>NC_061505.1:6888976-9288976 GCF_022539355.2 Hippoglossus stenolepis | reverse complement strand
GCCAAGCCTGACAGCCTCAATTAGGACTCCTGTGCCACCTCAGTTCCTGCAAAGGCTGAACTGGTCCTTGCCGTAATCTTCGAGGATCATGTTATTTTTTCTCTAAGGATTTTTCAAATTATTTTATGTCGTGGTAACTTTTTGCAGCCGCAGACCCCGTTCCCTAAGCTCCATATCCTCTGAGGTTCTACTCCACTGGCTGCAGGATGCTGTTTGGGTGTTTGCTTTCACCAGCCTGAAATGGCATGGAGTGATTAATACCCAGGTTTGTTCCAGCAGCTTGTGTGTTTTGGCAGCCATTGATAAATTTGACTGCTCCGTGATCAGTATTTTTGGAAAGTCTGGCCTCTGAATATTTGTAATCTCCAGTTAACATACAGAGTACCTCTCCCAGTCCTGTGGATCATTAATCTTTGTGTTTCTTTGCATCGATCTGAAACATGACACACATTGGTAACTGTAGCCCTTACACTGATTAGTAATTTATAGGACTGTGCTGTATATATTGATGAATTTATGTATTCTAATCAATGACAATTTGAAGTTGACACTGCTGATTTGAAATTCAGACGTTCACGATGATGATCGCTCCAGGTTGCACTGACCTTAGGCCACTACCCGTGCCATCACATCAGCCACACAGTGATGACAAGATTTTGTCAAAGCATGGCCATGAATGCATGTGGGTGGGCAGGCGGACTATGCTTTCTGGAACAGACGAGGCTCTGAGGCAGACAGCTGAGCCGTGTTTTTCTCCCCCGAGCTTATCTATTAATCGCCACCTTTCCAAACCCTCAAGGTTCTTTGGAGATGCCACAGATACCGCACTCTCACGTCAGTGCTGACAAACCAAAGAGGAAGTTGGGAGATGGCTGCTCATTTGTTTATGGCCTGGTGCCCTCGGAATGGACAAGACCTTTGACCTTAGAGAGCTCTCGTCAGAATTGCGAGGCAGGCAGCAGCAAAAACACATGAGACTGAAATAGTAACAAGGGGGCAACATGAGATTCCGGCCCATCTGTTGCGATGCTTAAGTCCGAGAGAGATGGTGCTGAAAGAAATCTTAACAATACTATTTGCGGTATCTTCATTGTGATGCACTATAAGGTAGATGTTTTTGTCTTTGGTTGACAGTCGCCACACGAATGGATCAAAGTTACAGGAGCCTGCTCCACAACGTTTTAGGGAATGAGATGCATGCCCCACAATCCAACCTTAGCATTTCACGGAGTGCTGGTGAGGTGGCAGTGTGAGTGGGGAGATCAGTGTCCAGCTGGCTTTAAATCCCCTGAACAACCCTGACCAACCCTGTGCACCAGGTAATTTCGATAAACACTGATGTCAAATTAGTACCTTTACGACTGCGTTGAATATACTGGCTCTCTCTACATACGTTTTGAGTTGTTCTGGCCAGTGCACACAATATATAGTTTCTCCAAATGGCCTTAAAACAGCAAACCAGTACGAAACGGCAGTGTTCCTGTCTCTGTAAAGAAGTGCCAAGAGACCCGAGTGTCATTGGTTATATAGAAGATGAAGTGTTCTTTAGTTTTTTGCCCAAAACCAAAATAGAGCATTGGCCTTCCTCGAGCATATTTTCTTTGTGTCTGTGGTACAAACCTTGGCCTTGAACACGTTTTGTAAATCTTGTGGAGCCAGTTCATGTGCTGTGCTCTGTAGCTGCAGGGACAAGGATTCTCTTCCCTCCCTACAGTCCAGTAGTTACCCCTCCATCCTCTCTCCTTCTCACTCTGAAGTTACCAGTGCTGCCGGGGCCAAAACAGACTCCTGTACCGGGGGGGATTGATGGGTGCCAACGGCTGCCCCTTCTTCTGGGAAACAGATCCTTGAATGAAGGCTTGTGGTGAAATGTTTACAATGTGGTAACTATTAGCAACCTACGGGGAGAAACAACCCTGCATGGTGTAATCAATAGTTCTTTTGTTCGTTGAACCCGCACACTCAAAAACCCCAGCGTTTTCAACTCCATAGCTATATGGCCCATGGTCATTGTTGCAGTGAGGAAGCTGCTTTGTGTAACCAATGTAGTGAAGTGTAATAGTAGAGGTTTAAGAACATGTAAACAGGCTTACTGATGCTTAGCACTGAGAACATGACAGTAATGGTTGGATGTACGAATCAGGCTCTTGTTACTAGCACCAAGCTAACCTGGAAAACTAACCGGAAAGACGGTTTCACAGCATCAAGCTCTGTGACTGTTACATTGATTGAAAGTATGATGCCCAGAGGCCAACTCTGTGCAAATCCATCCTCTGCAACAGACACCGTCAGGGAATGTAAGCGATAATGGGAGAGATCAATGAGGGAAGCTCATGTGCAGGACTAGTAGTTAAGTATTGGTATTTCTGCAGCCGTCCCCGTGTGCAACAGCTGTGCATGTGTACAACATGCTCATTTCCGTGTGAGGACACATGCATGTCAGTCATGCGGTAAAGACCCCACAATATCCTGGATACGATCAAGCGATCTGGGTCAGTCAGCAACACCTGCCACTAGAATTCGAGGATCAACACTCACGCCACAGCAGCTGATTACCCCTTTTCACCCAAATCCCAAATGTATTGGGATGATTGATGAGTTGAGCATGTGCAGAGTAACTGTTTATCTAAGGCATCGTCTCTCACTTCCTTTTAAATTAGTCTCTCATGTACCTTTTGTTGTATTTTGCTTTAAAGCTCGCTCTAAACTGCACACAGTCCAGCAGGCATCCGTGGTAAAAAATTACCATGCACCTGTTCCCACTTTGGCACCCTCCTCAAGTCCACAACAACTTGGCTCAATGCTGAAAGCTTTTGGGGCTGAACTGAGATCAGTTTGCCAATGGATCCCCTGCAGTCTTCTGTACTCCCGACCAAATATCTCTCTGCAAAAGCCGACATTTTCATCTGTGCAGGGGAAAAAAATGACTTCAGGGACCAAGCTTGTGACTTATAGTTAAAATGTTCTAATCCAGTCTCTCAGCTTTAATTGAAATGCAGCTTTTCTGCTGTGAGGATTGTGAACGACCTCAAAGGTGTTACAGAAGCAATTTCACCGCAGCGAGGAGCGAGCACACGCAGCCGCTGTTAGGCTTCCAGGTGCCTTCAAATCAGGCAGATGGGTTATGTTTAATGAGGCAGTCATTGATTTATTCTTGGCAGGAAGGTTACTTGCCTAGTTAGAGAGGTGCTGCTTCTCAGAATATGATTTTATTAACTCGTTCACTTGCAAAAATACACTTGAGGCAAGGTCAGAAGAGACAGATTGGGATTCAACACTAGGTAAATAGATATATACAGTACATATATAAATATACACATGTTCCTTTTCAGGTAGACCTGTACAAACACCTTATACATTTATGATGACATTGATCTGCATAATTAGACAAGTATTGCAGTGCTAACCTTTGTAAATGATGAAGTTTAAACCTCAGAAAGATGTCTGGAGAAGCTCTTATTAAGTTTTCAGAGAGGGGAGGGTATGTTGATGTCTGCCAACTAGGCGTGGACAGCTGTGAACATGAGAGCCACAACAGAAGCTGTGTACATTTCCTTTTTTAGCAAACCCACGTTTTGATACTACACTGTGTGTGTGTGTGTGTGTGAGTTGAGCGCATGAACAGCCAATATTTCATAACATTCCCACATGATCAGTGTAGGCCGTCCAAGTTACGCTGCAATCTGATTATATTGGCTGTTAAACCGACAGTTATGTCAGAAGTAAGACATCCAGTCCATGTATGCACCTCACGTAGAGAGCGATCACACATGACATAATTTAAAGCTACACACAGCATTTACTCTTCAGTGTGAAATATCACAGCACTGTTGGTTATTAGGATTTAAACTGTATGTAAAGATTAAATCATTCAAATGTCTGTGAATGATACATGCAATAGCTGTCGTCAAAATCGCATTTTGCAGAAATGTTGCCGGTGCTTCTAACAATGTGCGACAAATTAAGTTGCCTAAAATGTGTTAAACACTTTACATACTTAAACGTGGCATGAGCTTGAGTTGAAAAGTTACTGTGCACTTGTTCATGATAATCCTGCCGATTAGCAATCACCAAATGGTGTATTAACTGTACACCAGTTTCCTTTCCGACTGGACCTATGTTATATATTTACCTCCATTAAATTTTATTAGCAACGGTGGTGAACACGACACTGCAATACGATATCTGACCCCTTGTGGCCGAAGTTACATATTGTGAACTTAAATTAAATGGCATGGGAAACAAAACAGCATTAAAAGACCAGCAAGATGGTTAAAATATGAAGTCAAGGCATGTGAAATGTCCCTGAAAGTGACGAGTTATTTATACGCTATGAACTTGTGGGTTCACATAACTGCAGAATATAACACACATCTACCAATCTGTCAAACACAAAATGGGAAAATAACCTAAAGGCGACTGTTGGATGTCACTAAGAAAGTTAAATATACGAACAGGCACAGACTTGAACACTGATTTGACATTGTTTATTTCTCTATTTATATTCAGTGGGCAACATTACTATTCTCCCTATATGGTAACAGTATGGTTTCCCTCCTTGGTGCTTGCAGTGCGTGGCAACTGATTTGACGCCAAGCCACCGGCATTGTTTTATGTTCGCCATTCAATGCACTTGACAGCTGCAGTCTCCGCTGCAGCAGCAGTGTCGTCTGTCAGTTACTTAACATCGTGTGCTAATAATTGAAACCTGGTTCGGTGCCTGAACTGTGCACTGTGGCCGAATCAATCAGCCGGCAGTTTACAACACCTTGCTACTGCCGACAGTTGGTTGGCAGGTATATGACCCGAAGTTTAAAAGGCAAAACATGTGATTCATCTGCCAAATAAAAAAGAATGTGTTTGTTTATCTCTTTGCCCAAGACACAACAAACATAAAGTATATCACCAAGTCAGAATGCTGTCAACTGTTAACCAGAGAAATCATGGTGACTTATTGTGGTCCAACCTGCGAATCATAACCATGTTAGGCATGCAGTGTTTTGCAAATATTGATATTTTAAGCAAGGGTTTAACTTTTTTCCTAAAGGAGCTCTAAGCAAGATGTAAACAAGGTCAGATCAATCTGGGCAGTGAGTTATAAACAAAGTCTCAGCCTGTCGTCATCATAACACAAGATCGACGCCGATGGTATTAATCACTGCCGTCTGTAATGACTGGTGCTCGGAGACTGGACGAAGCTACGCTCTGACTCTTGAACCAGCTCGGTGTTGTGCTTGGATTTTCAGTTGTAAACCAAAGGCGACTGCGGAGGAAGAAAGTGCCTGCTGTCTATGACTGCATTGTACCCTTAAATACCTCCACCCTTTCTCAGAACACTACCTCATACTGTGCACTGCTGCCAGCCAGCGCTGATACTGTACAGTACAGGCAGCCTCTTGGTTTCTTTATTCGACCAAAATCGTCCGACTGAGATGAGATACATGTTAAGTCAACTTTACTGGACATATACATATAACTGTGTACACCTGCATATCTGTTTCCTTACTTTTACTGAAGAGATTTAGCTCTTATGTTTCTTTTATCATTTTCCTTTGCCATACATTTTCAATTATATATATTTCTTTTATTTTCTGTCCTTAATTTTAGATTTAGTATTGATTTTAAATGCTATTGTATTATTTTTGCTTGATGTCTTTAATGTTTTGCAGTCTTCATTTGTCCTCTTTGTGAGGCATTCTGCAATAAGTGAATGAAAATAGATTGTTATTATTATTGTTATTATTATTATAATTATTAGTGGTATTAGTAAGTAGTGGTGGTAGTAACTTCTTTTCACCTGCCTCTTGGCAAGATAAAAGCATATAGGTGTAGTTTTTTTTCCTTTTATGTTCTCTGGTCAGTATCAGCCATTGTTATATCTGCTTATATAACTACCACATTTTATAGACTTGCTTTTTAGTGCTGTCTCTTATGTTTAGGTATAGGTAATAACCTGAGTACAATGACAACTTTTGAGAAATTGCATCTCATTAATGCGTCAACAAATCTGTGTTGTGAACCTGAGAGAGAACCTGAGGGTGATAGTCTTAGCAGGGAATGAGTAAACCATGGGAGCTGGATCACGGAATTCCTCGTAGCTTAAACCTTCTGCTCTTCTTGCTCAAGAAAAGAAAATCTAGCAGGAGGAATTCTTTACCAGTTTGCGAGAGACAAAGTGAATATGGCTCAGGTCACACTTAACTGCACTCTAATTATCTGCTGTTTCAACACAGTGGGATTTATTTCTTTAAGCATAAACGTTTTAGACCAAACCTGATCTATATATATTTTCAACTCCATTAGTTCCCGATAACTCAAAGCCTTATAAACTCTTTGATCTTGAGACACAAATGCACCCTGATATGCCCCCAGCGCTTGTCTTTCTTATTGTAGGAGAAACATTCTGGTATCACATTTTCATTAAGTACTCAATGTGGTCTTTGTGTGGCATTTTAAAGCGCCGAGACAGTCGCGGTGAGGTCGGGCACATGGCTGCGGGGTTAGAAACGGTGCCTCAGGGACGGCACCGAGTTGGAACTTGGCGTTGGTCAGATGGGGCTCAGGTTACCTACTACCAGCTGCCCACCCAAATTTGCTGGCAGGTTAAAGTGTCCAAAACCAAATCCTTGCCAACAGTGAGCTCAATCCCGAGGCCTGAGGAGAGTATTGTGTCTCTGGCACAATCCTAAAGTTCAGCTGCAGGAGAGGGGAGCCTAAGCTTTAACACGATGCCTAGGTTAGTGCAATGGTGCCCCGCCCGTGGAAAGAGAATCCCCATAAAATACTGGAAAATCTGTGTATGCAAAATCAAAGCTGTGATGGAGAGTGGAGAAGCTAAAGGTGCACAGGGAATTTTGGAATTTAAAAAAAGCGTATTTCTCACAAAATGATATAATTTGTACAGTACGTGCTGGTTAATTGGTCCAATTGCGTACGTGCTTAGTGCATTGAGTCTTATTGCACTGGTTGCTGTTTGTATAAAAGATGTGTGGGGAGCTTATTTGTTCATAGAGAGTAATGGAGTTGCCATGCAGCCTGCACACTGGCACACTGACCGTGAATATGTGAAAACTAATAAAAAAAACAATAACTTTGTTGGGAAATAAACCTGGTGGACCAAGCAGCAAACCTTTTGTGATTTTTAGAATTTCAGGATGAGTCTTCCATTAGTGTGCAGTTAATAGAGCTTGAAATGAAACGGCAAAAACTACAAGTGAACCCTTTTCTTGTTTCATGATCTTTTGCCTCTCTCCTGCGATCCAAGCCTTTCATTGCCTTCCCCTCCTCATGCAGCGTTTCCTCCATGAGCACTGCGCCTCCACTCTCCCTCATCACATTAATCTTTAATCAGAGTTAATCAAGCGTGTTTTCATTTGATTTTGATTTCCGGACAATGGCCTCATGATGGCCCTCTTGTCGGGCATTGCTCCGTTTGTGTTTTTGCCGCCATGACAACGAGTTGAGGCTTGGGGTCCGGCGGGGGTGTGTGTTGGATGGACTTCTGCCCGTTCCCATGCTCGTCCGATGAAAGGCCAACATTGTCAGCATCCCAAAGATCTCTTTGTGTGTGGATGTGTTTGATGGGGGCGGCTTGTCATCTTCATGAGACAGCATGTTTGTTGACTCACGACGGGAGGCTTTTGTGAGGGCCTGTCACCAGAAATGGCTGTTTGCTCCACTGCAAGCTCTTCAGTCTCTTACAGTATCCCAGTCCGGTGACCCTGAAAGATGAGCCATTACAATCATGAAGATCGTATCCATACCAGAGAGGTGGCTTCATGGATAGTAATGTCAGTCGGCTGGTGGGTCACTGTGCTTCTTCGGTGTGGACTGAAATATGATCCCTTTTCATGGTTCCCAGACTTTAAAAGCCCCGGTGATTCTGACTTTTCCCCTTTTTAATCATCTTCAAGTTAAACTTTTAGTTTAAGTAATACTTGGGTGTATTTCGAAAGGATTCCGTGCCTCTGACAACGAGTGGCTGAGACATTGTTGTCCGTCCATCCATCCCATTTTTGTGAACGTCTTGAGGGAATTTCTTCACATTTTTTTAACAAAAGTTCAGTTTGACTCAGGGATGAACAGATTAAATTTTGGTGGTCAAAGGTTGAAGTCACGGTGACCTCACAAAACCCTATTTTAAAGTTGTGAATGCATTATCTTAAGAACGCCCCCGAGAGAATCCGTTCAAATTTGGGTGTTGTGGTGTAATCCTGAGAAATCTAAATTTAAACTGGAGATTAAATTACTCTTGAGTCATATTGTCACATTGAAAGAAGACCTGTCCCTTTTTAAAGAGGTGTCACAACCGTTGTTGGACAGTCTGTCTCAAATCCCGTCATCTGGAGATGCTGCTGAGAGGGAACAAGTGGCCTCTGTGGAGTTGGGGGTCTGCTTGAATCACTCAAACCTTTTGGTGGAGTTATTTGTGTCCGCCCTGATCCACTGTATTTGCAGCCTGTGGTATCAAGTGTTGTCGGTGTGTGTATGTGTGTGTAAGGGGGACGGATTTGATAGGGAAGTTGAGATTTGGCGTCTTTGCAGGGGGAGTTGGTCGTAGTTGAGGTGCGATGGCAGCTGGTAACTCCACTCTCTGAAATGTCTGGCGCTGAACCTAGAGTCAGGAATCGAGCCATCCATTCCCCTGCAAGAGCAAACGCAGCCAGGTCGATATCTGCTATCACGGCCACTACACTCTCTTGGCCCCCGGCTCTCAGAGGAGTGAGTTTTTGACTATCTAGTTTGGCCATACAGGATTTAGTGTTAAGTCTAAGACAGCCTGAAGAAGGGCCTCTCGTAGAAGTTTTCCTTGGCACTTTAAGTACTTAAAAACTCGTAGTTTTCTTTATGTGGTCAATTTAATTGTACTTTAGCTAAACCATGATTTTCTCAGGAATTTTAAGAAGCATATTTTTCATTTTGAATGTCATGGTTTTCTATGACCATTGGAGTTCTAGGTTGATTTAAAATGTTAGATTTCAGTCCTTCGTCACCTTCAAGCCTGGGCCTCTGTGGTATAAACCGGCAGGACATTTCCCTTTATTTATATACCATTAAATTGCAAACATAGACATATAGGTGCTTTGTTTGGCGTTGGTGTAAGATAATGCATTTTAAGTTAATTGTATAAGCCTTTGTGAACCATGAAGCAGGCTTGGTTTGTAGAAAAGTAGAAGTTGTGAGACCAGACCTTAGTTCACACTGGCTACATCCACTGGAGAGCAGGACTGAAGCTGAGAGATGCCCTGGCTGTCACATTAATCACCATGATCAGTAAGAGTCTTCCCATCTGTCCGTGCACGGGCTGCTGTGATTAATGGTGAGGAAATTAGCCCCACTTTGACTGAGTACACTGAAATTGCCTGATCGACTCAGGGCAGTGCAGAAGGCCTTTAACTAGTTTGTCTTGTGTCACACGCTAAATTAGCAAACTAATGGAAGAGCCACATTACTTGTCCAGATGAAATCTGCCCAATTGAAACTTTGCTCTCTCTCTGTCAGGACATTTTTAAGACTCTGTGAAACTCTGTTAGGACCATAAAGTGACGTCAGATGATATCATATGTCATGTTACATTTGGGCTTGTGCAAGCGCCAGGCCCAAGATCTTTATAAGAATCTGCGAGATGCTAAAACAGCCTTGGCCCTGAGATGCCCTCAAAACAGGCAGGGAACTCCCATTGCTCTTGGTTCACTGAACACATTCAGGAAAAAGGTCCTTTTGAAAGGAAAATAAAGCAACGAGCTTACTCCGCTTCCCCGTCATCGGCCCTCAGGCCAAGTGTGCGACTGACTGACAAGGTTTTCAGTTTCAGACCCCTCAAAGCTGTCAACATCAGGCCTCAGCTGCCAGCTGCTTACCACACGGCCTGTTCATGAGCGCAGACACATTTGGTCCTCTGACCACAAAACGCCACCTTGCTGTTTTGACCGCGTGTTGTTGCTCAAACTGCTGCTCATACGGGGCTCTGTGGGTTCATCCCACAGCGATTTTAGATCTAACGCAGCAGCCGTTGTTTTACTCCTTGCAGATCTGCGCAACTGCACAAGAATTGCCATCAAACAGACATACAATCTCCCCTGTGCCGCCTCTCGTACCACCGCACGCTCTGGATTCACAGCAGTTCTCCAGACCTGCAGGACAGGGCCATTAGTCCCAAGTGTCGCAACCGAGCCCAGGTCACAAGCATATGTCAACTGAGCACGACACTCTGCCTGGTATCAGGACACCAGAGCTCCCAATCTTTTTCATTGCTGCCACTGCAGGACACCAACGGCTGCGAGTCCTCAAGAGAAATGCCTGGTTTGATTTATGAAAAAGTGATTCTGTTACACAGACTATGTTTGCAGCATGTATTTACTCTTCAATTGCTGTCGCTGGATCGACATCAGAGGGCAGAGTATTGGAATGGATCAGGGGAGGATGCTTCTCAGGCTGAGTCAGCCAGTATTCACACCTGTTATTTAGTGCCGTATTAAATTCTTAATCCTCCATACCATCATTATACAACATACCAAAATAAATCTGAGCATAGTTTGTTGATCATGTTGCCCCAAGGACAAATAACACAGAAAGACAGTCATGCACATTTAAAAATTAGGTCATCAAATATCTCCTTTTATTTTTAATCAAGCTGAAATCAGATTTTTCCTGTTTAAATGAATCTGAAGATGTCACGTTTTACACCAGGAAATTATAATGGGAAAAGATTAACATTAATTGAAAAGATAAACATGGAAATAATCACCACATAATAGTTCATTTCAGCTATTATAGATATATTGTAATGCTGGTCCAAAAATGTTGAAGCCAAATTTCTTTTATTTTTTATTATGACTCTCCTAGTAATGAACTGGATTGTCTCACACAAACATGTTATGACGCTGCCAACAAGCTTTATTAAAGATCTACAGTAATTCATAAATAATATTAAATACTCTGGGCTGTTCACAATAGTCAAATTCTCCCTGCAGTTTTATTCAGATGCCAGAAAACATTAGTGGATTGTACAAGTCAGCATTACAGAAAACACTGGCCGGTATACTAAGCTTAACCTGCCATCCCTCATGACTCATACATGGAAATAAAGTTGAAAATCATTTCTTTATATTTCCAAATTGCAACTGCTGCACGTGACTTCTCAGTTAACTGTTTGCGTTGTGACATTTGGAGGTCTCTTCAGAGACATTAGCACGAATGAGCACTGCCTCGTGAGCCAGAAAGAACTGATAGCAATTTGCAATCCCCCCCACAAACATACACACACACCATCTAATATCCTCAGCCGTTGTGCTCACACAGAGCAGAGTCGTTCTTCCATGTTTTTCTCCAGTATTTACTGAATTTCATTTTGTTTAGAAACTGGAGTGTTTGCAGCTGAGTGACAATCCAGGAATAAATGGCCTGATGCCCAGTGACAAGATGATGGAGGTTCTTTGAATCTCGGGTGTGGAATAAATTTGTCAGGGATTCAACTTTTTTGATTTGAATTTCAATTATTCGACAGCGACATCCAGGCCTTTGCTGGGTATGTGTTGAAGAACTGCTTAATGAGTCTGGGCTTATTTCACTGGCTTGAGGACGTTTCAGTATCTTTCCTCCGACCAGGACTATTCTAGGCTTACGTCTCATTTCCTTACATTTTTGCAACCATTTTTCAAACTGCGATGCTCTTTAGCGTTGTGAAGTAGAAATCGGACTGAAGCCCTCGAATGCCCCGGGGTCATGTCACTGTTATCCACAGCAGCAGGTTGCACGTTGTCTGCTTTAATTAATTGTGATGATTATGACTTTACTGCATACAAACCAGTATCTGCCCCATAAGTGAAACATAAAAGAAAAATGTACTTCCATCTTTTATGGTCATATGTACACATTTTAGATACATTATGTTCTTAACATTGTTACCTATTTCATCCATGTGGTTCTTATTACTGAGGACCAGTATTTGGATAATTACTCAGGAAGTGTAAACACACAAAGAAATTGACGAGTCGTCTTCGATCAACTTCTGGTAACACAACCAATAACCATGCTTGCATGTATTATTTTTAATGTAATTTGAGTGATTTTAAAATTGCACCGCTCACTTGAGAAAAACTGTAACACAAACGCAGAGGTCACGTAACTCTGTGTAACCCTGTGACTCTGTGGATTAATCAGTGTGAGTGATGCAGCTTCCACATTACACACAGTCATTTGATCCACTGTTGACTTTAACTATCAATCAGTGCCGTGTTGATTTAATGCAGATTGCTGAGCGTTTTCAGTCTTTACTTTAGGATGTTGCTGCTGTGGAGCATTCATCACTTATTTATGTGAGTCAAGGGTTCGAAACCTTTCCTATTCAAAAAGTGTCACACGCAAGATGATGTAGCACAACACAATATTATTCAGCGCTCCACTGGGAACTCATTTGGGAGGAGGAAGAGACAAACCTGCTCACTTCAAACTTTGCTCTTTCATATGACAAAGTGTCAATGTGCTGCAGTGCTCTTGAAGGAAGGAAGGTTTTGTTGAAGACTTTAATTTTGGGAGAAAACCAGACGGCTCTCAGGGCCACACAAGTGGATCCAAATGCAATTTAACGATGATGAACAGTAATTCTTGGAGCAGTGGATTTTCTGTTGACAGTTTTACTGCAAGTCTTTTAGTGATGGGATGTAACATATTACATTTACTCCATTGCTTTAGCGTCTAAACAGGAACGCTATCTCACGCCGTCCCATTTGGTTTCCCTTAACTTAAACTAGAATCTGAGAAGGAATATCTTGGCCGCTGTGCCTCAGTTCAGCAGCGAGGCACAAGGACGGTCTGTGCTCATCCTCAACAACCGAGGCAGCGGCCAACATCTGGTGGCCTCGCGCCCACATTGATGAGTAAAGGACTTTTAACCATGTGTTGTGGCAAACCAGCATCTTGCAGCATTATATTCTGACAAAAAGATGCATAAAAACCATCTGGATGAAAGTAGAGCTTGAAATTGCAATTATGTAATTAATATAACGACCACCTACCACATGAGACACTAATATATCTGATGAGTCATGTCATATTTTTAGACCAATTAAAATGCAGTAATGGAAAATTGGTCACTTTATGATCTAAAAAAAATAAAAAAATAAGATCCAACTGAAAGGCAAGAACAACTTGAAGTCTGAGACAACTGCCATCGATTTATAAAAATAAAAAAAAAAGTTGCTAACTTAAAACATGAGATGTGTCAGTTGCTTTCACACACGTTTTGTATAGCGCATGGTGCAACAATGCAGCTACGATACAAATTTAAAACAAATCCTGCTCCACGGCTCGTAAACGTTTCAGAAGGACCCCTCAGGACTTGCGGTCAAACAGAGACAAAGGACAGTGTTCTTTCTCATCCAGAGCACTGTCGATGGTGAAGTGTGTAACTCTATCTGCAGTTTTGGGGTTCTTGCAAAAGAAAACAGCAACAATATGGTTAAAAAGCTGCAGGTCCAAAATGTAATTCAATCTATTTTAGCGGTAGAATCTTTTTTTTTTGCCCTCAGTTTCCTCTTGCAGAGCTGGTTTTGACTAGGAAGTGATTTCATCTGATGCAGAAACATGACTCATCAAACGCACATCAGATAACAAAGCATTACCAAGAATTAGGAAGTTCAAAATATGCTAATCCAACACTGATTGATTTAGTAACTCTTCTCTGCTCAGCCAGTGTCCAGCACGGAGATTAAAGCTGAGCTGCTTCTCTCCCTGTGTACACGCAGTTTCACTTCCTGGAACATGTTTATGCTTTCTCTTTCCCCACTCATTACTCCTCCTGCACGCGCTTCCTGAGGTTTCTGCCTCATCCGAGATGCATGGGGCCTTTGTCTGCACCGTGCACATGAAAGCTCCGCGGTGAAGCGGCAAACCGCGCGGAAACAAAAGGATTCTTTCTCCTGCGCTCACACATTGGAGCAATCTCAAAGACAGCTGTTCCCCTCCCGGGTGTCCCGTACTCTCTGATTTGATCTCTCTCGCTCTCTCTCTCTCTCTCTCTCTCTCTCCCTCTCTCTCTTTCTCTCAATTCCATCCACCGTGCGTTTTGCTGATTTATGAAAATATCAAAAGGGAAATGAAACGGCCCACCAAAGTGGTACAGAGCAGAGGAGACGTGTTTAACCAAACTAAACCAACCCCCTCCTCCTCCTCCTGTTTACCCTGTCCTTGGCAGCTCAGACACTCCATACAGTTCAGATAGCTCGGATTCTGGAGCAGTGGAGCAACCCAACCACCGCAGCGGATGCACTCCTGTCACAAGTTCCCCTGGCTGATCAGGGCAGATGACTTTTCAGCACCCACAATTTTAACCCGTGGTGGGCGGGTCCGTGCGTATAGGGGATGTAAATCAAAGCGGCGTATACTGTAGCTGCAGCATGTGGATTTGTGCTTAGAGGCAGAGGGCACTCCAATTACTGGCTCTGTCACCCAAGCATGATGAAAGTCCTCTTAGCGCGGAGAGCGAGTTTCTCAACACACGGGGACTGAAGGAGTTTTCCAAGGAGCGGCTGTGAGTTTATTTGAACAGAGAGAACAGGATTTCAATTCATCAGTTTTTATTGTGCGTTATCGCTTTTTCAGCTCCTGCAGATGGGAAGACGGCCCGACAGTCGTGATCAAATCCAGTCTGCCTGGTTGTCCTCTTCTAATTAACACCAGTGGTGTCTGAGCTGAAGTGCAGTGAATTGCATAATGAATAAATTCCAATTCTCTCTAACTCATCGCATTTAATCAGCGTTTTCTGCCTTAGTTGCGATTGTGGATTCTGTGCATTAAATGAATAAACAAAGAACCAGGAAAAATCAGGTCAAACTTCAGGCTTCGACCTGGCAGCTCACCACAAACTGCTGTAGCTCGAGAATGAACTGAGCGGGAGAGTGCTTGCCTGCACCCTGGAGCTTGGAAAAAGCACGACAGGTTTACTAGTCCTGAACACAAGAACATATTAGGAATCCAAACAAAGGATTTATGGTGCTTCCTGAAGGCAACTTGCACAGTTGAACTTTATATGAAATGTGTAAGCCCTTGTGTGAAGCACCTCAGCAGCTACTTGGTCCGTGCTCAGCCCAACTGCAGCATAACACATCTGATTCCAAACCATTGATCCGGACATAGATTTGGAAAAGACCTGTATCTTTTCTCGACTGTATAAGTATCATGAACGAGTGATCATGATTCTGCTCTACTGTTCCACCTGTGACTGCTCACAGTCTCAAACAAAAACAAACACTCACACTGCATCCAAAGTCATAAGCCTTCCCACTCCCAAGATCTCAGACTAGAACGACAGAAACCAGCACTCACCGTTGCAAATGACACCGACCACCCCCTCACTCACCACTTTACATTACTGCCACCCGGACGGAGGCAGGGGAGCGTTTATGTTTTATGCTTTGTTCTGTCCTATCTGTGGGTTGCTTCTGTTTAAAAAGTGAGAATTTGTGTTTGGTCTGGCTGGGAAAACAAATTACCCTTAGGGGACAATAAAGTCTAAAGTCTAATCATTGTGCAAACTACTGTTTAAAGCTAAACGCGGTTTACTGACTTGCACCGTAAAAAAAGCTCGGGGGAATTTACTGTGGTGAAGTTCGGAGGAATTACTGCCAATGGGAACAACTTTTACTGAGGAACTGAGCGATCTCCTGAGTTAAGAGGAGGTGGTGCTGACCCTGCTGCTGTGGACGACCTCATGTTTCATGAATGAGCTGACTCATGGATTGGCTGACAGTGACGGTGTCTCATTAAATGTAGAATAAAATATTTATCAATTCACAGGGGCATGACAAGGAACAGAGATTGTTTTAATTTGACCCTATAGTTGATGTTTATTGCAGTTGACTATTAATTTATATGTAACATAACAGATTTGATCAAGACGTGAAGGAGCTAAAAGTTCTCGTTTACCAAATATAAGCACATATGGCACACAGAACATTCGACATAGATATAATTTTTCATTGAATTTGACCAAAGACTATTCAACAAAATATCAGTGACCACTTGGAAATCACAAAAACATCTTTCAGGACTGGACAGCACCCATGCAGCAACAATTCATAACATAAAAACATCCACAACAAAAGTGCATTTATTCCACACACATAACAAGACAACCATGCAATTGTAATAATGTTGGACAGATCACAAAATCAGAAATGAAAATTGAGAACATCCAAAGTACAACCACAACGGCAACCGTCCGCACACGCTTTGAATATACCAGTATGGAGTACCATAGAATAAATGTCTATCACAACATCAGATGTAAATGAAAAATATCCACAGTGCAGCCACCAGGAGAAGTGCATTACACACACGCGTCATACGGTACAATGGTGGCATGAGCACTCAGCCTGGGTTCAAGTTGGGAGCGAGTGGCTTTGTGGTTATTAACTTTAAAGTAGTCTTTATTATTTATATATTTATTGTAAGAAAAATAAAAATATTGCTTACTTAAATGCCTGAGGGGGCTTGACTGGGGTTGCAAATATGTGACATGCCGATAGCCCACCTTAGCCCTGGTGTAGCACCACCACCTGCAGCACCTCACACCTTGTGAAGTGGTCCTCTTGAGGTATGGAATCCTCTTAGACTTCCTCTAACCTCTCTGACTCGGCATTCATCATTCTACCTGCATGGACAGGCACATAGACAACTGCAGAAGCCACAAATTGTTCTTATTATACTACTTTCTAGTCAATTTGGAGACCACTACGAGGTCGAGTTGCATCCATCTTTCTTGCCTCCTCAATCTGTCTCTTAAATATGATCACTTCTGCCGACACGGTTACTAATGGAACCGATGATCGTAAATTTCAAACGTGTTGGATATTTACGGTTCGAGATCAGGGAGGCAACAACTCAATCTGTAGCATCGAGATTATTTTGTTAACCCCTCACAAAATCGGATCTGTCCGAGTTTATCCTCTAGTGTGCAGCAGCCTTAATTTTTACTGTGAATATGCTTTGTGAATTTCTCTTAAAACCAAAAGTTGACTGACGTCTCTTTTACTTGTGGGTAAAAATGAGGCGTTTCACATAGATACAGCCTTAAAGCCACTGAATCCTTTTAAATGTTTTGTGAAAACTGACCCTGATCAACCAATAAGTAAATATCAGTCTTGACAGCAGCGACCAACATCACTGTCATCTTTGTAATGCCGCCAGTCTCTAACAACCCATGTGTCAGAGACAATTTACAGTCTTAGCCCCTTACTCATGCACAGAATAGCATTAGTACATTGTAGTATGTACAGTGTAGATCAATGTGGAGACAGCTGGCTTCTGCAGGCAGCCAGAGATTCATGAAGGCACCGCACGGCGAGGGATCGATCGGCTTGCTCAGTCCAGTGGAAAAATGCAGGGATGTGAAGAAGTACTGGAGCTCATCGTTCATCACAAGCAATGCGTTGCCTTGTCGGAGCAAATTTTGCAAAGAAAAAATAATTGGGATTAAATAGAGCAGAATAAGCAGTAAATTAGGCTCGGAGTACATGCACAAAATATATAAACGTTCATGGAGTGTAAGATTTGGAAAGCCAAGATTTGAAGACCTGTTTGCACAATTCCCTCACTCAGCTGAGAGGAAAGTTACAATCTGGAAGACGCTGCCCTTTGTCCCCTCCAACATGTCCTGTATGTCTGGGACTCATCAGACGGGATGCTGGGATTGTTTGTGTTTAGTCGATATCCCATGTATTTATGCACGCTGTCAACAGCACGGCTACAAGGCCATGTAGCAAGTAAAAAAAAAAAAAAGTGTCAACAAATCCATCTGGATAGTTTTCTCTGTCCGGTAATATATCCCCAAGTCGACACCGCCTTCTCCCTCCGTCCCCGCTCCCCGCAGCCTCAGCATACTGCAATGAGTGAACCAGATATTTAACTTGGAAGAGTTCTTATCGGTTATTATGACGACATTGATCAAATATCAAAACGTGAGGAACTGAAGGAAAAAGAAGGGAAAATCAAGTGGTGCGCTTTGGTGGAATATGAAGTCATGTTTTTTCCATTAGCCTTGGTGAATCCCTTCTGTCTGTATTTGGAAATGGATCTGAGAAGTTTTGACTCGGGATGTTTTTAGACCGGTTGCTCTCGCAGAAGGCCAGTGTGTTCCATCGTGCACTTGAACTGTGTTGGCAGCTGAAGAATGTCGTGTGTGGTGTTTTGCAGACACCAGTTGTACACTCGCTGGCCTCAAATCAAGGACTGTTCAAGTGAAATTAAAGTTACTTGACCATGAAATAAAAGTTTGAACATGCTAACCGTGCTCTGCTCTCTCTTTTTCTCTTTTTCTCCGTCCCTCTTGGCTGGAAAACCAAATGCGTGTCTTGGACGGCCTTGGATGACTTCAGGTATGTCAAATCACTTTGCACCACTACTGCAGTCACTAATACAATGACCTCCTTTACCCATTGTGCAATGCTTTCAAATGGTACTTCAGTATATTTATACATACTGAATATTTGAATATACCAACAAATATAGCTTAACTGTTCTGCAAATGTTGCCGTCTACTACCAGCAGTGAAACTTGGGGTCGTTTCACATCAACATTCTTTGGTTCAGACCTTCAGACTTTTATGTTTAGAGTGAACCAAATTACCGTGTGTGTCAAAGGGGTTTCGGACCAACGGACCAAAATTCGACAATAAATATGACTTGGTTAAAAATAAGTGGTTAATAAAAACGTCTCCCGTGTTTTCACTGCAGAGATGAAGAGTGGAAGTCCCAGTTAAGCTCCTGTGTTCAGTATCTACAGTGTGTATTGCACAACCATCAATTTGCACCAGAGAACAAACGTGTGCGTCCAAACAGTCAGTTTGCGGCCACCAGTGCACGCGTGTTTTCTTAAATAAAAGACGTGATTTATGCAATAAAACCAGAGACGGTGGGAGTAGAGAGTCTCGGTTACATTGGATTTCCTTCAAACCTTCTGCACATATTTCTTCCAGTGTTTCACTTTGTAAAGGAATAAGGACGTGTATGTCTTATTTAGCAGAGGGGAGAAAAGAATGAGAATCTTGGCTGCAAAATAACGGTGAGAAACACCAAAATGGATAATGACAATATTTGGGAGGCTTTTGCTTTTAATGCTCAATTCAGAAGACTTCTAATACTGGGACTATAATCTGATCAATCTGCTTGATATGGTCATTATAGTGTGGATTAGAGTCGTGCATATGATCCCTACTTAGGTCGTTTTTTTCGCTCAAACTCTGAAATGCCCTCATTTAGTCTGAAAATATCCAAGCTATTGCTGCGAATATCTGCTCAGGAAAAAGCTGTCATGATTATTTATAATCCAAATTCCAAATTTACAAAAGACGCAGAATAGAAGCATGCGTTTGTGTGCGGCACATGTCAAAGCGATGACTAATTTGTGTTTGGTCTGAGTAATTAGCAGACGGAGCTACGGGGCCGGGGCGACGCTGCGCTCGGAGCAGCTTGTAGCACTTACAGCCTGGTTGTTGCTAAATCTCCAACATTCCGCCCCATCCTTCACCAACCACCATGTCTCTTCCCCGATTTAACCTCTCTTTAGCTCGCGCTGCTCAAAAATCTCCCTCCATCATGTCACCGCTCTCCTCATCTATCATCTTTTCCGCGGGGTCCTCTCCGTCTCGCTTCCCCGTCCCCCTCCCCGTCCAACTTTTCAAGTCCATTCTCTGACCTCCCTTGACTGCTTGTATAAGGTACCTCCCCCTGGTTTCTATTGAGACCTCTCCCTTGCTTCATTCCTGAGCCCCCTTCCACTTCATCCAGCTGACTATAAATAATGCCACCTGTTGGGCCGGGGCCTTCATTGCACTCATGCAGAGAAGGACAGTCCCCTCCCCACGCAGGCGATAAGCAAGTCATAGCACTAGCACAGAGAGAAATCCCTGGTTCTCACTGACTAGTGAGGCCCGGGGGGACAGTCTGAAGGTTAAAACTACTTTTGATTCCCTGCAGATATGGCGATTTGAAAAGGTTTTATGATTGCTTCTGTATTTTTTGCAGCATGATCTCAGTGCTTTCAAAATGCAGATATGTACAGCATGCTGTAAGCGTGATGGAGCTGCAATCCAATATTGCTTCTCGGAGAGGTTGCTCGGCGATGCTCGGCGGAGGAATTGAGTAATCGATACACGTCTCTCACTTTAAAGCCAAGGGGACGGGGCAGAGGGTCGAACACTTGAAAGCACGCACAGTGGGATGCGATAGGGGTGTGGGCGACGGGGTCGGGGGTCAACTCTCTCAAATAGCCTCTGCGAGTACAACGGGGCCCATCGGCTCCTTTGGCTTTGAAATGGGAGGCGGCGCTGGCTGCCGTCGTGCTGGAGCAGCGCTCGACATGCCATCCCACACAGTTGTCGTGTCAGGTGTCTTCCTGGGAGAGGTTATTTTTAAGACGATGAAGGATGGATTTATAGGATGGGTGTATTTGACAATCACATGATGCATTGGCTGTACAATTAGCAAATAAACAGTGCAGTAAAGAGCATGGATGTCGATTTAAGCCTTGATACGCAGCTATTTTTTGCAGCACCACAACAACTGCATGGCGGAAAATGCAATGATGATTCCATTCGATTTAGCTTCACCGGCTGGTAAATCATTTGAGTTACTAACTAGGAGGAAAATAAGCATGTGGTTAATCAGCTCCCTGCTACATATCCGTGAAGAAAAAAAGGCTCTGAAGCACGGAAAATCACAGCGTTGTCGTGACATCTGTCTTCCGGCCACTTCAGTTCATCTTCTAATTACTGTCTGATAACGTCTGCGAGGAACAAAGTGACACGCCGCCGTCAACCTGCTCCTGTATGCCAAATCAATTAGTCATCAAAAGTCCCTCGGTGAAGAACGGTTAACCTTTATCGCCATCAATGTTTCATTAGTTTTTACGCCCCCTTCCCAGCGCCACATTCTCTCCACGCGCTGAAATAAAAGCAAAGCCCTGTGGTGGTTCAATGTAAATAACAGTGTAAATGTGGTCATTAGTATTCTCTCTGTCCTCTCACAGAGATGTTGTTCAAAAAAAGATGTTTTAATGAATGTCTCTGAGCCACTTGCTTTCATGGATTATTCAGAGAGAACGAAGGCTGCGCCGCTTCTCCACGATCACGGACAATAACACAAATGCTTTCTTTTCCTCTCTGTTGCAGAGTCAGGTTCGCACAGTGAGTTCTACATATTTTATCCTGAAAAAGCACAAAATTGTCTTTGAGAAGTTTTTCTCATACTGACATGAATTCACAGAGAGGACTGTGGTTTCTTAGATTGGCTGTCGTTGCAAGAAAAACAGCAGTTCAAGCCAAAATTGTGAAACGAGACTTGTTCCCTTAGTTCAACATGTTTTTGTTTTTTTTACTGTTGTACTTCTGCTGAAGCGCTGTGAGAATTATTGTGGAACTGGGATTGCTTTTGTTGTAATTAGCTTGTTTGCTGCTGGTTTTGCAGCCACCACTCAAGTTGCAATTTAGTGCTCATCCATAACGCTTCCTCCTTTTCTGTAGGGAGCATCTTTTTAAAAGAATAGATCGGTATTCTGGGAAATAGGTTTATTCGCTTTCTTGCAAGCCTTCATACCATACTTATATCCGACCATTAGATATTAAACTATAGCAGCTTTCAGATGTTCTCCGGAGTTTCTCCTGCTAACCCCAAATTAGCACATTAAAATCTCCTGGGAAACTTAACAAACCTCATTATAACATTTAATAAAATGATAAATAACAAAAGACATGTGGATTGTGAGTATACAGCTGCTATAAAGCGTAGTGACACCAGACATGAAGCTGCAGCACAATAACAAAACTGTCATCGCCCCTGTTTCCAGAGTGCTATTTTTTTCCTTTGTGACCTTTTTAATTGGATCCTGAAAAGGGTGACGACTCGGTGGGAACTCCTGCTGCTCGGACTTCCCTCCCAGTTCTCCCAGCCCAATCACACAGTGCCGCAGCGCCCGTGTCCCACTCCATTAGGAGAGCCCTGACAGCAGGCGCAGAGGGGAGGAGCCGGAGCGCCGTCGTCTTCCTCTTCTCTGTCGAGCTCTGAGCTGTTCCGTTAGGTGGCAGCCAGACAGACTGCAGCTGATCACTGCACTCCCGGCTTCATGCCCTTATTTCCTACAGGGTTATTTTTTTCCTTTCCCGTCCATGCCTGAAACCACTTATTGTTGACATATGACAGGCTAATACGGATGAAGTTGGAGTCATTCATTTCTGGCATTGTCGGCGCTCCACAGAACGAGCTGAACAATCCTTCTAATGAAAGCTTTTAGAAATAGCATTAAGGTGACAGAACAGTTAATATTCTTCCTACATTAAGTACCTTGAAAGAAATTAGTTTGAATGCAAAATCATTCGCCATTCAGACTCACTCGAAGCAGCCAGTCAGGGCATTACATGTGATAATTAATATATCTGAGTATCAGTTTGTCTGAGTGCACTTTTACCTGCTTCAAACTCTTATGTTGTTATGCTTTTAGGAACAAAACCAAAAAGCTATATCTTATGATAATTGAAATGTCTTTGCTATATTGCATTGTTGTATTCCTGTAATATAGTTGACTAAATTAACCATATCTAGTGGAATGACCCACTGACTTTGATTGTTATCTCCACCAAGGAGATTGTTTGTCGGTGTGTTTGTTTATAAGCGGTATTAATGCGAAAACTACGGGACACCATTAAATTTGAGATCAGGCCAGATCCAGGAATCTTTTTGAACTTTACTTAACATCGGGAGATTTTTCCTGGATCTCGTGAATTTAAA
Source organism: Hippoglossus stenolepis (assembly GCF_022539355.2). Classification (NCBI taxonomy): domain Eukaryota; kingdom Metazoa; phylum Chordata; class Actinopteri; order Pleuronectiformes; family Pleuronectidae; genus Hippoglossus; species Hippoglossus stenolepis. The sequence continues at coordinate 9,266,198 of NC_061505.1, read as the reverse complement.
TGTGGTTCCACAAGCGGACAGAGGTCTGTGCTCTCTGAGTGCCATTCTTGTTGTGCCATTCTTACTAACTACATGAAAATCTATGCTGGCGCTGCTCTGCTAAGAGAATGTGCCAGAAAATGATGTGATAAGTTTGATATTTTTGGTACATTGCGGTGCATTGATGTATTTCTGCAATTAAGTTGCCTAAAATTAACCTTACAGTACCTGACCCACTGATATAGGATGTTTTGGAAAGTGACAAAAGACTTATAGTGGTTTAAGTTTTAGGGCTTTACTGTTTTTCAGAGATGCATTGGTTATTTTTTATCACATACAGGGTCTGAATTCACTTGCTGTTCATGCAGTGTTTAGCCTCTCGCTCCTGTCGACTCACAGATTAGGACAAACAACAAAGAAATTACCTGGATGAAGTTGCTTTACATACATTTTTCTTGCAGAAAATGTATTTAATTTAAGAAGTGCTTAGAGGTGTGTTCCTCCAGGACGTCCTCCTGAACTTGGCTCCTGCAAACCGTGTTGTAGAGCAGAGTTCGGTGTGAATTTTTCTCTCGCTTTTTATTTTGGTTTGGGGCCTGCTCCGACTCATTAGCAGCAACACAATTTGCCAGGCAGAGGCAGTCATGCAGATGGGCAAAGGTTCAAACTGATGGTCTTTTGTCACCTCACATTAATCCTGCCAGCGATGATTAGAAAGAATCCACCGCCCCAAAATTCCTAATGATCGGAATGCCCATCTCGATGAGAAAAGCCACTGTGGATGGTGCTTGTTTGCTATTGAAGTTACTTCCCAGAAAAAAATTTTTTTGTTGCCATGGGCATTTCATTAATGCTACAGAAGAAGCAGAGGGGGAAAAAAGACTGTGGCCCAGTACCAGGAAAGGTTAATGAATACGACCTTCCAGCGAATCCCCAGTGTCACAGAGTAATGATAGCACTTTTCACTGTCACTGCAAAGAGGCCAGATAATGGTTCTTAAACAGACTTTCTGTTATGTAAGTGGAAATCGCTGCTCATCAACCAAATTCCACAGGGAATAAGTCAAGTAGTAAACTAGCTTCTTTTGTGCAAGCTGGTTTATTTGTAAACAGTTTTCTGTGACAGATGCACCCCCCTCTATTTCATGCTCATGCACAGGTCCTGTCACAGCCGGAGAACACAGCAATCCTGCGTCTGCCGCTCTGTCACTGCATTCAAAACAAGAAAAAAAGAATTCACCTCCCCAAAATTGGAAGCATCCCCGGCAAACTTGGAAACAGCGCTGTGCACGGAATAATTTGTTTTCCCCCCGTCAGCAAATCAGCCACTTCCAGAACAAAGCCCGTCATCTTTTAAAGTCATTTTTTTAATGTGGCGTGCAAGGAAAACAAGGTTTCACTGAAGGATAACTGTTTGCTCTCAGCACAGGCCTGTCGGCAGGTTTTTTTGTTTTATGTACCAATCCTGTGGAGTCGCAGGATGCTGCGTCTTGCGGGGGGGCCCATGCTCGACTGATCCTCCTGATTATTATTTGAGTAAATACTGTTGCATTTCATTAAAGCGACGCCGTCTTCACCTCTTGTGGTCAATTAACTGCATTTTGAATAAACTGCTCATTAGGAGGAGCTGTCACGCTTGCATTGGCAGCGAGATGCTCTGACATTGATTGCCTCCCTGAGAAGATTGTTTTGGTGGAACATCCCCTTTCAAATTTATTCCCACTGTATCGGGACATCTTGCATGTTGTACTCTTAGTGGAAACTTAAGATTAAAGAGCGTTGTCACAAAATGAGGGTTTATTTGGTTAGATGAGCAAATAAGCATCGCAGTGCTACTATGAATCATTGCCCTGTTCGTGCTGATGACTGAGAGCTGCAGAGAAAGTTACGGATGAAAAAATATATGGTGTAAATTGGTTTCTGGCAGAATTGCAAATCATTGACAGCCTCTCATTTGGGGTTCATGAGCTTCAGTGTGAAGTATGATCAGTGGAGGGGAGCCAGTTCAGTGGGGTGCCATCAAGGACCCGTCTGCGCTCATTTGAAGTCACCCCAAGTGATTCATTAAATGATACTGGTGACCCAAGGAGGCTTTCGGGAAGGAAACCAAAACCGCCGGCATTCCCACCAACGCGTTCCCACCATCCATTCCCGCTCGGAGATGAGAAGGTCCGCTCGCTGCAGACATGTATTTGGTGGCTTTCCCAACTTCATTCTCTCCCTGTGCGCGAAACATCAAGTTACAGCTTCCCACAGACACACACACACATCCAAAGAAAGCAAAAGCCAGAGATCCTGTCTAATAACTCTAATAAGACACTAGAATGTGAGCAAACACATTTGTCTCTCATCCAGGGCTTAATTTGTGCTTTTCATGTACCTTTAGAAGTGAAAGCTGCGTCAGACCATGAAAACCCCCACCAGCAAAGTGGCAAAGCTGCTGCCAGCCCCAGACTCTAATCTCACTGTAACCCAATCTGTGCACGGGGGTTTTTGTGTACAAACGAGCCCCCTCGCTCACTTCAGCCCCGCAGTTTGTGGTCTGCATTCCGCCTGTCGTAGACACAAGCTGTCTAAATAAATGCTCGCTGTTGCCGCTTTATTCTGGTGGCAGCTTGTGTTTTGGGGGGGGGGGGGCAACATCCATGCTGCACACATGCTCGCGAACATCCGCAGACCAAAACAGTGGCATTCTACCAGGCTAACGCATACACAAGCACACAGCAGACACCAGCTGGGGACCTGTTAACAGCCAAATAGCATTGGTCTGTCAGTGAGCAGCTTGACGCTGGTGCTGCCTGTTCATTCTGGTGCCAAGCTGCTTTACTTACAGCGGCCCAGGGCTTTCAGCTGGCACTCAGGGCTGGTATCGCATGTGCAAAGTGTCACTGCCAGACACTATAGCCTTGTGCATACTGCTCCCGATATACAATTAGCCCGGAGGCCCCCTCCTCTGCAGACGGCATCTGCTGGGCGCCACAGGGGCTAAATGGTCCTTCTAGGTTTTTTAAAATTTCATTTTCTTCTTATTTAACACTTCTTATTTTAAGGAGTTGGCAAAGTGAGGCTTCATTTCAAAGCTACGTTGTTGTTCTGAGCGCACGTTTTAAACATTTTGCATCTGTTTTGGATGAATCCGCGTTCGCCCGCAGATCGATCCTCTCCGCATCGTCCCATACCGCGTCCTCCTTCACACCTCCCTGTGTGGTCTCCTCTGGTGACGTCCCCCCTCCTCCGAATGCCAAAACATGTCAAAGCCGTAAAAAAGGCTTGTAACAGGAAAGCATTTCACTTCATCAGCAATAATTACACTGTATTCTAGAGGAGAAGAGACCTTCATCCCTCTCTTAATGAAATAATGACAGGGGGGGGGGAAGCGAGCATCCAACAGACAGCGGATATGATTTTTTACAGATGTGCAGGTTTACAAGTACAGTTGATGATAATTTTTCTAAAATATTTTCATCTAATTCCCAGGAAACTAGCTTGTAATAAGCGCTCGGTGGAATCACTTGCTGCAAATTGTAGGATGCAGAATCAGATTCCTGATAAAGGTCAGGGGTCGAAACTACCGCAACACTTGACAAATGAAAGACGACAACAGCATGTTGTGGACGAGTTTTAATTCAAACCCAAGACGCAGGCATGGATTGTTCACACAGATGTATTTGTTTAATAGAACAAAAATCTTCAGTGGCTATTTGAGTGGCAGCACCATTTAACATTTTATATCTGAAGGATATTATGGTTTTTCTCTGAACTGTTATTTTTTTTTTTTTTTGGTTTAATCCCTAAATACCACACTAAGCTCTGCACCGGCCCATGAAATTGTCAACATCTCTTCCTGAAAATGATGAAAAATAATGGAGCTCTTGTGTTTGGCTACAACTCTGAGTGAACACAGGGGTATTAGTGTTGGTATTGATCTAATAACGTGGATGTGTCGGCTTACGCGTCTCATATTATCAGCGGACTTTTAGTGTCTATGATAGCTTCAGGATAACGAGGATGAGACTTTCTGTGGAAACTGAAGAGTCCATACCTCTTTTAAAACTGGCTGCAAAATGAGCTCCAAAGAGTGCTTCAACTTGAAATCCCCCCCTGCCCACCCCCTCCTGTGTCGAACCACAGAAGGAGCCAAAGCTTTGGTGAATCATAAGCACAAATTGACCCTGTTCCATTTCTTGTCATCGGGTCTCATTAAAGGCTTGGTTTTTGAGGCCACAAGCATCTGGATTTAAAAATAGGACCCTAAATTGCCTTGTTGTATTCCCATTTGGGTTTGTTTATTTATTCCGTGTAGGCCGTGCATCATGCAAAAGCACTTTCTTGGGCGCCTTTTCTTCATTATGCTTGTTTGCACGTTGTTGCACTTCGATGCAAATACCTTGATGAATCAAGCCCAGATGTTGGAATGCCAGAGGTAGGCCTTGGCAAAAAGTGCTCTGGCCACCCCTCAGCTCAAATAAATACAGTCAACGTTGAGCACGTCAATTATTTCTGCCTCCGTGGCCAGAGTCAACATCCATTGCCCTGTCCAGCAATTACACATCTCAAAATTAATTTTCTTATAAATCTTGACAGGGAAAATAAAATGGTAATGGTGCTGATTTTCTTTAAAATGTGGCTTCTAATGACTTGAACCGGCAGCTGCTTTTAAAAACCGTCCCACCCCCAGACGGCAAAGTTACAGCGAGGCCACTCCGATTAAAACTTGGCAACTGTGTTTTAAAGGGGACATATCATGAAAATTCCACTTTGTTAGTGCTTCTACACATTAATTTGGGTATCTGGCATGTCTACCAACCCAAAAACTCTGAAAAAAAACACTTGCGCGTTTGTTATGGTTCCTCTAAGTCAGAAACGTCATGCTTGAGTGACTGGAATGAGCTTCCTGTGTATTGTGTCGTCACAATACACTGGAAGTCTCCCTACATGGCCTTGGCCCACCCCCCACCTCATCCCCCGCCCCCCACACTGCGTTACGCCGGGTTTACACCGGACGCGGAAGCGCCGCGCAGCGCAGCGCCATTCTCAAGCACGCAGCCGCCTGGTTGTTCACATGGGACGCGCATTTCTCCGCCCTGGTCAGCCCGCGATTCTGCTTTCTCCGCTTGTTGTTGTACCCGTTGAATGTCGGGGTTCGGGGTAAATGATGGTCTTCATAGCCCCCCCCCACCCTCTTTCTCTCTCTGTCTGTCTGCTTGTGTGCTTGTAGTGGATGGGCAGAGGGGGACATTTAATTATGTGATTGGGAAAATTAAAACTCCAGGACAACAGAAGGGAATACAAAGTATGGGATGCATATTTGATAATTTATATCATATAAAATATGTAATTTATATCATTTAAAATCATGGGGGGAGAGGGGGGAGCTGGCTCACTAGCATTTAAAGGAACAGGCACTCAAAACAGGTCACTCTGTGGAGGGCTGTTTTAGACAGGGTAAAAAGGGTGCTGTTTTAAATGATCCTTGTGGTATTTTGACCAAAGTATGTTACAGACATTTCATTAAGACCCCAAGGAACCATATCAACTTGTGGTAAAATGGGCATACAATGTCCCCTTTAAGACCATCATTGTTGTGAAGTCATTGCGAGGTCCAGTGTAGATATGGTCAAGAAGAAGATGGACACTTGGAACCGTTTGTGGAAATCCCAAAGCTGATCGATTTTACTGCATTGAAATATCTTTGCTCAAGTTGAAAACCTTTTCAACTCTGGGAATGCTGCTTCCTCGCCATCTCCCCAAAGTATTTTAGTTGTACCGCTGACTTTTTGGTGGTCTCCATACTGGTTAGAATTTGTCACCACAGACAAGAACCTGCTTTGCAAACCATATTGGAGGAGTCGAGGTGCCTGCTGCCACTTTAGTGCAGATCTTTTTATGCATCAGCAGTCTGATGTAAAAAGGGTCAAAGCTGGCTTTGCCTCTTATGCCAAACACATTTCCTCAGTCCTGCTGGCCTGTCTGAACACTGCTGCATTTCATTCAGCTCAGCATTTCTTCTTGGGGAAAACGGTATGAAAATGCACCTGACTTTTCATCACCTTCCTTATGAGAATGGAGGAAACTTTCACATATACAATGGAATCCCCAGCACATAGATTGATGACACATGCATTGATTTATTGCAGCTGCATGCATCAAATATGTAAATACAATGAGTATTAATAGTTATTATGGCCTCATGGGTGCATGTGAGAGTATTTGAGTGAAGGTTATGTACCTGGCTGTTGATTTCAGGCAGATTAATTAATTAGTTTGGTAATCAAAAGAAAGTCTAACCTCAAAGTCCTGTGTGTGAATGCTCAATCGATTGTATTTGAAGATGGACGACATGACATCTCCCCTAAAGTGAAGCCAAAGCATCTTAATCGCTACCTGGTGGCTTGCTGCAGTATAGGTCATAAATCCCAGCTCCTCCATGTTAGTAGATGGGACATCGAACAATAAAAAGTCAAAGTTGGCTTTCACGTCAGTTTGGTTTTAATTAGTTATTTTATGCATAAAAACCAAGTGAAACGTCATGATTGACAGCTGAGACTAACTCACGATTGGTTAAGCAGATATTTCGACTGGACCTCGGTACTGTGGCTCCCTCCCCCGATCACTTCTGTGCAGATTCTGCTCCAAATGCTCAAGATGGCATCGTTCATATCTGTATATTTTGCTTCATTTCTGGGTAGTGGAGGGAAGTAGAGATATTTAAATACAGTCTATGGAATGTACAGGTGCCTGCAATAAGGCCCAGTTCATACCTGGAACAAAGTTCTATTTTGGGTGATCACAAGCATACGGCTCTAAATGCAAGTGTGAATGCACACAGATCATTTAGAAGTTTGGAGGTGGTCCCACCTCTTTTGCATTGTGTATGTTAGTGTGTCTTGGGCCACAGTGAAGGACCACATACTCAACTGACGACCTCTGGTCCGTTACAGTTTCATAATAAACAAAAACAATTTTACTTTTAGAAATTCTTTGACATTGATTAATTTGTGGCAGTTGAGCACCACATAATGTTTTTCTTTTTGTTTTACAGTTTCAAAGTGCAGTTTTAAAATCTTTCCCACCACACACACACACACACACACAAACAAACAACAGGCCCGTCCGTCATAGTCAGACCGACTAAAAACAACAAGGCATTAGGTAATGATGTTGGTGTTTATTTGCACACTGAGCACGGAAGTGAGTTATGATCATAAGTCGTCACTGGAGGCGTGTCTGGACTCATTCGAATGCCAGGTGTGAACTGACACACTCGTAGCTGTGATCAGATCACCTGAGACGCACGTTAATCTCTGGTATGAGCAGGGCAGTTAGGAAAGAAAATATGACACAGGCTGAAAGGATTTCTGCTGTGTTTTTTCAAAGTCACATTGAGTTGTATAATGTTAACAGGGGAGTGTTTGTGTCCGTTTGTCATAGGCCTTTCATTTCTGTGTCTACTTTACCTTAACCTAACTTATGTACTTGTAATTAATAGATAATATATTAGGACGTCAATTTAAATGCATAAATCCAGTGTCAAGTGATCAGGTGTCTCAGCGAACTAAGATCGATGACATTGATGTGACACTGAGGTTTGTCAGGTGAGGTCAGGTTGGGTGTCATGTTTGAAAGGTAATAACAAGGTAATTACCCCCCAAATATAAGTATGGAATGTGGCCCTCTTGTTTCCTCCCACTTCTGCCCATGCGATGCATACTTACTCGAGACCATTACTCTAATGATCTGCAAACTACCTCACATTTAAAGTCAACGCTCATCCAGTCCCTGGGCCAGCAACCGAGCGCTCAAGGGCAGCCTGCACTCCAGCAGACCTGCCTGTCGATAATTTCCCAATCCCCCGTCTCACTTTGCAAAGCAAACATACGTCTGCTGGCCAATTAACTACTACAGCTCCTCGAGTGTTATTGGTGTGTGTTAGCGGTGCCTCCGATTATTTAGTGCACGTCCGCGTGCGCTCAGGGCCTCACGTTACAATAACATTTTTCTTCGCCGCAATTATCACGTTGGGGCAGCAGGAAAATTGGGATCGTTTTTGTGTTGTGGGACAATTAACCTCGTCTGGGTTGACCTGTCAGGTTTCCAAATGTGTTCGAGGAGCCTTTAATATATTTTTGAACGGAGTGACTGTGCTCGCTCGGCTTCTGTGATCTCAACAGTTTATGTGAGTTGAGCAGAGATGCGGTCGTATCTTCTTATGACGCTCTTAAAGTGATAAACTGCTCCATAATGAGCTATGAAGTGAGTTGTTTTGTATTGAGTCGGACAAAACGTGGCTGCAGTTTTAACACCGAGGCAAAGAACAGTGTGGTATCGTAAAAGCAGTGTTAACACATTCAGCGGTAAGTGGGAACTGTATTCCCTTTTAGCTGGTTTGTCTTTAGTCCTAAGTTCCGTGGATAGTGCGGGTTTAAGGGGCAAGTGAGGTGACGTCGTTGGAATAGTTCCATGGGAAAACAGAGATGTGAGAGGTAATAAGAGGCCGTAATTATCAAATTAGTTTGGTTTTCGTAGGGAAATGGTCATTAATGTGGTGCTTTATCAGGCCTGTTTCCTCTGTCCGCTGTCTCCTTAGTGCCTGCTCCAGATTTATAGCCTCGCTGCTTTTTTTCCCCCTCATTCTCTCCCCTATTACTCTCAGATACAGACAGAAAAATCAGCCACATTATTGTGGCGTTAGCACCATCACCATGGAACCTTCCTTAACATGCAAATTGACCAACATGAATCCTCCCAATTCCTCACATCGTAAGAATTGAAAGGGATTCAAACTGATGGGGATCAAAAACACTTGTGTGGATGGAGATTGTTTTCTTTGTAGTATCGGGGAAGAAATGTCACGTTTCTGTGGATGTCAGCGCTGCACTTCCACTCGTCCTCAGCATCAGAGCCCGTCCGCTCTCTCGGTCTTCTTCCTCCCCTTCCACTCACCCTTCATGTCATCAGCAGTATCTTCCTCCCAGCAGAAGCTCTTGTTATCCTCTCTGGCTAATCAGCATCCCCTCTGACCCTCCTTGTTTACCCATCCTCTCCTTTCTGGAGGCTGGCACGGCTCAGTAATGATTCCCCCAACTCTAAGGCTGCTCCTCTCAAATCCCTGACCTCCCGTTTGTTGTGGCCGGTGGGCTCAGGGAGCTCTCCAGCTTTGATATCGCATACGGTAAACAAACAAAGAATTACTCCCCCTAAAATAAGCATTTACGAAACAGTAATAGCATTTTTGGGGATTATTACACTTGCAGCATGCCTTTGTTTTTCAAAGCGTGTGGTCGATGAAATGTCTCTGTGAAAAAGTGTGTTCTTCCAAACTGTAAAAAAAAGTTTGTAATTTGAAACACAAACGCACACGGCTATGAACAAAGACTGCTATGTTCTCTTCGGGATTGATTTCCCAATCATCACTGTAAGTGACGCCACCTCATTTCCTCGTTTTGATGAAAAGGCCGAGGTTGCCACTCCAAATGTGAGAGCACGTCTTGGGATGGTTTTCCCCTCGCTGTAATCGATATGTGTACACATGCCTGGATTTAATCAAGCTTGCAATATCAGTGTTAACACAGCAATGCTAATTTGCTTCCTGTACAGTAGACAGCAGATTCTTAATCTCCCCCGGCGATCACAATGTGACTCTGTTTTAAGGGATGTCTGAACTACTATAGTAGCTTATATGCAGTTGCATTTAAGATCATCTGATAAACGATGTCTGTCTGTTTTCTGTGCTGTAATTTTCATTAATTACAAAAATGTGGGAAAAAGCTAGTGCTCGGTTTTGATTTTCCATTTCGAATAATTTTTCACGTTTTGTGTTTGGCATGAGTTTACACTCCCTGTCCCAGCTCGATTTCGTGTTTTAGTGTGTTGTTGTCACAGTCAACGTTTTCACTTTTCCTGGATGTGACCAGTGGCTGCAATTTAAGTTCCCCCAAGTGGGGAACAATAAAGACAACTTTGAACCTCGAGCATGAAAGCGAATTCAAGTCCCACATGATATCCAACCCGCCCTTTCAAATAAGGTGGTCTGTTTAAGAGATCTGCCCACTGTATTACTCTGCCTGTGCTGCCTCTATTGCACTTCATGAGGTCACCTGCTGTAGTTGGCTCACTCTGAGAATCCTATTGTTTGTGCTTTCGATTCTGTGACTCCAGCCATGTCGAAGTGGAAGCTGTTTTCCTGTCTGACCTGTAGGGGGCTCTGGACCGTGTATACTCATTCTTAAGTATTCATTACATCTACCGAGGAGGTTATGTTTTCATTGCCGCTTGTCTGTCTGAACTGATTTTCTTGAAACTTGGTGGAAGTGTGGGGTAAAGACCGATGGAGAACCCATTCACTTTTGGAGCAGATTTAATTAAGGGGAAATAGATAAAGGATTTGTTTTATTTTAGTTTTTTGGGAATTTTTCAAGAAATAATGCAGAGATCTTGATGAAGAAAGAAAGAAAAATGAGGCTTGTGTAGAGTGTGAATCTGGATAGTAACCCAGATATTGTGAATCAAAATAAATATTTGTTGGGGGGGGTGATCTCCATCCAGTTACTGTAAGGTAACAAATATTCCTTTCATCTACATCTGAGAATGAATATGTTGCCTGTTTAGTGGTTAAGTGAAGCTTTATTTCAGACTCATGGGTCCATATCAATATAAATAAAATATATAGAAGGGATTAAAAACACTTCGACTTATGTTGCCCTCATGATTCCGTTTTTTTGAGTCAGTTAATTGAAACATAAAATTAGGCATCGGTTTCCTCAGCAGATCATAGAGGGTGTAATGTTGGCAGTCTGCAGAACATTACTGTGTACATGCTAGATCTGATATCAGTAGATGTATATGCAAAGTGGGCAATCAGCCTTGCTGGATGTATGTACACTCTGAGTGCCCTTCTGGTTCTCTATTCAAATACCCACCTCATAAAACGAAGGATTACTAATTTAGCCGTCTGTCTTCACTTTATCTCACTTGACAGATTTCACTATGGGGTTTTTAAATTATGTCTCACCGACTCGTAGTCCACTTCTATTGAATGAGCTGCATTAGCACAGCACAATTAGCCCAAACGCTTAACAGTTATTCACCCACACTGCCACAGAAGTAACATGGCTATCAAGGGTGTTTAGAGTTCAGTGTCTTGCTCAAAGAAACTTGGATGTTTAGACAGAATAAGTGATTCAAACTGACCTGAGATCAGTGGACGACCAGCTCTCCCTACTGCGTCTGCTAGAAACTGTTTGAACATCAGGATGCTTCATGATGGTCGTAAAAACTATGTGTATTTGTGGACAGGCTGATTTATTTATTTAGTTTTTACATATTTTCCTATTGGGATGTGTTGCGTTGTCTCTTGTTGATAGTTATGTTGTATCCTGGCTTTACGGCTGTGAAATAACTTTAGTTTTGTACACAGTGAGTTCTGAAGTCTTTTCTATTCTTGTTTAATTGTGATTTTTCGCATATTATATCTCGTATAATTCGAGAGGGAAGTTTATTCGGATTCTTGCTGAGCTCAGGCTAAGCTTGCAGGAAGTGACAAGGTCAGAACCTCGAGGGCGAAACTCGCATACTCTTGTTTCACCTCAGTGGACGTATTCGTATCCAAAATATCCCCAAAAAACAGCAAGTCTGCGTTAATGTTCCTTTGCCCCAGCGTGTGGTTTGGATGAGGGAGTCAGAGCCTGCACTGGGGAACAGGGAGGATGAAATACAGCATCTGTATTGTGCTCCAGAGAGGGCACTCACAGCCACTTCATCTTCAAATTAATTTCTGTCAAAGGTATAATGTACAGCCTTGGTTTAATGTCATTTTATGTTTTTCTCTCCTTTGTTGCATTGGAAAGGATGGATGATTTGGCGCATTATCACCTCGGCTGGGAAAGATCACGCCTTATCTCTGCAAGAAGGCTGAGACAAAATACAGCAATTACCCCGGAGAATTGAAATGTCAAGGCAGGTTTAGCATTTCCAGCAATAGAAATTGGATTTTCCGACATACCTACTACTTTGATAAAGTAAGATTTCGAAGTCTGTATTCTTCAGTGGACATGCTGCATGTAACCGTCTCTGCAGGTTGGAAAACAACCAGCCCCTCACTGTTGGCAGCTGTTGCAAACCACACACTGTTCCTCAGGCTGCGTTCACGCTGCAAGACTTGGTGCTCAATTCGGATTTGTTGCTCACATCCGATTTTCTTTTTAGTTTGGAATCAATCTCCTATGTGAACTGGTCATGGTCCTGAAGGGATGGCTGCAGGCACATTTGCGGGTTCCTGTTTGCCTGCATCGACAGAGCTATCACCTAAAACACGATGGCATGATTGGTTCGAGCCTTCAGCTTCTTTGAACTTAGCTTTCAGAAAATACTTTTTCCTCTGACATTGGAGCCAGATTGTTCTGTGGCACCATTAGGCCATTTATTGCAAGATGTTTTTAAACACATACTGGTAACGATAAAAGCCCCCAATAAATATATAAACTTTATTTATATTGCGCCTTTCAAACAGTTCACAGTTACAAGATGCTTTACAAGAAAACGTGCCAATAAAAGTGTGTCTCTAAGAGAGATTGAAAAGAGTTTAAGGAGTCTGCAGACGGATGTCCTCAGAAAGATTGTTCCACAGATTAGGAGCTCTGACAGAAAAGGCCCAATCACCTTTTGGTCCTCAGCCGGGACTGTGAAATGGCGAGCGAGGCCTTCGCTGGAGACCTCGGGTAACGACCAAGCACAGACGGTGTCAAAAGATCTGAAATGTAGTTCGGTGCAAGTAAAATCGATTCTGAAATTCCCTGGAGGCCAATGAATAGAAGCTAAAATGTGGTATCTTTCAGCAGATCTCCTGAGGAGTCTGGCTGCTGTATTTTGGACGAGCTGTAATTTATGTAAAATGGTTATTTTATAAAACTAATGCAGGCTAACGTCGCTGAAAACCTTGATCTTCCATTTTTGTATTAACAGAGTGACTCCCATCTCTCCAATATTGTGACGTCAAGGTCCTGTGGATTTGGAAAGCATATGAAAGTGGCCTGAATTGTAATAGATCAGATTCAATGTGACTTGTGCTGTTCACACTTTCATGAAAAAAAAATCCCAGACCTGTATCCTGTTTTTTTTATACATCGACTTCCTTTTAATTAGTAACGAGACCTTTGGTTACAGTGGCTGAAAAGGCCATTCAATGAGGATGATGTCATTTCTAAGGGCTTTTTGTTTGGAACACGTTCTCTTCATATTCTATCAGGCCAGCTATAATTACCTCAACAGTCGTAGCAACCAGTTCCATTACATGTTGCCATGGTTCGGAAAGCGTCAGCGTTTGGGGATAAAGATAATCGAGCAAGAGCAAACGTATCAAAACTCAAGCCGTGGAAAATAATCGACACCATAGACGGTGAAAAATGAAAAGATAAAATCAAACACATATATGGGAGTGACTTGTCAGAAGCAGCAGGAAATGAACACTGAACGATTATCATCACATGTGCAACTGGCCTGTCTCAAAGTTTGTCTCCAGAATCCAGCCTCTGCCTTTCGGAGATTTGAATCCCCCTCTGCTTACACGCCGCTGTCACCACCTGCCAAAGAATTTTATAAAAAAAGTGGAGCAGTCAAAACAGCCCGTGACCTCGTCTGCAGCGTCTAACCTCTCTCATCCCCCTGGTCTCTGGCATTCTGCATTTTGCACCATGGGAAGCACCTGTCTCCTGCTTTCCCCTGGAATACACTGAGGACATCACTCACTGCGGTACGCTTGGTCTTAAATGAGTCTTTAAAATTAGTCCGGAGGCAGGGAGCTTGGTGAGGCTTCTTACCGCCTGTTTGACATGTGCAGAACCGTCACTGGACGAGACAGGAACAAAGCATTGTCAGGAAGGAAAATTTAGTAGTTGGGGGAAATGTCTCCAGTATGGGAAATGTCAGCTGTCTGCTTACATGGATGCGTCATCAGAGGGCTTGAAAAGGAAAAGAGCGTTACTCGAGAATATGATGAGATTTCTCAATGTCGATTGATTTTTAAAATTCAAACCCTGAAAAAAAAGTGAATCATTTTCTGCTTGCGTCAAAATTATTAGAAAACCGTAATTCATACTTTGCCCGATAGCGTGGCCTTCAAAGACTAAAAAGAGCCCTCCCAGGGGGTTTGCCACTCCGCAGTGATAAAAGGCAGATCCGCTTACATCCTCTTCCGTCTCTCCACACCACCTCCACAGCCCCACTGTCTGTCATTGGGGCGAACACTGAGCAAAGACAGGTTGCATGGAGAGCTCTGAATTCCCACACCCTTCTCTTTACCCCTCGCTCCTTATTTTCCTTTGCATCATGCGCCTGGCACTGGCACAACTTGCAGCAGGGCCCATGATCTAAGTCCAACTACCCGCTCCACAAATCACACAACAACAAGCGGGTCGAAGGGGCTTTTTCATGCCGGGGGTGTACCCTCACCCTCTGCGGTAAAGTTTCACATGCGTAATGTCTTCTGGCAACGCCGCGCAAATGTCCTACGTCTTTTTATGTGACAGGATAACAACTGAGCTGTTTACTGATTGTACAACAGCCCCGAACAATTGCGCCATTGTGCGCTTTGACACAGCTTATACAGTTTTTCACCGCTGCACAACACTGGGAAGCTTTCGGGTGAATTTATTCCCCCGTGTCAGAGGGAAAACCAAAGGGTTGACTTTGCATTAAACATCTTAATGTCCGGGTTGGGTTCGCCTGTCTTATCCATCAGACTCTTTGGGAACAGAACCGTTCAAAGTATTTTCAGTAAAGGTTCAACATTTGGTGAAAGGCCTTTATTTGCTCTCTCGCCATGAGATCTGGACCACTCATAAATAAAAACGCTACAGCCAGCAGCCAGTTAGCTTAGCGTAGGAACAAGACTGGAAACCACTGGCCGTGCTCCGTCCAAAGGTAACAAAATTAGACTACCAGTCCCTTTAAAGCTCTTAACAGGGAGTCTTTCGCTCAGGCAAGCTTTGCTTTGAGGTAGATCATGAAATAAAATAGCTTTTTAAATTAAAAACACATGAAATTTAAAGGTTCCATTTTGTAGAAGGAGAGATTTAAATACTATGAAAGTATATAAACGCTCAATCCATGTAGAAATGCTCACAGCTCGGATTCAAAATCTGAACGGTCAATAACTTTGTGATGCTCCCCGCTGAAAGCTGAGCCCCCGGGGCAGCCCACTGTCATTGTTTGTTGTTGTCCTAACATGACACCAAGCAATTATTCTGTCGGGAATATTACACAATCCCTTTTAATGTCAGCCTAACCAAGGATGGTAACATTATACCAGTCACAAAAGTTTTTTATTTCTGACGTCCAAATTTGACCATCTGTCCGGATCATTATTGGACTCACTGCCTGTCGCCATTTGCAGTTTGTTACCGCCAGTCATACAGTGTTGGACTATAATCTGTTACCTGTGGTTGGAAGAAGGACTTATCGTTTCTTACATCTCGGGAGCAACGTGAAATATCAATGTTTTTTTTTGTATTGCGTGAGATGCATGCTGCTTCCGATGTGTTGGTTTCCAGGGTGTTTGTGAAATCAAACCTGACTCACCGGGGGGGGGAAAAAAACAAACCGAACGGGAAATTCACCCTGTTCCTTGCTTGAGCTTCACAGAGGAAACTATGTTGAGATGAATTTTGGGTCTTAAACCCAGAAATATATCTTATGGATCACAAACCCTCAAATAAAATGCAGAGAAATAGTTAGAAATGGGACCTTTTGATAAGTACAGACAGGAATGCCAGCAGGTTTTCTCATATTGTAGCAGCTTGTGTCAATTTTGTGATGCATGCATTTTGTCACATTCAAAATCATGAGTACAAACAGTATCACACAGAACAGTGAGGTAAGCCTTGGCAAATCCCACCATGGGCATCTTATTAGCACAGTCCTGCCCATAAAGGCCCATTGAATCAAAAGTTATGTGGAAACCAATGTTGCAGGATTATTGTAGTGTGGCTGTAAATTGTGTGTAAGGCTCATTATCAAAGGGGGCCTCCCTGGCAGAGCTTTGGCACAGGGGGAGCCCGACAAGCTAGGGTCTCACCATCTGTATCTGCGGTGTGGAGGGGAAAAGCCTCGCGCTTCCACTGGGTACATGCACTAGACAACTTTGGTTTTGGGCCGAGGCCAAAGCTCCACAAAGTTTCCCAAGCTTTATTGGAAACGGTAAAAAAAAAAACTTTGAATATGGTGGATCTAGCTGCAAGGAGAAGTGAAAAACGAAGCACATGGTGGATCAGCCGTGGTGGGAATTGAAAATTGAGTTTCCCCACAGGGTCAGTAAAGTGTGGTGTGTATATTTAATGGAGTAGATATTTTTTGAAAAAATAGGATCAGATGTGACATAACGTAATAACATACAGACACTTTAAATGCGGAAGTTGTGGCTCAAAGGGAGTTTTATAGGATGATCTACTTTAAAACGTCTCCTCCATGACATTAATCAGGGCATCATATTTGTTGACAGGAACAAAATAAAGACCAGTTTATCAAAATTAATTCCACAGAACAGGCTTTTTATCCTTTTTGCTATGTATGCACTGTTTCAGTATTATGACCACAGCTGCAGCAGGGATGAACATGTCGATACGTCTCATGTTTGCCCATGTGCTGCTATCTGGATACGTCAGTGAACGTTTTCAGACTCAATTGCTGCTTCTTGTACGTTGTGATAATTAATTGATCATAACAATGAGCTTATTAGATCCAGCAGCACACAGCGTAATGGCCTGACACCGCTGGCAGAGACAATCTTGGCAACCTGAGCGGAGTCTGCTGACAACCTGCACTAAATGGGTTATTATTAGGCTCTGAGATAAAAACAAGATATGGCTGTGATTATAGGATTTTCCAATACGGAGACGTCTGCATTTACTCTGCTTCCCTTCCAGCCTTGTTGTAACTCGGGCTGTCTGAATCAATGCAGCTGTATATACGACTTGAAGCCAGTCAGAGGTGAATTGTTGCACTCCTAATCATGCTGAATATATTAAAGCCTGTATATAAGAGATTTAAACATTAATAATTAAGTTTGGTAGCCGGGCTGGATGCATGTTTGTGTTTGTGCACGAGTTCCTCCTTGCACACATTCATAGCGCCAGCTTTAATCGGAAATGATGCCAACTTGATGCCCTGGTGGACACACTCATTTTATTATTATTATTATTCTTATTATTATTATTATACAGCTGCCTTTAAGGGCCCCTGAGAGTGTGCTGCAGTTGTGGAGTGAGAGGGAGAACGACACCAAAATCAATTCTAGAAACACACATTTAGTGTCTCACTCGGAGGCTCCGATGACCGGATCAATAACCCGCAGAAGAGAAGCGAGTGAACCACTTTACCAGTCTGCATGGCAGCTAGCCGAATAGTTTTTTGTTGACTCCATTAGTACGTTGTGCTTCTGATATTGTGTTTATTTCCGCTTTCACTGTAGACTTGTTGACTTTCTATATATACGAAATGTTGGGGTAGTTTGACGTTGTTGCGATTGTTTTGTTTTGGGATGCCGGTACTCTTGTGACATCTAGTGGCAGTAAATTTCATACCCTGTTTAGGAGTCTCTCTTTTCCTTCAGGTTGGATTTTTACCTGCTAATCCAACTGTTTTGTCATAAAATCACGAAGGCATATTTGCACGGACATGGCAAACCGCAAAACGTAATGATATCGATAATCCTTTCCGAGATGCTTATTCGCTTAATAGAAAAAAAAAGTGAAGCCAATCTCTTCTCCTTAAACTGTTTCCCAGAATCCCCTACTAGTACATATAAAGCTATCTTATCAAAATGTTACATCATAATTGTTTATGTTTACAAAATGTATTTGCAGATTTTTGTGCAGGCTGCAGTTTGGATTCAGAGTGGAAATGGCTGACTGTGCCACTAACAATGAAAACTGCAGCGATCATAGAGATGTCATTACAGACAGTAAATATATCAAAGTGGCTATTGCTACAAAAATGCTGACCACAAACGGAAACAAAAATCTTTTGAAAATCTATTATAAGTTTCAACAAATGAATTATATGATTTGTAAATCACTGATTAAAGCCAGTCATCAGTATCAAGGAGTTCAAGCAGAATCGGTTCTGACCCATCACAAATTGATTTATATGTTTCTTTATTTAGTCTTTAAGTTCTAAATGTGGAAAAAGTGTGATTCTGAGATCAAATATTTTATCTATGACCTACATAATTCTTCACGCCAGAGACGATCTTCAAGATCAACGAGATAAAAATCCTCCTCGCCTGCTTCTAATAATGCCCATCTGCAAGTGTTCAGTGTTTACGTAAATCACAACTGCCTTAGCACGCACCAAATGATCCCCTGAAATTACTGCTGAGGGCCTCTGTTCGGGCACTTTTCCAGCAATGATTGATAAAGTGGAGCTTGTGGAAAGCGCAGGCTGCCAGGGTAGGTGTTATATGTAAAACATCACAGGCAGTTAAGCAGGCGTCGCACGCACGTTACAAGACCCCTCGCGCACGAGCAGTTCCTGTGCCCGTTAGAGCGCTGTGAGAACGCGAGCACGTTGGACGGCGGAGGAGACGCTGCATACCAGGGTTTCCGAGGCCGTTGGATTTCAGAGAGAAACTGTCAGGGATGGCTTGGTGCTGAATTTGGACCAGAGCGTCTTGACATGCGGGCTCCGGAATAACCAAACCTCTCCTTGGGAGCGCAGCAACACATTGCCGCGTCTTTCATCTGCATCCCACAAGCGCAAGGCAGTGACAAGTTCTCATGGAACATATGCAGCAATAAACGGGGTAACATGGCGATTGTAATGCGAACAGCATGCTGCCACTCGAACGGGTAATTGACTTCAGCAGACCCACAATCAGTGGCCCGTTCGCAGACATAAAGCCCACTTTTCTCCTCTACAAGTGTCCACAATTAGGAGGAAGTTCGGCTCTTTTCTCTCTTTAAATCTCCTTACGGGTTGTGTAGGTCAAACGATACAAAAAAATTCTGCTTTTGTAAATGAGCATCATTTTTAGGGGGGATAGAATGCAAATTAAACCAGTAAGCAAAAATGAATCCTCAGCTTCAAAGCACGGACATTGAAAAGCGCTTTCTGCTATCGTAGCATCTCTGACGTCCCCCTTTAATAAAAGGCTTAAAACAAACTGTCTTTTTTTTTTTTATGTTCCGTGAATGGAAAGCGCACGCATGTCACGTGTGTGGCTTGGGTTGACGCCCAGTAGCCACCCCCACATACTGTAAATAAGGAAACATGCATATGCTACTGTCTAATTTCATTTTCATTAGTGTTTGGAAATTGGAGCTGCATGATGCTCGAAAAAGAGGAGCCAGCTACGTTATTCGGTCAGGAAAGAAAGCAAAATCTGATCTACGCCCAAAACGTTTTCAAGTTCCCTCAACGTCATCATCTTCGGCTCAGCTCTGTCTTTTCTAATGAAGCGACCAAAAAGCTTTGTAGTTTGATTAAACAGAGACTTTGTGGAGGGCGACAGCGACATGTATGTTCAATGGTCTGTCGACATTTAAGGCTTTTTTAGAGAGGGGGGGAAAATAATGAAGCAGAGAATCCGAAATGCCATGTATGAGCCGCTGAAGTAGAAAAATGATTTTCCTTTTGTGTTTCTTGGTTTCCTCGTTATGCCGTGAAGGTAATACAGAACAGCATGCGATCTTGGATCCTCGGTGCAACACATAAGCTCTAAATAAGAATAGATTTTTATCACCGCCCCATTCAGGAACTCAATAGCCGCATTGTGTGCTGAAGGATTTCTCCTTTGGCCTGGACTGGAACAAATGGGTGGCCTGAAAATAGCATCCAGGTTCCTCTCATAAGCCATTTAGCCAAAAGATCCTCCGCCGCACTGCTGGTTCTGCTCACTGTTTATCTAATAACAATCTCGACTCCTTTCTTTTCAGCCATGGTTATTAGTTTGTTTGCCATTTACTGGTACGGCCTGCCTCCTCAAATCTCTTCTGTAAATACCTCTCGCACTGAGCTCGGGGTACTCGGTTCGGTGTGCGGTTTCCCTGCCGCTGAGGTTAAGCGAGCAGGACTAATTGAATCTCGCATGTCGTCTTATGATTTATGAAGCAGCAGAATAGATTCGGAGGCTTGATCTCCCGTAATCTCACTCATTAAGGGAGATGTAAGAGGAGATGATTGTCCGTCTTTATTTGAAACGTCTGCGTATTTCTCATAAGCACTTTGACGGTGCGGTACGGCTGCCAGCTGGAGCCTGTGCCAATTGAAGGTGCTCCCATGCCCAAACTTTAAAATCTGTTTAGTTCACGAGCTCACGGAAATGCTGCCGTTTAGCAGAGTGGTTGTTTATGGGTAAAACATAACCACAATGGAAAGGAACTCATGTAGATCAAATAATGAGAAAATGTGTTTTCTATCACGTCAGCTGATTTCCAGCTTCCCTAATGTACACCTGGAGCATTTAAACTAACTCCTCTCCTTCATCCTACACTCCGTAATGGTGTTGAAATAGCAGGAGTTCAAAAAATCATTTGTGGATGCATGTGCTTCTCTAATTTACCATGCAGGCTCGTTTCCAGGACGTTTGAGTCACTTTCCCTGTTTACCATGCTTCACGTTTTACTGGAAATGTGTCAATAGGGGAGTTGAACATTTTCGGATATTTCATTCCATGGTGTTTTTGTTATTATTTGTCCGACAATGTATTGAGTGTTACAGTGGCAGTTTCTACCCTGTTCCTTATTCATGCAATTTTTTTCTGCAAAGGAAATTAGTGCCATTTTGGGAAATTCCCATATTTTCCTCTTTCCTCACAAATGTGTGTCTTATCAAATAAAGGTAAAAATGCCCAAATAACAATTTGGCGAACGGAGGATGCTCGCAGTTGCTCTGGCCAGAGCACGAGCACTTATATGTTGTTACAGTACCAACCAAATCACCACGGTTATCACAGTAATAAAAGATTGTAACAGTACAAATAACGGTCAGGAATAATATATAATATACTCATACAGTAACATACAGTATATATATTATCCATCGAACATTCTTCTTCACCCTCTTGCTCCGGTTCGGCAGCTCTGCAGTCTGACCTGTGAGCTGCCCACTAAAACCACATCAGTCCTCTATCAGGCTGCCGAGAGGCTCCGCTGCAGCAGTCGGGGGTTACGTGTGTTTTGATCAGGGAACTTTGAAATTAGTTATCGAGGGAGGGTACAGTGTTTCATTTCTCAATTCCTTTCCCAGCACATGTGCCGTATTTTCACAGACAGTGGAGGATTTAAACTGAGAGCATTTTATTTATTTTTAAACCCTAGGAAGCCTTACTTGAATGCTTATTAAAGTACCTTGATCAAAAAAACTATATATATCTGTTACTGTAGACTTATGTAATATATATAAAAAAGGGGGAGAGTGTTTATTCCAAGGCAGCCAATGCCATGCCTCAGAGCTGAGGCGCTGGCCAGTTGTTGGCATGGCTGCGGCTTCTCCTGCTAAAATCCTTCAGGATCAAACCCCGTAATGAGAACAGTGTGTCGTGATGAAGAGCCGGGGCCCCTCCACCGGCTTTCCTGTGGCCGTCTCACCACCTGAAACCACAGGTCAGGATTACAAATTATCCCGAGAGGATCACCCCTCCTCCGCCCCCTCCTTTGACCTCTGACCTGGTCAGTTTGACTGACACGTCGGGAGGAAACATGATGCAGAGGTACTTTGCCTGAGCGCTTTCAAAACACGCCGTGTTGTCTTTTGCTGCGGGACTTCAAGGGATTGTGAAAAATCTCCTCCAGTTATTTTCCATGTGGCATTGTGTTACCGCATCTGGCATTTCTTTGTTAATCACAGAAAAGAGTCCTCCAGCCCTCAGGTGTCACATATGATTTGTGTTTTTTATTTATTTTTTTATTACACAAGGTTGATGCCATCATTCCTGTATCTAACAACCTTATTCGGCACTAATATTTTGGTTAATTTAATAACGCTAATGCTTTTCCTCATATTACGTTAAGCTCTCCAAAAGTTTTGATTATATTTGCATGGTGGCGTGTGCCCTGCCTTTGATGTTTCTCAGAGCATGAAAACTGTGGTTCACGCTCTTTTGCCGTTGGTTTTACTCACAGCACTTTAGGGCCTTCGGTGCTGTGGTGATGTCAAAGTCAGAACCGGGATACGAAAGCGTCTGATGCTATATGATTTCTATAGGCTCTTTATTGTGTCTGCTTCAGAGGAGAAGTCGTGATTTGAAACGCCTTGGATTCGTGTTGCCACCATAACCAGACTTGGCAACACATGTCCTCGCTCCACTCAAAGTGAAAGAGCAGCGTTTTGGATTCAGCATACGTGTGAGTCCAGCGTTTAGCTCGAGGGGTGATGGGAAGTGGATTTTTGAAATCTTTGGTCAGAGTTAAGCTTGCTGTGACCCTGTAGTCCCAGTTCTTATGCTGAGCTCACTATAGCTAGTGAGCTGTGCCTTCACATGCTCCTCAGAGAGCGACGTTTCCCGAGTCTTAAAGTTGTTGTTCTGACTTCCTTGTGTTCATGGGCTTTGAGGTGTGAGTGCGGACACTGAAATCAAAACATCTTGTTTTTATGTGTTTAACACCTTTCCAGTATTTGCATATTGGTTCAACAAGCTTATAAATAATTAAAAACATATGCACGTTAATAATTAAAACATCCGTTTTGGCTTCAAAGTATGTAGGCACAAGTGAAACATTTGACGAGTTCACATTCAAAGCTACTATTTAGAGCTGATTTAAAAAAATATTTTAATTGGTTTATATGTGATGATGCCAGCAACTCAAAGAAATGAGAAAGCATATTTCTCAAAATGTCCCCAAACTAATTTTAATAGTAGCTTCTTTGCCACAAGGGTGAAAATAATGTAAGAATTGCAGTTGCCTGATATTGAGGCAATTTTTTGTAGAAATCCTTCCATGCTTGACCTTTAGCTCGAGCAGTAAAGTGCGTAGGTTTCTGCGTAATTTCCGTGCAACAACAATCTGCTGTTTTTCAAAGTTTTATTTGAAACAAGGTAAGCACAGGGAATAAACTTTTATACCTGTTTATAAGGCTCCCCTGACTGAATGCAGTGAAATAGCTTTTACACCATGTTCTGCAGTAAAAATGAACAAGGTGGTATATAAAGCTCGTTGTTGTCGGCTATGACTCAGCTCCGGAGGAAGGTTCTGCTCAGAACTGTGATTGCTTTGTAAAAAAAAATTACCCTCGTTAAGGGGAATTAATGGCTCACAAAAGTAAGTGAAGGTGCAGCGGTTGTGTGTATGTGTTGTTTTTTTGTTTTTTTTCAAAGGAAAGATTGACAGAGGTTGGGAAAAAAACGAGAGCCTTGTTCACTTGCAGGGAATTTTGGCTTTCTCACATTCATTTCCACTTGGAGTTGCCCTTCAGCTGCATGTTTTGTATTCTCACTGTTTCTTACAAGCCATTATTGTAAGTCCTCGTGGCATGTTTACCATATTCTGTGGTCTGAAATAATCTCTAATAAGTGTGTTTCATTTTCATTTACTTACTTTGGAGCCGTCCTTTGGAAACCGGATTCAGGATGCACATGTCTTAGAGCATTGCAGAGGGGTTTCCTGGGTTGGGAAAATAAACTCGCCTATGGCTGACTCTCAGTGAGTCCAGGGCTGACGGCCCAGTGATGACACCTTATTTTCGTTTCCACTCAGGACCCATGAAGGTCTGGAAGACACTTGCAGCATTCAGCAATCCCGCAGAGCTCATCTACGCCGTTTGTTTAAGGTCTTAGAGAAGTTGTTATATGATGGTGCACATGATGTGTTTGAGACATGTGCGTGCAGATACAGAAATCCTCCTTCTCTATCCTGCCAGCTCTTTCACCCACTTTGCATGCTGTATAGGCTTGTGAGAGGCAGATGATCAGTTATTTTGATATCCAGATGCTGCTGCTGGTAACTGTACACCTACCTGTCCCACTGGAGCATCGACCTCCCGTCTCAGCCTGTCATCACCCACTGTTCTGCTGAGACGAGGCCTCTCCACATGCTAGACTTTATACGGATAATATCACAGTTGATGTGACACGCTGCGCCATTGTTTTATGATTTGTCGGATTGAAAATCAAAAGTTGGATTTCATCCTTTGGCAGCCTGTGCCCAGCAGGGGGATACATTGGCAGACAAGAGAGTTTAGACTCCAGTGGAGCATCTTAATTTTGATGACGTTCTCATTTCAGACTTGAATTACTCCGGCTCGTCCTCATTCTTTCAAGTGAAACGAATGAAAAGATCGCCGCGCTGTCACTTAACGTCCAGTGTTCCTTGCCGGAGTGTAACATCTGGAACATCTGCCCGGACCAAGGAGTTTTATATGAACCCATGAATTCAACAACTTCACGCAACAGATTCAAAAACACTGCTCTCGACTTTCCACTTTGCTCTTAAATCTTTCATCCCTCTATTCTGCTATGAAATCCCCATCGCTCCTCCTCCTCCTCCTCCTCCTCCTGCTCACAGCCTCTCTATCAAACATTTTCCTCTGCTGTTGACAAGATAGGGTATCTATGACACAAGAGCCTGTGTATGCAAGCCTGGTCATGCTTGCATGCTCAAAGCGGCGCAGGAATAATCCAACATGGGTCACGCAATGCTCAAGTAAACACCGGCCTAAGACCACCGAGGCGGGCTGATAAGTTGAGAGATAATGAAAGCAAAGCCCTCGGGAGTAAGGGGGAAAAAATACAGTTGAGAGTCCGAGGGAAAAACAATATTTTACTCAAAACCGTAGAGGGCAGATAGAAGGGGATGTAAGCCTTAGTGAAGCTCAATGATGAGAAACAACTTTTTAATAAACCGTCAGCGGAGCCAAATTAATATAAGAAACAAAATACTCCTTCTCTTACTCATCCACCACGCCTTATATATAAGTGACATTCTGTTGTTCATTCTAGAGTGAACAGTAAATTGGGATTTCTGGATTTTTGCAGTTTTTTTGTTCTGTTGTCAGGAACTATATAGAGCAGTGGTCCAATATGTCCAAACCTGGACCCATAACCAATAAACCATCTAGAGTTGTCTCATTTTGACGGAGCGTTTCCATTTTAACTGGCACAGCTTTGTGTGGAGCCATGTGCTGTAAATCACTTCACGTGACGCCACTCATCCAGTCAAATGTGTGAATTGCACACTGAGGACTCCGACCAACTCCAACCCACAGTCCGTGGACAGACGAGAGAGACGGTGCGAGTCAGAGAGAAGCAAGGGAAACAACTTCACATGGCATGAAAACAGATTTATCTAAAATAAAGAAGTGAAACTTAATCTACACTCTTATTACAATTTCTTTTCCAAAATTAAGCACTTGTTATTTCTTTACTTGACATGAGAAAAGTGTATTTATTTTTTAATGGAGTACCCCACTATAATCCCTGCAGTTCAATCTGAAAATGGACAATATATATTGGGGGAAAAAAAGTATTCCATGATACATATTATTGTTATTTTGCTGAATCTCATACGTAGTGGTACTATTATCTGCAAGTCAATTATTTATTTTCTAATTTAGCAATATTTGGGTCGAGGCTTTAAAACAACCCCCCTCCTTGTATATTATAAAAAATATTTTAAAAAAAAATAGGAATTATAAGAATCTACAGGGTGTGACTAATTAAATACACAAAAAAATACAGAAATCATGAGGAAACAGCTTGATTATGGATGAAAATACACTCATTGTTGTGCAGGATTAGTTATTCAGGCAGATAGTTCTGTATGCCAGTCTATTAAAATAGTTGAGGATTGTTATAACATATTTGACTGGAGCGCAGTTGGCTCTTCTCCAGTGGCTTTGTCTTTGTTGAGGAACTGCGATGACTGCCCTTGAACAGTTTGGGCCCCTGCGGTCCACATTATTTAGCCCCCGCGTCTCTAAATCCATCCACACACGCACCACAGACACATCGGCACATGGCGAACGCTGGCTCGCACACGCCTGCCGTTGATAAGGTCAGCCAGCAGTCATGTCATCCGTTTGCAGCAGGTATAGAGTTACACGTGAGCTGGACGTGACATCCAATAAGCCACAGGAGTCTTTAACACAGATAAAGTATTTCATTTGAACTTGAACAAGAGAGAGGGATCGTTTAATGCTAATCGTGCGCTGTACGTCCCATTTGGCGTCCCACGGTGGACCATTTCTTCCAGTGACCATAAATGCTCCCGCAACTATTTCGAGCAAACTTTAGCGCCCAGAGGACACACAGAGGAGAAGGCGTGGACGCGTCACACACACCCACATGGGTCTATGTGATACTACGCGTGTCACCATAAGTATGCTTGGTGCAATATTCACTCCACACACACCCTCAGTAAGCTTCAAAAGCATCTCCTGGCCGATCCCCAGGAAAGAGTCACTGTGAGTCCATGTCATCTGAACGTTTTTCTGGAGTCAAATTTCTAAAAGGATATATCAGGACTTCAGCAGCCTGAATGGTCAAATCAGCTCATTTGTAGTAACTTCTACATGTAGCATACTTTAGGTTTATTTGCTGGCATCTGCACCTCAGAGTTCCATGATCTAATTAAAGCTATTGATTGATTAGCAGCATACTCAGACCAGAAGCTTAAATCAACCCCTGACTGTTGCGATAATCAGGCTGAGGTTGCTTTCCCCTTGTGTGTATATGTGGAGTGGGTTTATTAACTTTTGGTCAGTGTTGGCCTGTGATATTGTTGTTTGCAAAAATCGCACTTGTCCTCAGACCTTTAGATTCTCTCATTTCTGTTGCCGTCTCTGTTAACGTGCTTCCAGGTGGAAGGCCACTTTGTCATGACAATTCTATTCGGTTTTTGGATGCCAAGGTATAACTTGGTTAACAACCAAAAGAAGCCATTACTTTCCACTGTGTATTACACTCCAGCCGGGCCAAGCCAAGCTGGGCTCATCCTAGTGTTTCCCCCCTTTTCATTTACAACACATGAAGCCTTTGGATTTTTCTCAAATTTCTTGCTAAAAGATGATAAAGTTACCAAAAAGTAACACTCCCTCATATGCAAGCAAGCGTTTCAAGAAAGTTGCGCAGCGAGGCTTTCTGATAGAGCCGTCAGGATGGACGCCCGCGCCAATTTAACTCGCAGCATAAGGCGAAGGGGACTCAGCCAATCGATTGGCTTATTACTGATCTCCCCTCATCAGGGAGTGTGTTCTGCTTCCATCACGACCGCAGTCAGGACTGCAGGGAGAATAATTGCAGTGTGCAGTGCGCGGGGTGGTTCTCAAGTATCCCGGCACTCAGGCCTTTGCCAGAGGAAAACACATTGATCTCTGAAGGTGATGAAAAGGCTCTTGCAAAGGCCCCGCTTCCTCCTCCAGCTTCGACACTGAACCAGAACAAAAGCAGAGATGATCCATGCATGTCAGCCAGGCGTACTTGTATTTATGTTGTTTGTCTTCCCCGAGTGTGCGTATGTGCACGTTTGACAAAGACCTAAAGTAGGGCTGCTTGTTCTGTATTAATTTCCGGTCTCTGAATCTGTAAGTATGTATGCCTAAGAGTGCATCTTTATTTAGGTGCTACTCAATCTCATGTGCAAAACTTTGTCTGCTGGGCAAGTCTACTTTCCTCTGGTGGCGGCAGCAAGAGAAAGATGCATATTTAATACTAGTTTCAATCTGCTTGAAACCGTGTTAATGGAGCCTGCAGCGACGAACAAATTCCTCGAATCCCAGTGGGTTAATTCGTGATTTCATGAACTGATAAATGGGACCAACACATACACATTAAAAATTGCCATAATCATCAGGAAGGGGTGGACAAATGAATACATTCAACATTGATAACAACATCCTCTGACCACTGAGTGAGCACACAGACACTGACACAGACAATGCAATGCATCATTAACTTTTTTTTTTTTCTCTTTTAAATTTAATCAGTGGCTGCTTTCTGCGTGATAATGAATGCTGCTTCGTGTAATTACTTTCTGATTCCTGCCGGGTGATGTCTCGGGACTATGTGACATTAAGTGTCTTGTAGGTTGTGGAATTGGCTTTAACGTAATCACAACAACACTGGCGTGGACTCGTGAGCGATCAGAGTGATCAGGACGCTGTGTTTTGACGATGCCTCGTAATTGAAAACTGCAGAAGTGAGTTTCATTAGGGTTTGCATGGCTGGTGTCACTGTTCATTATCCCTCAAGACTATTTGTTGTGTTTAATTCAGCCCCTAATCAGGGAGATGTTGGACGCTTTACGGCTTTTATACAAATCTGTAAACACATGTCTATCTACATATCACAATACATTTATTTCATTCACAAAAAGATCACAATTTAAAGAAGATGGGCAAGATGACAGCTCCCCAGAAGTGAAGCTAAAGTGTCTCAATCTTTGGCTGGCTTTATGTATAGGTCGTAAATCTCTCCATGTTAGTTGATGGGACATAGACCAAGCTACAAAGTCAAAATTCACGTCAAAGATGGTTTCAAAGATGGTTTCTGTCATTTTAGGAAGTTCTTACCACCCTGATGCATGTTGCATGACACTGACTCATTATTGGTCAAGCACATGTATCGGTGGGACCTCGCTACTGAGGCTCACTTCCCTGATCGCTAGGGTGCAGACTCCGGCTCCAAATATGTAAGATGGTGGCGTTCGTATATTTTGGCTTCATTTCACTATATACAGTGTATTATTAAATCCACTGTGTATGTCTGTGTGCAAAGAGAACACATTACAAGAGTTTATGTGGCGACAAAATGTGTGGACCAAAAAAACATACGATGAGTACAATGTAAATATCCGACACAATGGGCTCTTTTCTGGGCAACAGATTAAATATAATTGCCAAGAACTATTTAGGAAATGGCTGCAATCATCATATTTATTCAGGAAATGGTCGCATTGCAGTTAAGTGCAGTTGGAAATCAGGATAATGAAGATATAGGCCACAGGATCAAGGAATAATGTGAGATATCCTTTAGTACTTTGTTTTTCGAGGTCGGCTAGGGATTCTAATGTGAACCTTGGGAAAATTGAAATAGGCCTCTGAATTCTTCTGCAGAATTTTCTGTTTATTTTATGTTGTCAAAACCCTTTGTAGCAACAGAGAACTGGATTTAACACTAAGGGCTAGTGGCCCAGCGCTCTTTAACATGGTTTGGAAATTATTGTACTCGTCTGTTTAACAATGCACAAGTTATTTTTGGCTTGATAATCCAAACAGAGTGGCTGTCATTTAAAGGCAGCTGAAGAACCGCTGTTGTTAAACAAAGTCGATAATAAGGTTGCTCTTAGAAATAGCTTAGCATTATATGCTAACCATGCTGTATCAGATTGCAGGCATTGGGAAACATCCTATTTCCATGAGCTGAACTTCCATTGACACAAGTAATATATCACATTTTCGCATTTAGAAACTAGAATAGCACCCGTAGAGCAGGTACCTCCCCCAAGGCCCAACAGTCCCCTTATGATTCCACATTTAAATTAGCTAGATAGGGATTTTTATTTGTATCTGTAGCAAATTGCAAAGTCATAGATATCAATCCCCTTAACATGCCTGTTTTTAAAAAATCCATAAATTTTACCTGAGAAGTTGTCACTCTTTAGTCTGTGTACCTGTCGCTCGGAATCTGTTGCGAATGAGAGTGCTCCAGCATCATTGTTACCCCCATATTGAATTGATTCAGTGGGAAACGCTGAACCAGTGCAGCTTTTGGGTGCTTTTTAACACAACCTAAAGTGGACGGCCGACAAAGTTGTGACAGCAGTTAAAAAGGTTGCTCTATAAGAACAAACTCTTTGTTCTGCTTTCTGTGTCTGCATCTGTTCTTGAATCGTAAGAGTCTGAGGAAGTTAAGGAAACAATGAAAGCAGTTAAGAGAGTCAGTCAGAGTTCAACAAGGCCGACCCTTGTGGAGCCAGTTTGCCAGGTCACAAGTTGAAAAGGGACTTTCCTGTGCTTCTCAGAAATATCGAATAGAGATGACCTCAAGAGGATTCTGAAGATACACACAGTTCACCTCTTTATCTCATTGTGCTGTTATCTGTTGACTGCTTGACCTTCCCAAGTTTTCAATTGGGCCTTTGTGCTTGTTGGGTTTTAAAGTTCAACTTCTGTAATCGCAGATAACTGAGTGGTCAGCACAGTAGTTCAATAAACTGCACATGCACTAAATTAGCTAAATGTGGACCACACATGTCTGCGAGGGCTTTGTGCTGCTACTCGTCTTCCTCCCACTGTTCAAAGACATAAAGAATTGGGTTAGTTTAATTGGAGGCTCTAAGACTAAGTTCACACAGCGGGCCCAAGTGGCCAGAATCTGTTTTTTTCCCCCCTATGTGACTTTTTTAATGACATTGTGAACGGCACAAATCACATGGAATCTGATCTTTTCAAATCAGATCGGGGCCACTTTCATATGTACAGGAAATGCTGACATCTGTGGCCTCCATGTCTATTACCGACTTCTTCTCCTTCTCCTTCTACTTACTTCTGTACACAACGTGCTGCGTGTGCCGTGTTGTTGTTCTTCTGCGCATTCGCATTCGGTGCTAATTCGTTTTTTTTTGCGATACGCGGGCAACCTGTCCAGGGTGTACCCCCGCCTCTTGCCCAATGTCAGCCCAATGGGATTGGCTCCAGGACCTGTGCGCTCCTCAAAGGATAAGCGATATAGATATTTAATGGATGGAAGAATGTGCAGTTTGAGTCAGCTGTTGTCCTGGAAACCAGACCAATCGGCAAGATCATGTTGATTTGCTCTTCTCCTTTCTTTCTCTCCCTCTTCCTCAGCCACTAGTCACCTTACCTCCTGTACCTGTCTCTTCAAATAAAAAGTGCTCTGCAGAGTCATTGCAGTGGCAAGTTCCTTATCTGAAATGGTGGAGGTGGAAAAAGTTTGTACTGACTGCACTGCATTCACAAATTAATCGCATTAAAAGTTATCCTGAGCACTTTTGTTTCTTGAGATAAGGAAAATCCCAGACAGAACAAATGTTTCATGTCATGTGTATTTTAGAATAGATATTTTTTCTTTGCTTTTTTCTATGGAAGTGAAGAAGAAGTGCTCTTGTTCCATAGTTGTAGTGGTGAGGCTCTCTGTGTTTGCAGCTAGACAACAAAACACATCCCTCTGAAGATGAGGAGAGCAGTGACATCCAGGGATGAGGCTGATTGTAAAATTGTGGTCATACGTTTTCATTTCCCCCCCTTGTACAGTGAACACATTGTTCCTCGAATTAGCATTTAATGCATTGATTTATTCATTGTCATGCTGAGTAATACGGATCTTGGATCAGAACGACAGTCCTCTCTGCCAGGCTTTTCCACAAAAATGTACTTGTACAATAACAAATGATTGTACGGTAGAAAGCCAGCTTTTGTGCAGCTTTGGTTCTGTTGACCTGGATACCCAAGTGCTGCCAGGTTGAATAAACGCATCCATCCGTGTTGTGGGATTAAATTGACCATATTAATGTCTGTTTCAAACTGTCCTGAAGCCTTGGACGGCTTGTAAAGACATTAATCAACATAGAAATATTCTGAACACTTCACCTAACTAAACTCCAATAGTTTACAAGCCAGTTAGAGACTTTTTTACTGCATATGTTGCACTGTTGATTGTGTAATTTTATTTTGACAGCAGTCCGGTTATATTGAATAGGCTACAGGTTTTAAATAATTTTAAATAGAACCACAATAAGTTGCAGCTGTGACACAGCCACTGTCACTTATTCCGACATTTTAAACAAAGGATTGAAAGCGTTTTTATCAAAATGGCTGCGGAACATTTCAAGAACCATATCACCGTTGCACATTTTTTATTTCCCACGGGAGGCACCTTCTACCCTTGTCGTAAAATTAACCATAGCTAAACCAAACACTGGCGAAGCAATTTCATGTCAGTTCCTAAAAACATTGGCACTGGACATGTAGCGCAGCCATGACATTTCCCCCAAACATTCATGCAGGGCATTGTATTTTTATGACTCATATATAAACAGCCAGGTCAGCAGTGCGTTTGGCATCCATAGAATAGGCTGGTTGTTTACAATTCAAGGGGAAAATAGTTTGAACCATGGAAACTGTTGTAGCTGAATGAATCAAACGTGGAATTATTTTAATGTTTGGCACTAAGTTTGATCTCCAGACGTTTTTTGCATGTTTCTGAAGGCAGCCTTTCTTACTTTCGTAATGTGTGATTATAAAGTTAAGTTTCCATGATGCGTACACTGCAATGGTTCACAAAAGAAAAGTGCACTTTGCTGTGCTCCTCCTCGGATTATTTGATTTTATTTGCACAAAGAAAACACAGCAATTGTCTTTCATTTCGCATTTGATCATGGATGATACAGATGCCAAACACATCTGAATTTCTTCGCTTTACCCATGAAAGGTGCTGTCGGGTTTGCACAGAAATGTAAAGTCACCCCTCCTCAAACCTGATTGACTTTGGAGGGTAGAGCTGTTACCCTGTTTGCTATGTTTGGCAGAAGGCTGACTTTTATTTCAAAGAATAGCTGTATTGCTTAGAGAGAAAGGCTTTGAGTGGTCTGATTATGTATATCAAGCTCAATTCCTATAAATGAGTCTGGGCCCCGGCTGGTTCACATAAATCCGATTGATTTCAAGGAACAAGAGAAATATGGCGGTGTGGTGGTGTTAACTGTTCTAGGCTAATCAGTATTTTATGGATGATGGGTTGGGGTAAAGCGCAATTTTGCCTCAAATACATGTAGTATAAACGAGAAGTTTATTATGTCAAGCAATGCATAACATTGAAATAATGTTGTAATGAAGAACATGAGCAAAAGTATTCAAAAACAATACACCCATGGCTTAGAACAGCATGTTTCACAATGCTGCCAATTACATGGGAATCCGTTGTGCCAAATAGCATTAAAATGACTACTGCTATGTGTTTTGGACCAAAAACATTCTGTGGTATTGTAGAAATCTTGTGTTGTTTGGTTATTCCTGAAAAAAAAGGGGGGAAATGAATAAATTCTGAGACTCTGAAGCATTGTGCTGATGGTTTCATGCTGCTCTTACAGCTAACTTGGTGCCATTCACGTCACAGGCTATTACCATCGTATTCACAGACACATGACTTTTGAGATGTTACACGATTCATGATGTCAGCGTGCCAACTTAAAAAAAAAAATCATGGCTTGAATATAATTGACCTTGACTGGAGATGAGGAATCTCAAAATTCACTGGTCAAAACGACAGTTTAAGATGTGTTGAGCTGTGATATTTGACAGTCTCCTGTAGTCCACATGTAAATGTAGTTTCTAACTTTGACTGTAGCCGCTGGTGTTCATTGCTTTGATCTAATTTAGCACCACAACATACTTTCAACTTTCCCATCAACCTGAAAGTGCAATCTCTGAGCCCATCGGCTATCATCTGACGAGGAATTAGACTCTGGGGGGGCGGGGTAGAAAGTGGATGTCCGGGTTTAGACTTGACATCTTCCGTTTGCAATACACTGTTTACAGTCTGACTAGTTTCTTTTATCACACAAGTCGAACATTTCTCCACAAAATCAAATCAAAAAGCCGATGCATTTTCGTCAATGTGCTCCATCTTCTTTTCTCTGTGGCGCAACCATTGATCTTGCTCAAACGTGATTGGTGGAACTAGAAACTGAAACCAGAATGTTCGGCCCCAATAACTGCTGTTAAACATTTCTAACTAAGTTGAGCATGTTAGCCTACTTTCATTTGCTAATTAGCACTAATTAAGCTTAAGGGAATTTCATTAGTTGAGGGATTTAGTCATAGGCAAGTTTTTACAAATTAAAACCTTAAGATGAGCTAGTTGAAGAGTTAAAGGATCATGAAAGACAGTCCACACAATGTAATATGATTGAGTTCTAGCTTCAGCAGGAGGTGAAGTCAGGGGATCAGCACATCATTAGAAAACGAGGTCTGGAACCATGAATGTCTGTTCCTTGGCAATCCATCCAAGAGTTGTAGAGGGATTTGAGTCTGGATCAGAGTTGGGGGGGCAACCAACCAGCGTTGCCATCTCAATACCTGCACTGCTGGCTGGCCAATAGAAAAGCCAAACGGCACTTACTTTAATGTCTTTTCTCTCTGGTTCTGCGTTATAAAAAAGCTTTCGACTGCCTATTTTCTAAAATTCAAAAGCCACCAAATAACAAAATGGAAAAAAATACCACATACACGTATCAGCACGAGGTCCATTTTACTTTGAATGCCAAAAGACTTTCCATGAACATTAAGTCCACTTTCATATTCAAAATCTGTGAAAAACTTGAGAAGGTTTCAGCCGATTGCTCATAGTTTTTTACCCTCATCATGGACTTTCATGCCGCATTTTTTGAAACCACTGTTCAATGACTGTACTTTGGGTACTGCTAAAAAACTTCAGGTCAATACAGTGTTTTCGAGCAGGAATGGTGCATTTCTTTGACAGGCAGCTGAATATCTCTCAGTGACTAATGACCACGTTCGAGGCCTGTTTGTTTCATTTATAAGCTCTTTCAATGCTCAGTTTTGTCCTAATTGATTGAAAAACAACTTTCTTGACAGGGCCTGATGGGCTTTTGTAACGTTTTCCTTCGACTTGTGTTTCATAAACTGAAATGTCATAGCGTTTGTGTTGGCCTTGCTTTTGTAGTCTTTCGATGTTGCTGGTACAGCTTGGTTGTATGGGAGTCTCTCCTTACAGTCTATAATCAGAATGAAAAATATTGTGATGAATATTGTGAATCCAGATGATATCTGAAAATGATGCGGGGTATTTTGTCTGGACCAGAAACTCCCATGTGGATAATGTTTTCTCAGCAGCTGTCAGAAATATACCATAAAATCAGGAGGATGTTGTAGCGTCGCATGCACAAAATATTCCTCTCAAAGGTGTCGAGTGTCATTTCAAAGTGAGCAATAATAAAGCGACTGCCAAGCGCAGTAAACCCCCTTGTGTTTCTTTTCAAACCTTAAAAAACAAACCTATGGAGAAAGCTGGGTAGATGTGAGCCATAGTAAAGTGAGAGTCAAACTCCACCTGTGGTTACATACTTTAAACTGCGCTTGGACCCCTCTCTGGCAGCGCCTGACATTATCCTGGAAGCTGTCCAAAGGGAGCATGGTCGGAGGCTGAACTGGAGCCAAACAGTGGGATCAAATCGAGGACTAAGAATCATACGATGGGTTGTGTAACATAATCTTGCATTTTGCACCCCAGTAACACATCTGGAGTATCATAAATCAGCCCAACGCTGTATTAAAGGGATTGTTTCGTCTTTATTTTACTCTTTTCTTTGTCACTTTTATTTCTTTTCCCTTAAGAGGGATGGAGATAACAAAGCTTAGAGAGGAGATATGGAAGGATATGGAAAGGAACGTTAATAAGAAGAATGTGCCCCTTTTACATTCATTGTGAAGGAGATTACAAAATAAATGTTATACATATATATAAAGGGTTGATAAAGAAGAAACAAAGATATCCGTATCTGTATACATACACTATGTGTGTGTATATATTCATACATATACAGTTTGTGTGTGTATATATATTTTATTACATATTCACCCAAACTCAATTTAACTCTCCCACATTGAAAAAAGAAAACTGTTCTCCAACTTTAGAAAATACTTATTTGAGTTCATTGAAGTACAAGTTATATGAACACACTTGAAACTTCATTTGTGTGTTATCAGATTATTAATTATTTTTTCAGTTCTATTATTCTGTTGTACCCCTTTTAGGGAGTTTTTATTACAAGCTGGGGTTGGACGTCGGGTCAGGTTGTTGGAACGAGCAATTCATCTGATTGTTTTATATTTTGACTCCTGTTTTTTCGCTGCAGTTCAGTGTCACAAAGTCATTCCTCGGAGCAACTTTTTACACCCAGGCAATTAATGTTGAGCTCTGTGGTCTATTCAAAAACTTTCTCCAATCCCATTACATGACTCTAATTATCTTGAACCCTCTAACATGATGACAAAAAGCTATTCTTTGCCAGTGCGGGGGTCAAAAGAAGTTTGAAAATGATTTGCATAATAACTCTTCACAGTGTTGTTGCTGCCTGAAATTGGATCTGGTTATTTTCTGTAACGCACAACCAGATGGAAAAGTTTGTTCCTCTCGGTTGCATTGACTTCCAATCTCTTTGATCCTGACAGCTGCTTTAATGTCGGGGGAAAGTGCAATTTTGCTTTTCAGATATTACCCATTCCATTGCAAGTTGACAAGTCCTCCTCAGAGGTGGAGCGTGCTCGTGCACCACTGTGAAACCGTATTACAAGAACCCGGCTTTTAATTTTCAGCTAGACTAAAAGTCATAGCCTCACCCTTTCGGATAAATTGTGACTGCGCCCGGTTTTATTAGGAGCCGAGAGCAAACAAAATGCCAGAGCCTGAAAATGTGTCTCCTGCTGCCAACCTCAGGAGAGGACTGCATGGGTTGCAAAGAGGAGTAGGAGGAGGAGTAGGAGGGGGAGAAGGAGGTCATTCTGGGAGAAATGCTCCCAATTTCCAATGTTTTTTATTTATTTTTTATCTGAGAACTACCTGTATACAAAACAACCCAGTCAAGTCGTCTACATGTAAAACCCGACAAAGCATGTAATTACTTTACTCCTCCAGCTGAGATTCAGCAGATTGAGGAGAATGGCAAAAAGGGAGAACACGTCTCGATAAACAAATTAAAAAAGCAGAGCATCCGTGCCGAAAGCAAAAACTGAGAAAAGAAAAACACACTTTTGTGTGTGTGTTCCCTTTTTTTTTTTTTACTCAGCTGGAGTCGAAATACTTAATGAACCTTGAGATTCAGAAGTGTTTGTATTCCAAATACAATATTTCTCAGCAGCTCTTCCTCCTCCTGCTGTTCGGTGGTTTGACTGAGAGAATGCTCGTAGAATAAGAAACATACACAAACACGGAGACAATCAAATAACTGAGTAAAATTTATTATCTTCCTTTTTTGCAGGACCTCCGGGAAAGCGAGGAAGAAGAGGCCGCGATGGAGAACCTGGTAAGTACATTTGTGTGTCTGTTTGTGTGCGTGTGTGTTTGTGGCCAAAGATCACTGTTCAGAAACGTTTAAGGAATAATTCAGTAGGACAACAGCAAATCATGCTGCGCTTACAATCATGTAAAAGTACACTGTATATCTTTGGAGGCCAAAATAGGTTATAGATGTGTAATTTGTGGCTCCTGTGGTTTCGCTGTTCACTCGGATTGTTTCAGCTTTAGTCGCCATAGAAACACTCGATTTTCACAGGAAAAACCAGGAGACAGTGAAAGTTGGAGAAAGTCAAAGCGATGCCCAAACTTGTCGAGGTGATGACGCCCGTGTCGAAACGTTGAGACATTCCAACCCTTCGGTGCCGATCCCAGACATGATGTAGTTATATTCGGGGACATACAATTCGCGTTTGTTGCTTTGCATAAATTTGGCAACAAGTGTTCCGA
The DNA here is from genome assembly GCF_022539355.2 of Hippoglossus stenolepis. NCBI lineage: Eukaryota > Metazoa > Chordata > Actinopteri > Pleuronectiformes > Pleuronectidae > Hippoglossus > Hippoglossus stenolepis. Next base: position 9,228,794 of record NC_061505.1, on the reverse strand, counting down.
ACGCACTCAGGATTTCCGTCCTCCCCTCCCTCCGCCCACACGCTCTCCTGAGTTGACTCAACAAACTTGGCCCAGCGGGGGCCTGGAGTATCTAGGAAAAGGACGTGCTGTGCAGCGACGCTCCCACTGACGGAAAGTGTCGCCGCAAATGGAATTCACAGCAAGAACATGTACTCGGCAGGGAGCTGTGGCTGCTCACCTGATAGTGATGATGGTGCTCTGGAGTGCGGTGGCGTTCCTGTGCAGTGCAGCGGAGCGCGGCGAAACGCTGTGGAACAAAAGCACTGCTCTTGTAGAGAGAAATGAGGGGGACGGGCCACGGGAGCAGTTTGGTTTCAAGAAACAAACAGTGTGTCTGTCAGGGGAGAAATATAACTGCTGGCTTTTTAAGATGCAGCCTCTACTTAAATCAGTTGAGGTCGTGCTATTCGAGAATCAACAATTCCCTCATTTTCCTCCAGGTTTGATTTTGCCAAATTAATTTAGGATCCTGTCTGAGGACACATTCAGCGTGGCTCCCCACTCTTTCTCTCTCTGTCTCACATGCTGCAGCACCAAAGAGATCCTGAAGGCCGCGGCGGAGGGAAGAATTAGAAATCAAATGACAGAAAAGACAACAGTTCAATGTTCTGGTCGGCTGCGCATCTGAAACGCCGCCAGGCTTTGTTTATGCAGCGCTCAACTTTCCAATAAACATCCACCGCGCCAGCGTGTTTTCAAATGGCACCATTGTGCGAAGACAGTTTGCTCATTCTCCAGTCGGCCAAAGCGAATGCGGAGAACGTGAATGGCTTCCTCATGACAAATCAATCGGAAACGAGCAAACAATCATAGCCACTCACAATGTCTGGACTGCAGAGGCACAGTGTCTATCAAGGGCGGACAATAGGAAACAATTGGGTTGACAAGCCTCACTATTCTGTTTAATAACCCAAATTACAGCGCTGAACGAGGCCGTTGTCAATATCAGACAGATTTGGCTCAGGTTTGTCGACCAGAAATAGTGCTTGTTTAGAGAGACTGTTTTATATTAATGTCATGAAGTTAAGCAGCTTTTTATCTGCACGTTCACTGGTTCTGCAAAAGCATTTAGATAGCATTACAAAAGCAATGCTTTATAGAGTGTAATTCAAAATATTGGCACTTTGAACGCTCTAAAAGCGATTGTGCATGTTTGCATGAAGTTTTAACTCACTTATTTCTGCTACATTAACTGTTTGGATATATCGGCGAACATAAAGTGGAGCAATCTTCTGTGTGAAACTCTCCAGGAGAAGAAAAAAACATTTAGGACACATTATACAACAGAAAAATGTGCTCCTTGACAAGCGCAGGCGTGCTGCATTCTGCACTGTAAGCCTTCTGCAAATCCAATTTCCCTCTTTTCTCAACACTGGTGGATGTTGAAGGGAAACATATTTAATTCATGACTCGCTTTAACCGAAAGTAACTAAGCTGCTGAAAAGTTCCCACATATTCATATTGGGGTGTTGGCGGGGGGGTGTTTTAGAGTTTACTCATCTACGACGACAGAGGGAAGCTTTGGTTCAGACTTGGCTGTAACAGGGAGAACAAGTAGGAAAAAGCCTTTGCGATATTTACCTATGCATTCAAAGTAAATGGGATACTTCATTAGGATCTCTGGTGTGTTTACTGGTGACATATGGAAAGGAAAATTGTGGCAGGAAAGCTTTGGATGAAAAGGTTTTTGGAGCAGCGAAGGCCGCGGTCTCAAACTGTTCTGGCAGCTGGTCAATACTGGAAAGTGTCAGACGTTCCCAAACATATTTTCCCTATTTGAAGAACGACGTCTTGTTACGCGTGTACCTGCGCTGACAAAAGGGGCGATGTGATGCTCAAATTGAGCAGCTCGAGCAATTTGCCATAACTGCGGCACATCAATTTCAGGTATGAAGAGAAGCAGCTTTTCTTCACAATAGATGTTCTGGAAAAATTGCATTCCGGTCCCCAGTGCAGCTGCATGAACCTCGGTGTCATCTAAGAGCATTCCAACCACTCTCACCGTGGTGTGAGCGATCGCATGCTCCGTGCAGCACGATACCTTCGGTAACCTTTACACTCGGAGCTGCAGGGTGGAAAATTGTGGAGGAGATGACTGATCATGGCAGCGTTAGAAGAGAAAGTGAAACTCACTCAGCCTGAATGGCTTTTTAAGTACATGTCATCCACTATTTATTTTTGCATGTATTATATACGCCATGAGACATTTGTAGTCCCCCGAAAACCTTTATGATGCCTATTAAATGTACATTAATATTGTACATATTTATCAAATTTTTGGGATATACCATCATTGTTAGTTGAAAACGGTGCACAGAGCCATTAGACACTGTGGGACATGTAAAACACACACACACACAGTGGAGCAGGTTTATTAAAAGCTAAGTGGTCCACTGTAACTCAGCCATCCATAAAACAACACTACAAAAGTGCAGCCTCCAATATGGCTCCTTAAATGCCTCAGCTGCAGGAGCAATTTGCGCGTTCCCTTGGTCGTGAGGAAGAACGGTTCAAGGGCATAGGAGCTGTAAAGAAAGAAAAAAAGCTGCTTTCAGGGTGAAAGCAGCTGGGCAACTTTTTTTAATAAGAACCAAAAGTGACCTGAAATGATTTGCAGGGGGTTTGGGGAGCCCTGAAGTAAGTTGGCCGACAGTCCTTTGAGGGAAAGTGTCACCTCAGAAAAATGCGGGGCTAGTTTTTAACAAGCGCACAACCCCCTTGTAAGAGTGAAATTAGAGCCACTTATAAATGTTAAATGTGATCGCCAGACCTGGTGGCCCGAATACATGCAAACTCGATTGGAATCTTTTTGTCACAATGCTTTTGTTCTATACCAAATATGGTTGCTTCCTGAAATGCAATGCCTGTCTATCTGGCATCGTCGGTGACTGCATCATGGAAGAGATATATCTCCGTGAAACGTTCCTTCCCAAGGAAATGATTCAAAACAAGAGCCTCCTTTCCCATCTTAAATACTTGGATATGTGGTTTCACTGGAACATTGATGATCTGAGACTGTTTGATCACTGATTGAAAACACACTAACCATGTATATTTTCCCCCTCTTTCTCTTTCAGGACCTTCTGTAAGTATGCCTGCTTCACATCCTCCTCCAAAATGTGATAGCCATGTGAAGGTAAAAGCAACGCAGCAACAGTAAAACATGTCGGCAGGACGCTGCAACAACACGTTACAAACATCCAGAAGCATTAATGTCAAAGACGGTTCACAAGAAAGAAAATAAGGGCTTAAAAAGAGAAGTTTGACATTTAGGAAGTTCTGGGGAAATAGACTAAGGAAGTAACTCATTACACTTGCAAATCTAGGCATTTTATTTCACGTCCCTCTGCAGCATTTCCCTCAGAATTGATTCAATCTGCGGGGGGTGCACAGGCATGAACGCTTCTCCCACATGAAAGTGACAGGTACACAGGCTAAAGAGTGAAAGACAAGTTCTGGTGTGAGGGAGAGAACTGCACTGAATGCCGCTTGCTAGTATGTGTACAACTGCAGCTGAAACTATTAGGTCTGACTGACAACACGTGCGAGCATGCAAAGTAGTGCAGCAATGGAGCAAAACACCAAGTTAGAGATCTCTTATGTTATGAGGAGTGTTAAAATTTGAATGGCTCACTATGAAACTGTGACGGGACAAAGTCGAATACAGCAGGCCGCCACAGGCCAGATATTTAATGGGAAACACTGCTTTGACATGGCGAGATAAGATTTTAGCCTTGGCGGAGGTAGGCACCATTCTAGTTCTGATATGGGTGAGATAAGAATTCTGATACTATTTTAATGTATCTAGGCTATGGTCAGCAACCAGTTAGCTTAGATCTGATTATAGCAAAGGTTAAGACAGAGATTTTAGTTGCACCGCACACTCCTACTCTATTATTAAGTATTCTCTTCATCCCGGCCCTCCAGGAATATGGACCCTCTCCCCGTCATCTGGCCAGTCTGGTTTGTAATATCCAAGCTACCGGCCTCCACCCCTCCTGCTCCCTGAACCTGAACAGATTATCTCACCTCATTATACTGCTGGGTGATCACAGATTCACTCCCCCTACCAGATGGAAAACTTCAGAGTTTCTCCAAAGATGAAGACAAACCCATACATGCATACATACGGCACCGGAGACTGTGACAGTTTGCTGCATAGCCGGGTCAAGCGGGTCCTGTGTGTGTGTGTGTGTGCGAGTGCGTATATGCTCTGTTAAAATTATTTATAGTCCGGGGGCAAGTGTGATTGAATAGGTATAATCGCGTGTGTCGACTGAGCTGTAAAAGTCGTAAGTTAATCCTTGGAGCCTTCTCAGACACTCGCTCCTGGGGTTCTGGGACGTAAGTGAGTGCAGGTGGTCTCACTTCTCAGCCTCTCTCTCGCCAGGCTTCACATCTGACAAATAAAACCATACAGCCAGTTGTCTCGGGAGCCGAATGAAATCCAAAAAGGGTTGTCTGAAATGTCCATACAGCAGGAGAGTTTGGGTTTGCCAATAAATGCATGGGATTCCTGTGTTTTCCATACTTCTGGGATGTCTCCTTTGGCCTCCGATGACAAATCACTCCCTGAAGTCCTTACAGGTAGCAGAAAGAGCTGTAAATGTTTGATAGGCAAAACAATTCCCATACTGCACTTAACCAAAAAGGTTATAATTTACAGTACAGAAAAAAACTGAAGTCTGGGTGAGGGAATGCATTTCTTCTTCGAAAAATGCAACGATCTGACAATGACTCACCCAATGGTCACCGCATCTGTTTCCGAACTGTAAAAAAAAAACTCTGCCAGTTTCTTAAAGACAGTAGTAAGTGATCTCATGTGGTTTCTCATTTAGAATGCCCACCCGGGGGATGGCAGGGGACACGTCGCTATGAATATTCAACAGCTCTCTTGTTGTCAACCTCTATAACTCTGGGAACACTGCGTAAATTGTACATAGCCCTCCGAGCCAAACAAAGCAACCACTGCTGAAGTCATTACGGATCTCGGTGACTTAATCGTTACTCAGCCGCTGATGAACGGACAGGGACCTGTGGTTGCAGAGACAGAAAGAGAATAGGCCTCCTCAATCACAACTCAGTAGGAAAAGATCCTCATTGGCGGTCCGTGATCAGCGTTTAGACATGGAAAAGTGATTTGCTTTGTTTGGATTTCCCTTCTTTTCCACCGCTTGAGTTTTTTGTGTCAGTTTTGCATTGGGATTGCCGGGTCGGTTGTCAAGTCGATTGGTTGGATATCGCTTCTTGTTCTCCAGACAGATTGGAAAAATATTAGCGGAGACATGTTGCAGACATGGGCTGAGGCGGTTGCCGCATCTCGCCACTGAAACCATATAAATTGGTATTTTTGTTGCCGTACATAAAGGTTAGTAAGGTTTGGGGAAATGATAGTTGATGCAAAAATGATTGGCTATCTATTTTTCTCATATCTCTGCAAGGGTGGTCCGTGTCAAAACATGAAGCACCCACCGGTGTGTGCACGCCGTTTAGCTCTAATCAAGCATAAAACACCATCCCCGAGGGTGCACTCGAGTACCCGCCAACGCCACCCGCTGACCCTGCTCCTTTAGCGCAGACTGTATGCCATCCTAGATTAAAATGATGCAGACAGGGTTAGAAACTAACACGCTTTGAAATCTGGTCAGAAAGAAAGGGGAAACATTTGAAAATGATACAGTGTAGAAAATATCAAACCCACTTCAGCCCGCTAAGCATGCCTCTGCACCACACTGGAGTCACAAGCCAGGCCAGCTACGGCTAAGCACGAGCCCTTCCAAGAGTTCACTCACATTCCCAATGAGAAGATAGCTGTATTTGCAGACGTAGCTTCCACCTCCCGTCTTTATCAGCTGAGATTCCAGCGACCCAAGTTGAGGATGATCTGTCACGACATATGAATTATGCAGCTGCAGTATAGGGATTAGAGGCAATGTGGGGGTGAGGCATATAGGAGCCCGGCACCCTCCGCCCTTCATCTGCTTTTCACCGCAGCTCCACACCTGTTAATAAAACATATTCCATCTGATCACTCTTGCCCTCCAGAGCAGGAGAAGGTGCCATTTTATCTAAAGTGAGACTCTAGTTAGAGATGGAGACATGGAGATATGCCCTCATATGTTGGTTAACACTGTTTTGCAAGTTGTTAGTTTAAAACAGAAAGGCCATTAACAGTTTCAATTCTGCACAGAGGGTACACGTACACAAACGCATGCATGCTGAAGAGGCTGCACCGAGAGCTGCATGTGGATCTATCTGACATGACAGCTATTATTTGGGCTCGTAAGGGCAGCGCTGCCTGAGGAGGCCTGCTGGCACTGGATGTGACAACAGTAAGAGTTTGACCTTTTTAGATGTCAGTCCTCGGCTCACGCTGTGCCCATCAGCAGCGCTTGTCTGTCAGCGAATGATGAGAGGCAGCGCTAGGGCCCAACGTGAGGTTCACTCTCAGTGATTTGAAGCGGTCCGTACAGAGCACTTTGGTTGGCTGAGCAGGCTGAACACTCGCAGGGAAAACTGACCGTCACTACCTAAGCGCGGTGGGAGAAATAACAGCGCACGAATGTGATGCTTGCAGTTTAAGAGAAAACTCAACATCTCTTTGATTGAGAGGAATTTTCCTCCAACTCGTAACATCAAATGATGAGAAGGAGAACAGCGGCCAGAATGCGGTTCTAATTGAATCAACAGAAGAAGTGAAAGAAATGCTTTTCCAACTGGAACATTGTCCCTTATTCATCATTTTATATCCATGACAAGAATTTTGTGGGTCCGAAATTTGCTTGTGAATTGCACACACAAAAATTGGCTTTAATGTTGGGCATTTTTCACCTAAGCTGTTTAAATGTCTCCCCTTTTCAGGCATCATGGGACCTTCTCTCTCTGAGAATTGTGCGTTATGAATCCTCCATGTTTGATTAGTGTCTTGTCACCGTACTAAGACGTCACACACCTATAACCAATAACACTATCAGTTTCACTTTACCCAGCTCACAGCGTCCCTGCTCCCACAAGAACATTCAACACGTAACAACAAGCAGACACACTCACAAACACATACACACACACACATTTAAGTCATTTTCTGCTGGCTAATTGTGATACACTGTGGATATGGGAACCAGATGCCATTCCCAAGTTAGTTTTCCAGTGTGGTTTTCCTATCCCTGCCTAACCTCTGCATACAGATTCCCGCGACGAGCACCAGCCACTTGTGGTCATACGTTCCTGCCCATTTTGCTCTGATTACTCACATCCCTGTCCTCCATTAGTTTCCCGTCATGAAAAAGGTTCCCCGGGGCCCACGGTAATAAGATTGAGGGTTCCCATGCAGAACTAACAGATGGAGGTGTACATATATTAAATATAAATATATCTTTTTTAACCAAAGGACTTTTAACTCCTTTCCACATTTGTGCAAGTTTGAAACTTAGTAAATTTCACTTCCAATGATGCTCACAGCTTTGAGCTATTTTACAGTATTTCTTGTCTTGCATTCGTGCATTTTCTTTATATTTCTCTATCCAGCTAACACTTGAACTGTATTGGTAGAGAGAGCTTATTATATGACAAGCATTGCGCTAATATTGGTGCTGCATCGTTTGTGCAAAGAGCTAAAAGCTGACAGAAACTTCTCATTGCTGGTTGGCAGCCAGCAAACATTGACTGTACATAAAGATGGATGGCAAATTTCCACATCCTCCCGGATACGAGCACATATAGCCAAAATATCCCAGATATGGCACATTTGGAGTCTGCGCAGTAGTGATCAGGGATAACAAGGTCTCATCAATATGCACTTGACTGATTGTAAGTCAGTCCCAGCTGTCAATCATGAGGTTTCACCCCATTTTTCATAGTCATCATAATCCAATTAAACTTTATAAGAAGGAGCCAAATTTGGTAAATTATTCCCTTCCACTAACAAGGAGTCGGAATTTAAGACCTATACTGTAGCCAGCCACCAGTTGGCAATCGTGATGCTTTGGCTTCACTTTTGGTTAATGGTCACGTTCATCGTTATGCACAGTCTATGCTACTAACTGATTAGCTTATCTTAGCATAAAGATTGGAAGCTGGCAGAAACACTTATCCTGCAGCTGCCCAAAGGCAACAAAACCTGCCTAGCAGGCCAGTAACTTCCACCATAAATCTAAGTGCAAAAATGCCAATTTGTAGTGTTCCAGGGCTCATTTTTGGGACTACTTCAGTTTTTGTTCATTAGCTGTAGTGGTGTTGGCAGTCAAACTTAGTTTCCTTCACACAGGGCCAGGCTAGCTGTCTCCCCGTCTCCATGCAGCCTTTATGCTAAGCTAACTTGCTGCTGGTGGCACTCTCATAGTTAACAATTTAGATTTGAGGGTGGTGTCAGTCTTCTTGTCTAACTTGGAGAGAAGAAAATAAATGTATAATGGCTAATTATTCTGGTGAGTCAGTGAGGTCAAACTGCATTGTGGGATCTAGAAATTCTTTTCACTTTGAGGCATAGCAAACACAATCTATCACTTTACTGTGTGAAGTGCGTAAGTCAGGGTTTAGTCTTTTCGAACTGTTTATTTGACCCTCTTCCCACTTTTGTGGTCGGCAGCACTCCTCACCTGCCCCCTCATCACTTACCCATTCCCTGTCAACACTCTGTGCCTGGAGGATTGCTTTGCTCAACTTCCTGTGTACACACATGTTTATTAATATTGTGTTGCTGTGTGAGAAAACCGTATGCCCGTAAAGGCGAGGTTGTAAAAGCGGTAGTTGTTGGCCTGTGCTCTCTGAGATGCCAGTGCTCTGGGGGGAGGTGATTGGAGCCATGTGGCCAGCAGTTTGGGCTACAGCGACGGCTGCCAGCCCGCTTGGCCCGCGTCCTCTCACGAGGATTTGAGCTCCGTTTGATGGATTGATTTCCTGGAGCTCGATAGGTTTAACAGGTCACTGTGACGAAAACTACAGCCGAGTCCAGACGGAGGTTACATGCAAATCCCACGTTTCGCATCTTGTTGGATTTAACAAGATCGCACTAGAGGCTCTCAGCTAAACCCTCAAGAATCACTCTGCTCATGTCAACAACAGCTACAGCCGTGGATGAGCGCCAGCCCATCTCCTCACACTGCAGAGTCAGACGAGCACTGTTGAGCTTTCATCCAGAAAATGATAGGAGAGTAGGAGTGTGACGAATGTTCATGAAGTTTCTTGACATCTTTTTGAGACCATTTTGAAATGAGGTGTGTGACTGAGTGAAAGCTGCCTTGATATTCATAATTAGTCATTCATTCATTCAGTTGTTTTATTATTTCATTGTTTATAATTGTCTTTGTTGATTGCAAGCTTGATTAAGAAGGAATGTTATCTGAGAAATCACAATGGACATACAGAATTTAATCATTACTTCAATTAATTAATTGTCTTCATACCAGAGCAGCCACATATTTATGAAGATAAAATATTCTGTGCATCAAAATTATAAATATTTGAGATATCACGTTCCAGAGGCCAAAAAGATTTCTTGTGAGGACCCATGTCTTTGACCTTTTCCCTGTCCAAATCGAGTCACTTCATCCTTTCAACGTTTTCACCAAATTTGAAGAAATTCCTTCGAGACTATCTTGAGACATTTTTTGTTGTGGATTTGGCCCTACTTCTCTCTGCCTTTTTTTATATTTCCCTGCAGACCGTTCCATATTCCTCCCCCGCTCCCTTTTAAAGGTGGCTGGGGTTTCCTCTTTATTTCATACCCACAGCTCATTCAGGCCATTGCAGGAGACAGTGGTCATGGTTTGGCTCGGAATGAGAAGCTAGACATGTACTGTATGTGGATATAAGAAACTTAAACTTGATCCAGTGGTCCACCAACTCGACAGTATCATGCACAGAGGATTTTCTGTTACAAATCATCTCATGATGGAAGTTTGACATAGGTTTGCCCAGCGTTAAGCAGCAGAAGATGTGAGGCTTACCATCAATGTGATGTGTGTCATTTTCAATAAGTAGATATAGAGCTTCTGCTTTGGGGCAGCTGCTTTTACAAAGACACATTTGATATTTCTTGACGTCACTTACACTGGGACTAATCTGGAAAGAGGTTTTCGAGGAAACCCATTGAAATACTATCGGACACACATGGAAATCCAAAATGTAACATTGTTCTCAGAAATTTGTCAAAGAAATTGTTTGACAGTTTCGGAAATAGGAACATTTGCCGATATGAATCTAATTTCTGCTAAAGGCAGTTAGCTTAGGTTAGCACCAGGCTAGCAATAGGGTTTACCAACATCTGAAAAGCTCCATTATTAAGAGGTTAGCTTGTTTGGTTAATCATCCACAACTCAAGCTTTTGCAACAGGGGACTGGAGTAGTTCTTGGCTCTGTGTAGTAACTTCCTGGAGTCCCCCCATGTTATCTGGCAAACACATGACGATGTCAAGACTCTCGCCATTCCTGTCCTCGCACGCAGTGACTCCTGCCAGAAATGACACCATTTCCGCTGGCATGCGCCGGCGTCCCAGCCTTAACTTGGTGCATGCGGTGCACTAACGATCGTGCTGGAGGCAAGAGTCTGCAAACAGGTCTTTCTCTACAGAAATCTCAATTTTCCCTCATCATCTCATTAATAAGGGAGTATAGAGATTCCCAGATGGCTCCTGCAGGGAGATTTCACAGACCGTAGGTAAAGACGAGGCATTTTGCAGGAAAAACCTCTGCAACTGGTTTGTCAAAACAAAGAAACAGGACAAGCCGGTAAACAAATTGTTCTGTTTGTGCTTCCTCTTCATCTTCTTTGCCTTTCTTAGGCAGTGTGGTTGTATTTTTCTTAGCGGCAACACCTATCCTTTAGGAGAAGACTGCACCAAGTCAACGTGCCTGAATCCCAAGTATAAAAGGGAGAGGCGTCATGTTGACAGAACAGTGGGCGCAGCTCAATACTACCTACTTACTGCTGGTAGCTTCTTATGTAAAAATAAGTTTATTTCTGAAGACAACATGATAGCGTTCTTTTTACATATATGTGGCCACTTAAGAACCCAGTGTTATAGTAAACACTGGGGGGTTAATCATGTTCAACAAACTAATGCATTGTGAGCAGGACGGATCAAACAGAAGCAGCCCGATGAGCCATGTCTAGCACCTGCTGGAGGGCTGCTTTTGAAAAAGAGCCAGAGCAGAAGCAGTAAAAAAGAGAATGATGTGAAAAGCATACGCAGGTGCTGATTAGAAACCTTCCTTGGGGCAGAACAAAGCCACAAAGCTGCAAACAGATACCCGCTGCAGTACAGTTCGCCCCTTTGAAATGGTCTTTGCAGGAGCTCTGTTTAATAGTCTCCATAAAAGACTCTCACTGTACTTGCTTAAACCTTTTGGAAAAGCCCCTGTGGATGCTGTCTGTCCAAGTGATGTGCAAATGATGGGCCGTATAATGAGCAGGTGCAGACTGTGCAGCGAAATCATTTCCACATGCTTTACGAGCAGGTAGACGAGCGAACTGAACAAGATTATGAAGAGGTGTATAAAAGCAGCATTCCACTCCTAGCGAAGTAAATCAGTACATGCTGTCTTTTATTTGACTGATACAGTTAAAAAGTACATTTGTTAAATATATCAAGCTTGGATGCCTCATACAGTGGCACCATAGACTGTATATAAAGATGGATGATTGTCGACACTCCCTCTCACTATCACGAAATGAAGCTAAAATAGCCCGGATGTGAACACTGCCATCTTGAGCATTTGGAGGCAAAGACTGCGCCGTAGCGGTCGGGGGATGGAGCCATGTTCCGCCAATACACACGCCATGATCGTGATTAAGTCTCAGCTGTCAATCATGACGATTTACCCCGTTGTTATAGCATCAAATAACAAATTGAAACCAAACTTACTGGAAAAATGAGCACTTGGACACACATCAGTGTGTTTAACGTGTAGTTTAATGTTTTTAGTGTTGTCTGTGTCCCATCCACAAATGGAGGAGGGAGGGTTTATGACCTATACTGTGCTTTGGCCTCACTTGGGGTTCTTCATGTCGTCCATCTTTCTATAAAGTCTATGAGTGATGCCCAGCCAGGAGATACATCTGCAGTTGCTTTGCTGGACACATTTATATTCTGAAGAAATGCAAAAAAAGATATTTAATTTATATACACACCCTGCGTCAACTGTAACACTTATCAAACGTTGACAGTGTCAGAAAAGTAGATAGCCAGCATGCAAAGAAGTTGAAATGGTTCAGTGTCAGCATTTAAGAAATCCTGGCATGCTGTTTTTTGCCCTCTCATGGAAGCTCAACAAGGATTTGATCAGGTTTCACTGGGCTGCTGCACTTGTCTTGAAACAATTTAGAATTTATTTAAATGATAAATTCCACAAAGTTTTTGTCCACAAATGTGCGTTGCCCAGTGATAAATTTCAGTATTCATTTTCAATCTGGATTTTACAGTGCCAGACACAATACACTACCCAGGCTTGAGCAAAGAGCGTCAGCGGGTGTATTTGTGTATTTCTTTGTTGCAGCCATTCACATGTTTGCGGTAACAGCTTGTCAATAGCCTCCTATTGTCCAAAGGCAATTTTCCCTCACAACAAATAGCCCGTTCTCATTTCCTTTAGCTGCCTTCCCTTTTCAGAAACATGCTGGAAACTTATTTTGCCGCGCTGGAATGTTGCCTGTGTTATTACCCCCCAAGGAACCGCAATTGGAAACATTGTTTTTATAATGGCACATTCTGTGTTTACAAGTGTGTTGTGGCTGTTTGTATATCACCTCTTTAGATGTGAGTGTGTGTGTGTAAAGCAGTATATCCCATCAGTGTTTGTCTGGGTTTGTCGAAGCGATCACAGTAGCCTTTTATTTAACTGGTACAATGCAGTATACGTGCTTGTGCAGGTTCACAGCCACATGACCAAGGCGAAAGTGGGCCCAGTGCCGATCCAGTTGGGACATGCACGACTATACATAAACAAAAAGCTATGCATAGTTAACTGCATCAAAAATAATGTCCAAAGGCACTGAGCAGGCAGAAACCTGGCTATGACTTACTTTCCCCAGAGCATTGTGGTAGATATTGGCTGCGGAAAACTGCTGGACTACCTCTGAAGCATTTCAGTTTTAAAACCATACTATAATGTGCCAATGCAGTGAAGGCTTGTCTGTGTCTGCAAGCCGACTGTTCTGGGTCACTGGTCCATAGACTCTTAAGGAACAGCGTCCAAACATGGGTCTTATTCTAATGTCATCAATCTATGGATTAGTGTCAGTTTACTTTTCTGCGTGTCTGATATCTTTGGAAACAAACCAGTGCGATCCAGGGAAAGTAGCCACTGCACAGCTACTACAGTTGCGTGTGTGACAGCAGAACAAGTTGTTCTTTTTACCTGAGGTCGTGTGCAACATTTTTCTGGCAGTTACAAAATCCTCAATCAAGTGATCGTAGTAGATTTGGATCTGGTCTTCGATACGGATTTGTCTGTAAGCGGAAATAAAGCCGTTTTATCTTATAAATATATTTGACAGATTAGCATTGGCCCAACAATCCCTCTCCGTTTCTCCAGGGGCTTGTGAACATTACCGTTGAGTGGGTGGTCAGTTAGTCGCTGGGCTGAAAACGAACCAACACCGTTTTTTCCAAAGATAGCTTTTCCCAAACGTCCAAACTCGGAGAAAGAAAGAAAGAGAACCCAACACACGAGACGTTCATCCGTCAATCTCAATCTTGTAGTACTTTATTTGAACTCTAGCTCATTAGGCTCAGGCGTATGGATGCGCGGCTCATCATTAAAATCCTCCGCTTCATCCCGTGATCTTTTTACGGAGCCCACCCAGGAGCTCTTTACTGCTGATTGACGGGCACTGGATGCAACGCCGCCTCACAAAAAACTGCTGCGTTTCAGGAACAAGAATCGTCCGTCTTGTTTGGGGCACATTTTTACCATGTGCTTGCCAATACGTGGTTTGGAGATTGCTGGATTTGATCTTCTAAGTAAACATGGACTTGATTTGGGTTTTTTGTTTTAATTGCATGTTTGTATAAGCCGTGCTTTCTACGATGCCTAACGCACCAGTTCCCAGTCTGTGACAGGGCATTTTAATCAAATGCTGAAAGTGATGTCAAAAAGTACACAATGTTGGTTTCATCAAAACTCAATTTCGTAATCTTATTATTTCAGCGCCTCCCTCAAACGACCACGACGTTCAAGTTTTGTTTAGCTTGTTTCTTGGTTACATGATTGGTCACTCTGGCTTTTCACAGTTGTCTTTGGGGTATTGTTACTTACCATGGTGCCACAATGATTACAACTAACTGACATGGTCATTTCTCATTGTCTTGTTATATATGCAGTGTTGACATTTTTTTTAACCACCCTGTTTTTTCTCTCTGTAGGGTACTCCAGGTCCAAAGGGTGAAAAGGTGAGTCATTTTATATTGATAGTTATTTATTCATATTTCTTCTTTTAGTGCTGAAAGATCATTTGCATTCTTGGACAGAACATTCAAAATAGAGATATCAATTAAAACAAAAAAGCATAGTTCAAAACAATTTCAAAAGAAAAGAGATTAAGAGGTAAAATAAATAATAAAAATAAAATAGAAATATGTAAAATTATAGAATAAAATACAATGCGTGACTTTAGGATTTCTCACAATTACTGTTAGGCAAGTCCTCCTGTCGTCAAGTTTGAATATTTAAATTCTCCTGTCGTCCACATAGCACAGAACATTAATGACCGAAAGCCAGAGCCAAACTTTGAGGCCCTTAAATTCCAGTTGAACATTCCTCTATAAAACAGCAGTGGTGCGTACAACATGACCACACTGTCTCTTTATACGTCCGCAGGACAAACGTGCGCTTCAAAGTCAAAAAAACCTGAGAACCGGATATCCAGTTGATTAAGTCCCTGAACTCCTGTATAATGGAAACAAGTGGATCTAAAGTTTTAAAACAGATATTTCTAAAATGCTACTGTGGAAGATCAAGGCCTGTCTCAAGATAGCAATTAATAAATAAACATTTTATTAAAAAAAAGCAATAACTTGGGCAATAATCTGTTATATTTTAGGGATTATTCAGCTATGAAATAAAATGAAATGGTGCGAGAGTGCTAACCAGAGCTAAACACAAACACAGAGACGCAGATTCTCATCTGTGTCTAGTTACGCTCTCTGGTAATTGATGATTTCTTGTAATGTGGGGTGTGGAAAGACGTTGGCGCTGACAGTCGTCATGTGTGTGTTTTTTTTCTTATTTGGTGTCCCTTGAAGCAGAAAATAGAAGACACGACCACTTACAGAACCATATTAAAAGGATAAAACCATATTTAAGTGCATCCGTTAGGGCAGTTGTGAAGAACGTAGTCGCACTGATCAGATGCACGTTCATGCCTCTCATGTGAACCGCTTCATCTGCAGTTTAATGAAATGAAAAACAACTGTGTTCGTTCCACCCACCCAAGATGAATAAAGTGCGCATCATTGTGGCCACTCACAACAGTTTTGCCGTTAAATCCGTTTTTTGGAGCGGCTGACTGAATACATTCCCAAAGCTTGCTTTATTTGAAATTTCACAGGGATTACAAGTTTGTTTGAGCGTAATTTAAATCCACGTGTGATAAACTGCTCATCTCAGTTTACTGCTGTGGCTGGACTGAAACCAACAGGCGAGCGGAGGGCGTCGAATCACACGGTTTAAGGACCTTGAGTTATCCGATTCTAGACCAGCATTTCGTCCTCCTTCACTTACCTCATACAAAAGTGTGCTGTTTTTGGTTTCACTCTAACGTGATAAACCCACAGTCCTCACCATGCAGGTTGATTTGAAACGTTTTCTACTTGGGGGAACGTGCTCCCTCCACAGAGATCTCACCCCCAGAGAAAAGGCAGAAAGCCAAAGATCTCTGGGGCATGAAATCTGGCCTGGTAATGCAGTTCGTCCACGCTCAGCCCCCCGAACCCACCAAACCTCACACCACTGCTCTCTCTCTCTCTCTCTCTTTCTCTCTCTCTGTCTCTCATACTCAATTCATGTCAGTCCCTGTTATCGTAAGTGATTTTACTCTGAACCACAATGAATTGCTGAGGGTTCCTGTATTATTTTCCTTTATCAATGTGTTCTGAATTATGCCTCAATGATTTTGGTGGGAGTCTTGCTTATTATTGGCACCACACTCGTGTGTATGTGTGCACGTGCGTGTGCGTGTACGACCTCTGTGTTTCAAGACAAATTATTTTTTTCTTGCCTTCCGCAGGGGGATCAAGGCGACCAGGGACCACGGGTATGCAGCTTACTCCCAACTTTTTGTGATTAGCTGACGAGTGTGTGTGTGTGTGTGTGTGTGTGTGTGTGTTGTCCCCCAGCAGAATTGTGGGTAAAAGGTTTGAGATGCATGAAATTCCGGGGATATTGTTCTTCCCATCTGGCCAAATACAACAAGCATTTCCAGCTCTGCTTATTTCTACAACAAGAATGGGCAGGAAAACGTGCATGATACCTCGGAAGGCACGGGGATGGTTTACTTTTCACGTGTAAAGACCGAAAGAAAAAATCTTTTGTCTTCAAATTGAACATTGAAACATCAGCTTTTGCACACGAGAAGAACAAATCTGCACAATCTCAACTATAATCAAAAGCCAACTAGCTCTGTATTTGTAATTACTCCTGATTCACTTCACTCTTATTCATATTCAGAGCCTTAATCATTTCCAGCTCTATAGTTTGACATTTCTAACAAAGTGTAGCTTCTAAAGGATGATAATGTGAGTGCTTTTTCATGCTTGACAGACTGAAATGAATGACTTTATCTCCACATAACAGTAAACCTAGCACTCATTTTTCTCAAATAATGTTTTAGCGTTCTCTGAGTGCACAGGTTTGTTTAAACTAGACTGCATTAACCGGGGTCACATGCTGCACATCGCTGTCGTCACCGAGCGTAAATCGCACGCATTCAAAGTCGCCCTGAACGCCCGTTACTGATTTGGTATAGAGGTTAGAGCGCAAGGACAAGAGAGCGCAACAACACAGAAGTCGCGTCACCAGAACGCCAGCCATCCCCCCAGTGGATCTGATCCCAGTTCAGTATGTGGCTTGAACAGTTTGCCGATTAACTCCAGCGCTCCTCTGGGCCGGTGCGGCGCGTCGAAGCACCACATTTCTAACGACTTCAAAGTCAATACAAGTGACCTTCCCCTGTGAAATTTGATTAGTGGTCTCAGAGTGATGAATCTAACGTTACATATGCGGGCTCTCCTCGAATGACAGCCAGGTTCAGAGAGATTGTGGATCACCAAGTGGTTTCACAAGAGCTGTGATATCCATGGTAAATTTTTAATGACATAAAAAGTATTGGATAATAGTTAAAGCTACAAGAGCTGAACTGCAGCAAACAGAGGAAATATCTTTGCTCCCCAGATGAATTAAAGAGACTAAACTCGCCCCCTTTAAGATCACATTTCTTGGGGTTTGCCCATAATTTGTACCCTTTTAACCTCGGAAATGGAGTCATCTGTCTCTATCAGCTCAGTGATTTATACTTTGGGAACAGCAGCGTGGCTGACAGAGTTGTTACAGGGACCAACCCGGCCCTATTTGTCTTGCAGAGTAAATAAATAAACTGTCCGAGTCGAGATAGTGTTTCATTAATTTCCAGTTACTGCGAAGATTGTTCCCTAACAGGTACAAATTAACACACGGTCACAGACGCATGTGAAGGACTGCAGATGCATGGAAGAATTCTCAGGTCACCACCAAATCGAGTTACCTCCTTTTAGAATGGAGTATTGACTTTTTGCAATCGATTAGCGGGTAAATGCAGCGGAACAGTATTAGAAAGATTTCCCTAATAAATGAAGGCATAACGGAGCAAGTGCTGCTTGACCTTGAATGTATCTGGCTGCGAGTGAAGCTCATTTCATGCCCAGTATTGCCTGTGTGCAGAGAGTCAATTAAACCCATATGGACACACATGTAAACAGAACATGTCAGGAATATGTCTGCTATGCTGTCTGCCAGATTGTATCGAATCCAAACAGATTTCAATTTCAAATCATTTAAAGGACAGACGTTTTGTGTTTACGCATCGCGTGCTGTGTAAGAAATCACTCACTGATCATTATATATAGTGAATCTGACATTTTGTAGCGATGTGCGAATGTTTTGTGGAAGTTTTTTATACCCTCCCTTTATAGTGGACTCATTTTTACCCACAATGCATCGTGAAAAGTAATGTACTACCAATGGTCACTAACCGATCAATATGTACGATCATGCATTGCGCACGCCGCGTTGCCGAGATAGACAAAAAATCGTATCTAAAATGTCCTCACTATAAAGTCATCTACATAAAAGCCCCTATATGGTGAGTAGGGGTTAGTGAATGGGGGGGCTGATTTCGGACACAGTGTACGTCTTTAAAGGGTCAAATCAGAACCTCTCAACCTTAGTGGTCAAAGATGTGTACGGGTGTTACTCAAATTGCCACATGGCCGGCAGAACTTCCCCACAGACACCCACTTCCTCTGCCTGTTCCGCACATGTCAGGGTCAAGTCATTTCTTAACCCCGAGGGTCACTGGCCACATCCAAAATGTCAAAGGTTAACCAAGCAACTAAATAATAAATCAGCCAGTTTTGGGCAAACAAATGTGTGGCCACTTCTCGAGCTCCACTGGTGGTATATAAAGGGAATTTTAACAGGCGTTGCTGTTTGTGTGCATCATCACAGAGGAAGGTGTGTGGTCTTTTTGAGCAATGGCACTAGCTACAGCTGTCAGGCAAAAGGTTGGTGAATTCCTGGGTCAGTCGGAGGAAAAATTCCTAAGATTTTCACAAAAAAACAAAAAATGCGCCCATGTTTGTTCAGGGCTTTTTTTTTCTTTCTCACATCTTGGGATTTGACAAATTTGCCCAAATGTTCTTCCAAAATAAAGAGGCTGGGGTTATGTAATTTCCAGCATTTGACTTTTCAGTTCTGAACAAAGAAGCGTTGTACAGTCGGCTGTTTGCACATGAAATCAGAGGCCTTAGATGAATTTCACTGGAGACGATTTGGATGTATCTGAGTATTGCCAAATCTGAGGCTTCAAATCCATGTACTATTCTACTTTGAAATGTATTAAAGACATCTGTAGATAAATATTTAGTAAATGCCACAGCCTGTAGTTGCTCTGGATGTTTTGTGATCCAGGGAGATGCTGGTTTTGGCCAGTATCCTGAAACGGCTGTTGCTGATTGTCCTCATATCGGACTTTGTTTACTACAATTGCAGTCATCTTGCTGCATGGCAATACATAGCAACAGAGCTTCTCACCGTATATAACCAATTTAATCCGCTTTGGAGGGAAAACATAAAAACAAAGCAATCGGTTTGGATTCTCTGTCATTATTTTTCTCATACATAGCTGCACAGAGGCAATGCAAGGTGAGAACTCTCCAACACCTACTCTAGTCGAGCTTTTCCCCTCTCTTGCCTCCTGTAGGGAAAGATCAAACTAGTTTGTTCTGTCCACATTTCAAACCCACATTGGTCAGCGAGGTTGTCAACGTGCTGTCGATCTGACCGCAGCTTCTCTCCAGCATCAAAATGATTGTAAAAGCAAGCAGGCAACAACCCAGGGAGACTGCACATGCACCACACATTTCCATGCCTGGACTCTTTGTATTGTCCTCTCCCCCACTGACCATGATCAACCACTTGTTCCCCTCCTTTGTCCCCAGGATGTCTGAGGTTGTAAATAACTTGAGAAATATTTCTAAGCACAGCATTGCTATTGTCTACAGTGTAAGAGTATCCATTTCTCTCTGTTCTGCTGCAGAGCTGATTTAAATCAGCCTGCGTTCTTAATGAGCCATGCTTTTTGAATTATCTTCGGGAAACCACAGACATGGCACCAAATCCATGTTTGGATAGGGCAGATTTTATCATATAAGCTTTAATATAGAAGTAGATTGATCTCTTACACAACATGCTAGTGTGCCAGTCTTTGGAGAGAAAAACTCAAGTTCATTTAGTTTGATTATTTACAGAATGAAGCAGTAAAAGAAAATGGGCAATCAGTTTGGTGCCATTTTTGCCTCATTGCCTAGCTAACCAATTAATTGATCAGGAGCTGAGTTGTTTTCCGGTGGAACTCATTTTAATATTAGAATCGATCTTAGACTGACAAAGATGGACGACAGGACACCTCTCCAAAAGTGAAGCCAAAGCATCTTGTTCACCCCCCTGGAGGCTGGCTGCATTACAGGCTATACATCCTACCTCCTCCATGTCAATAGATGGGACGTGGACCCAAATTAAAAAAGTCAAATTAGCCTATACACGTCAAATTACTTTTTCTCGAAGATGGTGATGGTAACAAGTTAAATTATGATTGACTGATGATGCTGACAAACGATTGGCCAAGTGTGTCTATCTGTAGGACCTCACTCAATCATTTCCATCCCCTGATCGCTATTATACATACTCAGGCTCCGAATGTGGAAGATAGCAGTATTAGTAAATGGGATATTGTGGCTATCATATCTGGATAGTGGGAGGAAGTAGAAATGTGGCGTCGTCCATCTTTATACACAGTATGGGAGAACTTGATCCATGATATACATTGTGGCTAAAGTCTAATGTTGTGGTGAAAGTCTTTATTGTCTCCTGTTGACTATCTACAGTATGAGGAAAATATGAAAAAATATAACTATTATTATTGTCATGCAGTTAAGATATGGTTGTTCCAAAATATTCATGCAATTACTCCCTTCTGAGATTAAGTACTTTATAAATTCATATTTTTTATGCCATGTGTTTGTAATTTTAACGTAGGGGAAAAGGCTTTTACTATGAGGACAAATCTATGTGCTGTAATGCAATACTATATTGTGAAAGTTTGGCTCAGGTAGATGGAGTTTAAACTCCCCCCAAATCAAATACAGAGCAGGACAGAGACACTAACATCAACCTCAACCCCTGATAGTGTCCAGGACTGCAGCTTTTTCCACAATCTCTCTGAACCTGGCTTTTAATCTGGTTTATGTCCCGTTTAAGTGTCGCTCTGTCTAGCGCCCCCAGGTACATTAAACCTGGAAGACTTCTCAAGCTTGTTTATAGTTGTTACGATCTATGGAGATTGGAGAATCGCTGTTTTAGGTAGAAATTTGCAGTCAATGCATTTTACAGAAAACCTAAAACTCTCATCAATATCAAAGGCCTTGTTTGACAGGCATGAAAGTGTCATAAAATGTATATATATATGTATATGCCTACGTATTGACTATCTCTAAAAGGAATCAAATTTAATGGTCTACATTTATGTGAGTGTAACATTCAAAACCATGTCTAGCTGGGGATATGTCAATGTTCCTGGACTCGTATCAAAGCTAATATTCAGCCATAAACCATTGTTGTCTCTTAACAAGCAGAAAACCCATCGCTTTCTTCTTTCTATTAGTTTTCATGAGCGGATCACATCTGTCATGAGGATTTTTGACAAGGGAATTTGAAACCAATTGTTTGAATTTCCAGTAAACGTCTCAATCCGTGTGACGTCCCCCAAACTCTTCGAACAATACCATACCTCAATCTATCAACGTGTCATAGCACAAAGTCTGTCGCCTTAACAAATGTTCTTATATGGATAGTCTCTACACAGGATGACCCCAGTGCCATTAGTTTCATGGCGGAGAGTTAAATTAAATGCTGGTCATGTTTTTGCCTTAACTGAAATGCCTGGTACTTAAAAAGAATTGGTTTGATGTTGGCTTTTGATAAATAATAAGGGAAAGCAGGAAATTATTTAAGATCACACACCCTACGCTGCCTACTTGATAAATGTGTGACTCTATTTATAAGTGGGATGCTTATCTTCTTCCACCTTCATCTGTTTTTGTTCACCCATGTGTTTGAATGTCATGCGTGTGTTGTGCCATGTTCTGCTGTTTGTCCCTTTTAGGGATTGCCTGGTCTCCCTACGCTGGCTGCTTTGCACAGCAATCAGATCCTGACTGTCAAGGTTTGTCGGCGGCGGTGTCGCCTGTAGCTGCTCAGTCCGACCCCTCTGCTGTGCACACTGGGAGTAAATGAATCACTGCTGGCTGCTTTTTCTCCGAGCCTGATGATAGAGTAGACACAGGGAAAAAACACCATCTAATTAATCACAGCCAGTCAATCGTCCCTTCCACACTACTGCTACCAGTTTTTCACTCCAGAGATTTCTGTGCATGTGTTCCGTGCTACGTGCCAAAGCAAAGGTGGCCTTTATAGTCCAGTAATATGTAGCGGACTGGAACAATAGGAATCCTGAAAGCAAGACATGGTCTGGCTTGTGTCCATTGATGCTAAAATGAATGGAAGGAACTCCAAGAGGAAAACTCGCCGATGAACCGAGGTGTTTTTTTAAAACCCGTGCCCATGGTTCACCACAAATCCTTCAATCCACCAATTTGGCCTTCAGGATTGTTTCAGCGATGGATGAAGCCACTTAATACCAATGGACACAAGCAGAATAAAGCATGCATTGAAAGGCACAAGGTTAATAAATCAACCCCAACTCAAAGGGTTCGACTAAGCTGGTGTCAGTCTGTGCAGCTCCCGGGGTCTGATTTAGCAGCAGGCATGATGATGATGATAATGATGACAGCGCTTTCGCAGGGGAGGAGAAATTCCCATTTTTCCGGGGACCGCAAGGACACTGTGGCACCCTTGCACCCCCGAGGTGGTAATTACGGTCCCTGGCTCCAAAATATAAGCCCAGACTTCCGAAGCAAACCACCTCAGTGCTGGAAAAGTGTGGATTTCTCTCTCCAATGTGTAAAGGCGCCGGAGCGCGGTCCACGAACACAGGCCTCTCTAACAAAATCTGTTTCTTTTTGCATTTGCCTTCCTCCTCCTTCTTCTTCTTCCGGGACCTCATCCTTCTTCAACCTTCTCTCACCTCTGTGACCTTCGACCTCTTGACCTCACACACCTGCTCAGATGGTCTTCCCTAAGATCAATCATGGCTTTCTTTCCGCTGACCAGCAGCTCATAAAGCGACGTCTCATTAAGGTAGTGGCTGTGTCCTCACTCGTCTCCTCCTGTCCATCGTGCCAAGTCTCTTCATATTACTTCTGTCTGGCCATTCTGCAGTTTGCATGCAAGCCTTCAGACAGACGTGTCACATGCACTCTTATAGTCCTTCTGTTACAATGAATCAATGACTGTCCTACTATTACTTAAACAATGTCCCTGCAAGTTAGTTGGCTGAATATTTTTTGACAATCCATTTTAATAATGGATGACACATTACCAGTATATTTTCACCTTGTAGCTCTACACTCTAAACAATGTGACTTTTTTCAGTCCGCACCTCATGCACAAACCCTATTCTTCTCATGAGGTCCGTTTAGGATTGCATGCATTATTATTTCAGCCGTAAATAAAACAACTGCAGCTCCATCTTTACTGTTGTATGCTACATGTAGCTTTAGCCGAGAGATTCAATAGCACAAATTCTACTCCATGTTATGAATGGAGGCAACCCACATAGCAACCTGCCAGAACATTTCATTTTTCTCTGCTTCATCATTATTTAACTGCTGTAGTCTCAGCTGATCCAACAATATCACAGCATAATGATGATGAAACGTTCGTTATTCTGACACACAGGGAGATCAGGGGCAGGCGGGAGCGCCTGGGCCTCCGGGGCCACCGGGCCCTCCGGGGCCGAGGGGGCCTCCAGGGGACACGGGGAAAGATGGGCCCAGAGGTGTGCCTGGACTAGCAGTGAGTATTGTTTTTCACCTGTCATGGGGAAGTTGGTTTAGCGATTGACATAGAGTTTTCTTTTGTTGTCAGAAAAACATTCAGATATATTTTTCCTGTAAAAATTAAACTGCATTGTTCCCATTAAGCTCATTCATAATGATTTGACTCAGTACCAGAGGGATTTATCCCAATGAAATCCTTTTTAATGACGAGCTACAGTGCAGTTCATTACCCAAATGTTTTAGGCTAAATAGGAATATGCTCTCCAGGAAAATGCTCTTTTCCATGTATTTACGTTTACTTGGTTGGTTTTCATTATAACGTAATATTTTCCATGTCTTTAAGTCTGTCACTGGCATTACACTAATTTATGTGAATTCTGCCTGTGAGAGAAGGAAGAAACAGAAAACGCCTGTCAATTACGTTGAGCCATAAAACCTTCCAAGGTCTCCAGCTGATCTTTATTGACTTGGCTGAGTTCACAGTGGGGGTGCAAAAATATAAAGTGTTGTTTATCCAAATCTTTCCAAGATTTTGATGACTATTGTTTTTAAGCCCCCCCCCCGATTTGCAGTTGCAATACTTGTGTATTCCCTAGGAATTAAACTTCCCTTGCTGCGGTGGTTTATTTTATGATTTACTTGTGCTGCAATGAATCACTCTGAGAGACGGTGGCAAAAATCCTCCGGTGAATGTCACAAAAACGGGAACACGGTTCAAGCATTGACTTTGGCAGAGCAATGTGGACATGGCTTGCGTCTCATTTCTACCCCGAGACCTGCATGAACATCCGAGAGCCAGGCCTGAACCAAAGAAGAGAACAAGGTTGTTGGACGGGGACAGTGAAGGGTACAGGTGGCACAGCATGATAAATGCCTCCCAGCCAACTCGGTATATGAGCTGAACAATGCTGAGCTCTACTTGGCAACATGGCCGCTACGCATCAGAGCAGCTGCTAAAAGAAATGGGGAATACAAAAATAATAATCTAGAGAGTGCTCTGTTGTTAACCAGACAATACTATTTATGATCATTTTGAAATTCTAAGACTTAGCCCGCTGCTCTTATATTAACTGTCTGTTTTCTATTTCCTTTAAGGGTGATCTGGGGCAGCCTGGAGAAATAGGACCTGTGGTAAGACCAATTTTTCTTTCCTTTCTGGAGTCTCACCTTGAATTTTAACAATCATCAATGAAATGTTTGGAAATAAAGGTGGTAGAAAATGTAGTCTTGAGAAATAGCGTGAACCCCTGTCTTACAAATATAGATTGACTGACATTTTGGGAAATAGACCTTCACTGGAAATGGGATGAAACTGCAAATAGCCTGGTTCTGCCAAAAGTTAATTTATTAGGTGATTTGTTTGTAGGAGGAGGGAATATCTGCAGGTGCCTATCTAATTCCAGAAATCTGTTATGTATTTGTCCAGCATTTCTCGAGAACTGTTCATCTTATTGCCGTTACACTTGACATGTGAACCGTTAAGGAACCAAGGAAGTGCAGTGTTGAATTTGATGCGATTTGGACAAATGATACGTTTAACATTAATACACTTTTAATAAACAGGCAACCGGTGCTCTGTAGCAGCGGCTGCTGGGACTCATCAACATAAGTGATGTTGTCGATCAACAGCAACTGATTCCCCAGTTCGGGGTTCTGCGTATTGACTCAGCCTTCACTGAATTTTGAAAAACAGGTGAAAATCTCTTTGTGCAGCAGCAGTGGTGCAGCTTCAGGGGTTCTGTGGACTGAGTCCAGCAGTCGGCCTTGACTCGCTGTGGCTCCATTACTGCAGGAAGGTCACGTTTACAGTTTGAGAAAAGAAAGTGCAACCAGATTCCCCACAGGCCAAACAAACAGCCCATTCCAAACAGGCAGGTTTAGAACGGGCACTGCACTTGTGTTATACCATTACATTCTGGGGTTAAGTGAACCTCTTTCAGCATCATCTATCAAAGCAGTGGTGTTCAGATGCTGCCATTTAGGATATTTTTAAATGTACAATATTTATGAGATATTCGTAAAGTGGTCTATGGCTACTATGATGAATATTAATGACACTTTTTATGACACCCTTCAAAAATGTAAGTTTCCTCAAAAACCTGTTATACAGTAGGGACAAGCTGTTCCAGTTAACAGCAACTGGATACTGCTTGTGGTGTTCGGCAAATAAAGCATTTGATTAAAGTTTCCCCATAAAAGCTCCGCTGGATAGGTCAAGCCAAATTCCAGAGAAGGCAAGGTCGGAAAACGGGACCCGAGAGAACATTTGGTAACTTCAGTCTTCACAAGTGAAGCGGAGGAAAAGTGAAACTGACAGAGGAGGTGTTATCAAGCGCTTTCATCTTCTAATTCCATCGCCCTGGACCTTTTCCACGGTGTGGGAAAGTCTGGTGGATCGGAAAGAAACGGGCAGAGAAAATAAAAGATGATGAGGCTTTATAGAAAAAATCAAGACACATTAACAAGAGAGGAAGAGGAGTTTAAAGCCTGGTTGCTAATCGTTTTCAGGTCAACATGCCGCCCTCTATAAAAGTCTTTATGCTGCGGAAGTTTTCAGCTTTTGTTGACTTTAATTATATCTTTCACCCGTTATCACACTAAGTGGCACACTTATGTTCCAAAATTAGCATGTCATGCTCATCAGAGTTGCAATAGATGGTCCCAGGTGAGCTGCCATAGGTCTCCAGTGCTCACACAACCGCTCGTGACAACTGCTGGAGTATTTCTCCAAAAGATGAACGTTGACTCCGATTCAAAATGAGCTTGAGATGTTTCAATAGAAAATATGGGCTTCTCGCTGTAATTCTTGAAATAAGAAACACTCCTTCATATATACACAGCGTGACGCTAATGTACTTTTAACAAGGAATAATGTCATCATTTGGAGATCAACCCCACCTCACCCTGTGTTAAGCAGCAGGAGATGAGCACGTCCCAGAGCTTGTAAAAAGACGTGACAAGGCTGCTCAGACGCAGCGGAGTTCAGAGCTTCTGTTTCCAGCCAACGGCGGTTTGAAGAAAAAAAGAAGCTAAGATAAGATAATGGACCAGAGAGAGAAGTTTCTGTAAATGATCATTTGGAACGTCAAATCTCTGGAGAGGGAATAAAAAGAAATTCTCCATCGAGAAACACAACACCACACCCTTGATTCGGCCTTTGGAAATCAATATGAATTAGATGTGCACAAGCAACCAGACTGATTGGCTCCACTGAGAGGCCGAGCTGTGATCGGCACCTCCGGATCTGAGTTCGAGGTCGGCATCCTGAGGTTGCTCCTTCACAAAACGTTGCTTCTTTTTACGGCGCTCTCAGACCCATAGCGTCCACTTGACACAGCTCAGCGTTTTTTTATGTAGATGCTATTGTTAAAGAGGCAAAAGTAGATTCCAGACTTTTCCAGCAGCCTTCCAGGACATATGGTGCTGGTTAGGAGGATTAAGCTCTTGTGGAGAAACAAGGAGGAGGGGGAGGAAGAAGAAGAAGAAGAGGAAAAGAGTTTTAGGATTCAATTTGAAATCATCAGTGCCATAAGGTGTCTCTGGGGCAAATTAAGGGGGTCCTGAGCTCTCTAAAGGTGGCTT
Organism: Hippoglossus stenolepis; assembly: GCF_022539355.2. Taxonomy (NCBI): domain Eukaryota; kingdom Metazoa; phylum Chordata; class Actinopteri; order Pleuronectiformes; family Pleuronectidae; genus Hippoglossus; species Hippoglossus stenolepis. The sequence goes on along the minus strand of NC_061505.1, from coordinate 9,201,483 downwards.
CCAGCCTTACATACAGTTTTCATTTAGAACTTGATTTGGCTTAAAAAAAAAAGACAAGAAAAGCAGTGGTGTATTGTGTGCTGCATTCCATCCGTAAATGAAAAAACCTCCTCCAGCTGCCTTCTGCTGTTATTCCTTTCAATTATATCACAGAAGTTCACGGATCCACTTTTACATCCTACTCTTTCCATATAACTAACCCACCATGTGCTCGCGACTCACCTTGGATATTTATTTTAATGCACAACAGACATGCATGCAGGGATCTAGTTTTCTCAATGTGCCTGTATAATGTGGACATATCTTTAATATTTTTGGTGTCCTTGACTGAGTTCCCTTTTCCTTTACTGTGAAGCCAAACATGAGGAGCAAAGATGTGACTAAATGTCCTCGGACATGCTCTGTGGTCGCCAACTATGTTGGGGCAAATGCTGACATCAATGGGAAAAGTATTTTCTCGAGGCAAAGTTTTTTTTATAAAAACAACCTGGGTCTTATTGTGACAGGATTTTCGTATCAAGGTCATCAGGTCATGTTTATTGCCCAGGATTTACAGATTTAAAGTTGCTAGCTGCTAAATCTGATAAACCTGCCTTTATGTCAGCATAATATTGTACACACCTCTCTTTGTAGATAAATGGACATAGGAAAATCTCATACTGTAATGTTACACTCTAATCCAAGTATAACTGATAAAGGAAAATCCATCACAAATTTCTATATTTCGGGCATTTCAGAGCTGCCTCTTATTTAAACTTCAAAGTTGACTGGGTGGCCTCCTCCACCATGTGCTGCCGTGTTGTTTACAGTTGTTTTAGCCGTAAAGCTCGTGCGACTGAAGGGGCTTACGAAAGGGAAAAGTCATGTACGCTTAAGTAAAGCACACACGTCCACAATTTTTGAAATAATGGCGGCGAGCGCGTTGTTATGCTAACCTGCAGCTACCCACGGCCAAACTTAAGACCCAGACTGTCAAAAAAATACATTTCCTTTTAAGCAAAAAAGTACCATAATTGAATGCAAATAAAAGTGTAATGTCGCAAAGCCTTTTCACAGATCGTATAAGTCAAACAGAAGCTTTAAACAGAAGCCCTTAATACGCCAAAGCTCCGACATGCAACGTGCTTTGATCGTCGCAAATGTTTTTCCTATAAATGCCGAGTGAGAATCGGACATGCACACTGTGAGGATCTTCGAGTGGCTGAGGGGGTCGACTGCAGACCGAGTGTGGGAATTGACCTGGCAGTAGCCTCATTGTTTGTCATTTCCAAGTCATGAATGAAAGCATCAGACATTCAGGGCTTTGTGCTTGTGCTCGGATGCTCGACTTCAATCGGCGTCCGGTTGATATTGCACGTTTATGGGTTCTTTTCCCTTTTGTGATTGTTAAATGAGCTCAGGTGCAATGTGCTGAGCTTGCGCTGTTGCAGCGGAAATTATTATCTTTTTATCTTTTATTGAATGACCCTCAATTTTACTGTTCTTGAGATGTCAGGGCCCAAAGCTGAGAACAAAAGAAGCAGGATCAGGACTTCCTCGAGGGTTCTTGACTCTCTGAAAAAAATCTTTTCAGCCTGTAGGCCCTGAGTGCTCTCAGATGTAGCCAAGCTAATTAGCACTCAGGCGAGTGGCACATGCTTGCACATACCTAGTGGGTCATAAAGATGTTTACCAAGCCCCACTGAGGTTAGCTAACAAAGACTTTTAAAGGCAAGTGGGAGGAAAACCTTTCTCTCAGTTGGCCGGGATAATGAAAGTTGTTCATTGAGGTTTTTGTTATAAGTGCGGGTGGAATGCACCATAAATAAGCTGCAACTGTGTGGGCCGCTTCTGTAAATGTGAGAACTTGTTGCTGCTGCATTTTCACAAGCTAGTTTTTTACTTAATAAAAAAAAAAGAAGGGGGGGAAACTGAGAATGGGAAAGTGTTGAGCTTCGGTCTCCTGGTGATTGTGTCAGAAACTAAAGAAGATATGGAATAGATCAAACAAACCACTTATTCTCAGAAAACTGGTTATTTAGCCAAGCATCTATTTCATGTAGGTTAGGGTTGGCCGCCACCACCTCGCTCCCATTTCTTCTTCACAGAAATGTTTACAGACAGACAAACTTCAACTTGAACTTGTCTTTGTTGACTACCTTTTTAAAATACAGGCACACAAACCTTTCACATTCCACCACGGGACCGAATCTTTAGTTTTAAGCCAATTATACTGTGTCAACAAGTGTGAAGCCGAATAAAAAGTTGTTGCAGAGGGCTTGTAGAGCACAAGGTCGTCCTGGCCTTGACACAACTGCACGTGACGAGCCAAATGGATCCGTTCACTGTGAATCCCGAGTCGACGGTGAGAAAGAAGCTGGCCAACACGAGGTGTCACGAGGTGTAACAGCCAAGCGCGGAGGTGTTGATGAACAGAGTCTAGCTTTAGCCAACGTGGGAGGAACTAACTTTCAGCTTGGTTTTTTCCTTTTGTTCCTCAAGCAGTCCTGCTGTTTTTAGGCAGATTCGGCAGTGGCGGATCTAGGGGGGGGCAATTATATGTCCACATCCATGCGAAATCATTGATTTAGTAAGGTGCTCATTACAGTTATTCCTGGTTTTCTGTTAGCTCTGTTAGTTGAATATATTTTTTAAATGTTCCATTGTTACAGCACATTGTAACAATTTGTCATATATATTCTCAGTATTGTTAGTATGTGATGGGTTCATTTAAAAAAAAAAAAGACTACTGAGAGGACAGGGGGGACTTGAGGGGCCAATCAGAGTTCAGCTGGGGCCAGTAGCCCCTGGCCCCACATCAAAATCCGCCCCTGAGGTTCTGGTGAAGGAGGCTGAGGATCTGTCATGGCACCCAGTCTCTCTGTGGTGAAATAACAGCAGGTTGAAAATAGAAACATTCCTCCCAGACACATCTATCACCAACTTAGATCTCGAGAAGAGATGTGGCGCCTTTTTGCTCCGTCTAACCCACCGGCTTTGCAAGTCTTTCCAACTATCGGCTTGTTTAGGTAACGAACCACAGTCCGTGTTGGACCGGAGGCGCAGAATGTCGAACAGTCAAAGCAGATAACTTTTCACAGTTGCTAAAACGAACAAAGACAGAGATCAACATAAAAAGATTAAACCGTAAAATATTTAATTATTCACGGTCTCGTTAAGGGATTCACCGGTTTGGTGCAACTCAATGAAATGAGGCACAGAGTGAGTTGATTTTCGCTCTTTGTCGAAGGTATAAAACAAGGGATCGATGTGATTCTGCTCTGCCTGAAGGGGTGTGTGCGCTCACTGTATGAAATCCTACCAAAACCATGCCAGTCTCTGTGCTGTGACCATGTTGGCTGTGGAAATAACATTATTTCCTCTGACATATGCTGTTCTTTCTCTCTCCCACTCTCTCTTGCTCTGTCTCTTGTCATTTATAGGGGCCTGAGGGGCCAGAAGGGCAAAAGGTAAGTTATAAAAAAACATTTCTAGTCCTAACAGCACATGTTGCTTTTCTTTTAAATTCTTATTTAGTCAGGCTGAAATGTGCCTTTTCAGTCCATATGTTAGAATCCTAATGAGCCTAATTCTAACGTAAACCAACTGGGAATTTCTTTACCATTAGAATACTGTTTCGGTTTACATAGTAACTGTCTCGGGGGCGAGTAAATAGAACAACAGGCGAGTTGAGTTTCGACTGGCGTGAGGAGGCAAAAGGAAAAGAGTGATGGAGAAAGACACTGAGCAGAGAATCTGGAGCTAAGTGCTGCAATACAGGCGGCGGGTCCCTGGCGGCGCTGATGTGAGGAACAGATGTAAGCTCTATCCAGCCATCAGGTAGCTGCCAGTGTTTGTTCAGTGTAACCCAATCAGACACTTCCTGTCTGCGCTGTCATCTGTCGGCACGGCCTCCCGTCGGTGTGGGCGTTTGTGCGTGTGTGTGTGTTAAGGGTTCAACGATGACACACCGCCATGTTAATGACTCATAAGCCAGGCCAGAGGCTACTCAATTAGATCTGCCGCCGGTGGACTGCTGTGTTTAGCAGAGAGACCACACCAACGCTTATTCAAGTTTCATCGCCATGGTGATCGATTTGGTGTCATTACGTGAACTAAAGTGAATCATATATTTCAAACTTATCTAAGCTGGAACTATATATTTATTAACTTCCCCACCTTCTCCTTCATCCCAGGATGCTCCAGCTCAGGTTCCCAGTTATATTTTTGATATATTGGAGGAGACCCAAAATGAGTTAGGAATGTTATTCTTTTCATTGCTCCGAGTCCTTGTCCCAATATTTCACCCATCTCTGATATGTAAATGTAACCATGGTAACAGGAAATCACTCATATTATGAGGCAGCGCGAGTAGCCAACATAAGCAAACCACTGTATTTTAAAGCTCAACAGAATTATTCTCCCATTCTCGCCCTCTGCCTACCTACCCAGCAGATCTTAAAATATGACATGCAGTATTTATTTTTGCCTGGTTTTGTAACAAAAAACCAGTACGTGCAGAAGTGGGGTTAGGAAGGATAGACGGGCCAACCCAGGAACACTTCTTGGCTGTTTTTGTGTGGTGTCGACTTTTGACTGAAGTTTTGTTTTGGGCACTTTTTGTATAGGATTTTATTTCATTTTTTGGGTGTTGGGTCCATTGGGAGGTGGTTTGGACACCGCACAGAGAGAAAAGACCTGCATGGTCATATATTTATGTGACTTTTTGATGTTTTCAGTTTCTTTCCCAGCAAAGTACAGTAATTTTTTTTCTGCAATGATACCTAAAGGCCTTTGTGTTTGTTTCCCAGGGTTCCTTTGGGCTTCCTGGAAGCCCAGGTGATGATGGACTGAAGGTGAGCTCATACAAACAGCACTGTTCTGTGTATGTGTGGTGGACTTTTCTGCACGTTTCTTTTAGGATGTTAACTAGTTGTTTGGACTGGTTTTCCATAGATTAGAGAGTTTGAAAGGGAAAATAGTTCTACTTCATTACTTATACCTAGGTGTCTGCTTTTAATTTGAAAAGTTTCATAAGTAGGTTGCTCAGTCAGCTGTCTTGTTGGATTGTTGGTGTGTTGGTGTGTAGACTTTATTGCCACCTAGTGGCCAGGCATGCTCGTTTGAGCATTGGTTGTCATTTTTTGTGTTCTCGTCTAGACAAACTACATTATTTTATAAAAGGATTTTTTTTAAAAATGCAGTAGTGTAGTATAATTGTAGCCTTAGTATGGAATAATGATTCCCTCCCAAAAAACACATTTTTAAAAAGTTGAGAAAGACAACACCTGAAAGTATTTTATCTTCAAACGACCAACTTTAACACTCTTTAATGTTTTCACTAGTCTTTTTTTCTGCACATATGTTGCACTTTTCATATAAGAAAAGTTCCGACTATTCCAGACCGCTCTCCTATACAGGAGAAATCCCCAGGGCCACAAAATACCTTTTGGAGCTGCCTGTGAATCTGTTCTCACACTCAGCTTGTTCCTGCATCTCATTCTCGAAGCCAATTGAGTAGACACAGTGCAGGTGTTTCACAGTGGGGAAAAATGGAAAAGCATATTTATTCCAGAGCAAACAACGGCACAAGTGAAGAGAACGAATGAGGAGATGATTTGAGAGGCACCGTCTTTCTAATCTCAAGCACACATTTACACAGATACGAGTGGAGAGGCACGCACGGCCGTAATAGGAACCAGAGTGAAGAAGTTACATTTTGAAGGGCGCTCTGGAGAAAACAAAAGCTGAAGGCCTAATTCCATACTTGTGGAAGGAGTGTGGTCTGCCAGCACCCATGAAACAGAACTCCAATGCAGTTATTAAACAGAATATGTTATGGTATGTAAGTGTCGCTCATGCAGAAAGTTGAACTGTACACAGCATTGAGAGCAGTGGCACGTTGACTGGCAGACGTCATATTGATCCGACATAGATATCCACCGAGAGTTTGCTAATGCAACCCTTATCAGCTCCAGTTTTATGACTCCATCATCATCACGGCAATGACTGCCATATGTGAGCTGATAAAGATACAAGATTCAAACATTTATGAGGAGATTCACGGCTAGTGTGCAGCGGGGGTGTAGGGGGAGGTGTTTTTGGTGGGTTTGGGTTGGATACTCCCTAAACACAGATCATTCACAGATATTCCCATAATGCTTTATCCAGATGGGTGGGTTGCCATTTGGTATTCCCAGTATTCAGCAGCGGGCCCCTAGACATTCATTTTATGAATGTTAATAAATCCACTTAATCGATTTCTTTTTTTTTTTCATCCTGGCTAAATGTTAATCAGAATCACACGGTTTAAGTCGTGTGTCTGGGATGAGGAAAAGCCACGACTCCTGTATAAAGGATAATGAAGTGGTGGTTTTTGCAGAGGTCCACAGGTTAATTGTTTCTGGCAACAGAGGGACTGAGGCTGATTTCTCAGTTAGAACTCCGACTCACACCAACAGCGAACTCTTATTCATCAGATAGACTTGGCTTTCTTCTTTTGCTCATACTCAGAACCAAAGCGGAAATAATTAGACTTATAAACAGCTTGTTAATCCTTTCTACAGTATGTCTGGGGTTTTAAAATGTATGATGTTTTGTCTAAAACCAACTGTCATGCAAATACCTACCTGTTTACCAGGGACACAGACTTAACCTCTCTAAAGGTCAAAGGTTATCTATGTTGAGGGAGAAAAACGTAAACCTTTTTATATCTTCTGATCTGAAATCCCTGAAATCAGAGTTCACATTGCTTAAACATCACACTCAATACAGCCACTGTGTGTATGTTGTGCTGTCCGTAGGGGGATGTTGGAATCCCAGGATTGGACGGTATCCCCGGAGTCAAGGTCTGGTGCGCACATGTTCTGTGTGCTCTTATTCTTGTAAATTCATCGTGATCATATATATTTTTTGTATATTTCTTTTTTTTTTAAATGCTTTGTCATTTTTCATCCTTCCCCTTCAAAGAAACATTGTTTTCCCGATAACTTTTTTTCCGACTTTACCTTTTTTTTATTTTCTTTACACATTTGTTTGAATTTTTTGCATGAACTGTATTTGCAAATAAGATGAATATGAACATGTTATCTTAATAGCAGATATTCATGTGTATCATTTAAAACTATATTGGTACCTACACATAGGTTTTATTAAATTAATTTATGGTGAAATATATATATGAATTGGGATTTTAGCTTGTTCATTGTATTGACTGTGAACATTTCTAAAAAGCAGATACTTGAGGATCTGTCTGGGGAAAAGTCAGACATAACACGAGAGAATTTCCATGATCTAACATGAATTTAACCCCAGATACAATCTGACCCTCAGTGGCTGCAATAATTCTCCCAACTGAACCCACCTCCCCCTGAGCTTTTCTGCATCTAACACTCTGCTTTCTTTCCCAACAGGGTGAAATAGGAGAGCGAGGTGAAAAGGTAAAGCCCTATTTGACACCGCCAAACGTTATTGTTAGCATCACTCTCGATACCCCACCTTGTGTTAGGACGGCCATCGTGATCAAACGATGGCATCGGCTCGGCCTTTCCTTCTCACAGCTCCAGCTTGTTTGGTTTTTTTCAAAGGGGACTCCCCCTGTGCAGGGAGCGAGTCGGTGATTCAGAGAGTCTCAAAACTGAACCCCAGCTCCTCCGGCTCCAGGCCTCTAAACAATAGCCTCACTGAGGAGAAGCAGCCGTGTTCTCGCCTGCTCCCTAATTCTAATGGTGCCCATTTTCTCTGTAGTTGGACAGCAGCGAGTGGGAGGTGTGAACACCGAGCGAGTCGAGAGTGAGGCAGGCTGCATGGGGAGGTTGGCGATGACTCAGCGTGCTTCATCGACCACAAAACCTGCCCTCAGGCGGTTTGCCTCAGTTGTTGATCCGAGTCTCTTGTCAAACGGAGACTTATTTCCCATCATTAATACTCCTGATTCAGTGTAATACTGTGGTTCAGCAGGCAGCAACCATTGTTCACAGTAACATAACTGTCCTGTGAAGAATAAGCTGGATGGAAATGAACACAATATCGCATAGAAGCTGTAAACTGACTAAGCCATTGGAGAAAGAAGATAATGACGGCTTTTGTTATGTTTCTGTGTCACAGGTTGCATGAAAGCAACTCACAGACTAAACCCTCCTTAGTTTTTAGCGCCCTAAAAAAACTATCCCAATATTTTATAATAAAGAAGCAAAATTTAGAGCAGAGTAGGATAAAATCAAACCAATTAAAGTTATCCTTTGACCCCTTAAAAGGTCTGGCCCTCCCAATTGGGAAACACTGCTTTAAAGTACAATGACAATGCTGCTATCAGACATTATATGAAATTGCATCTGGACAATTTTCAGACTTTGCTTTTCACATATGAAGAAGCAGGAGATTGTCCGGGTCAGACAAGTTCACAACAACAGGGGAAAAAATGTGAAATTAACTGCTGTATTATCACATGAGCTCAAAAGTACATTTTACTAAGGAGCTGGCGCGAAAAGTTACTGAAAAAGGCGGACTCAGACATTTGGGCTCTCAAAGCCACTCAGGAAAATTTCAGGTAAAATGTCCGGACTTCAGTGCTCGTCTGAAAGCAGTTATTAAACACTTTTTGGCTTTGTTAACTAAGAGCCAGCAGGGAAGTTCATGTGGAACAAATACTTTCATAGGGAAATGTCATAATTATTTTGTACAATGTACATTAATGTCTTTGGCACGCGCGCTCAAGAATGTTAGTATAGGACATGAATCAAATAGTATTTGAGATTGATTGATATTTCAATCAACCACAAGCTCATGGTGAGACCAGAGGAAAAGTCAGTAGATCCCCAGAGTGTTCTGGATCCATTTCTCATGGACGATGAATGTATGAACAAAATTTAAAAAGGCAATCCACCCAATTTTCTTGGACCAAAGAATTTGACCCAACGCCGCCATCCCCAGAGCCGCTAGTGTGGCCAAATACAGCCCTGACATCCAATCTGCTTCATTCTGCTCAGATGGAAAACACGTGAATTTAGAAACCATACTCTTCCCAGCTGATGCCAGGAGTTCTCTGATCTCCATTATGCCCCCACGGAGTGCATTACATCATCTGAAATCAGTCCTATTTGAACCACGTGTGACGACTCTGCTAGTGACCAAAGGGAATTTAACATGCACAGTAATGGCACTTCATCTTTGCTGCAGCGTGCTCGGATTTTCCTCCAAGCGTCCATTAAGTTGTTTTACAGTGCAGTCAATCACAGAAAGGGAAGATTTGTCAAAGTCCTGCTGTGTGTTATGCATGTCCAGTCATGCATAAAGATAAAGAAATCGTGTTTTTCTTTAGATTTTCTGTTCTGCACTGACACATTCTTTTACGATTTTTTTGTGATTGCCTCTGTGTGATTTCATCGCAGGGTGATATGGGTGAAGACGGTCCGAAAGGCGATATGGGGGAGAAGGTACGTAAACTCCACTTCTATCCTTTCATTCTCTTTTGTTTCTGTCTTGGAACCTGCTCTGAGAAAGAGTCTGGCCGTGGCTGGGAGACTTAAAAAAAAAAGAGGTTGATGTCGGCCATCTGAGAGGAGATCTGTGGAGAGAAGTAGCCGAGGTCAAGTGCCATCAGCAGTCCTTTGTGCTTAATGTAGACTTAATTGCTGTGCTACGCCGACTCTACTTCCTTCTGCTCGGATGGCTCCTACAATAATTTGGGACCATTTATCATCAAGACAGCTCGTCAAGTTGGGATCCATTTCCAGCAAACGGCAGAGTCCAGCTCGTGTGCTGGACAGATTGTTCAGATTCATAATTCTCTCAAAAAATCTTTTGTTCTCGAGATTGTTTTGTTTTATTTTGCGTTAATTTACGGACTTCGTGTCCAGAGTCAGATTATACATCCCTTCCAGAACTTGCAACACTGCCTTTGTTATTATTATCTCGCAACAGCAGTATTTATGAAAATAAATCATTCCTATTTGTATTGGGTGATTCCACGGCAACATTTGGGCGTCTCTGCCCTTCAGATTTGATTTAAAGCATTTCACAAATTAAATAATTAGAGATTGGAATAAATGATCCTTTGAAAATGTTGATTCAGCTTCTCACACTTCTGGGAAAAGATAATAATTGTTTCCAAATTTGCCAAAAACAAGGTACACATGGTAACAGAACAGGCAGCGGAGAAATCCTGGATTAGGTATAAGAAAACAAAATATAACTGATAGAGCAGCAGCAGAATAGAAGCAGTGTACTCAAAATGTCAATGTCAATTTATTGCTGTGCAGCAGAGAACAACTTTGATAACTTCTCACTTTATGGGTACTCTGGTTTTTAAAAGAGTGCCGAACACGGCTGCCAAGAAAGACACCATTTGAGGGAAACAGATGCAGCATATCATCTGTGGAAAAATGAGCGAACAAAAAGGGAAAGTGGAAGGCGATAAAAGTTTGCAGCTCCAGCGCAGCTTTGATCTGTTCCACCTTAGCGCAGTAAAAGGAAGGGGAGAGGGGGGGAGAGAAAAAAGAAAAACATTTTTTGCAGGAATGATAAAGAAAAATTGAGCGCCATGGGAATTCAGACTCCTGTAGCCAGTCATCTGCCATTCATTCTTCGAGAGCAGACGGGCCCGTGTATTTTTCAATAAAAAGGGACAGAAAGTTGTGTAAAGAGCTGGAAATCCTGCAGATCTTTTCATTAGATTAGATGCGATGACCTTATCTTAGCGTTTTTTTTTACAGTGTAGAACACATGGCGGGAATAATTGCTTTTCAATCAAGACGTCTACCCAGATGAGTTTAACATATGTCACACACACACACACGCACACACACACACACACACACACACACACACACACACACACACACACCATGGGCTGATTTATTTTTCAAGTGAGCACGCTGAAAGACGGGATGGGCCGGTGGAGAAAAACTGCACGTCGTTCCACAAGCTGAAGCTCGACAGACTCTTGACTGCTCGTCCCTGATATTTATTGTTTTATATATCAGAGAAGAAACCGGAGAATAGAGGGGGCAGCTTGAGGTGTGGGGGGAGGGCATCTTCACTCCTCCAGGCCCGAAGATGCCAAAGTTAACAATACACAGCACGCACTGCGGGGAGAGTGTTGTAACATGGGGTGAGAGGTGAGGCAGCGAGCGCTTCAGGACGGAGAGCAGAGAGACCTCAGGGAGAAGTAGGATGGGGGGGTGGCGATGCAAAACTTTGGATGATACAAAGGGATAATGATGGGGGGGGTTTGTGGAGTGCAAAAAAGACAAATATACATTCTTTAAGATCGAACTGTGTCCCAAATCACCCACTAATATAGTGAGTTCACCATTTTGTGATGCAGTCCAAGAGTTTAGTGACATTTTTTATACCCTATATAGTGAACTTCTCAGATAACATTTATAATGAGGTTGTTGTACGACATAATCCTGCGACAATGACTTAATTAACTTTAGAGAAAATGCGCCGAGTAGTGTCTGAAATTGTTTTTTCTCTTATGCCAATGAGTCCCTATATAGTGAGTAGGGGTAAGTGAATGATTGATTTCGGACACAACCGAAGTCTTGTACCTTTCATCAAAAAACGACATTCACAAATTACTCCGATCCTTAAACGCAGGGTTGTTAAGTTGTGTCTGAAACACATTTTGTCTTGTTGGTTGAAATCCTCTTTACGTCCCGATAGGAGTTTAATAAACTCAGCCAATAATTTCCTTCAGACTGAATAACGTGATCGGCTGGCTTACCTGTCTCATGTGTTTTTGGCGCGTAGCTTTGACGAGTGCACCAATGGGAGGGGGTGGGCTGTATCAGTTGCATATTTTCAAAGTGTAGCTTGCTCTTGCTAACTTTTCCAGGATTACCAACCCTGGCTTTAAAAGCGTATCGGTACCTCTCATTGATTTGCAAAGTCGGTATTGATATTATCAAACAATATAGTGGAGTTAAAAAGTATCTTGAAATTCTACCTCAAACAGTGTTTGAGTAAATGTCCTCTTTATATATTTACTACCTGCTGCGTTGCTTAATCATCAGCTGTTTCCGACGGCCTGTTGTCCATCTCTGGCCTCCTTTTAAAACAAATCATTACCACAGTTAAAAGCTGGAGTTCTAAACCATTTACCTGTGCTGCACTCTGCCTAAGTGTTTAACTAGGTGTGAAATTAACTTTGACTCTTCTCATTGAAAAGTCGAACCTCGCAGATAGGAATATTATTTAATGGTTTAGAAAAAAATAAATAATGACAGAATAAACTCGTGAATTGGTTTTGGGAAGTTCCGGGCTGTGAACGCTTGGCTCTGGCCGACGTGGCACAGCGATTTGGTATAAATTTTGAATCCTGAGAACCGGTCCAAGCTCTTGTGAACTGGTCTGGGTTCAGCCTGTTGGCGAGGGCCTCTCTCTAGCCAATCATAATCCGTGTTGCCTCACATGTATCCAGGTTATTTAGCTGAGGCCTCTGAATGTGGTCACCTCTGCTAATGATCCTAATATGAAGTATGATTCGAGGGCGGCGACGGCATTTAAACGTGACATTTCGTCGCTAACTCTCGCTCCGGCTTCTTTGCTCGCTGATTAATTCTCTCCATCTCATTCGCTCTCACCAGGGAAACAGCTGGGGGGAGGCCCTGATTTACCAAACATGCATTAGAAGATCTTCACGCTATTATCTTTAAATATGCAGTGACAGCTTTGGGTGCCTATAATAAAATGGAGCTGCGGCGACAGCTCTCCGTCCTGCTCTGCTCTGCGGTTAAATCACACGTTGTGGCCCCGCCGTGGTAATTGGCCCAGCTGGGACATTTCAGCGCCGTGCGCCACACCTCGACTCACCTCCCAACTCCACCGCTTTTTCCGTCTCTTCGTACTTCACATGGAAGAGATCGAACCAGCGAGAACTCTCACCCGCTTCTTCAACTCGGTTTGTCATGACGGGAAACGTCAGTGGTGTTTATCAGCTCGGCGGCAGGGGAGGGGAGTGTTAATTGCGTGTGTAGCGTTCCCCGATACTTGTTTTCACATGGCGTGTGGTGACTCTTGGATTAAAAGTGTGTAAACTCTGCTGTTAAGTTGATTTCTTTCCTGGAATTAGATCCTCATGGTGAAATTTAACAACACACGCTAGCTTCATCATGAGCTTTGCATCTTTTTGTACAAGATATAACAATGAAGCACAGATGTGGGGCATTCTTATACATCCTTGCCAAAGAGAAACAGGTCCCTACTTTGATGTATGTTTGTGGAAACAATTATTCAATGGAGACACAAAAAAGTCAGAATAATTCCTCTTTTATTAGGATTTTTATGTCAACCACATCATGAACTCCATGTTGTTTCTTAAATATGTAACCAAAATCATTTTTACTTCATGAAATCATGTGAAATCACGATCCTCTCAGGTCATCTTCATAAAAATGCACTTGTGAAAATGTCCATATTAAAATTGGAATTATTAGTGTTAGTTTTTAAGATGGGGATAGAGGCGCCCCTAAGTATGCAACAAAGCCCAGCTGTAAATGGTGACAGTTTACTGTAAAAAAAATAAATAAACGCCATAATTAAACATGCCTTGTGTGCTATGCCTCGTAATGACTCCCATAAAAAGCTGAGGGCGAGCGACATTCCTTCTGCAACTTCTGAGCATTAGGCGTATGTGCAGTGAAACCACAGTCCACACCAGAGCTACAGACCCCGTCTCCTTCTCTGCAGTCCCTTTTCCCACCAACCGCCCATAATTACGCTTATTGGCCCCTTATTTTATGTCTGTTTTTACTGTACACTGCAGTAGTAACGCAGTGCATCAGAGAGGGCTTGGTTCTGGCCGTCTGGGTTCTAGAAAAGTGTGATATAAGTAGCGCTGTCGCCTTCTGGTTCCACACCCATACCTGAAGTGATGCATTGAAGAAAGTGATTAAATGGCTGCGTTTAGTGCAGTATATCTATCAGGCTCCTTTCCTCATGTACTGTTGGGGATCTTTATAGTGTCAGACTCTTGACAGTGTGAAAACCACAGCACTGTAGTAAAAAATAAAAGTTTTCTCAAGCTTATAACAGCATATAATCTTTCTAATGTAACTTTTCACCCAGTTTTGTCAAGACAAGTCAGTAAATACAGAATAATGTCCTGCATTGTACAGAAAAACTAAGGTTCTTTCATTGCTTTTGTCACTGTAATTGCACAGTAATAAAAATTCCTTTTGTGACTGTAGAGAAATCCCTGTTGAGTCTCACATAACCTCTGTCACGGCAGTTTTCCGTGCTGTACCTCTCTGATTTTTGTTTTTACTTTTATCCTTAGGGAGACGCAGGCTCCTCTGCAGCTGGCATCAAGGTAAGAGCTAAGCTACTGTCAGTTTCTTGATCTTCATAAGGAGTTGGTTGCCCCAGTATTTTGTAAAAGTGTCATTCTGATGTTCTCTCACACTCACTGGTGCAGCAGAGCTACACTTGGACAGACCAAGAAAGTGTTTGCATGTGTACAGTTAGCTGTTAGGTTGAGTTGAAGTCTGATACTTTTTATATTTAAAAATGTAAGCATCGGACATTTGGGTCTCATCGCTTGCGGCCGACAATGCGTCTCTGAAGCGCAATGAATCCTGGGATAGGTTGGCCTCTATCCACCCGAGCTTTCGTTGCTCGGGGATGAAAGGACGCATTTGTCGACTGCATCTGTCAAAATGGGACGGCCTAGTCGCACCGCTGCGTTGGAGTCGGTCTTAAAATGCAAACTGCCCCTGATTTGGGATCCAGTTTATGTTGCACATAAAGGGAACCTGGACAAAGCCCTGTTTTTGCTTAATATGGCTCGTAAAAGGGGTTTTCTCCTCCCCTGTATTGCTGCATGACACTTAATATAGTAGGCCTACACTTAGGTTAACTTATCAAATGGTCGGATCATGGAATCTCAAAGCTTAATGCTTCCTCAAATAGGGTTGGGGGGTTGGGAGTTGGTGATTTGGGGTAAGAACCTGGAAACAAAGATTCACTCTTTTGTAAATTCAAACTTATTGGAGATATACCTACACATCCACTTAATGACAATAATTTGAATAAGACATACATAAGTACACACCACCGTGTTGACATATAGTTACATTCAATTTACTAGGATATGCCGTAGTCATTTGCATCTTCATACATTTCCAGAACATATGCGTGTCTGTGCCCATTTCTGAATTACATTGAATGTATTTAGAGGAGCCTAGTGTCTCTGTGGCATCAAAATGCTTTTCAATAGCAACGTAAGCTTTTGTTAAATGAAAATATCTATAAAAATATGTCAAACTCGAATCACAAAACGTTAAGCCAATGATGCTGGGAAGGAAAACCTGGATTTACAAATAACCAATGCAGAAATGAAGCGATTGAAAAGAAAACTCTTTGCATGTATTACAGGGTGAACCTGGAGAGCCTGGACGAAGTGGATACAAGGTAATGACTGCATTTTAATCAAATATTGCTTTTAATACACAGTAGATAGCATTAGATTCACCAGTGGTGGTAGAACAGTTTTAATCATTAGAATCCCTTGAATATTTAGTGTTTGTTAATGATTTCTGTGTTTATACGTGAGCTAAAAAATATTTGACGACACAGCAGCAGAAAATACTTGAATGCCGTTTTCATGGATACGCACACGTTTTACGTTTTCACGCTAAAGCTCAAGTCTGTTGTGCAAGAAAGTATAATGGGCCTCGCCCGGGTTGTGACAACAGCATTCCTAACTCAGTTGAACCTCACAGTTTAAAATGTAATAAGGATGGTTGTACACGGCGGTGGGGGGGGGAGGGGCTCACTGAGCAGACCCCGACACGAACATCACAGCGCTCCGACTCGTTTTACATTTACTTTGGCTTGATACTTGTTCTGAGCCCGTGTAAGCTCCCAGGTATTTAACCAACCCTTCTGAGCACAGACTGAATCTTTTGGATGTTTTTGCTTCAGCGTAACGGGACCTGTACGTCTGGTGCAGGCAGGTCATCCCGTGGTTTTGCTTTGCATTAGTCCAACTAAGCCGATTTTCGCAGTTCAAGCCATGTTTGCCGGTATGATCTCTTTCTTGTTGGTGATGAGGTACTAATAAAACAAGCATGCAGCAGAGAAGGAGCTATTTTCCTGCAAAATCAAGTCCAGTATTTGTCCCCAGAATGCAACACTGCCCCGTTTAATTACACTTTTTAATCCCAAGTGCTGCACCCCATTAATTCCCGCTTCTCTTTTCTCTGTTTGGACAAACTGGTTCCAGAAAGACAGAAAGGCTTTTGGCAAATGTGGTTTTTTTTTTTTACTCTGTGTTGCAAAGAAAGCACTCGTGGCCGAACTAATTTTTTTTCACTGCTTATCTTATCTCTCATTTTACAGACATTCTGCTTGTGCTGACAATTTACAAATTATATTTCTCATCATAACTGCTATCAGGAGATTGAGTTGTTGCTCCTATTACTATTCAGATGGTGTTGTTGTTAAAGTATTCGTCCACAAGAAAGACATTTTGTTCATTAGTTTTTACAATGCTTTCATTGGCCATAATGTAAATTTACAGCCCTGTGTCTGATCCCCAGAGTGCCACTGCACTTGATCATTCTCGTGCGGCGCTAATCAGTTCTTTTCATACGTCATAAATACAATGGTCTTAACAGAGCGTTAAATTATCTAGAGCTTTTGTTTTTGAAGGTGTCGACGAGGCCTCAAGAGAGACTTGACCTCAGATTTTTCCACAGTCGGAGTAACTGACTGTGCCTTGCCCAAACTCGTATGTAACGGGGGTAAATGGAGTTCTCGACTTGACAATGACCCGACCTTGCTGACGGAGAAAAAGGCCGACTCTCGACTCCTCGCGCTGCCAAGCTCGTAACGGCCTCGACAGCTCTCTCCATCAGCATTTTGCAGCTTCAGTCCAGAGTATCAGACAGTTTTTCCTTCCAGAAAGCAGAACATATTACACCTGCCCGAACCAGTCAAATCATGAAACAATAAAACCTACTGTTGCACTTTGTGGAGGGCTAACAACCACTAATCCCGCTGTCGAGCCGCGGCTGCATGAGTTGCTATGAAAGTGCATGTGAGGTCCCTTCTGCTAGTGCTCACCGCAACCAAACGACAGTCAACTTACACTCGTGGACAGCAGAGAGAGCACTTTTCAGAATTAGAGCAGAAAAGAAAACGTTTTAAATGAAGCAATAGAATCCCAAAGAGCCAGCCGACAGATGAGGCTTGACTCAGCTTAGCTTGGCTTGGCTGTAACATGTCACACTCTTCCTGTGTAGGGAGAGCCAGGACTTCCAGGGCTGCCTGGACTCCCAGGGATAAAGGTAAATGCTTCGCTGTTTTCACCCTCAGTCATTCCACCCAGTGTTGTCCCCGTCCATCCGCTTCAGCCCCGTCCATAGCAGATCCGAACTCACCTGACCTTTCGTCTTGCATTATGTACGACACGTCCGAGGTCTCATCATCTTGCCTCTTCTGCTGTGTGGGATTTGCACCGAGACCACAAGGTTACATGTGCCGCAGCGGCAGAGGCGCAGTCATACCTGTGCATTCATTGCAGAAAGAAAAGGAAGTAAGGAGCTTAGGCAAACTGACGAGGCCAAACAGTCTTTAGATCTGACCGTGCCCCAAGTCAGCAAGAAAACGGACTCATTAAGGTTTGTGAATCGCACAGAAGTCTATGAATTAATGATCAGACCCCTGCCTCCCTTGAAAACACTTTCTGAAAGGGGCACCAAGAGGCTCACTGCAAAATACTACTGCTTATTAGGGAGAGGAAGTTTGATTTTTATTTATTTCCATTTTCTCCGAACTAGGCTTTTATTGTTTTAGCTAAGGAGCTTGTTTTCTTTTTTTTTTACTGCATCATAAAAGAACAAACTCAAATTCACATGATAATGATAATTCGCTGCCATCAAGAATAGCAATCACCCCAATGTACTTTCGGATCATTAGCTTCAAGTATATAACCTGTGAATGCGAGGAATGCTCAAACAAGCATGATGACATGATGCTTGTTGCTGTTTTCGACTTTTCGTCTTTTTTTGCTTGTAATGTGCTGGCCTTGTAAAAAAAAAAAAAAGCTCTTTCGTTTTATATTTTATATTCTCCTGTTTTTACTTAAGAAGCCTGAATGCTTGATGGGTTTTAACAATATTTTGCTGACGTAGCACTCACGGGTTCCGAGTGCGGCTTGCCTTTTTGTTCTGCTGCACATTCCTCACTGTTTATCCAATCAAAACTTGAAGCCAGCGCTAGTTACCAATCCAAAGGCTTCCACAGCGGCGGCGGGGAGAGGGGGGGAGGGGGCCCTGGTTGCAGATGGTTTTGCAATATACTCCAATTAAATCATTTCACAATCAAATTGAGCGTCGCGCCTCATGAAGCTCGCTCCTCGTAAGTGAAAGTGCAAATGCAAAAAACGCTGACACTTTTCAAGTGGCGGCAAAGAACCTGGTTTTTCGCAGAACACCTCTTCGTGTCCTGATGAGCTTCTAACCAGTTCAGTCGTTCCATGGATTATGGCTCATAAGGGGGTGTCGTTAATTTAGAGAAACCAGGGGGATGAATTAACAAGTCGCTGATTATTTTTCGCCCTTGTGTGTGTGTGTGTGTGTGTGTGTGTGTGTGTGTGATTTGTGCATGTGTCCCTGAGTGCGAGTTTGTGTGCACGTGCCGAGTTGTGAGCAGTAAGTTGCATGCCTGTTTGCCCATGCATCTATTGTAGTGTTCAGTCACAGCAGGTGGCGGTAGAGCTACACCAAAAAAAGAAAAATAACACTTTGTGGAAAAAGTTGTAATATTTGCTTTCTTTTACTCAGGGTGAGCCTGGGTTCCTCGGCCCCCAGGGAGAGCCAGGGCTTCCCGGACTCCCAGGAACGAAGGTGGGTGATGTTCGGTGTGATTTCTTGAGGTCTGACAATGCTATTCAACAGCTTTGAGATACTATTTTTCAATCACATCCCATCATTAAGGTCACTAATTCCTAGTTGAGGGTCTTATGATCTGTTAATATCACCATATCCATGTGTTTAAGCTTCTGTTTCGTCAAAATGACCCAGAGAAGTTGTCAGAGGGAGTTCATCCTTTGCCTCTTTGACATTATCACGCTGTGGATCAGGCCGTGATTGTCCTGACACAACAATTAGTGTTTGCATCGTAATTGGTTGTTTTGCATTGATTATCAACATGTATTCGCTTTGCATCAACCTCTGACGTACATGCACGTCTACATCTAATTTAAAGCTATAGCAGCAAGTATTTGATTTGATGGTTTTTCCATGCTCAGGTCTGCTCACATGTTGGAGATTTTATTTAAACATCTCACCCGCTATTAGTCTGCGGGTTTATTTTCAGGATGTCATTACCGAGCGGTTATTTGAAAACCAAACGGTTTATTGACTCAACACTGCTGAATAATGGTTGTGTCCCACTCGGGTTTTGAGTATCAGCAATAAGTCATCAAAATGTATGGGCCCTGAGTTATACCACAGCCCCATCTATTGGCTCTATTCTGCCACTTCGCTGTAAGAAACTTGAGTGGCACTCAGTGGAGCCCATACCTTCACCGAGTCAGCAGTCTGCTTATGAAACCGCATTTAAACCAACTAGATCTGGATTTTTATCCGTCATATCTCGTAAATATCAGATCAAGATCCATGAATTTTTCTCTGAGGAATCAACAAAAATGTTGACATCGCAATGTTAAAGAAAGTGGGGGGGAAAATCCCCGGATCTGGCCCATGGTCGGTTCTTCCCTGACCACATCCTTCCAACAAAGTTTCGTGGTAATCCGTCCAGTAGCTTTTGCGTTATCTTGCTTGCACCCAAACGGACAGGGACGAATACAAAAGGAATATCACCCATTTGCATTTTTTCCTAAAAGATTCAACTTAGAGGAAACAAAGTTGGATGCAGATTGTTTGTTTGGGGGTTTCCTTTAACCTTGTCAACCATCACAGTCTACCTGCAAGCAGATTGTGCTGATTCTGCATAAATATCTACGACTCACTATCTGTTGAGTAAGCAAACTCATGAGAAGGGCGGGATGTTCTTATGGTAGATTCCATCATTATGTCAGCACTGCATAACATAAAGGTCATTGAATCACGCCTGATATTCCGAACGTGCACACGTCAGCAGTTCCCTCGAGCTCTTAGGTAATCCAGGTTGCAGGAGAACTACGCTTACACACTTTGAGCATTTTTTTGTTGTGTTTCTTTTGCCTGTTTAGGGTGAGAGAGGAGACCACGGGCCACCAGGGAAGGGTGAGCGCGGAGAAATTGGATATGTTGGACCAAAGGTGAGTGATTAATGTGCTCATGTGGATATTTCAAAGTCCTTTCTCTCATGTGGGTGATTGGTATTTGCTGCCATCTAGTGTCTTCCTGGTGTAACGACACAACAATATCTCAAAAGTCTCAGTCTGTGTGTAATGAGATTTGTGAATGTGTACATGGATCTGAAAGACAGATTTTTGACAGACTCTGAATGCACAAGACATTTGTGGGAGGAAGTGGAGATTCGTCGTCCATCTGCGTTCCCAGAACAATTGTTTGTTCAATGCCTCTAGTATTGAATTCTTATAACAAAGAGATCTGTCTTAACAATTATGGCCCGAAATAAGGTCAGGGCCTTTCCCTGGGGTCTGTGTAAAGTAAACGAGCTGACCATTGTTTATGTCTGGCACTGAGACAGCAGGTAGCTTAAACCAGTCTAAACTTCAGTGACCCAGAGATCCGTTTCACGTCCAATTAGAAACCCCACAAGTGAAACCCCTACTTGATCAATGCCAGAGTTCAAATAAACACTTTCTCCATTGCTTGCCAGTAATGACAAATTAAAAGCTTGTTATATTTTGCGGAGCTGACTGTGTTTCACTCTCAGGAGGAATAGGAGGTTGATATTTCTTTTGTGAAATGTGGACTACCTTGAATTATTTCTGGTGAATTTAGGTTGAATCACTAAAGAGGGTTTGTTTTGTATTTTGAGGTTTATGTTTATTTCTCTGATACTTGGCTTTTTTTTGTTTTTTTTTGTTTTAATCATTCCATCATAAATAAATAAACAACCCTTTCCTATTCATGGCAGGGGTCACAAGGAGAGACGGGTACACCTGGTAATAAAGGGTCGAAGGTGAGTGCGGCAGCTGTGTTTTCTTTAAACACGGTGCACAGAACATCCGATCTAAGTGAGCCATGGTGTTAGGATCAGCTAATTAGACTTTGCAGCTGATGCAGATATTTGATTTCCACTCTTAGATTAGCTCAGGTCAGAGTCTTGAATTTATTTAGTTGCAGAGATGTCAAACACTATAAGATCCTCGTTCAACACATTATATGCTGTGCCAGGTTTTTCCAATGCAAACATTCGAATGACATAAAGTTAAATTTCCAATGCACCGCTGTTGTCATTAGAATAATACTTATTGTTGTTGTTAAAAAAAGTGCTAACCAACCTTTTGAGAACTGCTTTTAATGTTTGATTATGACATGTATCTTATATTTATAATTCTCACTTATATCTGCTTCTTTGAGCTCTGACATTTTTTGCTTGTCTTCTTAAATCAGGGGGAGACTGGAGATAAAGGAGACTTGGGAACCTTCGGCCCGAAGGTAAACATCTTTTTGAATCATTATAAATAAATATTAAATTATGAATGTTAAAAATTCTAAATGTATATATTCATAACATTAAATGTTACAAATACCTCTATTCTCCTCTTTCTTTACTGATTTTATGAGGCTGCATACTGATTAATATTCAGATTTTTATTTCCTGGGAGACAGATTGTCAGTGTAACCACACATTCTGTACCACAAGGGGGCAGCGGTCAATCCTGCCCTGGGTCTTAATGTCTCTGATGTTGTGCTTAAATCAAGTGTGCAGTATGAAACAACATGCGGTGTTCCAAAGGTGTCTCTTAATGTGAACTAGGGGCCCCCTGGGCAGAAAGGAGACCAAGGGGCCACTGAAATCATCGACTACAATGGAAACATACAGGAGGCTTTACAGGTCAGATAAGTCTTTATTTAGCGCAGCTCTTTTCCCTCACGTCTGTTGGTTCAGAATGGAATATCTGTAATAGTGCATGGCACAATGAAACATGACTTTTGACTTCGATCTGCTTACTTGTAAATGAAAAAATGTTTCCTCGATATGTCTCAACTCCAAATGCAGGACGGGCTGCTATATTTATTAATATAGTGGGGATGTGGATACGTAGTGCGAGTGACGGATGGGCATTTTAACAGCTGCCCTTATTCACAGATGTAGCTTTGGTTGATATTGCTGTCAATGGTTTTCACAACGGTTCCCACATGGTTGTGAATGTGTTAAATCCTCAAACCACAATCAGGGATGCCAAAAACAGGCTCAGTAACTTATTTAGTAAAAGAGGAGGTTGCACCTTTTGCAGTTTAAAATGTGTTTACGCACGACTGAATCAGTTCCTGTGTCTGTGTTTGATAAGAAAATGAGAAATGTCATGAGCAGGACCCCGAATTTAACATGATTCACATTCTGTCTTCTTCATATAGTCTAACATGTGTTGGTTAATGCAGAACTAAATGTGTGTGTGTATTGATGCAGCAATGTGCTGACGCAAAGGTTTCTTTTCTGTGTCACCTCTGCAATCGTATCTCTCATCTCCTCCCCCTTTCCACTCCTTTGGCCCACTGCAGAAGATTACCACTATTACAGTAACGGTAATTAGGCTCTGTGTACTCTGTGTATTGTTTTCATCCCCACGAGTGATTCATCTTCTTCCCACGCATGGGCATAACCCAACCCAACCCAACCAAACCCAACTCCGGCCTGGCCTGCGCTGCCTTTTTGTATTCGTGCTCCCTCACCCAGCAACACGTTTGCTTGGCGATGAATGAAAGTGCATTCGGTGCCTTGTTGATGGTTCTTTGTGACCAAGCTTTCATGCTTCCTGAGTTGCCGGTTGTCTCCTTGAATGTCTGTTCTCCAAAACTCACACCGTCCATTTGTGGTCAAAATCCTACTGGTTTAATTTCATTTCATTTAACATTTGTTTTTGGGAAAATGCACCAATCTTTACTGGCTTATATTGACATTCTGTCTTGAACAGGGCCTCTGTCATAATCTTTTAAGGTTAAAGGTTCAGTGTGTAAAATTTGGTGACATTTAGTGGTGAAATTGCATGTGGCAGCTGAATACCCCTCACCTCACCCTCCCCTTCCAAACATGAAAGAGAACCTGTGGTAGCCTTCAGTTTGGATAACTGTAAAAAAACAAAAAAACATGGCGACCTCCCTAAAGAGGACCATCTGATGTAAATATAAAGTATTTAAATATAAAGGGCCCATTCTCGGGTAAAGAAAACAACAATTCGTACAATGTAGATGAAAAACACTAGTTAAAAAAAAAGTCAGATTATTTTATATTCACTTTCTGCCAATAGATCCCTTTCACCTAAATCTTACACACTGAACCTTTAAAGACTATATTGTGTTTGTATGTATGGTGCCTGTTACACTTGTTGTGTTTTCTTAAAATTAATGTTATTGCAGCACTGAAAAAGTGCACACATTGCAGATAGAGGAGAAAGAATTGGAAATGATTCGTCGCAGCAGCTCATTCACTTTATCATGAATGCAATGAAAATCCATTTTTAATATATTTCACCTATTATCCCGTCATCAGCTAAGTGCTAGTCAATAAATACCAACTCACACAGGAACATCCAGTGAACCCAGACAGAAAACCTCAAAGTCGACATAGTTCAAATATCTACCTCTGAATTAACTGACAGTGGATGAGAATTTAGAAAACATTGCTGTTTTCAAATAATACCACCAACTAAATATAATAGACCTACATTCATATTTCAAACACTCAAGCTAAGATTTGTGTAATTTATCCTTGAGCAAAACTCAACTCATTTTTGGATTATATTGGTTACTTGGAAAATGAGTTTATTTAGTCTATATATATATATATTCTAGTGCCAATTTGGTTTTATAAATATGTAAGATAAGTGATAAGTATATAGTGTATTCTTTGGTTTTCTCTGGTTAGTGCGCTATAGCTTCATTTGTGCCGGATGTGACAACAGTGTTATCGTTTTAGGATAACTTACGCAAAGTTGAACTATCTTGAACATCCTCATTTATTGAAACTGAAGTTACGAACATTTTTATTCACTTGCTTTTTCTACATCTGCCATCTGTAAACCTTTATATCAGTCCTCCATGAGTAAACATGGTATAAAGGTCACATCCTAACATCAAAGTATATAATTCTGTCAGTGATAATATTACATATCCAGTAGGTCATTTATTTCTCTACAAGGGGGACGTCCCAATGGTTGCATCACCCAGCTCCCACACACGCCATCACACACATCCCCCCCAAAAATTGACCTCCTGTATATTTCCAAATGGAATGATCCAGCTAACATGTTCACGACTTCAGCATGTGTCTTTCAAGTTGAGCTTCCTGTTAACTGATCACTGATCGCTAACATATTTTGCACTGTTTGCCAATGGTCTCAGAGTGATGGTCAATGATGCAGTGTGAAAACATTTGCTTAGCAGATGGTGCAGAGCCTAGTGTAATTTGTATGTTGACTGGAATTGTGTTGAAATTTCCTTTTGTGTATCTCCTCCTGTGCAGGGGCCTCCAGGGCCTCCGGGGCCAATCGGACCTCAGGGTGTAAAGGTAAACAATGTCTTCTGCACTTGTGATGCTAATGTGGAATTTTCCCCTTGTGTGTGAATGGTACCTTTTCCTTTTGCAGTCACAACTTAAATCTGCCATGCACTTGCTATATCAGTGAGCATTTTATAATGTGTCTGTAAAAACGTTCTTTTCTCTTGTCCCAGGGGGATCGAGGTCTGCCTGGTCTCCCTGGACTCGATGGAGAAAGAGTGAGTTCTTATATTCTCATGTTCTGCTGAGTTCTATTTTGAATTGGTTTTCAAAGAACTGTGACCTTTAAATATGTCTTTATATTTATCAGGCTGATAACTATAAATTTGAGTAAATCTTGCACGCAAGGGACATTTTAGATCTCAAGTGCATTTAAGGGTGATTAGGTATAATGGTCCCTAAACCTTTTGCTTTCTTCTCTCAGGGCTATAAAGGTTCAAAAGGAGACATGGGAATGCCTGGAGCTTCAGGGGAGAAAGGAGGATCTGGTTTAACTGGTCTACCTGTAAGAATTGTGTTGTTTACGTCAACTACTTTTTTTAATTTTTTCTTTTTGAAGTTTATTGACAATTGAATGTCCATCCATCTTCTACACGTGTGTCTTTTTGCCCGTCAGGGTGTGAATGGGGGAAAGGGGGAAAAGGGAGACCTGGGTCTACCTGGTACTCAGGGTACTTCCGTAAGCCAAGTTCGACACTCAACTTTACACAAATATCAGTCACTTGTATTGAAAATGCTGTGAAATGCTTTCAAAACTTGTTTAACTGTAATAAAATGTTTATATTGCAGATTATTGGCTCTCCAGGGCCTCTAGGGCCCCATGGACCACCAGGACCCATGGTGAGTTTTTAAAACATTTATTTTTGGCACATTCCAAAACTCAATTAATTACATACTATAAATCTAAAAATGAAAACTTTATACATGGGATTCATACTCATTAAAAAGCCCAACATAATAAAGCATATAGATCACAATGGTTACAATATGTCAATAATTAAACCTCCATTTATGCACTGACATCAGTTATTTTCTCTTTGTTGTCTTATGCTTGAAAAAACCTGAAGAGCCTGCCAACTGTTCATCATCGGAGCAGTTGAGGCCTTGTGTACCAGTTTGTCTTCATGTTTGCACTTAGTGACCTTGGTGCGATCAAACAAATCAAACTCTTCACAGTACATTCCCGTGGGAGTTTTTACGACGCTGCACCCGCTCTACATGTCCCGTCCTGTTCAGCTCCTCTAGCTGTTTACGGTTGTGTGGTGTAGCAAGTAACACAGCGATATATTAGTGATTAAAAGACCAGCCAGTTGCTTAACAAACTAATATTCTTTGTCTTTTGATATTTTTCAGGGACCCCACGGTTTCTCCGGATCAAAGGTAAATCTCAACAACACAGTAAAAGCTCAGTTACTTCACAGAAAGCAAAGAGGGACACGTTAAAGTCAGTATGTCTGTTATTAAACCAACAAATTAAACTTTTAAATGAATCCCTTAACTATTATCAAAATTCAAATTTGCTTTAAGTTACTAAATTCTTGATGCACATAACTAAAGTATTTATTTTTTAGCACTATTAAATGTATCTTGACAAATAGCATAGGGAGACCTTCTAATTACCTGCTGTTTCCAGAGCTTTTAACCACATTTCATAGTCTTCCTCACTGCACCTGTTGTTTCTACTATCAAGAATAAACCTATAAACGTACTAATTCAGTATTTCTTATATTGGCAACCATAGAAAAAGCTTTTTTAAGAAATTATTTATCTTCTGGAGAGAAATTTAAGGACCCAGTTAGAGGCCTTTCAGATATCAGGCGTTTACTGGTGAAGCAGAGGATGACACACACAGGAGAGTGAACGTACAGTAGGCAGACAAGCAAATCCTACAGGCGAAGTATAATAAAGTACTCAGAGATTGACTGATTGCAACTGTGTCATCATGTGTGCCCTTGTTCCCCCCACTTCCCCAGGGTGAACCTGGATTGCATGGTTTGAAGGGGATGCGAGGGGAACTGGGTCACAAAGGGGATCGCGGACCTCTGGGTCTCCCTGTAAGTACGGCCACGCACCAGTG
This sequence comes from Hippoglossus stenolepis, assembly GCF_022539355.2. NCBI lineage: Eukaryota > Metazoa > Chordata > Actinopteri > Pleuronectiformes > Pleuronectidae > Hippoglossus > Hippoglossus stenolepis. The sequence continues at coordinate 9,174,779 of NC_061505.1, read as the reverse complement.
GATAACTCCAACCACCCAGCCTCGTCCCTTTGTATCTCCAGACAAACATAGAAAAATGTCTTGATTAGCCCTGTCTGATTTTTTTTGTTGTTGTTGTTGTTGAGTGTGTGTCTGCGTGTGTGTGTGTGTGTGTCTGTACTGCCTTTGACATTTTCTGTCCTCATGTCCATTTGCCCGGCCTGACTACTTCGCCAAGCTTCCTGTAACGCACAGTGTAATTTAGTCGTTGTGAACCCTGCCATCAAGCTGTCCTAATAACAGTGTTCATCTGGTACTAATCCCGCCTTGTTCATGTCACTCATACCTCCATAACCACGCAGGGAGCCTCCGGCTTGGACGGCAAGCCCGGAATTGGGGTGAGTGTCAAGTGACCAAGGGGCTTCACCACCCGACCTCTGTCTACCTCTCTCCCGCTCACCCTCCATACAGTCCCCTGTCTTTTATGAAGGACAAAATAATGACACAAGTATTCATAAATAAATAAATAAATGCAGAAAGAAATAAATACATAGATACATTTTTTTTAAAATACCTAGTTTGCAATGAAAAAGTAGAGTTCTGTATTTCTCCAGTAATATATCTTTTGCCACAATTTGTATTTATTTATTTATTTCGATATTTATTATTTAAATTATTTGTTTCCGTATTTCTGAGTCCATGTATTGATTAGGTCGACGGGGTTAACTCAATCTAAAGACAGATTGGTTATAGTGGTGGGATCATCACCTGTGTCAGGTATCTCTGTGGAATATTTATTTATTTATGATTGTGTCATTTTTTTCTCCTTCTTTGTCTCCCTCAGACTTTTTTTTACCCTTGTCACCTCATTTTATTGTATCTCATGAAAAGAAAGTTAGTTGGATGTTTTCCTTGTTGTTAGGTCTCATGACGTGAGCCACACTGAGTTCAGTTCAATGACCATAGGCACAAAGCTGTTAGAGCAGACACTCCGAGGCTCTCGTCTGTCCCGTGTTTCATTAACTCAGCATTAACACACACTCATACTTTAACTGTCAGCAGTGTTGTAAATGTCCTTTGTGGCCAATGCACGTGTATTAGCTGTAAAACCTATGTGCTGGTTGTAGGTCAAACCACGCGGGGAACTACATGTGGATGTTAAACATGGTTCTTGCTCTCCCATCTATTCGCTTGGAAAATCAACTTTATATTGAAATACCTGCTACAGTTGGATCATGTAAACTCACTATGACGACGCTGCTCTCTTGCAGGGAATGGATGGACCGTCGGGTCCAGCTGGTCCCGCTGGGCCAAAGGGCGACATAGTAAGATGGCCATTTATTTTTGATGCCACTAATCACACATTTTTAATATTACCTCATTTTAAACGGATCATGTGGGATTTATATGATTACAACACTGATCCATTTGTGTTAGGGTGAGAGAGGAGCACAGGGTGAGCCAGGACCGAGGGGACCTTATGGACTACCTGTGAGTATCTATCTCCATTGTGTGTGTGTGTGTGTGTGTGTGTGTGTGTGTGTGTGTGTGTGTGTGTGTGTGTGTGTGTGTGTGTGTGTGTGTGTGTGTGTGTGTGTGTGTGTGTGTGTGTGTGTGTGTGTGTGTGTGTGTGTGTGTATAGTTGCATAACTTTATCTCAATCCATGTATGTATATTTGTGAAAAAGACACTCCAAATACTCCATTTGCAAATCCATACAGGAATCTGCAAGTGTGTATTCAGGACCTATCTGTAAATGTGTAACAAATCTGTGAATGTGTACATAGATCTGTGAATGTGTGGATAAATCTTGGTTGAAAAGTCTAAGTGCTTTACTCTGAAAGCTGGGAATACATTGAAGTTATCAGTTACAACTAAAGCCGGCCTTTTACTCGTGACTTTTTGCCACATGTCTGCTCCCTTCAGAAACACCTCCACCTTCCTTGCTGTAGTCGAAATAATAGTTCTAGCTTTGTGACGCCTGATGTTCTTTATTTTCAGGGAGCTGCTGGAACACCAGGCTTGGACGTAAGTCAGTGGAACTTCATCCGTTCAGAGACACAAAAACATGAATAATGTTACACTGAGTCGAATGACCTCCTCCAGTATAGGGATGCTTAGACAAGAAAAAACAAAGCTTTAAAATAAAGAAAAGAACGAGAAGGTGTAACTCTCCAGAATCAAATGCAACAACACAACCAAAACCACTTTTTCCTCATTAAAAGCTCAGTGGAAGTGAGATGAGTTTCTGCCTTTGCTTCTGCAGTGGTTACAGTTATGTGTCCCTCTTTCCATCAGTGATTGGCTGAATTGTTATCAGCTCAAAATGCACAAATAAACACAACTCAAACCAGCATTTTAAACAAGTAATGGAAAAGACCCCTTTTCCAGAAGCCTCATAAATGACATTTCCATGGAAACCGATACTCTTATTGACCCTATTCTGAAGAAGACATTACTCCAATTATGATGTTTTACTAATGGAATATTCCTTTCATTTTCCTGTTTACATGTTACATAGAAAAGTCTGATTATGACTCATGTCAACATTTCACCCTACTACTTGTTTCCACTCAATCCGAGGGCATGTGTTGTGTGTCGATGTTGCAAAATGCTGTGAAAACACCAATCATTATATTATAACACATTATAATGTGATTAAGATGTCTACATGTTTACATAATGTGACTACGCTCGGAATACTCAACTTTTGCAACATCTTATCAATTGCTTATTCAAGTTAATCAGAAAATGTTGTTTACATGACATAGTTCTTGCTCAGACTATTAATATCGGAATATTGATACCCATGTACAGATAATATATATGTGATGTTTATACGGCGATAGTTTCCACAATCCACCTGGCTACACTAAGTGCAGAGTGAGTCATGCTTCACCTCTGGGTGCTAACCGGCCGATCTGGGATCAACAGAAGAAACAGGTTTTTCACCCACCCAGCTTTTGTTTGAACGTTGTTGCATCTGATTCTGGAGATTTGCCACATAGCATCAGCAATATTTTCTTTAAGACTCTTTTTCTCCCTTTCTAAAATTCAGATTTGTTAATTCTTTTGTTTAAAAATTTTTATTGAGTCTCGTTACGACGATGAAAACCCCTTTTTGTGTTTGCTCAGTGAAGTAATGAAGCAGAGTTGTACTCTTACAGGGGTTGCCGGGCTTAAGGGGAGAGAAAGGCGACGATGGGGAAAGAGGAGAAAAGGTAGATGTAGATATGATGTGATGAGTTGCTTTATAAAGCCCTTAACAGTGCAGAGGACTGATGTCAATGGACAGTGATGGGACTTGTTGAGGTGTCGATGTAGATGTAGTCGAGTTTGAGACACTGAATACTGAGGGAATAACAGCACACTGTGAAATGTGAAACATATTTTCTGCATCCTAATGAATTGATAGTTTGGTTCATGTAGGCTTCACTTTAAGTCTGGTTTCAGGATAGATGAACCCATTGGCCTTTGCATAATGAGTCATCACCAGTCCTCTCAGATCAGCTTTTGTTCTCCACCTTTGAATGATTTGCCATCTCATTCCTCAAAGTCACAAGTCCAGGCTCATTCTCAGCATCCGAACGTGTCAGATCCAACATGTCCATTGACAGCAGGCTCTTAGAATTCACTCTTCTGTTGTTCCCGTGCATGAACTCACATTTCACTCCAGCCTGTCGATAACTCTTCCCTTGCTTGTGCACACAGCAGTCGTTCAGAGCGTAGTCTGTTCGTCCCACCTTTCACTCGTTTCTTAGATGTTTTTGTGTTGTTTAGAAACTGTTTCCCATTCCTGGAACACAACGACAAAGATACTTCGTAAGTAAAGGCCGAACCGAAAGGAGACGGTCTGGAGGATTTCTGTAATCTGTGTCAACTGCTGTCGCCTAGCAACAGTTGGACACAGTTGGACACAACAGCCCTTGTTTTTTTTATATATGTACCGTCAGCTGGTTGATTGAGTTACTTGCGTTTAAAAGTGTAAGCATCGGACGTTTTGGTCTCGTCACTTTCATTCGCCATTATCTCTTTTAAAATGAATTTGTCACCGCAGCGCAATGAATCCTAGGATAAGTTGGCCCGAGAAGTGTCCACCTGTTGGAGCCATTGTTGCTAAGGGAGGAAAGGCCGCCCATGGAGGAGCCTTCAAAATCAGAAAGCCTCGTCACGCCACTGTGACGCAATCAGATTTTACGTGCAGCGAAGCAAATCGCAGCGTGGCTTCGCAGAGAGTTCAACGTCGGTGACCTTTGACGATGTCTGCTTCACATTCACGCATGTGTGGCCGTTCCCTTCGGTCCGGGTGTCTAATATCTACACATTAAACAACAGTTTTCTGCAAATTCATCCCGTTTGAAAGTAGCATCACATCAAACATCTCATCTCATGACGGCTGGAAACGGACCTGTGATATTACATCTGCTACTTAAATGTTCTTGTCACACTCTCATTTATATCGACTAACATTTTACAACTAATAATGTTCTATCCTGAAGGGATACAGTTTGAACTTTTTCGGTGTGTCGTAGTATTTAATTCTGTCTCTCTGGAGGTTTTTTCCCTGCTACTCTTTCTCATCCTTTGTGCCCTTGACTCCCCCTTTTGGCAATCAGCTGTTTTCCACCTCTTCCCACTGTATTACTCCCCTTTTTTGTCCTCTGTCTGTGCTGAGGAATGTTTTTTTAGAATAGCCAGTACTGTCTGGTATCCCCTCCTATCTAACACTGACCATGTGTCTTTCTCCTATACATGGGCCTCCCTGTTTAATCACTCCCCTCCTAATAGCAGTGCTGTCCCCAATGTTCAACAAAAAAAAATGATTTTAACTTGACCCAACCGTTGTATCCACAGGGGGAGAAGGGAAAGAAGGGCAAAAAAGGGCCTAAGGGGGAGAAAGGAGAACAGGGTGCCCCTGGATTAGATGCACCCTGCCCATTGGTATGTCCAAACTGCACGCTGTAGTGCAGTCGTCCCGAACAAGGGCCGAGCGCCCTGTGGCGAAGCAGATACCCAGCTTCCGCCAGACAACCTGACACCAACCAGATACCATTTATTTCCAGAAACTCTAAAACATGTCATTAAGTATTGATGATGACGTATATCTGGGCTGGAATGTGGTATCGGCAAGCTCACAGGGCAGCTCCTTCCCTCGCGCCCCCGCCCGTGTATCTGTCGTAGCGGACAGACGCAGGGGTTAAGGGTCGTCCACCTCTCTCCCAGTAACACTCCCAGGTCATCTTTGCAAACAGGGTTTCCGGGGATTTAAGGGTGAAAAGGGGGATCCAGGGCAGCCAGGTCTGGACGGGCTGGATGCCCCATGCCAATTGGTACAGTATTTCTCTTTTTCCTCAACCTTGTAACCCATGCATGCCTCCTCACCTTCAGTCACTGCTGAAACCAGAGACCGTGCATGACCTGAAAGCACAGCAAGCATGAGTACACATTATTTTAACCACAACTACATTACAGTTATGAATTCATTAAAAAAGAACACGCACCACCAGTCATCTCACTAACTCTCTGATCGCAAGCAGCCTCCTTTAGTGACATCCTTACAAGCCAAATATACAAATCTATTCCTCTAACTGAATCCTTTCATTCCCTGGATTAAAACTTGAGAAAAAAAAAATTCTGCTTACTTCCCGTTTCCTACGAGCTGATTCTTCCAGTGACCTTTTAACCTGGCGCTAACACAGACTCCCTTACTGATGAGTTGCAACAGGCACATGGACCCCCTCCTTTACTCTGTTAACTTCCCTTTTCCACCCTTCCTGTATTTGTACCAATTGGGCCAGACCGTGACAAGAGGGGGAAAAAAATTAAGAAATTTGGAGTAGACAAAAACTTAGAGATTCTTGTGATCATGGATGATTTCTTTTTCTGGAACAATGCTGTGTAATGCATGGAAGCTGTGGTCAAATATAGAAGTGATACTGAAGGATAGCATTTGGGTGTAATGAAGCATACTGTGTGTAAATAACGAAATGAATAATGGTTATAGGTAAGAAAACATCACAAATGTCATCTCATTTAATTACATCTCCAGTCATTTACATGAACCAGCTGCCATAACTTTCTATTAAGATAAACTGCTGCTTTTCTTATAGTGGCCCCAAATCCCATTGTTTTATATATTCTCTTTGCTAAAATCGTAGTATATATGTATATTCATATATTGCCATGCATGAGATATATTATGATGTGTACTGCATGCATGTATCTGGAATTTTGATTTGGAAATAGTTAAGGATGGAAAATGTCCCCTTCAGTTTACAGTTTGGGGAAGTAGAGTAGCTTCAGTGTCTCAGTTAGGCATGATGGGAGATTCTGTCATATCATCTCCAACTTTGTGATGCAGGCTTGTGTGTGTTTTTATTCATTTACATAAAAAAATAGGAATATGTGGTGTGTAATAGCACAAAGTCGACTCATTTATCACGCTCTTCATCATCTTTGTGTGATCTTCATGTGTTACCTGTAGCAAACCCTCCATTTCCTCTGCACTTCTCATTGTTGTTTTCCCTTCCCTGCTACTCTTCCTCTAAACAGGGCCCAGATGGATTACCAATACCTGGATGCTGGCAGAAGGTAAGACAAGTGTACACTGTCTTTTTCTGTTAAATGACAGACTTCAGCAATTGCAGGTGTACAGAGTGAAAAAATATTAGTCACGTCTAAAATGTTAGAAAACATTATAGTCCTCTAAATCCTGCATCTTCATCTATAGATTTGGAAAACAGAGATGTGATCTGTGATCACTTGTTCACTAGCAGGACCACGCCTCAACAAATTGTAATTTAAAGGTTGTCATGTAAAATGGATGGATGGTGAGGGAAGGGATTAAGGTAAGGCTGATGTCTGATAGGCTGGTCAGGAAGGAGGCCGGGCAGACGGAGGGAGGGAAAAGAGGATGTGGGTATGTGGGTATGGATGAGGGAAGAGGATGAAGGGATGAGGGAATAGGAAGAAGGATGAGGATGAAGGGATGTGGGAAGAGGGAAGAGGATGAAGGGATGTGAGAACATAGACCCTATATAAAGATGGATGCGTCGTCCAGTTTCTCCCACTAACCAGAAATGAAGTATCCCGCAAACAAACTCCGCCATCTTTAGCTTTTGGAGCCAGAGTCTGTACAGTAGTGACCGGGGGATGGAAACGCTGTAACGAGGACCCATCGATACATGTACTCGACCAATCACGAGTGGGTCTCAGCTGTCAATCATGAAGTTTCACCTCATTTTTTATAGCATCCATTCTGGAATGCTACCTAAAAGGACAGAAACCATCCTTAAGAAAAAATATATTTGATGTTCACTTTTGTGACTTTCCATCTGATCCATGTCCCTTCAATTAATAAGAGGAGGCAGGATTTATCACCTATACTGCAGCCAGCCACCAGGTGGCCATTGAGATGCTTTGGCTTCACTTTCGAGGAGCTGACACGTCATCCATCTTGATACACTTGTCTATGGTTTGGGTGAGCAGAGGGAGGGATGAGGCAGAAGGATGAATGGATGAAGGGAAAGGAAACGTTGGGTCGAGAAATCAGAGGCAAACAGAGCGTGATGTGGTTGAGACGTGGCCCTGCTTCAGAACTAGTTCACTTAAGTTCCTGCCTAGTGGATAATATAATACATTTAGCTCTTAATATTATCTTCACTTGTTCGAATCTTTGTGCCTCTTCATGTTTGCATGGATTTCCTGTTCAGTCAGTCGCCATAGCGCTCGATGTTTATACCTCACTCAACATTGTACAAGTCATGAAACACACTGAAAACGTCTTCATGTCATTCTCTCTCTGTGTTTTTCTTGCAGTGATCACTCTAACCTGAAACGCATGGAGTTTGTAAATAATGCTTCTTTTATGGTATTTATAGTTTTTTTTAATGGGGAAAAAAAAAAAAAAAAGAATAGTCCAAAAGAGAAAAGAAGAAGTCTATGTGTACAATGATACAAAAGAGGAAAAAAAAAGATAACCGTCCCTAAGCTGCTTCTACTCACATCGCTGTGTGAAAAACAAAAAAAAACAAACACGTGTGTGTGTGTGTGCTCTCTCGCATCCACGTCGTGGTGGTCGAGTTCAGATCCTCGGCTGGCGGCAGAACTTGTCTCTTTAGAGTCTTTGCATGGCTCAGAGTGGAGTGTCGCGGCCCACCCAGATTCTCGAGGGGGGAAAGGAGACGGAGGAGACGGAGGAGGAGAGGAGGAGGAGGAGGAGGATCTGGACTGGCTCTCTAACACCAAACGCTATAGGTGTTTTGTGTTGTTTCGTCTCACCACCCCCTTCACGCAGCATCATTTTCTAGAAGACTAAAAAAAAGACTGTGCCAAACAGAACATTGCACCCCTGACCCCCCCCCCTGCAAAAGCATGAGTAGTGTACTGAATCTATATTTATATGTATTGTACATACATGTCACTGTTTTGTGGTCGCGTCATGGCTTCTGCAGAGAAAGAAACACAACACTAACATAGAAAAACAAACCCAGAGCTCTAAATCAGTAATTTTTTATTTTATTTTTTTTGCTTTCCTTCAATCCTCCCAAGGGAATCACGCCATGGCTGGTAGCCTGAAAACCCCCCCTCCCACAGAAAGTAGACCTGTTGGTTATTGTTGCTTTATTGTGGTGCAGCCTGCAGGAGGGTCTGACATCTGCAGGGGTTTTTTTCACTGTTGCACTTGTGGCCCAGCGTCAGTGGCACCGCACGTCTCCGGACAGCCGGGGGCAGGAAAACAAAACAAGGATTTGGGACCGGACAGGTCTACTCGGGACCCCCCCCCTCTCTTTTTCTCTCGAAGGATTCTGCAGGGGAGTCGTGGAGATCTGCCTCTCAGGGTCAATACTGAGAGCGTCAACAGATTGCAATCACTTATATCTTTACTTTATTCTTTCTTTTTTTTGTTTTTTTTTTGCTCTCATTCTTAAACATTGTTTGTATTTTGTGTATAATAGCCTTTGGTGCCTCAAGCTTTTATTCATTCCTTTTTATCAGAAACTTTATATGATGTTTTTAATTTGAGGGAATGGTGTTGATTTCAGAAGGGGTAAGCTTTGGTTGTATTGTATTGAGAAGATGCTCTGTTTCTCATATAATTTTTTTACAGGATGTTGAAATAGTGTGAAGGTTGTAGCTTCAGATTGTGTCCATCAGCCTCCGATCTCACTCTTGTTTTTTTTTCTTTGTTTGTGTGGAACACATCCTGCGTTGTTCACTCTGGGATGTTATTTGTGCAGCGTTGTCAGTTCACTGCATGAACGCAGTTTATTCTTGGATGTTGAGCGTAAGCGTTGCGGAGGAGGAGCGCACAGTTTTGTTTCATGCAGGGACAAACAGTCACTGGTGTTTCTGATGTCGTATTAAGGCAGATTATTATCTGTTCCACCTCAAGAATTGTCTTAAACATATAGAAAACACAGAAAACATGTCAGGAAAGCTGCAATTGTCTGTTTCCATAAATGGAACCACAAGCTAAAGCGTGGCCAGTTATGTCACATTCCATATCGGATGGAGCAAAAATAATCGGAGCTAGATTTATTTTTCAGTTTTCATGAATTCAGATTCCTCCCGTCGCAGTTTGTGCTATGCGAGGTGACACTCGCAGTCTTTTTCTTCAACATTGCAAACGTATGTGTGAGTGATTTACTGTCAGGGCAGATGGGAAAAAACAAAAACCAACATTTTGTTGTGATGTAGCAGCAACCACAGGTGGACTGGAGAGGATGTCTGGTTCCTGTTTGATTGTACAGTTCATCTCGTCATTATAAGGAAAGGAGACACACAGATTATAATGGTGCTAACTGATAGTCGGCCCAGTTCACGTGCTCTAACAGTGGCAAGAACAACACAACAGGTTTCTTTATTGTTGTTGGTTTTTTTTATGTATGTAACAATTTAAGGTTTTTTGTGCATATATTTGTGTCAGTATTTTAAATGGTACGTTATTTATTTTTTTCTATAATTTCTTACATGAAGGCATTTTTGGTTCGGAACAGCATTCCTCTCAGTAGTTTTCTTTTTTTGGGCTTTGTTTCTTTTCCGCCGCGGCGAATTTTGGATCGCGCGAAGGCATTGTAAAACAGTTATGCTAAGTGGCATAATTGTGAAACAGTTATGCAAAGTGGCACAGCGTGAAGGAAGTTGGTCATTTTTTACAAATTACAGTGTGCATTCAGATTATAGGCCTTTATAATGGAATACATCTGCTTTTATTTAATTTAGTGCGTCAGAACGCTAAGTATGACAACAAGGTACTGGGGCCCGAGCGTTGACGGGCCCAGCCAATGCAACCACGCTAAACATCACAGCTTTTTCTCATGCTCTCTCTCTCTCTCTCTCTCTCTCTCTCTCTCTCTCTCTCTCTCTCTCTCTCTCTCCTCTTTGCATTGAATGTAGTTTGATATATGTATAGTGGATTATTATTACTGTACTGTTAAGATGTGTGCTCATTTGACAATAAGTGCAATTTATACTTTGGTTAATGTGTGTAGCATCAAATGCAGCTGAACTGTCACACGACCTGTGATCTCTGTAGCTCCATTTGTTCAGTCATGCTACCCTGTGTTACCACTTCCTGGAAAAAGAAAATGTTTATTTACAAAGAAACCATTATGAACACGGACCTTTCATTAAGTCTCAAATTATTAACTGTCCCTTCACTCATGTTTTAAAGTGATTTTCCAATACTTCATATTTAGGTTTTTTTTCATCTTGTGTTTTGACATCCGGACTTTGTTACAGTATTTGTTCTCACAAGGTGCTGTATCTTTAGCATGTGCAGCTAAATTTTTCTAATTGATTTTTTTTTTTTATTTGATTGATTTTGTTTGCATTTGTTTGATTGTAGCGTTTCCTGGATGAAGTTTCACATGTAGATTATTCTGCTGTTAGCGGAAGTGCCAAAATGTTATTTCCGTTTCAGTATTAGCAGAGCGACTGCACATTTGTCAGTGCTCGGCGGTCTTTCACCTTTCAGAACAAAGGCGTCGCTTTGGGATAATTGACTAATTTAGCGCATTTTTCTGAAAGACAGCACCGGTCTCTGGTTAGAAATCGGAACATCTCATACTTCTGTACCCTTCCGATGCACTGCAGCCTTACTGAAGTAACTATTTTGCCACATTCTCTCCAAAATAAAACACAGTTGTGGCTCAAAATGCAAAGTAAAATCCACTTTGTGGCTTTTTTGAGTCACAACCTCCCTTTTGTTGTGTTGTGGCACATGTTAAATTTATGTTCTGCATTTGTGTTACTCTTTCCTTTTCTTTTCTTTTTTACCCACTTGATTGACATTTCTTTGAAGACCCTTGTGTTCACACAATCTTATATTTGAAGATGACATTTCATATGACTGTACTGTTGGAGCCAAATAAATGCAGTCTTTCAAATACATCATGCAACAGACGTGTTTTTATTACTGTTCTTCAATATCCTGTTCACTGACCGATATATATATATGTACATAGTCTGACCACTGCTGTAAGGAAGTATACTGTAATATATAGTGGAATGCTGGTTAGTTAGTTTGTTAGTTAGTTTTGTTTGTATGTTTAGTTTAGTTTGTTTAGCTTAGTAAGTTAGCTTAGTTAGTTAGTTAGTTAGTTAGTTAGTTAGTTAAGCTTTGTTTGTTAGTAAGTTTGGCTTAGTTAATCTTTAAGAGGTAAGTTAAGTTTGTTTGGATAGTTTGTTTAGCTTTGTTTTTGTTTAGCTTAGTTAAGCTTGGTTAGTTAGTTAGTTTGGCTAGTAACCAATGGTAACATATATTAACATTAGCTAATTGGTGGAATTTACGACACACATGTTGTAGTTTAAATATTTGAATTAAGTTTTCTAACCCCTCTACTTAAAGTCCTGCAATCAAAATGTTAAATAAAAAAAAGAAATGACAAAGGTTGTAGAAGAACACTTTTAAAATACTGGTACCACAAAAATAATAAATGTACTTTGTTTATTCCACTATTGGAATAAATTCAAGTAAAATGGAAATACTCTGGTATTTTTAAATGGGACTTCAGTAAATATACTTCAAATACAGCTGAAACAACACAGTGTGCAGTTCTTCCTCAAACAGCTGCACAACACCTGTCGAAACGCCAGTCCTCACACGTCACTGCGCGCGCGGCACCTGTCACAGCTGGAAAATGCTGGGTGGCGCGAGTGTGTGCGTGTGTGTGTGCAAATAAAGCCGTGTGGGGTGGTATCACCTCTTCATTCAGCGCAGTGACGAGCAGCTGGACAACATCAGCATGGCCGCTGCGGTGATATTCGAGAAAAGTAGGACGATAGACCTGCGGAAGAAGCACATCGGGTAAGATGAGTGACATGAATTGCTGCACCACAACGACCATGCCGGCTCCGAAGTTAGTTAGGCTCCGTCTAAGTGCTGAAAAACAACTTTATTTAGGCTACGGTCTGTCTTCTAGACTTCCTCCAGAGACGCAGTTATGTCACACTTGAAGTTTGTTTTGTTGCAATTTTGTTGCAGATCAAACCAAATATATATTTCTTTATGTAAATTCATTTGTAGCTAAGCAGATAATTCAGTTATTTTTATATACACTGTTATATACCTCTTAATCTGCGAGCAGCAGTAATCATTTATTTGTGTATTATATGTAACATAGTCAATGCATATGTGTATATTCATATGCATACTATATTGCAGATACATATGTGTATATGCGTATTATATCACAGATAACATTGACTATGTATATATATATAATGTTGCAGACACGTATATTATATTTCAAATACATGTGTTTTTTGTACTGCTGTATACAATTGTTCTGTTGTGCCCTTGACTCATTACATTCTTTTTTACGATGTCATCAGAACTATATGCAACTATACCCTACAATGATACACTACACACACACACACACACACGCACACAGACGTCACTGACTCTAGCTCCTCCGCAGGCCGTCTTGCAAGATCTTCTTCAGCCATGACCCGATCAAGATTGTCCGAGCCAAAGGCCAATACATGCATGATGAAAATGGGTGTCGCTACTTGGATTGCATCAACAATGTGGCTCATGGTAAACAAACGCACACATGCACGCACATGAAGATGCACAAAACTATGTATCACCTGAAACACAAGATAAGAGTTTAAGAGCATAAGGGGTTATGCTGCCATTCAAATGTGGAAGCAAAGCGAGAGGTGTTGTAATAAAGCTGTCATGTTCTGAGTGCACGCCTTGCAGACGGGGACGGGAATCGTAAAAGCTGATGTCACCACATTCAACAGCCTTTAATTTCAGCTCATGGCATCCAGTTGTGATCTTTTAATCTGAGTTGTCATGGCACGCTGTCATTTGACATCACTGTAAAGCGTGTCATCCCGACACTGCGGACCAATTCTAACCCTGTGTGCGACTTCTCTTCCTTCTCCCTCAGTGGGCCACTGTCACCCGGACGTGGTGCAGGCGGGAGCTCGGCAGATGGAGCAGCTCAACACCAACTCACGTTTCTTGCACGACAACCTCGTATTGTACGCGCAGAGGCTGCAGGCCACATTGCCTGAAAAGCTGTCTGTGTGCTATTTTGTCAACTCCGGGTATGTCTGCCTTCCTTTCTGCCACTCCCTTATCAACAAAGATAACATCAAGGAACTTGAGCCATTCTTTTTTTTTTAATTCTTAGGCGTGGATCAGTGAGGTTAAGAGAAGGAACAGTGCAGATAAAGTCCCATATTGGCACTGGACTATCCCAGAGAGCAGCAATAAAGGTTGTTCTGACGTTGTGAGATAAGAGGGTAGAGTCCAAACAGGTACGGCCATCAGGCTGTAATCAAACAAGTGACACTTAAAGGTGGAAAAAGATTCTAGATTTATCATTTTAATCAAAGCATCTTGAAAATCTAAAAGTGACTGTCCAGCATCAGTGTTCCTGGTTGTTTTCTTCACTGCAACCTTACTGCAATGCATGTTCAGCATTCTGAGCACTGACACACACAAATCATCACACTGGACCATTGACACCACTTGCTGCAGCTCTGCAGTGTGAACAGGAATGATCTGGTTTAAGTTAATAATGGTACTCATAAAAATCCATATGCACTCAACACAAGACACAGTATCCATTAGTCATAGGGGAATAAATAACCTGACAAAACAAAGGAAAGGGTTAACGAAGGGGTGGACATCCCTGAGATTCCACACTGTGCGCATACCTCTGCTAAGGCTAACGCCCTATTTTGCCATGAATACTGCATCTGCACGTTTATCTCCCAGACCTCCCGCAAAAGCTCATAGAAATTGGTTCCAATTTTTGAGAAATCCTGCTGACAAACAAACAAACGGCATTGAAAACTTCCTTGATGGAGGTAACAAGAGGGAAAACTATGGCTGTAAAGTGCCTAGACAACTTGGCTGGCGTGCACACCTCAGCTCAAGCCAGCACGTCTGGGATGATGTAGCACACATCATCACCGTCACCCCCCCACACACACACACATCCATATTGCCAGCTCATGAGATTCCTGTTTGCAGAGCTAACTTGTTAATGTGCCAGAGGTAGATTTCGCCTTTTAAATCACAAGTTACCATATAATAATTCACAATTGTAACAAAAAAGAGCAGAACAGGCTCATTCTCCGCTGAAGGTCAGATACCTACAGCTCCTTTTAGAGTTGATATTTAAGTAGGTTTCATGGTTTAAACTCTTGAATGAATAAGTTTTTAACTCTTATTTTTTTACTAAGAAATAGGTCATCATCTCTTGTGCCCATCTTGTGGTCAGTAAAGAAAACACGAAACTGGGTCTGACGTCGGAGCGATATATAAGCGGCCTCTGCTGTGTATTTTGTGGTGACTGAGTAACTCAGAGTAACCCTTGCCCCTTTTGAACCTCAGCTCTGAAGCCAATGACCTGGCCCTTCGACTAGCATGGCAGTACAGAGGCCACAAAGACATCATCACGTTGGAAAAGTAAGTGCTGCTGCTGCCCCGTCACTGTTGGGGAAGAAACGATATCCCCTGGTGCTGCACCAGACGAGCAAAATTAAAGCACATAAATGACAAGGAGCTGTGAGAGTCCTTTTGTCATTGTAGTACTAATTTTATTGTTGTTACAGTCGAGGGAACAGGCTGATTCTGGTCCTGTGTTGTGTTTGTTTGCAGTGCTTACCACGGCCACCTCTCATCGCTCATCGACATCAGTCCCTACAAGTTCCACCAGCTGTCAGATGCTGAACACAATCCATTTGTCCATTTGGTGAGTGCTTTTTTTCTTCTCTCGCCCGTTTGCCTGTGTGCACACCATCAAAACTCCATCACTCAACTTGCTCTACCGGGCTGTGGCAGGCAGTTGAGTTGCCTGCATGTGGACACAAATGTGTGTGTGTGGGTTTCAAAAATGGGAAGATTGAGCAGAGCAAGATGAAAACGGGAAGAATTTTGAAGGGAAGCCAAGGTTAAAGTTTTACACACCCATTCTTAACCACAGAGGACAGATAGGAGTGGCAAGACAGGTAGGAAAGGCAGGTTATTACCAAATAGCCAAATCCTGCCTATGTCTACTAACGTCATATACGTGTGTAAACCTGAATTATCTTTCCCTCCTATATTTGACTGCACCATTTTCTTTCTCCATATGAGAACATTAAAGAAACTCTACCATCCACATTCTGCTCCGGTCCTTTAGATCAGTGGTGTAGTTTGACATGTCGACCTGTGGAACACCAGGCTCTTGTGTTACAAGCCAATGCTGAGGCAGCCCAGTGGTGCAGGTGACTTGGCTTGCTTGTTTTATTCATCATCACAGACACGAAGAAATTGAGCAGTGGTTCCAATGTCGACAGTTGAGGTCTTTGCTTACCCCCTTAACAAAACTCTTGACTCTCTGGAATTTACTCAACAGCTGTCAAACCAGCTATGTACTTTCATCACCTACAGTATGTGCACGTGAATGTGGATGGACGAGAACGGCCAGAATGTTAACCAGATGTGGGACCAGATAAACTCACTAGACAGATCATTTCCAGGATATGATGTTACATTGGTGCTGCAGAAACTTTATTCATTTCATTAAACACAATGTGAGAACACTGGAATATTTAAAGACAGATTTTTGGGCTGTTAACCTTTGATCTGATAATTTCTGTGCAGTTTTTATAAACGTTTTGCATGTTCCGATCAAATCATCACTATTGTTGTAAAGCTACAACAAATGTAAAAAAAAAAAAGGCTTTTGGTGCGAATCATCGATGGGAAATAAAGATGGACGACGTGTCTCAACTTTCTTCCACTGTACAAAAGTGAAGCCAAAATATCCTGCACACAGAATCGAGGTCCCGCTGCTACATCGTCTATCTTTATATACAGACTACGGTTGAAGTCATGTACTTTGTTGTTGTTTGGCGCCTCCATTTCCATCCTGCAATGCATTTTGTGAACACTAATGACAACTTTTGAGAAGATCGTACATAAACACTGACCTTTAAATTAATTTGATGTCCCTTTTTTAAGAAACTATTGGAATAAGGCTTTGTTCTTGCTTCCTAAACAGGCTTCGAGCCCAGATGTGTACAGAGGCAAATACAGGGCAGACCACGCTGATCCTGCAACAGCATATGCAGATGAGGTCAAAGATATAATCGAGAAAGTTCACAAGAAAGGAGGCAAGGTAAAGTTTGTGTCTCATATTGTTCTGCTATCAGTTCATGCACTACATGAATAAACACAGACACTCTTTATCATTTTCTTTCTTAAGAATAACCTGTTTCCTCGGGAGATGGCTCCGGATTACAATAAGCCAAATGCAATGTTATACAACTGGTATGCCGAATGTGTTGTTGTGCACAAAGGATTGAGATGGAGGGGGTGCACGATTTAAGTTGATCACTGATCTAATATCTCCAATACAAGACAATCAGAAAAATGTCACAGTGACGTCAGAAAAAAATATTTAAAGATTTAAAATGTCACATACAGTATACTCAAGCAACTTTATCAGTTTGGAATTCCATGGCAGGTTCCTTGTTACCCACGTCTTGTACGGGCGCTCATTTGATTTTCCTACTTAACTATTTTCCCTTTTCTCTCCTCTTTCACCTCCTCTCACTGTTCTCAGGTTCAGGCCAAGGACTCTCTCTCTTTTAGGGTCAAACACCAGATCTCAAATACATGTGTAGCGGACTCTGTGTCCAAACTTGTCGGCCTTTAATCCAATGGTTAAAAGCGCAACACCGAGGGTATGTCCATGCATCCAGCGGCGAGGGGGACATGCTGTCCGCACAGAGATTACACAGCATACGTTTAGCAGTTTGTAATGGATGTTTGTGCAGATGATGCAACCACAGGAGGAGGCCTATATTTTTTTTTAAACGACAGGGCGATACGGGTGTGTTATTAAATGTCACATCCTGCTGATCTTGTTTCAAGTGAGTACACAACTTTTAATTTTTCACCACTGTGAGCCTGAGTAACATGCGTTCTCTCTCTCTTTGTGCACTGCGCACCTAATTACTGAAACAACACTTATTGGGAGGGTCATCAACAAGCCAGAGAGTCCAGGACTCCTCCACTGAACCTGTTTATCTGGTTCTGTATTGACAGACCTGATCTGTTTTTTCTCTCCTGCACAGATTGCTGCTTTTATTGCTGAGTCAGTGCAGAGTTGCGGTGGGCAGGTTATTCCCCCCTTGGGCTATTTCCAGCAAGTGTCAAAGTAAGAGATGCATTCATGTTTGAAGAGTATTTGTAGACTCGTCTCACGGAACTGTAACACATGGGCTCATGCAAATTATGCTCTGACCGCAAAGTATGTTCAACACGTACATGATGCAAACAACAACAAAATGATGGACACTAATTTCGACCAGCTGCACCAGGATGCCTGTTTGATGGGTCGTGTATTTTTAAAATAAGATAAAAGAGCTGTTGCCGTTTCGCGGCCCCTCCACAGACACGTCCATGAGGCGGGGGGTCTCATCATCGCCGACGAGGTCCAGGTGGGCTTTGGGCGCGTCGGCACCCACTTCTGGGCCTTCCAGCTTCAGGGAGACGACTACGTGCCCGACATCGTCACCATGGGGAAGCCCATCGGCAACGGCCACCCCATGTCCTGCGTGGTGACGACCAAAGAGGTGGCGGAGGCCTTCATGACGTCCGGAATGGAGTATTTCAACACGGTAAGAAACTGGAATCTGTGAAAACGACAACAGCAGAGAACACACGTGATCTTTGCTCTTTGTCCCACATTGACGAGAAATGACACTGACCCGACCTCATCCTTGACATTAAGTCCATGTTCATATTTGCAAAGTGTATCGACTCAAACAATGCAGCAAGCTCAGATCTCTCTTTCTTCATATTGACTGTGTTTTCAGTCAGTTTGTGGCAGTTTTCCAGAGTTAGACTTTGTCTTTTTGGTTTTGTTATCACTTAAACACACAAAAAAATAGTATGCTGACATATAAAATGTGTGATATATTAAATGAATCAAACTGCATATTGGTCTGTTTCTCATGATGCATGACCTCCCTGTGCGAGCCTAACCTTTGGTGTGCTCTGTCCTCCTTTAAATTTCTCAGTTTGGCGGTAACCCAGTGTCGTGCGCCATCGGCCTGGCCGTCCTCGACGTGATCGAGAAGGAGGATCTCCAGGGTAATGCGCTACGTGTGGGCCGATACCTGATCAATCTGCTGCAACAGCAGAAAGAAAAGCATCCACTGATCGGAGATGTCAGGTTTGTAAACAAACACACACACACACATTTTTTGTGCACGTCGTGTAAAGCTAAGGTCAGGAGGTTTGTAAATGTTCCTGTGAATCCTGGACCAAAATGCAGTCAAGTGATATAACAATGAAACATTCAGCTGTTCTTTTAATGAAGTATTATACTGCACGTCCCAGTGACTGTTGGTAAATATAGTGAAGTGACTAACAGCTGCCATCATCATCTAACAAACGTAAAACTCATAAATCACTTTTGCAAAAATCAATATCTCTATAAACAATGGGTTGATATCAGTAAAAAGTGCTTCATTTTTGGTTTAAATCATCATGATCCAGAAAAAGGTTTTGGCAAAGAATGAAGCTGAGTGCATTTTTTGTGTCCCATCATGCAGAGGCTGTGGCCTTTTTGTCGGGGTGGAGCTCGTGAGGGACAGGTTGAAGCTCACTCCTGCTACAGCAGAGGCTCAAGAGGTCATATATAAGTAAGTGTAAGAGTATATGGGAGCTCACGTTAAAGTTCGGCGTCATGAAGAACAACGTATTAAGCAGCATTTCAACCAGGAGAGGCTTTCACTCGGCACCATTCTCTAATCTAAAAGCTCCACTGGTGTTATGATCAGGTCTGCTACACCTGTCATTACTTTTCAATCAAGACTTTTCTGTTTGTCGCAGAAGTCAGGACTCACATCATAGAGTACTCTGTCTGCCATTTTTCTTTCATTCAGCATATGCTCAGTGAATGATGGTATACACTACTAAGTTAGTGACCATTGGTTGTAAACTACTCTCCCAGTGCATTGTGGGATACAATGAGTCCACTATATAGGGTATAATCATTCTCACAGCACCACAAAATGGCAAATTCTATATATAGTCACAATACAGTTCACTAGATTGTCACTATATAGTTACTAATTATAGTGGCTAGATAGGAAATCGCCTTGTAGTGAACTATACACTATATATCCTACAAATTACTATATAATGACTATATAGTGAGCAGGTAATGATTTCGGACACAACCTTTGTTATTCATTTTACTTTATTGTTCAGATGTTTTGTCGCATTGGTGGAATCAGCAACACTTACAAAAGCTGCATCAGTTCAAGTGTGCTGATTGGCTGATTGTGACATCAATATTATTAGTTCTACCTGTGCTTTTCCTCAACTAGTGCAAAAATGATTCATATATATTGTTCCAGGCTGAAGGAAGACTACATCCTCCTGAGTGCTGACGGACCTCATCGCAATGTGCTCAAATTTAAACCCCCCATGTGCTTCACCATGGCGGACGCTGACCTGGTTGTGGAGAAAATCGACCACATTCTCACGGGTACTTGACATTTCCTCATTCGTTTCTTTCTCCACGGTGTCGCACAGGACGCCGTTGCCAGAATGTGTTGTCGTCTCTCTGGCTCGTGCATTTTTTATATAGTCCAAGGTGTGTAATGGCTAGAAGAGCTCTTGCTCATGTGTGTTACTGTGTCTGTGTTTCCAGAGCTTGAGGCAGCTTTAGGTTTGAAGTTGTCGACCCCGGTGAACACAGAGAATGAATGTAGAAAGGTAAGTGTGACTTTGCAGCATCCAAACACATTTTCTTTACTCTCCAAAAAACGCCTTTTATCCCCTCTTTGCATGTAAAGTGCAAATACATAATACTCAGTTTTGTGCTTTTCCACAAAAAGTGCAAAGAATCTCTACATTTCTCATTTTTGTTCACACCTTTTCTGTTCAGGATTCTATGTCAAGCTGCCGACCGATGAGAACGGACACCGTTATCGCAGCGGTTTAGTTCACAGCAGAGGAGGCAGTCTGCAACAAACCAAACGCCTCGCGTATATGCAGCACTTCGTTAAACAACTGATTACAGATGTCATAGATTCCGGAGGTGACAGAATTCTGTGGAAAAGGTTCTTTAGCCTTTGAGAAATGTATTTTTTTATGTTAATGATGTTCTGAATGTCTTTGAGATTGCAGTGTCCTCTCAGGTATATTTTAGGAGTCAAGCTACTTATTCAGCTCAGCACATTGAATATAGTTTTACTGTGGTACAACAACTTTATTGTGTCAGAAATCATGCTACATGAAATGTATTTTGCATAATTTTTTAATTTTTGGCCACAATTATTTGACCGTGAAGGGATTCGTGATTTTAAAAAATGTACTTTGTGTGTAAAACATGTGATGGAGTCTCAGTGTGGCTTTTGCATTAAAACACAGCTTATCTCATTGTGGACATTGGTCACTGTTGCTGTTGACCCGCAATGGAAATGTTTATGGTGACCTCTGCCTTCCAGGAGGGTCGGCTTGAATCAAGTGTAAACTAGTACTTCTGAGTATTATGTATCTTATTCCGCTCCCCCTCGGCTAAATAAACACGGTCACCACTGTTTGACCAGTCTGCAACTATTTATCTAAGTTCCCATGTTCTTCATTAACAGAGAATGGACGTGGTTCCAAAAAGCTAACAATTTGTTATTTGCGTGCTGGAGTGCTCGGTCCCCTTTTCTCCTGCTGCTCAGAGTCAATAAATGTGACATCGTCCGTGTTTGGTGTCGATAAAAGAACCAAGATCTGCCTCAGAGTTGATCTCAGGGTTAATTCTCCATACAAAAGGAGAGGAGCAAGTGAACCACTCAGTGTGTATATTTTGATAAAGACAAGTTTTAATTGTCTTTCCACATTAGAAAACAAGATAAACATTAGTATTATTATAGTAGTAATATTAGAGTGTTTGTCAAACAAGTCTTTATTGTATATACGATATAAGCTCCTTTTAAATGTGTATTTGATGAGAACATGATGCGAGTACTTCCCTGTTGTATTTTAGCTGTGTAGATACTGTACTTCATATACACAACATGCAGTGTTAATCCAAACTTTAACTGTACACAACAATCTGTGAATCAGATTTGTATCTGTATCTGAGAACCCAGTCATTTCTACTGTGAGTTTATAACAACCTCTAAAATCCTTGGCCTTCATTTGAATGTGGCCAAAATCTGAATCTTTAAGGCTCTTGTATCTTGTTGATGGGACTTGCTGGATCAATGACGCCACCTTCTGGAAGGATAATGACGCTGTTTTTGTGGAAACCAAGCAAGCAGACCATAGATCAGCTTAGCTTTATATCCCTTACAACGGCTGAAGTCATGATACTCTGCCTCCAGTGTTTGTAGCAGAAATGGATGTTTCTGATAAAAGTATGACAGTCATAGCAAAGAGCTCTGAAAAGGAAGATTTATTTCTCAACCTGGTACAAAACAAATGTATCTGTGACGGGTTAAAGGCTTTCTTAATGACTTCTTGACAACTACACACAACTTTGACATTATTCAGAACCCTCTCTGAACTATTCACATAGATTTTAAAACAATGGCTCCATCCCAACAGTGTCCAGTAACTTCCTCTGTCTTCTCCAGTGCAAGTGATCCACTGCAAAGTACTTTTAACTTCTCCCAAAGGAAAAATGAAATGCTAGATTCCGTAAAATTGGGAAAAGGTGATGTTCCAGCACCATGTGGTAAAATAGGTGTGCATTCATGTTAGATCTAACAATACAGGAAGAGGTCTGCTATGAATCTGTTGCATTAACTTGTTGAGAAAAGAGGAGGAAGTCACTGCACACTAACGAGACATAGCCAGCGTGAGTCAGTGCAGCTGGGAGGAATTTCTTCAGCAAGGTCAGTGCTTTCAGTCAGGTTGAGTTTATCTATAATTTTAGCTGAATCTCTGTTGAGCCCCCAAATGTCGAATGTCATCCGTCCAATCCGAATTCTTTGTTGAAGTGTGGTGTGTGTGTGTCTTTAGCCCATGAGGTATCCTCTGAAAAGACAAAAAAACAAACTTGTAAAGACCAGGAAATGACAACGACAAACATCTGGCAGTTCAGACGAGTAGAACTCAAAGACCAAACATGTTCAAACTTACGGCAACTTCATGCGCATGAAAACTCTGGCCATGAAGAAGCTGAGGAGGACACTGACAAAGCCAATGAAGAGCAACAGGAAGCGGTTGAGTTTGGGAATGTTGGGCGCATTGGAGCGGTCCAGGATTATGAAGCCCAGCCCTCCCATCGTGAAGAGGAAGCTGGAGGCCAGTCCCTCCATAATATACTGGCCATTTACCCTGCAAAACAAATGTGGCTGCGTTAGCTCCGCTTAATTCATACCAATTTATGTGCTGTAAATATGTTGAGATCATCAGACAGTATATAAAGATGGACTCTGCTTTCTCCCACTATCCAGTAATCAAGCCAAAATATCCCAGATATGAATGCTAATAGACCTGTTTGACCCATCGTGGGTCGTTCTGAGCAATCGATTATGTAGCATGAAACAAATAATTAGACAATCAGACAAAATACAAAATGACAGAAACCATCTTTGGGAAAAAAATGTGTTGATGTGTACTAGGACTGTTTAAGACAGGGTTTATGACCTTTACTACAGCCAGCCACCAGGGGGTAATCAAGACGCTTTGGCTTCACTTTTGGGACTCTGTCATGTCGTCCATCTTCATGTACAGCAAATGGTTGAGATGTGTGAGGAGTATCATACCTGTATGCCAAAAAGGCAACTGGTCGCTGGTGTCCATGCTCGTCCGTCATTGAACCCACACTGGGCGGCTCAACAATAACATCGTAGATGATACCTACAGTGAGATAAGGGTTTTGATTAGGCGTCAATCAGACCACAGCGCAACTTCCTGTTTTCAATCGGCTTTGGCCTACCTGAGGAGATAAGGCTCTCAGAGTCAGTAACTTCTATTAAATCACTTCTTAAAACCCATTTTTATAGACTAGCTTTCACGTGATGTTGTGTTTTTACTTGTTTTCTTTAAACCTTTTATTTTACTTGTTCATTTATTCTCAGTCATATAACTGCTTTTCTGTGACAAAGCTATATATTTATTCATTAAATTTAAACACAAAGTAGTATTTCAGACCACCTAAACCTCCTTATCACCTTGCATCCTGCTGATTGTGATTTATCTTATATTTACTTTTCTTGATTTAGTGGCACAGCACTTTGTAATTTCAGTTTTTAAAAAAGTGCTTTATAAATAAAGTTTATCATTATTATTATAATGTTCAACATGACAACAGAGCGATATATCGATCTTGAGATTGTGTTCAACTACAATCGATGAACAGTATTCACTTGTCAAGCACAGATGCCATCACATCTGGTTCTAACTTAGCCAGAAAGCTGTTGTTAGCATACGTGCTAGCGCTAACGTTAGCAAGCTCATTAACAAACACAACCAATGCAAACAGTATCTGACGTGATGATCTATCATTTATCAGCAGCACATGAAAGAACACTGGTAGTTAATGTAATGCTAACAGATTTAGCTATAGCCAGCTAGCCGCGAGAGGTTAGCTTAGCTCGTTCGTTTACCTCCTGTGATGAGAAAGTAGGACACGATAACGATCGCGTACACGGTCATGGCTGACGGCATGTGCAGCCACGATGGTTTCTTCAGTTTAACGTTGGGACACTCGAGCACAGAGAACGGCAAACTGTATAAAGTCTCCATGTTTGTACTAAAACTGTCGCTGCACCACAGCTGCTGATGCTGTTGCTAACGTGACGTCCAACCAGCGGCTCTGTTGACGTGTCCCGGAAGTATATGCTGTATTTTTTTTTCTTTCTTTCTTCTGCTTCTTCTTCTTCTTCTTGTTTAATGGCGGGTGGCACCTAGCGTTAAAGGCGCATTACCGCCACCTACTATGCTGGAGTGCGGGTCAGAGTGTTTGGTCGGCGGGAATACATAAATACTAAAAAATAAATAAACACATAAAGACAACTTAAACTTAAATCCTCTACATTAATCCAGTTTCTTTTAAAAACTCAAAAAATACTTACTATTTAATATTAATATTAATATACTATATATATATTCTTCAAAGCTCTTCTATTGGCTCCACATTCAGACCCTTTGAGACATCTCATTACATTAGGAACTATTAAGTATTTTTTTCTCCATCTTATTTATGTACACATTCCAAGTCAGCTTTGTGTCAAATATTGAAACGTGCTTACCTGCTCTAACTGTTCCCCATACATTTTTAAACCAGCCTCTCTTATCTTTTTCTAGAAAATATCATTAATTTTGTTTGTTCCACTGAAAACCTAAATCTCCATATGACCATTTCTCTACCATCCTGATTATATTTTGTATCTTCCCTTGGATTAATGTTACATTTTTACCCCTTTTCCATAAAAACACATAATGATCTTTCTATATCAGAACCTATGTCTGAGTACACATCATTAATCCTGATGGAAATAATTATTGGGCTCATCACACTGCCCTGAATTTCTGCAAGCGTCTCAAACATTATTTCTGCCATGTCTTCATTTGTTATTGCTGTTTTCTCTCCAACTTTTAATATTGGGTATTGCCACTCTCTTCGGATTCCCCTCATCTTTTTGATCATTCCCCATACATTGTTTACAGGAGTTGATCTGCCTATTTTGCTACTGAACTCTCTCCAACATTCTCTCTTTTCTTTCTTCACAACTTTGCCTGTTTCTCTTTATATTCAATTATCCTTGTTAAATTGTGGGTTCTCTTTACTTCTTTAAAAACTCTGTTTCTTTCTTTAATGGTTCTACTACACACCTCTGTCCACCATGGGACGGCTTTCCTACTCATTTTTCCGTTGCTTCTAGGGATTGATAACTCTGCTGCTTTTAGTACAATTTCACTCAACTTTTCTTCCACTTTTTCCATCTCTTGATTTAGGTCTATTTCCCAATTTCCCATCTCTCCGATTAACTGATGTCACCCACAGTTTCCTGTCGGATGTAAATTCGTCTTCAGGCTAAGGCTTTGAGAAGGTGTAACAACGTCGGTCTCTGCACTGCTGGTGGAAGCAGGGGAGGCTCCATTGAGGCTGCGATGTTCAAAATTAGCACTAAATTATTGGATTAAATTGAAAGGATTTGGAACAGCTCTTCCATCAATCTCTTTGCTCTCCGAATGCTGGGAATTTATAGAAGGTAGTAGTAGGATTAATAGGGGTCATTTGATCTGTTCTGTAAGTAAATATATAGAGGATTTGGGATTAAGTGGAATTACAGTAGGGCCCTCTGTATGCTGGCCATCTGTCCCTCCATGGCTGTGGGCAGAAGCTGATGTGGATCTGTCAATTAAAGAATTATTGCAGAAAGGTGAAATAGGAGATCTAGCAGCACGTGTAGACAGACATCTTAAGAACAGATGGAGTAACTATCAAAAATATTGACGCTGATTGTTCAAGGGATCCAGAAAGCAATAGAGTGGGATGTGGTCATACATCCCCCATGTTCAAATCTGAAGACTACCCGATGGATTTAAATATTCACTGCAGAGATAATTGCTTTATTGTGTGGTGGGTGGAAGATGGGATAAAGTTGTACTGTGCACAGATTCCTTATCTGCCCTCGTGGCATTGGTGGGGTGGTTAGTACTTTAGTTTCCTCGTCGTCCTCCAGTCCAGCAGGGGTCACTATTTGCTCTGAACTCGGAGTATCTGTTTTCCTGCCGCTGGCTCTCTTTGCTCGCTCCGAGACTCAAAGTGCGCAGAAAGGAGGAACATGTGCGCCGTGCAGCTGCTGCGGGTGTCGGTACATGAGCGGATCAGCGCTGCCGCTGAAGACTTTCTGCTGCAGGTGGAGAAAGGAGGAGGAAAGGCTCAAGTCCCGGCGATGAGAGCGATGCTCACCGAGCGGCTAACGGCGGCGGCGGAGGAGATCGTATCTGTGTTTGAGGAAACCGTGGCGGAGTACGACAGAGTGGAGCGGTCAGAGCGGGAGATCTGCCGCCAGAGGAGGCTGCTCGATGCCGTGATGCAGCCCGAAGTCCGGCTGCACAGAGCAGGTCAGTCCCTACTCACTGGAGCCGGAAAGCTAGTGGAGCTAAGCTGCTGTTTGGTAGCTAAGCTAGTGGAGCTAAGCTGCTGTGTGCTAGCTCAGCTAGTGGAGCTGAGTTGCTCTGTTCTAGCTCAGCTAGTGGAGCTGAGTTGCTCTGTTCTAGCTCAGCTAGTGGAGCTTGCTTTTCTAAGACAGACACAGGAAACATTTGTGAGTTGTGGCTCTTAAATCTATTTAATTTGAGCAGAGCAGCTCATCACTAACTGCTTCAGGAAGTTGATCTGAATTTTAACTAAATCTTTAAAAGCATTAAGACAAAGTGTAGAAGACACAAATATAAACAGTCAGGTCCAATTAAAAATCATTATTAAAGTTCAGAGAATAGAAAGTAAAAAGTAGCATGAGATAAAATAGGAGAATGAAAGTCAGTCAATGACTGAATATAAAGCCTCAGATGTGACTTAATAAAAGGCAGCGACAAACAGAAAAGACTCGATTTAAAAGAAGGAAAAGTTGTAGCAGACATGAAATATTTTCTATTTATTCTTGTGAGAAAATAAACTCAGTAAAATCTGTTTTCATGGATTTTTCCACTGACAGTTGTCATTCCCGAAACTTTTGCTTTCATTTAGCAGTTGTACTCACTGTCATATTCAACAGATAAACATTACCTGTGCTGAAAGATGATTCTCTCTGTATATTCTGCTATGAACTGCGCACAGAACAGTGCACATACAAGTACATGTAAGTACGTCGTAGGTACATCATACCTTAAAATAAAGGCTACTTATCCAGTGTAAAAAAAACACCTACATGCATGAAAGCAAACAAGAAAACACTTAACAGATATTCTACAATTTATTCAGCATGAAATAATGAACATAAATGACCATGTAATTCTGGCATTTCAGACCCAGGATTAACCTGCACACTACTGTAGCCTCACAAACTACATATCATTCTATCAAACTACAGAAGTCTGGTGTCACTGGCTCAGATTGAGCCACTCTCTTATTTCAGAAGAGAATCGATAAAGTATTGATA
Source organism: Hippoglossus stenolepis (assembly GCF_022539355.2). Classification (NCBI taxonomy): domain Eukaryota; kingdom Metazoa; phylum Chordata; class Actinopteri; order Pleuronectiformes; family Pleuronectidae; genus Hippoglossus; species Hippoglossus stenolepis. The sequence continues at coordinate 9,147,227 of NC_061505.1, read as the reverse complement.
TTGTGACATTGTTTGAGACCCAATACATCATACTTCTCTACTCCCCCTGCAGACTTCCTGCAACTGGTGGTGAGTAAAGAAGAGGCTCCCTCTGAGCAGCAGCAGTGGAGCCCCCTTGTGGACCAGGAGGACCCAGAGCCCCCCCACGTTAAAGAGGAACAGGAGGAACCGTGGACCAATCAGAAGGGAGAGCAGCTTCAACAACTGGAGGAGGCTGATATCAAGTTCACATTGACTCCCGTCGCTGTGAAGAATGAAGAAGATGAAGAGAAACCTCAGTTGACACAGCTTCATCAGAGTCAGACTGAGGAGAACAGTGCGGACTGTGGAGGACCAGAACCAGCCAGGAACTCAGGTCCTGATGGACACTTACAACCAGGTCCTGAGGACAAGACTGAAGACTCCTCTGAGACTGAAGACTCCTCTGACACTGAAGTCAGTGATGATGAGGATTGGATGGAGACCAGGGAACCTCGGTCTTGTTTAAATACAAGAAATAACAAACAGCCTCTAAGCGATATGAGATGTAAAACTGACAAGAAATCATTTAGTTGCTCTGAGTGTGGTAAAAGATTTAACCGAAAGTACAATCTAACTATACATATGAGGGTTCATACAGGAGAGAAACCCTTTAGTTGTTCTGAGTGTGATAAAAGATTTTCGCATGATTGTTACTTAAAGCGTCATGTGAGCATTCATACGGGAGAGAAACCATTTAGTTGCTCCGAGTGTGGTAAAACATTTGGACTAAAGGGCATTCTAAATATTCATATAAGGAGTCATTCAGGAGAAAAACCCTTTAGTTGCACTCTGTGTGGTCAGAAATTTAGAGCAATTGCTGGTTTAAAGAGACATATGACAAGTCATACAGGAAAGAAACCATTTAGTTGCTCTGAGTGTGGTAGAAAATGTAATGATAAGAGCAAGATAACTGAACATATGAGAATTCATACAGGAGAGAAACCATTAAGTTGCACTAAGTGTGGTAAAACATTTAGATATAAGAGCCTTCTAAATCGACATATGAGGAGTCATACAGGAGAGAAACCCTTAAGTTGCACTTAGTGTGCAAAAAATGTAACAAGACGTCCAACATTATATAAGTGACTATAACACTAATAACTTCCCAGTTTGATTTATTTAGTACATGAGCAATATAATTTTTTTCATCATATTATTTTCAGTATCATGTGCAAGATTACTTAACATTTCCACTTACTGACACTTTTGTTTTGTATGTTTTTTTCTCATGTAACTTTATTTTATTTTTGCTTCCATTTATATTTACAATTAAGCCCTGGTTCTCAATTACTCAGTATACACTTTATATTGCATTTGCCATACACTTTTATTTTCACTTATTCTTTTTTATTCTGCAAACGAGCAAAAGAATTTCCTCCAGGATTAATAGTCTTATCTTCCATTTAAATGGTTCCTATCACTGCATGATGTTTTCTCCTTCACTGTGGCAATATAATCTTTTTCTTTTTTTTTATATATATTTCTTTCTCCCCATGTTGCACCGACTTGTTTCTTGACACAAATGACTGCTTATCCGTATGTGGCTTGTGTGATGGTGCACTACAGAGGCCCCTTTAATTTGCAATCTCTTTGCACTCATGATTATAACTTATCTCTTCAATGCTGTAACCGTTGTAGGGCAGTGTTTGTCTCATTCGGGTCTTTGTCAGAGCAAGTGGGCACCTCTGAGGATGTGGTCCATGGTCTGGGGAGTCTCACCACAGGGGGCTTGGTGTTGATTCCCCTCTTTTGCCCTGGCTGTTTCCCAGTCCTCCCTGCTGAGAGTAGGCTTAGAATTTGTGCTTGGCAGGGCCTCGTTGTACAGGCCAGTCACTCTCCCTTCACATCTGCACTTGACAAAACTGAACTACTTTTCCTTCCTGGGAAAGGCTCTCCCACCGATGACCTGACTCTTACCTTTGACAACTCTGTTAGCCCCCGCCCAGACTGCTAAGAACCTGGGTGTGACACTCGACAGTCAACTCTCCCTTACTGCCAACATTATTGCAACGACCCGTTCCTGTAGATACATGCTGCACAACATCAGGAGAATATGTCCCCTTCTCACTCAGAAGGCGGCGCAGGTTCTGGTCCAGACTCTGGTCATCTCACGCCTAGACTATTGCAGCTCCCTCCTGGCAGGTCTACCTGCTAATGCCATCCGACCTCTGCAGCTCATCCAGAATGTAGCAGCTCAAGTGGTCTTTAACCTACCTAAATTCACTCACACTACTCCGCTCCTCCACTCCCTTCACTGGTTACCAGTAGCTGCCCGCATCCGTTTCAAAACAGTACTTGCGTACCCTGCTGCGAACGGATCAGGTCCAGTCTACATCCAGGACATGGTCAAACTTTACACCCCAGCCTGTTCACTACGCTCTTCATCTGCCAATCGGCTTGTTCCTCTCTCACTGCGAGCTAACCACTCAACAAAATCACGACTGTTTGCTGTCCTGGCTCCTAAATGGTGGACCGAGCTCCCCAATGTCATAAAGACAGCAGAAATCTACACATCTACCGCTGCAGACTAAAGACACATCTATTCCGATTTTACTTTCTTGATTCTTGTTCTGGGTTTGTACCCTCATGGTTGAATGCACTGATTGTAAGTTGCTTTGGATAAAAGCGTCAGCTAAGTGTAATGTAATGTAATGCAATGCACTCTATAGGTTGCTGCTGGTGTCGGATGCATGCTCTCCACTGTTTTGAAGCTTTTGTGGGATTTTAAACACACTCGCGGTACCTTGACTTTTTTGATTCAGTCAAGCATTTAAACCCATGTTGTTTGACCTGATGTAAATTCAACAATAAAAATAGTGATGTTGCATTTCCTATTTTCAAGCATTATAAATCACAGCAGGCAATGGACTTGTTTGTCATTTTTTTTATTGTGGCAATACAAATACACAGTTTACTTCGATTTCTGGCACTGTGCCTGTGCCTTCAGCACCTTGACGACGATCTTCTGCTCCTCAATCAGGAAAGCACGCTTGATCCTGTAAATAAAAGGCAAGAATGGATAAATGCATAAGCAGTTCCAAACTTGCACAAACATCTATGTGCAAATATTTTATTCATAATCTGTTTTTAATTTAAAGTTCTTGACACAGCCGCAAATACTAGCATTGCTCCAGTTTCTCAGTGGGGGTCAGGAGATGCGAAATCCTTTTACCTGTCAAGGACACACTTGGCGCACATGGAGCCTCCGTAGGCCCTGCTGACGTGCTTTTTGGTCTGGGAGAGTCTCATCCGAACCTGACATCTAACAGCCCGAATCTTCGGGACAAAGAACACGGCCGTGATCAGAACACGTTAGCAACAGTGGAAAAGCATGATTGTCTGCACGCTGACAGACAACCAACTTCTGGGTTGTAAGCTCAGTAGAAAAGTCAGCTGCTATGTTTATAACATACTAAGGAATGTATTTGGTATTTGCACTTGATTGCAGTGGATACTGTAGTAGCAATCTGTACAGGCAAACCCGAGGATGATGATTTAAGCAACCTGCTGAGAATAGAATATGATTCAATAAAATTTCAGAATGCAACATCAGTTGCACCAAGACTTTACCCTGTTACTAAATCCATCCACGTAATTAAAGTGCCCATATTTTACACATTTCTGGGATTTAATTTGAGGTACTGGTACCCCTAAAATGATATATCAGTGGATTAAGTCGAAAAAACTGCTGCAATGTGTATTTCCATGTCCCCTCCTCTGCCTCTCTGGCGCTGCAGAAAGAACAGGCTGTTTGCGCCTGCCTCATTAATTATTTATGAGCACTCCTCCATTGGCTGACTGCACTTTGAGTGCCACGCTACCAGGCCTATCACAGTTCTCATTCTGGTGCATTGACGATCTCTCTGGTAAACACAGCTGAAAGACATGTTATTCTTGGATACAGCTGTAGAAGACCAGCCACATATTCATGGTCGGTTACAACAGGATGTTTCTGAATGGTAAGTTGCACCGTCCTCATGTTTGTTCAAGTTTTAGCAGGACAGTCGGCCAATGTAGGAGTAACATCCCGAGTTTCAGTACGGAGTTTCACTACGGAGTAATGTCTACGTTACTCTGTACTGCTGCATGTAGAGCATGCAGTGAGCAGTTTGGAACAGCTGTATCCTTGACAAGTTGCTGTAGGTTGAGCGTCTGTGGTGAAATGAGCCGAGCGAACCGACACGACACGTCAGGAGAAATAAAAACGTATCCACTGGTCTCAAACAGTAACTTTCTTAGGATGAATGTTCACGGACACGTTCTCTTCCTTGCATCCCTCCACGCTGCAGTGTTTCTTCAGTGCTGTTTGTTGTGGTTAGCCTGTGGTAGCTAACAAGCTGCTAGCTCAACAACATGTCTGCTTGGTGTCGCGTTCAGTGTGGAGGGGGGGGTGCTGAGTGCGGAGCTTATATACAGTCTATGGTTTGGAGGCTGGACTGGTACCGGCTGGGTGGGGCTGAGAGAAGAGTGCGATTCCATGATGACATCATACGGAGAGGAAGTACGAAACACGACGTTTCAATAACATATTTCTTAGAATGGACTGAGTGAAAAAGTCTGCGGAGTGACTGCTTTCATACATTGAGGGTACTTACTGACCCCCTTCAAGTCTTTATGGATAGTAAAAGCCCAGAAAATGAATTTGACACAACATGGGCCCTTTAATACTGTTTTGACTCAAAAAAACATGTTTCTTCTGTCGGTGTATAGCTTTGATTTCAGATATGGAAACAAATTAATAACTTGGGGTGGCTGTGGCTTAGTGGTGGAGCGGTCGTCCTCCAACCAGAAGGTCGGTAGATGGATTCTCCTAAATGGCCCCTCCATAGATGTTGAATCCACTAATTGTAAGTTGCTCTTGATAAAAGCGTCCACTGACATGTAATGTAAAATAGAACTTAACTTCTTATCCTTGTTTTTTTTCTCTCCAGTAACTTTGACAATGTACATGCATGAGAATTACTTCAGACCCAAGTGTAAAAATAAACGAATTTTGATTGTATTACAAAAAGCCACAAGTCCCTCCTTACTTACTCTTTTTTGGCAAGAGCGTGTGAATCAGCATTACAACATTTCAGTCTCTGAAATGACAACAGTTGACAAACACTGATAGGATAAGCAGATCATAAAGCAATGTTTTGAGGCTAATTGAGCGGCTTTGCTTTCCACAACAGCACATTGAATAATCCAAAAGCAACAGAAGACATCGCATAGATTCATCCTGCATCTGATATATATATAAATATAGATATATATATATATTACTTTTACTTCAGGGTTAGGTATTTGTTGCCTATACTTTAGTAATTGTTTAACATGTACTCTTGACAGACTATTTCTACTGTGTAGTATTAGTACTTTAGTTTCCTCGTCGTCCTCCAGGGGTCACTGTTGGCTCTGAACTCGGAGTATCTGTTTTCCTGCTGCTGGCTCTCTTTGCTCGCTCCGAGACTCAAAGTGCGCAGAAAGGAGGAACATGTGCGCCGTGCAGCTGCTGCGGGTGTCGGTACACGAGCGGATCAGCGCTGCCGCTGAAGACTTTCTGCTGCAGGTGGAGAAAGGAGGAGGAAAGGCTCAAGTCCCGGCGATGAGAGCGATGCTCACCGAGCGGCTAACGGCGGCGGCGGAGGAGATCGTATCTGTGTTTGAGGAAACCGTGGTGGAGTACGAAAACAGAGTGGAGCGGTCAGAGCGGGAGATCTGCCGCCAGAGGAGGCTGCTCGATGCCGTGATGCAGCCCGAAGTCCGGCTGCACAGAGCAGGTCAGTCCCTACTCACTGGAGCCGGAAAGCTAGTGGAGCTAAGCTGCTGTTTGGTAGCTAAGCTAGTGGAGCTAAGCTGCTGTGTGCTACCTAAACTAGTGGAGCTAAGCTGCTCTGTGCTACCTCAGCTAGTGGAGCTAAGCTGCTGTGAGCTAGCTAAGCTAGTGGAGCTAAGCTGCTGTGTGCTAGCTCAGCTAGTGGAGCTAAGCTGCTCTGTGCTAGCTAAGCTAAGACAGACACAGGAAACATTTGTGAGTTGTGGCTCTAAAATCTATTTAATGTGAGCAGAGCAGCTCATCACTAACTGCTTCAGGAAGTTGATCTGAAGTTTAACTAAATCTTTAAAAGCATTAACACAAAGTGTAGAAGACACAAATATAAAGTCAGGTCCAATTAAAAATCCTTATTACAGTTCAAAGAATAGAAAATAAGAAATAGCATGAGATAAAATAGGAGAATGAAAGTCAGTCAGTGACTGAATATAAAGCCTCAGATGTGACTGAATAAAAGGCAGCGACAAACAGAAAAGACTTGATTTAAAAGTTGTAACAGACATGAAATATTTTCTATTTATTCTTGTGAGAAAATAAACTCAGTAAAATCTGTTTTCATGGATTTTCCACTGACAGTTGTTGATGTGAAATCTTTTAATTTTGCAACAACATTGACATAATTGTCTGTGTGAAACGACCGAGTCATTCCCGAAACTTCTGTTTTCATTTAGCAGTTGTACTCACTGTCATATTCAACAGATAAACATTACCTGTGCTGAAAGATGATTCTCTCTGTATATTCTGCTATGAACTGCGCACAGAACAGTGCACATACAAGTACATGTAAGTATGTCGTAAGTACATCATACCTTAAAATGAAGGCTACTTATCCAGTGTAAAAAAAACACCTACATGCATGAAAGCAAACAAGAAAACACTTAACAGATATTCTACAATTTATTCAGCATGAAATAATGAACATAAATGACCATGTAATTCTGGCATTTCAAACCCAGGATTAACCTGCACACTACTGTAGCCTCACAAACTACATATCATTCTATCAAACTACAGAAGTCTGGTGTCACTGGCTCAGACAGAGCCACTCTTATTTAAGAAAAGAATTGATAAAGTATTGGTTTCGAAACAAAAATTGTTGGAATTGTGACACTGTTTGAGACCAAAAAACATACCTCTCTACTCCCCCTGCAGACTTCCTGCAACTGGTGAGTAAAGAAGAGGCTCCCTCTGAGCAGCAGCGGTGGAGCCCCCTTGTGGACCAAGAGGACCCAGAGCCCCCCCACATTAAAGAGGAACAGGAGGAACCGTGGACCAATCAGAAGGGAGAGCCGCTTCAACAACTGGAGGAGGCTGATATCAAGTTCACATTGACTCCTGTCGCTGTGAAGAATGAAGAAGAGAAACCTCAGTTGACACAGCTTCATCAGAGTCAGACTGAGGAGAACAGTGTGGACTGTGGAGGACCAGAACCAGCCAGGAACTCAGGTCCTGATGGACATTTACAACCAGGTCCTGAGGACAAGACTGAAGACTCTTCTGAGACTGAAGTCAGTGATGATGATTGGATGGAGACCAGGGAACCTCGGTCTGGTTTAAATACAAGAAATAACAAACAGCCTCTAAGTGATATGAGATGTAAAACTGATAAGAAATCATTTAGTTGCTCTGAGTGTGGTAAAAGATTTAGACATGAGACCTGTCTCACGAGACATATGACAATTCATACAGGAGAGAAACCATTTAGTTGCTCTGAGTGTGGTAAAAGATTTAGACATGAGACCTATCTAACTAGACATATGACAATTCATACAGGAGAGAAACCATTTAGTTGCATTGAGTGTGGTAAAAGATTCAGACTAAACGGCAGTCTAACTTCACACATGAGAAGTCATACAGGAGATAAACCATTTAGTTGCTCTAAGTGTGATAAAAGATTTTCGCATAGTTGTCACTTAAAGCGTCATGTGAGCGTTCATACTGGAGAGAAACCATTTTGTTGCTCCGAGTGTGGTAAAACATTTCGACTAAAGGGCTTTCTAACTGAACATATGAGAAGTCATACAGGAGAGAAACCATTTAGTTGCTCTGAGTGTGCTAAAAGATTTGGTAATAAGGGCGATCTTACTGTACATAGTAGAATTCATACAGGAGAGAAACCATTTAGTTGCTCTGAGTGTGCTAAAAGATTTAGTCATAAGGGTGCTCTTACTGTACATAGTAGAACTCATACAGGAGAGAAACCATTTAGTTGCTCTGATTGTGCTAAAAGATTTAATAATAAGGGCGATCTTACTGTACATAGTAGAATTCATACAGGAGAGAAACCATTTCGTTGCTCTGAGTGTGCTAAAAGATTTAGTAATAAGGGCGATCTTACTGTACATAGTAGAACTCATACAGGAGAGAAACCATTTAGTTGCACTCAGTGTGGTAAAACATTTGGCAAAAGTGGCTCATTAACTGTACATATGAGAAGTCATAAGGGCGCTCTTACTGTACATAGTAGAATTCATACAGGAGAGAAACCATTTAGTTGCTCTCAGTGGTAAAAGATTTATAGGAAACTTTGAGTTAAAGAAGCATGTGACAATTCATACAGGAGAGAAACCATTTAGTTGCACTCAGTGTGGTAAAACATTTAGCCAAAGTGGCAAATTAACTCATCATATGAGGAGTCAGACAGGAGAGAAACCATTTAGTTGCACTCAGTGTGGTCAAAGTTTTTGAGGAGACATTAGAGGTGCCATCATTTCTTGATTCTTTGATGCATCATGATGCGGACTTGGGCGACTTCATCTATGCAGTGACTGAACGTAATTGATATAAGTTTACCGCTACGTTCGTTGTTTTAACAATGTCCTTCCTAAGGTTGGGAACCCAAACTCATTTCCTACGTTGTAGCAGTAACGGGCCCGAGCACGCGCACTTTGAAGCCTGTTGCGGTTAGTGGAGAGAGCGATCATTGACCAAGCGCACGTCTCCGCGTTGCATGCGTTTTGCGCACTGCGGCAAGGATAAACGCTTCACTTCCTGCGTCAGTCACGCGATGTCGATCCTTGCCTGCTAATTGCTCATTGCGGTCCACGCTATCAATTGCACATCACACTGTGAACATTTTATGTAAATCAAATGATAGTTGTAAAACAAAGCTTACTTCCTGTTGCCAGTAGGTGGCGCCATCACTATTATTAGGTACAGACTAATCGATCTGTTCAAGTAGGGACTCTGATGTAGCGTGAGCAATTTTGTGTCAATTGGACAATGTTACAACAACTTAATTATCACACTGATCAGTAGGTGGCGCTATGACCATGAACTAATATTAATATATGGAGCTGTTCAGGTCAGGATTGTGATTATAGGTCAGCATTTGGGGGCCGGTTGGATTATGCAGAGTGAAAGTCCTTCCTGTTTCATGGCGAATCAGTAGGCGGCGCTATGACACTGAGGAAATATTGACACATAGAGCTGTTCAGGCTTGGACTCTGATCATGAGACAGAAGTTTGGTGGTGATAGGACAATGCACAGTTGAGTTATGACAACATCGTCTCCTTTGGCAAAGGATGAACCTTCGCCGCACCTCAATGTTTACACGGTTTGAGGAAATGTCACAATTCTGACCATGATCCAATGACTTGACTGAGCTCTTTTGAGCTGTATATTGTAAAGCAGCCAAGAGCAGTGCATCAAAGTATAAAACATGTCACTTCCTGTAGCCAGCAGGTGGCGCTGTGATTTTAAGTCATGATTTCTGTGTAGATGTCATCAGGCCCGGACTCTTGTCTTACATGTCTAGTTTGGACTTGATTGGACCAAATATGTCCGAGATACAGAACCTCATGTTTTGATGGCGTGTAATCAAACTTCGATGCCACGCCACGGTCACACCGTGTGATGAAATCAAATATACCGAGTCAGTTTATATCTCCATCTTGTTGAGATGACATTCCCAGAAGTTGATCTGATGAAAGCCCAAGGACAAGTTCATCAGAGTAAAAATGTGGAAAATGGCCTCTAAAGTCAAAATGGCGGGCTTCCTGTTTGGTCTAGCATATCTAGCCAAGAGACTTATTTATTTGTTTGTTATGAAAAGACACATGTCCCTATCGATTTTTGTACATGTCGGCCAATCGTAGTGCCGGGGCTGCACTTTAGGGCGCGCTAGTCAGTTATTTTGCCACGCCCATTCCTTAAAACCATCTGAATGTCTGCAGGGGGGGGGGGCTGTTGTTACACAAATGTAGTTTGAGTGAGATACAACCATGAACACTGAAGTTACAGCAATTTCGTGTGTCATGGCGAGTTGATGAACTTTGACGCCACGCCACTATTATGGTGTTTGACGAAAAGTCCCAGTAATCTTATGCCTTCATTATCAATGTCTTGAGACCCTTTTGACACAGTTTGACATGGTTTCTGGCAGTGGGTGAGAAGGAATACCTCCAAGTGTAAGATGTTCAAAAAACAAGACTTCCTGTTGCCATCAGGGGGCGCTGTGATTTTAAGTCATGATTTCTGTGTAGATGTCATCAGGCCGGGACTCTTGTCTTACATGTCTAGTTTGGACTCGATTGGACCATGTATGTCTGAGATACAGAACCTCGTGTTTTGATGGCGTGTAATCAAACTTTGATGCCACGGTCACACCGTGTGACGAAAAATCAATCTTTGAGATAGTTTTTATCTCCAACTTGTTTAGATGACACTCATCTCAATTTGAAGTTGATCTGATGAAAGCCCTGGGACAAGTTCGTCAAAGTAAAAATGTGAAAAATGGCCACTAAATGCAAAATGGTGTGCTTCCTTGAGACTTTTTTGTTTGTCTGGTCATGATACACCTGGGCTACGATTTTTGTGAAGATCGGTCAAAGGGAAACCTAGGGGCTGCGTTCCAGGTGGCGCTGTTGAGCCATTTTGCCACGCCCATTTCAAATGACTCCAGAATATGTAAATTTTCACCACTTTCTAATTTTCTGCAGAGTTTGGTAAGAATTTGAGCATGTTAAAGCCCTCAAAAAGCCAATTCATTTGGCATAGAATAATAAGAATAATCCTTACAATTTCAATAGGGCCTCCCACCATCGGTGCTCGGGCCCTAATTAGATCCGAATCCAAAATGCCATGTACTGGGTACCCGTTAAATCTTTTGGATTATTTCCGTCATGTTTATCGGTTCCTAAACTGCAAGGATGCCATATGTATCTGCCAGGACGTGTCTGGTGGAGGTCCCTACCACCAGACATTTGAAACATTGACTCTCTCTCCATTTTAAAATCTCATCTAAAAACTCATCATTTTAAACAGGCATATTCCATTTGATTGTCTTCCATTTTGCAAACTACACGCTTTATTCACTGTTAATTTTATTTATTTTATTGATGTTTTTGATACATTGTTTTTTTATGTTTTTATCTCTGCTGTGTAAGATGACCTTGAGTGCTCTGAAACGCTAGAAATAAAATGTTGTCTTGTAAAAATAAAACAATGTATTTTATGTATTATGAATGCATGTGAAAAAACTGGTTCTCCAAAGAAGAGGAGCAACATCCCAACCAGCCCAGACCCTCATCAGTTTGCCTTCAGAACCAACAGATTATCAGTTTATACACCTCTGGCGGAAAATATCACCTACGTCAGAATGGATACTGGACTTCCTCACAAACAGACCCCCAGGGCTGTGTACTCAGCCCCCTCCCGTTCACACTGTACACCCATGAAAATTCATATCGAGAGGAAATCAATGAATCAATATATATATATATATATATATATTACTTTTACTTCAGGATTAGGTAATTGTTGCCTATGCTTTAGTACTTGTTTAACATGTACTCTTGACAGACTATTTCTACTGTGTAGTATTAGTACTTTAGTTTCCTCGTCGTCCTCCAGTCCAGCAGGGGTCACTGTTGGCTCTGAACTCGGTGTCTTTGTTTACTTGCTGCTGGCTCTCTTTCCTCGCTCCGAGACTCAAAGTGCGCAGAAAGGAGGAACATGTGCGCCGTGCAGCTGCTGCGGGTGTCGGTACATGAGCGGATCAGCGCTGCCGCTGAAGACTTTCTGCTGCAGGTGGAGAAAGGAGAAGAAACGGCTCAAGTCCCGGCGATGAGAGCGATGCTCACCGAGCGGCTAACGGCGGCGGCGGAGGAGATCGTATCTGTGTTTGAGGAAACCGTGGCGGAGTACGAAGACAGAGTGGAGCGGTCAGAGCGGGAGATCTGCCGCCAGAGGAGGCTGCTCGATGCCGTGATGAAGCCCGAAGTCCGGCTGCACAGAGCAGGTCAGTCCCTGCTCCCTGGAGCCGGAAAGCTAGCGGAGCTAGTTGAGCTAAGCTGCTCTGTTCTAGCTCAGCTAGTGGAGCTTGCTTTTCTAAGACAGACACAGGAAACATTTGTGAGTTGTGGCTCTAAAATCTATTTAATGTGAGCAGAGCAGCTCATCACTAACTGCTTCAAGAAGTTGATCTGAAGTTTAACTAAATCTTTAAAAGCATTAAGACAAAGTGTAGAAGACACAAATATAAACGTCAGGTATAAATGTCAGGTCCAATTAAAAATCCTTATTACAGTTCAAAGAATAGAAAATAAGAAATAGCATGAGATAAAATAGGAGAATGAAAGTCAGTCAGTGACTGAATATAAAGCCTCAGATGTGACTGAATAAAAGGCAGCGACAAACAGAAAAGACTTGATTTAAAAGTTGTAACAGACATGAAATATTTTCTATTTATTCTTGTGAGAAAATAAACGCAGTAAAATCTGTTTTCATGGATTTTCCACTGACAGTTGTTGATGTGAAATCTTTTAATTTTGCAACAACATTGACATAATTGTCTGCGTGAAACGACCGAGTCATTCCCGAAACTTCTGTTTTCATTTAGCAGTTGCACACTACTGTAGCCTCACAAACTACATATCATTCTATCAAACTACAGAAGTCTGGTGCCACTGGCTCAGATGGAGCCACTCTCTTATTTAAGAAAATAATCGATAAAGTATTGGTGTAGAAACAAAAATTGTTGGAATTGTGACACTGTTTGAGACCAAACAACATCATACCTCTCGACTCCCCCTGCAGACTTCCTGCAACTGGTGAGTAAAGAAGAGGCTCCCTCTGAGCAGCAGCAGTGGAGCCCCCTTGTGGACCAGGAGGACCCAGAGCCCCCCCACATTAAAGAGGAACAGGAGGAACCGTGGACCAATCAGAAGGGAGAGCAGCTTCAACAACTGGAGGAGGCTGATATCAAGTTCACATTGACTCCTGTCGCTGTGAAGAATGAAGAAGATGAAGAGAAACCTCAGTTGTCACAGCTTCATCAGAGTCAGACTGAGGAGAACAGTGCGGACTGTGGAGGACCAGAACCAGCCAGGAACTCAGGTCCTGATGGACATTTACAACCAGGTCCTGAGGACAAGACTGAAGAATCTTCTGAGACTGAAGACTCGTCTGAGACTGAAGTCAGTGATGTTGATGATTGGATGGAGACCAGGGAACCTCGGTCTGGTTTAAATACAAGAAATAACAAACATTCTCTAAGTGATATGAGATGTAAAACTGACAAGAAATCATTTAGTTGCTCTGAGTGTGGTAAAAGATTTAACCGAAAGTACAATCTGAATACACACATGAGGGTTCATACAGGAGAGAAACCCTTTAGTTGTTCTGAGTGTGGTAACAGATTTAGAAATAAGGCACATCTAACTATACATATGAGAAGTCATACAGAAAAGAAACCCTTTAGTTGCTCTGAGTGTGATAAAATATTTAACCATCAGGCCGAATTAAAGATGCATATGAAGAGTCATACAGAAGAGAAACCCTTTAGTTGCTCTGAGTGTGGTAAAAGATTTATACATGAGACCGATCTAACTATGCATATTAAGAGTCATACAGAAGAGAAACCCTTTAGTTGCTCTCAGTGTGATAAAAGATTTTCGCTGAATGCTCACTTAAAGCGTCACGTGAGCATTCATACTGGAGAGAAACCATTTAGTTGCTCCGAGTGTGGTAAAACATTTAGACTAAAGGGCCTTCTAACTGAACATATGAGAAGTCATACAGGAGAGAAACCATTTACTTGCACTCAGTGTGGTAAAACCTTTCGTCATAGGGGCTTTCTAAATATTCATATAAGGAGTCATTCAGGAGAAAAATCCTTTAGTTGCACTCTGTGTGGTCATACATTTAGAGAAATGTCTGGTTTAAAGAGACATATGACAAGTCATACAGGAGAGAAACCATTTAGTTGCTCTGAGTGTGGTAGAAAATGTAATGATAAGAGCAAGATAACTGAACATATGAGAATTCATACAGGAGAGAAACCATTGAGTTGCACTAAGTGTGGTAAAGCATTTAGATATAAGAGACTTTTAAATCAACACATGAAGAGTCATACAGGAGTGAAACCCTTAAGTTGCACTTAGTGTGCAAAAAATTTAACAATACGTCCAACATTATATATATATGTATATATATCATTCATCCGTTTCTCAAGTCACTCTAACACTAATAAGTTCCCAGTTTGATTTATATAGTACATAGGGTATTATTATTATACATATTATTGGTACATATTATTTTCAGTATCATCTGCAAGATTTCCACTTACTGACACATTTGTTTCGTATGTTTCTTTCTCATGTAACTTTGTTATTTTATTTTTGTTTCCATTTATATTTACAATTAAGCCCTGGTTCTCAATAACTCAGTATACACTTTATATTGCATTTGCAATACACTTTTATTTTCACGTATTCTTTTTTTATTCTGCAAACTAGCAAAAGAATTTCCTCCAGGATTAATAGTCTTATCTTCCATTTAAATGGTTCCTATCACTGCATGATGTTTTCTCCTTCACTGTGGCAATATAATCTTTTTCTTTTTTAATATATTTCTTTCTCCCCATGTTGCACCGACTTGTTTCTTGACACAAATGACTGCTTATTCGTATGTGGCTTGTGTGATGGTGCACTACAGAGGCCCCTTTAATTTGCAATCTCTTTGCACTCATGATTATAACTTATCTCTTCAATGCTGTAACCGTTGTAGGGCAGTGTTTGTCTCATTCAGGTCTTTGTCAGAGCAAGTGGGCACCTCTGAGGATGTGGTCCATGGTCTGGGGAGTCTCACCACAGGGGGCTTGGTGTTGATTCCCCTCTTTGCCCTGGCTGTTTCCCAGTCCTCCCTGCTGAGAGTAGGCTTAGAATTTGTGCTTGGCAGGGCCTCGTTGTACAGGCCAGTCACTCTCCCTTCACATCTGCACTTGACAAAACTGAACTACTTTTCCTTCCTGGGAAAGGCACTCCCACCGATGACCTGACTCTTACCTTTGACAACTCTGTTAGCCCCCGCCCAGACTGCTAAGAGCCTGGGTGTGACACTCGACAGTCAACTCTCCCTTACTGCCAACATTATTGCAACGACCCGTTCCTGTAGATACATGCTGCACAACATCAGGAGAATATGTCCCCTTCTCACTCAGAAGGCGGCGCAGGTTCTGCTCCAGACTCTGGTCATCTCACGCCTAGACTATTGCAGCTCCCTCTTGGCAGGTCTACCTGCTAATGCCATCCGACCTTTGCAGCTCATCCAGAATGTAGCAGCTCAAGTGGTCTTTAACCTACCTAAATTCACTCACACTACTCCGCTCCTCCACTCCCTTCACTGGAAACAAATTAATAACTTGGGGCGGCTGTGGCTTAGTGGTCGTCCTCCAACCAGAAGATCGGTAGATGGATTCTCCTAAATGGCCCCTCCATAGATGTTGAATCCACTAATTGTAAGTTGCTCTTGATAAAAGCGTCCGCTGACCTGTAATGTAAAATAGAACTTAACTGATATAAGGTTACCGCTACGTTTGTTGTTTTAACAATGTTCTGCCTAACGCCGGGTTTACACAGGACGCGGAAGCGCAGCGCCGCGCCATTCTCAAGTGCGCAGCCACCTGGCTGTTCACACCGGACGCGCATTTCTCCGCGCCGGTCAGCCCGCGATTCTGCTTTCTCCGCTTGTTGTTGTACCCGTTGAATGTAGGGGTTCGGGGGTAAATGATTGTCTTCATAGCCCCCCCCCGCCACCCCTCTCTTTCTCTCTCTGTCTATCTGCTTGTGTGCTTGTAGTGGATGGGCAGAGGGGGACATTTAATTATGTGATTGGGAAAATTAAAACTCCAGGACAACAGAAGGGGAATACAAAGTATGGGATGCATATTTGATAATTTATATCAAATAAAATATGTCATTTATATCGTTTAAAATCATTTTTCAGTGTGTTTCCTGGCGTCTCTGCGGCAGCGAAAAAATAGACTCGGCCGAAACCAACGGTGCAGGCGCAACGCGCGCTCGCGCGCCGCATCGGGCCTATGTGAGCGGCACAATTGTGCAACAGGGGGCGGAAAGGAGGCGCCTGGCTTTCCTTGGGCGTAAGGTTGGGAACCCAAACTCATTTCCAAATTAGATCCGAATCCAAAATGCCATGTACTGGGTACCCGTTAAATCTTTTGGATTATTTCCGTCCTGTTTATCGGTTCCTAAACTGCAAGGATGCCATATGTATCTGCCAGGACGTGTCTGGTGGAGGTCCCTACCACCAGACATTTGAAACATTGACTCTCTCCATTTTAAAAACTCATTTTAAACAGGCATATTCCATTTGATTGTCTTCCATTTTGCAAACTACACGCTTTATTCACTGTTAATTTTATTTATTTTATTGATGTTTTTGATACATTGTTTTTATCTCTGCTGTGTAAGGTGACCTTGAGTGCTCTGAAACGCTAGAAATAAAATGTTGTCTTGTTAAAATAAAACAATGTATTTTATGTATTATGAATGCAAAGAAGAGGAGCAACATCCCAACCAGCCCAGACCCACATCAGTTTGCCTTCAGAACCAACAGATCCACAGATGATGCCATCTCCACTCAGTTTATACACCTCTGGGGAAAATATCACCTACATCAGAATGGATACTGACTTCCTCACAAACAGGCCCCCTCCTGTTCACACTGTACACCCATGAAAATTCATATCGAGAGGAAATCAATTTGTCAAGTTGTTTCAATGAATAAATTAAAAAACATGTCAAAATTGAGTTAAACAACTATAATTGGTCCATATTTTGACAAATTGTGGTGCTAAACCCGCACTTAAAAGTCACTCAGTGTAGATCTATTGTTTGAGTAGGACACATTATCAGAACAGAGAGAAATGCCATTTATTTCACCTAAAAGTAAGACTGAAATGAACTTATCTCATTATAGTAGACATTGATCCTGTCCAGCTGCAGGTCACTGTCTGCATGGTATGTTCCACTTACGCTTTTTTGCATTGTGCTACCGTTAAGTAGCGGTTTTAATGAATTAACATATCCTCATTTAATCCCAGCGGTAACGTTCAGACGGATTTTAATTGGTTACTACAACATCTGATAAACTTACAATGGATGGACTGAATGATTTCAATGAAAAATTTTAAACATGTTAAAATGGCTTTAATTCGTCCACATTTCTACAAATTGTGGTGCAGAGAACACTGTGCTGCTTAACGTGAGCAAAACCAAGGAGCTGATTTATGACTTCAGGAAAAAAGAGGAAAAGACATACAACCCTGTTTACATCAGTGGAGCTGAGGTGGCGTAATATCACAGAGTCTGTCACTGTCATCCCACATCTCCACTCTGGAATATTCAGACAAGAATCATGCAACAAGTTGAGCTGGAACCAAAGAATTAAGACTTGAACCGTCTGTAGTTCTTTTCAAAAGGGCACATCCCTAATATTACATTACTTTACATTTCATTTAGCCTGCGTTTTTATCCAAAGCGATTTACAATAAGTGCATTCAACCATGAGCGTACAAACCCAGAACAATGAGAATCACGTTAGTACAATTTGCTTCAAAAAAGCCAAACTACTAAGTGCTACATGTAAGTACAATTTTTCAATCCAAGGTGTAGTTGGTAGAGATGTGTCTTTAATCTGCGGCGGAAGAGGTGTAAACCTCTCAAACACTTGAGTGAAACAAAATCTTAGCTCATACAATTCAAGGTAAGAACAAACAGTATAAACAAGCAATCTAGTTAACCTCATACTACAGATGCAGTAGTATTCTAGCAGATAAGCTTATTTAAAGAACATACTCAGCAGTCTAATAGTATGAAGCCCCCAGAAGGCCAATGCACATATAAATAACTAATAATATAATTAAGCAGTAAAAAGTAAATAAACAGAAAACCACAAAAAATATTTATGGGGGGGGTTCCTTGTCAGAGGAAAGCTTAAAGGGATAGTTCACCCTTCAAACTAAATAAAATTCACTTTTAAAAGGATTTTAAAATCTATACTCTAGATTATAAATCTAGTTGGTCTCACCTTGATATCCAAAATAGATTTTTATGTGTGGTGGATACATTTCAAAATCACGAATTAACATTACTTCCCAAAGAAAAACATTAAAATGTTCTATAAGTCATGATCAAATTTGTGAAATTATAAAAATCTGGGAACTTAATTTGTGTTAATCTTTTGAAAGTCGATGTAGGAAGCCATTTATGTTTATTGTTGGCATGTCATTATTTTGGTTAGATCACCTGCAGTATTATTTTTGGGCACTTGGTGGCGGTCATTAGATGCACAGGGCGTTATAGGTAGGGGCATCGATGACAGGAAATGTCAATAGTAAAGTCTCACTTTACTAAAACATTAATAATTTCTCAGTTTGATCTATTTAGAACATGTGCAATATTCTTTTCATCATTATTTCAGTATCATGTGCAATATCCTGTGTTACTTATCATTTCCACTTACTGACACTTGTGTAGTATTAGTTTCTGTCTCATGTAACTTATTTTATTTTTGTTTCCATTCATATTTACAAATAGGCCCTGGTTCTGCATTACTCAGTATACACTTTTTATTTCATTTTCACTTATTCTGTTTTATTATGCAATCTTGGAGCAAACTGGTTAAAGAATTTCCTCCAGGATTAATAGTCTCATCTTCCATTTAAATGGTTCATGTTTTCTGCTTCACTGTGGCAATATAAAATATTCCTTGTTTTTTGATATTTCTTTCTCCCCACGTTGCACCGACTCGTTTCTTGACACAAATGACTGCTTATCCGTATGTGGCTCATGGGATTTTAAACACTCATGGTACCTTGACTTTTTAATTCAGTCAAGCATTTAAACCCTTGTTTGACCTGATGTAAATTCAACATAAAAATAATAATTGTTGCATTAACTATTTTCAAGCATAAAAAAAGAAATCACAGCAGCCAATTGATGTTTGTCGTTTTTTTATTGTGGCAATACAAATACACAGTTTACTTAGATTTCTGGCTCTGTGCCTGTGCCTTCAGCACCTTGACGACGATCTTCTGCTCCTCAATCAGGAAAGCACGCTTGATCCTGAAATAAAGGCAAGAATGAATAAATGATTCATAATCATTAAAGTTCTTGTCACTAGCATTGTTCCAGTTTCTCAGAGAGGGTCAGGAGATGAAAAATCCATTTACCTGTCGCGGACACACTTGGCGCACATGGAGCCTCCGTAGGCCCGGCTGACGTGCTTCTTGGTCTTGGAGAGTCTCATCAGAACCTGAGGTCTAACAGCCCGAATCTGTGGGACAAAGAACACGGCCGCGATCAGAACACATTAGCGACAGTGGAAAAGTGTGATTGTTTGCACGCTGACAGACAACCAACTTCTGGGTTGTCTGTCAGTAGAAAAGTCAGCTGCTATGTTTATAACGTACTAATGAAGACATGAGCTCCGGGTAATATCCGGAGAATTGGCTACGGAGTTCACCCAGGGTTTCCCTTTCACACATGCACATCGCAGAAGGGGGTTTTCTGCACAGACACGTTTACAACAGCATCGAATCCTCCGTGTTCTTCAGACGAGAGATAGCTGCGGCTCTTTAATAACTCAAACTCTCGTGACATTTATCTGTGTGTTCTCCTGTATCTACGAAGATATGTTTTTTAAGTTTTTCATTTTTGCATCTGTTGGGTGTTAGGAGCGCCATCCACTTACACAGTGAAGGCAGCGGGGATCCCCTGCTGTGTTCACACATCGACTTCCCCTGGATTTCTACAAATATTATACTAGGAGGTCAGGCGGATAAAGTCTGTAGAAACTGCGGAGCGTCTCACTCAGACGTTTGCGCTCACACGTTCACCTCCTCAGGGGAAAATACAGAGGATCCTTGGAGTCCAGTGCATGTCTTAAAGTAGTATCTACTGATAACTAGTTTAGTGCGTTTGTGAGAACTGATGAGTCAACTTTACATTGTTCTTACAAAACTTAAAAGGAAAAGGAAATACAGGGATAGGAGGCAGGATTCAGTGTTTTGTCATCCATCACATACAATTACTGCCAACCTAAATTAGAGATTAGAAGTTGAGGTTTTGTATTTAAGAATTCAACTCTGGAGAACCACTAGAAGTTGGTCAGGTAGCTGTGGTCCATGAAGAGCAACCATCATGTCATATCTGACACTGATGTAGCCGAGGCAGGAGACCCACATGTATTAAAAAAGGTCCCAGCCCCCACACACACACACACACACACACTTAGAACAAGGACCCTGGGCCCAAATACGATGCTTGAACTTACTCCACGCAGTCTTCCTGGGCAGATGCCACATCCTGACTTGGGGGCCTTGCCGACCTTCTTGGTGTACAGGTACACGATGCGGTTACCTGGTGTCCGGGACCTGCGGGACAGGACGGTAACGATAGTTTACAGTCACAGTTTCAGCTTCACAGCCACACATCCACAGATTTCATTAAAAAGCTCACTCACAGTCTGGTTTTGTTGGAGGCGGTGTTGTAGGACAACCTACGGCGGTAAGTCAGGCGCTGCACCATTTTGAAGCTGTAAACAGACAAAACGCTCCCGGTTAGAAGTGGTACGTGATGCTAGGACGCTAGCTCTGCTAGCCATGCTACGAAGTCACCGCTACTAACCAAAGTATTACACCAATTCATTACATTGTTTGTTTTGTGCCACAGGAGCATTATTTAAAGCTTGAACTACACGTTAAATACGTCCATTATTGACGTAGTTGTGCACTACGGCCATTCTCCATCGCTCGGAGACTGGGGACGGCATGATTAAAAAAATACCCATAAAGCCCTCCATCTACTAAAATCACTACATCGTAGAGGACAGTGACGTTTCTCTTAGTGATATACAAACTTTTATTTGACACGTTTACTTCTAAATCGAAGGATTGCGGTGGATTTTCAGACTATAATCTTTGAGAGGTAAGCAGAAGCCGCCATACCTGCTGTCGCCGAAACCGGAAGAGGAAGGAGCTAGGCGTGTGTCACAGGTTAAAGTTCGCCCCGCGCAAGGACCGTCGCTGCCGCTAATTCTGCCCCCTGCTGGTGCTTTGGGTTCCTCCACCTCAACATACACGAGGTCAGTATGAAAACCTGTCGAGTGTAGAAACTTAATTAAATGCTTTTATTTTGTTGTAGTTTTCAGATTTGTATATTTGATGGAATGGAAAATTGTGATTTAAAATTTTGGGGGGGGCGTATTTTCAGTGGGGCAGCAAAACGCAACTAATTTATGGGTCGATTTACAAGGTTGCAGTCATTGTTTTGTTTTTCTAAAAAAGGAACTCGCACAGAATAGTATTATATTGTAATAGAGGACAACCATCTTAATTGTATTAACACTGCCCATTCATGAGATAATTGGAGGAGTCCTCCAGAACTGAATTTTACTCTCAAGTTTGTCCAGCAGGGGGAGGAAGTTTGCTATTTAGGTGAAATTTTCCAGTTTTATTCTAAAGGGGAGTAAATTAAGGCAGTTGTAATCTGACAGCCTCACAGGCATCAATTCATTCATTCATTCACATAATTTTTTTAAGTGAAATTGTGATGTTTAGTCAGTTAGGCCATTTTATTAACAGGACAGGTTACAGTGGGTGTCAACTATAGAATGATTTAGGATAAGATATCAATATAACTCCAACTAAAAGGTAGACTGGACTCTTTTTAAAAGTAATAAATTCACTTAATCTGACAAACATTTCTGAATAAAATCGAACTACAGACATGCATGTGGACTGTAAGTTTGAGAGAAGTAGTGGGAAGTAACATTCAATTTCAATCAGAAACAAGTGATTTGAATGAGATATTTCCCTAAAGACAAAAATGTGAACAATTTTGCAGGAATTGTTGCAATCATACAAAACACAGGAAATCTGTCTATCATGAACAATTTCTCGTGTTTTTATTGGCACACTTATTAGTGAATAGTGAGATTAGCACCTGGGAAGTTTAGGCGTAAAAAATAAGTCATTTCATTTTAATTGACTGT
This sequence comes from Hippoglossus stenolepis, assembly GCF_022539355.2. Taxonomy (NCBI): domain Eukaryota; kingdom Metazoa; phylum Chordata; class Actinopteri; order Pleuronectiformes; family Pleuronectidae; genus Hippoglossus; species Hippoglossus stenolepis. The sequence goes on along the minus strand of NC_061505.1, from coordinate 9,125,094 downwards.
GAATCTGGAACCTTGTCTCATTCAAAACAAAAGGAATTTGTTTCTGTTTTGTCAGGATATCAGATTTAAATCATCCCACATTCAGCATTAGTGTTGTGTCACAAAAATCAAACCAACAGCCTCTTTCATGTGTTTTGTAACACAGGACAAGTCCTTGATGTTGCAATTGCAACACGTTTGGTTAGTTCATGACCTGCGTTGTAACACTCATCAGACAAATGGATGCCCCATTTAAAGCAACACTATGTCACTTTTACTAAGCAACAGCGCCCTCTGCTGCCAAAAATATTTTTTATGTAGAGGTAAAAAATACAGCCTGTCAAAAGACCTAGAAGTCATTAAAAACCAGCGTTTATCTCCAATATTCAGTGAGGAAACGTTTAAAATATGAATAATTCGAAATAGAGTTTGGTGGATTTGTTCCAGCTGCAGCTCTTCTGGTTCAGGAAGCCGGGGATCATGGGTAATATACACAGTGGGACTTACACAGTCAGAGCTCCGGTCAAAAGATTGATAGGATTTGTTATTTCTCCAGATGAAAACCACTTTAACGCTCAGACACGAAGCCGAACAACATTCATCACCACTTGTGGCTGCAGAGGGTGCTGTTGCTCAGGAAAAAAATAAATAGTGTAGCTTTCAATACAAGAAAGTGTCAGGAATTATTTTAGAGACAGTGTTGTCTGAGGGGGTGAGTGGCTCTTTTTTTACATGTCCCAGCAGAGGAAGCATAGGCGTCATCTATAATGCGGCTTATACAACAATGGCCGCCCTCCATGTTGTGTTGTTGTAGTGTTTCCTGCCTGACAAGTCAAACTGTCCAACATGGAAAAAAACCTGTTCAGACTTAATGACTGAGTCCCACCTTTTTCTACAGGCGAGGAAACGTATTTTAAACACAACTCATGAGTCGTCCAGCAGATGGCAGGTTGCAGGACGGCACAGTGAGTATAATGAAGTTCTCAATCTCTGGGTTGTCATGTAAATCTCATCATACTGCACGGAACATACCTTCTTCTCCTGTACCTGTGCAAATGAAAATAAACATCTATCTATCTATCTATCTATCTATCTATCTATCTATCTATCTATCTATCTATCTACATACATCTAGCATGTGCAACCCTCTGCACAGTGCTATCATTACACGAGCCAATAGATCCTCTCTCTGATATAGCTGAAAGGAATATTTTTTAACTGAATGAACCTCCCTAATACAAATATTTATTTTGATTTACAAAATCTTGTTCATTATCCAAATTTCACCAGTTTGTATATTAGCACACTTCGCATGCCTTATTTCTGCCTTATTTCTTGCGAAGTTCACCAAAATGTGTCTGGAAGTAACCAGGCAGAGCTCCCTTCACACATCTAAGTGAATACTCAGGCACATAGAGGGTTAATACGTCCTCGAAAGTATTTAGGAACGAGGCATTTATTGCTTAAAAAGTGATGATTAGGTTCATCATCACAAGCATTCCCTTAAATCCTTTTGAAAAGTAATTTTTTCCAATATCTTTTAAATGATCTTAGCTGGGTTTTTCCTCAACGCAATTTTCAAATGACCATTACTAAGCTAAAGAGCGGGAAAAGCATCTGTGCCTTTTGAACAGTTTTTTGTAAAAGAAACAGTTCATGCTGACATCTCCAGGCACTGGAAAAACTGCAGCGTCCAAACGTCTCTAAAAATAAGTGAAACTTCCCTGAATGTGTCCGTCATCAAAGAGGTGCTGTGTCACGAAGCTCCGTTAACAGATGGTCAGCTTGGCGTCCTGTTTGTTGCAAGTGTTTGGCAAAAGCAAAGTTCAGTGACAACACGAGGCTCTGTACAGTGTGTCTCCACATTTCATCTTTTCTAATGGAAGACACTACCTGTCTGGCTTGTGCTTCACTTAGTCTGAACTCTTCATGGGCTGCATTCGGTTTTCACATGTAATTATTTTACACAGTTTCTTTTTTTATTGTTTCATGATCAACACTAACAGAACAAACCACTTAATGATGTTTGACATGTCATTATTTAAAGCTATATAAATATATACATATCTTTACAAATATTTTATTTAAGGGACACCTGGACTCAAATTTACATCTATATTTAAGACCTTTTTAGAAAAAGAGTACTGCACAGTTAAATCACCTTATTTATCCTTCTATATATAATTTAAATGACCCTCAGCTCCTCATACACAGAAAGTCATTTTTTTGATTGGAAACTTTTATTTTTTTCATTACCGGTGACCTCTACAGGTTGAAGCTAGTTCTACACGATCTGGTAAGGGATTGATTTGATTAAATCCAGATGTGATGTGACCTGGGATTAACCCGTTGTACACGAGAGGTCTCCGACAAAGGGTGTCAAGGAGATTCGCGCCAACTCCGGGGCACACTGAGGTACACGCGCGCACAAATAATTAGTAGCGCCCGCAGGCACTAACTAATTTCCATGTTAATCCAAGAAATTCATGATTCTTAGATAATCTTAGAGGATTTTTGTCTTTAAATTTTGAGGAAGCCCTACGTCGCCTCCCCACTCCGTCAATCCTGACTAGTCAAAGATGAACCACATCACCTTAAGTGCACTTGGTTATGCAAGCCTCCCCACCCTCCCCACCCCAAACCCCCACCCCTCCATATCTCCTTGGGCCTTCTGTGTAATCTGCTGAGATTTAAACCTGCTGCTCCTGTTTAATAAATCCACTGCGATTAAAATAGGATTACAGCTCTGCTTTCGCCTTCCTAATGACATCAGAGCATGAAACATTTTTCCACTTTTTTTTTTCCATTCGTCTGGGTTTTTTTTTTTTTTTCTCAAACTCACTCGTTCACTCGCCCCCTTCAACTAAACAGAAGGGCGGTGGTGATTTTCAACTTCTTTCCCTCCCCTGCTTCCAAAAACTCATCCATGCAGCCCAGCAGGTCGGCCCATCTGTGGGACTGTCGACGGGAGGATTAACCTCATAATGCAGCACACATCCTGTATCAATGCCGTCCTTCTTCACATCAGACTTCTCAATGACCGATGGCGGCCAAAGAAAATATGCTGCAGCGTCTGGTCGTTGTTAGATCGAATCTTGAAAACCTTGGTGCAAAATCGAATCTGTACTTTTTGGCTTTGTCTCATGGATGCAAAGCCGTGAAATATTGAGTAACAGCCTCCAGAGGTCATAAGGACAAACCGCACATGTTGTCCTGCCTGCTTTTAGTCATGTGAAGGAAAGGATGGAGCGAGCAGATCAATAAGACTCCTCTGTCCTGTTTGTCCTTCCGTAGCATCGTCCTGTCCTGCGATGGTTAAATGTTGTATGGTCACAGAGGGCAAAGATTGATTGGATTTTTTACTTGTTTACTTGGGCTAAGCTCATGACCCCAGCAGAGAAATCTTTTTAAGATAATGTATTCTACTTTAATACTGTAGCTTAACAGCTTTCAGCCAAACGTAAAAAGTTGGACGTGAAGTGTTTGATTCTGCAGCTTCTACGGAACTTCCAGTGTTTGCTGATGATGTAAAAGGCTCATGACGGCGATCACGTTTTGAGTTAGAAGTCTCACCTCAGACAAAATACACTAGTACCTCCTCCCTGCAATGGTTTACGGTCTAGTTCAGCAGTGACTGTCTGTAAACATGTGAGCAGCTGATGGATACATCTTTTTGTTGCAGTTCATTGTTGAGACTAAGGGGATTAAATGGTTGTATGCAGTTCAAAATTTAGTATAAAGGTTCACGTTTGGTATTAGGAGACCACTGTTTCATTTGTAATTAACATGATCAATCAGAAATGCAAACGTAGCACAGAGGTTAATCCTACTATTATGTCTCGGAGACTTGAACTGCGGTTCACATTTTATGATTAAAAATACATATAGTGGATTGATTTTCTATGCTGGTAGTGTGCCTCTATAGCGGTGGCATGACTGAAATATCTACCCAACTGGCCTATTTACCCATCTATCCAACTACTGGATGCATTTCAACTCAATTTTGTACAGACATTTGTGATCATTTTCAGACATGAGCTCCAATAAAGGTCCAGACCCAATCTTCTGGACTTTGTCCTTCACATATGAAGAACGCGGCAGGAGATTGTCGGCGTCAGACACTTTCACAACAACAGGAAATGTTCGAAACATGGGTAGATAATACAGGAGGCAGGACATAAAAATAAAAAAATCACATGTTTTTGTTTATAGCACATCGACAGCTTCAGACCTCCAGCAGCTCTCGAACCTTGTGGTCTTTCTATGCTGACATCTCTGTCAGCGTGTTCTACATGTATGCCAACTTCTTTAATTCCCTAGATATGGACTCATTCCTGCTCTATTCTCATATGGGCTCACTCAGACATTTCACCAGGGGGCAGATACCCTGACTTTTTTTATATGGCGCCAATCTATACGTGCAATAGCTTATTTGGTTCCTGACCCAATACCTGCAAATTTAATTACATTATAATCAGTATTTATTGCTAATTATCACATTTTAGCATGCTAACATACTAAACAAAGATTGTGACCATGTTAAACATCATTATGTTACGTTAAAGCATACTGAGACTCTTGCAAAGCTGTAGAAAAAACGAAGATCATATTCTTTGGGAGGAATGTGCTGAAATGTTTAAATTTTACGAATATATATAAATACAGACATTTCCTCACCAAAATTAAATATAGGCAGAGTAGAGAGAACAATAAGTAAATGTATTATGTGCTACAGGAAATCCAACAATTACAAAACACGATCAGTAGAACCATGCAATTGCAAATGTATTCAGTGATGACAAATGTGAATTAGTTTGAAAATGCTGGCTGCACTACACTGTATAAATGTTTACTTGGACCACCAGTGAAAGCAGGGTCTTACTGATCAGTGGATCATCATAATCATTAATTTCTTTAAGAGCTACTAATGCTGCTAAAATGATTATTCCCACCCTCCGCCTGTTTTTTAGCTGAAATGGTCTCCCCATGTTATCTTTGAACAGTCTTGCTATTGTGTTAGTACTCAGGCCATTTGCCTTTAAGAGTAAAATTAACTCGGCCTCATTGATTCACTATTTACAATCCGAGCATCCCATTGGTGCCTGTGCACAGTTTGTTTTGCTGACTGCATTTTCCTAAGGGGCAGGTGGTCTATCCAAGCCTCTTTGTGGAGACCTGTGATGGTGGGGGGTTGCTAATATGAGGGTTTCAACATCTAATCCACAGCAAGTCTCTTAGAAAAGACTCTTATCCCAGGGCTCTCCACTTTCACTGCTTCCCTCATCTAAGCGTCAGTAAAATGTCCTTGTTTAATAGAAATAATTCAATACACTGCTTCAGTCAATTGTCCTTTCCTCTCCACCGGAAAAAACTTGCTTGGTTATCATCACCCTGTCTATCCCCCGCTGCCCCCTGCCCCATTGCTGACAAATCCATTCAACTATGTGGGGCACAAAGGCTCGGATTTAGCTGTCGGGCCAAAGCGAGGGTGGGCCGGGTGGGGGGCAGGGCCAGCATGGAAATTTCTGTTGTTTTTGTCAGAGCACAGATTTCAGACAAATCAAAACAATTGCCGCCATCACCCCCTCCAAACCCCCTTCCTCCCCACCACAACCCACCTGACCGGTGACAAGTCATCACTTTTATGCTGGAAACGTTGCCAGATGGGGGCGGCCCGTGCGGGTGGCGTGCAGCGGAGGCTTGCGTATGCACTGGGGGGGCCATTGTTGAAAAAGAGCTGACGGCCTGGATGGGATCTCATTTGATAGGCAAAAATATTGACAGATCTAAGTCGAAGAGCCGGGTTCACGGGCACTTTTTGTGACGATGATGTTTACAGATCAGATACATGTGCTCATGCAGCTAATTATATCAACACGAACCAATCTGATATTGTGACAGTGTGTGTGTGTGTGAAGAAGAGTCAATATTCAAACAAACTTTTTGATTCACTATCTGCAGACAGGTTTATGACACAGGGTCGACATACAGATAATTGGGCTTAATCCCAAATTAGATTTTATCTTTTCATATTGTGTCATCCTCACTCTTTGAAGTCAAAATGTAATTTCCTCAAACTTTAAAGCTAAGGGTACTCCGGTGATTTTTAATATTGGGTATGTATTAAGTTGGGGTAGTCACAAATGACATAAATTAAATTTAAAATGTCAATATTAAAGCAGCAGCAGCCGAGATATCTTGCACATCTTTTAACTGTAGATAATTCTGGATCCTACATTTCCCATAATGCATCTTAGTAATGCTCCCTTTAATTGGAACTGGAGAGCATGCGGTTTTCGATGTGAGAAGTCCCACAATTCAAGGCCTGCATCCTTCATCGGCTGCATTCGTAGACTGATTGCCGAGTGGATCCTTCCCGGCCCAACATATCCCATGATTCATTGCTCTTTAGTGACGAACAGCTGACTGGCTAATTGGCTAACTGGCTAGCAGTGTGTTTTTCTTTTGTCCCGGAAGTTATAGTAGAAGCTGCGGGTAAAGCATGTTGTGTTACCTTGAATAAAATTGGAAATTTCTTTCAGTGTGAACATGATTGGAAACATTTTGGATAATATCACTGCATTAGTCAACCAAACATGTAACAAAGGTCTTTAAAAGTTTTTAGACATTTTAAAGAAGAATTCTTACATATTATATCTTTAACTTACCATCCAGCAAAATATGAACTTCCATGGCCTCTGAAAATGTCAACAAACACGTCACAGGTCATGAATATCCCAACAGAGGGGCGTTCATGTGGACTCTTCTCATATTAGACCCCTCCTGTGCTCTGAATTTAACCTTAACCCTTCATTAAAACCCCACTTCTCAAGTTTATATGTTGAATCTCAGTTTGAAAAACTCTCTCCAAACCACAAAGGACGTTACACGACACCTTTCACGGGTTGGAAAAATACTCCTTCTGAAAAGTAAACTGAACTTTGTATGTGAAATTTACTTAATGCTCTTTAATTCTTCAAAATGACAGATGGGTGGTGGCGAAAAACCCTGCTGCTCAGTCCAGTCTTATCAAACCCCAGCCATCTGATCGATGCAACCTACTTATGTGTTCATTCACCACTCAGATCCTCTTTATAATCAGCTTGACAGTCGCCACCAGCTTGTTCTTGTGGAAAAAAACTTGGGCCTGGCTGGTGAGGAAGCCCAGTGGCAATAGCTCCAGTGTGAAAACCAGTGCATTATGGATGTAGCGAGGGAATCGATCTCAATCACTTTGAACAGAATTAATAGTCGTCTGGACATTTGGGTGCGAGCGCATTCCACTCGGGGCCACTTTGGGCTGGTGATAGGGAAACGGGATTGACTTTACTCTATGAAGGTTAAGTCTTCATGGGTTATTTTGACATTAGATAAATGAGAATTCGCTTTGTCGGAAAGAGTTAAGATGAGGAGACCCTCGCAAAACCACAACAACAGCAGTTTTCCTCCTATTTCTAGTGTGAAGGCTAAAATAAGCTAACCAGCTGCTGGTTGTAGCCTTATATACATAATATGTAACAGTGTAAACAATCTTCTTATCTAATAAACTGTAAAGCATATTCCCCAAAATATCAAAATACTACTTAAAGCAACATTTTGCTGTGATGGAAGCTTTCACATCTAATGTAATGCATGATGTATTTATATTACCTCATCAACTATTAAAAGGCATTTGGACAGAACATTTTCTTATGGCTACCAAGAACTACCAAATCAGCTAATTTTGCACAATCAACAAAACGTCTGACTATTGACAATCTTAGGTAACTCAAACTAATGCTCTGCTCCCTGTTAGGTAACAAGAGGCAGCTACTGTGGAGAGCAGAGCAGAGAGGGGGCAATCAATGAGGTCAGTGAATCATGATTTATCATACAGCACCAGGACATTAGTGTCACACATACTTTGTCACACTGTGTAGAGTTGCATTTCTGCGTCTCCCCAGCAGGGTTTGACCCGCCGACTAATGCTAAGTTGTTGGGGGAAGCCTGGGTATTGGTGAAAAAATTAAGCAAACTGGCACATAAAGAATGCACGACTCTTTCCATTGGTACTAAGTAATGCCAAAAACCTGGTTCAAATATTGGCGAATTTGTTTAGTTGCTTTCTTGCTATGATTTAGAGAAGAGGATTGACACCACTATCATGGCTGTGTAGTAAACATCGAACTACACCTAGGAGCTGTTAGCCTATAGCGTAGCTTTGAGTTAGCTAGTTAGTTGTATCTGTGCTCTATAGCTCTGTGATTTTCAAATTGCTTTTAAATTGTTTGTCTGCTCACTCCCTATGAGGCTTTTTTTTAATTTTGAGGAAAACATATGTCCAGGTCCAGGAACTCAAAGTGGTTTGAAAAATGTAAAAGGCCTTTAACTAAATGGGCTTGAATCATTATAATACACCAACGTCATCAGGGTAAACTGACACAGAGACAAAGTCATTTCAGTCACTACAGGTGTGCAGGGTGAAAATATGCAATATTGTACCTGGCCTCTAGGGGGATTTTACAATAAATACAATATAGTAAATAGAAGAGACAAGGTCCTCCCACATTTAAGGTTTTTCCTTGGCCTCTAGGGGCATGACACAACAAAATGGAGGAAGTCCCCCTACTGGCTGTCAAGAACACCATTGTTGTTAACCCTTTAATACACAACAAGGGTCAAAAGTGACCCGTATTCATTTCCTATGTTATTTCATGCATGGTATAGTTTCTTTACTATATCTTTGAAATAAATATATTCTATCATTGAATATTCAAGGTATTCACTAAATATCTTGTTTTACATTCCCACAAATCATTGTTTATTTCTCCTTTATTACTTATCAACAAACATCAATTTTGTACTTCTACATCAATTCTACACGCGTGGGGCAAAAATGACCCATCCAGTATGTATTCACTAAGGAACACCTGCCATACATTTGACACAGCTGCTTTTGCACATCTGATGCATGTTAGTCTTATTTTACAATACATTAGTGAGAAAGAGAAGTATGTACAATACTTAGCTGTTGATGTATTCTTTTCTGGCTAGCTAACCATAGCTATAGATCAATAAAATAAAACTCGAAATAGAACAGCATATACTAAATAGACTGAATGATGTGTGTTTGAAAATATTCTTGTGCTTTTGATTTCCTTTATCCAGAGTGTTAGTAGGGCTGGTCGCAATCATTCCAGATTTACGGCTGAAATGGTCATAAAGATGCTGCAGGATGATGAGGAGGCAATTCTTGGTCTTGATTCTGAGTCTAAATTCTCTTATGCTAATGACCTAGACAAAACCACTTCGAGTGCCTGAACCTGGATTCTTCATACATAAGTTTTTTACATTTGATTCCCTTCCATGTGCACCAGGGGTTTGAGGGACACCAGAAGCCACCTCTCTTTGCTTTAACATTGTTTCATTGTTTGCTTTTCAACCATTGTTTTTTTGTTTTCATTTTCAACTTGTAAAGCACCTTGTGTTTTGAAAGGTGCCATACAAAGTTCACTCTTCTATTCTTCTCCTTATTATTATTATATAGTTCACAATAGTATACAATATGATATAACAATTGTATGCAACTAAACTTTAATATATAGAATCCAATCTTACAAAGTGGTGTGTGTGTGTGTGTGTGTGTGTGTGTGTGTGTGTGTGTGTGTGTGTGTGTGTGTGTGTGTGTGTGTGTGTGTGTGTGTGTGTGTGTGTGTGTGTGTGTGTGTGTGTGTGTGTATTTTGGTGGAGCAGCACGTTGCAGGGTGATCTTTGAGAAATGGATCCACCTCCGTGCAATGCATAACCTTGAAATGACCCGAGCTCTTCTCACATGCACCAGCTGCTGAGCTGTAACACGTCCACCTGTTCCGTCACCAGAGGAATAATCCTAATAATAATAATAATAAATAAATAGTTCCTTTGCTGTGTAACCACGGCAACTCCTCCCTCAATACGCACCGTCACCAAAGCCCCCGCCGCGTGAACGGAGCATGGGAGGATGCGCCTTCTGCAGCTCACCTGGCTTCATGCACACAGCAGCCGCTTCACGTGCTGAGCGCAGCCCGGTGACATATTGTGCTACACGGTGATTTATTTTATTTTGTAATGCTCTCTCATCCGACCCGGGAGGGATGCTGCTGCTGCTGCTGCTGTGAGGAGGCACAGAGGTGAGCGCAGTTTTCTCCTCTCCCCTCCTCTTCCAAAGCTCCTCCTCTGTCGTCGGAGAGCGGTCACAATTTTTTTTGATTTGCTCAATGAGAGCAAGAGGGCACCGGAGAGGAGAGCGGATTTCAACGTGCTGCCGTGCCGGAGCATCCTGCTTTTCCTCGCCTCTGTCAAAGGTAAGGCAATGACCGCGGCGCGTCCAGCAGCCTGTCCGCGCATCATGGTCATGCGCCTCGCCGGGGGGGGGGGACTGATGCTGGGCTGCTGTGGTCGGGGATGATGATGATGGTGCTGATGGTGCTGATGGTGGTGCGCTGTTTGTTGTGTGCTGGTGCCGCTGCGTAAGGGCGCAGGCACCAGTGAAGGGCAGACAGGGAGGGTAGACAGAGTTGTGAGTGGAGCCGGAGGGGCCGTGCATCCGCGGGAAGTCGAAACAGGACTCGTGTTTTCTATCTGCTTTTACCTGAGCGGCGGCGGCGGCGTCGGCGTCACAGTGTTCTCCGTTTTCCACTGACTGCAGCCAAGTGGTGTCCGTGCACCGTCGGCCTTCACATTCCGTCCCAATTTCCCAGGTAAAAACAGGAGATTGCACATTTCGAATATCCGTCCGTGCGTCTTAATGGACAGAATATTTCTATCAGTTAAACCACCATCATCATCATCATCATCATCCTTATCTCTGACCAGGCAGCAAGTTTCTCTGCTATGTTTGTGTTTCGTGTGGTTTCAGTTTACTTGCACTGTAGTTAAAACACAAAATATAAAAGTATGGAGTTACCGTGAGTCTTTGTAATGACTGCAAATCTCACTTAGATCCTCTTTATTTATCATCAGATTTACAATGTTGATTGATTTTTCATTTCATGTGATATAGAGATTAACTTCAGCGTGCTGGGAGAATGATCCTTATTTGATTACTGTCAAAACCACGCATTAAATATGAATTTTAATCTGAGTATTCCACATGTAACTGGTCATTTTTTACTTTAATATTTGGATTAATCTACAACGATCTCTTCGGGCTGTGGTCAGGAGTAGATTATCCCTGATTTATACATTGTCATCTCTTCAACAGCGACGCTGATGATGGTATTAATTGATTTGGCTTTTGTTTGTTAAACTTTTACATTTGATGTATTTGAAGGAATATTGGAAATATTATTAAATTCTGTTAGTATTAAATTCAATTAATATTTGTCTCATTTAACTTTCCAGTGTTTAAAATAAACAGTGTCATCATATTTAAACCAGTATTCTAATTACTTTTGTACTCTGTTGACTTTATTTCCTAACTTAATAATTTCTCTTCTTCATTCTTTTGACATTTGCCAGCAGAGGCTAATATGAAGACATCATTTGGCAAACCAGACCCTGGAAAGCACCTACAATCTATTCAACTCATTCGAAACTGAAGACAACACCATGCTTTGTCTCCAGTAAAACCTGCTCCGCACCCTCTTCCTATCTAGCCACTGAGAGTGAGGACACTAAGAGCTGCATAGCCATGGGTTCAGATAAAGGCTGCATGGATACACAAGAGCGACGACCCATATTGGGTGCTGCCTGCAAGCGGCAGGGTCACCGGTGTCTGCGGAAAAAGCTGAGGCCCGTGCGAATCTTGGGGTTCATGTTCAGCCTTGTGGCCTTAAGTGCTCTCTCCTTCAGTGCCTTGACCAGGAGCTCAGGTGGTCTCAGTGAGCCGGCGCTCCCCCAGGAGAGTCTCCACCAGTCGGCCCCCCACAGAACTCTGCTGTTCACCCAACACCAGATGGACCCCAATGTGTCAGCAGACATACCAATAGCCATGCAATCTACAGCAAATAGCAACAAGAGCCAGGGGGATTACCCACCAGACGCTTTCACCCTTGAGGAGCGGCGCCAAGGGGCGGTGGCCTTCCACATGTTTGGCATGATCTACATGTTCATTGCCTTAGCCATAGTGTGTGACGAGTTTTTCGTCCCGGCGCTCACAGTCATCACCGAGAAGCTGACCATTTCGGATGACGTGGCAGGCGCCACCTTCATGGCGGCGGGCGGCTCAGCCCCAGAACTCTTCACCTCCATCATCGGCGTCTTCATCTCACACAGCAACGTGGGCATCGGGACCATCGTGGGCTCGGCCGTCTTCAATATTCTCTTTGTCATTGGGATGTGCGCCATCTTCTCCAAGGAGATCCTCAACTTGACATGGTGGCCGCTCTTCCGCGACGTCTCCTTCTACATCCTGGATCTGATCTTGCTCATCATCTTCTTCCTGGATAACATCATCTCCATGTGGGAAAGTATCACGCTGCTCTCGGGCTACGCCGCCTACGTGATCTTCATGAAGTTCAACAGCAGTATGGAGGGCTTCGTCAAACGTTGCATGAACAACAATCAAGTGGTAGAAGTAGCGGTGCAGCCCAAGGTGAGTTGGCTTCTTGATCCGTATTATTATCATTAATGTTTATTTCTCCCACCACCTTTCACCACCATCTCCTCTTACATATAATCATGTATAAATTGTCAGACTATGTGGAAGTTCCAGTAGGTGGGCAGGAGTGCGTTTAACTATTTTGGTTGAAGAAAATGACCTTAAATAGTCATAGTCACACTCATCCTTTTACACATTTCATGAAGCCAATGTGTTCGTCAGACTTGCTTTGATACGTGTTTCAGTTGAGCCAAAAGTGAAAATGAACCCAGTTTGTTAGTGGAGTTAGTTGTTTTTCAACTCCACACTTTTTTCCTCTCCGCAACCAAATTACCATTCTCAAAGGAAATCCTCACAGATCTCCTGCTCCTGACCATTTATTGTGCGACAGCTGACACCAAACATATGGTTTATGACACTGGCTCATGTGATATATGTTCCTCACATTAGCATGAGGAAAATAAGAGAAATTCCAACTTGCTTTCAACAGCTAAACCGACCATTGTGCGTTAATATGGCTGGAGCAGCGCTGGCATACAGTATTCCTCTGTGGGATTAATAAAACACAGTCAAATGTGTAATTCTGGGTTAAGCTCTACAAATTGTGTCCCAGTCTGACAAACAAATCCCTTGGGAAGTCTCAGGAGCTATTGTTTTCCCCCAGTTAAAGATTTCCCACATAAACACTGTATTGAAATTGTTGTGTAAACATGTAAACCACATGAAGCTTGATGAGGTGAACCACACATAGTAAACAGGTTCAGGTTTGCTGCGATTGTCTCGTTTGTCCCGTGCTCTCCTCCATGTTTATTCTCTTCAGGCTATTTACAGACAGTCAGTGCGGTAATTTACTTAAAAATAAACATCTAACAGTCAGACAGCAGAAATTGTTGCATTACTTCACATAACATTCGCCCCCTCAATGACACTTGAGGGCAAAAGACGCTGCAGTGCAATTTGATACCGGTGTAGAGATTATCCGGACGGATTTAGATTTCTTTGTGACATGAGATGGAAATGAAATTTAGAGAAAGTTATATTGTAAAGCCTTCATTAAACCAGGATTTATTCTAGGTACATAAAGGATATCTAAACGCCAGGTTGCACAATGTGGAGAGAAACTCTGGAAGAAACCAACGCCGCCATTTGCTCTTCAGCGTGTTCACCAAAAATGCTAAAAATAATAACGCACTCTCTTCTTTTTAAAGAGCAGTTGTTTTTCTCTCTGTCCTATTTGTGCTGCATTACTTTGATTCAGAGACGAATGAGAAGTGAGGTTCACAGGCTGAGTGCCAGAGAAAGACTGAGGTGACCTTGAGGTGCAATGGATTCTGGGTACTTTGGCCAAGAGAGAGGTGTGCGTTTCTGTGTGTGTGTGGAAAGACAAACTTTGACAGTTCAATCGATCAGATCCTGCCATCATGTCTCATATCCCACATTGCTTAGAGCACATTTAGATTCTCCTCTCTCATGCATTGTGGGTAACAATCCCTCGGCCGCACCCCTGAGCCGCCTGCTTTGAAAACGCATACAACATCAAATGATTTCACCAGGTACAGACTTCCTGTTAACCTCCTTTTTAGTTTCAGGGTCTACAGGGTTAATGAAACCAGAAAGGCACAAATATTATTAGAATATGATCATCTAAACACCCTTTCTTAATCAAGCTCTGACGCTTTGGGGACGGAAGAGTGTTATTTTGAGATTTAATTGGCAATTTCGCAGGCATGTGCGTGTTTCATACATGAGCAGAGGAAAGTAAGACGAGAGGGCAAGGACAAGGATAAGCGAGAGATTTTCCTGCAAAATCTCGGAGCTGCTTTGTCTCTCTGTGTTTTCAGGTGGCAGTCACAACTATTATTTATAGAGAACGTTTCGAAACACGGGTTGCCTGTGTTACACGAGTTCCACAGCAGAGGCCTGGTCGCCTTCAGTGGCAAGTCGAGCTTTTTGCAGCCGTGACTCCCCGCCGGAGTATCTAAAGCAGCGATCAGCCTCATAGGGAGTGAGCAGATCAGATATTGGCAGGAGTCACCATTCAAGGCTTTAAATACAAGCAGTCAAGTCTTAAAATCTAAATCCAAAACTCACAGGTAGCCAGTGAAGCAAGGATTGTCGTGATGCGCTCGCTAGAAGCCTCGCAGCAGCGTTCGGAACGGCCGTACTCCCTCCATGTTTTGATGAACCGAGAGCAGCTTTTCTATAAGTTAATAATTTGAGCGTCTCTCTCAGTTGATGCTGTGCCCTTGAAATGAACACTTGATTAAAATGGGCTTCCCTGAGATTACTTTGTGCATTATGATATTGGGATGTCCCTGTTGTGTGTCACATTGCACAGGCAGTGAGCAAAAGAGGAGAGGTGGTGCTTTGTCGTCCGTGTGATGTTCTACATTTAGAAGTCACCGGTCAATTTTGTACCGTCTGCGTCCGCTGCCTGTTGTGTTGTTGCGTAACCGCCGCTGCTGTGTTCTCGTTCTCTGAAAGGTTTCTTTTGTGCAACTTATGTAAAAGTAAATGCCTTTGAAAATAACTCCATTGCTCCTAAAGTGTGAGAGCATTTTTTAAATGTATTTATTTATTTTTTGACGCCTAACATTATCAATAGAATACAAAGACATCTCACTTCTACACAGAGGATGCTGGCTTCTTCAAAGTCATTGTTAAATCAGCAGTTCAACGGTCAACCTCATCAATCAAAAATAAATCTGCAATAATCTCTCAATCCACTTAACACAACCGTGAGTGCTACATAATCCTGTGCATTTACGACTGACTTGGAATTACGGCAAAATTGCATAGTAGAGTTTATTTTCCCAACAAGGTTCGAGGTGTGATTAAATGTTTTAAATCTTGGCTGTAGCAAAACACCTGCATATTTGAAATCCTCATGAAATTTACTGTCAGCCAAACCATTAATGATGATGATAATGACAATTTGGGGAAAATAGACTGAAATAAACTTAGCTTGAACGTAAGACCATACTATATCATGATAATTAAATCAAATATTAGGTTTACTGCTTAATGCAACTGCCAACAAATTAAACCTTAATTAGTTGTTTGTTTGTTTTTTTGGCAACACTAACAAGCCTAAAACATAAAATTGACATTTTAAACTGAGTTTAATGAGTGCAAATGTATTATTCACTCCTCCTTTTGCTCAAGTTTGGTCTCCTCCAACCCTTCAGGAAATATGTCTCTTAGCTGCTGAATGTGTTTACTAGCTAGCCGTTAACTAAAGCCACTTTTTCCACTGGTTCTAACCACTAACTTTTTCGGAAATGGGAATGG
The DNA here is from genome assembly GCF_022539355.2 of Hippoglossus stenolepis. Lineage (NCBI taxonomy): Eukaryota > Metazoa > Chordata > Actinopteri > Pleuronectiformes > Pleuronectidae > Hippoglossus > Hippoglossus stenolepis. The sequence goes on along the minus strand of NC_061505.1, from coordinate 9,109,265 downwards.
CAACAATCTACATTCTCTCTCGGGTCAAATGACTCAGTAGACGTGGAATTTGATCGGCTCCTGTTCCGGCTCCGATCGGCAGTGATGGAAAAATTGCACCCGGGTGAAAGTGCTAATTTCTTTGTCTTTATTTTGGCATACTTGATTATTTTTTTTGATGTTATGACTCACATTGACCTTCCGGGCATTGGCGATTTATAACCTTGAAGTCTTCTGTCCCTTTTAGTTTCCACTTCTCAGGAAAAACGTGCAACAGCGTCTTTTTTCTTTGTATCACGTAAGATGCAACCCTGGTGAGACGGCGAAATACCAGCTCGTTCGTTAAATCTAACATGATGCACCGAGGGGAAACAAACGAAAGGCAAACTCTTCCCCTGGTAATGGGAAAATAGTTAATTGCCTCTTTTTAGTGGCAATACCCACATTTAAAAAACCTGCGCTGTGAAAGAGAAATAAGGTTGTCTGGCCAAAGGCAGAGTACAGTTGGTTTTAATAGCTTTTAAAAAACAAATGCCTGTTACATCAGTGCACAACAGTGCAATTTCTTTCTGTTAGAAGTTTCTTAAAAAGTGATTGGGCTGAATATGCTTAAAAGTTGTCTATAGTAGAGTGCTAATTCTAACAAAGTAGGTTTGTTTCAAAGAGCATTTCAAATACATACATTCATTTTACCCACTGAGGATATACAAATGTTGCTTAAACTTCGACTACATAACTTAAAAGGTGAAGAGAAATCAAAGTATAACACAAAAATCTGACCTCAGCTCAATAATTCAGTTTCATATACAGTGATAGGATCTTGTAATCCTGTTTCACTTCACTTGATCCTCGTGCATGATGTGATTTCATCTGGTTATCAGTGACCGAAGCAAATGTTGATGGAAGTATTTATCTATTAATTATGGCCTGATTGGTGGTTAATACCTTTGTTTACCTAATGAGTGCTTAGCTGCTGGTTAATCTTAAAACAAGGGCACTCGTCCTCAGCCCAGAGAGTTAGGACGCCACCTCTGCAATCGTGACTCTAATGAGTCACGGCCCTGTAATCTGTGGCAGTCATCCACGTTTATTCCGTTTAAAATCATAATGTTCTTTTTAAAATCAATTTAAATCCATTTACAAGACCAAAATGACAAAGCATATACAGGTTTAGGGGAAATGGTGTCACTTTAAACTAGTAATTTCCGATAATAAGGCTTCAAAAGTGGTGTATCCCCAGATAGCATAGATGTAGGCCACTTCAGGCAATGATGCAGCACTTCTGACCTTCTTGTGGCCTGGACAAAATGGATGAAAACCTAAAGTTGTCCACTTGTAAAATAGCAAATGTGGCCTAAATATCCCCAAACAAACGTGGGCCTTTTTTTTATAGCAAACATGCAGTGTTCTAGGCAAGTTGTAATCTGGATGTGAAGCTAAAGTAACCCATGTGGTAAATATGGCTAATATGGTCCAAATAGCACAAGACAAATTTAAGCCACCTTTGGGTGACATGTGGTATTGCTATGGCTTCCTTTGCCCCAGATCCGGCAAACGGGAGGGTACCGCTCAAGTGCCATCATGCCACGTGGTATGTGGGCCAGATGTGGGCCAAATCTGGGCCAAAACAATTATGCTATGTGGGTCTGGAAAAAAGTAACATTAACACATCGCAGTATGATTTAATCCAATACAATTCTCCTGCAAAATACAAACGTTTTTTTGTTGTTTGCTTGCAGTAAATGTATCGTGCTTCCACAAGTCAGCCCCCTCTGCGTTAATGCCAAAGGGGGAGTTGAATGTCAGCCATCTTGGCCCTGCAGCGGTTCGTAGGTCAAAGACGGCCTCACTATATAATATTGCTGCCTTTAATTGTTGCACGTTCCGTTACAGTTAAGCCTCTTAGTCTAGTTGTGTGGTCGGTGACTTAACGGGACCGAGTCGACTCACGCTCTGTGCACAAAGGTCTGATTACTGAGCACTGGGTCACTCTGCGTGTGTACAGGGGCCGGAAAAGGTCACCCAACGCCCGATGCCCTACATGCCCCATCTGAATGCACGCATCTCACGCCCACGCACTCTGTGAATCCTCACTGTACACGCTGCAGAGGCACAGCTCAAGGTCACAGAGGAGCCACAAGCTCGAATGATCATGGCGGCACAAGATGGAGGAGTGCGAATATCTCTGATTCAAGCATTTTTCACTGGAGGAGCAACAGCTGCGTTTGTACTAGAGTTGGCTTTTGCATGCGGATGGTGTTCCACTGGAGCAGCCATTTGTCCAAACTCTTTCTTTCTGCATGCAAAAGGAATGGCCCAGTAAACCATGCCAATCAATGCTGACTTCTGCGCAAAAACTCCACAATGAAAGTAGTATTATTTTCCCATTCCAATCTGGACTTCTTTTCCTCACACACCTATTGTTACAGATTTTATCATTTCAAAACCTTGTGTATCTCTGAGAGAGGTCAGGTCTGACATGGCATGATGTCAGATTTATTAGGCGCTGCAGAGTAGGCTTACTCCGGCCGTACATGGCATTAGAAGGGTCTTTCATCATCTGCACACCCCCTCCTCAGGGCCACCTCACCAGGCCGGCCCGGGCTTATCTTGTTATCTTGTGGCCTCTCATTGTTTGGCTGATGGACTGACTGGCTGCTTTTGAAAATACGGGCTCAGACAGATCAGATTAGCCAGCACTTTGTGCACTGTGGCTTCATGAAAGACAGAGGAGTGACACCCCCACCCACTCCTACTTGTAGTGATCGTCGTGACGTACCGAAAATCAGGGTTTGTCAGTCATGACGATGAAGCCAAAGTCAGTTTGTCATCCTCAGGAAAGAGCAGCACATAGTAGCTGAATAGTTGGTTTCATTGAACAATAATTGAAGCAAAGATGGTAGCTCTTTACATTAAATCATGAGTGTGACATCAGTAATCGATTGAAATGATAAGTAATGGTGAGACATTCAAGGAAAACATCTGTTACTTGTGTGCAGATCAGTGTCTAGGTAAGATTCTGCATCCAACCACAATATTAGATTCCTGCTATCATCGAGCCTGGATAAGCCAGTGGGTATCGAGGCAGATGTTGGTTCTGCTGAGATGGAAGGTGTGACCTCTGATGCATTACCAATCTATAAATAGCGTCACAGAGGCGAGATCTTCCATCAGGATGCGCTTCAAAGATCGGTTACAAACCTGATTCTGTGCGGGGAGCAGACTGTTTGTGTTTCTTCCCTGTGGATTTGGGCATCTGAGCACCAGTGCTGATGCCATACACCTTCTGTTCACACATAAAAAAACAGTTGTTGTATGCTGCTGCTGGCTGTGCTGCTTTTCATTTTTATCCAAGTGAACTCCCACCTCGCACACTGTAATATCAGGCTGCGCCACATGAGCTACCTGTTTATCTTAGTCGTGGGTGACGTGTGCATGGGATTATCTTCCATTATGACGGTTGTCAAGCTACAATCCAGATGTGCACAGATAAACTCCTCCTTTTGGGCTTGACTGGATAATAAAAGCAGTTGTAAAGCTAATTGCAGGGAAATCCCATTTTGAATTACCGTAAAAGAACCGTACACAAAAACATAAATCTCCCTTTTCAGTGCAGGGATGTTGAGGTTCAAAATAATTGAATCTATTTCGCTTTGCCTTCTGTGTGGTAAGTGCCCTCGTCCTTGATTTGAGCTCTGTATTTCTATGGCAGCAGTGACGTTATGAATGTTTGTATCCTTTTTAAAAGAGAAGTTGTAGTAGTGACCGTGGTTTGAAGCTAAATTTAAAAAATAAGTGGAGGTTAAATGTTTGTGTATTGGCCAAGGTTACTGAGTGGTGGACGGAGAGAGCAAAATAAAAGCCCTCCACAGCTACAGGAGCAGAGTTTGATGGAAAGTAGAGGAAAATTCACTGTTCACTGATGGTTTGATGCTCTAAGTCTAATTGTAAAAAAGCTTTGCTTAGTTGTCCTTGTTTATGTGTGTGGGCCTTGGCGTTGTTTTAATGTTATATGTGCGCACCTTTGCAAACATGTGCAGCATGTACTTCATTCTGTAGCTTTAGCTTGGCCCGTGACAACAGGGAGCCGGGGTCTAAAAATATAAAAATATAAATCCTGTGACTTGGCTCTCACCATGACGATGAGAAGGTTTTATCACCTGTTCCAGCTGTGGCGTACTTTCTATAGAGGAGGGAGAGGTGAGTGCGCTACTGTAGACCCTATAATTAGCTTTCCTGTTTCCGAGCTCTTACCTTGTTGTTGCGCTGTTTGACCAGTCAATCGAGATAAAGGTATTGTTCAGATAAATCCAGAGCTGAGGCTGTTGCTACTTTCACCCTCTCTGCCTCTATTGTCTGCAATTATTCCGCAAGCTCTCTTGGCTGTGTCGTTACCCGCCGACGCCCCGCTTTTGTCCGAACGTAATTTAATCGCATTCAACGGAAACAGTTGCACACATGAAGTTCTTATTTGCATCACAGGGAGCTGACAGCAGCTTCTTATGTTGTCCTTAATTGGCTGTTGAACAATTTGGCTTCCCCCTCTTCATTCTTATCGGAGTGGACCGTGGTTCTTCACTGCCTCCTCAGTGTTGTTAATGATTTGAAGGTCACCCCGTCACTTACCCCAGTTGCTGTGTAATCATGTAAGAGCACAGTGTCGTCTGCCTTGAAAAGCAATGCATATTATTTTTGTCCAATAGAAGAAAAAAGAGAAGCTCATTATCTGTCTCTGCATAGAAATTCACTCTTAATTAAATTTTGTAATATCGTCAATATTTACATTTTTACGAAAAAGATAATTTTTCGTCTTTTACAGTGCGATGAATTTTGTTCAGTTGCTCATGGATTGTTGACGCCAGCACTCCCGTACTGAGTCTGGAGCTGAAACGATTACTTAATTAATCAATTAGTCAATTGAGAGAAAATGTATCAATTTTGATAATCAAGAAAATCATTATTACGTATTTTACATTGAGCATAAATGAGCCTTTAGTTTAAATCCATATGCGTCATCATTTTGAAGTATTGTTTTCTCCCCCGCCAGCTGCTAAGATCAGTTCTTTTGTAGTCTTGATGACCACTCAAAGCACACACACATTCATATAGGGCATCTATCTAAAGTCACAGCCTTAAGGGCCAATCAGTATCTTGCCCAGGACACTTCGGCATAGGGAAAGACTGGGATCGAACCGCCCACCCTCTGGTTAGAGGACGACCCACTCTACCCCTGAGCCACAGCCGCCCTAGATTAAGGTTGTAAAGCATCAGTTTGCTGCAACTCGAACCCCATCTTAAAAACCTTTATAATAAATGTATTCCCAAACTATTATTGTGCTAGTTCACATTGAGCCCAATCTCTGCCATTGGTGCAGCACCATGGACAGCACCTCCTCACCCTTCTCTCCTTATGTTTTCTTAAATGTAGTGGTACCAATTTTCATCCAGGGCTACCCATAATACCTTGTGAATAAGACAAAGAGCTAATAATGCAGCAACAGGCCTTGTGTTTTCCATTCTAGTGGAGGACTCCTCCACATCCTTGTTATCAGTCCTCATTTACGTCTCCTTTGTTTCGGTGATGTGGGTGGATAAGTCATGATTGGCTGACCACTACTGATGTGAGGGTCTTTTTTTGTTGAGGGCCACTCCACACTTGATGCAACTCTAAAACAAGGGGAAGGGTTAAAGGAGAGATTCGGGACAAGTGGAGGGTGCTTTCCTGAAATGGATTACGCAGAGTTTTTTTTCCCGAGAGGGCACCTTAACTTAACTGCATGATAGAGACATTGGATTTTAAAAAGCTGTCACACTTTATGGCCCAGGCTGAGCAACTGATCTCGGTACAGGCCCAGTCATGAAACCCTTTTTTGATGTGGCAGAGACAGCCTGAACTGCTCTGGCTCCAGCTGTAACTGCTGTCCTCATTGGAGGCCATTAGGACTTGAGTGTTGTTTTAGATCATCGGATATGATGTGAACTGTTGTGGTCTTAAAGGGTCAGAGGAAGGTTTTTTTTATTTAATGCTTGGAATTAATTATTTTCCCACATTTACCTCATCAAATTAAATCAGGATGTCAGTGTTATGAAGAAGGCCAAAAAAAAAAAATGCAATTCTTGAAAACCTGAAATTAGCTTTTTTGTTTTTTTCTTTTGTGCTGAGGGAGAGCCTGAAGGTGAAATGTTGAGGCTTGCAAGAAAATGAAAGCCTTATCGATCACGGGCTATTTTTGAAAGCGGGGTCAAATTAGCTAATGTAACAGCACTGTAAAAGCATCATGTGAAGGGCACAGAGATCTCTATCTCATGGGTGTATGAAATGACAGCCCAGCAAGATAGAATCGGTGCATACTGTATGTGGCCGAGGACTGGTGGGCCTTATATACATACATAGCCCCTTCCTCGGGGGGAGTTTTGACCCTCAACGTCAGCCTTACTAAGCCGCAGCAGCTGACCATTACATCAGCTCCGATAGTCATGGTTCCTGTAATACCCGTAATTTGTGAAATCCATGGCGATAATGTCTGCGCATCATCTGGCGTATAGATCTCCCAGCTGCAGACGCATGCAGCCACACACAGAGAACCACAGAGGAGCTGAAAACCAAATTTAAGAGAGAAACTCTTAAAACGGAAGTGATTGCAATCAGACAGTCTCTAATGAGCTAATTAGAATACGCTTGGTGGTGTAGTGAATCTGCTGAGAGGCTCTTCCCGCTCTGTCATCGTCTGAGCGTGTTACGTCCATCACTGATGAGATTGATGCACAAGATGCACGAGGCTACCCCCTTACCCAACGCCATCCACACTCAAGCCCACCAAGGTGACCCCAGAGGGCTCTATCAGCATATAAGCCCGTCATGTACTTAATGTAAGGGGCCAACGGGCAGGAAGCTTCCTTTGGACACACACACACCTCCAGCTCATCTCCAAGTTGAGGTCTGTGGTGTGACGTGTGTGTGTGTGCGCGTGTGTGTGTGTGTACGTGTGTGTGCGTGTGTGTGTGCTCTTTCACTCGATCGGAAGTGACTACGGTATGTGCTGACAGTGCAACGACTAAACAAAGCCTTTGGTCTTTGGTCAGGATTATGTGGGTGAGGTGGAATAAAAGTAGTGGTTGCTGTCTCGATGGGAAAATTGACCTCAAAACATTATCTCATTTTGATCTGGACTTTACCGGGTCACCATGATATTAAAGTAGGATTTAACTGCAGAACTAAACTAAAACTAAAGGATAAGACTGCTAATAATTTTATACTTTTATACTATATTTTATAATGTCATTAAAATTAAAATAACAATGTTGAAAAAAATCTTACAACATTAAAGAAAGGGGAAAATTAATTTCTGGATCCGTACTAAACTTTTATGTGTTCTTCCATTCCCCATATCATCCTTCCATTTCGAGGCAATCCCACAAATGCTGTCCTGTTGCCATGAATTTCACGACAATATCAAAACTGTATTAATCCATTAGACTCCTCACAAATGCACTATTTGCTCATACATGCTTTGAAGCCCTCTTGATTTGACGAACACAAAACGCGTCCTTGTTGACATTACGTGCCCTTGTGGTGTAAGGTGGACTCCATGCAGCAGTACAGTATTGTGCTTTCAGTTTACATTGGTGGGCAACTTGAATACAAATACCGGCAGATACCTTTCACCTACTGGTGGCTCGGATTTTGTTGACGTTATAAAATAGTGAAAAAACACATCATCAGTGACTGGCAGACTAAACAAAGACTGCAGAAATACTGAGAAAGCTGGAAAGTACTGTGGAGGCTACATTTTAGCCCTGTGACGAATACCTGGGGGAAAAAGCAGGTTACCCAAATGCCTTAGGGCAACTAGATTTGGACCATGCCAACAATGGATTGTGGTCTGGTTGTTGCTGTTGAGAAAGCCCTTCTCTCTGTAAAATGAAAGTCTCAGCATGAGGAAATAGCAGCACCATATAAACCTAAACCAAAAACAAGAAGTAAGTCACTCTCGGAGCATACAGATAAACAGGAGAGGGCAGCTAAATAAAAAATCTGGGGCAGAGCGTGACGCAGTGGGAGCGCGTTCGACGAGGTGCAGGATAAAAATCCAGATATACAGGTGAAACTTCCCTCATCGACAGCAGAGAAGACACCGGCCTTGTGTTGTTTACCGCCTGTGCCGATCAAAACCAGCACTGATCTAACGGGAATGACGAACAGCGGGTTTGATCAGGAGGTCATTACTCCACTTCATGCTCTCGCTCCGCTGAAGCATCACCACATTTGTAGCATTATCATTAAGGGAAGGGGAAACGTAACCGGGTGCCCGTTCAAACTCCGCTTTGTGTCATTACAGTCACTTGCAAAAATGACACAGCAGTTTTTCTTCTCCCATTAGTCTCCCAAAAGCCTGAGTCTGATTGGTTCACGGGGCGGGGGGGTAAGAGGAAGCAATTTTGGCTCAGTCCTGATGAGCGCTGCCTTGTGGGAAATCAGCATCGTGGCAGCTCCTGTAATTAGTTCTGCTTGTTAGAAAAAAATGAAGGGGTTACTAATTAGCAAGTGGATGGCTTCTTGACTTGTTGTGCATCTTTTCCCTCCTTTTCCTCGAAGATCATCATTATCGTCTCCAGGCAAAACGAGAGAGAGAGAGAGAGAGAGAGAGAGAGAGAGAGAGAGAGAGAGAGAGAGAGAGAGAGAGAGAGAGAGAGAGAGATGCTGCTTCGTCGTGCTGCTCAACAGTTTAGCTCTAACGCGATGAATCTAGATGGACAAATCTCGAGGGGCGTCCTGTCATGCTCTGACAGACAGGCTGCCGACTGTAAGCGCACGTGAAGGCAAACGCCCGGAGCTGTGCAAGATTTCCCTTTTCCAGTTTGCGTAACAAGCCGGGCAGTGTGGTTTTCACAGATCTTTACATTCGCAGGCTGACACATGCTTTATTTATAGAAAACCCACAGTCACAAAAGTTTTCGATACGATTTGTCATGCAAAACCATCCTTACTATGCTGTTAATTCAGATTCACGCTTGGCTTGTGCACTTCTCCTCCACATGGTCTTGTGACAACCATTAAAATACATTTTTAACGGTTTACGAAATCATGATTAGATTTTGACTGTTTGACTTGCACATTTCAAATCTTAAAAAAATAAGAAATATACATTTTAACCCCTAAATCTATCTAATAAATCCAGAAATCGGTCTGTCTGTCTTAAAAAGAAAGCTGCACTAGTTTAAAAATAATTTAGAGCAGGGGAACATACTATTGCCTTTTGCCACTGCTAATGCTAAGCTAAGCTCCCTTTATCCCAGCAATAGCTTAATGTTTCTCATGCATCTCTTGAAAATACATTTAAGATATTTTACAATATGGCAAATTGTCAAAAATATGGTTATATGGTTATAAAGTACAATTAAAGTTAGAAAGTAAGGAAAAAAACGTTGACTTTATTGTTTTAATGAGATAAATCGGTTCAAAAACATTCACACGTGATGCTGTGTGCGTTTTGGAAGTTTGATTTAATGCTCTGGAAATGACAGTATATTTGGATGTAGAGTGACAGTTAGAAGTAACATCCCTTGCCTTCATTTGATGACTGCAAACTCCGAAGAACCGAGTAGCACTGAAACAGACGTGGTGGAAGTGATACGGAAAGTGGCTCATTAGATTGATGAACAGTAAGGCTAAGTACTATTCCTGTATATTTTAATATATCTAGGGATATATTAAGGAGTAAATCAAGGATTTAAGGGATAAAGCACAGCTATGATGGATTTAATCAACCATTGGCAAACTAGAGGCTATTATTCTCCGAAGTAATTTGGCTTGGATGTCGAAGCATAAAAGGAAAATGCAAATCAAATTCCTCCAGAAATAGCCTCCTTTTGTGCCCCGTCAGATTTCATACGAGAAGATGTATAATCCGCCGCTGATGCTCGAAAGTCAGGACTTCCAGCTCCGCTCTCAGCGTTTCAGCAGCGCGCTTCGATTCCTCCTGACCCCCACCCCCTCCTTTTTTTTTTTTTTTAAAGCTGTGGGCAATTTGAGTGCTGAAAGCGGAAGTATTTCTGCTTGATGCCACACTGTCGGTCGATAATTCTCTGTAGCGCGTCGTTACATGAATGCGGCTGCAGAGGAACATTTATTTCCCTCAGCTGATCCGCTTCCAAGAACGATTCTGATGTGACATTATGTAAGAACTGTACGGCCGAGCTGCTGGAATTAGAGAACACACAAACTGCCGGGAACATACTAATCTCCCTCTGTGATTATTAGTCATAATATTTAACGCTGGCTTAATGATCAGCCCGTTGGTGTAATCTCTATCTGGCACATTCACCTGTCCCCCCCTTAACCCTACTGACTTTCCTTTGAGGATGGTGGTTGGGAATAAAAGTGAAAAATTATACCTGGAGTGTGCTGGGAATTTCCCTGGAGATATAAAATGGGGGGACTATGAGGTTATAGTTGAATCGCTGCATGATGGAAAATCTCTGGATTAGCTCAACTTCTGTTCAATTTTTTGGGGAAAAGTATAATTTCAGCTCCAACATTCCTATAACTGATGTGCAGCTAACCTAATGCATAGAAAATGACGAGCTGTTAAACAGTGGAGCACAGTGGGTACTGATGTTCACAAGGAAACCAGCTCCCCAGTAAATGTTCTGACAAGTTGAGATTAATTTGATTTGATGAGCAAAACAAAAGGAGTCCAAATAGTTATTGTGTTTTTAAATCCAGAAAATCTGTCGTGAGGAATGTTAACACCCACGAAAGCTTTCACCTCGTGGACTGAAGTTAACACCACTCTCCCCCGTCCTGTTATCGAGAGATTTGTGATTCAGTGCGATGCTCCGTCATTTAGCATGCAGATGAATCACTTGACAAGCCCGAAGGCCGTGTTGTCAAATTTGTATATTTGCCGTGCAGTTAAAAAAATCCACAAGATCAATTAGAATTTATTTATTTCTGCATTAATCCACTTTATCCACACGTTCTACACATTACTGTATGAAACCTGTGTAGGCTGCGAAACAAAGCCTGGATATGCTAAGATCTGAACAAAAGCTTTGTGTTTGTAGTTGAAAACAGAGGCCTTAAGCGACTGTTATTTCACACACACTCGTGTTTTTTGGAGATTAAGTGAGCGCAGTTCAGTCAGACAGTTGGTGAAAGGCTTTTGTTTCAAAAATAGACCGTGTTACAGTGCTGCACATGGCACAAAAAAAAAAAAAGGCCCGCTGAGAACGATGGCAGAGAACTGAGTGATTGTTAACAGACTGGAGTCAGTTTGACATGATGTGGCACATACCCACTACCATTTAACAGCATTCGACTCTTGAGGCAGTTACACTTCATCAGATTGAGACAGAACTAATAAGATAAGAACATTCATGTCATTAGCTGAGCAAGAAGCCAGTAATCAGACTTAATTCATGTAGCATTCTCAATGCAAACAATGCAACACAAAGGGCTTGACAGAACAAAAGCAATAAACACGGTGCCCACTGAGGAAATGCTATTGTAAATCCATACAATACAATACAATAAAGAGTAAATACCAAAGACAAGAAGATAAAATACAAATGGAGATGGGAAAAAGATAGAATACTGACTACCTAAATACTGACTAACTAAAAACGAGAACTTTTACTTTATTAGTTTGAGTATGGATTAAACAAACGACTAAACTAAGACAGGGGCACAACATTTTAAACCATCAAATGTTATTTTCCATTTTCACAGCTGTAGTGAAAATTGTGGGTCTATTAAAAAGTTTTATCCTTCATCATCACCATTACTTTAACTGTGCTACTGTGATGTGCCTGGAATTGATACGAGTCAACATCCTTGAGTCAAATGAATGAAACTGAAACAACATTTTGAATGAATTTCAAGGAAATGCAAGTCGACACCGTCTAATCTCGCTCAGCTCGCGACTGACACAGTGGGCAGCCACAGTAGTGGGGAGGAATGTGTCCCACAAGTCTTGTCCACTTCCATCACAGTCAGTCATCTCCATCTCTGTAACCGTGTCGTAATGTCTCTCTTTATCATCTATTCGTCTTGTCTGTGTGGTTGCGTGTGGTATGCTTCACATCTATGTCCTGTTTTCTCTTTCTCTCCCTCTTCCCACCTTTACTACGTCTTCTCTTTGTGTTGGATGAGAAGGCAAGTCCTGGGGCACCAGAGGATGACGGCAAGCTGTCGGTAGGTCCTGTCTGATTGACACTCTTCCTGTCTGCTTCAATGTTTGTCCCCGTTTCTATGTAGATGTAGTAGCGTAACTTGTCTTCCCCCGGTACTGTGAACGAGACGTGCACCGTTATCTCTAACCTTCAGCCTCCCTGTGTGCAGAGAGCAACTCCGTCTGGTTTCTGAACCTCTTTTATGTGACAATTACATTTTGTACACAGCAAGCTAACGACAATCAAGGAAGCTGCGTGTTCAGAGAAAGCTTTAGACTCTTCTAATGCTTCTATTTTTTTCGAGAAAAAAAAAAATTGGAACCTGCATCGTCAAGGAAGCAAATAAAACGGAGCAGCAGAAGGAGAATCGTCAGGGTCACATTGAGAAGCCACGCCTCCGAGACCCTAACACAAGCCATGCCACTTCATATGTCTCCCTTCCCTCCCTCTCTCACCCATATGGGCCTGTGAATTAGCACCTGACAGCTCCTGTGCTCATGCATTACCTGTGGGCAACCAAAGGCGGACACATTCCAAACAGCTGCTTCCTGCAACGGTGCCTAATTTCCCACAGTTCTCGAGTTGAGCTTGAACTGCAGGTGTGACCTTGGTTTGGGGGAGAAAAATCCACTTTAACTGCAGATGCCTGTGTCAACACATGGGACTCGTGTTTTCTAAGATGCTGTGGTGCTTTGTGCTTGTTTTACTTCTGCTTAGAGGTTTTATGCAAAAGAGGATTAGAGAATCTTATTCCAACCAGCAGCATGACTGGAGGTGGTGGAGCATATGCATGAACAAATGTTGCAGTAACATGAATCCTGATCTCTGAGCTTGAAATGTTCTAAAGGAACAAGAGTCCAGCACACGTATGTAAAATGATCATACTTTATAATGTAAATAAAAATTAACTTTAAAGAGCATGGTTTCCTTTTAGTTGAACAAGAAGTAGCATTTGTGATTGGCTAATTTGCTTTTTGACAAAAATAAGATCCAGTTACTGGACGAGGAGAAAGCATGCCATACTTGAAGAGCCCCATCTTAAGCAGCAGGATGTTTTATTCACACCTTGTTTCTCCTCTCGCAGGCGAGGCCTCGGCTGCAGAGGGGGGGTAGCTCCGCCTCCCTGCACAACAGCTTGATGAGGAACAGCATTTTCCAGCTGATGATTCACACATTAGACCCTCTAAGTGAAGGTAAGACGGTCAAACCGTACACAGACGACACAACTCTTCAAGTCTCAAAGACCCCAGAATGTGGAGTGCAGATGTTCCTCCTATCTCTCTGTCTCTCTCTCCCTTGAAATGACCTGTATTCTGTTTTCAGATGTAATGGAAATGTGAATAAGGTTTTGAAAACTTACAGAAAGCAATGGAAATAGAAATATTAGCTTCAATCATTTGCAAATACCACCATGAGCCCTTCAAATCCAGAGTCTCCACCATCAACATCAAGAAATCCTTTTTTTTAGCCCCTATGCTGTACGCCAAGATTGAATTGATCCATTTTTAAAAACGGTCCACACGAGACGAGACGAGCTTAGTGCTGTGTCAGAGCACAGCCGAGGTGGAAGATCATTTTCCTTTAATCCAAGATGAAGGCCCATTAGCTTAGCTTGAGGAAATGTAAAACGGCAGTGTCAGTGCTCGGCACAGGGGATGAATATGTTAATACGGCAGGGGAGGTGCAGTGTCATCCCACTCTCATGAAAAAGATGAAAGAATAAACTGTACGTTAATGGTGGGGGGGGGATGGGCAACAGCGGTTTAAGGCGGGTTTGGAGAATTTCTCGTTAGAGAGTCTTGCTTTTTAGCTTCGGTGAAAGGTGTTTGAATTCGGTGCGGAAGGAACATCTCATGATGTGATGAATCCTAATCCCTAAAAATGAATATTAATGTTGAAAGCTAATACCAGCTTATGTCGGATGATGTCTCTAGTTTTCACAGAAATGTATGCTCAGTGTTTTAAAGCATCAGTGTTGCTTAACAACAAATTCTCACACAGGACAAGGTCCAAAAGCCAGTGATGAGCATAAAACTGTGTCTAGTCAGACTCTGTATTGCCTCTCTGGCAGGGGCTATCTCTGAAATGACTTTGCATTCCTTGAAAGCCAAACCTGGAATGAGTCAGCTCAGGAAAGATTAATACGCCATGCCAAGACGGACCTTTAAAGTGCCCATTAACATGCATCAAATCATTGTCGTACACAGAATCCCGGGCGTCCCGTCTGAGTGTATTCATCTTTCCATCTGAGTGATTAAAATGTAAATCATAGCCTGCTGGGGGAATGGAAGTCGGAATGGAAGTCGGAATGGCTGGTTGTAAATGTACAGCAGAGGGCTATACATACTCCAGCCTGCTGCTCCGTGTAGAGCCATTTGTCATATGGTCTCCACAGGCACATCCAACATGCACTGATCATGTCAGAGTGACGCATTTACTACTTGTTCGACGTCATAAAAATGAATTGATTCAAAATGGTCAAAAAGGCAATTTCTTGCTTCTGTGAGAAAACAGTAGAAATGTGAGGATGTTAGTTTAACACATTTGACCGATGAGTCTTTTGGCAAATTACAGACTGGAAATGAATGCACTGAAACATCGACTGCAGTGTGACATGACGCAAGGATTGAATTAATTACCGCAGAGAACAAAAGCAACCCTTCGGGCCCCAGCTTGGTTGGAATATATTATTTAGAAATTTCCATTTAGCACATTGGAAAGTTTTCACCTGCTCCAGTGAACATGGAACGACGGACTCATCACGGGCCGTATTTGTTTTGAAGCGATAAATAATTTCATTGATTGCGAGGTTCTAGTGACCGTGTCCTATGCACAGTTACAGATATCATTAATGCAAAGGAGCACTTTGTTGGCGAGCTCGCAGCGTGGAGGGAGCCGGAGCAGGTGCATCCATCAAAGATGGAGGCTGTGCTGCTTGTCCTTGCCTGCTCTTAGGCTCTAAGTGTAGCTCAGCGGGGCCACGCGGGAGCTGGCAGGACTCCATCCATCCATTTTTCATAGGCCGTTTCTCGAAATAAAGTCATCTTCGCTTCTGAGCTGAGGCAGAGTCCAGGGTTGTTTTGCTAGTGCTGGGAAGTGGTTACCGTTCTCTTGTTAGGCTTTTAAAGTGGGCGTAGTTAGAGGTGTGTATGCCTGTGTGTATGTGTGTGTGTGTGTGTGTGTGTGTGTGTGTGTGTGTGTGTGTGTGTGTGTGTGTGTGTGTGTGTGTGTGTGTGTGTGTGTGTGTGTGTGTGTGTGTGTGTGTGTGTGTGTGTGTGTTTGTGTTTCCAATATACTCTTCACTCCTTCATTACTCCCTTCCTCCTGCAGCAATGAATCTATATTGTGACTGACCAAAGACAGTGAAAAGGTTTGCTTCATCACAGTATTATCCTGCTATGTTGGCAGAGGTTGGATTGCAAACATGTTCATGTCCCTTTCTTTCTTATGTGAGGTTACGTTCCAGACTATTTCCTGATCTCTTGCAACTTCCATTTTCATAGTGAGATTCAAAGGTGCTGGTTGGCAGGTTTTTATTTTAGCCTTGTTAGCTGTCTTTATGCTAAGCTAAGATAACTATCTCTTTGCCCAAACTTCATATTTAGCACATGAGAGTAAAATCAGTAATGAGGCAAAATCATTATCCCCCAAAATGTCAAATTATTCTTCAAAATTTGAATCATTTAATACATTTACCAGCACAATAAAATGTGCTATTGACTCTTTTAATTTCACATGTCGCACCCATTTCTCGTCTTGAAATAATACCTATCAATGCTTAAATGTACCCTATCAAACTAAAGATCACCTGGATTTATTTTTTCTCTGTTTCTGTCTTCCTATCTCTCTTTGTTCTACTGTCCCCTCAGAATTTGCTGACTCTGGTGAGTTACCCCTCTAATTTCTGTATCCCCAACCTTCCCTCCGCAAAAAAGAAAAGAAAAATCTGTTTGTTCTCATTCCAACAGCCTGGAGACAGTTCTCTCGCCCTTCGTGTCCCTTATGTATACATTCCCTAAGCGCCGCTGTGCTGTATGTCAACTCTGTACTGTCCATCCCTGCAGACTCCTTTCAAATATCGCCTTCTCTTCTGTGGATGTATTCTCCCTGGAAACCCTCTGTGACCATTTCAGCATTGATTTTCTTCATTATCCCTAATCCTCTCTCTCCTCTTGTGAACTGCTTGTTGTTCTAGCTTGGTGTTACTGTTCTCTGCGACACAGGTAGAGGCCTAAGACGAGTGGTTTGAGTTTTCCTGCCAACACCGTCCCTCTACTCTATGTTCTTGATGATTCTGGAAGGTCTTTTACACTGCATTTATTGAGTCTGAAAGGAGATTCTCTCAATTTTTGTGCTTAGTTAAGGAACTGATGTACTGGGAACATAGAGAAAAGTTGTTTTCCCGCATAGCAAAATAGTTTTTAGCCCAGATTAGACCACTGAAAACCGCCATCCGGCCCAAATACCGCATGGAATGATGCCACTTGTGCAGTCTGCTCCTTTTTGCCAGATCTGGGCCACAAATACGCCATAGCAATACCAAATGTCAACCAAAGGGGCCATAGGTTTCCCAAACTAGTTTTGTCATATTTGGGCCACATTCCCAATTTACCACATGGGCCACTTTAGGTTCACATCCCGTTTACACCTTGCCTACAACACCGTGTGTTTGCCCAAAGAGGCCCACATTTGTTTTGGGATATTTGGGACACATTTGGTATTTTTACAACAGTTGGGCAACTTTAGGCTCGCAATCCATTTTGTGTGGGCCACAATAAGACCAGAAGCGCCGCATCTGTGTGCCAACTGGGTTCTGCAGAGGACCTTTGTCAGCAAGAGCTTTACAGAACAATTAATGCCAATGGAATAAAATCAGTTTCTTCCACAATTAGCCGATTCAACAACTTTTCCGTTCAAGTGAAAGGCCTTCAGTTTAATGAGAGACCTTCAATCCTGCATGTTTTTTGGTGGAAAGAACACTGTAAATAGTCTGGTAAAGTCAGTTCCAGGTACAAGTTCCCGCATCTCTTTTTCCATCAGCGTGGAGCTACAGACAATATAGCTTAGGAGTGGCATAAAATATTGAACCACAGAGAGAGCTGGGGAGGGAGACGGGCAGAGTGGCTCTCAGTCTGCTGTCTGAGCCCTCAGTGGATGACTGGCCCCCTAAACAGCACTCAGCATGCAGGCTGCGCTCACGCCTTTGGCTCAAACCCCCCAATAGAAAGATTTCATCCCAAGATCTGAACTCTATGGCGACTCCGTGCATACCCAAGACTGAAGTCGACCTCATGGAAGAAGATGAACACCTGTATATGGCCGCAAAACATTTCGTCGTGGATAATTAATGAAACAAGATGAGATAAAACTGTATTGATCCACACACATAACAGCAGCAGGCAAGTCAGAATGAGGAAGCCAAGAGAATAAAGAAATATAAAAAGGCAATAGAATAAATATACAAAATATAAATTAAATAAGAAAATGCTGAGTATGTACATTATATACATCTTTCAACATAGTGGTTTGTATGAAATGTTTTAAGTAAAGTGAGTGGTTTGTGTGAAATGAAATGTATAAATATTTAATAAGAACCGAGACAATATTATTAGCTGGTGCTGGTATTGACTTCAGATATCTGACTGTCTCCGCTCGTTTCTACATAACATCACTGCTGTGTGACAACGCAGTGCGGCGTTATAAAAATGGCGGAGCCGAGCAGCCATCTCATCAGATGCTTCCCTGCAGATCATTATCTGAGATGTCCTGGAAGGATTGCTCAACGTGCCAATGTTGCCTGGAACATCTTTGATGTCGGGTCATTTTGAAATGATTCATTTTTTAAAGGGATAGTTCACAGAAAAATAAAGAATTCACCCTTTATCTACTCACCACTATGCAGAAGTGTTTGAGACCACAAAACACTTCTGGAGTTTAAGGGGTAAACTTTGTTGCAGCCTAATCGGATACAATTGAAGTCAATGGCGACCTCTTCTTCAGATGAAACCAGGTCATTTACACCAAAAAGAGATGTAACGCAACGTTACATGATGGCTTGTGCTTTCTCTCCCATGACTTTTTATTATTTTAATATCCATTTAGTGCTAGGAGTAAATCTATGAATCCAGCCAGCATTTCCAATTTGCCTCGTACTGTTTCCTTCTCCTCTCTCCAGCAGTACTGTCTGTGACCCAGGGCCCCATTGATCACACAGCTCAATAATGCACTCAATGTTGCTGACCTCCAACCCCTTGTGCAACGGATATATATTTTCCATTTATGTAGATATATATTGATATGCAGCTGTAGGTTTATGCTCCATTTACTACTGTTCCCTTCACACTTTTGTAAAGTACATTAAATATGACACATACACCAAGTGTGTGAAATGGTGGCATCTTCATGTGTATTTAAAATGATATACTGAATTTGCATTGTAATTGGACACTAATGAGCCCTTGTTTCATAAATTGTTAATCTATAATGTTTTTGTTATGCATTTATGTCTGGATCCCGAAAAATAGGCGATGTACAATCACATTTTGTCGCATATTCTTGAAGAAAATGACAATATCAGTCTGATTAAATACTCTGTATGTCGGAGTCTGTAAACAATGAATCTATATAAATGGGAAATGTTCTTTTATTGCCAGGAGATAGAGGTGAAGATCAATACCATTATATTATCTGTGCTATAAATATTAAGCTATAACTCGCAAAACGGAAAACAGCTATACCGACCAGCTCCACAAAACCACAAACTTTCGCAAAACTATTATTTTATACATAAAATGCGAGAGGTGCTTGTAGCTAAGCTACTGCTGTATCCGACTTCATATTAAAGGGACATGTATGAAAGAGGAAGGCATCTTCTCGTTTAACTCTGAAGACCACAAGCAAGGTGTGTTTCTTAAAAAAACATTCCTCTAATATATGATAATATTCATGGGGACTCCCTTATTGCCTGATAACCTTGCCCTCCCATTTTTTTATTTTGTTTTGATACATAATCGCACCTCCGGTATGTTATGTAACTGTGGCCAGCTGACTACACTTAGTAACTCATGATCCCTCCAACCATACTCCTACACCAACACTCACACAGACACACACACACATCTCCCCAGCCCTTTGAGCCTCCCTGTGCTGGGCGGGTGAAAAAAAATCAATGTTAAAAGCCTTTTTGCCTCAGCACAGACTGTGAATTTTCCTGTCACACCAACCCCCAGCAGACAGGCCGGGCATGCACACACACGCAAACACTGTCTCGTACACGGCTCACCAGAGGTTTAGAGGTCACGCAACAAGGACAAGAGGGCCCGTGGTAAACAACAACAAGTCTCCCTCTCTCTCTGTCTCTCAAACAGGCGGCTGTGCGGGGGGTGGTGATTGTGCTGTGGGTTAATTCCCCCTTAGGGTAGCACAAGTTAGAGTGCACTTCAAACCCAAGTCACCTAATCATATGGGTTTGCGGCACTTGTCTGGGAGCGCAGCAGACGAGCAAGACACTGCGATGGGAGCGGGATGTGTTTTTTATCTCATTAGATTGTGTTTTCAGGGCGGCCAAGTCTCGCATTTGGCTCGAGATTCGCACCATAATCCTCTCACATGTGAGTGGGGCGGTCGCCCACTGTTGGGCAGAGGCGAGTATTCGTGCATGTGGGCATATACAGCGCTTGTGTTGCACACCCACTACACGCACAAAACTCTTCAGAAGACAGGGACTATGATTATAAAACGCATTGGATTTGCTTAACGTTTGTTTAAACAGAAAGAGAGTCACACATGCACCACATACACGCAGGAGCTGAGTGGCAGAAGGAGAGACCGTGACAATTTAAAACAGCTACATTTTTCATGACATGGGTTTTGAACATGCTGTTTGCCATGAGGGTGGTGCTAAAATTATGTCCGTCTTGTAAATTATTACTAGGCATATTTATAGGGACTACTTCTTTGGTGGAATAGTTAATGGCTCAAAGCAATGGGTCATTAGTTGTCAGACATATTTTGCCTTTCACACACGCACAATGCAGCTGGAGGTTCTCTGCTCAGACGCATTCACAACAGCAACAACTCCTCAGCATTATTCAGGAGAGAGGATCTGGGTGCAGCAGACAGAGGCAGGAAGCGATGTATTAATTCCGCTGCGGTGATCACGTGATTTCTTTTTGCGACACATCGACACCGCTGTCGGCTCTTATCAGCATAAACTCTCTGGACACATTCATCTGTGTCTTCTACTTGTATGGCACCACTTTTCAATTAAACACATTTGTTTTCTTTTTGGTTTATTTAAAATGTTCTTTCTACGGACTTTACGCTAGGGGGGCTGGTGGAGAAAGTCCTCAGTTAATCCGGAGCCGCTCACTTTGCGTTCTCACGTGCACCTCCTCCGGAGAAAGTGCGGATAATCTCTGGAGTTCAGTGCATGTCTGAAAGCAGCTATAGTGTCTTTACAAAGATGTAGTTATGATTTTTTATGGGTTTGAGCACCTAAAACATAATTTCCTTCACCCTCACTGTTTTGAAGTGGAAGCAGAGATTTCGTAGACAGATATATCGGAACCTGGATTATAGCTGTTGAGAAATGAAAAGAGCTTCGATGAACTGACCCTTTACAGTGGGCACTGTATTTTCCACCTATAATATTAATTATAATGTAAAAGCGAGACTTTGTTTGTTTAGTATGTGGCGACAAGCTATGAGTGAGGAAAACTGGAAAGAGAAGTGCTCTAAACGCGGGCTACCTTTCCACCACAAAGGGCATTGTGGGAGGCGGACCCTTGCGGCCCGGTGTCTTCTGTGCTCTGCCCGCTTCACGTTCAGCTGCTCTGCTGCAGGTTTGAATTCCACGCTAATTCATCATGTGCAGATGTGCTGACCGTCTATTTACAGTAGCACGGGAAACTGCCTCAGTAAGGGAATCAAATTAATTGTTCGGGTTTCATTGTGGAAATAAATCGCTGAATCATCGAGCCTTTGAATAAGCTTGCGTGCAGAGGAGAGGAGGACTCATCTTTTTGTTGCATGGTGACCCAGTAAATTTTCTTCTGACTTTCCTGTTCTGTTTGTTTTTTTAATGATACCATTGTATGAACCTCTTATTATTATTATTATTATTATTATTATTATTATTGGTACAGTAATATATCGACCGCCCCTTCTCCCTCCCTTACTCTCACAAATCTTCTCTAATAGCCGCAGCCTGGCCACTGGCAGGCTCTTTATCAGACTGAATTACTGTAAGGCTATAATGTATTTTCCTTGTAATTCAATCCTTTGCTGCTTTGTTTTTGCACTTATGCAGTGACGACCTGGAAGAGACTGTGTGTTTGTGTGTTACGTTGTGCCTGTGTGAGTGTACAGCATGCGATTGTAGAACCAGCAGACCTGCCTTCTTCTTCTTCTTCTCCTGTCATGTTCACTCTTTTCCTTTTTTCTCTGTGTGTCCGTTGCCTTACCCTTGTCTTTTGCTGTGATGTTGTAGAGCTTGGGACTTATGGGAAACTAAAATATTATCACTCAATGACTGAGGAAGGTAAGCCTGAAAGTTTTCACTACTTGATTCTTTGAGTCCGCTTCTGTTCAGTTTTTTCCTCCATCTCAGTCATGAAGCATCCGTCGCCCCGCCTCATTTTTTTTAGTTTGCTTGTGGCGTACAGTTTGCACACTTTTTTCGTTCCACAACCTCTCTGAGATTTCACTGGCATAAGTGCAAATCATGGTGGCCATGCCATTTTTTATTTTATTTGTTTACCTTTCTACTAATTTTTTTATTATTTGGTTTATATTAAATCTATGCCCATAGATATTGTGTGTTACTGTGTGTAGTGCTTTTGTGGATTTCTATGAAAATGAAGATATTTTCAGGCAGTTAAAAGCACAACACACATTCAAATGCGATGTATTACCACCCCAGCCCACTCTCCTCACACTCTGAGAAAACACGAAGCACAAGGTTTTCTTTTTCCTCCCCCCCCCTCCCCGATTCTTTCTTTGGCCCTGTTACCCTTCTGCGTCGCTGAGAAATACATCATCCACGCCTCAGCGCTCACTCGGAGGTTTCACTTGCACCAGCAGCGGGTGCGCACACGTAAGACCCACATTGCTGAATTTGTGCAAACCGGAGTGACTCATCCACCCAGTGGTTGTGTAACAGGCGAAGCTGACAGGAAACGAACGACTCAAGCAGGGCCGGACTCAGTTATTCTGTAAAGACGCCTTTGAAATTGCTTCATTATTATGCAAATTGTGCTGTTTAAACAACCCGTGCACCTTAAGTGGGCCTTCCATGATTTTTCTTTACTGTACGACACAGAGTGAAGACAACCATTTAATAAAGAAAAAATAGCATAACTAGTTTTTTTGCTTTTGAGACCAAAATAGTCAGTCTGTGTGACTATGGATGAAAAAACGTTTGCTCGTACAACTTAAGCATAAAATCATTTTTAAATAAACCCTTAAAAGGCTAAATGCCGTAGGAAAGCTGAGCATTCAGTCAAAATGCATTGAGACTGGAATCTATCTGAATCTGTTCCACTAAATGGATATCATGCCATATATAAATGGGTTTTTTTTGTAGAAATATTTTCCCAGCCAGCCCTGAAACCACATACCAGAGTGGGGTTCTTCAACATTAAAGAATTTCCTTTGAATACTTACAAATGAAAGCCCAACCCTGCCAATTGTCGAGCCGTACCTCACACCCACATTTGTATAAACGAACACGCAAACCCACGCTCGCAGACGCACACACAGCCAACCGCCAATGATCACTTAAGGTGAGTGATGTCAAGGCAGAGGAATGTGTGATGCCGTCTTGTGAACATGTACAGTGTGTGTTGTGTGGTGTGTGTGTGTGTGTGTGTGTGTGTGTGTGTGTGTGTGTGTGTGTGTGTGTGTCTTTGTGTGCGTCTGAAATAAGACAGGGAGGTGGGGAAGCGCTGTGCATTGCCAAACATCAAGGAGACAAAATGAGAGAAAGACAGTGTTTGCCTGAGATAGATGGGCGAGAGAAACACAAACGATGGAGTGAGATAGAAGAGACGGGAGGAAGGCCAGTAGTGACTTGGGGTGGTTAATGATTTTGCCAGAAGGTCACAGACAGTGTTGACATGGCTGGGTGGAGTACGTATTGATGCGTCACTGTGTCAAGCACTGACAAATCAGCCGTGCCCTCTTAAAATGAAAACGAAAAAAAAAAAATCTTTCAAATTGATTGCAACAGGCTGATTGGGACGAGGCAGGACACGCATGCAAAGACTGACACGCACAGGAAGTCGGTGAAATTAAATATGGATGCACAAGAGTGTTTTACACCAAAAGAGCTTGATAGGTCCGTCGGACTTCTTTGGTGTCGAATGAAAACAATCCCGCAAACTTGCATCAAATATTAAAATCTATCTTGTATCACACAAGAACCTGAAAACCTGCATGCCATGATTGTGCTCCATTTGGAGTCACGTTTCCTCTTGTCTCAGCTTTAGATTTATTGTTCCTGAGTGTCTCGCCGGGGGATTTCGGGTTGCGGGTATTTCGTGGAAAGTTGTTTCACAAACCAGCGGTCAGTCATCGCTAGTCATTACGTCATGAGCAGAATTGCCTGGAGCTTTTATTTATAATCTCAAAAGGGCAGCTTATGTAAGCCACAACTTCCCACAAGGTCATGTTGTTCAATTGATGACTGGTTTTAATTCAGTCTGCTGCGTCTCAGCACTGTATGACAGAGGTTATGGAACCTGTCAATATTACCAGGAAATACGTTTGTTATTTATTTAGTATCTCTTCAAATTCTCCATCTTAATAGTATAAGTCATAATAGCTTTAATAATGATTTAATATATAGATACAGCTATCATTTCACTGTATTCCCTTTTTTCTTAAGTGCTGCCCCCAGCTATTGACATCACTTGACTTTTTGATTTTAGAACTGAACAAGAACGGGAGTGTGTCTGACCTCCAGGAGGCAGATCTCACCCTGCTGGCTTTTCCTCCAAGGACCAGGACATTGCAGAATCATCAGTATATGATATGCTATGTTATATTGACTGTTGCTTCTGTTTCGATGGCAGTTTTGTGTGAACCCCTGCCCTGCTTGAACGGTGCTTTTTGGAAATGTGACCCGTCCGGGGTCAAAGGGGACAGAGGGGCGCCCTGAAGATGCTGCTGTGTTTCTTCTATAACCACTGTGGCGATTCTTTTGCAGGTAAATTCCGAGAGAAGGCGTCCATCCTTCACAAGATCGCTAAGAAGAAATGCCAAGTGGAAGACAGTGAGAAGGCTAATGGAGTAGCAAGCCGTTCAGGTAAAAGAGTCACAGCTACATTTATGTTGCTCAGAGATCAGAAGGGCTGCGTCCGTTTCTGTGCCTTTATCTAAAGTTAACCGAAAACAAGCCTTATAGCAGTTTTGGAGGGTGATGACAAATGAGGTTATCCTGCCAATCGGGATATCCGATCAGAAAATACTTTTCAGTGTTATCACATTATTAAAACATTCTACCTCATTTGTTTAATTCCTACAAAAGCAAAGTATAAAAGCAGTAGTTTGTGTTTTTTGTTCAGATTAAATAAACAACTACAACTGTGCATATTGCCAGTCAATTGTAGTCATATAATTATTCTTAACTATTACTTTAGTTACATATTATATTATTATTCATCAGTTTTCTGTTGCTGTTGCATTACCGGCCTTTATTTTGCTTCTATTGGATTGTCCCCTCAAAGAGTTAATGGGCAACACGTCCGATGTTAAACAAGCATGACATTATCAAGAACTGCCAAATTGATTGCAAGTGTTGTCTTCAAGCAGTATTTAAATCAATCACAGTCACTGCCAAGTGTTATTTATGTGCGCTTTTCACTTGAAAGAGCACCGGACCAAAGGATAAACAGGAGGCCAGAGGAAGAGCTTTCATGGCCCTCAATGTCGTCCGAGCAGCAGAATCAAAGCGAGACTTAGATGTTTATCAACAAGGCTAAATTATGCTAACGGTGCCTTATTAACATATTACCATCTCAATCAGAATTCATGACTGGTGTTTTACGCAGCACATCTCAAATTTAGTCGCTGGTGTCTGAAACAAAAGAAGATTTCCTATCAGCATGGGATTAGATTCATATCGTACTTTATACCTAATATCGCAGCATCCAAGAAAAGGAGCAAGGTCACGTGTCGGACGAGGGCGATATCAAGTTGCATTATATAATCCAGGAATCGTACTAACTGTGTCACAATCACACTCGGATTAACGCAATTATAGTTTTATCATCTGATTACATGGCTTTAGGCTCTTTGTATTTTAATAAGGGCTGTTAAGTAAGTCTGGCCTCAAATGAAATGGAGTCCTACCAGCCACCAGGAAACGAGGAGGGAGAGCGAGGATAGAAACGTGCACGTTCCCATTCAAACACAGAGGGAGGATTTCAAAAGCTTTTTGATCATGACATTCAATGTTAAAATGACTCTCGATACAAGGATGTGATTTTTATTTGGATTTAAATCACTGTCCTCACTTTTTATATTTTTACACCTCAATCCAAAATGAAAATGTTAATGGAGCCTATAATATATTGACCTGAAATTGTCATTAAAACTTTTTGACACTCGTCCAATCATACAGGCACCAATACAGGCACCCAGAGTATTTTCAAGGGTTAACTCCTTACCATTGCTGACATGCTGCCTCCCACCTCTCTGCACGTCACGACCACTAACACCGTGTCTATTACGAGCACTGACAGCTTTTGTTCCTCCTTAATGCTTTTTCACGTTAATTATTCTTCAAATGTCCCGCAGATAAGAACCTTCCGAACAGCTCCAGCGTGGAAGTGGAAGTGACACCACCCATGAACGGAACGGCAGGGCAAGAGGGAGAGACGGTGAGTAATCGCAGCACACATACGTGTATTATACGCACACAAGAACGGAGTAAAATTCTTATTTCCACCTTAAATATGCCCGAGCCAGCTAATTGGGTCGAGTTATGAGGATGGGACAAAAGTGAGAGACTAATATCAAAGTCAGAGAGACATTTATAAATATTTGATGCCTCTCATCTGTGTCTGTGTTCCACCTTGGGTGTGATTGATGCAAAGGTTGCATTGACTATGGCACAGGTCACTGCTGCTGGTAATTTCCCAGCATGCACTCGGGCAAGTTCTTCCATCTTCAGGCAGACCTGCCAAAGACCTGCCCACTCCCACTGAGTTCTGCAATCACACTCCTCACTCAGCTGCTGCTCCCTGCCGCTGGTCGCTGGAAACGAACTCGCACACAGAGCCAGCCCTAGTCTTTTTGGGGCCCTAAGCAGAATTTGATTTGGGGGGGCCCCCCCACAGTGCCGCTATTGACCATTGTCAATGCTTGATCATTGACAGATTGACACTTGTATTATTTCTTGCTGTGTTGCTTGTACCAGTGTTAGCCTTTATACTTCGATGGTTTTTAATCTTAATAGCTAGCAAACGTCCAAGAGTGGTCTAGTGTTAATTTGCACTTTAATATTCAAAGTACTGAGTGGTATACTGACTGTGTTGTACTGCAAAGTAGCAAAATAAACCAGCAATGCATTTATTTTAAACAAGTTAAGATATACTGCATCTTCTTTTATAAATAAAAAGGTAAATGTAAAAGACAGACAATTTTAAACCATCAACATGTTCAAGCTCTGACAGCGACGCAGTAATTGATTAAACCAGATGTATTAACTTGTCAGTCCGTTAATATAATATTGTGTTTTTGTATGATTGCTGCCACTCTATCTTTCTTGTGGGGGTATTCAAGGCCTCTTGGGGTCCCTCTGGTGGCCACGGGGGCCTTAAGCAACCTCTTAGTTCGCTTATGCGACTGGCACTGCTCACAAATGTGCGTCAGCACCGACTCGCACGCACGCACACACACACACACAGACGTTTGACGCACTGCCCGGACAGAGTGAGTCTTGGAATGGCACCTGCAGCTGTTGTGCTGGCATGAGTGATGGAGGTGGGATACAGCGACCCGCCAGGCCAGCAGACGGTCCTGGGGCAAGAGGGCAGCGATTCAAAGTGGCACACTGAGAGCGAAGCAGGCAGAGGAGAAATAGCGTGCCCCTCATTGTTAATAGGTTATATTGCCATGAATACTTTGCCATTTTTTACTTTCAACTTAGTGGCTGAAATATGTATTAGTTTAAAACTAGTTATTTTCTGTTTCCATGTTATGGTGATTAAGTGCATCACAATCATTCTGGGAGTTTAATTTATACTTCATTTCATCTATAAAAAAAGTAACTAAAATGTATAAATACATCTAAAGGTTGCAGCAGAATCGATCATTGGCTACCGTCTGACCACAAATTAGCCTCTGGGGGCAACAGCCAATATCTCTGGGCCTCCAGTGCAGACAGTGGATACAACAATTCCCACAGAATCAATTCAATCAATTCAATCAATTCAGTAACGGGGGGTGCACGTGCATGAAGGTCACCCTCACGTGCAACAGATTCTAAGTGACAGGTACACAAACTAAAAAGTGAAAGATCTTCACGTGCGGTAAAGAATTGCATTGCATCACACAACTGTCTGCATGGACACTAAAAACATTATGGACCATAACGAAAAAGAGCCCACCGTCTCTTCTGCTATTATGAGAAGTGGAGAAAATGTCTTGGTTCTTTGTGAAGCTGTGATGGGACAAAATAGAATAAGGTGGGCCTTTGGCTGTTTGTGCAACCAAAACCTGCTCAAACGTGATTGGTCAAACTAGAACCAGAAACCAGGAGGCTTCGGGTTCTGTACATTCACATGCAGAATCTGTTTATAGAGCTCATATAAATACCCACCGTTAATAGCTTCAAAATTAGGTTTGATATGAAATTTTACTGAATTGATTTGATGCACAAATGCTGCCACAGTTTTCATTCAAAATGATTCCTCAGTTTTACTATTTAAAACGATTTTCGTTTTTCATCTCAGATATCAGCACCTAGTTGCTTTCTGGGTTAATCTTGTGCAGTTAACCTCGATTCAAGCTACTCACCCACTATGAGATTATTTTTTTTTCCTTTCAAATAATCCCGTGTGTCACAGGGATTTGTAAAGGTTTTGCAAATGAACTGTAATAAATGTAATATGGCCCGTAGCTTTCCGTACAAAGGTTTTATGTAACAGATTGTCGTCTTGCACGATCCTTGTTGGAACCAAGAAATTTCTTCAAGGACTAAGATATTTCTGCATCTCGAAAAATACTGTCGATGCTGCAGCACTTTGACATCCCTCCTACGTAAGACGGAGCAGTTTATAGACACACTCATCTGTAAATACAAACTCGTGTGGATGCAAATAGGAGGATCTCAGAATAGGCCATGAGCTCTTATTTGAAGCATGACCAGGTGTGTATTGATCTGTTCCGTTGCACGGAGTTGTTTTCAGATTGATCTCTCACTCTTGGGTTAAAAATAGTCTTTGCTGATGAAACTGTCATCACTCTCCCGAGGCTGAAATATTTGTGTCTGTAAAAAAAACGAAGGCAACGCGCCGCAAATTTCTAGAATCACCTTAAAACTTTGTTTGAGGCGGAAGGTGGGTAAGCTGATGGATGGAATATGAGAAAAGAAGCCGGACCTTTATTGGCACGCCTGGTTCTCACATGCTGCTATTTTTAGAGGTCCGTCCCACAGTGCACCTGTCTGTGTCAGCCAGGAAGTAGCTGGAAACAGCTCCCACCTTCACACGCCGCCAGAGGCCCTGTCATACTAATTGTCCAATTCCTCGTGGATGCCTTGGCAACCAAGATGGGGGAATAAGGGGCTATAGTTAAGGTCAAATTAAAACCTGCTCAATTTCCCTACTCCCTTTGTTGTTGTTAAAACCCTTGAGAGGCTAACAGAAAAGATCTTATATTGTCGTATGATATTATTATGATGAGCGCATTCAGTATATGACTCATAGCAAATTCTGTAAAAAGATGGATTTTCACATTTTGAATATTCATGAGCATGTAAATCTCCTGTAATCGTTCCTTGAAATAACTTACAGGGAAACCACAACCAGCAGGATCCTGTGACTCATCCTACTTATTCTACATAAAACTACATAAAACATTTTTTTGTATCTATTTGCTTTTCTTTCTGATCTGAGCATTTCAGATCCAGATGGAGCCTCTGTGTCAAAAGAAAAAAATTGCAGATGTTGATATTCTCACCATGGCAGCTGTTCCTGCAGTACATGCTCCAAACAGATTAAACTGTCATGTGAAAAATGGGACACTGTTATCAGAGACATAGTCAAACTATTAAAAGGAAGACAAGCGTAAAAATAGTGAAATTATACTTTTATTTTATTTTTTATTTTAATCAACATTCTGTGTGATACGAAAAAGTTGGATTAACAAAGTAATGCATCATGTTTGGTGCTTAAAGCTGGTAAAAAATACCTTCAGACAACCTTTAACGACACTTCTTTAACCATTTGTACCTCTTGTCGCTGAAGTGCCTTACACCAGTTGCCGGCGCAAGTGCTTCCCTTTCGGGTAGGCAAAAAAATAAAATAAAGCAAATGTCACACCTCCCCTCACAGTGCTGCAGTAAAAGTCAGTCCCTTTAAGCTCGGAGTTGGCTGTGTTGCCAACTGAGGCACCGCAGGGCAGGAAAGGCCCCCAAGGGGCTGGCATTTGGTAACCAAGTCAGAGTAGGGAGCACCAGCTCTATGGGGTACTTCAGCACGGAAAGCAAGTAAAGAAAATCATAAACGCACAAATGACAGACTCACGTGTGCTGTATTAGCCAGAAACACCTGGACTCACCTACATGCAGTCGACATATCCACAAAAAAGCTGCAATGCAATATATATGCAGCTTTACCTGTTTGGACCTAAGAAGAAGCTTGTATTGCTATTATCTGGCAAACACTGCCGTCAGTACATCATAACACTAATGAAAGCCTCTCGTACCTTGACATCATTGAAAAGCAACAGATTAGATTTAGAAGTGATCTTCACCGAGCCTCAGGCTTCTGGTTTTAGGCCTTTTAACAGAAAACAATGCAGCCATCTGGATATGGAGAAGAGGAGAAATGAGGAGGCTGAGCATAAGTAATGTAAGCACGGCCTTTTGTTTGGCAGCTCTGATTACCAAGGTTACCAGGCAATACTCGACAGCAGTAGCTGTCACAGTAGGATAAGCTCCATATGATTCATGTGCAGAAGCCATCTTCAATGATCTTTGACTGCTTCACTCTCTGGGCACGCTCAGCTGAGGCCATTGAAGCTATTAAGACTTAAATGATTTTCCTGAGAAAATGATTGTTAATTGAGCAACATCTGTTATCAACATCTGTCCTGTTTTATGTGTGTTCTGTCCCCTTTATGTCTTTTGCACCATTCTGCCTTTTTACCCTCTTTGCTCACCCTCAAAAGGGCAAGAGACAAATTCTAGTTCATCGGTGTGTCCTGCTTGGATCTGCATGTGTGGACCTGTTCTCCGCAGGTCCCCACGGCTCCTAGCATCCTATATAATTGGATTCAAAGGGATCCCAGTCATCTTTCCAATCTCAGAGGGCCTTGTTGTTGTACCATTAAAGTACCAGTACCAGAATGTTTAAATGAGAAGTTTGCTTTCGCATAAGTCGGCACAAAAGCCAAACAGGTCAATGAAAAGCACCCCTCAGTGGTTTACTGCGCCTCATCGTCAGACAGTGGTAGCTTACTTGATGCTGATCTGCACACAGGTGAAGGGTCCTGAACTCACTTGGCATTCCAGTGGCAGGTCCAATCAGACCCCGGGGGTCTGCCGCTGCAGCCGGCATCAGCAGTCGGCAGTGATGAGCCCCCGGTGCCTGGAGAGCCAGAGCACTTCAGGCTCGGTGCAATCTCCCAAATCACAGTCATCAGACTCCTCTGTCTCAGAGTCACTACAGAGCAAACGCACATCGAGGTCCTGCCATCAATTTCTGCAGGCCCCTGTGCTGTCTCTTGAAGTGCTTGTGTTGCCCGCGCACTGCCTGACTCACTGGATAGCTGCTATCGTGAGGTGGATCCCCAAAAAGTCGACTCAAGCTCAAACTTAGCCTTATTTTTGCCTGATATTCCCATGTGGTAAATAAAATGATGTGAACACGGCGGCCGTGTGTGACAGCTCCAGACCAAAAAGAAACTAAAGTGCATATTATCTTTTTGTTTCTCTCTCTCTTTGGTGTCTCATCTCAGGCCGAGGATGAGGAGGAAGAGGACCAGCCTCTGAGTCTGTCCTGGCCCGAAACCAACCGCAAGCGCCTCACCTACCTCTTAATCATACCCATCGTCCTCCCCCTGTGGCTAACGCTGCCTGACGTCAGGAAACCGGTGCGTGTGTGTGTGTGTGTGTGTGACTAAGACAAATTAAATTCTCAGAACCAACAAACTGGATAACTCTGCATTTTCTTCTTGTCTTTTAGACGGCAAAGAAGTTCTTCCCCATCAGCTTCTTGGGCTCCATCACCTGGATCGCTGGCTTCTCGTACCTAATGGTGTGGTGGGCTCACCAGGTACTTAGCTCTCGAAGGCCTGTGTGCCACTGAGGACACGGCACTGTAAAAATGACTTAATGCTGTGCGGTCATGACAGCAGTCCAACAGCAAAAAATAGTTTTCTCATTTCGACATAATCCAAGTCAAAAAAGATGCAGCTGTCTTTTATCCCAATTTCCTATCTTTGACATTTAAAATGGAAGCACATCCTATAATCCACCCACTAATAAATAATAACAACGGCCCTATTCAAAACAGATGGGTTGTCGGAGCCCAGAGTTTTGTCACCTCCATCCGCTCCCGAGCATCACAAGGAAATTGAAAATAGCTGCAATAAAAGATTAGATTTTATTTACCCCCAAAGCTTAGTTTCCTTGTTTTCTTTTCCTTTTTTTTTACAGGTTGGAGAGACCATTGGGATTACAGAAGAGATTATGGGCCTGACTATATTAGCAGCTGGAACCTCCATCCCTGACCTCATCACCAGTGTTATTGTGGCACGCAAGGGGCTGGGTGATATGGCTGTCTCCAGCTCCGTCGGCTCCAACATCTTCGACATCACCGTCGGGTACGAGTCCGTGCAGCGTCTTACTATTTTTAAGGCCGTGTTTTTTGGATCTGTAGTCTGGAGGTTATGCATGAAAGGAAATGAGATCCTTTTTTACCTTGCGGCCTGTGCTCAGGTCTATTCTGAGAACAAATCCAGCATCACGTATACAAGCTAAATGTTTGTAGATCAACAACTTAAGAACTACTTTAATAATATTATGAATCCTGGGAACATGGATACATTGTTTAGTTAGATAGGTAAATATATTGTACATGATTTTGCTATATAGCACTTAAATATTATACCTCAAAGTCTATGTGAGCAACTTGATACCAACCTTGACCCTTTAAGAAGAGGGCAAAAGTTAGCAAGTGCCAAGTAATAGTTGAGTCTGAGCACAGGAAGAACTGGGGTGATATACTTTGGGGTGACTCAGGAGGTAGAGTGGGTCATCCACTAAGAGAAGAGTCAGCGGTTCGATCCCCAGCACCTCGGTCTGCATTCTGAAGTGTCCTTGGGCAAGACATTAAACCCCAAAGTGCCAGTGTAGGATTGTGAGAATGTGTAATAGAAAAAGCGCTGCATCTAGAAGCAATGCATGAATATATGTGTGTGAATAGATGAATGTGACTTGTACAGTAAAGCGTTGTGAGTGATTTCACATTCAGATTTTGTGATCAAATATACCCGCTTGTGTTTAGATTTTCCTGCTGCTTCGGTGCAGGAAATCTAAGCACAGGCAGTGTGTGAGCGCAGGGTTTTGAGTGAGAGCGTTACCAAATTAAATTGTGAAAGTCCTGCTTTCAAAATAAAAGATCATGCTTTTGAATGAAGAGAGGGGAAAAAAAACACATTAATGTCCCAGAGTAACCCTAAAGATCAACATGTGAAATGTGTGTGTTTGTGTGTGTGTATTTGCAGACTGCCATTCCCCTGGCTCCTCTGGTCCTTCTTCAACGGCATGCAACCGGTGAAAGTCAGCTCCAACGGCCTCTTCTGTGCCATCGTGCTCCTCTTCCTCATGCTCCTCTTCGTCATCATCTCCATCGCCGCGTGCAAGTGGCGCATGAGCAAGCTGCTCGGCTTCATCATGTTCATGCTGTATTTCGTCTTCCTGGTGGTCAGTGTCATGCTGGAGGACAAGGTCATTGCCTGTCCGGTGTCCGTCTGAGGGACGAGCGGGGACCGACTTCCTCTCCCACGCCGCCACAACCACCACCACCACCACCACCACTACAGCCATCTTTATTGTCTGCCATCACTCTCACCTGACCTTTATGATCCTTTAACCCTTGAATAAAAGAAGAACTGGATGAGAGATTCGAATAAGAATATAGAGTAAAAAAAGGAACGGACTGATATTTTCAGGAGGCAGGTGGTGGCGGGGAGCGGTTAAACCAAAAAGGGCACAAGACTTTGGCTTGGCTGATTAAGCGTAGGCCGAACTTGAGTGGACTTTTATTTACTATATTTATTAAATTGGCCGGTGAGGGGGATTATGGGTGTATCCGCCAAATATAGAAACATTATGCATGCCATTAGTGTCACTAGAAGGCCTGAACGACCTCCTGCGAACTTTGGGGGTAAAAAACAACAAATCCACTGAATAAAACTCTTAATTCTAAATGCAGTGATTGAGCTGAAATCCTGAGCATATTTGAACTAGTTCAACAGACTGAGATGCTGTCTGCAAGAGTGAAGAGGAGTTTGGGGGAATGACGGACTGCGTGGATGAACATTTTGTGTTTCCTGTCTGACGGTATTCAGCGACAAGATTCACCTGTGGGCTTCGCACCTGAGGGAAGAAAGACTGTTGCTTGGCAGACAAAATTCTTCTTTATTTCTTCTTTTTTTTTCTGTAAATGAATCCGTGCTCTGTTTGAGTGACGGGTCTAAGCTTTCCCCTCCTCCCCGCCAGATGTTGTTTTTCACCGCTGAATGTTTCTTCGGAGGATTCCTTTTCATTTTTTTGGATTCATTTTCATGAAATATATAAAAGTAGCAGTAGTTGTACTGTAGCAGTATTAGACGGTGTAGAGTCCTCTTGACAATCTGCTCCTCTGTTTTTTTTCTTTCGCCCTGGACACACACATTCTGATTGTACAGACGTTTTCATGCTTCACACACACCGACTGATAACAGTGAGAAAACTGACGTTTAGCCTCTCAAAATATACAGTAGCCTTCGATATCTTTGGGGGAGAATAAAAAAAGCTTGAGTAATTCAGGCTCATTAAAGCTCCATGATGAAATCGATGTCAAAAATAACATATTTGAGAATAACTTAACAGTGTTTAAGCGTCATGGTTGGTTTAGATTAGTAAATGTCTAGTGCTTTGTTCACGATAGAACTGGGCTCAACTCAAGCTCCTGGGTTCGTAGTTTCAAGGAGTCAACTGCATGTAAAATAAAGAAAATAAAAAACACACGCAAACCAATCAACATTTGAGAAGTCGTATACCAAACATTTATCCGACATCTTAACGCAAACCAGTGCTCAGTCTCTGTGTAGAAAATGTCAACATGTATGGTCAACGATATCTATCGAACTTGTGCAATTTCTTTCTCTGATCAAAGGTGCTTTTGTGTGCATGTGTGCGTTTGGAGTCATCACACAACGACCATTCCTTCGATTTATCTACGAGTAGACGCGATGCTGCAACTACCTGCACAAAGAAAACATGAAAAAAAAATCTAGAAACCATAATCACAATCTCTCTTTAAGCTGCATAGAATGTGGAGAACACCGATTTAACAGCAATATACCGTGCGTGTCACTGTTGAGAACTGCACCCCCGGCCCCTCACCCAATGCGTCTGTCCCCCGCTGTTCGACGTGGTCCACAAGGCCACCCCCCCCCCACCCCCGACCATTTCTCCTAAATCGGACCTACAACCCCGTTCCTGTTAGCTACGTGGCCAGAAACACCCGCTTTACCTCAACACAGCCACTGTACAGCAGCTTCGTAGGAATACTGTAACTGTAACTGTAAAATACTAGTAAATAGATTCTCCGAGTGCGTGAGGAAAAAATGCATGCAAGGAATTTGGGCTGGTTACCCACCGACTGTACAGCTGAGCTTATCCAACTATGTATGTTCACTTTTATGCATCCATTCAGAGATGAACACCTAAAACGCATTGGTTCTACTTTGTAAATATAAACCAACATGTATTGAATTCACTTATTGTTTATTGTGAGCAAAACACAACACGCAAGCGTTTATTTTTAGACTGCTCGAC
Source organism: Hippoglossus stenolepis (assembly GCF_022539355.2). Lineage (NCBI taxonomy): Eukaryota > Metazoa > Chordata > Actinopteri > Pleuronectiformes > Pleuronectidae > Hippoglossus > Hippoglossus stenolepis. The sequence continues at coordinate 9,073,834 of NC_061505.1, read as the reverse complement.
ATCCAATTGACATAAAACTGTAAACGTGCCCATTCAGTTTCTGGTGAGAAAGGAGTGTGTAAAATACCTCGTACCCACCTCGGATTCAGAAGTGATGCTGCCACCATGGTTTCTGACATTTGCTACAGTTTGCAAAAATTACAGGAAAAAACAAAATGACGATCCCTGCACAAAGCAAACTCGTATGTGAAAACTGTTATTCACTGTGTGCTCTCATTTTGTAGATTTCCTCAAACATCTTCCACCAACAGGATTCAACAATTCAACTGAGGGCCTCCAGGATGACTCATGTGCTTTGTGAAATTCTCATGTGGTCATTCGCCAATAAACCTTCAGAGTGCCCACACGCTCCTCTTAACACGGTCACAACATGGAATAGTTTGGGAAATACACTTATTCACTTTTTTTAGCCAAATATTAGCTTAGAAGTAGGACGGAGTAGTAGGGCCACTCATAGGGAGAATAAAGTTGTAATATTATGAGGAGAAAAGTCGTAAACTCATTGAAATTAGGAATTTAATATTGGTAAATTATACATATTATAGCTTTTCTCAAATGACAAAATACTTAATCTTTCGGCTCATCAGCATCATATTACTAAAAGTATCAGGACTTTGTGGAGAATGAAATATTGGGTCGTGGCTATCATAAATTACATGTGTGCTATTCAAAGGGGTTTTATAGTTTCTCAAGAATTGATGTGGTTGGTTAGTCAAGATTTTGGATCCAGAAAAAGTTAAACTCTTTATTCTCGTAATATGACTTTTTTCTAGTAAAACTACAACTTTGTTCTCGTAATATTACTTTCTTCTTAATTACAACTTTCTTCTCGTAATTATACGTTTATTATATATTATACATTTGACTTTATTTCCGAGAATAAAGTCGTAATATTATTACTTAATTCTCAACTACGACATTATTCTTGAAATCCAAGACTTTTTTATTCTTAAATAAGGTCCTAATACTCCGTCGTAAGGACATTAGCACTCTATTGTCTATAAAATATGTCTATATAAATACGAAGTTAGCTGGTTAGCTTAGCTTAGCTGAAGAACTGGACACAGGAGGAAACCAAACTAGCTCTTTCCCTGTTTCCTGCTAAAATAAGCTAATTATTTGCAAGCATGCAGACATGACAGTGGCATCAGTCTTGTCTTCTGACCTTTGGCGAGAAAGTGAATAAACTTTTCACAACTATTGCTTAAACAAGTGAAGAGATCATTTGTTCAAGTATGGTTGACCTTCTATGGTCACATATGCATTCTGTATCTGTGCACGAAACCCTTTCACGACAACACTTTTCTTTCTTTCTCTAAAGTTCCCATGAAGTTTTTTGTGTGAGAGCATGAATGGTGAGAATTAAAAAAAGGAAAAAAAGGCTAAAACCGGTTTAGCACGTGAGCTTGGCATTGATTGTGGTTTCCAGGGTAAGCGACCGTGAAAGTTGGCCACTTGTGAACATTCTTGCACTGTAAATGTTTTATTTTCTCGGTGTTAATGTAAGATTTATTTAAGGTGTACATATATACAGATACAAATTAACCGATATAATCTATATGTGTAAAAGAAATATGTCTCTTTATGTAAAAACACAAAGTATATAATATATCAAATAAAGACAATTGAAATATGCAACAATGTGTCTGCTGGTCTTATATTACCATCAGTACTTGCACACATTTACACATATATTTTTACTTATTTCGTAAAGGTTTTGAAGAGTTTCAATCTATCTCATAACTATATTGTGAAATGATTTGTCTCAGGTTTCATTGTATTCGAGCAGTTGATAGTTAAATCAATAAACACTCAAATGTCGTTACATCTGCGGAAAATATTGATTTTATAAACCATTTGGAAACAAAGGAGTCAAACATTCCTTTGCATTACGGGAAAAGCAACATTGACTTAGTACTACAAAATAAAAGTCAGCAAATTGGTCTCTTGTGAGTTTAACGTGCACTGTTACATGTGTGCATTATTTAATCGTATCACATATTAATCTAGTGACACACAAGTACGAACTCCTCCAGTACACAGGCCCCTGCACACGGTACACACACAAACTCATCTTGGAGGATTCAGAGCATCTTTGAAATGCTCGAATCTGTGTCGTCACTTCCAAGTCGTGCAAAGTTGTGCAGCAGGATGCAAACTTGGCCAAGTCTTTAGTCAGCTTTTTCCTTTTTGTCCTCTTTGAATTTCCTGTAAGAAAGACTCTTCCTGCACTTTCCATGTATGATCGCTTCCAAAAAGCAAAACAAAAAGCAAACTCAGCTGCAATGAAAACACATCATATCCAAAGCAGGTGGCCTCAGTGATGACGTGAAGAAGCAATCAGCGCTGTGGAGCAGAAGTGAAACATCCTCCATGTTGTGTTTCCTTACAAGGGCAGTGATTCGCTTTTTGTTCACTTCCCATATAGTTCCTGTGTAGGAGGATGAGTTTCTGTGGAGTAGGGCGCCCTCTTGGGATCAAATTTAGAAGAGGCAGTGGTGCTGTTCAGATAATCCACCCACAAGTTTTTTTTCCCCCTTTCCACAGAACTGTTGTCTCATAGTTTTACATGAAACTCTATAACTCCTTGAAATTAACGGGAAACATTTCACAGCGTGAGTCAGACGTCTGGCCTTTTGTCCGCCTTCACCGTCTTTGATGTTTTGTTTTTCAAAAACAATTGATGTCAGAAAACAGACAGGGTATTTTTCCAAGGTAGAGGCGATACCAGTAATGTACTCTTTGAGTGATCCGACCTTGAGTCAGGAGACATCAGGATGTTTCTCTGACACTGCAGGTGGGGGGGGGGGCACAGACGCTGGTAAACTTTAGGTTTTAGAAAACGAGTGGCAGCAGCATGTGGGTGAGGTCGCATAAGGTTAGGATTTCAAAACACGACAAGACACGCATGACATTGTTTAAACAAACTTTGATGGCCGTGTCAAAGTATTCTAACAAACTCACTTGGGCCTCCCCCCACAGATATTCCCACAATTCCACATCAGTTCTTTAAGGACTTTCCAGACCCTTTCAAATTATCTACAATGCCATCTCTGAGTTTTCCTCAGAAGTGTGTGTCACTCATCCAGGTGCTTTTCTGCCCCCTTTTCACTGGAATTGAAACTGATTCTGGTGCAAACAGCTGTGAGTTAAGTCACATTATTATTCACATCATTGTATCGTACACGTCCCGTTTCAGTGGGTTGAAAACTAACGTCATTCAAAAAAAGGTGTTTTAACCAGGATTACTTTCTATTGACCAGCGTGACGACGATTGAAATCCTATTTTCCATCAAAAATCTGCATCCGATTTTCTTTTCTTTCTGGAAACGACATGTAAGGAGGAGCTTTTCACCAAGTTTTGCTCAGCATGGCAGTAAGTCATTTAGTTAATTTTTAAGTTTCAATAAATGATTGTAATTATGATTAACACTTCAGAGTTACGACCGATTTTCAACAACAAGAAAATTCAAAGTGCTTTACATAAAATATGAAAGGCATCATGACAAATTGTAAATGCAGCTTAAGACAACAGCTTATTTCTATTAGTTGAAATTTCCAATGAACAGCTACAAACTGTTACATTTCGTGAAATATTAGTTTTTTAAATCCTTACTCTCTATGTTTCCAAACTTGTATTAATTATCTTATTTATTCTTTAAACATTTGTGTTTTGGTGAACATTATCAATTTTTGTGGGGTTTCCGCGGACCTTAGTTCAAGGATGTGGAAAGTGTTACGGAAGAACCAATAACATTTTGGTGCGGATTGGGATCAGAGAACAGATTCAGGATTCTTTTTATTCTACATTGTGAGATGGATTTCTGTTAGACACACTTCCATTAATTTCCCAGGGAACAATTCATGGATCTTGATGAGAACGAATCCCGTACATTTAGGGAATCAATATTGATGAGTGTGTTAAATTTGGTGCAGCTTGATTTAATTTAAAAGGGACTAATGGGCCTTGAGCCTTGGGCCAAATTTGATTATTCAACCCTGTGTCATGTTAAAATATCTATTGTGAAAGAAGCAAGTTTCCTCATTGGGGTGTAATGAGGATTTTTTATGAATGCTTTCATTTTCATGCAGATCTCAATTGGTTATTTTCACTTTTGAAAGCTAGTTTCACTACGAATGGTTTGCACCACACCTGTAGTTGGTTCAGGTGAATTTCAAATATACAAAGTTTGTCATTACACTATGCAGTCTGAATGCATACACTGATAATCATAGCATATTCTGAACAGACTCATGTGAAGTTGAATCAACTCTAGTAGTCAAGAGGCTTCATTTATACTGATTCACCAAGATCTTTTTAAAATTTGTGAGTCAGTGTCAGTGTTGTCAGAGTCCGTGGGGATTTTCCCTCCACCAGCTCGCTTTTTACAACACTTTCTAACTCATGTGCCAGCACTTAATAAACTCCACATGGAGCACCGAGGGCGTCTCTCTCTCAGCCAGTCAGCTTTACTATCGGCCAGACTTTGCCCGGTGACTTCATCTGCTCGCTGTCACAGGGTGTGTGCTCGAGTTTGAATCAGCAAAAAACATCTCAGAGGAGGCCCCAAAAAAATCCTGCACAGTCACTCACTCGGCCCTGGTGTGTGGGGTTGTAGAAAAGGGCTCGTCTTAGGCTGCAGAGTGAGAGAACCGTTTCAAAATATCTCAGACGCAGGCGAGTCGTGGCAAAAACTGCCGTGTTTGGTTGTTTTTTGGTAGGGTGGAGGGAGGTGGGACCTGAGACCGTAGATGACTCACAGGAGGGTCAGTGTGGATGTGGAGAGTGAGTGCTGCACATGTGGCCGTGTGATTCAGCCTGGGAAGCGTCTGAGAGAGGAAATCAGCACAATAATCGTTGACTAGCCCTGATATGTCATTACGACCGTTTATATTACTGAATAGTCAGACACTGTGAAGCAACAGCAATTGGTCTCAACTTTTCTGAACAGCTATTTTAATACAAATAAGTAATTCAGTGTAAAAACAGCCGTCGTTACTTTTAAGTGATAGTGAATCAAAATGTCATGGCATTGAATTAAAAGTCTCCAGCAATAAAACACACCTTTGTTCAATACAGCAAACTTTATATGAATATATCTGCACTGACTTTGATTCCTCGCTGCTTCTATTCGTGCTGGACAATATCTTATCACCTGATATCCGTATTGCTCCTTAACAGAAGTAATAGCTTCTAAAAAGGTCAGTAAAGACAAAGCTTTGTCCCATTTTCATATAGAGAACAACTGTTGTTGTGTTTACAAGTGTCTTTTCCACTTTCCTTTGCCATCACCTAAAGGCAAATGGCCCCTTGTGTTGTGTTTACAGTAGTGTTAGATGAGTTGCTTGTATTTTGTCAATTCACTCACTTTATTGTTGTTATTTTAGACATGTAAGTATATTTTTTCAAAAGTTTCAAATGCATATTCAGTGTTACAATAACATTTCCGAAAAATGAAACTGTGTATCGTATAGGATTACTACACACAACTCCCAGGAGAACAAATTCAATAACGTTGACAGATTCAATTGGTGTTTTTGTTATAACTGCACTGTCATGAATATGTCATGTAACTGCACTTTCAATCTTCGTCCAAGCTGCTTTCTAGTTACATCTTCTTAGAAAGGCGTGTCTTCACCTATGTGGGCCTACCTGTTTGAATGAAAACTGGGCCAAACTCCGTCACATCGATTATAACCCCTTGTTTTCTGTTTACAAAGCGGTTACCATGATAAACAAATGCTTACTGTACGTAATGGAAATGCTCACCCTGTCAGGTCCTGTTATTGTCTTTTTACTTCAGCGTGTTTGCTCTGAGGGAGTTAACAGGTGTGGCCTCTGTCGACACCTTAGGAAGTGAGTCATCAATGCCGAATGTGCCTAAATCAAGTTTGGGATTGTCAAATTGTTTTAAGAGAAAAAGAAATATGCCTTGTTCATCAGCTTAGATTTATACTATTGATATCTGGGTCGGCTGAAAACAGTCTGATCAGTGAACGTTTCCCTAGAAACTGAAAGGAACTACAAAAACCACCAGTAATGCAGTTGATTTTTATATAAATACTGTGCAGGAAAGAATATGTTTAGTTTACATTTAAAAATAGAAGGACAAATAAAGGTGGATAGTGTGAGGGCAGCCTGTTGCATTCAGGTCCTGCAAGTAAAAGTACCCACACAACAATGTAGAAACACTAAATGACCTTCATTACAGAAGTTTTAGCAGCAAAAGTAAAGTAAAAGTATTCATTCTGTGTGAAAAAGACCATTATGAGTGATCTATTATTACATATGGCATTATAACACATGTTAGTAGCATTTTACTGTTGGATTTCATTCAAATGAAACAATATGAGTAGTTTAAACACGATCACAAGCCAAGATGAATATTTATTAATGAATTTCTTTTATCAAAACTGTAAATTTGAAAAGTAGCTGCCCACTAAAAAATAAATGGAGTACAAAGTGTAATATTTCTCCCTGAAATGTGATGAAATGAAAGTATAAATTTGTGTAAAAATGGAAACATTCAAGTGCAGCCGAAGTACCTCAAAACTTCTGACTGAGTAGTTGCTCACTGTGGTGGAAGGACACGTGTTGTTTCTTTGGGCCGGTGACTCTTCACCATCATGAATCAGTGCAGCAGCTGTAATTCAGTGATGGTATCTATACCAGGCAGAAAGTGGCAGCCTGGTGGATCTGGTCGTGGTTAAGGGTCATAAAGAATCCTCTCATTCAGAGATGTTTCCGCAGCCCAGCACTTTCTGGTCTAGACGACATTTTGAATCATTCTGTGTGATTCATAAATGAACCGGATCCTGTAGTCATGGTTTATTCTGCGTGTGGATCAGCAAGTCAGATTTCTAATACACTGGCACTTTACATTTGACATGTTTTTGTGGACATCACTGACTAAGTTTGGACAAAAGTGTTTTTTCGGCATTTGAAGCAATAAAAACATACAAAAAAACAACTAGGAAAATGGCTGATTTCCTGGACTTGACGATACTTAAAAAACATATTTCTGTGGGTAAATAGACAATTCCTTTATATATAATTTAATTCTTGTGGTTTTTCTATAATATTTATAGGATATTATTTTCACTTTTATTTAAAATTATGTATAAATAACTATATTAAATGTGTACAATTACACTATATACAATATATATAATATAGTTTAATATTTATATTAAACTATATATTATATTATTATATATTATACTATATTATATTAACATGTTTGTGCGTAATATCATAATATAGATATATATTGACATTGTTATTTGCATGCGTATACAATTATAATAAATGGAGAATTTTTAATAAAATAATACTTTTATTTTGTAACCATTTCAAAAGTTGTATATAAATAATATCGTTCAATTATGCATTGTACATTTTAACATAAAAATTATGAAATAAAAATTCTAAATAATCATTTATGAGTTCTGTTTAATTGTTACGTAATAGTAGGATATAGGGGATGTGCCTCTTCCTCCTCCTGTTGAATTTACGTCAATATTCCTCGTCAGCGCCCAAAGGTGCAGGAAGCCGCGGCCCGGCTGCTGCCCAGCTGCTGCCCAGCCGAACCCCAGGACACACCTACTGCACATGCAATGTGTGACACCGGCCGAGCAGAAGTGGGCGGTGGAAGGGGAAACTTATCTCCTCCACACTCGGTCAGCCTGCTTTCATTTGTGCTGACGCCCGACGCCAGGACGCACGGAGCCAGGACGCACGGAGCCAGGACGCACGGACCCAGGACAGGACGTGAGAGAGGGAGAGAGCTGGATGTGTCACACACCTCAACAGGTAACGTGATGATAAAGCTACAGGGTGACGGCAGACAGCAGGCAGTTACAGTTGTCTCTTTTATAAACGCTCACTACATTTATTTAGTGTATTTTGTAAACTGCAGCCATTTTTGTTGGAACATATTAGCGTTTTTTTCTCTCTACTTTGCCAAATTGATGATGTGTTTACCAGACAACTACCCATTATTTATTATCATTTACTATTTTAAAATGTGATGATGCCGAGTTACACACAGAGCAGCTGAATTAACGCTTCCTCTCCACGTGATTTCAGCATGAAGAGCCATTTGGTGATCGTGAACCCTCCTGGATGAAGGTCCTCTCTGCCAAAATACATTTAGTGGGTCATGAAATCCATCTAAACAGTATTTGAACATGGGTCTAGGAAGGAAGGCAAGATGTTGGCATAGCTGATGAGTTGAAATCCCTGCTATGCCATCAAATTGTCATCTTTCTCTCCCCGTTGCTGCAAAAAAAGGATAATTTTCTCAAGTGCTGAATGGAAAACAGGCCTTACTTGTTTACACTGAGAAACACTGCAAACAGTTCATTGTTCATTGTGCTGCTTTGTGTTTCATATCATTTTATCTTACATATTATCTCCTATTCTGTCAATATAAACTTAAAGAGTACAGGGACAGGGTTTATGCCTGCATTAAAAACAATGAGCTGCAGTCCACAGGGTTACAATGAGACTGATTACTGAATTAATATCTTTTATTGCATTTTAGAGGAAGAATATTATAAAGATATATTACTTCTATCTAATGATTCCTATTCTAGAAAATTGTATAATTTAACAACATATGTTGCTATAGTTTTTTTTCAGATGTGTCACCTTTTTTATTCCTGATGCAATGCAAAACACTCAATGTAAATGTTGAATGCGATCACAGCAGTACTGCTATTTACAATCTTCTTATTAACTTCAGCTAAAGCAATCTTATTTCAATGCATGAATACCAAATGTTTTTATTTGCATAATGATAACAAAACAGGTCAAAATGACAAATCATATTTTTTCGCTTTTCGCGGAAGGATAGAAACATGTTTAAAATACTCTATGGAGAACCCTTTATATCAGTGGTGGAAAGTAAGGAGCCTAAAATATTACTCAAGTACTAAACTTCGGGACAATTTTGAGGCACTGTGTTTCCACTTTGTGCCACTTTATACTCCACTACATGTCAGAGAAAATTTTACTACACTACATCAATCTGTTATCAGGAGTTACTAGTTTTTTTTATTTAACACAAAAACGTTTCAAACTCTAACTCTGAGAGCAGCTTTTCGCATAATGCTTTGACTTTCAAGGTAAGTATTTTGGTGTTAGTATGTACTTTCAGTTAAGTACTTTAGAACTGGTACCTGTAACATAGTGCGTTTACTTTGCTGATTTACCTTTGCCCCTTTAGGTGTGTTCTTGTTGGTCTGAATGCTGTTAACCCTGTATGTAATGTAGCCTTGCTATTAATAAATATGATTCAAGAGCTGAAATGAAAGATCTGTTTTGTGAAATATTTCCCAATGACTTTAATACTGTAACATTATTGAGTATTTCTAATTAAATTTAATTGTGTGTAAGTACATTTTAACATCAATTTATTCATAAAACTTATTGATTTATGATTTATTTATAGACGTCTGTTCCTCTTCCAAAGTACTTCCAGTGTAGACTTTATTTATAGGACACTTTTCTGAACAATGTTACACAATGAACAACAAAAACCAGACAAATTATGACATGGGCAGAAAATAAAATAGATCAGATCAAATTAAAACAGAAATTGGTTTGTTAGTCTGTCAGTTAGTTTTCAGCAATGTAATAAAAGTATTACATGTCATATTGTTTAAAATGCAATGTATTAAAAAAGATAAATGTTCTATAAAACTGACGTTCATGTCAGAAATAAAATGATGACGATGAAGTTATTTTCCCCAAACTCTGCTGATCTGTCCTCCAACTGGACTATTTTGATCAAAACAAGTTCACCTGGATGTCCGCAGCTTTCGTGACACTGGAATTGAAACTACTGATCGTCTGTTTTTCAATTGCGTGAACTCTGTAGCATTCTGGGAAAACTTATAAGACTGGCTGTGAACGAAAATCCAAAACCCCTGTTCCCCTCTCAAGGGAAAACATTGTGTTTGGTATTAACTTAAGGGGCATCAAGACTGACCTGACCATGAACAAGCTGAAACATTTGTCATCCACACATCTAAATGGAGGAAAATGAAACCCATGTTCTGTGGTGAGAAGGGATGGACAATCACCTCTAATGGAGGGGACACATCGGAAGTCTCTTCTCAGAGCTCGTGAAGACTTAAAGATATACGAGGACCTCTAGTGGAACTTAAAGAGAACTTATTACTATGATTTTTATAATGTAATTTGTATTTTATTTATTCATTCATTCATTTGTTATTATTTAAATAATTATTCATTTATGTAATATCATTTGTGCATAATGTGCTTTGTTAGTTGTTATTATTTGTCAGGATTTCAAGTTTTCAATAAAAAAATAAAAAAGGTCACCGGATATTGAATATTGAAATCGACCGGCTCGACGCGCTTGAACACAGGGTCGGTCACATGACCTGCTTGCGTGGTCACGTGACAGCGCGACGCAGCGGCTGCTACTTCCGGACTGATTCCGCCGCTGCGGACTGTCGCTCAGCTCTCAGCACAGAAACACGAGGCGGGGAAGGTGAACGGTAAGAAACACGAACGTGATCTGAAGCTGTCTCGTCGTCACCACACGGCCCCGTTGTGGAGACATTAGCATAGCATAGCATCGCTGAGCTAGCGGCCTCTTCCCACAGTGAACAGCACGAGACTGACAGAGCACAGGCTGCATGTGTTGACACGGCTGTGAACCTGTGACCTCTGCTGTGACCTGTGACCTCTGACCTCTGTGCTTCTGCTGTCTGCTGCAGGCTTCATACACACAATCTGAAACATGCCAGGAACGTGCAACACTATGTATGACTTTATATACATGTAAGAAAAAGCTGTTATTATGTGCAGGGTAATGCAACAATTAAAGGTCCAGTGTGTGTAAAAGTGATCTATTGGCAGAAATTGAATATAACATAATCCTAGTGATGTTTTCACTAGTGTGTAATCACCTAAATTGTAAGAAGTGTGGTTGTCTTTACTCTAGAACGGGCCCTTTTATATTTAAATACTTTACATTTACATCGGGTGTGGGCCACCATGTTTCTTTACAGTAGCCCAGAATGGACAAACTAAACACCTTTTTGAGTTTTTATGACAACTGAAGGCTACCACAGGTTCTCTGTCATGTTTGGAGCTGAGGGGTATTCAGCTGCAATATGAAAACTCACCACTAGGTTCTACACACTGATCCTTCAACATGTATCAGCAAACGTGTCTTCACTAGTGGTGGGAATCGCAGGGTAACTCACGATATATGACGATACAGGGCCAACGATAATGATCATATCACGATACAGCGATTCTGCGATGATTGATACATCATGATGTCTGTCTAACTGAAGAAGTAGTGCAGGATTTGTGTATTTGTTCACTGCAATTTGGTGTCCGATTCACAGAGTTAGGCACCAACTGAGATGAAACAAACAAAAACTGCTTCAAGTCTTATCTTACTTCTTCTTTAGTCTGAACCAAACACACATGTCCACATGTGCCGTCATTCCAATGGAAAATGGCCATAAACTTGCAATTGGCAGGGAATTCTGTTTAGAGCGCCAGACTTTTTGAAATTGCAATATCAATGCTTGACTCCAGCATATTGATTATCTAGTCAAAATGACGATATATCGCAGTACTGATATTTTCATCTTTACACAAAATTAACCCAAACCATTAAGTATGAATTCCATACACCTGCTAACGGTAACATGACGCTCTGTCTGTTTGGCAGAGATGAACAGCGAAAACTTCACCCTGAGTGAGAAGATCGTGTCGGCCTCCTACATTCGACAGGGGTCTCAGGCGCGACGCGGCCACGAGCAGCTCATCAGACACTTGCTGGAGCAGGTAAAGCCAACTGCTGACGTCAGGTGTCGTCACGATCGCGACACAAACACGTTGTCATTTCACTTTGTGCGTGTTGCAGGGCAAGTGTCCGGAGGAGGGATGGAGCGAGAGCACCGTAGAGCTCTTCCTGAACGAGCTGGCTGTGATGGACAGCAACAACTTCCTCGGCAACTGTGGAGTGGGGGAGAGGGAAGGCCGGGTGGCGTCCAGCCTTGTGGCGAGACGACATTACAGGTACAAGTTTGATATCATCTTGGTTAGATTTGAATAGAGCGTCGTAGTTGTAGTTCATGGCTGAAAACGGCTCTGCTGAAATCTCCAGAAAAAACTAGTAAATGGACATTAGGTTTTTGAGTGATTATATTTGGCATAGGAAAGTCTTTCAGATTCACCCCAGACGTTACAGTTGCTGGCTGATATAAACACTGTTCAGAAGTTTGTATTCAGATTTGCACACTTCACAAAGTTTAGGAAGTTGTTTAACGGGTCCTGTTGTGACATTCAGCTGTTTCATGTAGGTTGATCCATGGCATCGGTCGGTCGGGTGACATCGCCGCTATTCAGCCCAAAGCGGCAGGATCCAGTCTGCTGAACAAGCTGACCAACTCAGTTGTGTTGGACATCTTAAAGCTCACAGGTGTGTAAACCTGATCAGTTAAACAAGGGGTGTTATCCTGTGCCAGAACAATTGATATTTTTGCGAACGAATACTAGATTTTTTGAGTATTAGGGCCAGTTAAAGATGAGAATAAAGTCATAATGTTTATGAGAATAACTTTTTAATTTGAGGCTAGTTTTCATTTTAGAGGGGGTGTGTCAGATCAGCCTGTCTCCTGTAGGAGTTCACAGACTACTCGAATATTCAAAAACGTCTTGTCGACGCTGTGCTTCGGTGTAGACAAGTCTTGTTAAACGGTGCAGTAATACAGCAGTGGCAGTGGCAATGCGTCTACAGCTGATATGCAGCAGGGGGTGCTGCTGTTGTTGTTGAAAAGTAGTTGACTAATCATATGTGTAGTCACATTGTGGCTGCCTCGCGTAGCCTGCGTCCGTTTGGTGCGTCGCTTGTGCACGTCGATGCAGTACGCACATACACACATTTTTGTCTCGTTATATTATGACTTTTTAACCAATGAAATGTCTAAGAAACTAACCAATTGGGTATGTGGAGCATATATATATTTATTTTATTTTATTCTTTATTTTCTCATTATATGATGACTTTTTAACCAATGAAATGTCTAAGAAAAATTAGTTTTGGGTAGCAGAGGGAAAGATAAATATTGTAGTTGCAGAAATTTGAGGGGTTCAAAACAGACAAAAACATTTGAAGACAGATTGCGTCACAGCGGTGCAACTAGGCTGTCCCATTTTGAAGGTTCCTCCAAATGCCCCCGTTTTTTATAGAGGTAACGGCTCCGGCAAGTGACGAGACGTCTGATGCTTGAGCGTCAACCTTCAACTCAGCCGAACAGCTAACGACGCACGTGTTAAAAAACCAAAGCACATTCAAACTCCCTCGTCCTGTCCAACTTCTGCTCTGTTGCTAAGCAACAACAGTAAGAGCAGGACAAGCTGGTGACGCTGGAAATCCTGGAAATCCTCTGTAGTCCAGACTGTCTCATTTCGGTTCGGCCTTTGCGGTCTGCCGCGTCCTCCAAAGAATGCAGCCCCTGAATTGAGACACAACAGTTGGGACCCTCTTGGCCTTCTAAATGCCTACCTCATTCAAACGTCACATCTCCATGTTGTAAAATAGAATTAGCATTAAACATTCCCTCGATATAATCACAGTTATTTTTTTCAGAGAAGCCATAATACTGATGATTTCCCAGGCTGACTGTTAGTACTTGTGTGGAAAACAACAGTAAGCCTTGTGTTTCTTGATAACAGGTGTGCGCAGTGTGGCAAGCTGCTTTGTCGTCCCCTTGGCAACAGGTATGAGCTTGACCCTGTGCTTCCTGACCCTTCGTCATCGGAGGCCCAAGGCTCGCTACATCCTTTGGCCTCGCATCGACCAGAAGTCCTGTTTCAAAGCCATGATCACAGCAGGTGATAACACGACTTTAATGGCCAGCGTCATGTCAGCTGTACGTCCTGTTCACACACTTCAGTGTTGTTATATACATGGAGGCAGGTAGAGCCTCAGTAGTGCTGGAGAATTTCATTCATAATGTTTGCTTCTCAAGTGGAGCCATGTAAAGTGTCTTTGCTGGATAGTATGAATTATGTGGTGACACATTTCTTTGTCAGCATTGTTAAATCCTCACAGAAGCACTCTGGGCTTTTCGCTGCCTCCTGCTCATATGCGACTGTTCCGTCAGGTTTTGAACCGGTGGTGGTGGAGAACGTTCTTGAGGGCGACGAGTTGCGCACCGACTTGGAAGCAGTTGAGCGGAAGGTCGAGGAGCTTGGCGCCGACAACATCCTGTGTGTCCATTCGACAACGTCCTGCTTCGCCCCGCGAGTCCCTGACAGGTGATACAAGCTCTCATTTATACTCTTACTCCCTTTGCAAATAAGCGGCATGAAACAGCCAATAATTAGGAAGGACATTTTTGACGTGCCATGGGAAAAACAAAGATGGAATCAACATCAAGCAACACTTAATATCTGGGTACAATATTGATGACTAGAGGAGATCTTGGTGAGTTTCACTGATTCATATGTACCACATCCGCTTCAGGACATATTTCACAATGTCCGTCAGACAGTTTGACGGCACCAAGATCATAGTTTTTTCTTGAGTATTTAATTTGACAGAAGACTCGTTGATTTGTGAACAGTCCTAGCTGTGCACATTTTGTTCATTGATTTTCTACAACTGGAGTTGTGTTGCCTGTTGATTGATCCTAACTTCAGGTCAGTTACACATTCTTTTCAAGACAAAAATAACTGTGAGCAATGATAAAGGCACAATAAAGACAAATATATGAAATAAATCGACACAAATAAACTTTGTATCAACCTGGATAGAGGAGGAAGTTCCTACTTACTGCTTCAACATGGGACATTGTCATCAAAATGCATTCTGATTGGTTAGCTGTGTACATGTCGGAAGTGAAACCTTGGCAAATTGGATCTTGATTGGGAAAAAATAAAAGCCACAAAATCGTTTAAAAGATATTGTTAACATGCGACTTTGTGTATGTGTGACCAGGCTCTAAAGGCTGGAGACTGGAGTGTCAATGGAATGAAATGAAGCAGGAGATCATCAGCCACTTTCACAACCTCCAAAGACTCAAAATATGAAAGATTTTATTTTCACAGATGTCATTTCTTTTCAAGTAAAGACAATGTCAGCTCTTCATGTCCGTGTTGTGTTGTGTTGCAGGCTGGAGGAGCTGGCCACTATATGTGCCAAATACGACATCCCCCACATAGTTAACAATGCGTATGGCGTACAGTCGTCCAAATGCATGCACCTTATACAACAGGTAGGTACCACCTCATCCCCAGTGCATCTCTCATTTGTGTGGTTGAAGTAGTGCTTGTAGAGCAGTTTAAAGTGGAGCCCACAACTGAATACAAAAATGTTGTGTACATGTCTCTGTCATTTCTCCTTCAATATAAGAGCCACAGGGACATGATGAAAGCGACTTAAACAAGAACACATTATTCTTATTTAAATAGCACATATTGTTATGTTTGTCACCCCCATTCTTACAACTACCGACTATTCTAAAAAATAGTTTGTCATCATATTTTCTTTGCTCACTGGTTAGTGAAATGTTTCACGTCTTGTCTTTCATCAGGGGGCTCGTGTTGGGAGAATCGACGCCTTTGTCCAGAGCTTGGACAAGAACTTCATGGTACCAGTAGGTGGCGCCATAATAGCAGGTTTCGATGAGTCCTTTGTACAGGAGATTAGTCAGATGTACCCAGGTGAGTGGCTGTGTTTTAATGCCCATACATCTTTTGCATCTGCTTGTTTTTAAAGATTTGTATCCCTTATTTCCTGTTGTGTTTCTTCAATATATGAAATGCGCATCTTTTGTTTTCCTCTTTATGACACAATTTTGTATTTTGAACCAATAAAATATGATAAATTTGGGGGTGTGAAGACAGTCATGATATATCAATTATTAGTAATCGATCATTTATTCCTTTTGTGAAGATTGTGATTGCTGTGTATTTTTAATCAGCACAGTTAACAGTCTCTAATGGCTTGCAGGCCCGGGCTGCAACAATTGCACTAAAAGGATGTTTATACCCTATCTTCAAGGAATATAAACATCTTTTTCTACCGAATACTTTTATACATATACCAGCTTTCCAAAACTTAAAATGGTGGTGTTTCATTTTTTCTTTTGACACATCTAATAATTCCAAAAATCTCTGTCCGTCTGTCTGTGGCTCACATATCAAGAGGCGTTCATATTATCAGCTTCACCCTTGGGTGTTGTGTATTGTTCAGGGCCCAAGGAAGTGCAATGTTACATTTGGTACGATTTGGACCCACGATATACTATATTAATACATTTTTAATAAACAGACGACCAGTGCTCTCTAGCAGCAGCATCTAGGAGTCATCAGTGTAAGTGACACGGTGGCGAGGCTTCAGGGTTCTGCAGATTGCGTCCTTACTTGCCGTGCCTCAATTCCTGCAGATCACTTTCAGTTTCACAAAGAAAGCTGCAACCAGCATCACCACAGGCCAAGCAAACAGCCCAGTCCAAAGAGGCAGGTTTAGAATGTGCACTGCACTATTTAAGATACAGATTGCCATAGTCTTTATTTTCGTCGTTGTAAACAACAGAATATCTGTCTGTTGTGCCTCACAATGTTGCTTCTTGTCCTTCTGTGTCCAGGTCGAGCTTCAGCCTCGCCCTCCCTTGACGTCCTCATCACCTTACTGACTCTGGGAGCCAGCGGCTACAAGAAACTCCTGTCAGAAAGAAAGGTGAGAGCACGCACGCGTCACTTAATCAGGCCAAATATAGTTTGACTTGTGTGTGGGATCTGGATGCCCTCAGATGGTAGGAGTGGAACAGTGTCCTGTGGATTAAAAACACTGCCGCAATGTCAACTGTGCATTAGAGTTCTTCTGAATATCCGTCTCTGTGTGCTGTGTCAACATCTTTCCCCTGAAGAACAGCTTACATAAGTCGTATTGAATTGCAGTGGATCACATGTTGTGTGTGTGTGTGTGTGTTTGTGCGTGTGCGTGTGCGCGCGCGTGCGTGCGGCTTTGCTTTACCTGCAATCTGCCTGAGGACGAAACTTTCAGCTCGAACACGCAGCGAGCTTTGTCGAGGGAAGGGTCTGCTTTAGCGAGATAAAATTGATCCAGAAAGTTTCTGAAAACATCCCCTGGTGGCTCCCTGCTTTAAAGCAGAGTTGCTCACAATGCAGCAATTCCCCTCTTTAAACAGGAGGCACTGCACCATTCTCACACCTCCAAACGGCTGGACTGAAAATGTACTGTAAAACCTTTCTGGACTATATCTGTTTCTCTTGATGCACAGACCTCAGGGAAGACTCAGAAATAAGAGACTCTTCTGTCAGAAGCAGGGGAAAGAGATTTGTTTTTCTAAAATGAGTAGTAGACGCTACCTGAAGTGCCCATATCTAAATATGACACTCTCCCAGAATTTGCTATTTGCCATTAGCGTAAAAATTGACCCCGTAGCAGAAATATATATCGAGGAAATTCCTCCAGCCTCTCACATGACTCTACGACGCCATCAAGGCTTATCGATTCCCCTTGGTCCACATGATGCATAATTAATGCACCAGACCTGTTCTCCATGTTGTGTAGAGTGATTTCCTCACATCCTTCTCAGGGTCAGAAAGCTTTAAATTATTCAAACATTTCGAGATTTCATTTACAGCCTCAAGTAACCATTTTAGAAAATGTCTAGATGTTGAAAAGAACCAGCAGATGTTGTGTTTTTGTTTTTTTTTGTCATCACACACACACACACACTTATTGTCTGCAGAGTCGTAGCCAAGCACACACTCACCACCACCAGCGCCCCCTCCTCTTGGGACCATAAAGTCGTCCATTGTTAGTAGAGAACAAGGGACACTTGGAGACACTTGACATCGTTGAAAGGCTTGTTTTTGTCTAAATTCATGACAGAGAAAATATTTCTCCTCCCGATGCTTTCAAATTAGGAAAGCATGAGTCAGCGCACACACACCCGTTGTTGCAGATGAGCCGAACCGTTGACGTGCGACGCTTCACTGGGGAACAAACGCAACAAAAACACTGCGAGGTGTTGTTTGTGCCCGGTCTCATAACATCTGTGTTGAAAACTCCCACCATTCTTTTTTTCAGTCTTTCAAACCCACACACACACACAAACACACACTGCATTGATACTCTGAGCCAAACACACTTTGTCAGCGTAATTTAAAACGCGTGGATGCTAAAACCTTCGAATAAAAGCATGTGTTATCCTCTCCTGCCGCTCTAATTGATCCCAGAGGTGGACATTGGATGTGAGTGGAGATCGTGGCCAGAGATGGAGAGGTAGATGACAAACTGCTTGTGCTGAAGCTTTGGGGGGAGGGGGGGCACTCGGGCAGGCAGGACAGAGAGAGAGAAAGGGGGAGGAAGGGACACAGACTTGTGGGTAGATCTGCTTGATTAGCAAAAAACCAAGGCGTCTGCTGCTGCTGCTAAAATAAGGCTGTGGCAGTGTGGGAAAGAAGCATTGTGCTGCTATTTATAGTTCTTTTGTTTGGCCCTGGCCCGCTCTTGTTCTGTCACTTCATGTTTTCTCTGTGTCTGCACGGCCTGCAGGAGATTTATTTGCTCCTGGCTCAGGAGCTGAAGAGTCTGGCCTCTGCACACGGGGAGAGATTGCTTCACACCCCACATAACCCCATTTCACTGGGTAAGCTCAATGTTCCGGCCACAGACCAAAGCCTGTATCGTTTATCGATATTCTGTTCTATATTTCTGACCCTACATTTCTTAAACTAATGGAATAATTGTGTGTATGTGGCCTGTCTGTCCTTCAGCCATGTCTTTGGATGGTCTCCAGGCCGACAGCGACAAAGCAGTGACTCAGCTGGGCTCCATGTTGTTCACCCGGCAAGTGTCCGGAGCCAGGTATGAAAACTTGTCAAGGGCAATGCTACGATCATGGGAAACATGGGAGGGGAAGACAAGGGTGCAGAGGTTTGTGTGTGTGGGCGAGATAAGTGTTGGCAAACAAAAATTGGCAATCAGGCAGCGCAAACTACTTGAGATGATTAGACAGCCCATCTTATCAGGGCCGCCTCCTAATTGATTAGGATGTTTCCTTTGCAATGTTGTGTCCACAACAGGCACAAACTCTGCAGCTTTTTCTCCGGACTGTCAATTCTCCTGTTTTGCTTTCTTCCTCAGTCACTAACGGCTCCGTAAATACCAAGTTTTACTTTTGGGGTCTCTGTTTTTATGCCTCCACGCCGGCACCAGCCAATGGCCAGCCAGTGTCCAGAGGACAGTTGGGAATTTAGTCTCATGGACTCAGAGATTAACTGATTAGATTTAACTGGTCAAAGGTCAAAGGTCACAGTGACCTCATATGAGTACATTGACTTAAAGGTTCAGTGTGTAAGATTTAGGTGAAAGGGATCTATTGGCATAAATTTAATATATAATAATCTTAGTGATTTAGATGATTTCACTAGTGTGTTTCATCAAAATCTTTACAAATTGTTGTTTTATTTACCCTGGAATGGGCCCTTTATATTAAAATACTTTGTATTTACATCAGGAGCGGGTCCTCTCTACGGCGGCCACCATGTTTCTTTACAGTCGTCCAAACTGGACAAAAAACCCCACATTTTTGAGTTTTTATGACAACTGAAGGCTACCACAGGAGGGTGGGGTGAGGGGTATTCAGCTGCAATATGCAACTTCACCACTAGACGTCCCTACATTCTACACACTGAACCTTTAAACTGTACTTGGTGGCCGGGGCAACAGACAACCACAGGGCAATTATTTTAAATATCAGGAAGGGATGATTTATTAGGAGTTATTCTGTTGTGTCTGTTTCACATTCAGATTTGAATACATCATGGCTCAATTTCATTATAATAACAGCAAAGTAATAGCCTCCACGCTTCCCACGTACTCTCATCCTCTCTTCCAAATGAGCATTTTTCCAAGGTCAGAGCATCACAATCTACTTAAGTCTTTTGTCCTTGTATCTCAGTAGCATACTAAATGAGAGGCACCGACTTCCAGAGTCCATGCTTCAATGACGCATATTAATCTAGATATTTAATTTGAAGGAGTTTGTCATAACTCTTAAGTGAAATACGCTCGTGCGAATCGTGGACACCGTCAGAGGGAGCTGGCTTTTTCCACACCAGCTCTAAGTTGGTCTCTTATCCAGAAAAAACGATTAACACAGCTCTACATCTTCTGACAATGCATCCCTCTACCATTATAGTCTCTCCCGTGCACACAGTCCTAATAGCTGGCCAGTAATGGATTTCACATTAAAGTGAGTTTGAACTGTGCTGACAGTGGTGACACGCTGCCAGATTTCAGAGGCGTCGCTTTGAGTTTGATACATTTGGAGCTGCAGTTTAACAGTGTAAAAACTTCAAAGTTACTGTATGTTGGGAATGCAGCACCGCCTCAGCTCTTTCATCTCTGCTTGATGACATTGTCTCATTCTTGCTGTATGAAACTTTTACGTCTTTCCTTCCCTCCTGCTCATATCCAGGTTCATAATTTAAATTTGGTTTATTACTTGAAAATGTTTACATACTTTAATATTCAGAAAACGCATCACTTTCCTCAAACTGTCCATTGCTGCAGCTCCTCTTTTCAGCCTCAGTCTGAAACGCCTGGTTTTAACTCCTCCCTTTCCGATAAAGCCTAGTCTGATTGGCCAACTCGCCCAGCACTGTTGTGATTGGTCAACTGCTTGCAGCGCAAACGGGTAGAAACAATGGTGAAACGATAGGTTCTCTCAGGCTTTTTCCTTTGTTGTAATTTACTACTCTTTTGATAGCCTTTTATCTTAAATATTTTATCATATTGTATTTTATTCCTATATTTCTTTTTTTGTATTTATTGTTCAAAACTCTGGTTGTTTTAAGTTTGCTTTATGAATAAACTTGACTGGACTTAAGTGCGTAGTGTTCGTCGGGTTGTGATGAAGTCATTGGTTCCAGTTGTTTCAAATAATCATCGCTGTGCTACATCATCCTTGTTTTCATCCATGTTTCTAGGGTAATACCGCTGGGCAAGGAGCAGACCATAAGCGGCCACACTTTCCACGGCTTCATGTCGCACTCAGACGCGTACCCCTGCCCCTACCTCAACGCTGCCTCTGCTGTGGGCATCACCCGAGAAGATGTGACGCTGTGCATCAAACGGCTCGACAAGTGCCTGAAGACCCTGAGGAAAGAGTCCAATGTGGCCAAGAGCAGCTCCGTGGTGCCCCCATCCCGCTGCGACGACACACCGGGAGAATGACGCAACGAAAACGACAACATTTCCAGACGTACACAAAAGCCATTTTTAGACATGATGGAGAATTGGGTCCTGCCTTTCACACATGAACTACGCAGCAGGACATTCTCAGACGTGTCCACAACAGCAAAGGAATCTCCGGGGCGCTCAGGCGAGTTGTGGCGCAGCAGGCAGAGGCAGGATGTAACGTATAAATTCCGCTGCAGAGATCACATGTTTTTGTTTATCGCAGATCGACACCGGCGTCGGCGCTTATCACCAAAAGCTATTTTGACATCCTTGTCGGTGTCTCCTCCGTGTATGGCACTTCTTTTTCATCCTGAGATACTTTACGTCTGTCGCGTGTTAGAAACGTCTTCATCGCTCCAACTCACACACGGTGAATCCTGCGGTCGTTCTCCTGCTGCGATCTTACATCATCTCCGTGGGAGATTTTGCTTGGGGGGGCTGGCCGCAGGAAAGTCCGGACGCTCTCAGTCGGACATTTGTGTTCTCACGTGCAGCCCCTCCGTAAAATGTCCGCAGAGTTCAGTGCATGTCTGAAAGCATCTTGAGGGATTTCTGCTTAGTGTGAGCGTCTTGTGCCTGCGCTAACTCTGCGTGCGTGAGACACTGTAAGAAGGTCAAAGATATGAGCTCAGCAGCGATGACACTGTGCAGGTGTTGGTAAAAAAACAACACAAGCTGATGTCGCTGAATAGTTCCCTGTTCTGTGGAGGTGTACTAATTATCAGCTGTTGTAAGGACATGATCTGCATACATATGCATCTCAGAAGCAGAGTCATGCCACCGATCTAAAATTAGAACTAAACGTCCGCAAAGATGTCAAAACAACTCCAAAATTGTGTCAATCGTTTTAAAAAGACTTCTAATGTATTATGTACAAATTTCGTAAAAGATACCACAGTGCTGTATATTGAATCTAATATTCAATAAACTATTTTGAACTGTATCCCTCTGTTTACTTCATACTTTATCCACTCTTCTGTTCTGGGAATGCGTTTAGCTTTTCCACTCACTGACATCTAAAACCAAACAGCTTTAAACAGTAGTATGTTGCACTCTGTCTTCTGCTGTGTATTGTAATGCGATGCGAGCGCCGCTGAAACATTAACTCCATCTGAAGCCTGTATATTGGATTAGCTCATTTATTTTCAGGCTCGCAAGTAGCAGCTAATCAATGAAGTACAGCAAACATTGATCTCTCCTGTATGTAGAGTAGGACATGTGCACTGTTGTGCAAAGTATGTAACATTGACCATTTCAGACTCAGAGAAGTGGATTATTTGACCATGTTTTCTTGAACTAGTGATATGCATTACAGAAATCAAAAAAATCTAAGCATAGTCCCTGTGTCAGTCCTCGAATGCGAGGCTAAATGAAATGAAGTTGGAAAAAACAGGACTGAGCAACCTTTTGTACTTTTTTTTTTTTTATTATTGGTTCCGCTCTGTGCCGGCGACAACTAGTGGCCAGAGGCATTAGGTCTGGTACGTCCATCCATTCCATTTTTGTGAACACGGTATCTCAAGAACACCGTGAGGGAATTTCTTGAAATTTGGTACAAACGTTCACTCGGAGTCACTGATTCGATGTGGGAAGTCAAAGGTCAGAGTGGCCTCTTAAATCATTTTATTGGCATCTTGAACAGGATATTTAAAGTCTACCTCTAGGGAATTCCTGCAAATTTTGACCAGTTGTCACTTGGACTCAAAGATGATGTGATTTCAGTGGTAAAAGCTCAAAAACTGCACTGGTTGTTGGAGGCATACAACCTACGTTATACTGTTTAACAGCACAGGATCAATTTCAGTCAGAACCTCACCATGCAGGTGGAGTTGATTTCTATATTTTCACATTTCTTGCGTCCTCTGCCGATTTCCCCGGTACTCTCCACTCTCCGTCATTAGGACAGATTGGCCCCTCAGGCACCAAGCGTAGACTCCCACTAAAGCCTCTCTGACTGACTACGAATCTATATTGCTTTGTCCAAATTCTTCCCGTGCTCTCCCCCTCATCTGCTGCTGATCGTCAAGGTCGATTGCACTCTGAAAATCTTGGGACACGTCAAGCAGACCCCCACCGTGTGTTTTAGAGACGAAACACTCGATGTTTGGCTCAGAAGTAGAGGTACGGACCGCCACGGCTGCTGCATCCACGCTGTTCCCAGGTTGAGCAATGAACGCAGTGAGCAGACGTTGGTTTCTCACACGCATTCGCAATCGGGGGAAGGTGGGCTGGAATCAGATGAATACAGGGTGCTGTGTCAGCACACTTTCTCTGCTCCTACACTGGACTGAACCATTAACAGAATATAGTGGGAAAACACTGAGCGGTACAGTGCAGTGCCCTGAAAAGCAAAAGTGGCTTTCGCAAAACACAAAAGAGATTTTGTTTCCTTTTGAAGAGGCTCCTCATCCTCTGTATGTGCAACAGCTCAGACAACACGACGTGCCTTTTCTTTCCCCGCTCTTCTCTCTCCGTCCCCTGTTCCCACGTCTTTTGCTGATGCTGCAGAGACGCTGTGAGAATAGGTTGTCAGGGACAGTTTTAAACGACTCCTCTATTGATCAAGTCTGCTGCAGTGTGTAAATCAGAAAATGGCAACCTCACAGGAACTCGCACCGAGCAATACGTTGACTTTTTTTCATCCATTTTTTCAGTGTTTAAAAGGCTATAGATTCTCGCCGTGTCCGGTTTCCCTTATATGATTGTTCACCTGTGTCCCTTCCTCACCCAAAATAGGCTGCCTGTAAAAACACGTCACTCAGGTCTTGAGTAACCCTGGGATGCTGCTGCTCCTTCACTCCTGGCCCCCAGCAGCTGCCAGGTGGAAGTTCAGTAATGATGTAGAGCCAGAGTGGCACGAACATGACACCAGACGGACCACAGTTTACCTCCTTATCGTTTTAATTATGCTTAAATATCAGAGCCAGTACTAAATATCAGAGCCAGTACTATAATTGCAATTCTTCTAAAAGTTTGTTTTATTCATTTGAAGTCTTAAAGTTCTCTTGTAGCAATGTACATGTCAAATTAACAACAAATGGATGTATTTATAATAAATATATACGTTCTAAATGATACAAAATCTGCTGAAATTGAAACGAGAACCAGTTACTTTCTCTGGCCTTTGGCAAATCCAGAAATATTCTCGAGGTAAACAGATGATGTGAACAGTGTGATTTTTAAAAAGTGAGTCCCATGTTTCTTTTGTATGATACACTAAAGAGTACTGTAAAGGTTTAAAGTGAATGGAAATGTTTGACAAAGCTCTAAAACATCCTGGTGTACACACAGTTAAACGCAGGATTGGTTGCTGATGGAATAGTTGTGAGTTTGTGAAATTTGTTATTGTAGATTATTATGGTCTGTCTGTCTTGATATGTTTTTATTTTGAGTTTATCTTTCTTTTAAATTCTCTGTAAAGTCTTAACTTAGTGACTCTTTGGTTCTTTATTTCTTTCTTTTTCTTTCAGTTTTAGTGACTATTTCTTTTTTTGTCTTTCCTTGTTTGTTTCTTTAGTGACTCTTTCTTTCATTCATTCTTCCTCTGTTTCCTTTCCTCCTTCCTTTCTTCCGTCCTTTCTGCCTTCCTTCATTCCTTGTCGCACTGTCCAAGGATTTTTCACATAATTCTAAAAAGCCTCTTGTAGCAGTTTGCTAAATGCGGTGTCTCTGAACATATATACGCTATGCTTACAGTATGTATGGACTACATAGCACTGAGATAGGCTCTGTATGCAGTTTGAAAAGCGACAGAAATAATTTACCCAATCACATTAGAGGTGCTCCAAAATCCGATTTACCATATATTCACTTATTATTTTTATTTTACTCCTACTTATTAATTTGTGTCTTTGTTTTGCTTTGCACTTTCCACGTAGTTTTGTGGTTACAACTTCCATGGTTGCTGCTCTGTGCTTCCCCTCGGAAGGAGATGTGCTACCCACCTACTAATTCCACAAACATCTCATCAGTTCGGTAATTTAATTACATTTACATTCAAATTCGTATATATAAGCCGCACACATGAACAGGAACAAAGCAAATTCAGTTTCATTTTATGAAAAACACTGACTGTAAAATCGTCATTGCAGATAAACCAGGCAGGATGAACCTCACTCTGCACCACAGACCGTTTCTAAAAAAGCTCTGCACACAACGTCCAGCACATGAACAATAAAAAAGTGACAGTACATTGTGGAACTGTCTAAGGAGGACTCACTAATGACAAGGGATAAAGCTGAAGTAGACCCAGAGCATTGACACAGACCAATTGAGAAGAGGCACTGTTCGAGTATCAATAAAGCTTTGCTCGTTTGAAACGCTCAGAGGCACTGTCCATGGTGCTGCAGTTCTGCGCCCCTGGGAGCGTGTGGCTGGTGGAGGGCTCCACTGGTGTGTCCTGTGTAATAACACATCAACCAATGCATTATGCCCAGTTGAGTCTTTAATGGGATGTATTTGTTTGTGAATTATGTGTTGGGGGCAAAAAACATGTCCAGAAATAACACAAGCAGATTCCGGATTTGTCAAATAAAAAGAAAATGCCTGAGGTCCTTGTAAATTAATTTTTTGAAACATTACATTTGCGCAAGTATTGAAACTACATTAAATAAAAGATAACCTCCTTTTTTTTAAGTGCGATTTTAAACAACGCACAGGTTACCAGATGTCCAGCTTCCTCGTGTCGCTATTTTCCTCCATGGCGCATGGTTGTTTAACCAGCAGTTCCCCGGGCTGCAGCCGTGGTGGCGTGATAAATAATTAAAGTGGACGGAGGGGAGCGAGCTGCAGCTGATTTGCTGATGTCAGGGAGCCAGTGCAGCATTTTCATGGTGCAGGGTGGAAACGCGCGGTGCCACTGTACCACCACCACCATCATCATCATCATCTGCTGCTGCTGCTGCTGCTGCTGCCTCCACACATGCGAGCCCGCCAGGCAAGATGATGCCAGCTGTCAAGATGTGGGCTTTGCTCTCCGTGTCGCTGTGCTGCCTGTGTCAGCCGGCTCTTTTCAAGAAGGCTTTCCGATGCCCTTCAACATGCAGCTGCTCCAAGGAGTCGATCATGTGCGTCGGGTCCTCCTATGTCCCGAGGATCTCCCCCAACGAGATCAATTCTCTGTGAGTAGCCTCTCCACCATGTAATCGTTTATTTTTTATTTTACTAAATCATACATGCACGTATGAGATATTCAAGTGTTATCCCTGGTTTTGCACCATTTGACAAAATATGGGAGGCAATGCAGTCCTCGCTGCCTCCTGCGCCTCAGTTCATCACTTTTCAGCATCTCCTTACCTCTTCATGCTCTGCTTTTTTCCCCCCTTCAGGAGCATCGTGAATGGGACTTTCTCCGAGGTCAAAGAAGCGATGTTTGCTCACATGCCGTCTCTCCAGCTGCTGTAAGAACACCTTCCATTTCTCCCCCCTGAACTTGAAGCCATAGGGCTCCTGTGCAGATGCAGATTTCCAAACTCCTTTGGAATTTCCGAAGCTTAAATGCACCCCACTGCCCAGTGGAGCAGTGGTACATGGAATCTGACCGTGTAAAGCTGCATTGCATATGACCAAACCCATTGTTAACATAGCATAAATCAATTAAGGCGTATGTGTCCTGTGGCTGACTTTCTGCAGATGCATGCACAGTGATGCATCTGTTTAGTGCATGTTAAAGCTATTAGCAGGGAGCTGCCGTTGGACACCTGCAGATGAATAATGGAAGTGAAGTGTGGAGCCGTCGGTGCCGTCCCAGGCCATATTGTAGTCTACTTAAGCAGAGGCCATCAATCTGCAGTGTGACTCCACCAGAGATGGCTGTGATGTCAGCATAAACAAAGGCGTGGCAGATGTAGAGCACTTAACCAAACTGATGTGATTTACATCTTGTGGTGTATGTGTGTTTGAAGAGGGTCAGAAAACCTTGGTCATGTCATGTAGTCACTGTGTTTTTGCATGAAGTGTTTTTCCCTCTGCTCTGTTTTTCCGACATTAAGCATAAAACCATGCATAATGTCGGCTCCTGTTAATATGTGTGTTTTATTCTTCATTGCAGGCTTTTGAATTCCAACTCTCTAACAACTATAAGGGATGATGCGTTCTCGGGCCTCTCACATCTGGAGTACCTGTGAGTTCCTCTCTCGTTGCACGCTTTAATATAACACAACCAAACCATCTAACGGGAGTGTTGTTATGGGTATGATGAGGTTATGTGGTTGGATGTTGGTTTTTCAGATTGAATGAGAAAGTGTGGATCACACGCCCTCTGGTGGAATTTAGTTTCTTACCCTGGTAAAAAATAAAAATCTTCAATCATTTGGCAACAACCATTTTCTAGATAACAGATTACAAATCTATTGTTGGGATTCCAAACATAATTACAAGCAGAGACTAATGCATTTATTACAGTTCATCACACGGCTTTAAGTGTCATTTTACAGTTTTTCTTTTATTTAAAAAACAGATATAATGTTTTCATCACTAGAGTGTATGTGCACATCCTCACAAAAATATTTTACCTTCAATAACTGAGCCACTTCAACCTGTTAAAAGTGATGCACCCGAAGTTCCACTGCCTGTCAACAAATCCACGTACTTCCAGTGTTGCCGTACAGCAAATGAAGGCGTCAGTATCTGCACGACTGTTGCAGAAGTCATTGTTACTTCTTGTCTAAAACTAAAACAGTCCGTATCCAAATGATTCTTTGTGGGACTTGGATGCCACTGGAACAGAGAGGGGGACCCTGTTGACAGAAACTGAGGCTGAATGTGTTTGAAACAAAAATGCTTGATTTGAATTATCAGTTATACACAATGAGTAAATTGCAGTTGTGACATATTCTAGATTTATCACACAATTCACAGTATTTTCCCTTTTTTTTTTTTTATCTTCCACAGGTTCATCGAGAGTAATAAGATAGAGACCGCATCCAAATATGCCTTCAGGGGACTCAGGGACTTGACTCACTTGTATGTTTCAACGAATCTTAATTAATTAAGTCTAATATATATCTGCTTGAAGTAATTTTTAATGTAGAATAACTGTGACACTAGAAGTGATGCTAAATAGTACACTGATAACAATGTTGAACGTTTACAGAGATATTCAGAATGATTATTATTATTATTATTAATTATCTAGATTTGAATATTAATCTGAAATGTTGTCTTCACCCATTTGCTTGAAAAGTAATTATGATTGTCTCATGTTGTATATCTTTGAATTATTGATTTTATTATTGATTTATTGATGCTCTTTCTAGGTCTTTGTCAAACAATAAAATTAACTCCTTGCCCAGGGACATCTTCATTGACCTGGAATCACTAATAGAGCTGTAAGTATGTCACATAGCACCGAATAATGTCCCCTGTTGTCGTACGAATCTATCCTGCGAACAATATATATCTTCTTCCCCCTAACTTTATTCTTCCACGGCACTTCTGGCTTGGCTACGTTGTTTCTCGGCTATGACGCTCAGTTTTCCCCTTCCACAGGGACCTGCGGGGCAACGCCTTCGAGTGTGACTGCCGTGCCAAGTGGCTGATGACGTGGCTGAAGAACACCAACGCCACGGTGTCCGATGTCGTGTGTGCCGGACCGGAGGAAATGAAGGACAAGCGCCTCAATGACATGGCCAGCCTGCACAACGAGTGCATCTCAACGGGTGAGAAACACTGGAGCCAGCTGGCATCAATATCAACCATCTTACCCCAGTCTGACATAGTAAACAGTAGGCCGTCTACAGAAAAGACAAATGTGTTGATTGTTGTGTTTATCCTTTTAAAGTGACCAATTTTTAGAATTTGTTTCTTTGTGCACATTTGAATTCAGGAATCTTCTTGTCTTTGTTACAGATTTTGTCCTCCATCAATCTGTGACGTCTGAATCTCTGTCTGTTGACACATTCAGTTATAAGAATGATGTCTACGTGACTATTGCTGCTCCCAGCATCGAGAGCTGCATGGTTTTGCAATGGGACCACATAGAGATGAATTTCAGGACCTATGATAACATCACAGGTATGACAAAGATAACAACAGTACCCTGGTGGACTTTTACGCTAATGCCATCAGCTTATTCGTTTCCTTATCCTGCCTTTCAGGTCAGTCCATTGTGGGTTGCAAGTCGGTTGTCATCGAAGACCAGGTGTTTGTCATCGTGGCTCAGCTCTTTGGAGGTTCCCACATCTACAGGTTTGATGAGGACCAAAGCAGGTTCAGCAAGTTCCAGGACATTGAGGTGTCCAAGATCTCTAAGCCCAATGACATTGAGGCCTTCCAGATAGGCTCTGACTGGTTCTTTGTGATCGCTGACAGCTCCAAAGCGGGCCTGTCCACCCTCTACAAATGGAACAATAAGGGCTTTTATTCATACCAGTCGCTGCATGAGTGGTACCGCGACACGGATGCAGAGTTCTTGGACTTGGATGGGAAGGCCCACCTTATTTTGGCAAGCCGCTCGCAGGTGCCTGTGATCTACCAGTGGAGCCGGAGCAACCAGAAGTTTGTCCTGCAGGGCGAGATCCCCAACATGGAGGATGTAGTAGCTGTGAAGCACTTTCGGATCAAGGGGGAACTCTACCTGGCTATGACACGCTACATTGGAGACTCCAAAGTTCTACGCTGGGGTGCCAAACAGTTTGCAGAGATCCAGGCTTTGCCCTCACGAGGCTCCATGATTCTGCAGCCGTTCTCTTTCAAAGAAAGCATCTACCTGGCCCTGGGAAGTGACTACACCTTCTCACAGATCTACCTGTGGGATGATGACAAGAAACTCTTTGACCGCTTCAAGGAGGTGTACATCCAGGCGCCGCGCTCCTTCACTGTGGTTCCCACTGACCGCAGGGACTTCATCTTTGCCTCTAGCTTTAAGGGAAACACACAGATCTATGAGCACATCATCATTGACTTGAGCTTGTGAAGGGGCTGTGCCTTATTGCCCCTCCCGCAATCTAACGTCTTCCACGACAAAGATATATTTGTGGAGGGACAAGAGGGTTTTCTGAGCTGGGTCAAGTAGTGTTTGGAATTTGTTGAGTTCCTAAAGGTGTCTCTACTATTTCTCAATGGCTTGTCCTTGTGGTCTCTCAGACTTTCAGAGATCTGAGTTTTTAAGAGGAGAAGAGGGGTTGGTAAATGTAAAAAGCAGCTCCCCCTGAAAATCCAGCTGACATTCCTGAGGGTAGAAAATTGATCCATTTGGATGTATAGATTTGTGTTTACTATCCCCTTTGTTAACGGTTTTATACCCATACAGAAATAACCAGAACCTCAGAGAAATATCATGTTACAAATATTGATTTATTCCCATTTGCGACATTTGAGGATGGAACCGGTTTGGTTGCCACCTACCTCATGTTCCGGTGGTAATGTACAGGATGTTGCCTTCTGGGTTTCATGGACCCACAGTGCCTCCCGCTGGCCGTGATAAAGTATCACACCCCTTTGCTTTTTTCACACAGGGAATGTAATGAAAGCACAAACCTTTAATTATCATCGCTGAGGTCACAGTTTTTAGAGTGTAGTTTAGTGGAAAAGGTTACTGGGTGCTAGAGATGATATCGCATACAGTAAGAAGTAAGAAAAATAAGTGTTTTTTGGGGGTGAATTATTCAGGACTGGATATAGTTTAATGCCTTCTTAGATAAATGTATATGAATAGAAAATCCCCAGTTAGATACAATTTTAGCTCAGAGGTACTTAAAGTGGCAAAGTAGACATGAGGTGTGTTTAGGTGATGTCAGGGAAATTCCACCTACTTACAAGTTTGTAAAAATAGCACCAGTTGTTGGACTGCTAACTTTGTAACCTTTTTTTTAGGCTATCACAAAGAAAAGGCTCCACATAGCTGAAGTCAGTGGACTCAAACAAATAAATACATTCATCCGAGGACAAATATGTGTCTGAAAAATAAAGAAAACTAAATCTATGTATATATATATCCACTTGAGTTGGGATACTTTTTCTGTCCGTCTTTCTGTTCTTTGAAAATGTTGACTCACAAGCAACAAAATGTACATAAAACAAGGACAGCAATGCCACTACCTGTCTGTCAGCCAGAAATCCCAAGAGATCTTTGCACTTACTTTAAAGAAAACTAAATGAAATGTTACCGCAGCTTGCAAGAGCATGACACTCAAAAAAGGGTGTTTGCCAAATTCTTTTAAGATGAACCTAACAAAATCAGAATTCAAAAAGTACTTCTCCTTATTAAGTGAATGGTATTGCAATTAAAAAAAAAACATAAGGGAATATGAAGGCTTTACAACATGCAGATTCTTTTCTATTATTTAGTTTTAAACGTATTGAATGTTATTCTCAAAATATACTGGAAGTTTAATTAGTTGTGTATGAAAATAAATGTGTAAATATATGATTGTGAGGTGTGTTCTATCGCGCATTGATCATTTGGATGATGAAACTATTGACACAAGATACTTTGTTAATCTCTCTCATTTTGCTAATTTTCTCCCCATAATGTTCAAGTGAAAACTCAAAATATATGGAAGCTTAAAGTTACAGAAATGGCAAAAGAATAGTCATCAGCACTTGCAGGGAAGTATATAACACTTTTAATCAGCTAATACGCAGCAACGGAAAGAAACAGATGTGTTTTAGGGCAAAGGTTTCTTTCAACTTTCTCTGAGGTGGTAGAAAGAGTTTGACGGTGTATCAATGGTGTGTGATAGACAAAGCTCTGTATGAAAGTGTGTGTGTGAAGCATTTTGAGTGGTTGATAAGACTGGAAAAGCATATATACTGTAAACACAGCTCATTTAATCCATTTACCCCAATAGACCAGTGGGAAAACATAACCTATTTGGGATAAGGTAGGGCAACCTGTCAGGCTACACACAGGCCTCAACAGCTATCGATTAAGGTAGGGCAACCTGTCAGGCTACATACAGGCCTCAACAGCTACCGATTAAAGGTCCAGTGTGTAAGATTTAGGTGAAAGGGATCTAATGAGAGCAATTTGATATAAAATAATCCTAGTGATGTTTTCACGAGTGTGTTTTTTCTAAATTATACAAATTGTTGTATTTGATCCTAGAATGGGCCCTTTATATTGAAATACTTTATATTTACATCGGGGGGGTCCTCTCTTTGGAGGCAGCCATGTTTCTTGTAGTAGCCCAGACTGGACAAACTAAACACCCTTTGAGTTTTTATGAAAACTGAAGGTTACCACAGGTTGTCTTTCATGTTTGGAAGCGGAGGATGAGGTGAGGGGTATTCAGCTGCAACATGACACTTCACCACTTTATGTCACTAGATTCTACACACTGCAACCTGTGTGTAACCTGAAATACAGAACTGAGGGCAGTGAAGCTTGCTGCTTGTTAAACTCATGACTGGGTCTGCACTCAAATAAGCTTATCAGCATTTTCATCATTCCTTCATTCAGACTTCAGTAACAGGAAACTCAGAGATCAAGTTGTGGAGTGACTTCAACGAAAACCAACACAGTGAAACTATAAAAGTGTGGGCGGGATCGCCCAGTCCCATAATCAAGACTGTACATAAAAAAGTAATTCGAAACTCTCGGCTTCATGACGGCAGTTCACAAACCAATGGGTGACGTCCAGGTAGGTTGTCACTTGGACTGTTTCTATAAATGGGAGGAGCAGGAATGAGACACAGAAAGAGAGACAGGAATACAGGAAACGAACAGTATGTTAAGTTTCGATACTTCTTTCTACAGGAGACACTTCACTTCATCACTGTAAGTAAACTTCCCTTCCATTCCTCTGCTGGTAGATCAACTGCATTTCCTTCAATATAAATTGGATTATAAACTAAACACCAGGACTCGGTATGATAACGTGTATCTTCCAAATAGAACAAATGTGCGGAGCCGAGGGTACGGTTTGTTAAACCGTACCCTCGGTTTAATAATCTGTGCCCTCGGTTTAGCTAATGAAGTCCTCAACTGCGACTCCAGACTGAGTTTATACATGTGCCCGATCACACTGTTTGTTTGTGAGTATGTGTGTAGGTGTGTGTGTGTGAGAGAGAGAGAAAGAGAGAGAGAGGAAAAGAGCGAGCGGCTTATAAATGCGCAGCTCTGAATATAGATTTAACACGTTAATAAAAGAATCGATCATTATGTGATGATCAGTGTTGATAATGGGCGACAAACAAATCAACTTTCAAACTGTAACTGTTTTCAAATTCAGTTTTTTCTCTATTCTCTTCTTCTTATCTTCTTCCGACAATGATTCACTGACGGAAAAACCCGTCAATGATCTGAATGTCTTTCATTTATCATCTAGAGCAGCAGGGCTCCATCTGATCGGCCAAATATATTGTACATGCAGAGCGTGAATGTGTGACGCATGGATCATCATTATCTCGATAACGTGAGCTCACACATCGTTAAAACAACAATTAAAACATTATCATAGACGATATATATCACACACCCCTAGGTTTCAGGTAAAAACATAGACATAACCCTAACCCATAATCATACTACATATGCTTACATGCGTCAAGTGGTTTGTAAACTGAGGGAACGGCTTGCATCCATGTATCCATGTAGCCACTTTCTGATGTAATTGTTCTCAGTTTTGAACTAGAATGGCTCTCAATAGAACGTGTACCTATGCCAAGGCCAAACTGTCTGCTTAAATTCAGTCAAACTGCACCGAGTTGCACACGGTCCTTGATATCAGTCCCCTAACTAGACCGGATTTTTGTTTTCATCAAGATCCTGGGAAATTGGTGAAAATGTCAAAAATGTCAAAAATGTTAAAGAAATCTGTGCCTAAATTTAATTGTTTTTTTCTTGACCTGTCACATCCTTCCACCAAATATCGTGGAAAACCGCGAAGTAGTTTGTGCATAATCCTGCTGACCAACTAACCCAGCAACCAAATCATAACCTCCTTGGGGGAGGTAATCCATCTTAATACAGTGGTGGGAAATGGAAACTTAATTTAAGTGTCCAAAAGCACTGAAAATGATGCAGATGGACATTGGTACAGTAGTGTTCATTCCACTTTGTTGTGGATTCAATTTGAAATACTCACGTAGCCACTGTGCTAAAATATCCCGAGTAGCCTTTTGGCTGCTCAACTCATAAGTTTACAAAGGCATCACATGTATTAATAATGATGATATTTGTCTGCCCACAGGTAATCTGAAGCAGAGAAATGGATTGTCTACTAGAGATTGAACTGAAAATCCCGTCAACACATCCTGTAATACAGTGTGTAATTCAAAACGACCTCAAGAGTCTAAAAAAATTACTGAGGGACAATGACATTAATGGACGGTTCCCCTGCAATGAGTTGGGTGATTTTATAACCCCACTGATTGCTGCTGTTGTATATCAAAAGAGTGATATTGGCATTTACCTTCTAAAGGAGAATGGCGATCCAAATGCTTTTTCCAAAAAGATCTTGACACCTTTGCATTACGTTGGATGGCACAATGCACCGGCAATTTTTGCAAGGATGTTACTTGATGCGGGCGCTGATCCAAACGGATGTTTGGATCAGCGATTCACACCTCTGCAAATAGCCGGCATTTATGACAGTAATGATGTCATGAAAGAGCTCCTCTCTGCTGGTGCACCGGTAGACTTGATACATGCGACTAAACCTGAAGATGAATCTTTCAATCATAAAATAGCTCAGTCAATTTTTAGGTTAGCTTCCAGTGGAGATGAACGATCCTCCAAATTAAAGGATTTTGTGGAACTGAAAATTGCTGTGCTACAAGGACAAAAACCAGAAGAAGTGTTTAGAACTTTTGACAGTCGTATGCTATGGGTTGATCCTCAGACTCATCTGACCATGATTGAAATACTCTTTACTGTTACTGGAGAAGATGAAGACAAATACCGCAGAGAAAGCGTCAAATGGCTGAAAGAAACTGGAAATTTGAACTCCTTCATTACAGGGGCCATGAGTCGCCTTCCAAAAATTCATCAGCAACATGTATATTGTTCAATAAAGAGTTTACATGCAGTCTTTTGCACAATGGAGCAGATCCCAGTTGAGCAAGCACTGGTTATCATCCCACAACTATTGGAAAGACTTGGCTGCAAAGAGAGACCTGATATTAAGCTGTTAGAAGCTGTTCAGTCAACACTATATGTGAAAACAGAGAAAACACAAGTCACAAATGGCTGGCATCCCAGTTTTATTGAGATGTTGTGTGGGACAGTTGCTCCTTTTGTCAACGATCAATACTCCTCTGACATCCGAGTCTACACATATGGCATAGTTGGAAACTTGTTGTCTGTTGAACATGCCGTTAGCATCTTTACATCAGCAGGGATAACGTCAGTGCCAGAGGACAAACTGGAATCTGCAGATGTGAAAATGAATGACCAGCTGAAAGAAGTGCTCAGACGACTGAAAGATCATTTGAGCAAACTCAACGGGGAGTGTGAAGGGGCAAGGAAAAAGACCCAAGACCCAAATGATGAAGTTTGCAGTGCTTCAACTGATCCAGCAGTTCCAGCTGAAGCATCGGGAACACACAACTGGCTACCAATTAGCGAGAGGTGGAGGGAAAAATTAGAGAGGCTTGTACGCTACTTAAATACTGATGAAAGTAAAGTCACCAGAATTGGGAGCATTGCTTACATCAATGATGTTGACTTTCGCATAGCGAAAGGGAGCGATGGTACTGAAGTCTTCTTGGGGCTGAGAGGAAGTGATGGCCATGAAATTGCAATTAAGAGAATGTCTAAAACCAACTATCAAGTGCTGAAGAATGAGGAAGTACTTCTGCGACATCCAAAACTGTACGATAGCTGGGTTGTGAAATATGTTGACTTTGCAGAAGATGAGAACTTTGGATATCTTTGTCTTCAACTTTGTGAAAAAACCCTGGAAGAATATATCAGAAACAATGATGGCAGTCTGTGTCCAAAGGAACTTGTCTATGACGTCCTTTACAGTTTAAAGTCACTTCATTGTCAAGAGCCACAAATTCTCCACCGAGATCTCAAACCACAAAATGTTTTAATCGGTGAGTAAAGGAGACAAATAAATAGAACAATGTAATTCACTACAGCTGTTTTCAAACATGAACTCTGGACAATGTCAGGACAACTGAGTCCTGACACTCTACAGACTTTGCCTTTCACATACAGACAGGAGATTATTCGGGTCTGACATGTCAGGTCAGACAACAGGAAAATGTCTGAAGCAGTCAGGTGATGGGTGGCATCAGGGTAGAGCATCAGGAAGTAGTAAATTCAACTGCGTAAAATGCTTGCTTTTATTTAGAGACTCCGGCGTCGACCCTCACGGTCAAAAGCTAATTGGATCTTGTCTTTCTTCTTCGGGACCTTCTATGTCTATGCCACCATCCATCACTTGTTAAAAACATCATCAACGTGTCTACGCAGCATAACAAAACAAAATTTACTAAATATTTGAATTTATGTGGTACAACAGATTTATTTTCACTGCATCAATCTACTCCATTTATCTCACAGATGTGACCGGAAGGGCAAGATTAGCTGATTTTGGCATAAGCAGACGTTTGCCCAAAGACCAAACTACTTGTCACACACGCAGTGCAGGAACAGAAGGCTGGATGGCCACAGAGACTTTAAAAGAAGATGAAGACATACCATACAAACCGAGCACAGATATACAGGTTAGTATTTGTGTTGCATGTATTCTCTTTATGATTAAGTGAAACAAAATATTTTGTTGATGAAACTGCGTTGCTGACTTTTCAGGTGGCAGGAATGCTGATTTATTTCATCCTCTCCGGTGGACACCATCCTTTTGGTGGTGAACGCTATAAGCTTATGTCAAACATTCAAGAGGGGAAGTATAAGTTGGACCACATTCAAGATGTGGTGGCAAAGGATCTCATCGAGAGGATGATCGATAAAGAACCACAGAACAGACCCAGAGTGGAAGAGTGCTTGAGTCATCCCTACTTCTGGACCAGCACAAAGTAAAATCTCTTTCGTCATAGCCAGTTATCTCAGATTCATTCAGATGCTGCAGCTTTATGTTTGAGAGAAGCATAGTGTTGACTTAAAGGTTTACATACAGTGGCTGTTTTCAGACACTGTGGCTCTTCCAGCTTAATGTTAACATGGTGATTCCAAGCAGGTAAAATGTTTACCATGGCCACCATCTTAGTTTGAGATATTAGCATGTCAATATTTTCTAATAATAAGGAAATTGAATACAAACTATCTTCTGAAAATGATGTGAATGTCTTTGACCGACATGTTTGGCCATAGGCTAAATAAGAGTATTGGAAAAATTATATATTTGACTTGACAGCACTGTAGGAGTTCAAGGATATTTATTGGGATACACCATTTAATGTATGTACTAAGTGACATGGCTGTTCATCACATAGTCTTTTAGATCAATTCAGTCTCCACCAACACAGTGGACGAGCCCACCGATATTGCCATCTGTGGAGCCATGCAGCCAATAAGGCCATTAAAAAATATCAGTGAAGTGGTTCACCTGGAGAAGCTGCTGTGGACTTTTGTTGTTACTTTTTCTTCATTTGCTCCAATTTCTCCGTCAATCTCCACGAATATCTGTACTACCATTTTTAATCAATGTCATGTAATGAAAAGGTTTATGTATTTTGTAAAGCATGCCGCCTAAATGTGCAAGCTTCTTTTTTTTTTCAGCAAAGTACAATACTTGAGCCATGTTGGAAACATGAAGGAGGTGGCAAGCCGACAAAATGTTAACCAGGAGTTGATTTCGATGCTGGATGAATGTGCTGAGGGTGTTTTCTACAATCAGTGGAAAACTGAGGTGATTGCAACTTAAAAATTCATCTTTGGAAACCCCACTTTGTTCTAACAAAGTCACTTTGTCACCTTGTATAACTGTGAATATGAATTGTTTGCCACTGTAGTTTTCACCCGACTTGGTGCAGAGGATGGATGACAAGAAGAAACCATACCCACAAAACATACTGGGATTACTCCGCTTCATGCGAAACCTCCAGGTGCACTAGTAAGTTAAAAGGATGAATAAACTCAAAACATTTTTAACAAGTTTTCCGTCCCGTCCCTGAGCACCACAACTCCATTCACCTCCACTTTTAAGGGGAATTTACAAAGGAGTAAAATATGTTCATGAGATTGTGATTTTGACAAATAAGTATTTGGAAACATTTTAGGATTTCAAGCGTCCAAACAAGTATTTATTTGGTGATACATTTAAGTTAATGGAAAAATGTTTTTATTGACTGCATTTATTGCAATATTTTTTTCATTTAGCAGACGCTTTTATCCAAAGTGACTTACAATAAGTGCATTCAACCATGAGGGAACAAACCCAGAACAACAAGAATCAAGAAAGTAACATTTC
Source organism: Hippoglossus stenolepis (assembly GCF_022539355.2). Classification (NCBI taxonomy): domain Eukaryota; kingdom Metazoa; phylum Chordata; class Actinopteri; order Pleuronectiformes; family Pleuronectidae; genus Hippoglossus; species Hippoglossus stenolepis. The sequence goes on along the minus strand of NC_061505.1, from coordinate 9,035,232 downwards.
TTCAAGGAAGCCAAACTACAATTATTACAAGTATTAGTTGAACTAACTTTAACATTGCACGTAGTTGTTGACTATATGTCTGCACATATATCGGTTCGTTGCCACGGTTATATGAATTATTACGAGAAATAATGATCCCAAAATATCTTTGTATCTCTTTTTATTTTAGTTACTGGATAATTTTGTGTACAGGCCCATCAGCCCCCTCAATATGCCAGACTTTTGTCATATTCCCTGGGAAGTTTGTGAAAATGTTCAAAAAACACAATGTTATAGAAAGGGGAGAAAAGTTAATGGATCCACCCCTTTATCTAGATCTGCACCAACATTAAATGGGCTCTCTATTCACCCATGTCCCATCCTTCCACCAAATCTCAAGGAAAGCTGTTCAGTAGATTTTGTGTAATCCTGCTGACAAACACACAAACCAACCAACAAACAAGCAAATGGCCAGGGGCAAAATCATAAGCTCCTTGGCAGAGGTAACCAGTTGGCATCATGCAACTGATGATAAGGCAGTGCTAATAGACAGTGATACTTTTTAAGAGGCCACAAGCCAAAGGTTCAGAAGTTACTGGTCTACTGTACATTCAGGATTTTATTTGTAATATTATTCCACTTCTCTGTTTGCAGTGCCGATGATGCAGCCAGCGTTGACCTGATATCACTGTTTCCCCATCTCTTTGGATGCGTTTATAAATGCGCCATAAGGAAAGGGTGGAATTTAGAGAATCCCCTGAAGGAAATGTTCAAACCAGAAGAGACAGTAGGTGCCAACAGACATGAAGTGGAACCCAAAAACTATGAAGAGCACGTCGGCCTTGCAGTTCAAGAATCTGAACACACTTTTACTGAGCCAACTGCAAATGCCAAAAGCAGCATCAGCCGTATCTAGTCCAGTAGAACTACCGTTGACAGACTCTGCATTGATGATGAAACTACACCATTCATAGAGACTATTTGAACAGGCAGTTTAAATGAACGTTAATCACTGCCTCCTATATTTGTTAATAGATTTGTATTAACAGTTAATACAACAATCCTGTGCTGGGTACCTAGGTCCCGGGCTTTGTATTAAAAATCCAAAATTAGCATGGTGCTGTTTTCCTCAGATTCAGAAGTCCAAGGCTGGTCGTCAAAATATTCCTCTTTCACTATATTATGACGATTCAGTATTTAATAATGTATAATACAGGACAATATATTGATTTGATATTATTATGCAAACTATTTTTTTATTACTGTAGTTTGAGAGTATTGATAATATTTCACTAAAGAATGCAGACTCCTTGAATTGCATTCTTACACATTGAGTTATATACATCATGTTTAAATCAATAGGATGAGTTAAGTAAAGTAAATGATTTCAAGGGACTTTCTTTTCACTTTAGTATTTTGTCTGTGATTTTGATGAAGTTTTTACACTTGACCTTGAGAATTAAAAGGAACGATTCTATTTTTTCTGGCCACAGTAGATACTTATTTTACAAAGTTGAGGATTATACCGAAGTAATATGATCAGAACAATCAACAATGCATTTTCATAGAGTACTAAATCTATATTTCTTGAAAAAAACCTTGAAAAATATACATAAGAAATTTTGTTTTGAGTCATTTCAGCTTCTTGAGATGTTGTATTGTTCTTAAAATGTTGTTTTTCATTTTTAATATTATACTAAAAAATAAACTTGATCTATCCAAACATGTAAAAATATGATTGTGAGAAATGTTTTATCTTGTTTTGATGTGTTCATGTGATGCTACTGCCCACCCTGCGTGTACCCTTGTATGAGAGCTTGTGTGGGTGCGAAGGGGAACTCGGCTCCTGAAGAGAATAACAAAGGACATTTAGGCTAAAAAAATGTTGTAAATTATGTCGTTTCGAGTCGAATTTGAATGTTGGTTTAGGGAAACAGCTGTTTGCATTTATCTATCCTATTGGTGTAGACCTTTTTACAAACAAACATGACATATTTAGTGCAGAATTGCATGGGACTGTTGGGCCTTTTGCAGAAGTATGTGCTTCACCATGTGCCATTCGGACTGCACTGTATTTTATATTCATTCAGACTTTCAGAGATCTGAGTTTTTAAGAGGAGAAGAGGGGTTTGTAAATGTAAAAAGCAGCTCCCCCTGAAAATCCAGCTGACATTCCTGAGGGTAGAAAATTGATCCATTTGGATGTATAGATTTGTGTTTACTATCCCCTTTGTTCACGGTTTTATACCAATACAGAAAGAACCAGAACCTCAGAGAAATATAATATCACAAATATTGATTTATTCCCATTTTGGACATTTGAGGATTGAACAGGTTTGGTTGCCACCTACCTCATGTTCCGGTGGTAATGGACAGGATGTTGCCTTCTGGGTTTCATGGACCCACAGTGCCTCCTGCTGGCTGTGATAAAGTATCACACCCCTTTGCTTTTTTCACACAGGGAATGTAATGAAAGCACAAACCTTTAATTATCATAGCTGATGTCACAGTTTTTTGAGATTGAGTTTAGTGGAAAATATTACTGGTGCTAGAGATGATATCGTATACAGTAAGAAAAATAAGTGGTTTTTGATGGTGAATTATTGAGGACTGGATATAGTTTAATGCTTTCTTAGACAAATGTATATGAATAGAAAATCCCCAATTAGATACAATTTTAGCTCAGAGGTACTTAAAGTGGCAAAGTAGACATGAGGTGTGTTTAGGTGATGTCAGGGAAATTCCACCTACTCACAAGTTTGTAAAAATAGCACCAGTTGTTGGACTGCTAACTTTGTCACCTTTTTTTTCGGCTATCACTAAGAAAAGGCTCCACATTGCTGAAGTCAGTGGACTCAAACAAATAAATACATTGTGTGTGTCCGGAAATGCCAAATTCTTTTGTGATGAACCTCACGAAATCAGAAGTCAAAAAGTACTTCTTATAAAGTGAATGGTATTGCAATTTAAAAAAATAAAAACATAAGGGAATATGCAGGCTTTACAACATGCAGATTCTTTTTTTATCATTTCGTTTTAAACATATTGAATGTTATTCTCAAAATATACTGGAAGTTTAATCAGTTGTGTATGAAAAAAAAAGTGTAAATATTTGATTGTGAGGTGTGTTCTATCAGGCATTGATCATTAGGATAATGACACAATATTGACACGAGATACTTTGTTAATCTCTCATTTTGCTAATTTTCTCCCCATAATGTTCAAGTGAAAACTCAAAATATATGGAAGCTTAAAGTTACAGAAATGGCAAAATAATAGTCATCAGCACTTGCAGGGAAGTATATAACACTTTAAATCAGCTAATACGCAGCAACGGAAAGAAACAGATGTGTTTTAGGGCAAAGGTTTCTTTCAACTTTCTCTGAGGTGGTAGAGAGAGTTCGACGGTGTATCAATGGTGTGTGATAGACAAAGCTCTGTATGAAAGTGTGTGTGAAGCATTTTGAGTGGTTGATAAGACTGGAAAAGCATATATACTGAAAACACAGCTCATTTAATCCATTTACCCCAATAGACCAGTGGGAAAACATAACCTATTTGGGATAAGGTAGGGCAACCTGTCAGGCTACATACAGGCCTCAACAGCTATCGATTAAGGTAGGGCAACCTGTCAGGCTACATACAGGCCTCAACAGCTACCGATTAAAGGTCCAGTGTGTAAGATTTAGGTGAAAGGGATCTAATGACAGCAATTTGATATAAAATAATCCTAGTGATGTTTTCATCACTAGGTGGATGTTTCTTCTAAATTATACAAATTGTTGTATTTGATCCTAGAATGGGCCCTTTATATTGAAATACTTTATATTTACATCGGGGGTCCTCTCTTTGGAGGCCACCATGTTTCTTGTAGTAGCCCAGACTGGACAAACTAAACACCCTTTGAGTTTTTATGAAAACTGAAGGTTACCACAGGTTGTCTTTCATGTTTGGAAGCGGCGGATGAGGTGAGGGGTATTCAGCTGCAACATGACACTTCACCACTTTATGTCACTAGATTCTACACACTGCAACCTGTGTGTAACCTGAAATACAGAACTGAGGGCAGAAAAGTTTGCTGCTTGTTAAACTCATGACTGGGTCTGCACTCAAATAATCGTATCAGCATTTTCATCATTCCTTCATTCAGACTTCAGTGACAGGAAACTCAGAGATCAAGGTGTGGAGTGACTTCAACGAAAACCATCAAAGTGAAACTATAAAAGTGTGGGCGGGATCTCCCAGTCCCATAATAAAGACTGTTGCATAGACTGTACATAAACAACTAATTCGAAACTCTCGGCTTCATGACGGCAGTTCACAAACCAATGGGTGACGTTGTCACTTGTATTGTTTGGGAGGAGCAAGAAAGAGAGACAGAAATACAGGAAACGAACAGTATGTTAAGTTTCGATTCTTCTTTCTACAGGAGACACTTCACTTCGTCACTGTAAGTAAACTTCCCTTCCATTCCTCTGCTGGTAGATCAACTGCATTTCCTTCAATACAAGTCAGATTATAAACTAAACACCAGGACTCGGTATTATAACGTGTATCTTCCAAATAGAACAAATGTACGGAGCCCCTGGTAAGGTGAAGAATGAAAGCGTTCCTCAGTTTAATAATCTGTGGCCTCGGTTTAATAATCTGTGGCCTCGGTTTAGCTAAGGAAGTCCTCAACTGCAGTACCCAGACTGAGTTTATACATGTGCCCGATCACACTGTTTGTTTGTGAATATGTTTGTAGGTGTGTGTGTGAGAGAGAGAGAGAAAGAGAGAGAGAGAGAGAGAGAGAGAGCGAGCGGCTCATGAGTGCGCAGCTCTGAATTTAACTCATTAATAAAAGAATCGATCATTATGTGATGATCAGTGTTGATAATGGGCGACAAACAAATCAACTTTCAAACTGTAACTGTTTTCAAATTCAGTTTTTCCTCTATTCTCTTCTTATTATCTTCTGACAATGATTCACTGATTCAATGATCTGAATATCTTTCATTTATCATCTAGAGCAGCGATTCCCCAACTTTTTAGGCCACGCACCCCCTTCTACATCCCGACCGGTTTCACGCACCCCCAATCCCACACACCTTAATAAAAAAAAGAAGCGCAACAGATCCTATTTATAGACGCATTAAATGCATCAACTTTAATCATGAACACATGATCTGAACACACCTATGGTTTCAGCGTCAGGTCTATTTTTTCCTCTCGCCGCGAGTGTATCGCGACAGGAAACACCCTGCAAAATGATTTTAAACGATATAAATGACATATTATATCGAATACAAATGATCAAATATGCATCCCATACTTTGGATTCCCCTGCTGTTGTCCTGGAGTTTCAATTTCGCCGATATTTCCCCTCACATTATTAAATTTCCCCATCTGCCTATCCACTACAAGCAGACAAGCAGACAGACAGAGAGAGAAAGAGAGGGGTGCGGCTATGAAGACCATCATCATTTACCCCCGAACCCCTACATTGAACGGAGCAAACAACAACCAGCGGAGAAAGCAGAATCGCGGGCTGACCGGCGCGGAGAAATGCGCGTCCGGTGTGAACAGCCAGGCGGCTGCACACTTGAGAATGGCGCGGCGCAAGAGAGAGAGGGAGAGGGAAAGAGGGAGGGGGAGGGGGAGGGGCAGAAAGAGCACCATTACATTTTTCCTCTCGCGCACCCCCTAGAGGCAGCTCGCGCACCCCTGCACCACACTTTGGGAATCCCTGATCTAGAGCAGCAGGGCTACATCTGATCGGCCAAATATATTGTACATGCAGAGCGTGAATGCGTGGCGCATGGATCATCATTATCTCGATAACGTGAGCTTGCACATCGTTAAAACAACAATGAAGACATTATCGTAGACGATATATATCACCCACCCCTAGGTTTCAGGTAAAAACATAGACTGTATATAAAGATGAACAACAAAACATATTGATTTATGTAGTATCATAATCATACTACATATGGTTACATGCGTCAAGTGGTTTGTTAAACTGAGGGAACGGCTTGCATCCATGTATCCATGTAGCCACTTTCTGATGTAATTGTTCTCAGTTTTGAACTAGAATGGCTCTCAATAGAACGTGTACCTATGCCAAGGCCAAACTGTCTGCTTAAATTCAGTCAAACTGCACCGAGTTGCACACAGTCCTTGATATCAGTCCCCTAACTAGACCGGAACATTTTTTTTCATCAAGGTCCTGGGAAATTGGTGAAAATGTCAAAAAAATTCTGTCTTGCAATGTAAAAGAAATCTGTGCCTAAATTTTATTGTTTTTTTCTTGACCTGTCACATCCTTCCACCAAATTTCGTGGAAAACCGCGAAGTAGTTTGTGCATAATCCTGCTGACCAACTAACCCAGCAACCAAATCATAACCTCCTTGGGGGAGGTAATCCATCTTAATACAGTGGTGAGAAATGGAAACTTAATTTAAGTGTCCAAAAGCACTGAAAATGATGCAGATGGACATTGGTACAGTAGTGTTCATTCCACTTTGTTGTGGATTCAATTTGAAATACTCACGTAGCCACTGTGCTAAAATATCCCGAGTAGCCTTTTGGCTGCTCAACTCATAAGTTTACAAAGGCATCACATGTATTAATAATGATGATATTTGTCTGCCCACAGGTAATCTGAAGCAGAGAAATGGATGGTCTACTAGAGATTAAACTGAAAATCCCTCCAACGTCAACACATCCTGTAATACAGTGTGTAATTCAAGACGACCTCAAGAGTCTCAAAAAATTACTGAGGGACAATAACATTAATGAACTGTTCCCCTGCACTGAGTTGGGTGATTTTATAACCCCACTGATTGCTGCTGTTGTATATCAAAAGAGGGATATTGTCATTTACCTTCTAAAGGAGAATGGCAATCCAAATGTTTTTTCCCAAAAGTTCTTGACACCTTTGCATCACGTTGGATGGCACAATGCACCGGCAATTTATGCAAAGATGTTACTTGATGCAGGCGCTGATCCAAACGGACAGTTTCCACAGCCATTCACACCTCTGCAAATAGCCGGCATTTTTGACAGTAATGATGTCATGAAAGAGCTCCTCTCTGCTGGTGCACCGGTAAACTTGATACCTCCGACTAAACCTGAAGATCATTCTTTCAATCATAAAATCGCTCAGACAATTTTTAGGTTGGCTTCCAGTGGAGATGAACGATCCTCCAAATTAAGGGATTTTGTGGAAATGAAAATTGCTGTGCTACACAGACAAAAACCAGAAGAAGTGTTTAGAACTTTTGACAGTCGTATGCTATTGGTTGATCCTCAGAGTCATCTGACCATGATTGAAATTCTCTTTACTGTTCCTGGGGAAAATGAAGACAAATACCGCAGAGAAAGCGTCAAATGGCTGAAAGAAACTGAGCATTTGAACTCTTTCATTACAGGAGCAGTGAGTCGCCTTCCAAAAATTCATCAGCAACATGTACATTGTTCGATAAAGAGTTTACATGCAGTCTTTTGCACAATGGAGCAGATCCCAGTTGAGCAAGCACTGGCTATCATCCCACAACTATTGGAAAGACTTGGCTACAAAGACAGACCTAATATTGAGCTGTTAGAGGCTGTTCAGTCAACACTATATGTGATAACACAGAAAACACAAGTCACAAATGGCTGGCATCCCAGTTTTATTGAGAAGTTGTGCAGGACAGTTGCTCCCTTTGTAAACGATCAATACTCCTCTGACATCCGAGTCTACACATACGGAATAGCTGGAAACTTGCTGTCTGTTGAACATGCCGTTAGCATCTTTACATCAGCGGGGATAACGTCAGTGCCAGAGGACATACTGGCATCTGCAGATATGAAAATGAATGACAAGCTGAAAGAAGTGCTCAGACGACTGAAAGATCATTTGAGCAAACTAAACGGGGAGTGTGAAGGGGCAAGGACAAAGAAGAAGAAAAAGAAAAAGAAGAAGCCAGAAAAGACCCAAGACCCAAATGATGAAGTTTGCATTGCTTCAACTGATCCAGCAGTTCCAGCTGAAGCATCGGGAACACACAACTGGCTACCAATTAGCAAGAGGTGGAGGGAAAAATTAGAGAGGCTTGTACACTGCTTAAAGACGGATGAAAGTAAAGTCACCAGAATTGGGAGCATTGCTTACATCAATGATGTTGACTTTCGCATAGCGAATGGGAGCGATGGTACTGAAGTCTTCTTGGGGCTGAGAGGAAGTGATGGCCATGAAATTGCAATTAAGAGAATGTCTAAAACCAACTATCAAGTGCTGAAGAATGAGGAAGTACTTCTGCGACATCCAAAGCTGTACAATAGCTGTGTTGTGAAATATGTTGACTTTGCAGAAGATGAGAACTTTGGATATCTTTGTCTTCAACTTTGTGAATACACCCTGGAAGAATATATCAGAAACAATGATGGCAGTCTGCGTCCAGAGGAACTTGTCTATGATGTGCTTGACAGTTTAAGGGCACTTCATTGTCAAGAGCCACAAATTCTCCACCGAGATCTCAAACCACAAAATGTTTTGATTGGTAAGTAAAGAAAAAAATATATAGAACAATGTAATTCACTAAAGCTGTTTTCAAACATGAACTCTGGACAATGTCAGGACAACTGAGTCCTGACACTCTACAGACTTTGCCTTTCACATACAGACAGGAGATTACTCGGGTCAGACATGTTAGGTCAGACAACAGGAAAATGTCCGAAGCAGTCAGGTGATGGGTGGCATCAGGGTAGAGCATCAGGAAGTAGAACATAATGTATAAATTCAACTGCGTAAAATGCGTGGTTTTATTTAGAGACTCCGGCGTCGACCCTCACGGTCAAAAGCTAATTGGATCTTGTCTTTCCCAGTTGACATCTTCTTCGGGACCTTCTATGTCTATGCCACCATCCATCACTTGTTAAAAACATCATCAACGTGCCTACGCAGCATAACAATACTGAATTTACAAAATATTTGAATTTATGTGGTACAACAGATTTATTTTCACTGCATCAATCTACTCCATTTATCTCACAGATGTGACCGGAAGAGCTAGATTAGCTGATTTTGGCATAAGCAGACGTTTGCCCAAAGACCAAACTACTTATCACACACGCAGTGCAGGAACAGAAGGCTGGATGGCCACCGAGACTTTAAAAGAAGATGGTGACATACGATACAAATGGAGCACAGATATACAGGTTAGTATTTGTGTTGCATGTATTCACTTGATGATGAAGTGAAAACAAAATATTTTGTTGATTAAACTGCGTTGCTGACTTTTCAGGTGGCAGGAATGCTGATTTATTTCATCCTCTCCGGTGGACACCATCCTTTTGGTGGTGAACGCTATAAGCTTATGTCAAACATTAAAAAGGGGAAGTATAAGTTGGACCACATTCAAGATGTGGTGGCAAAGGATCTCATCGAGAAGATGATCGATAAAGAACCACAGAACAGACCCAGAGTGGAAGAGTGCTTGAGTCATCCCTTCTTCTGGACCAGCACAAAGTAAAATCTCTTTCTTCATAGCCAGTTATCTCAGATTCATTCAGATGCTGCAGCTTTATGTTTTAGAGCTAGCATAGTGTTGACTTAAAGGTTTACATACAGTGGCTGTTTTCAGACACTGTGGCTCTTCCAGCTTTATGTTAACATGGTGATTCCAAGTAGGTAAAATGTTTACCATGGCCACCATCTTAGTTTAAGATATTAGCATGTCAATATTTTCTAATAATAAGGAAATTGAATACAAACTATCTTCTGAAAATGATGTGAATGTCTTTGACCGACATGTTTGGCCATAGGCTAAATAAGAGTATTGGAAAAATTATATATTTGACTTGACAGCACTGTAGGAGTTAAAGGATATTTATTTGGATACACCATTTAATGTATGTACTAAGTGACATGGCTGTTCATCACATAGTCTTTTAGATCAATTCAGTCTCCACCAACATGGTGGACGAGCCCACCGATATTGCCATCTGTGGAGCCATGCAGCCAGTAAGGCCATTAAAAAATATCAGTGAAGTGGTTCACCTGGAGAAGCTGCTGTGGAGTTTTGTTGTTACTTTTTCTTCATTTGCTCCAATTTCTCCGTCAATCTCCACGAATATCTACACTACCATTTTTAATCAATGTTATGCAATGAAAATATTTATGCTTTGTAGTATTTTGTAAAGCATGCTGCCTAAATGTGCAATCTTCTTTTTTTTCTCAGGAAAGTACAATACTTGAGCCAGGTTGGAAACAAGAAGGAGGTGGCAAGCCGACAAAATGTTAACCAGGAGTTGATTTCCATGCTGGATGAATGTGCTGAGGGTGTTTTCTACAATCAGTGGAGAACTAAGGTGATTGCAACTTAAAAATTCATCTTTTGAAACCACACCACATTGTTCTAACAAAGTCACTTTGTCACCTTGTATAACTGTGAATATGAATTGTTTGCCGCTGTAGTTTTCACCCGACTTGGTGCAGAGGGTGGATGACAAGAAGAAACCATACCCAGAAAACATACTGGGATTACTCCGCTTCATGCGAACCCTCCAGGTGCACTAGTAAGTTAAAAGGATGAATAAACTCAAAACAGTGATATTGAGATTTTTAACAAGTTTTCAGTCCCCTCCCTGAGCACCACAACTCCATTCACCTCCACTTTTAAGGTGAATTTACAAAGGAGTCAAATATGTTTTTTATTGACTGCATTTATTCAGTAATTCTTTCTCCACTGTTTTATTTATTTATTGGTATTAGTTAAAATAACTTTAACTTTAACATTGCACGTAGTTGTTGACTATATGTCTGCACATATATCGGTTCGTTGCCACTGTTATATGAATTATTACGAGAAATAATTATCCCAAAATATCTTCGTATCTCTTTTTTTTTTAGTTACTGGATAATTTTGTGTACAGGCCCATCAGCCCCCTCAATATGCCAGATTTTTGTCATATTCCCTGAGAACTTTGTGAAATTGTGCAAAAAACACAATGTTATAGAAAGGGGAGAAAAGTTAATGGATCCACCCCTTTATCTAGATCTGCACCAACATTGAATGGGCTCTCTATTCACCCATGTCCCATCCGTCCGCCAAGTCTCAATGAAATCTGTTCAGTAGATTTTGTGTAATCCTGCTGACAAACACACAAACCAACCAACAAACAAGCAAATGGCCAGGGGCAAAATCATGAGCTCCTTGGCAGAGGTAACCAGTTGGCATCATGCAACTGATGATAAGGCAGTGCTAATAGTGATACTGTTTAAGAGGCCACAAGCCAAAGGTTTAGAAGTTACTGGTCTACTGTACATTCAGGATTTTCTTGGTAATATTATTCCACTTCTCTGTTTGCAGTGCCGATGATGCAGCCAGCGTTGATCTGATATCACTGTTTCCCCATCTCTTTGGATGCGTTTATAAATTCACCATCAGGCAAGGGTGGAATTCAGAGAATCCCCTGAAGGAAATGTTCAAACCAGAAAAGACAGTAGGCGCCAACAGACATGAAGTGGAACCCAAAAACTATGAAGAGCATGTCGGCCTTGCAGTTCAAGAATCTGAACACACTTTTACTGAGCCAACTAGCGGTATCTAGTCCAGTAGAACAAACCTGGACAGACTTTGAATGGATGATGAAACTGCACCATTAATAGAGACTATTTGAACAGGCAGTTTGAATACAAATTAATATTTTTAGGCTGCAATTTAAGATGACTGATTAAACCACTCAAACGAAAAATATATATAAGAAAATTAGTTTAGAGTCATTTTAGCTTGTTGAGATTTTGTATTGTTCTTAAAACGTTTCTCTTTTTTAATATTATACTCAAAAATACTTGATCTATCCAAACATGTAAAAATATGATTGTAAGAAATGTTTTATCTTGTTTTGTTGTGTTCATGTGATGCTACTGCCCACCCTGCGCGTACCCTTGTGCGAGAGCTTGTGTGGGTGCAAACGTGAACGCGGCTCCAGAGTCGTTTTGAGTCGAATTTGAATGTCTGTTTAGGGAAACAGCAGATTATATATATATATATATATATATATTCAATTGTTTTCGACCTTTTTACAAACAAACATTACATATTTAGTGCAGACGTTAATGGGACTGTTGGACCTTTTGCAGAAATATGTGCTCGACCATGTGCCATTCCGATTCACTGTATTTTAAAATCATTTTGTTCAGATTTTACACATTGTGTCAATTTCAGCAGATTTTGCTGATATAGAAAGATCTGTGGAATTGAATTGGCTCTAAGTGCAATAAAAGTGAGAAATCAACAATCACCAATAAATAATAATTGAGCGTGTTTTTCCTCAGCGTGATCTTTTATCTTTATCTATTTAGTAGTATAGGCTCACATCGTGTTCAATGATGCACAACCTGTTCTTGTTTCATGGTTGCTCTAAAGCGTTAGCAGTTGTTCCTCTGTGTGTTATTCCTCTGAGCTGAAGAAGAAAGAAGATGTAGCCTCACTGAGTAGTGATTTGTTGTATCTGCACTCTCTCTATGCTCCAACAAAAAGTTGGTTGTTACTGTTGTAAGTATATGCATCATTTCACAAGTCAACGCTAGCTTCGCCATAGAAGCATGATTGATGAATTGAAAGAAGAAAGTGAACTTAAATTAGGCCAACCCACAATAAGTTAAAGCAGATCAGTATAGCTTTTATTCTGACTGCCTGTAGTGATATTTCTTTCAGAGGTGAATCAGATAGGTAGGTTTAGATTATATTCTCTCAGCCTCATCAGGTGTGTTTGTACATACCTTAATCCATTGCACTTTTCAAGACAGACTTTAAATTACCTGCTGAAGAATCACTGTCATAGTTAGTAGCTGCTTTCTCTACCATAATCAACCTGGTGTTTGTACATACTTCTATCATTTAATATTCAAAGAATTCATTATATATCTTTTTTTTTATGCCACAAATCATTATTTTCCGTTTCTCTTTCTTACTTTATGAACAAACATTTTGTATTTCTACATCACTTTTACACACATGGGTCAATATGACCCATACAGTATGTATTCACCACAGAACACCTGCCATACATTTCACACAGCTGCTTTTGCACATCTGATATGCATCATAAGTCTTATTTTACAATCCATTACTAGTGAGAAAGAGAAATATGTACAATAGTAACTAGCTGTTAGCCAGCTAGCTTCTTTTCTGGCTAGCTAATTTAACAGTCCCCCAACTATTGAAAAGACTTGGCTGCAAAGAGAAACCTGATATTAAGCTGTTAGAAGCTGTTCAGTCAACACTATATGCGATAACACAGAAAACACAAATCACAAATGACTGGCATCCCAGTTTCATTGATAAGTTTTGCGGGACAGTTGCTCCGTTTGTCAACGATCAATACTCCTCTGACATCCAAGTCTACACATATGGCATAGTTGGAAACTTGCTGTCTGTTGAACTTGCTGTTAGCATCTTTACATCAGCAGGGATAATGTCAGTGCCAGAGGACATACTGGAATCTGCAGATATGACAATGAATGACAAGCTGAAAGAAGTGCTCAGACGACTGAAAGATCATTTGAGCAAACTCAACGGGTAGTGTGAAGGGGCAAGGAAAAAGAAAAAGCCAGAAAAGGCCCCAAGACCCAAATGATGAAGTTTGCGGTGCTTCAAATGACCCAACAACAGTTCCTGCTGAATCATCTGGAACACAAAACTGGCTTATTTTTTGAATAATTTTAGATTCTTGAGATGTTGAAGATTTTGTTTTTTATATTATACTAAAAAATAAACTTGATCTATCCAAGTGAGAAATGTTTTGTCTTATTTATTCATTCATTCTTTAAACCTTAATTTAAACTTGGGAATATATTGAGGTTGAGCCCTCATTTATGATATATAAAGAACATAAACAAAACATTCTGAGACAACAAGAAAACGCAAATAAGAAACGTTCAAATTTGCCAATAGCAAAAGCAACAGCCTTAGGTATAAATACAGTACATGTAATTCAACTTAGAGCAAATTAATCAATTACAAAAAACGAATCAATTAAGAGCAACAAAAAGTGAGATTAGTTTAGTTGCTTCTTAGATTGTTTGCACAGTATAGTGACACATATCTTATCTAATTTTGTATTTTATTAATATTCTTGGTTTATTCTCCTATGATATTTGCTCACAGCTTGGTGGACATGTTCGCTGTGTGCTTTTATTTTGGAAGTCACGTTTTCATCATTGCCATAACTCCTCTTCAGAAGTTCTCCAGAGCTTTATTAACTAATAATATGGGCCAAACAGTGTTTCATATTAAAAATCGACTGTAGAATCACACAGGAATTGTTGGTTTTATTCGACAACTTTTTGATATCATGTTGTACCGGAAGTGCCTTTTCCTCGCCTCCTGACGCGTGGGCTTGACGGGAGAGTGACGTCACAGGGTAAACAAACGGAGGCGGCTCGGACTGAGGCAGAGAGACGGCGCGGAGCTGTGGGCTGTCGGGCTGTCGGGCGTCATGTCTGGGACGATGCGGTCTTCCCGGAGGAGTGAGAGCGACTGGCAGGGGCTGGTCAGCGAGGTGAGTGAGGGGCGAGGACCGCGAACAGGCGCTGCAGAGGCGGGCTGCCTCTTCGAGACGCTCCCCTGCTCCATATGGAACGAGCCTGCGAGTGTTACAGGCCGATGGCATCCTCCTCGCCGGGTGCACCAGATGTTACCCACCTGTGGGAGCTCATGTCCTTGTTTACATCGCTACAGTCATTTCATTTAAACCCGCTGAATGATATCTTACCGTCACAATTTGACAACATGGATTATGTGTAGTTAAAGCCACAGTGTGTCCGAGCAACAGCGCCCTCTGCAGCCACACGTGGGGAAGAATTCTGTTGGGCTCCATTTCCCGAGCGATTAAAGGGATAGTTCACAGAAAAATGAAAATGCACTCATTATCTACTCACCACTATGCCGATGGAGGGGTGGGTGAAGTGTTTGAGTCCACAAAACACTTTAGGAGTCTCAGGGGTAAACAGCGTTGCAGCCAAATCAGTACAATTGAAGAAAAAGGTGATAAATTTGTAGAAAAACAACAGAAAAAACATAAAATTCCTCCATACTGCCCGTGTGGTGTCATCCAAGTGTCCGCAAGGCCCGACATTCATATCTGACTCGATACGAGGTCATTTACACCGTGTTTTAAGCCTAAATGTCCTCTGATATATCATTCAGGGACTGTCGGAAATGCTAACGTCCACTAGCTTAGCCACTTCAGGTGGACTTTTAGGCTTAAAACACGGTGTAAATGACCTTGTTTCGAGTCGAATTCTGCTCTAACACTGTTCACCCCTGAGACTCATTAAGTGTTTTGTGGACTCAAACACGTTACCCACTCCTCCATCGGCATAGTGGTGAGTAGATAATGAGTGAATTTTCATTTCTGGGTGAACTATCCCTTTAAAGGATATAACAGTCACTGCCCACATACTTCCATGCACCTATACATTGGCATGGTTGTTAAGCAATACATCCACTAGAAGGCAGCACAGAGTCTAGAGTTTCAGGATTGCAAAAAACCTACTGAATGGATTTCCATAAAACTTGTGGGAAGGATGGGATATGGGCCAAGAAAGCATCTATCTTGGAATATCTGATTTATTTATTAATCCTTTCACCAACTTTCATATAAATCTGTTCAGGAGTTTTTGTGTGATCCAAACGACCAATCAACCATTTAACCAACCAACAAGATAACAAAAGAGCTGAAAAGGGTGAAAACATAACCTCCTTGGTAAAGGTAGGGAATAGCTTGGTTGAGCCACAAACCACTCTACAACCTTTACTACACACTCTACCACAGTATACTCACCTCTGTGACAGCAGCTGCTGTTTGATTTGGTTATGAGCTGGTCTGACAGCTATCAAGGTTTACTCTGTTCCCTCTGCTGAGTCTTATCTACACTTTAAACACTTGGCTGCCGTATGTGTGTTTTTCAACCTCTGGGGAACTGGTCTGGGTTGTATCATTTTTACAGTCAGGTAATCTGGCCATTTCCATCTCTGCAGGAAATTCGACAGCCAACAGAAAGCTGGATGATACAGTAGTCGTCATGATTGAGGAATGTTATATGGAGACTTATGTCAGAAATCAACACGTACAGTGAGACCATGACCATGTGATTAACTTTGTCCATTATAATGCAACTAATAATACCACTGCTCTGTGTTCTGTCCTCGCATTTGTGGTAGTTCCTGGTGTGTAGGCGTAAGATGGAGAGTAAGAAAGAGGCCCTGCTCATTCTGTCTAAAGAGCTGGATACCTGTCAGCAGGAAAGAGACCAGTACAAGCTGATGGCCAACCAGCTGAGGGAGCGTCACCAGGGACTCAAGAAGAAGTACAGGGAACTCATTGTGAGTGGGTCTTATTTGTCCACGTGCACTCTAATGTCTCCACTGCACTGCTTCTTCATGGACTATGATGAAACTTTTCAACACATGCATAAAAAAACATTTGCTAGTTGTATCTGATGATTGAGAATGTTGTAATTACTGTATTTATCCCTCGACGGCAGCGACAGCCTGTGGCGAGAAGCATTATGTTCTCTGGTTTCGTTTCATGAAAACAATATTTCTAGAACACCATGAAGTCATTTCTTAAATTTTAGTACATACTGTGTGTTAAGTTGCATCAAGGTCGCTGTGACCTGTGAACTAGTTAGAATGTGGAGGTCAAAGGTCAATGTCAGAGGGACTTAAACAACACATTTAGTCATCTCGTGAACACGACATCTCGGAAAGGCCCTGAGGGAATTTGTTCACTTTGACTCAGAGATAAACTGATACGATTTTATTGGGCAAAGGTCAAGGTAGCGCTGACCTTGCAAATCTCTTCTTTTGCATCGTGAACGTGTGATCTTAACAACACCTCGAGAGAATCCTCAAATGTCGCACATATCTTCTCTTACACTCATGGATTAAAGTTGTGTGATCAAAGGTCAAGGTCACAGTGGCCTCACCAAAGATGTTTATAAGCCTCTTCAACATAATATCTCAATTCTGCCTTTTGGGAATTTTTGTGGTCAAAGGTCACAGTGATGAGTCTGAAACTAGACTGAAACTACAATGACTGGCTGAGGCATGTGATCTTCTAGTCTATCTAATATTCTAGTTTATTCTTTTGATCTTTTCAGGATGGTGATCCCTCTTTGCCGCCAGAGAAACGCAATCAAGTAAGTTGATGATTTCATGAACTTTCTCACTTGCACTAATGCTATTGATACCAGTGTGTGGAATTTAGTGACATGCAGCTGAATACCCCTCCCCTTCCAAACATGAGGGAGAACCTGCGGTAGCCTTCAGGTGCCATAAAGACTAAAATGGTGTTTAGTTTGTCCAGTTTGGACGACTGTAAAAAACATGGTGGCCTCCGTAGAGAGGACCCGCTCCGGATCCGAATAGAAATCCGGATGTTGCAGAATTAAATGTAGTGTACATTTTCAAAGTAAATAGGGCTACAAACTTGTAACTACCACTAATGTGCTGCTGTGGATGTGGAGTGGATTCAGGGAAACAGCAGTTTATATAATTATCTTCAATTGAAGACATATGTGCTCGACCATGTGCCATTCCATCTACCAATTTGTTTAATAAAACACTGTATTTTAAATTCATTTTTTTCAGATTTTACACTTTCATTGTGTACATTTTAGCTGATTTTGCTGATATTATGTAATAAAAGTGAGAAATCAGCAATCACCAAGAAATAATAATTGAGCGTGTTTTTCTCAGCGTGATCTTTTATCTTTATCTATTTAGTAGTATAGGCTCACATTGTGTTCAATGATGCACAACCTGTTCTTGTTTCACAGTTGCTCTTGAGCGTTAGCAGTTGTTCCTCTGTGTGTTATTCCTCTGAGCTGAAGAAGAAAGAAGATGTAGCCTCACTGAACAGGGATTTGTTGTATCTGCACTCTCTATGATGGATCAGTAGCCCTGTCACCAGCTGTCTTTTGACCATGTAGATCTCTGTTCCTCTCCGTGTGTCCATGCTTAACTCGTCCTCCCAGGTGAACCTGGCTCAGCTGCTGCGAGACTCGAGGGAACGAGCGAAACAGCTCGGCGAGGAGGTGAAGGAGCTGACTCAGAGGCTCACCGAGGCCCAGGGGGATAACAAGGTGAGGTGACCAGGAGCACCGCACACACTAACATGTGCACTTTAAATACCACTCATTTAACCTGGGCCCTCACATAGTGCTTGTGTAGATGTTGAGAGAAGCAGTAAATTAAGCATGTTTCTTCTACAGCTCCTGAGGATGACGATTACTCGACAGAGGCTGGGGGACGAGGAGGTGGGGGCGCGCCACTTTGCTGCCCATGAACGTGAGGATCTGGTTCTCCAGCTAGAGAGAGCTGGGTTACAGGTTCATACATTTTTCTCATTTTCTTCTCAAGGAAATTATCATCTAAAACCAAGAAAAAACCCTCCAGGGAATCCGTTCAAATTTCTTTACAAATGTTCACTGGTACTCACGGAGTAACTGAGAATTTGATGGACAAAGCTCACTGTAACCTTACGAAAGACGTTTTTTGGTTTCATGAACGCAACATCTCAGGCACTTGAGGGAGTTTCTTCGAATCTGGTACAAGAAAGTCTGGAAACGTGTGTAGAATAAAACTGCACTGGTTTGCGTACACATAAAACTGCAGGGCTGTAATTATAGTTAACTCTCCAGACTTTTCACATACACAAAAACCTTTGTAATGTTGTCAGCTTTCCAACTAGAATAAAAGAAGCAAGATGGAGAGGGTGATTTTGGGGTTCTTAGTTAGGTTCCTGAATTAAATTCTTGTGGCTCCATAGTTCCTGGAACTATTTTGTGCTGATGATACTGAGAGAAATCCACCATAGATTTCAAACTAGAGCAGCTTCATTTGTTCAAAATACAGTTCATTCACATTCTGCATTGTGCATCAGGGACATACTTTCAACCCACGACTACTATCATCTTCTTCAACTACACACACAGTGCAGTACATCCTGCCGTTATGAGGTTCAGCTTCTTATCTTTTTTTCAGGCTGTGGTGCTGTTGCCTCCCCTTTAAACCTGCTGTTGAGGTGTTTTGAGCAAGGCACATTGTTTCTATGTACTTCACTGAAAACATTTGGAGCTCCTAAGTTGCTGAATGCTTGAAAACAGTGAATGCACGCTCAGCAAACTCTACTCAAGTCAACAAAGCTTCGAATTTCCCTTAAAACCTCCCAGCGGCTTCTCTCACGAGCACTTTTCACCCGCTCTTCCGTTTTTCTAGATGGAGGAGATGGAGCACCTCACAAAGGCTCTGACGGACGAGCTGCAGGACGTGAAGGCGGAGCGCAGTGTGTTCAGGGAGAAGGCCGATCGAATCAATGTGGAGCTCAACCACATCTTGGGCAACCACGAGGCACGCATCATTGATGTGGACGCCCTCTGCATGGAGAACAAGTGAGTGGGACACGAAGGTATCGAGATGTCGAGAAGACGGGGCCACTGTCATTAGTCACACTCATCCAAGGCTGATCCACTTGTAGTTCTTCATATCACCAGCTTCTAGAGAAACCGTGTGTTTCCTACGAGCTGCATGAAACTCTAACTATAGATTAACATAACAGAATTTACAGCTGCTTTCTTTGATTCTCTACATTTTTGGATTGAATGTCTTGATATTTTATTCACACTCACCAATCAATTTATTAGAAATCCATACCATTACATTTTTGTGCAGCTCCGGATCAGGAGGCAGATCCAGTAATTTTTTTTTTTACGTCTTTAACATTGCAAGACATATTTTTTTTTTTGCATTTTCATTGATTTCTCATGATAATACAGGGATCTTGATTAAAAACAATCAGACATGATCAGTGATCAGATATTTATGAATGTGCGAAATTTGGTGCAGACCAAAATAAAAATCGGGATCAAGTGAATTTAAATGTGGTTTCATTGTGTGGACTGTTGGGCCTTGCTGGAGGAATTCGCTCTACTGCATGCCTTTCTAGTCAGTATTAGTCGTGTAATCCTTTTTGAGACCAGTAACACTGTGCAACTGATCTTATTTCAGCAATTTCCCATGTTTAATACTCAGAACATTCATGATTCTCTGAGCTTCAGCTTAAAGCAATTAGTATCTGTGTCTGCATGTAGTCGATCACCCCTTCAATAATCTTACGTGAATTTAATCACTGTTGCTGCAGGTATTTGCATGATCGTTTCAGCCAACTGCAAGAGGAGGTGAATCTGCTCAAATCCAACATCATGAAGTACAAGGTACAGATGGCGCGTCGCTTTTAACATGTTTAGGTGATGCTGTTTATTAGGCTTATAAATCCTGACAGAACTCACGGGATTTCACTAAATTTGTATTCTTATGCTTGTGCACTAAAAGTAAAGGAGGAGACTTTGATTTAAAGTGTTCATCAAACGTGACAGGGCCCGCTTTATTCTTTTGTCTGCCCCTCCCCACAGACTGCTCTTGAGAGGAGGAAGTACTCCAGCACATATGGGAAATCAAACAGCAGTCCCCTCACTGGAGTTCTCTCAGCCAAACAAGGTGAAAACACAAACTGCTCAGCTCACTTTGAATTCTCTTTAAACTCAGGCATAGATAGATGCTGGCGCAGCTGATCGGGCAACTGAGTGAAATGTTTTCCGTCACCTCCGTTTCCGAGCACGTCAGTCAGTTTTTGATCAGATAAACTCTGCGGCCGATTCTTCCTATTTTTCTCACCGTAAATCATTCCGTTATTTAATGAATCCTTTTTTTTTTTTTCTTTTTGCTGATCCTTCGAGCCAACCGGACACCAGCTGGGTTACTAATTGTATTCTGAGTGGTAGAGAGCGCCACTGGCAGGGAAATGAGTCTGCCATGATGACTGACAGTTGCAGGCAGAAGCAGCACAGTGGGCCCTGGAGTTAAAGTTAGGAGTGTCACCTAGTTGACAGCTGTTTCTAACTTTCTATCTCTGTCTTGCTCTTGTCATGCTGTTCTCCCCGTCTCTTGCGATATTACCCCGTTCTCACTTTTATAAAATGTTTTGGGTCTTTTGAAAGTTTTATCAGTGCATCATTATTATATCAGGCTGTTGGTTAGTACCCTCAGTATGAGAGGGTGTTCTTTGCACACATCTGCTTTCCAATGAAAAAACCCTTTCTCCTTCATTTGTATCCGTTTCTCCTCCTACTCCCCTTCCACCTCTCGTTCTTTTCTCTACTTCAACCTTATTTTTCACCTCCACACTCGCTTATCTCTCCTACTTAGTCCAGGAGATGCTCCTGGAAGAGCACGGCTGCAGCCTGCCAGCCACACCTCAGTCCATCTCTGACCTCAAGTCCCTGGCCACAGCTCTGCTGGAGACCATCCATGAGAAGAATCTGGTCATCCAGCACCAGAGGCACACCAACAGGTACTGAGCACAGGCTGTTTGTAAAGACGGACGACGTGACGGCTCCCAAAAGTGAAGCCAAATCATTTTGATCGCCCCCCTGGTGGCTGGCAGCAGTACAGGTCATACACTTTGCCTGCTCCATATTGGTGGATGGCACGTGGACCAAACTAAAAAGTCATAGTACATTAAATACATTTTTCTCAACAATAGTGTCTGTTATTTTACGTAGTTCTTATCACACTGATGATTGTTCCAAGTGTTCATTTGTCCAGTAAGTTTAGTTTAAACTAGTTATTTGATGCTGTATAAATGGGGTGAAACGTCATGATTGACAGCTGAGACTGACGTCCAAATGACGTCAAAAGCAGAAAATGATGGCACCAATCTCTGGGGTACTTTAGCTTCATTATTGTAGAATGAAATGTGTGTCGTCCATCTTTATTAATAGTCTATCCCCTCATTCCTGTTCTTCTGCCGACTACAAAAAGCACTTTTAAAATCAACAACCTCACAGCATAACGATTGTTTGACTTCCTGTACTAAAAGTCCTCCTCCGCCTCCAAGACAAACACTACACGGTGCGACACAGGCACACACTGTTCATCACCCCTAGTAACCTGACCCTTTCTGCATTGTTCTGCAGGATCCTTGGGAACAGAGTTGCAGATCTGGAGAAGAAGCTGAAGACCTTGGAGGTTTCAGGACTGTGGAGCCTTCCAGGTGGGTCTCAAACAAAAAACAATATAACAGTCAGACCACAAACGATCTTTCCATCGTTCACTAGAACACAGAGATCAATCCAGCTATAAAACAATTACAGAGTAATAACAGTGATTGGACTGTTGTTCAGGGCGTTAGAGTTTTCAGCACATTCCCTCTTAAGAGAGAGTTTGTGTTAAATATAATCATGTCAATCACCTTACAATTTTACACATTTTTGTAACTCAGCTGGTAAACGCTATGTTTTTTGTTTTTTTATTATAAAACTTAGACAAAGTCAGTAAATTAAATTACCACAACACTTATAATGAAATGACTATTTACTATTGCATACATATTTGTAATGAAGATTTTTTTGTATGAGTTAATACATCAGTCTCAATCTCTGTATATAACCAGTCTGTAATCCTACCACACCATTAGCAAACATGACCGTGTGTGTGCGTGCAGCTAACTCACTTAATAATTAATAACATGTCACTCTTGAATCCCTGGTATTATCTCTTATGTCTTAATGAATATAGAATTGAACTCTTTTCTCTGATTGTTCTACCTTGTACAGTGATTGAAATTTGTTTAACATTTTCTCCCATTAATGAGGTTTAATGCTCATAACAACGTGTCTTTCTCTCCTCTCTCGCTGCATCTCAGGCTTGACCTACCGTGTATCTTTGGGAATTGGGAGTATGTATTCCTTCTGCCCCACTTAGCCCATCCATGCCCTCCGCTATGTCATGCCAGGACAAATCTGGGCAGACGCCCAGAAAGCGTGTCACCTCATGCCCACCGTTTTCAGTGTGTCGACTCCATTGACCACCCGCTCATGTGTCCACTCATGATAGTATTGACTAAGCCAGGCTACCTGAATATCACACACTGATCCTTTTTTGGTCCAGTGGATCTGTCTTAAATTTTACCCCAGGGGAAAAAAAGTTTGGGTCTTGGAATGTTTAAAGGGCAGGAGAGCTCTGATCCATTTTTTTAATGTTTTCAGATTATAAATGGCCAGAATTAGAATTTTAAATCATGTTACAAAAAGACTAAAATATTGACATATGTTGCAGAGTGGCCAGAGAAGAGAGAACTTTTGATTAACAGAAAAATGTCTTACTCGTCTTGGCATTTTAGTCAAACCATTATAATGTTTTTTCAGATATGAGGATGTTCCCCCGCCATTCAAAATTAAACTAAAAGATGATCATTGCACGGTTTACCTCTCAACTAGAGTCTGCCTCGAACATAGCTCCCTCTTTTCCCCACTGGAGGGAGGTGTTGTGTCGCGTATGAGCCAGCCCTGAGAGGTGGTGGGGCTGCGGCTGGATGGAGGTGCCCTGTCATGAGACCGTCATTCTCACTGCCATAAAGCTGACAAGCATCCATTACTGAAAATGATTGCCCACATTACAAACACATTTAGGGGAATGTGCCGTTATTAGCGAATTTGTAGGCGAGGGCCCAGAGTGCCTGACGACCACGCTGTCCACCACAGTTAGGGAGACGGAGATGTAGAGAGAGATGTGTGCGTCTGTGGCCTTGATGTGATATGAAGTTGGGCTGATGGATATTAAAGGCAAACAGGATAGGATGGAGCGGCACGGCCGCCTATACCTGAGGCCCGGAGAACACGAGAGGGTGACTGCATTGTCTCCGGATGAGAGGGAGCGAAAAACAGTAACAATCACATTGATGCAGTGAGTCAGATAAAGTTGTGATTGATAGATCCACTCCTGAGTCCACCCCTCCCCCAGTATGGAATGATTGCAAGACGATATGTAACACAGCAAGTGAAAAGGCTGCCCGAGTGCATCAGCTATTGAAAAGACAGGTGGATACAGAATGCACCGGTGTCGCTCTGTTTTTGAGCAGTGACAGACCTTTTTCCCCCCAGTTTCATCTTTTTGTCTCCATGTTTGTTGTGTTTATGATCTGGTACGTTAGGGTGCCACGTCAAGCAGAAAGTTCTGTTATCTTTGCAGGATGGGTGCATACAAATTTATAGCATGCTGCGTGTGAGAGAGAGCGTTGAGGAGATGGTGAGATGACTGGACAGGAAGCTGCCAGTAAGGGTTAAAGCAGGCCACCGGGGCCTCCTGCCGCGAGCCTCCACGAGACGCTCCACTGTGCTCAGTCGGGGCCTGGGCTCCTGATATCTGACAAACAACACCACCTTATTATTGGCTATGAAAGTCAGTCCTCAGAAAGCCCCCCTCTCAAAGCCACACCACAGACCAGCTACCTCGGCCTAATGGAGGAGATGCTTGCTTCTAGAGAACGGCTGACTCTTTTGTCTTTCGCCGGCTGGAGAGAAAGGATGCATTCTTTTCTTCTTGTGAGCAAGGTTGGAGCTAGGTGGAAATATATGATGAAATCACAGACATGTCAGTGGGATACAATCGTTTGTTTCAGGTATCTGGTCATAAACCACAGTTCTGGAAAAAGTGGAAGTTTTGTTCGAGGAGGGCATGGATGCTTGTACCGAATTTCATCCCGATCCGTCCAATAATTGTTGAGATATTCACATTCACAAATATTTGCCATGGTGATGATGCAAGAGGAAACATTAGGATACATCCTCTGGAGGCCGTGAATGTCTGTACAAAAAAGTTTCATGGCAATCCATTAAATCCATCAAAGTGGTGAACTAACATTGTCATCCCCAGGGCCATGCGCCTACAAAAAATAAACCTTTGAAATGATAGGATAAGATAAGATAAGATCTACCTTTTATTGATCCTCCATAGAGGAAATCCACAAACGACACACAGGCACAAGGAGGAAGCAGCGCAAGGGGCAAATGCATCAAGAATAAAAATAGAAATCCTATATACAATAAAAGTAGAAATAATAACACATGTACACGTCTCTTTACTAAATGTGCAATATAAAGATATGGAGCAAGGTTGTGTAATTTTTTTATAATATACAATATGTGCAGCAGTTCTTTTTTGAGATCATCCTCTCTGTTAAAGAAGTAAAGGAACTATTTGTTAGACGACAGAAAACTTCTCTCTCCTATTTGCAGAAGCCTCAGCATCCGAGTAGCCCCCATCCCACCCTCTCTCTCTCTCTCTCTCTCTCTCTCTCTCTCTCTCTCTCTCTCCCCAAACATTGAGCATTCATAACAGTATGGACTGCATTCATAACAATATGGTCTCCGTTCACCATTCATGATTCTCACGCCTCGCGTCACCCAGTCATCCATTTTCTCATTCTTTCTGTTTGTTTTCGTGTCCCCACACTTGAATGGGCCTGGTTTCTTGTCTATTCACGGAGATTCTCTGAGACAAAGGCTGATGGGCAGACTTATAGGCATGTAGTTAGTGTGTGTGTGTGTGTGTGTGTGTGTGTGTGTGTGTGTGTGTGTGTGTGTGTGTGTGTGTGTGTGTGTGTGTGTGTGTGTGTGTGTGTGTGTGTGTGTGTGTGTGTGTGTGTGTGTGTGTGTGGTGTCGCGTTTATAGTACACAGGCTCCTATGATTAGCATATGGTGTCAGCCTAAGAGGCATGCAGCCTTCACTAATGAAGACAGATGACAGGGAGCTGAACCCACTTCTCTGTAAAAGCACTGCAGTGCATACATGCTTGTATGTTTTGTATGCTGCATCCATCCATTCCTAACTTGCCTAAACCTTTGACAACTTTTCACATCACTTTGTCTTTTTGTTGTCCTTTGCAAAGTGACAGTAACAGCGACTGTGTGTTGTGCTCTCACAGGGACACGACACAGCATCATGCTGAACGACAACCTTCAACCAGAGCTTCATCCGACACGTGCCACACCTCAGCCAATCGTGCAGCCGCCCAAAGGTGAGCGAGTAATTGTGTGTGTGCAGGCTCCTCCACCCGTCGATGAGAGCCCTCGCTGTAATTAGCCACGATGTGCTAAACGCTCCTCGCTTCCTTCCATGTTTAACCCAAGTCCTTTGCATTCCCTCCTCCACCCCACTCGGCTTCTCATTGGTGCAAGCTGCCCAAATGCCATGGCATTTTGGAAATGTGAAGCAAATTCTCGCCCGCTGACATTCAGAAACTTCTGCCATCTTCTCTTTGAAAGGGGATGGGGGGGCCATAAATATGGATGCTAGTTCCAGTCATGTTGCTTTCTTCCTGCATGTTTTTGCATGTGTGTGTGTTTGTGTGTGTGTGTAGTGGGGTACTCTATGTGCAGTCTTTAACCTTTTTGCCTCCACATCGACAAATATGGGTCAGTAATCCCCAAAGTGAGAGCATATTTTGGCAGAAAGAAGCAGAACTAAGCTGTTGCTATTGCTGAGACGCGGGGCGTCACACTTGTCTTGCGTCCCGTTGTCTGGGGCACTGCTGCTATATTTAGCCTGTTGCCATGGAAGCACTTCAGTCACATAAGTAATTGAAATAACTTTCTACATTGACACAGTGGCACGGATCCAAAAGAGAAAAGTTTTTCTTCATTTTCTTTTTCATTCTGTCACAAATTAATTTTCTTAAAAAAAACAACAACCTGAATGATAAAAGGACAGACAGCCTTTGCCCTGAGAATCAACAGACAGATACATCCTTATAAACAAAAATAATAGAGCAAAGGAATAATACGAGTTCCTAAATATTCTTTGCATTAGTCTAAGACTCATTCTCTATATCTCCAAAGTCTAATTATGTCACTCTTCTCTGTCAACTGTTACAAGGGCAAAAATATAAAATGCATGTCCTTCAAATTCCATTGTAAACTCTATCAAAACATTTAGTTTTTTTCTCCATTCAGGAAATTAATCCCAATCATTTCCATAGTCAGTTCATTGTTTTAACAACCAATTTTATAATTTATAACATAAAAATTCCTAATATTTGCTGGTTCCCGCTTCTTAAATGTAATTTACTGTTACTATTCAATATTCTTGTAAAATAAATACATTTGGGGTTTTCTAAAATCGGGAAGTTGAGATATCAGGGAAATTGAGAGGTGCATTGTCCATTATTTTCTGATAATCAATTTATTGTAGCGGCCCTGTTCCGGTGTCCTGTAGAGTTCCTCTGCCTGACCAATCAAAAGATTGCATGTAACGGA
Organism: Hippoglossus stenolepis; assembly: GCF_022539355.2. Lineage (NCBI taxonomy): Eukaryota > Metazoa > Chordata > Actinopteri > Pleuronectiformes > Pleuronectidae > Hippoglossus > Hippoglossus stenolepis. The sequence goes on along the minus strand of NC_061505.1, from coordinate 9,008,118 downwards.
GTCACTATGCAGGCTGCTGACTGGTTGGAGTAGGGAGGAAGTGAATTCTCTCAGTCATTTCCCCTAGCGCTGTTGCTTCCGTTTTTCGGGGCTGTGTCTCCTTTCAGAGTGAGAGTTACGGTGCAGCTGATATATTGTCCATAAACGCCAATAAAGTGAGCGATAAACTACACCCAATCTCCTCCTTTATGCACCGGAGCTACAATAGTGGCGCCCATAATTGTGGTATCATTTGTTGGTGTTGTTTTGCACACATTGCTGTGCAGCATAGGGCAGAAGTGCTTGTTTTCTGATGACCACAGATCAAATGAGCAATTAAGATGACCGGTTGTCTCATCTTCCTTCCCTCAGCTGTGTCAGGCAACAGAAGTTCGGATGAATCATTGTGGGAATGCCACACCGCTGGCAGCGACCTTGGCACAGATGGCGTCAGCGGGGACGACACACCTGCACTGCTCAACAGTCTGGAGCAACTAGCGGGGGTGGAAATGAATGGGATCGACAGGAGAGGAGGGGGAGAGAGGGCGGCGCTGATGGAAGACGGGGAAGAGGGGCGCAGTCCGGTGGAAGAGGCGGGGCACGAGGTAGAAGGAATTGAAGATGAGGAACTTGAGTCTACGGTGGAGGAGGGAGAAGAGGCGGCCTTGGCGCTGGATGTGCCGCCCACTGAATCAGACCGCCCATGCCTTCCGATGAAACAAGCCTCTGTCGATAACTCAGACGTGGCTCATCGGTGCTGTGAAACTCAGGAGTCTAATAATGTCCCTGAACACGTAAAGGCCTCCATATCAGCTCCCGAGGACCAGGCCACAGAGGTGTCGAGTACAGTGGAGTGGGACATTCACTGTGGCTCGGCGCAGGGTGACGCCAGTCACAGCGACAACTTGGCATGATCCTAGAAACACCCGAGACGTTGTTTTACATCCACGTCGTTCTTATCGATGATGGCGTTTATCATCCCTCGTTGCATTCTCACAGCGTTGCCCCTGCTCACCGGCTCCCTGTTCCACCCGACAGCCCTTTTTTTATTTCTTTTTTTTTTTAAGTCAATAAAACACAGAGAAAACACTTTCACTTCTCAGCCTGCGTCGACAGAGCCGGAGGTGCAGTTGTATCCAGACAGGCTTGTTACTGCGCAGGAACAGACAATCTTGAAATCAATGGAGTTGCAAACTTCATGCCCTACAGGAAGAGTGGAGCTCGGAAAATAACAAACATGGCAGCCTCAGCTCTCGGGTCTCCATATTCCCTCCTTCTCCCCCCCTGTGATTAGATAATCCCAATTGTTTGCTTTCCTCCTCTTCCTAGGGGATGCAAATCAACTTTCCGTTCCATCGTTGCTCTCATGGGGGGGGTTCCAAATTATCTCACCAAAACTTTTGCCTGAATGTCTTGTAGATATGTGTGAATTAATAATGTTAACGTAAGAGATTCTACTGATGTCTATTCATCTGTATGGGCGAATCTTACCAATCATTGTCTGTATTTCCCCCTCATTTAGAAGTTAATATTCGGATGAGACTACATGTGCCTTATACAGAATGTGGAAATATTAACTGATATTTATTTAATAAAAAATTTATAAAAAAATCTGCAGTATTGCTGTTTGGTATTTTTCAGATATCAGATTTTTGATCTGATTCTTTTGCACCTCCCACCCCAATGTTTCTTTGTTTCTTCCTCTCCCTCCTCCTCTCCGTAGGGTCCTGAGGGGGTCTGTCGTGCCTGGGTGCACAACTGAGACTCAAGAATCCTTTTAACCCCTCACACATCATTCCCGTGATCACATCTCGTTGGTGGTGTGGTCTTTGCTCGTGAAAATAAACCCAGATTTTTGGAGTACGACAGGCAGTGGCCAATGAAGGTGCAATCACCGGTCCAGTGATAGTGAAAGTGTGAGCGATATGTGTGTCAGCTGAAAATGTGTCTGATCAAAACTTCACCTTTCCGAGCTCGTGATATTTGTCTGAGTTATCATGTGACTTGTTTGATGTCAATGTTCCGAGCCAGAAAATGAGAACAAATCCGCAGGAAAGCACTGAGTGATTTGTGCTCACACGGTTGGTCTCTCATCAATTCTAAATGCAACGGCCTCAGTCGCTTTGATTGTTTTAAGCGATTAGACCCGCTTTATTTGAGTCTCTTCCTTTCAGCCTCGGTAGAGCAGTGTTCCGGCAAATCTAGAGTGAGTTGTCACAAATCCTAACTCTTTTTTTCTTGAATTCACAAGTTTTGGATCATACAAAGACGGTTTAAAACTTAAATTGCTAACGTGCACGTGGTAAGCATGGTACTTTGGTCGCGTAACTAAAAAGCTAAGTCGCAGACACCAAAAGTTTTCCAGGTCTGTGAAATGGATTCGCAGTCAAAGTCCATTGCCCACAGCGTATCGAGAACAAGTGGCGAGGCCGACTCCTCCCGCTCGCAGGTGACAGCTGGCCCCTCCAGGCGAACGCAGCGTCAAAGCCAGAATCCACGAACTGCTTATTCTGCAAAAGACCACTTGCTATTTTTAATCTCTGACACAAAATCAAGGCAAGGAAAGAGAAAGAATTTCAAGCTAGAGAGCCGTGGTGTGCCCCCAGTGTCGGCGACGTGCCAGGCAGCTGATTTGGCAAGCTGCAGCGGGCCTATTTGTTTTTTTCAATGAGTTTGTTAAATTTATTAGCCAGATGGAGTCCAAGTTAATGAAATTGCGCCATTATACCGTTGGAGTCCTCATAAAGTCGTTGTCCAGTTTATGATTTTTGTTTCTCCATGCGTATGAATGGCTTAAAGAAGTAAGTGAGCTTTGCTGAGATGAGGTGAGATGTCATCCTGTATGCGTGATACAGGATAGAGGTGATTTGGGGAATTGAAGTTGACAATATCTTTTGACCATCCTGCCAATACCCTGTATATTAAGATGGACGACCTGATGGCTTCCAAAAGTGAAGCCAATTCATCTTGATAACCCCCTGGTGGCAGGCTGCAGTATAGTTTTCACTCCATTTGTTGTTGGTTCGTATGTTTGTTTGTAAGCAAGATTACACAAAGATTGGAAGGAGGAAGTAATATGGATCAGGAAAGAACCCATTCATTTTAGGTGCAGATCCAGGATTTTTTTATTAATCACTTTTCTTAAACATTGTTAGTGAGTGAGTGCTTATTGACTTTTTCTCTTTTTACCCAGGTTTATTCGGGGGACTAATTTCTCTAAGTATGTGAAATTTGGTGCAGCTTGATTGAATTTAGGGAGATTATTGGGCCTTGGTGGAGATACACGCTCTAACTAGTGCCATTCTAGTTTTAGGTTGTTTTTGTTACACTGATGTATGTTCAATTGTAAGTGTGGTTTTCGCTACTTATTTGATGCTATAAAAACCGGGTAACATGTTCTGATTGACAGCTGAGACTGATTCACGTCTGAGCGTGTGTATGACATCTTTGACGGCTTAATTTCTGGATAGTGTGAGTAATTGGAGATGCGTCGTCTATCTTTATTTACAGTCAATGAACCTGCCTTTAGTTCCTTAACCATTAGCCTTCACTTTAATCGTTTCCTTAACTCTCTGCTGCTTGGATGTGGATTGGATGGATCCAATAGTTTATAGTTTATATCTGTGTGTATCCAATAAGTAAGAAGAAACTGCAGCACATGTCCAGTCCACTCGTGTGGACTTGTTAAACAAGGCATTTAAAGAAAAGGAAAACAAGATAAGCCTCAGGTGCCAGTAGTAAAGACAAAATGTCTGGAAGTTTATTGGCGATTAACTTTTATCTACCTGAATTAACCCCACATAACCACACAAACAACCACCACAGGTATACGATATATGAGCTGTTACTCGCTAAAGATTCATCAGAGACCCTCTGACGGCTTCCCGTTAGGATCTGACTGGCCAGTATCTGGCCTTGTCACACAGCTGAAAGATTCAGGCTCCCTCTCCAGACCCCTAGAGAGAGGAAGGAAAAAGAGGGATTGCTGAGAGCTGTTGTAGCCAATCATCGCCACTACAGATAAAAATGAGGCTACGGCACCAGCAGCTAGCCCATGCCAGAAACTAATCTTGAACCTTTTTTTCTGTGACAGTGACATTCCCCCAATGGAAGGCAAGTAAAAAAAATGTGCATTGCAAAGTGCTCCGATTGGCCCCCGTGCTGCTCGAATCGCTCAGGTGTGTGTCTCTATTTGTACTTGAAAGGGAGATCAAAGTGGGGATCATCCGTATGTGTGTGCGAGCCTGTCCTGAGATTTTTGCAGCTTTGTACGTAGCTGCTTCCCTTTCATGTTGTACAAGTTGAGATGGCTTGTACCGAATCATATACAGGCTTTTTTCCTCCGCAGACATTTCGACATGTCATTGAGAGAGAAGCAGAGGTGTTCCTGATGACGTCCCAGTAATTAATTTCAGTATTTAAACTGTACGTCAGCTTTTCCTGCTGGGACATGTCTGCCGTGAAAAAGGCCCATGCTGCTCATCTTATCGCAGTATCAGCTTGCTTTGTTCTGATCCCCCACTCCACCCCACCATATTATCCCACCCTGAAGTAGAGAGAGAGACCAGCAGGGTCACAGCAAATGCTCACCAACTCTAATAAGTGTGACCAGGGAGCCAGAGGGCTTGTGGATGTAGGAGGGTTTGACACCCCATCATCTCTGGGCCCTCCGAAGGTTTGAGGAATGGGGGTAGACAGGGGCGTTCGGAGCCAGCGGTTTCCAGGCCAACCACTCAGTAGGGTTAATTACTCTACCAACGAGATGCCCTTTCCAGTGATGGTCAATGCCCTTGTGATCCACGCTTCATTCACTCACCTTGCTATTTTTTTTTCTACCCTTACCTGAGTTTTTTCATGTGGTGCCTCAAAGACACTCCAGTTCGCCGAGCCCTGCAGGGTTGCTCCCCAGGTGATGCGATTTGAGAAGTGTAACTTTCTGCTCCGCTGCTGACAAGGCTCTTATTATCTGAGATAATAGGGGACAGGAAAAAAGTAAAACGGGCAAAATATGTCAGTCATCTTTTTCCCGCTTGTTTCATGTGGCGTTAATAACACTAATGCATCACAGATGCGATTTGCATAACGGCATCATTTGCTTGGTTTGCACTTAAATCTAGATTCGGTACCTGCAATTACTGTGTTAATTTTCATATCACTTCGACTGACAAATATGAATATGGTCACGTGCAGATTGGTAAATTGAGCTCTTCTCTTTGCATAGGCTACAGCATATACTGTAGTCATAAGGTACCCAGTGATGTTGTCCACCCACATTGGTTTGGCATTTCTTGTGAGAATTAGGTTGTTTATTTAATTTTTGTCCTATCTGATCTTACACAATTCAGATGAGAAAAATTGATATACCACTCTAATTTCTGTACATAGACTGTATATAAAGATGGACGACGTGTCTCCACTTCCTCTCACTATCCAGAAATGAAGGCAAAATATCCTGTATACGAACGCTGCTGTGCTGTGCATTTGGAGCCAGAGTCTGCGCAGCAGCGACTGGGGGATGGAGCCACTGAAGGGGAGGTCCTGGTGATACACACGCTTGACCAATCGTGAGTCAGTCTCAGCTGTCAATCATGACGTTTCACTGTGTTTTTAAAGTTTCAATTAACTGATTAAAACCCAACTAACTGTGAAACCTAACAACAAACTTAAAATGACAGAAACCATCTTTGAGAAAATGTTATTTGATGTATTTATCATGAAGGAGGCTGGATTTATTACCTTTACTGCAGTCAGCCACCAGGTGGGGAGCCGTTATGTCTTCAATCTTTACAGTCAATGTTTCTGCAAAAGAAAATATGAAGCCACAGCTGGCATCCAGAAACCTTAGCTTAGCATAAAGATATGACACAGGGGTTAGCTACTCAGGTTCTTATTCATTATTCTGAAGTCAAAATCAAATTTAATTATTGGGGAAAATAAAGAATAGAATTCAAATACTTTAATGTAGAAAGTATGATTCACAACTTCATGCAAAGTTTATGTTCTCGACTCTTATATTACTGGTTTGTAAGTTGCCTGTTACCCCTGTTTCCCGTTTTATACTAAGACATGATCGACATGAAAGTAGAATCAGTCTTCTCAACAAACTCTGAACAAAGCAAAGAAACATATATTTCGGAAGATGTCCAACTATTCTTTTCAAGCAACATTAGATTACAGAGCTGTAAATACCCTGGGACTGCCCTCAGACCTCATGTTAATCAAGAAGTTAACTTGATCACAAAATACTGCCTGCTGCTTGTGCTTCTTCGTCCCCTGTGACCTACCTCAGTCGTTTCCCCATTTCCTGGAGGCAAAACTGAAACTGACTGCAATAACAACAACAACAACAACAACATGGCTCCCGAGACCCTGCTGGGAAGCAAGGCAGGCAAAGTCACGGGATGTTGGAGGATGCGAGAGCTTGTGGACGGCCGATAAGCAGAAGGGCCACACCGGGGGTCAGCACGTAGCCACGGCATACAGTCAGATCTCTATTAAGATAGAAGATGGTGGGCCATGTGTGATAAGAGCCGACAGGACCTGGTGATGGGATATCAGTGATTGGGCAGTGGCAGCAGATGCCACTGTCATCAACCAGCGGGGGAATCGGGGCTGGACCGAACTTGTTCCCCCGGCATTGGTACCATGAAGTAGTCCTCAATAATCTTCATGCAAATTTCACATATTATATTTTGGAAATTGCAGAAAACAATCTTGAGTTTTGAAGCATTGAAACCGCCAGACACAGATCTTAATATGACTTCGGAGAATTACACAGTTGAAACGTTCTACAGATTTAAACTTGAAAGGGATTTACAGTACATAAAATGTGCCCAGAATGAAAAGATTTCTTCAGGAAAGTAAGATCATTTAGGTATTCCATCACAGTTCAAGACTTATGCATCTGTACTTGCTCACCAAGAAAGTGCACCATTGGATATGTGATTACAAGAAACAGAATAAGTTGCAGCATCCTTGGTTGCAGTTTGTTTGTCGTAAGCTTTCCTGCAGGACTATTTTCCAGCGAGCTCGACTTTTTCACTCCAGTAACAGGCACTTCTGTGGCCTGTGTTTCTACTCCCATGGCTCCCCTCCTCTCCTTCATTAACTGCAGTACCATCTTCTGTATTTAAATCCTTTCCAGCCTGTTCATAACGGACTTTCCAATAGCTCTCGTGCTGAGCCACAGTAAGTGTGGCCAATCCCGCCATAAAAATGTTAAATACACAACATTATTATGCTGACTGTGCACATCTTCAGGTAGATTTTTGCAGGTATATTCTCTCAGCTCCACCTTTTAGGATGGAAAATACATTTGAAGTTGTGCAAAGCGTCGGCATATTTCCCCAAAACTATAAGAGCAGCGTCCACTGTTGTCCAATTTTATGAAATGCCTCACATTTCAAGGGACTTGTTAAAACTTCTTGTTAATGCTATATAAGCACATTATGCAAAACCACAAACTGCCCTGAAGAGTGTGTGTGCGCACTACAAAAGGTTATTGATGCAATGGAAACAGTTGATGTGACACACAAAAAGTATTTTACTCATGATGCCAGAAACAATTTGATTAAAAAAAAACTACAAATACTTCATAATTGTTCATCAAAATTTTATTTCAACTGTTTTGCAAAACAACCCTCTCCGAAAATGTATCTTCTAGCTTACAGCATCCCTTCTAGATTTTTAATTATTGTTGTCTTTGAGTCTGTTTCGCATCCACTTCTTTAAAGCTGGGGATTTCATTCTGAATCCATGTGGCAATTTAGCAAACGATTAGTTGCCATCCAGTGTTGTCCATGCTGTCCCTGCCAGCTCTGCTATGTTTGCCAGAGCTATTTCATACACAATTGGACTGCTATTTAATAGCCTGTGAAAGAGAGATGGACAGAAAGGTGGAAAATCCCGAGCATTTCAAATTATCCTTGAATATTCGAGCATTATGACTTTGTTCAAACGTTGACTTCTCCTTAACCATCACCATCAATCCCCCTGCTATAAGCAATGAGCCATTCGCCATTATGCAGCTTGTTAGCAATGTCCAGGCTGTGTAATTACCTGTGTCAACGGCAATGATTGTCTTCAGTAACAGATTATTCATCACTTTATAATTGTGGAGGCTGAAAGGGGGATTTTAAGTTGTTGCAATAAAACTAGAAGTAAAAATGTCCATGCTCTTCACTTTTCATGGTTGCAGCTTCCAGCCGGGATCATGTTTGTGCATGTTGAGTCCAGAAAAATATGGGAACGCACAAATACGTGCTGTTCCTTCTGGGAGGGAAATTAATATGCATCCAGTATGAGCTGAAACATATAAAAAGTAAATTAAAATAGAAAACTCCATACTTTATTACTTCGTGAGTTGCAATAATCTTAATTTTAGCTCTTGGATATTTCCATACAAGATTTGCATTTTCTCCTTGCCTGCCCAAGTATGAATAGCACAGCATAGTAGTTATTGAATCGAGGGCGTGCAAACAAAGGTGAGGCGCAAATGCCTCTTCCTCCAGGATCCCAATCTTTTTTCAGATGATCAGTTTTGGAGTTTCAGAGCTGTGTGACAGCACCGCCAAAAATCATGTGATTTGCAAGATCGCAAATGCGCGGTCAAATCTCTGAAAAGTAGGTGCTGTGAAATCAACTGTGAAATGGCAGACTGCAATAGGAGTGCAGGTGTGGGTTTGCAAAGATTCTAAAGGAAGTTTCAACATTTTTCCCCCCAATGAATGTGCACCAGTTTTTCAGATCACCAAGTTTCAAATCTGGAAAACAAACAGATGCACTGGGAGAACCGCCGCAATAGAAACTCGTGTTGGAGAAACACTGTAAAAAGAGTGCTGCAGTTTTGAAGAAGTATAACTCAAATACAAAATAAAGTTTGCAGAGATTTAATGTTTTTAACTTGTCAAATCCTTTTTGTCAGTTTTTGAATATTTTGATATTTATTCCCCAATGAATTGTGGTTCAGGTAAGGGACAAGGCTTTTGATAGGCTGTTCTAAATGAATGGTAGTGAATGTAAACTCCTGATAAGGATAAGGCGCTAGGTTTATATGACCCACTTTCAAAGGGCTGTTTAAGGGTTAAGACTTGTTTTTAGGTTTAGAATTAGGTTTAGGCATTAGTTTTGATGGTTAAGCTTAAGGTCAGGGGCTAATGCATTATGCCAATGAGTGTCCTCACTAAGATAGAAGTACAAGTAACCCTAACTCGTATACAGATTATTTGTTGGGGACCATTTTGAGCCTGGACTTTAGACATTTAGACCAGTCCTCACTTTTCCAATGGGCTGTTTGAGGGTTAAGACTTGGTTTTAGGGTTAGGTTTAGGCATTTAGTTTGAATGGTTATAGTTAGGGTTAAGGGTAATGTATTATATCAATGAGTGTCCTCACTAAGATAGAAGTACAAACAAACATTCATTCATTTTTATTTATTTCGAAAATTGATTTACAAACAGTGATGAGGAAAAAAATCAACAAACACACAACACATTCGAAAAGGAGTGAAAAAAAGTACAAATTTATTTAATCTGACCCTTCTTCATAAGATCATTATTTATAATGACCATTATTAATAATGATCTTATAATTAACCAGCTTCCTATATATATATATATCTATATATATATAGATATATATATAAATATGTTGTTCACCTGTGCTCTTTATAATGTACAAAAATATATCAGAATCTGGTTTTATTGCAAAGCAGGTTTACACATACAAGGAATTTGCTGCGGTGTATTTGTGCAAGTATACAGGGGAAAAATATTTTAAAAAATAGGAAACACAAATTAAATATAAAAAAATACAATAAGCAATAATTAACATGTGTGTGTGTGTGTTGTTTGGTGGGTACATCATCATCATCATCATCATCAGACCTCCCTGCCTCCTCCCCCTCCTCCACCACCCCCTCCCCCTCCCGGCACCACTGCTGCACCGTACCCGCAGCGCAGCCTCCGACTTCCGCAGACAGCGCCATGTGCAGGACTCGGTAGAACCGGCGCCTTTTTCCCCTTTCACTACTTCACCCGCGGGGAGAGTTCACCGTCAATCGCAGCTTTCGACTCATTTTCTAAAAGGATAATAACGATGAGGTAAGAGTTTCCGGTCGCCATTTTCCCGGTGTGTTAACGGGTTTTTATCTCAGGAGAATCTGCGTGAGAGAATTGGCCGCTTATCCCGCTGTGTGTACGGGGGCAGCATGTCCGAGCGGCGCCGTTCGGAAAGTCGTCCGGTAGAAAGAGGTCCCCTCACGGGTATGCAGCGTGTTAGCTTAGCCCCCTGTGTTGTTGCCCCGCTGCTAACTAGCCGAGCTAACCCCTCCACAAGTTAAGCTAGCGAGTTAGCACTGACGGATGAAAGGACACCGTGCTGTTTATGGTGGCTAGCTAGTGGGGCTAACGTAGCAAACAGTTAGCCAGCCACCGGCCTGGTTTGCACGTGGCTACATGCTAGCAGGGAGGGCTGTTTCCTAACCTAGCGTGCACGTGATGAGGCCAAATCAACACAGCAGTGTGTGCATGTGCCACGATATGTGTTGTTGTCACAATAAAGGGGGGAAGTGTACGTTGGGGCTGCAGGCGGGGCTGTGCTAAGCTAATGTTAGCCGCGTAGCATGAACGAGATGCCCTGTCAGTCAGATGTCAGTGTCATGGTTCGTGTTAAAGCCCCAAATCGGTGGCAGGTTTTTATAAATGCGGGTAGTGTGGGATCCTAATGGGGCTGTTGTGCCTGTGGTAGTTGGCTGACACCAACAGCACAAGCTCAGGGTCACTGCAATGTTTTTGCTTTGACCTTATAAAAGAGAAGTAACAATCAAGTGGACTATGCAAGGAATTCCTATTTATTTGTTCCTATCAAGGTGTCACTGTCGTATTCAGCCTTAATTTATTGTCAGACAAATGAATCAGAGCTGCAGCTACAATCAAATGCATTCTCACCCTTCCATCTAAGCACCATCTTTTACATTTGGCACCACATGCAGCCAGCTTCAGTGTAAAAACCGTGTTTGAGTACAGCTTTTTTTTAGTGTGTGGATGTAAATGTTTCATATTTACATCTGAAGCCATTTTATATGAATATATTCTTCTGGAATATGTCAAATCAATTGTTTATTCATGACATTTGCATCCTACACTTGTTTAGGCGGTGCTTTTGACCACTGAGGACGAAGGATAATATTTGTGCTCCGTCTATTCCATGTTGTGCCTTTTCTGTTTTGTTTTCACTGCACCATTCCAAGGCCACAATTGATATATGGTGTGTGTGCACATCCATCCATGTTACACAAAGTTGGAGATCTGTGCTGTGGTGAGTTCAGTTGGTTATGTTTTGTAGTAGTGCTTCACCAAATCTTAACCCGTGTGCATCTCCCCTCCCGCAGGCGTGGCTATGACAGAGACCGTGATGATCGGTCGAAAGAGAGGGCCCGGGAGCGAGACCGTGACCGGGACAGGGACGTGAAGTCATCTGTGGTGCACAACATCCAGACTCCATGTAGTGGAGGCTTTCTTAAGCCAAACCCTGTACAGCAGCAAATCAACCCATTCACCAACCTGCCCCACACGCCACGCTACTATGAGATCCTCAAGAAGCGGCTGCAGCTGCCTGTCTGGGACTACAGAGAGAGCTTCAGTAACATCATGATGCGGAACCAGTCCTTTGTGCTGGTGGGAGAGACGGGCTCTGGAAAGACCACACAGGTACAGAGGCAGAATGTTCGGCAATCCAAGAACTTAGTTGTCAGTTGCCCCTACAAATACACTTTTACTGTACCCTGACTACGAATTTGATAAAATTGGCGAAATAATAAAATAGAAAACAGGGTGCAGTGAGCAGATGATGCATTTTAAATAGGTTCTCTCGAGAGTTGACTCGCAGCATGTGGTTATTAGATTTCTTTTTATTTAAGTTCTTGAAAGAGCTTGATTGTGTGTTTTTTTAAATTTGCAACAGAGAAGATTAAAGTAAATCACAGATTGAGCCTTGAGGTCCTCCTGAGGGGAATATAAACCATCTTCTTAAATGAAGTTGCACAGTCTTTGCACTGTGTTTTGCCTTGATTCCAAAAAGTATCTGTTTTCTCTAAAGTTATGAATTCCACAGAAATACAATGTTTAGTAGAGGGGGCTTGATTTATGGATATCTCTTGAAATATAGGGAAAATAGTCCATGATGCTATTGAGTTTAAAAATCTATGGGATTTCTGTTACTTTATAACAGCAGCACATTCAAAAAACAAAAAAAACACTGTTCACTTATTTTTAAATGCAAATGCGGCTTAGTCTTTGCCATGCACAAATTAGGTTGCACACAAATATATATTGAGATCACATTGTTAAACAATGAAAAGTTTATGATCAGCTCTTTTAAATACTAAAACAAGATTGAAATACCGTATGTGAAATGTTTGTCTTCCAAACCTGTCATTGGGATTTGTTCCTTCTGATGACGTGTTATTCAAAGACAGTTATTTCAGAACAAAGGGTGTGCATCCAGAAATGAACTTTTGCTTTGCAGGACATTGCAGAGTAGCAATGCACTTCCAAGTTGTATCACTATGTAATAGTTTATTATTTGCTTAATCATTTCAAGAGTTCATCATGTGCACTGTCTTCCAGATCCCCCAGTGGTGTGTGGACATGGTGCGCTCCACGGGGGGGCCAAAGAGAGCGGTGGCCTGCACCCAGCCCCGGCGGGTGGCGGCCATGAGCGTCGCTCAGAGGGTGGCTGATGAGATGGATGTCATGCTGGGCCAAGAGGTTGGCTATTCCATCAGGTTTGAGGACTGCAGCTCTGCCAAGACTGTACTCAAGTAAGAAAAAAATTCAGATTGGTCCCAGCTTGCTTTTGTATGAGAAGTGGACAATAGCAGAAGCCTATGAATTTAACAATCTTTGTAATGTATTCGACCACATAGAAAGTCTCTTCAGGGGAATGTTTTGCTAATTGGTTTAGTTTCAAGCATGGTCTTGTTCAGATAATGTCATTGTGCGCCGTGATAAAGCCTTTTGGATCTCTTGTTTTTCTCTCAGGTATATGACAGATGGAATGTTGCTGCGGGAAGCCATGAACGATCCCCTGCTGGAGCGCTACGGTGTCATCATCCTGGACGAGGCCCACGAACGCACATTAGCTACAGACATCCTCATGGGGGTCCTCAAGGAGGTGGTCCGCCAGAGGCCTGACCTCAAGGTAAATAATCTTTCTTTTATGGCCTTAGTTTTAGAATGTGGTAGCAAGTGGATTGTATTGACTGTAAATGTCTAACTGTTAATTAAACTATTTGTTTTTTCTCTCGAGCCAATCAAATCGGCCTCACTTTTATTTTGTCCTCTCTTTAGACTTGTTTTCAAACATGAACTTTCTTTGTGAAAATTGTGTCTGGACATTTTCCAGAGTTTGTCTTTCACTTATGGAGAACGCATATTGTCGGGGTCCGGATTCAGGCGAGGGGTGGCGGTGCTTGTGTAGAGCATGATGAGGCAGGACATGACATATAGATTCTGCTCTTTTTGTTTTCGGCACATCAGCGTCAGCCCTTTCCGCCAAAAATATTGTTGCTGTCTTCTATGTGTGTGGCACCTAATATTCATCCTAAGTTATTTGTATATACAGTTTCATTTTTTGACGTGTTTTTCGGGAAAAAACATCCCCGTACCCACTCGCTTGCTGTGAATCTTCCTGCTGTTCATTCCAACATTTTCCAGACATTTTACTAAGGGGCTGGCAGCAAATTTTCTGGAACTGACTTGAACATTTGTGTTATCTCATACAGCAACTCTGGAAAATGTCCTGACTGCAAGCAGCTTTGGTGTAGAAAGTACTCTTGACAGTCGTCTGTTTTGTTTTCAGAAATTTCCCACTTAATGCTTACAAATCATTTAAAGCTCTACACTATGACTCCCTTGTAGGACGAGTGTTTATGTCCCTCTTTTGTGGCTCCCTCCTTTTATTTACAATTTTCCTGACAGTGTCCCCATGTCTGACAGCTGTGTGTGTATTGAGGAAAGACAAATGTTGGCATTAGGTTCAGAAATGCACATCTATTCTGCACCGCAGCACTAGCGGAGATTGCTCCCAGAGTCGGCCCCATTTTAAGCCAATCAACCAAGGGGAAGAACAGCAATGTGTCGGTGTGGATGGGAGCGTACAGGCAGGCAGAAGTTTTATAGGTGGCGTGTGCCAGAAATACTTCTCATACAGCAGATGGATAATGACTAGTTGTGTGTCAGTGTGGAATCAAAGGTTAGATTGTTGTTCGCGGACTGTTAAATGAGGTCTAGGTTATTGGGAATGATCATCCACCCACACCCCTCTATCTCCTTCATTCCCATCCCCTACCAAATTTGAAAGTTTAATTTGCCTTGATTAAGAGCAATTATGATGTCTCGCAGAGCGTAAAGTGAAATGCAGAGACGCTGGCCCCTGAAAATGCTAGAGATTGAAAATGGGAGACGTGTTTCCCATCAGAATCCTAATGCGCTTTATCTAATGGCTCTGGAGAGAACATTGTGTACCCAATATCAGGAACAAGGTCTGTCATGGCTCGGTGTAGGTCAGTGACTACACAGAGCGCCAAGTCACAAGTCACTGACTTGGAGTGTAATGCCCACTTCTGCACTACAGACACCATCTTGGGTTTGTGCCAGTGCGCTCACCTTAAATTCTTATTCAGAGCATTACCCTTCATCTATCCTGTATGTGGTTGCACTGTTATCCACTTAGCCTGTGTCGTCATCCGCAATCACCATCAAGCCATATTTAGTGTTAACTCATTCTTCACTTGAGTGCTCCCTCCCTTAATTGCCACAGTCATTTAAACTCTGCTGTCTTTACTTTTATTTAAATCTTTTCTTTCACCTCCTTTATGACGACATAGTCTCTGAACAAACGCCGTTCTCTTCCCTCTCTGCCCAGGTCATTGTCATGAGCGCCACACTCGACGCCGGCAAGTTCCAGGTGTACTTTGACAGTTGCCCACTGCTGACCATCCCTGGACGCACCCACCCCGTGGAGATTTTCTACACACCGGAACCAGAGCGCGACTACCTGGAGGCGGCCATCCGGACTGTGATCCAGATCCACATGTGCGAGGTGGATGAAGGGGACCTTCTGCTTTTCCTCACTGGACAAGAGGTATGAGTCCACAGGATTATGGGTTTTTTCTCTGCAAAAAACCTGCTTGTGGTGGCTTTAAACAGGAAACATTATTGGTGCTGATAAATTCAGCACCAATAATGTTTCCTGTTTAAAGCCACCACAAACGTGTTAATGTATGTAATTATTATTCAATATTTGTAGGGCTGCACGTAATTATTGTTTTCACATGGTTATTTTTTATGTTCATCATTGAGGCATTAACTTCGCCCATCAGAATGTTCTTGAGCATAAAATGATTTTTTCAACTTCAAAACACAATTCACTATATGTAAAACAAGCAAATGTTTTGTATTTATGCCTCACACACGAGCAATAATCATAATAGTTGATTTTATTTCGCATAACTAATCTATTAATCAGCCAGTCGTTTCAGCTCTATATTTATTCATGATTGTGTTTTTTTTCTGTCCCAACAAATTTGTTGAAAGACTGTTTACATCCCCAAAGTTAAGAGCATTTAAATTAATCTAATTACATAGATGAGTTACTCCCATACACTTTGACATGTGCACACACGCACTTACACTCTGCACAGGAAACTATTAATCCTCAGACTTATAGATGTTAATGGATGTGACTGTACCTGTTTGGGAAACCACGAGGGTTTGCAGAGAGAAGGCGAAAAAAGAAAAGATGAGTGACCCACATTCTGCCCTTCCCACGAATGTCTGAAATTAAGTCATTTATTATTTTTCCCCCCCTCTCTCTGCAAATGCTGTCCACTGACATGTAATGGAGGTCTGGGTTCATGCCCACAATGATGAATTTGGTTACACCTGGGTGGACATGCGCGCACACACACTCACAGAAAGAAAGAGCAGCAACAAATGTTTCAATCTCCTGATCCATGGACAAGGGAAGATTGTCAGAGCCAACAGCGCCTGTGCTACTGTGATTATTCTCTCACTACTCTGACAAAATGGTTTAAGAGACAAGTTGTGGTTGAAAAGTAGAATATAGCATGTGTGAACAAAATCCAAATAGTTTTAGTTTTTCCTCTTCAGTGGCTTAACACCAGTTTTTCACCCACACAAGGAATCACAAACTCCTGACCATTGTCTGTAAATAAAGATGGACGAGATGTCGCCACTCCTACTTTCCAAAAATGAAGCCAAAATATCCAGCATGGGAGCATGCGAGGTCCCGCCTATACATGCGCTCGACCAATTGTGGGTCAGTCTCAACTGGCGGTTGCGCTCGGCTTTTTTAGCATCAAATAACTAATTAAAACAAAATTTAGTGGGAAAAAATAAACACCTGAACATTCATCAATAAGAAGTAGCTTAAATGACGTCAAAATGTATTTGACGTGTACATTTACTTTGGCACATGTCCCATCCACTAACATGGAATAGTTTGGATTTATAACCTATACTGCAGCCAGCCACCAGGTGCTTCACATTTGGGGAGCAGTCGTGGCGTCCGTCTTTATGTACAGTCTATGGTCGTGACTCTGACTTTCCCAAATAAACTGTGACGGTGTGTTTATTAGCAGTAATTATTTGTCACTCCACAGCAGCCTGACTGTTGCAGTACATCTACGTCCGTTTTCATTTGTCAGAGCGTGATCAATATGCAGCTTGTTATGAAGGGGATGAAGTCATTAGAGGGCATGGTGTTTGAAGTGGTCTCCTTTGAGGGCTGGTAATTGATTTTAGATTTAGAGGCATCCCAGCTGCTCGGATGGCCTGAAACACTGATCGTCACTCTTATGAATGTGTATAAAAGTTTGGGATATTCACAGCCAATGTGAGACATTTTTTAGATTTTTTTAATCTTTTTGCTGTTAGATGTAATTTGTCGAGTTATATTCCAAGCTACCCCCCCGCCTGCCCCACACTGTGTCTAGCTGAAGCATTACTGAGAGCACTCCCACGGCGAGTTCATTATCACCCTGTCCTAATTGGGTTAAAGAAGTTAATGTGTGGTGGGTCTGGCAGAGATGGGTGTTCAAAGGGTGCTGCAGCACACCCCTCGAGCACTTCTTAACCTCTTCAGTCTCCCAGCGACGTTGATGTGGACTAATGATTGTGAGGCAGATCCCTGGCATAGCCACAGACTCTCTTCATCTGACCATTTAATTTAGAACAGGCAAACGCAAAATGCACAGTATTGGGTTCTTCTGTTACGCAGTTTTTCTGTGAGATATTTTGCTTCCACAAACAAATAGAGCTGAAGCACCAACTCCAAACAAGGAAGTCGAAACATATCACAGCTGTTGAGCTAAGATAAGTCCTAATATTTAAGCTTCCCCCACAGCAGCTAACATCAAAACATGGGGATTGGCAGGGGGGTTGTTTGCTAGTCAAGAGGAGTTCCTAAATGTGTCGGTTATTATCTTGGCTGTAGATTGTTGCTTCTGGGGGTCGTAGGGAGAGCTGGCGGACAGGTTTCCAACACTGGCCAACTGCCCCGATGTGTGCATACACACATTTACACACAACCACAACCACACACACACTCTGTCTTCATGTCCCTAAGGGACAGACAGCCAGCTTGCTTCCAGCGCTTTGGCAAAGAGGGCCATTTTTTTCCTCCATGGCAGCTGCTGCATCCAGAGGCTTGATAGGCTATTAATACCCAGGATAATTTTACCAATCCATTCAGATTTACCGTTTCCCACTTGTCAGTGTGTTGATTAAGAGGCACATGGCCATCAGCAGGGTTTGGCTTAATGCAATGAACAAGGGGACAAACGGGGCTAATAACACTCTTTCAGACCAGAAGGAAAACAGGAAACATCACCCGGTGTTATCTCATGTCAAGGCGAGTGTTACTGGCTTCACACAAAAGTACAAATCTTTTCGTTTCAGCCAGGCTTTAACTAATTTATGCACAGTTTGCTTTCAGAAAAGGAAGCGACCGTGTCAAAGAAGTTTTAAAATATAAAATAACAAGAATAACACAAGCTGTGATGCTTTTTTTTGTGTCCATAACCACTTATGAGACAATTGTGGGAATCCGAGATCCTGTTCATCAGTGTCTTCACTGTGACACTTCAAAGAGCTGCTGCATTGTTCCCATGGGCCTGCAGGTGGTGCAACAGTATAGGCTTTATTGTGACACACATAGTAACTGCTGCTTTATGAGGATTAAATGATTGTTGTTAGGAAAAAACAAAGAAAATCGTCCTGAACAGCGGAAGTTGCTTTTAAATGAAAAGCGGTTTTATGATGTTCTGGCCTATTAAAAATGTGTGTATGTCTATAGAGGTAGGTAAAATAAAACACTTTTTCCTATTGTAGTGATGCAGCTGTGCCTGTGGAATATCTGAATGTGTTTTATTACATTTAATATTGTGTACTAATAGGCCTTGAGACAATAGGCCCTAACCCAGTGTTCACTCATCATGCTTTCTTATTCCTGGTGTTACTCAGGTCCTCTGTCTGTCTGCCAGCCCACCGGCTCTAGAACGTTCAGCTTCACTAAACTGATCTGCCATGATTTGCCGCTGGTTATGCATCAGTGCTGCAGTCTCATCTCACATTCCCTTCTACAATACTGCACTGTGGAATAATGAACCCTGTTTGAGTCTGTCTGGCTCTGTGTGTGTATGTGTGCGCCTGCATAGCGTGCACGTCCATGTTTTTCGTGATTGCTGCATTTGACAACAGAGCCACAGGGAGCTCAGCAAAGCATACTGCAGTCCAGGTTTAATTTCCTCCGTCAGATGGAGCGATAGTCAGAACAAATGTACTGTAGCAGGGAACCACGGTTTCCCCGGCCGCCTCCTCTTCGCCTTCCTGAATCATCGACACTCACCACCATTGTTTCTCCAGGTGTTTTTCAGAACCTGTTTGCTTTCGCCGCGTGCATACACGAATGATGCCATGGTTAAGTGCTGCGCTCTCTGTCTTTCAGGAAATTGATGAAGCCTGCAAGCGAATCAAGAGAGAAGTTGAGGACCTGGGGCCTGAAGTTGGCGATATCAAAATCATCCCGTTGTATTCCACTCTGCCTCCACAGCAGCAACAGAGGATCTTCGAGCCACCCCCACCCAATAAACCAAGCGGTGCAATCGGAAGGAAGGTATAACTGCCTTGTTGCTATAAAAACACTGAGAGGGGGAGGTTGAAAAAGGGAGTTTGAGGGAGAGGGTAAGTGAAAGAGAAACTGAGTGGGGTTGATGTAGGAAGAACAGATGGAGAATAAGGTGGGTAAAAGAAGAGAGCTGGAAGGTAGGGACTAAAACTTTTTTTCCCTTTCTCAGCTTTAGTGCAGAACTGACTCACACAACATATGCTGCTTTTGTCAGCATGCAGTTCTCTGCTCTAAATTATAACTGGGGTTTTACTCACGCCCTCTGAGCCTGAGGAAAGTATTGCATTCTCAGTCATTTTTATCTTTCCACTACATTTGCACAGGCCCTGCTGCTGCTCAGAGAGGAGGCCTAAGACCTTTGCTGTCTGATTTGTCAAAGGTGATCTGAGCTGACCAAAAGCAGGACTTTTCTGGCTGTCGGATCTCAGAGGACTGGAAGGTCCTTTTTATTGATACAGACACAAGACAATTTCCCTCTTTTGTGTGACAGTTTCTATTCAGATCGGCTCATCACCGAGAGTCGCAACACCACCTGCGCTGGCACACTGTTGGCCAGGGATCTGAAAGAGTATCAGAATATCACTGCCAGTGAATGAGCAAACATTCACCCCCAGCATCTGATCGGGGACGGTGTTGATGAATGACTCATTGCTACAACCCCTCTAATTGAGGCAGATCAGGCCGACACATGAGCAGTGAACATATTTATGGCCTGTCAAAGTTGTGATATGATTTTTTGGTTTAATGCTATCTAAACTACCTGCAATTGGTCAGAAAGTCAGAAACTTTACCAAAAAAAATGTTGAGTTTGATCCGGACCAAGACAACCTCTTAAGGTTGGACTCAATTTCCGTCCGTTGGTCCAAGGCAGCTTTCACACCTGTTATGAAGTAAGTCCAAAGCTCGGGACCAAACCAGGTTGGTGTGAATGCCCCCTAAGTCTGTCATCAAGTCAATATTTCTAGCAAGGCCCATGCAGAAGCTTTGCTTACAAAGTTTGGATAATATATTTGACACTAAAACCCCATCTCCTTAGTTTCAACTCTTCAGTCTTGCTGTTTCAGTCAACATTGGTTGTGTAGTGCAGGTTTGAGAGGCTCATCATTCTTAGTGGTGAGATGACCCAGTGTTGGTTTGTAAAGATCTTTTTTCAAAGTTCAAATGTCATCCACAGTATTTGCCTCGGAAGAGCATGAAACATGGCCATGGTGTATTGCTTCTTTACTAACTTCTCCTGAATTTGCACAAGTAACTTCAGGATATAAAGTGAATGTAATGATTCCACTGTGACCCCTCAAAACTCAACCCAGCCACCACTTTTAACTCCACACCCTGTTTTCCCCAAGACAGATTTGTCAGGCGCTTGTTGAATTGGTCGAGGTCGCATCTAAAGTTGCCGTGCTTGAAGTAAATGTGCTTCTCCTCCATTTCTGACTGAGCGACTCATCAAGTGAAAAATGTAGAGATGTCATTCAAGCCAGCCCAAGAGGAAGGAGCGAAAAAGAATTAATGTTCGTCATGTCTGCAGCTACGCATGCTAACGACTGCATTAGGCACCCCTCAATTAACATAAAGCACTAGCTCGTCATTGCTCCATTTCTCCAGGAAAGCCACCGATCTTCCATTTTTGAACAGTTTAATCATTTAGAGCCAAGGCAGCAATTGACTAATTACAAACAAAGACTATAATCTCACTTTGCTTTCCAGCGTCTCAAAGATTGTCTCTAACAAATGTGCTGTGATGAGTGTTAGGTTTGTTTTTAGCATTGTCACGTTTGGAATAGTCCCTCAAATGTCACTTTTAATTCCCCCTATATCCATTTCAATGAGCCCTGAATGTGGGTGTGACAACGCAGCTCAAGGCACGTTCTCCTTTCCCCGGTTGGGGGGAGGCTTTATTTGTCAACAAGGCTGTGTCTCCCAGCAGGGTACGTGAAAGATGGCCCGTGTTAGCCATAGCACTTGCTCTCCTGCAGGTAATAACCCAGAAATAACATGCAGAGATGATGCTGTAATGATATTACTGATGAAGAAGCCAGGATTATCCAGTGCAGCAACAGACTGGAAGGAGCCAGTCTGCCTTCAGTATAATGGCCCTAGGCTGGATAATCCTTCAGAATCAATGCAGCCAATGAGGCCACCCATATGATCATGAAATGTGAGAGGGTGTCATGTGTGGCATCTGCTGGAGCACTGACTGTGTCCCAGCACACAGGGCAGCGCAGCCTCACCTATTCCATTTTTTAAAACCAGACTTTGAAGCATTCCATGCCTTTCATTCCTTGCTGGGACGCTGGCATGTAGTGTCTGTCATGAGACACTGTCTGATGGCCTGGTCTGTCTTTGTTTGGCCAGCCAATTTATTTTCAGACTGCCACAGTGTGGCGAATTGCCTTCACAATGATGTGACTCCTCTATACCTTTGGGCTTGTGGCAGTGCTTTCACACTGCAGGAACTTAACAACCTCTAACCTGGAGCTTTGCACTGAGCTTTTAGGAACTTTATGACTCTTCGGTACCTGGTTGTTTTTGGATATTGTGCAATTAAAAAGATAAAGCAGAATGTCCAACATATCAAACAAACTGAAATTTGTTTTTTTGGTATAATGTTGAGTATGTCTTCAGTTTTTCTTTAGATTTTGTCCTATGCTTTATGGCTGTTTGTTTTATCTCCATTTGTGCCAGACACTAAGAAAACTCCCTTCAGCCTGCCTCCCCAAGCATTCTCCTTTCTTCTATTCTACTTTTAAGTATTTGTTTTCTTCTACAAATGCAGTAGTAAAATACTGTCATCAATCTTTGCTGTGATGCCACATTTACTAGACCAATCAGGATCGACGGCACTGCGGACAACCCTTGAAAGTATCTGGAAACTCTGATTATACTTTGTTTTCAGGAACACAATTCTCAGCTGTGTGGAAAAAGTAAAGTCAACACACGTGTCGCTGAGTTTATCTCAATTAGACCGGCATTCTTACATGAATAACGAGAGCCCCTGCCAACCCCCAACAGTCCCTTTTTTAAATTCAATCTAGTTGCACCACAGTAAACACACTCATGGATATAAGTTTCTGAAATATGCCTGATTTATTACTCTAATTGGTTTCTTGGAGAATTGTGCCGTTTTTGTGTAATCTTGTTCACAAACAAATCAAGCAACAAACAAACAGACAGGGGTAAAAACATAACCTTCTTGGCCGAGGTTATAACCACTACATCCATTCACCAGATACAACTGTCTGATCAGTTTCATATGGAGATGGGTGCTCACTGCCTCCTCTTCATTCGTCTGTATGAATACTAAGGGGAATAAGTCTTTGGGCAGGTGAATTACTTGAGGTCAAGGGCTGAATGAGGGTGAAGAAAGTCCCTCCCTGGCATTAATAACTAAACAGTCCGGCATTCTGCGGCTGGTGAAGAATCTTCGCTTAAAAGGTGGGATTTAAAAGTCTCTACGGCTCACAGCTTGAAGGCAGCTGAAGAGGCACAGCCACAAAGGAAGTGTGTCAAGTGTGCAAAATTGGTTCTGTGGACCTGCATCAGCAAAGACTACAGAGGACTGTTTGGTTTTGTGCTGGGCATTTTATTATGCACACTACCAAGAAAGCAGACTGGCTACCACCAAAATGAGTGCTTAGGTCAGGCCGCAGCTTGTTCCTGTCCTGGTGGATGTTGAGTGAGTGAGCAAGGAAAAGAGTTTTCAAGTGTTGAAAGGCGCTTTTTTTTCTTCTTTTTTTTCAAACACCCACTTCCACATTGAGCTGTGACACTGGAGTGGCAGTTGCCAGTAGAGTGGGCTATGACCCGGCTGCCACAGTCTGAAGTGCTATGATGAATCTAAAGGATTTCTCTGTCCAGTCGGCTCCCAGTGTTATATAAGGAGAACTCACCCTAGCGGCGGTCATGGTTCGCGTGAGAGCAGCTGCAAATCTGTCTCCCCCATCCTCTCCCCTCTTCCCTCCTCTCCCCTGTTTGTGTATATGCTGACAGCTAGAGACCCATAGGGTGATGTGAGTCATTTGATATTTTTTATATTTTTTTGCTCCAATTCAGCTGTCGTTTCTCATAGACAGTCTTGCTATAGGGGATAATTGTAATAGAAAAAGATCTGAGACTGAGAGATGGTGCAGGTTCACAGTTTTCCCCCATCCGTCTTATTCTCAGAAACCAAGCGGCTTTTCCTCTGCGCAGTATTTCTCTGCACACAGACAGTTAACAATGACATCTGCCCTGATGCTTAAATCAACTCCCACGCCACGCTGGCACGCGACGGGTCCAATAAACCATCTGTATCATCACTACCCTTTTTACGTTCCCCATTTTTCAGATGATCAGAACTGCGTTAGCATTTGTTTGCTCGCTTGTTTCTTTATTTTTAACGTTTCCTTATGCCCAACATAGTAAGCATATGCTGCACAACCTGCCTGTCTTGCTTGTTGAAGCTTGAATGGACTGACATCATTAGGTTGTTGTGATATAATGCTGCTTTGACTTACCAGGTTTGCTTTTCATCACACTGGTGTGAAATTACTGAAGCTGGACTTAGTAATTGCGAGGAGAGGGGGTTGCAGCGTAGCTACAGCGACGGAGGCTTCTATGTATCCGCTGTAGTTTTACTGTAGGCTGTACCGTAGCTTATATGTCAAGATGTTACATCTCAGCAAACAACCAGAATGTATGTACACGTCAGGGCTGTGGCAGCTACTAAGAGACGAGACAAGAGCTGTAACTGGTCACCTTGTGTTTTCCTGCTAGTCTTTGATGCCAGTGGGGATTGTTGCGACTGAAGAAGACATGAAGGAAGTTGAAGACAGACTCGGATGTCAAACACTCATCTGTCAAATCCAGCTCCACTGCAAATTGAAAAACTGCACTCTGTCTCATGAGTTAAAAAAAGTATTCAAACTATTTCTGGATATAATTCCAGCTCTGTATGCCAAGCACGATGTTGCTCCATGCGAGGAAGTGAATGTAAGCATCTCTTGTTCAATTAAATGTTATTTGTACAGAGTCAAATCACAACATAGAAGGTCGAGACCTTACAATATTATAGAGAAACCCTATAGTTCTTACAATGAGCAAACACTTTGTGACTGTGCAGAGGGAAAAAACAACCGTTTTAATTGGGGAGAAACCTCCAACCGAACTGGGCTCAGTTCTCGACTGGTCAGGATGAGAGGAGAGAAATTAGGCAGGAGAGCTGATATAAATCTATTCTATTATGTATCCACCTGGGGACTAAGTCACAGTATAAATCCATCTTTAGATTTGCCTCATCCAATATCTTGTCACTCTAGTTTTACTCTGGACTAGATGTGCAATTTTCATGTTCTGATATTTCCGTGCCACATTGTGCCACGAGAATAGCACTTAGAAGAACGCATACCTCCGCCAAGGCCCAACAGTCCCCTTAAATTCAATGTAATGCACCAAATTTTACACACATCCACGAATTATTGCCTCGTAAATTGGTGAAAACGTCAAAAAACCCAAAGTTAAAATAATGTGCTCCTCCTCTCTGCCCCAAAATGTAATGGTTTCTTTGTTGGCTGATGTTCCAACCTTCCATCAACTTTCATGGAAATCTGGTGAACAGTTTTTGCGTAATCCGGCTGACAATCAGACGTCAAAAACATAACCTTTTTAGCGGAGGTAACACAGGAGTGTTGGTATAAAACACGTCACTGTCGAATCTCAAAAGCTCCTACACAACTAACAGCAATTCTGCTATGATGAAGACTTTTCTCGTGGTCAAGTGCAAATGCAAACTGCAATGCTGCTTGCCTCTGGTGGTGTTTGAAGCACAGCTTTGACAGAGCCAGCCTTTTCGTAGCACACAGCGAGAGCCAATCAGCGACAATGAGCCATGCACAGTCGGTGCGTCTGCAGACAGCAGTGTTCCAAATTTCGAGACATGTGCCGGGTTCACATGAGAGACGCTCACAGGAAAGCAGTAACCACCGTTGAGCCCGCAACGTGTTAAAAAGCCGGAACCATTACATCAACTGTTTTCTGCAATTTTGAAAAAAACTCCACAAAGAGCTTTCCAAGTGAGGGAAGCTGACACCTCAACAAAAGCAGCAACGTGCTGAGGACAGTCAGGCAGAAACTCCAACTGCATGCACGCATAACACAAAGGACAGAGGTAATGCATTTGGATGGGGCACTGAGCACCTCGCCGGCTCTCTCCACAAATTCGCTGAAAGCACATTGAACCTGATTGCAGAAACTGTTGTTGTACTGCCCTGTTGGGTTACATTAGACAATGTGTGTACAGAGCACCACAGAGGCTCCTTCAGTCAACTCACTCACATCAGGGAATATGTTTCAAGTTGCAGCAAAGTGTTACATCTGCACTTGTCTGTCTCTTTTCCTCTTCATGTGAAAGAATGACTTCCTTTTTCCAGATTTAGTTCTGCACGCTGGTTTCTGTCTGTGAAACATTATAAAACAGTCATCTTTCATGTGTCCAAGTCGTTGAGTTGTCTGTTTTTAATACTTGCATGTTGCTAAATAACTGTTGACCATGCATACCAGTGGGTTCCTCCAAACCCCCCACGGTAGATCATGTCTTCACCCGCGTGTTCTCCTTTCCACAGGTCGTCGTGTCAACAAACATCGCAGAGACGTCCCTTACCATTGACGGTGTGGTGTTTGTAATTGATCCTGGATTTGCCAAGCAAAAGGTTAGCTTTCCCCCCATCTTCTCCCCCTCACCCCCCACACCCCATCTTCTCCCACCGCCCTTTATCTGCAGTGATCATCTGCGTCTGTTGCCTGAGAATCCCCAGATAAACACAGCAGTGCACACCTGACAGCGGCAAAAGATGGAAAAGCCAGTTATTTATTCCTCTGACATTTCACCAGCCTGCAGCCAAGTCCTACACATGGCGTAAAAAAGAGACGATTTATGCACTGTAGTGAATTGTGTGGATGTGTTGTACATTTTTTGTTAGCTGCTGGTATTGTAGCACATTGTGGGTGTTAGTGTGTTTAACCACTTATTTATTTTTATATCTATCCCTGGGAAAAAAAAATTCTATCCATCTGAAATGTAATTTTTATTTCTATTTTTCCGTCAGGTGTATAACCCAAGAATCCGAGTGGAGTCGCTTTTGGTGACGGCCATCAGCAAGGCCTCAGCCCAGCAGAGGGCAGGGCGCGCTGGAAGGACGTGCCCAGGAAAGTGTTTCCGCCTTTACACTGAGAAAGCCTACAAGACAGAAATGCAGGTAAGCAACAAGATAGTTTAGGGGGGAAAAAAACTAAATTCTATGAGGTGTAAACAAGCGAATGATTGTCATATCTCACGTTCTTCAATGCCACAAGCACTTTGTATCCCCCTGGAGCTGCCCTCAAGCTGGTAAAGCTCTCT
Organism: Hippoglossus stenolepis; assembly: GCF_022539355.2. Taxonomy (NCBI): domain Eukaryota; kingdom Metazoa; phylum Chordata; class Actinopteri; order Pleuronectiformes; family Pleuronectidae; genus Hippoglossus; species Hippoglossus stenolepis. The sequence continues at coordinate 8,981,555 of NC_061505.1, read as the reverse complement.
GTTATGTAGTACTTGCAATTCCACGAGTCCCATTTTAGCTCTGAGTTCTATTTCCAAGAGTTCAGTGCTAAACCACAGCCTCCCCACTCTGCCTCATAACCGTACTAACGACGCCGCCACCTTGTGACAAATGACGTGCGGAAGCTCAGTTCTCTTTAACAGGGTAATTCCTTCACATCATGCTGAGGGGCAAATGGAATTTTAAAAAATAAGTTAAATAGCCCTTCAAACGCCGTAGACTCCCAGGTTGACATATGAGCGACACATGAGGAGATAACAAGTGCGCTGACTAATACATTTTAAATGGACTCAGGTTTTTTTCTTGTACCTCTTACCTGGCGCAGGACAACACATATCCAGAGATCCTGAGGTCGAACCTGGGCTCTGTGGTGCTGCAGCTGAAGAAGCTGGGTATTGATGACCTGGTGCACTTCGACTTCATGGACCCACCAGGTTAGTATGAACAAATACCGTTTTTCTTCAGCTCAGAAAGACATGTTTCTGTTCGTTATTGCTCAAAGCTCTTTATGTTGTTTCATTAACATTCAGTTCCACAGAAAAGTATAAAGCTTTACATGGTAAGAGCGTGACGATATGGCCCAAAACTTTGAGATAAAAACATTTCTCATCTGATATCGATAATTACTTGCTTCTGAGTGAAGGTTGTTTATTTTTAATAGTAAGTGATAATTATTTAGGTCTGCATTTTTAGTAATACCCATTCTATGCATGTCGTAGTTTTGATTGTTGGCAGTAGGGTCCATCACTACTGACTGTGTTCCCTGCATTCAAACTGCCTTCACACACACACACACACACACACACACACAAGGGGAAATGCAGATATCTGTATTTTATTTTGGAAAAGCACTTGTGCTGGGTATCGGGGTCCTTGTGTGTGGAGTCTGCATGTTCTCCTTGTGTCTGGGTGGGTTTTCTCCGGGTACTCCGGCTTCCTCCCGACAACGTGTTAGATAGATGAATGAAGTTGCAGTTATTATTGATATACTTTTAAAGAAATAAATATATAGAGTTTGACTGTACTGTAAACAGTCACCAGTTGCACCTCTGTTGTATTTCTGAAAGCATAGTTGCTAAATGAGTGTTTTCCGTTGTGTCAAACTACACTTTCTTTCCCATAAAAAAACAATGACTATAATCTGAAGCATTGACGTCTTGATAAAATGTAATTTTGATCTTGATCTATGGCTCCATTTGAATCAAAACAAATTGAGCTGTTATGAAATCGAGCAACATTTAGTTTAAGTGTGGTTCTGATGTGCAGTATCAAATCTGGGTCAGCTGAGTCTCCTGGGAGCTCAGTAGCGTAAATGAAGTGATCTTGGCAGATATCAAGTGGTGAATGTTGAGATTTGTGGATAAGCACTCTGGTAGACATCTCCGTAGTATTCTGCAGTTTTTATGAGAGAGTGAGAAAAGGCAGTGATGTTCCGGCAGCCTCTGTTTGTATTTTTTATTTCTCGTACATAAGAATTACGCTGTTTCTCTGCCAGAACACAGACCTCTTCTTGCTGTGGCGCCAAGTTATGGCATTCTTCAGTAGAGCGTGTGTTCCTACATCTTCCCAAGGAGACCACCCCCTCCTTTCCCTATCCCTATCCCTAACCTCCCCCTCCCCCCTTTTCTCACCATAATATAGTTTTCATCTCACCTCTGAGATTAAACCCATCTCTCCCCGTCCACTGTGGCAAACGCCATTTTGAGAATGAAATTGGTTACATCAATAGCAGCGCTATCACCTTGGCTATTGCCTTCCCTTTATATTCCTCCAGTGAAACGTGACTGACCTCCACCACCACCCCCACAATTCTCACAAAACGTACGGGTAAGCGCCGGCATATAGGATTGGCCTTGTCTGCCGAGTCTAACTGGGAACAGTGGGGTGAAGGCAAAGGGGAGGATTACCTTTTTATTTATTTGATCCATTCATGGCGAAAGGTTCCTCCTAACTAGCTCCTGAGCACACTGGAGGCTGGAGCTAGTTGAGTGCAGCGAATGATGTCTGCTTTGTCTCAGTGATTTCTGTGAGAGCTCCTGGACAGGCACTTCATGATATCTAGTTACAGTGGATCAATTTTGATACCCTGTGTCAAAGGCCCCCCTCAGAGTAAATGCACAGGTCAAAGGAGCGTCGCTGGAGAGTCGACACATCAGAGAAGAAACAATAGAGTTTGAAGGGTTTTTCTGTATGTTTTCTATCCTAAATGGGTGGATAGGAGGTTCTTAAACCGTCACAATCAAAAATCCTTTGTTTCAGGCCACATCGTTTGTTTTTATAATCCTAGGCCAACATACATTTTGTACACTTGAAATTTCAAGTAATCTAAAATTGATTTAAGATATTGTTCCTTTGATGATTCACCCCAAATGCCAGTGTTATTTTCCCCCCATTTGAGCTTGTCCATAATCTTAATGGATCCTTGATTTTCCTTTTTGCTGTGAAACGCTCAAGTGTGTCGTGCATTTTTCGCTTTACCCACCTCCTTCCTTGCTCACTAAACACGGGAGCGACGACGTGAGCCAGCCAACCAAATGGAAAATCCAAAAGAAATCAGTAGCGATTTACACAGGGACTTGGCTGGGTGGGATTCATTTGCCTCATGACATTTCCAAAGAAGTACCTTTTCAAAGCCAGTGTGGTTTAATGTACCTTTAGCCTTTCGTCTCATTGATTTGGCCCTTGGTTAATATATCGGATTCTTGTGTGTTGAGGCAGTCAATACTTACTTTCTGATGAGCTTTGTGTATAGATTGAATTTCCACACTGCTTCATCATGCTAGCAGAACTTGGAAATCAGATTTACACTTTTTGTGCAGCCCCCGCTCAAGCCATTGGTGTGGTAAGTAATGTAGCCGGCACTCACTTTGTGTTTTTTGTGTTTTAAGAGCTTTGATGCCCCAAATCAATATTTGTTAATCATAAAAAAATGCCTCCCTGCTGTTTGAAATTGAATTTTTTTGTGAGCACTTGGGAGAAATGAAAGTGAACGAGCACCACAGCCAGTGCTTGAAGCTAATTTTCAGTTAACATGCAACTGGTCATTAGGCTTCAGCTCTCAGGAGCCAAAGGTCAATAATTGCATCTGGAGGGAAAATCTTTTAACCAAACGGTGGAAGCCTTTTGTGTTGAAGCATTAAGTAGAAAGTTCTCCTGTAATTGCATTAGTTGTTTAGGATTGCCTGAGCGAAGGATGAAAAATGAGCTTTGCCGTGATTACTTCTCCGCTAAGTTGCTGTCTAGCGTAACTCTGGCCGTCACACGGAGAGCCTTCTCATTTTGATTCACCTCATGCACCCTGCCACAAAACCTGCAAACAAACCGGCCTTTGTTTGAGTGGCTGTGTCTTTTTTTAACTCGCATTTGTCTTCCATTAAAGGTCCAAGAACAAGCAGATGATGGAACTCTATTGTTGTCACAGCTCTTTTTTTTCTTGGGCTGCCTCTTTTCTCAAATAGTCATTTGGTTTCATCATGGTTGCAAGAACCGCTGAACCACATGTCATAGCATAGCATTTAAACTCTTATCTCCTGGCTTAAAGGAAATTAGTTTAAAAAATAATAATTTCTGCCTTAGATATTATTCAGGGAAAATTATGTTTTTATATTATAATCATTCACTTATTCAGCCTTAATTGCAATTTAATTTAATTTTGAGGACATGACGAGACAATGAGGGATTTTTTATAATTTAATAATTTTAAATGTTGATTAATCTGCAGATTGTTTTCTTGATTAATTCATTGGAAAAAAATTTTATCATTTAAATTTCAATAAATGACAAAAAAAACAGCAAGTTGTTACATTTGAGAAGGGGAAATCTGAGAAAGGCTGGCATTTCTACTTTAGTTAATTGACTATCAAAAAAAAGTCAGATTGATGTTTTGAGAGCAGATGCGGTCCTTCATCTCAGTATCAATCAATCCCATGTGTTCCTCGTAGTTCTTCTGCAGGGTGGCCGTAATGAAAGAAGTTTTGACCATTTTAGAAATGTTCATTATCTCTGTGTGTTTTGCCCATGGGCTTGGAACCATTTTTTTGTAATGGCCTGTCTTCGCCCATTCTGTCTCCTCCAGCCCCAGAGACCCTGATGCGAGCCCTGGAGTTGCTGAACTACCTGGCGGCGCTCAACAACGATGGCGACCTGACGGAGTTGGGCTCCATGATGGCAGAGTTCCCCCTGGACCCCCAGCTGGCCAAAATGGTCATCGCCAGCTGTGAATTCAACTGTTCCAACGAGATCCTCTCCATCACTGCCATGTTGTCAGGTAATGCTTGGGGCCGGCCTGCTGTGTGGGTCTGAGCTGCTACTCTTTCCATTTCCTGTTCTCGTGGACCGTGCCTCAGAAATAACCAATGAGCTTAAAGGACATGCCTATTTTATTAACTATTTTAGTCATATCTAACAGTGAAGTAGTTTTAGGTATTGTTTAACACACTGTACGCTCTCATTTAAATAGTACTTACAGTTGACTTTATCTGTATGAGCAATCCCGACCCCTGAAGTGTTGATCTACGTAGAATAAGTGTCCTACTGAACTTAACTACAAGGCAAGCAGAGGATGAAGTAAGTGATGTCAGCTATTACTTGTGAGGAAGGGGGGAAAAAATATGTCTGGACAAAATGTATAGGTGTAGCTGGAGCAGCACCAGCATACTCCTGCAGTAATTGTGCTTCAGGCTTTTCAAAGCAGAATGCTGCTCATTGAGATGAATCTTGAAGCCTTTGAAGGGAGCGCGAGGGTCTTTGAGAGTGGGGAAATGGATTTAAGTAGGTGTGCGTGGCGAGCACTTAAAGCAGGTGTTTCAGGATGGCAGGTTTTTGCTGAGTTCATTAGAGTAAGCAGCAAAAAGTACACCTGAGGACGATGCCGCCACAGCAGCCAGCCGCGGGGCTCGATAAAAAGGGGGTTTTCCTATTAAAGCTGCAATCAAGCAGCTTTGACGTTAAGCAATTCAGAGCAAGTTCGCAAGAGGGGAGAGGGCAAAGTCCTCTGGGTAAATTACACAGCTCTATTTTTATTTTGCTTCAGTATCAGGTGTGTAAGACAGGAGGCTTGTTTTGCCATATCTGGTATAAAAACGCATCAGGACGGAGAAACCGATCCTCCTCCCCTCCTCTTTGACCCTCCTCCTTTCCCTCTCCACCATAAACACTTGGCGAGTACAGTGTGCCCTGTGAAGTGCTCTGTGCCTCTCTTCAGCTGAGGCCTTGTTCCTCTCTGTGGGATTTGCTTAACTTATCCCTATGGGCGGCTGTGTTGCGGCCTATACCAACCTTGTTTAGTCCCACAGTGCTTCGTCCGACCCACGGAGGCTAGGAAGGTGGCCGACGAGTCCAAGATGCGCTTCGCCCACATCGACGGAGACCACATGACACTGCTCAACGTCTACCACGCATTCAAACAAAGTGAGTGGCTGTTTCGCGCACTCACTTTTCCCCAATTACGATTCATGTCGTCACATTTTGTCTAAATGGACCCTTTTCTCAAACAGACCACGACGCTACTCAGTGGTGCTATGACAACTTTGTCAACTACCGCTCGCTGATGTCGGCAGACAACGTGCGGCAGCAGTTGTCCAGGATCATGGACCGCTTCAATCTGCCGCGACGGAGCACCGAGTTCAACAGCAGAGACTACTACATCAACATCCGCCGAGCGCTGGTCACTGGCTTCTTCATGCAGGTCAGTCAGTCACATTACGAGCCTTTTGGTGAAGTATTGGTGTGTATTTGTAACCTGTTGACCCGAGCCAGTTGGTCTCAACGAGCGCAGTGCCAGTTCTAAATCTGCCCGTTTGGAATGGGCTGTTTGCTTGGCCTGTGGCAATGCTGGTTGCAGCGTTTGTTTTTTATTTCTGGAACTGTAAAAGTGACCCGGACTAATTGAGCCACGGCAAGAAAAGACCCACAGCAGGTCTCCGTCCACAGAACCTTATAGCTGCTCCACCGCTGCTGCACAAACAGTAGTTCACCTGTTTTTTTAAAAGTTCAGTGAAGTCGTCTCAGAACGCAGAAGCCTGAACTGGAGAATCAGTTGTTGTTGTCGTGAATGCGCTCTTACATACGTTAAAGAGTCCAAGCCATTGCTGCTACAGAGGGCTGGTCGCCTGTTTATTCAAGGTTTATTAATATTAAACATATTGGGTGTCCAAGTTGCCCCAGATTCGACACTTCACTTCCTCGGGCCCTTAACAATACACATGCAGAGTGTGAAGCTGATAAGATGATGGCTTCTCGAGATATGCGAGTCACATACAGACAGAGCTTTCTGGCATTATTGGAAAAATAAGTCCTGTCACTTCCACTGTCTGATTGGATAAACTGATGAAGAGAGAGGACACTTCATATCCAAAGTCTGATTCAACACCATAACCCAGGAGCAACAGGGGAGATAGTGACGATAGTTCCTGACTGGTCGGCCGAGGCAAACAATCAGCAGGCAGCAATTCTAGTTGTTTTGTTGTTTGTGATTTTTGTACACGCAGTCTTTTTCCACCGCTAACCTGATGCTCATTGAAGTTTGCCCTTGTTGAGTTTGATCATTTGAAAAACAAGTGTTTTTGTGCAAAACATTCGTACTCACTGCGGCGGAGATGTTTATTGTAATGGACACACACACACACACACACACACACACACACACACACACACACACACACACACACAGCTGCTTTGTTTTAAACACATAACAAGAAATCATGTCAATTTGTGCCTCCCTTAAGGAAACAAATGGCATTTTGCGAGGAGCCATTTTCAAGGCTACCTGAAACAAGCAAACCTGACAAGTTGAATTATGGTGTTAATATTTAAATATTTGTCAACATTAACCTTTATCTCTGAGACAAATTTGCGGTTCATGTTCGAGCTTTCACAGCATTTGAGTTCATGTCTTTGTTTGGAAAGGTCTTTATTGAGACTGATTGCCTTGGTTAATCACAACAGCCACCGCAGCTTCACCAAGTATCTGCAAAGTAGAGGGGGGAAAAAAGCCAGCGCCTGGTTACAAACACGTTTGTCTTCTGTGTCGTATTACTTTTCCTTTTTTAAATCAGTGTGTTGTTAATTTACATAGGTTAAAATGGGTCCAGGGTAGCTACAATACATAAATCAAGCCCCAGAAAGGCAGTGTTTGTGGGCATTTAGTTTTTTCCTTCTGTGCGGGATCCTGTAACGACCCTCTTCTCTTCCTGTGCTGTAAACAGATCGCTCACCTGGAGCGCACTGGCCATTACCTCACGGTGAAGGACAACCAAGTCGTTCAGCTGCACCCCTCCACCGTGCTGGACCACAAGCCCGAGTGGGTGCTCTACAATGAGTTCGTGCTCACCACCAAGAATTACATCCGCACGTGCACGGACGTCAAACCAGAGTGGTAAGATTCCGTTTTAGCTGCATTTTTGATGAAGTCGGCATATTTCAAAGATAATTATCACATTTTCTAAATGTAATGGGCAAAGCATTTCATTCAAGTCTTTTATTTTGTGAAAATTTGAATTATTCAAATGTAAACCCTCCACATCAAAAACTGAATAATTTCTAATTGTTTATTTTTGTTTAATTTTGAGTCATATGGACATTTAATTATTTGTGTTGGCAACAAATAGTATTTTTTTTCCTGTATATCAGCTGTGTGTGTGTGTGTTTCTGTCTCTTGTCTTTTTTTGTGAGATTTCCAATTCTGTTAGTTGTAAAGTTGTATTGACATTATAAAAATCACTTACAAACGTAATGTGACACAGTGCAAGATTCGCTCTCAGCTATACTTGGGCAATAATGCACAGGCTATCATGTGAGACCAAGAAAACTGGAAAATAATTGTATTTTAGAGTCTGGACTCAAAGAAAGATTTCATCTTTGCCTTAAATATTACTGCAACAAATCACTGACCATCAAAATTATTGTCTATCAATTCTATTTGTCAGTCCGTTGGGTAATCAATGAATTGTTTGAGCTGTAAGTGCACAAGTACAACTGATTTAAGTCCAATAAACAGAAGAAGCCAGCCTCACCACTTCAGGCTTCGTATGCAGCGCACACCCTCAGTAAAAACTGTGTTTGTGCGACATGTTTCTCTTCCCCCTCATGGGGGGATTGACCTCGTGCAGTCAGATTTGTTGTGTGAATATGGTAAATACTGAAGACAATATTTGCCACTAACGTTTCCTTCCTTCCTTCCTTCCTTCCCTAGGTTGGTGAAAGTCGCCCCGCAGTACTACGAGATGAGCAACTTCCCCCAGTGTGAAGCAAAGAGACAGTTGGAGCGAATTGTTGCAAAACTCTCCACCAAGGAGTACTCTCAGTACTAAGAGGGTTTGCATGTGCATCCTCAGTATCTGTACAAAGTCCAATCTGAACTCTTTGAGCGTCATGTCTTTTTTTTTTCTCTCTCTCTTATCTCCACCAACAATCTCATCCTGAAGTCTATTTTTGTCTCACTGTGTTTAATGTATTTTCATAACGATCGATGGATTGTGTCCAGTTGCTTTCTCCGGCCGACATGTGTCTTTGTCTTTGGAGCGAAGAGCGTAAAGCACTGTTAAGAATGGACTGTGGGACCGGTTATCAGGAATTCTGTGTGAATCATCATTAGAAGTAAATTTCAACATTCCTCTTAAAGGCATCAATGATAAAAAAAATGTCACCTCGGAATTCTTGCTTGGTCTTTTGCATCTACAGCTAAAAAACAGCATTTCGTCCATTTAGACAAGCTTTTGATCAAATGTAATTTATACTGTATTTTGATGCAGGCATAATGTAATGTCCTCTTGTCACGGAGGAAGAGGCACATTTCCAGTCAACTTAATAAAAACGACTTTGTAATAAAATATTTTTTCCAGTGTCAGCATTAAAATAACACGATAATCTACGCATCAACTTTTCACTCAACCCTTATCCACACACACACACCCATACACACACACAGGCAGTGTGAGCGATCACGTTTTGACCTGCCAAATCCAGCTTGTTTCCGAGCTCTTCGGGGAAGTTAAATCTTCTTACTGGGATATTGATAGCTTCAGAAACAGTCGGAGTGAGGGGGAATGTTAATTACAAATGTTTCGGAACAAGATCAGTGTGAAATCCCTGCTGTGCCGGAGCCTGTTCTGGCTCCACCGCTTTGTGTCGGTCTCTCTCTTTCTGGGGAAGGTAACGCTTGCAGTCGGGAGAAGCAGGGATTCGAAGCACGGCTGCGATCTGAAGAATAACCACAGTGATGGCTAGTGACGCAACTTGAATCGTATTATTTTTGTGCTAGTCGAGCAACTTACCTTTGGAAATGGTCTCCGACAACAAGCTTGTGATCATTAACAAAAAAGAGAGAAACTTTATTTGTAAGCTTTCCCCTCATTACGTAGGTCAACAGTGTAATTAGACAATCTTTTAATCTGCTGGTCTACAAAATTAAAACTGTTAGACCAACAATCCAAAACACAAATATAATCAGTTACCTTTAAATGTTTGAGAAACAGCAAATATTGAGAATTTTTGCAACTAAAATGATAAATCCACGATCTAAATAGTCTATTCATTTTCTGTGGATCAACCAAACCCTGAATCGACTAATCACTTCCTTTCTACTTATTACGTCTCCAGGAGGACCGACTATTCTGAATTGGAAGCATGAAATGAAAATAGTTTCTCATCTTGAACACACCCAGAGCCTTAAAGATGTCATACCTTTGCTTTCCTCTGTTCTGCGTCTCAAGTTTACATGAATTATAAGGAAATCAACAAAACATTGATGCGAGGGTAAGAGGCAGGAATGAAGCCGTAAGCACTTTTCACAATCTCTGTAGTGTCTGGAAGAAAGCCGGCAGAGATACTAGACCTGCTAAGGGAGTTTTAAATCAAGCCCGCAGATTGTATAATATGCTAAGTCAGGGAAATTAGCATGTGTGCTTTAATATTTTTTTGGACTGTTGGGAGACACGTTTTTAAGTGGATGGCCTTTTTGCCGGGGAAACGTGCATAGGACTAGAAAATGGTGCCGGAGAGATTAGCCGCTCCCTCCAAAGTGAAGCCAATAGAAAACCCATTAGTTTGAGCTGATCTGGAAATTATATGGAATTGATCCTGAGGTAAGAACAGTTTTTCATGCTCGATACTTCCCATTGATCCACGCTGCCATAATTACAAATGAAAATCATTATGTCTCCCAAGTTGTATTTTGTTAGTGTCTGATGTGGGCGCACACGGCGGTTGCACGCGGTCTTACTTCTCGTGCTTAATCATTTGTCCGTGGGTGTCAGATGTTCATACATGAGGATCTTTAGATTTGATTTAAAAAATGAGATTCTGACAGAATTGCAATGAGTTTCGCTGTTTACCATTTGTTAAGCTATTAAAAGCCAAAAAGGTATTTGAGTTTAAGGATGTACGGAGCTGAACCATGCGATAATACACTGTGTATTCCATCCCATAGCTGTTCCACACCTATTCTTGCACCCTGTGCTGGTGTTGGGGGCCATTTTATGTGGCTCTTTGACAGTAACTCAACAGAAGCAGCAAACACAAACCGACACCAGACAGGTATTGTTCAGCGTGTTTCCAAACAGTGTGAATCACCAGCTCAATCTCCCGCCACCCACAGAGTCCTGGATGGTGCCTCATCATCATTTGAGGCCTTGGGTAGGGGGAAGTTTATTGCCGAACACCACGGCGTCTCAGGAAATCCATCCGCCCACCCCGGTCTCCTCCTCCCCATCCCACGCCGGCCCTTCTCCTCGACCGGGGGCCGCCACCAATCGCAGCCGAGACAGGTGTCTTATCTCCATCGCGCAGCACAAGCACAGCCAATCTTCCAGGAAGATGGCGACTGGAATGTGACAAATCCATCTGTCCTGGTTTGAATTTGTATGCTAATTTGAAATAATAGCCCCTCTGGTGACAGTGCAAGGGAACAATTCAATCATGCCATCTATGACAGTTGCTTTGCAGCCTTCTCTGTGATATGGGAGTATATGCATGTACTGCTGGGTTAGGCTTGATAGATTGGTTATGTAGGGGAGATGTGGCCTGTAGACTATGTTTAAAACGGGCCTGCCAAATGAATCACCCAACTACTGAAGGCACCTGTGCAGTAACATGCCGCCGCTACCGGTAGGCGGGGGGAGGAAACAATATTTGATTTGACCTCATTTATTTCCCCTGCTACACTGTCGGATTGCCCTGAACTCTCACCCGATTCCACCGCGGCGGCAGCCTTCAATGGGACGTGTGTGAATGATCGAAACGTCCCCACAAGAAATCACACTAACGCAGTTGTTACATTGTCACACTGAATTATCTCAGGCTGTTGATTTGATTCAGCGAAAAGCTTTCATGTGTCACCGGGCAGAAGAAGAGGCAGATCAGAGAAAAGGGAGCGCGGAACACACAGGGGCGAGCTGAGCTGTGCCATATATTCCAAGAGGAGCCGGCTATACGATCTGTGATTTCTCCTGTGCCTCGAGTCCCCCACTGCGCAAATGCATGGCACTCGCTAATCTTTAAATTAATCTACAACACGGGACAGATTATGGTCGATGGTGACAGATAAGGCTAAAGAACAAACTGCTCTTCATTTTGCTTGCGTCACTCCTTTTACCTCACCTCCACATCAGGGCCGGCTTTCTTTTAAGGCACCCAGTTGGTTCACCCCATATTTGCAAGAGAATTTTCACAAGACGTAAACTTGCCCTGAAATTGTACGATTGAATAAAGGCAATTAAAGGGTCAGTGTGTAGAATTAAGTGACATCTAGTGGTGAAGTTGCACGTTACAGCTGAATCCTCCTCACCTCACCCTCCCCTTCCAAACATGACAGAGAACCTGTGGAAGCTTTCAGTTGTCATAAAAACTCAAAAGGTGTTTAGTTTGTCCAGTCTGGGCTACTGTAAAGAAAACAACACTTCTTACAATCAAGGTGATCACACACTAGTGAAAACATTAGGATTATTTTATATTCAATTTCTTCTCTAGATCTTTTCACCTAAATCTTACACACTGAACCTTTAATGTATTATTACTCCCCAATTTGCAGTATTGACACCGCTGACAAGCCTCCTGAGAATTCACTATGAAACGTGTCAGCTGTGTTATGGCCAATCGCTGCATGGTCGGGGACGTCCACCGTCGTCCTCTGCCTTTCTGCACTTGCACTGCTGCAGTCGATCCTCCACAATTTCTGCAGGATGAGAAAAGTGCACGGCGCTGTGCCAATTGACCACACTTCAAACGGCCGCAGATCATGCGTGGCAAACCGGTCTGATCAAACGAGGAGGCGAAGAGGACTGATGAACAAAAAAGGCCCCGTCGAACCGCACGCGCTGGGCGTCACGATAAATAGCGTGCTAAAAGACAGCTCTCCAAATGAGCTCTGCGAGCAGCCGCGCTCGCACGGTTCACACCGAGCTTGAAAGATTTTCTGTGCTCAGCATGACTGCACGTGGATAAAGCAAATTCCAGTGCATAAAATTACTGGTTTTGTTGTATAGAAAGAAAACAAAGCTTAGATATGCTCAATGGAGTGGTTTTTGTCTAAGGCGGCATGGTTATCACATAAAACTACATTATAAAACTTTAATGAGGCAGACTTTATATTTTAATCAAGCATAATGGGTTTGATTAAACGTGCAACTCAGTCTCTTGTGTATGTGGCTAATAAGTGCAAATCAAACACGACATGTAAGGAAAAATAATGTATTCGTTGAAAAGATGTGGAAAACAGTGATAATGACAAATATTTTCATTATCTGTAAAACCTTGTATTAAGATTGAAACCTTAATATTTGATGCTTCCAGCCTACACTCTTCTCCGTGATGCATGAGCCCCATCATAATAAATAAAGTGTCCATAATATAATGCTTTAGTGGGTTTATGTGCAAGGGCACTCCCTGTTCCTCATTACGCACAGTAGATGTACTGTAAAGGTCCATGGAGACTGAATTGTAACAGATGAGTAAGAGGACAGCGATTCAGTTCAATGAGATTTTCATGGGAGTATCAACTATTTTCTTTAAAGTGCAGGGTGCTGCAATGGCATTTCAGTATTAAACCGATAATTGTGAGTCAACCTTTGGTCAGACAGTATAAATCTAGGGTGTTTGCTGTGAAGCTTTTTGCAACTAAATCTGAATTTACTTTGAGTTTCCCATGAAACACATTGATTTTATAGTTTGAATAAGTATATGGAGGTGAAACCTGGTGCTCATCAACTCCTCATTAAAATATGTAAACTGTACAGGATTTATGTGATAAACCAGAAGTTAGACGGTGTTAACATCTATTCTGGCATTACTGCAAGCCACGATCCTTTAAGATACAAAACTTCTGTAGTACTTATTGATTTTTCTTTCTCAGATGGGATAATACTGTATGTCGTCGACAAAGACCAGATGGGATCATCACAGTGAGAAGTATTGATGCTGCAAGAAATCAACAAATGATAGCGCATCAAACACATGGTGGTCCGGGAAATACAGTTGGTTTACTGGCATGGCAAAATTATTACAATGTATAATGTATTATAATAAGACCAATGAACTTATAAAAAATGATTTGTATTGCTGTGTTTCTGTGGTATCTGATCCTGATGCAAAGTTGGATCTCTTGCTGTGTGTACTTGGCTGATTTCCTGTACCTTTGGTTAAATTACTCTCAATTTGATAGAATCATAAGCATAATTAGCGTAATTTTTTAAAGAGTTATAATTTTAAACTTTAAATTCTGTGTTTTGTCTTAAATCAATTCAATGCAGACCTCTGCTAACGCTGAAGCTACAAAGGGAATTGTGTCTCCGTGAAGGAAAAGTATGGAAGTTAGATGTTGCAGCTCCCCCACAGTAACAGGTGCAACAATACTAACAGGACAATGACGGAGACGTCGATCAGAAACTACGCACGTGTCCGATGTCTAATGGAATAGTTTGTGCACCATGGGTCCACAAGGCTGATGCTGTAAGGTCTCCTCATGTCGCATTTCTTCTTTTTCATTGGAAAGTTGCTTCTCTTCAGTGAAGACATTAGTACTTATGTATTTTTGGATTGGATTTTTGGATTGTGTGCACACAGCTGTGTTTTTAGATTCAACACAGCAGGAAGAAACTTTTGTAAATGATCATCTTAACAATGGCTTCATTGTGAGCCAGGAAACGGGATCACTTTGATATAACGCAGCTGTAATTAGTGTTTGCCAAGAAAACGTCTGTTGTTGCACTGATCCGCAGGGCTGTGTCCAAAATCACGTTGTAATTGCTATATGGTGCACTTTATTTACCCCCCTCTGTTTCATTAAAGTGTTTAAGTCCTTAGCGTGAAGTATAGGCTGCAGAGGAGGCACAAAGTAATTGTTTTGTAAGTTACAAATTAGTCCCAAGTAAAGTGCTAAACTTTCTGCCTTACAAGTCATTATGTGGATCTTAAATCTAACTTTATAAAAAGTCTGTAAAAAACATTTCAAACTAAAGGGATCGAGTGTGGTTTTATAATTGTATATGTGTCATTCACATAAGAGTATTTGTAATTAATTGGCTTTAGGTTATGCATGTTGTTGGTTAAATTTGGAAACGGAGAAGTTTTGACCTGGAACTAAATAACTAAATAACTAACTAAATAGCGTATTCACACAATTCACAAATTAAGTGTTGGAAAAGATTTTTTTTTAAAAGATGAGAAAAATTGAAACTGAAAAAAGTCCCTGTCCAATGACGATTTATCTTGTCAAATTAAAATAAGCCTTTTGGCTGCAACAGGAAGTGAACTGCAGCTGGAGCAGCAGGTGAATGTTATGAGGCAAACAGGAGCTATGGAGGAGCACCAGGACACTGACAACACTAATAACACATGAAGAGAAGCTACACAGTGTGTGTGTGTGTGTGTGTGTGGGGGTGCCCTTATGGGACCCTCGGTGGTCCGCGGACCCGTGTTTGGGAACCACCGCCCCTGGGAAGCAGCGTGTTTTTAGGGGAGAACGCGCCCACGTGACTGAGGCGAAACATCAGCCAGCGACACCGCAGCTGCGCGTGTGACAGAGAACACGGCACCGGGCGGAGGAGAAGAGGAAGAAGAGGAGGAGGAGGAAGAAGAAGAGGAAGAGAAGGAGACGCTCGACGAGGGAGAGACTCAGCCTCCGCGGACTCCTCCACCCGACGCGCCTGGCTGCCACACACTCACCCGCGCCATGGACGGTTACGCCCGGACCGAGGACGAGCTGTTCTCCGCCTGCCTCCTCAACCTCACCTGGGAGAGCTGCTACGAGCAGGTAGGACTCAGCCTCTGGTTCTGAGTGAGTCAGCACAGGAGCAGGCAGCAAACTTCACTAACTCCATCCCCCCCCCTCCACACACACACACACACTCATGGATCCCTGCTCAGCCTCAAACCTGCAGCTCTGGAGCTCGGGAACTTTTTTTCTGTCTGACATCACAGTTGGGATCAAATGGAAAAGTTGTCCCACAAGCATGGGACGTGTTTCAAGTGTGTCCTAGAAGTATTTTGAGGAGAATCAGTGGCGGATCTTGGATTTTTCTAAATCAGGGGCCATCAAGGGGGCCGCAATTTACGCATGGGGGGGGGTCCAAAAATCTGTGCATAATTCCTAATTGAGTAAGATTCATTCCTGCACTGTTTACTGTTGGCTCTTTAACCCTGCATTGAATATATATTAAATTGTTCCTTGTTCAAACAAATTGTGTACTTCAAAGAAGCTTAGAAAAATAGCTGTTTATTTATATGGCACATTTCATACAGCAAATGCAAACATGTGCTTTAAAGCAAAGAATAGCACGAATCATAGGTGGCTAGATAAAAAATAAAAGACAAGATAAAAACCTAGATGAGATAATGATAATATCCTAGAAAACAATAAACAGTACATCAACAAATATTTATAAATAAATGATACTTTCATAGAATACATAGCACATGTTTACATAAATGCGTATTGGTTGGGAAAACGTCACGTGAGAAGAGATCTCATATTCACGTTTGTCATCCCAACAAATGTAAACAAGCGTAGGATCAATGTTTGACTTTTATAACTTTTACAACACATTACAGTGTCACTAACATATCAAATTATTATACAGTATGGGAATTTATGTATTGTTGATGGTTCATGGGGCCAAATTATTGTACAAATACGATAACTTTTGTACATCGCTGAGCCCTACTTTCCTGAACGGTTGCCTCTCCCAACTTCCCCCTGCGCTCTGTCAGGGCTCAAACATCCTGCCCTCGAGATCAATAATGAATTAACCTGGTAGACAAAATGAATCTCATATGCCAGGAACTCTATCAATAGATCAGTGGCAAACCTTCACTTCCTGTTTGAAGAAACTAAAGATGATGTTTTGTCGGGGTTGCAAGTTAAGGTGTTTAAAGGCAAGTATTGGCAAACTCGCAAAAGACTGAGTTTGTTGCATAGACGGAAGATGGACGATCAGTAATAAATCTGCCTCCTCCATGTTAATTGATAGGAGATAGACAAACTAAAATGTCAAAGTACACATAAAAAAACATTTGAAGATGAATATTTGAAGAGGTTTCTATCGTTTTAGATTGTTCTTATTGCGCTGATGTTTGCTCAAGTGTATATTTTTAGCTTAAATTAGTTTTTAATTCGTTATTTGATGTTAGAAAATCAGGCTAAAACCTCATGATTGACATCTGAGATTCGTCGCGTGTGTGGCTTTGGCTTCATTCCTGGATAGTGGGAGGAGGTGCAGACGCGTCGTCCATCTTTTATATACAGTCTCTGATTTGTTGTTGTTGAGCGTAGACTTTGATCCTGGAGCGTTGGGCCTGTTCCCACACCAGCAGAGCAGCGGCGGTGTCTGTTTGGAGATAATTACCTAATTCCTCCCTCTTCCCCTCAAGCTTAATCAGTTCTGCCTTTTAAAACACACTTATCGTGCAGTACGAAATCCCCCTTAATTCTCACGTTCTAATTTGTGTGAGGCTCAAGTCATCGGCCACAAAAATGAAATGAAATCACTCCCTATGAAAGCGAAGAGGGCCCGGCTACTTAGCAGTTTATACTCAGTGATTGATGCCAAAATATTTGTACAGTGATTTTTTTTTTTTATGGCAATTTACTTCAATGCCTCCACGAGAGCTCATATATATAAATATACAGGATATTTATTTCTGTTATCAGCATCCAGGTTGCTGTACAGTGGAGGAGGACATCTAAACAATAAATCTCCTGTGCTTTAGTGGGCTACCATTTAGAATTACAAGTAATCACAAATTAAAGAGGATTAGGCTCTTTTTAAGCCAGAGCCTGCAATCAGCTGCACTAAGAGTCACATTGTGACAGTTATTCAGAAGCAGGAAAAAAAACGAAAGCCCCCAAATATGATTCAGAAATGCAAAGTCACAGTGAATGGCATTTTTTTTTTTAAGTGTGCAACAATTAAGCCTCAGCTGTTTTTGCTGCAAAATGGATTTTGGCTCATCACTTGGGAGCCACTCAGTTACAAACCTGAGGCACTTAAATCCACAATGAAAGAAAAATTGACTTGTAGGTTTCGCATGCATCATCCCTTCATAGCTTCACGTCTTTGTTCATAAAGAGAGAAACCATTCCAATTTTGTTATTTGTACCGTTTTTGTGTTGCTGAAACAAAAAGCTGTTTGATGAGTCCATTCCTTAATTTGTTTATCAACTTAAAGTGATGTGTATTTTGATGATCAATTAGTTTTTTGAGTCGACTATTATTGGCTTTTCAATTAGATTTAATATTTTGGGGATTTCTGTCTGCTGGTCAGACAAAACAAGTAATTTGAATGTCACTTCGTATGAATTTGACATGACACCTAATTCATTCCGATATGTTCGAATACCCCTTCTTTAAACTACTTTCAATTTGGGCTCTGGGAGTTTGCAAGTTGCAGGCAGGCCCCTTCATTTCTGTGTTAAATGTCTCGCTCAGGCAGAATCCCTGTCTACCCTGAAAGAGCTCGCAATGTATTCTCCCAAAATTCAGTTGGGCGCAGTCTGCATTCTTCCCCTTTTTAAAAAGGGAACCTTCTGAAAGCAGGTCATCCGCTAGGCCAACGTGCTGTTAGCCATGCACATATCCTCCTTCGCCCTCCCCAGCTCCTACGGCGGGTGGGTAAATAAATAAATAAGCGAGTAAAGGGAAATGTTGACACAGCCTGTCCTTGTGGCCAGATTATCCACTCATGCTTGAGTTCTGGGTAAAGGCCCTGCATTATTCAGCCTAAGACACAGAGATGGGGGGGGAAACTGTGGAAAAGCTGGGTTTTGCTGCAGGGGTGTGTGTGTGTGTGTGTGTGTGTGTGTGTGTGTTCATGTGTGTGTGTGTGTGTGTGTGTGTGTCTCTCTCTGTGTGTGTGTGTGTGTGTTTTGGGGTGGGGATGGCTGGAATGCATGTTTTTCTTTTACCTAATTACCAAATGAACTCACTGCCTGTCACGTCACTCCTGTTCATTTCCCACTCGGTGCCTCCGTCTCACACACTCTCCCCTGTCAGGCTTCTGGACGACCGCTGTCCGTGGTGCTGAAAGTTTCATCACACATTTCGTGCGTGTCTATTTTGAATCCATCGGCTCTCCGGTCCCCGTCCGGCCCTCGCCGCTCTTCAAAAGCAATGTATTCGGTTTGTCTGGACAAAAAGTCTGCCAGCGCTTGGCAAGTCCACCTCAAAAAAAGGGCGAAGCCTATCATTCAAGGCGTTTTGTTAGAAAAAAGCTCAGCAGGTAACAGAGCGTGCTCTCAGATGCAGTGAGGACTAATGTGTTTTTTTTTATGTCTGTCTGCCTCTGCCTACAGTATGTTTCATCACAGCAAGGCTCAAGTTAAAGCGCTACTCGCTCAGTGGCTTGGTTTAAAGAAAGCTCCTTTATGTGTGCTCTTATTTACAGTATTTAATCCACGCAAGTCAGGAGCCTGACTGGTTTAGAGGAGGCACTGTGGTAAGAAAGGCATGGAAATGTATGAATATGGTAGAGTTTTGAGTTTGTGATTTTTTAATCTTGGAATACTTACTTTATATTATTTACTGTATAAACCATTTTAGTAGACTTGTAGAAATCGTGTATATTTTGTCTTCTGTCCTCTCGCACCCAACTGCCTGGCTTCAGAATTGACATGCGAGCAGTGTCTTATTGTTGCAGCTGGTTATAGTTTTTGTGTTTAACATCTGAATCTGAAAAGCAGCTACTAATATTCGTTGTTAAATTAATGCAGTGAAGTAGAATTGCAGCATATAATGGAAATACTGTGAACAAGTACCTCAACGTTGTACTTAAATACAAGCGATGGTGTCAGTATGAGGTAAACTCTGGATTTGTTTTCATCTTGGTTTGTATGTTGGTTAGCAGGATTACACTAAAACTACCGAACTGCTTTCCACGACATTTTGTGGAGGGGTGTGGCATGACCCAAAGAGTAACCCAGTAAGTTTTGGGGCAGAGCCAGTATTTTCTTCACATCGAGAGCGTTTTTCAGCATTTTCTTTTAGTTTTCTGAGAATAGATGGGGCTCATTCAGGACTCTGATATATATGAGAGTGTGAAATTTGGTGCAGCGACTGTTGCCTTGGTTTGAGGTATTCGCTCTATCTGAGTGGCATTCTAGTTTTATATTTGTCATACCGCTTGTGCTCTTTCAGTTTTCTCAATTGCTTCCCTTTGTATCTACACAAGTTCGAATATAAAGTTGGCATTTCATTTCGTGAGTTTAATAAATTTTTCCAAAATCCAGCATACTGCAATATGGATTGTGCAACTAGAAAATCAACTGCAGAAGATACTAACTAAAAAGGCTTTTGGTCTTGGCTTGAGTTTGCATTTTTGTTTAATCCTCAGAAAATAATTCATTGATCTTGATGGAAAAATTATGACATGTGTAGAGGACCGATATATCTCAAAATCTGGATCTTGTGAATTTAAATGTGGTTTCATAAGGGGACTGTGGGGCCTTGGCGGAGGTATGTGCTCTACTTAGTGCCAGTCTACTTCCACATGGGATTAAAATGGTTGAAAGCAGGAAAGGTGAAGTCTTATATCCTATTCAGACGTTCAGAAATGGACTGCTCTGTGTACAGTATCTAAAACTACACCCACCTCTTACAATTACCCACTAAGGAATAAGTCTAATTTCCACGTTGGCACATCCTACGTTTTTTTAATCAACAAGTGTGTCTCCTGAACACCTTGCTTCTGATAGCAGCCCACAGGAGCAGGGCCCGGCGTCAGTTTAATGAGCATGTTGCGTGTCGTTCCCTTGCAGCATATTGCCAAGATATGAATGGGCAGTTATCTAATTAAGACTTTGTGAAAGTGCCGCCACTCACCCACCGCTGACCTGCTCACTGTCTGCCAGGGTTTTTTAATGTGTATATACTCTATTTCAATCATTTACAGTCCCTCCATTTTGGCACTTTTTATAGTGTATTAGTGTTGGGTCAATATTTAAGGTGATAAAAAGAATCATGTCTTTTTATAATATGCACAAACACATAAAATAAAAGCATTTAAAACGTATATTAAAAGGAATCTTGAGGTTTAACCCATGATATTTTCATGTTGCTCAGTGGGATTTACAACATGGTTTTCAAGCAATATTGATGTAACAGATGTAGTTTTTAAATAATTAAACACCAACATGTCTCTTGGTGCTTACTATGTTTGTGACGACATGCGACTGCAGCTCTCCTGTCATTTCTAAAGATTTAACAGTGAAGTCGCTGCACAAAGAAGAGGAGATGGACTCAAGCAGAGAGTAAAGCAGGTTCAAGATGCTACAGCGTAAAAACACAGAGCCACGTGGAGCGTTGGTTTCAGCTTCAGACGAAAGTGCTGACTTGAAACTCTGCATGTTTTGATATGATCGGCTAAATATAGGACGATGGGATGAAGCACTCCTTGTATTTATTTCAATATCTTCATTATTATCAAAAACATAATTTCCCACATCAGTTTTTCAGTTTTTTGTGTTATTTTGGGGTCCAGTAAGTTGATATACTATGTCAAGGTGAAAAAAATAAATGTCTGGAAATACAGGCAATACTGTGCTGAGAAAAAGGTTGCCAAACAAGGCCATGCTGTTTTGTTTTTTTATGTGGTGTGTATATAAGGACAACTTCAAAAGCATTTAAAAACTATCCCCAGACCCCTAAAGGTTAAACATAAATCAACCTCTCCCTAACTTTATTTGAATTCCAGAGGGAGTTTTGCACCAGCAGGGGGAGCGACGAGCTTTGATTCCCTGTGGAACTGTAAAATTAGTCGTTAGTCAAATCTCTTTTCGACAGACCAAATACTTTGTGTGTATTAGTCTTTGCTTGTTTCGCAGATAAATGAATGCAATCATAATATTAGTTTCCAGTGATATTAGTCTTTTAGCCTTGTTGCACCGGTGACGTCTGAATCGTCATCAACGTGGGGGGGGGGGGGACTCGCATGCACTCCAGACTGCATTCTTTGATTATGTGTGGGAAAACGTCTTCCTCTCCATCGACAATCTGTTGATACCTCGCGAAATCTGAGATGAAAGGAAATGCAGCTTAGACTGTGAAAAATCCTGGCCTCCTCACCGGGAGGTAAAAGTACTCTCACAAACATTGAATTGTACATCTGAAGTGTTATCAATTCCACCTGGAACGGAGGGCCCCGGTGGCAGAGCTGAACCCCCTGCGCTTTTGATCGCGGCAGCGGCGCCTGTAAACAAGTATTTTCCCATCTCCCTCTCTGTCTGCGTCTCTGTTTCTCCCCCCTCCCTCCCCCTTCCCTCCTCACCAAGGTTTCTGGAGGGGAAGGTTCCTTTGATTATCTCCGCTGCCGATTAATTGCTTTTCTTAACCTCTGCACAGACGTGCTCCTACACCGCCCCGGAGCCTGCCGCACGCGCCCAGATGGACCCCTGCCAGGAGAGAAAAACAAACCACACCGTGCCTCTATCTCCCCCCCCCACCTTCTCCCAATTACTGACCTTCATCATTTGCTTTCGCCTTGGATGTTTATCATTGGCATTATCAGTGTATTTACTTTGTTTGTTTAGTTAGTTACTTGGTGCACTGCAGCATTCCTGGGCAGCTTTTTAAGGAACGTGTGAGAGGTGTATTAATTTCTGGGAATAGTTACAGCAGCAGATGAGACGAGTGTGTGGACAGTAAAATGTATTGTGTCGTCAAGTGGAGAAGGGGGGGGGGGGGGGTGTTTCATTCAGGAATATTGCTCTGCCCTTTTTTCGAAAATGTCCTTATTCAATGAGTAAATAGATTTTGGCCTTGAGTTATGCCGGCCAAGCACTTTCAGTCACGACTGCTCTTTTCCATCTCACTTTGCCTTTGAGACGTTCAGGTGCATCAGGTCTCCGGAAAGGTCCCGGCGCCTGCCTGCAAACACTGAAACGCTGTCATACAGCAGCACCCTGCCTCCTTCAGACCTTGGCCTCCTTTTTTTTTTTTTTTCCTTGAGGACATCCAGAGCATGTCCAGAGGCCATCTCTGTGATTTATGTGCCACATCTCACATGCAGACCACCTACTGTACCGTCACTGTTTGTACTGTACTAAAATGCTCTCACGCCAACGCAGAGTTTGATTGCCACAGAGTTAAACAATAGTTTTCTTATTTTTTGGGGGTGGTTTTTTTAAAGTTTTTTTTTTTTTTTCAGAATTTTATACGCTTGACTGAAAGTTCAAAATTTCAACGTGAAGAAGTTTCTTGTGCAGCTTGGAGTTGCTGGCAGTAAAGTGTGGAGATATAACCTTTCTAGTCTGGCGGGAGTTTCATAATCCATAACTCTTTTTTGACTTTTTGTCTTGGTCTCTCTCCAGCTCGTCTCCTTTTTTTTTAATTTTATTTTTTAAGTGAATCCAGACAAACTTCTTTTAAGCTAAGTTTTGCATGACTGTTACTGAAAGTGGCTTAAGGGATTTTTTTTTCTTTTTCCGATGAGTGTATCTTAATTGGTTGAGGTGTTTGATATCGAGAGCACTGTGGGGCTCCAGTCTCCCAGAGACGACGCAGCCCGCACATATACACATGCACAAATGCAAAATCGGCACGTGAGACATGAACACATAATGTGCACACTGACTCACTCATTCACTCACTAACGGGCCAGACTCCCTGGACTGTGTGGTACAGTCTGGTGTTGCTGAATTTCCCCATCAGCAGAAAGCCGGGATGAGCTGAGCTAATTGAGCTGGGAGGCCCGGCGGGGGAACAGGGCCCCTTCACACACCGGCTAGTCACTTCCTTTCTTTTTCCATCCACCACTGTGTCTTTACTCCCATGTCTCCAAAACACTCTATGCTGCACAAAAGGAAGTATTTTGATGCACAATTCTGCGTCTCAGAGAAAACCGATTCGCCAAGATTCACGTTGATATTGCTTTGCCAGTTCGTGGTAGATGATAGCCGTGCTCCGTGTTGCTTTTTGAAGCGTTTTTAAATTGTTACTATAAATAACCTTAAGTAAGTAATGAAGCCGTAAGCTCTCACATATGTGCCCAAGTTGACAGGGAGTTGTTTTTGTTTCGTTCTGGGCGACACCCTAAGCAGGACTACAAGCCAAAATGGACACACTATATTGTCTGCATCACGGCAGACTGGCCGACAACAAAAGCAGATTACCTGTTCTATTTGAGGGATATTAAGACGTTACATGCCATTCGATGGGCCCTGGGAGGCCTGTCATAAAAGCCACTGCAAGCTGTTGAGACGGAGACTCTGAGTTGTTTCCATCTTTTAGCTGCACTTGGGGACTGATTACGGTCAGGCAAACGGCCTTTACCTGGAAAGTCACTTTCACTTTCTCGTCCACCATTTGTTAGTATGGCTAATGTCTCATTAAGCCTCACAGAAGGGAAATGATGTGCTCTCCGGGTGAAGGTGAGGCTCTCAACTTACCAGGAGACAAAAGAGAGACTGATGACTGGAGCACATTCATGCCTTAGCCTATGTCTTTCACAACAAGTCCTATTTGTGTTACTGCCGGAGCTGCTTCATTACCCATAATCTATTAGCCCTCCTTCCACCTCCCCTGAATAGAAGTTAAAACATTTGGGCTAAATGATGAATGCATGATCACTTCAGCGTGGTGCTCTACGGATAGGAGTGGACGGAAAGGGGGTGGGGGGTAAATTTTACATTATCAAGGAGATAATTACAAAGCAATCATAAGCTGTTTCCGGTAAAGTGGTAAACAAGCCAAGGGCTTGTGCTCTTTTCCCAAGAATAATTAAAAATCGTTTTGCATTCCATGCATCAGTGTCCTTTCCTCCACTCAGTGGCCACCTCTTGGCATAATAACTCTGGCTGTATCTTACAATAGGGGGGGGGTCCTTCTTTCTCATATCTTTCATACTTTTGCATGTTTTTCTTGAATAGTATTATTCAGTTTTATTTTCCAGGCAGTTCCGGACAGCTGCAAGTTGCTGTGTCACTAAGTGGTAAGGTTTCCAAATATGGAGTTCAACTCCTCCATGGCTGTGCCTTTTTAATTCCTCAGTAAATTAATCCATTGATTGGTTCAGACCTGTGAGAATGGCGACTTGCTGGTGGAGGTGAAGGAAAATTAGATTAGAAGCCTTTTGTTTTCCTTTGGCTGGACTCTCCGCCGTAATAATTCCAATCAACTTTTACTAAAGTGACAGTAAAAGGGATATTTATATTCAACATGCATTTCAGCCACAACCCGGCATTAAAATACAAGGGCAAATAAGCTTGGCAAACAAGGCTGTTTGTGTTAAAAGTGGTTCCATTTTGTGGGTTTTTGGCAATCGGTGCTGTTTGTACAAGTTTCCAAGTTTTCTGTGCTTTCACGTATTTTCACACGTTTACACCATGTACATGTTAATGACCTCCTGCAATCACATTCCTCTAAACCCCTTTAACACAGTCCTCGTCTCTCGAGAGAGAGCAAAAACCGAGGATGATTTCCTTTTGCATGTTATCAACTTGCTTTCGCATGTCTACAACTTAAAATGCCCGCGGGCTGTGTCGCATCACAGCGACTGACATGTAGTCGTTACTCGCCTTCTAACAACACTAGAATCAGTCAATTATCCATTGAATCGATCAACATAACCCCACTGCCACTAATTTGAAAGAGCCAATCAATCTGCATGGGCCTTTTCTCTGTTTTCCTCCTGTTTGTGTGTGTGTGTGCCTGCGTTAGCAACTGCAGGTTGGCCCATGATGGATCTACTCGACTGACGGCTCGTCTTCTGATTTATGGCTGTTTATTGCCGGAGTAAGACTGGAGTTGACCTCTCATCTCAGTCGCCACCACTTCCCATGATGCCTGCAGAGCCGCACATCCAGCAGCACGATTGCCTCGCTGGCCGAGGTGCCATCAGAACGGAATTCACATGTTTATGAGCGCCTGAACTTTAAATGTTTGCACAGGAAAGCTCTTAACCCTGACTCATTCCCTCATCTGGGCCGGCTGCACTTGCCAACTCCTCTGTGACTTCATTACTAAATGAAGTGGCCCATAATTCCACATCCCAGCGTGGATAAGCGCTGCAGCGAGAGTGTGCGAGGCAGGGAGAGTGGCGTGGGGAAGGGGGACACCTTGTCCTCCCTACCTGATGACATGCAAGGTTTATCACATTGAGCAGAGACATGGTCACCTTACCCCGGGCCTCATTGTGACAGCCAGCAAGTCACTTGAGAGCACCATTGGAAATCAATAAGCCTCCGCTCTTTAATTGTTAGAAAAAAGCTTCCCTGTTTACAGCATCACATCATCAGTCAGGACAGCCTGACTTTCATTTATTTTTGTCTCTTCCTTGCTCTCTAACACTCTCTCCTCTGTGAGATATGCTGGCTGGCTGATTGTTCGGCAGATTACATAAGGCGAGCCGGCTGGATTTTATTTTGGCGGGACCTGTTTGATATGCATGCAGAGGCTTTTCTGGTTAACTTCAGGGTGCTTAAGGCATTTGTTTGCCTTATCTCCGTGAGTGTTTGCCCCAGCGTGAGCTCTCCACTGTCTCGTACTAACAGAGGACACATGCTCCAGTCTGTCCTCTGTTGACTTCCAGGTGCAACTGCCTCATGTTGCTGCTCTGTGTTTTTCCCCTTTTTACTTACTGACGGCAGTCCCTTGGCTCCCATCCTCCTAATGCACACTCCTGATCCTTTGACACAGGTTATATTATGTCTCATTGGTGTAGCACATAATGTTTATTTCTAGCACTTTACGATTTGAAGATTCTGCTATATCAAGCATATACACAAGACAATGTGAAGGTTAATGCAAAAAACACCTCCATAGGGCACCTTTCATTGTCTTAGCACCCCAACCTAGCATGAACTCTGGAGAATGTCCGGACGATGACGACAGGGTTATGTGCGGAGTTTGCCTTTCACATAGGAACAACACAGCAGGGGATTCTCTGGTCAGACGCATTCACGGCACAAAAATCTCATGACGTATTAATTACACTGCGTTGTCTTTCCAAGTTGACGTCTTCATTGATGTCTTTTATGTGTATGGCTCCTGTTTTTCATCTGTTACGTGTGAGAAACGTCAACACGCCCATTCGCTTGCAGTGAATCCTCCAGAAAATAGCCTGCTGTATTCTCACATGGGGTAACTCAGACATTATCTGGAGTTTTTACTAGGAGGCAGGTCGGAGAAACTCGGGGGGGAAAAGTCAGGAGCCACAAACTCTTCCCCCTCCAGATAATTTTGTGAGAATATTCATAGTTCAGTGCACGGCTGAAAGCAGCTCTTGATAAATCTTTTGATCTCCTGGGGGTCCTGAACCTCACATTGAACCACTGCCACATGCAGAACAATATAATTCATTTGATACATTAAAATTAAAAGTTCAGCCCAATACAGTTTCTCTTTTTCACGCAGGTCAGAGCAGGTTGTCGAACCTTCCTTATGAGAAACCCAAAGCCAACCTTGTTTCCTCACTCTTTACTCCATCTGTGGCTCCTCAAGCTTCTCCTATTAGTGCGTTACCTGGGGAGGACCTCTCTGGCTAATTAACTGCTCGGGCCACAGTTGGCCATTTGCAGCGTTTAATGGAGGGACGATGCGGCAGCTGTCCTTCCTCTGTCATTCATCCGATTTGTGCCCTTTTATGCCACAATTTGTGCCATAAAATTCATAAACGGCCAAAGCTAGCATAGCATTTATCACTCTCATTAAAGTGACAGAGAATATGGCGCATACTGCATCTTCGTGTAAGCAGCAGCGAAAGGCCGTCTTCTAATTATGAGAGAGAGGGACGGAGGGGAAGGCTTTTGTCCTCGTGGAAGAAATTCCTGGTGATTCCTAGAGAGAGGACCTAATTATGACAATGCTGTGGTGCTTTAAAATGCCGGGAGCGGGATGATCGCTGTTAATTTCCCCCTGTCCTCTCTCTTCTCTCTTTGCTCCCTGGCTATTCAGGGCAACAGGCTGCTTAATTATTTATACCTATCCGTTACGGTTTGAAAATCGGGAGGACACTAACATGCATACAACAGAAGGAATCTAATATTCCCCCTTGTGCGTCTACTTTAGACTTTAACTCTCTCCAAATCCCTCCCTGTGTTTAGTAACCGTGGTAGGGGGAATGGTAGCATTCCTTTTTAATCCTGAACAGATGGCTTCTGTTGTGCTTTACCTGCCTGCACCTACGCACCAGCATGAAGATCCTTTAATAAGAAATAGTACAGTATATAACCACCCACTTGCACCCGCTCCAGGCGCGATGGTAACATCCAGTTGTCGTGTGTTCATTCGGCGGGGAGCGCATTTGCCCACTCTGCCCCCTTGTGCGCATAGAAAGAGTTAAATGTAATTTTTTTTTTTATTTAAATTTTTTTTTTCTTGAGCAGCACTGTTGGATTATTTTTGAAGTTGTTTGGTTTCATTTCTACTTCTGGCTATGTTTTGCATTTAACCTGCTTGGAATTCTGCACAAGCATGTTTGCAAGTATTTTTTTTTCTCATGCAGGCGAAATGCATAAATTTAATATAGACAGTGCTGTTTTTCAGCAAGTTTAGTACCAAATCTTCATACTAGTTCATGTTCCACCCCCTTTGGATGTTTATTTCCAACATTGCTGTGTGTGTGTGTGTGTGTGTGTGTGTGTGTGTGTGTGTGTGTGTGTGTGTGTGTGTGTGTGTGTGTGTGTGTGTGTGTGTGTGTGTGTGTGTGTGTGTGTGTGTGTGTGTGTGTGTGTAGCCTGCACTTATTTTTCTTTTCTTTCTCCTCTCCCCCACTCCATCCCGAGGGAAAGTGGATAGCACATGTGAACGGATCACTTCTGATTAGTGGGGGTGCTTTTAAAAGTTGCCCGTAGTGTTTTTCTCTCAGAAACAAACAGTGGTGTGGCCTCCGCAGGGAAGATAGCCATTTTCTTAGCACAGCACAACCCCCAAGAGAAGCTGTTTTATCTCCCAAGTGCTGTTAACTTTGGGTTTTAAACTGTGTGCTCGGCCATGCCTTGTTTTTCACATCACAAGCTGATGATATTGTGCAGGATGGGGGGGTGGGGGGGAAGAAACATTCAGTTTCCTCAAGCCTACACAGACGATGGCTTTTTAAAATTGTAACATCCTCATAACATGAACTCGCTGTCACTCCATTCTCACTCATTTACATATAAAGTGTCTGATAAGTATATTTTGTGTGTTGACTGTGCACATTTTCACAATTGTGTGTCAAAACAAAAAGGTTGACAGGAATTTTGGCTTTGTTTTTGAAAAAATCGTGGCATTTTGAGCGAACGGAGGCAGCGTGAGGGGAGATGGGCAAATGGGGGGAGGGTTGAGTCGGGGTGGTGTAGGTGGGGGCGGCAGAACAGGCGACTGATTTGTCTCCGTTCTGTCGGGAGGATTTACGGTACAAGTGTGTTGAGCCATCAATCAATTGTGGCGCACTCCAAGGACAACTTTGCCTCTTTATGCAATTTGTAAGGCTGTCCAGTCAAATTGATTCCTTAACCAGGAGCCGTCCAGCTCCCGGAGAAGAGTAAACCCCCTCCCCGAGAAGAACATCAACCTCTGCGCTCGCTGTAAACCAGACAATAAATGATACGACTGTTTACTATTGATGGCCAAAATCAGACCGCAAAACAAAGTGGGTGACAAAAAACAAGATTAAAAGTGATCGCAGAAGTGATTGACTAACTGTGATTAAATGGAATAACACAGGATTGATGCTGTCGGGTGCTTGTGACAAATGATTCCGCCGCGATTTGTTTTACTCTCGGCCCTTCATGGATTTTATCACCAGAACAAAAACAAATTATATTTACACACAAAAATAAACATTTACGCCCCAGTTTCAGTAATGCACGCGCTCAGTCTTTCAAGGAGGAAGTTTATGCAATTTACTTCCTAGCAATCATCATTTTCGGAAAGTGGAATCAACTTGTTAGATGTGTTGCACATAATCTTTCATCCTTTCAGTGGTGCCAGCGGTGTGGCTCTACGGATGGCGCTGTCGCTCCTCCAATTTCATCCACACTGAGATACGTCAACAGCTATAAGATGGATTACCATGAAATCTGGTACAGATACCCATGCCGTCCAAATGGTGACTCTTAAAGGAGACACGTTCTCACATCCAGGTTCATAATTGCCATTTTTGTTATTACTTGAAAAGGTTTACATGCTCTGATGTTCAGAAAACGCATCACCTTCCCTCATACTGTCAATCGCTGCAGCTTTTCAGCCTCTGTCTGAAACGCTTGGTTTTCGCTCCTGCCTCTCTAAGGTGATGAAACCCAGTCTGCTCTGATTGGTCAGCTGGCCCAATCTGTTGTGATTGGTCAACAGCTTACCGCACGAGTAGGAAATAATGGCCTCCGCTCTCGTTTTACCGGGCTTTGTTTAGGGGGCGTGCCAGACATGCTGTTCGGCGTGGCTTTACGCAAATGTGCGACTGACTTTTGGCTTTTCAACTTTGCAGATCACATAAAAACTTTGCAACACACTAGTGGGAAGAAAAACTGAAAAGCACATGTTAGTAGTTGTTTAACTTATTGTGCTTGAATGGGGGCAAATTCAGTCTCACGTTCGTATTCATCCCCACAAACCACGTCCCACGAAACAAACAGAGCAACCCCTTGCACAAAGTACACATCATTAGACAATAACAAGGAAGGACTCATTAACAGGAAACACTGACAGTAAAGAGCTGGGCTAGTGGCAGGATGTCTTATTTAGTGCTGCTATGGCTGCAGGTACAAGGTTTCTCCCTGAGGACATTTGTGTTTTTTTTTTTTACTGAACTATTGGATGGATTGCCCTAATATTTGGTGCATTCATGTTCCCCGGTGGTTAAAAGTTGTTTGGTTTATGACTAAATATCCTGCGAACACGGTGACATTGTACCCACATAACTTCAGCATGTTAGCATTGAGTTTATGATCAGCTGTGGCCTCTAGCAGTCCTCAATATTTTGGGGGCGTAAATGGAATCACTCAGATTATAAATAGATTTAAAGCCTCACCTCAGTCATAAGTATGTTAAAGTTCCCTGAGTTGATATGAATCAACTGATCAGTTTGATCTTAAGGTCTGTCGCACCAAAAACTACCCATGAATGGGGCATCATTTCCTGCTGAGCACGCACTCAGCCTCCTTCCATGTCGACTCTGCGTTTAGCGGACAATATGAAAGCGATTACCGAAACAGGCTGTACACGTGAATAATTGATGCAGGAAATCAATCTCAGCTTTTCAGAATTCAGAATGATCCCCCCCCACATTATTCTTTACCCTAACGTGGCTGGCACACACACACACACACACACACACACACTCGCACACACTCGCACACACACACAAACCCCAAAATATTCTGTTCCAGTTGTGTACAAACACCTACGATCGACTGCTGTGACTCACTCCGCCTGGGTGCAGTGATCACATTAATGTGGAAATAAAATAAAAAATCCAACATTAATGGCATATAATGAATTACACTGCTGAATAAATGTCTCTGCATTGCTTTTAATATGGTCTTTAAGATTTTAGATTAGCATCCCCTCATTTTTTCTGCCGTGAAAATCAGATTCAAAGGAACATTTTCCTTTCATTCCGCCGACTGAAATGACTCGAAACATAAATATAGAAACAAATTGAGTCAAAGATTATCGAATGGAGTGTGCGTCAGTGCAGTTTGTCACAGGCTTTATATAAGAGTCTTGCTCTATGGCCACAGTTCTTTTGACTACTGAAACCATTTTATTTACCAAATAGCCCCGGTTCTCAGCTGTTGCCGTGCACTTTATCATTCATTTAAGACACACAAACATTCTGCCACCAGTAAGGCTTTGACAGCACACATCACATCCACGTGATGAATTTGTGACAACAAGTCGCCTGAAAATATAGTTCATTTCAGTTTGATCAGGGGGGAGAAAAAAAACAACCACATTCAGTCTGAGGGCTGTCTGACGAACGGCACCGTGACATGTCAGGCTCGCTGCACATTTTGTGTGTGATAAGAAAAATCTAGAGGGAGGGGAGATCCAATATTAACAACAATGGTTTCTTTCACAAGAGATCTTTGTGGATGTGACACCCCTGGCTGTCACAGCAAGTGAAATATCAGCGTGATGTGCTGTTTAGGGCTCAGGACCAACGCTGCACCAAGTAAGATCCTCAAATTGTCCTTTTTAGTACCTATTAAATCATGTCATTTATGACGCTGTTGACCGTATTAATTAGAGCTCGACTTTTATATATATTATTTTTTGGTCAATATTATCAGCTGATGTAAATCTTTTATACACACATTGGTATCAGCGGTTAGGTTTGTCAGTATACGGCAACATGATAACTTTTATTTTGGAGATTCAGAAATAATGTGCATTTGTTTACATTTCACATTTTATTTTCCATTAATAAGATGTAAAAATATTAAGCCTCATTGATATTTCTTTTTCATAAAGGTTTGATCATCTTTGAAATCAGATCATCGCCATATTTATGTCAACATTACAAATATTTTACTTCCTAATGTCTGTATCGGCTTCAGCCCCCTAAAGACGTCTTTGTCGAGTTCCCACACACCTTTTACTTTTACCAGTTCGAGATGAAAGTGCGCAGAAATGATAAAAACCTGTGTGTCACGGCTGCGTAGCCTCGGGGAAACCAGTCCGACCTACAGACGAGGGAAGTAACTGCAGATGTGGACCGTGTGGATGTGCATCATCTACAAATGATAGCTGCAACAGTTTGGACAGCTGCAGCCTGATGGACAGAGTGAAATGACATTTAGTTTTTGTCCTTCTGGCTCTGTCATTTCAGACGTGGTAATGGTTCGTCGGATCAGTTGTGTTGTTTATGAAGTATGTGAGTTTAAATTCTATGCAGACCCCTGAGCACTGGGCGGGTTTGATCCATCTGAGATGAAGGTTGACGGGTGTAAGAGAAATGCACTGACTTCTTTTGGTCGTCAGTCCAAAATATTGGTCGGAGATTTCACTATGAGTCACGTACATCAGTGGAAACCAACCAATCAGAACACGACGTGAAATGATGCCCAATACAAAGTGAGGAAACGGCTGCGGGGAAGATGCTAAATGTAATGAAAATTTAAAAGTGACATTAAAAGGAGTTCAGGAGAAAGTTTTATTTTAACATTGTACAACTGTATCAGAGGGTAAAGCTGAGACTTGACCAAGGTGACTGCACTTCAATGACACGCCAAAGGTTAATCGGTGACTTTGCCACGAGGCAAGTTTGGTATTTGTCACTCAGGTAACAGCAGGACACCATTGTGTAGGAATAAATGTTTTTATTTCAATTGGATTATTCGGACATGGTTTCCTTGTGCGGCAGAGAAAACTGCTGAGGGATAATTTTGTCCTGGATGTGAGGAATACACATGGCAGCCGTGTGAGAGGTAGAGCTTATTTTTTAAAATAGGATGAAGGACTGCGAATGGAGTGACTTTCTCAAACGTTTCATGCTCGGCTGTGTAAAAAGGCCCAGGACATGTTGCACATGAGTTTTTCAGTAATTGGACTCTATGGACAGATTCGATTAGTGTCTGCCTGTGTAACCTGTAACCTTTATTCTACCAACTAGTTTCTAAAGTCCGTCCAGTGCCAGGGGAGTTCACAGGGAACAAATGAACTACTCGTGGACCCAGCTGTGCTCACATTTCAGTCAACACAATAACAAGACATTTTGATCAGAAAAAGCCAGACAACTCGGAGCAGAGGTGCCCATCCACCTCTCCCACATTTCAAGGCTGTAGACTTGGCTGAAGTGTGATGTCCAACTGCTTGGCTCAGTGGAGCTTTTTTTGTGGCTCCTGTCTGAAGCACTGGACGTGTCAACCAGCGCTGCCACTTCTGGCTCCATTAGAAACTTGGTCTTTTTTCCGCTCTCGCAGCTTATTCGACATTCTGCTCACCTGTGCATTTGCCAAGTGAGGCATTGTGCTGCTATTGATCAGCCAAGACCTGGTCAGTGAGGAAGAGCGTGTGCCCGCCAGGTTATCAGTGACATCACTCCTCAGAAAAGGCGCGTTTGCCTCTCCTTCCCTTATCGATAGTTTGGGGAGTGCATTAAGAGCGGCTGCTCAGCCTGATTTATTGAGACGCGCCAGCGCCTCTCCACGCACCCAAAGGGCACTGGGTAACAATCCAGTCTCACTTCCTTTTCCCTGCAAACAGCGTTTATTTACTCACTCTCAGGGAGGCAATGAAGGCAGCTCTGACAGACAAACAATCTTATGATGCACCCTTCATGTCGGCACTGGATTTTTTTCCCTTTCCTCTCTTCCTCCTCCCCCAGAATGTCTCAGTCAGTTGTCAGTCGTTTTTCCCCAGCCATGGGCCCTGTTGACACAGGAATCCGTCACTCCTCACACGGGGGAGAGTGGGACATGTTGGCGGCCATTACTATTCATGAGGCAGTGTGATCCACTCTGTCACCCGTTGTCAGCGAGAGGTGTCTGTCTGCACCGCCGCTCCCCTTACTCTCTTTATCAGCCAGGGGTGGCTAATGAGAAGCACCAGGTTAATACCACCACTAGAACAGCAATGGCTTTTAAACCTCTTAATTCATTTAGACACTGCTAATTGAAACCCATGTAAACTACACTCTGGACACCATCCATTTTCCTGCAAGCCACCGCTGCAAACGTGCATGTGATCTGATCTAATTCTTGGAAGTGGTGCCAGGATTAACTCACCTTCAACCGGAGCAGGGTTCCCCCCCCCCCAAGCAAATGACAGCCCTTGCTCATGATAACCATTAAGCCAGCATTAAGTCTTTCTGGGTAATGGCAGGAGACAACCACAACCAAATATACTTGGTGGTGACACATAAACACCAAAAATAACCAGCTCCGGATCGTCGAAAAACATCTTAGTCCAATTAGAGCAAAAACAAACAGCAGCCATGACTAAGACCAGACAACCTCCTGGATGTGGCAAAGCGTAAATTAAAAACTCTTACTCACACGGCAGTTGTCAGACATGACTTAGTCCTCCTGCACTCGAGTGTTTAATCAGCATGCAGTGAACACTGTGGGCTTGTTGACTAAAACCAGGAGTTCTTACTCTCCCTCCTACCACCTCCTTCAGCCCTCATGCATATTTATCCTTTTGGCTTTTTTTTTTTTTCAATGCTGCCAGAAATGAATATTGACAATAGTGAGAGGGCGTTCTCCATCCCACCACATGGTCAACCGGGTGCATTTTGCACCTTGAGGCCTCTCCTGTCCTCACTGTGTGCGAGATAACCAAACACCATGCATGCCAACTTCTTCTCTTTTTTCCCTCCCTTGCATTTTACTGCTGTCTCTGATGCATCTTTATGCTGCACTGACGGGCCTGTGGCCTAATGATAGGAGATCATTCTATCTACCTTAGATGCAGCTGTAAATATTCAAATGAGCCATCATCAGTCGATGGTGTGAGAGATAACGGGTCCATCTTTTACCTGCCCCTTCTTGTGTGTGACAGCCGGATATATTTAGTTGACGGCATCATCTTCCCCAAAAGCGCTTGATTCGCCGGCATAAATTTCAGCAGGCGCACATCCCTCCCCGCGCCCGCAGAGGTAAATGCTTATTCACTTACCCGTTCGTCATTTCAATAGTTATTTTATGGTGGTGCTGTATTAATTGAACTGCTTCCGCCGCACAACAATTCAAGGCCCAGTACATCTATTACCAAAGGAGTGTGCCCGCAACATCGCTCAATGGGCTCACAAATCAGCCTAAGCTGAGAGGGGAACCTCACAATAATGTAACACAATCGCACTAATCTTTCATTTACAATGTGTTCCTTCCCCAGCGATGCAGGGAAAATGTCTTTAAAAAGCCAGAAGTGACTCCGGTGCGAAATCAGATCGGCTGCATGGGTGTGTTCCAGTAGATTACTCTGTGTTTTAGCTTTCGTGTGAAGAAATGTCCTGTTTGTTCAGAGGACATAAGAGTTTCCATCTGCTGCTCATCATTTGGACTGTCACCTTGTTTTTAAACCTCATGTGATGTCAGTTTTTTAAGTAGAAAATGTGTGGCCCTTTTATATCCTATTTAAACTTAATTTTAAACCTAAATTTGAGTGAAAATCTGATGAAGAAATTCATATATATATTAGTGTTATAATTCATTATTTACAAGGCACCAGGCCCATTCTTATATTATGTATTGTTATTGCTAGTATCATCAACAGTTAGAGAATTAGATACTGTACATGCTGAATGCTTTGAAAAGCTGTATGCCCATGGAAAATCAGTGGGAACGATCAGTACATGAAATTGAAATTAATAAATGGAGTCTGATAACTATGTTTTCAGGATTGGGTCACTTCAACTTTTAATCTGTGTTTTTTCTTATTGCTTATTTTCCCAATTATTGTTTTATGTTACACAGAAAATGCTTTTTTTTTTTACATGAACCCGGAGAGGTCATTTTCATATCTGTATATTTTATTTATAGAGGTCAACACAGCTAATAGATAATTAATGGCATGTTGATCTCCAATTTAGATTAAATACAAAATAGAGCAGATAAAAGAAGAGTTGAGGAAGGAAATTAAAAACAAAAA
Source organism: Hippoglossus stenolepis (assembly GCF_022539355.2). Classification (NCBI taxonomy): domain Eukaryota; kingdom Metazoa; phylum Chordata; class Actinopteri; order Pleuronectiformes; family Pleuronectidae; genus Hippoglossus; species Hippoglossus stenolepis. The sequence continues at coordinate 8,945,543 of NC_061505.1, read as the reverse complement.
CTAATCAAAAGAGACTTTTTTTAGTGTGTGTGTGTGTGTGTTTGTGTGTATATGATAATTATGTTTGGATATTAGATATTTTAACATCCAGCCGATGCAGCATAACATTATTAAATCCACTTGATGAATCACAGGTCAGTTATTTACTCTTTTTCTCGCTCCGATTTGGTCTCCACCAACTCTTGAGTCTCTTCTGTGGCTAAACGCTCCACTATGTTCTCCAGCGCTTTCTCTGTCTGTCATGTGGTGCTGAGCAGGCAGTGAACAGTGGGTTTATCAGACCTCTCTGTGCTGAAAGCAGCTGCCTGATACGGCTGGAATGATCCCAGTGCTGATGAAAGTGGTGAGTGTGAACCAAAGCAGAAAAGCTACAGGCTGTAAAACCAAAGCAATGAGCTAAAGACACTGACAGGCTCTGTGGACCTGAAGAAAACTACCCAACCTACCAGTGACCCCTCACATACACATTCAGCTGTGTTATAAATAGAAACATAGTGATTTTAGTATATACAGTAACTACAACTAACATCTATGAGGTCTCCAAGCAACACGTTCTGTACTTTCCTTATTAACCGACACATTTTAGGACACATTTTTACCCAATCACTCTCCTGCCTGTTATCAGTGATTCCGCTGCGTTACTTGACATCACATTAAAGTCATTGATGGTGCAACGTTTAAGACATTTTCGCTAAACTAAAAATAATTAGAAAAACTCTTATCTTAAATATGGATTGTGGCTTAATAGTATTTTGATTTGTCTTTTTTTTTTATATATATATTTTGTATATAACCAGTAGGAAAAAGGGAAAAGACAGTCGCCTCTTGCTTGCTTTGTCACTTTAATTCATCTGTTATCTTCTGAAAGACTTAATAATACTTCTGTGACTCAGCATCCCGTTCTCTAAAACAAACAACATGCTCCAGAGCTGATGGAGACATCCAATTTAACTGCCATCTTAATGGAATCTATAATAAGGCAGGGGCACAATAATGGCAAAGTACTGCATCTTCCGATAACTCAGCAAGCATCAAACCCCTGTGATCATCACACAAGTCCAGCTTTTTCCCCCCTCGGAGGAGCTAAGAACAAAGTGTCCAGAAGTCATTGTCAAGTTGCTGGTAACGTTCTCCCCGTGGGCTCGTCACAGGGGGCTGCCTCAGCTCTCCAGCAGCTCTCATGCTATATAGAGGTAATCTGCAGTCTGCAGCACGGGGGCTTCTCTGCATTTCCTCGCGCACTTCTGAAAACCCCCCTGACTTTAATTTCACGGACACCTGTTCCCTCATGTGCTCGTGGCAGAGGAGTCAAATCACAGACTTTCATATAAGCACTGGGACCGAGCCAGAGACTGGTGATTCCAGAAGAGAGAGAAATGCCTTCGCTACGAGAACATGCTATATGACGAGCTTGTCTGGCGGTGACACATCGAGCCGTGTTTTTGCAAAGACAAATTTGTGCCGGTGTTTGTCATCCGAAGTGGCCGCCTCCTCGTGTTAGTTTGACGTGCAGGCATGACACGGACAAGCGATAAAGCAAACGGGAGCGTATGTTGAGTCGGGGGCCGTTATGGGGAGCAACAGGGGCCACAGATGGCTCGATGAGGTTGTGTAAACAATCCTTCTTAGGTTTTTCCCGTGGTGGTTTACAGGAGGGATAAAGCGAGCGGCACTACAGGAACTCAGAGTTTGAAGTTTCCAAACTTTTTTTCCGGAGCTGCTGCAACAAATTAGGCAGACTGGGCAAACGCAGGCCTGAGCTGTGGAGCGTGCATGCGACGGCGCGATGAAATGATTGCAACTTTGGCTCCTCCACAAATATTCAAATGAGATTACGTGAAAGCCAGAGGAATGGCTGACAAATGGACACAAATCAGGTTTCATTTGTTTACTCTTCTGCGATTGTGTTAAGCAGAAGACCCCCTGGCTCCAGAGGTAATGATTGTGGTGGGACCAGATTAAAGGCTGTAGTCAGCTGTTTAGTGGGGCTCTGCTAACAGAGATTAGCGGCAGCTGCTTGGCGGCGGACTTAGTGAGAGGAAAGAAAGAAAAAAACACATCTCGACAGAGGGCTTCATTGTCTCAGATCACAACCACCTTGATGAGTAAGAGTCTCGACAACAGGAGGCAGTATGAGCATGGAGGATTGGCAGCCTTTGCTTTCTTGTTTTTCTTCCACATGGAAACTCAGTCACCAGCTTGTAGTCTCTCTCCTCTACTTCTCTGCCCCTTCCTCTCCACCCCCCACTCCTTCTCGGTGGCGTACGCATGGCGAGTTGTTGCAGATGTTGCCCGTAATGATGCAGACGGCACACACAATCATACAGAATGGAAGTGGAGCTCGGCGAAATTAGTAAAAATTACTTTCTCATTACCTCCCTCATTGCTCCTGCAAGTAGTCTGAGTTTCCGCACGATTAGGAGAACGAGTCGTGGAGCACTGGGCCTCGCACTCTCACTCTCTCAAATTCACACACACACACACACACACACACACACACTGTGGTAAGCGCTCACCACATTCACTAATCGTTGAAAAAGTACCACGTCACATGCAGGAGATCATTAGGGTTACATACTGTTGCAGCGACCTAAAAATGTTTTAATACTGAGATGGAGACTTTTTTTTTTTATCTTGTGGGGTTTAAATGAGCATGAGCACGCCTGGAACTTGGAGGGAAGGGACTGATTTCCAGGAGAAAAATACACTGCAAGAAGCATCCGGGATAAAATTTCTGATTGTGTGCCTGCTCTTCAAGCTGCCAAAGCTTGGAAGACTTGAAAGGGTGCAGTTGGCATGGCTGAGTAATGGATCACTCAAGACGGTCCGGAACAGTGGTGTGCCAGGATCGCTTTACACGAAACCCAGGAACAGAGAAAATGCAATGTCCGCACAAAGCATTGCAACAGGAAACCCGGAAACGGGTAGCTTGTGAACCACAGACAAAACTGTTTGCTCCTTTTTATAGGAATGTTCACCTTTTTTTTTTTCCTTATTTCCTTTGCTCAGAATACACGAGTAAAGTGTGCGAGCTGTGCTTTGTAAATCTAGGACATGGCAATGCGCCCAGGAAGGAGCTGATAATGTAATGAGTCTCAGTGCAGAAGAAGAAATGAATTAGAGTGAAAGTGTCCATCTATATTTGCAATATGCAGCATGTCACTGAGCCAACAGAATCGTCTGTTTGTTCAATTTACATTGATTCTTTCACCCTATAATTAATCATTGTATGCAGAAAATGCCTGCAAAACAAATATTAATTTGCAAAAACACCGGTATAATCCAAATCATCAGTATAATGGGTTGTACTTTCTTTATTACAACATATAAAGTTTGTAATGTAAACCTACTGTCAAGAATGTCTTAGGAATCTATTTTCGAAGCAGGAAACAATATTACACCCACAGAATTCTTCAGCCAAAAATCTTGGCTGTGACTGTGCAGGATACAAGCGTTTTAGCACCTATCTCCGGCTGCAGGACCTCAGATAATGTCAAATGTGTCCTGCGCCTGTTTCTTCCAACTGCATGTTAGTTTTTTTTACCGCCTGCTGTGCCTGGTGCCTTGTAAAGCATCACCCAAAAATAACTTCCCCACTGGAATGCAGGAATAGGAAGGAATCGTGCTCATCCAGTTAAAGTTATCTCCGGTCGCTCTTTGGGAAACCCACACACTTCATCCCGAAATACTCCTGCCTTGCGTCACGGCTGGACTTTTGCAAAGGTTTAGACGAGGAAACTGGTGCCAGCCCCGGCGGGCGTGCGGAGCTCCAGCAGCTCGTGCCAAAGTCTCATGGTGTGGAAACGACACCAGCTGCATGTAAATGAAAAACCGGCTGTTTGTTTTTTTTCCATTTGCGGGTCACAAGGTTGAGTCAGCTGAACTGGACTGTTGCTCTAAGTGGGAGGTGGGCAACGGCCAACTGTACGTTATGCAGGGTAATGCTAGCTATGTTGTGGCATTTGCCGCCGCTGTGAGTCCCACTTCGCTGTGGCAACACATCAAAAATACATGTAGTATCACATATTTTCAGAAAGAGGCTGATTATTTTGGTCAGATAATTTTATTCCAGTGGGAGCTGGTCTGACTTTATTATTCAGATGTATGGTAATAGAAAGAATAGAAATACATCATATTTTATTTTCTCAGGTAAATTTATTTTGCTAAGGGACAAGTAATTGCATCGGTACGCAATGTGAGTAAAAGTCACACAAGAAATACTTGTGTGACGTAAACCTATCTATCAATCCAGGGTCTGATTGTCATGGCAGCAGCTTATGCAAGGTAGTCCACACATCACCTCTCCTCCAGCAACGCACCCTCCGCTCCCCCTTTTTTAAATATGAACACCACCTGCTGCCAGTCCACAGGCTCTGTCCCCAACCTCCATGTGGCATTGAAGAGGCGTGTCAACCAGGACAGCCCAGCAGTGTCCAGGGCCTTCAGCATGTCAGGGCCAATCTCGTCCACACCTTAGCGCCTTGCCGCTGAGAAGTGACAGTGACCTCTCTGCCAGAGGTACAAGTGAGGCTCCCCCCCCGGGTCTTCAAACTGTGCCTCCTCCTCAGAGGACTCCATGGGTCAAGGCCCGGCCACCGCACGCCCTCCCCTCCCAGGTCTGGCACCAGCATGGGCCCCTGATTTCTTCCCCTGCTCTCCCAAAAAGAATCATTCATGAGGGTTTTTTGAAACACTCTTAGTCTGGTCCCTCCCCTGTGACAAGTTTGCCCTGGGAGACCCCCCCTCCCCCCCATCAACACATCTTCCAGGATCAATGGGGCACACAAACCCCTCAACCTTCTTATGGGGGCGATTCTTAGAAGGGTCCAGTATACCAATGCTATAATAAATGATGCTTGATTACAAATAAATATTAAGATAACAAACTTTTCTATGGCAGCAGAATACAAGAAAATGTACATACTGCGTTTAAGTAATTAAAACTAAAATACTATATACAGTATGAGCAGCAACAACACACAAAATTAAAAAAAGCAAATGTTACAAAATCCTACAGTTTATCCACCAACCTGAACAGTAATAGTAGTATTAGTAATAGTTCTCAGTCTTTAAAGTACTCTGTCAATCCCTATTGTCATTCAAACTTATTACCTATTTTATTTTCAAAAGAGAAATATCTGGTATTCCTCCAGTAAATCTGTTTTCATTAGAAAAGCCAGAGCTGTTATTCTTGGCGTGGCAGCGGGGCCCTGCTGGTCCAAACAGGCCCGGTAACAGCCATGGGGCTTCCTCTGAGGCAGCTGGCTTCAAGCGGTGACCAATAAACGATGGTCATTTTTTAATTTGCAGGAGTCTTTCATTGGGCTCGCTGTGGGGGTATTGTAGAACAACTGATGATTTAAGACCATCTTTGATTGGCCGGTTGCTCCCGCAGCATTCACTCACCCAGGCGTAATTAATTTGGTATAGATCAGATTCTTTTTTTTTTTGTTGTAATTAATGTAGCTCTAAAATCTAAATTAGACTCTTTGCAAAGTGTCCTCAGTGGATGGATACGCTTGGATACTCACAATGAGTTTGAATGTAGGTGTTATCTTGACCATTTGAAGGCAGATGTACAATCAGTGAATGAACACAATTATACTGTGTGTTATCTAATCAAGATGGAAAATAGTGGGGAGGAAGCGCGATTGACTAAGCTGCACACGTGAATGTATCAAGTGTGCACGTGGACGGGCCTTTTCCACAATAGCAGGAGGGATTTCTGTGGCTCAGGCACAGAACACTGCCCTCCTGAAGCTGATCACATCTCGGTGACTGCTAGACTGACATTTTTGCTTTCAGGCGTCACAAAACAAATTGTCACTCCTGTAAAGAGTCGGTCAGCGTAATGAATCTGTGAATGGCCCCACAAGCTATTGATACTCAAATAATCTGAGCCCGCAGGATTGCAGATCCTGTCTAAATGGCAGGTTATGTCAGTATTAATCTGCATTATGAGGTCATTCAAACAAGGTTGACATTTTGCCTGCCTGGATCCCCCCTCCCTGTCACTTTGTGTTTGTGATACCAGCCTATGTAAATAAGGGAGCTCTGCTCTTCTGTTCCGCCTTGCCTCAGAATTTGTTTAGGATTAGAAATCTCATTTTGCCCCGAGCCCTGCTTGCTTTAGATCAGTCAGCTCATCTGCAGATCTCGGAGCAGATAAACACAGCCGTTCTCCGGGCCTCAGCGTTTTTTACTTTCTGCAATTTGCAGAGAACCAGTATGCTCTGTTCCTGTCACATCACGGGCCGAATGGGGGAACGAGTGGTGTGTGCGTGTGTGTGTGTGTGTGTGTGGGGGGGGGGTGGTTGGGGCGTTGGCACACCTGCAGGTTGTGACACAAGTGTGCAAGGAATGGCAGAAAGAGTAAGCGCTCCCGGGGTTATCTACCTAATTTCATATCCATTCTGGGAGGAAAGCCTGGGCGCTATTGCCATCTTTACAGAAAGATTTAGAGCGAGTCAGTTGACAGGGCAAAAGGGCAAGGACAGCCTTTGTGTGGGGGATGAGTGACAAAATGAGTCATGGCCGTCAGTTGGGTTATGGAGTGTGATGAGGAACAAAGACTGTTGGCCTGTCAAAGAGCAAAGCCATTAGACCAAATCCCACTCTACCTGTCTTCACCACTGGACCTGGATTTCAGACTTTTTTTTTTTTTTTACTTTAGGCAACATAATATGAAACAGGACTTGATTTGTGCCAAAACAGGAATAAATGCAAAGGTCTGCATTCGACAATAAGCAAGAAAAAAATGGGAGGCAAATTTGAAAAGCAAGATGCTAAAGTTGAGTGATGTCTCCTGCAGCTTTTGTTTTGTCACGCTTCTTGGGTGCCGTCACGCAGGGCTACCCAACTCTGTGCCAGGCCTACATTGCTATTTCTGGATGCAAAATATGGATGTTATATAATTTCTCCTTCTGTGGCACAAGCACAGGTTGCACTCGGGGCCCCGCGCCGGCCGTGCCCACCGTGCAGAAACTGAACCGGAAGGGGCCGGTGCCGGGGCCGGGCACTGAATGTACTCGCATTGTATGGCACACCAATCTGTCGAGGCTGAGTCAGAATGGCCACCCGTGAACGCCTTCCTCTGTATCAACGCAAGCTGGCCGCTCGCTGCGAGATGTCAGCCGCTAATCTAGCATAACGGGGACTGAAAATGAAGCAGACCAGAGAGTGCCGAGGTATTAGCATTTGAGCGTAGCGCGCGGGAGGAAAAGCTTTTTAACAGCCCACTGCACCCATATGGCATTAGCACATAAAATGCCACTGTTGACATTTTGGAGGCTTGGTGCCTCTGTAAGTACAGGGCATCGATATTAGTCATTAGAGAGGGTACTTGATCCCATGTTGATGGTGAAACAGTCAAGCGCCACCTAGCCAAAGGGAGGTTGAGGCATTACTTCTGCTATTCCTTGGCTGATTTTCTGCACCGGGGGGGCTGATTGAGCGCTTACATTCTCCTGAGCTGCGAGAAATGAAATGACAAGCCGAGATAGCCGGCCCGAGATCCACCACCGCTCAAATACCTCACACATCTTTACCTCCGCTCAAAATAATTCTCTTATTTATGTGGATTTTAAATGTGGCCACTCCAGGATTATACCTCTGCCATCATTACTTCCGCTTAGCTGGTTGATACATGTCATCCTGTTGCAAATCCTGCTCTTGATAGACAAATGAAAGCTGCTTAAAGGTCAGTTAAAGGTGACAGGCACTCATCAGCTGCTCCCTGGGTCCTAGTAGGTATGCTTTGTATTGATCTGAGTTCTTCACTGAAACATTTCTTCTATGAGATTTTTGCCCGAGACCACAGGAGCCTTGATTAAACCTAGATTTACCCGTTAATTATTGTCGTGATTTTCGTCCTGGTCAACAGTCACGTGTCTCCCCCAGCATTCTTCTTCTCCGCTGTTACTTTTTCATAATCCCCATTAACTACGGGGAATAGCCTCGGAGCTAACAACCTGCATGCTGAAAATAGCAAGTTTTTGATGATTCGAAAAGTGCAATCACAGTGGACATATGTCTTTTTTACTGTTTTTCTTTATTTTGTGGCATTTTCTTTCGCAGGGAATTATCCATTTTTAATGACAATGATCGCCTCCCGATGTGCAAATGTTCCACCAAAACAACGCCTCAGGGTTTTTGTTTTTTTTCTTGTCAATGTGAGACACTATTTTCTGCCTGGAGATCTTTCGAAGTTTAATTTCAATGTAACTAAAGTTGAAGCCGTGTGGATTTGATGGATCCAGGTTTTGCAGTGCTGACAGATTGAAGAAATGTTTTTTCTGTCATGAGAAAGTGTGGATTTTGATGCAACAAACCTGGGACTGGATACATTTTAAATAAATCTGGACCAGCACTGAGGTCTTTTTTCCTGAAATCTTATGGAAATGCACAAATGTCCGAGTCGGTTGCTGCTGACATTTTCTTGCCTGTCCCCTCGTAAAACAGCAGGAAAATCACCGAAACATTCCCGGCGAGCAAGTCGGCGTATTGATGGACTCAAAACTGGAAGAATACAAACATCTTCAGAATAAAAACAGGAGCCATACACATAGAAGACGCTGATGAAGATGTCAGCTTGGAAAGACACAATACCATAATCGGAGTAGGATAGAATTAAAAAGGAAAAGCCTACAATATATTTTCCTCTCTACTTTACTTTAATCCTACCTGCTTATTATGTTTATGACGAGCGCCCCCAAAAAACAGTGACACAATATTCTGTGCGGTTATGGCGTACTTCCAATTGCACACCTCTCCCAGTGTCGAACTCTCCCTATCACCTGAGCCTTTTTCCCCGGATCTCACTTCCCCCTCCTCCCCTAAATAATCTCCAGATAAGAAATAACACAGCTGATGATTAATTATAGCCATTGTGTTTGTGGACTGATATACTCCCTCCTCACATCCATCTTTATCCCCCCCCCCCTCTTCCCCCACTATCATTCTCCTCCACGTGACCATTTGGCTCTGAGGATAGTTTTCAGAGGGACATAAAAGCTAGTCAGCTGTAAAGCTAAATGAAAGTCGTTTGCTCTGCACATAGTCTTCTAATGTAACATGCAGCTTTAGGGACTATTGGTCTTTCTGTAGTTATAAAGTAACTCATTCTTAAAGGCGGTGTTTAATAATTGAAAGTGATGGAAGGGAACAAAATTAGAATGGGCAAATTTAATGATTAAGTGTTCATTTCTTTTTTGTCCTCCATCTCCCCGTCCCCACTGTCTTCTTTCTCTCCGCTTCCTTTCATGCTCTCCCAGCATCAGAGTCTGCGCTCCGACAGACGCTAATGCAGTCGTCCGTCCGGGCATCACTCCTCATTCGGCGTGTTTTTGGTGGTTGTTGGCAGCGTTTGTCGGCGCGCGTTCTTTCGATTCGCTCAATTGATTAAAAAAAAGATGTTGTCTCATGCATTGTGACGGGGTACTTCCTCCAGAGATTGCAGAGTTATTACAGAGCGGCCGTCCGGACACCCGTTGATGTATTGTGCTGGGCTTTGGGACGGGGTGAGGAGTGGGGGGAGGGAGAGCGGGGCGTGCCCGGCGCGGAGTTAAAAAGACGGACAGAAAAACAAGTCGCCTGCGGACACACCAACTTCATCACACACCTCTCGGAGTGACGGCGACGAGGACTGCGTGTCTTCTGCCACGTTCCATCCCCTCAATCATCTTTCCATCAAACACCCCCTTACTAGTGTTCAGACGCACACACACACACACGCACACACACACACACACGTTGCCTTACTACCAGGTTGTCATAGCACTGCCGCATGGTTGTCAGTGTCAAGGAATCTCCACATGTCTGGAGCTGAGAATGTGGAGAGGATAGTTTGTGTTGTCAGTGACAACACCTTGTCTCAGTTATTCCGGGATGTGAGAGCGAACAATATTGCCGGAGCAGGAAGTCGCAACACAGCCCAGGTCGGAGGATGATCAGTGTGAACTAATGCCTGGAGTGTGAGATCATATTCGGTAACGTCGACGAGCACTGCACAGATCCAACAACAGAACAGCTTCACTACTCTCCTCTCTTCTCTACCCGCCGTCCAACTTACACGTGGAAAATATCAAACATTTGTGTCGTGAATCATTTAAATGCTATAAAGGAATTAGAAGCATTGATAATCTTTATTCTATATTGTTAACTACTCTGTTCTTAAATATGTGCACATGGTAGTGATTTAGGCATTCACTTAATTTTCCTCATATGAAAATCATCTCTCCCCCCTCAGGGCTTCAATTTCAAACCACACTTTGAAAAAGAACAAATACATCCAGCATTTAAAAGAGCCACACTCTCAAAATTCAACACTCTTTAAAAAAAGAAAGAAAGACAGAAGCAAAGTGAGCCAGAATCCAGGTGCATGGGAAAAGCGGGGAAATGCAGGTCAGTAGACGGGGAGCGCTTGAAGTGCATTTGTTTTACTGGCACTGTTCTCTTCCTCTGTGATTGTGTTGAAGCAGTGACTGTGTTTACTGCAGCCTACTTTTTTTTCCTACGTACCCCTGCGCTGGCACAAGATGAAGGTAGTTTTCCAGGGCTTTCTTCGCAAAGTGTGGCGTTTGAAAATGTCCACGCATTCACTTTGACTGCGTTTTGATTCTGAAATGTTATTTATGTTGAGTTTCTTATTCTCCGTTGCTTATAATTGATCTGATATCATGAAACGTAATTTTGAAAGCTCAAATCTTGTATTTGAGCCATATTGAAGGTATAAAGAAACGAGATTTCGAGAATTAAGTTGCAATATTACAAAAATATATATTTTTTTAGGGAAATAAGCAGCAGGGAGAACCCTTGCTCAGTTCCACTTCTTCTGGATTCAAAATCTTGATTACAAATCAATTTCTTGAGAAACTAAGAAACCCCCTTTTCACCCTCTGTGTCTTTCTTTCCTTGGAATAGACAGGTTATTGCACAATCTTTTAAAAGTCCTGATACTTATGATAATGTGGTGCTGATGTGAGAAAAGATTAGTATCGCAATCACAAATAACCAAATAATTAAGGTATATATATATATCAAATATTTACTCACGAAACAGACTGATCTTCAGATATTCCTCCTCTAAAATGACATGTAGCCAAAAATGACGACTTCATTCTTGCAATATTGCAACTTTATTCTTGAAATCTCATTTTTTCTTCTTGTAAGTGGCCCAAATACAATGTTTGCATCAGAATTGCGATCAGCTCTCCTTGTTGTCTTTTATAACAATATGTAATGAGTGAGCGTTAAAAAACAAACGCGGTGACAACATATGCAATCTCAGATGGTTGATTTGTATATGGATCAGAACATCTTGTCTCGATCTCTCGGTGGCAAATACGCCGGAGAGAAACACGCTTTGATTTCTTTTCCGTCTTATGTGTCAAGTAAAATGTTATCAAATGGAAATTCAGATCGGCGATCCTACGCCTAATGAAGTCAGAACAGAGAGGACCTGAGGCTAAAACCACCTCTCTGCATTTTATCGTCATTGTAAGATTTTTGTGATCTCTTGACTGCCTCGTGTTATACAGTATGTGAAATGGTCTTCCTGCTGTCAGAGAATCTCAGAAATCATCTCCATTTAGATTCGCTGTTTGTTCCGGCAGCCTCATGCATTGTAAAACCATTGTCTGAGTAAATGACGCATCTCTCACGGACTGGAAAACCCATCTGCTCAATCATTTCATGCCACCGTACCAAGCGTTTCCAAAACATGCGACACAAGTCCCCGAATTTACTGAACTTCAACGCTCGCCCTCTTAGATGAATTTAACCTTTTTAACCCCCTTTTCTGTTTCACAGCAATATGGGCTCCTGCTATAGGGAGGCATGAGGACAGACTCGAGCAATCAGGAAATTGAATCTCACATGCCCATGACAAAAGGAAGTGTCCAGATGACCTCTAATTGAAAAGCCATCCATTCATCGCCGCCGTCATGTTCTCAAGCCATAACTGATGCAGTTTTCCTTCAGCTCCGCCCCGGCACCTCCCTCCCCGCGCCTGTATCAGCAGCAGATGTTTGATCGGAGATAAGCGCACGGGTCAATGTCGACCTCATCACAACGGACCCGGTCTCGCCCATCATGCCAATAACTGCCAGGCGACGGGACCTCCCCCTTTGCCGCGCGCTGATTGACAGCTCTCCACTGACGAGGTTTATGGGGGTCAGGACCTTCCTCTCTGTCACCTCTAATTGGAGCACCGTGCCATTAGTTGGCGGACCCAGACCTTGGCTTGCAGCGAGTGGACCGGCCCTCCTCTGTGTGAGAGGCGATGAAAACCCTCTGATGAATTATCCACAGCGCGGCCGCCTTCCTGTTACGGCCAGGCGAGCGTTTTTGGGTAATTGAAAGAGAGCTACCTCACATGGGCGGTTCAAAAGGCAAATATCCGAGTAAGTTAAGGCGACTAATCTCTAAACAATCAAACGAGTTAGAATAATTGACCTTCAGGCTGTGTTACACTGTTAACCTGTCCTGCTGGGATTTAAACCTCCAGTGTGACCCCCCCCCCTCGCTGCTACGCCCGTGATTCCACGCTACACGCGTCGCCTCGCACACAAACACGGCAGGAGAGCTGACAACATTTGCATAAGTCCGTGTAACCGTGTAAGTGTGCGACCCCCGCCAAGCAGAGGTCAGGAGAGAACCCATTAACCATTGAGTGTGGGGAATGTGCAGCAGGAGAGCGGCTCGCTGTTTCCAGGACTATAAATATTTCCCATACGGCAGATCGTGGCTTTGCGCTGGATTACAGAGAAAACTTATAATTAGCATGAAAGGCCAGCAGGGGGAGTAGGGGGGGGGGGTATGAATGGACAAGGGGACTGACCTCTGCTATCTCTCCCAGGCACGCCTATTGCTTATCTGGGCTCCATGGCAGAAATGTTTATGTATAACTTAAGCAGTGCGGAGATGTGCGCCGCATAAGCTCCTGTGTGACAGTTCAATTTCTGAACTGGTTTTTTGATTAAGGCGAAAGGCGGGAGAAGCTTTGGGAAGAAGTCTTGACTGACTCCAAACAGGTTTTCACACAGAGGTGACAAAACAGTCAGTTCATTGTCACACAGTTTCCAACCTGGCTTTTTGTGCAGGCAAAAGAAAGGAAAAAGTTCCATAATGTTCTGATGAATTGATTGTATCCCTGTCACCAAAAACAATTAGACAAGGACAGTTTGAAGTAAAGTCCAGATGGATTTTTGGATACCTCTTCATTGCTCATGTCCTAGTTTAACCCTCGTCAGCATTTTATTTACTCGACCAGTGAACCCTGGCCGTTCTGCACCCCCGCACTGAAGCGTTTGGCACCAGGAATTTCATTTCAACTTTTATTTAACCGACACATTACTTTGATTGCTTGTGCCATCTCCGGGCTGGAAATTCCACACAGAGCTGTGTGTGATTTCCGGGTGTATTTTTTTTCTGCAACAGTAAATAACAAAAATAAGATAAATCACATAAATAAAAACTGGCAGTAGCATAAAAAACAGATGTATGCAGATGTTTGACAACAATGAATCCGTCCACATGTGCTCTGACTGGACCCCGTTCCTGCAGCGAACTATTTAAACCCAGCTTCCAGTGACTCTGCCAGGAAACAAGAACAATTAACACTTCTCTGCAATTAGTTTTTTTTTTTCCCTGCTGCTTTTAAAAGCCCTGCTTACGAAGCCCGATTTGGACGCTGGTGAACTTGTTAATTACAGGTCAGATCTCCCAGCTTCACAGATTGCGTTTGACCAACTACATGATGATCTAAATACTGACGGCATTTGAGCCTGGAAATCACACTACGTAGCAATGAAGCAGCCTTTTCTCAATTCAGCTAATTCAGTGTTCATGTCCTCATTTAGTTTTTATGGCCCTAAACTGATGGTGAAGGCTGCATCTTTGCATGAAAGATCCTACACAGGTAGTGATGATATTATGAACAATAAAGGTGCAGACACCACAGCAACTAGACAGGAAGTTTCCTATACATGTAAACTGTTATGAAAATCAACTTTGATCCCTTTTCTTTGAATTGATTTGAGGGAGAATTTTGTTTCACTTTCTTTAACTTTGTGAGATAGGGCGTTTTTTTTTTTTCTGCGTTATTTTTATTGTTTTTTTCGTCAGTGAAACATTACTTGAATCTGTGTCAATATCGCTCCCTTCGATCTTTGATCGTCAGCAATTTTTTGCAGGCTAAGAGCGCTAAAAAACTAACTACATTTCCCACAATGCATTTCACCTTTACCGCAAGTATTTCAGCGAATCGCAATCTTTTTCATCAGTTACATGTTTTGAAAACGTGGATTAGACACAAATGTCTCATCCAGCTCTACAGGGAGAAGCACACACTTGGTCTTAAAGGTGTATACATGCATTTGTTGCATTTAGTCTAAACAAGTTAAGGAGCTGAGTCTGCAAAGTAGTGAATTATTTTATTGACTATAAGGCAGAGTTATGCGATCTAGTTTTATATTGTCATAGTACTCAAGCTCTTTATTTCCCTTTTGTTTGTACTCAAGTAGAAATGATTTTGGCTGGATAAAAATATAAAGTGGTCATTTCTTAAGTATTTCTTTGTCAAACCCAGCATGCGGCAATCTGAACTTTTCATTTGAAATCGGACTTGTCTTAGTTTGATAAGTATTTACGTGCTCATGTTTGGCCACATCAAAGTTTGGCACAGTTGCGATAAACCTGAAGTGAAAATCGGCCGTGTAATCACAAATGGATTATGCAAATTGGAAATCAATTGCATCCCCCCCTTGTTTTCCAGAAAATACCGACTTTGTTTCTGAAAAAGAAAAAAAAGGCTTGTGGCCATCGAGGTGCAGGGAGCCAGCGGGGTTCCTCATCTCCCTCCAGCGGGTAACGAGCTTATTTCCCGTACGTAGCCAGGTGCATGTTTTAAGATAGAGCCTTAACAGCGTGGCGTGGCGGTGAATTTCAATTGAGCCGAGCCCAGGTTCAATAACTCTGTTATGAATGCAGCCCGTGATGTTGATGGCATCCATATCACGCTCAGAGGGACGAGGGGGAAAAAAAGAGCCTGACATCTGTTTCAAGCACTCTCCAGCCTTTACATCTCCCCACAAAGTCATGGGTTGGAAGCTGCTCGTCTGGCTTCCCTAGATTAAAATGTGTCAACAAGCTTAACTGCTGGCTTTGAAATTTGCCTCTCTCCCCTTTTGTAATTCCCCTGATGGTTGGCGAATTTTCATTTTCTTAAGCATATGGTTAACACAATCATAAAAGCAGGACTTCCCGTGATAAAACGCCGGCCTTTCTCTCCCCCCCCCGCCCCAAGATGCAACCTCAGTGTAGGTGATAGATTTGATGTAAACAACAACACAATATCACTTATTGACTGATTCATGTTTGAACAGGATTGGATTCAACGATGACTACTTTTTCCAATTCAGCACTGTTGATTGTTGCTTTGCTGGAAATATTAAGCCACGTTCATTCCCCTGTGCGCGATGGTCCCACACAGTGGTTGTGAAGAAAGAAGGGTTACTGTTTGCTATCAAGCCAGTGCTTTGGCTACCTCATCCTTTTTGGACTTTTTTTGGGGGGGGTTTTTGTTGGTTTAGTTATGGGGGATTACTCTTTTTTTTGGACGAGCTTTAAAGACTATAGTGGGAAGGGGAGAGGGAGAAGCAGCTGGGCTTAAGGATAGGATAAAACGTGGAGTGGAAATAAAAAAGATGGTGAAACAGACACAGAGGTGTTCAGTTGCTCGGGAAACATTTCCTTTCTCTGTTGACTTCTCCTTTCTTTTACCCCGGCTGAAGGTCAGGATAAATAATCGATGGCATTAAAAAGAGCTCCCTCTCTCCGGTCTATTGTACCTGAGACTCGGTCCCCTTTGACAATTAAAGGCCCCTGAGTCATTAATGTGCAAGTAGGCTGGGAACATTGTTCCTCCTGAATGAGTGGAAATCCAATGCAGGCTTGAGGTTTTTGCCACAGGTCGTGACATTGACAGGAGGGGGGGGTAAAGGCTGCAAGATTTGCTGGCACGCCGACATTGCTCACTCATAAAAAAGCTAAAGAGAGAGCGCCACACTCTCAGACATCCCCCAACCTCTTCACCACTTGGCTTTACAGTTGTTTTTAAAACCGAGCGAAAACAATTACGGTGGCCGCCGGTAGAAGAGGCGGGCGGCGAAAGCGGCTGAGGCAGAGACGGAGGGGGCGCAAAACAAAATGTGAAGGCTGGCTCCTTTTCAGCGCACTGTGTCACTATCAATAGTGACACCTTGAACAATTCAGTCAGTGATATTGAAAGTGCTGCGTGTCAGCAACCCTGGCCGTGACACTCCCAGAAGGCAGCAGCTCCCCCGGTGGCAGGTCACACTATAAAAAGAACAATCAGAGAGGCCTGATGGAACTAATTTCATCTGGTCTTTAATGTTCCCATCCCTCCCTTCTTCCACTCACCCATCCTAGTCCCCCCCCACCCCACATACACACAAACACACACTTGTGCATGCGTGTACACATATTCATGCCTTGTTGTCTGTACTCCCGCTCCCTCTCGTGCTCCCCCCTTTGTCGCTGCGTGTCTGTTTCTCCCCTGTCTGTCTCACCTCTCCGTACCCTCCTCTCTCTCTTTCTCTCTCTCTCTCTGTCTCTCTCTCGCTCCATCTCATCTCGTCGCTCCTCTGTTCTCGTCAGGCTTTCCTTTTACCTTTTGCTTTGCAGTCACGTTTCATCTCCGTGCATGACTCATTCTGCTCAATAAGCTCCAAAGTAAGCAGATTTGTCCATCCTCTCTCTGTCTCTCCGTCCCCCCCACCCCACACCCCCCCCACTCCCCTCCTCCCTAAGAGGGCGATTGTGATTCACGGAGGAAACCCTTCAGAGCAAATATTCTCTGGGCATTTCATGTATAAACATGCCTGACTTTTTATCACCGCGGGGCGGGGGGTTGGGGGAGGCAGAGAAAAAAAAAGAGAGAATATGCAGAAAAGCTTTGTGTAATGCAGCGATTCAATACGTAACAACCAACAAATGTTTTGATGCATCGGCCTGAGCCGTTCGGTCAACTTAATGCCAAGTGTGATAAACAGATTAGTCTCCAGATGATGGCCTCGAACGAGTTTCCTCCGACGCTTAAGGCCGAATCGTCATCCCGGGCTAATTTGTCGGGATTTTGCCTGCCAAGTGCCCGACTGGTGATGAAAGGAGTCGGCCCCTTTAGCATTTAGACAGAAATAAACAAATCCACGCTCTCTAATAATATAAATATATATATGCATGCTTTTTAACTGGATGTGAAATCCTCCCTCCGAATGGCATTGTCAGGATTGAGGGTCAGAAAATGCAATCTGAGATGAATTAAGAAAAGCAACTTCGGTGTCATATACGCACAGAACACACTCCAAGAGCATTAGCATTCTCACATTTGCATAACAGTCCTATATATACATATATGAAGTGTTGTGGAGAGCTAGTGGAGTGACTAACCTGTACAGAAAGGCATCAGAACGAGTGGGTTGTTTCCAACCGGAGGGGGTGTAGCGGATGTAATCATCTCGCAACATGGCAGACAGCGACACAAAGATGTTTCTTTTTTTCTTTCACCCTTTTCTTCCATCAGCCGCCCCGGATCCTAAATTATAAGAGCAACTCATTAGGAATGTTGACAATATAATATAACGCGAGTCTGGCAGCGCTCAGCAAAAAGTGCCTCACTAAGCAATGCAAACAACAACTTCAATTATGTATTTTTTTTTTCCTCTCCCCCCTCTCCTCTGTCACACAGCCATTTATTGCCCCAGATGATGTACAGTATGCTGCACGGGGACATACATATGGAACGGCTTGAGGACTTTAGATTAAAATTGATTTTCCTCCCCTTGGGAAGTGGAAAAAGTCAAAAATTGTTACATGCACATTTATGAAACAGATTTAGTCTGTTGACATTGAAGGCTATTTGATAAGTAATTAAATAGCCTTTTCCCAAGACAAGGTGACAGGTAACTCTTTGTCATTCCCCCCTGTGTACAGTAATGATGATATACAGTGCCGAGCTTGTTGTTTTGTGCCTGATTCGATAAAGGGAATAGATCATATTTTGCGGTTTGCACCAGAGGATTGCGTCAGAAATCGTCCGTTGTGGTCATTTGTGCCAATTATCGGAGAGTTTCAGGCCCGGGACTGTGACAGAAAAGAACGGGAGATGTATGCAATATGTCAATTAATATACAGCCTGCGTCTCAGGCTCTAATGTGTTTATGTCTGCGAGCTGTGGCGGCGGTGTGCAGGGAGACACTTGGCGGCGGTAGCACCCTCCGGCTGGCGGGGTCCTCTGATTAATGAGTTATCCCAGCCTCGTAGCCTTGGACGGCCAAGAGGCCACACATCTGTGTGTCACTCAGGTCTGACATCTTCTCCCGGCCCGGCTGCCGCGCGCTCGCCAAGGGATTCTCCAGATGTTCCAAGGTTTCTGCTCGCGGCACGGGGGCCACCGTCCCCCAGTCACCATTGTGACATTGCGTTTGTGACACCTGAGTCGGCGTTGTAACTTTCCAGCAAAGTTTGTAGTATATCAAAGCAGCTTGGCCTGTGGCTCCTGCACTTCCAAATGCTTTATCAGTTTGGTTCCAGATGTTGATTTGGCTTGCAGGGCGTTGAGGTGTGTGTGATACAGGCAGCTGCCTATGACGCGAGACATGTTTAGTTTGAGATTAATTTGTGTTGTTGGCCTCCTCAGTTTAATTGCTTGCTTGCACCATAGAGAAATATGTAATTTCAGCCTTTTTCCTCGCTGTCTTACATGAGGCAGCTGGACCCGAGTTCAAAATAGGACCTGTGGGTATCAAGTATCAATAGCCTGTGATAAAAGTTCAGCAAGCAAAGCTAATATATTGTTGCTCTTCCCAAAAGGGAGGATAATTTATAAAACCCTGTCCGCGGCTTCCTTTTGTGCACGTAGTCGTTTTCACGCCGCAGCCGCAGCTTCCAAGCAGTTACTGTATGTTGATGCCATTTTTATAATAATCTCAGTTTTCCCTTATTTCCCACAAATAAAGGAGGGGGAAAAAAACTCATAATGGAATTCAGCCAAGGCATTGGATTATAAATGAGGTCTGTGCCAGGCTTCATAACGTTATTTAGATTCCTGTGTACAGAGACCCGTGTTCCAACTCCCATCAGCACTGCGACAGAATCAAATGTGAATATAAGCTGATATAGGGAAATTGGTTTGTAATGTGCTGATGCTTTGGAGACCTTGTGCGCGGGCAGAAAAAAAAAAGAGAGCGAGAGAGAAAAAAGAAACAGCAGTTCTTTGGCACATGCAGAGTGATGTTTTAATTACTTGAACTGGAATGATAACAACCTCCCCTCCCATCCCAGAATGAAACAAATTAAAGGGTTACACTGAAGTCACCTCATTTTTATTCCTTTTTTTTTCTCCGAAGGAAGGCCTGGTTTTGTCATCGCACCATGTTGGATATAGGGCTCTGTAGTATTTGTTCATAAGTCACTTTAAATGTTCGAAATGTCTACTTGTTACTTGTGGCATTTGCTAACACGGAGCGCGGCGCCCTGGCTGTGATAAACCTGACAGAAAAAGACAAATTCAGACCGATGGAGACTGAGTAATGTGTGTGTTTTCAGTCTGAGGACCTTTTTAGTCAAGTCTCGCACCATACTACATAATGAATGTGTCCACACCAAATAACCAGAAATAAGCCTACTCATTACCCAGCCTTTTAATTTTTTCCATTTGATGTTTTAAAACGTTGCTGCGCTTTGATCACCCGCTGCCTAAAAAGCGATGCCATTTGCTTTTTCAATTTTCTGCAACTTGTAGACATTAGTTATCAGTGGCAGTAAACAAACGGGCCTGTTTGCATACTTGTACTGCGTTTGCATGGCTGAGCATGGCGGTGCTTTGTCTCATTTTATTACATACAGCGAGCTGCTTATCCGACGATGTCACGTGGAGCGAGTTGTCCGGCGCGGGGATGACTCAGGCACCGGGGCGACGCACAACTGCTCACATATGCATGTGCCGATGACAAACTGTGTTATGATAAGCAGAGGGGATTCCAGCGCCATAAAAAGCAACACACCCGCTGAGTTTATTTGGGCAATGCGCTCGTTCCCTTTTTCCTCGGAGCAGACTGATACCACTCCCGCGTCTAGGTCAAAACCAGGAGTGTGAAAATGACAATTGGCTGTTTTATAGGCGGTTCGGTGCCAGACTTTTTCTTGGCTGCGACCGGGGGACCAGTGTTTCCAAGAAATGATTTGTGGTGATTTGTTGTTTTTTTACACTCTGTTCTATTTTAGCACAGAATAAACAGTGTTTTATTTTTGTAAGCTTTATTGGTGCTTGTACGATGATTTTGTTACGTTTGGGCAGAGCCGTGCTGGCTGTTGTCCCCAGTTTCAAGTCCATGTTAAGCGAAGCAATCCCACTGCTGACCCCACCTACATACTGTTCTGTAGAATTTGCAGCATCTTGGGTCCAGAGTCGTGACAATTACAAACATTCTCGACAACAAGTAATGAAATAACCAGTCAGAGCCATGGCTGAGGATTTCTACCTCAACACTGCAGTGAGAAAATGTCATTCTGAATAAAACGGATTCACCCAGGGTTTGTGATGTCACAAACCTAAAAAAAACTATTCTGTCAGCTGGTGGGTGGAGCCCAGTAGCTGGAGAAGGCTTCTCAGCTGCAGGTGGCGCTGTGAGGGCGGGGCCATATTGGCATATTCATACATGGCAGTCACAATATGAGGAGGAAAAGCCATTTTTTGCAACAAGGAGAGTTTCATCATGTTTTAGGAGGTGAAATAGCCTCCTGGATAAAATCTTTTTCCTAAAACATGTGATGGAAAAGTATTCGACCAAAGAATGGTGTCAATCTTGTCATCTAATTATCAGCGAATCTATTTCCCCAAATGTTCCTGTAACTTTTATTGTAGAAGCTAAATTGGGGCTGTATAGCACAGATATGAATGAGGTAGCAGGTCAAGAATAATACATCTTTTAACCCTCAACATTAAAAAAGCCAAATAGAGATTATTTATGACAGTATAAATAATATATAAAATAGACTTCCTGTTGGGACACACAGGCTAAACAGAAACGTATGGCTTTTGACAGCATTGTGGGAAAGTGAGACTTCACTTCATCCTCGCGCAAAAAAAAGGACCCATGACTTCAGCACTTTGCCAAAAATGGCTTCTATCGTATAGTTCACTTTGCTAAGAACATGGAAGCAGGGGAAAAGCAGTATGACACGTCTTGAGCTGTTGTGCGGAGATGCAAGACGTGTCGGTTTTTCCACCTTTCTTGTTAGAAGGTTAACTTTGGGGAATTTTGATGGAGGCAAAACAGCGCCTGTTTTGGCAGCCAGCCCTGGTACGCCTCAGAGGCTGGTCGCGAGAAAACAAGCAGCGTTTTTTTCCCCCCGCAGCTCCAACCTGATTCACATGCTCCACGGCGTAACATGCAAACTGAATAGGCGAGGTGTCTAATCCAGCCATTAAATGTAATTGAGACTGAAATGCTGCATTAGAGCCAGTCTGTAGGACTGAGCTCAGAGACGGAAATTGTAGGGATTAGAAACATCTCGAATATATGTGTGCGTTTGCTAAGACATCTTTTTTTTTTTTTTACGCAGTCAGAAAATACTGCAGAAAGTCCCTCAGTAGAACATCTAAAATTACCTTGTCAATCGCGCAGCAGACGAGTTTTCTGCTCGTCTCGCTGGCTCACAAAGAAAAAAAGGGGATGTGAAGGGGTCAAAACAAGCTGTGTTTGGGTGGCTTTCATGCCCACGTGTCTAATGGATGGTTTTAATGAGAAGGGGTTATGACGCCTGATTTAGAACCACAGTGACAGCCAGTCAGAGGGTGGGGGGGCATAAACTCCAAAAACTGCACTACCATCATTTGTTGTCGTGATGCCGACACCGTTCCAACTAAAATAGCAGCAGAAAAACTGCAAGCGAAATCAAAGTCCCCCTCCATTTGTCTTTCTCTAAAGTTGTCAGCTTTCTGTCAGCGGTGGGCTTAAGAGTTGCACTCGCAGGTTTGGCGACGTGAACCTCGGCTTTCCGTCGAGCTTTGAGAAGAACAGAGGAACAATTTGTCAGAGCAGTATCTCTTCTGCGTTTTTTTCTTTTTTAACGTGGCGAAATTAGCACAGCGGAGGGAAACGGAGAGGGAAAAAGGCGAGCTGCTGAATGGTTGCACGATGGAGTGACGAAATGAGATGGTGTAAAGATAAATCATCTTATGGATCTCGAGGGTAATACACATTGCAAATGGACGGCCCTTCTTTGATACTCATATTCCCCGGGAAACGCAGGCGTAATGTTGTACTGGGGGACGTGTTGCGGTCGGAGGAGGGGAGGTGGTGGTGGTGTGACTAGGGTTTTGATGCTCTTCCGTTGTGAAATGGAACGTCTGAATACATTTGCATCGTCGAGCTGAGTTAACGTTTGCTAGCACAGCTGCCATAATGAAATGCATGCAGCTGTGCTTCTGTATTACTGTTGAACAAGTGGTTTATATTATTGCTAAGATCCGACTAATCATGAAACATACTCACGCCAGCTGAATATTCCCCGGCCTGCAGGAGAAAACACAGACTTTATCACTCGATCGCTGAAAATGACTTGAGCGAATTTTGCTCCGATACTTTTATTTTTATTTTTTCTCGCTAAGGGGGTTTGACGGAATCATCAGCCCCAACTGTGATCTCATCAGACGGGGGCGCAGGCGAGGAGTGGCAGAAGGACCTCACCTATTTACCCAGAAGCGGTCTGTCTTCTTTATCTCGCCTTGTATTTCAATCACGAGGCATTTTTTCGGGGGTTTTATTTCCTGCGCCGCAGCTAAACGCTTGACCCTCATCAGTGCAGTCAAGTCGTCTGTCTTTATCAAAAAGCTGCTACGTACACCGGCTTTCTTTTTGGACTGATGATCTGCCAACTGTTATTCTGGACTGGTAGAAATTCAAAAAAAATACAGACATCAAGGCATGCTGCTAGCCAGTGCTGTATTACACCGTAAGCAGCCTCCCAGCAGAAGTGAGGGGAACTTAATGGGGATCTCCTTTCTATTTAGAGCAAACATGCCACCTTGTTAGACGACTACGTTCCCCAATGATCATTATTACAAGTCCAAACCCCCCTCGGCCCGGCACACGTGTGCACACCCACTTACATACCCATCCTGGATATATAAGCCGTGGGTAATTATAGCGGGGAAGCGTGTCTTAGTGGAGCTGTCAGAACTGTAATTGCTAGAGGGGTGGTGGGCTATCGAGAAGTGAATCGTGCTGCAAGTGCAACACTCGCAAGTGGCAAGCGACTTTGATTATAAGGGAAGGGGCGAGAGATGGAGGTTATCATCCAACCCCTCCTCATGTCTTGCATGTCTTGAACAAGGCTGTCTATTTAACACCAGATAAGGAGGATGCTTTGGCAAAGTGGCACGGTAAATACTCGCATGCATTACCTTGACTGTGAAGTGGCCCCTTTCTTCCCCCGGCTCCTCTTCATCACTTTCTCTCACTCTTTCACAGAGGATGGTCATGCCAGAGTGTTTAGTCTAGGGGAATATTACAGTGCACTTGTCTGGGCTTACAAAGGGTAGCGTCCATACCTGTATCACATCAAACACGGGATGAAAAACACCTCGTCCTGTTAGAAGACGCTGCCATGGGTAAATGTGTGCACTAGTGTGCTCACTCAGCTTTGCCGTCATGAATTGCCCATTTCTGTGCCAGAAGCTTTGGGGAAAGGAAAAAAAAAAAAAAAATAGAGAAAGGGATTGAACTGGAGCCAAAAATGGGATTTTAATTTCTAAGAAATTTGTGTGTGTGTGTGTGTGTGTGTGTGTGTGTGTGTGTGTGTGTGTGTGTGTGTGTGTGTGTGTGTGTGTGTGTGTGTGTGTGTGTGTGTGTGTGTGTGTGTGTGTGTGTGTGTGTGTGTGTGTGTGCGCGCATGGGGGAGTTAGAGGGTGGCAGTGAGAGGAGAGTAAAAGATGAGAGAACAGGAACGATTTAATATATATATGTATATACCTAGGATGAGGGGGAGAGGACTGAAATCATGACTTTGAAATGGACAGTGAGCGTCTTCGCATTGGAGATTGCTTGTGAAAATTACAAGTCATAATGTCATCAGGAAATCAATGGGGACTTTAAAGGTAATCATAACAGTACAGTGTGTTAGAGCTGGAGCCAAATTGCCACTTGGTTTGCTCCATTCCTTTCAGCAGATAATTGCTCTGGACAACCTGAATCAAGTCCATTCAAGCCGAAACACTTTACATACATCTCCCCGTGCCATGAACCTAATTGCATTTCAAAAAAGTTATTGTGCCACAACACCAAATATTGATTGAATGTTAAACATGCAATCTGCGAGTGTAAGCAGGGAAGCAAAATAGCTAATTCGATTTCAATCAGCAGGGTGTGTGTGTGTGTCTGTGGGGTGGGGGGGGGGCACAAGAGTCTTTGGGTGGACTAACCTCTCCTGTCACAACCCAGTTTGAATGGAGAGAGGGAAAGTCGCTGCATGGTTAGCTTTAGAATTCGTCAAAATATCTCAATTGTAAGCTTTTATGAGGAGAGAATGAAATTAATTGAAAGTGGCATACAATTGGCCAGCATTAACCTAGCGTGAAATTTGTCTTCAGCCACCCTGGGCAGCGGCGAGCACCAACTTTGCCGCATTGTCTTCAGGGTGATTGGAGGATTCGTAATTGGTTATGATCATTATGGCGCGAGGTGGCTGCTCGCCCAACCTTCCAAATATCACAATAACTAGAGATGGGCAGTTTCTACGACACCATTTTATAAATGAATCGATCAAAACATAAATCTACTGATTAATGATGAGTAGACATCATTGATAAGCACAGAGTTGGATATGACAACATAGTGTTAATGTCACCCCTGCACTATTGTATTAGTCAGTATAGTGTCAAGCTAAATCTAGATGTTTAATTAAGACTTCCTTATTGGCCTTTTTAAGATAAATATCTACCACATGATCCAGTGCAACAAAACAAATCAAATGTCTCGTTCTGCATTGAGTTAAAAATATTTATGGATTCCATCAAAAACAAAAAATCTTAAACGCTTTCAAGTATCTAAACTAGTTAATTGTCAGTCTCTGTATCCATGGCAACACAATCATTTTTGACACATCTTTGCATTCTTGATTCAATTCAATTTGCATATAATCATATTTCATCTGCACAGTGTAGAGTTTTGGCATTTCTTTGGGCCCCAGTCACCAACAATGGATCCACATGTGCAGCACGTGAGATGTTTTTAATTAACGATTGCACGCTGTGTCTTCAGGTTTCCAGGTCAGGACTACGGCGCTGGGTGTTTTCACTTCGGGAATTGGAAGGTGCAATTTATTTGTCATCTACGAACAAGTCAAGATATGAACTGATGCAACTGTGAGTTTAACCCAATTAATTACACATCAGTCAGTTTTGTCTGTGTTATAGTTTGAATTCCAGACTTTAAAGAAAAACTTCCATGATGTAATCTGACCTGGCCTGAAGTTAAGTAGGCTTTACCCACCCCCCTTTATTTCGCCCTGTTTGAATTCATGTCGCACTTGTCAGATTTGTTTGTGCGGCTCGGCACAACATTTGCAAAAGCCTCAGATGATCAAAACTCGTGTAAAGTGCTGATACGCTGAGCAGACTGTGGCATTAATGTTGTTTATGTCTCAGGGTTGTCTGGAACTGAAACTAACATTTGAAAATCAGCATGCATGTATGAAATTCAAATTGTCCAAAAAGTAATTTACATCAAATAGAGGATCTCAGATGGTTGGAGTTTGCTTGTGAGCGGCTCCCTGCTGTGCGTTTGGTATTTCATCAGAGATAACTTTGTCTGTTTACCCGAGCAGCGCCACTCGGTTTCTGCCGCATGCCAACTTATTACTGGAGACACTTGTAGCAGCTCTCAGCAAACATCATATTGTCACACATGGGCACCAATAATTGTGAACTCCACAAAGCATGGACGTGCTGTCGAGGCAGGGCCTTGCAAAAAATCGCAGCTGCCACCGCCGCCGCCCGCCTCCCGCCACGCGGAAGAAGGATTCTGTTTGCGCGAGATGAAGGGCTGCCTCGCTGTCACGGGAACCTAACCATCTCTGATTGCATTCTTCAAATGGTGTGTTTTCATATGCTGTTGTTTTGAACAGATGTGTTGTTTGGAACAGATAAGAGCTAAAGCGTGATGTGTACATGCATTATGGCTGCCTTTTAATGTTGTGACTCCTTCTCCTCACGTCCTCTCTCCAGCTCTCTCCTGTAACAGGTTCCAATGCGGAGCTCTCGCTTTATGTTGTTTGCGGCTGCTTCTGAGTTTGTTGCCTTTTGAAATGGAAACTTTCTTATTTTCCTCCAGACCTCCTTGACGTAGACTTTTGCTCACTGTTGAGGCCTCATTCTCGTTTCATGATAATCAAGTAATACACAAGACACTTCCTCCGCGATTCCCTCTGTGGAACTACCGCACATAATCTAATGCACAGACTCTAATGGTACTATAAATATTATGCATTCTGCGAAGCTGGGCCACTGTGTAATCTGCTCATTAGGGATTCGTCAGTTGCTTGACTGATGGATCATGTTGGAAGGAAAAACAGGACCAGAAATGATAGTCTGGCGCACACAGTTTCCCCTCCTGTGAAAGTGCCGTCTTCCCTCCCATGCACGCCAATCTTCATTTCCTTCCCCATTCAACTACCAGGGGGCAACAGACGGCATTCAATCATCACAGGACCTGATAGCTGTAAATTGTATCCGCGCACCGAAAAATGCATAATCAACAGCGGTACTTTCTTATTCATAATCTTCTCTGTGACTCCTTTCGCTTTAATGCATTCATATTCAGGTTCCTATAGGCGGGGGGGGGAGCACTGTGTGATTACAGGCGATGCTTTGAGCACTTGCTGAAATGCTGTGATCCCCCTCTCTCTCCCCCCATCCCAGTTGTCTTTATTTCTCTTCTGTTTGGTCAGTGTTCATTATTAATGGATTGGCATTCCCCCTGATTTCCCACTATACATCCTTCTGCTCCCCGCTTCTCATACGACACGCACAACTCTGTGCAGCTCACAGAGCTCACCTGACTGTTTTGCATGTTCAGCGCACGATTAGACTGTGTGTTTGTGAGGCATGCCATGTATACAGTCATCTTTTTATAGTGGTTGTCGCGTCACCACAGTTCACCTGGCTGGATCAGGGTAATGTTATATTCATGAGGCGGCGTACAGTAGTCTTTCTTCTTTTTTTTTTCTCGACAAATGGCCCTCGTGGCGACATTGGAATTCATTTTTGCAAAGGCTGCACGCGGACACACATGACATCCCGCTGTGAGACATTAGGAGGCTGTTGTGCCTCCTCTTAGCCACAACAAATATTTTTGGAATATGTCGAGGAGCAGGATTCCTGTGTTTATGTGAAATTGAGTGCACTAACCGGGTCACTGCAGACATAAAAAAAAAGGGGGCCCTGATTATGCATGCTGCTGCTGTGCATCACAATTACGCATAACGCTGCACAATTTTGTTCTTGTTGCAAACAATCAGAGGCATATACATATTGTAAGGCTTTGCATGTTTTCTATTCCACTGGTGATTATGTGTTCATACTGTACATTTGCGAACGGAGCGTTGCATTTGCATTATTTGTTTTTAGTCCAATCTAGAAATGTTCATTGACACTTATTTTACTGCTGTGTGTAGTTTTTCTGAAATGTGTCTACACTCCACTATTATGCTCGCAGCGAATATTCACCTTGCCTCCCAGAGAGTTCTCTGTCTAGATTGAGTAATTTACACACACAAGTCCTTTTCTCTTATACATCTTAGTTTGTCACATTTGCATGCAAACATTTGCTTATTTTTTATTAAACATACGATATGTCTCTCAATGCCACTAGGGGTCACTCAATCAAAAATATATAACATAGGCCTAGTCAATTTTTGACATTTTGATGAAGAATTGTTACATATTAAATCTTAAAACACAATTCTTTCTTAATTGATGCAGACACAGAAGAGAATGTCAAAACCATACGTCTCACGCTTGGATGCAATAAAAGTCAGGTATGTAGTGAGTTATCCTCTGGGGACCATGCAGCATTGAGTGCCAATCCATCCAGGAGATGTTGAGATGTTCCACATGTCAAAAAATTTGACCTGCCAGTTGCTTTACAGGAAATGTGGGAATCCCAGGAGTCATTGGAGATCTGGCAGCATGAAAACACATACAGTGGTTGTTGATACGTTTCAGTTTGGACTCATGTGGTGAACCGTTACCATCCAATCCAGAGTGGAGCTGATGAAAACAAACAGAAATGTGGCAAAGTCAAAGCCCATCCATCCTGTCACGGGCAAAGGAAGTGCACTCCGCTGGGATTGATGAGTCAGAAGTCATTTGCTGTAGGTGAGAGAAAAGTCTGCCTGTGGGCAACCTGAAGTCTGCCTCGCAGTCTTTACAGCTTTCCGCAAAGTCTGTAATCAGAGCCGCGAGTCGTACTGCCCTCATCACGGACCAATCCCATCCCACTCCTCTTCCTACCCTCCGCTCTGCTGTCCCCTTGACCTCTCTTTCCTCCTGATAGCTCCCACCTTATTTCGGCTTCCTCCTTTACTTGATCATGCTCTGGTTTTTTATAGTCCTTTCCCTCTTCTCCTCGATTTCCTCCTTGGAGAGGTCATCTCTTAGCTCTTTGCCAGGCATTCACTCCTGAGATTACCTCTTCATTTACACACCCATGCAGACACCCACCCACCTACCAACACACACACCCACACACACAAACACACACACACACACATTCACAGCTACCTTTCCCCAGAGCTCCAGCAGGCATTTTGTCCTTCAAACTAGCATCTCGTATTTCAGCCTTACTCAATCACCCCCGCTGTACACCACGTGCATAAATACTGACCACGCTTTGAGGTTGATAATGTCAGCCCTGCTCCCTTCTCTCTCATCACACTAACCTGGAAACGAGGCTTTGATTTTGATTTTTCTCACAAGAGCACAGGTTTGGCAGAAAGCTGCGATTGTAGTTTGAAATACTTAAAGGCACTGTATCAGTTTCCCAGTGTGTGCACCTGGCGGGAGATACACTCCGTCAATATATCTTGCCTCGAGAGATAGGTCAGAGCTTGGTTTTTATCTCTGCAGTGTAGCTAAAAGCAGATTGTGGCACAGTATATATTCATGTGCGAGAATTCTGCAAGTGCTGCCATTCGAGCATATCACACCACGTTGCAGCTGCAAGGAAAGTATTTGATATTTTCCATGATGGACAAGTTCACCAAGACTGGATAGGTGACCCCAGAACCAGATGTTTTACTCATTGTGCAACACAAGCAAAGTGGAATGGCGGTAATTACCATCCCAGCATCACCTCGTCGAGCCACACTGCACAGTGTAGAACACGTTGCTAATGTAATCACACAATGCTACACACGTTTATTGGCCAGGCTTAATGTTGAGTGTGTGTCATTTGAGACCCTGCTGCCACAGTAACAGGTTCTGGCTGGTTTATAAAGGCACATGTTTATTGTCTCATGCATTTGGGCCATTAGCCCCAGTGCTAGCCGAACCCAGCTGGTTCTCAGGGTCACTCCTCACTGCGAAACTGAATTGTGGGACATGTCATAAAGTTGACTAGAGCTAACGGACATCTCAGTAATTGTCACCAATACCTAAAAACAAGCTTTTGCTTTAAAAGAGGGACTATTTTTGCGTTCATATCTCATATGTGTTCATATGATTCGTGTTTACAAAAGCTTCTATCAGGGGAGGTTTCTATGGAAACGTTCTGGTTCTGCCAACTCTGCCCAGTCTGTTTTGAATGGGCTGTTTGCTCGGCCTGTGGTAACGCTGGTTGCAGCTTTCTTCCTGAAACTGCGCAATTAATTCACGATCCACCATATAATCACGTGTGGTTTATATATAAGTGTAATTGATGTACTGAACTGGATTTATATTTTCATACATTGCATGTTGCTATTTCAAACGTCTGTTAAATGGCTGTGGACGGACACTGTACCATGTACCTTTTTACAGTACTGTAAAAATGACATGGTACGAGTGTCTGTCCACTACTTTTGAAGTCAAAACTGCCAAACCAAATAAGAATCTGCTCAAAGATTGCCCTCTGGAGAAAATCTATGAATCAGCCTACCATAGTAACATATAAAGATTGGCCAACAACATTGTTTCTGATCCCGATCATGTCCTGAACAGTGAATATAGATTGTTACCAACCAACCGGAGATACGAGGCTCCATGATTGAACAAGGTGAGACTGACAAACTCCTTTGTGCACCAGTCAATCCTCAAATTACATATGGAATTTAATCCCAGATCAAATGTACGTTAAAGGGCCTTGAGCATCATCTTTGTTTTATAATGTAATTTTTGTAGTATTGACCTTTGTGATTTGGATGTTACAATAAATGTGTGTATTTTTGGTTCCTGTCTTAATTTTCATTGCCTGTGTTTTGGTTAATGGAGCTGCTATATGACGCAAAACACATTTTATCCCCTATCTAATCATCATCTTGGGTTAAGGTCTGACTGTGCGGGCGCTGTTTGTCTGTTTATTCAAATTTGATTGATATTGAACGTTTTTCATGTCTGAAATCTCACTCAACTCAACACCACACTTCCCCAGACCCTTAACAATACACATACCAAGTGTGAAGCTGATGAGACAAACGGTTCGCGAGATATGCGTTCCGCAAACAGACAGATGAAATGACAGACGGACGGACGTACGGTGATAATGACGGGCCGTCCTCTCAAATAATCTGAAAACAATGTTGGTAAAACGTGAGATCTCCCACCTGGGAATAGGAAGCTCGAGAGGCTGCTGTAAGGGGCCACGTTGCTGATGCACCACTATATTAATGCTTATGGAGCCCATCAGTTCTAATTATGCCCGCCTCGCTCGATCCAACCAAGAGGTACTACTGAATTTTAATGTACAGCAACTTTTAACAGCAATGTCACTTCATCAGTGAAGTAACATCATTAACAGTGCCGCGTTTCTGAATAGCGATTGATCCTGGGGTTTAGCGGGGTTCAAGGTTGGCTGAATATGCGCGTTTCGGGATTCCTCTTTGGTCCCCTTATTAGATCAGGGTGAGGGAGACTCGCCGTCTTGGAGGTGTGTAACCATCAACCCAGTTCTTTCTCCTGATGGGCCAAATTTAATCAGTACTTGTATGTTTTTCTTAATTTATCCACACACAGAGGAGGCAGCTTGCCATTATCATGCAGGGAAACATTTGTTGTCGCTTGATTACGCTAATGGGAAAGCACACACGAATATGAAATGTTGAACGTTATTGAAATTAGGCGTAATTGCTGATGGCAACTCAGGTTAATTTGTATTCCCCTGGTATGAAATGTGTCAGTATGTGGTGCTTGTTTTTTCCCGCGCCGAGCTGCGTCGAAGTGACTGTAGACATACAGTACGCTGCTTGTGAATTCATTTGGGATTGTTTTTGCTCTTCAGAAAAAGGCCGGTTGTGCAGAGATGGCGGAATAGATAACGGAATATTATTAATGATAAATGTAGTGTTCCCCTCATGAATCCTCTTGCTTCAGCCCTCCAGTCCACTATAATGCCAGGTCATTGGGGTATACTGTAGGGGAGGCGGTCGGAAGGAAGCCCGTTCAGCTGCTTCACCGGGGGATAGCGATTAAAAAGCACTTCAGTGCAGAAACTCACACAACACAGATGAGGTTTGCCTGCGCTGAAGACCTCTTTACCCAGCCGAAGGAAAAAACACACGTCTGAAGATTTCAAGTAGCCTCTTGATCACTCCATCTTACTGTTGTGCTTTTGTCTTTCGCTTCTTAATTATTAATGTTGATGCGTTTCACTTCCCACCAAGTTTTCCATTAAAGACTAGATCTTAATTGCGGAGGGTGAAAAAAAAGATAAAAGAAATGCAATTTACTCTCAGTATTCCTGATGCACTCCTGATGTGCTGCGCTGGAAATTAACAAAATGAATTTACTCAAGTTGTGTACTTTAAATTCGAGGTACTCCTATTTAACTTGAATGTCCATTTAATGCTCTGGAAACACTGTATTTGTACCAACTTGCACGATGGCCATACAACATTTAAAGGTACACATCACGTAAAACGCACCAGGGAATCCGTTTTAATAATCCAGTAATGCAGGAATCAAATTATGGACCTCCTGAAGGCGGATGATGCTCCGTGCAGCAGCAGCGTAGCACTCTTATCACAATTTGAAGACAAGATGGAGGAATTGGTTTCAACACGAAAAACATGTCTTCAAGTGTCTACAACCAAGTCCAATTGTCCTTGATTGAATTAAAGGACATATTCCACAACTACTGATGTGTCCTTGGGCTAGATCCACACTCCAGTGTTTTCGTTTGAAAGCACTGTTCCTCTGTTTAAACCGGCTGTCCACACACTCCAGAGTTTTCGAACACCTAAAATGGAGAAGCTTGGAAAACGCTCGGGCCCTGTTTCAGTTTGAAAACCCCAGTTGAAGTGGTAAAAGCAAAGCATCGTAAACACAGCTCCACCTCGTCGTCAGACCAAGAAATAAATCCCTGATGTTTCTTTTCACCATTGTTGTTTCTCCTACGTAGTATTTTCTGCAACTCAGAAACAACCTGCTTCCTGTTTACACCAGCACGCACATGGCCAGTGAACATGAATGGCCATGTGATACTGTTTTTTTAGCTGTGATAATATGGAGGGTGTTATTACTAATTTGGTGCTAAAACGCTTGTGTGGATGGAGATTTTTAGCTTTAAAATGCTGTTCGAAACAGACGTCTTAGTATGCATGTAGTCTTAGACTGCAGCTAGACGGCAGACAGCATGTGCCTTATTAAACAAAAATAATGCACTCCATGGCTACATGTATTTATGGCTCCCATGAAGTGTGGCAGTAGCAACCCATCATCAGTTCATAAACTACACAGCGAGTGTGCAGGTAATCTATCCGAGTGAGAAGGCTGAGCTGAAATATGCAGACGGGCAGAATTGAGGCTATCTGTAGCAATTAGCCAACGCGAGACAGGTCAGGAAAATGATGGTGGCTCAAAATTCTCATGCAGAACAGAGACATAAATGTTTGAATCAATGTGGCACAAGAAACCTCTGCCTCCTCACGTGAGATTATAAAAGTGAGCAACAGTTTTAACGTGCCTGTGTGTCCTACAGGTAGTTTTTTTTTTTACAGATCAAAGATAATGTTGAGGTCGTACTTACTGTTCTTAATTTTACCCTTTTGAAATGAAAATGTACCACTTCCACAAAACCAGCAGTCATAGATCTATTACATTAAGTGACTCAGAAACACATTCATGTGCTGCTTCGCTTTATAAAAGCAATTTCTCTCTGATTTCCCCACAGGGATGCAGAGATGAAACAACCGGCTTTATCACCACTCCCTCTCCTCTTCCTCTTCTCTGCCATTCTTTCATTTTTGTTTGGAACGTTTTGGGACCTTCAAACAAATGCATCACATGTTCGCAGAGCACACTTTACCGTTGAAGTTGACTTTTTATTTTATGCTGACCCAATTCTTGGATGTGATAATAGAAACCTTGGGCTGTCTCGTTGAACCTCCTCTCTCCTCCTCCCTTGTCCCAGCTGAGCGCCTTCATCATTTCAGGGAAGGCCTCTGAAAGGCTGTTTACACATTGAGACTGTGTACATGGACCTCAGCGCTTCTCTTTTGAAAGGATTCTTTTTCCCAGCTTGCACTGGGCTCTGGTCTCCGAGGGGCAGGCGGACGGGCGTGTGGGCAGTGACCCGTCTGCTTTGCTGAGGAGTCTGAAAAGTCTAGACTTTGCTCCGCTGAAGCCACAGGGAGGGCGACGGAGGGATGGACTCGGATGGGGGAAGCGTGATGCTATAAGTTCAACCTTTGATTCATAAATCTTTGTGGATGTCTGTCAGGTATGTAGGGATGTAGGGAGAAAAAATAGTTTTCCGTGGCATGGACAGTTGCGTCCAGAACACCTGCTGGATTTGTCTGTCTTGTCTAGTTCAACGAGGACGACCTCCGAATAATTCATTTTACACCTCCCCCATTGTGGCCTGCTGCTGTAGTCTGAGTCTGCTTCCCTTTTTTGAGGAGCCACCTTGTGAGCTGTGCCTGAAAGACCGGTGGAGTTGAGTGTAGACTAATAACACCGAAAAACCGTCACCATTTGCTATGTGTTTTTATGTTGCATATAAAAATTTATGCCTGTTTTTTTATGTTTTCTTAAAATATTTCTGACCTTTTCTGAAGAAAAAAATTGAAGCTGCCCTCTGCGGTGGACCTGAGTTGAAAGTGGGGCTCTGTAATGGCTCCAGTGCTATTCTCCGTGGCGATAAAGATGGGCCTGCAGACAAAAATAGCAAAGTACAGATGAAGTTTGGGGAACGGATGGAGATGAGAGAGAAAGTAAGGTCTGAAAGCTCAACAATAACACATAATCTGCAACTCTGCCACTTTTTTTGCACCTCCCTTACGAGGAGACAGCTGCTCTACCTAGCTATTCCCTGGTGGTTTTGATGGATTCTTCCCCTCAGAAGAGGCAATGACTCCTTGGCTTTAATGCAGCGTGCAGCAAGCCGAGGCCCAGCAGCGTTTACACAGGAATGAGTCTGGGAGATATTCCATTGAAAGTAGAATACAGTCAGCAGACCTGGGAGAAAAAAAGATGTTCTGTGTAACTCAACCAAGTTTGATTCAATGCAACATGGGTTGGTGTAAAATATTCTAATTCGTCTGAAATGCTGAGCAAATTTAAATTATGCAGATAGCCAGTTTGTTTGGGGTACAGAGAGTGAGATTTCGGTTCGGGAGACATGTCATATTAGGTGGAAATTGAAGTGGAAATGTCTGGAGGAAAGTAAAAAACAGTCATCCAACATCCACACTTGCGAAGAAAAGGTTGAACATTCACTGATTTCATGTTGTCCATGCCAACACTCTTGAAAACTCAAATCCCACCCTGTTGCATTCACTGCTGGTAGTCGATGCTGGATATTTTATATATAAAACCATAGAAGGAGACGTTCTGACCCAATCAAATGTGGGTGTCTGCTATATAGTTTATATAGGTTAGGTTATACTTGGCATTGATTGGTTTGTCGCCCACACAGGTAATGATGACTGGACGTATGCATGTTAAACAAAATTCCTACGTGCTCTCACTAAATTGCAATGTGTGTCAACAATGTAACAAAGACCTGGGTTTGGATTTTGAGGTGCGAGGTTATTTAGACATCTCTTGTCTGTTAACTGCTTAGTAACAACAGACAACAACAGACCAAGCAAATTGTGAATTATTTAGGCCAACTTTGCAAATTTTTTTCTTTATCAGAATTTGTGTAATTCAAAGGGAGACAGTGAGGCAAACCACCGTATTCCTCTAGAGCTCCCAAGTACTTGCTGAATAATGTATGCTATAGCATAAGAGAGGCAGCGGCTGATACACAGGGACTGGGACTTGAGATTACAGTGGACCATATGACCTTTTCTTTCATGAAAAATTAAGCGCTCTGATATTGAGCAGATGAGGCTTTATTTAGTGCAAACCTCCAGCGAGGAGTGAGAAACAGTTGTCATCAATTTTCCTGGCTTCATCATAAAGGAAGATGCAGACGTTGGGAATTGTTTTTATTATTAATTGTTGTTTTTTTGTCGGAATCTTTCTTATGGTTGTGATTCATAATATTTCAATCCTTTTTGTTTTGATAGCAAAGCCGACTGGAATAAGGGTTAATGTCTTGACTCCTGCCTCATCTCTTAGTCTGATTTTGTTGAATGCTAATCCATTATGAAGGTTTCCATGTGCCACTGTGCTTTCTGTCTCCACCGAGAACTTGTCCACAGATGTATAATACAAAAAAGGGAGGTTGGTGAGTAAACAGTATGCCAGTGCTAGCCTGTAGGTGCCACTCTGCCTGGTAGTTTGATGTTGGAAAACCTAAGACTCTCTCCAGTGCATCAGAATACTGTATCTCTTCTCCAAATCCCAAATTCGCTCTGCGTGCCGATGCTTGTTTTTCAAAGCACACAACACCTTTAAAAATTCCAAACTTGCACAACTACTTCTGCTGCTCAGGCAGGTATAAAATCAGCAGCTCTTTGATGTCATAAAAAAAGTTAGTCTCTGCTCCTGCTGTCATTTTCCTTTGCCAAATGAGTCACAGATGAAAAATACCATATTATACAGCAGGACCGTCAAGCTGTCACTTAGGTAATGAAGTTGGTCCAAACCATTTGTCTTATTTTGTCACGCTTTTTCCCCATTAGTCATACCGCGCTAACCATTAGCTCCTCGGGAACCCCCTTCACCCAAGGACACTTAGGCTCTCTCTCCAAGTGCGACTGAAGCTGGCTGATGCACCGTGGAAGACGACACAGTGGGAGAAGGAGGGATGGAGGGAGTTGAGACTGACACCAAAAGAAGAAAAGAATAGTGGAGCAAGCCAGAGAGACGTGAGCCCCATCCAAAAGCAGCTCTTCACATAGAAAGGCTGATTAATCTGTCATAACTGACTGTTTCTGAGAAAATTCCCCATTTCCAGACCAAACCTAGTGTGTAGAACACTAAACTTATGGGAAAGCATTCACACCAGCGGAGAAGGATTTACACGTGGACATAAAATGAAGGGGAAGTAGAGGAAAAGGGAGCGTGCGCACACTAAAGACTGCTTCAGGCGACAAAGCCGAGGATAACTTTTTATATTGACAGGGACAGAAGATACAGGAGGAGGAGTAAGACCATGTAAGATATTCTGATCCAGAGTTTAAGAAATGCAGGGAGAAGGCAAAGAATTAAAATCAGTAGAAAGGGAAGAGTGTGAGGAGAAGGATGTACAGAGACTTGACCAGTGAATGATTTCTGGAGTTATATCTGCAGGGTACACTTGTGTTTGTCCTGTGACTGCGTTAATACTCAGCCAAGTGTGGCAAACACTAACTGCTTTGTGAAAGCCGGAGGCAGGGCCAAACAAAGTGCAGCCAAAGTAAAGTGGTTTTGTCGTCTTATAGCATGTTTTACAGGATCTCCACATTGAGGTATTGATGGTGCATAGCATCCTTTTCATTCAGAGGGCTTTTTAAAAGCCCTTTTGTAGGAATTGAACTCCGGGGAAAAGCTTTTTTTGTTGTTTAATGTTGTGGTAGAAAATGCTTGGTTCAAACTCAGGCGTTGCATCGGAGGCACTTTGCAGCTCGGTATGAAGAGCATTGCACAAACAGTGTTTAACTCCCACAGGAGCTATTCATAATGAGAAGGTTTGAGAGTGGAAGACCTAATCCCACATGGCTTATATTTAGATTTATTTCATGGTCACACTGTTGGAAGGACCAAAGAAGAAGAGGAGGCTGTACTTGCGCACTTGCACTTGAATTTATGATGTGCATTTGAGTTTATTTCAACATGCATCATCATATCTATCACAACTTGACCAGGTGTGTGTTTAACTGCAGGTGCGTGTGGTTAAATAAAGCCTAATGGTTTTTACTGAACTGCGTCCTGAGAGCTGGATGAGGGCCACGTGCACTGTTAGCCGCTGCCCCGACAGATGCCAGGGGGCAAGCGCAAGGGAGGGGACTAATTACCGGACAGCTGCCCAGCAGACCCTCACCCTGCCCTGGGGACAGTCGTCTATCTCACTCCCTCGTCCTCCAACCTTGGACCCGAGACCTGGCGCCATCATTGCCAATTCCAGCCCGTCTCCATCACAGGAGGTTGGCAGAGCTGCCTCAGGGGAGTTGTGGTGATTTGCCCTGAACCATCAATCCAGGGATTGGGGTTATTAAACTTATTATTTTTTTTATTTTTTTACCAGACTTGACACATAGGTTAACCATGATTTTCAATAAAGTTGGAGTTGAATTCTCTCCCCAAACGCTGTCACCACAAAACCTCAGGAGAATACGACACATCCCCCACGTGGTGGCTGGTTTTCTGCTGCCACTGCGTCTGCATCAGCTGTCAATTTAACTTTTGACCACTGTTAATTCTCACCATGGATATAAATATTTCATATTTTGGTGCCACAGTAGACTAATAATATCTCAATTGATGCGTTGAGTTGCCTGTGTCCTTCACCCCTCACTGCGACGGGTAAAAAAGGTATTTATAAGAAAATTGAGGTCACCGCAGAGAGGAGGGCTGGCTCTGGGCCCAAAAAATATAGTGTTGGAGAGGTTGAAGCAGACTCATTTTGCTGGAATTGAGGGTCTGCCTGCCGAGCAGACTGCTCATCTTGCTGTTGGCATAAGCGTGAGAAGATGAGCTAAAGGTTGAAATTATGCACCCAGAAAGCATTTGGCTTGGGTGAGGAAAAAGTGCAATGCAATAATTAAGCGGCACAATAAAAATGATTAGAACTGCTTTTGACATTCTCATTGCGAATAACTTGCGTTTAATTGCAATCACAAATTTTAAATGCCAGTTTTATGTTCCATGGCTATAAGCTGTTTAAAGTTCAATAGCTATACTCTTTAAATCTCCTTCCAATTTCTGCTCTGAGGCAGCAAGAGGGAAATGGACGGAGAAAGAAAAGGAGACAAAAGTGTGTGAAATAAGAATCAGAAAAAGAGAGAGTGAAACAGTGAATGTCTTTCACCATTAAGTGCTGGACAGTGGGGCTCGCTGGCCGGGAGGAGGACCCGTGTGGCTCAGCTCGAGGCTAGTTAGCTATTCAGCCACGGCATCTGTTGCAGGCTAATGGATGTTATAACCTCATAAACGTCATGAAATTGGACATTATCCCTTAATTAAAAGAACAGAGATGCATTACAATGATTAGAGTGGCACTCCAGTGGACCCGCCGCATGCCCCAATAATGTTTCCAGAGGATGCGCGGCTCCCCGAGCAAGATGCTGCTGTTAGAGGGTGGTGTGTAATATTTTTAATGAGCCAATTGCCGTTAAGAGTCACAAACTTTTGAGAGTCGCGCGGGGGGGGGGGGGATCCCCTGAGTTTTTTCGGGTGACTTTTCGACTGCGCTCCAAACTTTCCTCTGAGACACCTCGTTGACCTTTAGCCCGTGCCTTTAGCGATTCGGGAGCGGCTTCAGACTTGTTCTCATTTCTCTCTCTCCGTTCCCTTTTCTTTATTTGCATTTCAGGAGCTTTTGATGATGATTTGAGTGTCTTTGCAGTGATTATGTGCACGGCGTTGGCTCAGCAGAAGCAGCTGTGCTATAAACCAGATATAAAAACAAAGCTTGATGCTTGTGTTCCACAGCACCTGGGCCATCAGTGCCCAATAAATACCAGCGGCCAATCAATCTCGCCGCCTTCCCCGCTAAGGAGCTTAATGAAACCTTGGGTGGGAAACAGAGGGTCTGGACAATATAACCTGCATGCAAAGATACGGGACATATTAACCCTCACTGTGGCCTTTACTCACAGACAATTCAAGGCCGGCGTTACAGCTGAAATTCTTGGAGCGAGTCTTTGAGTGTGCTCTAAAGGTCACAAGAGGCCTGCACTCACATATCTGTCATTGCTTGTCAAGTGGCCTGTGCATGAAAATGTCACATTGTCTGTGCAAGTCGTATGTCACACAGGTTTGTGTTGACCTTCCTGGCACACCTTGGTATCACATGGTGCCATGCCCATTTAAAGTTGTCCCCCGGTGTACTGTAAATACCCTTTTCTATTATTTGGTTTATGCGGCGCACATTGTGTCGGTAACCCTGCGTTGTGCTAAATCTATCCTCAGTGCATCACTGCGTGCGTTTTGTTTGAACCAATTACATGCTAACATTCACAAGACATGTCACCGATATTGCGCGAGCTATGCGAGAGCAATCTCAATGCCACTCTTGGCTCCACAGGAATCCAAGTGAAAAGTAATTGTGCATTTCTCATTTATGTATTAGGCAGTCTGTCTTCTCTATGATCTATTTTCTATCGAGACAGACACAATAATATAACACCGAGCATGGCCTGATAAAGAGTCTATTTTTGCTCAAAGCTCCTTCTCCTGAATGAAAATGAATGAAGGCGTGTTGCAGTGGTAATGTATCAACATAAAATATTGAAATAGCCCAACCAAGGGCAAACTGCATGTAATTGAAACTCTCTCTGTACTGAGAACAAGGAACCGGTGTCCCCACATCGGAGATTTGGCAGAAGGGCTTTCAGAAGGCATTTGTTTCAGGTTTCCCTTCTTCTTCTTCCCCTCCCCTCCGCAGAGTTAATTGCTTTTTTGAGAAATTTGTATCGCAAGTGTTTGGTTACTGCTACCGCATTATTTATAATCCTTATTTTCTGACAAGAAGAGTGCTTTTTTTCCTCCTTTCGCACTGGCTAAGATGATTGATTTGTTCCCTTTAACCTTGATAAGGGAGGAAATAGGAAAAAACAAATTGCAGTATTGACACTGTGCTGTGATGGCATGTCATTCGCTCAGGTGGCCTGGAGGTGAGTCAGAGGTGACTTGAAAGAAGCATCACTGTGCTTCGCTGAATGACTCTATTTCTGCTTTCTCCCTCGTTTTCCTAAATGTGCTTTATATCTCGGCCTCTAATAATTCCACCCGTGTTAAAGCCGGCTGTGACAATGCCGGGCTTTTTTAGGTAGTTGCCTCGCATTCAGACTGTGTCACACAGCTCTAGTGAAATGAGGTGTGGAATTGAAGTCAGTCTTTTTAAATATGTTTTGCATTACTGGCAAGGTGTCGTCAATGCAAGATGATTCATTACTTGCGGATTATTGTGTGTATTGTAGAGATTTAAGCACAGCTTTTAAGGTATCATTGCTGGCAAAAAAAAACATCATTATTAGAACGTCTGCATACTTTCAGCTTGTCATCTCTGGCAGTTTTTGCACATCGCTGTCATGTAATGTTTTCTATTCGGCATGCAGTGATGAATCGACGCCCCTGCTTGTGTCTGTCCCGCGCTCCTCCGACGGCCACTTTGTCCTCTTCCACCGCGGTGAAGAGCAACACGGGATGGTCACCCTCTTCAGAGTCCCTACATCTGGCAGCACCATTAATCTTCCACAGCAGCTGTGCCCCTGTACCTGTCTCTCTTTGTGTAAGGGAGATGGAAAGTCATTTTTAGTCATTATCTTCCCCCTGGCATATGCTCATTTCACTTATCGCACTTAACCTGCACTTTGACGTTGTGACTCAACTGCTCCCGTGGATTCACTCGCTCAGTGGCTGACCAGCAGGACGGGCAGACTGCCCTCAAGTTTGACGGGGTGTTGCCGTCAGAGGATAAACACATGGAAACCAAAGTAGCCATCTTGTTGGACTTCGTCTTTGATGTGCATTCATCTGTCTCTGGGCAGATTGTGTGTGTGTGTTAACCACTAATTAACTGCTGACACGGAGAACTTACAATTTACAGTGTTTGTGAAGTTTTACAAAGACTGGGGAACGTTTGATGGAGCGCGGGCTGAAAAAAATGATGAAAACTGGGATAAATGGTGGCTGGAAATTATGCTAACTCTACTTGGCAGCTCACCCTCAACAAATTTCAGCAGCATATTGAATTCACTTCAGAGCTTTAACAACCTCGCCCTTCAAGCAAGGTGCAGATTCAAATCTTTAAAGTTTTCATCCAAATGGTAACTGCTCTGCATTGCCAATCGCACTGGAATTCCTCCACCGTACAAAAACAATCATTCACCGATCAACACGGATCTATTTGGCCCCTGCTACTGTTGTACCGAGCCTTTTGAAGTGCTCACTTCCTATGTTTTTATGGCAACAACTGTCGGGCCTGACTTCGTGTGTTTACCATGTGCATGTGGGACTCGAAGGGGTGTGGATTTGAAGCGCAACCCAGCACAAAATCCAGAGGGATCAACTGTAATCAATGTACAAAGTTGAGGTGGCAGCCCACCTTCTGGCCTCTTCCCGGCTGGCTGCTGTTGGTGGCTCCAGCGGCCAGGGGGATTGCCCGGGTTGAGTTAGCTTAGTCGGCAGCTAATTAGATCAGGGAATGGAAATGTTCCCGTGGCCCCCACAGGCTGAAGGGTTATTGACATGGCCACAACAGCAATACCTGCTAATGTCAATCCAATCTTACTAGCTCCAAACATGAACACAGTGATACTCTGGCAGTCTTAAATTGATGTAGCTGAAGTGTGAAAGCTTTACTGTAAGGCCTTTTCATCCCATACATTCTGCAAATGAGATTTCTCTGGGAAGGGTTATTTTTACTCCATTGCCGACTTACGCATACTACTGTATTCAATGATAAAGTAAAGGCATGAGGTTCTTTTATTTTTAGCCACACTACCAATGTCACTACAGGGTGAGCAATGTGGGTTTATCTGATGACTTTGTGGTCCAGACTGAAGTGTTTCAACAGATTAAAAACGGATATTTGTGGTCCCCGAAGTATGAATCCAATCGACTTAAACCCATGCAGACCTATGGTACAGAATTAAAACGCCCCCTCTCAAACCTGAACGGTGTTTGAAATCAACGATGTAAAACATGAGGGTTTTTTGAAGAGCTGACAGATTTGCCTACACTAACAAAACCTTTAATTTTAGCCTCTGATGCAGATAAAAAAACTTTTGATCGCTTAAACATTTAGCTTTGATTGTTAATCATTTCCGTTTCCCTGAACTCATTAACATTTAAAAAATGCTATTTTCATTGTTGCTTTCATCTATGAAACTCTGCTGTAGTCTGCTTCAATACCGCTCCCCTCATTTAGATCGTCGGGCATTGTCTGAAATGCAACTTTCAAGACTTTTTTTGCAGACTAAGAGTGTTGAAAAACAAGCAAACTACATTTTCATTGAATCAAGATATATTTCATCAGTCACATGCATTGAAAACGCTGACATCA
The DNA here is from genome assembly GCF_022539355.2 of Hippoglossus stenolepis. Taxonomy (NCBI): domain Eukaryota; kingdom Metazoa; phylum Chordata; class Actinopteri; order Pleuronectiformes; family Pleuronectidae; genus Hippoglossus; species Hippoglossus stenolepis. The sequence continues at coordinate 8,902,668 of NC_061505.1, read as the reverse complement.
TATAAAACGCGCACATTTCTCATCCAGCTCTAAAGGGAGAAGCACCTGGTCTTAAAGGTATATGCACGCATGTTGCATGCATTCTAAATGAGTTAACGATCCACTCACTTTCCCTTTGTGTGCCACCAGCATGTTGACGTTCGTAGTTTGGAGTGAAATGTCTAGACAACTGTTGGATGGATTACAATGCAATTTGTCTCATACTTTCATCAAGCTTGTGAACTTCGGTCAAATCATTTTTTTTTGTCTTGCTTATAGAGCAATTTCGTCATACTTTTGTTCATCTATTTAACAATATGGTTTTCTTAACGGTAATCAGAACAATGAATAGTTGATATCTATAGTCGCGGTCCCTTGATGCATTTACACCCAAGAAAGCCTCAACTCAACTGTTAACATCCAGACTTGCTTTTCTTCAGCTTCACTTCTCTTGGACATGTTGTTATTTCACTTTTGAAATACTGATGCTATCTCAGACGGGAATGCTATGTGTGGAAGGAAGCAAACAGTCTCAAAACGATCATGGAACAGATTTATGATGTTGTCTTATGCCATTGAGAGAGCAGGCCACTGCAGTTATTTCTGAGTTAAGACAACAGGAGACGAGACCCAGAAGAAACGGCTTTAAAAGTTGGATATTGAATGTTTTTTAGTTTTTTCTTGAATGGCAGTTTTGGCCATCCTGTGATCTCTGGTGCAGGGTGAGAACTGCTCTCACAGCACGCCTTACTTGCGGGATTCAAGATGCACTTTCACAGAACACTTGGCCAGCATGCCTGTATGCATATTTGAGCTCATCAGCATTGTTTGTTGGCTGTCTGGTACACGTACGCCAGATTGCCCATCCCGATAAGGGAGATACCGCACCACAGTCTGCAAATGACATCCACGTGCTACATCTCCACTGACTACGAAGGCATCTGATAAAAAAACACGCTGGTGACCATAGTGATGAGGTCAGAGGATTCATCCCCCGGCGCCGCTGGGAAGCGCAGCCAACCGGAGTCTGGAGGTTATGCAGCCATCGCCTGCTCTGTCAGCCGGTGCCACCTGATAGCGTCTAATGAGAAAAAAACACGATGGCGCTGTCTCCCAAGCCATCCGACAAACGTGTAATCTGATCATGTTGACTTACCAGTCTGATACTGATGCTCCTCTTCCTTGAGTCAGGGTCGACCGGTAACAGGTTGCAGCTTCCAAGCACACGCTGTGGTTATATAGCTGCTCTTTAATATGTAGTTAACAGTTGTGAAAGTGTAGCACGAAAACATCTCATTCACATGAAATGTTACTTAATTAAGTAGCCAGGTAACCAATAGTATGGGTTTCGAACTAATATATTTCATACTGAGGAATTTCAGCACAATATTTCCATCTGTTCACTATAGAATACGTCAAATAGTATTGAATGAGACGGCTGATTGATTGTGTTATAGTACTATCCAGCAGTCATAGTACATCTTTAAGTTTATTATGTTCTATGACAAGTTTTGGGAACTGAAACCCAGTTCAAAATCAGAACTGGATCACAAGTGCTGAAAAAGTAGAATTTCATTTCTGCTTATCTATTCCTAAAAGGTACATATTTATTTATTTTTGCTGGAACCGAAATCAATAAGTAGAATTCGAATCGGAATCAACAAAATCCACACATCATACAACCCGATTTATTACATATTTAGTTTTGTCTTCTAGTAACAGACACAGTATCACAATGTGTAATATGAAGACGCACACTCAACACATGACTATTTTACATTCAAATATGAACTCAGTTTTCATCCTTATGGGTATTGACTCATAACCACATTAAACATCACTGCATTACTTCCTCAATTGTTGTCATTAGCATTTATAGCATTATCCCACATTATGTGCAGTTATTACAATATTATGCCCTTATTATGGTTTGCTAAAAAGAGAGGTAATCTCCTTTTTATGAGGGTATTTAGATATTAGGATTTGTAATACTTATGCATTTGCTTAATTACACTTTGATAAGAAACATAATGTCTCCAGTTTCGCAGCCAAAGCAGCATTGAAAGGAATTCCGTCTTCTGAAGGCACACAACAGAGAGACAGCTTTTTGTTTTTCTGCTCCCAGAGATGATGCTCACACGTCCATTTGATGAACAGAGGCTCGGAAAACTCATAATCCCTATCAATCCCCCTCCTTCCTCAAGGTTCCCATTATAATCACACCCCTGAAACACATCAAGGCCCAACCCAACTTGCTTCCTCCCTTCGAGTCGATAAATCAGCTGTGCCTCCTCGGCCAGTGGTCACTTAAAGGCAGCTGGCGGATGAGGGGAGAAAGGGGGCGGAGTGGCGTGGCGTGTCCTACAGACCGTTCAGCCAGGATGCAGTGCCGGGGCCGTGAAGTGTGGCAAGTGACACACTCGAGGAGCTGGATCTCTCCGCCTCACAATAGTGGAGAGAAGGCTGCTGTAAACACACTCTCCTGGCAAAGGACAGTAACTGGGTTGGGAGTGTGGTGTAAAAACTGAATGCTGAGCCACAAAATGGAAGAAGGGTTCAGGAAAGAACTGACAGTAACTGAATTTAAATTATTGAAGTACAGTATTGGTCAAATAGTGATAATAATGATTCTAAGTGTACCTGCATCCAAAGGGGGAAGTTTGCTTTGTTCCATCCAGTAACTTCAATGGTTTTCTAAACTGCCACGAGGTTGTGTTGTTACACAGCATGCGTCTGTTTTGTCTGTGCTCAATCTCCCCATAAGCACAAATACAGATGAAGTTGTTTTATGAGCTCGCCGAGTGAGAGGCACCCATTGTCTCTGTATGAGGCTGATTCAAAATGGCTGCCCTCGGCACACAAATTGATCATAATTGTTTTCCCGAAACTCTTGCTCAGCGGGGCATTACATTTTGTGTTATTGACTTTAAAAACACATTCAGCGATTCTAGTTGCAATTTCATTACACCGCTGTCAATTACCGCTCCGTGAACAAAGAATGCCGGCAAATAAAATGTATGAGGTAATTTTCCAAATGCCACTTAGGAGGTGCTGCCGTCAGAGCGATGGGCGCGCTTAATTTGTGCACTTGCTTACTGCAGATCTGGTTACGCACAGACACCCGTGCGCATTTCATTAAAAAAACACAGGAGACATGGGGTGATTGCCCCACTGTTTCTCACATCAACACATAAACCAGCGGCCAGGCCCAGGTAATTAAGCATTATAGAGGTTTGCAAAATAATCAAATCTTTTTTTGTTTTCAAAGGGAATGCCGGATGAGCGGAGAATTTATGAAACATAAATCATGCTAACAAGAACAATTACAGTGCACATCCGCTTCCTCGCGTCTGTTTAAAGTGTTTGTTGGTCTCCTCTCTCTGGGGCGTCCTCTCCGCTGCCTTGAATGGGAAATAAATGGTGCTACAGTGGCTAATTTGGCAACCTCAGTGTCACCGCTTTTCCATTTTTTACTCCGCAGCCCCACCACCGTTAAATCCTCTGCCCGGCTCCATTTCCTGGGACTGGTATCATGTGAGCGAGCGCGCATTTCTCTTTTATTCCTGCAGAGATATTTGCTCATATTGCCCGTCTGCCAGGCTAAAATGAAGAGGTCATGTGTGTGTTGATGACGGGGTTGGAGGGCATCAAGCTGCAGGGGGTCACTGATAAGCGCTTGGGAAAATCTAGATGGAAAGAATAACCTCCCCCACCTTCTACCCCCAGCATCACCAGCTCCACTATTTCCCCTCTAAAAGCCATTTACAGCAGGAAAAAAGACACCAGGATATATATGTTACAGTCACATACAGTAGATTGTGACTCTGCGTGTGTGTGTGTGTGTGTACCGTCTGTCCGCACATTTGATAACTTTGAAGGATACAGTGTTTGTCCATGTCTTCATAAAGGAGAGCGCAGCGACAAGGGCTTTCTGCTTCTGAGCCCGGCCAAAAGTGCTGAAACGGTCGGTATTGATCGCCAGGCGAGAGGGGGGGGGAGTCAAAACAATCACCATGAATTAAACTCCTCAAGGTCTTAGGCAAAGGGGATTAACAAAATTATCTGGCCCCTCTACTCTGGCCATTTATTGTCACTGCCGGTGTTGACAAAAGCCCTGAAAAGGCGGCAAAAAAAAATGCAGCCCGAGTGTTCTTGATGAGAAACTAACAACAACATTAACGCAGCAGATAAGTGCTCTCTTGGACCGGCAGTATTGATCATGAATAGGCTTGATCCTCAACTTTACGGGGCCAACTGTATTTTTCCTGCGGGGTCTTGATAGCCAGCTGTTAACACACTGTTCAATTACTGGCTGCGAGGACTGCTTTATTTTCTTTTTTCGCTCGTGTTTGTTGTGATGAGAGGAGGGAGGCTGTGGTTAAATGTGTAGCCTCATTACAGAGCGCCTGTAAGTGGATGTGAAGCGAAATTAAAAAGTGAAACAAAGCCTTTGTTTCAAATCATCGGCAGTGAAACCCGAAATTATCATTAGCGCGCTGGGTGTGTTTGGCTGCGCGGCGTCCTCGCATCAAACGGCGTCGCCTCTGCCTTTTGGCGATGTGGCCTTTTTCCCCCCCTCCTCCTCCTGCTCGCGCCCGTCGGACTTGACTCGCAGCTAATTAATTTGCAAATTTTATTCTCAATAAAGTGCTTACAAAAAGATAATTGTGACTTTATTAACAGTTTCTTGGGCAGCAGATGGTGTTCTGCAAGCCTGCCATGTTGAATTAGTGATGACGCCGTCGTTTTATGAGCTCTCTACTGTGGCAACCCATAAAACTCCTAATTAAGGCTACAAATTAATACTACTTCTTCCCAACATTATACTCAACCATTTCATCCTAAATTAGAACAAACAAATGCAAATATACAGGTAAGCCACACATTAGTATGCGCCTTTTCTCTCTGTTTACAGTAGCTGCATTTACGTAAGGAATCCCTGTTATTACAGTCATTTGTTCTATATTAAGAGCAATTAAATGCCTATTAAAGATGCCAGAGCATTTGTTGGCTTGTTTGTGCTCAGCATTTACAAGACACGCGGGTTCCTCGGAGCCAAATCTCAGTAAACTCCATCGACTTAATCCCTCCGATGTTTTATTAAAAACAAATTATGTCCGACTTCACCGCCGGTAATCCAGCGCATCAAGTATTGGTAACCGCCTGAAGAAGGAGTGCTTGCATTTTAATTAAGAGCCCGAGAAACGAGGCAGCAAAGTGCGGATTAGTGTGTTTACTCGGGAAGAGCAGGAGAGGAAAAAAAAAGATCTTCATTTCATTTTTTAATCTGGTCTTGGATCAGCTCCAAGTGTACAGTGACTTGACATATTTCAGGAATTGAGACACTGATCTTATTTGGCTGAGAACAGAGACCTGCTAGGTGTTGGAACATCCACGGAATTCTCTCTTTTCAGCATCGTGGTTCAGACTGCTGCTTTTTTTTCTTCAAATCTCATTGGATTCATTTATTTAAATTGAAATGTATGTATTTACACTAGTGATGTTATGTAGAAGTGTATATAGGCAATGCTATGAATTATTTGTTTTAATTATTGCCTTGTTAATCACGTTATAATTAGAGTTTTGCAAAGTGCTGGGTAAAGAAACTATTCTTCTCCTTCTTATGATTATTATCCTGTGGCGTAGGGTTGGGCCGATGGATGGCGGTTGTCTCGATGTTTAGCCCAGCATTGGGATCAGCTGACATGAGCCTTTCACAGACATAATGTGTCAGCGTTTATGTTTGCCGATGTGGGCCATTATGAAAACTTTTATTTTATATAATAAACAAAGCTGAAACAGTGTGCATTTATGTTTATATTTTCCATTAAAAAATATGTTAATTCTCTTAATTCAAGTTCCGTATATTTGGCTGTACTCGTGTTTTCTTGTTATTTATAATTATTTATAATAAAGTGTATGTTTAAACTGTAAAATATCAAGCTTCAATTACATTACTTTTTCCTCACAGTTTGACAACAACATTTTCAGGAATCTGTGCCATATATCTGTATCACCCCCTCACAATCTATAATGGCCGGGTTTATACAAAGAATACATGTTAAACTTGGAAAATTTTAAATGCTTGGAAGTTCAATAGCAAAGGTCGTCACCAAATGTGAACTGTGCACGTACATTCAGAAGTATTTATTTACATTGAGAAAAAAAAAAACTGCTTACTTGCTGTTTCCAGCCGTGTCAATCACATTAAAGTGCTCATTAACAATTTCAGTTTGCTGAGTTGCTCTGTTTATTAGCTTTGATGTTCATTTTTTATAATGATGTTAAATCTAGATGTCCGACTGTTGGAAATTATACACTGATATAAGCCTTATAGCCATCAAACATACATTTTATTGTATATTCAATACCCAGAAAATCCATCAAAGCACAAGTATAACTTTCTGATCCGTCACCTTCTGTCTTCATTAATGCTTAATAAACAATTTACTGATTGACTTTATTGATCGGTTATTTGCTTTTTGTTTGCTGCTGCTGAAAACAACTTTCCCCCAAAGTTTCCACTCTTTGAATCTCTGAGTCTGGTGTTCCTTCTCCTCCGGCAGCAAACTGCTGCTGTTTACCTGCGATAGATATATTAAATATTCAACATCATTTACAACTGTAGACTTGATGAATTGTTGTGAATATATATGATAAACCCTCATGACCATTTATGAATGACTATAGGAACATGCGCAGCGGCGGAACTTGTTTATTGGCCTTTAGGAGCACAGACGAAAGCGAGAAGGAGCATTTATTAATGATTTGACTGTTGATGACTCACCAGCAAAGTCTAAATTTAGCTTAAAATTGAGGTGTGAGGCTTTAGTTGATTGATTGTGCTATTAATAGAGCCATTAGTTAGATCTTATAAAGGTTTTTATACAGGGTGACTTATGTATATGTACTAAAACAATAAATAAACTGAAATTATAAGACGAAACAAAGGCAGCTTGCATAATGTTCTCCATTAAACAGTATATCACTCCCAGGATATATGTTTTCTAATTGTCGGAAATGTTATAAAGCAGCGTATTGCTGTAAATGTTTTGTTTCTTTTTACATTGAGGGTGTTTTTGGCACAGACGCAACAGACCCTTCTATTCTGAGCCAAGGTGGGATCAGAAAGCTGCAGAGATTGGCAGATCCTGCCCTTGGGTAGCTCTGCGTACATACTATAATTGACATACTCAGACCTAATCCCTTATGGGACTTCCGCACTGTTCCCAGACTTCAGTGGAAGATTGCTGCTTCTTGAAGAAGTCATGACCACTGTTTGATCAAAGGGGCTCTGCTCCCAACGCCCACTGCTTTCTGCCAGTGCTTGATCTGGATCGATGCAGGGGTTAGTGTACCAAATCCCCCGCTTCCTCGAGCACTGCAAACCCACTTTTGCCATTCAGAAAAGGGAAGTCACGTTGAGTTCACGTGTGCGCTCATATCTGATGTATTTCTCGGCTGGTTAGAAGCGTTTGTCTTGGTGCGGCGTCCGGAGCAGCGAGGAAGACTTGTAGAAATATGTCGTGTTTTATATTGTAGCAAGACCTGATTTCAAATGTAAATAGTTTCAACTCAGTATTAATGAAGAAATATTTGTCCTATGATTCAATCATGTGGCTTCATGGTGCAGCAGTTTATTTTGCCTGCGGCTGTGGGATGTTTGATACCACTGTATATGGGCTTCTGCAAACCAAAGAAGTTCCACCAGTCGATTTTATTGTTTGTCTTAACTTTTTCTAATAGCAAGCACAAAGCCAGACTTTGACTTCATATAAATGCTTCCTATTACCATTAAAAATCTGTCTTTAGCCCAAGAACGCCAAACCAGCTCAGCTCGTTCCTTTATCAGCTTACAACCAGAGTTCTCTGGGTGCTTATAAATCCAGTGAATATTGTTCATTGTGAGTTTCCCGTCTTACCAAACAAGAATAACAAGAAAAGGCCCATAATTACAGAATTTACTGCAGTTTGAGAACTTTCGCCCAAAACTTTTCTGTTCCTATTAATGGAAAAAATGGTAATTAGTTTTTCATATTCCCTCATACATTGGAGGTTGATATAACTTATTCATGACAGCGAAAACAAGAATTGCTGTTGTCTGTCCATTTTCTCTTTAGCCGTTCTAGACGGGAGGCAGGGGCTCCGCTGACTGGAGTCGCGGTTGAGCCTTTTCTCCCTCTCTCCCTTTCGATGCGATACCCACAGGATATGAATCAACGGCGTCATTAAGCGGGGCCCTGTTTCATCAAAGCGGGAGTCGAGCCGAAAAAGATTCTGAGGGGAGCGTAATCTGTTTGAGGGAGAAAGGTTTATTTATTGCAAACAGAATGAAATTACAATGCCTCCTGAGTGACATTTATCGGTGCGCTACCTGCAGCGCTGACATGTTTACAAAGTGACGAAGTTGAAAAATGCATGCCCTGGTTAGTTCTGGTGATTCCGCAGACACACGGCACATCCCCGGATTCTAAAAAGTGAAGCAGACAGTATTTTTCATACACTCGACAAAGGCCCTTAAAGATAAAAAACAATAAATCTATCTTGTCTGTGTAGCCAAGCGCTGAAAAAGCTTCACTCTTCGCTACCATAGACAATTATTAGAAACACATTCACCAGATTATCTTAGTTTGAGATGGAGATTTCCCAACTAAACGTACTACTTGCTCCTCTACTCAACAAATTGGGGGGGGAAAAGATGACAGTTTGAATGAAAGTACATATTTGCGACATGTTTTTTTGAAAGATTTATGCTCCCAGCAGGAATGAATAGGCATGTGACTGTGTCACAGCGAGTGTCACAGATAGGGATGTCGGGGAAAGTGCTAAGAGACAGACTAATGGATTGGTTTCTGGTCGGCTGGTGGGATTTGCTGAAAACTGCAGCAGCAACAAAAAGAGACCAAAACCAGCCTCATTCTTTAAAGCCACGTACAATGCATACGTCCATTTAGCTGATAGGTGCCAAAGGGCCACCGTAAGGACTGTCGTTTTTTGTGTTGTACATATTTATCTGCTTCTGCTCTCTCACAGCCGCCTCCGCCATCTTGATGTCACAGCTCCGACTGAATTGTCTCATGTAGTTAACCATTGCTCATTATCCGCCACTCCCCGATCCAATTGTTGAGGATTGTTCCTCAATTAAAGGTTATTTCCGGCTCTTACTCGAGGTGACGTGGCCCCGGTTTGAACCTGCCTCAGCGCCAGAGGACGAGGAAATGACCCTTGGAGAGAAAAAAGAAGAACAAACCCCTCTGTTTGGCCTCTTCAGCATTAGAAATGACTATTTCCTGAAGTGTTGAAACACCCAGGCAGGCGTTTCATATAATGGCTCTGTTAGCACTGAAGAAGCAGCACTTGCATATTCCCGGGTGAATATGCAGGGTTCCCTACTAATGAAGAGGTGGGTAAGGAGTTGGACGCGGGCGACATAGCACAGTGAACAATGCGCCATTGTCGCCGCTAAGGCCGGGCTGTCATACGCTGCTCTGATCATTACTTACCCACAGACGTCCAATGTCACGCACAATATCCCCAGGTTTGCCCTTCATAGGTTGTTGTGCATCCTCCGATCGCTCCAGCTTGCTTAATGATAACAGGCAGCAATTACACCCACATGCCTGCACACTCAAACAAGCTTGCCCACAGTACTGTACGGCGGGAAAACAAACACGTTCCCCACCCGCCTGCCCGACTTCCACCTTGGCCTTTATGTTTAGGAGGGAAGATAAATATCCCCCGTAATAGAAAAAAGCCTGGTCCTGATGCATTTTTAACAGTCCACTGCTTCGATTACATGTATTTACTCACAGGTCTGGATTTATTCTCTGCCCGCTGCAGTCAGATTTGTTTTCTACGGGAAATGAAAAGTTCCGCGGCTCTATTGTGGCGATATTTCAACGCTTTGCCTCGCCATGCAGCACACCTACCCACGAACATGTGAATTGTAAAATAAATCAGCTAACGGGGGGCGAGATTGTTGAGATCGGTGGTTCGGGAGTGCCGCTAGCGCCCCACAATGAAATAACAGAAATCCTATAAATTGCGGCCTCATCGGGATAAAAGACCCCTACGATACGATCCTGCGCTGAGGGGAGGGGATTAAACGAGAGGCCGGGATGTTATTCAGGGCGGCTGAGTTGACACGGTACCGCAGGAGTGTGCGGAGCAGTCGCGCCGCTGCCTTCCCGCCCGGAGATGTCGGCGGTATGCGAAGCCATCTTTTTGAGCCCCAGTTAGATTTCATGGGGCTGCATGCGTGTGATGTCAGAGTATGGTTATCAGGGGACACGACTGAGCTGGTGCGCTGGTAGGGGGGGGTGGGCTCGCGCGCTTATTGAGATCATGATTATAGCTGTGTCTAAACTCCGGTCCCTTTGTGACAGAGCCATTAGCAGGCTGTCACACTCTTCAGCGCGCTCTGTGTATGTGACCGCTAATGCTAATACACTGACTGCAGCTCACATTCTCATGCTAGATCCCCCCCCCCCCATGGCATTGACCCTGGACATTTGGATACTTTCTAAAAGAAATAGCGAAACATTTTCTTTAATTAGCCGCCCTTTTTTTGGGGGGGCATATGTGTCGCTCAGAGTTGGATGAGGTGCCACGCAGTATATATCCAGTTCTGCCTCTCCATTGTGCGCCCACATGCTTGGCCATTACTTGCTGGTTTATCCGAGCAGGACCGAGAAACACCAGGCTGGAAAGTCACATTGCCAAATTGATTGCCCATTTAAAAGGATTGTGGCTTTTACAAGGTTTGGCCTCCTTCAGTTGAGTGCAAATCGAGTGCGACTATATTAAGTGGTAAGACCGGAGCACTGATAGATTACCTTTGGCCACTCTGTTTAATTGTTGGACTTTGGTGGCAAAACCTGTTAAAAGATAAAAGGCGGTTGGGTTAAAAAAGGAAAAGGGCTAAATCGAGAATGTTAAATATTGAAGTGTTTGCTGGAGGGCTAATGAAATTAACAATGCAAGTAAACAGCCTCCTGCAAGTGCCAGTGCCACATCCTCCTCCTGCGCCTCGCTTTGTCCCTCTCCCTTCGTTGGCTTATCGCGAGTACAGCTTCAGGCCCCTTTTTGTGTGTGTGTGTGTGGGGGGGTGTGTTCACAGGTAACCGTGCATCGTGGTGGGTTTAGAGGGGGTGATCCAAGGTCAGAAACCTCCAGTATTCGCACCACCTCCATTCCAGCAGACACTCCTACACGCCGAGCTCTATCTCCACCGTGCTGCATCAGCTCTATAATATCGTTACCCGATAATCCGCTTCCCTGCCTTTACCTCGGGCGAAACAGCGCCACTGAGCTTTAAGGCTTCATAACAAAGCTGATATCGTGTATTTATCTTTTTCCATTTGAATACTCGTTTGCATTCCTTCCTTTTCACCGACGCCGCCGATGAGACCGAGTTAACTTTGATCACAACTGTTTTTCTAATAATTAGCTGTAGTCGTGAGATGAAGCACGGCCATGTTTTCTTATCTCTGTAGAGGCTGCGGCTGAGCAGTGGGAGAGCTTTGACGATTGTGTTTCAACTCGAAGCGGCTCAGTGTGACATAATTATGTCGGCACGGGCTCATTGCTGCTGCCTTCTCAGACAGAGATGTTGTTAGTGGTTGGGCAGCGAGCTGGGGGCTTGGCTCTTCTGCATTTGTTTTTTTGCACAGGTCACACACACATCCACATAACACACACACACACACACACGCGCACACACACCTGGAACAGATCTGCAGTTAAGCCGCTGGAAGCCAGGAGAAGGAGCTTATCCCCACTACACATTCTTCCTGAGGGCAGCACTGGACAGCTGGCACATGCAGTATAGTGTACAAGTATATACGTGGACACACACATACACACCAACGCAGTATAAACACATGAATCCACATGTACACATTCAGTTATTTATGCTGCCAGTGCATGCATTATACGCACACGTGCACAGCGCTTGTTCCTCTAATGCAGAGTAACACAGAGACGATACATATATATGAACACATGACACACCTGCACACACACACACACACGAGCCAGGTTACCACACGGTGAACCGGTCCAGTTGGTGGGTAGCCGGTGGTCGGAAGACACCCAGCGGAGTCCCCTCTGACCTGCAGAGGACCGACTCTGAGCAGATGTTAAATCCCGTTTTTTTGACTGATGTGCACGGGGAAAGAGGAGAAGCTTAACGAATCAATTCCTCCCGGACGAATCTGCTTCCTGATTCTTTTGTCATTGAGTGAGGAACGTATCAGAAACTGTAAATGATCTACAGCTAATAAGCAGCACTTTAATAACTCTCATCCAGGACCATACAGTAGATGATGAGTTACTGCAACTGTCTGCCTGCTACAGAGTTATTGTTAATCAGTATGTAATGATTAGTTTGTAGATTATCGCTGCTTAATGTCTGATCACATGTTGGCTCCCCCTCAAGTATCTGTTTGTGTGTGTGTGTGTCTGTACTCGTTTTTGTTGCCTCTTGAGGACCCTTTTCTGCATAAACACTGACTTTGTCAGGACCAGAGACCTCATGGGGACTAAACGTCCTGGTTAGGTTTAAGATACTAATTGTGGTTGGGTTAATGTTAGGAGGATTTCTTCAATAACATCCACAACATCAGTGTTGAGCAAGTTACTGAAAAATGTATTATAAATTTGCTCATTTATAAAGTAATTATGTTACTGTGCAAATTAGTGATATTCATTAAACATCTAGAATTAAATAAGATGTATTATATTTTTAATTACTCTTCCAAACCCTGCTCTGTCAAGTGAGCTCTTTAACGACCACATGCATGTGTTTTATTCCACTTTTAAGATGTAGAGAAATGAAGAACGACACATTCAGGTTTAGCAAGCACATTTCTCATTCGTGTGTAGAACCACAGTCTGTCCTCAGAAACGTATCTTTATCTATTTAGAAGTGATTTAATCATATTTTAAGCATCTTTATTTTTTTGCCAAACGTTACTTTTGCCTGTATGTGGCCTGTAAAGTCCGACTTGTTCTGGAAGATTTATAACTGCAGCCATTTTCCGTTTTCTTTACAATAAATTACATTAAATTCACACTTGGGGACATTAAGTGTATCACCTCAATTAACAGCTACCGTACGTGGTGGCTCTTTACTTGACCCACTGTTGATACCTGAGCGCAGGGCCCAGCCGACGCTCGCCAAGGAGGTAAACAACATTTCAGCCACACTGTTTCTTTGATGCCAGCCTTTTGTAGCATCATTCCCCACCACTGGTGGCAACCGTCTTAACGGGCTTGGATCCAAGCCCCCACCAGAGAGTGCACTCGTTTTCTCAAACATGAGCCTGGGATTTGGTTTCACTAACAAAGCCGTTTTCAGAGTTTGCTGTGGTTTGCATGAATATTCATGCTCCGTTGCTTGGCTCGATGTGTCCTCATGAAAAACACACTGTTCAGTTTTCTATATTTCCCTACCTACAGTGTGTTATTCTATTGTTTGAGCAGTGGTTGCACATATGATAGGGATACAGAGGGAAAATGTATTTTTCACATATTAATTTTGCATGATTGCATGTTGTTTTTTCCAAGCCAGCAAAATAAGTTATTGTCCTTATGACTAATGGTAAACAACTTTATTCTAACTGGCTCACTCACTGAAAATGACATCTATAAATACTTTGATTTAAACATATAAGCACAGTAAATTCTAGTGATCTCAACCTTAATTGTTTGCAACTATATAGTTTAAGTTCTAAGAGCGGTTTAGACAGTTAAAACCATAGTAGAGTATATGAAGATGGATGACGCTTCTTCATTTCCTCCCACTATACATGAATGAAAAAAAAAAAACTGAATATGTAAAAACGGCCACGTTGGGCTTTTAGAGCCAGAGTCTGTACAGTAGTGATCGTGGAGTTCAGCCACGATATTGAGGACTTCTTATTACACACACTTGACCGATCATGAGTCAGTGTCAGCTGTCAATCACGACATTTTACCTCGTTATTACGACATCAAATAAGTAATTAAAACCAAACTTATAAGAAGCATGAACACAAGCAAACACCAATGTGATAAGAACGATACAGGTGGAAGCAGGTATACAAGTTTTCATCACCCATGCACATTTGTTTTAGATGCATAATATGGCTTGTGAAGAGCATTGGAGTGCAGTGGATGTGGAATGTCTACATGCAGCGGGTGTACAATTTGACAGAATGTGTCATTGCTTATTAGGATATCAATTAATGTGTCTAAAGTAGGACGTGTTTATAAAAGAGGGCTAAAGCCTTGAAGTCTCTTCTAATGAGCAGAAAGCTGTCCGTGTCAGACAGGTGCATCTGAAGGCCGTGTCCTCCATTGAAACCTCGCATGTCCCCGATTTTCATCATTTTGAAAAGCAGCTACCCGAAGGTGCTGATTGATTTTTCAGCCCCTGCTGTGTGATAGGCTCCCATGTCACACTGTCTGTCCTTCTTTGTAGAATTTGCATGTGGATTCCCCCCGGTGAGGACATGTAACACACCCCCAAGTCGCGGCCTTGTACGTTTAACCAGTCTATCAATTAATTATAAAACAAATCAAATGGCATTTGTGTACAGCACTTTATTTGCCTGATAATGTCATTAGTGTTGATCGTCAGGCTGTAATATGAACAATACAATGCTAACAACAGTGTAACCACACTTATTGTTTTTTTAATCTTTCTTTAACAAACTTCCAAAAATATGACTTAGTTCAAACTTGAATTCTGACTCACCTCAACCCGAGTAGTTAAACACTGACTACATCAACATGCAATATTCCCACTTTTGACATTATTCAGACATAAGCTCTGGAAAATGTCTGGAAAAGTGGATCTGGACAGTTTTCCTTTTACATATGACGCACGCAGCAGGAGATTCTCCGAGTCAGACCTCGTTTTCATCCTGATGTTTTTATTCTTCTTTTAATCAATTTTGCATCCATTGCATGTTAGAAATGTCGTCAACACATCCGCTCACTCACTGTGAATTTTCCGGATATTCTCCTGCTGTATTCTCAAACGGGTTGACTCATTTTCTGGATATTTTACTCGTGGTCCGGCAGGAAAA
The DNA here is from genome assembly GCF_022539355.2 of Hippoglossus stenolepis. Lineage (NCBI taxonomy): Eukaryota > Metazoa > Chordata > Actinopteri > Pleuronectiformes > Pleuronectidae > Hippoglossus > Hippoglossus stenolepis. The sequence continues at coordinate 8,887,615 of NC_061505.1, read as the reverse complement.
GTTCTGCAAAACGCCAGATGCAACTGACTCGGACATTTGCATTCTCACATACAGCCCCTCCGCAAAATCTCAGGAGAATGTACAGACTTCAGTGCGACTTTAGTAAAGTTGACATCAGAATGTTTGTGTCCATCCAAACATGTCTCCTGCAACCAGACACCAGTTCCAACTGTATTCTGCCAGTAACAAAAAATGTGTGACTTGCTATTCAATTAACAGAACTTCATTTTCAATATTTAGACCTTTGGCATTGTTGAGTTGTTGGGTTAATAGATTTGTTTACTTCTCAAAGAAAATCCCAACATTTATTTCCGTGCGACAGTAACAAGGTTGACTAGGCATGAAGTCTTGATAGGCTTAAAATCATTCCAGAAAATATTCCTCTGACTGGTTGAAAGTCTTAATGGTGATGTTTCCTCTTTTAAAAAAATGTCCACCCTGCACCCCCCCATCTCCTTTCTCACCTCTCCTGCTAGCTATCTCGCTCTGCATTACCTTCAGCTGTTTTTAGACGGGGATTAACATAGCATTAACAGCTTACACCGTTTCCCTCTGTTGGTCTCTCACTCTTTGTTACTTTTCGGAGTTAAAATAGAGGATTTGATTTCTCATGCAACATCAGAGCGGAGCCAAAATGAAGATGCCAGTTACATTAAGAGATATTCCACAGGGGGCTGGAGGCGAGGCGCACTGCTTTGACTGAGAAACAGTGAGTCACTGCACGGCGCCCCCAGAGGACCAGCCTAGTGTCTGATGTTGATTTAGCTGTAGAACGCCGGTTATTCCCGCACGCCACTGAATCTAGTTATAACTGTGTTGAATTAATTTGGAAGCTCTCTAAAGATAACCAAAGCGACAGAGGAAATAAAAAAAAAATTAGTTTTGTAACTGTGTAACTATACTTATGGCCTGGAGTAATCCAGGCCATAAGTATAGTTACACAGTTTCTTTTTGTTCTCTGGGCTCTGTACTCATGTGCATTTAATTTGAAATAACATAATGGATACTACAGTGACGAATAAAGTCTCAGCCTTTTAATTTGAGTGGGTTTACATCAATGTAGAAAGGATGGTGTGGGAGATATTAGTCACTCTTGGTTGGAGTGTTGGGAAAGTTATTGGACAGAGACGCATTAAGTCAAACAAAATCATAATTTTTAATCATTTGTGGTTTGCAGTGATTGGCTGAAGTCATTTGTGATCGTGCCAGCACCATGCGACCAGCACGCCCACCATCAAGCTTTAAGCAAAACGCATACGTGTGAGTCCAGTGTCAGTCTGGTGATCAGCAGAGGATTGCAGCTCAGTCCAACTGAGATAAGGTGACTGACTTCCGCCACTCGAAGATATCCTACTTATCTCACTTTGAAAAGCTCTCTGGTTTCTCTGGCCGTGTGTGTTTGAAGCATTTTCCTGCTGAATAGACGAAATGTCATCCGGTGAGTTTGAAGTATTTGACTGAATCGGATCACGCAGAATGCTCCCGTACAACTCTTTATTCATCCTGTTGCTTCCATCAGCAGTGGGATCGTCCGTGAATGCCTGCGCGCCAGTTCCTTCTTTTTTCACACTCTCCTCTATCATTTTGACAGAGAGGTTGGTGTTTGTCGAGATTTGTTCTGTGGACTCTGCAGGTTTCTGATCTCGTGTTGCTGTGAACTGTAGCCGGGCCTTTCATTTGTTTGGGTTAACCAGGAGTTTGCATCTTTGCGGTGAATCCTCTGAGTTTAAAGTCTTCTCTCGATCACTGACAAGGAAACACGTCGGTCTACAGCCTGAAGAGAGTTCTTGACTTGCTGTGTAGTCAGAAATGACTTTTTTCTTTGATTTCAAATGATTTCCTGCTCATCCACTAGACTTGTGCTCCCTCATCTCAGCTTGTTTGCCATTTCACAGTTTTTCTGTGCACAACTGCCTTTATAAGAATACTACTGCTCATTATTTGCTGAACAACTTCCTTTGATACCTCTGCTACTATGATGATTTTCATCATTATCTTATTCACTTGTTTGGTCATCTCTTCATGTGACAACTCCACCTCAGTCTAAATGCAAATCTCAAACATTCAATAACCAAATGTCCAGTGACTTTGAACTTTTGCAATTTGTGTTGAAAGGACTTTAAACTCCCACTTGGTATTTTCTATATTGATGTAGAACTTTAAACTTAATTGTAGTATACACAGTTTTATTTCAAAATGAATAACTGCCCAAATCTTTGCTATTTTGACTACTATCAAGCAAAATGGATCTTGTCGTGGTGTCGTCTCCTTTAATCGTAGATCTACAAACCAGCTGCCTTCTCAAAATTCACAGTTCAAGTTAGTCTTGGCCGATTCAGCCGACAGCGAAGCACAGCAACTCAGATTTTATACTCTACGTGTAACTGAATACTGCATGTTAATGAGAACCCAATTTGCATTATCTAATTAAATGTACACTGAAAACTGCACTTATTCACCTGCTGTAGTTAATAATTCTTATTTTAATGCTAATGCGACTAATAATATTTTCTATAAAATAGGGGTGGTTTGATTGTCCTCTTCTTTCACTTGTTCACAGTAATGGCAGGCTTTGCAATTCCTGTTCCTTTCCTGCATTATTCTTACTGAATGTGCACCTGCTTAAGGTATCTTGAAATCCATTTATATTGTCATTATATACATTTTGAGGGCAGGCAGGTATGCAGCTGTGGGAATGTTGAAAAGAGCAGCTCCACAATGCTGCAGATTAGGTCAGAGCCTGCAGCGAGGGGCCACGCATCTCCATCAAATGCTGAATGCTGTTGTTATTGTGGATGTGCTTCACTTTTCTACACAACAAAATGTTGGATTATTTTGGTTCCCTTGCATTTACTTCATTTGGGACAACTTGAGCCTGTGGCGCAGTAGTTTTTTCCCAATCCGTCGTGTCCTTTAAGGTTGCTTGCGTGTGAGTATCCTTTTTACGGCCTGTTTGCGTCACTGAACTCCGGCATGAGCTGTGTTTAATTGCTCTTGATGCACAGCGGGTAGACATCCCCCGGGCCAGGCCCTGTATGCATGGCCGCCCAGAGAAGACATCTGCCCCATCAACCACCTCAATGCCACCAAACACACGTCCCACCCCTCCCCTTCAGTTGCACAGAGGTCTCCTGTGGACCAACATTACATGTGTAAGGGTTCCCGCAGCATCTCTCTTCATCGCCTCTGTCACACTCAAGCTTAACACTTCACTTACTCACCCTGGGACTTTTTGTAGTGATTATGTGCAATTACAACTTGTAATTAACAGTTGTAATTGTTAACTGTAAGTCACTTCTTCACTGATACTAAAACCTCAACCTTTTTATTGTTTTAAATTATATATTTTTTCATGTGTGCGGCCAGTCAAAGATGAGGGGTAAGCAGCTTTTATTGGAATGAATATGCTGCCATTTTTTAACTTAATCCTTTTTTTAATACGTCCCCGATTTGTTCCTGCCGTGTGCAGCCACAAATCAAAATGTGTCTAGTTCAAGAGCATGTGATGAGCAGTGCAATTTAACAGCAGGCAGTGTGATGTAAGGTTGTATTCCGTGACAATGGTAGCCCTCTGCTGGGAACCTCCAGTGACTTGAGCGGCGAAGGTCAGAGGTCACCGGCTCTCATAGTCCTCGACAAGCTGCAGCTGATTGCCCTTGTTTCCCTGAGGAAAGCCCAATGCCACAAACACAGCCCCCCCATGAGAAAACAAATTGGCCACCCAATGACTCCTGTCATTTTGAACACTCCTTAAAAGCCTGAATCACCGGCTGAACCTTTATGGACACCAAGTTCCTGCCCCCCTGCGCTGGAGGGCGAGTCCAGTACTGCACAGGGGAATGGAATGAGATGCATTCATCATTCAGGATTGAGTGGAGGTTTGTCAGATACAGAGTGTGTGCGTGTGTTTGTGTGTTTGTGTGTGAGAGTTTGAAAACATGGCATGAAATGAAACATCTGTCTTTCTTCCCGTATCGCTCCAGGGCCTAAGGAGACATTTATAGCAAGCAGCAAAGCAACGGTTTTGTTTGTCATGTAAGTTACAAGAACCACACGATATAGTCATTACTTCAGGGCAACCCCCCATCTTGTCAAAAGCTACACAACGTCCCTGTAAGCACACTGGTACTTGATGGCATATACAGGAAATAAAATGCAATCATCACACCAGCAGTGCACCCAACAGGAATAGTTTCCCGATTCATTATGACAAGATGAAGCCGCATGCCTTTTTTCTCTCCTCCTACGGCTTTCGTGCTCAAATGGTAAGTCAATTTCGTGGCTTTGTCAATCCCAGGAGACCTTTTTTGAATGTGTCACATCAGCGTTAATTGCCATAGACGTATGAAACAGCAGCCCCCTCCTCGCTGCTCCGCTGCGAGACAGCCCCCTCCCCAGCGGCAATGACACTAAGTGCACCCCTGTGCTCCTCTCAGCACGGCTCCTCCATGGATGTATTCTAAACAGGTTTTGACAAGGCGACTTATGTTATAGACGATGATGATTGCCCCCTTCCCTTCTCAGACAAGAAAGACATTTTGTCTATAAACAAAGTGGAGAGAAAAGAAAAGTCTCCTTGCATTATCTGATCCTGTGGAGCTCAGCATATTACAGGGAAACTGAAAGATGGACAGTTTCCTTGGCGATAGCGCAAAGGTCAAAAAAAGTTTTCAGTCTTAGGACAATGGGCGGAAGAGAAGGGATGTGTGTAGTCACAGGCATTGGGCCAGAGCCACAAGAGGGGGGGGTTTTCGGTTGGCAGAGAATCATGTACCCAAACCATCATCACAGGACAGAGGACTTTCTTCACCTTTTAATTAAACATGGAGGAAACAAAGTGGCGCCAGAGGCCCAATGTCCTTAGTCAAGCATTGTAAGGTCAATGGAGAATGCTGGACCACTGCTAAAATAGAGTCCGCCTAGATGGTAGACAAAGCGAGAATGAATGAGTAAGGCAGGAATGTACAAGGCTTTTAAGAGCTCAGATTACTGTGAGTCAGTGGTGGAAACGGCTGCATCCAGCATACATGGAGGACAGTGTAAAGAAAACCCCAGAAGCGAAGGTTAAGAGAAGCTCCCCAGAATAAACACTTTTTTTCTGATATGGCCAATGTAGCAGCATCAAGAGTAAGTGTAGGTAGTGGTCCAACATCCACCATGAGCTCTGTGCAGATAGAGCTTGTAGAGACAACAGAGAGATTGCATGTTGATGAAACAAATGGGGAACTATTCTGTCATAAACCGTACAGAGATGCTATCTGGCACGGTGTACAGGGATGGGCCGATCGTGCCTGCTGCTGTGTGTGACTGTACGTTTGAATGCATGGGAGACGGTGTGCGGTGATTTATTACCATTGCAGGGCTCGGCAACAAGTCAGCTGTTTTTCTGTTTTGACCAGGTGGCCGGGGACAAAAAAAGGGCATTCCCCCTCAAGAAAAGGCGAGAATTCAAACGGCGCGAGCGTGTCCGTGTGTGCGCGCGTATGCAAATCTGTCTAATTTAGCTGTCTCCGCAAGGACACGCGGAATCAAGCTGCTCTTTCGCAGCCCTCAGTGACAATTGCACCGCAGTGTTGTGCATACGTAAGGAACGGCATGCGGTGACCATTTCCTCTAAATGTGTCAACAGGATGCCGCTCTCACACTGTGCCTCCCAGAAGATTGATAATGAAAGATTGGCTCATTAACAGAGACTATTAGCCATGTCCACATGTGCAGTCCCATGAGTGGGAAGAACACTCGCTGAATGGACACACTACAATATGAAGACTAATTGCCTTTGAAGACGGAGTCTGTATTTTCTCCTCTAACTCTCCGAGGGCCCACAGACGGGCCTTAAGTCGGCAATAATTGCTGCAATTTTCAGTGTCATTTACTCGTTTCCTGACTGACATGAGCATTCCGGGTTGTTGTTCCCTCTTCCTTGAGTCTAAGTCTTGAGATGAGATGGTCAAGCTCAACTCTAAAATGTGTTAAAATGTTGGCATGGGAATTTTGTTTTACAATTTTTAGGAAACATGGAAACAAACTTGACAAGAAAAGGATTTCAAAAGTTGTTGAACTCTTTGAGTACCTTTTTTAGAACTAAATAAAATGGTCTACAAAGGGAAAAACACTAAAATGTCAAATCTCCGTCAATCTTTCGTCAACATGTCATTTTTATTGCATCTCAACTTGTATCTAACCTTCACATCAATACTGCATCAATTCTTACTTGGATGGAAATCCTCCATCACCTCGCACTCATTGACTTTTCCGAGGAAACCAAGCCTTTGTTGTGTTTGTGTCAAGCTCGCGTGCGTTTGACCTCTGACTCAGCTGACCCACAGGAGTAAGATACTGAAATGCTGACAGACGACTAGCGCCAAGAGATTAGAAATAAAAAAAAAAATCTGCTACAGTCTTTGTTTGCGGGGGAACTGGTATTGCCATAACATTTGGCCACAGAGCTGCAGATTCACTGAGCTCTGAAGTGCATTTTGTTGGGTCAGTATTTCCTCAAATTGCATTGGCAGGTTTATTGTGTTGAAGAATTAACCATTTTGCAGAGCTGAAAACAGGCTGTTGTGTGCTGCTTGCTATTTGCACTGGGATGCGTCACTCTGGTTTGACGCCGGGGCAGGATGGAGCTTCTTTATTACTAACACACAAGCGCACAATTTCAAATTTAGGCATGATGTATACCGACTGGTGCAGTGTGGCAGTAATAACAAGCAAGGTTCTACAAAGCATTAAATCAGTGGGGGTGCGGTGTCGGATGTCTTGTTGAGGACTCAAATTAGCCATCATGTAGTGTTTCCCACAGAATTGGATTCTATCTGTGGCAGGAGCTGCAGTGGCGGCGTTACTCTGAGGCCTGCCTGCCCGCTGAGAACCGCATGCCCACCTTGGGAACATGCACAGCTAAAACACAGTCTGCCACTGTTATGCTGCCTGCCTGGTGAGGACAGTAAAAACTTTATGGGCTCTTTGATGGTCCACCAGCCCACTGATGTGCTGGGATTTCTCCCAGTGCTCCCGACGGCCAGTCCGACTGTGACAGAAGTGTCTGGTCTATGTGTCCAGGAGACAAAGAGAGAGAGAGAGAGAGAGAGAGAGAGAGAGAGAGAAGGGGCATGAAAGAGACGGCTGGGCATAAAGCACTGGGCACAGCTGTACAATGAAGCAACAGCGCAAAACACCACGCTAGACAAGACACCCACCAGACCATGCTGTTGTATCAGTTTCATCAGTGACCAGAAAACTCAGCAGAGAAAATAAAAAGCCTCCTGGATCAGATCACAAATCCTTGAAATAGACTGATGGTAATGGCCGAGTGTTCTGTCTCTCCATCCCCAATCCTTGTTCTTACTAAGTGTGGAAACAGGACTTCAGCTTGCATCTCCTTTTCTTCCTCATTTTACTTCTTTTTTCCCTCGTGTGACAGGTATGATAAATAACAAGTCACGTCTTGCTGGTGTGATATCAAATCTTTAGAGAGAGAAAAAAAAAAAAGGCATTTCCCTCCTTTCTTGTCTGGAAAAGACAGAGTGAAAAGGCAACTCTGATTTTCTGTCCAAATTCCCAGTGACGGTTTGGACACATGAAAAGACATCTTGCTGCGTGAGTGCAGGAGTGAGACGAGACCTTGTCGCCTTGAAGCCCCCCTGTGGTAATTCATGACGTCCGTTTGGGGCCTGTCATACCTCTCCACCATTGCTTTCTTCCCCCTGTCCACGAAGGGAGACGACGAGATAATTAATGCATCTGTGAGTCCTTGCGCTTCCCTGACACACTTGACTCCGTTTAATAAATGATGTCCCATATTTTCCCATTCATTATAATGTCATTAAGACATATTAATTCCCCCTGCTGCTTTAACCTTTTAGCCCACGTTACCACAGTAGCCCCCTCTCCACGGCTAGCCCCAGTTCTTTGTTCTACACCTCTCACATGTTGTACCACTTAAATTACAGGGCCCTCCACGGCGCAATAAGCCCATTTAGAAGTAAACGAGGACAACACTCGGCAGCGGACATGAGCGCTCACACAGAAAGCAGGCGTTTTCAGATACTTTAAAGAGTGCGTGAAAGTCAAACTTCAGAGAACGTGTTCAGTACTTTCAGCCCGCAGGTACAAGGAGAGACTCCTTGACGAGAGAGAAAAACGCAGCAACATTCTGTTGACCCAATTTTGAAGCCCACACTTTCGCGGAGCAGATGTAAGAGATGCTCTTTTTAAACACTTAAATGCACAGTGTACAGTGTGAAGATGCCTTTGGCAGCACTGGGTCTGTCGGTGGTGAAGAACATGCAGATTTGTGATTCATTACCCTGGATGAGGATGAGTCTATGAAAAAAAAAAAAAAGAAAAGAAGAAGTTGCTTTTAAAGAGTCGTTTATTACCACTTAACACACTCGGTGCGGTCGGTCTGGTTGTACATGCAGCAGCAGAGCAGATCTGTTCATTTCCCTGCAGTGATACATTTCCTTTTTTTTGGGATTCTCCCTTGGATCTCATGCAGAGGGAAAACCAGAGACCATCCGCCGGCCGAGTGACCCGCCAAGCGTACAGCAGCACCTTGCGCGCTCTCACAGCTGCAAGAGTGTGTGGAAAATCCAAAAGGGCTGCAGTGGCTTAAAAAAAGAAGAGAGGTAGAGAACTGATGGTAGAGTGTGTGTGTAGCTAGCTTATGCCCTTGAATTGGCTTGGGACCACCAACGCTTGACTTGTTTAACTGCTCATTTATAACAGGTGGGCAGCATTAAACTCTCTAGGTCTAAAGTCTGATCTCCCGTTCCCTATTCATGCCTTAATCATAGCTGACTAAAAACCTAATCTGTCTCCACATCAGTGGCCAGGGACCCATTTTATCTAGCCTTGCTAAACATATTGTGCAGAAGCCCATTTGCTGTAAATTGCAGCTATTAATCGTCAACTCAAACAAGCACCTATATTGTATTAGGGCATGAGTATTCACAGGAAGTTCAGTGGGTATGGTTATGAAGCCCTCACAGATAAAGGAGATGGTGCAGCACATTTAAAACATGCTTGCCCATGATTCTTCATTAGGTGGCAATAAACAATTAATCACGCATCTTGGATTCCGTGTATTTAGCTAGAGGCCAAACATTTCATGCACATTCCTTACTTTTGCACATCAGGAGGAAATGTGTGCTCTCTACCTCCATGATATTCTATATTCAAAGACTGTGTAGTAAATATTATGCGAACCCTGACGAGCCATAATCAGTACAGTTCAACCTTGAGTGTGCCATTCACCAGCTGGTCCAGTGCAAGATTCTCCATCTTTTCCATCGCTGTATAGTGAGGAGTGAAAACTGCTCTTGGATTCCTTCAATTAAAATCTCGCCATAATAGTTCTCCAACTCACAACTCAGTCTGTGTCACATATACTGCCAAATCTTCTTTTTTACACTGTCTGATAGAGCACTGGGGGACTTCAATATCGTCTTTCTCTGGTATTCTGGCAGTAACTCGGCTTCCTCCAAAGGACCCAACATGAATTCATCAGCAGGCTTTGCCCTAAATAGACACATACTGCATGCCTGCGTTATTGTTTAGTTTTCCCTATATTATAGTGTAACCACAAGCGTTTTGCAGCTTGAGAAGAAAGATGGTATCTCACTCTGCTTGTGAGGGGAGTTAATGCTTGAATTAAATGTTGTTATCTGTACCTTTTGAGAACTTTTGCACAAGCTTAATTGGATAATGGAAAAGTTTGGCAAAAGTTTGGACTCCTTCATAGACTTGTCCACACATACTCAGGAAGTAGACTCCAAGTTTGCACCGAAAGATTAATGAATCCAAAACTTTAACACTGTTTCAATTCAATTTGTGCTGCTTGTGAGTGACACCTCATCTTTAGACTAATAGTGGAATTTGCATGTTTAAATCTAGTCGTGCAAAGAAAAAGAAAAGCAACAACAACATGCAAATTCATAAGAGTAGACTGAGAAATGTTTTCTGAGAGAAGCATGGTTTGAATTACCGGAGAGCTAAGGGGGATCCCTGCTCTCCTGAAAAGGGGGAGCTCTGCAACATAGGCATGAGATTCCAGAGTAATTAATAGTAAAAAATGTATCAGAATTTGAAAAACACACACTAACATGTCGGATTCTGACTGATTTCAACAAATCACGCGCTTTAACGTTATGACGCCTCTTGAACTTCTCTTCAATGTGTTGGCACAGCAACCATGTTTGTTTTTGTGTCGTGGTCGCACAGACAGACTGATCCCCGCTTGCTTTTCTTGGTTGTAAGACAGAGGGGAAGGACAGAACGGTCATAAAGAGAGACACACACAGCTGCACACTTCCATGTGTGCTTGCATGTGACATGTGTAGCAGCCCCACCAGAAAAAGCCCCCGAAAGCCACGGTGTAATTTGAACACTGGAGAAAAGCAATAGAACGTGAATATTAAAACAAAAAGGTGTAAAATTAGTATTTGGAGGTAATAATAACAAAACTGGATCCTCTAATCATCCTCATCGTATATTACAAACGGATCAAGTTCACTTAACTAACACTGGGGAAGATTTACTGAAGTAACACTTAAGACAATTTATAGTGTATAGAAAGCATGTCAAGAAGTGTTCTCGAAGCAAGTAGGGCCACTTGAGCAAGTAAATAATATAAAAGCAAAATTAAATTGTCAACTTCCTGTGCTCGAATATACTTTAGACAAGTTATTTGTCTGGAGACGCTCGTAACACATTGGCTCCTCTGAAATGTTTGAGTTGTCACATTACTATGACGCCTTGAATTCAGGATTCTGTGTCTGTCCTAGAAATGAAGTGGCTGTGCTTCCCGCGACGCTTTTTCATTCAGGCTTTTGACAAAATGGCACCCCTTGTGATCTCGTTTCAAAAGAGCCCCTCATCAGACTCCGTGCACTTCTCCCACATCAAAACACCTCAGCAGTTTCCCCCGCTGAAAGAGCACCGCCGCCCTCCGTCTTTGTGTCGCGTCGTATTTTGGCATTCCCAGGATGACAGATTTCTGTGGGGAATCTGCACACAATTTGCGAGCCTGATTTCCAAACTGTCTCTTGCCTACTCGGAGATAACCCCGTATGTCGGATGCATTGTTTGGATCGCCAAGGTGGCATTTGGATCCCCCGGTTTCTGGCCCTGTTCAGTAAATTTACTTCCGCCAGATTCAGAGAGCGGCGGTATATTACCCATTATCAGTTTGGCAGAGGTGTTTCCTTGCATGTTTATGCCTCAATGTCCACATGGGGATATGAGACAGTATGTGGTGCGGCCCCACGGAGTGATTCATCCAAAGCGAACTCGTGCCATACATCCGCACATGTATTATTCATGGGTAATATGTTTTCTCGTAAATGACAGTAAATATACTGGTGGGTGTAAAGCATGTTTTGGCAAAACGCCTCACAGTCGCCACCGTCGCCCTCCTCCCCTCACTCGTCAGATTGTGTTTTTCGCGGCTGTTGCCTCGGCTGGACAATCCCTGGATTTTCTGTCACTCAGCAGACGCCTCAGTGTTTTTTGTGCCCAAAGCACATTAACCCTGACATGGCTTCTTTTTTTTTTTTCTCCTCCTCTCTTCTACTCTTTGTAACAGCGGAACAGTCACTGCACCAGCAAACTGCATGTGCTGCATTCTCACATTACAATTGACTCAGGCGTGAGCAAGCTGAGGTTCCTTTTGGTATCCAGCACAAAGGCTTTGTGCCACTTTCACCCTGAATGATCAGTGCGTGTGTGTGTGTGTGTGTGTGTTTGTGTGTGTTTGTACGCACATGTGCACATGCTGCATCCAGTTTCATCGTATCCTTGACAGTATCACGCAGCCAATAAAAGACCACCTGTTCCAGTGTGCTAATCTAATCCGGCCTTGCACAGACTTGAAGGTATTTCTTCCAGTGTCACATTCCATCGGGGCCCCCTCCGCCACTCCACGGCAAAAGCCGGGCCGAGTTGTTAACAGAGCGCCCCTGACGCACAATGTGACAATTTCATGCCCACCCCCTAATCCAGCTGACACGGCTATCAGCGCTCCTTTAATTGCCCTGTAAGTTTTTGCTTTTTTGAACATGTTGAGGAATAGAAAGCAGCGTCAAATCTGTTCCTGTGCCTCTGCTCGTCTGTCAGACCGGCTGTCACCTTGTTATGATTAATGTATTCCCGGGCATGCACGTTTTTATTCTGGGGAAAACACACCTTGCTCCAGACGAAAAGGGCTGCTGTGAAGTCCCATCACGTTTTTTCCTCTCGCAGAGAAGCCCAACACCGCACATGGCAAATACATATTTCAGAAACAACTACTTAGATTCATCTTTCAGGGTGTTGAATCAGCTTGTCGCAGTTTAATTCAGTTTTCTCTCAGGGCACTTTTGGAGTGGAGCTGAAGTGTACCAAATTGAGATATGGATTTTTCTGTTTCTTTGAGCCAGAAATAAGATCACTTGAGCAGTTTGTGAGAGGCAGGTTAGGGATCATATGTGTTAAGCTGGAGATGGAATTTTGTCCACCTTTTGCACAGTCTAAAGCGCACATACACTCCATGAATGCAATGCTGCGTAATGTGAAGGAGGTAAAATGCTGCCTGGTATCTCCTCTCTGGAAATGATCCTCTTGCATCTGATGCTTACTTTTAAAATAGAGGTTCAATTTCATGTTGCCGGACATTTGCATCTACTTCATTACCTTCCCTGAGGTAATGTCCATTTATTTGTTGGTTTGTTTGTAAGCATGTATGCAAAAGAAATACCTGACAGATTACTACAAAACCTGGTGGAATGATCTTGGTGCCGATCTGGTCAAAGGGATCAAGGATTTTGCCAGATTAGCCATTTTTTTACATTTTAATTGATTTCCGTAGCATAATTCATTGATCCTGATGAAAAAAAAATCGGGCATGATTTCTTTAAATTTGTGCAATTTGGTGCAGCTAGATTGAATTTAAGGAGACTATTGGGGCTTGTAAGTGGTGAGTGCCATTCTAGTCGAGACGTTAGCAGTAAAATACATGAATGTTTAACTGTTAATTACATTATAGATGGTGGTTTTGTAGATATAATCCGCAAAATGTTTAAATTTCCTGCTACTGCCATCCTACAAAAAACTAATTTCCATATGCATTGTACCAACAGTCTCATTGTTACACGTACGTATGATCCAAAGATGGAAAATACTGCGCGTGCGAGACCATTTTGGCCGCATTCATTTCACATCCGCTCAGAAAAGACACCCATCTGAAATGAAGCCTGTGCCGAGTGAAACAAGAGGCAGAACCTCAGATGGCTTCACCAATCTCGTTCTCACTGGGGGTCTTACAGGGGCGGATAGCTACTCCTCCCTGAGCCCACTCGCAGATCAATACCAGGAATCAGGCCATTACGCTCCTTTTGAAAGCGCTACGTGCACAATCGATATGTTATTATTTTTCATCTGCTGGCTGTATTTAATACCCTCATTATTATTTCCCCTCGCTGAACAGGGAGGAAGCTATTCCCGTCCCAACTTGAATCATTTCTTTTTTGGGCCGTCTGGATTTCGCTGCTCATTTACATGGTTGTGGAGGTAGCGGTGTGTATTTATCCGAGTTTTCTTTGGTTTCCATTAGGATTGCTTGTAAGTTGTTAGCAGTGGTGTGTGTGTGGTCTCTTTGGCTCTAAGTGAATGTTTTGCCTCCTCTGTGAATACAATCAGAAGAAGTGGAGGATTATGGGATGACGGAGCGGGCTCTGAAGAGCATACATTTTATTTTCTCAAACTACTTTTGTTTCTCGAAGCAAAACACCACAATTGTCCTTGACTGTTGAGGATGATTGACAGCTATGATCAGAGGTCAGCCGAGGAAATGAGATTTAACATAAATGGCCCTTTAGTGTGCTATGTTTAATTCAGTGCATAATGTTTAATGTTCTCTTAGACTTCTCGTGTTTGCAAGGACACTATGGAATCCTGATATATGCGTTACGCTCCAAGTTTTTCTTTAATCTTTATGGGAAATCGCAGCAAGATCAAATGTGCATTAACTCTCCTGCAATAAAGCACTTGATGTATGCCAAAGCCGCCGCGAACCAGGTGTGAGCCAAAGCTCATGCATGACACACGCTGTGTCCAAAATGTATGGAGCGAATTAACTGGTAATACTCATTTTAATATAAATGAGCTCTCTCATAATGATGTGAAGGTTCCCTCAACACAGCGGGAGAGTGGCGTGGGGAGAGAGAACGGAAGGGCCCAGTTAGCAAGCGACAGTTTGGTGATAAATCATCTGTAATTAAACACTTTGGAAATATACGGACCACAGCAGAGGTTGGGGGTGGGAGGCTGTTAGACGGTAGGTGGCTGGTATGGTTGCCCATCCTGGTGGTCTGTTAATGAACGATGAAGGGGACAATTGGAGGAGTTTGCCGTTGAGTGTTTCTGATCGTGCAGCCTGGAGCCTTCGCGTTCATTAATCAGGAGCTCGTTCTGATTGATCTCTCCTCTTTTACCTATTAAAACCTCTTTTCTATATGTTTAAAATGTGACTGTATCCAGGCCCAGGAGTTTATTGCGTTTCTCACTCCCGGTGAAAGATTAATTGCTCTTGATCAAAGTCGTCAAGCAGAAGCCACACTGGGTGTAATAGACTTAAGAGGAGAATGGCTTACTTCATATGGGGGTGGAGGCAGCTCCAGGCTCCTATTATCTTGTCTTTCTTGTTCCCGGTGCGCAAAATTTAATTCTTTACCATGCTTTTTTTATTTTACACCGATTTGGAGAACAAGCCTTCAGTGTCAAGCGGGGGTGTGGACGAAGGCTGAACATGGAGCCACTATCACAAAGTAGCAATTGAAGTGGAGGCCATAGACTGGCTTATTGGGAGGAGTATAAATCAGAGAGGACAAGTGACAGAGATTAATGCCAGGCAAGCCCACGAAATAACCCTTCCATCCCACTCCCAGCCTCACCCTGCAACAACTTCCTGATAAAGCCACCAATGTGACACTACACAAGGTACAATAATAGAAATGCATTACTCAAAAGCCCTTTGAGACATGTAGATAGGAGGAGGGTGCCAAAGGAGAGATGAAGAAGACTACCTGGGCAAAATGATATTTTTATGTCCTTCATAGGACAAATGGTGTTCCTTCAGACTGTGTGAATGAGTTTAGAGGGTTTATGGCCCCTATCACAGTCACTCTCAGAGCGGATGTTCATTATGTGGTCATATTTATGATGTCCCTTAGTAGAGGCCAATTCCTGTGATATATTTTTAAGTATCTGAGGTAGTGGGGCTTTTGTGGAATTATCTCTGGGAAGCTTTGGACTTGAAGACCAATGCTGGGATATTGACAGTTGTTAATCAAAGCCTTTATTTAGCTTCATTTAAAGTGGGTATAGACAACTTTGTCCCCTGGTGTTTCCAAGTGGAATCAATGGTGCCACCTCTGTTGCAAAAGCAGAAAATGTGTTTTTTGTGCAGTTTGCCTCTTACACATGCACAACACGGGGGGGGGTTATTCAAGTGAGCGGTGGAGCCGCAGACAGAGACAGGAAGTGACGTATTTACTCTGCCGCGGAGATCGCGTGACCATGTTTACAGCACCCCGACACCGTTGTATACTCTCATCTCCACAAACTCTTTTGACGTCTTCCTCTGTGTCTTCTACGTGTGCGGCAACGCTTTTTCATCCATGGGCTGAATTTCTATCCCAGTCCGACCATGGCCCTCTTCCCTTTGTTTTTCCTCCTCTGACAAAAGCTTTTCATTTGCCCCGTGCAGTTTCTGCGTTTCTTCCGCCATCCGCCATTCCCCTCCTCTGGGAAAACTACAGATAGCTCTCAGGGAAAACAAAAGTTTTATCCCCTCTTTTGTTTGTGCTGGGGAAGACGCACTTCCTTTGTGCCATAAATTGAGCCTTCATTTTTTCCGTGCTATCTCATGCCCGATGGCAGACAGAGTTGCTCAGTGAGAGCAAAGCGCATAGGGAACCAATCTAAATGCTGATGGTGTCATTATTCTACAGCCATTACATTGTGCAATCAACATTACTTCATAAGGATAAGTTAAAGCAAAAAGCTTGTCTATTGCCACTTTAATTGTGCCTTTGTAATCCTCGTCTTTAGAACCCTTAAACAACAACTACTGTGTATTTTGGCAACTTATTGTGTTCCATAAAAGTGCAACCTTTCAAATCAGCTTTCCTGATTGACTTTATGTACCCTCGACTTTACAGCAGCCTGCCTCTAACTTTCCTGGAGGTGTTTTGTGTGATGAAAACATTTCCCTTATACTGTGCTGGATTTAGACAAATACCCTGAGAAAGCCTGCACAATTGTTTACTACCTAGTAAAAATGTAATTTGTAGACAAGGTTCGCTCTTTCCTCTCTCTAGTCCCGCTGCTTTTGGGGTTTTGCTTCAAAGTCCCCTCAGCTCTCTATTTTTTTTTTATATCATCCCCTCGAATCTCTCCTGATCGTAATCTGATTTTGCGGCTGATTTATTTGCAGCGGAAAAGCAGAGGAGGAAGTGAGTGCAGGCTTTTCACTGAGTAGTCAGGCAATGGGCAGCGCCACTGGGCAGCACGCAATCAGCTCCAAAATGAAGTGCCATGCACTCAGCCCGCGCTCAGTACACACACACACACACACAGACACACACACACACACAGACACACACACACACACAATCTCTTCCCCAATGAAATAAGACAATACTGTAATTTGATCCAGCAAACCTCTCAGCTTACCTTCTCTTTCAACTCTCCTCGCGTTCTCTTTTATTTACAGGGGCTCTCTTGCCCCCCTGACAATCCACATCCATCCATTATGTTCCTCCACTCTTTAATTTGGTGGGCAAATTTAATTTCCAAATGAATACGTGCCATTTTAATGCAAGCCGCAGAAGATGAATGTGCTTTTGTGCTGCGAGCGTTTGATTGCTGACTTTGGAGAAGCAGCCTCTTTATGTTGAGAAGCTGAGAGATTGACCCAGGAGGCCGGAGCTGCAATGAGATGTGGGGTATCTGAAGAGTCAGTCATACCTGGCTCTATCAGAGGCAACTTCTACCCCGACTTCAGCAACTTCCGTCTTGTGCGTCTCTCCGAATCGTGCCCACATGCATTAGAATACTTGTCAAAATTGTCAAGATTGTTATTTTTGTTCCGCTCCCGCTGCACAGCCCAATGCATCAAAGTGGCAAATGCAGGTCAGACGAGCAGTCATCCAGCGCATCTCTGGTGGCGATAGTGATGAGTGAGAGAGAGTTCAATGGGATGCTAAGGGCATGTACTGTATTACAACTGCAGATAATAGTTCCTGGAGCTTGTAGCTATGTAGTGGCAAGGAGCTCAACCTTAAATGGGTCACATCTTTTCGATTGTTTGTTTGTTCTGGCCGGTCCTGCTCTTTGTCCCTGTGCTCATCTCTCCTGTCGCTCCACCCCGACACAACCAATCACTAATCAATGGGGAGGCTTCCGGCAGGGGGGGGACTGCTGGATTTGCTGTGCCTCAGCCTGGGATTTTAACATTGTGTTTATTATGTGTTAATGCTGGATTGATTCAGCTATGTTTTCTGTTGTCTACATATTGAAATCTTGTTTCAGTATCATATTTGATTATTTTACTAGTATTTAATCTCCTTTATTATTCCATGTCCTTATCACTGAGTGTACAGAAGATCTACCAATGCACTTGAAACCTCCGCTGAGTCCAATGGCAATTTTTTACTTTAGTTGTATCCCGGACAATGTCTTGTCAGGGATCACAGAAATAAATAGCATGTAGGTTGGTGCTGCTTCAGACTGGATTTTTTTTTTCTCTTTACTTTACTGGGCTCGTTGCCAGCGCGCCAGAGAGATTAATTTATCTTGTTTGATGAACTGCAATTATTGATAGAGTGGAAAGTGAAAACGTTTTTAAAATTTTTTTTTTTTTAAATCTCCCAAGGTGTAACTTTCTAAGAGTGTTCCAACAAAGCAAAGCAAACAGAGACATGCGGGAGGCCCAGCGCTCTCTGATCATGTCGGCGTCGGCAGGATTGTGAAAAGGCATTAATTGGGGAGCATCAGGTTATCAGGCGGAGGAAGAAATCTTCACAGAAGTAATCAAACCTTGATGAATTAAAGTAACGCGCTAAGCCCTCGTGTCTGGCGGTGATAGAACTGACCCTTAAGCTTAGCTGATAGCTTTATTCTGATAGCAAATTGAACACAAAAAAAACACACACAACACAAATCCTGGCTTTATTAGCATCAGCATATTGAGCATCGTTGGAAAAAGGGGATAAAAATGCAGATGGTGCCAAAAATGGAACAGGAAACTTGAGTGGAATGAAAATGTAATCACTCAAACGCTCAAAAGGTTTTGGAGAGGATGCTTACGGAGCTCACATGCTGGTCTTCTTTGGGTAAATTGTGTTTGTCAGACTTTAAACATCTTAGGGGTTGATTTGATGGCTTGATTGACTCGATGGAAACAGTGCTTGGTTAATGGGAATCCACAATATTTTTTGGCAGATAGACCCCACTCTTGAAGGAAAGGTTTGAATCCGGGTCTGTGTTTGTGCTGATGCTGATTGATGTGCACTTAAAATACATCATATTGTTGACTTTTAACAGTCGGCCTGATGAACATCCTAATACAAAGGGATTTGAAATTCAGAGTATTGAATGCTAGTTCTTTTGTACTGGTACATTCCTCCTTTTTCTTTCCAGTTTCCTGGACACATTGGTGTTGCTGCTGTCGGCCCATAGGTAGTGAAACCTCGTCATATACAAGTTGCAACCCACCTTGACATCTACCATTGGTTTGTGAATTGCCGTTTTGAAGCCCTAAGTTTGGCATTTTGCTCAGAGCCATCCTGGTTTATTAACCCAAAAGTAACCATATTGGGAGGAGCGTGGGGGTGGACCTGAGAGTTTCCGCTCACTGCACGCAACCTGCTACTCTTGCAACCTGCTCCCATTGGATTGTAGTCGTTGTCAATCACACACGTTACATTAAAGATTTGACTAGTTAAGGAGTTATCATCAAGTGAGAGGTAAAGTCATTTTCTCATCGACTTGTAAGAAACTTAATTTTGCAACCTTTGGAGTCGCCCTCTGCTGGTCATTTGGGAGAATAGTTTTTGGGCAACTGGAGTCTACGTCCATTTTTGTATACAATGTATGACCGCATATTATTCTTGGAAGAGTCATATTGATGGTGTCAGAACTTGTGGATTCTATGTGGTGATTGGCCAAGGATTGACCCGGGCAAGTGTCTGTTTCCTTCACCCTGGCACCCGTGTTAACGAAAGCCCGTCTTTAATTGGCTGTGCAACGTATTTATCAAGGTTCAGAGGTCGCATTTTACAAGGAGAACAGGTTAGATGTCGGTCGACTCATTTGTTGTGATACTTTAACCTTTTCTTTATTGCACATATTCAATTATTCAGTCGACCGTTTCTTGCATTGTCCTCAAATACGCACTTCTAATTTAATGCCACAGAAGTGCCAACCCAACAATATACCCATATCTGGTTCTTCATCTTTAATATGTGAGGAAACCTTGGGATTTGCATATTGTTATTTTGTTCCTTTTCTCTGTTTTTCTTGGCAACACGAGTGTTGGGAATATATCTTGATGTCAGCTTCATCCTCTCACCACGTGTCTAAAGAGAGAGGAAGTGAAGGGCATCAGGCAGCCAAAATCATCCCTTTTTTTTATCTAATCTCTCCCCAATCTGCCTATCAGGAGTGCCACAATCAACGCAGGCAGCATTTTCATTTAAAAAACAAAATGCTTAAATTCAATTTGAAGCTCTCGCAGGAAGATGATGTGCCAATACATATGCTTACTATCTGCGCTCGATCTTGTGGCCTTTTTCTGCTGGAGCCGGGATGCGATGCTTGCTCCCTTTTCCCACGAAGGGCTGGAAAAAGGTTGGAGAGAGGAGGAGGAGGAGGAGGAGGGAAGGCAAGGCAAAGGAGTTAGGGAGCGAGCGGTGTGTTTGCTGTGCAGGGCTGATATCATTAAGGACTCTCCATGCGTTCTGCCTTTACCGAGCTCAAAGGGCACGTTAGCCCCAGGTTCATCAGCTAGCTATTGTGCGGCGCTGGCGGAGAAAAGGCTGCGCGAGTGGCTCTGAATGGCCGAGGATGAAGGAGGAGGGGGGCGGTGGGACACGACGCGGGCTGTGTTTCCCATTTACTTCACAAACAATTCAGCCTGCTTCCCCCACACATGTGCATGCAAACCTTTCCCCTGCACCGCCTTATTCTCTCTCCTCTGCTCGGTCTCACCCTCTCTGGCAGCTTAACACTCAGTATATTTCTGTCAACCCACTCGATGTCTCTCTCTTTTTCGCCCCTCCTGTTCTCCTTCGGCCTCCTTCTCCCTCTGTTTACCTCTTCTAAACAACCCCCCCCTCCTTTTTCCTGTTCCTTCCATTTCTTCGCCGCGACGTCTCCTCTCGTGCTGTGTCTTCGTCCCCCTGATTAGATTTGGCCCCGGCGCTATCTCATTTGGCCCCGTCTGTGGCGGTGCGCTGCCGTGGCTTGCCGAGTATCCTGGGACGGCTCTTCGTCTGTGTCGCTGCGGCGGTAACCACGTTAGCCGTGCTTAGGATGTCACCGATGGTTTGCCTTACAGACGTGCATCCGCCCGGGACCACTCTCGGTCCCATAACAGTCTAATGGCAGCAACAACAACAACATAACTGCTTACAGAAACACACCCAATTATGACCCCATGCGCACACACACCCATAGAGATGGTGTCCCTGGGTTCGTTCTTATTTAATTTGTGAACGTGGAATTTGCATGTCTGTACGTGAGTGGGTATGAGTATAGAGTATTGTACGTCTGTGATCATACGTGGACTATTTTAGAGCATTGTGAACAAATAAATATAAATGCATCCATTTGGTTTTTAATCCCTTTTGGGTTTGGCATACAACAGTAAAGGTTTTGTCATGACACTAATCCAAAGTTAAAAACTGATAAATATGGATTGCATACTAATGTGCTGCAATTTTATAGCCCCTGAAGAAGGAATTGAACCCATTGTGTTTTTCCATATCTTTGGATTTGAGCTGCACTAAATGGCTGCTGTCATTATCAATCAATCTGTTCATTTGAGGTTAATCTTTTATCAAATAAAAGTATTGAATTGTTCGTTTTTGTCTGACTATCAGTTAAAACCTGCGAGATATTTCATTTACCATGTGTAAGAAAAAAAAAAGAAGGTAGAAAAGCCTTAAAACCCCAAAGCAGCAACCAGCAACCATAATTAAGTTACAGTTAATCAGTTACATTTTTTTGTCAGTTGATTAATTGGCAAAAACACTTCACCATTATTTGACATATGCCTGCAGTGTTTGTACATAGTTTTGTGTGTGTTTGTTTGGATCAGTAGAATCCTGTTCCGTCTGTTCTGGTCGTGGTGATTTGACGAGCGTTGCCAAAGATAAGGAGAATGGGCGCTTGATCCGTCGAAAAGGACCATTATACCGCCGGCCTACTTCACCGTTGTGTATTCGTCTTTCAGGAGCTGGGCCTGTGTTTTGTTTCCCACTTCCTTTATCACACATCCTCCGCTATCTCCCCCTTCTTTTCCTCCTGCATGCTCAGTCGCTCTCTACTCTGTTTTACCCCCTTCGCAACCTCGACTCCAGCAATAGAGCCCGTCAGCGTTTTTCACACTCTTACCACACTTGTCCCTTTAGTTTCTCTCAGCTACTGCACTTTCTGCTTCTTGTTCTTTTTCTACAGCACAGCTAAAACGTCTGGTAACATTACAGCAGTTTGATGGGGCTAATGTGTCTTTATCGCCTTGGCAGGAGGACAGTGTGAGTGTTTGCGTCATTTGCTCTCGTCTCATTTCACAACCAGACAGATTTTTAATTTGGAGATGACAACAGAACGTAATGTGTGAACTTTATTGAGTCGTTTACTCTGTGTTCCTCTGTGATTACCTTCGCCGAGGGAAGTTATGTTTTCATCTGCGTTTGTTTGTTTGTGTACAGGATTACGCAAAAAAACTGTTCAACGGATTTCCTTTTATATTTTGTTGAGATTGGATGTTTTTCAACTCTTTCCATGAGTTGCCAAAGAACAACCAGAAAAATCTGGAATGTTTAAGTGAGTGATATTAATGAGTGTGTGCAATCTGGTGCGCTTCAGAATAAAAATCCAGAACCTAGTGGATATAAATGTGGTTTCATGAGAAGACTGTTGAGGTGTTCTCGTTAAATATTTGTCACCAGCCTAAACCAAAATATATATTTGTAGATGTAATGACCCTAATGATCTGTTCTCCTCAATTTTCACTAACCTTTCTTTTAACTCTCCTTTTTTTTAAATCTCCTGACATCTTTTCCTCTCCCTCTGTGTTTAACTCTCTTCCTTACTCTTCCCCTCCCTCTCTCATGTCAGCTACACCTCTGCCAAACCCATCATATCACTTTCTCCCTCCTCTCCTCCCTCTTCTTCTCTCCATTCCCTCTAAGCTATATATTGTTTTTGCCTTTGCAGCTCTTTCACTTTGCGCGTCCTCCTCCTCCCTCCAGTTGTCCGCTCCCTCCGTCGACTCTGTCTCCATCTCTCTATCTCTCCCTCCGCCCGGCTCCCTCGCTCTATCTGTGGCGGTGTGTATGTCCTGGCTCCGGCTTCTGTGGATATTAAGCTGTAACAGGCAATGCGCTGCGTTGGTCTCTGATGTATGTGTGACCTGCTTTCCACCAGACCCAATCTCCAGCAGCCAGCCTGCCTGCCTGCCTGCCTGCTCGCCTTTTTCTGGGTTAGCCCCTGCCAAGAGTAGCAGTAGTTTGAGCTTGCATCCTGCAGCCAGCCTCATTGTGTTGGGGGGGGGGGGAGAATCAACCCTGATCTGACAGTGTTGCACCAGTACAGCTTTTATCTCGCTACTTGAGCAGGTTGTCATAAAAGCAAGGACAAACCCTGCATGTATTTGGAAATACTTGTTCAAAAAAACGTTAACAATCTGTGATTTTCGTGTTATTCGCAGTATAAGTCGGGAGTAAAGCAAATGATTTGCTTATGAGGAGAGCAAAAACACAAAAGAACGTTTTCTCTTTGAAGTACTCGGATTTCCCCACTTTCTCTTCTCTCTCTCACTTCCTTTGTTATATATCCTCTAATCTTTTATTTGATTTGAAGATTTGTTTTCCTGTCCCCAGCACTTTTTCTTGCTGCTCACATGTATCTGCTCAAATTAACAGCCTCTGCGGAGCCCCAGATCCGACTGCACTGAAAGTGAAGGATATTAGGGAGGCGTGCACGAAAACATGCACACATTCACCCCTGCTACACGGTTGATTCGTTGTTTTCAGCTGAATATATCATCGCCTTTAATATACAAAAGCTACACATACAAAAGCTTTCCTCAAAGCGTGATGCGCTGTAGGAGGTACTGTGTGACCCACCAGTAGGGGGCATACTGTGAGGACACCCTACAGCTACCCCAGCAGAGGGTCAACTGCTGTACCATGAATCCCATGGGATCTTCTATTGAAGTCTTATTCGCCGTTTCTCTGTCAGGGCGTGCCCATGATTTCACCTCGCTGTTGTTCCTCCTGCATCCCACCCTGCCTGCGTTGTTGTACTACACAAAACAACGCGATCACCTAGGGCGATGCACAGCTTTGTTGATCAATGACACACTGTTCAGAAGAGGAATAAACTCAAAAGCACAACATGTTGGGAATCGGGGGACAGTGTTTCATAATTTTGTTTGTGGATATTATAGAAGACGATGGAATGCATACCATCTGACGGTCACCTACGCGAAACACCGCTGTGTTACCCTCGTGCATTTCAGTAAGCAGAAGTTCTGGTGGATAAATCTGCAGAGAGCAGATGATGTTCCAGCAGCTTAATTTGATTTCCTGTTTGAATGTGTAATGTGGGGAAGGTCTCACACTGTGCTCTCCATTAACCCCGCACCTACAGATACAGCTGGGCCCCTCTCCAACCCAGCCCCCAGTAGGTGTCAACAGACGCCCATTCTGCATGCCGCCATCCTTCATCACCAGCCAATGAAGACTCCCGTCTGCAACACGTTTTCTTTTTTCTTTTTCCAATCTTCCATCCAGCGACTTGCAGCCCACTGGAGACAAGAGAAGATGAAAACAAAGTGGCAGAGCCAAGGGTGGAAGCATGTGGTCCCTGTGCTCTCCAGTCCACTGGGAGGACTCGCACAGAGCTGTGGACCCGGAACATATGTCTCTCATGCTGCTCTTAGTTCACATTTGTCACAAACACATCATCTCCACATGAGAAGGAGAGGATTTTGCTCCAGTATATTTGGCCGTAGCGAGTTTATTTTACTTTCTACATGCAGCTTCCCAATGGTGGTTGACTGTGAGGGATGTCCATAATCTAACAGCTGTCTCTAAGTCGTGTTCTGTCATGTTTAAGATCCTCTTTGCTGCTTAGGGGTGATTATTCTTTGATTTTGTCGTCGTGGAGATTGGGATTCGGGTTGCATCACTGCTACTACATTTTCATTTGTAAATGGTGTCTTCAGACTAAAATTATCTCTGTGCCCACAAGCGTTTTTGCTCCGTTTAAATCCTCGTCCATTTCAACACTCATGTACACTCGACATGCGAATAGTACCTTGTGTCCTACGCATGTAAGCAGTGGTGGCATTGTAGAATGCAGAATTTAGTTGTTAGCAAAGAACACGAGGTCAGCAACGTTTGTAATTCATAATCTACGATGTGCTCTACACTTGTTGCTGAGGCTAATACCGTTTTTTTCTTCCAGAAGGGGATCATATGAAATCAGTTGTGAGTGTCGACGTCGTTTCCAAACATCTCTTTTTGTTTCTGCCCGTCTCTGCCCCTCTGTTTAAGCGGTTCCTAAACTCTGGAGTAGTGTGGATGTCAGGCGTGTCCGTAGCAGAGTTGATTCAATTTCAAACGGAAACATGGATGTGTGGATGTAGCATAAAAACTGAGTGAGTCTTTGCATCTGGTGGGATTCCTTCATGCCAATCCTGCAATCAGCACCTGGCAGCAGCTTAAATGTGCATCTCAGATGCTCATCTGGCAGTCCCAACACGCCTCCGCAGTGTTTTCCATGTGACAGTAGTGACGCATAACTCCGGTGACCTCTCTCCCTGGGGAGTAGCGAACATGATCTGTTCATCCCGACACAGTCCTGATGGATTTCTTGCGAACTTGCTCAGCGGCCCGGGTGGGTGGGTGGTGGGAATTTGGGGGTGGGCGGGTTCTCCCCAGGGCTTTTCCTGGATGGAGGAGTGCCGAGCTGCTTTCTAACAAAGCCAGAGCCGGTGTGGATGAGATGGAAGCAACGCATCAGTGTTATTTATGGTGTACAGGAAGATCATTACGGCCGCTTCAGTCTTAGCCTGATGGATGTCTCTAAGTGCCTCCTCTCTTGATCTTTAATGGTACCGTGTAATCAATGGAATACCTGACCCCCACTGCCCCCCTCATCTTAATCCTCCTGCCATCTTATTTTTTTTTAAAGAGGGGTCCACGTGGATTGAGTTTTAAAAGGAGGTAATTAAACCGGTGGCAGCTGAGAACTTATTATGCCGGTGAAAGAGGAGATGCCTATATGTTGGCCCGTTGATCGTTCAGAAGTTATCTTTAATCCCCAATAACATTAAAGGCTGGCCATTCATCAAGTCACAGGGCAGCTTTGTGCACTGAAAGGCTCCTGTCGCTGCCTTTCCAGCAACATAATTGAAATTTTTTTTTCCCCCTCTCTCTCTTTTCAGCAACGCGATTCACCTCAAATCGAAAAACAAACTGGTAACAATAAATTAAGCCAACATCTCAGGATACAGTAAATTAATTATTGCTCCGGGGCCATATTTCAAACCCTTTCCTCTGCCCTTACCAAAAAATATAAAATGTGAATATCAAAGCCCATTCTTCTGCAGGCCCAGTGGACACATTTATCCCGCTCACCATAATTATAATTTTGTAATTAAAACAGTGGTCAAGTTGGGAGATCATGCAGAGGTTGCAGCTGTTTATTTAGCTGTGTTTCCACTGAACTGCCAATGGCCATTAAAAGGGATGTTTTCATGCTTTTGAAATGAAGAGTATTGTGCTCATCATTAATGGCTGTGTTTTGCAATATATGATAACTACATAAATTGTTTGTCGGGGGGGGGACCTCGATGACTAAAACGAGCCAGCTCTGGCCTTGAGCCTCATTTTTTTTGTTCTCCATTAATAAGTAAGTTTTTCAACATGTGTCTTCCAGCTTTTGTTCATTGAACTCGGGTGGGTGTTTTGTGACCTGGCATCCCACCATCTCCCATTAAGTATGCACAGCAGCGTTACCATCATCACAGTTATTTATTCACTTGAGAATGCTAATGTGGGAGACGGATCTGGTTCAGGCGAGGTCTGGTAGAGCATGACTACCCCGCAGCTACACATCCAGTCAGAGGGGGATTGGGACGGGGGAAGAGCCGCCACGCTCCTTTTGTAGCGAGCGCCGAATGTTCCTGCTGCGGATGTGGTAAAAGCCTCTCCTCCTTTGTCACCTTCGCTCCGGCATCCCGGCAGCTCTGTCACGCTACAGTTTGGCCTGGGAGCCGGTGACCCATGTTATTGGTTGGCAACGTTCCTCCTCGTGAATGGGGTGGGTGGGCTCTTTTCCAGCCTTCTCCTCTAATCTGGCAGCCTCCTCTGTGTTTATCAGCGACTCGCGGCCGGACAAAGACCCACAGGTATCGGCAAACTGTAGGTGTTGCAGAGGAGAGGACTTGATGTATTGTGAAAGCTGCCTCTTCCTCTCAGTCTTTTCTGTATTCTCACCGCTTGCCAAAAAGTGTTAGACAACATGCTCTTTCACTCTTCATCAAAGTGGAATTGGGCCAGGGAGGAAGAGAGATAGTGTAAGTCAGCGAGAGAAAGAGACAGAGTGTAACTGAGAGAAGTTTGGCGGCTGAACGGCCATGAAATACAGCCTTCCAACGGTTATTGCTGCAGTAAAGGCAGATACATAAAATACAAAACAGAGACTGGCATGTCTACAGTATTTATGGACCAGATTATCAGTGTATTAATCAGGCCTGCTATTTGGCACACGCTGCGCCCACCCCCAGAAGTCTGGGCTACCAAAGTGTGAGGCTGCTTTATGTGCTGCGTTAGATTGATGGTTGATTCGTTCACACACAGACAACATTCAATATCAGATTACTTCTAGATAAACTTCTCTAAACTTCTCTGAAGCCACAAAACACTGCTGATATGATGAAGTCGAGCAGGAATTGACTTTTTACTCGCTTTAGTTTTGGAAGAAGTATTGAATGATCATTCTGGTTTTGTCACAACTGGGAAATACTGCAACCGACTATCCAAGGGCTCAGTGAGATGACGGCAAGAATGCTTGCTGCAAACTAGAGGATTTTGAAATCTTAACTGGAGACTGTGGGAGATCACACAGACGTAGATCTAACGTGACTTTTGGAATATAGTTTTATCTTCTTAGTGTAGATGTGAGAAAACAGAGGCTATTATACCTGTACACAAGAAGCATTAGGACTGAAACAACCATGAAGGCTACAGTATTTACCTCCGCCAAGGACGTTATGTTTTCATCTGCGTTTGTTTGTTTATCTGTTTCATTTGCAGGATTAAGCAAAAACTACTGGACGGAATAGCACAAAACTTGGTTGGAAGGAAGCGGAAAGGGTCAAGGAAGAACCCATTTAATTTTGGTGCGGATCCTGTAATAGATCTCACTTCCTTATGAAATACGGGGGTTTTGCAAGATTTTCTTCGATTTCTAAGAGAAAAATTCATGGATCTCGATGAAAACAATCAGGAGTGTCTGCGATTTGGTGCCCATCCAAACAAAAATCTGATTGTAATGAATTTAAATGTGGTTTCATAATGGGAGTGTTGGGCGTTGGTGGAATACTACTACCTTTTCTGTCCTAGCAAACCAGTAAGTAAAAGTATTACATGGTAATTGTACAGTATGTTAAGGAAACCTGAAATTTGCTTGGATTCCAGATTGTACAGGCCTAATCAACTACTGTATATGTTCAAGACGAGAAATGCTGAAATCTAATATAAATGTATATTAACATAGATTACTGAAATATATATAATATTGGGTCCCAGCTGGTCAGGACGTGCACGGGGTCACGGTTGATTAACAGGACAGGAACCTGCATGGAAAAAGAATATTTCTGCGCCTCGAAATGTAAAAGTGAGAGCTCACAGAGTGAGTTAATGGGCCTTAAGAATTGAAGTGGTTAATTTCCTCTGCAAAGCAGCTCTGAGGCCTCCTCTATTATGTGCCATTGTTTAGTCTCTGTCATTCTCGCAACAGTCTCCTCTGTCTCTGCCTCTCTCCTTTCCCAGTTCTCTCCCAGCGTCTATAATATTATCTCTCTTTGTGCGGCTTTAGGCTCTATCTCTGCTAATTAGAATTTAATGGTCCAAAAGTGATTGGTGTACTTCCAGAAATAAAGTGGGCTATTCATATGTAAAGCAAACAAACACCGACTTGGTATAGAAGTATTGTTTGGGTTCGTCTCTTGCCAGAGTCACAATGACGCAGAGACTGGGGAAACATACCAGGCTAAGAAGCATATTTAAATGCATGAGTTTTTTTTTTCCTGTTCCTTTATCACACTTATTAGGGAGCAAAAACATAATCTCTGCAATTGAATGTCCTGTAATTTTTCTTCAGCATATATTTTACTTCCTGTCGTGTTTACTCGACTTTATTTTATTATATTTTATTTTTTTTCCGGTATGGCCCCTGAGTGGGTGCTCATTCCAGAGACCCTGAGTAATCATCATTATAAAATGATAAGAACTGTACCCCGACTGCTCCCTGTGGAATTAGGCATTAGAGACATTTATTCTTTAGGTCTGCCCACAGAGCAGTGGTCTCACTGTCTCACACACACGCACTGAAACTGTCTTTCTCACCCTCATTCTTATTTTCCCTCTCCTCTTCTCTCTCGCTGCAGTTTGCCTAATTTTCTCCCCGTGACTCTGTTCTCTGCCTCGGTAACATTCCCTCACCGCTTCGCCGTCCTTGTTTCGCATACGAGCATAACTGATGGCTCGAATTTGTGTACTTTAAAGGGCCAATTCATAGAAGGTACTTAGGCTCGATAAGGAAATTGAAATGAATGACGGCAGCCTTATCAAAACTCTCCCCCTTCCGCTCACCCTCCTCGGGCAAGTGTGAGGTTTCATTGCTTGAGTAGAACAACGTCGCAGCGAGAATATAAATGCAAATCTAAACGCCTTGACGCTATGGAAGGGTCCCTCTTTATAGAATCAATAATCATATGCAGACGTGGGGAAGAGAGAGACAAAGAATTACTACGGGGAATTGATCTACACGCGGTTGTTTACATGCTGCGAGAAGGAGGAGTGTGCACGCGGCGACGGGAGAACAAGACCGCGTACACACTGTGGCACCAGAAGATGTGCATGAATAAAAAAAGCAGAAAATATAGATTGTCACTCGCTTTAATTCAACCATTAACAAGATACAGCTGGGTTGTTCTCAGTGTAAATGGCGTTGTCCAATTTTCCATTAGCCTGAGTACATGAGGCCGGATACATGTACTGTAAAGTATCAGGCTTATTGTGCGTATACTGTAGGTGTTGTGTATTTTCTACACGGTCACAAATCCCCTTTTATAAAACAACAAAACAATGTTTTTCAACGGGGCTGGTGCACCCGGTGACATGAAATATTTGTTATGACGTACCTCAGTTGAAAAAGCTTTTGCATTGTTTGCTCAAACTGACTTTTTCAAATTTGATCTTTCAACGTAATACTTTATTCAGATTGAATAACCAGCTTGTGATATGTCATAGTAACGCCCCTGTAATTTTCTCTGTATACATGTTTCTGATATCATTGGGTCTATATTAAACACAAATGATATAAGAATATCAGATCATAGACTGTATATACAGATCCACTTCCTCCCACTATGCAGAAATGAAGCCCAAATATTCCAGATACGATCACCACCATCCTGCACATCTGGAGCCAGAGTGATGTCGTGACTTGTCCAATGCATCCAAAAACTAATTAGAACCAAACTTACTGTCCCATCTACTAACATGGAGGAGATGGGTTCATGACTTGTACTTCAGCCAGCCACCAGGGGGCATTTGAGACTCTTTGGCTTTACTTTTGGGGAGCTATCATGTCATCTTTAGTCGATAAGACGAACAAACGTCACTAACCTTTAAAAATGTTTGAATTCAAATCATGTTTTATAGCATTATTTGAGTTCCATATGAAAAAGAGTTATATTGATTGTCTTTATTTTGTCTTGAACGGCCATTTAAACAGTTTGTGTGAAGATATTACAATGTGCTCTGTCTTCAGCCAAATAATCAGTAGCGTCGTGTGGTTCCTGTAAATTTAGCAAAGCCTTGTCAGAGCATATAGGTCTCAGCACATATCTTTATACAGCGGTGTCCAGTGAAGTGCAACAGCATGTTTTGACGCCCCAGCCCGGCTCAGCACGGCCCAGTGCCCAGTAATCACTCCACTATTGGCGGGCTGGCATCAGCGGCTGCGCCCTCCTCACCTCCAACCCTCAGCCCAAACAACATTCAGACCGCTCCTGACAAATTGGAGCGAGTTAGCCACTCCTCAGTTCATTGCACAGCCCTCAACGCGTGCGAAACAACAACAAAAATAAAGGCACATAAAAGGAAAAGAGAGCATAGTCAGTTTCTGCCTCTGCCGGCCGTCTTCTCTCCCCTCCTCTTTTTCTTTCACTCTCTTATTCTTGACCCCCCACCCCAAACCCCCACCCCAAACCCTCAACTCTCGTCTCGTTTTCTCTTTACTTCACGCACACAGTCATCAGAGGAGGTGTTTGCACTACATCTCGGCTCCCTTCGCTGTGTCGTGCTCAGGAATCAATCAGGGGTTAAGCTCACACCTTCTAACGAGCTCTTCTCCGAGGTACGTCTCAGCCAAGTGCTCGGGGCAGCCTCAGCCAAAGGTACAAACGGCCGGGAAAAGTGCAGCGCGGGGGGAGACGTGCATCGAAGAAAGAGAGAGCGCTTTGGAGAAATGAGTGGGCAAGCTGAAGTCTGATGGATGTGGAAATGGAGAGGGTTTGTTCAGGCAGAACAAAAAGGAAGGTGGGATGGAGACAGATGGAAAAAGGTAGGAACAGGGGTGAGGGCATTAGTCAAGGTGCTGGGCCCCCTGCCTCCTCTCCGCGGCACACAGGTGTGTGGTTCACCAGCCCCTCATTAGCTATGCACCTGGGCACTAATGGTGAAGGGTGTCAAGATGAACTGGGGCGGCATGGGTGCGGAGAACACCTCCACCCCGGAAAAGACAGATACATCTACGAGCATCTACTCGTGCACAACCCGAAACCAGAGCCCACCCCGCGATGTCGGCCGCCATTTTGTTTTCGAGGATGCCCCCCCACCCCAAGAAAGTCGGGGAGCGGCTCCTCTTACCCGCGGTTTATTTCCTTTTAATTCGTTTTATCGTTGTTGTTCTGCACCTCAGCCCAGCTGTTCTCATCGAGACTGGCAATTAATGTAATTTATTCTTTTGTGAGTTTAATGGCCTTAGGTGAGACCGAGACACAACAACAGCAGAATGAAAAATGCTGGCGGCTTGACAAAGGTTTTTTTTTTTTTTTCGGTTTGGGGCTGAGGCTTGAGCAGGAGTTTCTCTGACAAATGCCGAGCCCTCTGAGCTTCACACTCACTACTGGAGAGGAATTCTCCACGTAAACTGGCAGAAGCCTTTAGTTCTTCCACTGAAATAAGATTAGAAGGATTGAAGGTGAAACCCTGGGAACTCTGGAGACAGCAGAGTGAAGGTCTATAGGTCTGTTGGTTCTTTCCATCGGGCCCTCCCTACTTCCCTTCTGCTTTAGTCTCTTCTTGCTTCCTCTGCCTCTTTCATTTTTATGTTCATCCGTCTAAAGCTGCCAACATTTTGACCGGGTTAAAACTTTGATAAAGAAAAACTCTTGTCCTTCCTTCAACTGCTTCTTCCATGGTCCTAGCTCTGACCCTCCATTTCCCGAAACTGAATCAAGTTGCTATTGACAGACTCGTATTGCATTCAGTGTGTGGTGTAAGTAAATGTATAATTATTGACACTCTATGGCCACTCACTGTCACATGACCATCGAATCACTGTCATGCTCTCTAAAGCTGTTTTCTTACTGTAATTGCCGCCTGGATGATTGTGACACAGTCGCCCTGCTAGAGGCCCGTCCCATCACCAAAGAAATGCATCATGGGATGAAAGTGATTGCTCTGAATTGTAAGTGATTAGAGTTTGTCTAGACGTCTCAGGGGGTGATTGGATTGATTCGATGCCAGAGAGTAAATCGGACACTGGCAGCGATTTCATACAGAGATCTGTTTTTTTTCGTGGTCAGTGTGAATCCAATGTGTACTCTTTCTGTCGAAAGTCAACATTATAAATACATTATTATTATCAGAGCAGTAAAACTTCAACACGTTGGATGAAAAAAAGTTGAAATAGTTCGTTAAATTGTGAGTAGAAATATCTTAAAACATTTTTAAGACATAGTTGTTTTTTAAGTTCTTTGTCCAGTGAAAAGTTGTAAAAATCTGGAGGCAGGAGCTGTAATGAATGAAGGATGTTTATTGAATTGCCCGTTCATTCGCCTTTTGTCTGAACTGTACTGCTGGAGTTCCTGTGGTAGGCAAAATGCTCACATGGACACAGGTAGTCTTTCTTTACCGGTTACACAATGGCACAAGATTGCAGCGGGATATTTGGCTTCATTTAATGGGAGGAAGTGGATATGTGTCATCCATCTTTATATACAGTCTATACTTTGTAGACTTTAAACACTGAATAACGGATGTGTGGATGTGGGAGCTTTGGAGCTGTCAAGAAATGAGTTATGTAACTCAACGCAACATTTTAAAGAACAGTTGGCAAATCCTGATAAACTTTGCCAGACAAAGCAATAAAGCAGTCGTATCAACAGTGAATTTATCTGTTTAATTGGTCTTGAGGAGGTCTCGGTTGCATTATTGGTTACATTACTGTTGTTTGCTAACGATCCTGTATCCAGCACATTGACAAAGTGCCCTTGGCATGTTCAAGTGTCTATAAGATTGTGTCTGGTTGCGTCTGCGAGGGAGAGGAGGATGCTGCCAAGTGGCTCGTCTCCAGCAGCTTAAACACGCCGGGTGTCACAAAGTGTCCTATACTTTGAGTTGAAGCACCTCAAAACAGGTCATTTAACTATTGCAATTAACATCAGAATGTTCCCGTCCCACTTCTGACACCATGTTGAGAAATGAATTAGAACGGAGCTGACATCCTTTTATAGGTTAAAAGGGATAATATACCTGATGCACACATCAGAGAACTCTATTAGGCTATGTTTAAAGCCATTCATCTGTTTGGGGATGACTCATTTCCCTTCCTGTGCAATCATAACTCCCTCGTCTTTCCAATCAAGCACAAGGTCCACTTTAGTCTCTCGTTTTTTTTTTTACCATGTATTACATTCTGTGATTCATCCAGAATAAAACCGGTGCCGTTTGATTCTTTAAAATGTTCTAATCAGGTTTGTCAAATTGTGTAACAAGGCTAAATCTGCACTGGAAAGGGAGGAAAAAAAAAAAGATGGGATGTTTTCTTCCACTTAGCTCATTTGTTATGCATGGAACAAAAGCAGAGAGGGGTTTCAAGGACGAGGTTTTAGACACGTCTGCTCTATTGATTGGTTAACGAGCCTGCATTCAGACCACTTCCACATCGAGGGGTGAGCGCCGCACAGACACAATGGAGCACATTTCCCCCTGCTCACAATGCGGGCATGCAGCGGCCGGCTGCCTGCTGAGGAAACAGGCCCACACTCAGGCCCTCTGCCAGGGGGGGCGCTGCCAGGGGAGAGGATGGAGAAAGGAGGACGTGTTGAAGCTGAGCGCAGGCAGACCCAGATAGATGTGGAAGAAGGATGGATGCATGGAGAGTGAAGAAAAGGGAGAATGGGGGGGAAGTTTGAGGTGGAGAGAAATGGTGATAAAAGGAGAGAAACAGGGAGGACTGCAGGGTGAAAGAGGAGGGTAATGGGATGAAGGAGGAGAGAGTTGATATTATGAGGCAGTGGAGTATTAAAAAAAAAAGAGGTGAGGGGACAAGGATGGATTGATGAGTAATTAAGACAAAACAAGGAGAAGGAGATAAAATATTTAGAAATGAATCTGGTAAGAGGATTGGCAGATGTGATTGCACGGAGGCCAATAATAACCATTAAAGACAGTACCGAAGATTTGACGATAGAATAAAGATACTAAAGGCAAATGAAAATGAAAATTAACTATTTGACAAAGCTACAAGACAAAAAAATGACTCAGAGAGGAGTTTATGATTATGAATCCTCGACCATAATATTCAGTAGATAAGGTATTCAGAATGCTACAAGCATTTATAACAGTAGTGGAAAGTGACTAAATACATTCTAGTACAATGTTGAGGTCCTGGTATTTCACCTGGGTATTTTTCATGCTTTCATTCTGTTTCATGCATCTTGTCTAATATTGTACAAGGGGTAGGAGATATGCCACAATATGCATTACATGGCCCAGGATAACGATCATATTACGATACAGCGAGTCTGTGATAATCGATATGTTACAGGACATTGTAGAACAATACATCATGATATCTGTCTTAACTGAAGAAGAATAGAAAAAGCAGGATTTGTGCATTTATTCACAACAACCATCAATTATTTACACGGCTATCGACCGAACTACCAGACAGAATATTAAGTCATTTAACTTTTAATTTGCGCAGTTCATTGATTAACCGACGTGACGACTGAGAGTATTGGCAAATAATTTGTCAATCAATTGATGGATTAATGGTTTGATAAATATCTCGCCCAGAGCTTCTTGTATTTCTACTTTTAAGTCTTCTCCCACTACTACAACATGCAGAGGTGTTGTGCTTTTTATTAAGGTAGAACAGCCTCTGTGCATATTTTATTTATGCTTATACTACAAAATCAAATTATGATGACTGATGCTGTGGGCGGTGACATCAGAGCTAATTTCAACTGTTGTATATTTTGTTGGGTGGTTTGATCTATAACAGCACTGTGTTTTATACACCCATCAGGTTTTGCAGGATTATAAAATATTAATGCAAATATTTTTAGCTGTAAATATCTGTGGCTGTTCAACAAATAAGAGGAAGAAGAAGAAGTATGATATTTAACTCTGAACTGCAGAAAAGGGAAAGACGCATAAGCCACTCAGAAGGAAAGTGCCTCTGAATTCAACTCGACTGAAAGAAAGCCAGAGTAAAAATTTAATAGAGATATTTTGTATGTTGCACAAGCTCCCCACTCTCTCCCGCTTTCTCCCCCAATCCATCCCACCCCACACTACCTACTGTCCTCTCAGCTCTTTAAAAATACAGTCCGTCTCGTGTGCTTGCGTTCATCGCATGTGACACACTCCTGTTTCGCGCTCTCGCTGGTTAGCTGCACTGTGTCCTCCCTAGGCTTGACTAAAGCGTCTGCCTTCCCGCCCCGCCCGTCTGTCCGTCCCCCTGTCTGTCTGCGTCTCAGCTCATCCCGCCTGTCTTCTCCTGTATGTATCCTTGTCTTTTTCTCCAGCTTCGCCTCTATCAGCCTGTCTCTGTCTATTTTCTCCATCCCGGTCCGTCTGTTTTTATTGTCTGTCACTTGCTGTCTTGTCTCATCCCTTTGATTTTCCTGATTGTTCTTTTTCTCCCTTGATTCGTCTCAGGTTGAATCAAGGGCGAGTTCCCCGTCAGCGCTGCTTTCTTTCATTTGAAGTGAAAAGTGTTGATGTTTTATTAAACGGAGCTAAACTAGTAACATGTCAACATGCTACGTGTTGAATGAATGTTCACCAAACCAAGAAAGGTGATGGTTTCATACCTAAAATGTCAAACTCATAGACTGTATAAAGATGGGGGACACGTCTCCATTTCCGGCCACAATCCTGAGATACAGCTAGAATATCCTGGTTACGAACGCCGCCATCTTTTGCGTTTGGAGCCAGAATCGGTATCGGACATATCGGACGTATCATCCAGTTTTTATGGCATCAAAAAACTAATTCAATCCAAACCTACCATAAAAACAAACACTTTCGTCAGTGTACTTTAAAATTTGGTTTGGTCCGTGTCCCATCCATTAACATGGCAGAGGTGGGATCCTTTACTGCAGCCAGACTCCTTGTAGCAATCGAGATGCCTTGGCTTCACTTTTGGGAAGCCGTCATGTCGACCAGCTTTACCTACAGTCTTTGGTCTAACTCATCCGATTCCCTACATGACGCAGGGGAAGATAAAGCATCAAAAATGGAAGAGAAACGACCAACACACATGTGACAAACAGAGGAGGAGAGGCCATGAGCAGTGGGGCTGAAAGAAAGAAAGCAGGCAAAACCCACAAGACTTGATTTGTTGTCCCCTCTCCCTCCCACGTTGTGGCGGCTGTGTACTTTAGAGGGGTCACGAGCTCGACTCAACCCTCAACGGCTGACCTCTTTTATTTTTTTTCGTCTGGCGGTTTTTGTGCACGTGTGTACGGACCCCACAGCTCGCTCTCAGCAGCCCCATCCCAATCCTGTACTCAGATCTCATTTTCGTGAGCTGTAAAACATTGAGTTGTTAAATTTCTTTATGCGTCCCGCTCCCCTCACGCCCCAAGGGCTCCTGGTGCGTTTTAAATTGAATGATTGCCTGCAGCTCTCGGATTGTTTAACCTCTGCAGTGGCACCGGCTCCTCTGTAGGACTGTATTTTTAGAAGTTTTGCTCACGTTTCTCCTCTCTACACCTGAGGTAACACAATGGGAGAAAAAAAAAAGAAGAAAAATGAACGATGGCCATTCCTGGGGAGGACCTCGGTTGCGTTGTGCCGTGCCCGTCATTGTGCGCTTGTGTGTGTTGTGCGTGGATACCCACGGCCGGGAAGGAGAAAAAGTGCCTCGAGCTGTGCATGCATGTGAGACGGTGGGAGTGTGTGCGCATGCAAGCACGTGCATGTGACAACCGTTTTCCTTATTTATGACCCTCACCTCCGTCCACGCTGCCAATTTGTCGGAGGGGCAGAGGGAGGAGAGGTAAAAAGGGGGAGCAATCGGGCGATACCGAGGTGAGCGCTGTTCCGGGCCCGTTAGCTTTTATAGCCCACTAAAGAAGAAGAGAGAGAGAATGAACATCCTTCCTGTCTTGATTGACTTCTCATCCGCTTCCCCAGCTCTGCCACAAGCTCCTTTTCTCCACTCTCTTAAGTAGCAATAATGGACATTCTCATATCTAGGCTGGAAGCGTTTCTCCAGGCTGCAGGAAACCAGCGAAAATATGTACAACAAATTACCTCCCATAATCACACCTGCTCCGTGGGGTTATTATTTTAGATTTAAACAGCTACACTTTGATGTCACACGTGGGGAGATGGCCTCTTGGGCCTTATCAAGAAAGCCAGATATGTAATAAAGAGCAAGTAAGTGGTAATTACCCACTGATAACATTGGCAAGGACACAAAGAGGTTTTGATGTGAAGTTGTAAATGTGACACGGCGCTCGCGTCCTGCAGCGCTGGCGGCCGCTCCGCCTCAGTCTCAATGCTTGTAAACCCCCCGCAACCCCTGATTTGTTTGGTCACACTTTTATTTGCCTGCTCATTAAGTCTTATTAGTCTTATAATAGTTTTTTATGACACGAGGAAGATTATTAAAGTGGAAAATGCGACTTTGATGGTGTTTTTTGTGTATTTGCGCACTGTATCCGAGTGATTCTTTTCCCAGGCGCTTGTGTTATTGTGCGTGTTTTATGCGACGTATGCACATCTCCCAGCCACTCTTTATTTGTATTTGTCGGCGGGTTTTTGACAGCTTCTGCTGTTTCTTTTTTTTTTCCGGCTTATATGAGTTTACCGTGGCCTCCATTCCCACAGTATGCAGTATATGAGAGTGCAGGGGAAAGAACCCGGGCCATGCTTGTGATTCAATACGCACACCCCCATGGACCAAAGCTTAGGGGAGTGCATGTGCTGATGAAAAAGTAATGTACTGTGTCTGCAAGGTACTGCTGCTTTTCCCTCTCGCTTCTTCAACTCCAAAACCTCGTCTTCCATACCAACATGAGACCTCTTTAGCTAAAAACAGCTCCCCAAAATGCTTTCCTGTCGGTTTGCCTTTTCTCCTTTGTCTTCCTCGCTTTATTTCTAAAGGGAGTACACTGTTTAAGATATGATTATGAACACACTCTGTGTGCTATAAAAAGAACTCGTCTGAGTAAGCGTAATGTTTCCTCAACGGCAGCCAGAGAATCAACAATCCTGTGATCGTCAAGGATTAAGCCAAGTCGGTGACAGATGTTAAAAGAGAAAAATGATAGTTTATAACAACAGATTTATTTCTGTAGTTCAGATTATTGATTGTGATACCATTGCACAGACTGAGGTAAAGAAACGTAAGGTCCAACAGGCCGACAAGTAGGATCAGCCGATCATACAGGCAGAAAAAGACACACAAATAGGGGGTTGTAAATATTTAAACCGTTTTCAGACATGATCTCCGGAGGATGTCCTCACAATTAGGTCCGGACCTTCTCCCACGTTTGCCTTTCACACATGAACAACGCAGCAGGAGATTCTCCGCTCTGACTCGTTCCTTCTTATCACCTCCAGCTCTTTTAAAGTCTTCATCTGTGTCTTCGTCGTGTATGCCACCGCTTTTTTTATCTGGAGATATTTGCTGTTCTTATATTTTTATTTTCAGTTTTGCGTGTGTCGCGTGTCGCGTGTTTTAAACGTCATCAACACACCCAAACCGAGGATCTCCTGCCGTGTTCTCACATTGGCTCATCGGGACAAAGAGGCTGCCCGGAGAAACTTCAGAGAAAGTCTGGAGCCTCTCACTCTGACAGTTGCGTTCTCACACACTTACATAGTTCAGTGCAACTTCTGGGCTCTACTTCAGTTTCTGTCGGATGGCAGTATTGCAGACGAGCTCTCGTTCAGTTGTACCTCAGAGGAAAGCGTTAGCAAATCTGGAAATAGTTTGTTTGCGTGTTTACGATGTGTCTAATCTTCTTACCTCCCTTTCTTTGAAGTGAAGAGAAACAGTAGCCAAACCTGTGAGTGAGACAAGTGAGTCACTTAAAGTAACAGCAGCCGTGTGATTGATGTTCTCTGTGTGTTTCTGTGTGTGTGGAAGTGAAAGGTGGGGAGGAGGGGGGGAGGAGGCAGAGGGTGGACGATGGGTTGATATTGAACTAGAGAGTGGTGGGCCAGGTGGAAGAGGGGGGGGAAGAGGAGAGGAGGAGTGGGTGGTAGCAAGGGACTTGTCCCAGAGCAAGTTAAATCTATCTTCCTCACGTCTTCTTCAACCACGGCCCCTCCGTCCTTGGGCACTGAGTGCTGACTATGCAGGGTTTGTTGCTGTCCCCCCTCAAACAAGTACCAAGACTGCAACCTTATTACAAAAGTTTACCCAAGGACTTGGTGTTCACAAGAAACTTTTACACAGACCACACGCTGTCAAACTGTTTGGACAAAGATTTTTATCGAAAAAAACGCAGGTTAAACAAGTGAAAACCAAATCAAAAAGTCTTCATTTTTTTTTTATGTGTGGGTGATAATGTGATGGAGAAAAAGGAAAACTCGAGTGGAAGTGATATACAGTCGATCTTAACCTTCAGCCGCTGCGGATGTTGTGCCAAGTGCCGCAGCATAATTTATGTCTCTGTTTTCTCCTTTTAAAAGCACCATCAGTTAATCTGCATTGTTCTGTATACACGATCCTTCCCCAACATTTATGCAACAAACCATTTCCATTCACTTCCCCAAGTCGCTTGCCAATTTCCTTAAGCATACAACAGTGCGGCGCCGTCTAGAATTCATATGCGGCGCTATGTATATTCAGCGTGGCGCTTTTCTCCGCGGGGAGCCAAAGCCCATTTGCTGGCCGCGCTCGTTTGGCAGAGTCGCGGCTCCGGCACATACAGAACGACACATTAGCATAAAATCAGGCGCGTGCGTCGGTTAAGGCCGGCCAAAAGAGA
Organism: Hippoglossus stenolepis; assembly: GCF_022539355.2. NCBI lineage: Eukaryota > Metazoa > Chordata > Actinopteri > Pleuronectiformes > Pleuronectidae > Hippoglossus > Hippoglossus stenolepis. The sequence continues at coordinate 8,847,579 of NC_061505.1, read as the reverse complement.
CATAATTGCTATTGACAGAATTAACAAACACATTAAATCCCCACATTAATTAGAAAGTCAAATGTAAAAACTGTCAGGGGTGGCAGACAGCTGTCATCCATCATCCCTCTCTTTGGAGTTTCGCGGTAATTCATTTTCCGCCGCTTAATTTGCTTCGTTTTGCTGTGGACTTAAAGCAAAGCGTGTTTTAATTACGGCTGCCCCCGTGCAAAGTGGTCACTCCCGTAACCGTGGCTACTGTGGAGCACATAGCCTCCGGTGTAGTGGTCAAATCCGCTTGTCAAGGCAGTTTAGCCCGCAGACGGATGATTGGTCGATTATTTATTTATTTTTTAAAAGAAATGTAATGATTGGTTTAATAATTAGGAATAAACAACATCATTACCAAAACAAATACACGTCCATTTAAACCAGTGATGAATCAATTAAGATCAAGTCAAAGGTCAAGCAATTTATCACCGATAGAAAGGCCTTTGTTCTTTTTGATGCAGCGTTCAATCTTTGTGTTAAGCAATCACATGTTTTCCCCACATTTCCTAATGAAATATTACCTTTTCATTGACATTTATTGATTGGTTTTCTCCTGCTTTCTCTTTTTTCCATGTTCCTACTTGGCACTGGTGGATTTGGACATCGACGCACCTTCCATTCCCTTCTCAGGTAATTTAGCTTCTCTACCTTCATACTCAAACTGTCACACTGTTTTGTAAATAACCCAAAATACGCAATTGGGAAAAAATTCTGAAATGAACTTAGAAACAAAATCCAAATGTAGAAATTGTCACACAAATGCTTTCCTATGCTTTTCATTAATATTATTAGACTTTGTGCTATTTTGGCATGGCAGTTAGGGAGTTGTAGTTGTAGTCTTCATAATTGTCCATTATTTTACTGCATCATTAGCATCCCCATCCAATCGTTCTCTGGCAATACAAGTCATGCAAAGGCAGCGTCACAAGGTAAGTTCATGTGAAGTGACGACAGGATGCTATATTTACAGTGGATGTTGTGTGTGTGCGTGCGTGCGCTCACATCTAACTGTACGTTTACAGTGTGTCTCAGGATGTAGGTTACTGCTCGGTTCAGTGCATCTGCCCTGGAAGAGCAGACAATGGGTGTCCCTTCAGGTTGACGGGCGCCCTCTTTGCTACACAAACAGTGCACGACACGCCATTGATCTTATACATGTGTACCGATGCTCGCTCCCTCTACTTCCTCGACTCGGTCTCTCCTGGTATTCCACTTCCTTACCTTCCGCAGCGTCCGGTCTGCCTCCGTGTAGTCGCAGGAATGACACATTGATCCCTCTGTACACAAATCATCACGACTGGCGTGCCGGCACACAAAAATCACATGGTTGTACCCCGGTGCAAGCCCACGTAGAGGAACACGTGCACGGCTACAGGGCTGACCTCAGATAACATGTCTGTGAGCTCCACAGAAAGCTGAGCTGTCAGTCATCTGACTATACAGGCGAGATTGTGTGTTTTTGATGATAAAAACACACACGGCTGTTTTAAGGGGTCACAATAGCTACAGGATAGTGAATGATAAGCATGACTTTTAATCTGTCCAGGTTTGTGTGGCTTTTTATGCAGAGGTGTTTCTGCGCGGTGGCCAGGTAAGGTCAGTAGTTACATTCAACCATTGTATTGACGAGATAGTCGTGGAAATGTCAAGAAAGATGGTGTAGGTGTAATGGTTGTTTGGGTTAATCGAGCTCAAGTGACCAAATGGACGCGATGTAGAAATGTTGTTATTACATTGTGCAAATACTCCTCTGTTCATCCCGCTCCATATTAAACCCCAGCGTGATTGATTTGGCCCTCTGTAAAATTCCTATTGGTGGCTGCCAATGATAAAGTGACCGTATTTCTCATTTGAAGACTCCCCAGACATTCGCCCTTTGAGAGAAAAGGTGAAAAAAAAATCTCAATCTCTTCCCCTCCCCGGGTTACCCTCCCTTTTTTTTTTTATCCCCGCTCTCTCTTTACATGTCCAATCGTTTATCTATCTGCCGCCAAATTCATTTCAATTAGAGCCTGTGCCGGCTCGCTCCCTCTACTTATTGATCGCTGCTCCTAGCAAGTTGGGGCACGGGCGCTTCGAGACCACCGCTGCTATCTTCACACATGAACAGCACGTGTGTGTGTGTATACTGATTACGGGCTTCGCCCTGGTCTTGGACACAGCGGGCACCTTCGCCACTGTGATCAACAATAAATATGAGCAGTGGCAAACAATTACCCCGTTAACGAGGGATTAATTGTGTCAAGATGGAGTGAGGTCAATGCAGAGGTCGGTTAACGCCGTACATCGCTAATGTGTTTATTTTCATTAGTTAGGAACATTAGTCTTTCCCTTAGTAGCACCACTGTCCATTGATCTGCCTCCCTTTTGTTTTTCAGACACTGTACCAGAGTGCATGTGCCGCTGTGCATGTATTTACGCGCATGCAAGTGTGCACACTGCTCAAAGTAATATTATGAGTGCCTGAGCATAGCACTGGCTATTGACTCTTTGCCGGATCAATACTATAAATGCCCTTAACGGTGGCAGTTAAACTCATTTGTCATTTATTGGTAGTGGTAGCGGGGAGGAAGGGGGGGGTGAGAGTCCTCAGAGAAGCGACCAATGTATCAATCTATCGTGGCGCTAACTTCCCTTCGCCGGGCCTCTAAGTGTGTCATCATCCAGGAGTCATAACTTCAGGCACAGCTCTGTCATGTTCGCCGACGACAAGTCATTAGGTGGGACAGTGTTGTGGCGGGGCGGGGAAACGAAAGCACTGGTCATTTGTTTCCCCGGTGGTAAAAGAGAGGCGGAGCGCAGAGAGCTGCCACCGCCTGTCCCCTGTGGCTAATGGAGACACGCCGTCTGCATGTTTACATTTGATTTGTGCACACGTGTGTTGGTGGGAGCAGGAGAGGGAAGGGGGGGAGGCGGCAGGTGGAAGGGCTCGCTGCGAGGGGATGAGAGAAAACGCGAGTCTTAAATTGAGCCGCTCTCTGGTCGCTGGAGTCGACTTGTGTAGGCTGTGTCAGCGACAACCTGTTGTTAAGCTACGGTGACGTACGATGGATGCTGGCCCTCTAGGCTTGCGCTCGCATTGCATGCTGGGTAACTCCCTGCCACTGTTTGATGGGACAGAAACAGAAGCAAATGCAGGATGGAGCTCAAGGTTTGTTTTGATCACACTTGAAATACACGCAGCTATTGATTGAACTGGATAGATTTTTGGTGGCAGTGAGAGGCTTTTTAGTCAAACTCAATTTCAGTCATTTTGGAGTTGCAAGAAGAAAGAGTTTGAGTTTCCAATTTAAATTCCTGTAGATATCTGCATATTTTCCGATATTTTGAGTCATTTCAGCCGGACACATTCTCATCAGATTTAACTCCCATGATCCCACGCTGCCTCACAACGTCACCAAACCAGGTATCCTTTTATTGTTTCGATTGAGAGACCTCTAGTTGCGGAAGTTGATTTTTATACCTATTAATCTAATGGTTGAGCTAGAAAAACAGTTGTGAGCAGCATTTGCAAAATCAACATCAAAATGTTCCTTCTTAGTACCTTGAGTTGATAACATTTTCTTTGATAGATTATCACAAGCCGATTTTCAGTGAATGTGGGGAACTGATAGTGAGGTGAAGTCTACACAGTTGGCATGTTTCTCACTTTGCCTCCCATTCACACTCTCACCTCTGTGTCTGAGGAACGTGACCCCTCTACTGTGCAGCATGCTACAGGGACCTGTGGGGCCACGTATCGTACTTTCATGTCACACATGGAATTGCTTAGATATCAGTGAATATCAGAAAATGTCTCGACACTTTGCACCGGCTTTCAAAACCTAGAACGGGCTACAGCTGTCTTCGTATGAGCCCAGTCCAACTCTGATGCTATGACTGATTTTAACAGGTAACATTTCTAAGATACATTTGGTCAACTTGTGCATTATGTATTCTAAATGTAAAGCATTGTTCAGGTATCAAAGACCATGTGTCCACTGGTATCCATCATAAACAGTTTTGATAAAGCTCTCTCCATCTACATTGTGTGCACGTGCTGCATGCATGGATGTTTGTGTTTCATTCCGTGCCACTTTGTCAGACCGCAAACATTTCCATGTCTTTACCGATGAGAATTGGTGCTTAAACTTTTTTTCCCTTTTATGTCAGATTGTTATGCATGTGTGTATGTTTGTATGCATGCATATACATGTATGCACCTATGAGCACAAAACGTTATCTCCGGGGATCTCGCCTCTCCTCATTCTCCCTTCCTCCTCCTCTTGGCACTCTCTTCGTATTCCCCTAAAGCTGTAGCTAGCTATTTATAGTGAGAAGAAGGGAGAGACCATCAAAGCTGGCTCCATATATCAAAGCCGATCCAATCGTCTCCGCTCCTCTCCCTCCACCATGTCCTCCTTCCCAGCTCTGCTGTTTCTAAAACGGGAAGGCAGGGAAAGCCCCAGAAGAAATCCCGCTCCCTCTGCCCACCAGAGACCCACCAGTGGGGAAAAAAGCTCCGGAGGGGGTGGAGGAGGGTGGGAAGAGTGTGGGAACGTGTTAGAGAGAGTGCGAAAAAGTGAGTGAGTGGGTTTCCGTGTTTACGCATGCATGTGCACAAACGTAAGCCTGTGTTCTTGTAGCGCGCGAGCATGTGCGCGCCACGCCGGCTCGCGGGTACTGGCGGCCTAGGGGTTTGATGTGCTGATGCGACACGGCACTCATTGTCGCCGCGGCAGCTAATGAAATTACAATGACATCTGGGAGGCCCACAGTGGACAGGCCCGCAAGGCACCAGCGCCTGAATCCATATTAAACAAACAGTTTCCCCTCCAGCACGCGCCGCCTCCTCTGTTGTCCTCGTACAAACACATAGCGGGGGAAAAAACAAGACTGGCGCTCCGCAGAGACGAGGAATCTAATGTCGAGATTCTAATGTGGCTTTAATAGGAGTGCAGGCTGAGTTCATTCACAGATGTTATTGTGGTGCTGAGTGCTGCTTTTTTGTAGGCAGTTAATATCGACATTATGAGATACGGTGGATTCCTCCTGGAACTTAAGATGTTTCTGTTTAATGTCCATTGTATTTCACTTTTAAAAGAGCATGCACCAGTAATGCTTTTTTTAAATACTCTGAAAGGTTCAGAAATTACCCCACAAAATTCTATTTCTCTTATAAATGTTGATGCATGTATACTATATGTTTATATATATGCATGTATTAGTTTTGTTCTGTTTGTGACCAATAGCAGCATCAACAATGAAGAGTATCATAGGAGAGAAAGAAGAAAGTTAAAAACACTGTTGATAAAAAGTTATAGCTCCTGCAAGGTGCTGGATTTTATTATTTCATAAGTGATCAGTATTCCATCGCAGTAACATCACCATCCACTTCTTAATCCATAACAGAGATTAGAAATCTTAAAATTTGTGTAATCCATACAATGGATTATACAGGCGGCTAAGAGTGTTACTCCTAAAACCTCTAATGAAGTTCTCTCCTCTACTGTAGAATATTAAACGGAGGGAGATTATAGCAACAAGAGGGTATTTTATTTTTTATAGGCGGCAAAGATTTTAAAATCCATTTAGATTTTGTCAGATTATATGACACCCGTTTGACTGACAGCGTATTATTTTACCTATGATACCACTAAAAACAATAATGGAGGACTGCAGTACAGTACGAGTCCGGTGGGACATCTGGGCAAAGATCCAGGATCTAGAGGATGACTGCAACACATCCAAAATATTGGACATTCGCAAAAGCAAAAGCTCCTGTGCTGCGATCTACCCCCCCCCCCCTCCATCTCGTCCATTGATAAAAAAAAAAGGTCCAGTGTTAACAATATTTTAAAGATCAATAATATAAACGAGCATTTAGACAGAGACCTGCCTTAAAGGAAAAGTTGAAGGTGCAGCTGTGTGAGATCATTTCACCTCTAAGCTGTCTGATAAGCTCGGGCTATATTCGTTTCTATATCAAGTCCCAAAATTCTATGTTTAAACATGAGTCAGGCATTATGTGCTTCTAAGCAGCCGTTCAAAATTTAAACAAAACAATGCAGGTCAAACGTAACAGTGAAAAATCAAGAGGTGCAAGCATGAGGAGGGATTTGTTTCTTGCTTTCAAAGTAAACTTGTAATAATCCGCTAGTTCCATACATTTTCTACACATCTGGACACGATTGCTTAGTCTTGTGCAGATGAAAATACAATTTAGAAAAGGAGAATGAAAGGTATCATAGATGGACATGTGAGAACAGGAAATGTTTGCTAATTACAAGCAAATAAGACAGACAATTACAAAGGCTTTCAAAATAATAGTTGAGATTGGCCTTAAATTGCAGATACATGCAACATACAGTTTTATTTCTTCTTTCCTTAACAGCGCGGTGCCATTACCACACTGTTGTTATTCTTATTCTTCATATTGAATCCAATATTTACTTGTAGTTCTTAAACGAATGAAACCAGCTGGAGAGAAGCAGCACCCATTGGTTTGCAGAGAGGGATGCTAACAGCGCAGGTCATTTTAGGGTTAGCTGAAAACCAGATACAAAAAAACCATTATTTCTCTCTCTCTCTCTCATGGTGTGCAGAGAGATACCTGGAGTGTAATGTGCAGTATGTGTGTAATACAGGTGTACGGATGTGTATGTGCTTGTAAACTATATAGTACCCTGCAGTAATTACATTCCCTGTTTATCTTATAGCTGTACCTGTCTTTGTTGTGGCCCAGCTTTCCCGAGCTGGCCAGGAATGCCATTACGGCTTCCTACCCAGACTTCTGACGGACACAGATACATTCCAACGCTATACTAACATGCACACTTGTTTTCGTGGCTGGTGTTGTTATTGTTGAATTCAGGGACGCTGGAAGTTGGCCGGAATTGGCGGCGCTGAGAGGACGTCATATTGAATGCCGGGAAACAGGCATGATTTTTGTATTCATTAGAATGGCCACATTCTACATCAGTTTTAGAACACTTGTCGCCACAGCAGACATCAAACTTGAACACTGCATGTCAAAGCAGAATAACACCATATGCAACAACATGGAATGCATTCGAAACAGGTCTCGGAGGAAGTTAATGCTACCGGAGTTACCCCCCATTGAACTGTCCGAAGGAAGGGTCATATTCACGGTAGCACCGCTAGCTAATGGCTGCTGCTGGTGCTGCTCTGTTCTCTCCTCCTCAAGGCGGCTGGGTTGCCCCCTGGTGGTAGAGAGGTGACTGCCGGCCTATTCTCTAAGCTTCTTTGTTGTTTATTTTTTGATATATGTTGGGGAAATGTGAGAAAATAGCCTACAATAAATGTTTTGAGATAAAATGTATAATCACTAATACGGGTTGATTTAACCATTCAGAAACAACCATTCTTAATTGACTGCGTGCTCTCAAAAATTGAGTTTTTCATTTGTTTGTTTCAACTTTTTTGTTTTGCAGTTTCATCCCCTTGCCAGTAGGGGGTTGGAACTGCAGCACGCTCAGCACCCCTCAGCGTCTCCAGTTGAATATGAACGTGGCTTTGCTCAATATCATTCTGGCTTCGGTTAAGGATTTGCTTACTTTGCCACTCGTGAGATGGGTCGTGAGACTAATCGAACTAAACTTGTGCAGAAGGATCATGGACGTTAACTGAGACCGAACATAGCTTTTTGGGAGGAGGCACATCAGGACTGAATGAATCTTGCCAGTTTCCTTTTGGAGATCACATCTCGATCGTAAGTCTGCTTTTTGAGCTCGCCACTAGAGATTGAGCGATTTCGATTACCCTCAGAAATCCCTGCCCATGCAAAAAAAAAATATATGCAATGTGATGTGATTTTTAAGCGTTAAGAGTGATTGATGCAGACATTCATGAGCTCTTGTGGAGCCGTTGCTCTGAAATAAGATTTTCTAAAAAGAAGTGGAGAGCCTCTTTAGTCGAGCTGCTAGTTAGAGCCTGAGCCTTCAGGTCGAACATACCTATTGTATTGCTCTGCCATCTCATTTTCCTCCTGCTCGTGTCGTGTGTGTGTGGGTGTGTGACACCAAAATTCTCATGCCTTCTGACGTCTGAATATTCCTGGAAGAAACAAAAAAAAGTCTTGTCAAAGTGGATATTTTTAGATCCAATTATTGTTATTGTTGAGGTTTAGGATAATTAACAGGTTTGCGGCGTAGAGAAATATGCAAGTCAGTACCTGCATGTCCTCGACAACATTGGGATCCTATGTGTGTGTGTGCCAAAAGAAAGAGGCATCATGGGCCCTGGATGCAATTAAGAGCCTGTCAAGCTGGTGTCAAAGGTGCACACAAACCCACCCATGCAGGCCCCCCCACTCACCCATCGCACACGCATGCACAAACAAACACATACACACAAATGCACCTGACTCCTGCAGACTGATAATGTGCTCCCTCTGAATCGTGTGCTCCATGTGTGGGAGGTGTCAGCAAGCCTGTACACACGTGTGTGTGTGTGTGTGTGTGTGTGTGTGCACGTACAGCCTCACACATGTTGAAATATGGCTCCCATATTTCATTGCACCCGCAGCATTTGTAAATGCCAACTGCTTCCCCGCAAACCCCACCCTACCCCCACACCCACCCAACCCACCATATCCCTCTCCTGCGATTGGACCATCCTGCGGAGGCTTCGGCTTTTAAGAAATTGAAGGAATAATCCACCAGGAGTGGGGGTGGGGGGGTGACGGTCAGGGAGCGTGGTGAAATGGCCATGCCGCAGAAGCCCCCCACCTCCCTCCAAATATCAGGGAGATATTGTAAACAAAGACAGATGTTCCAGTAAACGACAAGAAGCAGAGGTCATTTTTTCCGTGTTAAGACCTTCCTTGTTTTCTTGAGTCAGATAGAAGCCCTGGATTGTCTGAATTGAGAAAGCAGCTATTTGTAGCTTTTTGAAGGTTTTATGTTGCGCGCGTGTGTGTGTGTGTGTGTGTGTGTGTGTGTGTGTGTGTGTGCGTGTGCATGTGCGCAAAGGAGGGGTTTGTGTCTGCTGGTGGCACCCATAAAAGCACTTTTATTACAAAGGATGATGGGGCCCCTCCCAGAGACACCCCTCTACCTTCATCTTTCCTCTCTCCGTCTCTCTACCCTCCACGCCCCACGCCACACTCACTCAATCCCCTGAACCGTCAGAGTAAATGGCTATCCTGGAGTAAATTTATAACTGCCACTTCAGCTGACAATCAAATGCTATCACTAGATTCTCACTGTCTGTCACTTTGGCCCCTGCGTTCTGGGGGCGGCGGGAGAGAGGAGGTGAGGACTGGGCAGAGCCAGTCTCACTGTACCCGATCGATTGGGAGGTTGTGAGGGGGCGCCCTTTGTCCTCCTCCTCTCCACCTGCCCCCACCACGTTATTCCCCACTCTCTTTCTGTTTTCTTTGCAGTGTCTCTCTCCATCCCTTCACAATCGTGCTCCTCCCTCCTCGTCTGAAACTGCCCTCCTGTCTTTTCACATCCCCATTTCTATCTATTCCCCTGCTCCCATTGTCGTCGTCCCCACCCCCTCCGCCCTTCGCTGCCTCTCCCTGTGTGGGCCGGCCCATGTCAAGGCCTCTGTCTCTTGCCCTCGTTTGACATGCCGCTCATAATGGTCAGATGGGGGAATACCACTCTCTGCCTGTCTCTCTCCATCTTCTCCCTCCTCTATTCTTCTGCTCACCCTCTCCCCTGTCAGAATGTCACGCTGTTGCAAAATGGAGAAAATCAATTAAACGTGAGCTCTCTGAAGGCTGTCCGTATAGATACAGCAAGCAGATTTTTCAAGCATAGGAAGGGTGCGTGCATTGATATGGTTTTCTCCGTGTGTATATGTTTGTGCATGGAATACTCCTCTCCTCCCTCCACATGGAGGGAGGAGAGGAGAGGAAAAAGGGTGTGGGGTGGGGGGGTAACTGACAGACTCAAGCTGGGGACGTTTGTCCCCGCTCGTCACTTTTCCCGTCAGCCAGCGGACATGACAGCCAAGGCGGGTGAGAGGCGAGTGGTGGGCTCTGAGGACCCGAGAAGGAATGAGCACGGAGTGACAGATGGCTCCTTCATGCTCAGGCCATCATGATGGGACTGGGAGAGGAGCGAGCAGAGCAATGGACAAAGAAGAATGGTGGAAAGGGCAGGGAAGAGATGTCTTGTGACAGTATCAAAACCCACCAGACATTGTAGACACTCTCCCCCGGTCTGTCTGTCAGCTTTTCTTAACAGGGCCACTGGCTTAGTGATGGCAGCACCAGCCAACACTTGGCACAGGTAGAAAGGGTCGGAAAACACAAAAGGTAAAGAACGCTGACAAAGAGGACGAGACCTTTGATGGGTTTATCTTGTCTTTATCTCATTTGTGTCATCGCAAAATCTCATAAACTGTAAAGTCAAACATTTCTAATGACACATTTGTATATTTAAAGGATGTATGCGGTTGCACATAATGCAAGTGCTTCACTACCAAGGAAAGAGTCTATGTAAACATAGCATATTCCACCATTCTGCTGTACATGTGCAACACATACAGCATATTTCTTTGGAGATCTTTGGAGTTTGCGTCAGATTCAGTTAGCCTTATTCCTTGATAAGATTTTGGTTGTGCTTGAATGAAGACATTAAATGTAAAGTTTGGAAGGCGGAATCAATTTTTTTCTGTAAAGGTTCCACAAATTGGCTTTGAGAAGAGATTGTAGATTTCTTTTTTGGGTGTGCTGCGTCTCTGCGTGAAATAGGAAACCAAGACGATGAAATGGACAGTGACAGTTGTCTTTGGAGATCACTCGCGCCCTCTACACTCCTAATTATGAGCAGGGGAGGATGAAAGCAAAGGACATGATCTTAAACTGGGCATCAAGCCACGTGTTTTGGCCTTTTGGCAGGAACAAGAGCTGAGGGTGATGTTGCAAACTGACACCTACTGTACCTTCATGCAGTCCCATGATCCTGCAGCCAGTAGGCTACCAGTGAGTTAATGAAGACTTGTGGGCCGGAGAGTGTTTATTGAATGGGTTCTTTTGTTTTTGGATCCGAGTGCAGAATGGGTCATCCAAAAAGTGTCAACTCTTTACAGGTGGGGAAACAAATGGCATGCATTTTTATTCAGTTATATAGTATTGGAGATATAATGATTAATAACCTGGAAATAGACTCATGGAAACCTGTTCAGCAACTTAAAGTAACTGATTTCTTGACCTGTAACAAAAATCTAGTGTATAAGACTGATAATCAAACAGGATTAGCAGTAATCTGAGGACGTATTCCATTAGCTGGCGGCAGAAGAAGGCGGATTTGGTCGTGGAAACTCATGCCATCAAAGAAGAGAAATACATTTCTAACACTCTACCAGGCAAAAAAGGCAACAACTTAAAATAAAAGTCAGACCACGAAAGCCTCTTTTCTATTTTGATTCAGGTCACTGAAGGCGAAGCAGAAACAAAACAGACACACACAACCTTGTAAGACAAATAGGTTTTGTCATCCCCACAGAAGGCTCCCTTTTTTTTGTCAAAGACCCAGAGGCTGCGGCTACGATGAATTGTGACATAGCCTAATTCCTTTGGAATTGCAGTACAGTCGATAAAAGAGCAAACGGTCTGGCAATGACCTCCAGGATAGTGTTATTGACCTATTTTGCATACACACTGGGTGCGAGAATGGACAGGCGCTTTATTTGTGGCGTTATTTATTGGCCCGCAACATGACTGTAATGCCTGTCCAGGGACTCGGCTGGAGTGCAGTTATAGATTATCATGATTGCTAGTTATTAGTGTGTGCATGTGTGTGTGTGTGTGTGTGTGTGTGTGTGTCAGCGTGTGTGTGTGGGATGAGAGAGATTATCCACAGCCTCTCTGTTTGAATAAAGACGACAGAGGCAGTCTTGTGCAGATTGTTATTGAAATAAGTTTTAAAGCCAATTCAACTTTACTTCAAGGACAAAACCTGCCCTGCCCTAGTTGATGGCTAATATGTAAATACTGTGTATGTGTTCACTGTGAGTGTACCGCCTAAAGACATAATTACAGAGTCGCAAGTGGCAAACATTTACTTTGAGATTCACTTCTTAGTGTGAACCAATATTTTGCCAGAGCTGGGTGTAGCTCTGAAATCTGGTCACACACGTCTCTCTCCTTCTTTTTTTTCTCTCTCTCTCCGTGTGCCTAAGAGAGACATAAGACGAGGGATGGAGAACCATTTCTTCAGCTACATGTCATCGTGTCAGACACTTAAGCCATGCGCTTGTTGTCTGCGGCACAAGGATAAACCCTTTCCTCCCGCATCACAAAAGAGAGCTAAAAGACAAGGGCCACCCCTTTCCATCTCATCCCTTTTTCATCGCCTCCCTTCAGCTCTGAATCAGCATCAGTGTCGCATTTAAGAACACTTCTTGGCACCGGCTCAGGGTCCTTTTTTCGGCTCCCCGGTCCGCGGAAAGTTGCCTCTATAGCGGGGCCATGTAATTTACGCTGACAGTGGTATTGACTATATTTAACAGACTGATGAATGGCAAAAATAAATAAGACTTCCAGGAGAGCCCAGTGGCCCTCCACATCAATACATTACAATTAGGTCCTCGGAGAATGAAAAGGCTAAAGTCATCCACAGGCAATTAGTCAGAACCTTCACGGGGAAAATGGTAAAACATAGTTCAAAAATATGATAAAAGACGTATATGCGCGAACATTTGTGAAGCTTTCTGACTTTCCTTCTCTTTAGTATATTAAAGTTCATCATATGGAAACATCACTAAACTATATGTAACATTAAGGAAAGTTAAAAGGGTACTTTCCCTTTTTCGACGCTCTTCCTTTCCCCTCTTCCATCTAAGTTTTTGCAGGTACACGGTATCTCTGTGGGATTAATTGCTCATTTAGCAACTCTTTTCCATATTTCACGCTTGAGAGAATATCCAAATTAGCTTTGCCATCAGAGTTCACTTCTTCCACTGGGGCTTGGATGACCACACAGTAGGACGGCACACCGAGCCAATCAGACATCGTGTAGCTCATCAGCTGGGCGGGACATCAGCCGGAGACGCCGTCCACTCCGTCGGCGAGTTGCATTGGAATGAATTGTTGTGGGAGGTTGAGCCATTTTCATTGCGATTGGGCCACTAAGGCTCTTGTTATTATGGAGGCCATTTATTTCTTTGTAAATTAGAGTTTCGCTGAAAGCGTCACAGGGTACCAAATGGAGCCAGTCGATGGTGGGTGGACTGAGGGAAGGGCAGCGGGGTGGTGGGGTTGCAACTAAGTGGCAGTTATTATTCAGACACGGACGGCACAGTGGCGGGTGTGCTGGAATCGACCTAATGGAGTGGGAAGGCGCAGTCGATGGCTCTCTGACGCTCGGCTGCGCTGATATCTCTCCTGCTTTTCTCTTCTTTCAACCCCCCACCCTCTCCTCAACCAGCTATCCATCCACACTGACGTATTCTGATGATTCGTGTCATTAAAGCTAAAGTCCGCTGAGGAGGTAATTAGCCAAAGTATGACATTAATCAGCAGCTAGAGCCCCACGCGCCTGCCGGGGTGTCTGGGACGTGCTTTTTGCAGCCACATTTGCCCTCCTGTGGGCCCCCTGTTCCACACATGGTGGGCATTAACCGGAGGCTCGGTCATTTGTCTATGACGTGCTGCTGCTCTCTTGTTCACAAGCTTTCTGTCTGTATTTCCGCCACTCAATGGACCCTGTAAATGCCACACTTCCATGGTCGTCTATAGCAGGATTGGTGGAGCACGATGAAAGGACATAGAAGGATGTAGCAGAGGATATTCTTTTGTTTTTTGTTCTTTTTTCTTACAGCAGCTGTTTTGGAGAAATTACCAAACATGTTTAGTGCTCAGAGGCGCGGTGTGACAGTGTTGCATCTCTCAGCCATCTCTCACCTGATGCATTCTTAAGTAGATTACATGAAGCCTCGTACATACGGACCGGCTCGTGCTCGAGAAGCAAATGCCTTCTTTGACAGTGCAATTTTCAAGCCGTCTGTTCGAGCAACCAAATGAGGTCTGTTTAGTGTTGACCGATGGGTCATTTCTCCGTCCTCCTGCTCATCAGTGTCCTTGCAGACAAACAAATCACCGCTGCTTTGCCAAAACAAAATGGCCTCCATCAGTGCGCGCACAGTGACATCTCCATCTGCTGTCAGACAAACCATTAAAAGTGCAGGGCAAAATTTCAGCCCTGTCAGTGCATATAAAGCCTCTCATTTCTCTCCATCAGCACAGTCTACCAGTTCCGCACAGCAGAGATAGACTCCATCTAAAAGTGGACTCCCATACTGAACATTTTGATTTCATTACCACCCGCCACTGAATATTCATATACTTTTTTTAACTGCTGTGTCAAGTCACACCTGGAACCAGCAGGGCGTCATACATTATTCATTAGTGAAAGGCAATGGGGTGTGGTCTAATAGAGTTTACTGGGGTGCCGACAAGCTCGGTCGCCACTTCCTGATTCATTAATGATGCGTCTTCTCCCACCAGTGGTGTCGAGCTCACCTCCCGCCCATGTGACAGGGCCCTAGGGTCCTGGCAGAACCACGGCGCTCTCCTCATTTAATTGTTCTTGCACTGACCCAACCAGGAGATTAGCGCGAGGCACACGCGGCAGGGAGGGAACACTGCCAGGCCCGGATTTCACTTTTCTAACCTCCACCCGAGCAAATCCAACCGCTCGCCGGGGACTGTCACTCTGAAGGGTGATGTCCGTCCAGATAAAACGTGCCATCTGCACCCACGCACAAAATCTGAGCTCAGATTTGACAGAAAATACATACAAAATATAAGAGCAAAAAGAAGGCAGACGTGTACAAATTAAAACGGCACACAGGCCGCGCTTACAACTTTACTGGCGCTTGATTTACTCTAAACAGTTATCTGCCGACATAAATCAAAGGCAGCCTGAGACTTTTAAAAGCACGGGCCCATTCATATATATCTAATCAAAGCGCAAAGATTTTATAGTCAGTGAACAAGATGCGAAATTGAGTTTGGCTTCAAGAAATTACGTCAGGACACTAAATCAATGGAAGAAAGAGAAGTACTGTAACCTGCAGCAGAAGGTTTCAGCATTTAAACGTGACTGTCAGTGGGACAATCTAAGAGCTGTCACTTGATATATAATAAGTTCTCTCCCATTGCCGGAGTAAGACAGCCAAACCGTGTGTCGGGGGAAGACTGAGGCAACGTGGGTAAATAACAGGTGAGCGGCCAGCTGTTTGAACACTTAATACATGTAAATCGATACAGCAGAGAAAGAGCATTCGATCGGATCCCGACTGCTTCAAACTCCCAGCGTCTATTTCTTTTCTTTTATGTCTTGCAGGCAGCCATCTTAAACTTTGCAACTCATTATGGTTAACTATGCTATAATTCTACTTTAGGTGCAGACACTTTAATTGGCTGAGGCATACGAGCCATGACACATTTTTCTCTGCAAATGCCTCGGCTCAGATTTTGTCACTTATTTGCCCATTGCTCCGCCACAGTCCTTCGACTGCGGAGGTGCAGCACGTCCACCAAAGGGAGGGTTCGGGTTTCCCCTCATGGTCACCTGACACCAGAAGTGCCCAACGAGCACGGAGGGGCTGGAGAACTGGACACGATATTTTGACAGGAAACACCATGTCCGCGTGTGATCGGGAATTACTTACCATTACATGTTATGAACTCCTGCTCCTGACCTTTTCACCCCAGAGCGACAAAGGTTGCACCCTGTTTTAATCCCGTGGGTCTTACAAGCTTTGTCCAGAGGTGAACACCACAGCTGAGCAGCAAAGACAATACTCGAGTGCAGTGAGCTTCATTTTCTCTAAAGGTTGTTTTTATACTGTTATGTTCCCATTTTCTCCAAGTGAGGACTGTACTCACCAAAATCCAGAATACAAATCACAACAATCGGGAAAACAAGAAATATGTTATGTAGAAAAATAAGCTGTGCTACCTCCAACCTTCACGAACACTGTTATCGCGACTGGTTAAATTTCACCATGTCATCATGGTAGGGAAATGTTGCCACTCATTATTTCGTTGCCATTCTTTTTCTTTCTTCCTTTTGTGTTTGACAAATATTTTGTGGGGGCCTTGCTGAGGTTCTCGTTAGCCTGGCTGAGTAATTTGGAGAAATATTGAATTTTTAAAGTGATTAAAGGGCGAAATAGTAAAATCTGTTTGCATGTCTCTGTGAGGTAGATTGTGTTAAAGCTTAAACCTAAGTGAGTTGAGGCCTTTTCTTTAAGGGCATATAACTGCACCACCCACTTCTGTCTCACAAGCAATCACAAAATCATTCTGCTTCTCTTCTGTGGAATAACTCATAAATAAAACACGATACAAGAAGGTTTCCACCATTTTGGACTGCCGCTTTCATTCATGCGGCTAACATGCGAATAGAGAAATATACATTTTGCATTTGCCTGACCCGTCTCTGATGGTCCAGGGTGATTGTCCTTTACTATTCCATATGCCCTCGGTTCCTCTTTCCCATCTGAGAGAGAAGTGGAGAGCCATGTGTGGGCACCCGGGGGGGGCTGCGATGCTAACTTTGTGCCTGTCCTCCGCCTCCTCTGAGACCGGCTTTGTTTGAGCAGTGACTGGCTACTCAATCAAACCCTGACCTTTTCTTTCCCAGGACATCCGACGTCAGGACCACCGAAAGCTTGAGCGTCTCCTCTCTATTAGCCACAGTGTTTGCAGTGTGTGTCAAATCCCATATTCACTCATTTTGAGCACAGAAGCACTGTGTGTGGAGGCCGAGTAAAAAATGGCCTTCAATTATGGTGGTATTGTATAAGACAGGAGGACTGTCTTTGCACTTTTGACAGCCACGCGTATAGAGACTGAATGAAAGCAATGAATAGATGAATGGAAAGCGTGGGGAGGGGGCCATATTGATCATGTTTTATGTGCGCCCCAGTCTGACTGGTGAAGTGACGGCGAGGAGCCTGCCACTTGTGCCTTTTTTGTGCCGAGATCCTCCATCACGACGCTCATGTCCAAGGTAACAATCAATCTATCAATAAAAGAGCAAAACAAACAAAAGGCAGAAAATGATTCATCACCCTAACAACCCCACCACCCTTTCTTTCTGTTTGCCGCAAACAAAAACAATGACAACCAAATGGATTTGAGAGAGTGCACGCGGGCCCGACTGTCGGGGCTGGGGTGTGTGTGTGGGGGTGGATGGGGCGGTGTTGGCGCTAAACACAATTCGGCCTTATCGCGTCTCGTAGGCTTCCCTCCCTGAAATGATTGTTTCACTCAAATAAACAGATTGAATATATCATGCATCCTTGGTGTAGATAGAAATAAATCTTTCAAATCTGCTTTTTTCTTTTTTTCCAACAAAGCAATTTCTTAGCCGACGTCCCTCTGACTGAGGAGGCTGTCTCTCATAAATTCACCGCGGCAAGTGTATAAATCTCCCTTACAGATAACATCAGGTGTGGATTGACGAGAGCGAGGGAGCGGCGGGGACACGTTAAAGTCTTTGCATGTTTGCACTGCGGGCACGAGTCTTCTCGGGCGCGCACACGCTTCCCCCTAAGCGGCGGGACTATTTACTGTGCGTGTGCATTTTGTCGCGAGGTTTTTATAGGTACATCTGCCGTCTGTCACTTGTTTCCTACATTATACACGTGTTTGCAGGGCTGTGGTGGATGATTTATGTCATTGATTTTGACGGGGACGATTATCCACCTGCCACGATGCAAATGATCTGTCCTAATTTCTTGGTGGACAGCTCGGCCTCGTCTTCACTCCCTTCGGTTCGGTCGGGATGAGAGACAGTTTGTCCCCGATTATACATTCATCTACATTCGACTTTTGTCCATGATTGTCGTGGCCCATTTCTCCTTTAATCCCCATCATCTCTCCCACCCTCTCATCCTCATCCTTTTGTCTCTCTTCTTTTCTCTCCCCAAGCCTCCTCGTCCTTCCCCGCCTCCCTTCCCCTTGTCCCTTTTTTCCCTCCTTCGCTCTCACTCTCTCCCACCACGCAGAGCCCCGCGGTTACTTTCTGACTTGTGTTGAGTTTAATAATCGTTAGGAAAGGGCCCCTAATGAATAAAGTCGTTCGGACTAATTGCTCGCAGTGTTTCAAGATACAATAAGCGTGGAGGGGAATGAGAAAAAATTAGAATGTGGACATTAAATAGCTTGTTGGTGGATTTTTAAAGGAGTAATTAGAAGCACTTACAGCAGGACGACCGCACACGGCTTGTTTGTTTGTTTCTTGCAGGACATGATAAATCTTTTGGTTGATGGAGCGAGATGGTGCCAAGCTGCAGAAAACAGAGTGCGGTTGAAAGCGGAGAGAAAAAAGAATTTCAGGATCATTCGGGTAGAAAATGAGACCACCAGGGATGGAGGGGCGGGCGGGGGGGGTGTAATTCTCGCTGTGATCTGGACATTTGACTGTGTTAACCATAATAGCTACTTTATTTAAAGTCCACGGCCACAAGAAAGACAAATGTGTTTGGCGAGGGGAATTGTAAATATCATTTAGATTCTAAATCTCTAACCACATCAGTGTTTTCTGGTCTCTTTTAGCAGTGATTGGTTGCAGAAGCTCTCTTGCCAGTATTATTCATGACTCCATGAAACACATTATATGGGATTATATTCCAACACACACACACACACACACACACACACACACACACACACACGCTTTGACAGCAGCACTCAGTCAAACCTCAGTCAGACCCAACAATTGAAAGTTTTGTTCCCTCAACAGAAAATTGTAAGAGTTGTGAGGTGAGGACCCTGTCACTGTGGATCAAACATATTAGAAGCCACCTAAGTGCAGGCGGACAGGTGTAGCTTAGCCCCGGGCCAATACAGAGTCTGGGGAGACTGCTAGCAGAGCTGTATTTGTGTGTGCGTGTGTGTGTGTGTGTTTATGTTGTTTTGCTCCAAATGCTCTCAAAGGAGAAAGCAGGTGTATTGATTTTCAGCACTCGCCATAGAACGGAGCCAGATATTGGCATTAAACCCTTTTGACGTGTCGCTCCCAATGAACACCGCATTGTACACTTGATGTGACACACAAGCAAAGGACTTGTCTTCAAGCAGCTTTGGGGATATCATAAAGCACCTGCAGTAAAGGCACATTAAGTGTGTGTGTGTGTGTGTTTGTGGGCATGCGTGCACGTGGAGCAGCAACCCCTGCAGGATTTTCTCTCTGAGCCGGAACACAAACACACACTCTGCTCAACGTCGGCCAAAGACAAAAATCACCCAGACTTAAATAAAAATACACACAACCCAAACATTTTTATTCATCATACCTGCACATTGTGCACAGGCGTACCTCTGCACCTGATAAGCCAGGCATGCAAAATGGGCTGCCTCTTCACGCTAAAACATGGCCCAAAGCGCTCTCTCTCTCTCTCTTTCCCTCCCTCTCTCCATTCATCTTTCTCTCCTATCCTGGCGTTACCAATTGGAAGAAACCGATGCCTCCTCTTGCCTCACATCCTGGCTAAATTTGTTTGCCCTTTGATGTACCTTTCTCGAGTGGCGACCCGTATCCCTTCGCCAGGAACCGCCGCGATGACAAATGCGCATGGATTTCAAGTTCTTTTGTTCCCTAGCAACAGAAGACGGTATTGTCCCCCCCCCCCCCCACCCCATCTTCATGCGAGTGTCCGCGGTTTCACTGATGCCCTGGTGAACGTAATGCCACCCATGCTAAGATTGCTTTTTGAGCCTGACAGGGCGTGAGGGTGGGGGAGGTGGGGTTACCACTGGGTTTGAGTGTCCATCAGGGAGATGATGGGATAGGACGATGGAGTGAGGGGGTTGGGGTTATGGGTAGTGGCTGATGGCCATTTGGCGATTACTTAAGCAAGCAGTTATGTCAGCTACAGTACGACAGGACCCCTACTCTCATCTGCATCTGGTGCTAACATGTCCTTTTCCCACTCGGCTATTGTCCAGACAACCTTGGTTTTATTTGTCGAGATTTAGAACATTTTGATTGTCGGAGGAACTACTTTCTCCGAAAGAAATAGTCCTTTTGTAACTGTCGGCTGGATGCTCAGTGGATTATCCAGACTAAAGGGGGCAGTGTCTCTGGAAAACGATGATGCGTTTAAAAAAAAAAAGATTTTAAATGCAGCTCTTTAATGCTTTAAGCACCACAAATGAAATCCCATTGACCTCCATTGTATTGTGGCAGCAGCAAGAATTACAGAAATGGAAAACGGCGACTGCCACCCCCAACACTGAATGAAATGAAGCGTTAAAACCCTACATTAACACTGATGAGTCACTGTTCTTCTTAATGCGCACACACAGACACACACACTCACACAAAAAAAACAGCTACACACTTGGGTAAGCACTCTGTAAAAACCACAGTTTTACATTTATTTGTATAACATGTCATTTACTTTTTTTCCCCCTCACTCTCCGTTTAGCATATTTTCTGCCCTAGAATAAAAAAAAATGCAGGATGCCATATGTATGAGCATCAGGCCAAGTGTTGTTATTTGCTCAGCCCCCGTGGCGAGCTCCATTCGAGGAGACTCCCTGCGATGGATAGCTGCCATACTTTAGCCCCAGGAGCAAGGCTGTAATGTACAGAAGGTACAGACGAACCTTTCATCGCTGTTTTCCAGCATGTGCGATTCGGAGCTGGGTCCCCCGTTTGCCGCTCTGCATGGAGGCCCGCTGTAATTCAGTGAGAGCCAGATGTCGAGACGGGCAGACCACCTCGTATACAGATGGGTATTTACTGTACAGTTCAGATTATCATTCGGCGTTGTCGAGTAAATACAGATCTCGTAACTGCAGTGTAGGAGGAGTGACGCGTGTGCCCTTCACCGCGGATCTGTTCATGTTTGAAGCAGGTGGTGACAAACAAAAAACAAAGGTCTTTAGTTCTCATCCAAGGTCCGTTGTGAGCTACCTGTCAACACAACGCAACACGCACATTAAACCCAATCAGCTGTGCGACGAAAGGCGAAATTGGAGGGATTATAGTAATCAGTGCATGTAGTGTACACATGAAACTGATCAAGTTTTTGTGTGTCTCGATAAGAATTATTTATCCACGTATAGTTTTTAATCTTCTGAGAAACTGCAACCTAACTGTAATGTAACAGAGCTACAGTTGATGTGAGTCATCTTTAAGTAAAGTAAGTAAGTTTTATTTACAAAGCACCTTTGAAGACCAAAGTTACAAGGTGCTGTACAAAACAAACATTAAGATAAAAAACAGGAAATAACAGAGTAAAACACAACAGAAGAAAAAAAACTACAGAGAGGCCAAGCTAAATCAATGGAACCATAAGGACTAGACCAAGTGAAAATAGTTTTTAACAACCTCTCAAAACCGATTGGCCAATACCTGTGTGATGAGTGACCTGCGCCCTGTGTTAGTTAAACGTCTGGCGAAAGCATTTTTGGGAGAAGAAACAAAAACATGAATTATCTTGGAAGGTCTTGGCTTATTTTTGGAAATGTTTTCGTAATTGGAAGAAACCGGATTGAACCACTCAAATGAAAGAGATCACAGCACTTAACTGAACTTCCTGTCATGGTGGAATCAGAGGGATGGTCAGCCAAAGGGTGAAACAGCATGTGACTGGTTACAACAACTCCCGGCCATAAAGGGGGATCTTGTTTGAGCAGCTTTAATTCCATTGCCGTGAACACCGGTTGATGAATTGAGCTAGTTGCCTTAGAGACAAGTGGCAATAGGAGAAAAAAGAGCTTTTCTAATGTTTTCATGGCAAAAAAGGAGGCCTGGCTGCGAGAGCCTCGAAATAAAAACAACCCTCCCTTTGTTGATATCAATTACCAGGTGACTGTTAATCAATCGCAGTGACGGCATAATGATTTGTTGTCAGATGTTTGAGGAATGAGCAATGGCGTCCCGAGTTGATTTTCTCCTTTTCTTTCTTTTCTTTTTTTCTTCCCCTTTTTTGGGTTCCAGTTGACATTTCCCTCTCAAGACAAAGACAACGTGAGGTAAACAGTCTCCTCTCCCTGTTGGGTTGGTTTCATCTCTATTTGAATCCCCCCCTGTTGTTGGGAAACTCTTTCTTTTTAAGTAACAGAGGAGGAATCTGATTGTTCTTTTGCTCTGTAATTTTCTACTGATGGGCTCCGCCGGCTCCGTCTGAATCCACAAAAGCCCGCTTGACAACTCGACAATTACCGCCACTCAATCGGGATGAAACTGCCTCGGCTGGCGCTTGTTGTTGTTTCATTGCTCGGCGAGCCCTCCAAATCCCAGGGCATTAAATGCTTCATAGTGGATGTAGATCCAGATGCAGTTCAGCACACCTTTTTCTAAGAAGTACCTTATGCTGCTGTGATTGATTGGTTCATCGAGGCACAATAATCACTGGGATGAAAGGCAGCTCAGAAATGCATCTTTGTCGACGGCAACAAGGACCTGAAGTTGGAAAAATCACTCACCACTCAGCATTTCAGCTGATATGTTTGCTGAGTGGTTTCATTCATTTCCTGTTCCCCGATACACAGATAAAGAGTCTTATTTAATGGTTAGTTAGTTTTGATTAAGAATTAATGGGGCTTTCAAATATAGTCCAGTGATAAGGTAAAAATAGTTGATCAGGATACTGGAACACCTATCGCGTGCTATTAAGAGCTCAGCTTCTCTGTCATGGCTAAATAAACAAGTTGGTTGTCATTATCATAACAAAGCGCACGTGTGTTACTTTGGAAAGTGCCGTACCAGTGGTTTTCCATGATAGACCTCAACTTTGACTGGTCCTCCTCCCTCCCACTGCTCCATTATGCCGCTGTCTCCAGAGCAGGAGCATAGTTCTATTTGGAGCCCGGCAAAGCTCTCAGCTAATGCCCCCAGGGATGCCGCATCATATCTGGCCAGGAGCGATGCAGAGACGTCTAGTGGTGGAGGCTTTGTGGCTTGCCTTTTACCAGCACATCTGGCTCCAGAAGATTAGTGCGCCACTGGACCCCAGGAAAATACACATCACGTGTACTTAAAAGAAGACAAAAACAACAAGCCTCCGAAATGCTTTCCAGAGCAGTTTGCCAGGGAGGAAATAAAGCACCGCCATAAACAGATTTGAGTATGTCAGGAAATGAATGCAAATAGAAATGTAAATATGCAGAAATTAGATTTTCCTGAGAACGGGGAGTTAATCAAGTGGAAGCTGCTTTTAAAACACGCCATCAGTCGCCCGGGGTTCCTCCATCGTCTCACTTGCCCTCTAATGTCTCTCAGCACTTTAGGCTTTTAATGCACGTCTTTGAAAAATGCTCGTCTGACCAGCGCATCCATTTTTCCTCTCCTCCTTAATGACAATTGTGTATTTATCTATCCCTGGTTTGCTGAGCCGCTAGTAAATAATACACTCTAGAATGATGAACAACCCATCGTTGGACATGTTACGGTAGCCTCGTAATGAACTGAAGTCATTTGTGTGGCAGTAATTACACACTCCTCTGATTAAAGATGGCTATGGTGGATAGTATTTGGGTAATTATTCCCTTTTGCTCGATGTGATAAGCTCATAATGTCCAGTAGGGGGGGGGGCGGATGGCGAGGAAGTTAATGACATGCTAAGACTGGTTGGAGTGAATATCCAGTCGCTTTTCCTCAATCACTCACTCCCTTGGCCTCTGTCGCCCCTGCAGCACGAGTGACTATCTTTGTGTGTAGTGTCCCAGCATGTCGGCACTAGCCAGGCCGACGTAATTGCTACCGAAATGGCCCGGTTGCACTGGGCCCTCGTTATGTGAATGCTAATGCCAGCTAGCCTCAGTTCTTTGGGGTTAACACAAACACGTGACCGCGCCTCCAACAATGCTAATTAACGTCAGCTCTTTTTCCCCCCTCTTCTTCCTCTAATTCCGTGCTCCACGGTTGACCTAATCCCTCTCCTTATCCCTACTCGCTGTTTGTAATTAACACTTGCCTCCCTCATCTCTCTATTTAGCTACTCTGTCAACTCTGCTTGCTCTCGCCTCAGCCGAGGGCCGGCCTCTCCTCCAGCAGCGCGTACCTCGATCTTCCCTCCAGAGTGGCATCCTCCCATCTCGCCAGAGGTTTTTTTTTCTTGCCCCTCCATTCATCCATCACCCCCTCGCACACAAACATCCATTTGGTACAACAACATGACCCCAAAGAAACAGTCGAGGCACAGGGGAGCAGGGAGCTTGTGATGTTAGTGATCAGTCAGCTTCATTTCGAATCTTTCTGGCATTAAGGACTCTACGGGCTGAGCATAGCTGGCACGTTACCTGTCATACCTGCTTCAGTTTTCACCTCAAAGCTCCGAACGGGCCCGGTAGAGGCTTCCCCTGATGTAGAGGTCATTGTGTTGTGTCGAGCAAATGTTTGTCATCTCCATGTTCCGTACCGAGGTTGAGCTAAGGGTTATCATGTTGACAATGAAGAATCTTAGCCAGCCAGGCGTGAAATGAGAGAAACAGGGTAACCGCTGCTCCCCGGCCACTCTAGAGCTATCACGTCACAAACCAAGACCTAACATTTCCAAAAGCCTCTGTCACAAATTACCCCGACTCCTCTCAAGGCAACTCGTCCAGCTATATAATTAGTCAAACAGAATCAGAGTTGGTTACTCAATTAGTAAAGTCATCCCTCACAGGTGCTGCAGTGTGAATGTCAATTTGGTCAGAGATCAGCAAATATTTGCCTTCCATTGAACTGAATAGACTCAATTTTATCAGGTTATGTTTTTCCCCCGTTTTTTTTTTTCAAGCAGGATTACGCAAAACTACTTAACAGATTCTCACAAAACTTGGTGCAAGGGTGGGACATGGGCCAAGAAAGAACCCATTACATTTTGGCGGGGGTCTGGACAAAAGGTTGGATCCAGTAATTTTCTTAATCACTTTCATTGACATTGTGGGATAGGGCTTTTTTTTTTTGTACCTTTTCATCAACTTTTCAAAGAATAGTTTGCGGATCTTGATGAGAAAAATCTCACATAGTCAGGGGACCATTATCTACGAGTGTGTGCAATTTAATGTGCCTTGATAATTGTTGTACCTTGGTGGAGGTGTGCACTCCATTCTAGTTGTTTTTTG
The DNA here is from genome assembly GCF_022539355.2 of Hippoglossus stenolepis. Classification (NCBI taxonomy): domain Eukaryota; kingdom Metazoa; phylum Chordata; class Actinopteri; order Pleuronectiformes; family Pleuronectidae; genus Hippoglossus; species Hippoglossus stenolepis. The sequence continues at coordinate 8,822,513 of NC_061505.1, read as the reverse complement.
GGCTGGACACGATCAACCTCATGGTTTTATTTCCTAAGTGGCTCTTAAATGCAGCTGTTTTTTGTATTGGAAGTGAGAACTGAGGAAACTGTTTGTCTGCTTTTGGCTTCTGAAGTTGTGCTCAGTGCTTTACCTGCTCAGTTGAAGCTCGTACCAAATCCAGTGAAACAGGTTCAAATGCGGTTTCGTATGGTTGCCCTTTAGGACTTGGAACGATGACAACCTGCACCATTTAAAACTAAAAAAAACAAACAACAAAGAAAAAAAAAAAAAGCCAAAGTAAAGACCAAGACGGACACAGAGTCCTGCCAACAGACCAGAGTCCAATGCCCACAGAGGGGTGCTGTGGGGCGCCATCTCAGACAGAGTGCAGCACAGGGAAAAAAGAAGAAAGCAAAGCAACTGGGCAGTGAGAGGTGGCCCCGGTTTATCGGCTGCGGCAGGCTTGGCGCAGACTCCCAGCGCTCTGGGGGAGCCCAGCACTACCGTTTTAATGAATGTAAACGAGGACGGAGGGGACTTCCGTCAATGCTTAGCAGCGCTTCGGAAGATGCCAGAAACAGGGGCTCCACAAGCCATGGCGGACCTGGCAGCGGCTGTGGCACATGCCCAGGAGAGAGGCGCCAGGAGCCGTTTGTTTGACAAGGCCCAGAGATGGAGCTCATGCTAAGAACAGAGGGGCTTTGTAGTCAGGGCCAGATACGCTGGAGCACAGACGGGCACATGCACTCACACATATGGAGAGAAACTAAAATGCACATTTGTTCCACTCACTTGATGGACTTACAAGTCTACAGTACAGATAACACACGCAGTTTCAGATGTATTTGTGCATTCTCACACAAGCGCACACACTTTAGTTTTGAATATGCAAGAGTTGCGTGAGCTCCCCGATTTATTTTTTGACATGCTGACACCAAGAGTAGAGAAAAAAGTTGTGCAGGCTAAACCATACAGACAAGCAATCTCTTGCACATGTGCATGCATGTGTGTGTGTGTGTTATGCACAAATACCTCTCCAGGCTGTGGTCATTTTCCTGTCATGATTTAAACAGTTGTTTCAAGGCCTCTTCCAGCCACCCATCCACCACCCCTCCCGAGCCCCTTCCCCGCGCTCTTCTTCTCCCTCTCATCTCGCCGAGAATGAAAGTGACATTTTTGAGCCTGCATCCCTCAACTCGCACTCTGCCGTGCTGCGGCTTGACAGCGGCACATTCAAGGCAGTGTCAGGCAGAAATTACACTGTCTGTGAAGCTCAGTAACGAGGCAAGGGATACAGACGTGCCGAAGAACAAGCACACCCTGGAGCTGTGAGAGTCAACCTTCGCCTTTGAAGAGTGATGAGGAGTAGTGGGAAGAATCAAGTGGATGAAATGAGAAGGAGTGTTTGTTTTCACGCGGCAGTTTATGGAGTCTGATATTTGAAGATTGCAGGTTCAATACAAAGTGAGCGCAGTGTTTTAATTTACTACAAGTGCAATTTCCCCTTAGTGCTAACACTTTGATTAAATCAAAAGACGGGGGATGTGATTTTGATATTGTGTCACATAAACACAGCCTTGTGTTTTGAAAGGCAAAGATACTGAGAACAGGTGCAAACACACACACACACAAACACAAACACACACACACACACACACACACACACACACACACACACACACACACACACACACACACACACACACCTCCAGACAAGAGCTCTATTAACTATGTAAATGGCTGCATGACATCATAATTCGCAAAAGGTCAAAGTAACTGCACAGAGCCTGCAGCTTCACATCACTGACAGATGACACTGAGACGGCAGGACAGTTTCGTCAGTGCGCTGCCTGCGTGATGCTGACTGTCACTCTCAGCGGTGGCACTGTTGCTCTGGTGTTTTTTCGGAGGTTGCGTTCACAATTCAAACTGCTGCACCCCCTTAACCTCCGTCTGATTAGGGCCAGTTTGGAATATCCAAATGATTCAGAAATCTGCATAATGTTGTGACTACAGCATATTTACAAATGCGAGAAAACATAAAAAATCTATCTGTAAAGGATCTTGGAAGAAAGAGAAAAATGTGGAAAGTAGGACATCTCTTTTTTTTTACGGCAGGGTAGCAATATCATCCTAAGGAGGTGTTGCATATGTGGCTCTTCCTTATCTGGCAGTGAATGTGCTGTTGAGTCATTCCCTTCTACTCTGAGTCAAATCATGTGCTACATACTGCAGGCTGGCCTTAATGGAAGATTCTTACCCAACCCTCCGCCCGTGACGAGCCATCTCCCCAGCCAAGCTGCAACTGCTACTCACACAACTCGTGACACGGCCTAAGAGGGGAGCCAAATGCAGGCACAGGGAGGGCAGTGTGTGCAGAGAGTGTGTGTGTGTGTGTGGGGGGGCAGTGGATGCCATGTCTTTAGCCTCCTAAAAAAGAAACAAAAAAAATCAGTGGCGTATTTCTGCCGCCATGGAAACATACCTTGTGACTGCACCTGCCCACCCCCCCTGCACATGCTGCCCCAGTCACGACCTGCGGCATTCGGCGTCAAGCCTGAAGCGGCGCGCGGGGGGAGGGGGGGGCAAGTTTGATTAGATGACGATGGAGAGAGACAGGAACATGAGAGAGATTACACACCCTGGGATGAGGCTAGAGTTACAGTCAGCTGAAAAGGGGTTTGGGGGGGGGTTTGTGATGGTGGCATGGGAAAGTGTAGCCAAGCTCGGACCTCCACCAGAGATGACGTATTATGTGCGAGGGAAATTAAAATGGGGGGGGGGGGACGGACACCGACACTGGAGTCCAAAGTTTCCATGGGTGAATCAGTCAGCTGGTGTTCGAGACACGTTAATGTTCAACACCCCCATCTGCGCTGTGTTAAAACTGTTACCAGGGCTGTAACTTGAGGGGAATCAATGATGATGCCGTTGCAGTTTAAACATAACAGGGGGCAAGAGGCAACCACGTTTGCAGGTATTGGCCTGTTGCAACAAAACCACTTGTCCTGCAGGCACAACAAACTTTTAAAGAAAATCTCAGACAATAATTTCAGATTTATTCTCGCTATTAAATGTGTCTCTTGGCCACATAATTAACCTATAGCCACTGCAATAAAAGTTGTTTATGTCATTTTGCGGCATTTGCTTTGACTCCTCAGTCAAGACTCATGCGTTGGTGTAAATGGAGATCTATGATGCATGTGCCCCCGACCAGCACCTCCTCTTGAAACTGATTGTCCAGCCTCCCCTTTCCAGATTGTGGATGGAGTTTCAATCCCATGACTGAGCTGCCAGTGTGGAATCGGAAAGTCGGCTAACACTGGTTGAGTCTCTCCCAACTGTGTGCGCGTGCGTGTGCGGTAGGGTATCAGTTCCTGCTCTGCTCCACATGTAGGCACGCAACATCGGACCCCCCCTTCCTCCTCCTCCTCCGCCTCCACACACAGAGGCACACGTCACCCCTGTCTGCTTCCTAATGGTATGCCCTACTCTTCCACTGCAAAGCGAGACCATGAATGGGCTGGAAAAGTGGGGCCCCACAGAAGTGTGTTTGCCTTATGACGTATTCAGCGCAGCAGAAACCTGAATGGGACAGTTGCATTGAGAAGCGAAGGGACACAACGTCTAAGAAAAGTATCCTGGAGTTAATATTAAACTGAAGATTCAGACTTCTGGAAAGTGGCCTACATGCATTGGGAGCATTTAAATGTTACCCCACCAAAAAATCTGCAAGTGCTTTTAATTATTCAGCATAAACCTACTGAACCTTCTGTGTTCCAGACAGTGCTGTAATTGATTGCAACTTTCAAACGCTCATAAGTTAGTGTCAGACCAATGCTCAATGGGAAAGAAAGCCAACATGTTCAATCAGCGCGTCCCTGGGATTGACATTGAGATGTGGCGCTCCGCATTGTTTTTGACGGAGCGTTCTCTTGTAGCCGCTCGAGTCGGAGCTGGAGAAGCTTCCGTGTTACCGTTGGGGATCTGCCCTTGCCCTTGGTGGACGTGTGTTTTAAGACAGCCGGGCAGCTGTTGGCGCCGGCTGGAAGAGCTGCTTTAGAGGCAGGGGTCCATCCCGTAAATGGAGCCGTGCGGTTCTGATGGATCAGCACATCAGTTCCCCTCCTGCAGGGTCAAACAAATGGAGGGTAGCACGCAGCCCGTATCAGTCACGATGAAGGGAGCAGTAGAACAGGATGAGGGGAAATGGTCTTTTTTTATTTTTTAAGAGGCATGACTCATTCACAAAATTTTAGAGAAACTTGGTCTTTAGAAATATAAAAGCTTAGTTGCCATAACGACAAAAAGGTGAATTATTAATTAAACTAAACACCGGAATTTTCCGTTCATATGCATCCTGTAGTTTTGGAAAAAAAGCTGTCACCCTCCTTTTCATAAAACATTAAAACAGTCACTTGAGCACCACAAAATTTTTCACTGAAGCTGCAGATCTTCGATATTCCCTCGTCAATCATTGCTTTTATTATAACAGTAAATCATTGGCGCCGCTGACCTTTGCATCCTGTGACTAAACACTGGATGTACAGTATGAGCTTCAAAGCCGTATAGCAAAGCAACAAATGTAGTCGGCTCTTTAACTATTGTTTCCGTGTTGTTAAATATTATCCTGTCTGCTAAACCTAAATCCAGGGAGGTGAAGGAACACATGTAACACTTACATATACTAGTAGATTGCCGAAAATTACACCTATTCATAAAAACCATGTGCACTAAACAGTCGGCTATTTAATACAAGACTTCCTTGCTATTTATTTCATAAGTTACTCCTATATTACATTATATTAACATTGTTTAAAGACATGTGCAAAGACACTTTTGGTCATGCATGGTCATCATTTTTTGCAAACATGATGCCACCCTGACAGAGAAACTATCCTCCAAAAAATGGTGTTTCTTTTATCACGTATTACCTTCCCCCGTTTATTTTAATGCTGGTGGAAACTGCGAAATTAACCGACATCTTTAATGGGGAAAATGTGTTGATATTGATAAAGTGTTTATTACCTTTTAATGGATCATATCAGCATGAAAGTAAGAGAAAAAAATCTAATTGCAAGCCAAAAATGCCCCAAAAAACAAAATATCCTCCTTGTGATGAATGGAGGCAAAAATTTAACTTAACATTTATAATGTAATCAAGTCGTGTTTGTTTTTGTCAAGTCACAATCCATCACTTTTTAGAGACTGGAGGTTGGGTGTTATTTCACCGTGGTGATTCAGCAGGTGTAGCTCTCCCTGTGCTGATCCAGCCACCCCTCTGCTGCTCTATCCATCCCTCCATCCCTCCATCCCCCCATCCCTATATAACCAGCCAGTAATTCCTGTTTCATCATCGGGTCCCTGTCTGTATGAATCAAGAGTCCCATCTATGAAACATATCTTTTTGATAAAGCTGTCTCTTCATCAAGGTCTTGTGAAGCTCCCTTAGTAACCGTATTTATTTGTTCTCTGAGTATTTTCGGGCCCACGTGGATGTTTCTGTTTTTCTCCCCTCCTGTTTTTTTTTTCTTTTTGAAAGCAAGACAGAAATGGATCTATGGTAATCATATTCCATCTGTGACACCGCGCTCAGTCCATTACTATACACTATCCTTGCTTAACCCTGAGAATGTCTCTCTCCCGGCCTCGCTCTCTCTCTCCGATCGTACCTTAATTGTGCTGTTAGGGAAGCAGAATCTAATTCCGAAAAAAGCATCTACACGCTAACCCTCCCTGCTATCTCTCTTTCCATTCTTCAGCCTCCCAGCATGCACACACACACACACACACACACACACACACACACACACACACAACCACACACACACACACACACACACACACACACACACACACACACAAACTTCGGTCGACGACAACTCCTAGAAAGCAAACAGGCCTTTGGCTGGAGGAGCCAGATAGGAGCTGGTGGGCTCCCACCAATCCTTTATCTGAGCCAGCGCTGCACATCAATAACACAAACATCCCCCTCCCACCCACCAACCCATCCTCCACCACCACCATTCTTCCTCCCTCCATCCACTGTCACCAAGCACGCTCCCTCCCCCTCCTCTTCTTCCTCTTCCTCCTCTCCCTCCAGCTTGTACTCCTCCACTTTTAATCTTTCAAAACAAAACAGCAAAGCCCCCTAAGAGAAACTGCATCAAGCTGAGAAAGTGATAAAGCAGTCATTTTTTTTGTTATTATTATTTTCATTTGTGTGAAGTGGAGTTGGCCTGGTGGAATTATTTCCACATTTCAATGTGGGTTTTTTTTGTGTTGTTGCAGGTACTGTCCTGGGCTTATGCTAATAACCTGTTGATCTGTGCCTCTGCTTTGTGCAGCTTCTGTCAGCTCCAAAGCTGCTGCACACGCCCGGGCAGACAGGCATAAACATCAGTCACGCATATACTTTTTTAAATGCCATCCTGTTACTCGGGCGAAAGCTTTTGTTGTGGTGTTTGATTCTCGCTTTGATTGCACTTTTTTTTTATGTCTAGTACGGCCTTTTATGATGATGAAGAGAGCAGTGATTTTTCATCCCTTGTTATGGAAGAGCGATAACGGCACGTATTTACCCTGGAATCATCTGGATGCGGCTCTAATTGCAATTCGGCTTGTTTGATCTCCGGACCCTGTATCCAGTGAAACTCACAATACATAAAAGTTGGGGGGTTTTGCATTTATAGACACACACACGGAGAGATGAAGGGTAAGTTTGTCTTTATCTTTACCTCCGACCACCTTACATTCATAATACCCATTTGTATTCCCTTTTCTGGCTTAGTTAAAGTGATATTTCCTTAAAAACGGTGTGTGCCTCTTCATGTTCGCGTAGCTCTGGGGTGTTTGCCTCAGGGAGAATAAACACTACAAGACTTCCCGCAGACTCCGTGCACTTAGTAAAGGTCCTGTCTCAGCCAGATGTGCGGCAATACTCCCAGAGCGAAAATGTAGAATCCCCTTTAAAAGTGTGTTGCATAAATTGAGCATAAAAGACATGTCCATGCACTTTCCATGACCCTAAAAGCAGGCACCATGCCACAGTGAGGGCCCGGGGTCTCGCTCTAACTTTACTGAATCAATAGTGCAGGCAAAATGGCACACTAATCAACATTCCATTATTGCTATTTGCATATTTGATCCAGGATTTGTTCAATGGATTATACATATTACCTGCATGATGTTTAATTGCCTTTTTAATAGACTCTGTGATTAAACAAGGAAGTCAGAGTAGTCTGGTGGAAGACAACGGCGAAATGGGGAAGGAGAAAAAAAACAAAAAAACAAGTGCAGGAAAATCTTATTAGAACAAGTTTCTTGTGTCCTCCGGAAAAGCGTCTGAAGGTGGTGGAATTAAATAAAGCAGAGATCCGTCTTGTGATAGAGGCGGCGGTGGCTGTTCAAAATTCATTCATTTGCCTGGTATTTGTTTAAGGAGATTGAAGAGGAGGCTGCTTGTTTCCCGTCACCGCATAGTTTTATATCTTATCATGTTTTGACAGATGAGGGACGCGAGGCAGCGGAATGCACACACGTGGAGAATTGTTGCGTTGTGGGGGTGCAGGTGAATGAAAGTTGGTCTTAAGTTGAAACATTTCTGGGGCATTTGGGTGAAATCACACGGTTGTACAGGGGTTGACCTGTAACTACACTTACATGCGATGGCGCATCAGCTGCATCCAAATTATCATATTAATGCTTGTTGTTATGCAAATAGGTTTCAGCAGCAGTCAACGCTGCTTGAAGCATTTTTTTCTGTTTTGAACAAGGGCCTTCACTTTTTCTAAAAATTAAGTTTGAACGAATTTGACATGACACGCAATTTGTTAGAATAAATTAAAATACTCCCCCTCGCTACCACTTGCTTTTGGTCAATAACATTTTTAGCATCCACGCAGACAATCAGACGTCATAGTTTCAGCTGCAGTTGTGGCAATGCAGTTCTCTCTCTGACACGAGAACTTTCACTCTTAAGTCTGCGTACTCGTCATGCACCCCCTACGCCGAATACTTGGCGATGTTGCTCGGCTCCTCTGTGGTGCCTCCTCTGCTGCCTCACTTGGATTGGAAAGTGGAAACAGTTAAGCCAACAGATTGCATGGTATAATGTCGACAAACAGCCTTACCTATGTTCGTTCCTTTGCTGTCTACGGTGTAGAACCCAAAATACTTCAACAAGACCTTCAGTTATGCTACAAAATGTTTATTCTAATCAATGCTGCAAATGAAGTTCTCCTTTACACTTGACATCTGATGCACTTCTGTCCGTCCTGGGAGAGGGATCCCTCATATGTGGCTCTCTCTGAGGTTTCTACGTTCTTTTTACCCTATTAAAAGGTTTTTTTTTGTAGTTTTTCCTTACTCTAGTTGAGGGTTAAGGGCAGAGGATGTCACACCTTGTTAAAGCCCTATGAGACAAATTGTGATTTGTGAATATGGGCTATACAAATAAAATTTGATTGATTGATTGATTGAAGACGCTTCTCAGATTCTTTGGTGGGATGTTTGTCTGCTCAGGGCGGCTCTGCTTGCAAGCATCCTCAATTTTCTCAATTCCTTCATTGGCCAAGAGGCCATGCAATACACACTCTGCTGGATCATGAGGCAAACTGCTTCAGACTGTTGCACTTCTAGACGCTATATTTTGAAATCGAACAGGTCATTACAGTTCGTATATGAACTTTTCCTCCCACGTTCAAAAGAATATTCGAATTTCAAATAAAAAGCGACAGCCCTATTTTGCAGTGGAAGAACAAGAGGGAGACTGAAAGCTAATAGCCGCACTCGGCCGAATTAGGACAGAAATCCAGCCCAGGATGCTAAGCACTGACAATGACTCTCTTAGTGCATGAACAATGGACTTTCTAATCTTCAGTCGTGTTGGAGCCAAGATGGAGGTAACCCAAGTCTCAGAGTGGGCTGAGTGTCAGGGACATAGTGCATTTGAGGATATGTATGGATATTTGATCGTATCTATCTCAATGTTATACACATTCTTTGGTATCACAGCAGACTATACTCCACTGTATGGGTGTTAACAGCTTGATCTGGAGGCCAAAGATACACACGCACAAATAGGCATAGTGCAAATACTGCAGATGCACACATTAGAACAGATATATCGAATGTATATCGGTGCATTTTTACGACGTGATCGCACTTGATCTATCACGAAGCATCTCCTAACAAGGCAAAGTTTAAAAAAAGAAAGAAAAAAAAAAAAGTCTCCGTGAGGTCACCCTCTCCTACAGTCAGCGGCCAGTCACCTGCTCTCATTAATAAGGAAATTAATGTTGCATTCCGTTTCAATTAACCTTCCCCGGCTACAGGAGCACGACTGGGAGGGAGGCCCAGGCACCCGCCGAGGTCAAGGTAATTGAATCAGAGGTACAATGATGACAAGGCCAAGGAGTTGTTGCTATGGCGTCGGGGGCAACTGTTAACCTGCCATTAGGGTGGAGGTTGAGACTGCTGTGTATGGGGTTGTTGTTGTTTTGCGTCTCAGAGATGTGACAGTCAACATCAGCGGGATCAGCGATTTGATAGCACGGGGCTGAGAGGTGAAAACGACACATCGGAAATCTGCCGTTTATATCTTTGGTATTTGTCAATCACACAAAAACGGGGGGGTGGTACCAAACTAGGAGTCAGGACTCTTATTTTCTATTTTTGTGAACGAGTAGGTTTAGAAATAGCAGATATGTGTCCTCGATTGTGCACCGTGTAAGAATTTCTTTAAGTCCATGTACAGCAGTAATAGAGTAAAAAATAGAATTTGATCTACGACAATATTGTTTCCCGACCTCAGTGTTTTCTGCTCTTTCAACCCTACCTTCTAAAAATAAAATTAATATCAACATCATCTGTTTGTATGAACATAACAAGGACACATTTATAATGAAAATGTCTGTGAAATGTTTTACCTCCATTATCTTGTCTCAGTGGAGAAGTCTTTTGGCTCTGGGGTCCCATTCTTTTTCACAAAATACCTGTTGGTCTAATTGTCAGTGGTCTAATCTATAAGTCTCACTCTTTATGTTACCATAAAATGTTTTCCTCCCTTATCCACCTCTCTGTTTGGCTCTCTCTCCTCCGGCATGTTCCCGACGATGGTTGTCTGCTCCTCGAATGCACTGCTGAGCATTGGCCAACAGTAAAACACACCTGGGTGTGTCCAGCCATCTGATGAATGACCCTGCAGCTGGCGGTCAGATCGATGCGACGAGTGTGTGTTTGTGCGCGCACACGCCTCGACATGTCGGGGGTGGGGGGGTTGGTGGTGGCGGCCTGAGACGAGCAGGCACATTCTGCTGAGCTGGAAATCCCATTAAATTCCCACTACCACACACACGCACACACCGACACATACTTGTCTTAACACACTCCAACCTCTGCTAACACACATTAGTAAACGCACCCACTAGCTATGTCTCTACTGAGCCCACGAGGAGCACAACGGTGTACTTAAACACAACAGCGACTCTGCCTTTGTTGTAAGGGGTCAGCTCTAACTCCCCTGCTCTCTCCTGCACTGAACCAACCAGAGAGACGTAAAGCCAGCGCCCCCCCCCCCCCCCCCCACCCCCTTCACCGCCTTAACACAAGCCGGCAGCACCCTCAGATCCTGTCTGTTCTGTCAGGGAAATGTCAGAATTCCTTTAACGGCAGTGCTCAAGCAGCACAATATGTTTGTAGGTGTGTGTTGTGGCTTGGTGATATGGATACTATGACTCATGTCGCTGCAGTCGCCCAGCAGGTCTTTCTGGCAACATGTCGCTGTGTGCGTGTGTTTGTGTCTGTGTGTGTGTGAGTCTGTTTGTGTTGTGTAAGCAGCCACCTTGTTGCCCTTACGCCTGTGCTCAGAGTGTGCAGCATTGGCATTCGAAATAATCTCCCTCTATCTGTCTCCGTGTGCTTATCCCCCTCTCACTTGATCCCTTCTTTCCGTCCTTGTCTCCCTTTCTGCCTAACACTTTCAATCCACCGGTTTCCCCTCCATCCCTCTTTTGTGTACCACTGTCTTTTGTCGATCTCGATTCATCTGTCATCTCTCCCCCCCCACCCCCCTTTCATCCCTCTCTCCATCCAGGGGCCCCCAGCGTGACATTCTATCTCTGACACATCATGCATGTCCCGCTCCGATGATGCCTGCGCACTGACAGATCAGCCACAATGTGTGTCATCTGACTAGAGGAGGGAGAGTAAGAAGGGAGGGGGGTGGAGGGGACAGCTAGACAGGGATGATCACCCACTCCCTCCATCACCTACGACTGACCAGTCCAGCCACAAAACCACAACAGATGTGTTGTTTTCCAAACTTAGCAGAAATGGCCCTTAAGCTGGCTATTTTGCAGAAAAACAACTTTTGAAGCTACTATATTGTAATTTGATCACTATACCTACACTCTGATTGTTCTTCTGTGAAAACCTTTCGCTCCCTCTTTTTTCTTTCAATTCCTTCCAGTCACAAACTACATTTCCTACTCTTGTATTTTACCATATCGTGCCGACGCAGAGAGGGAAGAAAGTGCTGAGTTCGGGGAATCTACTCGTGACGATGCTTCAAATTGTTCCGACTAGAAATTCATGCAACCTACCGATAAGCGGCTCAGAGCATCTGATCGCACCCACACAGTCCGACTCTAAGATGAGTAGCATGTTTCAGAAATTGGGGCAATTTGGGCTTTGGTCGTGAAAAGCACTTGTACGAATATTATACAGGTTTTGTTGTTGATGCTCTGCTACTACATAATGTATTTGAAAAGCGTTTGTAATAAATGGCAGAATTGCTTGATTTTATGGTTGTACTCTGGAAAAACTTTATATCACACAAGACTAAAAACTTCTAAACTTGGATAACGGATGCATATAGTTCACTCGTCATTGTTTATCCTCAGTTTTCTGTGGTAACTAACCCACATGAAAATACTTTGAACGCTGTATAATTGAAAGCACAACAAAACTATGCATTTATTGGTACCGCATCGCTGCAATGTTTCACACGCCACAGCAGTGCAAATTTTGGCAAGCTAATGGTGGTGGCACGGTTATATAAATGCAATTGGCAAATGTCAAAGCACTCTGGCTGACAGATTATGAGAAATCGCCCGAAATTGACATTTTGGTCCGAGGGCAACGGGAAAGCAATAGGAATTTTAGGGTCTTTCTTGTTTTGTGTTGAAAGTGCGAAACGATGATGACCTAACTAATAGGTCAGGGCCAGAAATAGAGTGATTTATTGTCTTTATAGAAGATTTGAAAATGAAAATCTGCAGACATTAGACTTTGGCATGATCCCAAGTGTCAAGAGGACATTTTGTGGCCTGATGATGGCATTAGAGGAAATGTCAGGGGCCGACAAAATTGCACAATCATACAGGGGGACTTGGAATGCCTGCACTGAATTTCTTGCCAAGTTGATATATAACTGTCCAAATACAGTCATCAGTGTCTGCTGCTCAAAATGAATGGCTAAATACTACAGCCGGGGATTTGTTGAATATACTAAAGAGTATTTCAAATGTCACTATTTCGAGAAAAGAAGTTCTAAAGAGCAAAATTAATTATGTTCACAACAACCACTCATTTTAAAAGGATGAACGTTGACTAATGTGATTACTGAGGCAGTTTGATCACTTCACTTTTAGTGCTTGAAATACTGTACAGGGATTTGACTGTGCTGTAACCCATCTGCTTTCTCTCACCATTTGTCCAGCAGGCGTTCATTTACACTTGCAATTACCAGTGAATGCATGCACATGCATATCCTATACCACTGCACACATGCATGTACTGTATGTGGACAAGCAATTCTACATATTTAAAATTCCAGGGCTTATATATATATTTATATACTGTCACTGGCCACAGAGTAGCCGATAGTTTCTGATCCCTTCATCTGGCATTGGATCACTCAAGCACTTAAATGCAAATTATGCTGTGTTTATGCCTGGTATTAACATGTTTCTTAGCTGATCCGATCTCAAGCGGGCAGCTTTTAGTGAAGGTGTGAATGTATCCTGGGCCAATTGAGGACGTGTTGTGATGTGATCAGTTAGGCCTCATCTAGCCACATGTGTCCTGGGCTGCACTGTCGGGCTCAACTCAGCTGACGTCCTCCGCGTATGAGGAAGAACCTACCCACTGGAATTCTCTTCCCATCCACCTTCCCTCCACCTAGCCTGGTGTAGTCTATCAACTCCCCTGTTGTATTCCCTGGACGATTACCCACAACAGCTAAATTGGATCTGGTTAGATCAGCTATGTTACTGCTAACACTCCACCTGTGGAGCCGAACATGTAGTCTATCTCTCCACACACCCCTCCTCTCATTCTTGCCTGTAGCTATCTCATGTTGTATAAGCTAAATTAGACTAATGAAGCTCCTGATGCAAAAGCAGAAAACGCTAATAGTCTACAATTCCGGGAAAAAGATCGAGCCGTGCCAGGATTGCCTCCCACCAGATAGTTATGTGGTTTAATTATGTTGCATAGTTCCAGGCTCTGTTTTACTTTTGATTGTTTGTGCTACCATTATGGATGTTATCCTTTTTTTTACATTTAAACCAAATTCTAGGTGAATGCTGAATTTGCAAGTGATGTTTGTTTCTAATGACAGAAAACTACGTCAAACTGTAGTGCCATGTAAACCAGATAAAATGATCTTTTTATTTATTGCCCCAAAACTGGTCTCGCCTTAATCTCTCCCTTATACAGCACGTTACATCATTTTTAATTTGTAATATGTTGCATGTCAGCGTTATGTTTTCAGAGACGTATTTGTAGCTTGTCAGCCTGGACTGTGCATATTACACACACACAATGCAAATTCAGAACCCCAATCTGCCCTCACCTTCCGCTTTAAAACTACACAGTATGTAAGTTGAATTGCTTTTGGCCTTGCATAAAAGCAGATCCAAAAAACCATTGTTTTTCTTTAACTCCGCGCCCTGACCGTGGCCCGAAGTGACTGCCTCTTCCTCCCTCCTTCCCCTCCTTCTCCTTTTCTTCCTCTCTCACTATCTGTCTCAGCCCCTCTTCCCCTGGAGCTCCTTCAGTAGTAGCTCGGACCCCTTTGCACTCTTTAAACCGTCTGGATTTGTGCCTCCATAATGAACTCAGTCAGCGCAAGAGAATGAGCAGGATTAATCCAGCCAACGGCAACAGAGGGATTTGATGATGTCATCCGTATGAATGAACCAGTTAGTGGATTATTCCCTCCGAGGTGGGAGCGATCCAAATAAATGAATGTGAGCCCAGGGGCGAAGGGGGCAGCGTCGGAGAAGGAATGTTGAAAAGGCAGATGTGGGAAACGGAGAGGTGGACGAGGTGAGGAGTGAGACTCGGAAGGAGAAGACAGAGGAGAAAACAGATACACAAAATGAATAAGTGGAGTTGAGAGTGATTGATGGGCGAGCCGAGGGAGACAAAAAGAAAAGGACAAATCAGTGGGAGAAGATATAAGTTGGTTTCAAACCTCTGTCTTTCCATCTGACAGGACAAATGGTGTGGTGAGGGGTTGGCCTGGGCAGACAGTGCTTAGTGGGAGGTGTCAGCTTTGAGCTATGGGAGCACCGGAGGAATCTGTCCCGGAGGCCCCAGCTGTGGCAATCACTGCTCAGTGGGCCGCTGGGCCGGAGCAATCAGGCCACCAGCATCAGCCATCAGCTGAGCTTTCTCCTTTCTGTGTGTGTGTGTGTGTGTGTGTGTGTGTGAGTGTAGAGAGAGAGAGAGTGTGTGTGTGTGTGTGTCACTCACCTCGCCCGTAATCCCAATAATCCTGATCACAGATACATAGCGCCGCAACCGTGCAGCGTAGCAGGTGATTCACACACTTGTCATTACAATGCATCCGTAGAAAAACAAAATAAACAAAATGACCCCACGTATTATCTCCTCAAACAAATCATGACATCCTTAAAGGGATAGTTCACCAAAAATGAAAGTGGTAGACCGTTCATTTTGGGTGAACCATCCCTTTTAAAGTTAAATGTTGATACCTTGCCTCACTTGTCATTGGAACCGTAGCACGAATGTTTCTTCGTTGTTACGGCATGAACCCAACGTGACATTAGGCACAAGCTCTAAGTCAGCAAACACTCAAACATAGAGATACAGGAGCAGTATTTTAATTTTATTTAAATTCCATCTAAAAGTGTCGTACCATTTATCACAGAAGCACCATCACAGGCACATGCAGTAATGGGCCCTCCTGAGACCACATGTGTGCCTCCTGATCCACCATAAAGGGCTGGTTTCTGATTGCAGAGGATACAAGTTTGTACCACTTCCTCCTGAAGTGAAGGCACTCCTCCAATATGCGATGGGGCGGCATATGGTGGAACTCCTCCTTAGGTGAAAAGCATCTTTATGTGCGCTACGCTGTACTCCACATACTGCCCAAGAGAATAAGCTTGTATTGTGCATAATTTAAAAAATTCCGAGAGAAGAAGTGGCACTTAAACCCACCATTGCGTAGTCCATTTAAACTTGTGCTTAAACTCTAAAAAGGGAAGGCCAGATATACAGGCGCATATTAAGACTGCTTTGCTACTCTTTCCCTCTCTCCTCTCCCTCCCTCCCTTTCTCCTCTCCACTTCATAAAGGTCCTAATGAATTTTCGGTGGAGCTGAGGCAAGACATCCGTAATGTGCAATGAAATATGTAAGACAGGCCTTTTGGAAAGTGCGTCTGTTTCATGCCCCCCCACCCCCCGTCTAAAGGAGGAGAAGGAGAGGTGGTCCCTCTTCTCCTGATTAATGTGCACGGCAATGGCAGAAGGGGCAGGTAAGGGGGCGCGGCACAGTCCAAAGTATGAATCCATCCCGACACTCTCCCTTTCCCCCTAATTAGATTATTGGACTGATGAGGTAGCACCAGTGATTAAGTCCTTCATCAGTTCTGAGAAGGGTGGGAGGGAGAAGAGACCGGGGGAGGGTGCCCCATCCACTCCACTTCCTCACTACATCCAACTGCCTTCTTATTCCCCCGTGGTATTTATTAAAGTGTAACTTCACCCCTCACGTCTCCCAGGAAGCCAACGTACCCTCGCCCTGCCGCCATATCTCTCCCCAACACACACAGACACAGCAAAATTATCTAGGTTGTTCAGCCAGATGCCGCACACCCTTTTGCGACAAAAATGTTCCGTAAGGTAGAGAGCGTTCTGACGACTGAGAACCACAGTCGTCCCCAGATGTTTTGAACTGCCGGCACAGGTGGCTGGTGCTGAGACAGCTGGGGCGGAAGTCATCATGTCTGAGGATAGCCCAGTAGTCCCGAGCCATTGGAGCCGCTGCAACAGACGGTTCAAACTGTGCGAGTGTGAGACAGCCGAGGGGCTGGAGACGTCTCTGAATGGGAGACGATGTGGTGGTTTAGTTTAGGCATGGATTTGAAAATGAGCGCGGCTCTCCAGATTCTCACTCACAAAAGATCGCTGGTGGCGGGGGGGATGCCTACCTTTGATCATGAGTTAAAGTCCTGACGAAGAGACGTCCCAAACTGGTTGACTCTCGGTAAACATTGAGCCTGCAAGGTCCTAAGTGGTTTGAAACTTTAGGTGGCGTTATGAGCTCTGTTCAATCCATCAATTTTGTTTTTAATTTGGTAATAAATGTGATATTAAAAGTAGCCTTAATGAATTTTTATCATAGAACATTCAAATAATTTAGAGCTCAAAAACACATTTAAGTATATAGTATCTCTTTAAACCCTTATATCGATGAAGGTTAACTGCATCCTCTGTAAAGAATAGAAGTATCTACGTAACGGCTGCAAAAACTGTTTTTATAAACACAGAGGGTTGGCCAGAGTCTGTGCATGTATGTGTTAATGATTTTACTCCCCCTAATTCTAGCCCTCATACCAGTAGAGGCAATAGACGCAAGTGCAAGGCAACAGTGAGGGGTCATGGAACACCTTGCATCAAAGGGTACCCCTCTCTCACAAGCTTGCCCTATCTCTTCCCCTTGGCCCTAATTTACGACCTAGACCTTTTTTTGGTTGTTTTTAAATATGTCCCATATTCATTTACCTTCTGCAAACGGTCATAGAACACTCGCCTCTACTTAGGGCTCTGGTATTTTAAGGCCTTGTTTTCAAAGTTGGAATGGCAGGCTCAGGGCCAAGCCAGGACGCTAGCCCCTGCACTTTCATCTTTTATGACTGTCGGGTGTTTTTCTTTCCGTCTGTCAGCAACTGCTGACATGTTTTTAATGAATGTGATTGGTATGATCGGATTTAATGTGTGGAAGCTTAAAATTAAACATCACCAGATCTTTCGGAATGTGCCCATTGTGAAAAATCTTGTTTATGGACGGGGTAACATGTATCACTGATGTCTCTTGCAATGTTCTGAATCCAGAGTCGGTGACTGATTGGAACACTACCCAGCGGGTTTATAAATTACCACTGGATGCACGGTGGAATTTTGGCTTCGTGGCTCACAGCATGGCTGGCGGCCACCAACTCGCACCATGCATAAACTTACATGTACAAATGTGTTCACTGGCCCCGTACAAGTAAGACTCTGACCCTTCTTTTGGATGCAGGCCCAGCTGCTGTGGCTGGAGGAACTGTGTGCTGGGATCAGAGCGTCTGGAGGTAGCAACTGCATCCTGCTTTTACCCTCGCAGGTTTTAAAGGTTTCATGCTATGCCTTGACTGTGAGACTATATTTGAATTCACATGTGGCAGTATGCACGCCATGACTCGTGTGTGTGTGTATAGGAGCATGTGAGCACGTGTAGGACAGCGTCTATGAATTTTCCCCCTTGTCAATTTTCCATGAGATCATGCCACAGTCGGACTTCGGCCAGCACCCCTTCACCTAAAATATCCCTTGAATTATGACTCATGATGTGTCCTCTGTAAGTAAGACCCTTGATGTGTTGTCACGCCTCCCTCTTGATTGCAGTGTCACCGTTTTATGAGACGCTATTTTCATAGAATGTTGCAGTTGGTGTGCAGTTGCCAGCAAGAGTCCAGATGTCAAGTGAGGCGATGTCCTTGGCAAATGTGGTTGAGACAAGAGGTCTCTTTGCTCATTATTCAAGTCATGTATTCCCATGTCAGTTTACCTGCTTTACAATCCAGCTATCCAGCTTAGATCATTTAAATAATATGTTAATCATATAGCGTCTGTGGATTATAGTGTACACAACCCTTATAAGCAGCATGAATTGAACAACTCCTCTTTCAGTCGAGGTTGTTTTTCAATCCAGCGGTGACAAGTTGTTGTGTCTGTATGAGGCTGCAACTTATTTATGACCACTGTCACCATGATACAGTGTGTCTATTTGTGTTTGTGTGTAGTCGTAGGGTCGAAGCGACTCTCTGGACGACATCCAGGAAAGTTTCCAGGGGAGTGCTGTCAGTATTGCATTGGATGTGTGTGCACGTGTGTGCATGTGTCCTATTTAACAAAGGGACATATTTGCTTTTTGGTACAGAACTTCCCACAGTTTGCATGAGCTCATGGGCAGGGCACTGCTTTTTGAATTTAGTGTGCGTGTGCATGGAGCGCTCTGGTAGGCGAATAGTTAACAGCACCTGCCACGTATCTGCAACGGCTGTGGTTCGATTCCGTTCAGGGTCTTTAGTTGCGTGTCATAGCCCTTCTCTCTGTTTCCTGTCCTTCTCTACGCTATTAACTTTCAAAAAAATTAAACAATGGCAAAAAAGTGTGCATGTGTGCACCTGATGTGCCCTCACAATAATATCTGTACTTTGTACGATAAGCCAATCACACAATACGAATCTGAGAGTGTTTTGCTTCTCTTGACTGGCTTTGTGCCAGTAATCGATCGGCTTAATGGTGGGCTAATTTGTCTGTGGCACCTGTGAGACACGTGCCGTGCACCTTTGAAGAAACACGTGCACAAGTTTTCGCAAAGTTTAATTTGAGTTTTTCTTTTTTCGCTATCACCTTTCGCTCTTTACAGAATGATGCCAGCGTTCTCAGAAGCTAAATAGTGAAAATGTTTGTTATATTGTCAGTGGGAAAAAAAAACAGGTCTTTGAAAAATACCATTTAGCATACAGTATAAACGGTTTGGAAATAGAGGACAGTTTGGGGAATATGCATTAACACTGTTATCAGCTTTCAGTATTTGTTCATTCACATCACTTACTGCAGCTTCGGCAAATGTAATGTATGTGTTGGTGAGTGTGTGTGCGCCTGTGTTAGTGCATGTATAGGATATTAGGCCAGAGGTATGGTAGCTTTGTGTGTGTGTTTGTGTGTGTTTGCATTTACAAGCATTGCTATCCAATATTCTTAAACAGTACACAAAATTATTAAAATTGATAGATGATTAGCAATAAATCTACAATAATTTTGCAAACATAAGTATCATATCAATACAGTGTAATAAAAGGCATTGAATTACTACGTTCAATTCAACTCATCACAATACAGCATAGAAACAGCCACTTCAACTGTAAGATAAACACAGTTTCCAAGACCTTGTCCAGCTGCTCAAATTTGTGTGTGTGTGTGTGTGTGTGTGTGTGTGTGTGTGTGTGTGTGTGTGTGTGTGTGTGTGTGTGTGTGTGTGTGTGTGTGTGTGTGTGTGTGTGTGAAGTGTCATGGCGGGAGGCCAGAAGTTATTATGTGGTGACAACGTTACAACACCTCGGCCCTCTGTTGCAGGCAGCGCGGCGTCCAGATATGGTCGGGGTCAAGTAAATCCAAGCTTGTGGTTCATCACAGCCAGGCTGAAATAGTACCGGGGCCCAATTGGTCTCGTAGGACACGGCGTGCTGTACATATTGGATCAGCAAATGGCGCAAGGGGTCAGGACATGAAATGTTCGGCGCGGTAAAGCTGCAGGAACGTTCATATATCAAACACCATTAGATGCAAATCAGGGTTCTTTCATTCTTGCAATTAAAGTACGGCCCCATAGCTGCTGATTCTAACTATTATTGACCTCTAATCCAATAATCAACTGATTATACACTCACTGTAAAAACTACATCTTGTATTCTCCCAATTAGAGGTTGTTAGACCTTAGAAAACTTAAATTGTCAGCATCTAAAGTCAAAATTGAACAAATGAAGCTATTCTCTTATTTGAACAAGTTAAAGTTAAAGAAGTTAAAGAAGCCCTAATAGCTTCTCAATGATAACTCAGTTTTAATCTGTGATTCATTAGAAATAGAGAAAGTGCTGCTACTATAACTTTTGTCAGATTTTGTCAGAAGTAGAAATTGGTAATCTATCAATTTCAGAAGCAAAAGTCGAAAGTTCAGCTGACAAAATGCCCAGTGGGTTGTTTACTTGACTCTGCACTTCCAACCATGCATTGCAACGAGGTTAAAATGCCATATTTTTCAACTATGAATGACACATGATGGAGGCTGGTATGCGTCTTTTTATACACGTGTCTCTGATGTGCCAACAGTGAACCATGTCTGTTCTGCTGCCTTCTCGTGTTCGACCCTTAAGCTAAAAGCCAATGTCAGTAAAAGCTGTCATGAGGGATAAAGATACAGGTCAATGCAATTTTATTCATTTTAAAATTGAAAATTACAAGTTTGTAGCATGAAGAGTTTCTTGTACTTAATAGGTAAATTAACAAAAGTAAAGATTCTGATCCGTGATCCTGCAAAAATGATGCAGCTCTAAGTTAACAGAAGTAGAAATTATAAGTTAGATAAACTGAAAGCTTTCGCTCACACATGCACACATGAAGTTTTTAAGAAAGGTGACTGTATTTTCCTTATGAAAATGCTCTTTACGAGTCGTAGTTCACTTCTCTCGTTGCACTTTTACTCACACAGACTTTTAACTTCTTTTTTCCCCAAAACAAGGCACTTTTATCCTTTTACACCGATGACTCACTCAACGAGAGCTCCGCGCTCCAGCTGCCGTTCACCTCACACGTCTCGGCAGAAAATTAACTTGACTTTACTTATGACCCTAAATTACCCTACTTTGCAACTCAATATTAACATTTCCACCCAAGCAGTTCTCGCCGTCCGTGCAACTCGGCGAAAGTGTAGAAGCAGAATTTCGAGAAACGACAAAAAAAAAAACGTTTCTGTTTCATGCAAATCCAGATGAGGCGTCTCGTGTCATCTGCTCAGGTCCTGCCTGTGTGTTTTGTTGTGTGACCGCACAACATGAAATGTGTGAAGAGGAAAAGGGAGAGGAAGAAAGCCCTCGCCCCTCCGGCTGTGTCTCTTGGGGAAACATGCTGCCGAGATCCACGGTGGAAATGAAGGAGGACAAGGAGTGTGTGTTTTCTTTTCTTTTTTCATTTGCTGCCCCCCCCTCCACTTCCGTCTCCCGCTCTCCCCAGGGTTTCAATTACTGTCTCCCTTCACCTCTCATTAGCACGAGCAGGCCGCTCCTTCTTAATGCTCACACACATGAGCACATGCACAAACACACAGTGGAACGCAGATTTGAACTCAAATGGTGCATAGTCAAGTGCACCGCACACACACCACACACACACAACACACCCCCACACACCCCGCTAATTCTCATATGTTCCATGTTGAGCTCTGTAAACAAAGCGCCGCGGTCTCCCCTGTGTGTGTGTAACCTGTGTGAAAGGTGCTGCTGATAAACACCACTCGTCCTCCAATCATTCATATTCATCATTTTCTGTCAAAGTCAGAGCATCGTACCTGGAACCATGGAGCGCGTTGCGTGATTGATGGCGTTAATTATCTCGGGCTGATGTTTCACTTTTCTTTCTCAAGGCAGATCGAGTCGCGGCGAAATTGTGAAAGGCGGCGGCAACGACGTGCTTTGAGGTTTCGCACTATCTTTTCATTCTTTAGCCCACAGAGCATCCTTTGATACGTCAGAACCATAGTGAATTTAGTCCGACGCAGACAAACAGGGATGCGGTGGAAGATTTTGCATTCAAACACACTTTCATCTTGATTTAAAACTCGAAATTTGACGACTGCATAATCCCGTGCACATTTCTGTCTACCTCGACAGTGCGGCATGTCCCTCGCACCACCCACTCGCACAGTTGTCAGTAGTCGTGCATCTCCACATCACTCCAGTGGACAGCGAAGAGGGGGCCGTCTGCCTGAGACATCTGAGTTAGCCAGCAGGCTAATTCTGCTAATACAGATTAGCTCCCATGGGAACTGCTGTATTGATTGGACAACAAAGGCTCGGAGAAAAACGCTCCAACATTCAATTATCCACACCGACAGACATAATGCCATTCTACTCCTCCCTCTGTCCCTCCCTCCCCTTCTCTCTTTCTCTCTCTCTCTCCTTATCCCTATTTCGTTAGTGGCAGAATCAGTGAGGTCGGAGGAGGGGATCAGACAAACAAGCAGGAGCGTGTGTGTGTGTGTGTTACCTGATTGTGATCCTATCTTTGAGTGAGGGCAGAGGAGTGTTTGGGTGTTTTCATCTCCTCTCTCTCTCTCTCTCTCTCTCTCTCTCTCTCTTTCTGCCTGCCTGCATCTCTCACTTTTTTTTATATTCAAATCGCCATTGTTTGTTTACTTCAGCATTTACAGACCTGATTTCTAATGTTCGGGGGGGAAATTGCGTTAATTCCGCTCCTCTGCGTCAAGTAATGATAAGGATATAATTTCAACATGTGACACGTGCAGTCCTGCCGAATGGCCTGATTTCCCTGGAGGACACAGTTGTAATGCACCATCTGCATGTGTGTATGTGGACGCATACACAGATGTTAAATGAGGGAGTGAGCAACATGTTGGTTGTGTTCTGATGAGCCAAATATAGCCAATACACACAATTATTAACGTTTCGAAGATATTTTACCTGAGGGAGAACACTGCCTGAGTATTTGAGATGCAATTGAGGGCACTTGAAGTATTTTATTGAACACTTTACGCTCCCTCCCCCACTGTTTCCCCACCTAAATGCCAATACAATCCAAATAGCTCATCCGTTTCCAGCGCCCCGCGCGCGTGTGTGTGCAATGTGTCAAAATCAACTGAGCATGTTTGCATTAACCGTGGCTCCGCACCCTCTTTACACAGTCACAGCGCTGGCCCTCTCTCATTAGCTCCCACAGTTAAAGCTAACTCTGATTGCCTCCGGTCAGAGCCGCACGCCATTCAGCTCCCATTCCCCGGGATGGGAGGCTGAGAGGCAAAGGCTTCTCATTTCCCGCAGTCAATGGCACGTGAAGGCGGTGCAGGTGACAGATGCACCCGCGGAGTGTGTATGAGCACGTGCACGCCAAACCCACACGCGCGAGTCTCTGTCACGCGCACACACCCTGGGTCATCACCATTAGACGAACATGGCGGTGCTTGAGTGAGTGAAGTAAACGACTCATGATCTGAGAGAATTATTAGCTAATGGCTGGAGCATGTGGACAGGGTGTGATCTCTCAGAGGGCGAGATGAAAAAGGAGAAAACGAGGGAGAGAGACGGGGAGGAGTGGAAGCGGCAGGCAGCTCGAGGAGCATAATCAAAAGAATACTGGCACACTTGGATCAGCATCATTGGGCTGTATTCATGTCTGTAACCTAATGTGGAACCTGATTGGGGAGCTAAAGGTCCGTCTTCTCTGAAATGTCAAGGCTTATGAACAGGTGAGGGAATATTCTTAGAACAGCGGTTGCAGTGTTCCTTGTGCCCAATTTATTTCCCATTTCGGAAAAAATGTTATCAAAGCATTAATGAGCTGCTTACATCATCCTCACTTCATGTCAAGGGAACAACCGATTTCACTTTGTTTGCCATTGCAGTTTTCTGAGCAGTGCTGGTCTACGCAGCAACATTTTCACCTGCACGCTCCGCGCTCGCCGAATAATTGCTCGGCCACACACTGTAGCAGACTAGATACTTAAGGGTTTGCGGGGAGTCTAGGAATAAATGAGCGTCTGATGAAAGATAATGAAAGATACTGAAGAAAGATGTTTCTTTTAAAGAATCCCTCAGGATGCTCTGTCAGTCACTGCCTGTCCACACAAAAAGCTGTCGACTTTCCAGCATGTTAGACTTGTAACTGTGTTAGCATGCAAAGGCTAGCATTTAGCTCCAAGCACCATTGTGCATGGTCGTAGACTCTTGAAGACACTTCATGGATTCCGTAATGGTGCATGTGGATCTTGTGTGCAAAATGTCAGAACAATATGGCAATAATAATAGATTAATCCATAAATACAGCAAAGTAATATTCTGTATTCCTCATCATGTGTGAAATATATCAATGTCGAGAGCAGCTGGGTTGCGATTCCCTGTTCAGACCCGTCCGTCCAAGCCAGAGGGAAAACTAACTGAGCCTGACCCGAACCCAACAGGCCTTTTGTTTTCTTTGTTTTCTACCCATCCGAGTCGGTAAATCCACAGGTTTATGCAAACCCCTCATTGTAGTAGATGTAGAAGCATTTCTGCATCCGTCCATGTTAAACCCGAAAAGCGATCAAGGCTTTAGTCTTTTTATTTTCTTTTTTTCTTCTACATATATATGAAATGCAAAAATCCTCCTATAATAATCTTCATTATATTGTGTAAAACAAATAACCTGAACAGAAAATCCAATCAAATAGGATGCACTAACTCTTATTTACTTGCTGGCCATAAAATTGATGCCAAACGTATAAAATGTCGACAAAAATAAATCATTCCATGATCAGTGACTTCCCATGGTGTTAAAATGAATCATCACACAACAGGCTGCTGAAGGTTTTTGCTCACAAGTGGGGCTTATTATCAGCACAAGTTGCATCACGGCTAATTATATTTTCATAATAAGCCTGTAGTCCTGAGTCAGTCTTGTTTTCAGCCAAACAGAAATAACGCCACTCTACAGCGGTGTCAGTCCTGCATGAAGAGACGGCTCCGTATCACACTAACGCATAACCCCCCTTTCACAACCGCCCAAAAGTAATTTCAGGGTTAGGGCAAAGGAGCCAAGTTGTCCAAATGAAAAGGCCCTCGATGAAGAGAGGAGGCCATTTTCCCCGAATTGACTGTTGCAAACAAGAGGCATGACCGAGATAAAATTGGCTCACCTGAATCCATTCCTCGGAGGGAGGGGGGGGTAACGGAGATATGAGAGGTGGGTGAAAGCGTGACAGAGACTGGCAGAGAGAGACGCAAGAAGACAAATGAGACCATGAAAGAGAAAAGGGGGGCGAGTGTGGGTGCAACTGCAGGTTCAGGGCCGGCAGAAAGGACTAGCGATGACAGGGGGGTAAAACAGAGGAAGAGATGATATTAGGTAGAGACTGAACTTTACCTCAGTGTCATTCGTGGCCTTATTTTAACCAGAGGAGTGAGAGTATTATCCGTTTTACCATCATCTCCACGCAGGGGGAAGCCCACACCCCTGTCATCATCAATAATACAACCTCATCCCAGAAATCAAAATGAAATATTTACAACTCATTTGCTGTGTACACTCACTGTCGCTGGGAAAAATCCATCCATACACATCGAGATAGTTGTTTTACCCAGATCCATTCAAGTGATTATGTTTTTTTTTTTACAAATCTTAGTGTATTGAGATTTGTATAAACGACGGTTTACGTTATAGCTCTGGATACCAAACCTAAAATTCATTTTGCGGATGCAGCCATTGTGCGTCTCATTCCGATCGCTCTCCGTCTTGAAATTTGCATATTTAAACAGACATTAGCCTTGATCTGACCAGAGATAAAAGCTGCTGCAAGTATGATGCAACTGCTCGCGATCATAATTTCACATCATATTTCTCAAATTAATTTCTAATCCGAAGTCTCGTCTCAGCAACTTGGAAACTGGGAGAAACTTTTTTGCTCAGCCCAGTATCAGTCTTTTTACGGCGTAGCATAATTGGGACCATAAACCTGGTCTGAGCCTCATTCAATAATGATTCCCTGCTCCAAATACCTGCTGGCCTTTAGCAGAATATTACTTATTAAGCACTCCAAAATCTGGCGGAAGTATTATCCGTAAGGTCAAGCGTGGAGAATCTCTCAGAAAGGCAAGGCTTTATGAGCTCGGCTTCTCTCACATCTCTACGCATTGCAGATGGCATGCTAATGGGCACTGGCCGCCATCTTTAGGCTGCTTGACCCCCTCCAAGATGCTGCTGATAGCACATGACAAATTTTTCTCATCAAGAAACTTGTAAACAGTGTCACTCAATCATTTCCTTTTCAAACTTTGTTTCTTTGATGACAGTTAATTGCGCTGTAAAAGCACCAGGAGCCCGTTTGTGTCCCTTAAACGTCCCCTCTGGTTAAATCAAACACATTCATTTAACATTATGCACAACAATGCCTAATCTGCTTGTTCTTACACCTCATGTACATCACACTCACTCTCCATGAAGATGCCATTTTTAATAGCTTCACAATTAGATTAAATGGAAACCTCCAGATGTCTCATTTTACACATTTCACCATGCATCAGTCTGACATATTTGTTATCTTACACAGAAAGTGTTTCCCCCCTTTTGTTTCAATTTTACCAAGTGTCACAATCCACACAGAGGCAGAGACATATGTCATTGTGTGATGTTTATTTCACAGAGTTTCTGTTGTTTTTCTCTGCTGTGTGCACACACGGCACTAGTGAGCACTTAATTAGGAACTGTGCACCTGCTTCTTTATGCAATTGTTCAATCCTGTGCATAAACTCCTGCAAGTCAGGAGCTTTGTTTAATGTTCATCATACATCAGAATAGTGTATAAATGGGATCTGAGTGACTTTGACCAAGGCGGGATTGGTGGTGCCAGACTGGCTGGTTTGAGTATTTCTGCAACTGCTGATCTCCAGGGATTTTCAAAAAGTCTCTAGAAGCCTTGTGGTCAGATGAGAATGGCCAAACTGGTATAGGAGCTGATAGGAAGGCTACAGTAACTCAGATAACCACTCTTTTACAACTGGGGCGACCAGGAAAGCATCTAAGAATGACCATCCCATTCTGAAGTGGATGGTCTACAGCGGCAGGAGACCACATTCAGTTTCACTCTTGTTAGCCAGGAAACCGACAAATCTGCATCATCATTTCAGCATGGATTCATGTCCATGCCACAAACTACTCAGACTAGAACAAATGGAGGCCCTACCAACCGTATATGTATGCTGCTTGTATAGAGACATGTAATCTACACTGGTAGTTGACCAAATCACACACATCTTCCTCCACTTATACAGTTTACTGTGAAATGTATCTGTTGTTGATCAAGGCTAATAACCGACAGTTTCACAATGGGTTTTCCTGTTTCGAATCAATGAACCCATAACAAATACCATGGGATTTATTCCTGTGTACTTGAAACAACTTTTGCTCAGTAAATTTCGCTGCCTGCTAAATACCAAAGTCTGTACAAACTTGTATTTTTCAAAGCCCTGATCCCTGCTAATCTGTCTTAAAGTGAAGCACAGCATCCCTAACAGCTATGAGAATGCTATTCCACACTGAACGCTAACTTTTGACCTTTCTTTGGAGACACATTCCCTTTGAGGATCAAAAAGTACCAACAGAAAAAGGGAATCAGCATCTGTGAAAAACCTTCACAAATGAGCAATCTCAAGTCGGGCTCCTTATTTAACTGCAATCCCTTTCTGTTTGTTTAACATCATCACTGCGTATTATTTGTTTGGTTCAGGAGTACACAAAGAGAGAGGGAGATAGCAGAGTTTTTCTCCGCGTCGCGAAAAGAATTGCTTGAGGTAAATCATCCCAGATGTAAGAAAGGTTTCGTGTTCGGGAGGGTAGCGCATGTTGGCCTGTCCTTTTAACGGTCCTACTATTTCCCTGATTGCCTCACGCTCCGAACATAGTCATTTGACGTCGTGTTGTATCCCCAACTCAAGCAGAGTGAGGGTGGATTTGCTTGATTTCCTTAAGACAAGTGTTCAATCATCCCTGCTATCCCGCAGTGTCGCATCAGATTTTATCACACAGGATATTCAAGGGTATGCTGTGTGATTATCCCCTGACAATACAGATAAAAGCTCTCTCTCTGTGTCCCAAACACATTGTTCAAAGACACACACACACACACACACACACACACACACACACACACACACACACACACACACACACACACACACACACACACACAGTACAGCCTCTTGAAGGCCCCCACATGCTTGTATACACACATGCACAAGGAAAACCAAACCTTTAACGGTTTACAAACCACCCCCCCCCCCTGGGTCAACAGAGAATACAGGGAGCCTGTGGAGGAGCAATTGTTTCAATGCGGGACCCGTAGTGTACCCATTGTGAGCCAAGGCCACCATCATCAGAGAATCATCCCTGAAAGAATGCCACCGATCGCTTCCCCTCCCTCGGCTTCCACTCCCGGGAGACTGGCAAAGAACAAGGCGAATCCATCCGATCGAATGTCACGCAAATACACAGCCCCCACGTCCAGCAGTCCTGTGATTGCTGTTGGTATGCCCTGGTTATTGACCCGTGCTGTGTGTGATGTGTGAGTTTCAGAGACTGTGTGTGTGTGTGTGTGTGTGTGTGTATTGTTTGTATCAGAGACGGATTGGAAGGCCATCATGCGCTGAGCTGACCCTATCTCCAAGGCTCGGAGGCTGCATGGAGAGATCAGAGCGAAAGCCAAACCCACTGTCTCCTACTGTGATGGAGGAAAGATCTGTGTGTACATCTGTGTGTGTATGTGTGTGTGTCTGTGTGTGTGTGTATATTTAGAGACAAGATGACATAGCCCAGAGCCCCTCTGTAGCCGAGTCCAAAAGATAAGAGAGAGCGAGAGAGATGGACAGCTCCACAGATGATGGAGGGCTCTGGTGAAACTGTTTTTCGCGTTTATTTGTGAGAAGGCTGACATTCGGTCACATGTATAAATCTTGACTGAAACTTAAAGTCAAATGCAAAATAGAGCATCAGGTAACTTCACACTGACTTTACAGCAAGGTGATTTTACCTATTATTGAAAGGATAAGGCTGGTTTTATTGTATACTTTCTCCATTGTTATCAAATCCTATGAATAGAAGAAAAGCAACTACCCTTTTGTCCGTGTTCCTAAGTTTTCGTAAGACTTCCCTGCATTGTCTAAGGCCCCAAGCTTATTTTCTCCCACTGAATACCTAAATCCTTAAAAACAGGTCACGAATATATGGTTTAATTTAAAGAGTTGTTTCCAAAGAGAGTGGGACACTTTTAGTCACGTTGAGCGTTCACAAAACTAAAGAAAGTTTATTCAGCTGTATTTTCACCTATAGCGCAACAATGTGGCTGATTTGTGTGTTTTTAAAAGTTTCATTTTATACAGTAGAGAGGTAAAAATCTGGCTGGTTCCAGACCAATGAATTGCTGCCCACGTCTCCCACTCATCCAGGAATTGTGTCAACAGTTTCCCCCGAGTTGGTTCAGAAAAATGGCAACAAAAGCCAATGACAGTAGTAGCAATTCTTTATTTTCTTTTTGGCCGTCAACAACTTCAGCACTCCTAGCCTCCACTACATCTGTTTCCAACTTAGAAAAACAAATTACCCCAACTCCCAAGAATAAATTGGTTTTGATAAACACAATTTCAGGCCGAATAAATGAAATTAAACCAAATGGCGATGCATCAGACTTTGGCTACAAGGGCAATAATTGTCAGTTGAACAAATTTCTTGTTGGTCTTTTCAAGCGCTTTTTACAGTAAGTACAATTCAATATACTTTGTCCTTATATCCAACGTATTTTTTCTGCTGACCACAATGCATGCACAAAAACATCTCTGAGTAAAAAGTGACTGGCACCCTCGGCAACAGCTGCTGTAGGCCCGAGGCTCCCCTCACAGTGCTGTCTAATCCTCATGCAGGTTAATCCAACTATGACCTCCTCTAGTCCTCACTGACCGATCATATCTGCGCTCCTTCCTCTCTCACCCCCGCACACTCTGCTCATACAGTCATTTTCGGGCCTCCCTTGTCTCCCATCACCCGCAGTCTCTTTCTCACTGTCGTAACTCTCCCCCCTCATATAGTCCTTATCTCTCTCTCTGTCTCTTTCTCTCTCTCTTTCTTTTGACCCCACCTTGCTGTCTCCCTTCCTCTCTCCACCTCGGAGTTGCCTTAAGGAGATTTCAAAGCCCATTCGGTAGCAGTTCTAACTGCCAACTGATGGCCAGATAAAGTCCCCATTTACCTTGTCCTCAGTTTCCCATTAAAGCCCATTTTTGGGGACCGTAACTTTAGAGGAAATGGGAAGGAGCGTGGAGAAAAAAGAAATCAGCCACTCGGCCACCCTTAAGCCCTTTTCGCTGTTTATTTGCAGCAGCATGAAGGAGGAAGGGAAGTTTTTATAGGAGGGAGAGAAAGGGGGAGAAGTAGAAATAGAACTGGAAAAGGTGACTCGAAGTGTCAGTGGCCCTGTCCCCAAAGGAAGGCATTGCCGTGCGTAGCTGCACCCTCGGGCAAGGTAGCTTCATCGGCAGCAAAGATGGATGATCCGGAACACTGTACACTGTGTGTGTATAGAAGTTACAGTCATTTTGCCTGCACAAGGGCATAAGGCACTCTAAGCAGCTCAATTAAAATGTATATTTTTCTCATTTACTGCCCTCCTGGGTGAGCTGGAGAGATGACAGTCAGGTGTTCTAAAGGTTGCACGGGCCGCTGTGCATGAGGACACATTTGGTCGGTGAGTGCATTTAAACGGGCATATTTAAGGGCGGAGGCAGGGGGTGGGGTTGCTTGTTGGCGAGGCCATATGACTGTGCAATGGTGCATGCTGCTCACGGTCGCTGGGCAAGGCATCAGGCAAAGTTGACTCTATCACCTGCAATGACTTGGGCATCACTGCCATGGGGGGGGGGCTTTCTTTGCTCCCAGGGGATTCCCACATTTAAATAATCAGGTCTTATAATTAATTATTAGTAGCGAAGAAAAACTGATAACCTATAAGTTCTACTAAAACTGTATTAATTCTCACTCCATTGGAATGCGACTCACCTTAACCATATCTTAATTAACCCATACAATCAGCACCGTGCATTCACCAGCGTCACTACACAACTATCTTGTATGTTCTACACCTTGAAATACTTAACTACATTGCACAGTTTGAATAATGACACTGAGACATTGCCTGAAGCGAGCAAGCGTCCCAAATGAAGTCCTTGACACAAACACCTCTTCCCCATCATTCAAATGTTAACATGATCCAAAGCTCACAGCTTAGCTGGAAACTTAACCTGTTGCTGTCTATCCAGCCTGGTAATGGCCATATGTGAGATTCTGCAGCCCACGTCTTTATAAACAGTCATAAGCTAAGCGTTATAGCTGTCAGGGAGAACATAGGTCAAGCAGCTGAGGGTGGCCATAAATATTTGCTTCAACACTGTAAGGGCTCATGCTGAAAGCTCGCCACTCCACCATGGGTATGTCAGTTTTACTTTTTCTAACAGACACGTTTTAGACATAATGGCCCACTGTGAGGGTGCAGGTGTTCTAGTTGAACTAGAAACAGACTCTCACTGACTCCGTGACAATTTTCAATCAATCCATCACCCAGTGACCCAAAGCCGTAAACTGAGCTGCAATTTATTTTCAAGACCTTTTAGTTGTTGAAGCCCATCGTAAACCAGGTTGTTGTCTCTAAAGAAATACTCGTAGTATGTAATATGTTTTATATAAATAAGGCATATATGTAGAAAATAAAAAAAACTGAAGGGTGTTTCAGGATTTCCCTTTCTATATATTTGTACGCTCTGTTAAAATATAGGTTAGACAAATGTTTCAAAAGAACATTGCTGTAAAGTCTGTGTGCATGTGTGTCCTGGCTTTAATGTAAAATCAAAGCCTTCTCGCTCTGTCTGCTCGAGGTCCTTATGCCTTATTATTCTGTGAGATTGTTATTGATGGCCACAATTTAGCAGTGAACAAAAACCCAATACTCACAAATAATAAAATCAGCCTTTCTCTTACACCCTGTCTTCTCTTTTCCTTCCCTCCCTTCATGAATGCACACATGTAGTCATACACACAAATATAAATTTTAGCTGGAACCCTTGGTATCAAAGGAAGACTATATTTTGCCCCTTGGGCTGTTTTTCTGTGCTGTGCAGCAATCATGGGCCAGAGAACTGGCTGTTAGTCCAGGATTAAAGCTAGCCCTCTCCACATCCATCAGGGGATAAGGCTACACACAGCCCTGCTACTCAGGGGAAAACTGACTCTAGCCCCGTCCTCAGACCTAGATTGATCCTCCCCAGCAATTTTATAGATTGCAGGCAGTGGAGAACGGGCTTTTTGAAGGAATGCTACCTCTGCTTCTCAGTTAGTCCAAGAACAGAGACTGATTCTCTTTCAGAAGCACAGGCTCTTTGCAAGTCTGGAAGGGTTAGATGAGGGAATCCAAAAAAGGAATGATGACGTGCTATTTTTGAACTTGTGTTACTACAGTATCCCATGGATGAGGGTTCATAATTGATGGCTCGACAGTTTCTGCCACTGAGATATTTGTTGAGAAGGCTGAGATTAATTTTTACTGTTTGCCTCATTAATAAAAAGTTTGTGCTGAAATGCTTCCACTTATAATATTCATGAGGGAAATATCCCATGCACCTGGTCAACCCATACTGTATATCTGCATCTATCTTTCTTTGGCAGACTTTCTTTTCCTCTTTTTCCATCTCTCCCCTAACTATCGCTCTGTCCCCTTTAGGCCTGGGAAAGGAGGATTACCGCTTGTTGTCCCTTCATTAACCTAAAACAAGCATGCTCTATGATAGACCTTACCTATTTTCCTTCCTACTCTGCGTAGTGCCACGTTGCCCCTTTCAAATGGAGGGCAAACCAAGCAGATAGCCTGGCCTTATCTTATCCTCTTTCCCTCTCTCCCTCTGACAAGATGAAGAAAGAACGGGGGGGTTGTAGTGGGGGAGGGAGAGTGTCTGATGCTTTAACACTGTCATAGTGGCTGAGGCATGATGCGTGCACTGGTTGCGTGTAAGCACTGCTAATTGCACACTGGGTTGAACGCCCAATGCATTATGTATTGTGTGCATAGATAGCCGGGGCCTTTAAATGTAGGAACCTTATATATGACCATTCCATGTAACATCTCTCTCTCTCATGCAAGAACCTACTCCAGTAGAGGGGTCTATGCCTCCGGGTGCTCAAAGCTGAGAAGTCCAGCCCCCACACCCCCACTTCTTCTGTTATCCCACTCTTCCCTTGACTTTCTTGTGATACATGATTGATCTATGTGCAGCTAGACGCAGGTGGGCTGTTTTTATCCGAAGCTTTTCTCATAGAAAACTTGTGCTTTAAATGATTTATGGCTGCGTGCTCTTTGAGTGTGTGTGCATTTGTGTGTCTTGGAATGGTCTGCATGCGTGTTAACTGGCATGTTTGCAGCACTTGCGCGTCATGAAACATCTGAAATATGAAGCAAAGACCAACACGAACACAACTAGCTCTCTCATGGAGACCAAAATGCAAAGAATGTGGACTGCAGGTTACACGGTGTAGACTAGCCAGGAGAAGAGGAATATGTGGAGTTCCCCAAGGTTCTATCGTAGGCCCAATCACAAACCAGAAGCATCCAGTGTGAGTATAATAATAGTTTTTCCTTGATAGACAGTGTCAACAAAGCTATGAAGAGCTGCTTCAACATAGGTCCTGATCCACATATAACACATGTGCCTCATGAAACATCTGAAATATGTAATGAAGACCAACACGAACAAAATAGCTCTCTAATGGCTACCAAAACGCTAACTATGTGGACTGCAGGTAACACAGTCTAGACTTGTTAGGAGACAAAGAATATGTGGAGTTCCCCAGGGCTCTATTGTAGGCCCAATACGAACCCACAAACATCCAGTATAGGTATAATAACAGGATTTTCTTGAGAGGTAGTGTCCACCAAGTCTCAAAGAGCTGCTTCGATATAGGTCCTGATCCACATAGGGACACTCCTGTCCATTAAAAGCCTTGTCAAAAGACCACGTGGTTCCCAACAGAGCCAGACAAACTAGGGCATGATTCTCACTTATACTGACCACCCGTTTTTGACAGTCTACTAGGGAGAGAGTGAGAGACCCTTTAATGCAGCCCCCCAAGCCCAATGAATGAGGTCAATCCATGTCCTGTGTGTATATGTGTGCATCTGAGGAGTGATGGAGGGGGGAGGGGGGTGTACATGGGAGGGTTTCCCCATAAGTGCCAATTAGTGGCTTAAGGTATAAGCATCAGTCACAAGAGAACAGGTGGAGTGCTTTCGGAAATGCCCACGTTAGATTTGTGATTTACATTCTTAGGTTTTGAGAGAATTCTGAGCTTATGAGAATCCATAACTATTTGATGATCTTTTTAAAGATTATTTTTATGGCAGTGCAGCTTTATTGGGTAGTAGCAAATAGGAGACAGTCAGGGAATGGCTTACTGCAGGGATTGATAGCCAGGCTTGAAGTTAAGATGCCAAACTTGGACTCATAACTATGCTATATTAGTCTTATTATCCATTGCAGCATGACGATTTCCCACTGTGGTGTTTTCCTTGAGCCTAAGGTCCCTCTACGCCTTTTCAGACTGCATTATCACCGTGACTCTCTCTCCGTCTGTCTGTTGCTGTCTGTCTGTACATGCTATGTGGAACATGGGGTCTCGCTGAGCATTCAATCTTTCATGGCACTGCTACACTTCAGTCCTGTTTTGACACTCCACTCCCTCAGCATGAGAGAAGAGCCACTCACTCTCACTCTGTCATTCTTCCTTTGTTCCTTCTCTCCTTGCCTTCTTGCTTCATCTCTTTCTGTTCCCTCCATCTCCCCCTGTCACCATGAATCTAACACCTGCGAACGCTGGCAGCTCAAACTGCGCCACAAATAGGTGGGTTGGTACTGTATCGGTTGGGCTACGGGGGTAAAAAGTGGGAGAGGAAGAAACCGAGAGTGGAAACTGGAGAACACTATGATGAAGTAGACACTAAAGACGCACACAACTAAATTCCGAGTAAATGTCAGCCTCTTTGATATTCTAATGGTTCACTCTGGTTTCTCTAAGCAGATGATGCGTGGCCACTGCAAATGAGAATATGCAGCAAACAGGTAGTGTTTTGTCTTTTATGTCCTGCTAATTTGGCTATGAGGGAACACAGAGCCAGTTGGGCCACTTAGCAGGCAGACATGTGGGACCTGCAGGAAGATTAAAAAGGAAACACTCGCAGTCGCACACTAAACAGCAGCCACACAATGTGTATGTGAGAAACACAGACTTATTACAATATTAACATATAAAAGTTATGCACATGATGATGCCAAATTAAGGATATCTGGGTTAAACAGTAATAAACTAAGCAAACACTGGCTGTGAGTATGAGTGACCCATAGCTTTTTTTATTGTCTGTCAAAGTTAAGTGCACATTTCCCACGAGGATTTTTCATTCACTTTGCTGAACAGATGTTTGACTTGTCATTACATGTGTTTGTGTTTAGTATCGGTTTACTCAAAATGCCTCTTTTGGAGAAAAAGAAAGCCATATTAACATTTACACCCTTAAGCAGAACACAGACTTATTATCCATCTTCATTAAATGAATGCAGAGCTTTGAATCTCAGCATGAGTGAAAGCTCCTTAGAATACTCGCGAAAAACATGGAAATTTGAATTCGTCAACATGACAATGTGTGGCTCAGGAGATAGAGTGGGTTGTCCGCTAACCAGAGGGTTGGTAGTTCGATCCCAGGCCCTCCCCCTGCGTGCAATAGTGTCCTTGGGATCTCAACCTCACTTCTGTGTTCCTTCAGCTGCTCCTTCTGCGCTGGACAGCAATTCCTTTCCAGTAAATCAGAGCACCGCTGGCAGATTAATGTATAGGAAGTGGCTACTGACACTTCTGCTAATGTTTACTGTTATTATTATAATGACTTGAACATAACTCAACATAATTTTAAAATTGTGACTCTGCATAATTTCTAATTTCGGTGTACTCGTCAATTACTGCTTTATAATAAGTTCTTCTGTGATAATGAGTTCTGCCGCGAGGGTGGCAGGGGGGGGCTGGAACCAATCCCAGCTGACATTGGGGCGACAGGTTGCCACTTCCAATTTGTGTTCTTTGGTTTAAAATTATATAAAGTATGATTTAGCCTTCTGTTACTGTAGATGTGATTAAACTCTCAATAAATCACGTACAATGTGAGAATGTTTTCTGTCTGCAATCACGATAGTACTTGTATGTTGCACGAGTTATTTCCATATCCATCACCTGATTAAAAAAATTAAATACCTTGGGACTTAAACTTGGGAACATTGGAGGAACATCATTGGAGTGATCCCAATAAGATCTTACTCCTCACATTTCACTTTCGCAAAGAAAAATCCTCCAAATTTAGATTCAGGTTCGACGGATGTAAAGTGTAAATCCCCAAGTGCGTGTTCTCTGGTGTTAACATAGCGTGATCGTTATTGTGTTAAGAAGAATATGAGTTTATGAACGGAGAGAGAAAGGCAAGAATCACAGCAGGCAGCTGATAATGCCATTGGAACTTCTGCTTCCCTTTGCCCTGGTAGACTCTGCCAAACTGCTCCCCCCACCCTTATCCCCGTGCCCTGCCAAAGTGTCACATCACTCGCTCCGTATGTTGCCAAATATTTTTGTGTGTGTGCGCGCGTGAGGAGGGGTTGGTGGGGGGTATTAATTCCACCACTGTGAGTCGGTCCTTTCGCAGCCTTTTTCTTTTCTCCCTCTTTCCCCACCTCTCATCTCCGTCTGGCCCAGCTCGGCGGAGCTCAAGTGAGCCAAAGTTCAGCTGAAGGGCAAACTGACTTTACAGTAGTCCGCAAAAGAGTCATGTGTCTCACTGGTGCTGGTGGGCTACACTCCTAATTGCCCCCTTCTTCTTGCACGCACATGCACACACACACACACATGCACACACTCAGTGATTCTTTTTTCCTTTTTTTTTTTTATCTGATTCCATTCCACCAAAGCTGGTGTTGACAGCACAGAGCGGTTTATGGGAACAGCACGTCCATTCTTTCTAACGCCTCCTAATCACTGGCACTCCTCCTCTCTGCTAAACCTGAGAGGGGAGAAATGAGGAGAGACAGAGGGAGAGAATAAAGGAGTATGGAATGAGAAAAAGAAGAAGAAAAAATAAAAGCGAGGGGCCGAGTGGCAGGGAGTACTTGCAAAGGAGAGAGACAGGCGATTGCATGAGACCAAAGAGATAAAGAGGAAAGGAAATGTCTTGTTTGTTTTGGTGTGGGGGGGGGTGTACACAGTGAAGGAATATTTAGGTAGAGAGAGGGGGGGGGTAGCGTGGGTGATCAAGACCCTGTGCCTGTCTCTGTTTTCTCCACCCCCCCTTCTCTGCAAGCCCACTCCCCATCCCGAAGCCAAGAGGCAAAGCCAAACCACCAGTCAATCTAAACAGATACAATAGCTGCAGGCCAAAACAATGCACAGAGGAAAACACATAAAAAAAAAAGGAAGCGGTGTAAGTAGGCAGCGATTGGGACAAAGGCTGCTGTGAATTGCAAATGTGTCTCACGGATGCTGATATGCACATGCGTCGCACAAACACACAGGCCCACATGCACACAAAATCGTGACAGGTAAGAGCCACGCATGCTGCGTCCGTGTGATCACATCCACCGTCTGTGTATCGAGCTGAGACAAGTAGCTGAAAGTTCGATCATATCAATATGCTCCTGCTTCTCAAACGTGAGGAATCTTTGTAATCTGACTGACTAGCTCGTTTTTGAGGGTTTTAAAATGTTGCTCGGACAAAACAGGAAATATGGGGATGTCATTTTGGTGAATCGGACAATTTTCTGACTCCATTTAAATAAAGCTAAACAAAATGAAAACACAACAAATAGCTGATATTGAATAATCATCTGTTCGTATCGCACTTGATTGATCACAGGTTTTACACCGGCACAGCAGCAAATAAATACGGCTTCAGAATATCCTGCTTTCCTGAGGCTTCTTGAAAACCCATCTTCTTATATAACAATCTGATAAAGTGAGGAATGAATGATTTCCATAAACAGTTTATTTTTACCTGTGTATTAATCTGCGTAATAAGTTTGAGAACTTTATTCAAACATTTGAACCTCTGTTTTTAAGCCTTTGTCAGTTTATATTCTGTCCAATCATGTCAACAGAAAGTCAACTTAACCCTGCACTGATCACATATTGCACTATACTCTGTATTATAAATAAAAACAACAACACAATATTGCATAAAGTAATCTCAATGGAAGGAGACGTTTGCCCTTTAACGCAGACGGTCGTGATCCAGAATATTTCCAACCACTTCAAATTTAATGACAGATTCATTAGGGTGTATACATGCCCACTGTTTTCATGCTGAGGCCAGTACAATGCTCTGCCATCGCTAATCCGGCCTTCGTAGCCGGGCTGCATATTCTGCAGTCCTGCAACGTAGCTTATGTTCTCTCAACAGGGAGTCTCAGGGTTCCGGCTGTGCTTCCTCTCTGTATCCTTCTCTCCCTTTCTCTCCGTTCCTCCCTCCTTCTTCTCTCCATCCGAATCACACCCAAAACAAACCAAGGCCGAAAAAACGGCTGCAGTCTTGCATTGTTTTCTCCGGCTAATTACAAGGCGGTGCATGCGCAACCTTCGTTTATTAGTGACAAAAATAACACCGAGATGGAGAATCACAGCGTTCATTTGGAAAACATGGTTAGACAAAAGGGAGTTAATTAGGACATGAGGACGGGGGGGGGGAAGAGATGGAGGAAAAAGTGAATGAAAGAAAAAAGGCACCCATCAAAACTATCCCCTCTCTTGACTGTGCTGCATGAAAAGGGCATGTCAACAAATGAAGGGTTGTGGGGGAGGAAAAGGAGTTTTGAGTGATTTTGACAGCTCTGACTGTCGGAGCAGCCTCTGCTAAATAGGGAGGTTTTTTTCTTTTT
Source organism: Hippoglossus stenolepis (assembly GCF_022539355.2). Taxonomy (NCBI): domain Eukaryota; kingdom Metazoa; phylum Chordata; class Actinopteri; order Pleuronectiformes; family Pleuronectidae; genus Hippoglossus; species Hippoglossus stenolepis. The sequence continues at coordinate 8,783,696 of NC_061505.1, read as the reverse complement.
TTCTCCTTCCTTAAATGGCTCATGATTTTCTCAGAGTGACAATATGAAAAGTGAGCGTGTTATTAATGGAGCCCGTATTAACAAGAAAACGGCCGACAAGAATCTCATCTTCTCCTCCCTAACAAGCGGCAGCTAATTTGACCGGCTATCTCTCCAATTTAATCTCCATTTGCCTGGATCTTCACTCATTTCTATACGTCTCATAATTGATTAGTTGGTCTAATGTGTGTTTTTATATGTTAATCTGAATGAAACTGGATCCATAATTCATAACATCGCATGGAATTGCACTTGAAAATTACACGCGTGATGCCTTAATAAAAAGAAAAGAGAGGAATGTCTGCATATAAATGTGAGCCAAAGTGCCAGAGTGTTTGCTAGTGTGACCAGTCCCCGTATCAATTATTCAAACTGACAAATGGCCACAGGCCGCCTGGTGTTTTAGCCAATTACAAATGGGCATACCTCGGGCAGATTCCGCCTCGGGCGTTCCTCCTGACGCCTCTCACGCAGTGTGACAAGTCAGGACCCAAAACAGAATCATCGCCACAGGTGGGGTTGCCGCCTGAAGTCGACCAAAACAAACAATCCCCAAATGTCAAAAGTAGTGTGTGTGTCTGCGTGTGTGTGTCTGCGTGTGTGTGTCTGCTACACACATGAACAAACAGCCTTCATTTCTGTCTGTTTGTGTGTGTGCGTGGTTGCATGTCACGCTGCAGTGTTAAGAAATCTATTGGCCATTTCCAGGTGATTTAGTTTGAATGAGCGTGCGCAATCGTGCGTGCGTGCATGTGTGTGCGTGTGTGTGCTCGTCCACCATGCCGGCGTTGTGACTGACAGAGCCATTGCTTTCTTCTTCCCTTTCATATCTGATATTTTCCCCGTATCGTGACATTTTCTCGAGCATACCTCAAGGCCTGTATTTATGTTCCAGAGCCGCTGCTTTGTATGGGTAACAAGACATAGGCACATTGACATTCTAATATACAATAACAAAACACAAGTGGGCGCAGAGCTCCAGTTTCATCCCGGAGAGGGGGGGAGCAAACGTGCGAGTCCTCGTCGGCCTTCATCCGATTGGCTGGTCACGTTTCGAGATGTTGTAAAACGTTCGACAAACGCACACCTTTGACCGCGCAACAGTTGATTTAAATATTAATGCACTCACCAGAAATCATCTATTATGCCAGCGCTATAACTATTTTGCTCTGTGGGACAATAACTGTTCATTTTCACACAAATACAGGTCAAAACAAAAACATTAGGTTTTGGGTTTTTTTTCCTATATTAAATCACTTTACGTTTATTTCTTTTATTTTATAGAAGCTGTAAGAGGCCATGCATGAAATTAGTTTTAAGCTTATTGCTCGATTATGGTGGAAACTCTTTTTTACCAAACTGGGAAAAAGTGGATGGGGGGGGGGGGTTGCAGATCTCTCTTGCAGTATCATCAGTTAGTCTGCATTAAGCTTCTCGAGTTCCCTGCTATCCATAACGCATTGGATTTGCACATGGGTGAGAGCGCGTGGGGGTGTGGTGGGTATCACATATCTAATTTGCATAAAGACCCCTTCTGCGCAGTGTCGTTCTCATCACCTCGGACCCTGTGCGCGTGTGTGTGTGTGTGTGTGAGAGAGAGAGGAAGGAGGGATGGGTAGCAGAAAGAGAGGAATCCATCAGTCGTTCTGTGAGGCGTGGGAGTGGGAGAGCGTGGCCTGTCATGAATCACCTCACATTCAACATCACAATGGAGTGATGGGCCCAAAACAGCTGGCCCTATGATCAGTATTGATTTCTCTGTCCTCCTTACAGTGTGTGTGTGTGTGTGTGGTAAGAGAGAGAGAGAGAGAGGGAGAAGGAGAGAGAGAGGGAGTATAGGGCAGGGAGGAGCGATCTTCTTCCCTCTCACGTTCCAGTGGTGTGCGATTGTGTAATTGGCTGCTCTGACTCCACCTCCGTGTGTGAGTGCACTGTACGTCCGCGTGCTTATCGCTCCACTATAATGTTTGCGCAAGCCCGGTGCCGGTGACGTCTGTGGGGAGGTTAGTTCTCAGAGCCAAACAGCCAGTTAGCCAATAACTCCGGCAGATTCAAGCCGCTGTGGACTTTTGCCACGGGGACGCTCAACCCCCTGACCACCCACTCGCTCGCACACATGGCTGTGCATAAATGAGGGTAGTAACAACTCCCCAACCTCGTGTTCCGTTCATGCTCTTTTTTTTATTCCTCTCCACCATTTGTCCACTTTCTTTTGAATGGACTGTGGAGAATTGTCTCGGGGATTATTAAAAATAAACAGGAACACCCATTCTGGCTCTATGAATATTTAAAGTCCTTGATGCCCCGCGGTGTCTCAAACTGCTACAAACTCCTGCAAATAGGCTTCACTTAGACATTTTTCCCTTTTTAAACCTTTCATTAATTCCCCTTTTTAATATAATTTCAACGTTGCATGGATGCACACTTCGGGTGAATGCACTGTAAATGATAAATGTCTAATTGCTAATTCCCTCCTCAGTCCACTCAGTGGCTTTTTAATGGAGCCTATTGACTTGACTAGTCTTAGTCTGCTGGCTATTGGAAAGACAATCATTTCCTGACACAGTCGGCCCCCTCCCCTTACACACACACATACACAGACACACACAAACGCATGCGGTAATGAGTAACCTCTGGTGGCCAAGGGGTCAAGAACCTTGTGTGTGTGTGGAAGATAAACTCAACACAAGGGTTAATGACTGTTGGAGAGAGGTAAGGAGTTCGTTTGCCACTGTCTGACCGAAAATTAAAGAGAGGGTTTGTTCTTTTATGGCCCTCTGGAAGTGTGAGGTGTCTTGCAAGACATCAGGGTAATAAATATGTCGAGGAAACCTCCTTGCTCTGCTTATCTCCCTGCTCATGATGGATTAACAAAACAGATTTATCATGATTTCCTGCAAGTGAAGCTACAGCCCAAACAGGAGCTGGGTTCAGACATGAATTTGCGCACAATTGGGTTCGGACTTTCTCCGGAGTTTGTGGGAGATTCTCCGCTCAGACTGGTTCTGGATTTGCCTAAAACTAGGCTCATTACCAGAGGCGATAGAGCCTATGCAGTACGAGTGAGAAACTTCTCTCACTCTCACATTTGCCGGAGAATGTCTAGAGATTATCTGGAGTTTAGTGCATGTCTGAAAGCAGCTAGAGTTTGACCCTTTGTCAGGTCCCTGAAAGACAGCAGGGCCGGTGTAAAGAGTGGCTGTCTTAATTATGGCCGAGGTGCGACTTGAAGTGTGGGTTTTGGCCCGAGCCGACGAGGGCTCCGGTTGGTTTTTCAGGAAGCAGACAGCTGTCTGTGGGGAGGGGGGTGGGGGGGGCGACCAGGTGGAGTGAACATCAACACAGAAGGCCAGAAAACAAGGCTGAGACCACCTGCCCTCCCCCGGGCGATAGATGAACTAACATTGCAAGGAAATGTCCTCAGAAAACAGTCCCAGATCCCGGCGGCGGCGGCTCCTCACTTTCCTCTCGGTGTTGCGGAATCATCAGTGCGATGCTGATGTGAAATTCTGCCCTTAAAAGTTGGAGCATACAGTATTAACCGTACGTAATAGGATTACACTGTGTAGGTTCTTAAATCATTCGCCATGCCCGAGCAGGAGGGGCACACTGTACATTCCCTTAATACATCAAACAGACGAATATGTATTCTGTGGGACTACAAAGAAAACAATTCTATCGCTGCCATATCTAATAATAGCTCAATTACCATATCCTTCAGGGCTGTATCTATCAGGAGATGTGTGCTGGCGTGTGCAGTGAGATATAAAATGAAGCATTGCTTAGCATCATTTGGAAAGCAGTCATCTAAATAACACCAGTACAAACAGACCTATGATACTTAAGCAGTCCCACCACACACGCTGCACATTCCCTTACACCGGCCTCCTCGCAGGGGTTTGTGTGCAGGTTTTGTGACAATAGATGCGCTGTTAACAGGAGCGCCTGACTGGAGGTTGAAGCCAACGCCGAGGAAAAAACCACCGCCATGTTAGAGTGCAGGGCAGAAAGAGAGAGGAGACAGAAAGAGCACGGCTGTTTGTGAGTCTTGTCAACTTGGATTTGATGAGTTTGTCTTTGTTTTGCTCTCGCGGAGCAAACTGTGCAGCGTTTATCGGATAAAATGGGCTCAATCTGAGCTTATCTCCTCGGCCGCTGAACAGCTTTGTCACATTTCAAGATGCCCCGTCCTGATGGAGTACTTTTCTCACTCGCTCCTCCATTTTCTTTCCCCCCCCTTCTTCAAACAAATCAATACCCCCATAGTTTAGCCTTTCATAGGAAAGATTACAGAGAAATGGCTATTAAGGGCTTAGCCTCTATCACTTCTCTCATCTCAAAGCCACTTAAAGACTCTGGCAGTCGTGGGTTGGGATCCGGGACCCGGTGCCCCATCACACTGCAGGGGTAGTGAGAGAGCCCGAGGATCACATTGACTTCAGAGATGTGCTTCTCACTGTGTGTGCATGACCAACTTCACCCCAAGGCGAAGAACTTTGATGGGACATATTCTTAGACAACCGCAAGGACAGACAGAAATGGACAAGGGCACGAAAAGAAAAGAAATATTACAGAAATTGGCTTTTTACCGTTATTGAAGTGTTTTTTTTCTTTTTCTTTTTTTCACTAAAGACACTTTCATTCCACTGAGCCTGACCACTCCTTTTAAAATGGCTTCCTCCTCTATCAGGCTGAGTGTGTGACTGGAATGAGCAGCAGGTTGTCTGGCCTAAGCGACAGGGGGAATCAAAATAGCCACCACAATCAGTGCAAATATGAAAGGCAGTGTCCCTGCCACTGCCGACCTTTTAAAGAAAGCCCCCCCTCCCCAGGTGATTGGAAACAACAGGCGCCATATGCATACAGCTACTGAAGTGGCTACAGAGCAACCATGCCAAAGAGCCACAGTGGCACTGACGCTGAACGTTGCCCGGGCCGCTCGATGAGTTTTATTTTTATTTTTCTACACACAGCAGTCGCCTCTGAGACTTACACATGCGTTGGCGGCGCGCACTGTTGCTCGCACAATTAGCCGTCCTGCAAAACAGCTACATCAGCTCTCGTTTTCTTGCAAAGTGATGAGAGGGAACATGAATAGCATATAATTAGGGTTGTTGGCATTGCATCCTTGTCTTCTAACTGTGTTTGTTCTATAGTCGTCTTTCTCTCGAGCCTGAAACCCCAGCGTTCATCTGAACAAAAAGAACAAGATTTGTGTTGTTTTGGAATAAATTGCTGCAGCTCATTCACTCAGTATTTCTGGCACTTGTGATTGGAATCGCATTGTGCTCCCTCTCTCTCTCTCTCTTTCTGCCGCCACTCTCTCGTATGCTCCCTCGTTCACTTACACACTTAATCCTCGTGATTTAAAGTGCAGCAAATAGGTTTTCCCTCGTCTTTTTTCCCCCTCATTTTCTCACATAGAAAGTGTGTTGTCAGAAATGAAGCATAAATGATCACCACCAGAAAGCAGTGAGGGGTAAAATGAAGCTGCTGAACCACGCTCATGGGCGGGATTAGCATGCAGTCAATCATTCACTGATATAGCCCAATGAGCACTTCTCAATCAATAAATGGCCCAGCTCCCGCCAGGTGAAAACTTTTAGGTTCGCCATCTCCACTGACCTCAGCACCCATTTAAAAGACGAACCGTCTCCGAGAGCAGCACTCGAAAAAGTAATGTGTGATTATTTATGCTCAGGAGAAGCTTTAAGTGCTCGGCACAGGCATCGCAGGTTCACCTGCCACCCAGACTTGGCCCTCATTTTTGCAGTCACAAGAAATAGATCCACCAATACTTAATCAAGAAACATATACTCTTATTTTTCTGTATTTGAAGCTATATATAGTTTTTATTAGGGTGAAAAGTACTTGCACATGATTGTCCTCTTGAATCTTGTTGTCTTATCAAGCAGGACTGATTGGGTCAGCACTGTTCTGCATGGTACACCGCGGCATTAATAGAGTTATTGAAGATTTAAAGGAGTAGTTAATAATACCGATGCCACTGTGATGTCTATATGGTGAATAGGAAGCGAACCCAGTTAGCTAAGCTTAGCACAAAGACTGGAAACAATGGGAAACAGCTTGTCTCTGTTAAGGTTAAAAAGGAAGTTTATTAAGTATAGCATCTTTCACAATGTTTCATATAACACCATAAAAGTAGTAATAGAGTATGTTTCCAAAAGACAGAAGATTTATCTTGTTTGTTCAGAAACTATAGACTATATATACCTCCTCCCACTATCCAGAAATGAAGCCAAAATACCCTGGATACCAACGCTGCCATCTTGATCATTTGGAGTCAAGAGTTTGCACTGTTGTGGTCAATTGTGAGCCTGTCTTAAGAAAAATTTAAACTTGAACAACAGTCTTTTAAGAAATGACAGAACAATATCTGAGAAAAATTTGACGAGCACTTTGATTTTTTTTGTTTGATCCATGTCCCATCCACTAACATGGAGGAGGCAGGCTTTCTATTGGAGGTTTCGCATACAGACATGCAATTGTCACTGTTCTTCTCATTTAAGTGAGAAGAAAATAAGTTTAAATCCCAAACTTATTTCAAAATTCTTTCAAGCCTTCAAAGTCACATTAGATGTTGGACAAAAAACTCACTGTTTGAAATAAGTAAATTTCTATTTCTGTCAGGGCATCATTGAAAGGAGATTCAAGTTAACTTGTAAAAGTCAGAGACAAAAAGTCCCCAGCAATCTTGAGGGATATGCATTTTGAAAAATGATACTCCTCCTGTATGCAGCACTGTATCTCATTTTAAATAAGACTCTGGGTAGCGACCTTTTTCGTTAATCACATGCAAATCAGCTCATTGTCTTTCCCATCTTGTCATTGGCATTTCAGATATGGGAAAGTATACACATGGAAGGGTTCTGCAGATGTGTGGGATTTAAAGGCAGGAATGTAGCGACACTGTGACATGAATGCGATAGCTGGTGGAAACCAAAGCGCTTCTATGATTATTTTTACAATAATATTCCATCTTCCCAGCTGAAACCATACCATTTTCATCCAACACTCTCAGATGGCAATATAGAGCAAGTCTATGGAAAATTGCGCCCTAGAGCAGTACACAACACTAGTGTTATGGCACCCCCGCTTTTAAGATTGGTGTGTGGGTGCAGGTGGGGGAGAGTTTCGTGGGCAGAGAAAGTAAGAGGATATCTTACTTTGGACAGTTTGAGCGAGGGCAATGTCACAGAATGGTTGCAAGCTGCGCCTGAGTTGTTGTGATCCATGATATTGCCAGATTTAACGCTATTTTCCAAGATGCTGAGGTCACTGTTTTTCTGGCATTTTGCAGTCCTGGCTCATCTTGGCCTCTCAAGTGTGTGTGTGTGTGCGCGCGTGAAAGAGCAAGCAAGAGAGTTTCACTTTTCATGACTCAATAAGTTGGCTGTAAATCTCCACACACCTGCAGTACACACACACACACATATATGTCTGTAAACACAACAAATATGAACACTCTTTCAGAGGGGTTTTGTTCTACCTGGCGAAATCCAGTTGGTTCTTTTTTTTTTTCTCTCCTTGGCTCACCAGCGCTCTCTCCTCCTCTCGCTCCCTCCACATCCCCCTCTCTGGCTGCCCGTGGCTCTCTGGCCGGGGGTAGCCAGGAACACGGGCGCTGTGATATGGACAGCTGGTCGCTCCATCTCTCAGGGCCCCAGAAGGTGTGAAATCTGGGATACCTTTCATAGCACATTACCCTCATTTTGGCAAAAAAGAAAGAGACAGCACAAAGCCAGGAGAGCAAAACAGAAGGGCAGCAGTTATTTATACTGGAGTGAAATCTCGTATTTTTCCGCAAAGCGCCGCGGATCATGGACCCTGTCATCGATACTCTAGATCGACTATCTGGGCTATTGATGACGAAATTGACTAGTTTTCTTAATTGATTGAGGGCGAGGAGAGCTAATATTTGTCATTTTGACACGTCCATTATGGCAGTGGGGTCTTGTCCACTGGAGCTTCAGATGCGTCAATAGATGAGAATGAATTGCTTGTGATGGTGAGCATTCGGGTGACAAGCAGTGGTCTGGTAATGGGGTCATATTTGAATCCCCAAATTACTCACTGCAGTGGCTGTGGACGAAAACAAACCTTCAACATCAAAACTACACTGCTGACCTACAGATAACAGCTTTACCATCGTTACAATAGTCGTACACAGACATGGTACCTGCTGTGATCGCCTCTTTCCCCAAGGTCCGTATTTTTCATTTCTGACCTTCTGGACATCAAAGATATAAAAAAAAAGTCACCTCTTGTACCCGTGTCAAAGAAAAGCAGAAGGTGAAGATATTGATTGGTCCTCTACCCTTTAGAGGCTTTTTTCAGAATGACATTTGTACGATTCAACAAGTGTCCAGGTCATGTTCTATTTCAAATGCACCTATTAAGGCCGCATTCTAAACCACAAGTTCTAGGCTGTCACAGTTGACTAATCTGTAAAACTGAAAAGATGCAATAGCTGGTTGCTGTTTTGGAAAACTGGATTTCACGATGATATCACTTCATCTTCATGTTCACGCTTCATTTTTCCTAATCAGGAAATTTGCTTGTCCTGCTTTGCAAGCTCAGATCAAAATCCTTACTTCAACACATTTGCCAGTGCACAGTGTCAGGCCTCCCGCCGAGAAGCAGAAATATATGGTCTCATACACCAGAGCCAGTGGAGAGGGGAAAATACAATCCCATTGTGGGCAAATAGATGAAGATGACTTATTCCCGCTCCCACCCCCACCGCGGGGCCTCGCAGCTCGCTCATTCCGAAAAAGATATCAGCGACAACGTTGGTGGCAGAGAATGCCAAAAGGGGAAAGAGAAAAAAAAGGACCAAAGTTTGCTGATGTGTGAAAGCAGATAAAGTCGAGAGTAGCGTTGCAACTTTCTCATATCTGATGGCGGACCTTTCTCAATGTATCGGGAGCCTCCTCGGCTCAGTGGCCGCCCGGCTGGAGAGAAACCGCTCAAAGATCCTCCCGTCGATACGGTCAGTCCTCATTCGATTAGCGCACCCCTCATCCTCCTCCTGTATTTGGATTAGTGGCCGGAGCAGAGGCGGTGTCGCACATGTACCGCGGCCTCTGCGTGTTCCATCTGCAGCTTGTCAGTATGCGCGGGACAACGTGGATCAGTGTTTATTGAATCATTTTCCAAATAGGGGAAACGATAATTACAAGAAGTGGCGGCTCTGCACATTATGCAAGTGCTGTGCCATGACTTTGGAGCCAAACGGGCCTCCTTATTAAAGGCGGCTGGGCCAGTGAAGCTCCTAATCTATTTCTAGGATTTCCGAAGCTTCAGCAATCCAGGGATTAGACGTTTTCTCACAGATTTAGACCCCTCCCCTCCACTTCACCCCCATCTCCTCCTCTCCCCCACCCTTTCTGCTCAGGCCCACCCTGTCTCTCTCTGCCTCCCTCTCATGCTCTCTCACTCCAGTAGTGTTGGCGTCTGCAGTTTGTCAACTTGAACCTTTTCTATTCGAACTCATTCACAAACGCGCGCACACACACAAACTCAGACATATCCTTTAAATATGGAACACACGCACCCTCACATGTCTGCCCCGGTTTGTGTGCGGAGTCATGTGGGCAAACGAATGTGGACTCGGCGATAGCAGCGCTAAAGTCACAGAATAATAACCTGCCTCCTGACACTGGAGCACGTTGCTAAATCATATGCACATATAGTCCAACGCAGCATGTGTGTTTACATGGAAACATGCTGCTGTGGCCAATTTGCGGTGTTGACATAGCATACAGGAACCCACCACTACTTTCTGTGCATCCCTCTTCCACACACACACACACACACACACACACACACACAACACATACAAATGAGCACAAATGCACAGGTGCATTCTGTGACTTATACACTGTGTCCACACACAGTCACACATCTGAAAATACTATAGATATATATATCTAAGAAAACCTTGTGTGTCTGTCCTGTCTGCTGTAATCACCCATTGGGAATTTAGAAAATATGCTCAATTTATTCCTTAGAGGGACGTGAGAAGATCGATACCAAACTGGTATCTGAACAGTAAGTAGCCCGGCATTGTTGGAAAGTTGCACAATCCACCTACTAGAGCTTCTAGAGCAGTAAAGTCACTCACATAACCTACTGTAAAAATCAGACACGTTTTTGTACGCATTTACCAATTTTAATTAGGTGAATTTTGCTGCATTTGGACGAAGCCAGTCTTGTGTTTCCACTTGTTTCCAGCCGTTATAAGAAGCAAACAACTGGTAACGCGTTCATATTTACCATACAAACAAAAGAGGGGTATATTCATAAAACCAGCAAAAGGGCATACTTCCTAAAATGTTAAACTATATCTTACATATAGTCAAATTCCCAGTTCAGCTCAAAGGTGTTCCTATCGAAGGTCTTTCATATTTTTGTAAAGTCCTTTGCACGCCAATAAAGTATTGAGCACATTATCACACTAACTTTGATGTGATGGCTGGAACTGCTGTTTTGACGAGGCACCTGATGTCCGGTGGTAGTGATGACGATGATGCTACGGAGAGCTGGTTTTCTAGCATACACAGTGATCCCTCCCTGTTTCAAACACAGCAGGATATGCTAGACACAAGACTGGAAATTTCTTGCAGCATTTTTTGAATAGCTGCTAACTTGCAAACAACAAAACTTGCCTGCGTAACATTGTTGATATATCCAAGCTGCATGTTTCCAGCTGAGTTGGACTTTTCCATCTCTTTAAGCATGTCCCTGTAAACCAGACACACTGGGTTGCCCTTTACCTAAAAAACATAAGTAGATATTGTAAGCATGACATTCTACATCTACTTTTCTTTTCTTGAAGATGCTTCTCAGTGATCACACATGGCAGCTACAAGCCTGTTTCTTTCACCCTGCTCCTGACCTGACATGCAGTGCAAACCCAGCCAGAAGAAACTTTCCTAAAGGATATTTTATTCTTCGATTTTATGTTGGGTTTTTTTATCACAGGAACAATTGCTGTCATGAGAATTTGTTATCGTTTTTTTTTATGTCCGAATTGTCTTCGGGGCCATGCAGATCAAATTGTCTTGTGAGCCGAATGCGGCCCAGAGATCGGAGGTCCCCTTCCCCTGGTTCAGCTGTTCTCATTTACATATTTTTTTAGTTTCTGCTGTCAAGACAACTGCAGAAGTGTAAAACAGTCATTTGTTTTCAGCCCTTAACTGCTACCTGTCAACCGGGCGAACAGAACTCCTGCTTGAGTTGTTTTATCAATATTTTATGAACATAAAGTCATCTGACAAAATAGAGATTATTGCAGCTTAAAAACAACACTTCGAATCATCTGTGCTTGACACCTAATATGTGACAAATCAGAGTATTAGAGGGAAGAGAAAGTTGTTTTCGTAAAGGAGGACAAAATGGAGAAAAAAATGTTAACTAGATGTAGTCTTCAGTGGCTTTTCAGATCCGTTGTTTCTTTTAATTTGAGACGTCTTGTGTGTACGTGAACCAGGGGTCATCCTCTACATTTAAAGTATGACCTCACCCCTTCAAGATCAAACTGTGAACTGTGAGGAAAAGAATTTAATGGAAAAAATAATCTTCTTCTCCAAAAACATATCTGCACGGAAATCACAATTTTACACTCTAAGGGGTTATAAAAAACATCAAAAAGTAAATCACATATTATTGCTTATTGTAGGAAAATCAACAAAAAGGTTCCCTGTAATCTTAAAGAAAGATCATTCCTCAGCAGCAACACTGCTGCGGAATATAGTTTAATGACGCGGACAGCTGTGCTGGGAGCAGAGGGGTCAAACTGTGAGGGTCAGAGAATGTGAAACACGGTTTACAACCGGCCTTGTGTTTGTTGCTTGGGACGGGATAGAGGTTTAGCACCGGTTGTAATCAGCTGCATTCATGCTGTGGTCCGGATGTCATGGTGAGACAACTGCATATAAATACTAACAAAGACATAAATATGAGCACACGTGCTAACACACGGGCACACATGCACGCAAATGTCCGACAAAGATAGGAACGAGTCGACAGTCGGGCATGCCTGCTGGTACACATGTGCTACACGTCTGTCAGAGCCGGTGTAGAACACGGCAAATCAGCTTGATCACATGCATGAATCGTCCCTTTAACTCCTCCTATCTTTCCAGTCATCTCGTCACAGACGTCCTCTCCTTGATTCTGTCGATATATGCCCAAACAAAACTGGCTCGTGACTCAGGGGTTGGGGGAGGAAGGGTTACATTGTCTCTCCAAAGCTAATCACAGAGCAGTTAATTGTGGAACGGTTAACGCATGCAGCTTCCCTGCTGGAATCACAGACAGAGCTTCACTGGAGCTCGGAGGGCTTCCAGAAATGGTCCAAAATGAGAAATACTGGCTGCGATAAAGGTTCTGCTTAAGTTGACAGATTCTTATTCTTGGCCAAAAAAATGGTTTGAATGTTTTTAAATGTAGAGGGCGCACAGTTTATTCAATGAGAACAAGAAAAAATGTTGAATGAACATGAGAAAAAAATGGAAATTGAGCTGCAGCTCGAAGCCTTTGGGGGTGATAAGCTTATCTTAGTTTGAACCGTTTTATTTTAACAGTCGAGTCAAACAAAAAGAATATTTGATGAAACATTGCAGAGGTAGGCTGACCACTCACAAAGGGAGGCGTTGGCACAGTCAGACTTCATATAACGAGCTGCTCCCGGGATGCAAACTGAATGTGACCAGATGAGACAGTTATATACACTCTTCCCCTTCGTCGAGTCCAACCGCCTGCACCGCGTTCAGGTGGGACGTGGCCTCAGACGAGACGTGTCACGACTCGCCTGATGGGATCCATGGAGCGGAATAACCAGGTCCGACAAACAGTCCCCCACCTCCGCTTGCCAGTTTTCCTCCTCGCACCCCCTGTCCTCCCAAGCAGCCCAGCCCTGACCAGCCATGGGACGTCGGGGAAAGGACTGGGGAGGGGGGAAGTTTGGATTAGACCTGATCCCTTCAGCTTTCAGCACGAACTGGAGGACGGCTGGAAAAAGAGGCATTTTATCAGCGAATTAAACTAAGATTCATCCAGGGCTTATGTGATTAAAAGGGGAAGAGGACAGCATCAATTAACAAAATCCCTCCCCAACATTTTTGCCAATATTTGTTTGAGGACGTGCTGTCTGCGATGTAAGCCCCTTCTGATTGCATGCACAAATATTTGGAGTTTATTTCACTGGGGCTTCACATAGAAAACGTGCCACTGCGGCTTTTATTGGGCATGAGAATTTTAAAAAGAACACATTAGTCGCCCATGTTGAGAAACTGACATGTTTACACCGAGATTATACCAGCTCGAAATAGCAACAAAACCGACATATTATGTCACGAAAGTTGACAATGCAATTTTTTCCTATCTGACTAACTGCCACTACAGCCATCTGTAGCACTTGCTTCAAAAAGACGGCCCTGGCTTATACTCTTTAGGAGACGGGTTAACTCGGAAGACCTTGTCGTGATGTGTCACCTCAATATGACCCTGCGGAAATGTCACAGCGTGCAGCCTGAGCCATCACAGAGAAAGGATTTTACAACACCTTTGTGTACAGTGTGTCGCCATCTCATTAGCCCCACAATATGGTGATCTGACATCCCCGAGGGCTCTCACTGTTTCCTGAGACGTTTGTAATCTCGGTTGACACCGCTCCCCCACTCATTGTTTCTGGCACCATTGTTCACCCGCCACATCATCGACTAGATAAACCACAGACATGTCAGTTACAATTGGCTCCCTCTGATTAGCCGAGCCGGCAAACACACAAACGCTGTAACAACCGTGCGTGCGCACGAGCCTTAACAACAACACACTCAGAAGTCACATGCAAACAAGTGGCCTCTCATAACCGGGGCCTTATTGCCATACAAGCGCATCCTTAAAAGTTGCCTCTTCGACTATTAAGCCTAATTAATAGGCCTGGTGTGGAGGGGCGATAAACGCTAACAGCGATTATCGGCCAGCGTGACACTCAATAAAGAGCCACTCTGCACACAAAAGCCTTGGCTGCACTCGACGGCTAGTGGCAGGGAGGAAAAAGAAGAAGACGAGATGAAAGGGGGAGGAAGTGCAAGAGGAGGAGCAGTGAAGGGAGGGGGAGACTAAGTGATGGAGGCAGGCAGTTGTTAAAACAGAGGTTGCTGGAGAGACGTTGAGGAGGGGGAGAAATGGGGCAGAGCAGAGAAAAGGGTCCTTTATCCCTGATCCCCAGGGTGTGGACGAGAGTGTGAGGAGCCAGATCAGAGGGCTCTGCCAGTCATCAGGGGGTTCACACCCGTGTGGCTGCAGAGCACAGCCTGCTAAGGCACACGGAAGTGGCCCCCGGCTACACGCTGGAAATAAGATGTTACAAACAGGTTTTGGGTAAGGCTGTGAAAGCCCTGAGCTTCAGCCAGTGTGGACTCTGCCAATCTATCTTGCCTGCTGACACGATCCCAGCTTCCATTTCTTGCCACTGTGCATCAAAGTATAGACCGTTTTCTATTTTATGATCCTTTACTTTTTCTCCATCCCTCTTTTTGTCGCCTGGTAAAACCCTCGCCTCTTGTAACCGGGATGCATTTTCAGAGTCAAATCCCAACGCGACTGTAGAAATTCATTTGGGTTTGATGAGTCTGTCCATTCGTTGTCACAGAGGAGTTGTCAATATTGTCTGTTTTTAGAAGTGTGAAGGTGTTAAAGAGGCGGACGGACACAGAAGAGAGAAATAAAACAGAAAAGCTGCCAGAATTAAAATGATCAACGCAACCTGCTTTACAATGGCAACCGTTATCTGACTTATGCTGACTATTTAAGTAATAATACACATTTTTAATATAAGTTTTAAATTGATAAATATTTTGTGAATTTTGAGTAACAGGAGTACCACGAATTGTGTACAGGGAAAATGTTACACATTCCAAAGTTTCATTCCATATTTGGCTGTAATATTTCACATTTATGTTTGTTTGCCAGACAATCTTCCATATTCTTTATTTAGTAATATTTTATTTTTTCTCCAGACCCCCTCGGCGTTGCCTGGTGTGTTTTTATTTGTCATTATATTGCGTCCACGATTTGTCACAGATAATTAAGATGACAGCAAACGTGCTTATCTTTGTTGGCTGATAGCTTCGTTAGCATATCATAAGAACTACAGGACATTGGTTCCTCCGGTTGTTACTTGAAGAAGTCTCACACGTTGCTGCCTTTGCATTTCAAATTTAAAGAGGAACCACGTGTGATCTGTCTATGTGGTGTCGGTGTGCACTGTTACTGTCAGCGTGGTCACTCATAGACGGCGAATGAAAGTCTGTTGTTCTGTAATTTGCAGTCGATTCACCAGCGCTCGGCAGATCATCTCCTGCTTGTTTGTCGGGGATGTGGGAGTAACTGTCAGTTCACCGATGTCAAAGAACTGGCAACACTGTTCTAAAGCAATCACTGGCAGATGCCGCGCTCGACACAGTGGCGATGGCTGCTCATTACCAGGGGTGTTGCTGAAAGCACGAAATACAACAGCCCCATGGATTATCATTAACTGCGACAACATCATGTTGTAACATAATACATGTGATGGATCATTCTCTCTGTACAGTATATCACTGTATAACCTGACTAGTCCTAAACATTCTGTAATAATTATTTGTTTTATGCTGTGTAATTTGCAGTTTTGGTGAGAAACACAAGCTTTTATTGTTTCTGACACTCACATTATAGTCACTGCTGCTCTGCCCGTGCATGAGGACGTGGCTAAAATTGGCACCACCCAAAACAACTTCTTCTGACAGTACAAGCAGAACCATTTAGAAGTACCATGGTAGAGTGGGTGGGGAAACTGTGGCTTTCTGAAGAGCCCATGTCACCAAATATCATTAACTTTCCCCTGATTCATCTCAAGACAGCAAACGTTGGGAAACTGTGTATAAACCCCAATGTGATCTAAATACATCAACAGCAAATTTCAAACTATGCAAACAAAGGTACTCTATGTGTTCAAACTGATGGTAGGGTGTGACACTGCTCAGGGTAGGAGATCACACTCCAAATGAGCTTGATGAAAGGGACCACTTTGTGTATTAGGGGGTAATTGGGGTGGGGGTGGGGTTGGGGAACTTGGCTCTTGCAGGATTTGACACTTCATCAAGAAGTGGAGGTGTGGCCCAGGCTTTCACAAACTACAAGCAACCCAAGAAGGTGTTGACCTTTGACTTGTGGACCTCTAATCACCCTCAATTCCCTTTTTTAGAAGGTCCTCCATATCTCAGTGTGAGACCACCTTGAGAATCAAGAAGTCTTTTTCTCTAGCCCATTTCAGACATGACCTCCGGGTAAAATCCAGAGAATTGGCCACAGAGTTTACCCAGAGTTTGCCTTTCACACAGGCACAACACAGCAGGAGGTTCTCTGCACAGACCAAAAAGCATCGAATCCTCTGCATTATTCAGGCGAGAGGTGGAGCAGCCGGGTGCAGCAGAGAAATGCAGGAAGTGACGTATTAACTCCGTTGCCGAGATCACGTGATCATGTTTACAGCCCCCCCGACACCGTCGTCAGCTCTGATCACCACTAACTCTCTTGACATCTTCATCAGTGTCTTCTACGTGTGCCCCCTTTTTTCTCAGAGATTTGTTTTCTTCTTGTTTTTTTTTCATTTTTGCTGTGTTTACACAACTTCTCCTGGATTTCTACGGACATTATACTTGGATGACAAAGCAGCTTTTGTGTGTTGCTTTAATCCATAAAAAGGCCAAAGAGGTAACATAGAGGGGTGACTGACTTCATGTTTGTGTGTGTGGGGGTTCAACCATGTGAAGATTATTATGAAGGAAAGAAAGCATTTCAAGGAAAGTTGAAAGATAGGTCATAATGCTAACTAATGGAGATGTATGGATGTGTACGCCATGTATGTGCATGTGAGCATGTGCTGGTTGGGTGTTGGGGGTTGTTGGGGTGATGTTGACCATGGCAAATGCCTCATAGACCCTGAGGTTGTACCCGGTTTGCATATTACATGCTCATCACAGTCCAAAGCAGTGCTAACTTTCACATGATGCGCTCTCGGACTCCGGGTTGCCAGTTCGGCGGATACCTCCAGCCTTTGCCGTGTCAGGCGAAGCCCGTCTCCCCGGGCTTCATATTTATTAGCCGTGATGTGTGTGAGCTGGCATGCAGCATGAGCAGCCGAGCAAAAGTGCAGCGGACGTAAACCATGCTTGATGTGGCCATCTCATGTGGAAGGCGAAAGTAAATACGATTCCAGCAGGGAGGAAAATGCACAATCATTGCCTGGGAACTGAGTCCTCCCATTATAAGATTAATGCAAAGCTAAGAGGGATCCTGCTTGGACTCTTCACCAAGGCTGAGTTAAAGTCCTTGCCTGGTTAACCATTCTGCAGTGGTTAAGAATTGACTTGAAGAATGTACCCGGCTATAGACCTACATACGTTACCTTATAGACCACCGCAGGTCGTGTTCGAAGATCCGCCACTCTCCTCCCCCTCCATTTCTAAATGTCAATCTCCACAGTATCTTCCCGGTACAGAAATGCTGCCCTTCAGCATGACTGAATTCTCTCAGGGAGAGACGTGAAAAGACACAAGGAAATTCACTGCTATCAATAGAAAAAGTGTCCTGTGTTATTACAACACCGCGTGCGCTCAAGTACAGGCTATAACTTAATCTTCGTGAGGAAATGGTGTTTGGGGCCTGGGAACGAAAGGTAATTTGCAAGTCAGAATAGTCACTTTATTAGGAGAACTTGAAACGAGGTTACTTGATATCGAGCGAGACTAAAAATCTTGTCTCTCAGCTATCTCGCGCATGAAGACCATGCATGACTTAAAATAGCCGGCAGAGGGGCCAATCATAATACTTTATTTTGAGAATGTAATTTTCTCATGCCTTGCCAGTAATTAACCTCCACACAATAAGGTATTGGAAGCACCACAGACACAATTCCAGCCCCGCAGTTTGTTTAAAAGACCAGGCTCTATGATAGGCTGTGTGTAACAGGGGAATGGAGGAAGAGGGGGGGACGGGAAGGAGCCAGGATTCGACTTTATCTTCTGCAGGAAGCCTTTTCTTTTGCATTCTCTGCCTGGTTTTATTCAAAACTGCTGTTTCTTCACTTCTGCTGAATTGGGTTTTGTTCCTGGCTAATTCCAGCCCGTCTCAGTCCAGGGCTCGTGGGAACTGCCGCGATCGCTTACAATCACTTCAGTCAAACACCTGGGAGATAATTGACTGGGCTTCGGTCAAACTTGTTTCCCCCTCTCCCTCTTTCCCTCTCTCTTTCTTTCCCCGAGTCTTGACAATAGAGACAAAGAGCGTAGGCACAAAAAAAAAAGAAGATCAGAATCACTAAATCCATTCCCAGACAAGGCACTGTATAGATGGCCTGAGAGCCAAATTGCCTTGCCCTAGTCTGCGCCAACTCGATGTGAAAATGGTTGAGGAACAGTTGCTGGTTTGAGCTCGGCAGTCCCCGGGGAGATGTAGTGCTGGAGAACAGAACAGTGGAAAAACACGTCGACATATGTATTGTCTTTTTCATACCTTAACAAATGCTTCCAGGCCTCAATTCCCAAACACAGAACCTGTAACGTGGCAGAAACACACAACAATTTCTTATTCGTGCAAAACCTTACATCTTGCAGGGCAGGTGGCGGTTGGCTGGGATGCAAGAGCATTTCACGTTTCTCTTTATTTAACCTCATTTGGCTCACAATACACTAGGTGTTATTAAGTTTATGTTAAGCAGTGTTCGAGCTCGCCCTCCTGTAATTTTGTCGCGTGTCATTTAGCTTTATCGCCGAGGAACTTAAATGCCAGTTGTTGTCAGGGCTGGAAAGTCTCTTTTTCATCGATTTGAAAAACATTCGGCAGGAAAAATTAAATGTCTGAGAATGTTAGTTTCCTCGGCAAGTGAGACGTTAAATGGGAGATGAAGTCGAAGCGCTGAAGCGGTTAAAGCATCAGTTCCAGTCGGAGATCTGAAAAGGGTCTGAAGTGTCTGTTGTTGCGTTTGCAGCTTCGGCCATATGGGCAGTTACATGGTCAGTTTTTATAGAAGCACTTAAAGAAGCTGAACCAGGAGTTGAGAGAGGAAGAGTCTGTTGATGCCTAAACCATGAAAGAAATGTCGGGGGTTGCATGGAATCATCTATGAATTACTAAAGCCTCGGTGATAATTGGCTACTTAAGTTACCTCTCAGTGATACCACGCTTAGTGTTCCCAAATTAGATGGCGTGCACCTCCATTCAGGAAAGAAAAGGAACCAAATAATAATTTTTGAATTAGTGCATGGCAGCAGCAGGAGCAGCCATTAAAACCACACTGCTATTAGTCATTATACAGTAGTTGCACTTTACAGTTTCACTGTTAAACCTAATTGTGTCCTGGTCTCATTACCCGCTGGAGATATTTATTATGAAACAACTCTGCAGTGCGGTCTTATCAGTGAATGCAACTTAGTGAATTCATGTTGTTGACTCGCTAATCTTATTCAAGGTCAGATCCACTATAAATAAAATTCATAAAAAGGGTAACTTGTAAACAACAGTGGACCGAGTTGACTTCTTATCTTGCACTCGCCGTCGTTTCTCATACATATAGAAAATGATTTATCTCGCTTACCATGTGGCCACCTCCTGATGAGAAATCACATTTTAGCATGGAGGTGGTTATATCCTTGCCCTGTTTACTCCAGCTGCCTGCGGGGCAGAGGGTAAATCGAGGGTAATTATTATTAGGGTATGGAAATGTTGACAGCTTTACGTAGCCAAGCCTGCCTCGCTCATAAAATGACTCACAAGAGCACACGGTGACAGAGTAACTCCCACCTGTTTATATGGGAGCCTCTCCAACATGGACTGAAGTCTCTGGAGTGATTTCACTTTGTTTGGGTGGGGGGCTGTCTCCCTGATACATCTGTTCATCTGTTTTTTTCTCCTCTTTGGACTCTAATGCTACTTTATGGACAGCGTATCCTTTAATAATGAGCGTGGCCTCATTATCCATTTATGTAGCTAATGCTGTTATCCCTTGTGGCTTGGCATGCACACGAGGAAATAATTGCTTATAAGTCATTCTTATATGACCACCGTCACGTGATGCAACAATGCTCCGGCGATATCGATCCTGGCCCCCCCTCTGACTGCAGTTTTGGGAATGATCCATCCGTTATTTATGCCGCTTATCCTTTGAGGATCCAATCCTACGTAACACTGGCTGGGGTTCACCCTGGACAGGCCGTCAGCAAATCGCAAGCCTGACCTTCAGGGACAAACAACCATTCACACTCACATACACACCTATGCTCCACTTAACCCCAATCTGCATGTTGTTGGACTGTGGGAGCAAGATGGCGTCCCCTGAGCAAACCCACGCAGACACAGGGAGAACATGCGAAGGCCCTGGCTTTGGGATTCAAACCGGGAACTTTCTTGCAGCGTGCTAACCAGCAGCGTGCCGTAGCCTTTGGAATGAGACTCCTAACAAATACTTTGAACTTAAAAACCTCACCATTCAATACCATGCAGAAGAGGTTACTTTCAAACCTCAGACCCCAGCGTCAAGTCACTGATGGCCTGGCCTCCTTTTGAAAGCAGGTGCATTAAAAACCCCACACTGAACACACACACACATATATATACATGTGTGTGTGTGTGTGTGTGTGTGTGTCTCAGCTTTAGTCATGAGAAATATTTGAGAAAAGGTTGTTGCTATGGGATGCGACAATGCAAGCTATTCTGTCCCTTTAAGCCATCATCAAAGTCCGCACATGTGATCCCTGCACGCTGTAACCTACTCGGGTTGCAGTTGAAAGCACGCAGTCATGAATTGCATCTCATCCTTGAACCCCACTGCTGTAAGAAGTTCATCCAGCAGTCATAATTATGTCATGACAGATGCCATCATACCAAACGTCGTCCTCCACCTTGCACTGCTCCGACAAGCATGTTAACACAATGCAAACAACCTAAATAGGCCGCATGAACTCTGCAACCTGGAGCGGTTGCGTTGCATTTCAGTCTATTTTATCACTCCAGGTGTGTCCCAGTGGCGTTTCACCTCCACATATTAGGTTAAAGATGTGTTTCTACCATGATATCCTCATTTTCTTGTCTATATTAGGGTGATATCTTGGAATACAGATTGATACCTCAGAGATGATTATCTGCGACGCAGGTGATAGAACATTAACAGACTTTCTTTCTATTATCAGGCAGCAGCGAGATAAGATCGTGTCATCTTCCAGTTCCATATCTATCTTAGAGCTATGGACTACATCCCGGCTCTTCTCGCATATAGCTACTGCAGGATTTCTTTTTCACATTTCTGGCCCTTTATGCTTGGCTGGGCCTTGAGGAAGCCAAAAGTACCTGCTTTAATTGCCGTGTTTTATAGACTGTACACAAGGCTACCCTCACTAAATACAGCATGCTTAGATTAATGGGAGCGTTCAGCGTTAGTGCATTTTTAATGAGGACTGGAGGCTGCCAGACTACTTTTCTATATGATGAGGCACACTTTCCCCTTCGTTTGTGACACTGGCACGATGCGTTGTGGCGCCCCAGTGCCCGCCAGCTGGTATCCACTGTGACGCCAGGAGACTACCGGTGTGCCCAGTAAAGTACATCCCACCCGGCAATGACGAGCAAACAAACACGACTCCCTGTTTTGGTGCGATTTTTTTTTTTTGCATGCGAGCAGTGCAGCTTGAAATGCACTGAGATGTAAACACCCACATTTACAGACACACCCGGCCATATAAATATACGCACGTACAGAACGAGCACGATGCACATGGATGGTTTGGTATATTTCCGCGTTCCCACACAGGGGTGCACCTGTTGTCACTGCAAACACACACAGACACACACACACACACACACACACACACAAACAGAGCTTATCAAAGAAAAACAAGAGTTTACAGCCTGATATGTTACAGGATACAGGGTGTGACCCTGATTTACATTTGCATGCAGAGTGCAATGGAGTACACAGAGTAGGAACGGCAGTCAGCAGAGAAGATAACCCCAAACATTCACTCTAAATTTATGCCGGGATCCTATTCCCTCTCACCGAATTAATGCTTTAATCTCTCCCTCTTTGTTGTGTGTGTGTGTGTGTGTGTGTGTGTGTGTGTGTGTGTGTGTGTGTGTGTGTGTGTGTGTGTGTGTGTGTGTGTGTGTGTGTGTGTGTGTGTGTGTGTGTGTGTTGGGTATTGGGAGGTTGGGGGTGGGGGATTATATTTCTCAGCAGCCTCTGTTTTAGTAGTTCTTTTGGAATGAAAGAATTTACCACAGAAGTCCGGCGCCGGGGAAATTGCACCTTTTGCCATTTCGGTCTTTACCTCTATTCAAAGTCACACCAGTAGTCCCCCCCATCAGTTCTGCTGTCTTTGCATTTCTCCTCCACAAAGAAATAGCTAGTATTCTTTAATGGAAGATTACCTTCAAATGCAAGCTTAAAAGATTAGGTGCTTTCATATATGTCTTCTGAGGTCCATTATTCGATGTCATTTCTTGAACATCACTCCTCTCCGTCACTTCCCCATCTCTCCTTCTCTTTTAGTTGTTCCCTCATTTATCTGTGTATCTTTTAATTCACTTCTTTATCTATTCAAATAACACTCACCTGCTCGTCGTGTGAGACAAAACTTTTTTTTTTTGCCAGACACTTACGTGAAATCTGCGAGTTAGCGCGGTGCATCTTTGATCCAGAGGCTCTGACGGACCATATACATAATTTATTCCGTCCTAAAATGAAAAACTCAAGCGTATGCATTCGGGGAATATTCATCTTTTTCCCCCACCGCCGTCCTGCCACCAGACTCCTTGGTTTATGAATTATTTTGACGATTGGTAATGATGTCCTGTGTTGGTAGGCCATTACAGAAGAGGAACTTAATTTGCCCATTGTTAATTAATTGCTTCATTCTTAGCGGGAGTAATAAAAATGCTATTAAGTAAAATACCTCTATCATTAACCTAACTTTGTTAATATGGGTATCAGTGGGGCTCAATAAACAAAAGCTGTAGTGCCTACCGCCGCACAGGGGTAATTAAAAATGCACTGTCATTAATTATGTTGGATGGAAGATTGTCCAATGAGTTGGAGTCTTGTTGACTGTTCCCCTCCCAAGCACGAGCTCCATCAGGCGCTCAGTGAGAAGAGTGAGTTTTTATTAGGCCTGGACTTCCTGCTGTTTATCTGCAGTGAATGAGTCTTATAAATATAAACCAAATATAACCTGCAGTTACGCAAAATGAAGAACTTTCTGTTCTTTTACGAGCAAATTTTCCACTGCAGTCGCACATTCCCTTTGAATAATTGCACAACCCCACAGTTGCAGAGGTCCTGAATGCGCCGCTATCTCGGGTTGATGCTCCGCTGTTGACTCATGGCGCCGCTCGACGTTTCTCGTCACAGTTTCGAACTGATGAAAGAGGGGGCAATTATGCAAACTGCTGTAAAATGTGTTTGGTCAGGAAACCATAAAGCAATTGTCAGGTTAAATATCTGCTTGTATAAACAGACGTGTTTGTCCCAGAGATAAAACCTGGTTAGAACATCAACACCTGTTAGGTTTTTTTGAGCACGGGTACTTTTCCTCAGAGGAGTGACTCATACACAGTAAAGAGTAGAGAGGTAATGGCAGCTTTTGTGTTATTACTTCTCCGAAAGAAGATTAAGGTTACAAAGTGCATTACTGGTGAAGAGAACTCACTGGTGATAGGGTTAACAGTAAACCCTCTTTAAGACGTGAACTCCAGTAAAATGTCTGGAGAACTGGCTCTGGACATTTCCTGGAGTTCGCCTTTCACATTTAAAGAACGCAGCAGGAGATTGTCCAAAACATTCAGTCGAGGCCTGGTTGTTATTGCAGGACATGTCCAAGAAATTCTGCTGCCATTTTGGGGTTACAGCACCGACACCGGCGTCGTCCCTCGTCTTCTTTTCACCCTGAGATATTTTGTATTCCTCCAGTTTCACGTACTTTGTGTGTTAGACACGCCCACTCTGTGACTTTCACCTACGCTGTGAATCATTCAGACATTTTCTGGACATGTGGGGCTGTACGGAAAAGTTCCAGAAAGTTTCCGGACAGTTACACTCTCACATACAGCCCCTACGGAAAGTTCCAGGAAAACATGCAGACTTCAGTGCCTGTTAAAAGCAGCCCAACTGTCACCTTTGCTTCTGGGAAGCTGCACTGACAAGCCGCACATTTTTTTAAGTTCACATTCCGAGGCTTTAATGTAATAAAAACAAATGTAATTCTTTGCCAACATACCAGGGAGAGTAAACGGAATTGCCAGAAGAAGTCCCGTGTTGCATCAGTAAATTGAGAAGTGGTTGAGCAACATTGTCAGTGGCGATATTAGCTTTAGAGATATTCTCATTTGTTTGTTTATGAGACAGCGATGACAGCAATCACTCGCACCAGGAGCGGGCCTTGAGATTAACATTGCCAGCCTCATGTATCTCCGAGCTCGATGTTTTCGTCCTTTTTCTCTACCTCCTTTATCCTTTCTTCCCCCAATTTCTCTCTTTTTTCTCTCCTCCTCTCCCTGTCTCCATCTTGTCACATTTCTGAAAAACTGGCGGCACAGGCGTGAAATTGATGTGATGAAAAACAACTGGGATATCTCTATGAGCCATTTGCTTTGCCGTTATGGCCGCACTCTCTCCCCCTCAGCATGGCTCTCGGCTCTCTGTTGCAATTGGGGGCATGCTGCAAATTAGCCAGCAGCTATCTGAGGTTACCAGCCAAGTGCATCACTGACCCCGCTCCCTGCCAAGCTCGCTCCTCCTGGAAGCAGGACTCCGCCCCGGTTTCAGCCCAAACTTTTATATTTGTCCGTTTGTGTATCTTTAAAACTCTCTCAGAAACACGCACGGGCCGTAATATTCATTTGCTCTGACGTGCCTTTAATAATCCTAACTGAATTTTATAGAGAAGAGGCAGTGCGAGCTCGGCATACCTAATGTTGCCTCTAATTCAAAATAGCGTTTCTACTGACAAATGGCTGCAGATACAGATATGAAATAATAATAAATAGGCGTGCGTCTTTACTGTGTTTCACAGGATCTTAGATGGAGCATCCTCCCAACGCCTGGCGGTGGAGTTCTCTTTTATTACCGACTTCCCTAACAACTGAGGAAATGCAAGGTGCAAGGGCAAATAAGAAGAATTCTCCCCCTCAGTTATGCTCCATCCTAACATCTCCCACATGAGCCATGAAATCGGGCTCGGACTTATCCTGGAGCTTCACGTTTACAAGGAGAGATAAGGGCAGTTCAGACCTATTGTTGCAGCCAGCGTGACCCCAAACACGAAAGGGCATCTCGGCCATCTCCCATTGTGTGCAGCTACAGTATATATTGAGCAGCATATAAACCCATCCTTTTGTTCGCGGTGAAAAGAGAGGGGCCGCTTAATTAAGACGACGAGAACGTAAGTCTCTTCCCACGTGCATAAATAAACACTCAGTAATGTAACGGCGTCATCCTGGAGGTGGATAAATGAACAAGTTGCTGAATGCGAGCGGCACTAAGTGGGTTAGCATGTAAATAAATGAATAAGTTAGCAAATTAGCGTTTAAGTGTATTAGCATGTAAATAAAGGAATAAGCGACCGGATTAAAATATGAGGAGTTTTCAAGGTGAACAAAGATGTTAAAGAAAGCGAGGCTGTCAGCAGTGCAAAGGAAGTTATGCTCCGGGATTGTAAAAACAAAAAGCCTTTGAGGACACAGTTGTTCAAGCGCTGCTTGTTTTGCGGCGCGGCACAATTAGTACATCTGGCTCGCGCATGTCATATTTCCTCATGTACAGATGACATGCCAATTACTCCTTAATTACACGCGTCATCTGGACCAAAGTGCCCAATGCCAGCTCTGATTAATCCTGTTTATTGTGCCGGCGATGACAGTCCCGGTGGACGCGGAGCGCCACAACAAGGGATTATGGGAGGGTCACGGAGAAGGCTGCAGGGACAGCGTAGGGTTGACTGACTGAATGACAGTGGATTTTGCTCTTGATTTCAACCGCTGATGATCGAATATCATGTAAAAGAAGGAGTGGAAATCATTTTATTTCCAGACGAGTGGAAACGGGCCTCAGGCGTGGCAACATCTGACTGGAAAAAAAAACTAACAAAACAAAAAAAAAAAGCTACAGTTGCCAAAAACACACTGAGATTGCCTACTCACGAGGAAAAGCCAACGTTGTTGCTCAGCACAATCTGCAATGTGCTTGCACACACGTTTACATTTGATGGACGGCTGCCAAGTCATTTGAATATCATGTCCAGTTAAAATCCAGATTTTACACGCATCAAAACCAATTACTTTCTGTCATCTTCGAGGCCGCATCTCATTATCTCCTCCAATTTAATATCGCTAACAAGGGGGAGAGAGGTGCGTTTGCGACACAATTTTATTTCCAAAACGTGATAGTCATGCAGGGGGGGCAACGAGGTCATGTTGGCAGTGGAAGGATCCGCGTGTGTGTGGGTGGGTGTGTGTGTGTGTGTGTGTGTGTGTGTGTGTGTGTGTGTGTGTTTGTGTGAAAATCTAAACCTTCCTGTAAATGAATACGTAGCACGTGTGAGGCCGATACCCATCGTAAGCAGGAAGATCTCAGACCATGACCGGAATATGCGGGGGGGAAGGGGAATGTGGTAACCGTTAGATTAACACCGAGATAGTGGACGCGGTAGGACCGGCGCTGACAGTTCAGCGGGGACTCGCTGCCCCGGCGAACGGGTGCTTTATCTTCACACGAGAGATGGAGCGGCTGCGGAGCGCGGCGAGGTGGTTTGCTCGTCCTCCCCGCGGCCTGACCCTTTGTTAGAGCGCACATTTCCTGTCCCCAATCAGTCCTTCTTGTACTTAGCTTCCACCTTCCTCCCCTCTTTCCATATCTGCCTCCAATTCATGCCCTGTCTTTGTCCAACTCTTTTCTATCTCTCTCAGTGGCTCACTCCCTCTTGCTTTTGTTACTCCCTGTCACACTCTCACTCAGCATTAGCTCCATCTCCATCCATCTGCTCCTTTTGTCTCTTTGCTCTTTTTCACCAGGCTGCCTTGGCAAAAATGGGTATTGACTGTGCCTCCTCTCTTTCCTCTCATCCCTGCTCTGCCTTTCTTTTCTTTTTTTTTCCTCTCCTCCCGTCGCTGTGTTCTCCAGCAGTACATGCTCCTTTTAGGAGGTGAAGGGAAGAGTAGTAGAAATGCACCCTGTAAGGGGAAAAAAAAAAGGTGATGATACAATCAGTTTTATTGTGCCGTAAGGATTTTTTCTGGCTTATGGTTATACACCCCGTATGCAGGCTGTATGAACGAATTGCATTTCACATGCATTTTTTTTTTCTCTCCCCCCCCCTCTCTCTCATTCCCCTTTTTCCTTCTCTTTTCATTGCTCAAAATAATTAGGCTGCAGTCTGGACTCAGGGGTGTAACGTTTCTGCTCGTGTTTCCATGATACAAGAGTGTAAGCGAGGGGAGAGAGATAGCGAAGAAAAGCAAAAAAAAACTGGTCGTGCTGCTCCAGAAATTTCTACCTATGTATCACCAACACCGTCCCACCTCCGCCCCTCCTCCCCCCCCCACCGACACTGTTTTAACGCGGAGTTCCACAAGGCACAATGCACTTCAGCTGACCTAATTCTTCCCTGGCGCTCCTCCAGCGCTAAGAGTACATAAGGACCGCGCTGTCAAGGTATTCACCCCCGTGCCTCTCTTATTATTTTAGAAATCAAGCAACATCTGTTGTGCTCTGGGCCCTCGTCGTGACTCACAGGAGCTTTCTGCCATTTGCAGAAAAGATGCACCTACATTTGCCCGTAGCCAGTGATGAGATATCATTAATGTATTTTTTCACATTTCGACTCCTGCTGCCGCTCGGTGTTCGGGTCCAAAACATGAATTTTGTTGCACGTACTTAAACCTCCAGCTCCCAATCCGAACACGATCTGGAGAAGAGGTACTTCCTGTAATGTTTTCATCATCATCATTGTGTTTTACAGGCCATGGCGTTTGACTCGCTAAGTTTAAAGTTTACATAAAACCGGGAAAAGTGCCTCGCTGCATATGGGCCATGACAACAAGCACTATTTTCCTGTGCGTTTTTCAGTAAAAGATTTTTTACTATCTCCTCCACACAAGTGCATCTCATTTCCTCTAGTTACATCGCCGGGCATGTGGCATCTGTTGGAATTTTACAGCAATTTCAAAGTTTGGGTTTGTAGCATTTTTAAGCACAGGCGGCGCGCACGTCTTGTTTATGTCAGTGTGTTTGGCACCCAAACCCTCATGGTCCATAAATTTTAATATTCCTTGTGAGTGCCATACCCAAGCAAAACACAAAGTGCCTCACAAGTCCCTGCCCAGAGCGCTAGTTTAGCTCGGTACTACACCGAGACGCATTACACACAAGGCCCGCCGCGCACATGGCGCACCCTCCTTCTCTGTGCCACCACCTTCCACATGCATCTTGCATGAATCGCTGGTGATTTTAAACAAGCCCAATAACAACCCGACAGCACAGGGCTCCTAGGGGAGACTCCACCACGCATCACCATGTGACCATGATATTATTCGTCTGCGGCAGAGCCGGAGCAAGGGGAGGGTGGAAGCGTCCTGCGCTGCGCCCCAGGCTCCTTTTTTGTGTTTACCAGCCCCTGCGTGGGACTGATGCTATTTTCATTTCCAAGGCTCAGCCATGGCTAACTGGCCCTGGCCTCTCTGTGCCATTTGCCTTAATAATGTGGGCCGGACTCTCTGCGGGGAAAGTAGCCGCCATCCTGAGAGTGGCTAAATGACACAGTGGAGTTCATTGATGGAAAGGATTACACGCTCGCACGCAGGGCAGAGAGGCAGCGGGCTCTCTGAAGGGCACTACAAACAGAGGGGATGTAAAATCTTCACAGGGGGAGAATGCACTCGCTTTGCTGTAAGTCAAAGGGCGAGCGCTGGCATAATTTGTGGCGTCACACTGTTTATCTTGTTGCTTATAATAAATGAGTTTGGAGTCTATGGAGGCCACTTTAATGTATGGCCCCTGTGTGAGATGTTGAAAAAATAAAGAATTTAAAAACATGAAATATTGTTAAATACTTAGAATATGTGATTGAGTTTTATTACGTCGTGTGAGTTCATTAAAGGACACTCTCAAAGCAGCCGTCTGGGATCATTTGACACCACATTAGAAGCGTTTTATTTGCGCTGTGTATCCATTTACATTTCCTGTGGCCAGTTCTGTATGGCATTACACCCTATGTTATTGAAGAGCATTTGACGATTGTGAAATGTGACCACTTCCTCCTTTGTCCCCTAATAAGGCGAAAACAATATGACTTATCGGGTGGAAAAATGACCCATGCGCCGACGATCCGCGTGCACATCAAATGAGGCAGGAGCACGAAGCATAAGCCGTCTCTGAACCGCCCCGAAACAATACATGAATAGATGCGGCACTCTGTTTTACCTCTGCCCTCAATTAATTCTTATGAATCCAGCCACCATGTATTAAAAATGGCCAGATGCTAGGATAGATTCTGTTGGGAGCAATGACATGCAACAAAGTGATATGAATCATCCCCCCACACTGTGCGGCGGCACCGCTCTCAGAGGGCCGCTGACACAATTCACGGACGAAAAAAAAAAGGAAACACGGCCACTTAAGTGTGAATGGACCGCCCCAAAAAAGACAGTTCAAAATAAAAGATTTTGTCACATTAAAATATGTAACCGTAATTACCACCACGGGGTCGACACAAATCCAGCTCTTAACAGAAAACGCTCATGTCACACTCAGTCTAACACCAGAGAAGCAAATGGGAGCCTCTGTAGCATGAGTCAGGCCACGTTAAATATTCACACAAAGATAATTATCTGTGGATTAGCCCCATTTTGCCATTTTGTCTTTGAGAACTCCACTTGTCAGCGAACCCTTGGGAGAAATTGTTTAATCATTAAGGCTCTTTGCTTTCTGAGAACTGCCAGCAGCACGGCCCCCTGATTCAAGCAAGTGCAGCAGTCGTTGGCGTGCACGTGGGACCGGGCTCGCTCCTCGCAGAGCAGCCGACGCGTCACTTTTGACTCGTGAACCAATTAACGATTAACCAGCGGTCGCTTTTTTAATTGTTTTGGCTTTGAATGATTCTTACGTTAACTCCCTCTATCCCTCTAACCGTGATCGTCTGCAAGGTGAAGCCCTGCGGTCCGAAGCCCCCCCCCGGAGAGAGGGTCCATCAACTGACGACATGCAATGCATCAAACGGGTGTGAACAACTTTTCACACTCACATCCTATAGATTCAGTCCCCTTGAGACGTGATATCTATAAGAGCGAGTGATGCAGGGCCAGTGTGAAAGCGGGACCCGAGGCCTTTCTTCGGGGAGCGGAATGATCGAACGCACGGCGATGTCAGCCCCCTCCCCTCTCCCTCCCCTCCTTCCTGGCTGGCCTAAATATCTCCTCTGATGTGGGCTACTAAACGCCACCTATTCCTCATGCCGCAACCGCTTGTGACGGTCTGCCCCACGCGTCTTCCCCCGTTCATTATCATCTCCCTGCAACTGAAACAAAAGCTGAGGCATTTCATAGATTACCTGTACAGCTGTAAAACCCCTCCCCCTCGCCCTTCCCCCCCCTCCCTTTCAAATGATTCCTATATCTACAAATCTGCGCCGCGGCACACACACATGAATATCCAGCCCGTAGCATGAGCGCGTTTGCAGAAAAAGACGAATCAAAGGCCATTCAAGAAAGGAAATCGTAACGTTATATCTATATTTAGCTTCCGTTGTCTTAATTGGCATGAAGGGAACAATCAGATAAGGCTTTTGACTGTGACTCACATGCCGCTTCAGGAGAGGGAGAAATATCATTTACCAGCAGGTATCTCTGGCCAAGATTTTCTTTCCTTTCTTGTTCTTTTTTCCCCTTTTCGTTAACAGCGCTGTGTTCATTATAGTGCTATTACTTAAAGTTGTGAAAAATCAACCCCACCAGCAGCTACTGTACCTGCACATTCCTACATCTGTTGAATAAATAAACACATGAGACTGAGAGGCTGTTTTCTAACTTCACGTTTGCATTTCATCCCCCCAGTCGTCGTTTTATGTCCGCAGCCGCCGCCGAGCTCCGTGTCGCTCCCACGTCGCCCCTATATTACGCTCTCCGTAGTACCGGTCCATCTGGGCTCTGTGAGGTCACTGCACACACCACCTGCTCCGATCGGGTTTCGCCGTGGCTTCTGGGTAGGATCTCTGGGCACGCGCGGAGAGGCAGATGTATGGATTTAGTGGTACAAATGGCCTCGGATACTCACGAGCATACAACGTCTTGCTGCACACACACACACACACACACACACCACAGGGCGTTACACGTGCATGGATACACACGGGCTGTACAAGTTACATTTCCTGTAACAAAACCTTTTTTGCCAGGTTCCTGAGCAGTTTCGTGTTTAACGTGGGTCACAAATTTACGGAGACAAGTGCTCCTCGTATGCTCAGGTGGACTTTATAGGCTTACAAGACAAAAAATTGGATTTGCTTTAACATTTTCCATTGAATAAGTTTCTTATTGTAGGTATGTATTGTGAGAGGAATAGTTTTTCCCTAAAATAAGTTCTAAAAAGAAAAGCTAAAGCGTGATATCCCTTTTAAAAGTGCTTTTTATATGTTATAAATGTAACACAACAGTGCCATTATAATTTACATACTGCTGTTTGTGTGGACACGCGTGCTAAACGTGTGATTAGTGAAAGAGAATAACATTTAGCAAAAGACAGAGAATTCCTGCGGCCGTGTGCCTGTCAGTCCACCCAACAGACAAAACCACTCTTGTTTGAAATGTCCACAAAGCTTTTGTTTTCATTTTGCCGAGGTACTGTTGCCTATACACGTCCTGTTGACACTGTATACACGGTTGATACTGCCACCTGTCCTTTTTATTGCCTCTGAATGGACAAAGAAATACTTTGCAAAAGGCTGAATTACCTTCTTTGATATTCTAGCCGCCGAACGCTGGCATTTTAAGTTACAGTCACGAGTGAGCTAATGGAGGAATGGGGACGTCAATTGAAAGTAACCGTCTGATAGATTGATTTAATGCTAATTGCAATATTAAAAGAGAGTAAACCTGGAATTAAACTTAAAAAGACGACTGGTATCCATGGAAGAAGTGATCGTGCGACAACAATCAAAAAAGAACATGGATCCTGGATGTTTACATTCCTGGCATTTAATACTTTAATTACTACAACAACAAAAGCATTTATTCAAGATTCAATTTGTCTTAGAATCACAACAAAGCTGAGATATCATGAGCCTGACTTCAAACTCAAATCCTGATCCTCTAAGAAATCTATCTATGCATGATTTTAGGTACATAATTGTCATAAAATTTAAGCTGAATCTACTTCCAGAAACCTACATGAAGAATTTGTCCTTTTCTTCCGACATATTTGAGAAAGATAGACGTATAGATAGATTTCTAGATGTATAGAAATAGACGTGGTATTTTTTTGCAGTGCATGGAAAGGATTTTACTATGTGCGCAGGCAGACCCCGCCTGCTCGGTGCGCGTCACTGGCGGAGTAGTGTGGACGCGGAGTCACTCCCCTGCCTACTTTTAATAGCTTTGTCATGTGATGGAAAGCAGTTGTAAGACAGGTGCCCTCGGTTCATTCTCGGCGAGGGGCAGCAGTTGCCTGTGTGAGCGCGAGTGGGAAGCGTGTGTGGATTTCTTTTTTACTTGATTTCTTTCTCCTTTTTTTTTGTTTGCCCCCTTTTTTTTTGTTTCTCGGACCGTCATTCAGTGGCTGGATGGCGTGGGACAGGTGTAACCAGGACTCGGTGTGGAGAGAATTAGAGGTGAGCGCATCTTTTTAAAAAAAACAAAAACAAAATCCGACTTCTTCCATCTCTCCAGCCCCTCTGGACTTTTCTTTTTCACCTCCTCCCTGGAACGATGGACAGCAGTGGCCATCCGTGATTTCCACATTTACGCTCTCCTCTCCTCTGCTGGTGCCGGTGTAGTGCGCGTCTGGACTCTGCTGAGGATGCGGCGGATATACAACACGGGGGATATATGACAAGTGGAAGGGAGTGTGCGGGGATGTAGTTGTTGTAATGCGTGCTCAGGCTCGGGACCCGTTGCTTCCCCTCGTAGGATCTCTGCTCGGGTGTTGTGCACGCCGGCGGATCTCTCTCTCCAGCCGCGGACTGTGCGCGCTCCGGCGCCGGAGAAGCTTTTCACGCCGAAATGACTGAAATGTCTCAAAGTCAGGTATTTGGCTGACGCACGCAAATCCAGCTGGCGATAATCCTCGTTTTGGTGCTGTGCTGTGGCGCATGTTATTTTCAGGGGGGCTGCGAGGTTGTCCACACAGAGGGGGGACCGCTATCTGGCGTTGCGCATGCAGGAGCATCATAATACGATCCGTGCCGGGGCCGCGTCTGCGTGCCAACATCCCGGCCGGAGGGGACGTTGCGCTGGCTCCGAGAGCAGCAACGCATCCAAGCCAGACGGTTCTATGTCCCGTGCGCATTTCATTTTACCTGCTGCGTAGTTTTCTATCCATTTATCCAAATCTGCACCTCACATTCGCTCCCGTCGTCTTTTTCATCCATCTATCCCTCTCCGCGGTGCATGCAGATATAAGCAACATACTTATTCGTCTCCTGTTTCCTGGTGTACTGGGTCCGTCCAGCTCATTGTGGCGGACGTTTACCTGACAGTATGTACTCAGTGATGCTTCAGGAAGGTTTTCCACAGTAACCACACGGCGTGGCTGCAGTCTGGCTGCGTAACTGTGGGCTGCGTGAGGAGAATATGAGGAAGGAAAACTGCTTTTATTCAATGAAAGTAAGATTTTTATTATTCCTGACCGGTTTATGAATTGGTTTTCATTCAGATGAACTGCTTTGCACTTCAATCTGCCAGTGAATCTGTTACTCTAATCCAAGAGGGGTTTTCAATCGCGTTTAGTTGACAACCCAGCAAATGTTCGCGTTCCTTGTGGGATTCTGGATCCTTCTGTGCGCATTTACACTTATTAATGTGAAAATCCTGCTCTTCCCATAACCGGACTGTCACCCGGGTCAGCGGTGCTTCCTCCAATAATCTTCTCCGGGTGCTTTTTATGCGCGATGCGTGCGTAAATCAGTGGCGCGCTGTGGTGCGCCCCGATCGTCTCTCTGGTGGCGCTATTTTATTAGTTCACCAAGAAGTCCATAAGATAATTGGGCACAGGACGTCCAGCCTCTGAATATCCTAACAGCTTTGTTACGGGTCTTTTTTTCCATGCCGTGCCTTGTCGGAGTGGATCACCTCAGGGGGAGGGAAGCCTGAGACGCAGCGAATCTGTCCCCTCCGCTTTCGCAGTTGCAACATAACGGATTCGTCTCATCACAGTCTCAGTCATCGTGTATTCGTGTTGGTGCGCTTCCCGAAGACGGATGAACTCTGACACCGGGAGCCTGGGCGGGTGTTTCCTACTTGGCACAGCATCAGTCGCCCCAGCTTTGTCCTGAACCGAACCCGACTCTCATCCCTCCTCAGCCCGCGGGCCAAATGCCTCCCGGCTTCGCCCGAGGATATCTATCTTATATCCTGCACCCTGGCCATCATGTTCCTATATCGGCTGACGTGTTGTCAACAAAATTAGGAGCGTGTTGCTTATTAGACACCAGCCATGGAGCGGTTTTCTCGGGCTTGGATTTGCATGTGCGTAGGGGCAGGCACAGTGCGTAAACACGCCTCGAACTCTGGCGAGGCTTTGCTTTTTAATGATCCCTGACTTAAGAGCTCAAAGTTCGCCCACCTCGTGTAAAGACAGCTCCGTTCGACTGCTGCATATTTCAACTGTTGTTGCCTGCCTATAGTTTGCATACTGAAAATACCCCCTTATCCAGAATGATGGGAATAATTTTGCAGGACAAACACTGTAGAGCCTCAAGAAATAGAGGTTCCACTGTCATTTTGAATGATCCTGCAGAATCAGCCGAGCCAAACTTGTTGCACATTCCCTCCCCTCCTCTCCGACACCTTTTTCCCATCACCAGAGCCCATGCTTGATTTACAGCTCAGAGCCCGTCTACTTGCAACCACATCAGAGCTGATGATTTTTCGTGCCGAGGAAACGGGAGCAGCTGCTACATACAGCACACATTGTCTAGATTACATAAAAAGTGTCTGGTGAATACAACATGTCAACTGGCGGCAGAAAGTAGCACAAAGGCCAGTGACAGTGTGATGGTGGGAGGACAAAGTGCAACAGGAGCTCGCAGGTTGCAGGGTTTTACTCGCTGTGATCTGCAGCCAAAAACATTCTGTTAATAATCAATAGAACAATAGTAAGAGACGCAATGAAGGCTGGATGGATTAATGATAGCCTGTAAG
The DNA here is from genome assembly GCF_022539355.2 of Hippoglossus stenolepis. Lineage (NCBI taxonomy): Eukaryota > Metazoa > Chordata > Actinopteri > Pleuronectiformes > Pleuronectidae > Hippoglossus > Hippoglossus stenolepis. Next base: position 8,748,194 of record NC_061505.1, on the reverse strand, counting down.
TGTGTCACATGAAAGTGGAAGTCCTATTTGGAATTTTCCTTTGTCATGAATGTGTGAAATACATGAGTTTCCTTTGTTTTCCGACTCACCAGCAGGTTTAAAGAGGAATTCAGTGTCAGATTTTGCACGTGATGGAGATGTCACATCTGTCTGACCACCTTTGTTGTTGTTGTCTCTCTCTCCAGTGCGCTGCCTTGGTTGGTGAAGACCAGCCCCTCTGCCCAGACCTCCCGGAACTTGACCTCTCAGAGCTGGATGTCAGTGACTTAGACGCAGACAGCTTCCTGGGTGGCCTCAAATGGTACAGCGACCAATCAGAGATCATTTCCACTCAGTACGGCAATGAGGCATCGAATCTTTTTGAGGTAAGTAAAGCTAACAGTTGTTTTGTTTTTTAAATCTCAGCATCAGTATTTACTATCCATTACTTTATCAGTCATTTCCTTGAGCATTCATAACATGGCAAGTTGCTTCATACTGGGAATTATGGAGGATATTTGCATCCACGGTGGTGGTCAGGAGTGAGCTGATATCATAACATGCCCCAGCAAACACAACCTTTATCACATTCTTGAATGCTAGCCAAAAAACAAAGGTGGCGGGTTTAAGAACATGCTTTCACATAGCTCCCAAGTACAAAATGGGGTGATAACGTGATGAGCGATAAGCCCAGGAGAACCTTGGTCCCCTTGTTTGTATCCACCTTATCAAAACTGAGAGTTTATTTCAGCACTGAGTCAGTAATGCGGCACACATCTAACGGATCGCTCCAGTGGTAAACCCTGGTTATGCCGGTATTGCGAAACGCTTCTCAAAGGTTGGAGTGTAAAACTTTCTAATCTTTGCTACCCCCCCCCCCCCTTCTCCTCCTCCCGTCCGATTGAGTTTTCTTTCTGTCTTGTTTCCTCAAATCCTTCTCTCTTTCTGACGCTTTCTCTCTGCTCTCACCCGGTGACAAACGAAGTCCGCAGAGGGTGATGATCTGGCCAAGGCCATAAAGCCATCGGTCTGGGGACTGACTTCCAGTCCCCAGTTCATTATAAGCCTTTATCAGTGCCAGAGATAGACAAGAAAGACTGAGATTGGATGCTTTTTGCCTCGCCTCAGGAGGAAAAACCCTGTCTGAGAAGGCAGTGTGTGTGTGTGTCTGTGTCTGTGCCTATGGCCCTGTCATGTAGTCACGTTTTCAGGGTCTTAGCGTGTGTGTGTGTGTGTGTGTGTGTGTGTGTGTGTGTGTGTGCGTGTGCGTGTCTCCTCAGTGGTCTTGCAGGCAGCAGTTGATAACAGACTAAATTCTTTCCACGTTTAACCTCCCCAGCACCTTTTTTTTTCTGAGTCCCTTTATATCAGCACACATTCTACCTCTGTGGACCACCCCAATACACACATACACACATAAAGTGGGGGGGGGGGCCTTAAGTACTAGCTGGTGTGACCGAGGCTCCTCTCTCGTCTGAGAGTGATATGGCTTGAAGCCACCGAGTGGCTCTGGGGATGGATAAAAATACCAGTGACAGTGTGTGCGTGTGCCTGTGTCTATGTGTGTGCAACACAATGGAACTTAGCACCCACTGAGGACCGCGATGGGGGACCGAGCTCTCCGCAAAAAGCAGCATGTGACTTTGGAGCAAGCGTCTGCATGTGCACATGTTTGCATCCATGCAAATACTGTACATTGCAGCAAGTGTGCGATGTTTTCACCCAGCCCACAAGCCAGCATGCTATTGTATTATGCTCAGGATATGGAAAGGCTTCAGTTCATCATACGGCAGGACCCGGCTAATCCTACTTAATCTGACAGGGGAAAGTTTGCTGCTCGGCAAGGATCAGAGGGCCGGGGCTGTAGCTGTACTTCCTGCACCCCCCCCTCCCTGATTGGCCTGTACACAGAGCCGAGAAGCATCCAATAAGAAGTTGAAGATTAAAGAACAGGCTAATAACTGGTCAGATTTAAAGCCTGCGAGTGTATTTCTCTGTTGTTGTTTTTCCATTTCCCTTCCCTCTCTTGTGGGTACATCCACTTAATAAAACAGCGTGCATGTGTGGTAGGAAAAAAAGCAGGTAGCGGATTATCAAGGCTGCCTTGAGTAACATGTGTAACAGCTGGGTGCAGCTGTCACATGGGGGCCCCTGGCCATAGAACAACACACTCTCTGGGAGCTTGAACTGACTTTCATGAGTTCAAGTCGACCGTTGAAATGATTTGCAGCTCACACTGTAAAGACCAACTGTTTTTCTTGTGTTGTGCTGTGCCTTTTTATTCAAGTTATAGTTCCATGTGACAGGCAGTAAAGCAAATAAGTAAACAGAGCTTGACTTGGTTATGCAGTACGGCTGGGAACGGAAATATTGCTGCCACATCAGAGGAAATCTTATTTGGGCTTTAGGGGGACAATGGAAATTGTGTGTTGCACATTGTATAAGCAGTGTAGGTGTGTGAGAGTTTCTGTCTCTGTGTGTGTCTGTGTGTGTTTTCAGTTTCTTAAGTAGGATACAGTCTTCAAACAGATCACAAACTGTCCTCTCGCTGGCCTTTGGCTCCATTTGCTGCCACTGTCCCAACTGTCCCTGACACGAATTGTGGAGAATGATACACCCACCCCCCCTCACCTCCCCTCTTGTAGCGCGCATGCACACACACAGACACACACACACACACACACACACACACACAGATACACATAACAGCTATTGCTCCTGGCACAGTGTGTTTGACACCTCTTCAAAACGGGGCCGACTGTGAAAGTCCACTGTCTATTTCGGGCCGCAGTTGTTAAGGGGTGGTCACTCCACTAAGTTCCCAATGTACTGCCAAAGATAACAGCACAGAAGCGTGACCCAATGTGTCTTTAACCGCTGGTCCCCTGCTCGGGTTTCATGTCGAGCTTCAAACGTTTGATTGATGGAAACGTGTCTTGTTGGTTTTGACTTATTTGGATTCTTGGATTCCGACGTGGACAAACCCCCACCCCCCCTACCCCCTAGGTGGCGGTCATGCTGGGAAGCCGCACGCCACATCACACATATACAGATGAAGGCATTTACAGTTGTCGGAGGCCGCGTGTCGGCGCACGTGATTATGCAAGAATATTGGCACGGAGTTGACATGATATCGCTGCCGTACCTGATGATGGACGGACAGGTGGGGGGAAAAGGGACGGGTGAGGACAGAGAGAAGCGAAACAATGGGAGGCGCAGGGACGGACAGAACAAGGGCCAGCAGATGACAGGACGTGGGGACAGATGGGCAGCGAAAGAGACAAACCTTTAGACCAGGCGAAGCTTGGACCTGTGCCAGCTGAACCAAAGCCCATGGATTGGACGTAAAAGGTTGTGGGCTTTGCAGGTAGTAAAATAAGATGCAGAGGCTTAAAGCATTACTCTGATATTATACAGGGACGTGCGGTGTGTGTGTGCACGTGAGCGCACACACCGTATGTGGGTTGAGGCAGTGATGCAAACTCTTTATATTACTCCAACAACAGGAGACGGCATGTGATTATATCAGATTTTCGAAAGGCATTATGGCGTCTCGTCTCGCTTGTTTGTGCCTTCTTGGACAGATGCTCAGGCGCTTACTCTTAAGTAACGGCAGATTGGATTGATTGGGTCACTCTCAGCAGGCTTTGATAAAACATGCCGCGATGAAAACGTTTTCCCCGAGCAGCTCTTTCGTTTCCCCCCCCCGCAAAAACACGTGTAAGCGTAGATTAGCTCACGCACTTGTTGGCGACAGACGCTCCTGTGAGCTGAGACAGGAGCAAAGTCGGAGACCCTGTGAGAGGAATTGTCACGCCCACACACACACACACACGCACAAGCACAGACAGCAGAGACCCTTATTGTCCCTGTTCCTACTCCCTGCTGAATGCCGGTTACGTTTATTTTGCAAATTTATGCTGACATTTGAGAGTACACCACCCGCACCAGTTCACCGCTCCACCAAAGGGTGTATGAATTATCATATTCCACAGTATAATATGATTTTCTCGAGTGAGTCCTATTAGAATACACCCTACTTTCCTCATCGCGAGTTCCCTCCAGTTTTTTTACTGCCGTGCCGATGCGTTGTTTGCACGTCGTGACGGGAGAAATCCTCCATAACTGTCCAAGGCAGCGTCTTCGCACCGGCAACGGTGCTGTTTCAAGATACACAAACGAGAGGGAGCACGGACAAGCAGCCACAGACGTATAGAAGAGAGATGCAGACTCTGGCTGTCCGGGCCCGTGTCGTCTCGGAGCGTCTGTCAGATCCACTCCACAACAAGGGCTCTCAAACCGTCGCCCCACAACACTGTGGGCTCTGCCATCCCGTCTCTCTCTCCCTCCCATCCTGCCTCTGTCTTTTTTCGCTCCCAAGGCAGAGCATTTGTTCCTGGCTGATGGAAAGTTGAAGCTGCAGCGGCTAAACAAATATATTCTGGCCTTCAACAGTCGCCTCTGGAAAGAAAAGGCTGGAAGGAGGAACGGAGCGAGGGGTAAAAAGATCAAATAAAAGGATGGGGAGCAGGGGGGGTCGGGTATGGCCAAAAAAAGAGAAAAAATAGTGCCCTCGGGAATGTTTAGTAAAAAGAGGAAGGGAACATGGTGGCTGCTTGGCTGCCTGTCTGGCTCTCTCTGTCTCTCTCTCTTTTGCTCACACACACACACACACACACACACACACGCACACAAAAACCTACATTCCCAGTAGGCTGCTGCTGCTGATTGAGGCATGGTTTGGTGTTCCTGCCCCAGCTGATCCCCTGCCCCCCAGTGGATACCCATCTCTCTCATCACACCAGAGCCACCCGTGTGTACGTGGGCCAGTGCATCTTTGTGTAATTGAGACACCCCTGCACAAAGATCAGATAGTGGTCTTTTCTGGGCCGACACACAACACAATCATGCCTTTCTGTTTTGTGCGTTCACATGTATGTGTGTGTGTGTGTGTGTATTGGGTGAAATTTACTATTTTTAGTACCTGGGGTAATCTCTACTAAGAGCCTTTCTGGGCTATTTCACTTTAACCTGGCCAAAACACTAAGCCAATAATCCAGCGGCCCCCCCCGACTCAACTCACACATACACACAGCAACATGTGGCAACGATGTCATGTGATAAGACCAGTCTTCTTCTTTGTATTATTTATTAGCGTCCACTTTGGAGTGGGAGGAAGGTATAAACAATGGATAGCTTTTATGCTCGTCCTCTTGTGCAAAAAAACGAGACAGGATGCGCGGGAGGGTGTTTGCATAGAGATGAAATGAACGGATGAGACAGAGAGTGTGTCAGGTAGACGGCCGCGAATAGTGAAAGCAATAGCAGATGGAGAGAAATCAGTGTGAAAACGAAAAAAAAAAAAGAGGAGGGAGGAGAGGTTGGAGTAATTCACGGTGAAGCATCAGTTTTCGAGCGATAGACTACTCCCCCTTCTTCAGGTAAGGCCAATTGATCCCAGGTGTGTGTGTGTGTGTGTGTGTGTGTGTGTGTGTGTGTGTGTGTGTGTGTGTGTGTGTGTGTGTGTGTGTGTGTGTGTGTGTGTGTGTGTGTGTGTGTGTGTGTGTGTGTGTGTGTGTTCTGTGCCAGCAGATACCCAGCAGTGCCAGTAGCCCCGGCCAGCCCTTCTGCTCTGGTAGATTTAGCCACATTCTGTCTCTTTTAACGCAGGTTCGAAAGACCTTTATTGATTCTGAACGATAAATATTGTTTGGTGATTAATGACAAAATAAAGGCGCGAGGGGGGGGGGGCCTGCTGGCAGATATAACAGAGTGATTTAAAGCCAGAAATGTGCACGGGCAGCATCTCTGACCACACCTTGCGTCCCCTCCGTTTGCACCTTACAATACACTGATGTCATAAACCTGTAAATATTAAAACAGCAAGGTGGGAGTTAAATCAATAAAGACCAGCAAATACAAGATCTGATGGTGTAGACACATTCTTCATGTTGACTAGGGCTGTTGTGAAGTCATAACGCCCTCTTGGATTAATCAAGGGGAAACAAAAAGGACATATAAGCATTTGATTAGTCTGATTACTCTTACAAGGTTTTGTTAATGTTGGTAATTTCCTTTCGACACGTCTCTGGCCCTGCGCCCTGCAATCTTGTACTGTACATGTGAAGGACTAGTTTTCCCTGGTTGAGAGTCTATTTTTAAGAGCTTTGTCATCCATGCAGAAAAAAAACCTCCATTCTCACTAAGCTTTATGATGTGCACTGCATGCTTATAGCTCCAGCTTATTTCCCCCCTGAAGCATTTAAGTCTGCACAGGCCTCAAATAGTTCAAGAGGCTCTCTGAGGCTCTGCTGATGCATGAGTGACTGGATGCTTGGATGACTCACTTGCTGCCCAATCAGTAGCTGCTGAGTCTAATCTGAAAGCAGAAGCTTTTACAGACATTTGATCTCCACAGATAAAAAAAAACAAATTCCTCCCATGCTTCTTTTTGTAAAACAAAAACTTTTAAGTGCAGAGTTATTTGCTTGAGAATAAGACTAGATTCAAAGTCATGCATTTCATGGACGGATATAGACACAGGTAAAAGCTTAACTCCTCGCAGTCTGATCGCTGAATTAGACATAAACATGGTTATTTGGCATAAGCACAGCTAAAGCTGATCAGGTGACATTGTGAATTGGTGTATCAGGGATAAATTGTGTCTGCCCTGATAGAGCTGTTGACCTCGGGAAGTCAACAGCTCTAAAATTGTCTGCTTGTTGATCAGCTCCTCTCACAAGACCATTTTCAGGCAATCCTATATGGTCAGTTAGGGCTCTTTTCATGTGGCTGTGGGCCGCGTTGTATAATAAGTCGATTTGGAAGATTGGGAAGGGATTTCGAGTGTCGGACGATTGTCTTCAAGTGGTCAGTGGTCATTGATCATTTAGCATTTGGCAGACGTCGCACAGTCTACTAGTGTGTGCAGGTGTGGTGGGTACGCTCGGCTAAACGGAAGCTGTGAAAAGCGAAACATGATCAGCCTTCCGCGGAGAACAGATCCTAAATTAAGATGAAATACGGCTCAACATTGGATGTTGATGCTTCAAAGAGAAAGCTCCTCAGGCCCCCCTCATATTTTCCCATAGTGTCGAGTAGTTGCTATCGTATCGACTTGCATCCACAATTGCTTTGATTTGTTTCGTCCCCGCATCGAATCCCCTCGCGCGACATGCAAAGGCTTGTGAAGTCCTCCATGTTTGACCACTGCCACCACACGTGCTGCACATACACATATGCCACTTGAAAGTGCGCAGGGTAAAAAAAAAAAAGAGCCGCTCCGATAACATGCTCGCAAAGTCACGACACGGATAAGAGGCAGGCACACTGCAGTGTCCGCCTCCTACCTGGATCCAGGAGTGACAAGGCACCCGCTCGCGCACACAGAAGTCAAGGTAAAAGATAATGCGTTTATTTAGTAATCAGCAAATAGCTTTTATGCAGCGGGTAAGTGCTGAAGCCTGTGAGGCCCCGATAAGATCGTTTGCTTTCAGGTGTTTCCCTGTCGCACCGCGTATGGCGTTGAGTGCAAATTGAATAGGGTGACCTTCTTTGCCGCAGAATCAAATTGACTGCATTTCCCCCAAAAGATTCTGCCATTTCAATTACCATAAATTTGTGATATTGCATCCTCTGTCATATGCACAAACACGTGCGCGCAAAAGAGAGAAACACAACGAAAGCCGCCATATCTTGTCCACCGTGCCCCGGCCCTCTTTGCATTGGCATCTTTCCGAGGAAGACATTACTGTGACAAATGAAACTCCACAAACCCTCGATGGGCTTGGCAGGCCCTGAAAGGTCAGGAGCAGCATTTGTGTGCAGGTGTGTGTGTGTGCGTGCGGTGTGATTGTAAGTATATAAAGGTGGTGTCAGTGGGGGATAATAACATTGGGTCCGCTGTGCAAAAAATAAAAATGTCTGCTCAATTCTGCTCCCCTCGCAAATCTATGTAAATGTCAAAACCAAAGTGACCGTCCCTCTGTGTGTGTGTGTGTGTGTGTGTGTGTGGGTGTGTGTGTGTGTGTAATTCTTTTATGGACAGCCACACTGCTGATGACAGAGTCACATACCAGCCAGGAAACGTGACAGGGTCTATTTTAGCAAGATGGACATTAGAAACAGTCTCTATGCTCCTTTTTTCGCTCTGAGCTTGGTCTGCCCCCTCCCTGTGTTCCCCCGACACATTATCAACAGTGTAACAGTATGTTCAAAGGCCCCTTGCTTGGTGGTGCACATTCAGAGCTGCCGACTTAAGCAAATAGCTATTTGCATGCCATTAGGCGGAAAAAAGCCGAGGAAAGCACCATTCCTCATCCCATCTCTGCATCTTGCTGAATATTCCTCATTCTCGGCTCCAAATCTCTGTTCTTCCTCTCCCTCCTGCTGCGACCGCCAGAGCAAGTCAGAGGCAGAGCAATCACAGCAATCAGTGTTTTCTCGTGCCAAGCCGATTGGGAAGCGGCTGCCAAAAACAAAAGAGTGAGTGTCCAGTCATTACGATGGTGTGCGACTCTGCGGTGTTAGCAAACGGTGGCTTGGACCATCTGTTGGACGGCTGGAGGAGGAAAACAACAGCAGCTCGGGGCAGGACTGTAGATAGGGAGGCTCCACCAGGACGCCCCCCCCCCCTGTAAGGCTGTCAGTTGTTTGGATAGCTGTTTGAGAGTGTGTGTGATTTCATATTAGCACAGGCTTGCATGCACTGAATTATGCGGTTGGATCACAGGGATCCATTGTGCTTTCGTAGAAACGTACGCAACCGACTGCGTGATGTTTGACCCAAAGTTGGAACAAAGGTGCCTGGTGGGCGTGAAGGCATGTGACAGCCTCAGCTGATCCCAGCAGATGTGTGGCAGAGTTCAGGTGGTTGGTTTCAGCAGATTTTCTTCCAGGGAGAACCAGAAAGAACAGCAGTGTTAACATCCCTTGGGTCGGTGTCTCAATTGGATCCAGTCTCTTGTCAGGATGTGTAACAACAGTTTCTCTTTCTCTCTTTGGCTCACAGTCACTCGCGGATATCTCCCCCTCTCACTTTCTCCTTCCCCCCTCTCTTCTACCCCCATCAGCTCATCTGATAGGCCTCTAACAGTCTCAAATGGTTCCCAGGAGATGCATCATCTCTGTACACACACACACACATCCCGGTCCTCATTGATAGGTCGGACCGTTTCCTCGCTGATTTATAACTCGCATGGCCTTCTAAGCTGAGACAGACATCTGGCACCTAAACAGCCTGCCCCTGTATACCAGCACTTAGTCTTAATTCAGAGAGTTTCCATTTTTGTTTAACCGGAGGCACAAAACAGTGAATTCCTGCCAGGATGGAGGGATTATCGCACGGCCAGTTGTGGCATTACGGCCAAGTAGGTTGAAGTTGGCTGAAATCAGCCGCCTGGTGCTCGGAGTGGACAGTATCTCAAACACACAAGGTAGCAACAACAGAGGAGAGACAACTGATAAATACAGAAACATACAGTGAGTGTGATGTGATTTTGTGTCCAGAACCCTTCTAGTCCACAGGATCATTTGCTAAGGAAAGTGTTTCAGAATAACGCAGCGCTCTGTTGACCACGTAGTCAGGTGGAAAAAACGAGAGCCAATCAGAGCAGTCAGTTTGCTGCAGCGTGAAGAGGTTTAAAATGTAGTTTTATGTTTTGGGACTGCGTCCCCGCCGCCTCACACACAAACACAGGCACACAGGGGGACTTAACAGTGTTATGTATGGTTTCATTGCTCCGTATAGGCCATAATCACCCTCTCTACATCTCAGTGAGCTCATGCTAAATGACCAGACGTCTCTGGTGGCTGCCATGATTTGTCTCTCCGCCATGCATCCCGCCATACCTTACCCTCCCCGCCTCCCTTTCCTCCCTCCTTCCCCGCTGCCATATGTTGTGCCTGTGTGACCGGCCGACATGTCAGGCCTGACTAACACCTGAGCAGCAAGGCTGACTTTGATTTATTTCCTCTGAAATCTGGGGGCCGTGGGTAATAACACAGAATGACATTATTTGTTTATCAAATCCAAGGCTGCTTTGCTTTTCGAGATGTGACGACTTGATACCGCCACTCCTACTTGCCGCACATACATTTACCCCCCAGAATTTCTGATTGTGCCACGATTGTGCCAATATGAGAAGGTCTGGCTAGCTTAACCTCATCCAAGGGAATGCTTTTGAAATTTCGACAGAGCAGAGAGCAGACACAAAATATAAAAGCTGGGATGAGGCAATGCAATTAAATTGTCAAGGCGCAGATTTAACCCCACCATGCAATTTGGGGGCCAATTTATTACGAATATTTTCTGTCTGAAGTGCTCGCCATTCCTCTATTTGCAGAGAGAGTGAGCGAAAGAGAGTGACAATAAACAGAACTTTAAATACCAGCTTACCCATTTAAACAGAGATATCTTTCCACATCCAGAGTGTCTCCCACTTGTTCTGCCTCTCATTTGAAGATATCAGCGGGGCTGTTAATCTGCTGAAGCCTCATCTTGGTCTTATTCAGCGATCAGGTCTATCATTCTGGCACTTTCACAACACATTTGGTTCCTTTTAACATGTAAATGATGCATTGCCCCGAAAAGCTCGTTAAAATTTGATCCCTGGCAAATTTGCTCAGGAGCTTGGAATCCTCAAGAAGCAATTAGCAGATTTAATTTGGCCATTTGCCCCAGTGTTCAGGAGTGAGTGTTTGTTTAAAACAGCACCTTCACCTTCCGTTATCAGCTGTGTGAATAGTATCTGCTGGAACACAATGCTGTGTTATGGAACTCAATAAAAGTGTTGAAGGCAAGGGCAATCTCAAAGACGGGCTGCCTGATAACAAAGGGGCCTCACCTAATAATGAACAACTGGAGTTGTTTCTCCGACGTGGGGAAGCTGGGGTGAAGCAGGGGAGAGAGTAGCTCTGCCAGCACTTGCCAGCATGTTTTATGGCTAATTGAAGCATTTGGAATAAAGCAGGCTCAAAATGGCACCCTTTAGAATTGGAGCGGGGTTAATATATTGTGATCCCACAATTAGCCCAGGATTGTTAAGATCTCTTTAATTCGGTGAGGTCCATTAAGCGGGATGGGCGAGAAAGTGCTCCCGCCGAGACAAATTCTCTCTTCTCTCTTTGTTCTTGCTGCCCTCTTTTCCTCTCAGCAGCTGCTGTACTAATCAATATAAGTGGACATGGCCACGAGCAGGTTGCCAGGTTATCCTGCCGTCACCCCCTTTGGGGGCCATAGCTCCTGAAGTCCACCCACACACAGATTTTGTTTATAAATAAACAAGGGGCGAGTGAGTCATTGGCAGTAGATTGACTTTGGTGTGGATACTCCACAAGGTGCGGTCCTTCAGTTGGCTCACCCTCCTGTGGAGGAGTAATAGATCATGCTCCCACCGGAGTAGAAATGATCACTGAGGTTTGCTCTTTACCCCAGTTTCTCAAATCCCCACTTGGCCTGTGAGTGCCTCCACTAGAGCCACAGCAGCGGCTGCAGCATGATCGTCACGACTCAGGGTTTTACAAGTGTCTCTTTCAGAATACGAGAGTCCCTTCTGGGTTATCTTCGGGGATACAGTGTGCCTCTGGGAGCTTGCCAATTGGTGGAGGTTTTTGAAACAAGATTGAAATCACTACATTTGAGCCACAGCCTCAGAAATTCCCCCAATCCTCTCCAAACCATGTCATAATGAAGCTTGCACAGCCCTCTCAACTTCTAATGTAACTACTGTCACACAGTGGCACAGGCTGTAATTTCTACTGAGTGTACAGTCTTGAACCTACTGGAGTGAGGTGAATAAAACGACACCAAAATACAGCATTGCTTGACTGGTTGGTTAGCTTGCACCTAAATAAATGTCTGGCTCGTTAAAGACTCATTTGTAATAATCCCAAGTGATCCTACTTTCAATTTCTCCTGCGAGGATGTATATGTTTGGGCTGAGAAAAGGCTCCGGATTTATCAGCGGTTAATATACCAGCTTAGCGCTCAGGTAATAACTTGGGATGCTGGAAAATGGCGAATCTTTGGTAGCGCGTGGTTCCAGCACAGTGGATTTGAAGCTCCTTGCAAGTAATTAAACAGCATGCCACCTCATACAGAGCAATTTCCTGCAAGGCATTTGCTCGCCAATCTGGCACGGCCCCCAGTCTATGTTGTGTTATCTCAGTGAAATATGTCCACTTTATCATTTTTTAATAATGACTGAGTGCTCATGTTGTTAGGAGAGAAATCTGTTCAATGAGGATCAGATTAATGTTTTACTCATTGTTAGCTCGCTACCTGCACGTCCAACATGTCAATGTGTGCCATAACGGAAAATTGGAGGAGGGAAAGCATTAAAATGGCCACCGTGTCTTTGGCGAATCCGCAGCTGTGCCATCCACGGTGGGTGTGTAATTGCGTAAAATCAGTGGGGTGGACGGACACAAGTGGGTGGGAAAATTTCGTGCATGTGGGAATCCGAGTCTTAGAGACGCCGCGCTGGTATCTGAGAGATTGGTGGCCACCTCAGCATAATGATGGCCGCACTCCGTTGCCGAGCGATGATAATCCTGTCGTGTGCATAAAGGGATTTGTCGGTGTTGGACTGGCCAAGGAACATCCCACGGTGCCGACGCTGTTTATCTTTCCTCCGTCTTATAGTCCCCTGGGCTTTCATGGCCCTGGAACTTACAGTTCCTGTTGTCACTTGTCACAAGTTGTCATTCGTCTGTGCAAAGGCGCACACACACAGACACACACAGACACACACAAACCCATTGTCAGGAAAGCTGCATCCCCCTCAGTCTTAATATCCATCTACTTTTCTCTCCTTACATGCATAGTTATTATCCACAGCAAAACTCCCATGTCGATAGCTGGCATCTCCCATCTTTCATCCCTCACTCGCACTATCCCTCTCTATATGTTCATCTCTCCCTCTCTTTATTTCTCACACACACACACTCACTTATAATCTCAACCATTAAACAGCCAGCTGCAGCAAGAAAACAACTCCTCCGGTACGTCAAAGAGGAGCTGAGTGGCAAGAACAAGCTTTATTTTTCTTGAAATGTTGACGGTAACCTCCCGCCTGTTGTGAGCATCAGCTGTCATGCCGATATTTCAAATGTTTCACATTTTGTCAGCATTAGTGGGTGGTAATTCTACTTATCTGAGGATTGCTTGTGCACATCTTGTCGGCAAGTCGATCGTCATAAGAGAGGAGGAGAGTCAACTTCCACTCGTCGTTTCCTTTACCCCCAAACAAACCCCTCTGTATACCGCAACACACCCCAATCCACTCCTGTCCTCCCTGGATACTTGCTACTTGTCAGCCCTGGTAATGGGTTTCTTGGGGGAGATATTATTTTGGTCCAGTAAGCTGCGTGTTTAAAATATGAGTGACAGCCTTGACTCACTTGCGCGCAGAGTGAATTTTGTTTTTAAAAAGACTGCCAAAATAGAGCCAGCTCAGCTGCTGCTGCAAGAAAAAATCTTCCCACTCTATTAGCAATGCAAGCCTGCATGCAACCACCCACTATCTTTACTTACCCCAAGAAAAAAAAAGGAGAGATGCAACTTCCCCTGAATAAAATGTCCTATTTTTCCTGTCTCTCTGTTTTTCTGTCTCTGTCTTCCCCCCTTTTTCACCCTCCTAAGAAGATAGATGAAGAAAATGAGGCCAACTTGCTGGCAGTGCTTACAGAGACCCTGGACAGCATCCCGGTGGATGAGGACGGATTGCCTTCGTTTGAGGCCCTGGCAGATGGGGACGTGACCAATGCCAGTGACCGGAGCTGTCCCTCCTCCCCCGACGGCTCGCCGCGCACCCCAGAGCCTGAGGAGCCTTCCCTGGTATGACCAGCAGCTCCTCTTTCTCATTATTCTCCAAGTCACTACTCCAGCATCAAAACTGACACCTGACCTCCCACCATGCACACACTGTTTATTTGGTCCAGTCCATGGCAGACACCAGATAACACTCTTCAACAAAGCTGGGCACCAACACTGGCAGTTTTTGAATTCTGCGTTTGGCAGCGCCCAGTCCACACTCCGCCACATTTGTCACAATGTGCTCACTATATGTGCAGTGAGAGCATGCGGATGCAAGGAGTAAATGAAATGGATCAGTGTGTTTGCTGCTCAGCGCTAATTACGTAACGGCGCTATTGTGGCGCCGGTTCAATGATATGAACGCTGTAGTGGGACGGTGCCATAGGCCCAGAAATCAAGCTGGTACACAATGAAAGTAAAAGGGGGGGGAGGAAAAGAAAGTGATCTCATCTCATCTACTCTCAGTAGGCATCAACTAATCCCCCTGTGACCAAGTCATCACTTTTGGCAAAAAGACAGGCCTCTCAAAAGAGAAAAGGGAAAAAAGAAGCCATTGGGTTAACTTAGTTCTGTCTTGTTTATTTTTACACAGAACCGCACCATCTGGGCGTTTCTCCAGCTTAAAGGCTTTGACCTAAAATGTTTTGTTATGTTCCGTTATCGCCCATTTTATTCCATGCCGGTCCCTTCCAGATGACCTTTAAGCCACATGCCCGAGTGTGTTTATTCAATCACATTTGAGAGGCCTGACTGTGTGTGCACAATAACACCTGCACAGGAAGGAAGGAAGAAAAAAAAACAACTTAAATTGCCCTGTCACATATTATAAATTGCTTAAAAATCTGTAATCTTCTAAATGTGGGAGTGATTTTATCTTCTCTAACCGCGGTCTCTTCTGTTGCTGCATTTACAAAAGCGCAGGCTGTCTAATTGAAAGAAAATGGTGATTTGCATAACCCGCGCTCGCTCTCCCCCCACTGCTCCCTCACCACTTTCTCTTGTTCTGTTTGGGTCCGTTTGCAGCTGAAGAAGCTCCTTCTGGCGCCCGCAAACTCCCAGCTCAGCTATAATCAATACACAGGTGGCAAGGCACAGAACCATGCAGCCAGCAGCAACCACCGGATCAGACCACCACCTGCCGTCGTCAAGGTAGGGACACACAAACGCACACACACCCACGCGCATACAAGCACATGCACTGCTTTGCTGCTTATTTCACTCATGTACACACACTTTTTTTTGTTTATCTGCCTCACTCCGCTATTCCTCTCCGGTTTCTTGCTCTCCCTCTCCTCTCTTCTTGTTTTGGTGGCCGCCTTTAGAAGATGTTAGACTACTGCTCCAGTCGACTCTCCCAGGGGGCCGCCCCGTAATGAAAACAGGCTGATTGCTGTTGGGCTTTCTAGGCGATGCTTCGGCACCATTGTCTCATTAGCTCCACCATTTATCCCGCCTTGGTATTGTGCCTGTTAGGAAAAAAACAGCGTCGGGCGCTCTTGTGGCGAGATTGACGCCTTGAGATGACAAGATCAATCAGATTTGATATTCCCATTAGATGGCTCTCAAAGGAGCTTTTTTCTCTTAAGGGGTACGGTTGGTTGAGATTAGATTAAGTCAGTGCAATATGTTATGTTTATTAATATGAAGAAATAAAAGTTACAAGTATTTGATTCCAGCTATCTGTTTAGATTTCATGTCTAAACCTGCGATACCGTATGTTCAGTGTCATTTGCAAACTGATCATTTTGTTTTCCCCAGCGCATTAAAACCCTCAGATCGTAAAAAGCGTCTGTATGATAATATTGTGTGGTAAACACAGACACAGACTTTGTGTAGTGTGCGTACTATGTTTGCACATGTGGTGCGACAACCTTCCTCACAGTCTATTTTCATACCGTGCCTTTGAGTCATCTGGAGCACGGCGAATGAGGGCTCCCGGAGGACATGGTGTGCGTACAGAGTGGTGCAGTGGTGCTCGGAGGGCCACGCAATTAAGATGATGGGCGGACCGCACTCCCACCATTGCCTCCCAGACAGTTGGGCAACCGCTGTGCTCGGGCTGCCTGAGTCACTCCTTTAGCCCCTCTCTGGCTCCATCTCTCTCTGCTTTTACTACCAGTGAGCGAAACCTTTTTATTTAAGCAAACTTAATACTTTTTTCTGTCTTTCCTTCTTGCTGTATTGCACAGACGGAGAGCCCCTGGAATGGCAAAACGAGAGGGGGCTCCATCACACAGAACCGCGCGGTGAGGCGGCCTTGCACTGAGCTGCTGAAATACCTGACGGCCACCGATGACATCCTGCTCCACACCAAAGCCAGTGAAGCCAAGAGCACGTGGGGTGGTGCCAGTGGCAGAGACAAGAGCGGCCTGGGTCTTGGCGCCTCTTCCTCCTCCTCTTCGCCGTCCTCGTTATCCACCTCCTCGTTCTCCTCCCTCTCCTCCACCTCTTCGTCTTCCTCCACCGCCTCCAAGAAGAAGTCAACTGTGCCGTCTCAACAACAGCAGCAGCAGCAGCAGCAGCAGCAGCCGCAGCAGCAGCATCACCAGCGAGGTGAGAGCCGGGCTGCAGGCGAGTGTAGTGTGGCTGGTGTTGGGGCTGGGAAGTGGCAGCGTTGCACTCACGATGGCGGTGTTGAGAAGTCGGAGGGTGCCTCTATCCCTGTCGGCCACAGAACCTCCACCTGCGGCCATGCCTGCCCCAAACTGGAGCACGGGCCGCCCAGTGAAGAAGGAAGGCCGCCAGGCGATGCGGGCCGCCTGGCCGCCGCTAGGTTTATTAGGTATATGCATTCTTATTCCCTCCCTCCCAGAGAGGTGAGTCACAGCTGTGAGCATTGCCGAGAGGCTGCGGGCGCCACTCAGGCTAGTAAGGGCTTTGGCAGGCAAGGCCGTAGCAAGAGCAGTGTTGCCAGCCGTGCACCTCACAGGCACATCACAGTGACTATTAGGAAAAGAGATGGGAAGCTGGGGCACCCCTTACTTAGCCAGCTGCTCACCTCCAAACAGAGGCCTGCTCAGTATCTGACCCACCTTGTCCCACCTAAGATCGCCCCTTTACCCAGAACTCAGGGCAAATTAGCAGGTAAGAGGTCTGAGAGTACATCCCAGGGTGTTTCAAAGGTGGAGGAGGAAGAGTTCAGAGGGACCAGTGATTTTAAAAAGCGGGGAGTAAGTCAAGCTGAAGAGCCTGACTCAGGGCCTCTGTTGTCACCTCTTGCCTTAGACCTAGAGAGATGGGTTAACCAGCTAGATCCAGGGCTAGACATTGGCTTTGGACTAGAACTGGGGTGGCCAATCCAGGGGGGCTGCGGGGAGGATGTTGACCATAATGATGATGATGATGATGATGTTGATGATGATGACCTTGTCACGGGAAGCCCCGCAGTGGTGCTCTCACAGGGGCCACTCTTCCCAGATACTAGAAATGCAGAGCCCACCCTTCCCTGCATCATACAAGGGCAAGGGCACCCACACAGGCAGGCGCTCAGCAAGCACCCCGACGACCAGGGCCACCCGTTGTTAGGTAATCATGACTGCATCCCCCCCACTGGCCTTATCTCTGCTCTCTCTTCTCCCTCTCCTGCTCTAACCACTTCCCAGTTTGACTTCACTAACCCCTATTCTAATTCGAATCTAACAGTCATTCTGAGAGCATAAACAACAATGACAACAAACAGCCTGCTTGCCAATGCTTTTGTGTTAATCCTGGAGGCATTCTTCTTGAAATTGAAATTGAGTGAAGTTAAAGAATTAAAAAGAGGGGGTGGGAAAAGGGGCGCGCCTTGTCTTGCTACTGTACGTCTTGTATTCATAAAGTCGACCCTTGAACCTTCCTTTGCTGATTGAGCTGAGTGTGCCGAACATGTACATTTAGACTCAGAGCCCGGGTGCTACTCTTTAGCATCGTGCTACTAAAGCCACGTTCCCTTAGCTGGAGCACAAGTCGGCCAGAGCCTCGGGCAACTGCACAAGCTTCCTTGACTCTCCTTTCTTCCTTCTTTTTTTTTTTTCCTCCCCTCCTCTGCTGTTGGTGCATGCGATTATGACTTTGATGTCCAAGGAGGGGCTCACCCACTGTCATGTGTCTTGTTTGTGGCATTGTCTCTCTATGTCTTTACTCCATTCCAATCTGTTTGTTGTCGGGTTCGTCTGAGTCCCAGACACCTGCGAAACATGTGCCATCACTTCATCCTGCCTCACAGATTTAACAAGTCTATCCTAAGAGAATAAATTGTTAGAGCGGGGTCAATCTAAAAACATTTGCTTGGTACTATAGTGTCCAAAGACAAACTTTTTTCCAACTAGGAATGGGTGTTATATTTTTAGCGATACCTGCATCTATTAGGCCAGCTTGAGATTAATAGTTGCAGAATGTGGACCTGTTCTCTTCTGCTATGAGTGCTATACCTAGATCAATAATTACCCATGCTCCTTTGTGTTCTGCAGCCAAACCAACCACCTTGCCACTTCCTTTGACCCCAGAGTCTCCAAAGTAAGTGTGTGAAGTTTTTCCACCTTATTCTAGGCAAAAAGCAACAACAAGCAAAAAGTCAAAGACGACTATATAGACTAGCATCCAACTTGAGGCATTTTTTTGTGACTCATTTCCATTTTCTTAGATCACAAAAAATCTCACTCTGACATTAAAAGTAAAATGCTGCCCTTTCTTTTTGTCTTCCAGTGACCACAAGGGATCACCGTTTGAGAACAAAACCATTGAATGCACATTAAGTGTGGAGATTGCTGGAACCCCAGGTGAGCATATGCTAATTGTTTAAAGCAAATGTACTTATTGTGGGAAAAAAAGAGACTGATCTGTGGAAATCCTCCCCTCTTGCTGCCAGTAATGGGTTAACACTGCCTTTTCAACATCTTGATAGTTCCATCACAGTTTAAAGTTCAAGGTGAAGGCCTAGGAGAACATTTATGTGCCTGAGTATTGATTAGGCTTTCCAATCTCTCCGGGGTTTATTAGCGAACCCCTCCCATCCTCTGCCGTCTCCCCTCCCCTGTTAGTGAAGCGTTAATATGCTTTCCTTCTCCCTCTATCAGATCCTAATGCTCTCTGACTGACAGCTTACTTAGCCCACACATCATAGGAGAAATGAAATGGCATTGTTTTAATTGGTTTTTCTACGTAATCTAGTTTTGCCTGTGTGATCTGTACCATCTTTACTCCTTCGCCATGCACACATTTAGATCATTTGGGAGTAACCTTCCAGCATTTCCACTTGCATATAGTATATGCTGTTTTGTAAATATGAGGGTTTTTCATCATCCTTTTGTGTTATTTATACGTCATAGGAAAGATAATCTGCATTTTTGGGCCACATTATTTCTCTCTGCGGAAATTATTAATGATCCCCTTTAGGATTTATTATCTAAGGTCAATAAAAACAAAACTGCAGCCCTTCAGCCTCTAGAAATATGTAACGTTACATTGGTTTCTTTAGGTGTTTATTTACTAACCAGGGAAATGGTCCTGATCCATATCTCATGTCTGCGCCCTCTGCTTAGTGGGGGATGGAAATGTGCAGCACGTCAGACCCCCAGGGGGTCTCACTCTTGTCCTCCTGACCCTGGTCGAAGTGCCATTTAACTCTTTTTGTGTAGCCAAGCCTGCGGGGTCAAAGGTGATGCTTGTTGAGACCTTAAGAAGGCAAAGAGCCGGGCCGCTTAAGCTCTGGGGCAATCGAGCACAGTTAATATTTCTTCCCGTTTTACTGCACGTGGGCGAGCCTGTTGACCTGTGGCCGAATATCAGGCGTCCGTTCTGTTCCACCGCGTCCATTTTACAAGCGCGGTCAAATAAAGTCCTTCACCTGACTGCGTGACCCGCTCTGTGCAAATTTAGGATTGAATATTAGCAGGAAAGTCATTAGTCCGGAAAGCTCCAGGTTACTGAGCCCCTTTCCTACTTAGGGATTAGCTTTTGAGTCTTGTGCTGTATGAGACAGATGGATATAGATCCCAGTAAGCAGAGGGGGAAGCTTTTAGGTCGGGAGTTACATGTCCTTTGCAGATTTAGACTAACATTCCTCTTGAATAGATATTATGCCGGTGTTACTGATAACCAGGTTGAAGCCAAGTGGGGGGGCAGTCTCACCCTCCACCTTCAAGGCAGGTAGACGACTCAGTTATGGAATTTTCCATGAACTGCTGCCAGTGACATATTTTTTTATGACTTTATGATGAGTTGTAGTAATGGTGATAACTGCTGCTTAATAGAATAGATAAATGGAATTATCAGTTGAACATAGACCTGTACCTGGTGTGCTGAGCTGTTGTGTTTAATACTATATAATAGCACCCGTTGAACTGTTGGTTGCATGTTTTCTCGACACACAACAGGCAGCGAGACCCCCGGGGATCGGACTGTTCAGGCCTAATCTCTGCCAAGCTAATAGATTTACCCTGTGCTGCCGTGTTGTCTTTAATTACTGTATCTCATGACACTGGGGTGGTCTGTGTGTTGCTATTTGCACGGCTTACCGGCGGATCAACTCTTTAAGCCCGGAGTTGTTATTCGCTCCGAGGTCTCCTCACAATTTACAGCTGGACGAGAGAAAGAAAAAAAACCAACCCAAAGATTATAAAATACCCCTCTTTTCTTTCTGTCTTGCTCACTTGCCTCATCATTTTCTCTCCGGTGGGCACATGATTGGTGTTGGTGTCTGCGGATCGTCCATCACCGGCGAGATTGACTGAGAGGCACATATTTATCTAATTCTGATTTATTTCACCTCCATCGCTAATGGCTCCTAGTTTATGACCCCACACACACATTGTTTTGGACAGATGGTGCTTCATTGGCGAAACAGAAGTTCCTCAGGCATTGTGCAGCACCTCAACCCCCTCCCCTCTCCGCTTTTTCCGTTGCTCATTTCGTTGGCATAGAGCATTCATGTCTATGTCTGCATCTCGAGAATTGAGAGGAGGAAGAGAAAGATGTGAGAAAAGGGGGGGGGGGGAAGAGCGGGGCTTGCAGTCCTACTTACAAACACATCCAGATAATAAGTCGGATGATAATTCGATGGATCAGGCATTCCAAACACAGCAAGTGGCTTCACAAACTTGCATTTTTATGTATCAGGCTCCTGCCCGCCCTTTGCCGAGCTGTCTTCCCTGTGCATACTCTAACACTGGATTTGATACTAATAGCTGTCATTTGGTGCAATTCACTAGCGAGGGGAAGAGTGATGTGCATTGTAAGAAAGGCAAAGAGGAGGGGAGAGCGTAGGTGTTTCAAAGTGCCTGAGTTTGACTCCAGCGAGAGACTGTTGGTGACGAGTGCGTGTGGGGGCACATTTGTTCTGCACGAGACAGAAACAGGAAAAGACGCCGGGGGAGCGGCGTTGGAAGGGAGGAAACGGAGACTGATCCGTGGAAGATGGCAGACAGGAAGAGAGAGGAGAGGGGGAGAATACGAGACTGAAGGCGAGGAGGAGGAAAAGGGAGAATGAGAGTAATGGTGGCGGCTGTTTGTGTGAGTGCATTAACAATGCTATAAAGTGGGCTCATCTCAGGACTTGCCATATAACTGCCATCTGTCTGGTTGTAAATCTGTAGGAGACAGGGGGAGAGACGGGGGGCACAAGCAGTAGGGATATGCCATCTGAGAAGAATGACAACCCATTCGCCTGCACTTCCTGCGCCTCCGTGACATAGCAGAGATCTCGCCATGGCAACATCACCATGTGCATTAGGCGTATTGAAATGCAGGACCTTCCTACATTGTTTTAGAGAGATGGTGCTGGATCATCTTGAAACAAGCCCGGTGTCATGTCAGTGCTGGTTATTTTAAAAGGGCTTTGGTTTTACTTGGATGAATTGGCTGCTGTCCAGACATTTGTGTGAGGCAGGCACAGATATGATATATGTACTTACCTTTATTTTTTTTAGATTGGATGCATGGATAGCGTTTGTCCTCTGCAGGGTTTTGTGTTGTGGTTTTTCTTTTCGAGAAAAGGGATCTTTCCAAGGTCAGAGAGGAAGGGGGTGGCAAGTCATCCGTATTACAGCACCGCCATATTAAGTTACACCAAGCATTACATTAATCTGTCAAGATTGCAATAAAATAGAGATCAGGATTAGGCCAAGTGAAAGTGAATATTTTAATCAGGCATGTATCTGTGTCCACTGTCCATAAACTGACCAGGGAGTTTATAGATGGGCGAGGGGGGTATTTGGAGTGGTTTGCATTATGATTCCATTTTCATTTTTTATTCCCCCCCCCCATTCCCACCAATCCACCAACCACTGTCTCTTCATCCTCCCGCAGGTCTGACACCACCTACCACGCCCCCACACAAAGCCAGTCAAGAGAATCCTTTCAAAGCATCGCTCAAAACCAAGTTGTCTTCATGTTCCTCCTCGGCCTTGGCATGCAAAAGAGCCAGGTTGACCGAGTTGGGCCCCAGCGCTCCGGCCCCGGCCCCAGGTGCCTCAGGCGGGGGCCCCAACAGGAAGGGTCCCGAACAGACTGAGCTTTATGCCCAGCTGAGCAAAGCGTCCACCGCCCTCCCTTACTCCGCCACCAAACGCACGGCGGTGGGCGGCCTCGGGGAGCTTTGCAGCACTAGCAACAATAAGCGGGCGGCCCGTGGCTACAGTGACCATGACTATTGCCAAGCGTCAGCTAGCACTAAGAAGGACGGCGGCACAGCCACTGTTACCATGACTACAGCAGCGGAAATGACAGTCACCTCAGGTGCCGCTGCTGCTCCCAAGCCTACTACAGGCAAAGTGGAGGACAGGCATGTCGAATGTAAGGACTCAGCCATGCCACCATCCTCTTCATCATCTTCATCCTCTTGCTTTCCATCATCAGCTGCATCTGGTCCTTTAGCTGAGAAGCAGAATGTTGCCTCTGTGGATGGAAGGGCAGTTCGGCTCCAGGAGAAGCAGACCCTTACACAAACCACCCAGAGCCCCTCACAGGAGGCCGCAACTGACAGGGACCAACCACACCCTTCTGCCACCAGCCGGAAGCTCTTATGCGACCAAGAAATTAGAGCAGAACTCAACAAGCACTTTGGCCCCCCCTTAAAAGCCCTCTTTACTCCGGGTGGTCAGGAGAAAGAACCAGGCAGCAAAACAAACAAGGCTGCAGCCCTTCAGCCCCTTCAGGAGGGAGTGGACAACAGCTGCTCCCAGAAGCAGCCCGGCTCCAGCTTCCTGCATCCAGGGTTCCTGCCCTTCCACGATGAGCTCGAGCTGGGTGAGGGCCGCGAGAGTCGCTTCCTCTATCCATGGGAGGGCACCCCTCTGGACCTACTCTTTGACTGCCCCCCCTGCTCTCCCTCCTGTTCCCCACCATCCAGCTGCTCCCCCTCGCGAGGCTCCGTCTCCCCGCCCTCCTCTCTCCTCCTCTCGCCCGGCAGGCCTTTCTGCTGGACCAGCGGCGGGTCCCGCACCCGTTCTCGTTCCCACTCCGGCTCCCGCAGCTCCTCCTCGCACTACCGAGGGCGCTCCCTCTCCAGCTCACCTGACAGACGTCCCTCCTCTTGGTAAGTTCTCGTTCTCTCTCTCTCTCGCTCTCGCTCTCTCGCTCTCTCTCTCTCACACACACATACACGCACATGCACATGCACATTGCCTGTCTCTTTTGGCTGAACCTTGGCAGCTCCCCTACCATGCAGTTTAAACAGGGCTTAGCACTGGCAGGGGGTCGAGCTTGGGAGTGTTAAACAGGCCTGATCAGTCGTCAGAGCTGATGTCAGACAGAAAAGACCCTGGAGACTCTTAGCATGGGTTCTTGACCTCCTGCTAGTCAAAGCTTTACCTGGACTAAATGCAGAATAGATTTAGCGAGGCTCCATCCGCAGTAATAAGTCTTAGTTTTAAGACATCAGTTTTGGTACATTTATGTCTGGCATCCGGAATTTGTTTATACCTGGGATTAACACACTTCTTTGGCGATCCAATCACCAGTGGACAGCTCGAAGTACATCAGTTCCCCCCTTGACATTAGAACGTGTCTCCATGTGTCTCCAGTGACCTCTTATGATTGGCTCTCGTATCCCTTATCTACATACAAATAGATATACATAATTGCTGTGTGCAAAGACCAAAATGTGTTCTTTTAAGCTAGTCTGCCTATGACAGGTAATCAGTGTGTTTGCGTGTGTGTGTGTCAGAGAGTGGGGCAAGGAGGGGCTGGGCAAATCAATGCCCTGCACACAGCTCTGCAGCGAAATAAGATTTTACTAATTCCAAATAGTAATAAAACAGAAAATCAATATGTGGCATCAATCAATGTTGATATTGTGGCGAGCTGCCACGAATAAATCAATGTATGGGAAACGGTGCAGAGAGTAAAAATAGTTTTGGTTCATTGTGAAAACTGTCGTGGGCCAGAGGACATCAAATGAGTAGGTGTTTTTTTAAATGTGGACAGATTTGCGTCAACACATGGAAAAGAATGTGGCCCCATGGGTCCCAGACCACCTCTGAATGTTGTGCTGTCTCATCTGCAATCCGAGCTGTCCGACTTGTGATCAGATCACTCAGGACAGATGTAAATGTCCGGTCTGAACCGGGCTTTTGGAAAACGCTGTGTTTTAGTTTGAAAAGTGCAGGAGTAGCCACATTATCTGCAGTTGTTATGCAAACCAGATTCTGCCTATTAAACCAGGTGGCACTTTGATTTCTCTGAAGTGACTATGTGGGGAGAAGATTGGTTGGATGGTGCAATGAACAATGAGCTGAAACAGAAAAGGAAAAAAAGCCCAGAACATGAAAGGTGCCAGAGGCGCTGGACTTTTGAACAGTGTGAGTTTTCATCTCTAGGCAGGGAGTTACAGTATATTTGAGTGTCTTCCTAACGCTCCCCTCCTCACGCGCTCCTGTTTGATGCCGGGGCTATTGTTTTAAGCAGCAGCTGTTGTTTTTACTGAGTGGCAAACCCTCCTCTTTTACATCCCCAGAGATGAAAGTCAAATCCAGGCTGTGGGAATGTAGTCTCGAAACCCTTCTCAAATGAGACTCCTATCATCATAGCGCTGCGTGAGAACTACATTTCCCATGTTTCCCTTTGATCAGAGCCGAGGGGGTTTCTGTTGGGGTTTTTTTTTTTTTAGGTGGTAGAAGAACAGAGGCGAAGCATAGTTACCGAGAAGGGGTGGAAGTAAATTCAGTTTGTCAGTCGTAGTTCATTGAGTGGCTCAGTTCACGACTCCGCTGCAGCGACTCAGTTTGTTTGCCTGATTATTTAAAGGTCAGTTTACTCCACAGAGCCAATAGATTCACTTTATACTGTTTGGGCTCTGTTCTACACCAACGTGCTCACAGATTAAACCCTAATACTCCCAGGCTATTCTATCAGAACCTGACGCTGGCAAGCTTTCTAAAGAAATACCGGATAGGGCTTGTAGTTCTGAAAGTCACAGAACAAGAAGCTTGTTATATTTTCATGCAAGGAGAGAAAGAAAGGGAGTGTTTCAGCAAAATAATTCTTCAAGTTTCACAGTGCAAGATCCTCGATCTTTCCAAAGCGGCACTGCTTTGCTTCACTGAGCTTCCCAAACTTCTCTCCCTCCATTATTCAGGTCTTCCTTCTTCAGCAACACTTCAATAATTAAGCATCAAGCTTAAGGAGTGCAGGGGAACAAGCTCGACAGTCAGGCCACCAGGGCCTAGTATTGACCATTTCCTCATTCAACATAGATAGCAGGTGCATGTATATGCTAAGTCAGGTGTGTTTAAAAAAAGATCTGCATAAAATTATGCACACCCCCTGTGGCCGTGGGCTAGATTAGGACAAGTTGAGCTTCTAGTATCAAGCTTCTTATTGCAAATATCAAAGAAGTTTCCAAAGCCAAGAAGAGATTAAACAATGTGTCACAAGTTTGTGTTTTATTCCTTTTTAAACATTCTTTGCGTGAGATGATGATGTTGGTGAAAAATAAACCTCTTGTTTTTCCCTCAGGTCTCGTCACAACACAGATTCAAGCACTTTTCGCTCCAGGACTCACAAGAGCCCCCACCCTCCGTCCCGATCTCCCCTCAGCCGCAGGCCAAGGTGATTATTTTGAATGAATTGTTTAACCTCTAATCATTTAGTGTATTAACATGTGTTTCGTCACAAGCTTTAACTGAGGGGAAATATGTATTATTAGAAGATGAGGGAACGAGGCTGAGAAACAAAACTAGCAGTCGACACAGACTTCTCCCTGTCACCACTCAGGAACAGTTTGATTTCTCTCGGATTCCCTCTCCACATCGAGACCGAAGCCTTTTTTTTTTTTTTCGCAGCCTTGACAAACATTCAGGGCAAATATGTTTAATTGATCATGTTTTATTGGACTAGTGACAAGAGAATCCCAAATCACACTGATGCACATTCAGACTTCACTCTCGAGTTGACGCTCCCAGCTGTATAATGATGCTTATTCAACTTGGTGCCTCTGTAGTTTTCCATGAGCCACTGCGGAGGGGACGATTTCATATGCAGAGAAGTACTGGCACTGTGCGGGAGGCGAGAGACAGGGAGACTGACACCATCTCAGCACGCGAGCTGATTTGGCGCCCACATGCCTAATGACACCCGACAAGCCCGAGAGTCGCTCATCAGTCGAAAACTTAACGGACACATCTTGTGCTAGTCTGTGGTTGGGGGGTGGGGGGATGGAAGGTTTGAAAGTTGCACTTTCCTTCTTGATGAAGCCCTAACTAAGCAGAAAGTAATGACATGTGAAGTTGTGCTGACAGTTGCAGCTGCCTGGCTCTCCGACCGCGCCGCTCGCCGGCACTCCCGTGGGCCTGTCCTGCGGGGGCTCCGTAATCATATCAGTGGCGTCTTATTAACACGTCCATTTCCTTTTTCCACCCCCTCCTCAACAATCAGTGTTGAGAAAACAGGGAAGCGGGGGTGGGGGGCGGGCTACTCCTTGGTGTATACCAGGCGTTTGTTCTTCGTACGCGTCAACAGGGGAAGGTGAAATTAGAGGACGGGCAAGGACGGCGATGTCACGAGTATCTTGTCTTCCACAGGTATGACAGCTACGAGGACTACCAGCACGAGAGGCTGAAGAGGGAGGAGTACCGCCGGGACTACGAGAAGCGGGAGTTCGAAAGAGCCGAGCAGAGGGAGAGGCAGAAGCAGAAAGCAATAGTGAGTCAACAAACGCTCCTGTCACCTCATTTCCTCTCGTCTTCCTCTGCGCTGTACTTTACATCTGTCCCGCTGCCGCTGATAAAAGACCACATGCAATCACTGCTACGGCACATGTACAAACTGCTGCAAACAAACATTAAAACCTCCCACAGACACACACACACACACACACACACACACACAGAGACATTACTGAGAGAGACACCCTCCAGCCTCGTGCCATGTGCCACAGTGTCTCTCTCCTGAAAGAATACATACAAAGTGAGTTACTGAATGATTCAGGCGACAGGCCCTTCCTCTTTATCTCCGGGTTGTGTATTTTTAACGTCTCTGTCATCTGGAAACACTGTCGACTCTTATTAATCACACCACGGGGGTAAAATGTTAAAATAGTGGAAACTCTGAGATCAAGAAAAGGACAGAAAAGGAAATGGCTACTGATTCTCTCTCGAGCGCTTCTCCTTTTTCTTTATCTGTTTCAAAATGCACCCCGATGCGGCGAATACATATTTCCTCCCGTATCTCCACTCAGCTTTTCTCGGTGTGAAATTACTCAGGTTTCCCAGTGAGGTAACGCCACCCGTTGATAAAGCGCGCATTAAACGATGCAGCAATGCAAACGTGGCTCTGCATGCCTACGTTTTCGGAGACGGAGAGACAAACAATTACGAGCGGTAAAGCTCAAGCTGTCAAACAAGGGTTTTGGAGGCCAGGGATGTGAAAGCGTCTCCTTGGGTCTGTCTGTCTCACTCGCACACACACACACACATACACACAGCCCTCAGGGTGCCATCAAGAAAAGACTGCTTATTTATCAGTTGTCAGCAACTAAACCCCTAATTCAGCAAATACTTATTTTTTTGGTCCAAAACCTTAAAGAGAGTGGAAAAAAAGCATAAAAACACTAACCTGTGGTTAATTTATATTTTTCTCAGCGACTCTATAAGTCAGACGGGGCAAAGGTGAACTTTGAGTTTTGCACCCGGCTGCTGATTTACATGTACAGTGTGATACTTCCACCCTCAAGACAGCATTCAAAATTCCAACAGGCCTCAGTGGACTTGCCCCAGTAATGGCAAATAAATGAATGAATAAATAAATAACAGTAGTGATACACTATAGCCCCGGGCTTGTGCTGTATTATATGATTAGCGGATGCAATTAAACTCCTCAAAAGCTATAATTGCAGCCTGGTGCAGTTTGTTCTTAAATTATTCTGCTATGACCCCCACGTCCTCTGAGGTTCATGGAAATCCATGTTTTTTTGCCCCGTGGCTCGCGACTGCTGCTTTGAATGCTCCCTCTCTATTGGCTGTAATATCCTGACACTGTTGACAGACCTCTCAGTTAACAGTCCTGAGAGTTTGCTGTGTATTGTAACTTTGACTACCACCTCGGCAAAGAAAAAAAAAACAGGCTATTTTGATGTACGGCTGAGTCACCCCACGGCCCTTATGAAAGAAGAAGCAGCCCCACACTTAAGACATGGCATCATTTGATAAAAATCACCCTGCCTCCGGTTGATGAGTTGCGGAGAGAAAGAGGAATTGTGGTGCCAGGGCAGATTGAAGGCGCTTCCAAACTGCACCTCTATCAGATAAGAGGGAGCGAGCCGAACCAATCACGGAGGAACACAACAGACAGACGGAGACGGGGGGACAAAACCGGGGGCACGGAGTCGGCCGGCGGTATCCACAGGAGTGATCAAGACCAATTCATTAGGGCCCGGTGAAGAAAAGAGAGGGGGAAAAAGAAAAACAGACTCCCCTTTTAATCTCCTTCCCTTTTGCTCTGTCTTCTCTCTTAACGAGCAGGAGGAGAGACGGGTGGTGTACGTGGGGCGACTGAGGTCCAACTGCACCCGGACAGAGTTGAAGCGCCGCTTTGAAGTCTTTGGCGAAATTGAAGAATGTGCCGTGAACTTGAGGGACGATGGGTAAGGCCCCAGGAGTTTTGTGTGTGTGTGTGTGTGTGTGTGTGTGTGTGTGTGTGTGCGTGCGTGCGTGCGCGCATCAGTTTGTTAGTCTAGAATAGGGCATGAAGAGACATTTATTTCTAATGATAATAACAATAATTGAATACAACAGACAAAACTTCCAGCAAAGATGAGTATTTAAGACAAAGACGGAGCATTTGCAGTCCCAGAGCGTGTCCTGATTCATCTACTTCTCGGCCTACAGAGCCCCAAAGATACACATTTATTGATTCTCCTTTGCATATAAATAGAGCGATCGTCATTTATGACAAGGCCGCCTGTTTAGTTATTGTTGCCCCGCAGCGGCCCTCCTGACGTCTCGCTTTCTATTCCTGACCAGGGACAATTTTGGCTTCATCACGTACCGCTACACTTGTGACGCCTTCGCCGCCCTTGAGAACGGACACACCTTACGCAGGTCAAACGAGCCCCAGTTCGAGCTGTGCTTTGGCGGACAGAAGCAGTTCTGCAAATCACATTACACAGACTTGGGTAAGTGCAGCTTTGTTGTTCTCTGCATCAGCCCCCCCGCAGTCAGGCAGTATATTCGCGTTGCTCTGAGGACTGTCGGAGAAAAGAGGGGAGGAGGAAAGCGGGAGGGGGAATAAAACAGCAATAAAAAAATAAAAAAAGAGGCTTGAGTAATGCCTCCAGATCAAAAGAAACCCATCTCGGTGCTGGTGCAGCCTTGAATGTGTCCACCAGGCATTTGTGGCTCAAAAGGGCAAAGAGAGTTCAGAGGTCAGCCCGTGAGCACTCAGAGAATAGAGCTCCATTTCCTCCCCGCTGCTTGTATCTTCAGGAAAACGAGGCAGACTCCATTACTCATACGGACATGGGACGCTCGTCTCGGCCGTGGTGATATGAAAAAGCAAGACATTAGGGAGAACGATAGCACTTGAGAGCACGTGTGCAGCTGTGCATACGGTGTGTTCTCCTGTGCTGCGTGGGTGTGGGAATCACTTTGAGAGGCGAGGATGGAAAATTACGAGGAGGAAGACGGCGCTAGAACAAAGACGAGAGAGGAGGCGAGGTGAGGTAGAAGAAGGTGGGAGCAAGGTTAAGTCCCGGCAAACCCTCCTCCCTCTCGGGCGAGGTTCCCATCTGTCGCCAGCTGTTGCGGCTCTGAAATGTGGTGGAGCCTTGATGTGGCACGTAGGGGTCATTTGCATAGAGGGAGGGTCCGCAGCGTGCGTACGTACTGGGTTTGTCGGGAGTCGGGGGATCATGGAAGGCTGGAGCGGAGCAGAATTCATTTAGCGATTTCATAGAGTAAAGGTGCACATATGTAGCCGATGCGTGCACAGCTTCTATATTGGTCAGATACCAAATCCCAGATAGAATACTCTGCTCAAATGTAAGCTGAAGGCTGGATGACGCATTTGATAAATAATGCAGGCGATCTGTGAAATCAAGGCTTTTTCCTCTGGCAAGATTCCCTCTTTTTGACATGTGGATAAAAGAGGGTATTCTAGGATTCTTTTCTTCTGCAGAGGTGGCAATAATTGAGCAGCCATATTGAAAGTGAAGCGAGACGGGCCTCGTTATGTTAAGCGTGGCACAGCCACAAAAGATCGTCTCCCCCATTACGCGACATATCAGATATAAGACACATATTGACGTGTAGAATGTGGGGTCAAGAATGTTGTAAGGCTTCAACCACACCGGGGTCAACAGGTCACTTGAGAGAAAATGAGCACTTTCCCTCGATAGATGAAGCCGTTACTATACATTCTCAAAACTCATGCTCCGAGCCATCTTCTTTTTAAGGGCAAACACGATGAGGGATTGAAAGCGCGGAGAAACGGTTGCTAATCCCAAAGCCTCGAGGACAGACATTATGCCGAGATTGACTAATCAGTCTAGCGGAATGGAAAGGGCCTTCGTTGGACCCCCTCTTTGTCAGGAACTGGCTATTTCGGTCGTCCCCACACTGATAGCGCGGGATAAAGAGATTGAGAGGACGGGAGGATCTTATAATAGTGTGGTATCCAAACCTCTCCCCGTCTTCTCAATCTCGTTGCCTCTTGCCTCCTCCTTTTTTTTTTGTTTTCTGAGACATGTCCATTAGTTTTAAGTAGAGCGCCAGGAGATTTTTCATCCCTCAAGGTGCGCAGTGTGACGCAATCTAGCCCTCGGCCGTTGCATTAGATCACGACTGGCGTCTCCTAGCTGCCATGGTCATTCCCATTTCTCAGAGCGCTCCGAGTGTGCTGCTGGGCCCTTTGGGGGGCCCATTTGTGAAGCTGTCTGTTGGCAGAGATAAGATACTCTTTATGTATTATCAGGTTGATCAGGAAAAATAGCACAAGGATACACTTTCACATCTGTGGCCCCTGACTCGAAAGAAATACTCCCACTACATGAATTCCTTGGTAGTAAAATAGGTTGCTACTGTACATAATTACAGTTGCGTGCGTTATCCTTCTTTTTTTTCATGTCGCTCATGTGTCTCTGGGAATTTGGCAGAACGACACAAAATGTAGCCAAAGACAGGAAACATTCAGAGAGCAGTCAGTTCCCTTACGAAACCACATTTAAATTCACTGGATACTGATTTTTATTTGGAATTTTCACCGAGATCTATGAATTATTCTAAAAAACAATCCTTGATCCGCACCCAAATTCAATGGCTTCTTCTTTGGGTCGCTCCCCACAGTGTTTGCATAATCCTGCTAACTTGAAAAAACGAATGCAGACGAAAAACATAACCGTGAGCTCTGACCAGAGAGTCTCATTGGAACACAAAGACGAATCTCTGCTTTTTTTTATGTGCATTTTCAAACAATCATGTCTCTAACCACGATCCCGCTCTTCCTCCCCCGCAGACTCCCACTCGGACGACTTTGATCCAGCCTCCACGAAAAGCAAGTACGACTCCATGGATTTTGACAGCTTGCTGAGGGAGGCCCAGCGCAGCCTGAGAAGGTAACCAGTGCAGTGGCACCTGAGAGGGACGTCCTATACCTCACTGTTGTCTCTCGCTCCTTTGACGACGAGACTACCAGAAGTTTTACACTCTATGTCATAGAGTATATAAGAGTTAAGTCTATAGACCTATATCAATATAAATGAATATATCAAAAATAAAGTTTACATGAACATAGCTGCTGAAGAGCGGGGGGTGGGGTGGGGGGGGGAGAGACATTGCATTGTGGGAAAAGCCAGTGATCCCTCAGAACCCGGTGCACTTGTTCGGTGCACTCTACTGCTGTACAACCATCAGTGGACAAAGAAGAAGATGAAGCTACTTTTTTTCTCCAAGTACTACAATACCCACAATTCTTTGGGGGTGAAGACATGCAGCTTGTTCAGCCAGATTTGTTTTTTCTTCAAATTTTTTTATTAGTTTTTTTGCTGTTGATTTTTTTTTCTTTCTTCTAAATCTGGTGTTTGGATCTGGTGTTACATTACAAACAAAGAGTAAAGGGAATTGTATCTTGGAGGTGAGATTCTCAAGGCAACACTGTCGTCTACATTTTAAGGAGAAATGTAGCCGTGTATTTACAAAATGCTCTAAAAAGGAATATTTTTATTTTCTGTACATATGGGATAAAGTTCTTTATTTGTTACAGCTATGCACTGTAAAACGCAGCCTTTTTTAAAGACGAGGAGAACATTTCTTAATTCAGAATGTCGATCTGTAGTAGTTACAATACTGTAAAACATATTGTACGCCTACATGACGTTTAGAAGACATGATATGATTGTAAAAAAAAAAAAAAGAAGAAGAACCAGATGTGTCCAGTTGCTCATTTTGAGGGAGCATGTGAACAAACGTCCTTTTTTAAGTTATTTTGTTGGGCAAAAACAGTCAACCATGTATAGTTTTCTCTGTTTATAAAGTTTCTCAATCAGTGTTTTTGCTTATACAACCAGTGTAAAATGCATTTTTAACGTGTTTTTCATGATTGTAAAAAAGGTACCCCATTTTTTTATTAATGATTTCTGAAGCAATCAGTATATATATATAGATATATATATATATATAGAGAGAGATATATATCTGGGTTTGATTTCCTTGCTTTGTATGGTTTTTGTTTTGATTACCTTCACTGACAGAGAACACTGCATTCAAATCTTTTCAATCATTACAAGACACATATTTATCTATTTATTTTAATATTAGAATCAACTAAAAAACAAATATTTATGGGCTCCATCTCACGTGGCGCACCTCATGAGATTTATTTGCTATTTATTCTGTCCGTTGATTTGTGTTATTTAATGTGTTAATCACTAGACAGGGTGTACAATAAATGCTTTGGTGGGGGATAATACGACCTTCTATGCCTTTCCGAAACAATCAGAACATTCAGCGAATCACTCCGGCAGCCAGCCCCTCATCGTTTTCAGTGATTTCTGTCGCCGCTGTCAGTCAGAGCTGCAGCGCGTCGCCGGTTTTCCTTTTTACACACTCGAGAAGCAGAACATGAAGCAATAAAAATGATTTTGCAGGAATTTTCTTGTACCGCTCCTAAACACTTTGTTGTCATCGCTCCACTCATGCTTGATTATGTGAATGCCAAACAAAAGTTTACAATTTCCTTTTCCTGAATTTTTTAAGATCTTGTATTTGATGTACAAAATACATATACATATATACATATATATGTGTATATATATATATATATATATATATAATGATGCTACTAATATTATTCACAATAATTACAAGATAATTAATAATAACAATGATAATAATATAAATGAAAGAAAAAAAAACTATATAAAAAGCAATAATTTATTTTTCAAAGTTGTATTTTACCTCCTATTGTTGTGTGATTTTTGGACGTGACCCATTACCCAGTCGCTGGTAGCTATAGGACAATGCCATTCCGGTATCTCGCCATTTTGTCACCGTGACCTCGCCGCGTGCAGTAAACACTTGAATGTCCCCGCCCACTCCCACCACCACCTCCCCCTCGCTCTCCCCTTTAAGATGTAGCTGAGTCTATGTGATTGTAATGCACGCATTACCTTGTGACACCTGTGCAAACGTGACCGACTCTTAACTCTCCGCCGTGTGTGTGTGACAAAAAAAACAAAAACGTGTGGAGTTGAAACTGTTTGTTGTGTAGTGCATGGCTATTACAGGAGGACGGTCGGCGCCGCAGCGTACACGCCACTTTGGGTATCTGCCTCTCAGCTGTCTTAGCTGGCAGATTTTAAATGACATTCTATAAGCCTAGGGAAAACTACTCAACGACGTATCGCATGCCGTGCCACTTTTCCACTTCCCACCACCTCCGCCGCCAACGTGGCCCGCCCCGCACTCACAGTCCAGATATCACATCGCCGTCGACATGACATAAAAGGTAACCTTGCGGCTTCTGGTTCAATTAATATCCTGTTTCGAGCGCGCGCCAAGTAACGACAGAGGAGGCTTCCATCACAGGAAGGCCAAAAAAAATGATCACAGGCTTCCTTTCATGGGGTTTGACTGTGGAGACAAGAAGCGGCTAATTTTTATGATGCAACGAGGAAAAAAATTGGTCAAAAGGAAGAAGGATATGAAAACAGAAAACCCTTCACCTGTGTTTCCAGACATTGTTTTTACTTTCTTGCTGTCTGTATAGCGTTTGGGTAATGGTGTCGTGTCCCATTTGATAGATGTGGCTTTAATCATTGTAATAAAAAAAAAAAAAAGCTTTGTAAATTGCCTAGAGTAGCAATATATTATAACACCTTATGGTTCAAATTTCAACTGTGGCGGACTTTTTAATAATGTGACCTACTGAGGACTTTGCCACTGCTTTGTTGAGTAATCATGTTTCTTTTGGAAGGACAATATGTGTATGAGCAAATGTATCTATGTACGTCTGAGTTTGTGTTTTTCGGCCAGTGTGTGTGTGTGTGTGCGAGCGCGTGAGTGTGTGTGTGTGTGTGGGGGAGTCGTTGTGGGTTGTTACCTGTTTGTGTCCTATCCACGTTGCCTTCTGCCAAGTCCTTACCAATGCCTTTGTGGTTCTACCTATTGTACGACTTTCTTGTGAATTTTATTTTTTATGTGCAATTCTCATCAGCCTCACCATGCCAATAAAGGGAAATGTGTTTGAAACAAAAAAATATTTTTGGTGCCTTCCCTATTAACTTCCTCTCCCTGTGTGATGACTGTCCCTTAATCAAGCGCTGTTGCACCACTTTCGCTCGCTGCTGTGAAACGATTATTTGCGCTCATTGCTATCAAGAAGTGTTTTAAGAAAAAGAAGAAATTCGGGAATGTTCTGACAACAATGCATGTTGTTAGTCTGGATCCCACAATAAATCCGTCCCCCCTAGCCCCTGCACGTCTGTATCAAAGTGTCGAGTGAAGGCTGACGGACGCGGGAGGAGCGACACGAGCCCGTCCTCGCCACATCTGTCTCTCTCTCTGAAGTCCCCCCCCCCCTGCTAATAAAGAAACTGGGCTTAATTCAGGGCAGCTTCCCCTCTTTGATATTCATATCACCTGGGAGAGAACACTAGTCTTTGTCTGTGTCCACAACTTGACTCCACACCATGAGTCTGCAAGTTAATTAAAAAGTTGGGGGGAACAATTTCATTAGCACAATGGAGAGCCATAGTGAGTTGATGGCGTGCTTGATATTCAGTGGGGCTTCATTATGACTATAACAGCCCCCTCTTTTTTCCCTTTAACACACTTACACACACACACACACACATCCTAGCCTCAGAGCTGGAATCACACCAGGAGCTCCGACCGTACTCCCTTTTTTTTTTTCACTGGCGCAAAGAGAAATATGGGAAGAATGTGCATTAAACTTTAAGGTTGGGGGTCTGATTGTGTTTTTTATTAAGGCCGCTGTTTAGCCCCGGAGAAGAGAGCGGCTGGCTTTCATTTCGGCATGGCTGCCGCATTACAGCGGGAGGTCTCCTTCTGCTTGCCCTTTCCACAGAATGAAACTGTCCCTGGAAATCTCCCCCTCCGCTCCCTGTCGGCTTTTTTTCCCTCTCTCACCCACCTCTCTCTTTCCATCACGATAGGATTGCTTTTTTATTTTTTTTTTTATCTGTTATGTGTCTTTTTTATTATTAACCAGCAGATAAGCAGCTATCTCCACTCCAGTTAGAAGTAAGTGGTAGCCTTGGAGATAATGGGGTTTGATGGGGCCGGGCTCTCTGTGGGACAAACACAGAGTCGCTTACAGCTCTGTATTTTATTTGGCATCTAGCAGCGGCGGCTGCTGAATTCCCGAACACGCCACTCGACCATTCGGGCCTTTTAGCTTTTTTTCAATGATGTGGCGAGAACGTGCAAATAGTTTTTCCGTATTTTTGGTGGCTTGAAACTCGAAAGTGAAATCCTGCAAAATGTCATCCTGACGGTTCTGCCTGTCTTGGTATCATGGAAGCAGGTCGGGGTGTGGTGAAAGAAGCAGCCTCGGATAATAAGATTAGATTACCTGAGACTAGTTAATTAAAGTCTATGGGGTGGAACATGAGCGATCCTTCCGGTAATTCACTGTAAAGAGGACTTTTAGATTCCCAGCGTTGTGTTAAGAGAACAAATTTCCCTTCTGTATCAATGAAGTAACGACTGACAGTGAGGGAACAACATTTATCTCCTCTTCTATCCAATAATTAAAGTTTGGTGACACTGATTATCTCTGACTACGAGGCTGGCAGACAGAATAAAAACAAGATTATAGTGGTGCCAGAGATGGAGGATTATAGGGAGCGGCTGGTGAGGACAAAATAACACGAAAGAAGTGATGCTGCGGTGTCTCCGAGTTCTCTTTTTATTTTATTTATTTCTTGCCTCCAGTGTCCCTTCAAGGTTTCTCTTTGCTCAAACTCCTTTT
This sequence comes from Hippoglossus stenolepis, assembly GCF_022539355.2. Classification (NCBI taxonomy): domain Eukaryota; kingdom Metazoa; phylum Chordata; class Actinopteri; order Pleuronectiformes; family Pleuronectidae; genus Hippoglossus; species Hippoglossus stenolepis. The sequence goes on along the minus strand of NC_061505.1, from coordinate 8,711,500 downwards.
CCACTTTCTGTCTCTCTTGCCCGCTTTCTCGCTGTCCCCTATCTTATTTTTATTTTTAGAACGATTCCATAAAAGCTTTGTGCGCAACCCTAATCTGTTGCCAGGCAGACGTCAGCGCTCCCGGAGTGCTGAGGCGAAAGCAACGAGACTTTGCTGGAACTGGTGGGAGAAGCATCATGATATCATGGCTGCCGTAGCTTCGGGGGGGGTGGGGGGAAGACGCACCAATCAGACCGCATGTACAAGCCGAGGATGATCTGTTCGGTCACGTGGCCCGTGGCGTAATGTCGGCCACGTGACCCGATGGCTCTCATTTGATCGTAAGAAAACATTTCCTGTGGCAGTTTCTGGACCCGTCATCTCGCATGAAACGGCATTTTTGTCCCGAACATGAGGGCAGAACAACCCACGACATGTTGCTTGGCTTCCATTTATCGAAATGCTTCTTTGTTGGCACTTTTGTTTTGGTCCCCCCCCCCCAACACAAGTCCTCTATCGTATGCCACCTTATGGGGAAAGATAATGACAGTGCTATTAAAATCACAGTCTCCCTATCCGGCATTCTAGTTTCAGCAGTTTCTGCTGTTAAAGAGTAATGAGGAACAGAAGGACAGTATTCCTCCCCCCCCCAAACTATCAACTTTGGGGACTGAACGTATTCTTCGCTAGATAATTAATGGCTACAGACAAATGGTGGTTGATTGAGCGACTCATCCCTCTATTTTCAATCACCATCTGCTGTGTGTTGCTGGCAAAAAACAATGTTAATTACCTCGAGTGTGCCCAAGACGTGGCGTATTAATTAGAACAACAAAAAAGGGAAACCTAAAAGATTCCACTGTTAGTGTCTGTAATGATGTGTGTGTGTCTGCTGTGTGTTCATATAGATTTTGTTGATGGATTAGTGTAAGAACGAGATCCAGAAGGCAATCATTTGGTAATTTGGCCTTTTGATCATTCGCTAACGGAGCCACGTCGCCCTGATGCACTCGCGTTCACCTGCTTCCTGTGCCTGGAGGCCGCGGCGGGCCTTTGAGATCGCAGGGGGCCGGCGGCTCTCGCACACGAGGGGCCTCGGAGGAAGGATGTGTCTTCACCGTGACCGCAGGACAGCGAGCCGACAGACAGCGTTAAGGTTACGGATGCAGACGCCTGGTTTTTTTTTTCCCTGTAAGAGCACCTGAACAAAGACGGAGGACAGAGAGAGGGAAATGAGACGAAGTGGGATTGACTCGACGTGACAAGGCTGCAGTGGCGCCCAAAACGATCCGTGTCCCCGCTACCACACTGCAAGCGTTCAGGTGGTGAGAGTGCGTCCTGATAGGCCCGGGCATCAGGGCGCCATTCGCAACGAGCTGCTGCAGAGAGCCACGTGTAAATGTGATGATGTGAGCAACATATCGTCGGTAATTATTCGGCAATCATGGAGTAGCATCAATAACAATTAGCATAATTTCCATGACTTCAGTGCTTAATGACTGTATTCAAAGTACTGACAAATCAAATATGCCTGTTTCCTTCATACAAATAAGTCATTTACAGGCAGTTTGAGAGATTTGATTAAAACACCAAGTACTGCAGATAAAAGTAGAACGAAACCTGGATTATAAAATGACTTAAGCATCAGTTTACACGGAAGAAAACACCTCATCACCAAAACCTTCATTAGATCAATGGGAGTAAAATGTTTTTGCTTGTTACCCTTTTAAGCAGTTTATGAATTATTTCCTAATCTCCGATATATATTCATAAAATAAATGTCGTTGAGGCCTTAAGGCTCATTTCGGCTGCAGTTACGTACGAAAAGTGATGCGTCCGTTTCAAACATTGTAAGCGTCAGTGCCGACAAACTTAAAGCAATATCCTGTAGAGGGCAGCACAGAGTCGAGTATTTCCAAAAACAACAAATATGGCGATGGTAGTGATGGTTGTGATAATGAGCCTCTTAAGAAAAGTAATCCGCCATCGTTGAAATTTGTTCCTTGTGTCTTATAGTCATCTCGCTTGAACTATTGGCTACACTGCCCCCACATGATTCCCATTGGTACTGCGCCATTACATCTGTATTCGTAAGCCTTTAGCAAACACGGACAAAATCAATAGGGTATAGACAGAAGGCTCCTTTCATTTCTGTATCTAACATTGAGCATAAATGAGCCTGTAGGAGATAAAACTATTTTACAGGAACATAAATTTGATAATTTGAAATTTAGAAAAATATAGGGACATATTTGGATGAGTTTGGGTTGCAAAATCGTTTTATTCTTATTTCCCATCCCCCAAGTCAACCCTGGACCTCTTCAATTAACCTTGTGTGCACTTGTGCGGGTCCTAGTCCCCAGTTTGGCAACCACTGCTTTAGAAAAGATGAAAGGCTAGCTATCTAGTTTTTATTCTTGTTATTTAAACTGTCCTCTGCTAGTTTGATCTGGTCTTCATAATGGCTCCATTCAAGCATCCCTGACAAGATGGCTTGGAAAGAGAGAACAGCTGAGTGCTCTCTCTCCCTTACTATTCTTTCTCAGTGTCTCTTCCCTTCTCTCTCTCTCTCTCTTATCTCCTCCTTGTATTTTTTTTCTTTAGCAGAGTGGCCTTGGCGGATCGCAGAGTTGTGTCTAAATCTAGTTCCCAGCTACTTTGCCTCCACGCAATCGCACTTACTCCGACACAAGCAGCGAACAAGAGCATCGCTCCCTCTTTCTCAGACCCCGGTTTGAACCCATGTATCAGACGGCAAGCTGTCACAACACGGCGGAATGGCCACATGGACAGTTATTGTTTGTTTGCACTATTTATGTCAATGTACAGTCTGCGGCAAATGGCACCGTAATGCAATCACTCATCCTTGCCATCCCGCTCTCCTGTCCATTAGGCTAATGATAGTCTCCAAGCGTCCCGGGTTCCCTGGCTCTTGAAGTCATGAGGGTGAGGAGAAAGGGAGGCCGCTGCATGATTTGGAGGGTTGTGGTTGAATTCCAGTGTGCCTTGCACTGCCCTTGAGCAAGAAGATGGAATTCCTTGCATTTCCAAAGAGGTGACTGTGTGACTGTTTGAACAAACCAACATACGGTGTGTGACTGGACAGCAGCAGGAGATCAATTAAGTATCAAAAGAAGAGGATGGAGTCTGTGCTCCTTATCGTTGTAGAGCACAGATACACACTTAGTTACATAAACACATGTAAATACGCCAGCTTCTCTGAAAACACTCCATCTCGAAAAATGATGAGTCTCTTCATCAATCGCAACAGAAACAGAAGCAGGGCAGTGATATGTGATGACCCCTCCCACTCTGCTTGTACGTTAATATGGTGTAATTGAAAAAAAAATGTTTTGCTACATGAGTTGCTGACCTCATCACCTATAAACCGAATCATATCATTTGAAAATCAGCTCGTAAAAGTAGCTCCTAATGTGAACAAAAAAAATGTGTCTCTCGCAAACTGCATGTCCATCTCTCACAAGCGCGTCACACCAAGGATGCTGGAAGTGAAGGGATGCTGAGATGGCTGCAGCATCCTAGTGGTGAGTGGCTGTAACTGCAAGGGAAAACAAAGTGTGCTGTAGGCTGTGCACTGACAATTCTAATAAAGTTTCCTGGACAGAATCGTATGCACAGAATGACAGAAAAGTTGTTTATAGTTCATACAGAGGAAACATTAGGAAACATTACATAGAAGAAAACCTTGTATAAATGATTGTCAGGGGGTTGAAATAACTTGTATGTTTGTATTTAGTTGTGCTGATGATTTTGTGAAGTGTAATTTGTATGTGTGATGTTTATTGTGACTCTTGACTGGACAGATGTGAAAGAGAAGAAATCACATGATCCTGTGAGGATTCAGTTCTGGGTCGTGTCATTAGAATAAAACTGCTGTTCGGTTGTTTTTAGATTTTCACGTGGGTGTGTCCAGGTGCAGAGTGTAGTTTTTATAGATGTTTCCTATGATAAAGGAGGTAAGTGAGGAAGCATTGAAAGGAAGGTTCCGAAAGCAAAATGAACCATTTGAATGCAGCCTTTGTTTGTGTGTTTTTTCTTCTTCTTCCTGTTTAGGAGGAAGTGGGGGTCAGCCACACCTGAACCCATTTCTCCTGATTGCTGTAAAAGATGGCTGGAGCCCTCGGTTGTTTCTCTTTCTTCTACTCAGACGACAGGTTGTGTTTTGTTTTATTACATTTCTGGAGAAGTTACTGTTGGTTAAATTAATTGAATTCACCTTGATTTACCTTAAATTATATGTGTGGTCTCCCCTGTTTTGTCATGAGGCAGCACCGTGGACTGTAATCACACACTGGTGCTTTGCTATATAAATATATATATATATATATATATATATATAAATGCTAACATGCAGATGTAAAGCAGGTATAATAGCTTGATGAAAAGAGGTCAAATAAATACAAAGTATAATCTGTATAAAACATTTTAAAAATTAGATTAAATAGAAAAAAAGAATAAAATGAAACAGTGTAAAATAATGGGGAAAAAAAGAATACCATGCAATGACGGTTTGACTTTATGAAATAGTTAAACACACTCAATCTTGTGATGCTAATCTATTTATTAGAGGAGAAGATACTGTTTTCGCTTAAGGGAGATAGTGACCTGTTGGTGGCGCTGCAGGGAAATGTGAGGGTTCATCATCTGGGTACCTTGAATGTCTGCACCAGATTCCATGGCAGTCCATCCAGTTCTTATATTTATATTTGCAGAGTGGATCAAAGTTGTGTGACCACCTGACAAACCAAACATTCCCAATGATATCCTCATAGTTACTCTTGATAATCACTCGTATGCTGTAACCAGTGTTCGGCTGCCGAGGACAGCTTGGAAACATTTCAAATAAATTCAGATGATGTGTTCGAGAACACAGACTTATTGTAGTAAAGGTCCCATGTCTGACGTACAATGTGAAAAAGGAAGAATGACCAGTGTGATGAGTCTCTGATTCGCTGCTCTACATAAATAGCATCAAATCAAGGCGATGTCCTGTCAAATTAATTACTCATTATCACCATTTATCCAGTTAATCCTTATTTTCTGGGCACCATTGCATCTCAAATGTCAGTGTTATCCCCAAGCATTACAGATACATTTTGCAATGGAACTTTCCTCTGTGTTCGACGCTGTCAGAAATTTCTGTCCAAATCGTCCTGACTAAAGTGCATTAAAATGCACGGACAGTCGAGCTATAATTACCAGGCAAAAATACCCCGTGCCTTAATCCACATGGTAATAACGCAATTAAAGTGGTGTTTCTTGGACTTGGTAATCTTCTGTGACAAGGCTTACAATTCAATTAACCTCGTTTTACCACTTTGTTTCAACTTCCTGTGAGGCTAATTTGCTTTAAACTTACTTCACTTGCTGTAATTATGCCTTAAGAAACATCCAATTCTCAATTATCAGTTATTTATGTCAGTAAAAACGCTGATTTCCAGTGGATGGGCTCTGCTCTTATCCAGCAGGATGCCTGAGAGGAAATTCCACAAGTCTGGCTCCTAACATAATCATAGCTTTGTCATTTTGTATAATATTGGCCTGGTTTTATTGATCGCCACTGATGTGCTTGACTTGTTGCGCCCATACATAGTGACCTGAAATGCTGCAGTGCTGCACAGCCGCTGCATTGCATTCACAAAACGATGCTCGGTCGACTTGAATAAGGAGAGTAATGTTTTCAGTGTAGAAATACGATACGATCTTCTACTTTTTCTTTTACTCCTATTGTCTGCTTTGTAAATTTGGGTGCACACATGACGGCGCGAGTTTCAGCCTGATACAATTTACGATAATCTCATAGTACAACCGGAGCTGCACTCCTCCTGACATCCACCAAAGCCAGCCACGGATCTAACCCATTTAATCACTCCTTTCTTGTTCTGTTTCTAAGCTCATGCTGGCCGTGACATATTGAGCCGGCAAACTTTCCATGTTCTCTCAGAGAAGGTCATTGGGCCAGGCCCAATCTAGCCTCTGAAACTGAGCCAAGATTTCCACTGCTGTCGTTCAGATTAGTATTAGACGTGAGCGCCTTTCCTAAGCAAATCAGACAGTGTGAAGGACAGAGCCATTCTTCCATTCAAGCACGCCTGCTTCTTGTTAAAGAGAGACAGGGCAATAAGTTGTAGGACAAAGAGAAGTTTGTGGGAAGTCTTCACATTTCGTGAAAGCTTATTTTTAAATGTGACAAGCCGGTTTGTCATGTTAGTCGAAAGGCAATTGAATTAAACACAGGAGCTGCCTATGGACATAATGCACGTGTCAGGGAGTGAAAAGTGGCGTTCTTATAGTTTGGAGTAATTTGTCTTTGTGAGAATGCAAACAAAGCTTTTAATGTTGAATCAGTCCGAGGAATTGTGGTCACGTGCTGCTCCTGAGTCGTTTGTTTTCCATCAATGAGAGCCGGTTGAGGACAATTTCACGGCGGACTATAGCACAATCAGATGCAGGGATTTTCCTGGCCGACACTGGTGCAGCCAGGCACACACACAGAACTGAATGCTGACACATGATACAAGGGCAACAGGATGTAACATTCCACCCCCTGCTAAAGGACATCAGGGGACACACGGCGTCCTGTACAGATACGTGAGAGCGGCATGCCGTGTCTTCTCCACGAATTTGACACCATTTTTTTATATAAGGGCGACATACTGTAATTCAAGAGTTTTGCTCAATGCCGAGTGAGCGGGAACGAATTTGGTGGGTGGATTGGTATCGATTCAGCTCCGCAGCACTTGGAAGGACAAACTTGCACCTGGACTCATTCAGTGTTGATTGGAGAGTGGCGGCGTGCCCACATGCACACAACACAGCTGACGGGACCCACTTCTGCAGAGGGGAAGTTAGCAATCAAAAACTTCTCGACTTGTGGCTCGATGCTTTATTTCTTCGTGATTTCATATTTAACTTGCAAACATCCAGAAGCGCGATATGTCTCGTATGTCTCGACACACGTTTAGTCGACATCCAAGCAAGAGGCCACGACGTGATCCAACACCGTTAAGTAGGTTGAGTGTTTATGTGATTTTTCCCACAGTCTCACAAAGGTCACACTTTGTTTTCGCAGATTTGTGCGACTTAATTGGACGTTATTCAAGTCTCCTGTTGTTTGTTTGGTCTTGAATTACTGTTTCCCCCTGATTTGACTCGGGGGTTTTCAAAAGCCTCCTTATGTATTTGCTCTCGCCTTGTTATTACACCCTCAAGCTTTTAAATCCGAAGCAGTAAAAAAGAGTGAGGACAAACATTTGGCTTGCAGTGTTTCAGTGAGACGAGTTAAACACCATTCAAGATGTCTTTATTGTCGCTGTACCTGAACCATGAGGGAAAGTTTGGATCAATATAAGCCATATGTCTGTTCATATAAAGTTCTCGTCATAACCTACAGGGTAGAAAACAAATTAAGGCGTATAAACTTTTTTTCCCCTACATAAGCCACTGCCTTCAAACAGCTCTTAAACAACAATTATTCTTTTCTCTCCTGCTCTCCCTGTCCGACTCCCATTTTTAGATCCCTTGTCTGCTGAGTTGTTGGCATGCCGACTGGATGCTTCAGTTTTGGGATTATGTCAACGCCCTCAGCAGATGCTATTGCATTACATAAAGAGATATGCCATGCTGGAGAGCCTCCACTCACTCCTAATGCGTGCACTCTGGCCACGGGCAACGACTTCACATCCAGTCCCATCACTGACATGGCAAACAAGGATTCTGGGAGCGTTCCCAAAGCTGTTTTGCATTACTTGTCAAAGGTAAAGTCGGACTGTGTTACTTGATACCTGACAAACTCAAAGGGGGAAAGAAAAAAAAAAAAAAAAGCTTTGATATACTGTATATCACCGTATCAGGAGCTTCGGGCAAACACGTTAACGAGCTGATTCTTTAAATGTTCTTAATACGCGTCACATTTTTTAGCAGTTTCTATTCTAAGTTGGAGCTCCGTGCGTGCTTGTACTGCAGACTGTGACTGTCAGTTCACCCGTCTGAGGCTCAGTGCAGCTTTGGGAGCTCTTAACTCTCTTGTCTTTTTTTTTTTCCCAAACAACTAAATAAGTTGGCGGGTCATACGAGGACCAGGGCTTCGTAGCTTTCGGCCTTTCCCGACTTGTTTGAGGTCGTCAGGACGCTGGTCGTCATCCACCGTGATACAGTGCACCGGATGAACCAGTCAAATGTCACACCTGACGCCCGTTTTCCCTCCTGACGCCCGACGTTTGACAGCTGATATGGTGAAGCCTCAGCTGACATTAGAGAAAAGGTTGAAATCTTTATTGTAAGATATCAACTCTTTGCTTCCACAGACAGAATGAACAGTAGCACCAAAAAGGGACTCGCAATTTATACTAAAGAGTTAAACTTTTCTTACCGGCTTTGTATGAACTCTGGAAAATGTTGTCACAGTTTGTCACGTGCACTGTCCTGTACATCGGAATCTCTTCAGGGACAGTGTGAACAGAAGGAACATTAGCAGCTACTAATTACTCTTTAAATGTGGGCTACATATGGACGCGTAATTGTTTGCAAAGAGACTTGTAATGTAAACTTAATACTTTGAGAACAAAGCTGTAAATGTATATTATGACTGTTAAAGGCTAATTTATGCTGTCTTTGTGTTTGAAAACTATTATGTCCTTTTTAAAAGAATGGAACCAATCACTGCCCACATACTTCTGTGCGTCTTCTATGATGAGTTTGAAGCAATGCATCCACTAGGGGGCGACACAGAGTTGAGACTTTTGGAACAGCAACCCCCCGTGGTCATGGTGGAAGAGGTTGAGATGACCGTTCCTCTTGAGAAAGAGTCTAAAGCAGATGTTTTGTCTCTCCTCAAAAACTTCTGCTGTCGTTGAAATGTCTTCGTCGTGTCTTATTAGCTCCACTGCCCCCTTGCGATTCCCAGTGGTACTGCTCCGTTTTGTCTGTTTTGTCCGTATCCTTAAGATTTCAGACGACGCATACAAATACGGACGAATGAACGTAGAATACACACAGAAGGCTCCGTCCGTTCCATATACATATCCAACGTGAGCGTAACTGAGCCTTAAGAGGTGTCAAAATTCACAAAGCACCTTTTGGCATCTTAGCATTTTCTTGCATAATTGCAAATAATGCTATGGCTGTGAAGTTGGAGTATAGTTTGTATTCTCCATGTTAGGGCACGTCCTGTTGAATTTGAACAGGTCATTACCAATAGAATAATAATGTTTTTCCCATGTTTGAACCGTTGCTCACACTCGCAGTATAATTCTGACTGTTCCACTGACTCCTAAAGCCCGGGTCTCTCCTGTGCTTTGTGTTTTTTTTTACGACAGGAACCGGGCGGAGCGGCTATTTTTACCTGAAGCCCACGAGTGAGCCCAACGCAAGGTGAAGCGGGAAAGGGGGAGCGGAATTTGGGCAACGTTTGGGAGTGTGAATCAGGTAACGTTAATCATCCGGACAGCAGACACATTAACTGTGCATGAAGCTGGGTCTCTGGACATCGCATGTGCTGTTCAAACACTGACAGAGTGTGTGTGAATCAGAGTTGCAGCCAGGAAGGGCACGGTGTGTCTCTGGGAGTAAGAGAGGACGTGCCGTTTGTGTGTTTGTGTGTGAGGACAGTGTGTCTACGCTGAGGTGATATACAATGCCCCTGACTTACTGTTGTAGATGAATTGCAGTTTGCTCAAAGCTGCCCCCCCACCCGAAGGAATAAACTGTGTATTCCAACTCACTTTTCGGGTTGGGAAAACACACTGATGAAAAAGGATGAGGCTACAGCGGCACACTCGGTCTTCGCGGCAGCCCAACCCCCCCCCCCTCGTCACACACTAACATCATTACAATTTCAGCCCCGGCGCCTTCTAACAAAAACTCTGCATATTTACAATGTGTGTGTGCATCCGCCATTGTCTTGTTAAAATTTTTACAATAGCTGCCGAGCCGAATGCAATATTGCGCCTTAATATGCCCCAGTATAATGCCTGTACAGATTTGGAGAGTGCTGATGTGGCACATTTGACAGTAGGAAGCATCTGAGTCGGGGGGGGGAAGCGACGCGTTCACCCCTGAGAGAGCGAGGGGCTCACCTTTTGTTATTATTTTCGGAGGCACCGATTCGTGCTGACCTACTTTGGGAGCAAGGATTGTTGAGGCACAGAGCGCCAATGCAAATGAAATCTGTTGCTTCCCGCCTGTTGGATTTCCAGGCACATGATGCAACTGGAGAAACAAAACAAAACACGGATGTCATATACTTATTGCAGTTTCATGGACACTGGCGTGTGTTTCTTATCTGCAAAATTTGAAGTTACTCCAGAATCTTTGTTATTCTGTAGTTTCTGTGGTGGTTTGCTCAGAGAGGTTGTTGAATCAGTGGCCTTGCATCAGTTTTGAATTCCTGACAGCAGCCGGCCTGGTTTACCTACAAAACCTCACATAAACCTGTTCAGCATTGCAAATGACAGTGATCACACCGCGACTTGAGCGTGACACTCCACCGGCTTGACAGGTGGCTGTCAAAAATACCTGTCATTCTGTCAGCCAACACAGCCCAGCCACTGCCATCAGCGCCGGGTTTTTTTTTTGTTGCTTTGCACGCGGTGGTTTGGTCTCGCTCACAGTTGTGCTGCGGCAAAGGAAGATAAGGATACTGTTTCTTTTTTTAAATTTCATGTCATTTTGATGGGAGCCACGTAGCGCTGGAGAGATTGTGTCCAATACTGCGACAAGTCTGCGATCAATACGAATCGCCAATACTTTCAGGGAAACTTTCTCTCTCTCTCTCTCTCTCTCTCTCTCTCTCTCTCTCTCTCTCTCTCTCTCTCCCTGTGTAAGTCCCTACACTTTTAAGGCTATTTTCACTTTTTTAAACCACTATTTCTGGTGCATTTTCAGAGAGAAAAGCAGCTAAAACCTTCACATCCAAGTGGGTTTCTTCTCACAGTCTGTATAACATGCACTGCACCGACTCTAAAATCTCTTCTACCCCCTTTTTTTTTTATATACATGCAAATGAAATTCCCTCTGAATTACTGTCGAGCTACAAGTACTTTTGCATGTGGGCGCTGTCACTATCTTTTATTGCACACTATAAATATAGACGCACTGTTAGCAAGTGGACTTTTTCTTTTCTTTTTTTCTTTTTGGCGGGGAGGAAAATCGGAAACCCGGAGTGTCGGCGGCGTCCCTGCAGGGAATGGTGTGCTCTAAATGTGGTGTGGCCTTTGTAGCCATGTGTGAAATATGATTTGGTGAAGGATGTCATTTGAAAGAGCCCGGTTCTGCAGTTATGACAGCCCCCCCAGCACACTCTTACACCGTCTCACTGTCTTCTCTGCTGCCTCTGTATCGCCGCATCACTATCTATCTATCCTTCACACATTCTCTCACACCTTTTTCTCTCTGCCCCCCCCCCCCTCGCCCACTCCTCACCTCCCAGTGGCTCTTTTTATTGGGCTGCTTTAAAGCCAGATGTTCCCGTGCTATGAAGATGAGGAGGAGGAAGGGGGGGGGGGCATCCAAAGACTTGTAGCCTAAGAGAAGCTAATACAACACACAATGGATTCACTTTCTGCCCCAGTCCCTCTCCCCGTTTCCTTCCGACTCCACATCTTCATTTTTTCACATCCTCCATTTTATTTTCCCGTTTCCCTCCCAAGATCTCACTCCACTCACTCACTCGCATTATACACTCACAACACACCCACATAAACAAACTAACTTTCTCTCCCTTCCTCCTCCTCTGCCTGTCATGTAGTGACCTAGTTTTAAGTTGAACCAACAGTCTGATTTGAATTGGGGGGGAAAAGAAGCTGTGGCTGTGATTCGGGGCCGCCTTCAATACCGACTGCACCGCACGCAGGAGATGAGAGGTGTGATCTCCGTGGCCTGGCCCTGTTTTCAAACCCAGATGATACTCCCTCAAAATCAGATTCCCACAACGACACACTGGCCTCTGTAATTGTCTGCACTTGAGCTGCAGTGGATTTCTCCTATGCTGAACTTTTGCACAGCGCAGGGGAATGAATAATTCTATTCTTATAACTGGAAACTATCTCGGGCGCACCGTGCATTTTTATTCACCCAGAATTTCCAAGTTGGAAATGTCAATTTGCCCGGCCCTCTCTCTCCCCTCGACTATAATCAACGGCGGCTCCTATTTTTGCAGATTATACAGACATCGGTGTAAAGAGAGGAATAAAAATTGCCGCCATGCTGAGTTTACGCCTGACAAACAACATCCACGCGGAGATCTGACACTGCAATTTGCACTTACACACAGAGGCAAATCCTAGCCTTATTCAGATACATTTCCAGTACAGGCCTATTTTGCAAATCAATCATGCAGCACAAAATAGTGGCGCAGAGGCTTATATTTTCCAACTGCCCAGAGTCGGAAAGCAGCAGCGAAAAAAAGAAAAGAAAAGAAGCTGAGATGTGGCAGGGTGTTTATGGAGAATATGAATGAAGGTAGCATGCAGCTTTTATGCCTCCTAATAAGCCCCCAAGGCTGGGGAACATTACGACACTACAGTTTTACAACCACTGATGGTCTGCTCAGAGATGTGCATTGTGCCTCTCTTGGGTGTGTGTGTGTGTGTGAGAGTGTGTGTCTGTGTGTGTGTGTGTGTGTGTGTGTGTGAGTCCTAAAAACAATCCCATGAATATCTGACCATGAATCAGGCTGCCAGATATCCTTTCACATGATACTTCTCACAAATGATAAGCTTGAGACAGAAACGTGTCTGTGTTAGTGCGTGTGCACGTTAATGCATGTGTGCACGTGTGTGTGTGTGTATGCATGCTTTTTGGGTTCATCACCACAAATGGATTAGGATCTGACAGGCATTCCAATGAGCTGCTACGGTGGCATGATGAAATCATTACCCCTCGCTACAAAATTTTGCTCACATTAAGCAGACGTCTCGCTGCTGATGCGTGCATGTGAATGAGGTTCCACGAGAACGTGAACCCTAATCATGTCGTGTCTCGGCGTCACATGAGGTTTTTATTTATTTATTTATTTTGTCCTGGGTGTTTGTAGGTCTGCAGTTGTCTCGTGCGTGCCTGGCATGGCGAGGGTGCAGTCCATCAGCGAGCCAACGAGGGGGAACTGACGCAAACGCACAAGAAAAGGCGGGGAAGTGATTTCTCTGACATAGATCTGAGATGAGGTTTGCAGCCATAACCAGGCGGCACTGTAGGAGCTAATTCAGAGTTATTGACATACGCTGGCTCTGTATCTTGTGTTGCATCACTGCAGCAGTTCATTTTTCATCTCCCTTCACTGGAGTGAAGTGTTGCACTGTCTAATTCTGACCATTTTATCTTTATGTTTGTATCGGGGGTGGATCCAGGGGGCGGGGCTAGGGGGGGCTCTGGCTCCAGCTGAAATCTAATTGGCCCCTGTCCTGCCAGTAGTAATTTTTTACTAGTCGCTCACTAATAATTCTAACAATAAATATGACAATTTGTTGAGAATTCCTTTTGAAGTAAACAATGTGCTTCAACAAGGAACAATTTTCTAAATATATTCAATAACATATGGCTTTGCTCAAAGCTACAGAGCGAACAGTAAACAAGGAAGGACTTAAATGTGCACCTTACTGACTCATGAATTATGCATTGATGTTGGACAAATAAACTCTCAGTGTAATGTCCCTGATATAGAAGAATCTTGGATCTGTCACGGATTTGGCTCCATCTCTGTATTTTGGAGTGTTTTGTGTGACCAGAGGCCAAATAAGAAGTGTTTTCACTGGGTCACACCCGACTGTGACACAGCTAATTCATCCAGGTCGTCCTCGTGAGGCAGGTGGAGCTGGAAGCTGAGCGGTTGCTGTTTGTGGTGAAGTGAGGAGCGCCGATTGTGGCCAGATTTGTTTTGTGCGAGTATGGATGTGACAAATATATCGTCTCTCATTAAGCAGATGCGCGTCCCCGTGAACTCTGACCAGTGTGTGAGCTCTTTGGTTCATGCACTTGCACAAAAACACATCTGTCCAAGAAGCATTTATTCGTCCAGTGTTGAGTTTCTGTCCTCTTGCAATGTGGATACTATATGTAAAAGGGCTGCATGTATTTCCTTCCACAATTCCTTCTACAGTCATGCAAATTTACTCAAAACTGACACATTTTATTGTGGTATCATTATTCTATTTCAATTGAAGCTGTGGATTTTATTTCCATATATACATTTATACAGGCAAAAAGTAATGTCACATTTCTATTAAGGAAAGCATTCATTCCTGTACTGATGCTGTAACTAGAAGTCAGAAGAGTAAGCAACAAAAGGGGCATTAGAAATACTCCTGGACTTGGAAAAATCCTTATCTAACCCGATTTGTATAGCTCGCACACTTCAAAGATGCTGAATACATTAGTTTTAGGGGCTGTTATTCAAATGTGTTGATCCCTTTAAGCCCTTCATAAGCATATTAATAGTATTTTGTCACACAAATGGCTTCCGGTCATTGAGGCATAATCAAACAATGAACTGCAGTGTGCCATCATAAACGGTTTAAAGCCAGGACAAAACAGTGTAATATTTATGTGTTGGAGCCATTGTTCTGTGTTGCATTATAGTACATGTCTTATTTTACTGTGTGTTGCTTATAAATGCCTAACTGTGGCCGTTAATGACAATCTTAAGTGTGTACGTGCGTTCTTTAGTGCAAAGTGAAAATACGGTGTTCCCTATTTTTTCTTTTGTAGTAACATTTGGCCACAGCGATATATAAAAGAACCATCTTGGGTTTTTTTTTTCCTCCTTCAGAGTAAATACTTTGATGTTTTTAAACTCACTGAATTGGAACCACTTTGATTTTAGGCACAAAACTCGCCCGCAGTACGATTATCATGCGGCAAAGCATATCTCCTCAGGATATCTGCTAAATCGGCACCCGGCAATTTTCCAGAAAGATTACACACAACGCATGCTACGAGACATCGGTTCAATCTGGGCAATTAGAACCTGAGCGTTGCCTCTTGCAGGATTCTATAAGTGAATCCAATATGTTTGCATTTTAATGTTTTTGGGGGAGTGCCACTTTGCAGGAGTTTCATTAAAAAGGCAACAATAGATTAACCGCACAGAGAGACCAATTTCTTAAAACATCCGTTTGCACTGTTTAGAATAACTGGATGTTGTTGTTGTTTGTGTGTGTGTGTGGGTGTGGGTGTGTGCATACATTCCCGGTTGTATGCACATGGTGTGTACAGCCTGAGAAAGATGGTTCAATCCTCTTGTTTGTGTGTGTACTCTGTGGTGTGCTGTGTTGAAATATGGATGGACGCTGCTGTGACGGTACCTAAAGAACCAGTGGGCCTCCACCACTGAAACCAGGGTTTCCGCCGGGTCTTAAAGTTCAATCATCTGAATTTCAAAAGGCCTTTAAAAGTCTCAAACAAGTTAAAATATGTCACACTAGATACTTAAATGCATTTAGATTAATTTCAAATTCACTTGTGTTGTGGTTTGAAATATTAACTTTCTAATGAGACAGACATTGGCACGCTGTAATAAAACTACAAACAAGACCAATGTGGAGCTGATAACTTCTCTCGGCTTGTCTGTGACAGAGAATATGTCTCTAATGTAGCTTATTGAGGGTTGTTCTCTACTCTTCTACTTCACCCTATGTTCAATTGTGGAGAAGTGTTCGTGATTCGCGATTTGGCTGCTACGCTGCTGCATGTATATTTGCTGGCGTGCAAAATTTGGGTTCGTGGGCAGCGAGGACGTAGAAGACTTGTTCAACTCGGTCCACAGACTGCCTGCGCGTTGCTAGCACGATGCCCCGCCCCCAAGGACTGCAAGGCGCTGCCGTGTACCCGTTTATTCAAGTTGTATTAACATTGAAGGTATTGAATGTCCAAATTGCACCAAATTCAATACCACACTTCCTTGGGCCCTTAGCAATACACATCCCGAGTACAAAGGTAATAAATTGAACGGCTCTAGAAAAATTCCATCCACAGACAGACAGACACAGATGGTGCCTGTTGGACGAGCTAGTGATGATTCAACATAGTAAATTACCGAGATTTAACATAGTAAATAACACAGGTAGAGGAGTTGGATCAAAACACAGTCACTCTGCTGTTCTGCAGCTCTGTTGACGTGGCAATAACTCGTTCATTCAGCTGCTACTGTTTATTTACCACGCGGTGCTGCACAGCGTTTGACACAGACATGTATCGTATATATTTCCACTAATGTACAAACACTCAGACAGCCACATTTCTGTCTTAATGCTTCCCAGAACATACCAGCCGATATATTCGATGGCTTTTACTAAATATATTTAGACTAGAGAGGATCGATGGAGGAGATCATTCCCATTCTGCTCCGATATGTAGACACAAATAGACCATTGATGGTATTGAGTGCCCTCAGGGCTCTGTGCTTGTGTTGCCTCGCTGTCGAGGTGATGCTGCTGCCGGAACGTATGGTGCTTATAGCCACTACCACTGTATCTGGCTCCCCTTCCCTGAGCTTTTTACATCTCATAATGCAAGGTTGAGCTTGTCTCGCAGAATATAAAACGCCGGGCTTAGAATAATGCCTGAGAAAGGCGGCGCGTGCCCTGTCAGAGACACCTTTCTTTGTAATGTGATTATGTCGGGAGATTTTTTTTTTTTCTCCGCTGCAACTTGGAATAGAGGAGGTATTTTTTTTTTCCATCTCCGCGCTCGTGCCAAACTTTCCAAACCCAGATGGTGTCAAGTCGTTTGCATTAGGCTTTCTCGGGAAAGCCATTTGATCACTATCTGACTGTTGCTACACGCAGAGATGGGAGAGCGAGTGTTGACTGTATGGTTTTGTTGGAAGCACAGCAGATGACCTGATTTCCACTTACACGTTTAAAAGAGAAATATGTTGTTGTTGCTTTTGTGGTTAGAAATACCTGGAAAAGAAAGTTGTGTTCTTTAATCGACTCAAAACGGTAATGGGAAGCCCGAGGCTTTCTCCCAATATTTTTGTGTCTGACTCTCTGCTCTCTCTCTCTCTCTCTCTGTCGTGCAGTGAATACCTGTGCAACATATCCACTATCACAGCAGCATCCCCCCCAGGACTCATTACTCCGTCATTAGTGTATTAAATATCCATGAAAAGCAGTGTGTCTTTGTGAATGTCTGTGATGAACTGGCTACCGTGTATTCTTCAGCAAAGATAAACTGGCAACTTTAATTGACTATAAATTGTACTCCAACTCAGTGTGGCCATTATCTAGAATCCATATTAGCATTGAACAACTTCCCATTGTCCCAGTCTGTTTGTTTGCGCAGGTTCTGCTGAATGGTGTGGCTGGTATATGTTGTTCTTTATGGAAGGAGGAGTGATGATAACTCGTGTTCTTTTTCACTGCTTCATTATAGCAGACACAAAACTGCAGATCAGTGCTCACTCATTTCAGGGAGCAAACAAGCAGTGGTAGTGTGTGTAGTGTTTGGTGTCAGGACCATGGGTGTAGACCATACACTGTGTTAAGAAATGGACGTAGACATGACCTGCGGGTAAAATCTGGAGAATTGGCTACGGAGCTCAACCGCAGTTTTTTGCACAACACAGCCGGAGGTTCTCTGCACGGACACGTTCCCAGCAGCATCAAATCCTCCGCGTTCTTCAGGCGAGAGTTGGAGCCGCCGGGTGCGGCAGACAGAGACAGGAAGTGACGTATTTACTCTACTGCGTAGATCACGTCATTTTGTTTTGCATCACCCCGACACTATCGTCAGCTCTTATCACCACAAACTGTTTTGACATCTTCATCTGTGTTTTCTAGGTGTATGATGCTGCTTTTTTCACATAGAGGTTTTTATTTCACTTTTGCGTCTGTCGCATTTTAGAAACGTCATCAACCACCCCGATCGTAGTTCTATAAACACAAGTGGAGCCAGCTGAACTGAACCTTTTCTATGGGGCTCATATTTGTGTTGTTGGATTTCTGCAGTCATTTGCATTTGAGTTGTACTGTTTTACGCTCTCCACTCATCAGAGATGCACAAACGAATGAGAGCAAAGATTGGAAAAGAACATTGTAAATCCAGGTTCATCTAAATGCTGATGCAGGAGGAGGTGGTTGGAGTCCTGTGGTGTCGCAGGGCCGCGTGTTTACAGAGTGAACAAGAGCCGAATCGTCTGAACGCTTGTCCGAGCCGGGTCACGGTTGTATATGATTTAACATAACATGAATATAAAACTTCCATGGCTGCCTGAACAAGAGCAGCCCTCCATTGATCTCCTTCATCTCCATCATCTCGGCTTCATCCCATCACTCGCGCGTGCCTCTAACCGGATTTGTGCAGCGGTGTTACTCAAATGTGCTCTCATCAGCAGGTTGGGAACTTAAAGATCATGTCTGTTGACAGCGGATATATGGAGGGTATTACAGCGTGGAATTAACCAGCTCCACAACATTGCTTATGACTTGGCTCGCTATCAGAGGGGCACTGACCTGGCCAAGCCATCCTTCCTGTGGAGCTCCCTGTAAGCCAACAGGCAGTTTGGGGCGAAGAAGCCTTTTTATTCCCCGATGCCCCCCTGAACCCCACATTCGGATGCAGTTACTAGGCAACGGGGAGGGGCGGGAGCCATTATGGCCAGTTGTGTTGTGCCCAGTTGTTATAAAAGCTCTAAACATGATATAAATACATTTCCGTCCATAAAATGTCATCGTCAATTATTATTATTATTACACTGAGACTAAAGTTCTGCAGATTCCCTCCTTAATATTTTTTGATATCATATCATTAGAAGATAACACTAGTCAACCATTTCCATATTGGAGGGTTACCCCAAAGTGCATGTTATTGTGAAAAAAGTATTAAATAAAAATTATGTTTTGGCACAGCCGATTGCTCCATTTGCTTCCTCCATTAAATTCACTCAAATTCACTCATGTAGGACAAGATTTCTAATTGCCGTATTTGATGTGTTAATGATTTAATTATTCTTTTAATTAATTTGTTACGACTAAATGATTGACTTAATTCCAGGGCTCTTGGCTCGTCTTCGGGGAGGGCGGGGGCGTCGAGCTTGGCAGATGACTTACCGATGCTTTTCCGGATATCAAATATCGGGGAAGGAAACAAACGGAGGAGCAAGGAAGTGATGCAACAAATGCAAGCACCTTTTTTAATTTTTTATTTCTTCCTATGCAACGAAATTCAAAGGGCGAGTCTTTCGTAGTAAGTTTGCAAAAGAGTCGTGTTTATTCGAAGAATGACAAGAGGGAAGCTTCTCTATTTTTCCTCCCCAGTGAGAAATGACTGCCGACCTAATCTGAAGTAAACAGGCTCTCGAGGCCTCTCGGGCTGGTGGAGGCTCGAGCACATCAACCACCCAGGCCTCAGCATCAAAGGGATCACCATTTTTTAATTGAAATGCCTTTTAATGTATAATGTAGTTCATTTATTTAATTTAGATTCGATAGTCACGGAGAAGAAATTGAGCTGGAAAGGTCAGACAAAATATAAGCATTCCAGAGCGCAGCGGCTCCATTAGTTTTCAAACAAATCTACCTCCGCAGACTATGAAAATGTGGCGTGAACTTTTTTTTTCGGCGGCTGCAAATTGCCTCAAAGTTTTATTGATGATAGAGTAGAAACTTCAGTTGATGGATAAAGAGGCTGCTGCTCAGTATGCGGTGGATACAGCGTGCTGGTGAGGAGATGCTTTTATCTCTCCCCGTGCATCTGAGACCCTACGTTTTCTTTATGTGCCATGTGCAGGTTACCAGCAGATGTGAAACATTGTTTTATTGTCAATCCAAAACACTTTGTGCACCTACTTTTAGGACGTGTCATTAGCGTGATATTTGATTTGCTTTGATTACCATGATCACTAGTGGCAGAGGCAAGGTTTTCATTCAAATATGGATGTAGTAAGGTGCTCGTTAATCGAGATATTTATACCTGCCTCCATCTTTCATACTTTGCACTTACACGTGAGATTCAAACCTACACCCGCAAAGCTCCGTACTGGACCCAACTAGTACCCACTATTATCTCAAATCCGGACTGGTTAACATATGACCCCTGACCCGTGATTACACATATGCTACATACACAGCCACTCACATCAAACGGGTTATGGCCTCCTTGTCCTCCCATTTCTTGTGGTTGAGTTGTGTATCTGTGAATTGTCGCTGCACCTGTGCTCCTGCAGCTGTCGATATGATTCCTCTGCGACAACGCGCCTGCCATCAAAAGGTATAACACACTGTGACACTTTTTACTTTTTACTCGCCACTGGCTGTTTTTTTGTCTTTTTGTGATCCCTTTCCATGTCGTGGCAAGTTCGGTGTCAGTAAGTTATTGGTGGTGGTCAAAGGCTTATTTGGTCATAGGCTTCACCAATAAAATATATCCTTATAGGTTTCATATAAGCAGATTATTTTCCAGAAATAAAACTTACCATAGCTCTCACCTTCTGCCCACTTGTGTTTAGTTAATTTTCACCCATGCTCCTCCCCATGAATTCATAGAAACATATTTGTACACGTTACACAACATTTGTGCGGGATACATGCAGAACTCTACTGCGTGCGGCAGAAGTCCAGCATCAAATGACGATGCAGAGGCTGCTGGTGGAATTGTCCAGATGTGGATTCTCTCTCCCTTGTACTTCTCTTAGTATAACATCGACAGGTAGCACGGCACGATGGCTTGAAAGCCGGAAAAATGAAAAGAATACACGTAGTTATTAATATTTATTTGACTCCTGTATCTTCTTTGATTCCTGTGAAGTTCATGTTTGTTCAGATTTTGTCCTCCCCAGGTATTTGACTTTCATGCTCCCTCCATACAATTCTCTTATTTCCTGACTAAAAAGCCTCTTTATTTTCAAGCAAATCATCACTCGCAAAAAAACAAGTATTTGCAAACTTCTCTGCAACCTCAGAACAAGTGTGAGTATCTGTGAATTCCTCCCAGCCTGTGGTGAACCTCCCTGCACACTGGAGCTAACTTAGTTTGATGGAGAGGCACAGGATGTAATCTGGGATTAATTACGGGGAATTCACCGCCCCGCACCACGCCGCTCGTCTCCTGGCGGCTCCGAGGCATCTGGTGGTGTCCAGGCTAATCTGGATGACAGTGGATTTCGGATGTGCACCTGGAGGATGCAGGTATCACTTAGTGGATGCAGCATTCTGAACTCAAGAATGGGCGTGCGTGAAGCTTTTGAGGGATAATTATAGCGGATTTAGCCTTTTTTTTTAGAAGTGCATGTGCTTTTCATGAGTGTAATTTTTTGGCTGGGTGGTTTTGTATTCATGCGAGCACGTTTTGGGGTCACGTGAGAGAGTAGGTGAGTAAGTAGCAAGTGGAAAAGTTTGACAGGGAGCCCACGCAGGCTGTCGAGCCAGGGGTGTTTACAGTTAAAATATTTGCCTGTCTAGGGGATCTGAGGAGCGGGAGATAAGGCAGAGACAGGCCCTGTCATGAACAGAACTGTCTGTCTCCTTCCCACCCAAGTCCTCTTTATTAAAAGAACATTGATTTCTCTTAGCCTTTGTTAATCCCCCCCACCGGAGTCTAATCAAAACACATCAAATTTCTTGCCACCAAGGACAACCACGTCAGAAAGATTCCTCGCTCACCAGCTGCCTTGTTTTGCAGCGCTGCTTTGCTGCGGCGCGTGTCGATGCGAGATGAGGAACAGGGCGAGGAAGTATTTTTCTATTCGGGAATAGCCTAAAGTGACAGTCAAATCAGCAATCCTGTGTTTAAACTCGGCAATTCTTTCAAAGCATCTGCGGGAACTTTTTCTTTATGGCTGCAATCATTCCCGTACAAGCCGAAAATAGCTGCTTTCTGCTTCCTCGCCTTAAGATGCATGCGTTTACACATTATGTGCATTTATGAGCTTGTTTGTTCATGTTTTCACAAACACTCTCGCTTCCTATGCGTCCACCGTTCTTTATTTTTTTACCTCGTCCCCATGATGATGGCGCGGTTCACACGGGCAGTGTGGGGTGGTGTCACACTGTAGCCTAAGCAGGCATCTGGGCTTGTCTCCCAGTTGCTGGGCTGGGCCCCTCCTGGGCCTGGCGATGAGCGAAATTATTTTTAATGGATCTTCATAAAACCATCTGTATCAGCGCACCTGCACACTGGAAGGCTATCGACAAAATGATTATGACTGCAGGACCCAGAAATTGCTCTAAAATGTGTAATCATTCTGTTTGTTGTATCCACAGCCTCCCTGCTCTTTCATGTATCTGTATTCTTTGAGCCCGGTTCAACAAAGCGGCGACATTTTCCCACCTTTTGGCTCCATTGACTGAAACCGTTTCCATTTAGATTTCAGGTGTTTTGTTAATGTATAGCTCCCCGCGCTGCATTCAAACACTATCTGTGTTAAATGTCACGCAAATGGCTTGTCTGACCTGGCCAGAGGTGAACTGTCTGCATAAATAAAGGTTAATTGTGGATGTTAATTTCCACTGATTGCGGGAAATAATGAAGCTGATTTGCTTTCCAAGCTCCATAATGTGCCGCTATCTTTCAAAGCAGTGTTGACAGCGGTTGGCAGGCAGACAGCGGCAGCCTGATGAATTCTCCAATGCAAAGGGCATATTGTTGAGTCTAGTTTATTGTTAAAACTACAGGGCTATAGAGAGAAAA
Source organism: Hippoglossus stenolepis (assembly GCF_022539355.2). Taxonomy (NCBI): domain Eukaryota; kingdom Metazoa; phylum Chordata; class Actinopteri; order Pleuronectiformes; family Pleuronectidae; genus Hippoglossus; species Hippoglossus stenolepis. The sequence continues at coordinate 8,688,877 of NC_061505.1, read as the reverse complement.
TAGACCATTAGCATACCTCGGATTAGCTTGCTTGTATTTTGGATATATTCTGTATTTTCTTTTTTCTCATCTCCAACCCAAATCATAGATCAATGTCCCGCTGTGCCCCTTTATGTCACGATTTCAAATGCTGAAGGGACCCAACACAATCTAAGCCGACAGGTTCAACTCTTTCTACTACACATTCCCCCGTTACTTCTCATCAAATTTGATTTGTATGAAGATATAGCCGATGTTTTATTTATTTCTATCCTCTGAGACAACCCGCAGGTACCCTCTGGGTGTCATGATTTATACATACAGAACAAAAACACACACACACGCACACAAAAAGGAAAACAACAGACAGCCACTGTCCTTGCACCTGCTGGCGTAAACTTTAATGAAATTCAATGAGATCAAATTTAGTGCAACCTCTATTGGGGCCTGGCCGTATCATTTTGAAGTGCTTCATTACAGCAGTGGTGGTGGCCTGTGGGATATCTTCATTTGGGGATGTGGCATGCCTCATTCATCACTATAAGATAAACAACCAAAGGCCACGGTATATCTGCCGCAACACCGGCAACTTTTTTTGTTTTTAAGTAGTGGCACTAAGTGAAACGACCACAGAACCTTAAGCGCGAGTCGGACGGAGACGACAGGTGAGTGCATCAAAATGTAACAGACGGTAATAAGAAACACGACCTTTAAGATGCAGAGTAAAAGTAAAAGTTGAAACTTTACACAGGGATTTTTTAATGTCACCAATGCATGTGAAACAACATAACTGATAGAGAATCGATAAAAAAGCTGTTACAGCTGCTCAAAAACCGCACTGTTGCGCTGCAGCTGTGCACGGCTGCGAACGCCGACTCCCATGGGTCCCTTTGGATAAGTCGTCGAGGTGCATGTGCTCATTTGTGCGAACACAGAGCCCGAGCTCTTTTATTATTCTTTAGAGCCAGATGTTCCTCTGATTGGAGGATGAGGAGACGAGACAAGCAAATAATGAGGTTCGCTGCTGGAGTAGCCTCTTTGTGTGAGTTTGTTCTTCGTTTTGTGTAACTACGATGCCTCTAGCTCCCTTCCAGTCTCTCGTCTGTCCCTGCGTACCATCTCCATCTTCTTCCACCCAGTGTGTCTCTGCCAGCCCCACCCCCACCCTCCCACCCACCCAGTGGTCTCACTGATGTGGAGGCAGATGCTCCGGGCCCCCAGAAGAGCGTCTCTGATATAAAAAGCGCCTAATGAATGGGAGCCGCCTGTTTGTGTGCCCGTCGCCAAGTAGTGCAGCTGCACAGGCGCGCCGGATGGCACAAACTAAAAAGTCTCCCCGTCCCCCTTCTCGCAGAGCTGCGGCAAACGCCAGGATGTTGCACGTGTGCGGCCTCAGATTGAAGCAAATGAGTTAATCCGTAACAAGGCCCAACACAGAAACAAACAAGTGAGCTTTTCCTCACTAGGTCCAAAGCGCCTTGTCGTTATTGATGAGACAAGGCTGCCAGATTATTTTCGTGACGCTCTAACCTCACGCTGGATTCTTCATTTCCCACCTGTGTTTGGTTGCTATTTTCGGTTAATTGCTCCTAATGAATTTGTGTATCCTTATTGTCCTCCTGAGCACTGAAGAGTGGCCTCCTGTCACAGAGTGGGGGGGGAAAAATCCAAAAGCTATTTGGTCTCTAATCAATCTCCCAGGTTTTGATTGATGTCTGTCTGCTCCACTTTTTCTCTTCTGCGTGTGATAAGGGAAGCATTGTTTTTTTCCCCCCTTTTGTTTATTCCATTATCTTAAGGCTTTGTTGGGGGTGTAATGGAAGCTTCGACGAACAGGTGATGGGGCTAATTAGTCATTAGCAAAGAGATTAGGGTCCCAAATGACAAGTGCATGCTTTACAAGGTCATAATTTGATTAAAGTCACAGCCAGCTGATGGGAGAAGCTACTCCGGGATGATTAACTTGTCCCCCCCCCCCATTCCTCTGTCTCTTCCTCTCCACATGCCTCCGAGATGATCTCTAATTTTATCATACATAGAGAAGCAAGCACTTGTTTGTCTGTTTGTGTGTGACGGGCTGATGTACCTCAGACATGGGCTGGTTACATTGTCGAAGGAGGAAGTTTAGTCAGTTAGTACAGACACAAATACTCAAAGACTTTTTTCAGCCACTCCTGTAACAGAAAGACTTTTTAGTTTTGAAATTGATCAGCGAATTAACTCGCACCATGAGTGGAATTGTCTCTGCCAAGGAGGTTATGTTTTCATCTGTTTGATTTGTCTGCAGGATTACACAAAAACTTGACTCAACATTCATTCTTGTTGATTTAAGGGAATAATTCATGGATCTTAATGGAAAAAAAATGCAACATGTTGAGGAGACTGATATTTATGAGTGTGTGTGTGTGTGTGATTTGATGCAGATCCAAATACAAATCTGGAACAAGTGAATTCAGATGGAACAAAGGGAATGTTCGGCCTTGATGGCGGAATCTGCTCTCTCACTGCACTTATAGTTATTTTATGCTAACAAGTTAACATCACAGTCTATGGATAGTAGTTTACTAGTACTCTTTCTCTCTCTAGTTTCTGTCAGACATGCACTGAACAGTTCCTCCATATTTTCTCAAGAGGAGGTGCATTTGTGACTTTTCTACTGGCCTCCAAGTATAAAGTCAATATAAAGTCTGTAGAAAAAGCGGCGTCATACACGAAGAAGACACCAACGAAGATGTCAAGAGAGTTTGCGGTGATAAGAGCCGACATCAGTGTTAGGGTGCAGTAAGCATGATCACGTGATCTCCACAGCGGAGTTAATACGTCACTTCCTGCTGCACCCGGCGGCTCCACCTCTCGCCTGAATAACGCAGAGGATTTGATGCTGTTGTTAACGCGTGAAAGGAACCTCCTGCTATGTTGTTCATGTGTGAAAGGAAAACTGTGGCTAAAGTCTGTGAATTTATCCGCAGGTCATGTCTGAAAACGGCTTCTCTCTCTCTCTCTCTCTCTCTCTCTCTCTCTCTCTCTCTCTCTCTCTCTCTCTCGCTCGTGTTAATTAAAGGTAAACAAAAATCACCGCACGACTGCTTATAATGAATTGAAATGGTCTATTATGGATGGACATTATCGAAGGTAAACTCAATGTAGAAAGATTGGGGGGGATCACTGTGCCGCTGTGGCAATGCTGTCAGTGTGGACATTAAACATCTGCAAGCTGCAGCAGCTCAGTGAAGCAGCTGTCACTTCCAGCAGGTGGAAGTGGGCTGTGTGGACCAGGGTGGTGCACTTTATTTGGGCTGAGACCCACCAACACCCACTGTGTCATCACCCACTGGTTTATGACCCACTGTTTTGTTGCCAGTTAACAGAAGTAACAGAAACAAAGAGAAACAAAATCATGTGCATTGCCAGTGAATAAAGCAGAATTCTTAGAATACAAACAATACAAGTCATGAGTGTCAGCCTTCAGCCAATCAGAGCAGGGTTGTGTTGTCCCAGAGGCGGCCCCAAGGTGCTGCGGCTGGAGAGGAGCAACTGCACGGTCTGTCTGCAGCCGGCCTCGCTACTGGGATGTTTTGAGGTCATGTGACCTAGAGACGTTTTGCGGGAAGTAGCTGTCATTCAACCTGGATCCACGCCCCAATGCTTTCTGTGCTTTAATTGTCTATTTTACTTTAAATGGGGCCATAACTCACAACATGAACACCATGCTGTATTGAAGACTTGAAACTGTGGCAACTGAGACTCCTTAAGAAAATGTTTTCCAAATACTTTTTTAGTAATTGGCTTCTTTTTGCAACCAGTGAACTCTCCGTCTTCTGATCATTTGAGAGATTACAGGATTCACACACTTATGCATTAGCAAGATTTATATATATATATATATATATAGTTTATTTTTTATGCAAGAACATTTGTTGATTGGTTAGGGTTCAATGCTTCTTTCTGAAAATGAGCAGGGGGCATGTCCTCACAGTGAATGCTGCTCCCAGTCTGGGGCTCTTTCAATTTGTGATGATGTGTCAGACAGTGTACACCATAAACACCAGTTAATCTGTGTCTGTGCACTAGATTGTCAGAAACATACTGCATCATCCAGCAAAATGGCGAGTGAACCCAGTCGACGGCTTAATGTAAAGTCCCAGCAACAACACATGGATCAACTGAAACGTTTTCAACTAGCACAGACAGTGTATTTGCGTCGCCAGGTTTTAAATTCCTGGCCAATCACGTCCTTGCAATGAGTGCAATTGCGTCAGAGAAATATTAGTTTGCTTGTTTGGTCTGAACACCCTGCACGGTCATGCCCGTGACGACGTTTCTCTTTGACATGTGGATCAAGCAAAACCGCACAGATGCATCCATTTGCATTTGCTCACGAAGAATAGTGAGTACATCAATTACACTTGGGTCACGGGGGTCAGAGCAGCCTCGAGGCGCCGTACTTTCCTCTGGAGAGATCGCTTCAGTTGGCGTTTTAACGCTGTCAGGCAACAAGCCACCCACAATCCCCCTTTGAGGTGAGGACGTTCAAAACATTTTGTTATTTTCCAAAAGGACCAAAAAGGAGAGTGTGACACCTGATGGACACGAGTTGGTATGAAATGTTTTCTCTTCGATGACCCCTCGTTTTTATTTCATAGGGACCGACACTTTCCGAGCTGTCAAAGTGGATCACGCTTGACTGTCATGCAGCGGAGCTTCAAGAATAAACATTTTCCAAGTGTGCACTTCCGTGGGCTTCATGCATGTGCCCTGCCCTTCACCTTTCCCCTCTGCCACCTTCTTCCCCTATTGTTTACTAGTTGCTGTTCGCTGCAATCAAATATTGATAGAGGTCAGTAGCAGAGCAAAGTCACCCCCATCTCAATTTTTAATGTATAATATAGTACCGCAAATGGCGTTCCCTCAGCTTTAATGCTTTGGGAGGCAAACGCATCTCTACCAGCCCCCATTGGTCGAAGATTCAGTTTATAAATGTGTTCCCCTCAGGTCCATTGAAAGCCACACTTCCACAGCTTCATATGTAGTGAACCATGCCACCAGTGGATTAGAAAAACACTCAAACCCCTTCAAAAATCGAAAGCGAGTCAACATATTTCCACTGTGCATCCTAAGTGGCCTTTTGGAGAAAGTAATAACCTTGAATAATCTTTGAAAAGAATGAGAGAGGAAAAAAAGAAGAAACTGGAGCGAGGCAGGAACAGGCTGAGGAGGCTCAGATAGCCCAGGATGTGGTGGTGGAGCGACTAAGTGTCAAAGCAACCTTGAGTGAGATATTGGGTCCATCTCATTTATGTTTAATACACATATGGATGAGGAGTTAAATTGGAGAGGTGGGGGTCAGTTCAGTCGGGTCACTGAGCATTGCACACTGAAAGAAAACCATGAAAAGAGCCTGAGCGTGTGTGTGTGTGTGTGTGTGTGTGTGTGTGTGTGTTCACTGTGCGTGTGCATGCATGTGCGAGGAAACAGGTTTGTACGTTGATCTGCTTTTCCTCTTAAACATTTTCTTTACCTCCCCCCTATTGTCTGCGTATACGCTGCCCAAACAACCAAGATTTCTCCCTTTCACCGCTCTGAAGGGTCTATAAGTCTTTTTTTTTTCCCGTTGTTGCTGCTTTTCTCTCTTTCCTCAGGCAAGGCCTTGTTTATTTTTGCTGCCCCCTCAGTGAGGCAGCAATGGCTCCTCGAGGGCGTCAGTCGCCAGCACTTTAACAGATGAGCGTACGTGGAATGAGCTATGGAGCCGGGGCTGCTCCGGTGGCTTAAGCATTTCAATTCGCCCGTCAGCTCCCTCCTCACACACGTGTCGAACACGCATGTTCAAACATTCCATGTAGAGGACACTCAACCTTATTAGCAGCAGACGCAATGTTGATTTTTGGATTTTGATTACGTTCAGTGTTGATTTTACATCCTGGCCAATTTATTTTTCTTTAATTCTTACTTTCTGTAATGTCTGCACATGGGAATTACAGCGCAGGTAAGGGTTAGGGAAAGACGGTGGTTATATATAATAAAATACAGTTGATGTATGGTTTGGTTTGAGCAATCAAAACACATCAGGTGCTCTCGGACAAACCGCGACCCTGCTGCGTTAATGGCAGGTTAGGAAACTGAAACACTTATTGGTTAAAGATTGTGTTGGAGCTTGGAGTGAAAATGTATCTTTTTGAATATATAGAAATATAAAATGATGCAGAAACGTTCCAAACACAAGTAAAGGTCTGTAACAGTGGGTGGTGTTATAAGCCATGTTGGTAATATATGTGATATTAAAACCAGTATTAATGTATTTCATTAAAAAAAAAAAAACAGTCATATAATTTAGTTTACAGCTCGAAAACCACATTTAAATGTGCAGTGTGTCTTTGAGCTCTGTGAAGATACACAGGCTCTGGTTTCTAACCCTTTCCAACCTGCCTGGCTACATGCAGAGCCCTGGACTTTCTGCACTGGCCGTGGACGTCGGCACTGGATGCAAATTGCGAGGGGTGGAATTGTCCAGTTTGAATATAATTCCTTGGACACTGGGCTCACCGCATATAAAGCCAGATGAATACAGAACGGACACCCAGCCCATTACCTTCTGTATATATCTCCCTCAGTGAACTCAGCCTTACCTTTGAAAGCCTCTCTCTGGTAGGAAGAGTATCAATGCGGAGAGATCACCGAGGGGACTCGGGTCTCCCGTGGCTTCCTGAAGGCAATTCCGCCACTGCTTATTTTAGACACAGCTTGCCTCTGCAGCACAAGGCCGGGTCACTTTACATGCAGGACCGAGCCATGAAACTCTATCCAGCACTCATGAAATAAGAATGCAGTTAAGTGAATTGACGGTCTCTTGCTTCTTTTGACTGAAAGTGGCCTTTTTTCGAAGGGGTTAGTAGCGCTGCCCTCGGAGAAAGCACTTGACATGGCGCACGGTAGGGGTGAAGTGTTAAACACAAGGCGGTCGTGTGGAGTTCTTAGACAAGGGCGATAACATGGCACTGGACACATCGTGTATGCTTCGATGCAACGCTGCGATATAGGACGGACGATATCTAGGAAATGGACGGTGTTATTGGCTCAGCACTATGTTTTATTGACTTGAGGAACAGAAGTGGGTTTTTTTTGCTTGTTTCACTACATTTAGTACATTGGATTTAAGGTACTACGCAAGATATTTTGAATTTGAGGCGCGATGCAAGGAGCCAATGCCGCAATTTGTATTTAAAAAATGTCTTATTTTGTATCACGGCTAAGAAGTTACCTAATCTGTTAAATTGACACTTGACAAGCTCTTTCCTAATCTGCTGCTAAACGCTTCGTTAAATGGGAGAGACGGCACAATGCAGAACAAGCCGATGAGCATTGCCAATGAAGTGAGAGAATCTGTTTTTTGTTGTTTTTCCCGCACCAAAAAAACACAACAACCACATAATGTGATCAAAAGAGGTTTAAGCCAATGGAACAAACCCCTGGATTTGGAAACCGCGGCGAAATCATGTAATGCCGGAAGATTTGGGTCCTCGCGTTGTGAAATAAACAAAGAGCCGCATTGAAAGATGACAAGGGACTGAAGAAGGAACAAGTGAAATAGTTAGACGCTCCCCATTTTCAACACATTTCTCGTGAGGAAAATAGAAAAGGGAAAAAACAACCTCTATTTCTATCTATTGGACCAGCCAAAGGCACATCAACTATTTTCTCTCCTCTCTCCCCATTGTCACTGAAAGCAATCATTTTAGAATTGATTTTCATGGCTCAGAGAGAAATAATGGGAATTCTTTCTAATGTAGAAATGTATGTGTTCCTTTTGGTTAACCAGAATAGACCATATTTCAAGCTTGTCAGAGGAGTAAAAATACCTCACATCTTTTGCTCAACTTTTTCTCTCCTCTGATTCCCACTGTCTAAAGTGACAACTCATCATCTCGAGAAATCAATCACGTAATTCTATATTCTTGAGAACTCTGAAATGATGGAGGAAGTTTGGGCCTTTTGAACAATCCTCAGGTCCGTGTTTGTCTGTGTTTTTGAGGAGATGAAATGGCAAACCAGCCGGTAAATCATTCTTCATGGCGACAACGGGGGAGTAGGGAATGACAATTGCCTTGACATGCCCCAGTTAGCGCTCCCCGAGTACATTTTCATTCATCCCCACTCACACTCGCGCATGTTGTTGCTCCGGGGCTGAAATCTACATGTCCGTCCGCGGGCTCCACTTCTCCGATTTGAAAAGCTGCACTTCCACACAATTGTGCCGCTCGCTTTCACCCACTCCAGCTCTCAGAATCAGTCAGTCCAAAAGCAGCAGCAGCAGCGGCGGCGGCTCCTCTCCTCCCGCGGATGAGCCCAAATCCATTTACCTAGGGTTTATCCATCAGCAGCTGTCGAGTGCGTAACACCCTGCCCAGGTGCCATTACTGTACCATTACATACCAGATTCCCCCAGTTTATTACCACTATAGGACCGTGTCAGATATTATTAATGATAGCTCAACCCCTGCCGATGAAAGAGACTATTGATTGACAGAGGGGGTGAGGAGGTTGGGGATTGCCCAGACGTTACCTTTATTTTATTTTCTGTATTTTAAGATACTGGAGCTCTTCGGAGGCACTATACAAACTGGGACAAAGTGTACTCGGTTACATACAAAGTTGCTGCTATTTCAAAAGTAGATTTGCTGCTGAGATTTAGGTCAGAAACATCAAACTAAAGGCTCCTGCATCCCTGACAAAATAAGAGCGTATATGTGTGGAAACGGATTCATTCCAGTGGACCTATAAAAGTGATGTATTTGATCAGATATTTAATATAAAACAAGGCAAAGAGCCAGTCGTTTAGGGCGTTTGGACACAATGTCTTTGTTACGTTTGCTTATTTGAATAAAGTGAGAAGAAAAAAGTAGTCTTTCTGTTTGAATGGAGAAATTAGTGATGCAGTTCACTTAGTTGATTTGGTTGCAGCTGTAATATGACTATATTTTGGTCTCTTTTTCCCGACTTAAGGATCTGTTGTTTTGGTTCTAACTGAAGTGAAAAGTCCAAAGGTACAGAACAAGCAAGGTTGGTGTGCACATAATCTGCTGCTGTTGCGTATAATCAAGTTCTAATCAAGTTCTTTAAGGTTAAATGATTAGTGTGATTTAGTGTTGACCTTCCATAAAGTTGACAGATTTTTATGAAGAATTGCCAAAGTCCAAGCCGAAGAGGCGGTGATATCCAAACTACTGACCTTAATTCATTCAGTATTAGTTCAGTGACTGGAATGTTTTATTTTATCTGAAATTACAACACTGCTATATATTTTACTGAAGTTCAACTATACACTGAAAAAAAGTTTGAGGATTATTCAGGGCTAAAGAAAATATCTGCCTTGAATGTCTAAGCCAGGTGATGCATAACAAATGAAATCTTGAACTTTCACCAGTTGTTTTTCATGAATGAATACACACTGATGACCAGTGTAGAAGCATGGGGAGGAATGGAGTGGGGGTTGAAATGATACCAAACTACCATTCCACCTGTACACAATAAAACAAGCAAGATGTCAAAAGCAGTTAGTGTTGGACAGGATGCGAGAGGAGGGAGGGAGACTCGTCCCAGCTCGTGAACCTTTTCATCAGCGCCATGCTTTGTGAAATCATCGTCAGCCAGTGTCGGGCGCAATCTGCGAGCGGCCACTTCTGAATCTCCACGGGATGAAGTTCTATCACCGGCTCACGTTGACCGGACGGAATATCAATGAGCACTAAACTACCCAAAGTGGATGAAAGAGAACAAGTGTAGTACACAGGGTACAGAGATGAGCCGACAGAGGAGGAGCAGGAGGTTTCTGTGGAGAGCTTTTGCACTTTTTTTCCCCCCCCCGACACGGAACGAGAGAATGACTGAAAAAAGTAAACAGACTCTGTCTTGCAGCAGGAAGAGAAGTTCAGTGACAACCCTGGCCTTTACTTGACACGCAAACCCCCCCCCCCATCCCCGGAAAAATCCTTTTCAATAAGAAATAGTGGCAGTTATTAAATCGTAAGAGCGAGAGGAATGAATTGCGCTGAGGGCAGCAAAGAGGGAAAATTACCAATTCCCCCGTTAAAGGGACACAAGAGATGTTTCTATCCCGTTGTCTCCATTTTCCTTGTTTGGTGCTGTGGCGGTTCAATGATAGTATACAGGCGCAACCTGGCAAGGTTATTTCCTCAGTATTACCTTCTTATCAAACTGAGTGAAACTTGTTGGCTCTGTCTGCAAGCTCAGCCCAGGCACGAGGCTTAGGAATGCTGACAACTGTGATTGCTCGTCTGTCGAGAGGTCATCTTGCAACACAGCGAACATTTGGTCCTTCAATAGAAGAAGACATCTACTGCAGTCAAAACTGTCGCCGAGCAACTTTTGAGGACGCGGAGCAATTTGAAAAAGTGAAATATCACTCTGTCACACCAGTGTTATTAAGTGTCCTTTCAGAAGACTCCTTTTTTTTTCAAGCCAGCAGCTCAGTCATGAACAGATTAGTGAGCACTTAGACATTTTCAAAGTAATAAGTAACTACAGGCAAGTTCAAGGTTTTAAATTTAATGTTCAGACTGTTTTTAATAAACGTTTTGAGTTGAACAAACAAATCCATCCTGTTAAAAAAAGAATCGAAATCGGATTAAAGTTTAAAAGCACATATATAAGTATATATTTATATATATATATATGTATGTGCTATATGCATCCTGTATATTACAGTATATACCGGCTACTTAAAGTATATAAAGGTAGAAAGATGGTGCTGAATTTAAGGACCACAGACTTTATATAAAGATGGACGATGTATCTCCTCTTCCTCTCACTTCTACGACAGAAAAATCTTCAGTAGGAACGCTACCATCTTTCAAATTGGGAGCCAGAGTGACTGCAGTAGTGAACATGGGATGGAATAGCGAGGTCCCACCGATACACACGCTTGACCACTTGTGAGTTTTACATAAATTATTGTGATTAGAACTACCTACAATGGCAATTTATTTGACATGTCTTTTGACTTTTTAGTTTGGTCCATGTCCCATCCACTAACATGGAGGAGGCAGGACTTATGACCTTTACCTCAGCCAGCCACCAGGGGGCAATCGAGACACTTTAGCTTCCCTTCAGGGAATATACACCCTATGGTATGGACATGTATCAATATTGGAATTCTCTACTTTATGCAATACATGTATATGTATGTTTACAGAGGGATTTTTGGTGATGGAGGTGCATACTTTACTTGTGTGTACATTTTGTATTGATTGTGCAGGAATATATGTACACACTTGTCATGCAGAGTCAAAGTCTGTATAATTGGCTGTACACAGATAAGTGAATGATTTGACAGTGCCTTTCTAAACAGGTTTGCAGTCTTCGGTATCTAATGGATGTTTACATACAGACAGCAAAGATCATGGTCTCTGTAAAAAGTAAAGACAGTAAATACACTGTCTTGTACCTCAACTCACCGTGTGTCTCTCTGCATTAAACCCAAACCACAGCTTTACTTTAACCTTAACCTGCGTCGTGGGAGCCGAAACCAGCCGTAGCCTCAGTTTCTAAAAACTGCTATTTTATTCTCAAGCAAGAGTATCGAAGGAAAACAAATTAAATATGTTGCCAGGAAATGTTCTGCAATTATGTTTAGAGTCAACAATTTGTGACTTGGCAGATTAATTATATTGTGTTGTATTGTTGTATTAAAAAACAAACAGTCATTTGTTGGAGACAGCATTGATGAATGAGTGTTTCTATGGGGCTACAGAGGTAATGTAACCTATGTGGGCGTGTAGGTGCACACAGCCACATGTTGGAGGAAGTGAGTGTACACACAATAAACATGTACACACATGAATTAAGTTCAAAGTATACACACTACATAATATACACAGATTAATTGTGTATGTTTTAGGAGAATACCTTTTATAGTGGAGCTTTGCAGCGCTGATAGTTTGGGTTTTTGCTTTAACTGTCACCGAGGAGGTGTATGAGCAGCGGAACCTTATGATAGAGGCTGTTCCTTTTTGTTTTACAAAGGCAATTCCTGACTGAGCGAGCAAGTGCAAAGATAAATGTCTGCGCTGCATCGAGCTGTGTTTGAGTGACGTCTGGGTGAAACTACAAGATTTCACTTCTTTAAAAAGCATTTCTCTTTGATTATTGAAAAACGAATGCGGCCGTGAATACAAAGGAGGCGCGGAGCGGGTTTGGCTGCTGCGCTGACACGGAGTGCTACTATCGCTCTCCGCTGGGGCCATGTTGTGGCTTCCTGTTGCATTACTTAAACATACATCTTTGCCCTGACAGGCTTTTGTTGTGCCAAGGTCTCCATGCGGGAATATGCTTGTGGCCTGATCTGAATTTCAAATCGCAGATCAATTATTCATTGACGACTAATGCTGACTAATTGTGGCCTTTTATTTCCTTCTCCTTCATTCCCCCCAAAAAAAAAAAAAAAGTGTGAATGGATGAGAAACAAACACCGTTCAAGTCCTGCACGCAAATAGGTGCCGCTTCAGATTTCCCTAAGGGACCTTTTATAATTGTTGTCTCTCCGTGGCTCTGTGGATTGTGTGTGTGCGCTTTATGGGGCTTTCTTCCTCAGAGTGCAGTCTTCATTTGAATCAGACGCTCGTGTTCATCAGCTGATCTCAAGTCTTGACATTTTGCTCAGAAAGTAGAACAGATGTTTTACTAATGGCCTGTCATTCAAAAGCCGGCTTTCGGGCATCGGCTTCCCATCGAGGTAAATGCCACCCATTGTCCTCGAAGGTGTCACGTACACACATCCAGTTGAAAACCAAAGACACCTCAGGCAATCATCGGACATAACAAGAATAATGTAACTGGTAGCCATTTAGCACACATTAGTATATAAATATCATCATGGTTTTTATATGAATGGAAGACCGTGACAATTCAATTTCTTAATGGTTCCCATGATTCAAATCTTCAAGTCGTCGAGTGGAGTCATTTCGAAGTGCGAGTCATTCAAAATGCTGGACTCCCATTTGAACCGCGTGACAGATGTTTGAGCGGCGTGCTCCTGCCCGAGTGGAGGGATTAAAGCGGTTGTGTTTGGAGCGGTGCCATTCGAGACCCAGTTGGAATGCTTTAACTGGAGCTAATCTGAGAAAGTATTAGAACCGGATGCAGCTGGATGCACTGAGTTGATATTCAAGGGCTCTAACGTTTCAACTTTTGACTGTCTGCTCACTAGTGGTCTTTGGTCACACACGTGTGGAACCATGTCAAACTAGAATTCCACTTATCTGAACCTCCTCTAACAGTCCCCTTGAAACTACGCACATCTGCTTGATCTGGATTTGCTTACACGCATAGATATCAGCCTCTTTTTTTTTTTTATCAAGATCCATGCGTTATTCCCTTGGAAATTGGAGAAAAGATTGCAGTGTTAAAGTAGGTGGTGAGAAGTTTCGGGATTCAGGCTTTTCTCCAGATCTGCACCACGATCTGATGGGTTCTCTCTCGGCCCATGTCCCATTCTTCCAAGTTTTGTGGAAATCCACTGGATAATTTTTGCGTAATCCTGCCGACAAACACAAACATACAGGGGCAGAAAACATGACTCCCTAGGCATCAACTTCACACACTGAATCAACGAATTGTGACAATTTGTCTGATATTTAGCAGGTTTATGCAAAAACTACAGTTCAGATTATCACAAAACTAAGTGGAAGGATGCAGAACGGATCAGGGAAGAAGCCATTAAAGTTTGGTGGGAATGAGGATCCAGGATTTTCCCTTTTTTTTTTTTTTACATTGTGAGATTGTGTTTAACACCATTTAGGTGGATTTCTCAGACTAATTAATTGATCTTAATGAAAAAGATTAGGCATGTTTAGGGGACGGATATTTGTGCGTATGCAAATTTGAATAAAAGTAAAATAAAAATCTGGATTCTAGATGATCTAGATCTTTAAATGTTGTTTCATAAGGGGACTGTTGGGCCTTTGCAGAAGTGTGTGCTCTCTAAATTGCCCTTACCATTTTCAGAAAGTAGTCAGTGGTTGTAAACAGACGGCTGATGGAGATACAGTGAGACACTTCACTGTGCGTGGATGGGGGTTGGGAGTGGAGGAACATATTGGTGAGGGGGCACGGGTGTGGTACAGGGGGGAAACGAGGGCAAGACTCTGGGGACCACAGCCATCACTTCATAGCTAATGAGGAAAGAGGCGACCGTCTCCCCGTGGCATGTGTGCCCCGTGTGCAAGGAAGAACAGGACATGTAAGGCAAAGGCGTAGTAGGGCCGTGGCCTGAAGGAGTCCCATTGTGCTCTTGTGGCCACCACCCAAGAAGTACTGTCAGTATATCTGAGAGGAAAAGGGAGGCAGTACCTGTTTGTAACAGTAAACTACATTTTCTTTGATGTACTTCCAAGAAATAGATGATTGAGCAACTAGACATTGTTCTACTCGAGCCTGTCCTGCAGGATGCATGTTGGCCAGAGAGCCTACACACACACACTTTCTTTATGTCCGGAGGTATAAACACTGTGTGTTTGTGCTTGCGTGTGGTTGCATGCAGCCTGCGTGCGTCAAACAGCTCTATTTGAGGTGGCAGGCACAGGTGCACTGACGGCATGGCAGGCTCCAGCAGGTTATTGGCCGACAGATGGAGCGGAAGGCGGGGTGAGCTGGGAGGGGTACACGGGGCGACTGTTGGGTGGAGGGGTGGGAGACGGAGGGAAGAAGGGGGGGGGCCACGGCCACTGCCGAGATCTGCCGGGAGTGGCAACTGGCACCGTCTGAGTTTTTCTTTTTTATACAGTCTCCGTGACCTGAGCGGTGTCACATCCAATAGACACTGTCAGAGATGGGCAACAAAGAAAGAAACATTCCCACTGACTGAAAGACACATGGACAGAACCTGAGTAGCTGTAACTCACTGGGGACAAATTTAACTTGCAAAATGTATCACATATACATTTGACACGTAGCCCGTCAGCACCTATGAAAGAATCAAAGTCTTAAAGCCATAAAATTGAGGGATGAAAGCTGAAATATTAAAGATGCGTTAAAGACTGTCACCATAATATTGGACTAGCAGCTTCCAGGTCATCAAGAACAGAGGTTCAAATGTTTTTGCTCTCAGCCGAGGACCCCGACAAGATGACATGCCTGCTTAGCTGTGTGAGAGAACACTATGAGAAAATGTCTGAGAAAGATATAAGACGTGTTAAAAGCATGTTCACCACATTAACACAGAATACCCGTGTATCATGAGGATTTGAATGGATGAATGGGGAAACCCTTCACAGATCCCTGGTGTGCCACAGACCCCAGGGGTCCGCAGAGCTATATACGAGAACCACTGATCCAGACAAAGTGACCATTGATGTGATGCTCATATTGATAATAGGCCTCAGTTCATGGGAAGCAGCAAGGGAATACCTAATGGTGGATTTGTTATGGAATGATATCATATAGTTTATGCACTGATTCCCAATTTTATTTCGACACTCGTATCGTATTTTCATGGGTACAAAAACACTGGTTAAGCAGGATTCGTACTTAGCGTCAGGAGCGTTTCAAGGGACGTTGTAACACCCCCGTACGCCTCGCTCCAGGAAACACGTGATACCAAACCACGTCATTCCAACTTACCAAGTCCTAAAGTGCAACCTGCGTATGCACATAAATAATAGGAAAGTAGTAAAGTTTAAGTCCACCACCATCCCAAACAACATCATTTACACACATGTAGATGTTCTAATCTTCAACCAAAATCTCTAAAGGGGGTTATCTTGCTTTGAACTAAAGTCCTGCCGTTCTCTGAGACCCCCCTCCCCCCCTCAGCTCAGGGCCCCAGCACCTGCGCCAGGGGCAGATAGGAGTCCAGTCGTAGATCAAGTGCCCTAGATTTTAATTAATAATTCAACGTTAGATTTCCCCCTCTTTAAAATAGCCCCAGACTGCTACAGTACGCTGCCACAGTTTCAAATTAGCCGAAGAGGCATTATACTCTTAAGACTTTATCATGCAGCGTCTTCACCATTTAAAGAATATTAACCTATGTAATTACCATTTGCTTCCCTGACAGTGTTATGCATGGCTTGCAATGTTGGCTGCCCCGGTTGACAATTTATCACACCTTCACCAATCGTCGCCGTGGCAGCTGGCTGAGTCACACAGCGCTGCAATCTGACAGTATTGTGCCTTGAAATGGGAAAAAAAAAAATACGATCATTAATATTAATACAGGAGAGAGTAGAAATAAGGTGTGGGAAAACAGGGATGTCGGAGGTTGGACAAATCAGCTCTTATCGAGTTTAATACTATGGCCCCTCTGTAGGGCTCATATTTTCCATTAATCTGCACCGCATGAATACTAATAGCCCTGGTGGCTTAATGGCCCTGCCCAAATCCCTGTATTTGATTTCCACTTCTCAAAGTGACCTTTTCCCCATGCTAATGGGCTTACCTGTGCTAGATCATGTTGGAGCATGAGAAGAGATGGGCCCACTTCGCCATTTCAGCTCATTGCAGTTAAGAGAGGAACGTCCCCATTTTAGCCTGACACTCGGGTGATCAGACAAACACACACACACACACACACACACACTCACATTGGTTTGACACGGAGCCACCCACTGCCCCAGCTTTATATCTCATTTAGCAGTATATTATGAAAAGCCAGGAAGCAGCCAGGCCATATTGACCCACTATATTCCACTTCTGGCGAGCTGGCCAGGGAGGACACAGTGTAGCTTGCACCTCCAAAGTCGGAAAATGATCCCAATTTCAATTCAGAGTTTTGCAAACATGACAAATATTTAGAAAGGACTGTATAATGAATCCTTGATTGTTCCTTAGCCCTGGAAAGATTTTAATTTCAGAAAGGTTTAATCGTGGTAATAACAAAATAAATCCTTGTCGCCTCTCACAATTTGTTGTTGACCAGCTTTTCTTTATGGTCCTCGCGCAGACTGCACAAGACAAGATTTGTATCTGATGATATATGACGGCTTCCCACTGCCAGCCCTGATGGACAATGTTTATCGTCAGGGTTTTTAATAAATAGCTCACGTTGCCTCCTACTTTGTTTCTTGTTGTGTTTGCGTTTGCCACTGATACAGCGAGATGTTCTTTGCAAACAAAACTGCATTCCGTTCGTTGATTTATCTGTGTAGCATGCAAACAGACATGCGATGCCTTACAAGGTTATGCACAGACAAGCTCTAGATGCACTTTACAATGCTAATTAACTCCTCTCACCCTCTTATTTTCTCTTCCCAAACCTGTACTAAACACTTTAAACCCCACATCCTTATTGATATAATCACTACTCCTCTAGAGGGAGTATTTTCTGGCTATCAAAATTATAGAAGTTGATTTTTATTTTTTAATTAGTCCTCATGCATGTTTAGAAATAATCCACGTTGCTTGTCAATTCTCTGCAGGACTGAGTGAGCTACAGATTCAAGAATTAAGTCGAATGTCATCCTTTTGTCGTATACGGTCACGTCAGTCAGTTGACTGTATCCTCTTAGACTCCACAAACAATAAAACTGCCTCCCAGTCAATACTGATGTGGGCCAGATGGGATTATCCCCTGATGAGGGTTGGCAGTCGGAAGGAAGGAGGGGTGGTGGTGGTGGTGGTGGTGGTGGTGCTGCTGCTGGACAGTTGGGGGACCCTGTGATGAAGGCAAACAGAGCTCTCTGGGTCTAGATAAGATTGGACAGGTCAGCTCCAGTTGGGTGCTGGGGTGAAAGCCCAGGGGAAGACGCCTGTCGCCACTGATAGATGTTTGTTCAGACTTTCAGCGTGGACTTTAGTGGGAGCTGATGGAAATGGCTGCATGCACAGGCACACAAACACACACTTGGATGTCTCTGATAAATTGGGCTGCTGGCTTAACGCTGCTTGTTCAGACTCAACTGGTTTAAGGCCTTTAAAGAAGCACATGAACTGCAATATAGGCACATCAGTATGTCGTTTTTATCAGTTTTGGCAAGAATATATTTTTGAGGTTTTATATGATATTAATACACACTGTACACAATAAACTATTGTTCCTTGTCAGTTAGCTTGTCAGGCTTTTTGATGGAGTTGAAGCCACAGTGTTGATAAAGAGAAAATGTATATGTTATGCTTGAAGGAGACATAAGTTTACATGATCTAATATTGAGAAAACTTCACTTTCCTCATACACCCCATTGCTGCAGCTCCTCTTTTCAGCCTCTGTCTGAAACACTTGGTTTTTAGCGCCTGTCTCTTTAAGGCCCCCCTCCCGTGAAGCTCAGTCTATTCTGATTGGCCAGCTGGCCCACTCTGTTGCGATTGGTTAACTGCTTCCAGTTCTTTGTTCTCGCTTTACGTGGCTTTGTTAGGGAGCAAGCCAGACTATAGCCATGAGGCCTGCATCATGCAAATGTTGGCAAAGAGGTACAGTACATCGTGATGTCATATGATATCATGATGGTGCGGAAGTATCATGGAATTCATTAGGCAAATGTTATACATGATGATATTTTGTCTTTAAAATTGCAAAAGATGTTTAATAGATAAATGAATACCAGTCTTATCCCAGTCAGTTTTACTCACATGTCTACTCGGCAACTATAGATCCTGGCCTAATTATGTGTTGGAAATCCCAGTGTCCCACCAACCCTTGAATGGTTCCAACACTTTGTGAGCACCATTTTCCTCCCGTCCAACCTGTTTTGACCCTCTTTACCTGTCTCGGAGCTGTGGGACTTAAAGACGTCTGCCATCAGGAACCTACTCTTGGCCTCCTCCTGTTTCTCATTGTCACATCGCAGAGCTGTGCAGGTGTCAGGACCCCAGGGCTCTGTCAGTGACAGAGCTATGCGAGCCCCTGCAGTCCCCACAGGCCCGGAGATGGGTGACAGGGGTCAAAAATCTCCCGGTGTACCACTTCCCCTCCTCTCTAAATGGATCGCCTTTAGGGTATCTCAAGGGATCCTTTATTTCCTTGCCTGGTAATAGAATGTAAGTAGGAAGGTGGATGGATGGGCTATGCCGTTGTCAGTATAGGATGTGGCGTATTTATGATGCTACTCGAAAATCACGGGCCTTTACAATTCAGCTATCATCTCAAAATCCCTGCATTTATGTGTAGGATGCAATGGGATGTAAAGATGCATGGGCAGAGTCAGACAGAGTTGCTCATTCAATATTAAAGCATTCTTGTGCGTTATTGTGCCTTGCACAAATCAGATGATGCCCCTTGTGTTGGAGCTCTCCAGTCCTTACTGGAGCTCTGCCTTTATAGGAAGGAGCTTTTGTGTCTTTTTGTGCATATTTATGGATTTCGTAGTGGAGTATTTCTATATTTAAATCCATCATATAAACCTTAGTGCAGACTATTTTCCCATCCTATACATTTTTGGGGGGATTTGAGTCCGTAACTATCGAGGTAATACAGATTCCACACTCAAGCCCATCACAATTTGAGTGGTTGAGTCTTTACTTCATCCTGAGCTGTCCCAGGTGCTGAAACAGTAGCATACTCCACTAGGATGTTATAATGCTATTAAGACAAATACGTGTCTACACGATGAGAGATCAGAATACCAGAAATCTATGTCTTAAGTCAAATTCAGGTTAAGAACTTGTTTACATGGCCGTGTCTTATTCAGACTATTGGCTTAATGGGGTTAATATCAGAATATTGGCCTCCATGTAAACATAGTCGCTGATACTGTCGGTGTGGTTGGGTGTGATTGTCATTTAGTTTAGTTTTTTAAGGCTACTTAATTTTAAGTTATGTTTCCCTATATGAAGGTGAACGGCTGCAAGCTTTATGGAGTGGTCTTAGCATTATCTTTATTTCCAATAAATACCAAGAATCTAAGTAAGGGGAATAAGCTTTTGTTGAATATCCTCACACCAGTCATGGATCTCTCTAGGTTCACGTGGAATCGGCAAACCTCTTCTGTGATCAGACACCTATTGTCCACAAGGCAACAGCTGGGATAAAAAAATGTCACATAGTGAGAGTAGTACACAGAGACCCCCAAAGCCTTTTTGACTTCTCAGGCCCGAGCTGTAGAGTCTACACAGCCTAATCTCTGCAGGATATGCAGCTTTCCCGAGTGCGTCTCACCTCATCACATGTTGGATCAGCCCAGGACGAGATCTATTGTCAAGACACAGCCGCAGGCACGGGGAAGGGTCACTACAGACCCTCAAACTTTAACAGCACGGCCCTCAGGCCTACACCCATCACCATCTTCACCCACTCCTCTTCCTGTTTTCTCCCCGTCTTTGTCTCTTTGTCTCCTCCACCTCTCACTGCGTCTCTCAATCTATCTGTCCTTCCTTCTGCATAGCCTACTTTTTCCTTTCTTTCATGTTGCCCACCCCACACACACACACATACACAAACGCAGACACACCTCTCACTCTCACTTTCTCCCCTCCAAGGCCAGTCTTCATCACAGTCCCTCTCACAGCCCACTCATCCATAAGCCCCATCCATCACCATCATGCAGAAAGAAGAAAGAGGGAGGGGAAGAGACGTATGAGTAAAGACGAGACGAGAGGAGAAAGGAAAGAGACGCACAGAAAGCAAAAAGTCACAGTGTTGGCAACAGACAGAAAGATGCTGCTGGTGGGGAAATAAATGGAGATGCAGCGAGATCATCGCGGGAAAAGACAAAATAATATAGGAGGAGATGACAGAGAGGGTATGAAACTGGGACACCAGGTGAAAAGGGTACACAGAGGCACAGATGTACTTTTGGTAAGACGAAAATGGAAAGGAGAAGAATACCTATAACGATTTGTGGTCATCTCAGGCTGTTGCTTCATGTTCCAAGTTTCAAACAAAAAAAGGGAAGAAATGGCTCGAGAGGGTTTAAAAAACACCCAACCCCCTGTGTGGAGGATTTGACTTCTCCATCTTGCTTTGTCTTCTTGTTTGTGCCCGAGGGTGTGACCTTTTGACAAGGTGCTCGCTCTTTTGTTGAACACGCCATCGGCGAGGCTAGCAAAGCCGGCCCCGACACCAAGAGTGATAAAGATGTTACACCGGCTGGCAGACACTTTTCTGAAAGACGTACGATTATTTTAAAGTCCTCCTACCTTGACAGACAAAAATGCAACAAAGTCAGTCGATGGGGGGGAAAAAATATATATAAATCTATATATATATGTCTGGGAAAGAGAGATCAAGTTGGTTGAAGTGGAATCAAAGCCAGGCAACGAGTCGCAGCACCATCCTCCAGCGATGCCTGGAGGCCTTGCTGACAATGTCTTTATCCGTCAGTCAGAAAAATAATGGGCTTCAGATTTCGACCCTCGCGCCTTAAAATCTAAATCAGCAGAGATGGAATTCATACAATCTGACAAATCCTGACCAGTAATAGAGTGCTGTGTGTATACATATGGATTTTTCTGTTGTTGTAATACTATCTATGTAACCATGCATATTATAAGGCTCAGTGTTTACGTGAGAGCAGTATTGATACGATATGATGCAGCTTAAATCTTCATGCTGGGACTCGTATGTTCATGTCACGGCGTGATAAAAATGTGTCTATAATGCAAAGTAATCTTGATTATGTGATGAATTACAGCGCAGTCAGTATGTGTGATAAAAGTGCCATTTGCCTTTTGGCGTGTGGCTGCCTCTTTATGTTGTGTATCCCTCTTTCTCGTTTTTTTTATTTATTTATTTTTTTGCGTCTCTGTTTTCAATCTCTTCTTCTCAGCGCCGCAAATATAATTAATGGCAGAGCGCAAGGAAGCATGTTACTGGTTTATGGATTTTTGATGGTAATCTTCTGGATTAATTATGTGATATATGTGCCTTGTTAAGGTAATCGGGCTCGGGTAAATACAATGCATGAACTTTGATAGCGAACTGGCAGGCGTTTCTCCCCTGCCTCCCTAAATCAATTTGCGCCGTTCCCCGAGTCATTCCTGCACCGCTTCACAGAGAGATACTGCCAGGTATGAAGGTTGCACGTTCACTGAAATGGCCAAAAGAGGGTCAAATGATTACAGTGATTACAGTGGTAATGGCATGGTGAAAACCGTGCAATCACTCATCAGCTGTATGATAATAGACACCTCGCACACCAGTGTGTTTAGATGCATTTATACTGTAAATTCACAGTTTCATCAACATGGAAATTGGATTCAGGGGTGGGATAGATATCATGCACGTGTGGAACAGCCAATTCGTTTGGATGAAAATGGGCTGGAGCCTGTGTGCGCGCATGCACGCGTCGCACACGCATATTTGCATATGTGCATATAAGCTCACAGATGAGGACCCAAATGGCATCTGTGTGTTTCTGCCTGTGAGTTAAGCTGGTATGTAATGGGAGGCAGGCAAGCTGGCAGGGATAGTAAAGAACGCATGGGGACTGTGGACACCCACCCAGTGCCGGCAGACAGTCAATCTTCCTTGCCGCATCAATGAAAACGCCACTCAGCTACCAAGGTTGTTTAGCAAGTAAACAAGCCTCTGGCCACCATGCATCCAAAGGCGTATATTTCCCAAGGAATAATGGCCAGGCGCAAGGGGAGAAGGTGAATCTGGCTCTGCCCGCATCCTGATCTCCCACATAGCCAGCTGATAGGTTTCTCCCATCTTTTCGCACATTTCACACACACACACACACACACACGCAAAAGGATATCCGGACTCACACCAACTATTCTCCACACACACAGGTCACGGTGAGGAGGAAATGCGAGGAGATATTTTTTGATTCCTCTCTTCCTCCAGGGTCCCCGTTGACAGCTTTGATTTGAGTGCTGGGGCGGCAGAGGTACTCCGTAGTAAATCTCCAAACCTCACATGTGCGTGTGTGTGTGTGTGTGTCTGCAAGCATGCACAAGACAGGACATTTAACTGTGTGACCGAACATGTGCGTTTATCGTCGCTTTTTTCCTGCCGTCTGGTTGGTTTTTAAGAGTTTTTGTCTCGGCCTTCTATCTTACCTTAAATTAAAACCAAGCCCAACCGATCACTGACACTGTGCATGTCCCTATGTGCATCCACGTGCTCACACATTTCTCAGTTTTGCACAGGTCTCGTGATAAACATGATTTACTCCTTTCCTTTTAAACAAATTAAGCAAGGACAAAAGTGACACTGCAACGGGTCGTGATCTAATAGCAACACAGTGACGTAGATACACAAAATGGATTGAACTGACAAAACCTATTTAGGCCAAAACAAGCTTTTGCTGATGACTGAACATGGCTGCATGTACTTTCTCAGCTCGCTCTGACAGGGCCATAAATAAACCCCTATAGCAATGTTAAAACCAACATGGGCTTTTGGAAATTGAGTCATGTTTTTTTTTGTTTGTTTTAAAGACATAATGGGGAACAATTCTTCAGTAAAATGTCTAAAAAAGGACGAAACCTATGTCGTATATTTTGTGGACTTGCGTACTAAGATTATCCAAAATGTGTCCAACGATGTTCAAACCCAGAGAAATCCCCAATTTTATCGAAGGTAAAAGGAAATTTCAGTTTGGTCACCTTTGAATTTACCTGTGGTCTTGCCCGTCTCTGTTTAAACTTCCTTGTCAAACAACGTATATCTAAGAACAATGCTTCCCAGTTTGCCAGTTGGCTTTTTTCTCGGTCAATTGCTTGTATTGGTCACTGGCAATGGATCACAATTATTCATTGTAGCCTGACGCTCTCCCATTCAAGGGCAAAGGCACAGGGGGGAAAGAAGCAACTGAAAAAGATTATGGGACAAGTGATGAAGACAACTTCCCTGATCCCATGCTGCTTCACTGTCTTCTGTTATTGTTTCGATTGAGAGACCCCTAGTGGCTGTTGCATATTGTACGTGTGAATATCAGTTTCTTTGCAATTTGCTTTACTGTAGTGTATTACTTAAAACTACTGAGCCCTAATTAAGAAGGACAAAATGTTTTCAGTCATTTCACTAGTGTTCCAGTTGATTTTACAAGTAAAATCTAGATTTTTGTCATTTGTAGCAGTTTTCTTTAACTATATAACATTAAAACACAATATGCTACACACTAAAAGGTTCTTAAACCCACAACTCAAGCAGAATAGGCAGGTGATTTTCTCTGTTACATTGCTGTAGTCCTCACAGCCAGACAGCAGCATTGTTAGTGATAAACCATGTTTCTCTCCCTTGTTCTTTCTCGCTCCCTCTTTGGTCTGGTAGTCAGTTATTGGGACTTCTGGGGTTGAAAACAGTCTTCACTGACACACAAACACACACACACACATACACATACACATACACACACGCAAGAAGTATCCACTGCCCCAGTGGAGCTCAAGGCCATTCACACAGCCACTGGGCGTGCTAGAGACTCCGATATGGGCTAGTGGTGCGAGCCACACGTGGCTTGCACCATTGTCCCATATTAATACACTATCGACCCACCCAGACATGCTTTGTCAATGGAAGGTGCCGCCACACCAGATTTTCTTTGGGCCGTATTGACGTGGGGGCACCAGAGGAAGGCAGTAATGGATACATGGTCGGCAATAAGAACCTCAGCCAAGCTTGGGGAACAGAAGAAGAGGCATTTCTTTTTCTTTTTTTTTTCTCATCCCATAATCTTTGAGCTGCTCAAGGGTCCTATAGAAAGCATCCATGCAGTCCTGTTTCTCAGGCCAGGAGACAGCCTGGGATCTCCACAGAGGTTTAGGGTTGCTATCTCAGTTTCGGTGCATATGATGGATTATTTCTCGCGTCTCCTCCTCCTGTCGCCAGCCATGCATCTCAGCCGCCATAGCGATTTGGCAAATATGAATGTATATGTTTATATTTATAGGTTGTGATATAAAAAATGAATAGGGGTGAGGGAAGGTTTATCTCAGCACTTTGCCGTCCCCTGACGCCTTCTCTATCTGTAAATATCTCGAGACAGCCATGTCAGGGATTTATGTGAAGGTGACTGTGCCAGCACTGGCTGTCCAACTGTTTCAGTAAACTCTGTGTTAGAGTTGTGTGGAAATAATGTACAATTGTTAGGATAGATAGAATGCCACGTGCACATAATACATTTGAATACATCAATACCATCACGCATTATGTTGAATAACTGTTAGATTTTCATGAGGATTGACAGAGGTTAACGATTAAAGTTAATATTAAAAATGGATTGAACGATTGCATATAATATTATAGGTGTCACTCACAGTGATGCTGGACTATTGATGATAAGATAAGATTTAGCCACATATGATGGGGTCCAAAATGAGGCAGAATTTACTGTGTTTACATGATCATAATAATAATGATAATAATTTCACTACTATGTTTCTATAGCTGGTTTAACACTAGTCCCAGTCACTGCATGCAGCTCTGGAGTTACTGAATGTATTGGCCCCTAATAGTTGCTATAGTTAGCCAGACATCAATAAAACCCTCGATTGCATTATTATCATGTAAATATAACAACAACAAAACAGTATCTTTTCCCTCTTTTGATGCTTTTGTGTCAAATCCAAAGAAAATGATCGGCTATTGTGCTTATTGTTTCAGTTTTGCAGCCTGATAAAACCTAATGAGCACTAACTCCGCAGCACATATACTCCACATTAGAATAACAACGTTAGCAGCTAACTCTCTAACAAGATTCACACAAGACACTGTCAGGAGCTGGTTAGGACCAGGCTCCGTGTCTACTAAATGTCCACGGGGAGTTGTTGTAGCACCACTACTTCAAAAAGTGTTTTTTATTTTCAGGTTTTTCCTCTGAAAGTTGCCAAAATTCACAAACCCATATTTAACCCCAGCTAATGCAGGTCAGTGTACAATATATTCAGTTTTATTTTCTCACAGCTTCCCGGGATGTAGTACAGTCACTGTCTGTGTTTTGTAGCATTTGCCCTTTTCCAGCCTTTTTTCCACACTTGACCTATCATGTTGGTTTTACCAATGTCCAGTGAAACACGAGAAGAAAAAACAGCAGCTTAGTGGGTTAACATGCAGCTCCGAGAGACAACCAACCATGTTTCTCTGCAGTTACAAGTATCAAAAAAGCGTTTAATGCATACACAAGCAGAAAGGTTGGACATGGCTGTCCAGCGTTTGACAGTCCCTCAGTGTTGCACGTTGTGCCGCGCACTGATGAAGCGAGGTCAGCCTGCCAGGTTAGGACTCTGTAAGCGAGTCGCCGTCTTTGGGGAAGGAGGGTGACGTCCCATGAGAGCTGACCTTAAAGCTTCAGGTGGCTCACGTTCCCACCGCCGCTTTTTTTTCCGCCGCTGGATCACCAGATGGATGGATGGGTGAACAGATAGAGGGACACAAGCAGAAAGAGCTGACAATATCATTTCCCATCTGCCACGTTAGTGCAGCATCAGCAAGCGTTTTTTCGTTCCCTAACCTATTATGGTCTGTATTCCAACTTTTTCTTTTCTTTTCTGCTGGATCTTTCCCATATCAGCATGTTTGAAATCACTGTAAACAGAGGTTGGGTAGGTTTTGAGATCTGGGCAGGTGGCATTTAGACCCCATGCGGCTTCACCCCCAGGGACCTTTCACGTAATCTGAAAGTCCGAGTGATGCGTCAGCGTGAGGAGCGAGGAGGAGCTGGCTCTTGCATATCGGAGTGTCAGCCGGCAGCTGGAGCCTCCATGCTGAGAGAGACCCTCGCTGGCATCAGGGAAAAGGATTGGCTTTCGTTAAAACATCCCGGGATTGGGTGACATCACTGGGGCTGCTGATAAACCGGCTGAGGCCGACTGTGGAGATGTGACGAATATAACAACTTTGCAGTAAAAGACTCTTTAAGGATTGTAGGTGGAATGTGAAGTCATGCTGTTTCTTAAGGTATTTTCGGTTACACACCTATCCCAGGAGGATAAACCTCCCCGTTTCATAATCAAAATATATCCAATCACTTTAATGCAATTATTTCCAGCACCAAATCATCAGTACATTAAATGCAGATTGATACAGTGTCCAGGCAAGACGGTGGAGAAAAAATACAAGGGGAGTAAAGTCACACAGCCAGCTCATTAATTTCTCCCGCTTGTACTCGGGGCCTGGTGACCTGAGTTTTTTTTTTTTTTTTCACGCGGCGTGAGGAAATTTACTCCTTTGACAGACTAACCAAGCGCGCGCCTCCTAATTTGTATCGGCTCAGATTTGTTTTTGTTTTGGCGTCATCTTTATTTTTTATTGCAAATTACAGAGTGCCCCAAGTAATCTGGTGGGTCCGCTGAATGCTAATGAGCTCCGCACAGGACTCGGCGTTCTGGGAATACGAGTCGGATGTTTATGATTATTGGAACTTTTCCTCTCTGTGAATGTTTTCCTCTCTCTCTCTCTCTCTCTCTCTCTCTCTCTCTCTCTCTCTCTCTCTCTCTCTCTCCTCCCCTCCTCGTTTTCTCTGATGAGCTTCCTGATCATCATAAATCTCGAGCCGGTAGTGTCCCCCGAGCAGAGCTGCTCATCTTGCAAGCTACTGTACCTCCCGTGCAGCCGGTTTTTAGTGTGAAAAAAAAAAAAGAAAGAAAAGGGAACGCTTCTATCGTGAGTGTCAAGGAAAGGTCAGGATATTTTCAGAGGAAACATAAATTTGCACAAAAACAGCAAAGGGAAATTAAATATACTTTGCTGCACTAGATTTGATTGAATCTAAAAAACAATCCCCTGCGTCCTTACAGTGCTGTTGCAGTGCTATTGGCCGACTGTATTGCACCTACTGTGGTTTTTAAAATTCATTCGGTAGATCAAAGTTTTGCTGCGTCTCTGATGCAAAGTGTGACAATCTTCCCCTGCAATTATCCTGCATAGATGCATCCTACCCACACATGCACACGATCACACATACAGCGCTGTAAGTATGGAAGTTTATTAATGAAGGAACACGAATGTCATTAAATCAGTCGAGCAATTTTAAGTAGAGGGGACTAATCAAACGATTCCAAAAAAACTTGTCAAGGTTACATGGACAGACGCAACACTAAATTAAATTTCACACTGGCTGCTTGAAGGAAGATTGAAAAGCACTAAATAGAGTTCACCTCACATGCAGCTGCTATAATTATCTCAGTAAATGCCTGAAAGAAAGAAACGTCGCAACTTCCCTACAGTCTTTCTCTGATACTGTCCAACTCTGTTTGAAATGAAAATGTCTAATGTTGATTTGTATTTCTTTACATAGCATTCAGGGTGAGTCGAGCATTAAGATAATATATTTGTAATGTGATGATTGCAATTTACTGTTTTCACTTGTACTCTATTTTGACATAAAACTAGACCGTAACACCTCCAGTTATTAGTATTTATGAGTTCATAATATGTACTTTGACCTGTACACTCTGTTTGTGTATTATGATATTTACTGGGATTTAATTGTGGTTTGTATCTTGTATTATTGCTTCCTTGTGATACATCACTTGAGTTAGTCAAATGAATTGTGGGTATCTGTAAAGTACAACACTGTCTCTGTCTGGGTGTCACTTGGGCCGAAGGAAGTGCAGTGTTGAATTTGGAGAGATTTGAACACCCGATATGTTCAATATTGATAATCTTTAACGACCAGGCGACCAGTGCTATGTACCAGTGGCGGCAGCAGTGCATTCACGACAATGGCAAGGACGACTGATTCTCCAGTTCTGGGTTGTGTGTACTGAGTGGTAGCTTCAGGTGAACAGCTCTCTGTGCAGCTTCAGGGTTCTGTGGTCCTGCAGCTGCTCTTTACTCTGACAGTTTCAGAAAGAAAGGCCAAGGAAACAGCCCGTTCCAAACAGTCGGGTTTAGAACGAGAATTAGTCTGGACAAAGAGTGTAGAAAGATTTGATTGTGACAATTGTCTCAAAGTTTTGGAGAATTCATTTTGATTTGTTGCGCATCAATGCTTTTGCTGGTAATGATGTGACAAAGAATTCAGAAGCTTTACTCTACAAAACAGATTTCATGGGCAATATTTGAATCTTCAGATTGTTTACAAAGATACAGTTTGAGTCTCCATCGTGATCCAACTAGGACAGATTATAAAACGTAACTTGTTATGAAGTTCTGAGTTTGCAAATCACTACCTAACAGGAACTTAACGTACCTTCCACAGACTCCATCCAGGAGCAGCCCCTTTTTTCATGGAAGACATTTTAAAAACACTGTTTAGATAATAAAATGAACTGTAGTAGGATTTCAGTTTGTTTCTTTAATTTCAGCATCCTGGTCCAGTGCAACACAATGTAATGGATCAGGGTTATTGGCCACAGCAGTTCGGTAAGTACAGTATAAAAACTTTTTCCCATCCTTCATGTTTTTTTTCCTGTCTTTGCTTTTATTTAGGAAACGTATGAGACTTCAATTCAAATCCAGCCCGAGGCTTGTCAGAGCCAATAATACTGTATTTGTTGTGTTCACAACGTGGACAGAAAATACAAAAAAATGCAATTGCCTATCACACGCTGGGGTGACATCACCGAACGGAGCAGGTGACACAGGTTTCAGATTAGTCTGTGAGATTAGCCGTTTCTGAAATGTTAATCTGTGGAAAAACAAACAGGAGCGTCACGAGAGGGGAGGAATCGCGCTGCAAGTTTTTTTTTCTGTTTGAACGAGATACAGAAGTCCTTGTGCTGTTTTACATCACAGGCCTGCATGTATGTGTATTTTTTGGGTGTGTGTCGCCGCGCTCGCACATGTCATTAGTATGCATAAGAATGTGACTGATGACTTTCATTATCGGGAGTGAACGAGGATTAGGCCCCCTTCAGTGTCGCCTGCTTTCACCTTTACTTTCCTCTAATGATTTTCTCCCGACATCCTTTCCTCAAGGTTGACCCTGTCACTGCACTCGTTCTTTTTCTTTCTTTCTTGCTCTCTTTCTTTGTTGTCTTTCTTTCTTGGTCTTTCTTCATTTCTTTCTTTCTTTCTTTCTTGCTCTTTCTTCATTTATTTCTTTCTCCTTTGTTTTATTTCTTGCTCTTTTTCTTGCTCCTTCTTTATTTATTTCTTGCTCTTTTTATTCTGTCCTGCTCTCTTTCTTTCTTGCATCTCTTTCTTTCTTATTTGCTTCCTTTTTCTTCATGTCTTTCTCGCGCCGTCTTTTTTATTTCTTGCTCTTTCTTTCCTGCTCCTTTTTTCTGTCTTGCTCTCTTTCTTTCTTTGTCTTTCTCGCTTTCTTTCTTTCTTTCTTTCTTACTTGCTTTCTTTCATTCTTTCTTTGCTTTCGCTCTTTCTCTTTTTTCCTCAGCTCTCTTAACCTTATACCTATACTCATGCAGGCACTGTACAGGCATCTAAATATGGCAAGCTGTGTGTGTGTGTGTGTGTGTGTGTGTGTGTGTGTGTGTTTTGTTCGGTAAATAAAGCCGGGCTCCTTTTTATTATCAATGAAGCATAACCAAATCAATTTATAAACAGCCTTATCTGCTCACAGGAACGCCAGTAGCCCAGAGCGATTAACTCCAGCAGCCGTTAACTCTTTGCATACAAAACTACCATCGCTAAGCTATTTAAGCGATAGGTAGAGGTGGTATGGAGTGGGGGGGTGGGGGGGTGTGAGGACTGAACTTCATTTGTCCTCTCGAGTGTATGTGCATACTTGTGCGTGATTATGTCCGCGTGTTTAAGTGTGTGTACGTGTGCACAGTTGTGGGAGGAAATACTCTAGTGGCGGCAATGTCGGGGAAATGCAAAAGAGGCACACGCGAGCAGAGAGGCGGGGAGGACGAGTGAGCAGGAGCGGAGGAGGGGGCTCGGGGGGGGGGCGGCTGGGGGAGTGAATTTCGACATGTCATTTCTGAAATTGAGTTTTGATAACTGACAATTTGTTCAGCTAGTGAAATGTCAAGAGTCCAAAAAGATTGATGAAGTGCATAATAGATGTCTCAGATTGACTCTCCGCTGTGGGCTTGAGTCCCACGCACGTATCAGACCACCGAAACGATACAGAAATAAGATCTCACATGCACACACACACACACACACACACACACACACACACACACACACACACACACACACACACACACACACACAAGACAAACACACAAACAGATGCACACATTCTTGACGGCTGCACGGAGAGCACCTCGATATGGAAAACTGGTCCACGTCAATTTAGCCGGGCTGGATGTGATTTCTGCCTGAACATGGAAGTGTCGTTCAAGCGATGGTGGCCACCGACTCGGGGCTTGTAGATTTATTAGGCAGCTGAGTTGTTGTAATGGTCTGTGTAGCAATATGTGGGATCACATTAAGGTAAACTGTATTTTTCAGATTACCCTCTAATGTGATCTGCATAATGTTGTTGGACCCAAACACTGATTTGCTCCTGGTTTTTACAGCTGAAAACTTGTATCGCTAGCGTAATCACGCTTATTTATTTTTCCAGACACACATTCTGCTCATATAAAGGTGTGGAGGTTTGAGCTCTGGGATTCTCTTTTCCTCCCAGATATATCTTTGTAGCTCAAATCAGTCAAGTTCCCCGACTACAGACGTTTGCTGTTTCAACTTACTTAGACTCTGTGTGTGTGTGTGTGTGTGTGTGTGTGTGTGTGTGTGTGTGTGTGTGTGTGTATTCTATGTGACAACTCAGACTCAGCTCAGACTTTATAGGAACTCCTCTTGTTTCTGCTGCTATTTCTAACATGTGCATAACGAAACGGAGACAACTGAGGATAACTGAAACCAATGAGAACATGTTTAATTTTAAATCACTTAGTTTACTGTGTATCCTTTGGAAAAGTCAGCATTGCAAAAGGTTGTATTGTCTGTGTTTTGTCAGACTGATGTCGACAATTCTCCGCAGACTTTGAAGGTAGCTGAAGCTGCATCGTATTAAGGAGAGTAGCTCGGTGTCATCTTTATTATTTAATATTTGGCTTTTTTGGTTTTTCTTCACTCTATCTACTGTGTTGTGAGCTGAGGCCGACATTTCCTACACGTGCTGGGAGTGGTTGACCAATCCCATCCATGTGAGCCACCTGGCCAATCAGGGCAGACAGGAGGGTGGGCCTTAAAGAGACAGGAACATAAAGGGATAGTTCACCCAGAAATGAAAATTCACCCATTATCTACTCATCATCTTCTGCCCAAGGGGCGCGAGACGAGATCAGCGAGACGAGATCGGCGAGACGAGATCGGCGAGACGAGATCAGCGAGAACTCGCGATAGCTGAAGAAGTGAGCATAGAGGCAAGAGCCAACGTGAACGCGGCTCAGGAGGATAATAGTGGACATTTAGGCTAAAAACATGTGATGCCATTTCAAGTTGAATTTGCATTTTATGTATTTTTTCTGTTGTTTTTTACGTTTGAAGAAGCGGTCGCCATTTACTTCACTTGTATTCAATTCAAATATATATCCCTTAAGTAGATAGCGTAGACTTGGAATACATTTTAGTTTGATTAGATTAGAGCAGTTTTTCAGTCCCTGGATTTTACGAGTGGAAGTTGCACCACTGAATGATGGAGAATGTGGAGCTGCCCAGAGAATGTAAAGAATTACCTTGTGTAGGGTCCTGATTTTTACATAGGAACAGCACTTGGAACACAGTTTAATTTGCTTTAGGATTGTCGTAGAATTGGTAGCAAGTTAGATGATGAAAAAAGAGACTTCAATTGATGCAGATTCAGTTGGTTTCACACTATTCGTAGATTTTTCACTCGTTAAGAATGAAGAAGTTTTAAGAAACACCAATAAATCCGTTAACTTTCTTTTTTTTTGTTGTGTGCAGTTTTCAGGTTTATAATATCTTGGGCAGAAGTATAATTTTTTGCCCTCAGCCACACGTTCTGTTCCCTCGACTCCCTCTCTTTTTTTCCTGTCACTTTTTATGATGACAAGCAGACATCATGTTGAAAGCCTCTCATGCTTGTAAAAAGCTGCATTATATCATGTGCTGGTGGGTGCCAGCCCTGTGATGATAAAAACAAATTAGGCTGCATAGAATAAGCATGGGTGGAGTGGATTCTCTTAACACATTTATCCCTGTCAACAACATCATCCTCGACAACGATCCGCTGTAAATAATTCAAGTAGACACCCAGTAACTCTTAATTTAAAATTTCGGAGATCGTGCGTAGGTGGAAAATCAAGTGAGGAAGCAAAAGAGGGGCTGTGGGAGGTTTTCGCGTCTGCGGGAGATGAAGCCAGCTCGCAGCAAGACGGTGCGTCCCGGCGCTCGCGGGGACGAGCCGAGACATTTCTCTTCTCTGTATTTGTCCCGCTCAAGGGTGTGACTCGCAAAAAGGTCACGCGTGTCATTAAAATCAAGGCATCAATAGATGAGATATTTTCACAAAGGTGACACTCTCCCATTCCAGCGTAATTAGCCTCATTTTTATCGCGAGCAGGTCACTTAAAAGTCGATTCCAATGATCATGCCAATGAATCTTTACACCAGGTGATATAAACCTTTTATGCCGTGGGTACGAATCCCTTGTGCACAGCGGCGGCCGGCCTCGGTAATGCCTCACTTTAGGAAGGGGTCCAACTTTTCCTGTTATCTTTGGCCGTCCTCTGCGAGTTGTGTGGATGCAGCGCTCCAATAAGCCTTAAGGATATTGGGAGCCGTCCAGGAAATATATCTGATATAACAAAGGAGTTTTGAAGAGCAAAAGCAAACTGCCTTGACCGCAATGAAGATCTAACTTTTATTTAGTTTTATTGTGTCATAAAATATGTACACATTTCCTTAGCTGTTGTTGCTTTAGAGTGGGAGTCTAAGCTTTTTCCTTATTCTCTTAATCATTGAAGACTAATAGTCCGCCCTGGCCAAAAATAGCAATATAGCTGTTTCTAAATGCTTTTAAAAACAACTTAAATCATCCGAGTAAAACACATTCAGTAGGATTGGTGAGCATGTGGGTATTGAACCAGCTCCCTGCCGTCACTGCAACTGCTTCTAAAGTGAGTAATTCCCAAATTAAGTTCTGCTCAGACACATCAACAAGTTAATCCACCGGGTTTACACAGATTAGCCAGTTTCATCTTTTCAAATAGTCTGTAATATTTAACAATCAACAGGGCTCAGTGCAAGAAGGTTCCTGGTTTCAGGTCCTATTTGATTTTGCATGTTCTCCTCTTGTCTGCGTGGGTCAGTTTTTCTTATGACCCTTAGAGGACGAGTTCAGTTTTTGGTGGGAAAAACGCGTATTCACAGTCAGTTCCTTTTTTTCCCTGCTACTTGTCGATCAATCTCATGGACTTCAGGAAGTTACCAACCTGGGAACTAGATCAATCAGTGAGCTCATGTTTATTCCATCTCGCAGTATGGGGGCAGCCAACTTCCCATTTCGACTGACTTCCATCCGTCCTGATACCAAATGGGCCAGTCGTCACCATTTATCTCAAATGGGGCAAATGTGATACAAAGACTGACAGGGGAGCAACCAATGAGGGCATTGCACAGATATTTTAGTGAACATATTCTCTCTAGAAGGCTCAGTGCTATGTTGAATGTTACTCAACAGCACGCTGGTTGTAGGTCGGCTCTGTTTTGATAACGCTCCCCGTTGGACAATGACCCGAGTGCCCCCAGACAAAGATTCACAAATGCAAATCGGTCCGGCGATGCCAGGTGAGGAAGTGGCTGCACTCAGCCGAGAAACAGTCTGGCACATAAACCCCCATAAAACCACAACTTGACACTTTTACACTTTGGCTTTTGTACATACAAATAAAAGAGACAACGTCTTAATTAAATGGTAAATGGTCTTGCACTTATATAGCACTTTTCTTTCTTTTTTTTTTACCCTAATGGTCAAAGCACTTTAAAATTTTCCTCTCATACACACTCACACACACACACACTGGCCATCCAATCGGAGCATCTTGGGAGTCAGCGTCTCCCCCCAAGGACACTCGACATGTGGACAGGAGGAGCCAGGGATCAAACCATCACCTTGTAATTAGCGGACAACCCGCTACCTCCTGAACCACGCCTGTCCCAATTAGCGAGCTTTAGATGTGCTGGTAGGCATTTCTGTTACCTTTTTTTTTTTTAAGGAGCAAGCCGCGCTACCTTTTTCACCCCATTTCCAATCTTTGTGGCCAGACCAGCTGCTGGCAACATGCTTCATACTGAGGTCATTGTAAAAAAGATAATTTAACATAGGAGAATGTAGAATTTGATATTTCCTGTCCGGGCAATCCTGCAGTGACCCCCCGGGTTCATCACATGATCCCTTGTGTGGATCCAGGTTGGGAGCGATGATGCTGTGGTGTGAAGCTTGAAACACTAAACCTCGAGCAGCACCAAAAAAAATCCCTCGTATTGATGTTTTTATTTTATTTATGTAAGTGTTTAATGTAATGATTTGAATATCTAAAAGACGACATTAAAAAACGACACATTACACAGATTTCCCCTTTGATTAGAATACTGTACAGCGAGAAGAAGGCCTCAGTGTAGCTCCTGCAGCTCCTGCGTAAACACACTATTAGAGTTTTCGAGCTGAGGCGCTTGTGCGGCTCCTCTTATCTGCCAAGGATGCCTCTGATGGCTCCTGATTGAAATGCCAGCTCTGAAGTTCTGTGCTCAGCCACACGTGTAAACGCCGCAACAGAATGTAACTTATTCCCTCAAAGCGCTTGTTTTCTCTCTCCAGGCAACCAGAGATTAGTTGGTTCAAATTCTGGACGGGTGCTTTTTGAAGAAAGCCGTTTTCCGGGGAGTGGAGGGGGGGGCGAGATGCGCATGAAGAATTGGCAAGCAAGCATTAATATGTATAATTAATTTTGTTGTTATCCACATATTTGAGCAACGGAAAAAGGAGAGAGGCGCGCGCTGAATTCGGAGCCAGTGTTCGCGGGAACCCAGGGACGGCGTGTGGATCATTTTTAACATTTACATTCCAATTCAATTTGCTCAACTGGAATTATCTGGCTCCCCTTCTTGGTGGAGATTAATTCAGCTTCCTTGTTGTTCATTTCTGAGTTTAATAACATAACCCAAAGGTATTTCATTTTTCAGTGAACACAGAACATTTTGGGCGCCTTCTCTGCAGTTATTTTTGTCTCCTCGTAGATTTCAAATTGTGCGTTCCCCCATATATGTATGAATACAGAATAAATTCCCACTGCGAGATTATCAGTATTTTCACATCTCGGCCCGCAGCCAGAACCTGATAAGATAATCACCCTCTGCAGCAGGATAAAAAAAGATGTTCTTGAAGTTCATCATCACAGTTCTTTAAGTGCTCATGCATATAAACATATTTGTATTCCGTGCATACGCGCAAACCTACAAACACTCCAAAGATGGCAAATCACAGGACACGTTACCATCTGCAAATAGTGCACATGCTCTTCCTTGTCCTTTCAATCAGGATGGATTTGACACCTGCTCGTTGCTCGCCGCGTTACCGCCAGGAATTCTCCCTCGTGACGCGTCTCCGGGCGTCTCGAGGCCTCCGCACCAGCCGACATTTGTCACATCGCTAGCTCGGAGCGCGCCGGGGTCGCCGGTCCCCTTCTCTGCCACCCCCTCATCAGGATAATTAAGCTTTCTCAGCCTGCTGCACACAAACGGGGGGTGGGGGATTTCGCCAGCCCCTCGCAAACTGTGGAGATAGTCTGCAAATTGCCTCTGATTCGCCACCTGATTGTGCTATGATTATGTTGTCACTGGATGCTGTGATTATGATGGCCCATAATTGCTGGTGTGCATTAGCTGCCACGCGACGCCCCCCGATCTCGCCGTCTACCTGCCTGTGTATCTATCGACCTCCTTCTCTGTCTATAAGTCGTCTTTCTTCCCTCCGTGTCACCGCTCCGTCTCAATTTCCTTATTTCTCCTCACTCATCCAGACAAACTGATTCCAGCTGTGAAACACTGTGATGTTCTTTAATGCAGGGTTGCAGCTTGATGATGGTACATTCCACAGCTGATGACTGGGCTCCTTTTTTAGTTTTACTCATGTTTGAATGTGATTAAACCACTTAACAGCCATTTTATCCATTTACTCTATTCCTGAAAATAGATTTGCTGATTAGTATTGAGGTTTCCTCCATCAGGGCCACCTAGAGCAATGGCTCCGCACTGGCACCTGAGAAAATTGAACTCAAACGCAGCTTCTGCTCAGGACACCTGGGCAATTTCGTGATTTAGCCAAGGTGTGTGTGTGTGTGTGTGTGCGTGGGTGTCGCTGGGATGAGATGGTGGTGCGGGTATTGTTTTACAAGATGTACAAACACGCTTGTCCAACAGGCATGCATACAAAGTGTCTCCTCGTGGCACGGCGGATCTCATTTTCATGAATGGCATGAAGTCACCCGCGGCAAGCCAGCCGAATGTGCCACATCTCGGTGCAGGGGAAAAGCCATTTGTTTGAGTGGTGAAACAGGGAAGTGTTTATTTGGGCTTGTTGGACTGACAGTGTCCCCTGTCAGAGCGGCGCTTCAGCTGTCAGCATTTGAACAAATGGGGACTAATTTGCATC
Organism: Hippoglossus stenolepis; assembly: GCF_022539355.2. Lineage (NCBI taxonomy): Eukaryota > Metazoa > Chordata > Actinopteri > Pleuronectiformes > Pleuronectidae > Hippoglossus > Hippoglossus stenolepis. The sequence continues at coordinate 8,651,528 of NC_061505.1, read as the reverse complement.
TCATTAATCCCACCTCCCACCCTCGCAGCTCCTCTTGAAGAATTCCACTTTCTCCCCCTCCCCTCTGAATTCCCTGGCCGTTTCATGCCACGTTACTGTCTTAAGCCAAGCTCATTAAAAAGGCCGCACTTTGTCTTGAAGTCCAGAATGGCTCTAGCTGTACTCACTGAATGACTGATAGACATGCATTTTCACTCTTTTCAGGTCTGGAGTGCTTGATTAAAAAGGCATGACTTAGACCCTTGATGAGCATATGGATTAAAAGCGCTCAGTGATTGCCTGGCCATTCCCCCACTCTAATTGAAAGCCTAATGTGCACCCACCACATATTAATTAAAACCAGAGGTTATAGGCCCTTGGGGCTTCACCATTTAGGTCTCTCATTAAAAATTAATAACCTCAGTTAATTATTATTATCATGTTGTGAATCACGTCAGCAAATAAATAAGACAATGGGGCCGTCTTGCTCCAGAGCCGCTCAATAGAAGGATTGTTTGGTGAAGGAGGCGACACACAAACCAGTTTTCAATCAGAGAACAACCAATGTTTATTTACCTTGTTCTTCCACAGTGATCATGGGGCACACGGCTTGTAATCAATGGCACAAACAATGTATTGGGAAGTCGACTCAGTTTAGAAAGAGGGAGAGTGGACATCAATCTATGGTGCACATTGAATCTCACACTGGTCTGTGTACAGGAAGAGTGCAGGTTTAGGCAATGGCTGTAAAGCTTCCCTGCAAATGCAGAGATCCTCTACTATATGTTATTGGATCAATGTTTTAAGTGTCATCTGCTCTCAGGTTTCTACGAGCAGGTGTCACATCTCTGAAAGTTCCTCTTTCTGTGTTGTGTCCATCAAACCATCCATCTTGTCTCCATCTAACCAGGACGTTGCTCTGAATATATTACTGGGCTTCCTCATTTCCTCTTGTCATAACTACTACAGCTGTCAGAGGTTCGCTAACAAAAGAACGAGGCTATAGGGTCATTTTATAGGGGAGGACAGTCTCTGTGTGTGTCTAATATATGGTGGCTCTGACAGCTCAATGCACAGCCGCTTAAAGAAACCCATGGAAATAGAAAAAACACATGCAAGTGAAGAAAACATCAATTTGACAATGACAATTACAACACGAGCAAATCTTCGCAACACCACCATATACTCACAACACCGCCATATACTCACAACACTACTAAATACTCACATCACAAGCAAATACTCACAACACAAGCAAATACTCACAACACTACTAAATACACATGTCAAATTGACGATGTTCTCTCCTTTCCGAGTTTTTGGTCTTTTTGTATCCGCTTTCTTAATTCGCATTGCATTGAGCTCTCTGGGCCACCGTACAAATAAAGCAAAAGAAGAAATCGAGATTTCTCGCTCCGCCCGACAGTTGTGGATGATTACTTGCGTTGTCACTGAGATGATTTACTTCCTTTGGTGCGGCCTCATGCAGTTGCATGTTGGTAATAAATAAAAAAGAACCGACAAAAACAGTCCTCAGATGTGTTTTTGTCTTTCTTGAACACATTCAAGGATGAACTGAATGAGCATCTGACACATACACCATCACTTGCATTACTTGACAAAGCAACCACACGGAACGTCAGTGCAACATGATTGTGTCCCTCAGAGGACATCCCACAAACATGTCATGTCCACAACTTGGACTTTCTTAAATTCCCATAACTCTGCATTGTAATTCTGAGAACCGGCTGAGCTGCATCGATTTTTTCCCCATACCACCGAGCATTGATATTTTATTAATGTAGACTCTGGATTTATGTCCGAGACAGTCATCTTTTTTAATTCGGTGGGAATCATATTGGATCTTGGTGGGGGAAAAAGAAAAAGTCTCATCCCCCCCGGTTCTTTTATTCCATGCCACCTGAGCGTAACCTATGGCTGGGCGCCTAAATGATTTCCATGCATATATATTTGATTAATGACATGCCAGCATTACTGTCGAGTCCAATGCCATTCAGCACTGCCAGCGACAAAAGAGCGCTATCACCTTGTAGCACATAACAGAACAGTGGAAAGGAGGCTTCACATTGTGATTCCTGCATTGTTTTCTACTTGTTAATTTCCCCCTTTTTGAAGTGAGTAATGATCACCTGACTTCACAACGTTCTAATCATCATACCTGTCAGGCTTTTTGCAGCCTAAGATGTTCAGAGTGCGCCAAACACAAAGCATCTGTTTACACCGCTTTTGTCTAGACATCAAAGACGCTTCAGACCGCAAACAGGTTCAGCAGATGACTCGCGGTGCCAAATGTTTCCTAAACATCAGATGGCTTCTCCCGCGATCCATATTGCATTCCGGGCCAAACCTCCCAAACACCATCACAAGTATTTCCCCCGAGGGCCCTCTCCTCTTCATTCGTAGTCGAGGGACATCCCCCCCCCGGGCCGAGGACGCGCCACGTGAAGTTAAACGATTTTGAAGAATCCCAATCATAACATTGAAGTTTTGTGCAACGGCAATCCGAGAAACAAGATGGAAGAATGGGCAAGGCCCGGGATGAGGAGGGGGGAAAAAACAGGATATGATGGAAGGAATCTGGAAGACGATACAAATGATGGCACAAAGGCGGAGCTGCTGCTGGATTCCTCATAAGAATTATTCAACTAGAAATGGCACCTGGCCTCGGGGAAATCAGCGCTGCCTCCAGCCGGATTACTCCTGGCACAATCTGGACACAGTCTTGTTTGATGTCCCCCACCCATCCGTCTTGTATGTAGTCTTTTATCTCACTCTAAAGTAATATAGTCTTCACTGCAATTCAATAATGGCCCAGCCGAGCCTGTCAGGCTGCGTTTGCCCGTTATCTCACAAAGGCCTGTCCACTCCAGCAACAAGCCACCCGATATTTGTGTGCGTGTGTGTGTGTGTGTGTGTGTGTGTGTGTGTGTGTGTGTGATTTCATCCCCAGGGGAGGGTCTTCATGCTCGTGTGTGTGTTTGTGTGTATGAAAGCACGAGAGAGAGAGAGAGAGAGAGAGAGAGAGAGAAAAGCGAGACGGGAAGAGAGATGCTGAATCAATTGATGTGTGTCTGCACCATGTGGCAGACAGAGGGGGAAGTGTGGAGACAGACGGTCTATTTATCCCTCAGTGTGTTTGTATGTGTGTTTTGACCGGCTATCCTACTTGAGATCTAAATTAAGAAATAGCCCGGGCGATGGGGGGGGCAGATGCTGTAGCCAGCACCTTTCTGTGCACGCGTGTGTGTGTGCGACTGTCAGCTTGTCCCAGCACAAGTGAAGGGTTTTAACTAATTTCCTAATTGGTTGAGAGGAGCAGATACGTGGCCCCAGTCTGATCCAGGCCGTGCAGCCCGGAAAGGGAGAACCACGGCAATTTACCCAACAGAGTGACAGCAACACTGATGCATTCAGGTTTCCTCTGCTGGGGTCGAGACAACAGCAGGTCAGGTGCTCTGCACGTCCCAAACTGAAAGTGGACGAGCACGTTTGTATAAAAGACTGCTCGCTGTCCGGACTGATGGGAAAGGATGTGCTGTTCCACGAGACAGATGGAAGGGATAAATCATAAACGCACCAAATGTATGGAAAGCAACAAGGCGCCACATCTCCGCATAATGTCGCAGGCTATTTCCAGTTCACGTCGGGCTGTAAATGCATGTGCATAAGCAAGTCGCTTTCATTTACCTCACAGTCACGGGGCATCGTGTCCCACAGCTCATTCAGCGCATGCTAATATATGGCTGCACAGGCCTCCCCATCATAATCACCCATAACACTAAAATGAGACGCATGACAGTAAATAGCAGTCAAGCCTTACAGAGACTATTTGGCATGGGAATGATTTTTTCTTTTTTTGTTGCGCGCAAACACTTCACGTCCCAATAAATCAGATCGATTTTTTTTTTTTTGATATATTAAGCCGCTTCTTTTATTGTCATGCCTCGGAGTAGTGTGTGCATGCAAATCCAGAGATATATTTACTGTATGTATTGACAAGGAGTGAGAGAGAGAGAGAGAGAGGGAGATGCTGTTCCAGGAGTCGGATTGAAAATGGTGAGTGATTTGTTTTTTCAATCAAAATAGAGAATTTGATTTAAGAGTTGCAAGTGAGCAAAGCCCTTTTTTGCCATGCATAACCAAACAGATAACTCATGATCCACGTTCCTCAGTCTTGTTTGCGATATATTATTACTTTATCACCATCTGCGTTCCCATTGCACACTGCGAATCTCTCACGCCGAAAACCACACAGCTTAATTTTTTTTTATGCGGACGGTCAATTTTTGTGGAGGTCTCCTGCTGCCTTAATGTTATCTCCTGAAACATGTCAGCATTATTAAACATGCTGAACACGGAGAAGCCATATGTGCACAGTGTGACACGCGTGGCGAGGGCCTGCGCGTCGAGCACGCCGGCGCTGGCATCTGCATGGAGGGACGCGACGGAAACACCCCACTGATGCAGGGGGCTCTGAGGGGTCAGCTAGACTTAATTGCACTGAGGGAACATGTGTGCTAGTCCAAGCTGGTGGAGGCGCGGCGCGAGGAGGGGGTCGGCCATCTGCCATCATGTACCTCCAAAAGCCTCGGGACCAATGTGGGTTCAGTAAAGGAAGCGACGGCTACTGTCAAAGGACACAATTTCAGTACATGGCACGATCCTCAGAGGCTGCAGTGCACATGCAGGCAAGGAGGGATAGTACTTTCTTGATCCAGAATGTAGTTAAGTGATACCTGTACTCAGAGGTGGCAAAAGTACACACATTATCTGCTCAAGGGGAAATACAGTTACTTGTGTCAAAAATGACTCAAGTATAAAAGTACAAGCTTTGAAATGTACTCAAAGTGTGAAAGTCCCCCACTGAAGGCCCTATCGGTGCAAAGCAAACTGAGGCTCATGTCATATTAGTACAGTTTGAAGACTATTTCACTGCTCCTACTTTAAATAAATGTGAATACAATTTACAAAAAACATGGGTACAAGCAAGACAAATTGTTGAGCATTAAAACGACAGTATTTTTTTTTAAATGTAAGGAGTATGTTATAATATTGCGTGGAAAAGTAAAAAGTCGTCAGAAACATATATACTCATGTAAAGTACAGATATGAAGTATTTGCACTTTGTTGCTTCCCTCCCCTGCTTGTACTTAAACATAATTTCAGGTATTTGCCTGTTTCATCTTTGCGACAAAGAAAGTCTGTAGGTCTGATTTCTTTGGAAAAGGGCCAGTATGACTTTGTCTATCCTCTGGGTCCAAGGCTTAACTGGCTCCAAGTGCAGTTTTTGATTGATGGCAAACAAACCTTGAGAGTATCAGTTATTTTGATTAAAGCTGCCTTGTGGAGTTTTCCTGCAAAGAAGTATCTTGAATTTGTTTTGAAAGCAACAGTCTAAAAATGGCTGCAGGCGAGTTTTGGGGGTTTTTTTGCATCGGCATTTGCTCATATGCACACACACACGATACGAACAAACCAAGGACCTGCTCACAAAGAACTGTGACTCTGCATGATACTGTTTACAGAGCAACTTAACAGCCCCTGAACAGCTTGGTTTTTACTTTCCCCTCGTGGTTTAACAGCTTATCCTGCTCCAGCAATGTAGATGTGTACTCCAGAGTGCATCAGCAGGTCCTGACAAATTGAAGTCTTGGGTGCGGTTTCAGGTTGTTGCACACATCTAACCACACCCATCACCGTAATGGGTCCAAAGTGAAACAGACTTGAAAGTTTCCACCAGAGAGGGCAGTGAAACGCTGCTCCACAGCCCGGCGTTAAGTTAATCTTTGCGAACTGCATTTGGGAAAGCTTCTTTTGACGGCTAACAAGACGTTCTTGATCCCACAAGAATACAGAAACAGGCATATTATCATATTTGTAAACGCAACACAAAGTCTAAATACATATTCATACATGCACAGGAAGTTGATGGTCTTAAAGATTTTGTTTGCTGTGTTTAATGAATAAATGCCAATTAGCATGGCCGAAATGTAAGAGATATGGTTGGTCTTATTTGTCTTGAGTGTCACCAGTCTGTGCATGAAGTGTGTTTCATCTGCTGTTGTTCACATTGTAAATTGTTTTACTTTTGAGGAGAACTTTTGAGACAGAGACGGCTCGCCTTCAAAGTAAAAGTTTCAGGTTGTGGGCCACGTTGGCTGCAGCGGTCAATTTAAGGGGAACTTAAATAAATAAATAAATATCCTACATAATGAATATAATAACTGATTTACAGTTGTGTTTCTGATTCTTTCCCTGCAATTTATTGTGAGTAAATTTCCAATGGGCTCAAACTCTACTACTTCCCACACGGACTTGTCACCGCACAAAGAAGAGAAATTGTGTTGCCAGGAGTTAAAAATAATACCAATGCCTGATAACTTGTGAGTAAAGCAGAACAAAGTTGGACCAAGCAAGTTAAGCTGCTATTGTGCGGCCATAAGCCATCCACGTTAAATCCAGTTGCAGGTCTTTCAGAAGGAAAAATATAAGTAAGGATGGATTAAAATAACATTTCTTAACTGTTGTGTGTGTGTGTGTGTGTGTGTGTGTGTGTGTGTGTGTGTGTGTGTGTGTGTGTGTGTGTCTCTCAGACCGGTGTTTCTCCTTCTCCCTGCAACAAACATGGTCACTAAAATAACCATCGGCAAACTAAAGATAACAGTTTTGGACAGTAGCAGTCACAGCTATGTGGGCTGATAATAAGTGCTGCAAGTTGCCAAGTGCCAATAGCACCGTTGCCTGTGAAATCCCGCGTTCTGACTGCTTGTCTTTGTATCTATTTTTACTCCGCACCCTATTCATTAAGGCTGATGAGTGATAGGGCTACTTTCCTTGGCAGCCAGCATCCATAGCGTGATGCAATGACCTTGGGTCCAAACCGGGGAGACTGGATTCTAAATAAAGAGCAAGTTGCCTCTGAGGCGACGCGGCCGCTCAACGGGCCCGCAGCAACAGCGTTTAAGCAGCGGCAACACACAGATCAAGTACACGAGCACTTTCCAGGTGTTCATGTGGAGCAGTGGCGTCGGTGATTGATGTGAGTTAAACGGCTTTGACTTTAAAAACTCTCCGAAGTGCTGCTGTAGCACACTGTTGTTAGTGCTTACAAACAGTGAAACTGCCAAACAAATGACTTTATCGGTGTCAGCGAGCTCAACGCATGCAGTGAGCACGGTGTAAATGACTCGGATGCTCAACTAAATCGGCTCTGTTCTTCCTAGATGACCAAAAATGAGATGTCGTTAACAGTGTGTATGTTGTTGTAGTTGTAGGAACTCAGACCGTTTGTATCTATTGGTAGCAAAGGAGAGAGTCGAGTATGATGGTTGAGCTGGGGGTGGATAAAGCCAAGGGGACCATTCCCTAAAAGTGTCTTCCTCAGGTCCTGTGATCATCTCACTTAACCCATCAGCTACACTGCCCCCCACTATTTCTGGTGGTACTGCTCCGTTTTGTCCAAACTGAAAAACATTTTCTGATATGAACATGTTTTTCAGTGTTGTTATTGAGGGCAGAATCAAAGAATTGGAGGATTTGTTGACTTATTTAACAACATGGCAAGTGTTCTCCTTTAATTGCCATAACACCATAACCAGAGGCCATGATGTTTACTTTGGAAAGAGGAGGGAAAGGCTACAATCACAGTCATCAATCTGTTATCCATTATCAATGTCTTTATAGGTCGCAAGGAGGGCAGGAGCCAATCCAGGCAACGTTGGGTGAGAGGCGGGGTGCACTCTGGACAGATCACAGATATCCCAGAGCCAACACACACAGACTCACACCTATTTAGATGTGTAGAGTTAACCTAAGACTCTACATGTCTTTGCACACAGACATAGGATGAACATAATATTCTAATACTTGGCAGTGTGTCTAAAATACACATTTATTATTCATAATATTGCATCAGAGCTTGCTGTTAACACCAGACACAGCAACCTGGAATACTCTTAACCCGGTTATAATCACATTATAGACTCGCCTATAAATGTTCTGAATACCAATTATACTTTGGCCTAACTCTTCTTTGTGAACTTTCTTTTTTTTTTGTGATTTTATGTCCAGTAATCAGGTACAAAATCTCGCATGACTGCACACAATGGACTCAGAGAGAGGGGAGTTTTAACCAATGGGACCCTTGGTGTTAATGTCTGTTTTGAACCGGGAGGCGAGACTCAAGAATGAGGTTCCTTCAGTCATATCACATCACTGCCGTCGAGCTTCTCCATTTCCACTCATATTTCCCTGACGGTCCATAAAGAGACAGCCATTTGAGAGGGTGCATTGATTTCTGGGCATATCTGGTGATAAAATGCGCTTCTCCGTCCGCAGCTCCTTTTAACTACCCAATTTGAGGGCCCCTTATTTGGCAGGGCCATGCAGGAACTGTAAATAGAGCCGTGAATCAGAGGGGAGCCGGCAGGAAGTGAGGACAGCGTCTTTATTAAAGACACAAACAGACAGCAGGGGCACAGATCAAGCCAAAGAGGGTCCCCCTCGCAGATTTCCAGCCCTGCTGCTGGAGATAAAATGTCCACAAAAAGACAAAGACTCAGAAATTGACTGCCCTGTAGTCAGCAACTCCAAATAAGCTTGTTTATATTTTTTCAAACACTTTGTCTGTTTCTCCAATACAAAGAAAAGTTTGCTATTTCTGTTAAAAAATGTGCCCTTCACCTTGTATTTGCTTCAAAATTCATTCAAACAGAATGTAGATTTATTTTACAGGATTTATTGAGCTGCAGATGAGAGAGAGAGAAAAGGGTGTTGCTTCAGAAACACGCCCGAGCTTGCGTCCCTCTCTGGCCATTAATGAAGCATTGTCCCGGTCGCACCACTTTATCATGATCTATGAATCTCTGATTTTGATGCAATAGAAAACCAATCACTTGCAGCAAGTCTCCAGGCAAAGCATTAGTCATCATGTCTTTGACACCACCGAAGAATTGGGTCATTCTTTTGAATTAAAAGCGCTCATTTGTAAACATACACTTGCAGACGGGGGAAAAAGACACACTCTCTTCTTATTTTGATGTATGGGAGAATAAAGCAACAGTGCTCAGGTGAATTAATGTCTGCCCCGTGATGCTGGGACGCTCTCATTCTGCACATGTGCAAGGAAACAGAAGAGGGGGACGCAGATGATTGAGCGCTTTTTTGCTTGAATCCTGTATTTGTACATCTGTATTCCTTATTAGGATTATTTCTCTGAGCCGCCGCATCCTATTCAACATGTAAAAACAAACATTAATGGGCGAGTCCTGCCAGACGCCAATAAGACGTCGATATATCTCCGCGTTCATTTTTCTTTGTCTTATTTTTCATTAAGCCTCTCTTCTCCACATGATTCAGATATATATCTTTGTTCTCAGCTGGAGAGGCTCAAGTCAAGAAACTTAATCTGTGTTGCTCAATAGAGAGCTTCTGTCATCTGATGGGGCCTGACGGTTATTGAGCACCTGGGGTGTATTCAATAAAACTAAAGTTTGTTCCTGATTTAGTTCAATAAAGGAGCACTCTGTATCAATTTGTCCATGAGATGTATGTCTCGCATAACTGACAGTGAGCTGCCACACGCTCAAGCAATGATGTCTCGGAAGACGAATGCACTTTTATCCAAAGAGCTGAACTCGAGTCAAGCTGGGAGGACTTTCTCCAGGAGCTTTGCAGTCTGTTGCATCAAAATATTATCAATCAAGGACTTGTTTGAGTTTTAAGAAGGAAAAAGCGAAATATACAGTCCGGTTATTCATCCCAGACGTCGGGGAACAACTTTTTTTAAGTACAGGGTTTTTATCCACAGGTTACCCACTGTTATTTTATTGCTCCTTGTTGGAAACAGCGGTCCAAAACCTTATCTGAAACTCCAAACTGTGATTTATCTTTCCCTATTTGGTCCAATGCATCTTGACACCCAGTTCTGCAGCTTATCCGTAGTCCCAGACCCATCGAGGGACTAATCTGGTCATTTCTTCCTGATCGATGCTGCCACGCTGTCCCGGCACACCTGCCATTAAGGCCGTCTCAGAAGAATGAGAAGGAAAAAAAAAAAAAGAAAAAGGTAGCCGCGTGCAGGGCCTCAACGCCAGCAGCTTGGCGAGTGTTTTAAAGGCAGCCGCAAGTTCAGGCCCCTGTCGGAGCTTATTGTGCTGGGGAAGGTGGCGTTGAGCCAACAGTCGCCGAACAGTCGCAATAAGAAAACCACACACAGAAGTGGAAGGAAAAAGGTGCATTTCTCTGTGCTGACAATTATTCCACACTGGCACGGCTGTGCTGCGTCCAGTAGGGTTGCTCCGGGATAGCTGGGAGTGAGTGTAACAGTGATATTTGTTGGGCTCATTATTGGCGTGGGGTGGCAGGAACGACTGTCGGAGTAAAAAAAGAATGAAGTGAGAAAGGACAGCGGAGGTGTGTGTGTGTGTGTGTGTGTGTGTGTGTGTGTGTGTGTGTGTGTGTGTGTGCTTGCCGTACAGTATGAGGGAGTTGGGAGAGTTGGCGGCGGAATGCTAATCGGCCTCAGGGGCGCTGAGCCACAGCAAATCAACTCCTCAGAGCGGATCATGGCCCAGGCTGACATTAAACACCGGCCCACACCCCAAACACACATTTTCATCTTACTACGCACAAGGGGAGAGGAGGTGGAGAAGGAGGGAGAGGAAGCGAGCCGGGGGGTGATTATGATGGAGCCAAAGAGAGGGTTAACAGAGGGGGAGAGTAAAGTAAGCGGGTGAGACAAAGATGCAGGGAAATGAAGTGCAATACAAAAAACAGAGGGGACAGACTGGGAGAGATTAAGGTTGTGAAAAACTTATTGGACATTTTCCAATGGCCTTTAACAGCCCGAGTTGAATGCTCACTAAGCCCTGCACCCCTTTGTTTCTGTTGCTTCTCCTGCCAAGCTCTGCGGCGTTGCGTGGCAGTTTACTGTGATAACTGTGGCAGATTTACCACTCGCAGTTCGCAGTGGTTTTCAAAACAAAGGGCCGTCGATCATTTATTTTTGATCATTTACTCCTGGTACTCTTGGCTTCCTCCCGCATGCAGGTGGGAGTTACGTTAACTGGAGACTTTAAATTGACCATAGGTGTGAGTGTGAGAGTGAATAATAAAATAAATGTCCAGGGGGTCCCCCCACCTCCCGCCCATTGTCATGGCACTGGAAATGGCTCTGGCTCTGCCCTCAACCCTCAAAGGAGTAACACATGGATGTATGGATGGATAGTGTGTGTGTGTGTGTGTGGGGGGGGGAGTATTTTGGCCAGTATTTAAATGTGAATTTGAAACAGTTGTGGTGTTGAGATCAAAATTTGGACAAAGTTTGAAAATGGGTGTGTTGGCAGGCGTTGTGCGTTATGTGATTCCATTTGCAGGACGGTGTCTAGTTCATAAACACCACCTGTGAATGAAGCCCCCTTCACTTTTAAGGTTCTCAAACATGAATGTTAAGGCTACATACATGATGTCATACTTCGGTTAGGATTGAGGTTACAGCTGCATGTCCCAGGCTAAAAGTCAATATCCTTCCTAGCTGAGAATGTATCTATTTAGAAGACGTATTGATAAAGAAACAGCATTGTTCTTCTCATTCGGTCCCAGTGGTACAGCTATGAGAAAAACTTCCAACTGATTGCCTGTAGCTTTCATGGAAAAGCAAGACGTTAGATTTGCTGTTTGCTTTATTGCTTGTATTGTTTAACAGATGAGGGGACACATTGGCAACACGTTTACAATTTTAATCCATTGGCATTTTGATCAAATCAATAATTTGACGTTTAAGTCGCACGGTGCAACCTTTCTGATGATTCACTTCCTATGAACAGGGAGAATGGTGCCGCTCTCGTTCCCCCTCCTCACCCTGAACGCCTGATCTTGCTCTATGCATCAGTTCAGGAGGCTGGGGATCATGGGAAATGCCCGCCGTTCGGTTGTGTTTCGGTTCAGTGAGTGCGACTACGCAGTCAGAGCTCTGGTCAAGCGATTGATGGACTTTGATTTTTGCTCTGCATGAAAACAAGTAAATCGCTCGGACACAAAGCCCAATAGAGTGAATCACCGCATGTGGCTGCAGACGGCACTGTTGCTCACAAGAAGTTACACACTGTTCCTTTAAATCCTGAGTGGGACGACTGCGAATTCTCCCAACGTCCACCGGCACCATTCATAATCTCTTGCTGACTTTTTGTGGCGAAAGATGGAGGCTGTCAAAACGCCAGAACCTTGCGACTCTGAGGTGTTGTGGCGAGAACACAACAGCTTAATCAATTAGAGTGATGGCAGCGCTTTGTGTTTTTGTTCGGCGTGACAATGTCCACCTAGAAAAGCACCTGGTGTAGGAAAGCGTGTGTTTTTGAAACACACACACACACACACACACACACACACACACACACAGTTGCCAACAATCAAAGACAATGACACACAAACAAATTACTTTGCTCCGCTCTGTTCTTTTAGGAGTCGTGCTTGCATCAGCATGCTGAGCCCACAGCATCCCTTCTCACCTGGGAGCTGTGTTGGACCACTGAGGTGTGGTAAGATACTACACGCTCCAGGGCGCCCGTGACCTTTGAGTTATGGCCGTCAGAAACTGTGTGTGTGTGTGTGTGTGTGTGTGTGTGTGTGTGTGTGTGTGTGTGTGTGTGTGTGTGTGTGTGTGTGTGTGTGTGTGTGTGTGGAGTGAAAGACAAAGGGGGCCGAAAGGAACAGAAGGCGTATGTGTTTTCCTGATTCCACTGACAGTGTAATATTGCCAATGACTTTTTCCCTCTAACTAGCATGAGCATCAGTTTTGTTTATAGCTGTTTCGACAGTATGGCTGCCCTTACCTGCGCGGAGGCTCTGTGCCCTTTTCTCAACGCTCGTACACCGTGTACCGTTCCCGTTTACATCCAGGCCTCGGAGGAATACCAATTGTGGCGGCTGAGCATCTCTTCACAACATCCATGTGCTTCACAAGTAGTGTTACTTAAAGAACAGCGACATATAGGCGTCATTCATGCAGCATGCAAAAAAGCCTCTTATTGGACATTATAACATTGTTCTTATCGAGTGAAGTGCTGCGAACTGGGAAGACAGGAGTGATGCAAATAAATAATATCTCATGATCCTCTGCAGGAGATGGACTGTGCTCAGTATCATCCTGTATTGGGTTTTTTTTGTGTAATAAGGGAGTTATTACCACCGCTAATGTGTTCATTAGTGAGCAGGATTACTCTGAAAACTTAAGAATGGATGGCAATGAAACAAAGAACCCATTAAATTTCGGTGTGAATCTACATTAGCAGGCAGATCCAGGATTTTCATTATTTTCTTTAATTTCTCAGATTTACCACCAGATATGAGATTGCGAAACAATGTTGTGTGCTCCTGTAGAAACCAAAAGTCTGTATGATGTCAGCTGTGTTTTAAGAAAAACGGGTTTCATTCACAATGTCAAAGGGAAGTAATGCTGTCTGTGATTGGTGGAGAGCGCAGTTTAACTGTTTAACATTCTGCAGTTTTATAGAGGTGAGGAAAGGGGATGAACTTCACTACAACAAGGTCAAATTTGAGAAGAGACAGGCTAGAAGTCGTTGGAAAGGGATTATACACAATGGTTAAAAAAAGTCTGTACACAGCTCGTGTGCCTCTGCCTTTTCTTCCATTTTACAATATTTATTTCTTTCACTATCAAATGTTTTCTTGTCACAACTGCTCCAGGCTTAAAACTATATTTTTATAAAGATTCTCTAAAACGTCAATGGAGATAATGAATTGGGAAATTTACTTCCAGAACCAGAGCCGTTCTAAAAGTGGGCGGTGACTGTGAGGTTCTTTAATTCCAGGGGACTTTTGGAGGTATGGGTTTTAGTTTCCTTTGTGCTCACTTCTCCAAATACAACAACGTGGAGAGATAATGTGCTAAACTGTTGCAAATCATCTGATCCCTCCTGCCTTTTGCCGAGTTTGAGTGATAGCGATGCCACGTTCCCACCTCTCAGAAACGTACCTGGTGAACAATGTTCTCGTAACCAATAGAAACAACAGCCGGAAATATAAAGACAACACCCAAGTTGTCATAAACCAAAATTATGTTTTAAGTTCCCTGGCAGAGACGAGTATTTCTTTGTCCTCAAATAACATTTTTCGATGTATTTTTTGACACATTTACTTGCTTGTGAGGATTCACCTCAACAGGAAAAAACTGAGGCGGAATAATATCTCTGCCTTGTTCGTCTTGTTTGTTGTGAGTCTATGAACAAGGTAAATAAATTTCTTTGGCGCGGCATCGGTATGACTCTGACTACTCTGGAAGCATGAATCTGTTTTATTCCTTTGATTTTTTTTTTGTTTGGTATTAAGAGGCTGGTGTTGTACGGCTCCACGGGCTCCCTGAAAATAGTTTATGTTTTGTTACTCCCACGTACACAAGAGCAGCGACCGTCTCCCATAAGATGGAGAGCAATCTGATATCTCAGCAAGCCTGCTCTATTTAAAATATGGTAAAGCCCTCTGCTTTGCTTCTGAGAGATGTTCTCCGTCTCGTGTGTGTGTGTGTACGTGTGTGTGTGTGTGTGTGTTTGTGTCGCTCCGTAAGACTCAGGGATGATGCATAGACTCTGACACTTTGACAGATGAACAGATTTAGAGTGCTCGAAAGGATCCAGCTCGTTCAATATAGGCAGGAGCGAGAGTGTGTGTGTGTGTGTGTGTGTTTGTGTGTGCGTGTGTGTGACTGCTTGTTTATATGTGACCCGCTAAGATTTGCTAAATGTACAGTTCATTCCACTTTTATTTCTGCTCATTGGCACATGAAGTTGTGTAATGGGTAGGGATATACGGTCGTGTCAGTAACGTTTACCGCTGTGGCTGAGCCGGAGGAAATGCACTGGTGGTGAGCGGCGGGGCCGTCTGCAGGCCGATGGAGCGTGTGTCGGGGACAACCTCCCACCGAACTCGCACCAATTATAACTGCCGTCTTTATACAAGCCTTGCATCATTCGCTACATACTCCTGCTTGTCTCATTTGTTTCTTTGGCTCTTTCCCACCATGGAAGCTTTCCTAGGAACGTCCACACTTCTTCATTACAATGTTGATTAGAAATGATTAGCCTAATGTTATATCTTCTTGACTTGTGTACTTAGATTTTTTTAGATGTTTGCAACAATGTTCAAACCTGGACAAATCCTTATTTTATTCAATGTAAGAGGAAGTTTTATTTTAGTTGCCTTTTAATTGCGTCCTATCTGCTTTAGCGGTGGCTTTGCCCGTCTCTGCATAAACTTCCAGGACAAACAACATATGACGAAGGAACACACACTTTTAGCCAGTTTTTATTGGTCAGTCGTACTGGATCACGATTATTCATTGCTATTTTATCTGCGTCCTGTCGCTGAAGCTCTCCCAGTAAAGTGCAAACGTAAAAGCGGCAACAACCGACCAAAGAAGATAAGACAACGACTCCCATGATCCCACGCTGCCTCACGACATCATCAAACTGGGTCTTTTGTTATAATTTTAAAGTTACTTTTTGCACGTTAAAGTAATGTAAAGTAATAATGTATTCTTGCCAGTATTATAACTCTGGTTTCCAGGATTCTGAGGGTTCACATTCTGTTCTGACCGTTTCTTCTTGAACCTTGACGAGTCCAGGGGATCAGCGAAATCAAATCGCCTCCGACTTGCCTGGCTCCACATTCCCAAATCCTTGTGAAGGTGACACAATGGCCCAGCACACACTCCTACAACAAAAGAATAATAATAATAATAATAAGGAGGAAAAAAAAGCTCTTGCATCAACGAGTCGTCATCCTGACTTCTCCCCCCCGGCTATCCGGCTCCGATCCCCGTTGCCCTCGTCCGGACACAATGTTCTCCTGTCGAAAACTGCCGAACACAGACAAAACGCTCACTTTGTCTGCCTAAGCAAATAATTACTCCAATTAATTAGCCATGCTGTGGATTGCTGGAGGCAAACATTCGATTAAAAAGAGGTAAAACACAGCAGAAAATGGCTGTAACGTCACCACTGGAGGGTGCTACTCCGGTGACCTTCTCTGACAAAGCCTGGGAAGCTGCATGATGTATGGGATGAGCTGCGTTTGACTTGTTGCCACTTCTACTTGTGAACGGGGCTCATGTCAGCTATATATCAATGAATCAGAAAATTTGTTTTTTTCTTTAGAGACAAAAGACGATCAATGTGAAGGGAAATAATGGACGTATCTTTTCTCTTGCCTTGTTCTTTCAGCTTCAAGTGGAACCAGGGTTTATCTCACCTCCAACTATACACCAGCTGTGCAGATGTCATACTGTGGAAAGCTGCTGTTTGGAGAGACAGACCCTAAGAACCACAGCCCAAATCTGTGGATCCTTTCAGTGGAGCCTCTCTCAGCTCATTGTTTAGTTTTGTTGGTGTTACAGCCCCCGCTAACTTTACTGTTCCTGGCTCAGTCCCTCTGCTCTCATTAATCTTGTTTCCTATCACAGCATTCAGCTGTTTTAGCTAAAAAGCTGATGCACCCACAGTTCAAACCAGTCTGTCAACGAACAACGGAACAAAGTTAGGGACTCCCTGCTTAAAGAAGTGGAGTATTTAGGAGCTAAAGAGCCGATCGTTCTCAGCGACTGGTGCAGACAAAAACATAATTGAGTAGAATGAATATGGCACATGCATTGTGGATTAAACGTAGATTAATACACATCTAATAGAAAGGCTGACTTTATTTTACTTGGCCTTTCAGACATGCACTGGACATTTTCCTGAAATTGCTCCTCAAACAAACAGAGGAAGCTCAACGGCTGCACGGACACTGACAGGAAATTGGATAGTTTCTTACCATGAACACAAAACTCAACTCAACTAAAGTGTGTGCACCTAAAAATAGAAAAAAAAAATTGGTCTTAAAGCAAAAATGTCTGCGTGTGTTGTATTTTAAGGAACTGAAATCATCACCTTTTTAATATACTGAGTCGAAAAGTGCAACCGCCACATTGTCCAAAGGGAGTATTTAAGTTATTTGCCCAGTAGTTATTTACCATTCCATGCCTTCTGTAATTTAACAACTGGAAGGCTCGGCTATTTATATTTTATATTCCACATAAATCTGCAGGTGATTGTGTATGCACAGCATCTGCGGCGTGAACAGTTGTGTGTTTAGTTTTTGCATGTTCAACTGTTTGTGTGTGTGTGTGTGTGTGAGAGAGAAGTTAAGACTCTAATCTCTCCCATTCTTTTTACCTGCCCTTGTGGGTTTTTTCTGCCGCCGCCGTCTGGCACCATTACCCACTGAGAGACTAATGAGTCTTACAAATGTGTATTATTTGCATCAAAAGACGGGGACTGATTTCTGTGGCGTGCCGCACCGATACGTCCGCGATGAGAGGCAGTTCCAGGTTCGGGCCTGTTGCTCTGCCAACGGAGAGAAGAAAAAGGAGGAATAGTTACACGTGTTCTATGCAGAACTAATTCTTTATCTCATAAAGTTGTCTCCCCACTTCCGTGCGCGCTGAATTGTTTTGAATTGCGTTGCATGCATCTGCTTTGTTGTAGTCAGTTGGCAGCATATCATTATATGGATCTGCATGTTGAAAAATGGGTATTTTGCTGCTTATTGTCTTATCTGCTTCCATCTGTGTGTATACAATCTTCATTTGCATGTAATCTAAATGCTCACGGGCACATTTCCTCTTTATTTCCCTCCATCCTTTCCACTCACATTTCATCCTAGAGGTAGTTTGGGATTGATCCATGATTGTAAAACTTCCCATCTCTGTTTTGCATCAACTCCTGCCCCCAAAGTTGCTGCAGTGACCTGTATTAGGGCCTCAACACAGCAACATAGGTGCTGAAAGAAGGTTCACTTTGAGTAGACATGAAACAGACTGAAAACAACCACTCCCCCTGGTGGAGTCAGTGGGAATATCAGCCAATTGTACCACTCTGGTAGTGAATCTACATGTATGCTTTGCAGTGTGGAGTAAAGGGCTCTTTATCCATCAAATGTATGTCTACATGTGTGCAAAAGATTTAAAGAGCTAGAAGTGTGTCTGTATCTGTGTGCAAACTTTACACCCACTTGAGCAGGTTTGTGTTTTCTCTGCGTGTGTCTGTGTGCACTTGCAGGGAATGAATCAGCGCAGCACATTTCGGCACAGAGGCTCCTCACACATCACACTTTCTCCTTTTGTGTGGGCAGAGAAGGGAAAAAAACCGGCTCCATTTGAGCAAGTGAGCGCAGTGATTTCATTCCCCCTCTCGTTTTATTCCTGCAGCATTTCCAAGTGCTTTGTTTCTGCTTCATTTTCTTGTTATCGTTAACTAATATGGCTTAGTCATTTCCACATGCAATACGTCGCATCCCGTCCCCTCGATTTCCCCTGTGCACAATCACTTGATTGTTTAGGAGCAATGAGAATTTCATCTGTGTCTCTCTGCTGATATTTTGGACTTCCCACATGCACTCAATAGTAATGGCCTTTAATAGAAATGGAGTTTATGTGTCAATTATTCCGATGGTGGACACACATGGCTGGACCCATCCTCCCGGGGCGTCAGAGTATATATGTGATGAAATCAAATATCTTCCTAGTCCAACGGGAGCACATCACTTCCTCGGTGCCGCACCATGGGCGGTTGGGTCATGTAACTAAATATATTCACGACGGCGAGATGCTTGGCAACACTCGCCATGCTTGTGGCAAAGGTAATTTAGAGCTCTAACAGGTATGACAGTGCAAGGAGTAGGTGTGTGTGTGTGTGTGTGTGTGTGTGCGTGTGTGTGAGGTTAGTCTACTCGTATAGAGAACCAAGGGGGAACATCTGAATTTATTTAGATTACCTATAACCTATAAGCTAATGGTCACCTGTCTGTTTCTATAGGTTGCTTTGTGTCCATGATTCAAAGACGGACATGATATCTACCTCCTGACCGGCTCTCCAGGTTCAGATTGGCCCAGTGGGGCAAGCCAAGGATAGAATTACTCTCAGCTCATGTGAAGGGACCTTGTGAGAAGTAGATAAGACCAACCCAACACCCATCCTCTGTCCTCTGTCCCTCCCCCCCACCTCCTCTCGATCCATAGATGGGCCGCGTCTTACACCCGCAGGAAGCAGCAGAGGCCGTCTCGATAGCATCCGCCATCTATTTTATTTTTTCTTATTCTTATTTTTCAATTTGGCGGCTGGGGAAAGGTCAGGATTAGTTATCGACGTGGCTGTGTCTAAGCCAGAGACGGGGAACCACAGCCACTGCCATGGCTCCCCTAAAGCCATTTTCCTCAGTCCCAGCAGTAGCCTAATCTGTGCCTAGGTGTGTGAGTGCACACGTGCACGCGAGCAGCGAAAGCACCTGTGTATGTGCGCGACGGCGTGTGCACTCCAAACGCGTAGCTGTGTATTTACTTAAGGGACAGTCAATCGTGTGCGGCTTTGAGTGCATTTGCATGTGTGCATGTGTGTATATTTTTGCCCCACCTTATGTTTCTGGGAGGATAAGCCCTGACATTGTGCTCCGTGTATTCGCACGCCTGCACCGGGGTTGTATTTGCACGGAAGTTGAGGAAAAGCCGCGTGGCATGTCACTAAGCATTCCCAATACATTTCCATTGAGGTGCTTCTCTGCTGACTGGAGTCTCGTCCACCAAACTGATTGCTTTCCTCTTTCCGGGAGCATCCCACTCTTCGTCTTCCACCGTCTCCCATCCATTCCCGACGCTGCCGTGATCCCCACTGTGAGACGCTGCTGTCTCAAAGTCCCAGACCTGTGAAATGATGATAGAGGAGCGCGAGCCCCTCACGCATCAGTCTTTATCGCTCCCTTTTGCACCCCCACACACCAATCCCTTCACCACCACCACCACCACCTTCCATATGCTACACTGAGCTCTGGTCGTTGGTCACTGACGGTGACAGATGTTCCTGGTCAGACTGGGCTGGAGACCCCCTCCCCCACTCCCTCACCCCCAACCCAAAGTCATCTGAGATTTGGCTTCAACCTGCAAGCTAGGTCCCTCTAGAAAGGCCTCTAAGGGAACTGTAACTTGAGCCATTTTCAGATGTGGACTCCAGAAAATTGACATTTTCCAGAGTTTGACTTTCACATATTAAGGAAGCAGCAGGAAGATATCCTGAACGTCCAGGAGGCTGCAGAAATCCCAACTCTCACATACAGCTCCTGCGGATAAATTCAAGATAATGTCTGGAGTTCAGTGTACATCTAAAAGCCGCTTTGGAGTCAGAAAGGGGGAAGAGGAAGTGAGAGACACAAGTGTTTGAGTGAGGAAACAAAGTTTACCGAAGCCTCCTTCAGTGCTCTCACCAGGCTTTGTTTCCTCTTCTCGAGCAGAGTTTAAGCAGCCGGAGTGGTGCGATTTGTTTCATGTCATCAATTTATTTTTTGAGTAGTGCATTGCATTATTTAGACGATGCTTATCTCGCCCTCGGAATCACTATCTCGTCGAGACTGGCGCAGAATAGCATCCGTATCTCTCGTGCTCATCAAGGCGTCTCATTTATTAACCAAAAAAGAATTCTGAGGGAGAGAGGGTGATATGCGAGAATGATTAGATGCTCCAAAATTTGATGCTATCTGTCAGCAATCGGTTTCCTTTCATCTCCCTGTACTGTAGCTATGAGATCTTTAAAAGACATTAGCCACATACTGTAAGAAATAAATCAAACAAATGGATTAGCAGGGCTAAATAGTTGTCAGGAGCCTCACAAGGCCTTATGAAGACAGATCTGCCTCTTATGGAGGCAATCAGGTATGGAACTTATCATAACAGAAATTAGGAGTGAGACCCATTTTTATTCCACAACCCAAGGCTATATTTCCATAAAAACTAATGGCCAAGTATATTATTCTGCTATACTGACTTATGTGCCGGCTCTCCTGTATTTTAAATATACATATAAATATATATATAATCTTAAAATTGCCAAGATTAATGTGCTGCTGAATTCTGAGATAAAGTGGAGCAGGGGTAATATGAACAGTATGTCATTAATGTGCAATGCCCTTCGCACCTCTTGGAACAGGAGAAGAGGAGGCGAGAGACGGGAATAATCGTCGCCGCATGTGTCCTCACACCGGGGGGAACATTACTGCAGGAGCAGATATATGTATCCGGCATTGTCTGTGAATGGGATATAGGTTGAGCTTGTCATCCCTCGCTGAGATTTAGTCCATTGACCAGCTGCTATTTGTATGTAGGGTAGTGACTCCATTGATGGTGACTCCACGATGGTTCAGCTTAAGGCAAGTCGGGAATTTATTTAAAATACAAATAAAAGACGTCGATTAGGAATTCCAGACCTTTCCAACTTTCCGTTTCACACAGCCATGGTAATAATATTGTTGCGCTCACTGAAGTTAAAACTGCATTAAATTAATGTTCTTGCTTATTTCTTTTAATTATGTACAGGCAGTCAGGGAGTTTATCTGAACTTTTCTTCTGCAAACAGCTGGAAATGTGGTTGAGACTGGATCCATCCATCCATTATCTTTACCACCTATCCTTTGAGGGGGCTGGAGCTTCCTTATCATCTACTGGAGATACGATTTTAACAGTAGATGGGAGAGAGAGCTCCTTAGTTCTTGGTGTGTTCATGAGTTTTAATATGACGCCCTGGGGAAAAACTGAGGTTAACTCCTCTACTGGCAATGGGAAAGGGGTTTACCTGCATTTTATAAAAAACCTGCATATACCTTAACATTTTGGTGTGAAAGAGGTTTTATAAATAGCTTGGCATATGGCTTGTTAACAAGTTGACCTTCAGAGTCCATATTGATAGCCTCTTAAAAAAAAACTCAGACCAAAGTCGGTTCTATTTCGGTTTAAAAAGTTGCTTTTCCTTCACTGCCAGAAATATAAAAGTCCAAAGTAACTATTTGGCAGGATTAGATTAAGTTTGAAAATCTTTAAAAATCAGTTTAGCCAATGATTCGCTTTTGGTTTTAATCTGTTTCCTGTTTTTTGTGTGTGTTTTTCTAATTTGTCCCTACTTGTATTTATATTTGAAACAGTATTGTACTTCATTGCTGCCCATATTGACCAGAACTCCCTGACAGAGGAGATATTGTATATTGGTGTATCCTTCCTGGAAAAATAGAGGATAAGTAAATAGAATAATAATAAAATCCTAGTTGACATTGGGCAAGAGGCGGGAAGCATGCTGGACGGGTCACCAGAGGAATGCATTGAGAATGAATTCAAAATAGTAAAGTTTAGGACTGTAAAACACAAAAGAAAAAGCTTTATGAATTGTATCGCCCATATTCACAAACCAGAATTTGTCCCATAGTACTTAACAAGGTGTGACATCCTGCCCCCTCAACAAGAATGAGGAAAAAGTATTTTTTTAAAGTGTCATTTTTGACATTACACATAGTTTGACCCAATATTTACATAGAATATTGATTATTGCAGATTTAATTGCAAAGATCTGAGAACCTGGCTGCATTGCTGCAAAGATGTGGCACAAAACTCATGTGAAAGAGAAAACAGAAACTGAACTGTCATTTTCTTTCTGTTACTTACTTTATCTACAGTGTTGTCATAAGCCAGAGAAAATTTCCTACGGCTGTGTCTTCCCATACGTGTGTTCTAGTATAGAACAGTGTCAATTTTAGATTCTTCTCCGACTGTATTATGATCTCTGAGTGGAAAGAGAGAGCAGTGAATGAAACGCAAACGTCCTGCATCTGTGACTGGAAGGAGGACACACGCTTCCCCGGCGTCCCCTGAGCCCCTGCGCCGCCGCCGAACACTGTTGTGATGATTGTTTTTTTGAGAGTTAAACTGCACAAGGTAGACAGTTGGCATGTGAAAATGTCATCACTGTAAAACTTCCCCCCACGCAGGAAATGGTAACGGGGGAGGGAGGACGAGTGGCGCAGCAAGCCAAAAGGCCATTAAAATCTGCGATCATTTATTTCCACTCCCTCGTCTAATCCATCTCTCTGGGGAATGGTTCTGTCCTTATCCACCCAAGGCTACCAATCTATTCTCCTGTCTGTCTCCATGCATCAGAATGAACCTGTGAAACAGTCAGACACGCTCTCTTTTCTCTTTTACCCCCTTTCTCTACTTCTGGTTCTCGATGGCTCAACTCCGTTCTCTGATTTGTCAGAATTTTTTCCCCCTTCTCTCTCTGATTGCCCCCGTGTCTTTCTGAGCTCAATTTTCCTTCCTTCCTTCCTCCCTCCCTTCCTTCCTTCCCTTCCTCTCTTTCACCGTGTCAGAAGTGTCCACATGAATCCAATTCAAATCACATCCAGAAGAGAGAGAGGGAGAGAGCAACAACAAGACTTTGTCAATGGCAATTTAATCCACGGTGAGCGAGGTGTATGTAATGCTGCGCGTGTTCCAGGAAGCTGTCTGATTATATTTGGATTTGTGCAGATCTGGTTGCTGCTCACTTGTGTGGTGGGGAAAAAATATACAGAAAGAGACAGCTGAGTCATTTGTCACAATGTACTTTCATTTCTCTTACCTTTATTTCTTCTAAATTTGTTTGGAGAGGGATGTTTATCTAAGTTTTGGGTGTACTTGCGCACATGCAGGGGAGCGGGATTCCCCTCCCCTCCACCCTAACTTTGCGTTTTGAGAAGATAAGAACGAGGGGGTCCGACGCGAGCGGCTCATCATTCACTGCCTCGCTAGTCAGGAAAAGCCGGAGAATAAAAGCAGTGCCTCGAACCAAGGTCCTATCCCCCATCAGGCCACATCCTTCAAGGTTAGCCACACCATTGCGCTGTCACGTCAAGAAATAAAAAACTCCCGGCTGCCTCCCCGCCCTGACACAAACGTATGTTGCTAATGCTTCACAAACTCCCGCTAAACACCGAGTGAATATTTATTGACCATTAATAACCCACGTGTAAACCGCTGGTGTCACCGACCGGGTGAGGCAGATGATGGGGAATCACGGTCGGGGGCATTAATATTGGCTAAGACTCCTCAAAAGGTAGATAAATGGGCCTTTGCATCTCGTGCGATTGGCTGCCAGGGATCCCAGACGGAGAGGTCTGTGATCTGAGCCCGTCCAGATTCCAGCAACATAATTGATGTAATCGTGTGATGAATTGCAGCCATTTAGCTTTTTTTTTCCACCCCAAAACTATCTGCAGGCTTCAGCAATTTTCCTTATAAAGGTATATCCAACTGAGTTCAGGCATCTTCTCTTAGTCGAGTTCAGAGAGGACTGGGGCGATGTTAAACATGTACAATTGGGCAAGTAATTAGATTAATAAGGCCCAAATGAGCACCGGGCCAGGAGCCGAAACCCGAAATCCCTCATCCTTTGAGAGTCTGGAGCGAAACACATTATCGTGTCTGTTCAAAGTTTAAATGGAGCCTGAAAAAAGTTTCTACGCCGTGGTTCCTCCGCTCATTTCTCCCCCCTGACAGACTCGACTTCCCCCCACTGCTCATCTCTCTGTTCACCAGACTAAGAAGGAGATGTTCAGCAGGAGTAATAATGAAGCAAATCTAGAGAAGCTCTGTGAGGGTGGGGGGAAAAAGAAGTAGATAAAATGAGGCCCTTCAGGATTACTTAACTCTATTCAATCTTTGGCTGCACAAGCTTCTTGTCAGATTATCTTTGATTCAGGTAGTTACAATAGACTATAATATAGATTTCTCTCGTACCTAAAGGTTTATTTATTAAAACATATGGCCCAACTATAGTGAAAGCACAAATTCACTCAACTAGCAAGGGGGCAAAGGAAAGCCAAGGGAGGACATTACTTCTCTGAACAACAAGGCAGAGTACAACCAAGCAGCTCAGTGAGGATGTACTTTAAAGGTTCAGTGTGGAGAATGTAGTGACATCTAGTGGTGAAGTTGCATCTTAATTTTAATTCGGGATATTACTTGAAAAAGTTTACAAGCTCTAATTTTCAGAAAACACATCACTGTCCTCATACTGTCCATTGCTGCAGCTCCTCTTTTCAGCCTCTGACTGAAACGTTGGTCTTAGCTCCTGTCTCTTTAAGTCCCGCCCTCCCGATAAAACCCAGGCTGCTCTGATTGGCCAGCTGGCTCAGTCTGTTGGTGATTGGTCACTTCCTCTTCCTCCAGCATCATCCGGACAACTGATGAGACGTTTCAGGAGCAGTGTTTTCTGTGGGGGAGAGGAATTCCATTTAAACAGGGACTTTCGGCTTTTTAACTTTGCAGGACCTTTAACATACAGAAAACTCCCATATAACACACTGTAGGAAGGAAAAAACTGAAAAGCATGATATTTCTCCTTTAAGTTCTGACATGACGATGGCACGAGATAAAAAATCGAGGGATCACCCAAGTTCTTAAAATTCGTCTTGAGAGAGACGAGAAAGTCTGTGCCGGATTTTATGGCAACCTATCCGACAGTTGTCAGGACATGAATTCAAGTCATTAGAATTCACTGTATCAGAACCGTAAATGTCTGTGCAAAATTTAATGTCAGCCCATTCGGTAGATGTTGAGATATTTCACAAGATAAATGACTTGGACGTGCTACGGAAAGAAGTCGGGCAATCACTGAGGTGATTAGGATTCGTTGCTGTGGGAGCTGTGCTGGGCCGTCGCACTGACCCTGGTATCCCTGGAGCAGGGGGTCGGAAACCTTTACTCTCTGAAGAGCCATTTTTAACCATAGAGAAAAACATAATCTGTCTGGAGCTGAAACAATAGAACTAGAGAAAATAGTTGATACCTGTTTTTATTGGGGGGGGGAGTGCTGTTTCTTCTTAAAACACAAAACGGATACATTTTGTGGTGGAGAAAAATCCAGCATGTGTAGGGTTAACTTAGACATCATAGCTGCGCACGCCTAGTTTGAGTCTTCCCTCTGTTTCTGCAAATGAAATGACGAAAAAAAAAATGATATCAGCTCTGTGTCATTCACTTCACTGAGAAAATCCCTGTTTTCGGTGGTTTGATAGGATTTATGTTTCTGAAGATGGCTGTGGCGGATGTGATGCTTGTCAGGTTTCTGTTCAACACTGTCAACTTACGGTCAAAAAACCAATCGGGATCCTCCAGTTCTGGATCGGTGTGGCCTTCACATGTTCTACACAAAGATAAATCTTTTCAGGACCTCTCCACTGGACGGACGTGTTAATAGGGCTGTGGAGCTTCTTGGATCTGGACCTCATGTGGCAATGCACAGAGCTGGAGGTGGTTTTTAGCCTTTTGCTTTTTTCTTTCTTCCTTTTATATGAAGTATATGAAGGTTTGTCTCTTCATATACTTGCGGAGGAATGTTTGAGTTTGTGGAAGTTGCTGTAAAACCTGAGGAGCTTTCGATCCAATCACTTCTTTTTTAAATTCCTCTGGTACTCGGTTCTCCATCTGTAGCCACGGACACCATGCGGCTGGTGCTCGTCTCTGAGGCTTCTAAACATTTCATTTTGGCCCTTTGGACGGTATCTCCTCAATGATT
Source organism: Hippoglossus stenolepis (assembly GCF_022539355.2). Classification (NCBI taxonomy): domain Eukaryota; kingdom Metazoa; phylum Chordata; class Actinopteri; order Pleuronectiformes; family Pleuronectidae; genus Hippoglossus; species Hippoglossus stenolepis. The sequence goes on along the minus strand of NC_061505.1, from coordinate 8,625,111 downwards.
TGTTTCTGTGGCCCATCCCAGTTTACTCACCTGTTTAGCAGTGCTGTCTGCTCAACATTGTCCACATCCCATGTCTCATTCCAGGCAACAGAGTTCGCTGGAGCTGGGTTTACGACCTCGATTTGCTGACTGGTGTTTGTTGCCACTTCTATGGCCCCACTCTTTGACGGTCTTCGCGGTGAGGGGCGAATCTTTTAATTTTCTGAATGAAAACCTCTCAAACCGCTCCCTTTCTTTCATCCCCAGCCCAGACACTTTCCGGCAAATGCAGTTTGCTTATTCCGCAAACGTCTTTACATTACAACATTCGATTTTTTGTTGTTTGCTAGCTTCTCGCCGCAGATCAAACATCCCGATACGCCAGCAGCAGCGGTGCTGAGAGCAAACAAATGTGTCCACACACTATTAACTTCTCTGTTTTCTGCCGAGAGTTTGTTTTTTGGGGGGAATTTTGAATCTATAGCTACGTCCATTCAAGCCACTACACGATTGAGTTCGGTAAAGAAGCATCAGGCCGTGATGTAGCATATGACGCACTTTTTAGTTGACACAGTGTCAACTAAGAACACTTTTTCTTTCTGTTTCGATTCATGGGCTGCAGTTCTTTTACAGTTGGATAAAGATGAATGATGTTGACAAAGCGAGGAAGCCACTAGAGAGGAAGCAGCTCGGAGGCGGCGGGTTGGTGACCCCTGCCTGGGAGCCACACAGAGCTGCCATGGCGAAATGAGACGTGAGATTTGGGATATTGTTTTCCATCCTTTACACTTTTCGATATCTGGTATTTAGTTTTCAGTCAAGTTTTTGTGTCGCTTTCACTTGAACGCTAAAAAAGACTTAGTCGCCCACCGCATGACAGCAAATGTGACCACTCCCATTAAGAATTAACGTTTTTACCTCCTCATATTTGTCGACATGATTGACACCAGATCCTTCTGACTCAAAACGCTGCAGAATTAGACGAAACCATCACCAAAGGTGGGAGTGTAATGAACCTTTTCACCTCCATTAAACCTGAAAATTGGTGATAGAGCCTTTTATTCTCCAAACATCATAAGTTTGCTGGAACTTTTTTGTAGCAGGGGAGAGGATTTTCTTTTATGGCGCTTTATATATTTTATATGGATCGCACATTTTAATTTCAGTTATTTCTACCCTACTGATTTGATGGTGCAAGTTGAAATTGGGGTTATATTGTGGTCACATATATGAGCCCAGCATGAATTATCTTTTGAAGATATATAGATATTTTGTTCCGCCCCCGCCCGAAGGCTGTCTCTGTCCTAGAGTGGAGAAAGAGTACAATGGGACAAATAGAGCTATAGAAGCATGAAAGTGCTGTAGGAGGGCCACAGCTCCTTGGGGGTCCCAGATTTCTTTCAGGAATGCAAAACAATATAGCGCAGGCGTGTGTGTGTGTGTGTGTGTGTGTGTGTGTGTGTGTGTGTGTGTGTGGGGGTGGGGGTGTTATCATCAAAGGCCCCTCATACTTCAAGTCGTTTCCCTTCGTTTTTCCTTCTTCTTCTGTGACCTGACATGGATTAATTACAGCACAATTTACACCCTGCTGGAACTGTTGCAGAGACTAAAGAATGGTTGAAATGTGAGCCTGATGGCGGGGCGTTAGAATGCTGAATTGCTTTGTGCTGCACGTGCTGCACCTCTATTGCCTTTTGCAGGGGAGCATGTTTACATGTGCCAACCCGAGAGGTAAACTCCCAGGCCTTTAAGTGACAAAATGCACCTCGCTCAGATCCAAACCGCAATGTTTAACGCACTGCAACAGGGTCCGTTACCGTTTTTTTCCCTTGACCGCATGGGCTTTATCTAGAAATGACGGCACGCCTCTCAGCGCCTGCCCCTGCTGCTGTTTTTGTAATCCAATACATGGAACCAACATGTATGACATTCGCAGACGGGAGCATGTTAAATCTCTGCTTATAGAACGTGAACTCTCAGGCATGCTCACTGGGGAGGCAGACACCTCAGCCACAGCCGCCGCCCGGCTGTGCCAAGGAGGTGTCAGCAGCAACTGGCAAAGCGGGAGCCCTGCCAGCCCGCATGACCACTCTGCCTATGAATGGTGCTTTTGTCAAAGGTGGCAGTGAAGACACTTGAGAGGGCCACAATTAACACCATCTAAAATTAGACAGCATGACCCGCGTGCATCTGGCCTAGAAGAAAAGCTTTCCTCCTTCCATATTTTTTTTTTCTGAATACATTATTATTTGAGACATTTTTGAGCCGTGCACCGAACTCTATATTATGGGGGCAACCACACGTCAGGGGCCACACTCACAGAGTCCACTCAGGTTAACAAGGTGGGAGCAAACGAGAGAAGGGGGGGGGGGAGTAGCCATCTTGGCTCAAAGTGACCAGCGGATCAATGCACTTAAAAGGCAGAGCCAAAGGTCAGGCTGCTCAGTGGCAGCTCAGGGATTCACAGTGACAGCCACCAGGACGGTGGAGAGCCACCACCTTCAAGTGACCACACGCTCCATAGCTATGTCTTTATATTTAGACCGGACGCCGGTGTTCATGCACGTCCAAGCTTTTGTGTTTTTGAAAAAGCTTCTAATACGCGTGTAAATTAAAGTGCTATCAAACAGTTCGACGTTTAACATTTTGTTCTCAAACAAGGACATCTGTTGGCGGCCAAAGGCTTCTCAGTCCCTTTGGATTTTAACCGCTTAGAAAATATTAAACATTTGTCAAAGCAAAAGCATTGCCCACATTTTCAGTAGTCCCCACAAAGGCATCATTGGCTTGAGGATAGAGCTGTTCATATATAACGGTCTGGAGGGCCCAGACCCTCCTGCTTTGAATACCACTTCTGTTGAGTGGCGTACTTGGCAGACCACACCCAAGGCCGCAGCTTTCATAGCGGTCAAACCAACAAAGGACCGTCCTGTCCACATGCTTGTGTTGTTTTTGCCATACCCTCTATAGACATGCCTCCCTTTCATTCAGCTCCATCCTCCGTCTCTTTCATTCTCTCCATCATTCCTCCCGTTATTTTCCTCTTTTAGCAGTCCATAATATAAAACTGTCTCGCAAATCCGACTGAATTATAGATTTTTTTTTTTTTGTGAAGGGGTGTGTTTGGCAGCGAGATGCAGTTATAGCAGGAAATAAACAAGATGCCCACCGAATTGAAAGGGGGTGTTCCCCCCCGCTGTGCATTCAAATTGGTCGGCGCTGTTTGACAGGCCACTGTCGGGCTCGCCTGCGGGATTAGAAGGCCCCGAGATGCAGTTTATTTGTGTCCGCTCGCTCGCAGTGCATCTTCACTTTTGTCCGCAGCTTATCATCCTCCGTCTCGTGCTCTCGCTGTCACCCGACCACGCTATTAGTGGCTAAAGAAGTCCTGTCAGGAAGCAGTGACCCTCTTTTGATGTGATCCTCCTCTGTCATTGTTGCTCCCAACAATCAAGTCGGGGATTTATCACAGAGATTATCCATACAGCTTGACAGCCACACTGTAAAGTTGGATCATGTTAAAATATCTAATTTTGTTTTACCAGTAAACATGAAGGGTAAACTTAGGAATTCTTCACTTTGCTTGAATTCTTCTCATATCTCTTTCTGATACCAAAATTAGCAGATATATGTTTTTTTTTTAAGCCCGCCCCAAAAAGTTGAAGTATGTCCTTTCCCATTGCCAGTAGAGGACTTTGCATGTCAGTTTTTTCTTCCCACGGTGAGTCAAGATCGATGTCACACACACGCCGGAGAGCTCAATGTCCTGGCAGTGTTGCAGCTTACACGATCCGGAAAAAAGAATCGCTGATGCCCGTTGCTCCCGGGACGTAAAAGAGTACACAAACTTCCATGGCTATTTGAGCACGCAACGCCTGGAAGTTAAATGCGACTCATAAAGTGGTGCCAGAAAAGCTGCAGCATGTCGTGTGACTGCCAAACTAAAGAAGGAGAGGAAATTAGCACGTTCACCCAGGTGCCATGTTTCCATCACTGCCGATCAGAGCCGGAGCTGGATACTGCAAAGTCATATGACTGAATGCCGATTGAATCCTTTCCCACTGCAGACAAAAGCCAGATGTTAGTGGGTGTTAGTGGTTTTTTTTGACCTGTGGAAAAAGGAGCTTAAGAGATATGGTCTCTTTGGCGTTCAGCCTTGTAATAAGTCTGTTGTTTGTTCTGTATTTTCCCCCCCAAAAACCAGTTAAATCCACTGAAAAAACATCAAAAAGCATAACTCTCACACAATCGCCGGCTCATTCCTCCTGTTGTGAATACTGCTGCACAAACACACAATCAACCCCCACCCCACCCCACCCCTTACCCTTCCACGCAGCCCCCTGTTTATTTCCCAGGATCGCTGGACGCCAAAACGGGCAAGAAAAATGACCAGCATGCGCTCCTTACTCCCCTGAGAAGCCGAGTCCTACACACAGGGATGTAGCTATTACTTATCATCATCAAAAAGTGCTTGTTTGGTGATAATAAGGGCCTGGGATAGAAATCTCAGCTAAAGGGAGAGAGGGGACAACCTGAAGTAGCAACGGAGGAATCCTTCCTCTGCTTACCCAAGCAGTTTTCTTTTTTCTTTTTTTTTTTGCCTCTGTGAAAACGGTGGGCCAGCTCTAAGACCCGGCTTAGCCCTGAAAGAGAGGAAGATAGGAAGAAAACTGTTATTAGCCGGGGTTAGAAAGGATGAAATACGATAAAGAATAACAGACAACAAATTCCAACGTGCTTACAGTGCAAGAGACAATCGTCAGGGAATGAGGAGAGAGGGTACGATGAAGCTTTAGGGCTTCAGCGCCATGTTTTCATCTAATATTCGTCTGTTATGCCAAATATATTGATATTGCTTGAGACAGAAAAGCTGTCAATTTGTGCAGCCTGCTTTGAAGGATGCAGAATAAAAGGCTGTTGAGTGGACAAGCTTTATTGTGTATTCTATCACTGTGTATTCCGTCCCCACAGTATTCAACCTGAAGCATGGTCACATTGCTAATAGCAACATTCAGCCTGAAGGGAGCGTTGCCCCACATAAATTTCCATCCACCTTTTTTATTTTTTTATTTTGCAGTGGGTCAGGAGGACTGTGCATCCTGTGGGAAAGCAGGACAGCTCACAACTCAACATGAAACATAACTCATGTCGCGCTACGTGGGGAGAAAGTTCATGCAATACATAAATTTGGGGTCATGTGTTACAGTTCCAGCAGGGGTCACACTCGATAATAGCGCGGGTTTGCGATGCGGCGCTGCAGCCGGGGCCTTATCTGTAAAAAGTTCTCCACAGCCCGGGCGCACAGCTCCCCGCCTCCCTCTGCAAGCAGCCCACGTTCCTTGTTTGTTTTATCTATCGCCATTCAGCTATTTGAGTTTGACACTGGGTTCATGACCACTTCAATTCACCTCCCGGTATCTGATGATTCCGTCGCTCACACTCCTCTAATGTATTCTGGAGAGAGAGGAGATACGTGTTGGGGAGAAGGCACACGTCCCATCTGATTACAAGGTCTCCTCTGATGAATCATGCCGCAGTGGACATCGCGGCTATATCAAAGGGTGCTTTCCATCTCGCCGGTTAGATTAATCGGACGGGGACTTTATTGTTAACACAGAAAAGTCACGGCAGATCACAGCAAGACTCCACACTCATAAAATCAAGTATTTAGTCACTGTGTCAGGTGATGAGATGAGACTAATGGGGTGACGGGCCAAAGCTTATTTTTTTGCCAAGTTCATCCTCAGTGTATTTCTTTTTCCTTTATTTTATCTTGCTCTATAAATTAAAGGTAGAATGGGGAGATTGGTTTGTAACAAAGGGATGAAAAAGGACCCTGTTAGACGACTGAATGGAAGAGGGAAATGAAGAGAGAAAAAGACTGTTAGATTTGTGCTGACAGAAATACCTTCCTCGCCACAAGCGTTTTCTCCATTTTGTGCAGGTTTTCTCTACTGGTCACAAGCAGTAAAGCGATACCTGCAGGTCAGAGGGGAGAGAGAGGAAGACAAATTGAGAGAATGAAATAAATATCTATTTAAAAATAGCCTCTCAGCATGGCAGGGAAAGATTTGAAGATATTATCCTCAAAGGCTGCTGTGAGTGAGGCCGGGAGAATGGAAGGCTGTCTACGGTGAAATATGAAAGGCACATACTCCCTGACAGCCTATGGCTTTTCCTGATACTGCCAACACCAGCCCACTGGAGTGATCCATAGACTCTTTGTGGGGACTTGTGGTATAAATGCTGAGGGCTAGATGTTGAAGATCCTCAGTTCGCTGCTGCCCCACCCTCCCTCGTCATCGCCTCGCCCGCCCGCCGCATGGGGAGAATTTGTTATGTTCCCGCTCGAACACCTGCCTCAGAAACATCAGGACGGCGGACAGGGGGCAAGTCGACTGACTTGTCCTTGTCCCTTTTCAATTTGACAAGGCAAGCAGCCTTGGGGACTTTCCAGTCTATTTTCAAATTGACCATTTATAATCAGTTTTCTAAAGGAGAAAGAGAAGGGGTGGAGGAGTCGGGCCGGCCCTGTGTTGCTGTGGAAGGTATAGAGCTGGGGGTTGGGGGGGATGTTAATACAGCAGCGTGTTGTCAGATGTGTCAGCAGGTAAGATGAATGAAGAATAGGGAGTGGGTGCATAAAAGGGAAAGCACGGTGGGGAATTGACCTCTATTCAAAAAAGAAAAGCAGAAAAAATGAGAATAAATCCATATCCTCAAGCAAATAAACATATACAGCCCCTCTTTGAAATATGCACCACCTCTGTATGAACCCAAATCAGAGAAGAAAAAGCAATGCTGGCAGCGGCTTCAACCTTCCAGAAGGAAGAGGCACCCGTTGTCCATTTTTTGACGCCAATGTGGCTGCATACATCAGCACCTGCAAGGTCAGGCCGACTCGGGCGTGGCAAGCGTGGCGAAGGCCCCCGGCCCGGGAGGCGTTACGGCATTCTGTCACACTGTTTGCTCCACCGCCGCCACACGATGACATTTCCACAAGATGGCTCTACTGAATTATGCGGCCCAGCGGAAGGGTAAGAAGGGAAAGGGGGAAAAAAAGCTCATTTTCTGGGTGTCTGCATCCGACCTGAAACCACCACTTGTTTTCATCAGCGCCTTTTGCCACTTATGCAAAACGATGTGCAGGGTAATAGGGGAACAATCAAGCCGGCCCGCTGCTCCTGTTCTCCACGGCACAGCCACTTCTCTCGCTTTGGGGTGGAACGACATGGTGTCACCTCCACGCCGGCCCCCATCCTCCCCAAATTAATCCCAATTTGGCCATCATGCACGGGGCCGTCCAAAGGGGCAGGCGGCAAGTAATTGACATTCTCAGGTGCATGAGTTTTGTTTATGTAGTAACGCTGAGCCAAGGCCTTTCACCGTGGATGACAGCAGACCCGGTCTGCATACACCACTTGATTTGGGAGCGCTGCATGAGTGACTGCTCAGCAGCCCATGGCCCTGTGGCATTTCAGCAGAGGACATTTCAGTAAAGATCGCCTCAGGTGTCAAGCAGCTTGGAAGGTGCAGGCGGCAGCTGGAGGTCGTTTGTCCAGCGCATTGATTCCACTGTGACCCCATCGCTCTCTCTAACTATTGATCCATCCCCCAAGACCCCTATACAATGCCCACACCACACTGGGGAATTAGAGCTCAGGCAGGAAAGTGGCCTACCCTTAAAGGAAAGAATGGCAAATTTTCAATAGGACGTCACACATCACTATATGAAATAGGCATTCTGCTAGCCACTTACCCCTGAGGTCATTCCAACGAGTCCATTTTGGTTATTGGGATTCCTTGAATGTGGGGAGAGGGGAGTTTATAAACATGAGAGCATGCTAAGGGGGTAGGGAATGACTGTAAGTCATTAGAGGTGTGGGGGGTCTGTGTGTGTGTGTGTGTGTGTGTGTGTGTGTGTGTGTGTGTGTGTGTGTGTGTGTGTGTGTGTGGTGCTCATACGTGGAATACCCTTTTTTCTAAATGCTTTCCTAGGCAGATCTCCCATGCCTTTTAGCATGTCACCCCGGGCCATGAATCACCATTACAGCCCCTACATTTTTACCTGGGCACCTCTGAGGCTTTTTCATTAGGGTAAAAGGGACCCCAGGCAGACATAGACATGGCTGGTGAGGGGGTTGGCTCTGCTTGTGAAAGGGAGGGTCAGGGATTTGGGTTGGGTGGGTTAATTACAATAACAATGGGGGCGGCCAAAAAAAAGGAAGAAGAGAAACCCACGCCATGGCAAGGCTGACTTGGTCTCATTTGTTTCAATAAGCTAAATTGATTCTTATGTCCTCTGGTGCCATTTGCATCGCATCCATTTAGCGCGCACCCCTCGTCCCACTGTCCCACCCGCTGCTGCCGCCGCCGCCTCCTCCTCCTCCTCCCCCCTCCATTCACTTCACGTGCAGAGGGCAAGACAACATCAATGAGGACACATTGATCTTCCTCCGACAGCAGATGCACGAGGACACAGGTTCATACATTCCATTGTTGCGTTGAGGATAAGCACATGGATCAAACATGCGACCACCAAAAATAGATAAGTGGCTTTCAGGGTGTTTGAGACTTCCTTAAAGTTTTTTTCAAATATTCACCTGAGAAAACCCTTTAACCTTTTGAGCCTCGATGTTTTTACTGTAAACGCTGTAGCCTGCAGTCTTTGTAGGTCTCACTGCATCTGAACTCTGGATAGTTTTCTGATTGGCTGTATGTGAAATTCAAGAGGGATAATGGACCAAAACGTGATTTCAACAGCAGAATGTATACGTCATGTCCTTCTCTATCCACACCGCCCCTCGTCTGAATGTACCAGACGATATCCTGTTGTTGTCTGAAAGGCAAACTCGGGAAAATGTCAGCGACCCAGTTTTTCTTACATTTTCATTGAGTGAATATCTGAAAACAGCTCCCTATTTCTTTCATTAATTTGTCGTTATGTAAACTGACTTTTTATTACAAGGGAAGCTGAATTTTCTCCACACAGACATATTGTTTTTGGGATATGAAAGACTGAAGGCTCCTCTAATTAACCTGAAAGCTAAAATTCTGAGCAGTACACTTTTTCTTGATCCACCTGTGAAAATATGACCATTCTACTTAACATATTGTTTCTTGTTGCTTCCTGTGTCTTGTCGTCTTGCCGGTGTGAACACACCCGTCTGCTTATTGCTCCAACGTGAATGATTTCAAGATGAATTTCTATTTCCCTTCTCCTTCACGTTCCCCTCCTGCACCTCCTCAGTTGCCCCAAGTGAACCTCTACACAGTTTTTACAGCTGTTTCCGAGTCACAGTAAAGCTGCATATAACAAGTCTTCAAATCTACTTCTGAATTTGCACCACACCACCTCTTTTTGTCAGCCCTCCGTTGCATATATTCACACAGTGCCGGTCTATGAACCCTAACTTTATTCTCACTGTCATGGTGATAACTGATCCATCTCCCTTACACTGCTCTGCCTGCTTGGCTGCTGCGCCCAATAGCCCCTGCCTTGCCCGCAGGCACGGTCAGTGGATGCAGCGCTGCCCACTGGCCTCTAACCCAGCCCTCAGCCAGTCAGGGTGGTATCAATCTCACCAGCCTCCTTCTTGCCTGCCTGCCACAGCCCCCCTTCCTACGGTAGAACACACGGTCTGGTGCTAACGCATACCCACTCCCGTCATCAGTCACAGTCAGGGCAGATAGCAGTGGCCGTCAGTCGGATGAGCGACGAGTGGGCCCTGGTACCTGAGCGCCTGCATGACAATGGGCCTCTGCTCTGTGATAGAGAGACAAAAGCTGCAGCTCCGCCACACACACACACACACACACACACACATGACACAACGCAGCAGCTGGTCTTTATTGTCCCCTCTTACAATTAGCTGTCAGCGAGCAACACGTAAAGATGCGCTACACAATGCATCCGGGCCTGGTAGGACATCCCTGAATCCTGCATGCGTGAATCTACACAAGTCAGCACTACAACAACTTTTCACCTGCTGTAATTAGAGCAATATTCTTGACGCGAGGTTTGATCACACAGTCAAAATACTGTCTGCATCGATCCGAACAAGTTAAAATCAAGGTAAAGTAAATCCATACAGCAAGGGAACAAAGGGAAGCAGCATCGTAATGATTATATAGAGCCTTTTTTGCAGTTTCAGCATAACATCTTCCAACACTTCCTTCAAGATGACAGCGTTCTCCAGCAGGATTATTCCCCAGTTAATGCCTCAACTACAACTAAAATATTTATTGCAGAGTGAAATTGCTACCAACGCTATCACAACCACCTCTTTGAATCAGCAATAAGCAAATCCCATTAAATCCCCTTTAATTGGGCCCCATTCAGGCAAATCCTGACTGCTTGTGAACAATATAAAAATATAGATTCTAATGACTTCAGGGAAGTGGAAAACCGCTGCATATTAGACTCATCACTGGCTTTCTCCCCCCCCCCCGTTTCCCGACACACTCGTGCATGCTGCAAGTGTGGGAGGGTTGCAGATGCTGCACCTGAGCTCGTGTTTTGACTCCCTGGCGCGCCGCAAGATTTACAACAATAACAGTCTCCCCAAAAGACACTGAAGCGCCAGCAACCATTTCGCGAGCAGCCTTGAACTCCGACTGATCCGCTATTTGTTGCCTCGAGCGCTTGGCGAAAAACAAAAACCGGCTGCGGCCCAAACACTTGGGAGGACTTATTGCTCACGTTGCCCACAAGTTCAGCGCCGTGCTGCCGAAAGAAAAACCCAACGCAGTTCGGCTTGCAAGACATCACACCGAAAATACCTTGATCCAATTAGAGACACTGTCTTATTTGAGTATAAATGCTTGAATTGGTAACACCAGCAGGTAATTATTGAATTCCCCCAAGCCGCCCCCCTCCCTGCAGAACATTTGTGTAGCATCTAGAAACACTACGAGCACAACAATTGAGTCGCAGGTTTGGGCACCAAAGGACGATGATTATGGAAATCCAACAATGCCAGAGCCCTATTGTATGTCGCAGACTTTTTGTTGCAAACTTGTGACCTTATTAACCTTTTTAATCCTCAACTGGGTTCTCGTGATAAGGGGCTTACACGCACACACACAAGCGCGCACATGCACCCGAAAACGCTTTCACTTTGATGCCAGGCAAACACTTGCGGGAGCCACATGCACCTGATTTATCCGGCACACCTGAGGTTCGGCGCATAATACCAGCAGAGGCCCTCGAGTCATCACACACAATTAAATACTCTCCCTTAGATCAACAGTGAGGAGAAGGGAAGAAGAAAAAAAAATTGGACGGCGGCGTTTGGAGCAGAGGGCCCTCCCAGTGTGGGCACATGAGAAAGCAGGTCTGATTGGTATTAAGTGGTGAGATTAAAAAGCCATCTCATAGGTCAGGTCAGCTGGTGTTCATTTGAATGCATTACGAGGGTCCGAGGCTAGATAATTCTCTCATTAGCGCCACTCAAACCCTGAGTGACAACGCGGGTGAGGAGGGAGCATGTCGTACAACACTTAGAGTTAATTAGTCCGCGTGCACTGTTGCTCCGCGCCCCGTGCGTACACGCTCTCTCTCTCTCCTCTTCCTCGCGAAACGGCCTGAACCGAAAGCATCTGCAGTTAATCAAAGATGAGCTGTGGAGTTTTTGCAAAGGAACCACTTGTTGTTTCAGGGAATGTCTGAAAACGGACTGCAGACTTTTTTTTTCCAAAGTCCCCAAAAAAAGTGCACTTTCGGAAACAGTGAGATGAATTGTAATGCGGGGGGGTGTTTTTATTGATTCGCACATCAATTTTGTTTGGTTAAAATTCAACAAACCATGTGGGAGCACTTTCGAAAGACCTAGAATGAAGTTTGTCTGGAAACAAGCTCAAAGTTTAGTCAAATCTGAAACTGGATAATGATTCAAAACTAGCAGGAATTCTCCAAACCAATTTTTGAATATTACAGCAAACACATTTGACTTTTAGTTTCTCCCACCTCCTTCAAACAAACTCTCAAACTACATCTTATAGCACTTTGGAAAGATAGCAATCACTCCAATTTCAAAGTAACAGAAAAAGTTATTTAAAAAGTAATTACCACAGTCAAGGAGGATTACCACGCAATTTGGTGGAAGGATGTGGGATGGCTCAGGGAAGAGCACATTAAATATTTGCTGCGTGTCTGGATCAGGGGGCAGATGCAGGAATTTCTTTTCCTCTTACTTGAACATTGCAAAAATATTTTTTCAGCATTTTTCTGGATTTCTAAAGAAACGATAACGTGATCAGACAATTTCTGATTTCTGTCAGTGATCATTTTGGTGCTGCTTGATTGAATTTAAAGGGACGGTTGGGCCGTAGTGGAGGTCTTCGCTCTACGTGCCATTTAAGTTGCTACCAATGGAAATGATGGCCCACACTATATGAAAATACATTAGGATGAAGGAATCCTGCCTTAAATATTTGATTGAAGTTTCACATTCAAGGCCGAGGTAAATGTAGAATGAAGCTTTACTGTAACTCGCCCCCCTTTGATAATTGTCGGACAGATAAGAACCCACAAGGAACCATTTTGTCTCTAAAGTTTCCGAGGAGATTTATAGAAGATGGATTTTTCCCTCTTTCTTTGTTGATGACATTGTGTTTGCATATTGGGAGCACGAGGTTATATTCACATCATTAGTCTCTCTGCTTGGATCCAGGCCTGATAACTGCTCCGCCATCACAGTTATTCACTTCGGTTCTAAAGGTTCCATAAATTGTCTCTTTCCCCCGTCCTCACTTATGTTCGCTCGCGCTCCTGCCACCGTTCCCATGAGACACTGCGCTCGGCTCATTGGCCACCACACACACGCACGCAGAGGGGGGTTCTCTCTCGCCGCCACCGCTGGGCTTACCCAGCACACACATATAGCGCCGGAATACCAATCTCTGCATGGCCCCCCCACCACCACTCCTCCTCCAATCACGACACCCAGCTGAGCGCACAGGGTTAGCTGAATATTCTAGGAGCTTTCAATTTTTCAGACAGGTCCGCGAACCCCCTCCCATCACGTGGCGCCATCACTCTCAAGGGAGTCAGAATTTCAACAGTCGTTAGCGGGGTCATCCGCAGTCCCTCAGGGAGGGACTTAAAATAAAACATTTCAATTGCTTTCACCTCTTTTTATTCTCTTTTCGTCTCCCCCACGCTTTAGTTCTCTGTGTGGGGCTGTCATAATTCCACTTCCTGTCTTCAAGGCCCCAGCAATATTCATCCCTCTCAATCTCGTCTCCGCCGCCCAAATCCGTCAATCAAAAGAGGGGGCCTCGCAGAGTGCTTTTTTAGAACTGCGATGTCGCGCTTTCTTACGCCACTGTCAAAAGTGGTGACAGAGCTCCAAACCGCTGGTTATGCCATGGTAAGGCGTTTATCCACTTGTATAATGCACTGTAGTGCTCACACAGGATCAAATATGGGATGTGAGGAAAATGGCTTCCAGCTGAAAGAGAAAGAGGAGGGGGGGGTTGCGAGGAAGACGGAGGGGGGAGGGAAATGAGAAAACATTTCTTCTTCTAACTCTTTTGCACTAATATGAATTCCCAGTGAAATGTCTGCCTAAGTAGGTCAATGGGATTTAGAAAGTTTGTGGTGTGTGTGTGTGTGTTTTTTTCTGCCTCTTCTCTTCCTCTCTCCTCATACTCTCTTGTCAATGGAGAATGAGCAATGCGATTAGGAGAAGGGGAAGATGATGAGTTAGAGAGAGTGAGCGTGGGGGGAAAAAAAGAGCGAGGGAAAGAACGCAAGGAAGAAAACTACAGAGGACTGGCTGAGTGGTGGTTTCGGGCCTCTCGCGGGTCCCTTCGCCAGCTGACGAAGAGAGACCCAGACAAAGACGGAGAGAGCGAGCGAGACGGAAAAAAAGGGAAGAGAGATTTGTATCTGCGCTCCAGAGGCAGGGAGTGGCTGGTGTCTCTTCATCTCGATACCGAAGCAACAATCTAATTATACCTTTTCTCCAGGGAATATGCGTGTGAGGGTAATCAGTAAATAGAGAAAGGTAATTATTTGCCAGAAGTTATGCCCTTTTGCACCTGTAAGCACCGCACGACACAGCAGATAGTTATTTCTCTATAATTCACAATGGAGATACTTTATTATCGGCTGAATTATTTAGTTAATTTGTAATAAGTCGATTAATTTGCTGGTTATTGAATATTTCATATCGGCCGTCAAGATGTAATGAGTAAAGTTTGGTCAAATACAAATGGGCCCCTCTTGGTAATTTGCCACACCGTTCCTCGGGGGTAAATCTCCGCCAGTGGGTGTGATTGAATGTTACAATTAAAAGTGCTAATTCATTGTCAAAAGCAACTTATCTATACACATGATATATTTGGCGCTTAATTGGAAAGCACATTTAGAAATGGTTTCTTCTGCGACTCCCTACATCGCGGTCCAATCAGCAAGGAAAAAAAAAAAGTCTGAATATTCGTCGTCTGCGTTATTAAAGCGACGGAGAGAGTGAATTATTTAAATGCTAATTAATGTTTTAAGCTTTCCTAACCTGCGATGGGCGCACATTATTCCCCAGGTCCCCACAAGTGGCTGATTTCAACATTCGCTTTAGTGCACTGCAACTTCCCGCTCATATTTCATTCAATCAATTCGGCAGCACCGGTGCTTCTCTCACCCATGCAGCTACCCCGAGCCACTGATGGAGGGAGGATGGAATCCATCAATACTGGGAGACAGTCGGTGGAATTACTAATCAACTCTTAGCTGGGAATTCAGCTGCCCATAGGCTGCACTGATGAATCATGGGAAAACGCGCTTCAAAACCTGCTTTCGCTCAAGTTTTTTTTTTTTTGGGTTCCCAACATTCGATCGCTGCTCTTTTTCTTTTACATATTTGATTTGAGTCCTTTGGACCAAGTGTCCCTGACAAGTTACAGCTGTTCAGGAATTGTTTTCTTGTTTCAGTCACTGTCGCTCTGCGGAGACTCGAAGAGCAGCAGCACCCTTTCCCACAGAGCCACAGATATTAAATGAAGTTCATTAAAGGGGTAGTTCACCAAAAAATTGAAAATTCACTCATTATCTACTCACCACTATGACGATGGAGGGGTGGGTGAAGTGGTTGAGTCCACAAAACACTTTTGGAGTTTCAGGGGTAAACAGCACTGCGGTAACAGAAAGAAACATAACCTGCCTCCATACTGCTCCTGTGTTGTCATCCAGTGTAAATGCCGTTTCGAGTGGAATTTGATTGTCGGGGGCTCTTGGACATTTGGATTAAACCACAGGAGCAGTATGGAGGAATTTTCTGTTGTTTTTTCTGTTGTTTTTATACGTTTGAAGCAGTGGTCACCATTTACTTGAAATGTATTGGATTTGGCTGCAACCCTGTTTACCCCTGAGACTCCTAAAGGGTTTTGTGGACTCAACCACTTCACCCACCCATCCATCTGCATAGTGGTGAGTAGATAATGAGTGAATTTTCATTTTTGGGGTGGACTATCCCTTTAATGTAGTGTTTATCGTGTGAGATGTGGTTCAACTTTGTGTTCAAAGCAGGCGAAGAAGAAGTTCTAATGCAAGCGGCAGCATTATTCATGCTTTCACAATAGCTTGTTATTCATCATAAGACAAAGGAGAATCTCACTCGGTTTGACATAGATGGAGGAGGGCCACGAGGGTATTATTCACATCTGTTGAAAACAGTATGCACAGCCAACTGGATGTCACGATACACCACGCTTATTAATGCATACAAAGTCTCCCAACGCAGAATATAAATGACACTTTCCTTCACATCGGAGCATAAATATTAATTGTGTTAAATCTGTGATGTATTGTGGTTAGGGAGCTGCTTTGGTTGTTTATTGTTACGCCAACAGTGTGCGTTTTATTAATCAAAGCAAATGCAGCACGTGACGGCTCATTGTTGAGGAGTGGGTACAGTAGAACATGGGCCGTTGAGCTGAGAACAGTGTAGCTCTGCAAGATACCACAAGGTGACACTGTAGGCCCACAAACATGCTTCCAAACATGCTTTCCTCACTGAGTCTGCTTCTCATTCTATGTTTTACTGGTTTTCCATCAAAGTCAAACATCTGTCAACATCCTCCTCTCCGTCACACACATATCTGTACACATCTGTGCTACAGCCTAACGATGGGTATGGCTCTCCCTGCCGTGCACAATCCACCGTGTATTGTTCATCACTCAATATAAATAATCCCACCTCAACCGCAGTATGCACAGAGGAATCAAGAGAAATCCTGCAGGAGGCTTTTCGGCTTGTTCCCCCTCTCTCCTCCCTTCAAGTGGAGAGTTTGCACAGCTGTCCGCGGGGAAACACAAGTGGCGTCCCGCTCTCTTCCTGTGGCAGGACATCTGTTGCTTTCAGCTGGCACCCCCTTCTTAGTCAACTCAAGTGTGCTCCGTGCAGCCTGCTGGCATTATAATAACTGAGCTGACTATTGTAGTTTATCTTATTATGGGTCCGTTCCCGTGTGATAGGTGCAGCCGTTGAGCCGTTTTGTGTTGAAGGACAGAAAGGATGACTAAATGTGCAGGATTATGTGATTTGATTTTCCTCTTGTATTTCAAATAGGATCAGAATCTAACAGTCAAAGAAATAATGGCACTGATTAATCAGAACCTTTGATCCAAAAAAAGAACCGGTGCTTTGAGTTATTTGATGAACAAAAATCTTATTTAAGCTTATGCCTCTTTGTCCTGGCACTTTTCTTTGCTTAAAAATGTAAATAGGGGAGATTCTTTGGTCTACAGACCGTTAATTCATGCCAGGCATCTCCCTCAGGCACTGTTATTGGCATGTGGGCATGTTTAAATTCACAAATTAAATTCGATTTAAGTGGGGCGCTATGACTGAGGAGGTGGAGACTGAGTTGTCCACTAACCAAAGGGTCACTGGTTCGATCCCGAGCTCCTCCAGTCTCTACTTGGGCAAAAATAATAAACGCCAAATTGCCCCCGACGGCTGAGTTAGCTCACTCTGACTGTTCCTTTGCCAATTTCTCAACTGAAAAGACATTCAGAGACGATGATGGTGCTTTCAAGTTTGGTTCAGACAAAACAACTATGCAAACGCTGCTTGTTTATTAAGGTTGTGTAAATCTTCAGTCATTGTACATCAGTCGCTTTCTTGTGTTTGATGATAATCTCGCCGTACTCCCGTCCAGACCGGTACACGGTTCGCCTCAGCTCTGCGTCGGAGAAGTCCACATGAAACAATCCAAAGCGGACGCTGAATCCGTCAGCCCATTCGAAGTTGTCCAGCAGCGACCATGCAAAGTATCCACGCACGTCGACCCCGTCTTCACCTATAGCTGCACAAGAACACAGAGTGAAAACATGGAGAATGAGTTGTAATTTGGTGCTTGCTCCCACTCCCTGCTCTGATAGCTACGGCCATCGAATTAAACCACGACTGCAAACATGACACGTGACAAGATAAGCATCATTATTAGGTATTTTAAATGAAGAGCAGGGTTTATTTAGGGTTTAAAGACTGTTTTTATCACCTCAGCAAGTCGTGCATTAACTGTGATTTCTATGATTGGAAAAAGCCTGCAACTTCTTTGTATCCCTAGATTCAGGGATTTTCCTCAGACAATGTCACATGTCACAGCAAGAAAAGCACTAATATAAGTAATAAAATTAACTATGGGCCTAATTCCATTTAGCTGTTTTGGTTTCACTGTTCTATCATGGCCTTTTTAAGAGCCAGCGTTTTCATATCTCTAGCAATACAAAATACACAGGCTGGCCAGATGGTGGCGCCAAATCAAACAAAAACAATACAAATATTCTCTTCTGTTGTCTTTAGAAGAAAAGCAGATGACACATATATGGTTTGCTATTCAAAGGTAAATATATATTTGAATTTTTAAGCAAAACCTGCTTAGTGACATCTGTAATCACTATTTTATATCTTGATTATCTTGATCCACCAACATGTGGATGGGTGAATATTGCGTATATATAAAGAGAGAATAAATATGATCTTACAACAAGCACACTTTAGCTCACTTGTCTTCCTCAAGGTGGAAGTGAGGTATAATCAAAAATCCCTGAAGATACAGAAACCAATCTCTGCATTCCGAACTTGTGAGATGGTGCTTGACGATCAAAATTCACACCCCGGATCGTAAGAGGGTTGGTGGTGCATCACATTACCTTTGGTCCTGCTAAATATCATTCGTTTTACAAGAGCCGGTATTTTTATTGGCAGCTGCTGGACTGACATTTTACTACTGTTTGCTAACGGCAATCTGCTTGTTATATTTTATTTCTCCCGCACGGATTTAGGAGCCATTACCTTTAGCCACTTCCAAGAAGGTGTCTTTAAAAAGCTCGCAGCGCTGGACGTCCTCGATTTGCACCGGCCCCACCTGAGAGAAGCCATTCTCCGTGATGTAGACCGCTGGGTTGTTGAACGTGTCCTGTGAAGTCACAGGGCCAATATTATTGTCAAACAAGGCATCACAGCTGTCAGACGTTCCGGGGAGAGACAGATTGGTCTACAGTGTGCCGTTTAGCTGCGTTTCGACGGTGCCAAGCTCAAACTAATGGCCTGTGACAAGTCACAACAGCAGGAAATTGCTCGTTTGCAAACACTTTTCAGCAAAGTAACTGTTTCATTCAATGTGACAGCACTAATGAAGCATCAGTGTGTTTCTGGAGGTGTTAAAAGGAGATTACTGCATACGAAATCAATAGCAAGACACTAAACAAATGTCAGAGTGTTCTCCTTGTTTGCTTGAAGGTGATTTGTCTTGTCGGTCAATTCGGTTTGATGCTAAGAGAGCAGAGAAAAATGACTTCACAATTGTTTCAACTGAAAATGTGGGAATGTGTTTGAGCCTTGTGAGGGCACTTTTTTGATGTGGACATGTGTGAACATTTGCCTTTCACATATGAAGAACACAGCAGTATATTGTCCGAGTTAGACACGTTCACATAAACAAAATGTCTGGAGCATTCACTCGAATCTCGTCTTTCCATTTTAACATCTTCGCCAGCGTCCTCTACATGTATGGCTCCTCTTTTTCTATATTTGCATTGGTTTTTGTTTTGTTTGTTTTTTCAATTTCGCATCCGTCAGGTGTTAGAAACCTCATTAGCATGCCCGCTTGCTCGCTGTGAATCCTCCATACATTATCCTGCGGCTCACGTGGGCTCACTCGTACATTCTCTAGACATTTTACGAGGTGCCTAGCAGGAGAAACTCCGGAGAATGTCGGGAGCAACTGACTCCTGACATTTGCATTCTCACATACAGCCACTGCGGAAAATTTCAGCAGATTATCCAGAGTTCAGTGCATGTCTGAGACTAACTTCAGTAAAATGAACCTGAGTTTTGGTTGTAATTTTACCTTAATGTACTTAAGAAGTTTCCTTAAGCCGTCGGGCACCACAGCCAGCCAGGAAACCCCACAGATATACCAAGATGGATCCAAAACCTCTTCTGCATCTCGGTCGCTCTTCATACACATCTGTCCACGCCCTCCTCCAGCCTTGACTTTACGGGACGTGTAGTAGTTCAATGCAAAGAAGTCTGCAGTGCCTAAAAGGGCAGGTTCGTCCTTTGAGAACCTGGGCAGCCTTGAGCTGCCAGTGTATCCCAATTTCTCACTCTGGGAGTCGATGGCAGATCTCATTATTTCTGGATAATCTCCAGTGACAAACAAGGGCCAGGCGAACCATCCTAGCGTAAACGCAAGGTCGCGTCCAGTAGCAGCGTCATCCTCCTCGCAGCCAGGGCAGAGCGGCTCGAGCCAATCGCTGTTGATGGCCAGGGACACCGCACCCTTCTGCTTGGGCCTAAAGAGGGAGTTGTAGCTGTGCCAGGCCATAGCGTGGGCACGCAGCATGTTATGGCCGACCAGGTAGGCAGCAGTCCCCTGCTCTTTTAACCCTGGAGCATGGACACCGTCTTCGTGGCCCAGTTTGGCGCACACGCTTGGCTCGTTGATAGTGATCCAAAGTTTGACACGGTCACCAAATGTCTGGAAGCAGAACTTGGCGTAGCTGTCAAAGATGGTCGCTACACCCGCTGATTTCCAGCCCCCCTGGTCTTGGAGAGCTTGAGGCAGGTCAAAGTGGTAAAGTGTGACCATGGGTGACACGTCACAGGCCAGCAGGTCATCAATCACCTTGTTGTAGTACTGTACACCTGTCGGACAGTGAGGCAGCACTGTTGTTAATGATAAAACATAACTAGAACCAACACATGAGCTTCTTCCATTGTGTTGTTTTCGATTTAGGCGTGACAGGAATATGGAAATACCTTTTTGATTGACATGCCGGGTGGTCCCGTCAGGCAGGAGGCGGGCCCAGGAGAGGGACAGGCGATAGTGCGTCAGTCCGAGCTGCCGGATACACTCCAGGTCTTTCTCCCACAGCTCGTAGCTGTTACACGCCACGTCTCCGTCCTGCTCCTGAAACACTCTGCCTTCCTCGTGACAAAACGTGTCCCAGATACTTGGTCCCTTGCCGTCGGCCTGCCAGCCACCTAAACACACACACACACACACGAAGGGTTTCATAAACGTAGGATGTATATTTACAGAAAGAAAAATGACTGTAATGTTTCTGCTGGGACTTTGAGTATGTCTGTGAATTTATTGCAGGATTATAATCATGTGATGTCCCAGTCAGTGTATATTGCTTTAATTTTTTTCCAGTGATTTCTTGTTAAATCAACTGCCTTATGTTTGAATTCATATTTTCATGATATGTGACTTGTGAGCTGATTGAAATGGTGCAGGCTTAACAATATATCAGTGGTAATTTAGTTAACAATACTTGTACTTTATTGGTCATAATTGAAAATCCCATGATATTCGGACATCAAGTCTCTGGTTTGAGAACATTAATGCACTTTGTGTGCTGCTAGGGAGTGAATGAAAACCTGTGCAGTCTAATGCCCTTTAATACAAAATGTTTACAATAAATACACTAAAAGTTAGTGTTATTTCTATCATAGACAATAACACAATAGGAAATACTTAAAATATAACAACAGATGTTAAGATATTTTATCACAAGAGTATTGAAATATTAAAAATAGACTTTAAACGAGTTATTGCCCTAACAAATTCAATATTATTTAGCTTAAATCACTATTATAGAGCTGTTTACTACATCAAGACTGAACACGTGTTGTTGTTTGTGTTTACTTCACTGTACCTTCGATTTGATACGCAGCGGTGGCCGCCCCCCACGCAAAGCCACGTGGGAACATTTTCCAGAATCACAACATTAAATCAAAGTTGCTCTAACGTCTTATCGTGTTAAGTTGAGTCTTATGTTAGAAAAACTAAATTACGTTAGATTTGAAACGCTCTTCTTCCGTAAACATGCTCCCGACCAGGGACCGCTCCGGGATGTGGTGTTTAAAGCACCTCGGACAAGTTGAAATTGGGTGGGAACACTAACTCAGACCATATGTAGTATTTGTTTGGTTTCTATACCCCCAGAGTAGCCATTCGTTCTTTTACTGCTAAAAATAAGATACAACTCATTCTCTCACAAAGTTAGGTCTTTTAATTGTGCTTACAAGTTGTGGTTCCGTCTCGATTTATCAAATCTACTGAGGAGCCCTGAACGCAACACATCTCGGCTGCGTGACCACGTCACCACCAGGTCCTGGACGTCAACTTTTATTTCTTCATTTAAAATAATACTTTTCCGATAAATGTAAACCTTGTCGTAGTCTATTTTAATTATTGTATGTATCATTTTGTTATTTATTATGTATTGTATTATTATATCCATCATCTTTTTTAATCTAATGCATTTTCTTTGGTCATATTTTCTTCTTCGTCTTTATTCTTCCTCTTCTTTATTTGTATTTTTCTTCTTCCTCTTTAGTCTTCTTTATTCCCCCTTTCTTCTGTATGCATCTTATTCTTCTTCATCTTTATTCATCTTTATGATTTCTGTGTCTCAGATTTAAAAAAAATGTATTTACATTAAAGTTATCAAATATGTTCCATTCAGCCGTTTGCTGCATGACAACATTGTTACATCGTGCACACTGACAAAAAAGGTCAAAGGTCGCTCGTCAATGAATGTCAAGCATCACATATCCTGAACACATAAAGACAAGTGGAGGTGAATGCATTTAGCCTGGAGGTGTTCCCTGACCTGTGATCGCTCACTTCAATGCTATCCTTTGGTCCAATGTACTCAAGGATAAAGTGACTCACTCGACCTGGTCACAACACAAGAAAATGAATAGGGCGGGTAAACAAATCATGGCTATTGTATGTGTAGAGAAAAACAAGACTGAGACCAGAGATAAAGGAAGAATTCTGACTGTTTACTTTAGTAATAGCAGCAATACCATACAAAAGGGTAACAACACTCAAAGGTTACATTAAATATTCCTGTATTTGACAGTGAACGTAAAATACAGCAGTAAAAGTATCCAAAGACAACATCTGTCACATATTGAGTATAAAAGTATAAAAACTCATGTGATTGAATGTTTCTCAATTATTTGCTATGATTCAAGTTCTATATAAACTTGTGAAATGCGGTTTTGTGTCTTATTCTGCAAACCTGATATTATTATTTCCCTCTGAAGTCTACAATCATGGAGCTTTGATTAAACAGAAATAATTTATTTGATCCTTACTCCTCTTAGATTATTTGTGCTTGTTGTTTGCTCAGTAAAAGCATACAAAGCCCATTGAGATCAATGTTTTTAGGTATAGGTGAGAATACATAAACTGTCGAGGCAGGTCCAACTACCTCCCTGATAAGGCCTCAGCATCTACTGTGAAATATAAGCAACGGAATAAAATAGAATGAAATGAAAAAACTCAAAAGTACTCGTACAAAAATACAGCAGCCTTCAAAATGTATTCATCCGTTTTTGCAGCCTGAATAGAGTTGCGAGGAGGAAGTACTCAAACATCCATCCATCTATCCGTCCATCCGCCTATCTGTTTATCCATCCATTGTCATAATATTCCCCATGTCCTCTTCTTACAAATGCTTTCCTTGCACAGTGTCAACATGATTCTTCCAAACTTTTTCTTCTATTTATGTTTATTTCAACAATCTATCTCTCCATCCATCCATTCATCCATCTATCTCTCCGTTCACCCGTCCGTCTATCTGTTTATCCATCCATTGTCATAATATTCCCCATGTCCTCTTCTTACAAATGCTTTCCTTGCACAGTGTCAACATGATTCTTCAAAACGTGTTCTTCTATTTATGTTTATTTCAACAATCTATCTTTCCATCCATCCATTCATCCATCTATCTATCCGTTCACCCGTCCGTCTATCTGAATATCCATTCATTGTCATAATATTCCCCATGTCCTTTTCTGTCAAATGCTTTCCTTGCACGGTGTCTACATGATTCTTCTCAACTCTTTCTTGCATTTATGTTTATTTAAATATAAACACATGCCACCAGTCCTGCAAACTCAGAACTTCTCAACGGAAGTCAACTGTTGATGGGGGTGTCTTTTATTGTGAAACGCAGCCCGGATGTGCTCCTCGCTCCAGCGGACTTGACGCGTCGGAGCCCGGGGCAGGACCATGGGAAGAGAGGAGGACTTTTCTCAATGGACCAGAGTTTTTATGGACACTTTCCAAAGTCACAGAGGAGCTGAAAGAGACGCGGACACCGCGGGGACTCTTCTGCAACGGACGCGCGACGTTTTATTTTGTATTTGCGGGCATTTCCAGCCCAATTTAAGTTGAAAAGGTTGTTGTTTTGGCACCTTTCTCCCCCCCCCTCACCCTCCCCACCCACCCCCAGAGTAATTTCCTGTCGGCGTGTGGAAAACAAGAGAGTGGAAAGTTTACTCGCTGGTGGTTCGTGTTCGGGACACAGTCCGGAGTAATGGACGCGAGGATACGTGTTCACACGGGGAAAGGGTGAAGTTGACGCGGACAACCTGGGATGACGACCTCCGCCGCCGCCGCCGCCGCCTCCCACCGCGGAAAAGACAACACCGTGACCGGGACCCACGCTCCGGGCAACAAAGAAACCCTCTCCGCTCCCGGGCGGGTTGTCTAGGAAGCTCCGAGCAGTTTTTCAACAAAAAAAACAACCGTGGATTATTAAAAAAGCTGCAGGGAGTGAACACCTCGCCACTATGGGACGGGGATTATAGACGAAGGGCTCGGCGAACAAAGGAGGAGTGAACGCCGCCGAGCGAAAGGGGGAAAGAAGCCTTGCGAGAAATGGAGGAGGAAGGTTCAGTGGAGCCGAGCAACCTTTCCCTCCTCGGTCAAACCACACTGATCCGTCTTTAGAGACCGAAACGATCCCAGGCTCGGACCCGGTCGCGTGTGGACATGAGGGTGGACGTGTTGTTTGCGCTCCTGCTGCTGGGTGGAGGCAGCAGAGGAGGCGGCGGCTCGGTGCTGCTCGCGTCCGATTGCAAATCGTACGATGATCGCCCGAAAGGCGCAGGGAAGAGCCCGAGCAGCGACAGGAAGGTGGTGTGCAGCAACATGGAGCTCCATCAGGTGCTGCCCCCAGACTCCTTCCCCAACAGGACAGTCACACTGTGAGTATACAGGAGGGGGGGGCATCACCTTACACTGGTACAAACATCCTAAACCTAAGGCTGGAGGATTTAGTCCAAAAATTATACTGACATAAAAAGTTTATTATAGGTAATTGTTGGGGTAAATGTCCAGGACTCCTTCCCCAACAGGGCAGGAGGTGTGTCATCTTAACACCAGTACAAACACCCAATCCACTAAACCTTAGGCTGGAGGATTTAGTCAAAACTTAGGAAGGAGTCCGGGACATTTATCGCAATAATTACCGATATCGATTGATCTGAAATATCGACATTTCAATTATTGCGATAAATGTCCCGGACTCTTTTCCCAGCAGGACAGCATGGTGTGTATACAGGACAGGAGGTGCATCATCTTACACTAGGACAAACACACACTTACCTAAACGTGAGGCTGGAAGTTGACGTAACCCTATCAATATTTAAAAGTTTCACATAGGTAATTATCGCGGTAAATGTACTGCTCTCCAACAGGATAGTCATCGTGAGTATATAGGAGGTGCTTCATCTTTCTCTGTCAAAAACACTGCATCACCTAACCACAAGGACGATTCAACCAGAAATTATATCAAGATAAAAAAGTTTAGATGGAGTAGAGATGAGTTATTATTGTGAAAAGTGTCGAAAACTCACGACAGAACAGTCATCGTGACGATGTCAAAACCCCATATCAGCTAATCAAAGGGACGATTCGGGCAAACATTTTATCTCGATAAAAAATTCCATATCTGTCGATATTGCTAATTATTGCGATAAATATCACAATTTGATATATAGTGTATAGGTTGCTGTTTTAAACTTGATTAACAGCAAAACATCTGACAAATCTGAGGTAATCCAATTATTGGTTTATACAGCCTGTCCTCAATGTTCTTGCACACAATACAAAAGCTATATATTGATTTATTGAATATAACAAAGTGGAGACAAAGTGAAAAGAGTTGAAAATCGTTATCTTGATATAATTTCTGGCCACATCATTGTATTCCTAATTACAACCTAAGCAGATTGACGTTCACCTCTACACATATAGTGATTCATGATTTAGGGGAAATTCCTTATCAGCACACGTGTAAATCTCTTAAAAGATATATACGCCGTGACGGGTCGTACACTAAAGCTATATGTGTCAGCCGTATATCATGCTTTCACAGGTGCATACTGCTACAGTGTAAATGTAAACCCTATGTAACTCTAACCGTCTGTCTCTCTGTAGCGTCGTGATTCATGCGCAGGAAGATATTTTGGCTACTACGACATGACATCTCTTGCCATATCTCTGAGGCATTGTAGTAGATTTGAGGGCTATGAATTACCCCTTGTGGTGCCTCCCCCCCCCGGCTGGACTATACACCGTTGGATGGAGTTAGAGTCAGTTTTCACCCGTGCTGTTATTATCAATCTGCTTCTGTGAGTCTCTGTGTGGCCTCAAAAAACAGATGCTCATTCTGACTCAAGTGGTTGAGCCCAAGTAGAGTTTCCTCACAAACTTTTTTATGACCTCATGGGTTGAGGTCATCGAATGTTACTGCAGATTTTGAAAGCTTTCAGCCTGAATTGATTAAATTCTATTGTGATTTTTGATGTATCATAGTGTCTCAAAGAACACAACAATAGAAACAAAAAACCAAGGCCAGTAATTCAAAGCTGTGCACCCGGAGCACTTGTGTGTTTTTGGTGGTGGTGAGTGATGGGAGGGAGGGGGGGGATATGAGAATACTGGGGCTTGGTGCAGGAGTAGAAAGCAAATAATGGACTCCAGGGAGGGAGAGAAAGACAGAAAGGGGGGAGGATTGGCTGTTAAGTTACGAGTCAGAAGAGCATTGCAGTGAGTTTGCATGTTTTAACCTGTTTACCACAAATCACATCCTTTGAAGCTCTGTCCAAAGTCATGGGTTTACGAGATCTTTCACTTCACCGTCCGTCCATTTGTAGTCATTTCAGGACAGGACAAACTAATGTAATCCATATTGAAGAAAGTTTTTTTAATCAGTTATGTTACCATTTTAGCATTGAAATTACAGGCACACTCGGTATAGCCTGGGTGTAGCCGAACACCTGGTAAGCACTCAGCTGAGTATTAAAACTTAAAAGAAGTAGACTTACTCATCTGCATTGCCACGGAATAAACAGAAGTTCACTGTGATGACTACCTGCAGGGTCACCACGGATCCTTTAAAAAGTCTTAGAATCACTTTTTATTTCTTTCTGACTTGGGTCAAGTTGGATTAAGGCAGTGGGAAATTAAATTTAAACTTTAATTTAATTTCAAGTTGCATTAAAAATCTGTAAAAAGTCTTGAATTTAACTTTAATTGCAGACACCCTCTACCTGGATCACCCAGGTATCGTGTGTGCAAATCAGTTTTGACTTACCTTGACTAATATTAACTTGCAGTAATGACACGTGGATGTGATAAGTGTTGATGAAAAGGCGAAACACATAGAGGGAACTTGGATTTTGAAATCTCTATTAAAAAAATTTTAAAAAAAGAATCCTCATCCCTTTTTTCTTCCTCTTTGTGGTCTTTAATAACCTCAATGTCCTCTTTGATATTTCTAGAATTTCTCTTTTAGTCTTGATCTCTTCTGAAGTCGTTTTGCTTGCCTTCCCTCTGGTCTGCGTGTTTTCAGTTTTCATGCCTTGTCCGCGTGTTTTCAGTCATCCCGGAGTCACATTGTTCTGACAGTGATGGATCGGAGGACGAGCGTGGCACCGCATGATTTAGCATTGAGCTTGAAGCACTGTTATGTGGAGGATAGCCTCCAAAGACGACCATGGATGTAATTAGAGAGCACAGAGGGCAAAGAGTTTCAACTCTCAAGAATTCCTTCCAGTTTTCCACTTTTGAATTTCTGAACACTTGTTTGTCGTCCACTGGAGGAAAACAACAAAACTAACTACTTGAAGATGCACATTCATCACAACTCCTGGTTGACCATAGTGGCATTTCTTGGGTTGAATTGAGGAGCCCCCTCAGTCAGTGTGGTGGCCGTGGGGTTGACTGTGGCCTGGATATGGCAGGTCTGGTCTGCAGTGGAACATTACCAGCCATTAATTATCCTACTTAAGCCAAAGTAGATCCACCCTATTTGGCACTGACTTACTTTTCTCAATATTGAATTATGCAACACGTAAACGATGCTGTAATTTAGTCAAATTTCAAGACCAGCCCCAGAGTGTTGGAAATGTGTTGAATGCTTTGTACCAAGTCCTTTGGGTGTCTGTGGCTATGAACATGATTAACACACACCCCTGGATCTAAACAGATGTGGATCTTTTTCCACCATTCAGTTTCGGGGGTAATGTTATTTCACATATTTCCATCTGGCGGATTTCCAATTTGTTGCGTCGACACACCTTGTTGTGCTTGTTAATTAAAGGCCTTCACCAGAAACGGCAGTAGACGCTAGATGTGATTACAGACCCATTCCATTCATCACACTTAACCTCCTTCTTTGTACTTGAGATTTCCTGTTTTCCTTCTTTGGGGCTTTGAGAACAAATTAAACATGAAACCCAGGCTTTTTAGATGAGTTAAAAAAAGACGTGAACCACAAGCACACGTCTTTGAGAGGTTTCTCGACTATTATGGTGAACTCATTGAACCGGTGGATAATTGTTTTGACTACATGCCAGAAGATTTACCCCAGAATTCTGTCACATGGTGGGTCTTGCCATTACCACAACTTCTATTTTAACCATGCTTCTCTATACATGAGCAGTCACACAGCTGAGGGGCTATTATTTCCCCACAACTAAATGATGCCCGGTATTAGCATACCCTGGGATTGAATGCATGTAGTTATTCGGTGCAGTTCTGCTCTGAATGCCTCTCTGTAGGGGGAAAAATGAGTGATGCATTCCTGCATTTGTGCTCTCTGAATGATACCGCATGCCTAAGTAATCCGAGAGGAAATGACACAAATGTGTTTACAGCTGACCTGCCCCCCCATGTCAGTGTAGGCCTCGGCTAAAATACAGAGGGAGTTGAGTTTAAACTTTGCCTCACATGGGGAGATAAATCAGGATGTGTGAGCAGTCTGTGCGGGTGTGTACATGAGTGCGAGTCGGTCAAAGTTTCATCCTACATACCCACATAGGACAGGAACTGTCCAAATTTAAGCTTTCTGTGCTCATGCAGCTCGTATTTCTTTGCCAGGCTTGTTCTGTGTAGCCAGGATTCATTCACAGGAGCACCTGGGGTGGACAGTGCAAATAAGCACACCTGGCTTTCGCCTTTACAGAGCAGCACGGGATTAATTTCAGGAAGAAAGCAGGGATTTCCTCCCTCGCTGCGGGAGAAGCGCGCTGAGTTCGATGACACGGCGGAGTGCAGTAAAGTGTCTTGTTTTACGGCACTGCAAACTGGGAGTTAAGGTTGCATTCTCATCTGGTTTCCGTGAGACTTTGCTTCCTTCAGGTTCGGCTTGTGGAGCAGTTTCACTGTGGATGTCAGATCTGAAAAGTCAGTCGACATAGATACATGAGTTTGGAATGTGCGATCAGTACCTCTGTCAATCATCCCATTTGTTTATTCTCCCCAGCATTGAGAAGCTACTATGTCATGCTGGGAGCCATTTTGAAGTGCTTGTGTAACTAGAACACAGGTGTCTGCTGTCATGCATGTCCTAAGAGGAAGTGTCTTTGTTGCTTTCAGTTGGTCTGAAGGAATGCTCCCGTGTTTTTCACAGGAGTTCCGCGGTGCTTTGTGGAAGAAAGCAAAATCCCAAAGGCGAGCTACCGACAGCTGCAGATTTAGTCTCTTCACAGCCTTTCATTTCACAGACCTGTTGAGCTTTGACTTTGCCAAGTTGCCCCAAGTGTCAGCGATTCCCGCACGAGCAATTCATTTTAATTTGTTTGACATGAGCTCAGGCATGTTGATACCTTGTAGTCTGGCCTTTGTTCATTTTATCACTAATCTTCTTTTATCCCGGTGTTTGCATGGTGGGTGATCATTTGTTTATTCAGCCAGACAGCTATAGGGTGCATATCTTGCTTTAAGCTTGGCCTGTTGGATGGTGAAAGAGGAAATTGCAATGACTACGACTTCCAAAACTAAAGGGTCCAAAAGCATATATGCCAGTTTTGGTGAATTACTTTAAACGACGATATTACCTCAATAATACTTCAAACTAAAATCCCTGGCACAACCTTTATACCTCTTGGTTCCCAAATCCCAATATTGCAGAAACCTCTTCATACTTAGTACAATAAAGTGTTAGATAACCACATGAATCACCATGGCAAGCTGCACCACCTCAGCCACTGGATCGTTTCCCTTTTCCACCTGAGCCGAGGCCCACTTTTCCATCCACTACATGCAGAGGACGTCACTCTAGAAGGATTTTTATGAGCTCAACTGCAGCCTGAAACTTATTTGAAAACCTGTTGAGGGCTCACAGCTCTCGGCTCTCGGGAGTTCTTTGTCTAAAAGCCTCCTGAGCACAAAGCAGGTGTTGAGAGCGCACACCAGTCAGCTTTGTCCTTTAAAATACTATGTGCCAGTGTTGGCCATTTGCAGTCCTCCTCTGGATAATGTTCCTTCAGCCAGAGGCATACCTGTTTGTAGGTGTAGTTTCTTAACTGAAAAAGAACTCTATTTCCAATGGTGTCATATTTACTCACTTTGAATGCAAAATGAAATCTAGGCCAATTCATTTTGCATTACTCAGAGTCGAAATTCCAGTTTCAGAGGCAGCGTTTGCCGTGAATGTCAGAGATTTATAGCATCTGTACCAGGAAACAGAATGTGAGATTTTGAAGGAGCCCCCCACTGCACCTCGTCCCTAGCCCAAGCTCAAGCAGGTCTTATCTATGCATCAAGATAACGGAGACTCCTCTCCTGCGTCGTTTGAGGCCTAGCCTAAAGAAATTCCTGACCATTCTCTAGTCTGGAGTCCTCAGGCCGACGTCCAGAGACAGGCGGTTAGGAAGCAGACGGTCTTGCTATAGACGCCCTGAGGGCAGTGGAGATGCTGATAGTTAAACGGCCGTGATCCATGCTGATTCAAGGCTTTTCTATATGCAAATCAGTAGCTGTGGTGTTGCTTTCTCGCTGATGCAGGAGTGTAAAGAAGACTCAGCCGTGGAGCGAGAGCAAGTTTCCAACATGCAGAGGTCACACTCCTGTCATGAGGAAGAGGGAGGGACAGGGAGGGCAGGAAAAGGGCTCATGATTCTCAAGAGAACTCTCTTTCGCAGATTTATTTTTACAAGCCCACGAGTCACGGGGCCAGAAATGGGGATTTATGAAGCCAGACTAAAATGATGTTGTTG
The DNA here is from genome assembly GCF_022539355.2 of Hippoglossus stenolepis. Lineage (NCBI taxonomy): Eukaryota > Metazoa > Chordata > Actinopteri > Pleuronectiformes > Pleuronectidae > Hippoglossus > Hippoglossus stenolepis. Next base: position 8,594,305 of record NC_061505.1, on the reverse strand, counting down.
TAAATCCATTTTCTAGTCTGTAAATTTATACAACTTCCTGTGAAGATGGAATGTCTGTTAGTGCCACGTGCTACTTCAAATAACTTAATATCAGTAATGATGAGTCCACTTGTGATTACTCTATGTCTTTGTATGCTTTTACTATTTGGCAAGTGTCAAAGTTGGGCATACTTAACTTTCACATTACACAATTTATTTGTTTGTCTGTTTTTTTTGCACCACTATAAATTGGTTTACAGTTCCTTTATAAATGTTTGTTGTTGGGCCCATTCGTCGAAATGGAAGAGTTGGCTTTGTAGCTGCATTTTATTTATGTGTTGATCTGAAGATTCTACCTTAATATCTTGTGCATCAGTTCCTGAATACTATGAGCAGCACAAATTATATGTACCTTAACTACTGTTGTATTGTAAAAAAAAGAATTGTAGTTCAAGCAGCAACAAAACAGTGAAACTGCATGAATGTTGTTGTCCACCCCCTATATTCATACATTCCTAAATTCAGAGAGCCCTCATGTTAAATCCATCCAGTTGGTATGCCAAATATTCTTCAATATAAAAGAAGACTTTTGTGACCACAGTTTCTGCCCTTATCAGATCATGTGTGCACACAGGCAGTGATAGAATTTGCAGTCTTGTACATCGTGGTGTTTTAACATCTGCCGTCTCAGCATCCAGAAGGCTGCAAAACACAAGCAGCGAAACACAGGAAGTGTTTGTGTACGCAGTCTGTCTTTCTCCCTCTCTGAGCGGCAGGGAGCCAAGCAGCAAATCTCCAGCGAGTCTCCTCTGTCCAACCCTGTAATAAAACAACCCCTCAACACCCCATAATGACTCCAATCTGGCCCCGGGTTGTGGGTGCCACTAGCATGTATGTCACCCACCACATCCCCTCCCCTGCTGGCCAGAAACATGCTAACCACAAGTCCCTGCTTGAGTTTTCTGCTGGGAGTAGAGCGCTATTGATTTTCCAGCTCCTGTAGGACTAGTTTGGGAGAAAGTCTTGAACTCTGAGGGACATGGGCACAGAAAGTGGAGCTTTACTAAGCAGCTCGCTGCAGTGAATCGACTCCCACTGTGCACCAGGAATTCAACTGGATAATAAAATCTGGTTTACTGCCCAGGGAGGAAGCAATCCAGAATTCACACTTGGACTTGAAGGTTTTCTCAATTCTTGTTTTTGTAGTGAGAAAGTAGAAAATGTATACTGTGTATTTGTATCGTTTTGATTCCATTCAATAAAATACTCAATGAAGGTGATTAAAGATTTGATTGCAGTAAATACGCAATTAAGAGTCACTAATATTCTTCCAGTTCGTGGCTGGGTGGAAGTTGACCTGGTGTTAACTCAAAACATGGATTTTTTTTTTTGCTCTTTTACTCCACTCCAGTTTGCCTCTCGTTTATTCTCCCCCAGTGAGTCATGTTTGATTTCACAAACGAAAAACCAAGAAGCTCTTTCACTTCGCTGTCTGGCCAAATTAGCGCGTTCACCCCAGTGTTTCCACTACTGCCAATCTGTGCCACGGCAGAGTCATTTGACCCGGGAGTGAATGCGGACTAGCCAGATGTTAGTATGTGTGCAAGTGGGTTTTTTAAACAGTGGAGGAGGGCTTTTATTGTGAAAATAAATTAACTTAATGTGGCGGTTTATGTTTTAACAAAAAGTGTATCATCGGTGAGTCACTGCTGCTACAGAACATGATACTTCATTTAATGTAAAAGAGGCTTCACAGAAAGATCACTTGATCTCATTTGGCGACCTGTCTGAAGACTGCTCTGATTGCATTTTAACTTGAAAAGAGACGGCTGGGTTGAACTCTAAGTTGTTGTTTTTTTCCCCTCTTCTGATCTTTTCCTGGCAGCGAGGAACATTCTGTGGCTGGAAGCTGAGTGTGGCTATAGAGGACACACAGTGAGAATTAATATTGTTATCTGTCAACAAGTAACAGCGTGGCCCCGTTCCACTTTTTGAAAAAGACACTAGATCCTTTTGAATCCACCTTCACAATTTAATTAACACGCATTCCTGGCGGCTGTTTTTAGAGCTGCGGCAGAAAGTAGTGTGTTTCAGACAGTAAATGGCCTTAGGTGACTAATTCATTCATATGATACAACCACTGAGAAGATGTTATTCCTTATTATATCATGTACTTAAAGATTCAGTGCTTTGTCCGGTTGCTTGACATTTTTTTCTCTCTCCACAGAATTTTAAACAACAATAAGATTCAAGAGCTCAGAAATGGATCCTTCTTTGGATTGTCTACATTGGAAAAATTGTAAGTATAAATATTTTCATTTTTTCAAGCATGTATGTGTTAGTGTTTTCAGTCCTTCCTTATAACTGTTTCTTAGCTATTTGTTTACATCTCTTTTTAATGTAAAACGAACCTTTGCAGTTGAAGTTGGTGCTTGACTTAAAAATTATTAATCTTAGCTTTAAAAAGTCCTTGTTTCCAACTTGCAAAGCAAATATTTAGACTCTATTTACCCATGAAAAATCACCAGTTCATGGGCTTCATGTTACAGTCTCCGTATTTCACATTATATCCACCAGTGCATTAGCAGGAGCCATCCATCTCTCCACCTCGGCTTCTGGTGCAAGACGTTTGTAAAACACACTTTGGCGTCATGCCATGAACATCGAGGTCATAGAAAACGTGTAGACGTCCAAACAGCACTTCCCCTTTAGCCAAGTGCATCGGCCTATGTTGGAAGACTGGAGGTGCTACGAGAAAAGGCTAATTATAGTTATAGCCCCCAGGGTTGGTTGTTGTCTGCCTGGTGACATACTCTCAACATACAGCTGCTTGGGTATTCTGGGGCTGGGGCCCACTGTCTGCACAAGGAGTAACACACAGACAACTTGACTGTGTCTCCAGGATTAAGTGACGCCTGTATATAACAAATCTGTGAAGTCGCGTCACTTGTAGAAACCTTTGATGGAAGAAACAAGTGAGAGCAGAAGGAAATAAGTAGTACACAGTGAATACATTTATTGGTATACATGTGTATGTTCTCTGGGCTCCCCTTTAACAATAGAGAGATGTTGTTCATGTCATGGGATTTTTCCCTTTGGAGATTGGGTTGTCATCACTCGTGTTTCCTTCCTGCCGAGAATTTGAGAAAGTGGCTCTGGGCCCTGCACATATGGGCCATGGGTGATTTATCACTTTGGAATGGCTTCATGCAGATAAAATAACCAGACCGTTAATGGCCGTGCTTTTACCCAAGGCTACAATAACACATGACTACACTGATATGGAATTCTAAGGGCATGTTTTCCCTGTCGTTCCCCTGGTTCAGAAGACCAGAAATCTACATGCTATATGAGGCCATATTGGCTATTTAGCCTTGTGGTAGTAATTTAGATAGTAGTGATTTTATTATTTCATTTTCAAGTGCAATGTTGGGCTGTTTACTTGGCCTGTGGTAATGTGACTTTACCTTTCTTTCTGAAACTGCAAAAGTGACCTGCAGTAAATGACTGTAGCAAGTAAAGTGTGTCCAAATAGTACCAAAATCGAAATACACTTGTGCACCTAACGATACATATGCCAAGTGTGAAGCTGATAAGATAAAAGGCTCTCGGGATACGCTAGCCACAAACAGGAGATTTCGAGAATTCAATTGATTATTAAAAAGTTTGATTATTCACACGCTTCGGGCGAGAAAAAAATATATTTTCGCAAATTCTCCCCAGCGTTTTGCACACTGTTTGTCAGTGTTGGCAAGCAACATTACGAGCACATCACATATACTCTACAGCCGCCATTCTCCTTGGACCCTGCTGTTATTCGCTTGCTTTGTTTTTTGTTCATTATCAGTAACAAGCGTATTTCCTCCTCTTTCCCTTTTGTGCTCACAACTTGTTTAGTAAAATTGTCCTGCATGACTTTTCCCAAGTTGACTCCCGCATTGATACGGCCAGATAAGCCTAGATTGTTTATAGATTTGCTAGAAAATCCCCTGTGGGCTCAGATGTTGTTAGAGCTCAGGCCTGCAGGATAAACAAGAGGCTATGTGCTGAATGTACTTTTAAAAAAAAAAAAAAGCTTTGATCTCCCCCCACCAAGGAAGCCTTTAAGGCACTTATGTGCTTTGTCTGTGAACGGCCAGTCGATTTGGTTGTAAAATGGGCCCTGCCTGTCGTTGCATCAATCCACAGGCAAGTTTACCTCCAAAAGCAGCTCCCATTGTGCCTCCCACAGACCCCACCCCTCTCCAGTCCACCCTCGACCAGTGAAGCGAGGTTGCTAGATGGCTTGCTTGCTTTTGTCATTGTAATGAGGCCAAGCCAAGGCCAGAGGTGTCAACACCATGATTCCCACACACACATTGCATGCTGAAGGCTCTCCCTTTTTCAAATGTTCCTATGGCCTCCCTCCCACCTTCAATCACACTTCCCCCTCTTTCCCCCTCAAACTCTGAAAGAGGGGAAAAAAACCTGCTGCATGAGTCCGTTTGAATGTGCCGAGGCTCTGCATCTTTAACCCCCCCCTCCTTCCTACCGCCTTCTCAGCTTTACAGCGTTTTTTTTTCTTGGTCCACAAAGAAACTCTCCCTCATTTGGACGGAGACAGAGGATGTGAGTGCCAGAGAGAGGGGTAGAGAATCGATTACACCTATCTGGAACTCTGTGTGAAATTGCAAAGTAACTGGGGGGACCGCTGAATTTTGTCGGGGGCCAAAGGTGTCCCTGCTTGGAAATGAGCCACACAGAATCCCCATTATCACTCAGCTCATAGAAATAGGAGCCAAGCTAGGCCACCATCACATGCTAATTCCTCGCTAAATCCGCTGCTGTGGAGGAATGTCTATTGTGGAAAACAGAGCGGGGATAACGGCACTAGTGTGTAGTGTTTTCTGAAGAACTTTTTGTTGTCTATTCATGAATTGCATAATACGTGTCGAAGTAAGTGCTTAAGCAAGTTATACATGGATATAATGCAAGTTTTTACAGTAGTTCTTGGAGACAGAGTAAGTTTGAAAGATGGACATTGTTGATGAGTCTCTAATTGACTTTACCAGAGAGTCTTATCTTCAATGTATAATCCAAAATATTTTTTAGTTTATATATATATATATATATGTGTGGATCCCAAACCTGGAATGGAGGAGTTCATTTAAACTATATCCCGTGCCACGGTTTTGAAGTTTAATATGAACAATACCTTTTGGAAGACAGTGTGCTCCTTCAAAAATGGCAGCAGCTACAAAACCACCCTTCGGTTTGGTACCAGTTCAAGAGCAGTTCTGGAAAGCTCTTGGAGATATTTCAATTCGAGCATGTTGGGGGAAAGCTGGCATTTTTCTCTGCAAACAGATTTAGAAGGTGCCAAGTCTTGTGTGGTCAGCGGTTTTTGGATCCTAGGTGCAGTTGTGGACGGTTAAGCATGGACTGGCCTTCTCTGACTCCCCATAGTTTATTCACTAGTGTTTTTGTTTTTGGTAGTAGTGGGTTTTTAGGGCTATTTTTCATTTTTACCTATGTGAGTGACTTCTGATATGTGAAGACCACCCACGCATATCTGTTCATATTGTTTAAAGCTTTGTGTTGGAAATTGTTTGTTTTTTAAAGTTAAAATAGCACTAAAGTTTAATTTAGATGAATAAAATTCTCAGTTTTGGTGAACAGAAATTAGTTTGATAATGTGTCAAGAGTTTCATCACTAGCAGCATTTTTTTCTGTTGGTCAAAGTTTTGTGGCGTGTACATCTGACCAGTGAGTCAAACAGTGATTCAACAGAAGAGTTTTCTCTTGACTCCTCAGCCAGAAACTTGTTAAAGTCGGACACAGGGAAAGTGCTTCACCTGTAACATCTGCATCCCCAAAGCCGTTTTCAGACATGAACTCTGGAAAATGAGTCGGAAACCATCCGGAGTTTGCCTTTGATATACCAAGAATGCTGCAGGTCCGGGTCAGACGCGTTCCCAACAACAGGAAGATTGCCAGAGCATTTGCACAAGTGGTGGCATTTCTTTTTTCTTTTTAAATCTAAAGATATTTTTATCCCCAGTTTTCCATCTGTTGCTTTTTAGAAACCTCATCATCATGACTCGCTGTAAACTTTATTCTCACATGGACCCACTCCGATATTTCACTAGGGGGCTTGCAGGTCAATTTCAGGAAAATGTCCTGACTGTCTGAAAGCACCTCAACCAATATAACATCAACCGTAGAAATTAGCAAATTACTAAACTGAAACTTGTTTCTCTAAAAGTGCCTCTAACTGGTTATGAAGGTCTTGTTGCCTTCTCATCTTTCTCTCACCACTCCTGCACAGAGAGGCCAGACTCTGCTCGCTCACATCAAAAGCTTTAAAAACATTTTTTGTCTATGACTTATCTGTGGCCACCTACCCACCTTCAGATGACAGCCTCTCGACATCAAACGGTCAGAGTTGCCCAGAGGCCTTTTGTGTGGGTTCAGGTGGCGACTGGAAAGCCTCCTGAACCTCTGCTGTAATGAGTGACTAGGCAGTGCCAGCGCAGGTGAGCACTGCAGGAATTCTATGACCGCAAGCCTTTGAACCTCAAGGCACGCGCGCGTGTGTGCGTGTGCTTGAAAGCTCTTTTAATGGCCAGGCTGTCAATGACAGCAATTAGTAATGATCGGTGGGTGGATGTTTTCATTGGATAAAAATGTGCATGTGCAAGATACACTCACCTGTGTGTTCACCGTATCATAACTTCTAATCGTGAGTCGGTTTCGATAAGGTGAGCAAAGATTGAGGCTGTAATCTGGCAGAAATCATGCAAAGACATAAAAAACTGGAATCACAAGCAGACATCAACTCCAGAGAATGTCCCGAAGATTGTTCCCGACATTTTCCAGAGTTTGTATTTTACATATGAAGAACACAGCAGGAGATTCTGTGGGTCAGATGCGTTTTTACAGCACATTGACACATCTACATTTTCTGGATATGTATCCATGGGACTGGCAGGAAAAGCTAATATCCAGAGCAACTAACTTGGACATTTGCGTGCTCACATACAGTACAGCACTTCTGGAAAATATCAGGAAAATGTGCAGTGATCAGTGCATATCTGCCAGCAGCTATATTCTGTTTCTACTGTTTTGTCAGCAAATAGGGAAACAATGCAGATCACACATTTCCCAGAGTTCAGTGTGATGTTACAAATTACTTGTTTAAACTGATCGGCTGCCCGACACCCAAAGATATTCAGTCTACTGTCAAAGCAGAGTAAGAAATGAGAAACTGGAACATTTTTGGTTTCAAATTGTTCTAATGATGAATCAACGTTAAAGCTAAATTGTTGCAGTTTCACAGTTTTGTTGCTGCTTGAACTGTTCATGACCTACAATTCTCTTTCTGTTCTTTCCCCCACAGAGACCTGCGGAGTAACATTATCAGTCGTGTTGAACCAGGCGCTTTTCTTGGATTGCCGGCACTAAAAAGACTGTGAGTAGTGTTGGAGCTTCTGCAGCTTCGCTCTCTTTTTTGTGTGTGTGTGTGTGTGTGTGTGTGTGTGTGTGTGTGTGTGTGTGTGTGTGTGTGTGTGTGTGTGTGTGTGTGTGTGTGTGTGTGTGTGTGTGTGTGTGTGTGTGTGTGTGTGTGTGTGTGTGTGTGTGTGTGTGTGTGTGTGCTCCACTTTCACACATTTAGCTCCTCTGGGATTTCACAGTGGTTTTGCCTTTTTTATTATTATTGCATCCAAAAGTGCTGAATTCCAGCTTTTTTGTTTTGTTTGTAGTTCTTGCTTTAATTATTTGCCATAAGAAAATATTGGTTTCTGAAAGCTGCGACTTAATATATCTTTTGTTAAATTAGTTTCTTCTGTTCGACTTGTGTTGTTTGTCATGGGGAAATGTGGTTAGAGCCATTTCCTTTCGGTATTGTACACTGGTAGAACTGTTGTTTTGCAAAACATGCAGTAATTTGAAAGCTTTCCCCAAATTCCACAGTTAAATAGTCAAAATAGTGTCTGGGCTTTGCGGGCAGTATGTGTACAATTTGTTTTTCATAGGATTTGGTCGGAGCCCAAGACTTTACTTTGCAGATAATGTGTTTGACTCAGCTGTTGTTTTTTTTTTTTATCTATACGCAATGTGCTGTGCGTGATGAAGCAGGTCGAGAGTGTATCCAGTGTCCATAAGGGATCACGGTGGAGCAGCAGTCTATTTCTACAGCCCTGTTTTGTCTGGAGCTCTGCCAGAGACCACTGCAGACACCATGAGGCCTTATATACTTTCACACACTTGGAAAAATCTGTGTGAGGAGGGTGATATGTAACCGCGTGTGTGTTGCGACCATGAATATCATGCGAGAATAATTTTGATTTGCAGAGAATACATAAAGCTCGAGACCATCTGAGATATGTGGTGTGTCAGTGTGGGAGGTCAGAGACTGTGTGTTTAAGTGTACAGTTGTGTATGTATGTGTGTGTGTGTGCCTGAGAGAGAGAGCAGCAACACAGCATGAATTGGAATCACCCGACAGCACCCGGCCGCTGCCAACACAAACTTGAGCTTGGCTGCTGCTGTGGAGCAGTAAGAGCGAGACAGGAAGGCAGTCAGCTTCTTGGCTCAGGCCCGGCCTCAGTCTCCCCCCCTCTCCTCCTCCCCCTCGATGCATATTCATTCCACACTCAGATGGATCCCTGCCGGCCTGTGTGTCCTCCGCATATTAACATCATCATGAATAGCCTGTGTGCGGCGGCGTGGACGCACTGTACCGCCGCGCGCTGATCTGCGACTCCTCGATACTCGTTCCAGAGCAGGGTTTGGTTTTTGCCTACAGGCTAAAGTTTAATTGGCCCCACCCAGCTCGGTTCATTTTCAAAGGGTAGTCGCTCACTCACCCGACCGTGAAAGGGAGGGAGAGCGCAGAGTGGATAAGACGAGCAAAGGAGATGATGAGGTAGTGCCTGGGCCATGGGAATGTAAACACAGAAGCTCTACATCAGGGGCTGGCATCTGCAGCAGCACATCCACCCTAATTCTTCAACCTTTTTTGGAAAATTGGAATGAATAAAAAGTACACATTTGCGTGTTTTTTTTTTTAATGTCACATTTATTTGACATATCTTTGGCACTTGCTCCTCTACCTTTCTCTTTGTCTTTGTCTTGGACTCCAGTCTCGCCAAGCTAATTTTCCTCCATCTGTGCGTCCGCCTCCCTCCTCAGCGTTGCCTAATTAGTTTTCTTCTCCTTTCAAGACATGCCATTTGGAGAACCCATTTATCTTCTGTGTGTTGTCACAGAGCGGTGACAGGGGGCATTTTAAAGAGAGGGCTTCAGAAGTTTTGGGATAATATGGGCTCTACACATCAGACATTAGTCTTCTTGAATTAAACAGCTTTTGCATCAACGCATCTGAGGGGGACGTGTGTAATTTAGATTCCTCACCTCTTGACTAACTGAGCAAGATACACACAGATTTAATTCTAATAACTAAATCTTTAAATGCCTAAAGTTTATATGTAAACTAGAGCTACGGGTATAGATGTTTTGGGCAGTAAAATATTTCAGATTATAAATCAAGAAATTTGGCAATGATTCCAAAAATGTATCAAACCCTTATCAATGACCATGAAATTTGAATGTGGCTTGATGTTTTATAGTTTAACCATAAACTTAATTAATAATTATACACCCCACACAAACCCACTTCCAAATATGTAGGACAGATCAAATGTGAATATAAATACACATGTCAAATATAAGGCTAGGGTCGTGCTTTTAATGAAAAATGCCACATAAAATTTACCGATAGTGCATTTTTTTATTAAGATTTGTGTGCAAACCCTCATTGGATCAATATAAGAAAATATCCATATCCAGTTTAAATCTAATATAAGAGAAGTTGTCAGCTGGAGAATAAGGTGTACTTCCACCCTCAGGGAGAAGACAAACCTGTGTCTCCCATAACTCACCTCACACTCAGTTTGAGATGTAAAACACACAACACACTCAAATCCAATGGATCCCTCAGGCCTCGGCCGTCTTTACTCTGCATTCCACCAACAGCTGAACAGTTGAGACTGGAGCCTAATCACATCGGGGCTATTTTTGCTTCTGCTGCTCGTATCCTCCACAACAACTGAAGCACTGCAGTGAAGCAGTCCTCTGTGCTGTTAACTTGCCACAGTTTCTGGGTCTTTGGTCATGAATACTCATTAAAGGCAGATAGAAAGTGGATAGTACTGTGGGTAATAGCTCCAAAGCCATACATGAAAATCACTGAAATTAAGCATTTACCATATTGCCTTAAGTCCCTTGATGTAGCTGTAACTCCAGTATTTGAATCCAGGCGATAAAGTTAGATTAAAGTATGCTTCTAGCTAGGGGAGCCCCCTCCACCCTTCACTTTTCCCTGTGTTATCCTTCGTCTGACACACAACGCTTGCACTATTTGGCGAGCCTGCAAAGAAACCTCTTTTTCTTTTCTTCCAAGTGGAACTAATAGCCTCACACTGTAAATTCCGCAGCTGGTACCTTGAGGACCAACGCCAATAATTACATAAATGCTCGGATGTTAGCATATGCCAGGCAGTGATTTTCCTGGTAACACTTTGTGTCAGTATCGCATTCCTGGAACACCGCGGGATACAGTTCATCTGGTAGTGTGAGGTGAAGCTCTGTCTTTTCTCCCAGGCTCTTGTTTCCTTTCCGGGCACTTTCCAATTGTTGAATCACAGAGGGACGTGTGTTGCAGCTACTGTCGAGGTGCTTTGACCCTTTAGAATTTTGGAATTGTCATCGCTGCTTTCAGACATAAACTCTGGACATTATGCAGAACTTTTCTTGCCACTCGCCTGATAAAATGCCCGGAAGATGTTCGAATTAGCTCATGTGAGAATGCAGCAGCAACTTTTCTTGAAAATGCTTTGAATCTTATCCGTCTCGGAGTGTAGATCATTTCTGTTATGTCATACTCATTTTAAGATCTTAAAATAGTTTTTGGGATAAAAATCACAAGTTACAACTTATCAAAGCTAATTAGGTTTAGTTCTCACAAATTCTGAAGCTGTACTAATTAATGTTTTTGTTAAGATTAGATCAAATGAATACATGAAAGGAATCACTTGTTATTACAAACCCACAGGCAATTATCATCTACAGCTCCTCATAGGGTTTTAGAGCCTTTCAGCTTATTGTTTTGTAAGTCAATGTTACAAATAATAATGTATAAATAATAATAGGGTAAAAAAAAGATAATTATCACTTCATTCATTTAAAAAGCAGAAGGGTCTCTACATGGAATACATATTTATATTTGGCTAAATTATTACCCTCGTGTTTTGTAGATGTATCTGCTCTTAAAAAGGTCTTTTACTGATTATTCATAGACCGGAAGAGACATTTTACAAATTAAAAAGCAAAGGTTATAGAATCAGCAATATGTGTATCTGAAATGTTTCTTCATTATTTCTTTTTTTGTGTTAATCACATCATTATTGTCATCATGACAATCGTAAAAGATATCAAAGCACGAGCCACATTTTCATTATGGGACTTAAACATTTCTGCTTGTGGGTTTTGGGTGGTCCTGGCTCCTCAGCGGGTGGGGGGGGGACCACTGTATCAAAGCTTCCTGTGAATATTCTCTCCAACCATTTCACTTCATGTTTGCACACCGGGTGTAATTCACAGAGGAAAGATCAGTCTTTTCCGTGTTCGGTCCTATCACGAAGCGTCAGGAGCCTCCGACTGATGTCTGATGTTTGCCAGAGACATCATGTCAGGTCACATCCAGAGGAGAAACACACACCTTTTGACGTGTTTGACATTAATAATAGGTGATTAATTGCCTCCCGTCAGTGTTTCTCTGTCTTTGATGCGGAGGTTCCCCTTGAGGCCCACACACACACACACATTACTGAGAATCACCTTGAATGCTGTGAACCTGTCAGCGTAATATTCAGGCTCTTTGCCTCAACCTGCTTCTGTTAAACTTTTTTGTCCAGGCAACTTTTACCACATTTTGCTGTTTACATATTCAGCTTTATTATTGCTCACTAATTGTTGGTGTTTTAAAAGTTAATAGCTATCATGTGTGATTTCTGAAATGGAGAAGAAATAAACCAGGAAACCTTTTTTTTTTCTGTGTGTGTTTCAGAGACCTGTCCAACAACAGCATCGGCTGTCTGAACACCGATATCTTCATGGGCCTCAGCAGTCTCATCAGACTGTAAGTCACGAGTCATTTTATAGATATAATGTAATAATTTCTTTGTCATGTTCTGGCTTGAAAGAAACAACATTTCTTTCTTTTTGTATTTCCAGGAACCTTTCCGGGAACATGTTCTCTTCGTTGTCTCAGGGGACGTTTGACAGCCTGGTGTCTCTGAAGTCACTGTAAGTTCGACATGGAGCCAGTTTCGCTGTGCGCTCAAATCACATGCAGGCGTCAGTGTGTATGTGACATCTGTATATTTAACATCTGTCAGCAATGCAAATAAAACTGTGATTAAGCCATAAAACATGACAGGAAAATTAGGGTTATCCATCAGGGAAACTAATAACCCACATTGATATTTGTTAGCGCCCAATCACAAACTGACATCCCCCTTGTTCGTGTGTGTGTGTTTCTTTACATCTATCCACAGGGAGTTTCAGACACCTTTCCTGTTGTGCGACTGCAACCTTCTGTGGCTTCCGCCTTGGATCAAGGAGAAGAACATCGCCGTCAAGAACACCAAGTGCTCCTACCCGCAGTCTCTTCAGGGTCAGCAGATTACCTCCGTCAGACCGGAGCTCCTTACCTGCGGTACGGACACACACACACACATACACACCTGAGCTAGACTTAAATCTGCATACATACACACAAAGATGTAACGAAGCCTAAATATACCCCCCTGACACTTTATCTTTCATCAGATCTCTTTGCCGGTTGTCCAGTCACAGACATTTTAAAAATAATTCATGTGGAGTAGTTCCACAGATTGCGGTGTCAGAAATGTTGCACTGTCTCTTTAATTTCTGTTTTGGTATCAGTGAGGCGGGCGTCTGGAGAACAGGGGCTTGTGCAATGACACGAGTGATAAGGGAAGGGCTGCCCAGGCCTTTGTTTGTACTTGCTCACGTCTTATCAGTTTGGCACTCGCCACAGTGAGGAATTATGAAATACACTGCATGGATCCAGCGGGAGCCAGTGGCCTGACATGAACGACAAATAGCACTCAAGAATTCAACATGCTGCTTTTGCTTTCCCTTGTGTCCGAAAGGGGCCAACTGTGAAATGAAATGGCACCGCATCCAGAATTAAAGGCGTCGAAAATGACTTGTGACAAATATGAACAAAATGTGACTCTTTCCCCTCGTTTCCTCAGATGCTCCGCTTGAGCTGCCCTCCTTCCAGCTGACTCCGTCCCAGCGTCAGGTGGTTTTCCAGGGCGACAGCCTGCCGTTCCAGTGTCAGGCCTCATTCGTGGCCGAGGACATGCAGGTGCTGTGGTACCAGAACGGCCGAATGGTCAAGTCTGACGCTTCCCAGGGCATCCTCATCGAAAAGCGCATGGTGCAGAACTGCTCGTTGATTGCTAGGTATGACAACGTTGGTTAATCTTAGGTGGGGTGTGCTCTCTGTGATCATGTGGGGAAATTCGGCAGGTCGGCAAACATTTCTGAAGTTTCTCTGTTTGTTTTTTTTCCCCCCATCAGTGAGTTGACCATCCGGAACATCCAGCCTGGTTTCACTGGGAACTGGGAGTGCCGGATTCGGACAAGCAGGGGCAACACCACCAGGACCGTCCACATTGTGGTGCTGGAGAGTTCTGCCAAGTACTGCGATCCTGAACGCGTCTCCAACAACAAGGGAGAGTTCAGGTCAGCCAGAAAAAGAGCTCCTCAATTAATATCTTTAGAACTGAGTGTATCTCCATCCCTTGTAAAAGCCTGTATTTTATATTAGATTTAATATTGACAATTCATCCAATAGCACTGTATGTAAATACAGAGTTTTACCCTCAGTTTCAACATTTTCACACTTTTATTTGTTTTGAATTAAAATAGCTTGTTGAACATATTTAATCATAAAGAATGTTTTTCCAAACTGAATAATTAAAAGTATATACTCATCCATTCTCTCAAAAGTGATATTTAATGCATTTCATCTACTGCTGAACGTTCCTCTGCTGTCATAATAAGCACTGTGGCCCCCCCTTGTGGTTGAACATTAGAATTTCTTCATGGCTTCAGCCAGTATAACATTACTCTGCTGCTAGTGATATATTTTATGCACATTATAGCCGTCTTTAGACAGGAACTCCAGAGAATTTCCACACATGTGAGAAACGCCATCAACACGCCCTTTCCTGCCTTGTTCTCACATGGGACATTCAATGCATGTCTGAAAACAGCTTATGACACAAACTCAGGGGAAAATAAGTGGATCAGAAACAGCAGGACTGATTTGTGTTGGGCTCTTTCCAGGTGGCCTCGCACCCTGGCGGGGATCAGAGCCTACCTCCCCTGCAACAAACTGCCATCGAGCGCAGGCACCTACTCGGGCAGCTCAGGCGAAGAGCAGCGGGCGTGGCGCTTCTGTGATCGAGAGGGGCTGTGGGCCGAGGACGACTACTCCCGCTGCCAGTTCCAGAAAGATGTCACTAGATTTCTCTACGTCATCAACCAGGTCTGTTAGTCAGCTTGTTGTTCTCCAACATGAAACTTTATTTATTGTCTCCTCAGCTTTCTGTCTTATCTTTTGCTCGTCTTTGAACGTAGAAGCTGCCCTTAACTGCAAAGCTGGCATTCAAACCTAATATGTATTTTTTCTGTATCCTCCTTTTTAGATGCCTCTGAACGAGACCAACGTGGTTCACAGGGCTCGGCGTCTGCTGGTCTGCACAATCGATGCCGCCAACTTCTCAGACAAGATGGACATCATCTTTGTGGCCGAGATGATCGAGAAGTTTGGCAAGTTTGTGGAGAAGTTTAAAGATGTAAGTACTGCGGTGCGGTGGCCTCGCTAACCGTGAAAGGAAAATTAGAGACAAAACTTGTGTAACAGACTTTTTACGAGTCTACATTGACGTTGTGATGCATTTATTTCCCTGTCGAAAGACAAACAGATTAATGTTCGACATCTGTTTGATGTCATGTTGTTTAATGAGAACGAGTGTCTTTTCACGACTTCCGGCACAGCTGGAGGTCAGCAAATTCAAACAAAGCAACATCTTTTTTAATGAACAAGCGAGGAGCTAGCGTGTTGTAAGTGCCACGGGCAAGTCACGCTGAGATTTTAAAGTTTAGTCGGGCGGCACCAGGCTCGACGTGTGTTTCCAATCGTCTCAAGAGCCGTGTCGAGCATCTCCCTCAAGCATGTGTTAAGTGCCGTTTGATTCAAACAAGATGCTGGCTGAGCACATTCACATGTCTCGTGTTTCCACTCGAATAATGCGGCGTATGTCGTGTTGAGTTTCCTGCTAAGTTTCTCTGTTGTATCCCAGCTCGGCGAGGTGATGCTGAGCATGGCCAGTAACGTGATGCTGGCCGACGAGAGGGTGCTGTTGATGGCTCAGCATGAGGCCATGGCCTGCTCCCGCATCGTTGCCTGCCTCCAGAAGATCGCCGTCTACCGCCTGGCCACAGCACAAGCCTTCTCCCTGGTTGGTCTCGTCGATGGTTTTGCCCTTGAACGTTTTTGTTTTTTACGAGGGTTTGGGTCATAATCCACTTTTTTCCCTTTTGTCCTTCCAGCCATCGCCCAACATAGCACTCGAGGCCCACACAGTCAGGGCCAACGACTGGAACGGCATGACCTGCATGTTGTTCCAGAGGCCGAGCCCCGAGCGGTCGCCCAACCAGGACCGCCAGCTCACCTTCAAATGTAACACCACCAGCGCCTTCTCCAGCGTCCTTCACAAGGTCAGCTCCCATCAGAGATAATTACACCTTGTTAGCACTTTAGTAGTAGATTGTTTGATAGGATCATATAATCTAAAATTTCTCAATTGCAAATCATAATCAAAAAATAAGAAGACATTGTAAATATCTTATTATATTATTTCTTACTTCACTGTTTCTATAGAGCACGGTTGTGGAGGCTTCCCTGCAGCTTCCTCAGTCTCTCTTTATCGAGGCTGCAGTCCCCGGGCAGGCAGAGGACACAGTCTACAAGCTCCACCTACTGGCCTTCCGCAATGGCAAGTTCTTCCCCTCTACTGGCAACTCCTCCCAACTGGATGATGGAGGGAAGAGGAGTGTGGCAACCCCTGTCATCATGGCCAAAATAGGTGAGAAATCTGAGGATATTCTGAGACATAAAGCCACTGAAACCAAATAGCCTTTCAGATAATATCTTGAAAATTAGTTTTTCTGTCTATTCTGATACCCCCCTGTCTGTGTTGGCATGTAGACGGCATGTCCCTGCATGCTCTGCGGACTCCCGTTAACGTCACCCTGCGGCGGTTCGCCCGGGGCTCAGATCCCGTGTCCGCTAACTGGAACGTGAGCCTGGTGGGAGGACAGGGAGCATGGCAGAGCGACGGCTGCCACATCCTGGGCCATCACGACAATTTCACCACCATATCCTGCAACTCCCTCGGCAACTACGGCCTGCTCATGGTAAGACCTTCGACCGGGCCGCTCCTCCTCGGGATCGTGTGTTCATTGGGGGAACAGCACTATAACTTTTTATAGAAAGAACTTAAAGGATTCAATTCAGTTACTCCAGATGAGCCTTTTGGTTTGTTATTGTTGATCAGCATTATAATGAATGGATTTTGAGTCTTATTGTGGTGTAATAAAGTTACATCTCCGTTGCAGGACCTCAGCAGTGTGGAGCATTTCTCTCCCAGTATCCAGCCCCTTCACCCAGTCATCTACGCCACCACTATTATCCTCCTCCTCTGTCTGACCACCATTATTGTTAGTTACATCTATCACCACAGGTAATTATTTATGTTTTTGCTAGTTACTCATACAAGTACACAAAACGATTTACTGTTTTGAGAGCATTAATTAATTAAAACACTTGACGTAACTCTAGTAATTAATGTGAGTAGCAAAAACATTACAACTTGCTCCCACTAAAAAATGGGAGCAAAAATTCTAAACAAGCAGAATAATTAAATAAAGCTTGAGAATATTTGGTTCTTTCAGACTCACAAGTATAACAATTTAAAAAATCACTCAAATTTGTTAGAACCAACGATTTTCTGTTAATCCTGTGATGTGCTGTATGTCCGTTAATCTCCAGGTCTGTCCGTGTGAGCCGCAAGTTTTGGCACATGCTGGTCAACCTCTGCTTCCACATCTCCCTCACCTGCGGGGTCTTTGTAGGCGGCATCAATCAGACGCGCTACGCAAGCGTCTGCCAAGCAGTGAGTGTACAGCGCCTGCACAACCTCAACACCCCTGCTACGTCTGCTCTCAGTCGAAAGGGAACATGTGCTTTGGAAGTTTTCAAGGGGGGAAAAAAAAGTTGTAGAAGTTGCCCTGGGCTAAGTTCACTCCACTCATAAAAGTGGGAGAAACTCAGTAAAAGATACAAGGAAAGATACAGTCGATCATTTCCATAGCTAGAGGCAGTTGTACACCACCTCTCACGGTTTGTGGTGCACTGAGACACATTACTTATTCTTTCTTTAAGTACCTGGAGGGAAAAATTATTGTTTATTTATTGAATCCCTTCTGGCATAAAGTGATTTTCAACTCAGGTTGATGGCTACGTAATCAATAAGCCTGCTCATACCTGGTATTAACATGCGTCTTGGGTGATCCAATCACAAGGGAACAGACTTTTGTATGACAGCTCACACCTGGTATTTCACTCTCTATTGTGGGTGTGTGTGTGAAAGAGAGATAGAAGGTGGGGATGAGGGCATTGTGCGGCACACAGCTCAACTAGAAATGGCAAAAAGAATCAATTAAATCAATGTTGATATTGTGTTGAGCTGCCACAAATATATCAATGTCTGGGACATAAGTGTACAAATATTTCCAGTTCCTTATAAAACTGTAGCAGGACAGGATGTTGTTTTGGAATAGGGGGTCTTAAAATGTGGCCCAGGACAAATTTGCGTTCCCAGACCACCTGAGTGATCGTACCTCAATGCATCTTGGGAACATTCACACCTGTACTTGGAGCCGTCCACTTGTGATCGGATCACCTGAGACACACATGTTGATGTCAGGCTTGAATATGGCTTATTGAAAAATGCTCAAAGATCAACAATTAAAATTCTCCAGTGTATTGTTGTTGGTAAAAATCAATCAACACAGCAGGAGCGTAATCGACTCTAGTGTAGGTGTCTGATAACATTTCATTTGTTTTAGTAAACGTCATACATACAATGGTGTGGTCTCTTGTAGGTTGGTATCTTGCTGCACTATTCCACTCTGGCAACGGCGCTGTGGATCGGCGTGACCGCACGCAACATCTACAAACAGGTGACACGCAAGGCCAAGCGCTACGAAGAGCTGGATGAGCCTCCGCCACCACCGCGGCCTATGCTGAGGTATGACACCACCACCACCACCACTGACTCTGGACCTACTGATTTTCAAATCAAGTACTTTATAGGACAAAGGAAGACAGATCTGACCACTGGTACAGACAAACTAATGGAAAAACAATTTTAGTGTGAATGTATTATTTATTATTATCCACAACCATCTGGTGACCTCCAGAATTTATCCTGAGTTGCTCTCGTCAGTGCCGCACGTTGGCACCACCTGCTGGCAGGGGGAGGTAACAATTCAAATTCTCTCAACTTTGCCATGAAGACATCATGTTTTGTTATCGTTAAACTGCACATCATGCTCTTCTGTTAACTAACTCTGCCTATAAGTGAGACTTAATATGAAACACCACAAATATATTTAGATCTAGTAATGTTCATTACAGTTTTATCAGTCTTTTCTTGCTCCTGTATTTATTTCACACCACTTTGTGAATGAACCAACATCTTTTATTGTAATTCCAATCTCAAGTGTTTCTTTCTCTTGCAGCAGACCTGGATCGGCTTAAATATTAAAGCACAATTTAAACTATAGCCGTTTGATTCACATGTTTTATTCATGTAATGCCGACAGACAGCAGATTACTATGTAGCTTCTAACTGCTCACAAAAAATACAGAAATGTTTTTGGGGATGTTTAAAGATTATTTATATCAAATATTTTCTTTATAAATGTGACACCAATGCTTGTTCTTTATGAGCTAGTATGACTAAGCAGGCAACATTTGTAATACCTGTCCATGTTTGTTGCTAAAATGGCCACATGGTGTCAGTGTAGAGGCCTTAGACAGTACTGAACCTCTGTGTCCAGTTCATGCCAACTTGTTGTCCTTCAAACACAATGACTGATGCAGAAATACCTCTCTGTGCTTCCTCTGCAAGGTTCTACTTAATCGGCGGAGGGATACCCATCATTGTGTGCGGCATCACAGCGGCAGCTAACATAAAAAACTATGGAAGCCGGACCAATGCGCCCTAGTAAGTAGTCTCTTGTTTAAGAAGCAATTAAAGTTCCTGCTTCTCAGTTTGTGCTCAGGAAAATGCTTCATCATTTTTATCCAGACGATGGCGTTTAATAAGGCAGCGTCCGAGCCCATGGGAACTTTTACATTCTGCCCTCAGGAGGACAGAGTGGCTCCGTTATTGACCGGCCAGGCCGCGCTGTTTTAGTGAATAGTGGATACTTTCACGGGGGTAGAAAAATGTTATTCCCTGAAGTTCTGATTACGGAGGCCTATTAATGGTATGTGCATCCAAGCAACGAGCAACTGCTGCCAGTTTAGAGCGAGCTCCCCCCCCGCCCGCTCTCTACAGTGGCAGCTGTTTGGACTGTGCAATGTGGCTGACTAATTGAGAAATCTGGACCTGTGTCTGTCTGAAGTCTTCTGAGTTTTAATTAATTTCTCTCGCAAAGCAGGACGAATCCAGCCTGTGTTATTGAACGTAATGGGACAGCCACTGTAAAGATGAGAGGCAAAAGTTTCTCCGAGGCAGACCATAAGTTTGTGAAGTAAATAACGAAAGTGGCAAATTAAGACGAGGAGGCAAAGTATTGTTTTAATGAGCACTGCTGACATTTAAGAATTCAAAGATCTTGATATAATGAGAATAAAACTCTCAAAGAATCTTAAAATCTTTAATTTGTCTTGTCTGTTTTTTCCCTCTCTAGTTGCTGGATGGCATGGGAGCCCAGCATCGGGGCTTTTTACGGCCCGGTCGGATTCATCATTTTTGTGGACTGCATGTACTTCCTCAGCATCCTGCTCCAGTTGCGCCGCCACCCCGAGCGCCGCTACGAGCTCAAGGAGCCGACCGAAGAGCAGCAGCATCTCACTCCAGCCAACGAGGAGTCAGCGGCAGACGGCCCCCGCGGCCACTGCCACCCACTCGTTCTCCAGCTCCCCCCTCACGAGGCGTCGTCTTCCGTGATGTCTGCTCCCCACGCCGTGCCGCTGTCCGCCTTGGAGAACGAGCACACCTTTTCTGCCCAGTTGATGGGTGCGGCGGGGGCGTTAGGGCTGTATGCAGCCCTCTGGGTGTTTGGTGCCATGTCTGTATCGCAGGACCACCCCTACAACTTGGCTTTTACCTGCTTATTTGGCGTGGCTTCTCTGGCGCTCGGCGCGTTCATGGTGGCACATCACTGCGCAAACAGACAGGATATGCGTCGCTATTGGTCCCAGGCTTGCTGCTCTGGGAGGCGAGCCTACTCTGCACAGGAGGACGTCCTTCTGTCTCAGCCAGACGTGGCGATGACATCCACTGCAGGGTCCGCTAATAAGGCAGACGGGGAGTCCACAAAGTGCGGCCACAGCAGTGCAGAATCCTCCTACACGAATAAGAGCGCACCGAGCGTGCGCAACTCCACCCACGGCAGCAAGCTGACCAATCTGCACGCAGAGGCAGCTCAGTGCAAGTCCCCCTCTGCACCTGTGACAGCCAACGGTGCAGCCATTTTGGACAACAGCCTCACTGAGCATTCAGTAGACAATGAAATTAAAATGCACGTGGCACCAGTTGAGGTGCAGTTCTGCCCGATGAACAACATCAACATCCCAACAGCTGCCACCAACGGACACACGAGCAGACATCACAAAAACAGAGCGCGAGCACACAGAGCCAGTCGTCTCACGGTGTTGCGAGAGTACGCCTACGACGTGCCCACCAGCGTGGACGGCAGCGTGCAGAGCGTGTCCCACAGGCGGCACCACCACTATGACTTAGCTGCACGCAACAGCCGACGGGCGGCGTACATGGCGTACAGGGAGCGGCATCAGAGCCAGCTGCAGCAGGACAGCAGTGACAGTGCGAGCCTGCCGCGGCGTTCCCGCTACTCTGATAAAGGAGGCGGCGACGGCACCTTGGGGAACGGGACAGTGGTGACAGTAGGGACAGTGGTGACAGTAGAGACTGAGCAGGTTGCTGCTGTTGCAGCTTCAAGCTCAAGTAAAGACTCTGTTCCTGTAATCCAGCCGAGTGGCGCTGAATTAGAAAGCCAACCCAAGTCATACGGACTCAACCTCATCACGCAAAATGGCGGCACACTTAAAGAAAATGGACAAGCGGTGCCTTTAATACACACGGAGAGTGCGGCCAGTATTAAGACCGGATTGTGGAAACATGAAACTACTGTGTAGCGATGGTTTCCGTCCCAAAGACTGCAAACTGACATGCTCCCGTCTTTAAACTGTGAAATGTCTCTTTTTTGTTTTTCCATTGTATATTTCTTTCTTGGAAAGAGTCGTTTTGAAATGAATGAATGGAAAAAAATAACTAGCCCCATTTTTGCCACTGAACTGTCTTTGTAGATATGTTTTTGTAAATGCTCTATTTTTGTAAGTTTTAATCAATCTCTTCTATTCCATTTGAGAGTTGTGTAAATGAAACTGCATGGTCTGAGCTGCGGCCCCGTGCATACGTTTTACCTCGGGGCTGTGTTTTCCTCCATTTTCTAGTTTGTCCCGACAATAATAAAACAAAAGTTCCCAATTGAAAGTTTTTTGTTCTTGTGAGAACACCCCAGACTCCTCGCTGGGGTTCTGTGCTGCGAGTGCAAAGGTGTTTCCTAGCTGACAATATACTGTATGACAAGCTGGTAATTGGCTTTTTCGCTGACCTTCAGGTGGCCTCCAGTCGCTGCTCCCACAACGGAGCAGCACTTTAATTGCGGCTGGCTGTGGCTGCGGGCTCTATAGGCGTTTTCTTCCCACCCGCCGGCAGATTTGATGAGCGCGGTGTTCACTGTGGACTCCTGCCGACTTGATGCCCGGTTCGTGATTGACAGCCGACTCTTAGGGCAAGTTGAAGCGACCACGAGAAGAAAGGATAATGAGAGAAGTGTGTCTTCCAGCTATTCCACCTCCTTCCAGTCTGTGTTTTCCTCCACAGCCGAACTCAAGTCCCACTCACAGCTTGACGTCGCTGCCGGGGAGCGAGAATATATCAGAGTACGCTCTGACTGCTGAGTGCTCCGGAGATGGATTAGCATCACTCTTTGCTGCGTGAGTGTCGTGTATCTGACGATTTGGTTGTGTCAACAGCCTCAGAGGGTTCAAAGCTTGACGTTGTTACGAAGTGAAGATTTATTCATGTATAGATCCTTTCAAAACAAACATTACGGAGTGAAGATAAACAACACAAATCTTCCCCCAAGCAAATTATGAGAAACAAGCAAAACAATGCAAAAGCGTGAGTTAAAAAGGATCAACAACAATTAATATAGATCAGTTTTAAGATGTTTGTTTTTTAAATTCCAATTTAGAAGGATGATTAAATTGTGAAAGGTAAATTATGTGAAAGTTGAGGTGTAAACAGATCAAATGAGACCATCTCTGTTCATCACATCACTGTTCAGCTGACCAGAGACTCCTTTTCCCTTTTTAATGACTTCAGCAAAGATGGAGACCAATAGCTTTGATACGAACATAAAATAAAAGCAAAAATAATATTTATTTAGAGTTCACAATGCGTCTACTCTCTTAACGGATTAAATATTTACGTTAATATTCTCGATCTGTTTCACTGAGGCTCCCGTGCTGCATATGTTCTGACCGGATCCATGTTGAATGTCTGCGATCAGCTCGGTGACATTCAGAGCATCAGGTTACTGTCTGCATCATTAAATCCTTTTGAGTATTTAGTCAGTGAAGAATAAAACTAGTGGATGTTATTGCAATGTAGGTACTAAAGCACTTTATTCATTCAACAAACGGCACTGGATGTCAGTATTGGTGACACTCAGACTTCAATTTAGCCAAGCACAGATTGAAGTTGTAGTTTGAAAGAACAAAGGGACACGACTAAGCTCAATATGTTAGATTTGTTTAGTCTGATTGTTTTATTTCATCTTTTTAGTGTCAGTGAATGTGTATTAAAAAGAGGTTCTGGTGAAACATGGAAGCTGTGAAATGAAAGACTCACGACTGTTGTTACACAACGAATGAAATGATGAGACAACGTTCCATATTCAGTCGATTAAATGGCAATGACTTCTTACAGTTACGTGTTGACTTCAACTGTTTACGAATGATTCATCCAGTTGAGTGGTATTGACAATTCCCCGTCATGAGTCAACTGAACTGATGTCTCGCTCAGTTATATCAGTGATGACATCACCCACAGCTTCAGTGTTTGTAGCTTCCAAAAATAATCATTCTAGTTTGTGTTTTGTGCAAACGACACAAAATCTCAATGTCCCAAACGTGACACTTTTGGTTGGTTCGACCTCTTTTGTATGAATGAAGTTGCTTTTCACCTGTGGTTGGGTAATTTTATGTAAACACAACGAGAAAGTAGCCGTTTAGCCGAGTATTTCTATGTACCTATTGCACGTGGTCACATAATCACTCCATCTTTACAACATGCCACCAACCGCCATCTTGAATTTCGAAGGTCACGCAGTAAATAAATTTCGACACTTGATAATAATCAGCAACCGTGGCCTCCTGCTCATCCCGGTCACAGATGAAGCAGCAGACAGCTCCGCTCCAAAACGCTCCAATCTCTCATTAATGGCATATTAATAAAAGACATATTTCACTCGGGCAAAGATGTATCGCCGAGCCATCTTGGATGTGACAAATTATAATAAGACTTTTGAATTATGTAGAGAGCAGTTCCGCCCTGATCGGTGGCAGCCTCTCCGATTCCCTCGAGGCGCGAGAGAGTGATCCTCAAATAATCGCCAAGGTTCTTCAGCGGCGCCATCTGTTATAAAGTTCATCTGGGGCTGTCAGCGAGGCGGGGGTGACAATCGGCGGGAGGGTGTTTGTGCAGCGTGGGGGGGGAGGGCTCGTCAAGGCAAATGGAGTGATGGTATCTCCTGCTTTAAGATGACGAGGACACCTTGGGCAGGAATCGATAATGAATTAAGATAAAACAAATCAAGTCATTTAAATCTTTTCTCAAAGGCTCATTGAGGAGTCTTGGGGGTCAGATCCCACATCTCGATCCGCAATGAGAGAATCGGTCAGAGGCCCAACGTTAAATTGTCTGTTTTCAGACACCGAGATGATCCTTTCCTCGATTCCTCTCGTACTTTCACGCCCAATTGCCACTTGGTGCGCTCTGCGGAGCATATGTGAGCGCGATTCCTCACCGGGAGGCCCAGGGACGAGCGGCCTCAGACGAATGATGTGTTGTTTACATTTTCCAATCGCTGCTCGTGGCGCCCGGAGGAAGCATCTGGCTCTGTTGTGAAAACTTGCCACTGGAATGAAGATTGATACTTTCTCGAGAGTGAAGCCATCTGACTGTGCCGACTGTAATTATGTGGCTCTGGCTGTCCAGGGAAAGAAATATCTATTTTTTTTCTTACCTGTGCTTATCGTCCAAAATAAACTTCCCAGGCCTGACAGTTATAGATTTGAGCAGAATTAGCAGCCCAGAGTTTGTGATGATCACTGTCACTGTCCAGCAGCTGTCTGCAGAGATAAATGCTGAATTGATGTCGTCTGGTAAATTTGCATGGGCTTTATTTAAATATGAGCCCAAGTCCAATCAGTATGCAAGTTTTGTTTGTGCTAAGGTCAGGGAATTTGCAAATGTTTGAATTTAAACACTTGCAAATTCGGATGTTTGCACTTAATTTCCTGGCTTAGTCACATCTTCCCCGGAGCCAAAGCACATGATTGTCTGCAAATTTGCATTTTTGTGATGCTGCCGAGATTTAATGCTGATAGTGCTAAAAAGGCACATATCCAACGTTATGTATCTGATTTAAAGAGGAAAGAAAAGGCTGTTTATTCTAAAGAGAGCGAAGGTTGTTTAAAATGTTCCAGCCAGGCTTCAGTTTGTGTTTTCAGGGGGCGAACGCGACACATTTCGGATTCAGGTTTGATTTTCCGCTTTACATCCAAAGCGTCAAAGTTGACAATCACTTCAAAGTCAAAGGCGTCTCAGCTTTTAGTCCTTATTGTCCAGCTGGTGGGACACGGAACATATTTCCTAAAGAAAAAAAAGCCTTGATATAGGGCTGTGTGTTTAAAGGTCCAGTGTGCAGAATGTAATGACATCTATTGGTGAAATTGCATATTGCAGTTGAATACTCCTCAAGTATATACTATAACTATAAATATTTCTAATAAACCTCTCAGAGAGGAGGACAGAAATAGATTCTTATTCCAAGATGAGAGTGAAAGCAAAGTTCACAGCTGACCCACTTGGATATGTTGCTGTTTTGGATCTTTCAACTTAAAATCTCCTCCTATAATAATCGGGACGAATGATATTTCTGTCACTCTCCGATGCTGTGTCCCATCTTTCCCCCACAAAGTCACACAACCACACACACTGTGCCACATAATGATGACATCAAGCCATCTGCAGAGCTCTCATCCCCATGTGCTGGCGGACCCGTCCTCTCATTAATGCCCTCGCATTGCCATCCGTCTACCTGTGCCAGTCTGTCTGAGCACATTTTGGCTTCATCCCTCTGTCCAGGCGCTCCGTTATTTATAGGCGCCTGAAAAAAACGGCATCTATCATTGTTCGCGGTGACAGTTGCCCTCACTCACACAAAACGCACACACTGACACACACAACTGGGAAAGTGAGGGCTGTCGATTGGAAAGCATTCGTCTTGTCTGCGCACCGTTGGGCTCGAAATGAGGCTTTCAGGACGTGGGGATGAGCTTTTCAAACAATGAGTCAATGCGAATAGAAGTTATTACAACAATATCATTATTTTATATTTCATCAATTGTGTCAAAGATTCTGTTCAACTGTGACAAAATCCACTATATTAATTGGAATTTTATTGTTATATCTTTTACTTTGTCAGTCTCATGTCTTTTTAAATTGTATTATTTTTATCTTCATCATTTTCTCTTTCTTTGTTGTTTCCTCAGTTGAATTGAGGACATTTAAAAGCATTTTGCTATGTGTGTGATATTGTTTTCATGGCATTTGCATGACTGACTGACTGACTGACTGAGGACCACCCAGGTTTTATTTCAGGATAGTAAATCTTATTAGAAAGATGAAGAAGATCAAAGAATCACTGACAGTTTATAAATCGCCTTGATTCCCTTTTATTTTCATAAATCTGCTGAAATCCACGTGTGAGAAACGTGAGCACCAGAAGGTAACTTCAATCAGCTGCATACGATATGTACTCCATACATAGATAAGTCTAAAAACGTATCACACCAAAGTTCAAAGATGACACTCGCTCTTCAGAATTGTTTAACGTGAAGCTCGTGTTTTTGAGAAGTGTCGGCAATTTCTTTTTACACCAGCTGTGTAAGTGGCCTCCTGTTTGATGATTTGTCTGACGCTGTCATTGTGTTGAACTAAAGTGTGCGACGGAAAACTCCAATCTCTTTGTCTTCTTGGGAGACCGTCAAAGGAAATGTTTGAAAACTCTCTCTGTTGTTAAAAATGTTCTAATCTTCACAACAGCTGACAGTCGTCCTGACTTGCCGAGAAGCCGACTGGTTTATTTTTGGGTTCATCTTTTCATCCTGGCTTTTTATTGTTGGCTATTATGGGATTGTTTCATTGTGCAGCCACGGCATGTGCGGGAAAAAAAATCAATTCTTACCGAGGTGTTTTACAGACGTGCTTATGTGAAATGAAAAACTGTTAACCCCAGCGGATCGTGCAAGATAGAGGAAGAAAAAGACTCGGTGCAGGATTGTCTAAACTGTTTGTGGTGAGCTGTCAAGTGGAGACATTTATGATGAAAACACGGTGGAGGACCGCCGGTGATCTCTGAAGCCCACTTTGGGATCCGCTGTGTAAAAGTTGTAATGTTGCCTGTGGCCTGCCAGACAAACCACATCGTAAAAGAGACGCCATCATTTCAGTGGATGGAAAATCTACATTATGAGCTTGGAAGTGCTGTTGTGTGTAAAGTGCAGGTCTGAGATGATTTGACTTTATTACATGAAGAAGAATGTGGACACCAGAAAGGTTTTTATCAGATGTGATTGTTGAACTGTTCACATTAATGTCTCCTCCGCTCTTCTGGGAAAGATGTCCGCAAGCTTCTGGAAGCTGGCTGCAGAAATATCTTCCCACTGATCCACAGGAAGTCGGGCAAGGATATGGGTTGAGTCAGATGGGGGTTTGGTCAAAAGCTCTTCTGTGCCACAAACACAGTTTAATATTCACCATCAATGAAATGAACTGGTCTGAGCCTTGCTCCAGTTTGTGCCTCTTGTGTAAAATGTGGGGATGATCCATGATGGGCAGGCAGGGGGACTGGCACAAATCATATATCCATCAATGGCTCTTTGCATAGTGTTAACACTGGGAAATCATAAAGTTACTATAGATATAATAAATATTTGCTGTATCGTAAAAACAGAAGAGAAGTAGAAGAATAAAATAGTGAATGGAAATAAGAGTTGTGCTGCTGTGCAATAAAACAGAGAAGAGAGTAAAAAGAATACACTTCATTATGAAACACATTTCACAAGAAATGCAGCTCAAAGGGTCTTACATACAGAATAGATACAAATAAAAACATCTTTATAAAAATCAACAAAAAGAGAAGTAACCAAATTAAATACAAATGATGAAAACAGAAGAAAATTAAAAGAATAAAATTGTTGTGCTGCTTTGCAGTAAATACAGAACAAAAGTGAAATAATAAAATAAAATAAATTCCAAGACCCTTGTCAATCATATAAATAGTTTCTGCAGCCAATGATTATTGATAATATGATTGATAGATGATCGATCATGACTCTGTTCTCTAAACCTGAACAGCCAATGGCATGTGACCAATCTACGATCATCTACTGTACACGCACACCTGCAGCACTGACCCACGTGTGCTCGCTCTCGCCACTCAGCCGTGTGCACGAGCAGCAGCCTCCCTCCCTCCCTCGCTGCTGCGTCTCTCTCTCTCTCTCTCTCTCTCTCTCTCTCTCTCTCTCTTTCTTTCCCTCTCTCTCTCTCACTCTCTGAGGAACTTGGGAGTCGCAGGATCCACAACAAGTCGCATCCGCCTGCAAAGTGTCTCCGTCCAGCGGGAAAGTGAATCTCCGGAGGAAGCCATGTCTGATCGGAGAGTGGAGACCGTCTCTGCCCGGGTGGACGCGGCTGGGCTCTCACCTGGTAGGACGGTGGTCGCATGGTTTGTTGCGTCCGCCGCTAATTTACCTGATTTATTGCATTGGAGAAATAAAAACGTGCGTAAAAGTCCGTGAGTAAAACTGCCAATTGAATGTTGCCTCGCTTAATACACACGTGGTCTAGTTTTACTTTAAAGTGAGTGTTGCCATGGCACCGCTCGTTAATTCGGCTTGTAATTGATGCAACAACAATTTAATTAAAAAGTTCAAAAAGTTCAAATTGGATGAGTGACAGACCATGATCCTTGCTGCTTATTTTCCTTGTCAAAATCCATTTACAGCAGACACGTGGTCTCTTTAGTGACTGTTTGTTACAAGGCAACATTAAATTGGTATTTTTTTTAATGGAGTTTGGCATTATTTTTGTTTTCATGTTCAACGTGGAGCTTTGCATGTTTGTGTAACTGAAGAGTCATGTCCTGACTTTTGCCTTCTTCTGAAAGGAAAACATGGTTTGGGCTTTTTAGTCAGTTTGTCAGAAATGAAGCTGAACAGCAGTGGTTTCCTTTTTCCTGTCATCGTTATTGCACAATGATTTTTTTACCAACAGGGCATGAAACTTTTATTATGAAGATAAGGTGTAACGATCTCTGTGGCAGTGAAGTTCGTCCTTTTCATGTTTGTCTGCAGCTGCAGCCTCCACGTGGAAATGTGCATCAGTAAAAGAAAAACGAGTTTTATGGATTCAGTCGTACGAATCCTCTCCTGAGTTCCCCACCTCCACACAACTTGGCCAGCATCCACAGTAATGATCTCTCACTTAGAGTCCACAGTTTCTCCCTCAGGCTGCTCACTTCCTCTCTGCCAGAGGAGCGATTAACTGCTCGTCAGTCCTGGCTCAGGTTAACGTTCATTTGCTCACAACTAATTGACTTTTAATTTAGCAGACGAGTCATACCTTCAAGATTTTAAACTGATGTAAACTGTGGAGATAACAACTTAATACTCCTTCAGGAAATGTTTTATTTTGATTCCTCATTTTTAACCATTTGCATAAAGAATGATCACATATTGGGGGTCTTTGCTGGTTCCAGTTCAGCAGGATGCATTCCTCTGCTATGTCTGATATATTACCAATCTGTTTTGTAGATATAGGTTATAGTGATCAGTCCAGTTCTGTACCATGAGGTCTATGTTTATCAAAACATCTGGATAATTGACCCTAAACACAGATGCATTATGGGACATTGACAAATGTCCCATAATGCTCTAACTTGCATTGCCCTGTGTCCATTTCCTTGTAGAGAGAAAAAAATCCTGTCACAACTGTTTTCTTTTTTACCTCGTATGCTTTTTTTTCTCAGTCTCTAAAGCCCCCCCACCACTTTGCCACCAGGGGGCTACCACATCCTGGTCCATCCTTGGGGGAAATAATCTTATAAATAATAACGATCGCCCGCAAAAATGCTACATTCACCCAGCCGTGGGTGGATCCTCCCAAGAGCTGCTTCCTTGATGGAGCGATTCTTTGGATCAGTACCTTGAGCTCGACGCTCTCTTGGCTCGTAACTTCTGTCGGTGCCTGCCAGAGGCTCCCAGAGACATTTTCCTCCTTTACTACCTCGTCCCTGAGATTCAGATGGAGGACGTTTTGAAAAACAGCCCCGTGAGGTTTGTTATTCTGACTGAGCAGATTTTCAGCACCACGGCCAGCTCCACGTTTTGGATTTAAAGGCGCACTTCATAGATTCACAAAGAAGATATTGACCTTGTGTGTGTGCACCTGATTACAGCTGCACTTATCCAGTCAGAATCATGTGGCAGCAGTGCTGTGCATAAATGTCATAGGTCAGGAGCTTTAATAAATGTTCATATCAGAATCGGAGAAAAAAATGTGAGCTCAGTGGCTTTGACCCTGGCACGATTTTTGTTACTGTGAGAATTTCTGAAAGTGCTGATCTCTTGGGCTTTTAATGCACAACAGTTTACTCCGAATGATGCCAAAGATTAATTCAAATGTCCACTGAGTGCGAGTGTGTCTACAGAAGTGCTTTGTTTGATTAGAGAGGTCACAGAAGGATGAGCAGACTGGTTGGAGGTGATAGAAAGGCTACGATAACTTGGATAACTACTTTTTACTACTGTGCCAACGCAGATGAAAACATAATCTCTGTAGCGGAGAGGTGGATGAACTACAAAGACCACCAATAATAAATCTTTTTTTACGTAGCAAGTCACAAGTTAGAAATTCAAAATGGAAGGCAAGCCAAAGGAAACAATTAAAAGCTATTTAAAGATCACACAGCATTAGGGCCCAGATACAAAAATACATCTGTATTGTAACACATGAGAAAATAATACAAACTGGATATAAATAGAAATAAAATGTTATGCCAAGATTAAAATAGCCTATAAGATCATAACAAGGAGAAATCACAGTTAACAATGTGTCTTTAAGAGAGATTTAACAGAGGATGTCAACCAAGAACAGAAATCTGAGGCTGCAGTGGACACTGGCTCACCACAACGTGATAGTTGATGACTGAAAAGAACAAAGCCTGGTCTGATGAAGAGGTGGAAGGATGATCATTTATTCAGTCAAGGCTGCTGGGGCTGTAATGATGTGGGGAACGTGATGAAATCATGTCAAAATGGATCAAAAACTCAAAGGAATGTTTTCCACGTTGATTCCATACCACAAACGACTGAGGCTGCTTCGAGAGCAAAGTGTGGTGTTCCTAATAAAGTGATTAATGAGTGGATGTGGAGGGTTAAATCTCTAGAAGGTCAGGCTCACATATGCACAACCTAACAAATGACACTGAGAACAAACGGACGTTCCCGAAATGATCAATAATGAGGACGTCAATGCTGAGTCAGGATTTTAATGTTTGAGACAGTGAGTTATGCACTTTGGCTTTGATGCGACACAGTGCAACGAATCCATCTGCAGCTTTTATTAATGTTTCCACTGAGTCATTAATATCTCAGCGTGGATTGTAGCGAATTCGATAGTTACTGCAGTTTTTAGATTATTGATAAGGGCAACACTTTGTAACATAACTTATTTTGGGAATCATTTCTTTTAGTTTTGAAAATGTTATTACTTTATAGAATTTGTTAGTTGTCTGGAAAACCCGAGGTTGTTATTTTCATGTGCATTATCTAAGTACAGGTTTTAAATCTGTTAAGTAACAACCCCAGTGTATTTAGTCTGTTTTTTAAATATCAGTTTTGAGCTTTTACAGCATCAAGACTCGTATGTGACATGTGTTTCCTCCATGGGTCCTGAGATCAGCTATCACTGCTCCAAATCTGTCACAACAGAAAGCAGCAGAAAAAAAACAAAGAATTTTCACCTCAGAAACTACTTTTTACTTTACTGTAGAAATACTCATAACTCATATACTCATAACAGTTAAATAACTTATTACACAAACAAAGTTTCAGACTCATCGTTGCATTTCACAGTCAAGAAATCAACAAGAATCCCTTTAATTGGGATCTTTTTCTCCAGCTTTAATTTCCCTTTATAAACAGATTAACCATTGGACTTGTTAAACAGTCAGATCTGGCTCCTCAGATGGAATCGGCAGCAAACTGAAATGAAGTTAATGAAGTCCTTAAGAAGAAGAAATGTCTCTTCTTCTTTAAACAACCTGTGTGCTTCCCGTCTACCTGTCGATAAAAAGCCGCCCTCTGGCCAAACCAGGACTAACTGCACAGTGAACTTGCCCCCTCATCCCCCGACAGATTTTGTTTGCTTTGGACTGAGTGTTTGTTTTTCCTTTCGGGGGACTGGGTGTGGGGGGGTGGGGCATATTCTCTCATGGACCATCTGCCTTGTGGAGTCGGGCCAGAGAAGACTCGGGAAGGAAGGAGATGTGGAAATGAAAAGAGAGTAAAGTGAGGATACAGAGGAATGAGTGAGAGAGAGAGAGAGAGTAAGAGAGCGATGGATAAATAGAGGGCGAGCGATTGTGAGAGGAGGGGCGCGGCGCTGTGGCAGCATAAGGTGCTTGTGGATGATGGCTGGAGGCTAAAAGAAGTGGGCCGTCCTTCTTCATGTTTTACATCCACAGGCTTGTTTGTGCCACAGATTCACTCCGTTTGACTTCCTTGCATCGGGCGCCAAACCCCGCCGATGCCAACTGGGCGGGAACGTTTGGCCACGGCCTGCAAACCTGTCCCTTTCTCTGTTTGTGCCGAGGTCACGCTGAGGGTAAACCTCGTTTCCTAGAAGAAAGAAACTTCGGTTTCGTCTGACATGCTTCCTTTTGTCACAGTTCACAAAGCTCCTGAACCGTTTTTATCGTATCTCTTGTCACTTGGCAGGTGTGAGAGTTTCTATGTTGGCTAATCTACTTTCTCACTGTGGACCGTCTGTGTCATTGTACCAATAAGTGTATCTATAGATTTATGAAAACAAAAAGCAACTGATGTCCTGTGACAGGCTGCTGACCTGTTAGAGGTGTAACCTGCCTGTTTTCCAGTGCATTCTGGGATGTGCGCCAGCCCCTCGTGACTCTGCATAATCCAAACCAGAGATGGATGGATGGACGTGGTCCCGTAGGTTTTCTCTTTCTCTAGGACTTCGACAGCTACCTTGTTTGGTGTGGACGGTTCCATTCGGTTTCGTCAGAACCAAAATGCGAGGTGTGAAAGGTGCTTTGGTGCTCAGGACGGTTACCTGAAATTCTGTCTGGACCTTCTGACCTTGAAGTTGAGACGGCGTTAAACAGTAGAAGAAGAAAAGGAAGCGGAAACGGCTCATGGGATTGATTGCAGTCTTTGTCTCTGTCTTACCTGCACTAATGACTGTAGTAATCATTGGTATTTATTCGCTGTGCCTGTCTCATTCAACAAATAGGCACAAACACAAATGTGCTTTTGAGCTCATTTTCGGCTTGTGAACTTCATCACATCTCTCTTTACTCTCCGCTGTGAGCTGCCTTGTAAAAAAACAAACAAAACAAAACCGACGATGAAGCGGCGTCGAGGAATCGTCCGTATGTCGAGTGAGGATGAGTCTTTCCAAGGACTCCGAGATGAAATGGTGTCAGAGTGACATCACACGGGCCATATGTGGAGGCAGGCCAGGCACGAGCGCCCAACTGGAGGGTCCGCCTGTCTTCCTCCGAGTCCCACTGGGTGGGCTCATGAGGCTATTCTGGGACTTTACTCCCTCCAAAAAAGTCCATGTCCTATATGGTGCTGCCAGCACTTTATATAGACTCCACAACAATACTAAACATGTCCAGTCCCAACGGGAGATGATGACACGCAGAGCACACGGATATGAGCCAAATGCCAGCCTGAGTCCGTCGTGTTCATTTGGCTCCGCCTGAAAATAGACGGGACCGATAGTATTGGTTTGCATCTAATACCAATGACTGTTAATGGGCTTATTTGCAGTGGATTAAATAATTATCTGAAGATTGTTCTACGATGTCAGCAAACATTCGACACAAGAATGGATCGTGGAAAGAATCTGTCAACTGTGTGGCGGTTGTGGCAGCTGTGCACTGTACAATGCTGACACCTAGTGGTTGTACAGAGTCATTGTTGGAAGTGATATTAATGTATTTAAAAATGTGAGAAATTGTGCTTTAAAATTGATTTGACATAAAATAAACAAAATACATAGCTTATATATTATAATGGACACTATGTTTAGTATTATTTTTTAATATTCTTTTCAAAATATTTTCTTAAGATAGATAGGAGGGTTGGGCAAAAAATCAGTCGATAATTATCACAATAAATGTAAGACTCCTTTGCTCTATTGCTATTATTGAAAATGACATTGTGATAATTATTGATTGTGTTTTATTGCCCAGCCTTAATAGATGAATCGATTGATATCCTGTTGCACAAGTATCGAATAGATGGCAGAAAACTTTCCTGATCTTTAGTCTTCATTAGTTCTGCGCTTACCTTTTGTCAGATGAGCTGAAAACGAGAGTATGGCAAAAAGAAAAGGGACCTTACACCATCAGGCTGCTGATAGGGCTGTGTACTTGTGTATGCTTGGCTGCTGCCACTACACGCATCCTCAGACACCTCCAAATCCCTCCAGGTGCCTGTTTAGTCACCAGTGTCTCTGCACACGCTGACCGATAAGCGAGCGGCCGTTATCTTCAGGTAGCAGGAGCTGCAGCTGAATAATGGATGTGGCCATTCCGACACATCGACTCAGACACACGGCACACACCCACGGAGGTTCAGGCAAATGGTGACGGGCCCCACATGTGTGTTGGATCAGATTTTGGTTAAGTTGTCATACTTTTTTTTTTCTTTCTTTGAGTCTGGATGCTACATTGGCCTTAACGCCACAGCCCATTTAACAAGAGCAAGAGGGATCGAGTGTGAGGGAGGCCGGGAAAAATGCGAACTGACGGACTGTCCGCACGATTCATTTTCATTACGCTGAGTCGCCGTCTCTCAGGAGCTCCGTCGATTACCCGTTTTTAAGAAAGTGCTGAACACGTATTTACGCAATAATTAATACTGGTGCATAATTAAAGCATGATAATGAACAAGTGCTGTGATTGACATGTAACTGCATCAGCAAAATTGTAAGGTTGGCCATTTTTGTATTATCTGGTGTGACCTTTCCATTCGACTTACCACCTGGGGCTATTGGTGCTCGTAATTCCAACAAACCAGTTGCATTCTGGGGCTTTAGCGCTCCTGAACCATCCTTGGAAAGAAGCTTCTCCTCTATAAAGAAGTTAGACCTCTTTTTTTTCTTCTTCTTGTAAATCTGACTCTGATCTGATCTTGGGTTTCTCATGGCCACGGTCATCTCCCTCCTCTCGCATTACTTGGAGGCGGGTCAAGAGGCGAGTTGTATCGATTTCAGTTCATCTGAAATAAATACGTGAACAACCGCCGTATCCGCAATGAACGCCATTATGGAAATCTCGTGTTTCAAAACTGAGAACTAAAACTTGACGTGCGATACGTGCAGTGCTTCACCACGATGAGCCGACATCCCTCCGTCTATCTGTAAATACTGCAGTGCAGTATTTAATCCACAGGGTCATTTCCCCTCATGCACTCTGCTAATTTTAGCCGCAACTTTTGGAGGACAAGGTCAGTAAGTGAGAAATTGGAAAGTGTGTGTGTGTGTGTGTGTGTGTTGGACATGGGGACATATAGACAGTCTAGATGCACCCTGCTCAGTGTGTCTTCTGGCAGGCCCTTGCTGTTACTGACCCGCTAACACTGAGCCACAGGGTTTCTGACCGCAGCCGGGGTCAGGAATGATGGCGTGGAAAGCAGGAGATCGTTGTGCATGATGAAATGCAATAGGAAGTTGTTTTCTGCAGCATTATTTGTATTCATGCACAGCAGCCGTACCAAACCACAGCAATGACTTCATCAACCCATTAACTGACTCTAGTTCAATGATTTCAAACTGCATTTCAGCAGATTAACCTCTGACTTAATCAATGGACGTCTTTTTAATGGAGAAACAATTAATAGCATAGGTGCCCTCAAATCAACTTAATGTCTATATTTAGCCGTCAATACTGTGCCTGCTTTTATTTGCATTTGTTATCTCGGTGTTGCTGCTGCTGCTGCTTTCCAAGCGGCCTCGTCTGCCAGCAGATGCGTCGTCGCCTCAGAGGAATACAATCGTCTCTGTGCCGTTTGCTGATGATGTATTAAACGCTTCTCGGAGTGAACGTTCCCGTGTGTGCTGCTGACGGCCCCCCCGAACCACAACAACTCCAGCCAGAAATCTCCAAAGCTCGCTGAGACGCGTTGTTATCACGTCTTTGCTTTGAAACAGGCAAAGCGTTTTGCTGCTTGTGTTTAACGATCCTGTTGTGTGTGTCTTTTCTTCCTTCAGTTGGTGAATGCTTGGTGGTATCAGTTACTAGTGAGGCTGCTTGTGTGCATTAGCTATTGTCTGCACATGTATCGTTGCCATTTATTTGTGTATAGACGACGCTCTGGTTTTATTAAATCGCTTTCTTAGCTGCTGCCTATATATTAAATATATTATAGCCATGTTCTTGCCTTTTATTGATAAGCCAGCTTCAGTAAGAGAGGGAAAGGCATCATGGAGGCTGACTCTATTTTGCAGCTTGCGCATTTTTTACTTCAACACAATTAGGGTATTACTGTAGATGAAACATGTCACACATAGAGGTACACGGTAAGTTTTTAGTTTGTCATTAAAGAGACTGAAAGACAGGAGCATACTTCTCGTTTCAGAGCTGTGTTTTGATGCTGCTGAATTCAGGATATTGAGTTTCTCATTTACATGTTTTCCTATGTCCGTGGTCAGACATCGGGGTAGTAGTCGTGAGGAATTTGATCTCACTCCTCATCATTACCAAGCTTTTGCTCTGCAGATTGTCATTATTTTCTATTCACCACACTGTCGGGCAAACTGAGTTGAGATAATGCAAACTGTTAATGGTAAAAAACGTTTCTTTTTTTTGAGCACATTTCTATAAGCATGTTATTTATACTAGTGCAGTGTCCAGTGTAAACCAGACTTTCTGGAACGGACTGCGTGCTCTGTCTGTGTAAATGCCGTGGAGCTACCTCAAATTTATTCCTCCTCAAACAGTTCTTCAATATACTGTCACTTTTTATTGTCTGTGTGCTGGACGTTGTGTGCAGAGTTTTATAAACGGCCGACGGTGCAGACAGGTTATAAAACTTGACTTTCATCCTCTGTGATTTTTGGTAGTTGCTATAGTTTATCTGGGGACACGGAAGAAGACACGTTCAACTCCGTCCACAGACTGAAGACACGCTGCCCCGCCCCCGCTGACAGAGCGCTGGTTGCCTGTTTATTCAAATGTTAGGAATCTATTGTGTTTCCAAATCGCACTAAATCCCACTCTGCATTTCCTTTAACAAGACAAATGCCGAGTGTGAAACTGATAAGTTGAATGTTTCTTGAGAAATACATTCCACATGTGGACACACGTTTGTGTATTTAGTGGTTAGATTATGTGCTGGTGAAGTTTTGCTTTTAAGTACTGACTTGTCTTGATTCCCCCTAAACCTGCTCCTGACTCAAAAGTCAGCTGGTACCTGGTCTTAGAGTTGACTTGACATGAATATAACAAGCAGCAACAGCTTCTTGAATGATAAATAATTCAATATGTCGGGGACGATGTCTTCAAGCCCTCTCCCTCGGGATGTGGACATACCTCGGGACCTAACAAGTGTCACCACAGAAAGCATATCATCCCGTAACACTGCGACCGATCTGTTCACCCGCCTCCCTCAGCCGTGCATCTCGGCACGCAGAAGAAAAAAAAAATCAAAGGACGGCTCTACTCCTGTCACTGTCCCAGCTCCCCTTTGTCTTCTCGGGGACAGAATATGCCTTGCTCATCCCTGGGGAAGTCATTAGACTTTAGAAGTGCTGTCGCCCCTCAAGCGTAGCCATCCATCACCGTGCTGTAATTAATGGTATGTGCATTTAAATGTAAGCCGAAGCCCATTTGGCTGATGACCCGGGACAAATCATTTGCATATGATGTACATAAATTCATGACACATTACTGGGCTGCACGATGTCATATGAATAAGAAGATTGCTGGGAGCAGAGCTGACGACCGACATATCCTGGAAGATGTTAACAGTCCAGTAATAAATCCAGGGCAGTAAAGTGTATGTGGTAATGGCTGTGGTATGGTGTGCATCATCTTACACCACACGTCTCAGTAGTTTTTAAAGGACTGGGGGGGGAGGGATGTATGTCTACAAATGTCTTCCAGTTTAAGTCTCATGTGCCTCATCAATTCTGTCTGAAATAACTTTATCTATCTGTTAAGTATCTGACATGAATAAGTGTCTTGTTAATTATCAGTGTAAACATTCAGTGCACACACGGATCAGAGGGCGGGTTCAGCTGGAGGGCATTTTCACCCTCAAAACCATATCCCTCATCTTTTGAAGACCAAAAAATATTCTAGAATTGGCAAAATATTTTATTTAAATCTACTTGAACAGCAGTGACCGTGCACTGATGACTAACTGCTGTTCAACGACATAATTGTAAGGAGTTTTCTTCAAGTGTTAAGTGATAAGTGTTTATCAAAACCAATCTATCTGGATAAACTAACTTTGGTGAAAGTTATATATTTTATTGCAATTTAACTTTTACAATGACTCATAATGTGTTTTTATTTTGTTTTTTTTTGTTTAAACATTTTAAATGATATTAGCAAATTTCATTCAGATCTGCGATGATGCGTGGTTCATGAAGAGTGATGATTTGACATTAAGTTGATCTTAAGAGACGCACGCTCCAGTTTGACCGGTTTCAGTACTCGACAGGTCGTTTTTGTTTGATATCCAGCTCTCGTCTTACAGAGGTGTCTGACAGCGATCTGTTGGAAGGAGGTGTGTGTGTGTGTGTGTGTGTGTGTGTGTGTGTGTGTGTGTGTGTGTGTGTGTGTGTGTGTGTGTGTGTGTGTGTGTGTGTGTGTGTGTGTGTGTGTGTGTGTGTGTGTGTGTGTGTGTGTTGAAGGACGTCATTGGTCTAAAGAGGCTGATGAAGGACGATCAAAGGGCCTCACTGTCAACACACAGCCACCAGCATCTTTGACTCTGCCCTCCTCCTCCTATCATATTTGAATAAAACATACGTACGGTCCTTTATCTTGAAAGTAAAACGCCTGCTTGTCCCCCAGCAATCCCCTCCCTCTCTCACTCCTCCACTCTCTCTCTCTCTCTCACAGAGCGGTCCTCGCTCTCTTCCACCTCCTCCTCTTCCACCTCCTCCTCTTCTTTCCACCCCCTTTCACACTCTGTTGATCAGCTCAGGAAAAGGGGAAAGTGCTTGTTTGAAACCTGAGGATCACTGGCAGACTGAGGGAGCGGAGAGGGAGCGTGCACGTCGTGTTTTAGTCTTCAAGGTAAGATGATGGTCGGGGGCGATTTGTAGCACTTAGCTGGAACTGTATCCGTGCGCATGGAAGGATGAGAAATTGTGATTTTTTAAAAAACTCTCCAGTCAGAGCAGCTGAATGATTTGTGATCTTGTGACGTTTGAAACTTTTGCTCTTGAAATGGGACCTTCAGGGGGGGGGGGGTTGTAATTATAGCACTGACCTGCAGGGTATCAGTCTGTCATGGTTTATTTACCAGTGTCATAAAATCCTCTTTTTGTTCTCGATCATCTGGACACAATCAGGAACGTTTGCTGCTTTAATTTAAAAATCCATTAGTGTGAGGCTGGTTGGAAGCAGAAGGATAATTTCAGGCTGCTTTGCTTTTTGTGGAGTATTAAGTTTTCTCCATCGCTATCGTTCTCGAAACAGCAGCTCGGGACACATTAGACGAGCAGTCCCAAAAGGGCAAGTTGAAATGTCTTGCATTTCATTATAGCCGTGCATAACTCGAGGCACAAAAACCACATTCCAAATTAGCATAACTCCTCAAGTGTATTAACTTGTGACACGTTGTTCTGGGCGCCGCAGTGGCTGGTAGGTATTTGAATGTTTACCAGAGGGGGTCATCATTTGAATAATGGGGTTTATAATAATCATCACGTCTGTGTTTACGATGTAGAATTACATCTCCTGCAGTCTTACAGCCTAAATGATGAGGCTTGGCCGTGCACAGACTTTATTTAGTGACCCCACGCTGTATTTCACAGTAGTGAGCTCCCGGCCATGTGTTCACCGTCCAAGAGGAGCCAGTGGAGGGAGGACCTGCAGCACTTCCGGAAAGACCCCCGCTTCTCCAGGAAGGTCCTGCTCAACTGCTGCCTCGTGCGGCGCCTCATCACCTGGGCCTCCCCGAGCGCCAAAGGTACAAACCAACCACACGGACGAGCGGCTGCAGATATGAGCCCACGCACGGCGAAGGCGATTTCTTCCACGAGTTTGCATTGTGCTTCTCGTTGATAGATACCTGGTCAACCGGTCTGTAGCTGCTTGATAAAGTGAAATTAGAAGATGAGATGTTTCGGATGGAGATTAGATCGGGTGTCTTTTTAAATAATGAAAAGTCGGGTCCCTTGACATTTAGACTGAAGGACTAATTTAAAATGTTTTGCCGTGAAACAAAAGTGGCTTCATGCTGAGAACTAATCTATCATCTTAGATTTACAGTAACAGCCGAGGTGTAAAGCAAATACTCATCAAATATCAGCAGTTAACAGAAGAAATAATTAACTATCAACATACCTGTTGGTGGTTTTGGTAATTTTAGCCATGGGTGAATTACTGGGGGCAAACCGTGAATGCTGTGTCAATGTTTATCACATACTTGGAGCTTAATTCATCACTGGGCGTGGCAGTGGTTCAGGAGGTAGGGAGGGTCACCCACTTACCAGAGGGTCGGTTCGATCCCCGGCTCCTCAACTCTGCCTTCTGAAGCGTCCTTGGGTGAGACCCGAACCCCAAGTTGTGTCTTTTTAAATCGTGTGTCATAGAAAAACTGCTGCGTATAGAAATGCGATATAGAAGAGTCCTTACCTGTGTGAATGGGACTTGTGCAGTACACAAACAAATGTCTCATGAAACTTATCTCATCACATATGTAAGATTGGACAATCCTCTTGCTGACTGCACTTTTTACCCTGACCTTTGACCCCCCCCCCCACACACCCTGTGTTACAGCACATTAACGTATCGATCATTCTGCCTCTTGTCAGATATGGAAAACAAGAATTTTTGATTTTACTGCGGTGAGAAATGACCAGAATGTGAGTCACAGTCTGCAGCTCGAGGAAATGAATCCACTTTAAACCCAGATCATGATTGATTACTTCTCGAGTTATATATTCACAACAGCCATATGGCCTTATGGAATAGAAAAGGATTTACAGCCGAGTGTCTCAGCCACTGAAGGAGACGGTAAAGTATTGTAGGGAGAGAAAACAGTGGGCAGATGCTGTTAAATCACATTTAGATACATTCAAGCATGAATTGAACCCTGATACATTTATATGAATGCTCACTTAACTTTATACGAGTTTTATAACAGATTTTTGGTGAAATGTTGACGTAATCTGGATTTATTTTCTCTTGTTTAGTGACGTGAATTCCACTTTTCTATTTCTTTCACTTTTTCTTGTATCTTGATGTTATTGCGGTTCTTTCCGCATCAGCCGTAATCGTTTCCCTTTATCGGTTCCACATCCTTAATCCCCACGAGTGAGTTAAACCTGTAACCGTAGAACCCGTAGCTTTGTGTAAAATGTCAGGTAGTGATGTGGCCTGTCAGCCGTGCAGACAAATAGGGTTTGTGTTGTGTCATGATTTAGGAGGCTATTAAACAGTCATGA
The DNA here is from genome assembly GCF_022539355.2 of Hippoglossus stenolepis. NCBI lineage: Eukaryota > Metazoa > Chordata > Actinopteri > Pleuronectiformes > Pleuronectidae > Hippoglossus > Hippoglossus stenolepis. The sequence goes on along the minus strand of NC_061505.1, from coordinate 8,552,567 downwards.
GTTTCACTGTAGGGATTCCTAAATGACGTCTGCAGTGAAGATTCTCCTGCAGGGGGAATAAACAACAACTCCAAAATACAGTCTCTTCATGAATAAGAGACGTGAGCATTAAATAAAAGAAAGCTTTTCTCATTGAGTATTGATTAGACCAGTGTCATTGGGGCAGATGTTGCTTTTACATTGCGCAATCAGTGTTATTTCTCTTACTTGGCCTCCGATTGGCCTTTTTCTACTACGTGTTTGCGTGTGCACCTTCACCGATGTCACTTGAACCCGTCCCACTAATAACCTGCAAGCTGGCGGCCGCAGCTGGAGCCGCGCCAGGACCCAGGTGATTGTGTCAGACACTTGTGAAGTAGATGGAGCGTCTTTGTGGGCTGACTTACCTTTTTTTTACGGCTCCATTGTCCCGGGACGTGGCTGCAGGAACAGAGAGTTTTTCTTTGTGTAATGTCTGTATTTGCAACAAACGTCAAGAAAGTGCACAAGGTAATGCACAATATTGATGATTCAACAGATCATTTCAATTTGAAGCCTCTTTTTCCTGCATTTTCATACCACTTTAAATCAAGATAGGTGAAACAGGAACACAGGGATAAAGAGCACTAATTAGGCCAAAACTTCAGTTTTTAACATTTTACGTCTCTTTTTAATACATACATTAAGAAACATGTGGATTTGAGTGCACAGGGTAATGATAATTTTACACAAGTTGAGTTAGGTGCCTCTTTTTCTTAGGGGAGCGTCCCAAGCTAATAATCTTAATTCCCTGGCGTCGCCCAGAATAACCTCCCAGTGTGCAGATAATCACACCATAAACCTGCCAGGTGGCAGTAAGCGCCCTCCGGATATTGGAGCAGCCTCCAGAAAATGAGCGGGCTCACTAGAGCAGGTGTTTCTCGAAATACACAAGCTCCTGTGTTGTGTCCCCGGGACAGACGGCTGCTCTGAGAGTGTTTTACATATCCCTGCTGTCTCTGTGACGCATGCAAATGGGTCAGTTGTTTTACCCAAGGAGGAGATTGATGATTTGAAGTAGTTGGAGATTACATTTGTACGAAACAAGTTTATTAACGTTAGATTACAGAGGGGAAAGTGGACTTTTTACTCAATATGGGAGATTTTACCTGTAAATCATACTCTCATACAACTGTTTAATTCATCTGATGAGTAAATTGAGTTTTGTTATTTATTCCCTGATAATGTTTTGCAGTTTGATGCATAGATTTGCAGTCGTGACGCTGTTTTTAAATTTACTCACCAGGAATTGTGACGCTTTTATATTTGACACCTCCACTGCACCTCATTTTTACCACCAGCAGAGGGCAGCAAGCTACAGAATAACAAGAGGATCCACAGTTTGCTGCATGGGGATCAGTTCAGCAGCAGGGCCTCAAATAATGTTGAATTTCACCAGTTTAAATCCAAAGGAACTTTAATCAGTCCAATTACATTTGAACAGCCCATAACCATAAATCCCAATTTGCCTAATGGGGCTAAATGAGAGGAAAAACAAATAAAACCCTTTTACTGGTGAAATCTGTATCAATGTTCAAAGTAGAAAGAGATGAAGGGAGCGGAATGATAGTTGTTATGATAGTGGTAGTGCCTGTAATGGTAATGATAGTATGTAAGTGAGTAGCATCATTGTATATAATCCACAATCCCCATGTCCCACCATCCACAATGTGGACGCATGCAGCCGCAATCCTGCATCTGCAACAATCACTGCTAAATGACAAATGAATCATTTTATTTGTATGGAAGAATATTGCATGATACGAATATAACTTTTTCTGCAGCAGCGCCTCCCAAACTCCCAAACTCCCAAACTCCAGCCTGCAGGTACTTTAAAGATGACAAATGCGTGTTCTCAAAGATGCTGCAGATGTGCACCAAGATTTATCATATTTAAATTTGACTGTTCTATACACCGCAATGCAAAAAAGGAAGCAATGCAGTCGCCATGGATACATCACATGTTTCTCAACACTCAACAATAAATTCTCTGAATGTCTGCACTGCAGTGGTAATTCAACGTCCCCATATGCACCCGCTGTAGCTTGTGGATGTGGATCTTTGATGATGGTGGCACAGTATCGGTATATGACAAAGAAAGTATGGAAGTAAATGCCACATGTTGCAAAACTGCACATAGCTGTTTATTTGAGTGTGGATATCACAGCACACGTATTTATACTGTGTTTTTTAACATGTTGGTATGTCACCCGAACAAAACGTATATATTTCAGGGGGAAATCTTTCGTGCAGAACCTTTTTTAATTCCGATTTAAGCCCCGACACCTTTTGCGCTCTCCAGTCGATACTTTCCTCAGCTCCGCCAGATCAACATATCTTTAGACGTGCAATCTGGACATGCTGTTTCCCACCTCTCTCTCTTTCTGCATATCCACTTGCATGCCCCACTGCTCTGCTGGGCCCGATACCGACTGGAGAGAAAGCGGCAGAATCTCATCACCTGGAGATTTCAGCGTTTCAGGGTGGCGTCCTTCAAAGAGCACAGAAACATCCAGAATAATGAAAATTCAATATGCTGCATTTGTTCCTCGTATAATTTTTTTTTGTTGTCGGACTAAAAACTCAAGCTTCTCAAAATTGACTCAATTGGTTCAATTGGATTGTCGTTCTCACCCTTTCTTCTCAATTTTACTTAATTTAGGAGCACAATAAAAGATTTTTTCCATCATGGTCTTTTAACTAATTAAAGCCAGAGTTTTAATTTGAAGATAAAAGTCTCAAAGTGAAGTTGTGCTTGAAGTAGAATAATCAACGAGTTAAATAGTATTTATTGTAAGTGTAGACACCAATCGATACGTGTACAAAGGAGTGAACAGCAGCTCTTCTTAGTATGATGGGTATTGAATCGTATTGTTATTTGAGCCCCCTCTGCAGACAGAAGTGCTGCTGGCAGCGACTCTCCAATCCCATCAGTGCATCTGTCCCTGCATAGTTTATGCTTCATGCTGTTGTCGCGCTTAATGAGGGTTTCATTTTTAAAGTGTTCAGTCGAGTCCACAAAGAACAATACCTGGAGAATCTTCCTTTACTTTGTCACCTGCTGATTGGTCGTCTGGATTCTCTTCATCAGACATTTGGGACAGTCGTGGAACGGGAGCGCCGGTGTGAGCTTTTATTTTGAAAAATGACTGTTTGTGCCAAAAAGCTGAATGAGAGCGAGAGACCTTGAGGAAGCACACAGCGCAAGCACAGTGATCCTTCTATCTTAGTGAGGACACTCATTGACGTACTTTATTCCCTAATGCATAACCCTAATACAAATTTAAAACTAATTCTAACCATAAGCCTAAAACCAAGTCATAAATCAAAATTAAATCGATTGAGTTGTTGATTCCCGTGAGGAAGTGATGGTTAAATGTTCCGTCTGTATGAACTAAAGACATCTTTTCTCTGCGAGGCGTCGTTCTGTTTCGGACAGGAAACGTAATCTTCTATTGTAAATAGTTGGGTTTTTAAAAGGTGTAAGTGAAGTCTGATTTTCACAGCTCTCCTTCCCTAACTCCTTCCGCCTTCTCCTTCACATCTTTCCTTGACATTCCCTTGATGTTTTCCCTCCGGGTCAAGGAAGAGTGGTTCTAGGAAAGGAGATTATTTTCTTCTACAGACATGAAACCCATGTTGACATGTATCTGGCGTGCATCTTCAGTAAACCAGCTTGAATCTATTTTAATCTGTTTTCCCCCTCGGTCAAAAGTGCAGGCCTCTGTAGCTCTACGGGGGAAACGGGCAGTGATGGATTGGAGGGGAAGTCGAGGCAGCGTGCGGCCTCTCAGCGCGGGAGGATGGAGTAAGGGGAGCGATCGCCCGGGGACCGTCGGCTGGCTGCGGCGCTGACGTGTCCCGCTGGTGTCATGCGTTTGATTCATACGTTGTTGAAATGGCTGCTGCAGAAAGGATCCAACAGGGATGCGTCTCCCTCACATTAATCTTATTCACTGCGCGATAGCTCTGACCGGTGACAGCCAGAGAGGGAACACTACACGCTGTTTACAGCTAATGGGCCCAGAGATGACGGCGAATGTGTAGAAATGCATTGGCCGGCATGTTTCTCATATCGCCCGTCTGCAGACGGTCGTCATAGGAGCTGGATCGTCTTCTGTTGGAGTTTCTGATAAATCGTTGGTGTGTGTGTTTTTACCAGTGATAAGATTCATATTTTGTCAGCGCAGAGAATATGTTTGTAGTGGTCATCACTTTGTTGTCAGCCGCACAAAAGGTCTCCACTGACTGAGCGCTGCAGCTTAACCCTCTGTTGCATAGTGCTGCTGCCATATTGCAAATTCTTTGATTTTACAAATGCACATCTCAGCACATGACCAGGGAATCCTGTTTACATCTTCTTTTCCATGGATTTCTGTGTGCGTGTGCGTGGCCAATGAGAAGGAGCATTAAGAGGAGCACTGACATGTTCCTCTGCTTCACCTTAGAACGTAAAATGTAAGTATGATTACACTTAATTTTTTTGGAAAATATGTTGATGATATTGAATGGGGATGATTGCATGAAATACAATAAGAAATGTATTGTTTTTTGCACAAGAAAATCATGTCCCTGCGTCGTAGTAGCCATTTATGTTATTAATGTCATATATCAAAATAGACAACAGTTGGAATTAGAAATAAATTCTGGTCACTGCATTTGACTAAACACATCATGGATCTTTTAAGTCTTCTTTTCAGTAAAAGGATGTTTTTGGTAGAATTTTCACGGTAGCCCACTTTCCACTATTTAAGCACTTTTAAGTTATAAAAATACAAACATTTTGAACATGTTTAAATCATAACTCATGCAACAGTGTCAATGCTCTCCATGACAAATTTATAAATGGCTCAAATATCACGCAGCCGAAGCACACATGACTGGAGAAGCACTTTCCATGGTGTCACACATCGGTGACCCCGGCGTTCTCTTTCTCAGACTTGGCTAAAACCCTCGCCCGTGTGTTGATAAACAGGGATTAGCGGCTAACAGCGAGGGATTAGTCGACAATAGGCAACCCCCAGCGAACCGTGTTGTTTGTACAACAGCCCTAAAGTAGCCTGTTGACAGTCAATAACACTCACACTCCATCCCCCTAATTGGACACGGCGCGGGCGGTGCAACACGGGACCGGTCGCCGCTGTAACCAAGCCGCCTCCTTTTGTCAGAGCTACACCGGGAACCCATTCTATACCCGCCATTAAAGATGCATCTGGTGCCGCATGCAGGTGTTTTTCCACAGACGCGGGAACTGTCCGTTCTGAGAGGGAGCCGCGTGTGAGCCTGTGACCTGCTGTAGCCCCTGAAACCATTAGCTGAGTGATCGATTACTTATGGTCATGAGAAAATAGGATGTTTTAACAATCACGCGGAGATGGAAAATGGGGCTACAACCAGTGATTGTCATTTAAAATCAAATGTTTGTTTATTTCGATTAATCAACTGATAGTTTGGTCTATAAAATGTGATCCGAACCCAGTTAAAGAAAAGAAGTCCACTGTGCAGGGTTTAATGGGATTTACTGGCGGAACTGGAATGTAATATTAATAATGGTGATTCATAAATGTTTAATCAGGTCCTCATCCACATAATCTGCTGTGTTGCTGCCATTTTTTTCTACAGTAGCCCAGAATGAACAAATCAAAATGTGACTATGGAGAAGACCTTTGGTATTTGTATGTAACTTTTGTAACGATTTTCCTCCATGCTTGTAAAGGGAAGAGTATATCGTTAGATGCAATCTCCCACTTTACCACGAGAGGCCACTAAATCCTAAAATCTTTAAATTGGTAGTTTTCACTCATAAAAAACATCAAATTGCATTTTTACTTTTGCTTCATACAACTTTTACAACAATTTTTAGGTGAAAAGTTTTTTTTAATCAACTGCAGAATAATTGGCAGCTATCACGATAATCAGTTAATTAATGAATTATTCATTTCAGAAGTGGTTGTGGCCAAGAAAGTCCCATGATCAAGATTTTGTTCGAAGTTTAGTGGAGCAGGACACAAAGTGCTCCGACACTAGTTTCAGATTAATTTAGCCAAGTTTGTGAAGCTGCTTCCCCTTCACCTGGCTGGCCGTCTTTTCTTCACGTCCTCCTTTCACTTCATGTCGACTGGTGATGCAGTTGTTTGCCGTAACCTACTTCAGTGAAGTGTTTGTATTGTGGCGGCGGCCTGGGCCCACTATAAATAGGCCCTCCTGATTGATGCTCGGTGCAGTGAAACCTTGTGAGGCTTTGGAGGCTTTAGGGCAGAGACGACTTTCCTGCGTCAGTCGGCTTTCACACACCTGTCCCTGCCACCGTCCCATTTCTCTCCTGTGCCCGGTTTGTCAGGCAGCATCTTAAAAAAAGACCATATAAATGATTCTATATTTCCCCCCTGAGATAGCATCTAATAAGACTGTGATGTATTTTATGAGTAACTCACACCGACTGTAATGAGGTATTTCTGGAGGTTTATGGTTGAAGAGAGGGAAACATGCCAAACCATCTTTTTCACATTGTATGGAAGAGTGCTCCAATCTCACTGTCCCCAGTAGACCTGCAGGCCCAAGTTGTGTTGCACCCAGGGGCTTGCACCCCAATCTCCATGCCAATATTCAGTCACAGCGCCACCTACAGGCAACAGGAAGCACGCCGCATGTTGCTTGCAGCTTTGTTTTTTATTTTAATTTTATGTGAAACTGCTTTATTCAGTGTTTTTTACAACACCCCCCCTCGAGTCCATGATTTTTCTTCCCTCGGTTTTTCTAACGATTTGGTTTTGTTTGTGTCTTCACTGGAACTTTTGTCACGTGGGAAATTACATTTTATCTTTGCTGCAGCTGGGACAGCTGTTTGGAGTCAATCGAAGAACAGTAGTCACCATAAACCGCAGTAGTAGGCAAAATATATTCAAACTCTTATCACCTGGAAATGTGAGGAAAGCAAAACCATAATGCAGAGTTTTTATGACTGGTGCAGTGAAATTGGATTTGCCCGAATCCAAACTTCTGTTATTGCTGATTTGATCTTTAAAAATGAGCTGTGACAAGACGTCCCCGACACAATCTATTAGGAAACTTTACCATGACTCTCATGCTGCATTTTGCCACGACAAACATGTCACATGCCGCGCTGGTGACAAGTTCGGAGCGAGGTGTCGGTACAGTCCCAGATGGCTGAAACAACCTGTCACTTTGAGAAGTCCTACTGGGAGCGTCTCGGTGAAGCTGCCCTCTGAGAGTGCACCTGTCTGCCTGGGATTGGATGAGACAGTATGTCAGGGCTGCTCAGCAGAACAAATCTACTGTGGTGATGTGACATTTTGTGATATTAATTTGCAAGCAGATTGTAATTTAGTTTGGAGAGTTTGAAGCATTAAATTGTCCTTTGCCTGAATAATAAACCATTTAAAGTGGCTTCTTTATAGATGCTGACATTTTCTAAACTCTAATGCCTCAGTATCTGCGACGGAGGCGTTGGTCCATCCCACTCTTGTGAAGATGAGATCTCAGTAACGCTCTCAGGGAATATCTCTTCAAATTTGGCGCAAAGTTTTAGTTGGACCAAAGGATGAACTGATTAGATATTGGTGTACAAAGGTCAAGGTCGCTGTGACCTTTTACAAAATACATTTGTCACCTCTGCCAAGTAGGTTGTGTTTTCATCTGCGTTTGATTATTTGTCAGCAAGATTACACAAAAACTACAGATCGGATTTCCATACATTTTTTTTGGAGGGGTGGGGCATAACTAGAGGAACCAAAGGAGCTGGATCTGGATCAGGATTTTTTTTACTTTCTTTACAGCGTTTGCCACAGAATATATTCAATGTAATGTTGGAACTGGGGATGCGCAAGCTCTCAAACGCAACAGACTCCCAGTGACCGGTCCACAGTGAGAAAGAAGCTCCGTGTGTGCAGTGCAACCCACTTGCATGTACGTGCACAGCTGCAGCTGAAAGTATGAGTTCTGACTGTCTGCGTGGACGGTGACAACTTTATGGGCAACAGGCTAGTCAACGCTCAAGGTCACGTGGGCCTCACAAAACAGGTTTTTGGACTCTTGAATGTGATTTCTAGAGTTTTCCTTTTTAGGTATTTTTTCAAAGATGGATTGAATAGATTTTAGAGCTCAAGGGTCATGGTGATGTCATATTATTGTGAATGAAACTGCATGGGTTGGCGTGGGCATACAACTGTAGAGCAGTATTTCTTCCCCTGATTGTGACGTCATGCAGTTGTACAGTGACAAAGTTAATACATACATGCAGACACGACAAAGCTGTGAAGAAACGTAGGTTAGACATGTTAAACAAGCAGCAGGGTTCAAATGAAAGTTGAGTTTCCTTGTTTTAATGAACTCATTTGTCACGGTGCACTTCTTGGAAAAACACCGAATTAACTGTCTGGCTGCGAGAGGTTTAATTTGCTTCATATTTGCTTGTGTTAAGACGCCGGCCAGAAGTGGTTATAAGAGAGGGAGATGTTTGACATTTACAGCTTCGCTCAAATAGATCGTGATGATAAATGAGGAGCAATAACTGCAGCGCAAACAACCCATTAGGAAGTAAAAGGTCTGGTTGCAGTGATATTGATGCAGAATTCAAAACAGGAGATGGTCATTACACACGAGCGTGACGGGGAGCGGTTCGTACAGTATTGGCTTGTTTCTGTTTTCCCTTTTGGCTTTATTGATTTCTTTTATTCTTTCTTTGCGCTTCAATTGTAGCTCTTCCATTTGAAAACCAGTACACACTCCTCTTGCTGGACTTAAAACTTGAAAAAAGTTAAGTCGGACTCATTACTCAGGAGAAACTAAAGCACGAGTTGTGTCATTATGTGAAACGGCAAACGTTTTAAGTCAGAAATGCTATTAAAATTAAAATCTCACTCCGGGAGGCTCTGAGGGAGTAATTCCCACCTTGCGGGGGGATTTTAATGTTTTCTGCCATTTGAATACTCTCCAATTTTTTTCGTTTATGTGCCGCTGATGCCAATATCCTGCAGTGGAGCTGAAGAATGGCGAGCAAGATTAGGTGCTGTGGAAGTGAAAACAACATTTCAAGCCCGGCAGAGCGACACGGCCAAGAGGGGTATCTGTGAGCAGATACACGGCAGAAGGTGAAGAGGAGACGATGGAGACGACGAGGGAGAAGACGAGGGAGAGCGTGGAGTAATTAGCGGGAGGAACGGTGGACGGGATAGATGAGGACAGTGCAATGTGGAGGGACAGATGGCTGAAGGTGGAGGCTCCATCCAAAATGGCAGAGGAAGTTAGATTTTACGGCTTGAAACTGGCAGAACGAAACACCAGCTCCTCCGAGACTCCAGCAGAAATCTGTTTGAACAATCTGCTGCAGCTGTTCTGATCAACCTGGATGTGTTCGCCACTAAAACTATGACAATAACCATCCATGTTCGTTATACAGTTTCTAATTTGAATTTGAATTGCACCTCACCCCTCGCCCGACGTCACGTGGTTTTGCAGCCCCCTACAACCCTCAAGGATGAAGGGGTATGGATAACGGATATGAGTTTGTGAGGCTTTACTTGGACACTGTTCATTTTCCATTCACATTTGACAAAATCAATATATTTGCTCGTGAGCCACAAACACAAAGTACAACAGAGGCTGAAGTGAATGTCATTTGTTTTGCAGGGTATTGGCCATTAACTAAAGTGTTATACAAATAGAAATTTAAACCTGACGATGGCACAAGTAGAAAAAATGATAAGAAAGGGACCTTATTAGGGCAATTATTGGTAATATTATCAAAAAGAAAATTCAACAGTACCGAGGTATTTATTAGATACAGGTTAAACTTTACTGTGTATTTTGTAGTATGTAGTTTAAATCTTAATATCATTGTAACATAATACGTCAGATTCTGAGTCCATATTAACACACCTGAAAACTACCACATGACCTTTCACACACACTGGGCATTCATGTGCAGGTGTGAACAGGAAGCGGATCGTCTTCTCTGCATTCAGTTGCGGAGATGTGATAAAACGGCGATGGTGTAAAGGAAGAGCAGGCATTTGTTTTCTTGGACCAAGGACATTTCCAAACATCGGTTTCCTCAAAGTTGTCACATTAAACCAGGACCTGCAGCCTTTCCTAAGTTCTCCATTATTGGCAGTTGAAAAGTCTGGAGTTTTGCGGACAACAGAGGTGATGTGTTTGAAATGTGGATGGAGCCTTTGTCAGACTGAAACAGTTGGACAGTTTGCTTGGACCTTGGAGAAGACAAACAGCTCACTTTGTTGTCCTCGTGACGGTCCCTCTCACAGATGGGAAGTCTGTGTCTTGTTTTTCCCACGTCAGCACCGGCCCAATCCAGAGCATTATTTTTAAAAGACACTTCTAGGTTTTTCTCACTTTCACAGGAAAACAAGGCCGGGGATGTCTCACATAAGCAGCGACACATTAAGGGCAACCTCTATAATTGCAGGGCAGCAAAATGCACCAGTCCCATTTGTTCTCACTTTGGGGTAGGGGGTGCGGGGCGGGCGGGGGGGGGAGCAGAGAGTGTCGGCGCTCCCGGCGTAAGTAACTGCTGCAGTTTGTGCATGTCGGTCCATCGGCAGGCGCGAGCGACCCTCCAGAAAATTAGGTCAACAAGGCCTCGTGCACGAAACCACATAAAATGAGGTCATGGAAAAGGGACGGCTCTCTCCTGGCCTGCAGAGCTTTTTAGCGTGGCACAATATACGCTTTGTTATGACAGTTAACTCCATCTCAACACTAACAGAGTCACTCACCAGCATAAATTGTCGGCGTGAGTTCTCGCTGTGTGTTTGTTTGACTTCGTGGAACCTGCTTAAGTAACTCCTATTTTGGAGTGACGGTTCTTGTTCATCGCGGAGTCAGACTTCAGTACGCGCGGGCCGGACTGGCACTGCATCTTTATATTATTAAAAGAGACCGTTAGATCGTCAAGTCGTTGGTTTCTAAAAACGTTCAGTGCATCATCCACGTATCCAAACTCGTGCAAACAGTGCTGAGTGATCTGCAGTCGTTTCCAAAGACGCACGGACTCTTCCCCAGTCGAGGGAGCGCCACATTTTGTCAAACGGAGGAAATTAACCCACCACTTAATCCCCATGTGATGCATTTCCTGGTATTTCTTGGAGTGCTTTCTGGCAATCCACTTCTGCTGATGAATTTCGAACTTGATGGCCTCCCAGTAATTACAGTACTAATGATCATTTGTACTGCATGGCGGTGGGTGTAATTTGCCCATTCCCACGGCAGCGACTAAGTTTTATTTTTCTCATCTTCAAGGCAGCGATTCAGTAAATGGCTTTTTGCAAGAGAGAATGGCGTTGTGCCGCCACAAAGGAAGCCTGCGTGTGTAGCAGCAGAATTAGAGCATTACAATTTTTGGAGATACGATGAGCATGTCATACTTTGACTGGAATGTATTTCTTTCCTGCCACATCGCAGGAGAGGTGACGGACTTTTCCTGTCGCGGCACCATGTGTTTAACAGTCCAAAGGTGGAGTCATGCTCTAAAGAACAAGCATGGTAGCAAATATAATTCCAAACTGCATCTCCTGGACACTTTGTGTTCACTCCTGACACCGACGGACAAAACAGACACAGGATGCGCGAGGCAGCCATGATGCACACGCTTATTAAACAAACGTGTTCGCTTTATCGATGTTCACATTCAGCTTTAAAGGTCCAGTGTTCAAGATTTAGTTGAAAGGGATCTGTTGGCAGACATTTTATATAAAATAATCCTACTGATGTTTTCACTCGTATGTTTCAACTAAATTGTACGAATTGTGGTTTTCTTTACCCTAGAATGGGCCCTTTGTATTTAAATACTTTATATTTACATCAGGAGCTGGTCCTCACTATGGAGGCAGCCATGTTTTTTTTTTTCCAGTAGTCCAAACGGAAGTCTACCCTAGGTTTTCTCTCATGCTTGGAAGGGGAGGGTGAGGTGAGGGGTATTCATCTGCAACATGCAACTGCACCACTAGATGTCTCTACTTTCTACACACTGCACCTTTAAGTACTGCTGTGCCCACAACAAGAAAGAGCCACTTGCACTGCTGTCGACTCCTTGAGAAGATGTTCGAGTTGTTGTTGTTGTTGTTGTTGTTGAGTCCGACTTGTCCTTTCAGACACCCCTGGTTGATCTATGTTCTGCTGTGTCTTTCTGCCTTCAGTCCTTTTAGCAAGTGCTCCGTCACTTGCCACAGTCCCTGCGTGCTCCATAGCAATGGCAGTTAGTGGACCTTTATGGTTGAGCACTGAATCATGTCATAAAAAGCAGCCACACAGCAGTAAACCCGCTCTCCTCTCATATTTCCCCCTCCCCTCCATCAAAGCTCAGGGCTGCTTCTGCCACATTATTAGCCGGCCAACCTAAGGTGGCCTTGGTGAATTTGCTCCGGCACACTATAGACCTTATCAATGATGTAGTGTGTCAGTATTAACGGTCACACTCCAGATACACCCAGATGCTCAGTGTGTCCTTTTGGTTCTGTGCTTTCAGGTTTTGTCCGAGGGGGGGGGGGGGAAACTAAATTCAGTTTTCGAAAACAGCGACAACATTTTCCTGGCCGTGCTGGAGATGATGTGAATCGTGTGCATGTACGAGTGGTCTCTCCTGGCTTTCATCATCTTGTTAACAAGCACTCTTCTCCCTCATTGGCTCTGCTTAGCCTCACACTCACTGCTCCTGAGAGATTGAAAGACGGCCGTTTGGCTCCTACTCACACAGATTTACATAACCCACTCCCCTAAGATTACCATATACAACTGGATCTGTGTGTGTGTGTGTGTGTGTGTATGTTTATTTCAAATATATCAAAGTAACTCAGTATTTAAAACAAATGTGTGGAGAATGCGACGCCCCTGTGTTTTCTGCATCTTTCTAAACAGGCCGATGTCTAAGCCGGGTGCCTGGCCGTCAGCACATCAAAATCGATGCTCCAGAAAATGTGTGATTTTATTCAAACCCAAGATTTGCATCTGTAATTCCACAACATTGTGAGCGTTTCCCGAAGCTGGGAATGAGAATCTGAGGATAAAGCTGTGGCCTCAGACATCATAGCTCATCACGTTGTCGATGCAGTATCGTGTTGCACGGCCCAGCCATGCTGCAAGTCACTACACTGCCCTCATAGAGTAGTTTACCATATCTCCAACATTATGATTAGCTTTTCTTCATACAATGAACACAAATCAGAAAGCCACCTAGTGTTTCAGACCCTCTTGGACCTTGCAGCTATCTCTCTATCTATCTCACTCTATCGCTCACTTTATCTCTCTCTTTCAATCTCTTGTCCCATCTTCTGTCTTCCAATCTCTCTTCTATCTATGTTCCTATATCTCTACCTATCTATCTACCTACCTCCCTACCATATATCTCTATATACATCTATATATCTCTATCTCTCCCTCTCTCTATCTTTCCATCTATATATATCTTTCTCTCGCTATCTCTCCATCTATCTATCTACCTCCCTACCATATATCTCTATATACATCTATATATCTCCTTCTCTATCTATCGACGTTGGCCGTCAGAAAACTCCGGAGGCGAGAAGCCCTCTACTTCATATGATGTCGTTTTGGAAGTGTGTGGAGCATTTGGATATGTGAGGGCACATTTTGCAGCTTTAAAATGAATTGGCAGATAAACAGAGTTCCTGAAATTGATATCTGGAACCGGAAAGGTCTCAGATTGAGTAAATAAAAAAAACTGATGTCGTGAGATATTACCTTCACATTCAGTTCTGGACCAACTCAATTTCAAGCAGCAGCGGCGGCAGCACTCTCCAGTATATACCATCATTTAAATGACATCTACCTTTCCCTGGTGACATACTCTGCCCCCGTTTCCCCTCCTCTTTGTCGCCTGCAGAAAATATCTCGAGATTCATGATGTCTGTGTGACATCATATTCAAAGACCCGGCCGGCCTGAGGGACAGTAAATATGCCGGAGTGACACTTTCCTGATCACTGTTGCTTTTGCTCCCTGTGAGATCCAATGCCTGCCGCTCACTCAATCACGCTGAGTGATGAGGCTGAGGTAAAGCGGAAGCAGTTCATTACTGTCCCTGGGCTTGATGGGTTGGTTTGGTACTTTGTGATTTCCTCCTCCACTCCCTCATTTTTCATTCCCTCCTGCCGTCGCCCGCCTTCACCGTCGGATGCACGCTCAAGTTGGAGGGAAATGCGGCGAGTGGATCAACGATGGAACCAACAAAAACGGAACGTTGGTCTAAAAATCACCATTTCAATCAGGGGAGACTTCAATTTGAAAAGTGAACTAAGTTATTGTCGTGAACAATAAGAATAAAGGGATGTGATCACGGTTGAAAGGGGGTGAGGAGGCTGTGTGTAGTATAGGAAAGACCTCGCTGGGTCTCATAGGCTGTATATAAAGATGGAGGACGCATCTCTTCTTTCCCCAATCCAGAAATACAGCTAAAATATCCCAGAAATGCCAACAAATTTAATATTTGAATTAGATAAATAATCTTTGTTTCAGCCACTAGTTGTATAATATGTATTCGGGGTGTCTGACGTTGACTCAGGCTGAAAACTGCGTAATGGAGAGTGAATGCCCGAGCACTTAGTCCCTACAGGAACACATTTGCATTCATTCTAATGTATTCTAGTGCTTTATCATGGGCAAACAACAGTGAACAGTTGAGCAGTGCCGACCAACACTAAACACTGCTGTCCACTGGGTGAAACTAGAGCAGGGGCATAACCATTCAGTGACGTTCACCTTCAGGTCACTTGCATGCATTAGCTTCAGGGACCACATGCATTTACTCATTTTCCCTCGCATTATAAGATACACAGCCTCCATTGGTGTTTGGTAAGCCCACCCGTTACTCCGAAGGTCACCTGCCCTCCTAGCACGTGTGGGCAGAACTGTGTTTGGCTCAGAGGGGTGGAGAGGTGCCTTTACATCATAGAATTGTTTCAGTTCTATGCGCTTGAAAAAGTCCTAGAATGGTCAGAATGAATAAGGGGGATTTCCCACCTCCCTTGTTTGGTCCAGACCAACAGACCAAAATTTAGACCAACCAAAAGAGGTAATATGACAGAATTGTCATATTACGCATGCAGTATCTGTTTATTGAGATTACCACGACATGAGCCTTGGTTCGGACCTTGAGCTGGACTTTCAGGTGGGTAAATGCCCCAAACACTGGCAGTACTAGCGAGTAAGCGTGAAGGACATTGTTCAATGGAGGCATACTGAGATGTTAGACCTCATAAGGATTTAGAGAAATGGCTTAAGAACCTTCGGGACTGGTTCTAAAGAGTTTCAACAAAAGCAGCATTTGTAGCTGATTTGTGTGGACGTGACCTTTTCAGAACTGAAATCATAATGTGTGTTGACAGAAACAAAAGAAGATCTCAACAATACCTCACAATCGAGCATTTAAGTCTCACAGTGTTAAAGCTTTTGTCAGCAAACATTAATACAAGAGCCAATAATGCCCCATTGGAAAAAGAGCCTGGACAAAGTCTGTTTTATCATTTCAGAGCGTACAATTAAAATGCCGTCTAAAAGATATAAAGCTCTCGTCTTTGAAGCCGAGGCTCATCCTGTTTGGGGGCAAAAGTTTCTCTGAAAATAAGGGGTTTCCATTTCAGGCCCCCGCTCGGCTGCACGCACAAAGCGAGTCACTGTTATCTGCGTCTTGTTCGAGAGCCTTCATCGACTTAAATCACCTCGGCCCAGATACCTCTGAGCGTAGATAAAAAAACGTTGCTTCCCTCGTGGAGGAGTAATGATAGAGATACACAGTGGTGTGTTGTCTTCTCCAGCCGGAAAGTGAGATAGCTTCTTTTTTTTTTTTACGTCGTCCTGTGCCTTCGCATCCCATCAGTAGATCTATAATGAAGGGGATTGAATCAGTTTTCCGTAATGACCTGTTCAATACCAGCTCTGCCTCATTCTTAACGCTGGTAATGAGTATGAGTAAAGCATTTAGCTCCATTTTCACTCTGCTACATGTTCAGTTTGATGATCCATCGCGCCGCTGTAATGCAGAGTCTATACACTGTTGGTCTGTAAAGTGCAAAGCAGGGAAATGGATTTTCATACGTGGAGGCATCCCGTGTATGTTTTTCCTGCAGCATCCTAAGGGAGCAGTCGCGCTGACATTAGTAAACTGATGTCATAAGCAATTCATCGCCGTGTTCAGATATCGACTCGGCTCTTATCTGCATTGACACCTTGCGTTGTCACGGCTACCGTCAACCGCGAGTTTCAGAGAAGTGTTTGTACCAGCAGAAAACAGGCTGACGGCCTCATTCATCACCAGGACGCTGACTGTGTGATCGGTGTCTGAGGGTGTTGTCTGTCAGAAGGTGACACGTGGAACTGAGACATGCATGTGTAAAAAAAACAAGTGCTAAATACATAAGTAGACGTCAACTTTGATGTGTGTGTCATACATTTACGGAGCTCTGTGTTTACACT
Organism: Hippoglossus stenolepis; assembly: GCF_022539355.2. Taxonomy (NCBI): domain Eukaryota; kingdom Metazoa; phylum Chordata; class Actinopteri; order Pleuronectiformes; family Pleuronectidae; genus Hippoglossus; species Hippoglossus stenolepis. The sequence goes on along the minus strand of NC_061505.1, from coordinate 8,536,086 downwards.
GTGACGTCTCAAACCTGGGATTTCATCACGCCAGCGTCATCTGCCACTCCTGAGAGTCGTGGTCTGAGCTGTAGATTGGCAGCGGCAACTCCACATTTGTTGATTTGAATTTAATGCTCCCTTCTTTGTTTTGGATGTTGCATCAATATTTAATCGCATGCAACATTACAGTTGAGCTTATTATTTATATATGCATTAGTGTGCTTATATTTAAATGAAACTATTAGTGGAGAGAAAGACATTTAATTGTACTGCTGTTAAATTAACTCTAATTAATAGATTTTTCTGCCAAAAAAGGCAAATATCTGCTGGTTCCTCATGTTTTTTTTGTGTGTGGTAATCAAGACACTTTTTTTTAGATCTGTCTCTAATTTATTTATTTCATACATGTTTTCATGATTAGTTTTACTTTTTTCACAACAGACAAAATCGTCACAAGAGGAATATCAAGTTGATCTGGAATAGTTGAGAAAGAAAATAACGCTTAAAGAAAATTAGGAAAAATTCTAATCACATGAAACACAAGGAAATAAAACGTAATACATCTACGTCAATATGCCCACATGTAGTTTCGATTTGCATCAAATATTTAGATGATTTTAATTGTTTAGACAAAAAGTGTGGATTCTGCAATAATGCGTGACCATGTTAACTCTGTCAGCTGTTCAGTGGGTCCTGTTCATCGGGGGGGGGGACGATTATCTCTCACTGCTTATTGATTATTTGCTGGTGATCATATTGTGTGAAGCGCAGACGGGATCCAATAAGACCCCCCTCAGCTTTGATGCGACTGCAGCCCTCCACATGGAGTCTTTATCTGCCGAGGAGGATGCTGCCTGAAACCTGTGTGTAAAGTTGTTTTCTTTCTTCCAAATATAATTAACAAATGGTCTAACCTTTTTCCTAATGACAGCATCTGGGCGCTTTATAAAGGTTGCTCCAGCGGCTGTTTGGCTCGATGGCTTTTGTCTGTCTCTTTTTTCTTTGCTCCTACAATCCAGACTCGAACTGACTTTACTGGCTTAAACCTGACAGAAGGTTTGAATTTATAAAGATAAACCAGAAACCGCCAAGGCCCAACAGTCCCCTCATGAGACCACATTGAAATTCACAAGATTTTAATTTGGATCTGCACCAAACTAGAAGGTCAGTACCCTCAAAATCAAGATTCATGAATTATTCTTTGCGAAAGTGAGGAAAAGAATTGAAAATCTCAGTGTGGAGTTAAAAAAGAAAATAAATCATGGGTTCAAATTAAATGGTCCTTCTTTGGGTCATGCCTCCACATAAATTCATGAGAATCGGTTGAGTATTTTTTCTGCTAATATTTATGTACAGGGGAAATTTGGTGCAGATCCGGATAATGATCTGGATTTTGTGTATCAAAATAAATATTCTGAGGGCGTTGATATTTATTTATTTGCTCTACGGTATCAAATATTCCTTTTAATTATATCGGAGAATTAAAGCTGTGTTTAATGAGGTCTCACAATGTTGATACAGTCACTATAATACAGTAATTTAAGGTCAAGTGCTGAAAACTGTGTTCGCAGCATTTGATCCAGGCCATCATTGCTGAAGCAGATCCTGAAAATCCTTTTTAATATCTTTAGTTATTTGTGTATTATTTCTGTTCCGACCCTCTGCTGTCATTGTGCGCGTTTGGCAGCGACGCATCACATTACCACCTTCTTTTCTGAGGCTCATAAAATTGTGTATTCAGTCAGCAGCTCCTGGGCAGAGCGCCCAGACCTAACTGTTCAATGTGAAATTAAATGCAGCACACTGAATCTACAGTATATCTACGGCTCCCAGTCCGTGCTCCTCTCACTTGCTGCAGTGGAAATGTTAATGCAGGAGGTCTGCGAGGATTTCTCTGTACACAAACCAGTAAACACAACTGATGGCGCAGTCAGAGCCTCCTACCAGCAGCTTTCTGTGTGCTCAGCAGAGTGTTGCAGTGGGATGACTCATGTTGATGAGCTTTTTTGTTTTATTGTGTTTTTTTATTAAGTAAACGGTGTGGTGCTTGATTGTTTAACAAAAGCTTAATTGCACTTTTCCCCTTTGTGGTTTGCTCGGGAATGCTGAATTAACTGATGGAGCAAATGTGGGAATTGGTCTGGGGACGTCATGGTTTCTTTTTAATCTTTTTTTAATTATCTTTTTGTTGAAATCTATTCGGTCTGAATAATTGGTTCTGATAGAGAAAATAATTGTCTATAATCTATAATTAAAAGAATCATGAGTTGCTTTCTCATTAAGTGTAGTACTGCATGTTCAGGTTAGTCTAGTAACCCCACGTATTGAGTGAAAACACTTTAAAGTTGTATCTTCTGCACTTAAACTGGTTAATACGCAGTACTGTAGCATATACTGGTCGGGAGGCAGCAGTCTGCACAGTATTAAGCAGGTTGTGGATCAGCCACATCACTGTTTCTTGGTCAGAGCCGTTATGAAACTCAATCTTTTAGCTGTAAGTTAATTGTCTTAAAGTTATTTCTTGTTGCTCCTTGGTAAAGTTGTAGAGATGATTTAAGACATTGTTACTTTCACGTGCATTCCTTCAGAGGTCGTCATTCTTCCCTGATGGCATGTCGGCGTTTGCTCCATTTACCAGGACTCGGCTCAGGTGGCCGCCGGTGCTGAGCACTGCAGATATGGCTAATCTCTGTGCACGCTGCTGTTCGGTGACATGTTCAGGTACTGGGAAGACGTTCCGCTCGCAGCTCGTCAAACGGCGCTCTGCAGATACCAAACCTGTAGGGTCTGAAGAGGTCCGCGCTGTTGTTGCTCTGCCGTTAATGAGGTTTGTTGTTTTTTTTATGCATCAGTTGAAACAACAGTTTAATCGTCTCCATTCATCCTTCATGTCTGTTTCTCCCAGGATGCAAATAGCAGAGGTGTAAATTTACGACAACTTATTTGTAATAATTAGAAAGTAGAATCAGTGTCTGCAATATAAACCACTTAATAATTCACGACTCAGCAATAACCTACACTAATTATTTTCAAAATATGATAATTTCACATTCACTCAGTACCAGCACAAGCTATTAGCACGTCCTGTCTTCTCTGCACATAACAGTTAGGAAAAATCCCCCAAAAGTTTTTAACAATTTATCCTTTGGTATTTACTGTAGCAGAGCCCGAACAATCTTTCAGCTGAAATGAGTCTCTCATAGTTTTATCGGTATCTGCCATTATCTCTGCCGATATTCGCTGATATAAAACATTTAAGAGCATATACCTTAGCCAATGTCAAAGAAGTGTTTCCCTTTAACTATCTGTGGCGGCCCAGCATTTTCTAATTGGTCCTGAGGGATTTAATTTAAATTGAATTGAAGTCTGTGGGAAAGAGAAATTCCTGGATGTTCCCATGTATTCGCAACCGCTCATTTGCATATTTAAAAACGTATATTAGCCAATGTAGGGATATCAGAATTTTTTGGCAGGGGGAACTGCATCAGCCCCCAAAACACTATATTGCTCAGATTGTGCATGGCCACAACACCAAGCACCCTAATCCACCGCAACAACTTTCAGGCCCTTTTTCTGGATTTCGTCAGCAGCCTGTCATGTGTAATGCCGTTCGACAGTTGTCAGACGCAGCGAAGTACACTTGACTGCAGATGGGCACTTTATGGATTGTGGCTCAGCTCTTGATGTTCAGTTTAGTGGCCACTTAACCCCAAAGCTCCAGCTTTCGGGCCTGCTTGCCTGATGGAGACGTGTCATGGACTTGAAATATCCTGAGAGGGCTTTTTTACATTTGTCTCCTCAGATGTGCTTTGTGTGACAGCAGATCCAGCCGACACTTTCTATCCTGCAGCCTGTGTGGATACGGGCAGACATTTTACGGCTGTTTGTCTTGCGTAAATCGCAAGAGATGTCTTTGGTTGTAAATTGTCCCCCACAATATTTGATTTCAAGCTCCTCTCTGCTTCTTTCCGGTCGACCAAGCTGCTTTAACGCAGTAGGGGGGGGGGGAGAAACAGCTCTAGGTGGAAATGGTGGCTCTCAGCCTCAGGCACCTGCAGTCACTGTTTTCTAGATGGATCAATATACCTGTCAACCTCTCCGTGACTGGAGCCTTTTTCATGTTATGCCTGTCATTGCCGCGGGGTGCTACACAAAAAGCTCATGTTCTATCAAAATCTGGAAAAGGCTTTGGGAATATATACATACTCAAGGTGACGGGGCAGGGGGGGGAAATGCTGAAGGGGCAAAAAGATTTGGGGGAGAAATACATCTAGGACTCGATGTTTAATTTGCTTTCTGTCGTTTTTCTGCTTGTAAATTGAAAAAAAAAATCCAAAGCACCTGAAGCTCCCACTCCCTCTCTACTTGTTCCCTTTCAACTGAACCCAGCTTTTACAGGAGGCTAAGTCCACGGTGTTAATATTATATGGCGCACAAGTTTGATTTTAGCTGACAGCAGCAGCGGAGGTGAAACCAGTTCACACTTCATCCAGTAAACCCGTCTGTTTGACTCAAGGGTCCTTAACAACGGAGCGTCTCGCCAGATCATCGTGCGTCAAGGCTACGAGTACTAAGACGACACTTTAGCTCATCGGCCACATCTGTCTCTAATGTAGAAGAGATGCTTTTTAGTTATTTTATATGAATAAACATTTTTTTCCCGCAGTTTTGAGTAAATTAGTGCAGTGCCTGTTCTTAACCTGCCTGTTTGGAATGTGTGTTTGATTATTCCTTGTCATTAGTGAGTCCTCCTCCGACAGTTCTACAATATCCTGTCACTTTTTTATTGTTTGTGTGCTGGACGTTTCATGCAGATGCTTTTTATAAACAGTCTATGATGCAAAGTGAAGTTAAAACAGTTTATGTTCATCCTACCTGGTTTACTCCCTGTAAAATGTTTAGTACGAGTTTACGGAGCTTGACATGACAGACATGTTTTGTCTTATACCCTGATTTGACCTCAGGCTCCATACTGCTCGTTGCCTTGACCATACTCATCAAGGTAAGCAGGACTCGTGTCGGGGAGTTTTTCCTGACTCTATATGGACTTGGAATGTGGCGATTTTGTTTCCGCACATCACACTTCCCGCTCACCAGTGGTCGGGGAAAGGCCTGAGTTACTTGTAGGAAAAAAAAAAAAAAATGCAACCCTTAGTTCAAGTGCAGTGTTTACCAGCAACGCCGTGAACCCGGTGGTGTTTCGGTCAGTGTCCGTTTGCCACTCGCTCAAGTGAGCAGCAGGCCATCTGTTCACCTCAGAGCTAGTGAGGTGACAAACCTCATTTAGCTCAAGATGACGCTGCCCCCAGGAGCCCCCATGGAAGTCGCAGGGACTTGAGGGGTGCGTTTGTTTATCGGAAACATGAGCAGAAATGGAAACGAGGGCCTAGGTGACAGGCGATGGAGTTGCACAGATGTTAAGTGTTCTCACGGGGGGGGGGGTCAGGGAGTGGGTGGTACCGGACTAAATGTAAGTGTGAATGCATGTGCGCACAGACTCGAGTGCACACTTGGGGATTGCATGTGTATCCGGATACAGTCTGTAGAGCTTTCTGTGGCAACAACTGGAGCTGCCATGTCCTCTAAAGAAAGACTTGAACATGTGATCATGGGTAAAGACGCTTCACAACAAAATAACTTATCTTAACATTTTACTTTTATAAAACTGTATGATAAGTGGTATTGGGGCTAACAAGCTGGAATCTGCAGGAAATACATATCAGCTTCATACATTGTTATTGGAGATTCCAATTTTCCATCGTAGCTTCGCCCTTCTTAAGCTTTAATTTCTTAGTATTTTACAGATTTATTTTTTTATAAATGAGTAATCCGGATACAGATTTCTCATCCAACTTGTGGCACGAACTAGCACCAGGCCGTTATTGGGGAGTAAAAATATATTTGCTATAAGATGTCATAATAAAACCTTATAAATAAGAAATGTAAATGAGGCTTGATATTATACAGTTCACTAATTAACCCTATTATACATAATTACAAAAACAACTAATATACGTACATAAAACTTGAATTGAATTAAGTCAATGTGAAATGTAGATAAAACGCACATCTTTTCTGCATCATTTGTTCTGTAAAAGAAAAATCATATTGGCAAACATAATTGCTGCTATTGATATCTGTGATAGTGATAGTCATCATTTTAGCCAACAAAATCCACTGTCTCTGGCTAAAACCAATATGTATGAAAAAACTTAATAACCACAAGTTGACTTCTCAGTTATTCATTGCAAACTACATGGTACCAGGGAGGTCAGGGTTTTTATATTGGTTTATTAAAAAGCATCTCTTCCAATCTTGTTCTTTTAAATACGTGTGTCTGGTCCACTTCCAGTATCATGTCGCAATGACACCGCTGAGCCCCACAGGTACCTTTTTTAAATTATTCACCTAATTGAGACACTGCACTAGTTCTCTGCTCTGACCCACTAAGAAGTTTCTCACAGCGCGTCAAGTCCTTGAAGTCTTTATTTTACCTGAAGCCAAGTTTATTTCTTATTCCCGCCTGTTGAACAATCCCCTCGCTGCTCTTTCCCATCAAGAGAGAGTGTGTGTGCGTGCGTGTGTGTGCGTATAACACACTGACAAGAACTCCAAGGTCAGAGTCTGCAGTTACTCCACACGGAGCAGGATTCACCGAAATAGACCTGCCTCTCCGCGGAGTGACCTGTAGAATCTCAGCCCGGCTTTCAGAGCCGATTTATACAAGTCCAATCTCATTTCATACTTTGCACCTGTCGGCCTGATGGCTGTGTATTAATGAGAAGGTAAAAAAAAGAAACCCTAACAGTGTTTCCCCAGCAAATTCACCGCAGCACTACGAATGGCAGCGGCCAAAGGTTTGAGTTAATGACGGGTTTTTCAGACGGGGCGACTTGGCATTGATAGATGAGTGCAATCGAGGCGCGGTGCCGGCTAATTAGCGGCGAAGATGATGCACTTGGCTCGTCCTCGTGTCATCGCAGATACCGGGCGAAGCCTGTCAGTCATTATTAACGCCGACCTTGACGATTTCGACGGAGGAAATCTCACCCACTCCGTCGCTTTTTTCTCTCTCCGCCTCCCTTCTCTTTTTCAAAAAATTGTTACAGCACATTTGTCACGCCCTCATCTGTGTCTCGCGACCCCAAAGTGGAGCGTTACCACAGGTCGTTAACGTCCCTCATTGTTATAACATTCAATTACACATGAGCCATAATGTACTGTCACTTCTGATTCATTGAGGTGGGCACTTTCCCCTTAATTCCCTTTTGTTTCTCCTCCTCCTCCTCCTCGTGTGTGTGTGTGTGTGTGTTTTCTATCTCTCTTCTCCTCCTCTTCCTCCTCCTCTCAGGCCAATCAGGCCACACCTCCATGGCAACCGTCAGCGAGGGTAAAACATCCACAGATGGTGCTGAGTAGAGCGAGCAGCAGGCGCACTACGAGATCAAGTGTGGGAGTGTGTGTGTGTTTGTTTGTGTGTCTCAGGGAGAGAGGGGGGGAGAGGCTCGCTGGATCACCACTGTATTGTGAAGCGAGTAGTGTGTGTGATCTGAAGTAACGCGGAGGGAGGAAGAGGGGAGGTGTTTGCTCAGAGGAGTGACAGGGAAAAGTCCAGAGGAGTAGGAGCGAGTGTTGGGAGGAAGGTTAAAGGGACTGAGAGAAGCCCCTTCTCCACCTTTCCCCCAGAGAGCAGGAGGTGAACGGCCGGTAAGCAAACATTAATGTCACACGTCCCCAGCGTTGATCAGACAGAGCTTGTCCTGGACCCACGGATACACACTCAGCCGCACAACGCGCTTTCCACTCACTCATGCTCATCACTCCCGCCAGACGCGAGGGCCACGCTGTCACAGCCAGAGGAGCGGAGGAGAGAGCAAGAGGACACTAGCACCGGCAGGGTTTTTTCTTTTTCTTCCCTTTTTGAAATAAAAGGCATCACTGGATTTCTTTTTCGTTTTTTTCTTTCAAAACCCTGAAATCAGAGTCCTGACCTTTTCCAAGCACCCCCCCTCCCCCCCTCTGCCCAAGGAGCAAAGATGAGCTGCAGGAGAAGGTGCAAGCGAGAGATCTTCAAGTTCGCACAGTACCTGTTCAGGTTCATCACGGGCACGCTCAACACCGGTAAGACTCCCGGTCGGACTTTGAGATGCAGATTTCACTTTCCCACGTGCGCTTGATTCTCTGAGATGTTTGTTTCATCCTCTCGGGAGTTCAGCGACAAAGTTCTCCACTTTGCTCATGTCTGGATAAAATGTGCTCCATCATCATCCTCAGCAGTTTTTAGGTTCTGTGTACAGTGACGCCTGCAGACCTTGCTTGAGAATTGTGTAGTTCTCCAATATGGTTTTGAATTTATTACCAATTATTTGGTGTGCATGCATGTGTTTGGATGAAATGAAACGGGGACAGGCTTTGACTGGAAGAAATCATGACCGAACAGCTTCCTCTGCATTGGCTGTAAAAAGCAAAATGTTTTGTGTCTGTCAGCTTTGTCCTGGGGTTTGTTATGATTCACCACAGAATTTAATCTAAGTATATTGTGTCATTTAATGTAAAAAAGATTGTTTTTTGGTATCTTTTCCTCACTCCAGTCGAGGGTAAGGGGAGACAATGTCCCAACTTGTTGAGTCCTATGCGGGAAACGGTGATTTGTGAATATGAGCTGTACAAGTAATGTATGATTGATGATTGATTATTTGTATTAGACCTTAAAAAACACAACAGTCTGAAATGAAAAGCAGTGCAGGGACAAAACACCTTGTGTGAACCGTATATACAAATCAGACATTGCTGCCTGTATATATTTTATGTTTTACTCTTTGCCATTTTATGTCAATTTGTCATTTATACTATATGAAGATCAATTATTGGTTAATCTACATAAGCTGTAGATCTTGTCTCTGTTACGGTTGCATTACTGCACTATGTGATGTCATTTTCTGACTCCATGGTGACATCATGACATCATTCCTACCATATGATCAGCTATTATTTTTCTATCTATATATATATATATATTTCGGTTTATGCCAAAGGTCGTGCCTGTAGTCCAATAGGATGCAGAGATATAAAAAAAAAATGCATTTGAGTTATGCATGATATCATTTTCTGACATCTCATCACTTTAACACATGACATCATGTGATTAGGAATATCTTTCTGATCAATAGAAGCTTCAGCTCGTCTCTCTCGCTCTATTTGTTGCAGAGATATGGTGGAAGAATGTGTGATACCCTCCCAAGTAATATTCCCACCAAGTTTGTTGAAAATCCATCCTGGCGTTTTTTGGGTTATTTTGTACACAGACACACACACACACACGGACGGGGGGTGAAAACAATATCTTGCTTCCAGCTCTGCCGCCGCACAGGGTAATGATGTGGAGCTGTTTGCAGATGCAAAATCTTCCTGAACAGCCCCCCCCCAATAAAAAAGAGAATAAGTGAAGGTTGTTGCGCACAGTGAACGCACACACTGCAATACAACCTGTATCATGCTGCAAGTGGATAATGGATTTAGTTTTCCCTTTTGTTCAGTGTGCACGCACCGAGAGCTTAATAAGGCAGATAGTAAATCAAAGGGTTTAACGAGATTAATGGTGGATTACAGTGGATTACCGACAGATTACGCCATGAAGGGCTCACTGAGGGATAAAGGTTATGAGCTGCGGCTGATCGCTGGCAAACATCGCTGGTGTGCATCAAACTGCAGATGAGCCTTATTTACTTATGCCATGCGGACCCGTGTTGTGATGGTTTATTCTCGGTCCCGCGTGGCTTGTTTATGCTGGTGAGCTGCAGCGATGATGTGACTACACTGGCAGCGCACCTCGACGCCCCCTGCCTCCAGCGGCTCCCGTCTCCTTCCTGCCTCGGCCGAGCTTCGCTTCGTCGAGAAGGTTGTTGATTATCACGCCGTGTGGGTGAGATGGTGTCGGGCGCCAGAGAGGTGCGACACGAACACGCTAATGAATTCCAGCGTACTTCTGCACATGCGAGACGTACATCATTTTCTTCACTCCTTCTCGCGTATTGTGAGGAAGGATCAGTTGAAGGGAAGGCATCGTCTCTGGGAAGCAATGGCCTACTTCTCCACATTCTCCTTGACCTTAGACCCCGAGAGAACGAGTGGGGAGGATGGGAGACGGCTATAGAAGTCGCTGCCCTTTTTAAAAGCTACATAGATTCAGCTCCCCCGATCATACTTACAAATACATGCTCTCGGGAGATACCAAGCTTGGAGAAATCCATCTACTGTATGTGCCAGAGGAAGAATACCCTTTTGTTTCCATAGCGACGGATGGGTCGTTTAGGTCACGTTGCAGTTCCCACATGGTGGTAACACGATCAGTGTATATTCAGGAGAGATTTAGACCTTTAGTGGCCTCAAAGGGATGATTGAATAAAATATAAATGTGGTATTGCTTTATGCCTCCTTATTGCCTTCGGGTTTTTGTTGTGCAAAATTCGGATCTTTAATGTCCGTGTCAGTCATTTATTATTGATCATGTTAAACACAAGGCTGGACATATTTCCCTTTGGACTCGGGTCAATTACTGTGCATGTGCTGAGGTGGATAAACAGAGTCTTTGTTATTGACCACATTGTCAGAAGAATATTAGGTTGTCGCCTGAACCTTGGAAACTAGACTAATGAAGTATAGAGATAAACAGGGTTGCTGCACCAGTATGTTTAATATATATATATATATGTGATAAAAGGTGGCTTTTATGTTTTCAGGTTGTCCCTCCATCCCATTCTTGTGAACGCGGTACCTCAAGAAGGCAATTCTTTCAAATTTGCCACACACGTTCACTTGGACTCAAAGATTAAAGGGAAACTGAAATACATTTTCCCACCTTGTAGTTGTATGACTCTGTCAACAAGCCAAGCTGCTGTTTAAATTCCCATGTGTCCAGACCAATGTGTACCTGTGATGTAATATATGTAGACTTACTACTATAAACATGTATCAGGTGTATTAGCAGGACATGATGTCACAGTGAAGTTGACTTTTGTTCCCTTTTTGAATATAAAATATCAAGTATTGTATCAATTGGTCTTCAGGTTCACAGGAAGTATTATGACATGAGTCCACAGAGACTTTGACCTTTGACCACCGAAAATCAGTTCATTGCCTCGAAATGCATGTATGAGCCAAATTTGAAGAAATTGCTTCAATCCGTTCCTTAGATATCACATTCACGGTAATGGGACAGACGGATGGACAACCCGAAAACATAACGTCACCGGCCTCGGCACAGAGGCATAATTATAAAACCCATTACCAGTCATTCATTTGACAATTTCCACTTGAGTGGATCCATTTCTCCATAAACACAGCGTATGAACTTATCTTACACAGCCTGTGCCGCAGATTAATATAAATTGAGTTTGACCAGAGTGGAGCTGGCTCGGCCTTATTTGGGTTACTGGGGGGTGGGGGAGAGTGATGGATGGAGTCAGTTAGCAGACCAATGCGATTTTAATTGAGATGTTCATTGTCCACGAACAGCCTCGCGCTCATTGCTTCATTGATCACTTAGTCCCCAAGACCAGCACACACGCAGAGCGTAGGTCGAGGGTTGTGTGTGTGTGTGTGTGTGTGTGTGTGTGTGTGTGTGTGTGTGTGTGTGTGTGTGTGTGTGTGTGTGTGTGTGTGTGTGTGTGTGTGTGTGTGTGTGTGTGTGTGTGTGTGTGTGTGTGTGTGTGTGTGTGTGTGTGTGTGTGTGATGTCACAGCAGGCCTGGGCAGATATGACGTGATGTACTGTGATGTCATGGGTGATTTTTGTCCACATGCTTATTCTCTATATAGATCTATGAACAAGCTGTGCTGCATGTTAAAGGGCCAATTTAGCGTCGTTATCATCGTAAGAGTTGATCTGGTGTTTTTTCGGTGAGCCAGGGCCGTTGCTTATTGATCAAAACAGATTTACTGCCCTTGCACGTCTGTCTCAGACACACATGTGAAACCATCATTCCTATTCATGCTAACACTGCTGTGTGCACAGCAGGCCTTGGAATTGATCTTATAGGGTAAACGGGAGGGGACACAAATCACTGATGCACAGGCTCCAAGGTTGAAACAGCAATTTCAGCACATTTTGAAAACATGGAAAAGCAGAGATGTATTTGTTGTTTGCGCCCGTAGTTGCAAATATAGATTGACGACTCGACATGGGCCCTAAAAAGTGAAGCCACAGCGCCTGGATCACCAACTGGTGGGTGGCTTGCATCCCGCCTCCTCCATGTTAATGGATAGGACTTGGACCAAACTAAAAGATGTTTGACAAGACCTCGCTACCGTGGCTCCTTCCCTCGATTGCTACTGCGCAGACTACGGCATATTTTGGCTTGGTTTCTGGATAGTGGGAGGAAGTAGAGACGCGTCGTCCAGCTTTATATACCATCTATGGTCACACCGGGGGGGGGGTGGGGGATCTTCACCTCCTCCGCTTCCAGTCCACCAAAGTATCCATTAGGGGTCATTGAGTCATCCTGAACCTCTATGATTTAGCCGCTTCCTTACAAAAGACACATTTTTCAGTGCCCATTCATTATCCAGTGAACACCCTTACTTTGTGCAGTTGGATTGGCTTTAAACGTGTCTTTTTCAACCTCTGTTTAGTTGAATTGCACTGCAGCGCGCTCTCAAATCTGCCGTTCGCTCTGAAACCCTCTTTTTGGAATCTCTCCTCCACATCGTCACAGCCGGTTTCCTCCCCGAGTGTTTGGCTGTCAGGCTTTTCAACTTGGGTAATGCATCATCCATTTTTTTTTTTTTTTTTAAAACCACATGGGGACAGGCTCACATGCTGGTAACTGATTCCGAGCATATCGTTTGACATCACGACTCAGCCTCTCCTCTCGACTTTTTCTTGCGAGACCGGTAAAAGTCCTGCTTTGATGAGGCAATCAATATTTCAGGCAGCGTTCATTGATTTCGAGTGTTTAGATTCGACTTTTCAATGCAGTTATTTTGAGTCCAGAGAGGATGAATGTTTCCCTGTGTTCTTTATAATGGATCAACGCTGAATGATTGCAACGTCGCCCAGCTCGAGCGTGTGAGGCTGCAGGAAATGCCGACTAAGCATTTTCCCCCTCTCCCCCCCCCCAAGTCCTTTTTATTGCTAAATCAGCTAAATGGGATTTCGTCGTGTTTCGGTACTTGAATAATTCCAGTTCACTGGTGCCTGTTTGTTTGGGAGACGCGATGCACTCTGCGACTTTTCAGAATGTACTTACTGAGCACACGTGCGTGGGCCTGACCGCTGACACGAGGGCCCCGTCTTTGTTTCCCTGTCTTTGGTGTCCTGATGGCAATCGGCAGGTCATGTTCCACCCGTCCCCAGAGGACAGCACGTTCAAAGCCCATAATCCCTGACCAAACACTGAATATTTGATACCTGCAGGCAGTTTCAATTGGCATCATGTCCGTGCGACGGTGTCCCAAGTCTGAAACGGCAATAGATCGGCGGTGGTTTAGATAAGACGATGCAGTTGTGACGTAGAAATTTTATTTTCTATAAAGTTTATGGACCAAGAGAACATCCAATGTTTGTTCTGCAGCTGCTTTAGTGCTGTTTCTTTTTTTCTCTAAGATTTCAATGAAATAGTGAATCTATCTGCAGCCGAACGTTTCTCCCGCATCAGGTTTGGACAGGTGCAACAGTAACAGCTGGTCCGTCCGTGTTGCGTCATGTTTCCTTTTCACACCCAGTGAACTAACATGGAGTCTGTTTGATTCCCCTGACAAGCATCTGTGTGGATCACAGTCTGAAGTTTGATGCTTGTGTTCATGCTGTGCGAGAGGTTTTGTTACTTGTTGTATAATGCTCCCATATTTCCTGAATGCCCATCTGGCGAGTAAGATTTGTAGAGAAATCTATGAAAAATCTAAATTACTGGCATTGGAGATGTTGATTTTTCCCTTCCTGATACCAATTCCGATACCTGGACTTTGTGTATCGACTGATACAGAGTACCAATCTGATACAAGAGCATTTAAATTTAAAAAAAAATATATATATAATGTATTTTAACAGCTGTATGCTACTGATTCTTTATGGGAGTGATGGTGTATGGCTTGGCTCAGGTGAAACCCTTTACAGTACAGAGACTGAATATATACTGGCCGATGCCCGACCCGGCATATTCAGCATTTTCATTATTTTGGGCGAAAACACGGAGGCTGGTACAATTAAACTACCATCATCCCGTGGGAGAAATCAGAAAAGACTGATATTTGAGAGAAAATGAAGGAGCATGCACATTGTGTTGTTGACGTGTTGACGCAGCCAAACTTGGAGCAACAGAACAGGACGCCGCATCGATCCAGCAAGTATCAGTAACAGCTCTCGTTTAACCTTGCAATGTGACTTTTGACCATGACCCCTCTCCCAAGGATCACTGCACGTGACGCTCGGCGGTGATGTCTGTGTGCGCATCAGGTTTCCCGGCAGGCTTAGTTTAACGTCTCTTTGTTTCACAGTGTCCCAGCTTTCTTCTGGTTTCTGGTTTCTGCCTTCCAACACCAGAGCAGCACAGATTCCTCCGCAGTGCTCGGCGTCCTCCATTAGCTAAACCACAGCCTTGTCCCGCCAGGTCGTCCTCTGCCTGCCTGAAAACGAGTGACGGCCTGTCGATGCCTTTTTTTAAGTGCTGCTGGACAATGTGGCCCAGTGTTATTTAAAAGAGGAGAAAAGCGAGAGTGTGCTTACTGCAGTGGAAAATAAATGTCACCATCTACTTCAGCCTGTAACTCTTTGTAAAACCCCATTGTGGAAATGTTCTTCGACCTTTCTGTTGTTGAGGTCAGGAATCGGCTTGGCTGGTCGCACATGGAAGAGCTACAAGGTTAAACCGTCACCGCGTCTGCAGTGCTGCGGTCGCAGAGAGATCCCTCTGTGCGTCACCGCCCCTGCAATCGGATTCCTTGTCATTAATTACCCGATGTAAGGTGAATCATTAAGCGATGATGAACTTGTTATCGAAAGGTCACCCTCTTAGTTGAAGTGTGATTAAAGCTTTGTGTGTCAAGGGACTGTACAGTACTCTCACGAATCCGCACACCAACAAGACCCATTTACTGAGAGGATTGTTGGTTTTTTTGTTTCGTGTGCATTTTCCATCAAAAGGATGATTTGGCAGAGACGATACAAACCCAATTAAAACGACTCTCAGCCTATTTCGTATTGTGCATCAATCAAGTCTGGAACGATTAAAGACGTGAATTAATATCAGAGCAGCAAAAGCATATTTAGACTTTAGTCAACATTAAAACTGGCACAGTAACACTGTGGGGGTTTATAGAGTGGTGTGTTGTGTGTGTTGTGAGGCATTAATCCAGAAAGTCCACTTTGTGTTGCTGATCCATAGATTACAAGTTTAATGCCAAGGCACTGCACCGTGGTTGCTAGATATCTAAAATGGGATGTTACACATTTAATGTTTATTTTACCTTACTTCTAATCAAACTGATCATTTTGCAAAGATATCTGCAAGGAATGTGTCTTGCAATTCTTTGTTTGACCACCACAGCATCTTTCCTAGTCGACACTGAGTTTGGGGCTCTAGACAAGTCAATCTCCCTAAACTCTGTATCCTACATTTCCCACGATGCAGTTCTGTAGCATCTTTCATTCGACTGTCCGTGTCTGATAAATGGGCACATCTTTTAAACTTCACTTAAACTCTTTGTTGTCTCCACAAACCAAAGTCAAAATACCCCCGACGACGTCATCAGGGTTTAATAAAGAGAGTAACTAATCGATATGATGATGAAACTGACCTATGTGTGAAGTTGGTGGATTGCCACCGTAATCAATCTGAGAATTGGGTGGAGATGAAAGAAAACGAGTAAACTTGCATGCAAATAATACAATTAATTGCCAACAACATTCACACTGACATATTAGCAAAAGTTGCAGCTTTGTGCTTGTATTGATCGGTGCTACGTCCACCACGTCCACAAAATCCCTCCTGGTGGCCTGGATTGCATTTCCCTCCCCATTTTTCTGTGTGTGCGTTCGGCCTGTGGTCTTTCCTGCACACGGTCCATTCAAATTCACCCTCGCGAGCCCATGTAATCAGTTTTCCCATCTACACTAATGTTTGTCCACCGGAGTCCTTGTGAGTGGAAAGAACAGCCGGGTTATTTTTAGTTGGGTTGGTCGAGCTGCTGTGTCTCACCGCGCTCACTGAATCCAGCAGGAGAGTAAGTGTGTTGGTATAAGTGAAGAAAAAGGCCCCCAAAAAAGAAACGATAGAGCTACAGAAACCATTGATAAGACTTGAAAAGCTCTATTTAAGTAGAGTCAATTTACCCTTTACCACTGGTTCAACACCGAAGAACTGCTAAAACGAGGTTGTGGCCGTTCAAGACGACAGAATATTCGCAGGAGCGTTAATTTGTTTTCATTGCCCATTGTTGTTATCACCTCGGAGAATTGTTCTATTACCCCGGCACTTTTTTTTTTTTATCTTCTCCCTCAAGTGATCATTGCTATTGTTAACTTAAATTAAAAAGTTTCCCTTCCCGTCTGATATCACATCTTCCCTTCGCTCGCTCTCTCCAGCTTTGTGTCCCCGTTTGTCCTCGGCCGCTCAACCTCCTCTCTCACGCTGGCAATCACTTCACTTAAAGGGTCCTGTCGAGGCGCTCTGTTTCAAGCGTTGTCCGCTATCACTCGCCTCGGTATTCACAAAAAAGCCAACCCTCTTCCCCAGTCGCCCTCCGCGATATGAGAGACGATGTCCTCTCCACGCACCGTTAGCCGGCAATTACTGGTGGCTGCAGCGCTGCTCCAGCTCCCTGCCAACAAAGACAGAATCAATACCTCTTTGAGGGTCAGAGTGGAGACTAGAGGGAAACAAGGGAAGCTTAGTGTCATTAATATGCTTTGAGATATAAACCTTTACATCATGCAGGAATCATGTCGCTGGCGTTGCAGGGTAATGTCCAAATAAGTGATGAAAGTAAATGTAGGAGTTCTCGTATTGATGTTTTATTTAGAGACTTTTCTTGCCGCGGTCCCACAGGAATCTACCATTTTTTCCTTTTCATAATTCATTCTCGAAAAACTGGCCGTCTCCCAAAATGGTTTCCCGTGTCTTCATTTGATTGTTGGCAGATTGAAATTTCAAACAGATCAATCTCCCTCACCGAAAGCGGAGGTTTGCGAGAAATGTCAAATGGTTGGAGGGAGGGGGGGGAGATGGACACGAGGAGGGAGGTAACTGATGACGTTTTATTCCCGTAAACTGTAGCTTTTGACATTTTCACAATGCAGCGCCTTTCCCTGTGTGACTTATGATCAAAACTGTGGTCAGAGTATATTGGTTTGAGTATTACTTAGAAAGGTTTTTCCACTTTAGTGCTTTTCTCTATAGTTTTGGACGGGTATTAATAGGGTTGTAAAAAACCTATTATTTCTAGAGAGTTTTTGCAACC
The DNA here is from genome assembly GCF_022539355.2 of Hippoglossus stenolepis. Taxonomy (NCBI): domain Eukaryota; kingdom Metazoa; phylum Chordata; class Actinopteri; order Pleuronectiformes; family Pleuronectidae; genus Hippoglossus; species Hippoglossus stenolepis. The sequence continues at coordinate 8,518,651 of NC_061505.1, read as the reverse complement.
AAGTAAATAAAGTGCAGTGCGTCAGGAAAAATGTGTGTGTGTGTTTGTGTGTTTTACTTGTTAATTGCTTTTAGTTTCTGTCGCCGTGGCGAAGCTTTGTTTCTCACATTGGTGTCATGGAGTAAAAGTTCATTTCCGTGTTGTGTCACACTATAATCACTTGTTTTGCCTGTTTCCAGTTTGTAAAACCTCAGTGTTATCGCAACATTTACCAAGTTCTACTTTGTGTTGTAGAAATGTAATGTGCATGTTGTTGTGTCAGCGCATCCTCGGCACCTCAGTCTGAAAAACATGACTTTACAAGCTATATGTCAAGGACACCACAACCTAACGACTCACAGCCCGGTCTGAGAGAGACATGGTTGGTCTGGCAGGGTGTGTGTGTGTGTTGTGTGTGCGGCAAGATTGAACCCAGATACACGCACACACACAGCATCATCTCTCCACACCTCTGTTGTTAACCGGGGTAATCACTCACTCTCCGGGGCAGAGCCAGTCATGGACAGCCAAGCAGAAAATGGAGCTCCCTCTCCATCATTCTGCAGCCAGATCCACCCTTGGCCCCATTACTTACCCGGCTAACCTTGTGTCAACGCCTGGCAGGTTAAACAGGAGGACTCCCCGCTGTGTGTAAAGCATAACAAAGGGGCGCATGCTTCCATTAGAAGACACGTGTTAATTGATAAATTAGTGGGAGGCAGTGTAAAGTGTTGTCTGTTGTGTTAACTGCTCTGTTTAATGGTCATTTTAGTGTTTTAGAACGTATTAACCCATATGACGGCGGGTCAGATACAGTGTTCATATTTCAACATTGTGTCAGGAGATCTGCTTTTGTTTTCGTGTTTATCCCCACAGTTTAAATAGTTTGATTGGAAACTCTAATGGGTGTTTTTGTCTGTATGTTGGTCCTGTGATGCTGTGGGGACCTGTCCAGGCTGTGACCCCCCCCTCTCGCTCCAGTGTCTGTTGGGATTGTTTGGTTGGTTGGTTAATTTTAAGGATCCTACACCTGGCGTTCACTACACTACACCTGGCGTTCTATTGGTTTAGGAACTTTGACAGACTTTTTGCAAAAAAAAAAAAATATATATAGAAGCACAAGTAGAAGAAATCCAAGATCAGATGTTTCATGCGTGCACAGAAGCAGCTGGAGCGCTGGAAATCGGTCCAGGCAACAAAATATCTGAGTGCAAGCGTACATTTGAGAACAAGCAAAGCAAAGTGCGAGTGCAGGGATTTTGAGTGAAAGCATCACAAAGTTCTGAATTCAATAAGTCCTGCTCTCAAACTGAAACACCATGCTCTTGACTAAAGATGGATGGGTAAAAAACCCGTGCTGTCACTCATTTTAAAACCCATACAATCAATTTCCAGGAGATCACTGATTCACACTCCGCAAAACGAGCATTTCCACACTTATCATCGCACTTCTCGACCAGGTCTCCTCCCCCTGCATGTCTCATTGAATAATCTCAGCCGAAATAATTAAATTATATTCTCATCTCTTGTCAGACATCTGGTGTATTTACTGGACCTTAAAAAAATAGCACGATGCCACATATGTTGCACATTGAATGATGAGTTTGTCATTGGAAAGAAACTGAAGCCTCAGACACCATGATGAATTAGATCATTATGACTTTACAGACTGCCAATAGTGTCTTTTTTTGCAATGACTAGCAGCCAGTTCTTATCTGTGCCAGGTCACTTAGAGAGAGCATCTCGCATGTTTGGTGATTTGAATCTACTGTTAAGCTGAATTCCACAGCTCTCAGAGAGTTCCTTACAGATCATGTGATTGTCCGAGGGGTGAGGCCGGTTGCTGAGAACACATAAAACGGGTTATAACCGATAAAGCAGCCGCAGCTGAATGCAGCAACGAGGTGATGTACGACGCGCCGGGCAACGGAGCGTCCTCCGCGGAACCGCTGCGTCATTTAAAAATCTTCCCTTCAGTCTCCTCACACCGCTGAAAGCATCGCAGATTCAATTTAAATGCAAAGCAACGGAGGAAAAGATATTTGTGTTTGCCATTTACAGCAGAGCTCCAGCCAGCGCTGTTATGAGGCCCGTATCTCCTCATGTGCACTGCTCCACAGATCACACTGACCGTTCTATTGCCTCCGACTGGCTCCGTGATACATTAGATTTGTACCTAATAGGTATAAATCACCCTTTTGCTCTTGTCCCTCCTCTCAGGTCCCCTGGCCTATTTTTCCTCCTGCCGTCATTTTTCTTCTCCTCCGTGATTAAACCGTGGCCACAAAGGAAATATGTGCCTTCTCCTCTGATCTGTGATTCTCTTTCACCTGATTCTTATGATTTGTTATAGGGCATTGTCGAATAATGATTGCGGATGATCAATTGCTATTTAACATATTGATAAAGAGTTGGTTGGATTGAATGATGGATGGTAGAGCTTAGATTTTTGGATTAGTTTTTGAGGGGCCAATTGAAAATAAATTCTGATTCATCTCGTCATTAGAAAGGACAAACGCTAGTGTGTAGAAAGTTATTTTGTTTCCGTCATTGACACTTGCAGTAAAATGTTGACAGCCTGTAATAACCAGGTCAGTTCAGACAGCCTGAGGACAGTGAAGACACAGGGAGATATTTGTGACTCAGTCTGTGAAAATACCGCATTGATGCTTTGCTGTAACTTTATCAGGGATTCAGGCCAAAACGACCATCGCAGCTGATTACAGATGTTCTGATACAGATACCAGCATCAGAAACGCCTCCGATACTGCCAAACGTGCGAGTACGCAAATCCATGTAACGATTTAAAAAACGTAAAGTTTTAAAGAATTAAGTTTTAGTTTTACCTAGATAAAACTGCAATGCTCTTTTCCCGAAAATCAGTCATTCTTCGTCGCTCCAAAACTGCAGTTGCACTGTCCTGCCACTAGAGCGGCGTAAAAGAAGTGACTTCCGGTACTGTAGCATTTGCCAGAGCTAGCTAACATGTCAGCTATTTGTCAATATTCCATGCTGGAAAGTCCAACAAGTGACATGCGCAAATGTATCTGGGGAGAACCTTTGCTTCCCTATGCATAAAACATTTGCTTCCTGTGGCGAGGCAAATCGCAGAGTGACTTCGCGTGGAGTTCAACTTTGGTGAACTTTGACCTGAGTTCCAACATATGAATCGACGTGAAAAACGATATCAGAACATTGCCACGGGGGTACTATTTAAGCATGTTGCCAATTATAGTAACATAAACTTATTTTAAGTCTAAAACCAGTTTATAATACTAGGAGGAAAGTTTATACACCTCTGTAAGGTTATCACATTTTGGTATTTTTGCTTTAAACTCCTCTTGTTCATCCTGGGGATTCCTGGTGTACAGTTTGAATCTCCTACAGACAATAAAAACAGCTTCCAGTTTGAGCGGGGGGGGGGGCAGAAGGAAAGAGTGTAATCTGAGCTTTGCAAAAGTAAATTGAGTGGAGTCTGTGGAGCAGAGATGGAAAAGCTGCAGAAGTAAACAGAGATGCAGACAAAGCAATATTTGCTTTCTATATTTCTGTTTGTCGTGGTGCGAGGGAAGGAGCCAGAAAAACAATTCTCTGAGGTGGCCGTTTTCGCCGGAGAAGCCAACCGTTCATCCGTGCCAATGGTAACAGACAAGAAAGAAAGAAAATATCCATATTAAATTAGAATTGTACCTTACTACAAAATGAATATTCCTAAAATACACATTCCTTGATCTTTGTGCTGATGCATCATTCCAATGAAAATCTGTCCCCACATCAGATGAATCTGTTTATTTACTGAGGCGGAAGAGGAGTTTGAGCCCAGACTTCTGTGACGGCCTCAAATTAGAGCTTTGGCATCAACAGGCCCTCAGGGTCGGTTCAAGAGGGTTTTGCTTTCTAATCATGTTATGACTGTTACTCCCCTCAATCAGGCTGGAGAAACACATGGATATAGTCCATTTTCTCTTAGGCATAGTGGTCAGTTCATTATATAAGAAAAGATGAGATGAGATGGACCTTTATTGATCCAAGTAGAGGAAATTCACAGTTGACACAGCAGCACAAGGAAAGTAGCAGCACAAGGGCAATGTTGTAAGAATATCCGATGCTTACAGCTTGCATGTATTATTACTTGTTGAACTTATCACTAAACTTAATTGCAAAATGCTATTCTACCACCAACCACGTTCAGAAAGTCAATTAAGCTTCCCCAACATGTTTTGAAACAGGTTTAATTTAGCGTTATTTAAAACAAATATATATGCACTGTGCAAGGAAAGATACATAGGATATTATGAAAAGTTATATATTAGAGAAAGAGAACATAGATGCACAAATAAAGCGTACAAAGAAAAAAAAGTGAATCCCCTCCCACCCAATTCCCAATGCAAATTGCAAATGCAAGAAGTACAGAAATACAATATAATAATATCAGTGGGACATTAAATAACATTATGTCCTTGGGAAATGGGAATGGCCCTCAAACAATTACTCCACATAACCAATAAGCTGCTTTTTTATTATGATTTATGCATCTGTTGTACTGAAATGATTAAAAAAAATTAATGACTGTATTTTGCATGATATATTATTAGCATATGTGTTTGTGCCTATAGCAGCTGATTGGCCTGACAAAAAAATATTATAACCCTTGGTTGGATCTTGGAGAAAAGCCAACATGTGGTCCGCTGAGTAGTTTACGAGATGGGAGATTTAAGTTGTTTGAATTATAGGCTTGAGCAGCAGGATACACGAGTTTTATCAAACAACTTCATTCCTCATTACCATCACGTCACAGCGTGTAGTTTCACCCATCTGCCTTTGAGATGACGTTCAACTCACCATGCGATGTATGATCACTTTCCTTTTTTTTTAATATAGAACCTCCTGCCTGGGGCGACTTTGTAACAGCTGTCTGATTTCTAGAGTATCGCATGCATGTATGCACGTGTCTGCTGTGAAAATATGAGCCCAGCTGTAATGATATCAGGTTGGGGATAAGGTCTTATACCCTCATTCTGCCTTATTCTGAGATCCTTAATTGTGTAAGGTAGAATCAAATTAACATACTTACCCACTTTTAACTTCTCCCACCTCCGATTGCCCTTCGTGAATTTGTATTAGAGTTCCTCTTTAACTTTTCATTAGCTCTCTGATTTAGAGGCTGTCACTTCACTCAGTCGCCCGATGAGGAATGACTCGGTGCACAAGGGGCAGACACTGTAGTGCCAGTGTGCTCTGAGTGGCTGCAACTGAAGCAGTGTACTCCACAATGTGCTGATGGAAAGTGCCATCAAAGACAAGGCCCTCTGTGGGAGGCTGGTATTGTCTCTCCTGCCCGGGGAGCCGGTGTGGGGTTTCAGTGCGGTGCAGTAGGATTTCTCTTCCATGTTTCACACTGCTGTTGTCTGTGTAATCAGACACTCCTGCGTTTTGATAAGGCTTTAGGAAAAGGGTTAGTCGCTTGCAACCGGCTCTTCTGAAATATCTGATATCTTACACCTCAGCTACAGATATTAAGGATAATCTACCGGGATAATCGATGGGATATCTGTGAATTTTGCTTTAATGTCATTTTTAAGAGTTTATTTATCTCTTAAACATCCATTCATTCTAATACTGACTCTTTTTAGCTCTGTTTTGGTCTCTACCAACCTGTGTTGGCTCTGGGCCAATCTCTGACGAACGTTTCTCACCGCAAAACACAAACAGCAATAAATCTTCTTGTTTTTTTTAGTTTGGCTAATCTCTATTAGCAGCTATCTGCATATGAATGTCGATAAATAGAGCCGATGCATTTCAGTCAATGGGTTCAGCCTCAACGGGTTCTTTTGCTGTCCACATGGATTGTTTGCGTCCGGTCACACATACGTGAATGCAAAGCGAATATCGTGGGTTCACCCAGGTTGAACTCCACTCTCCACGTTTCGATTTGCCTCACCACCAGAAGCAAACGTTTTATTCGCCTCCTTGCTCTCACAGATTAGAAGTTAACAGGGGGTAAAGGTTTAAGATTAATTCCAGGCGCTTAACCTGCAGACAACCAAACCCTGCTCAAACATGATTGGTCCGACTAGAAACGGAAACAAGACGGCTTCCGACAACAAAACCCTGTCCCTCGCCTTCATATTCACATGTAGAATCTGTTTATAGAGGCAGGGAGCATAGAGTTGTTTTGTCTGAGCAGCAGCACCTCTCAGAATATACTATTGATATAAAAATGTTCAAGTAAATACCAGAAATATCTCTACATATTCTATTTCAAGATATTATGGGGAGGTAGGATAGATTTTGCTGTGCTAATCTGTGCACACAAGTGCATTGTGCAATACAAATGGGTTAGATGTGTGTTTTGAGGGCTGGAAAGTTTAAAATTGGAAGCTATAAAAAAGCCTCGTGACTTAAAGTAGAGTACAAATGATTCAGGGTATTTTAAGCCTTGAGGAAAAGAGTCCTAACATCTCACCTTGAGAAAACAATGGGAGAGTATAATTAGGTTTCCCTGTGGTAGGTTTACCACAGGGAGCCTTGTCGCTGCAGGACACTAGAGGTGGAATGTGAGCAGCTTGAAAACTGTGCCTTTTGTTCTGCTGATATTTCCCTCTAAAGCTCATTTTCACTTTTTTTTTTTTTTTCATTGTGTCTCATATCTCCTGTAGTAGAAGCGATGGCGCCGCGTTAAATGATGGCACCTCCAGGTTCATGTCTAATGGAGGACCCCCATTGCACATGAAAAATGGGCATTGTTCTTTAATGGCTGGCTAAATCCCAGAGCCTGGGGCGGCCGCACAGAAAATGCTCCACAGATCGAAGACACGGTGGAGGCGATGATTTCTCTGCTAAAGACGTGACCAGAGTTTTGTGTTTGCAGGCGGTGCCACACTAAAGAATACACTCACAGTTTGTGGAGAAAGAAAGCGATAGGATGTGTGAAATCCCATTAAGGCTGAAACAGATGGGTTTGTTCTGGATTGTTCATGTCGTTGGATGAAGGGATAGTGTGGCTTGTTGAATGATCTTTTCTTTAACTTATGCTGATTTAATAAGTGATTAGCCTCGGAAAGTAAAGGTGTTAATTCTCCCTTGAAACAAAGATTATAAATCAAATATGTATATTCTTTTCTTTCTGTTGAAACTAGGAAATCGAGCTCTTAGTTTATTCAAGTTTTTTTTTTTTAGGTGCACAATAACAGTGAATACGGGCCAGTTTGAGATATATATATATAATGTTATTCCAAGATTAATCTCATCATAACAATAATATTACATAATTATAATAGTGATAATCTTGGAGAAGAATAAATAAATCAATGGAAAAGGAAAGTTTATTAATACACAATATACATATATAGAATACCGTAAACAATAAATCATTACCGATATCATTACCTCACCAATATGTTAACAATAATAATAATCAATAATGAGACTCATTGTCATACATTTTTTAAGTTTACTGCAGTGATTTACACATTTACTCTACAAGAGTACAAATTAACATTTCTACAGCAGCCAAATGAGTTCACCTGATAATTAAAGAAAAGGAAAAAATAAGTTTTGTGCCTGGAAACCTACGATGGCCGAGTCGCATCTGAAATTCTGTGCTCGAAAGCGGCGACAGCCCGCTACGCTGCAAAACTCCAACACAAAGGGGGCCTCGTTATCGATTCCCCAGTGTTGCGTTACGGTGGGAAAATACACTCAGTCATCACCAAGCAAATTCGCACACAAACAAGACAAGGAGGAAGCACTGGACACGGCACAACGAGATCACATATCCTGTCAGGCTTCCCCCTCCCCGGCCCACACGCCGAGTTCTGGTCCCTGCCCTCAACCGACAAGCAGACAAATTGGTGTTGAAGAAGCCGAGAGGCAATCAGAGCGCACCACTCGCCCACAATTACTTGTCCTTTAAACAGAACGATCAATGTGCCGCGACTCAAGCTGGGACAGGCTGAAACAGACTCTCTGTTTGGGTGCTGCTCTGGAACAAGGAGAAATAATCAGAAAGAGAAAAAGTAGTCGGAGCCTCCTTGGTGCTCGAAATGTCCTCGGGCTAAATTTTGATTTCTTTAGATGAATTAAAAAAAAAAACGAAATGCAGGTAAGGTGTTATCCCTTGCTTATTCCCAAAAACTGATTTCAGGGTGTTGCGGTTATTTTCTCAGTTCTTGAGTAAAAAAGGGAAAGAATTAAAAAGAAACACCAATCAATAATTGGATTCGTCAACTTTGGAAAATTAAACCACACTGTAAACTTCCAGGAGCTTCACTATGGAGACGCCTCACATGCTGCAGCTCTGATTGCTTATGTCTGCGAGCCTGGTACAACCTATGGTAATGCCCTCGCTTTGCAAGTCTGATCAGTCGACCTTATGGTGATATAATGGGATCTCAAAACGTGATGAGAAAGGCGCTGAAAGTGGATCTATGTTTACGTCCCTGTGCGCGTGCATGTGTGTAAGTTGACCACAGTGGGTTTTCCCGGTGTCATTTGGTGTTATCCCTGCACACCGTGGCTTATTTCCTCTGTTAACCCAGAACTGTCAGGGTGCGTCTTTTTTCAGCAGGTGGACAGTGCAGAGGCTTCAGAGTGCCTTTCCCTGGGATTGTAAGTGGGTTCGGTTCATGTCACTGTGGCAGGGATGCTGCTGCTGCTGCTGGTGGTGGTGCTGCTGGTTGTTGGAGCATCTGCTTTGTCACAGCGGTGCAAAAACATACTTGTACATTTCAAGGGGACTCGTGCATGTGTGGGCTGTCGCACTGCATCTGCCTGCCCGCACCACCAGCACAGGAGATGATGGGTTATTTATATACACATAGAAACTGTTGCATTTGGGTGTTGTGAGGAAAAAAACTATTGAATGAGAAAGTCACACAATCACTTTATCAGGTCCAGTGTTTCCCCATTAATTATCTAGACTGTGGCGGCCCGTCATATTCCAATTTTTCCCAAGACAGTTTTCATAATAAACTCGCATCTCTAATTTGGTGAGTGTAGAATGGTCCGTAATGTTTTTACCGTCCACGTAGTCAGTCAGACTTCATAGTTTCAGGTGCACTTTCACCCTTTCACGTGAGAGCTTGCATGTGAGTGATCTTCGTGCACCCCCATTACTGTCACTGACTAAATTAATTCTGTGGAAAACGCTGAGGTCATTAGATCATATCAATAACTACCAGACACCTCAGTTGGGCTGCTTGGTTTCCCCCCCCCACTCCCCTGTGAACATTACCATATTTATTTAGTTTGATTTATGTATGAGACCATTGCCAGTGCCTCTGCTGGTTCCTCATTCATGACCTCAGCATGACTCCATTAATCTAACCTCGACGTACGCATACAGAGCTCCATGTTCACTACGAAGACTGTTGTGTTCTCATTTCTATTTCATATTTCGACAAACAAACATAAGAATGCGGGACGAAACTCGGCCCTCGCCTTCTTCGCACCATCTCCCGTTGACACACTGAGTAACTTCAGCCATGAATCACTGACGATTTGTGTTCGCGCCAGGATCTTATTGGGTTTAAATTCAATTCCCCCTGTTCTGGCAAACGGTGGGATGTGAATAATTAATGCGTATGTCATGTCTGAGCAAGACTAAAAGGTGGTCTTGGCTGCAGCTTAAAGGTTTACAGTCCTGCGGGTGGTAAAGGAGATCTCGCTGTGCAACACTCTTCCAGAGGTGTAAATCCTGGCTCCTTGTGAGATGGGCTGGCTCTGTTTGAGCTATACATTTGGTTTTCTTCTTTTAAAACCTAAAAATATAGTGTCAAGATCGGGTGTAAAACATTGAGGAGACAAAATGCTTTCAAGGAATTAATCAGTCTTAATTGTATCTATAAGAAGAAGGCATTCAATTTCACCGTCTTTTTTTCTTAGGAGTCAATAAAATATATAACACATCTCAGAAAGCAAAAACAAATTCTCCTCCTTGAGGGACGTCAAAAGAAAAAGATTTGCATATTCTACATGCATCTAATAATTTAAAGCTGCACTCAGAGATGCTGTCTTGTTATCTACTCGCACACACAGAAATATCTCCGTGCACATTTCTTACTCCTTGTTCACACTATTCTTTGTGAATGCATCCAAACGTGCTAATTGAAAAGTTGAAATCTGAAATAATTGGTGCTTATCACCCTCCCCCCCCACACACACACACACACACCAGTCTCTGTACGTTCTCAAGTGAATTTGGTCAATATCCGTTGCTGAGCTATGAAGACGGAAAATGAAATTCATCGATTGTCTGATGACCCCGAGCCCAGATAGAGAACAGTGCTGTGACGCCACAGCTTGACCATGAAATGGGATTTTATGATGCTGGCAGGCGGCTGCACTCTGTGATGCAGACTTTAACCCTCTCTGCACCGTTCCAGCCGAGGCAGGGGCGATGGAGAAATGATGAGGATGTTAATTGCATTTCGGAGCAGGAGTTGCTGCGATGCTTTATGGATGTCTGCAGGGTAGTTGTTCAATATTACTGCGGCTTCAGACACCTGCCGCAACTGGGACTCCTCCATTCGAATTGCCGTCTGCTTACGGCTGCAATAGACAAGAAGAGCGACATGGAACTTGTGAAGATTCAGATTGCGGTTGACTCAAATGACTCAATACTAGTGCTGCTCTTCTTTTTCCTCACACACCAAACCAGACGGGGAAGGGCTTGGAGATTTTGTATGAGGCATGAAGGGAAAGTGGGCCTGTGCATTCAGGTGAATCTACAATCACAAAAGAGACCATTTCAAAATAGTTGATCTTAGAAATGAGGATATAAGGAAATGAATACTTGAAGAAAAGAAAATAAAAAAAATGTGAAAGAGGTTAAACAAGTTACAGGTGAACAAAGTTGTGCACATTAGGACATTGTAAAGGCAAAATGAGGTAGAGACGGTCGTCCTGTAACCCGAATTTCGGTGGTTCGATCCCCTGCTCCTGCAGTCTGCATTCCAAAGTTCCCTTGGGCAAGATACTGATCTCCTAATTTCCCCTGATAGCTGTTCCAACAGTGTATGAATAGTATGTGATAGAAGAAGCGCTGTATGAACAGGTGGATGAATGAGTGAATGCGACTTGTACGGTGGTCGATGAGTAGAAAAGCTCAAATAGATACAGTCCATTTACCCTTTACCATCTAATAGACTAATCAGAAAACTGCTTAATGCTTAATGACAGACATCCATACTACCACATGCCTCTACTCTGCTACAGATACGCCTTGTGTCCACGCTACTCGGGAGTTTCCAAACCTTCCAAATTATTATAAAATGTTCTTTCCCTAAAACTCATATAAAACTGAGCTCTTGGTGTACTCATATTCATGTTTGTATTTTGGTCCCTTGACAACAGTGTTTACGCTGCTGCTCACCACGGTGGGAAATTTTCCCTGAACCAAATGTGCCCGTTCCCTGAAAATGATTATCATGTTAATACTCGAGCAGCGTGCACTGGTACCGCTGAGACGCGCGCACGCTCAACTCTGTAGGAACGCACCGAGGCTTGTAAACCTTGCAGAACAGGCCACTATAATTGACTCCTGCCAACAGCATAATCGAATTTGGTTGCATAATTGCAAACAGAATCGGGATGGTTTCCAACGTTGTGCTCTAATTTAAAACTGAAAAAGCGTGAAAAGCCAACGACTGAGCGAGTGCCGCCGCGGTCCCACAATGTCCTGGTGCCTGTTTGGGGGAAATGAATCCATCCCTCGGGAGAGTGGAGGCATGCTGGAATGTATTTACCTGCTGTGTTTGTCACCGAGTTGCTGAGTGGAGGAGTGGAGCGGTGAATCTGAGGGAAAATACACTATAGATAGTCCCACTCGTGTGTGTATTTGCATTTGCTGCATTCATTTGATGGCCGAGCACATGATTCAGAGTGTGCGCCACCTTGACGAGTGGAGGGGAACCATGAGGGGAGACTCGGTCGATCAGCTGGCCCCGAAGCATTGACATGTAAAAGGCCCATTAACTCTCTTTTAAAGGAGAAGAGAGGAAAAAGCGAGTAGTTTATGTAGTAAATAGTCTTTTTGCATCTAGATGTGGTCGCTCCAGGTCTCCTAGTTGTCGTTATCACACATGTAGGTGTTGCATCTGTCTTTTTACGCCTCTTTGTAAGCATATTTTTCTCTGTGTGTAGCGGTGTTTTATCTTTTTTCTTTGTTGACGTCTTTCTAGTAATTTCAAACCTCTATATAGTTCTTAGTTTTCTATCTTTTCGGTTTTATATTTTTCGTTTTACCATTTTGTATCTCTCTGTAGTTGTTTTGCATCTCTGTATCGTCACATTTTTGTTACTTTAGTAATTTTATGTTTCTTTGTAGTCGTTTTTGTGTGTGTTTGTAGTTGTTGAGCATCTCAATCATATAAGTGTGTATCTCGGTAGTTGTTTTGTGTCTCTTTCAAGTCAGTTTGAGGCTCTTTATCGTAAATTTGTGTGTATTAGTGGTCATTTTGTGTCACTTTAGAGTCATTTTGTGTCACTTTGCTTTTGCTTTGTGTCTGTTAACCAAAATATTGTGTGTCTTTGTAGTTGATTTGTGTCTTTGTGCCACTGTTGGGTGAAAGAACTGCAGCTGTACTTTAGTATTCAGTTCACGCTGGAAATAATCAGTCTCCCTGAAAATGTAACTTCAGCCTCAGTTTGCAGTGCAGCTGTAATACAAAGGGAAAAATGGACTGAGCCAAACATTTGATTGGTTTTGTTTGGCACTCAACCTTTAAAAAAAACGGATTTAACCATAAACAAATGTGCACAATCCAGACATTACTGCTTCTAGATGCCTCCTGACCCCTTGAGCCCTGGTGTCTGTGCCCAAAGGGCCTATTAATAAATCCATAATTCACAATTTGACAACCCTCTTCACTGCTATAATCGCTCCCACCGCATGCTCCCTCACATCCCCGTATGGATCATCAATGAGCCATGACTGCATAACTTAAAGACAGACCCGACTCATAACGTCACTTTAACAACCGGCTGCCAGCAACGATATCAAAACGCCGTTGTCCACCTTTAGCCACCGAGTGATTTCTGTACCAGTAACTGCCGTCCCTGAGGGAAAGCTCCGTGTTTTATGCTCACGTTATATTGAACTGAAACCTCTCGGGGAGGGACGTGAGCGCAGTGTTTACCGCGCGATGCATAATTCAGACGGACGTTTCTGCCAGTCAAGTTAACTCCATGTAATTTTTATGAGCGGTAACAAAACCTTGATCTGTTTGGTGCACCGTAGATGGAGCGGTTCTGAAAATAGCTCCGACGGGGTGAAAGGTCGCCGGCTATCATGTGCGGACGTAAAGGTTATAGTGTTATCTTGACTTTGAGCGTGAGAAAAAGAGGCCGAGGTCAGCGGTAGATGTGGGGAAACTGGGGGTACGTTAGCGGATAGGCAGCAGAGGATTGCTTGTGTGATTAATTCAAAGTGTTTGGTTATGCATGGCTCAGTATAGGATGCATAAGGGGCTTGCTGTATCATGTTGCACACCATAGGGATGTAACTAAATCAAGCATCAGGAGAAGTAATCTGCCATATCCACTGACAGTTGTCCCCTATTGGATTTAAAGTTGGAAATATTTTACTATCCTAAAATAATATTATTCCTTATCAATTTATTCCAACTGTAAAATATTCAACACTCCATGTTTTTTTTTATGGCTGCACCATTCCATCGAATGGAAATCTCCAGGATGTATTGTGCATTATTTGCAAAGTGTCAACTAGCACTTTGTAAACTTTTAGTTTCGCACCAGAAAATGAATTTTAAAACCTTATGTGGGTTCAAACAGTGTTTTGGCTGCACAGCTTGAGATTCTAGGCGGGAGAGAAAAACTAGTCAATATTTCTGCTGCACAAAATGACTTTGGTTTTTTTGACTTTCTGTCTATCTGTAAGGAAATACAGCAGTCTCCTTTCCGAGGCTGCATTTAAAGACCGATTGCGTCACAGCGGCGTGACTAGATAGTCCCATTTCTTAGGCTCCTTCAAATATGGCTGACAAATGCACCCTTCCATCCCCCAGAAACAAAGAAGACCACCTCCTTCGGGTAGATCGCGTCCTCTTTGTTGCCCACTACACCTCCACAGATATTTATTTGTATGCATTTGTTGGAGAAGACATTGTTCTTCCTTTTGTCTCAGCTTGTGAAGAGACACCAACAACATGTCCCCACTGTAGATGCAACATGAGCGTAGCTGAATTATCCTGACAGGACGTGTATGGTAGAATGCACTCAGTGCTCGGCCTTTGTTCCTGTCTCTGCAGAATAAGCACATAAGGGCAATAGAAACCAATGGGAGTATATTGAAGTGTTCGTATAATGTCTTAGGCCCTTCACATGAAAGTGCATGGCCATGTGAGCTGAGCACTTTGTCAGAGATACTTGTTGAATGTCCATATTGATTGTCCTCCAGTTTTAGCTCAAAGAAGCAGGGAACCACAGATTCAAGTATTTTAATGCGGGCAGACTTTAGTGATTTGAAGAGGCATGAAACACACACACACACAGTCGAGTATCCTCGATCTGCGAGGATTAATGACCAAAGGCTGTTGGCTCGGCTTCGGCTTTTAAATTAAACCGTCGGCGCATGTTTTCGAGGAATCCGCCTCTAATCTCATTTTGCACTGCTGCTATTTACATTTTAATCATTTGCCTGCCTTCCGACAGTACATCAGATCAGACTTCTGATGATAACAAAGTAAATCGACTGTTTCCACCAAACGTCATCACACTTCTTCCTCAGCGACATGATGAAGCTCGCGCCGCATCTTCCCAGCGCTGACATGCAATCTGTCCCTGATGTGTGAAACATAAGAGGGACGGTGATACCCGAGTGTCACCGTATAGCCTCTGGCACAGATAGCGGTTACAGGGCACGCGTCGGACTCGCAGCACATCTTCCGATTTAGCCGTGGAAAAAGGACTTCCCCTTCCATTTTATGGTTTATTATTGAGGAGCTGACGTACGGTTCCCCCGTGTTTCAGCCGTCACCGTAGCTGATGAGCTGTCATCAGAGGCCGCCAAATAGATTTGAGATGAGATCATGGTCCGAGGTAGTTGGTGGATGCATCATTCATGGCTCTGTCTGTGACCCTGGTGCATCCAAGTGCAGGTCGTCAATCCCAGGATGCACATTTCTCAGCCGTTTTTTTTTTAATTCGTCCATATACGGCAGAGTAAAAACACTGTAGACTAATGAAACACTTAGGATTTAACTTGTAAAAGTCTCAGACTGTTCCACATAACACTTGGTTGACCATGAGTAGACTGTAAATCACTTTATATCTGAAGACCTGGATGATCTACTTGAATTTACCACTTTGCATACGTTTTACTGTATGTGACGACAGCTTGACTCTTTAGTTTGGTCCATGTCCCATCCATTAACATGGAGGAGATGGGATTTATGACTTATTCCGCAGCCAGCCACCCGATGGTGATGGAGACTCTTTGGCTTCACTTTGGGAAAGAAGACATGCCGTCCATCTTCATATACAGTTTATTAATATCAATACAGTTGCATTTTATAACCCGTTTCTCCTGTGAAGACAGTGTTTGAATCCCTCCTCGTAGATTTTTCTGCATTTACTTTTTTTCACGTTACTCCTCATTGCTTTTATACAAGTATATGAAACAGTAACATTGATTTGCAATACAAGAAGTTAATGAGAAAATCTGTTGTGATTGCAAACTATCACAGACACTGGCCGAAACTAAGAAAAATACGAATTTCCACCAGTTGCAATTAGCATATTGACACAACACCGAGCTGCCAGCTCACGTTTGGAATCAATTCGACCAGAACAATCATCAGGACTCAATCATTTAGTCGTCCGGTGGTGCAGAGGTAACATTAAAGCCCCCCCCCCCGCTCTCCTCCTTCTCCCGTATGGCTTCAACTTCCCTCCACCCTCTCGACTGAACAAAACTGAAACGGAGCACGCTGATTAAACTGTGCTTATGAAATACAAACTCAATATCACTCCTCTGGCAGAGGACTTAACTGCTCCCTTTCTGTCTGAACTGGGACAGATAGGAGTGTGTGGAATGATAATGCCCATTATACAGTATTGCTAAAACATGGAAGGGCCCAGGAGCTGTATTTATTGCTGTCGGGGTTTCGGGGGACGTCTTGGGATTAAACGGCAGATTGAATTATGTTTTCATCTCGCGTCTGGATTGCTTATTTAGCAATATTTGTGCCCTGCGAATAACTGCGGCAATCACACCACCGCATGGTTTTATTGGGAGCCTCTTCACAACTCGGCGTGAGCTCCATAGTTTTCTGTTTGGAGAGGAACTTGAAATGAGGGGTTATGATTCAGTGAGCACTTGCCGTTAACGCAATAAGAAAAGACGAAGGGGGTTTGCATTTTGATGTCCTCTCGACCATCTGTGACGATTTTTATTCCTCTCTAGTCTCGCTCTGTGAGAAGTTTGATCCTGATTATGTTTTTCTGAGTACCTTTCACAGCTGACCGAGTAGAAAAACCCAGATCTTGCAGCTTCATTTGTAATCTCTTGCTCCTTGTCCGTGTCGTGCGTGCGTGCCTCAGCGAGCGCTGATCTGTAACTGCGGGCTCGGTGTCACGCCGACAGCAGCTACACGTCAGCGTGTAATAAAAGAATGCGACAAGAGCCGGGTCTACGGGGCGCGCATGGCAGCAGGTGGGGCTAATGACAGATCGACTCGGGGCCGGTGCCGCCGAGACTCGCGCCCGACTGTATCCGCTTGGCCGGCGTCCATGTCGGAGAGGCCTGTGTAACCACTGGTGCAGGACGTGAGATGCAGTCCGACTGCAGTACAGACGAGTTATTTGTTTCTCTGTGAGTTTTCTGGGTGGTGCGCTATGGGACAACATGATTAAAATCACGACTGGCCAACTCCTGGGCTTTTTATTGTGGCTCCAGGCTGAAGGTGGTGCTGATTCTTACACCTCGAAAAGAGGGGGATAAACAAAAGGAAATAATACATGTGAACAAAGAGGAAAACGACAAGAAAACAAACATAAATACATAATTTTATTCAAGATGTCCCTGCACAACCGACAATTAGCCAAGATATTGTGCCAAACAGTCGATTCAAAGAGGCCGAGCTGCCCTGCCTGGCCGCACTGTGCAATTGAGGCTTGTGTAATGTTTTTGTGCCACCTCTTTGGAAGCAAGTCACCTTTTTGGCTTGTGGATCGTTTGATGGCAGCAAGGTGCGGCGAGCGCCACAAGGCCCCGCTGCCCACCGATTCAGACCATCTGGGCAGGTAGTGGGGCAGGTAGGGCGGCCCGTCGTCACCGCGGCAACGTGTTACGATTACGCCACCGGTGCCAGAATGATGGTGACGGTGGTGTGTGAGATATTGGCGGCGGCGGGGGCTTTGGAGAGAAAGTGCTGAGTGTGCTGACGTTTATATTGTTGCATCCTAATTGCAAGCCATCCTTCATGCTGTATGTGGTTAACTAAACTGTAAAGCATGGATGTGCACACACTCTCTCTCTCTCTCTCTCTCTCTCTCTCTCTCTCTCTCTCTCTCTCTCTCTCTCTCTCTCTCTCTCGCGTGTCTCCTCCTGCTGCAGTGCGACTTTGAAAATATGCCTCATGACAACCTCTGTGCACACTGTGCCTCTTGTATTGTCTCAATCTGTAATGATCACTAATTACAAACAGCAGGTCATCTGGATGGGGGGTTTGCTTTGTATAACTCTTATTGTGGATATCACCCATTTTTATATATTTGTATACTCATTCTTTTATATACCATACCTGCCTTATACTCATAGAAGGTCAATATATTCATATATATGGATATGTCTGTTTCAATATATACTTATACTTTTGCCCAAGTTTACATCCTTGTGCAATCATGCACTTTAGTCAAGTCCAATCACAATTTCATCAGTAGTGAAAGATGTATATTTTGTACATATTCTGTATTTTTATCGAATTTTTCTTTTTTTAATTTAAAGTTATTAACCCATGATCAGTGACTGTTTTATTGTTATTAATACTCAGAAAAGTGCTTATAGCATTAGAGGATGACCGCAAGGCTGCATTTCTGTTTTATCCCCAACCAGACAATTCCCTTTCTTGCATTGCTGCGTCCACTCTCCTCCTCCCTAAGCAGGAACAAAAGAAGTCTTCATTAGCAGTTTTCTTTCTTTCTTTCTTCTGCTGATGATTTGCCACTGCAAAGGCTTAATTTTGCACCGCGCTCCTTCACTCTCTCCATTGAATTTCCCCTTTAAGCTGCACTGCTTTGCTTGCACTTCTGAAAATGTTTCATGAAATCACAGACTGCTGCCCAGGTTTTCCTCTGCGCTCTGCAGCCGTCAAACAAACTGGACGACCACAAATATAAACTCTAATGTGTATTGCAAAATGAAGGATTTATAGTTTGTTTGAGAAAGAGCTCTGACACCTCACCGTGTGTTTCTGGCTTTGCTTTGTGTAACGTCATGGAAAAAAAGAGTGGGGGGACGTCTGCTCTCTATTATTTACATTTCTCTTTTTGTCAAGGGCCCCTAATCTTTGTTGTAAAGTCTGTGTGCGCATGTTGAAAGGCAGAGTGGTGTCGATCCAAATGCTGTTTAGTTTTGGAGAAATGGAAGAATTGCCCGGTCGCTCTTAGCGAGATAACACAAGATTGTTGTAAAACTGAATTGCACAGTGCTGAAGTTTATCTCCCGCGTGTATTTACAGATGGAGAAGGCTGCGTGAGAGCTGGCTCGTTTTTCAAGATAAATCAATTGCACCCTCTACTGTCCAAAACGTGACAGTGCACTTTCCGTATCTTGTCGACTGCAATCAGATGGAAAAATACAGCTATTATAGGAAATTTATATATTTTTTATGATGCCTTTAAAAGATAAATATCTTGTTTTCAGTCACATTGTATCCTATAGAACAACTTCATTTATTTTACATGAATACATCTGTTCACTGATATATTGACCATAGTTTAATAGTCATTGTTCAACCTACAGTCTCATGTTTAAGGTAATTTCTCCCTCTTTTTCTTTAGGAAATGGAAAGCCAATATTTTGAACAAGCTAAAGCAGAGAAGTTACATTTCACGTTTGAAATGTTTATTGCATCAGCAGAACGTAGTTAGAGTCTCGTAGATATGACGAGTGCTGAGGAAATATCTTTAATCCCCGTGTCGGAGCCTACAGGTGGATCTTTGCACACGTTGGGAGGGTGTGTATGATCGAGGGTTGTGGGAAATGAGGGGTGTCACATGATTAGAGCAGCGCTGCGCAAATGTGTGTCAGATATAATGTACAGAGAAGGTAAAGATCCTGAGGTGCACTTGAGTATTGGGCCTCACATCTGGCAAATAAAGAATGAAGGCAACTCTGTAGCACACATGTAGGAATATATTTATTTATACTGTGTATTTTGGATCTTGGTGTCATTGATCAAAAAGCAGGTTTTCAAGAAAAAGCTGAATTGATTTAATTTTTTTATTTTTATTGAAATAGTTTGAAAAGATTTTATGTATATTAAATGTATATGAATTAATAGGAGCTGAAACGGCACCCTATATCCTTCTTAGTAACGTATTTCATCTTTTTAAAGTGAACCTGACCTACGTCTCTCTGTGTAACCTCTTTGTTTCTCTAGCTTGGATTAAATCCATGTGGTCATGCCCGTCGTGCTCCGTGAGGTTAATGTGACACAAATACATGGAACCTGCTGTGTCAGTTTAACTCCTGGCTCTTAATGTATTACCTGACAGGGCCTCTCCTCTGTTTTTCAAAGAACACGACCCCTACGTGAGTTTTATCGATCAGCTGTCGGCTCCGTGGCTCGAATGTGTCACTCTTAAACACACCCGTGGACTCTTGTGACTCCTTCATTGCTTGACTCTCTTGAATCACTTGAGCTGAGACACACTGCGAAGTTAACTCACGACCTTTTTGTTCAATACAAGTGTGCAGAAAAAGGCCGTGTTGACGTCCCTCAATGCAAAAGCCGACAAAGATACATGTACTTGCACTGTTTTGCTGCCACTTAGTGGACAATAAATATACTACACAGTGAGCAGGAAAACTGAACATTAACATACACAGCCAGAAAAAGTAGTCTCACCAGTTTTATATATACACAATAGGTCGTGTGTCTTCTAATTTACAGCATTCTGGAGTTGGAATATGAATCAGAGGGAAGAAGAGAGTATAAGACCATGGATGTGCAGAATGTGCAAGAGACGAGTTCCCACGAATCCTAAGAAGAATAATTAATAAATGTACAGTCAATAATAAGATGCACAGAATCTTCTGCAGTAGGGTTTAATGAATTTGACTTCAATAATCTTTGTCTGGTAGGGTCTTATCTCTATTGTACAATAATTATGCTCAGTTTTAATATATGTGGAAAACTATTTGCAGGCTCATCATACACACTTTTTTCTTTTTTCTATTAACCTTACAGACTGTGATTTACACACACTGGCTTTGGATGTACATAATATTTTCCAAATTAGTACTTTCATTTAAAAGGGTTTCGACTTACAATCATTTTTCACACTGAAATCGCTCACAGTACTTCCCCTGTATCATTTCATCTTGTTTTTCATCATGCTATCATACGGTAAACTGTCATGCAAATGTTGGACATGTCAAAAATACTCAATATACAATGTGCATTTGAATATGCAAATTAATAGTTAAGTTATTGTGGTACAAAAAATAAAATAAAATCAGTTTTAGGCTGTTGGTTGGAAAATCCAAAAGGTTTCTCGTTGCATTAAGTATTTTGCGAAACATCCACCAAATATCTGATGCTGCAGTTTAGGCTTTACAACTTTTTTCCCCCATATGTCTGAGAGAAAGTCAACAGAGACCTAGTGGAAGCAGAAAAGCTGCAAACCTTTAAATCAGCTTTTTCTGTGGCTGAAGTTCAGTCGAGTTCCAGACTAGAACCGTCAGCAATGTCTTCACCTCGAACACGTGTGCGGGCGGCTGCAGTTTATCAGCTTCCTGTGGTGATGGTGCTCAAGTACGTTGGACTGAGTCACTTAAACCTACAGACTGATATAATTCCTTTAAATAAAGTGGTGTATGCGGCATTGAATTGATGAACATAAAGAAAACGAGAGGTTAAATGTGATGGGGGAGTTAAAAAGGGAAAGAGCCAGAAGCCCCCCCACTCAGGATAATGGACGTCTCATGTGTGTCGGCGGGCAGCGGAGCACCAACATTCAAGTACAAGCTCTCAAATTCAACTTCACGTCACTTCTATAAACCACTTGTGCTGCTGTTGTAATTCCTCACTCCAATCCCACAGAGTTAATCAGATTGTTTTTTTTTTTTAAAATGGTTTGCTTCAAGGCGTGTGGAATAATCCTCAGTATGTACGGAGAGACGGTTTGCCCCAGAGACGTTTGATTATTCCGCCATGTTCTCCGTGAGTGTCTAATTTAATGAAAAGTCGTTACCGCACCGTTATAATGAGGCTACACTTTGACAAGACACGCTCAGCTGATTCGGACCGATTCTCAGAGCGGGGCCGCAGATTAAGGGGTTCATGCTAAGAGGCTGTACTTCCTCACGTATGTTGAGGATGGTTTTTAGAACCACAACCCAGTCCTCGCATCATAATGAGTTGTAGCTGTGATGTAAAACTGTGGTTTAAATTGACGATTTTTCATGATTTGCTCCAGAAACTGTAGCATCACAGCTGATCACATCTTCTGAGGTCAGTTTTTTCCGCATGAAATTTGACTTGAGTGAGACAATCGAGTAAATACATCAACAATAGGCGGATGAAGTGAGACGTTCTTTTACCTGTAGCTGCTACTATGCAACAATACCATATGAAAAGAAAACACTAAATATATAGAACTTGCATTTGGACAATAAACTATTTCTTTGTGTCAAATGTAAAGATGCTTTTCTGCATTGTTTATTTAAAAAAATAAAACATTCCATATCGACTCATATCAGGAAACATGAACACTAATATCCATATTTCCAAGAAAGGCTCATATCGACTGATATTATGGACTGACTGATAGATATATTGGGGTCAAATGGAAACTTGTGAGTTTGTGGTTGCTGAGATAAAATTGATCATTTATAAAATGCAGGAAACAGAACACAACACACATCGTTGGTCACTAATATTGTTTTGACACATTTCTTTTTTTAAAAATTTGTTTTACAAGGAGGTGGTTTGAATTATGATGCAGGTGTCACCCTGCAGTAATTGCATCCGTGGCCGGTCAGGTTCCTCCATAAGAACCCAATTACAGCAGAAACAGGGAGTCGGTTATTCAAAGGTGCTTGACCTTCACAACAGCCATGGCAACGTCTTTGTGTGAGTGTGTGTGTGTGTGTGTGTGTGTTTTGTTGTTACAGCGTGCGCAGGTGTACAGTTTACTGCTTCTGCCCCACTGAGTTGGAGAGTTTACACTGGCTGTTTTTTTCACCTCCTGTCTGAGACCTCGGAGCACGGCGACCAACAGGAAGCGGGTTTAATGGAGTGGCTGCAAATTGCTGCCTGATTGTCGGCCGTTGTGTTTCTGAATCGCGCTGCCGTCACACTGTTCAAGAAATGAATGAATTGCCCGTGGGTGGCATCGGGGGGGGGGCGGAAGTCTTTTTCGTTCTATTCTTCTTTTTCTCTTTTCAGATGTGTCACATCAGGCGAGCATTTAACTCGGTCTGAGCGAAAGATGGAGAAAAAAAAGGGAAAAGATGAGGGTTCTTGGCGTGATGCTGACCTGCACACCTTCGCTGTAATCCCAGGATCTTCTTCATAGTGGTTCAGAGATAGTCTGCCACGCAAGCAGCGGCGGGATCAACTCTGAAGAGGCAATCACTATTTTTCCATAGGGTGTATGATGGAAAAATAACCTTCCTGTAAGAGCAGGGGATTGTGCGCATGGCTACGAATACGGAATTAGTGTTGCATTTTTTGAAGGGTGCCGAGGTCAAACTTCCTTTTTTTTTTTTTCTCTGCTTATAACTGAGATTATTATCAGAGGCACGAGGTTGTTATGGAGCTGAACTGAAATGTGTATTGGGACATTCAGAGCAATCCTGTCAGGCCATTTTACTTTTACAGCACATTTCCACAACAATTCAAAGTGCTTTACATGAAATATGGAAATTATAGAGGCAACACAAGAGGATACAAAAAAGAAAGAGTTGCATAGAGAAATGAGTAATTATATGATTTCATAAAAGGCAGATAGTTCTTGATAGCTGAAGTTATTATCTGATGATTTGAATGCATGTAAGCAGGTAAAACAGACGCTCACTGAACTTCAATATTAATCCGCCTGACTCCTCAGCTCTTACTCTCCGACACCGCGTGGTTTTCTCCCCCCCCGTCCTCTGCAGGATGAGCAGTTAAAAGGCAAAGCCGGTGAGGGAGTAATGGTAATGTACAACAGGAGCTCTCTTTTGCCTCCTCCACTCTCTCCCTCCCCGCGTGAGGAGAGAGGTCTGCTGAAAACCAGCGTGGCCACTGGCTTCCTTCTGCGAGCACTCAATTAATCTTGGTGCTCAACTGGTGCAAAGTAGCGTTTGTATTTTAATTTTTTTCAGCCAACAAGCTTTCAGAGGAGAACGAGGGAAGGGAGGGGGCTGCGGAGGGTGCGCGTCAAAATTCAAAACCCAACAGAGGCGCGCATGTTGTACTCCCACTCCCCGTCACTTAGCGCCGCGCTGCCCACCTCAGCCGGGGTGAATATAAAGGAGAAGTTTAGACGCCAGACTTGATATTCTTCATGTGAGGCAGCTCCCAGCAACCTCTTCTTCTCCTTCTTCATCTTCATCGTCTTTTTTCTTTGGTTCTCAATCCTCTTCACTCTCAAGCGTGTGGGAGTGCGGGCGTGTGTGAAATCTAGCAGGACTTCCAGATCACTGAGCGAGAAAAGTCTGGATCATGGGGGCTCTAATGGTCATCTTCTCCCTGCAGCCGAAACAGAGACGCAAGACGACAGGTATGAGGGCATTATGGGACAGAGGAGGACATTTATTTTGATATGTTTTTTTAATAAATGTTTGGAAACTAGCAAAAAGGTTGAAGTGGATAGAGTTTTCATGACGTCGTCTTATTGATGAGATACTTTTACAGATAAATTCTGTGTTTGTGAGTTTCCTGTCTTATTCTGTGTGTGTCTGTGTGTGTGCGTGTGTGTGTTTTGGACTTGTCACATCGTTCCTGACCAATCTGCTGTTTGAGTTCACGTTGCCACCTCACTAGTCCATGAAATTGACTGGAGGTCAGCCACCTCTTGGTTGAACATTTCCATCTGAACTTCACACGCTCATTTTTTTCCCATTTGCTTTGCCCTGCGTTGATTTATTTTACAGTGGCATCACACACACACACACACACACACATGCACACACACGTGCACACACAGCATGCCATATCGACTCTCCGCCAACACACTCGCACAAGCTTATGTTACATCTCAGCGTCCCGGAGATAATGTGCAGATCAGCCCCGGCGTCACAACTCGTAACACGAAAGATGACTGACTTATATTAAAGGAAGGTGAAATATTTAGTGGGTGGCCCGGCGTACTGTGGTAGGTTATATTTAGTGGTGTGTCGCGGGACGGAGACAGAACGGGTGACACACGACGAACAAAAAGTCATATTTCACTCGGGTACTTTGAGAAAAGCTCGAGAGCAAAATGAATGAGGGTCTCTCTGTGACTTTCTCAGGCAATGGATCACAGAGCGGGCAGTCACGTGCACTGTAAGCACTTTTCACAGGGACCTAGAAAGCAGAACATGGGATCAGGAACACACAGTCTTACACCAGGTTGTGTACATGTACTCTACACCAAAGTATAGTAGTGTCGTTTTTTTTTGGTTCGTGATGAAACAGATTGTGACAGCTCTTCATTCTGTGTTTGACAGGAGCCAAACAATGCTGTCACTTCATCGCATTCCGCCACAATCTCGTCCTCTCGGTTACTGTTGCTACGCTTGTGTGTCTGCGCAGCTGACAAATGCGTTTGGCGACCATTGTGTTGCGTCAGATAGTGAGTTTGGCAGGAGTCGCTGGTTTGTAATCGTCCTTAAATCCAATAAAGAGCTGAGCCCAGCCGCTATGGTTTGCCTACACTCGTAGTGCTGCAGAAAAGCATCCGTCCATAGAGGGGATGAGATTCCGTGGCTGTGGTGATGTGACCAATAATTATATCAAGATAAAAATGTTCACATCAATAAATGTCAATAATTTTCAGGATAAATATCACGTAATTGTTGAAATTTAGGTTTAAAGACAGATCTTTGCTCCTGAGCGAAGTTTCGGGTTTTAAACTTGACAAACCTTGATGAATCTTGATGATTATACAGCAATGATTGTTGATATTGTTTTATTCCCCAGCTCTAGACCTAAACTTTTTTTATTGTACAATAACCTGTAGCTCTACAAGATTCTAAAGTGGAAGCAAAGAATCCCTGGTTAAGCTTATTATTGTAGCTAGTTATCTACTTTGCAAAAATCATCCTATAATGTTGTGCCTAATCTTGTTTGCTAAGCTATGGTCACATGGTCAAAAAAGAATTTAGCTGAGCGACAATTGATTCATTGATTGGTTGATAAATTAATTAGCTGTTGGTGATTTAATCCTAAATTAAAAGTGATCAAAAATATATTTTACCAATGTCATAACTATGAATAGTGTCTCTTCTGGATGAAATGATTGGAACATCATCTTGAGCTCCTGCAAATAATGGACAAGTTCAGTGTATAGACCAAAAAAATGATCGAATTGAACAATAATAATTAAAATGATAATTATAATAGAAATAATGATATGGAAATAAAACCCACTAAGAGTCTGAATAAGATCGTTGAATAATAGATTGAAGTTATTATGGCATATGAATGAGGTGAAAAACTGAATATAGCAACAAGTCAAATACAACATTATAAAAGAATAATAAAATAAAAGAAATGACAGTTGTTGTTCCTCCTATTGGTTGATGAATTCGTTGTTATGCTCATCTTGACCTGCAGCAGTGACATTAACATCACCTCCATCTTTGTCGAGGATCAAATTCAATCATATTAATTAATGTCAGTACAGATTTTATACCAAAATTACCTCCTGATATTTTGTCAAATTATGCAACACGCTGACGCACAGCATGTAGGGTTCTTTAGATGAGGACGAAATAATAAAACATGCTTTGTCAAAGAGATCTTAGTGCTACTCCACTACCCACTCTAATGCTTTTCCATTAATTTTCATAGCCGCGCTCATCTACATGACAAGAGGTGACGGTGCAACTTTGACGCCCAACTCCGGCTTCGAGTGTCCCCGCCGTGTTCCTAAATGTCACCCGGGAGAAAAGATGTGCCGGCTTCATTGTCGTGGTGCCTGCCGATATGTTTGGCCTCGTGCCGCCTGTCAGTATCATTTCAGACGTGTCGCCTGTTTGTGTCGTGTGCGTGGGGAGTTGGGATGAGTGGATTCTGTGTAGGAGTTGGGATCATTTAGAAGGAGAGCTGCTCGAAAACAGCACAACATTAAGCATGACTCAGGCTACCAACTGGTAAATCAATGTACAAAACACCATTAAAACTTGTTTAAAAAAACTTTAAATCAGCTGCCTTGAGGTGTAAGCTGTTTTTCTCGTCACATTAGCGCAAGTACTTCTGGCCCCGTCTCCGGCCAGGCCTTCTGGTGTTTACGAACCTGAGCGGAGACTGCAGCCGACCACAGGGAGAGCAGCTGTCATTTTTGGGGGTAGCCGTGCCCAATCACCATGCTCGCCTCCAGCCAAATCTGACCACACGAAAAAATATACGATATTTTCTGTTTGAAAAGCAAACCTTTGCAGCTGATCACCATTACTTGCTATCTGAAGCACTTCGAGACGGCATAAACGATAGAAACACATAAAACACAGCAGTTAGTCCAAAAAGTACAAAATAGACCACATTCAAAACAGAAAACTAGAAACTGATAAAGTATTTCTTCAAAAAGCAGCGTATTCCAAATGGCTCAGGGCTTCAGCTGAGATAGATCTGGAACCAAAAGACGTCCCCTCAGCGAGGATCTGAAGGTGTGAACAGGGACTTCCTGGGATGAGAGATCTGAGATATCAGACCATGTAGTGCTTTAAAGGACCTTTTAAAAATCTAAAAAGTGCAGCTTTACTATTTGGGCAGGTAGATAATCTGTTACAGTAATCAAAGCATGGTGAGATAAAGGCTTGTTAGTTTATTTGTATTCAAAGTTGAACATAGGTTGAATTCTGGCAGTGGACTTTAAATTAACTTTCGTTTGTAAATGTGCTGCTCAAAGATTAAATTACAGTCGAGATTTCTAGCAACAGGCCTAACATATTAAAACAAGTGCCCAGTAGATGGCAGTATTTTCAATGTCAGAGTTTAAATGAACAGTGTTGTTTGTTTTGGTTAAAATTCTTATACATCCAGGTTCTTGCATCAACCCACAAGCTCACCTGTAGAGAGCCAAGCAAACTGTATGTGCACTTATAAGATGACCAAATAGGAACGCATAAAAAAACAATAATTAACTGGTCCCGAAATTGACCCTTGAGGTGCCCCATTCTGAAGTGTAGCAAAAAAAGAAAAAATGGTGATTAATGGATACAAGGATTTTTATGGAATCCTATGTGGATTTATGACCAATACTTTGGCTTCACGTTTTTCGAGAGCTGTCATTTCTTCCATCTTTATTTACAGTCTATGGATCTGACTGAGTGCAGTGCCCGACATACCCACCCACACGTTTCTCGAGTATGTCTCGTAAAATGCCACGATTGCATCAAAAGCAGCTCTCGACTCAAGCAGTGCAAGAACAGAGCAGATGCCAGCATCATAGGTCCTTAAAGGAAGAAGAATGGTTCTTCCATAACAGCGGTGGGGGGTTGCTTGGAAACGATTTTCTTCCGAGTATTTAGGTGATGAAATGTCATTTCGAAGTAGGTCAGTAATTTTCACAAGCCACATGTCCAGGCTTGAGCAGACTCCAAGCTTCGGATTCACTGACTGAGAGTTAAAGACACAGACAATTTGCTGAAGCTCAAGTGAAATGTCTCTGAAGGCTCCGGTATCACTCTGAAAACAGTTTAAATTAAAACCTTCCATTATTGCTAATCTTCCTAAGCCTCAAAAACCCTATAATAACTGTTTGTACTGTGTAAACTGTCTGTTTTTGTGCAACCCATCTGTCACGTAAAGCATTTCTCACCGAGCCGCTCGTGTTGTTTCTGAAGTGTCGGGCCGACGTCTCAGCGTGACGGAGATTTCGAGGGAACATTTAGCGCTCGCGTGCTTCTTCAGCGCTGTTCATCTCACCTTAGGTACAAGTAGTGGACCGTATCACAGCACTAACCAGCAGCCAATGACAGGTCCTCCAAGGACTCTGGTAAATGCCCAGTGGTCGTTACTATAGGGGAGATGACATTCAGAGGATAATTGTCTCTTATGAATAACCACCTGAAACTGCAGAGAAGCACTTTCCGACATGATATAAGGCTCAGCTTGCATTTTAAAAAGGCGGATTTCTGAATGTAAGTCACCCTCTGGAAACATGTTTTTCTTCTCCTAACAGCTGTAAAAGTATAAAAATAACATAACATAGAATGTAAAATACTCCTGATGTCCCTATTCTGTGTTGTGTAAATGTGCAAAGGCCACTCTTACATGAGGGATTGAGGAGGGGTCACCTGTGCAGCTTTCACTTCCCCTCTCCCCCTTTTATTCTTTCTTTTATCTGAAACATGTAATCTCCACCCTGCTCAAAGTCGCCGTGTCATTATCCTCTGTTGGTTGTTCAGATCTCTAAATTAGCATTTAAATTGAAAAGCAAAGGCACATCTGTTGGATTTTGGTGCTGCGAGCTCGTTTTTTTTTGGTTTCCCTCCGTGGGGTGGCACTCTTTGCTCTGTGAAATTAATCACTCCATGCCCACAGGGTGACCAGGTATTAAGAGGGGCTCACTCAGAACTGGATGAATGAGCAGGGGGGGTGGGGGTGCTGCTCGGGGAATGCTCCGCAGGGGCAGAGAAGTGGTCTGCGGCGTGCACGGACACCGGTGTGGCTCATGGTGAATCATGGCAGCGCACACGGAGAGCGAATCAAGTTATTTACTGACGCCCCCAGGGAGCAGGCCTGGTTCACTCCTAACCACAATGTAGAGTGTTTGAATCCATAATAATACCCAATGATGCAGTTGATTTAATGTCAGGATAGTGTTTGTAATGTATCTATATTCATGTGAATCACAGGATAGAAAACGTTTTGAGGCATAAAATTCAGAATGAGTAACAACACATCTTTAAACGAAAGGCCAATAATAAGGGGAATGAAAATCACAAACACCAAAGACTCACATCATTGACTAATATAAAATATATTTTAATAGATCATACATATAAAAAAAGTGATTTATTTTTCTATTAATTATTTGATCTTCAATGTAAAATAATAATTTAAACTAAAATATCAAAATAAAAAAACAATAAATCATACATCAGTAGATGTATTCAAGACAATCAAATCAATTATTGTATTGATTATAAATATAATAAAGTATATGACTAATAACTAATAAATATAAAATACATGTATTATAGACATTATTTCAATATGGTGATCATGAAGATAAATGTTAAACCTTATCAGTATTTTTTACCCAGAGCTTTGACTTGTTCATTCTCGCCGTCGCCACTTGATGGCAGCAAAATCAAAGAAACATTGAGAAAAGGTGTATTTCGATGGATTTTATTCCCCTTACAACTGCCAATCTTATAATTGTTGTAGTAATAGTAGTTACAACAATATATTGTTGATTGTGATATGTCTTTTATGATTGACTGTAGGAATCAGGGTCACACGGGTCTCGTCACTGAAAACTTTTATCAACATAGTGGAAACTAAAATAATAATAAAAGAAAAAGGTCATTTCTTTTGATGCATCTAATTGTTTTTGGTCGCAAACCAGGATAAGAATCAGGATTTAAATCATCTTAAACAAACATTCAAGCCAAGCAGATCTATTAGATTATTAGTTTTATATCAATTCCATATTTCACTCTTCATTCAGGAGCTGGACCCCGGCTGCCCTCCATTATCGCTTCCATTACAACAAAGGTACCGTTTGCTTTCATTGCTTTTGAGTGTTTTATATTAGGTTATGTTCTTCCAGGAAAATGTCTTGCACAACAAATTTGACTGCAGACTCATTCTACCCGCAATCCATTACTGGGAGTTTAACAAGGCCCCCAATCACATTAATTTGCAATTAACCACGTTGTTTGAAGGTTGCAGGCCACGGGGGCCGGCTTTTGCAATATCCCCAAAACAAATGGAAGACAGTGATTTGTTTTAACGCCACGTTGCAGCTTTGCCGTTTTATCTGGAGATTAGAAATTCAATTGTAACTTCATTTACCTCAAAGAAAAACTTCGTTCCTTCCTTCCGCTGTGTTTGTTCATTTACGATAAGAGGAGGATTTGACTGTACCTGCAGGTGCACTCATCACACTACAGCAATCACGATAACTGAAATAAGCCTATATATTGGGAGGAGGAGGGCTATGAAGTGGATCATCCCTTGTTGAGTAATCGTACGTGACCTCATGTACATAACCTCATCTTTTCCTTTTCCTTTCACTGTAGTTTTGGACAAATGTTACCCGAACTTGCATCAATCTGGTGATTTTGTGGGATGTATTTTCAGCTGCAACACTCAACACAAATTATATCTGATGCCATTTTTTCCTTCCTGATACCAATTCTAATACCTGGACTTTGCACATCGGCTGATACAGAGTCTGTCACCAGTGCATTTATAAATAAATAACTCAAATAATGGCTTTTTGCTACGAACTCTGTATGAAAGTGATGTTTGCCATCATTGTTGTATGGCCTGGCTCAGGTTAAACCCTTTGGAAAAACAAATGCATACAGAGAATAAATCACATAGAACTTTGAACTTACTTTACTCTAGAAATTGAGAAAGTAGCTCAATTTTCACTGGCACTAAGAACTTTCTCCTATTAAATATTAATTAAAAAAAATCCCTAAGAGCTGACATAGAATTTTCACTTCACTCTTGTTCCTGGTGACCCTCACTGTCTGTAGGTCAAGTTTCAAGAGATTTTACTTTAGAAATTCTGAGAAAAACAAATGGAAAGTTAGCTCAAGTTTCATTATGGCATTAATAACTGTCTGCTAATTACATACATCTAGGTATAAACATACGTAATCACTGCTCACGGTTTGCAGTCGCTGCTGACGTCCTCCGGCCCCTACGATCCAACGCGACCTCGCAGCCTTAACCGACGCGCCACAATACCTCCACGCTGGCAATTACCTTCATCACCAATCACGCGCTGATTGATACGGCATACTGTGTGCTGATGACACGCACCAAACCTTGATTATTGTCATCGCCATTAGCCAGGAGGGTTGATTACACCCTATGCAGAGGTTCTGAGGTGATTGGAGAGCAGGTGTTTGCGGTTTATTGCGAGATTAGGTCACGTTAGCGTTCAAAGAGAAACACCACATCTTGAAATCGCTTGAAATTAAAACACACCTGGAGGTTCTTTTGCCAGAGAAACTTCCATTAGACTTTCTTTTCACCTTTATAAAACCCTGTTCTCTCAAGGCTTCCTACACAGCTGCCTGTCCTGTCTTGTCCAAACACACACACACACACACACACACACACACACTCTCTCTCTCTCTCTCTCTCTCTCTCTCTCTCTCTCTCTCTCTCTCTCTCTCTCTCTCTCTCTCTCTCTCTCTCTCTCTCTCTCTCTCTCTCTCCTGGGGGCTCAGGAGCTATATTTGGCTCCTGCTCAGCTGCCACAAATAAAAGAAAAGTAACTGATAGTGGGCTAAATCAGCCGCCCAGTCGCGTTCACAGCGCAGAGGTTGTTTCCATGGTAAATCCTCTGTCCTAAAAATTCTCTTTGAGCCGACAGACTGTGAGGATGAGTGTGGGATCACTTCCCGTCCCTGAGAGGATCTGCAAAGGGAGCCTTATCTCCGGGGCAGCTTTTTAATTATAAGCTACAATGTCACTTTATTTTTTCTTGATAAGCATACAAAGAGCGTCCTGGAAGGATCCTCGCCCTCTCTTAAAGGGCTGTGGTTTGCTGTTTTTGGCTCATTTTTTAAAAATCTGATTGAAGCCACCAGCGCCTGTCATCCGTTTCTGGCAGACACATGTCATAAGTTTACTTGGCCCATTTCGTAGACACTTTCAGGTCACGCTATAAATCTTGGAAACGCCAGCTTCTGTATCGATGGGATGTGAGCGAGGCAGTGAGGGAATTCTAAAGGTAGAACAGACACGTTATGATGAACCTTATCATCGATGTCCACACTGTTTGCTGCTGAGAATCAGGAGCCACCACATGGAACAGGTATCCTTTTGTCCCCAGCGGCCACCTGCTGCCGACTGCAGCCACGTTTCCGCCCGCTCCCTCCGAGTCCTTTCTTCTCTACCGTGTTGTCTTTCTCGCTGACCTCTCCCTCGCCACCTCTCCCTTAAGGGGTCACACTTTATTTTAAGTCCGGGTGACGGCGAGGTCGCGAATGCAGGTGATGGCTCGAGCTGTGATTTTTTTTTTTTTACGCTGATCTGTCCGCCCACAGCTTCTTTGTCGAGTCTGGACTCTCCAGCCACAACCATCATTTTCTATTCAAGAGTAGATATCGGGAAAAAAGGTGGAAAATATTCAAGATTTTACTTGAGTTATTCCTGTCACCGAAATTCTAACAGCAATTTTTGCTATTTATTTTGCTCTTATTCGGACTAAAATCTCCATTTTCCATTTTGTTCTCTTGGGATCACACAGATAATAAGTACTATGTCTTTAAACACTGTATTATATCCAAAGACTTTTTAGTTCACATCTGCATACATGTTATACATCTGGCCAATTGTGAATACACAATTTAGTGTGTGAAATAAATTCTATTTTGTTTTGTGAACGTCAAATCTTATGTAAAATGAAAACCACCTATAATTTATTACTGCAACAGTATACAGTGTATATATAATTTAATGCATGATGTCATCTCTTGTCAACACGGATATTATTAGTTTTATTCCAAGAACAAGCCGACTGAAGCTAAATGTGATGTAACTGAGAGAAAATGCAGGTAAACAGGTCAGTGCTTCCCCTGAGGACATTTATCAGCGGTGGTGAGGTTCACAAGTGTGTTTTCATTGCAATTTGTTAGTTAGCAGCATTACTAAAAAAATGACTGAACCGACTGTGGGGCCGGTGCAGGTCGCTACAGGGTCTCAGTGGAGGACAAGGGTCTTCAGAGACAGACAGAATCCTTTAGCCTACTCCGATGACTGTTTCTAAGAAAGACATAGTTGAGATATTTCAGTCTTGACCATCATTGTTGCGACAGACCGGAATTGTACTGACACGGCTAAACTTGTAAAATGCAACATTTTCTCATATAATTTATAGGCGATCTAAGATTTTTGTGTTTCTTCAATGCGTTTGACCTTTTCGCACATGTCAGTGCTCGGTATCTCACAGCCACCGGTGGATCGCCTCCATCTCTCATCCTCCTGGTTTTATTCCAGCAGTCTGTCCCTCTCTCCTCCTCACGCCCCCTCGTCTTTATCCTCGCCACCCCACCTACCTCCCTCTCCTTTCTCTTCCACACTTCTCCCCCCCACTCCCCTCCCTTCTCTCTCTCTCTCTCTCTCTCTCTCTCTCTCTCTCTCCATGACTTTGTGCCGGCCTCCTCACACGAGCCGGAGATGCAGGGGGCTTTTAAGTGGCGTTTAATGGCCCGCTGACGGCGGTGCGTGCTGAGCTCTGTACGCGTCTTTGGCCGCGGGCAGCGTGTGACCCGCCTGACATGTCGACTATGAACTTGGAGGGACTGGAGATGATTGCCGTGCTGGTGGTCGTGGTTCTGTTTGTCAAGGCGCTGGAGCAGTTTGGTTTGTTAGAAGACGACTATGACGGTAAGGAGACGGCTGAGCTGGAAACTCTCTCGTTTTAAGGAGCAATCTCCAACTGGTTGCAAGTTCAAAAGCAAGTGGTTCATTGGGTCTCTGAGGCGTGAAGGACCATCTGTGAGTTCCTGTGGTACAAACGTGTGAAGGAGATGTGTGTAGATTCAGGGATTCCATCTGTTGCATCTCTTTGGATGTACCTGGTAAACATAAAATATAGTGTGCACCAAGAAAAACTACACAGCTGATTTATTTTGCAAATATTCCAGGATCACAAGATATGCAAACATTAAAAAGGATCATAGATCCTAATCCGATTATGGAGATTATTTTGTGAACTCTTTGGCCTCGTGCACCTGTTTCCTCACTTTGTCTTTGCATAGTACGATGATCTTTCAGTCTGACGCTCAAGTCGTCGTCAGCCTCTGGATCCGTCCTGGCTTTTATTTTAATATCTTGCCTCTTTGCATGATTCACTGGACTTCGCTGCTAATTGGCTCCACAGTTATGAGTCGGTCAGTGCACATGTGTCCGAATTATAAAATCTGACGCTTCTGCTTTTTCTTGAACGCTACCTTTTGTTTTGAAGTGTTCTCTCCATCTCACTCTCCAGTCACATCTTTCGACACTTTGCTTCTGTACTTTGATGGTTATTCGATTTGAATGAAATTGGATTGGATGGGAAAGCTCGCAGCGTCTGTGGGTCGGCTAACTTGCTTATCCAAATGAGAGTGGGGACGGTTGAGGACCGATTGCAGCAGCTGGAACCTGGAGATCCTGCTGCTTTAGAGCCGGAGAGTGTTGCCAGGGTGGCGTTTGGCATGAAACCGGCGAAATTAAAAGGAGATTGAAATATTAAACATGCTGCCCCTCTGGAAATTAACCTTTTCAATTGTGTTTAAAAAGTTAATAAGTGAGGATATGATGAAAAGTTGATGTCTTCTCCTCCGTGGTGGAACTTTTTTAGGTGGTTTTTCACTTTCTTTCTCATGTTTTTGTAGCTTAGAAGAGAATAAAGGTTGAAGCTGCTGCACCTACAGGAGGTTTGTCAAGGTGCCATTAAGCGATTCTCTCCCACTAAAGTGTGAATCTAATATTCAGGAGTTGGGTCTCTCTGGCACCACCTGTTATTTATAAACTGTGCTGTGAACAAGCTGTGTGCCTTAAGGTTGGGCTTCCACAAGTGAGAGGCGAACACGCGTCTTAAGATTCATTCTAGAGTAAAGTCACAATGTTCTTTTTCTACTGTGGCGATATTATTCTGTTTTCCACAGTATGTTGAATCGAACGCCCACTTAAGAGACGCAAACGGCAACAATGGCATTCGCACGTGGGATTGTGAAAGTTCCACGAACGCCACTTTCCCTCAGCTCGGTCCCTGCTGAGAGATGCATGCAGTTTCTTTGTGGATGGCGAGGATCTGCTTGAGTGGAGACTGAACATCTACATTTGAAGTTTCAGTTTCCCTTAAGATTTTTGCGACTACATCAAAAAATGACAAAAAAGATTCCAGTTGTCAGCTTTTGAAAAAGTTAAAATAGCTGCAAGATATTTAAACAAATTATTCATGGGGGGAGAAAAAGAATCTTGATTAAATCCTTAATTGCCCTTATGTTAAAAAACACAATTGATGTCTGGCATTTAGGAATTCCCCCATTTTTAAATCAGCTCCATTATAATCACCATTTTGATAAATGTCATGTGCTTATTCAAGGGTTAATTTATTTAATTGAATCCAGAACTATTAAAATACTTCAAAAAAGAGGAGACAGCTTAATTATTGTGACAAATTTGTGGATTTTTTAAATACATGTGTTTATTGAAGTGAGATCTTAAAGGTTTATTTGCACGTACAGTTCTGTATTTGTTTAGATCTGTTGAGGCCTTCTCAGAGAGGTTTAATTTTCAATTTCAATTTAGATGTTTATCTTCAAATTGCCGATGAATGAAAATCTATCTCTCCCCAAATCTAATCAGACTTGAAGCAACACAGACGTCTGTTGAGCTGCTCTGTGGTGCGCTCTCCCACTGGATGGCTCCTGGATAAAAATAGACCTGCAACACAGCCGGACGCAAATGGCTCTTTGGTCCCCGTGACAGTGAGTGACTGTGCTCGGGCACGTGGCGGCCGACAGGAGCAGCTTGTTTGATACGGCGTTTTTTTGCAAATTAGTTCAATCACACATCAGACAGGATTTTAGGACAAATAATTCCAAGAAGAAATAGCCAAATGCACATTGGCACATTCCGACTTGCACAACATTATGTTTTTGCAATTATGTCGTTCATATCGTTTTGTCTTATTCTCCAATGAGACAAATTAACATTTACTTTAATAGAATTTAGTGGGAACACAACTAATGTTTGCATCCAAATGCTTCAAGCACAGTGCACACATGGGCCCCTGACTGTATAGTATTGTGTTTGTACAGCTGCACTAAATCCAAAGACATGACTGCAACACACTATCCTCCCATTGTTGCAGGTTTTACGTACTTTATAGTAAATCTCAGCTGAAGTGACTTGGCTGTGTTTAGGGATCAGGCTATAGATCCTTTGTGTGTGTGTGTGTTACAGAGCCATGATTCAACATGCTAAATATTACTGTTATTAAACGGTGAGCTGTAATTGAATGGATCCACTTCAAAAACATATGTGGTGTTTTGCACAAAGGCTGTGCATGGTGTATCACACACAGCACATGTTCTGGATGCATAAAGGATTCTCAATGTATTCCGGTGTGAATGCACAATAGATTGAGAATGTACTTTGCATCATAATGATATTTGCTAAGAGGATGTCTTAATGCACATGGGTGCTTTATGACACATGATTTCCTCGAGTAAGAGACGTGTGCTGTACAGTCGGAGCAGCAGCAGATGAAATAAATCTGGTGAAGTGCTGCCATGAAGTGGCTTTGAGAACCTGTCTGTGTTTGATGATGACATTTACTGAAGTTCTGCTACTTTTATAATACAATAGTTTTGAGATCCTACCCAAAGTGAACACAGAGCCGGGAGCTTTTACTCCATCACGTGACTCATAATACCAAAAAACGATTTAATTTTATGAACATTTGCATAAAGAATACCAGCATGTGTCAGAGTACATTAAAAACTCATAATGTCCTTTGAGCTGCATAGCTCAGAGGTTCTCAATGTTTTTCTCAACCAAGGGCCTCGCACAAGATAGAAAATATTCTGGGGACCCTCTCATGGAATAGTTTGACATTTTACACTTTTAGAAATGTCATGTCCACACAGATTTCTGATGTGTCATGGTCATTTTAATGGATCAAACTGAATGAATTGAAAACTTTCCATGGGCCCCCCACTAGTATGCCACCGACCCCCCAGGGGTCCTGGGACCACCATTTGAGAACCTCTGACTTGATTATAAGGATATAACATTGAACCATGAACTTTGCAGACACTGTGGACTGGAGTACATATGAAAGTTACCAGGCTTTGTCCAGCAGAGGGAACCAAAGCTTTCTGTCAGAAT
Source organism: Hippoglossus stenolepis (assembly GCF_022539355.2). Taxonomy (NCBI): domain Eukaryota; kingdom Metazoa; phylum Chordata; class Actinopteri; order Pleuronectiformes; family Pleuronectidae; genus Hippoglossus; species Hippoglossus stenolepis. Next base: position 8,481,215 of record NC_061505.1, on the reverse strand, counting down.
CAGAATCAACCAGCAACACCAGCTGCCAGTCTGGTTCTGAATAGAAGTTAACAGGGGTTTTTACACTGACAATAAGTAGGAGCAAATTAATAAATACCTTTTGTTGTAGACATTTAAAAATGACATAAATCTACTAAATAATGTCTCCAGTGTTGTAACTTCTTGCGCAGTGGTTGTCAAAGAAATAAAATGGATTATGAAGCAGTGTCATTGTAAACAACGTACAGCTCAATAGAAAATCAGATGTCAGGTGACCTGGGTGTGTGTCCCTAACACCTTGGGGCCCAGTTGGGGTCTTTTCCTCCTGATCCAGAGCCATTGGCTTCAGCGTTCTGCAGAGCCTGATGTTTCTTCTATGATCTGGTGTAGGGCTTAACCGTGGATTCTTTGAGCAACCTGGTTGTGGATGTTGCATTAAAGCCTCTGCAGCATTTCCCATTCATGTTCACATGCTCCTCATTTCCTTCCTTTTACACTTAAAACCAAATAGTTGCATGTTCTTGAATGAGGTTTTGAAAACTACAGTTTCTGATAATTGCCTCGGGTCTCAGACAGGTATTACAGGCACATTCAGAGCTTTCCACCGAATTAAACCCAGTCGGTGGCGTTTCCACGGGCATTAGCTCCCCTCCGTCATCAATCACCGCAGTAACAAGGGAGCCACCGGCGAGTGTTTCCCAGCATCAGCGTCTGCACAGCTGTGATTTGTTTTAGCTGCTTGCTGCAGAAACACACTTTTAAAAGGGCAGATTGTTTTGCAGCTTGATTGAGAATCACCCGAGTCGGAGCTGTGGAGCTCTCCGCGGTAAAGCCGCGCTGTTGATTTGCGTTCGGGGAAGGTAATTTTCAAGGCGACTGAATAGGGAACAAAGCTTTATATGAACAAAGCTCTGTGTGGTGCATCTTTTGAAGTGAACACTTCAAACAAAAAGCAACAAGCTCTAACCTTGTGCTTTAAGTATTTAACAACCTGAAACTTTTGACATAATCGAGCATTAGATGAAGTATCAAGCCTCTGTTTTTCTAATCTGATTAACATTTGGATTTGTCCGGGTTAGGCGATCTCTCACAGAAACTATTTTTCTCCACGACGAGTATTAATCTTGTGGAAAATGTAGATTTGCTAAACTTTTCTTTTTTTCTTCTAATTCTTTTCTCGGTTTCTGTATTTGTGCAAAATCCTCACACATGATTTTGCCACCTCCCAATATAACGCTCTTCCTGAGTGTGTGCCACACAGAAAATATGCTGCTATTTGTTATTGCAGTATTTGGCATGATTATCCCGTTTGATGCTAAATTAGAGACGACTGCTATTAGACTGGAGTTCACCTAATTTAGAAGATGGGCCATTATGTACCAAATTGTACTGTATGACATATCTTAGGTTGGTTAATTACGTCTCTAAAAGACAATGCACACTTAACTATATTAAATTCAACCTTTCTTTGAATATCAAGAGTTGTTTTTTGTCTCTACCATTGGATTTAATGCATTTTATTGAACTTTAATCCCATGATATGAAATGCTGGTGTCAGATTTACTTTGAATTCTCTGGTGTTTCCCTTCAGGGGTCGTTAAAAAAAACTGGTGCCTGCTCTGCTGCTTAGTCGTATCTGATCTGCTTCATACGTCTGTGAACCAAACGGCTCGTGGCAATGATTCTGTCTCGTCTTAAAACTGTTGTGGAGACGTTGACGGACGTCTCCACGCAATTAAATGTAAATAAGAGATTGTTTACATCAGGAACCTCTGCTGCAACGTTTCATCCCCACATCCACGATTCCTTTAAGAAATAAACACCTGTATCGATTTTTTTTTCCCCTCAGTGCGCCCTCTCTGCCGTATCTCATCCTGCGGACAGTGGCTCCAGCCGTCTTGTGTTCCGTCTGCCATTTTATGTCCCCGCTTGTCTTCTCTCCTTTTTACTCCTCCGACTAATGCATACTCCCTATTGACCTTTTCACTTGAAGTTCGGTTTGACGGGCACCTCGCTGCCGTAAATCAGATGACAGGCCCCGGCGCTGCACAAGGCAAACCGCGTCCTCTACATGAGCCGTCACGCCGCAGCTAATATGGCCAAGACGAGCAGGAAAGCGGATCAATGTTATCAGCTGGAACACGCTGCCCCTCAGCTTTGTGCTACTGTCCATTTGCAGACAAGGCAATTGACGTTCCCCCTTTTTTACGCCACAACTAATCGTACGGAAAGAAATGGGGTGATGATAAAATCTCAGGGCCGTGCTGAAGAGTGATGGCTGACGTGTCTCGTGATGAACGTACTGGCATTCTTTAGAGAAGCCATGTTGGACCAGATACAAGGAATTCACCTCAAGGCTGTTTACTAAGTTGTATGTATGTGTGGTTGCCTCCTGCAGTGCATCATACCTGGTACAGTTATATTACCAAGGTTGACTTATCCACAGTGGAGTTCAGTCTCTTTCAGAATATTTGATAAAAAACAAATAGTGATCACAGTTGAATTCTGTTTAACTCGGGGGTGTCTGAAAAGAATGTGACGTCTGCTGGGTGCAGAAATGCACACTTCTTCTCTTTGGTTTACATGATTGCTAAATATGGAGCTAATTAAAGACTCAGACTGATGCAGCTAAATGGAATTCAGCCATTATTCTCTCAGCTATTTACACATGTACCTTTTCAACCTTGACATATAAAATGCCTTTCTCAGTTATTTAAAGGTCACGTTTTCAAGTGAATTTTTTCGTCAGACTAATACAAAGAATAGCAGCTATTTACCTACCTTAAAGCAGCAAATCATCACAATCGAGTCAGAATCAAACCATACAGCAACATTTTTACAATTGTTTCGCTAAAAATTGACCGAAATTATGAATACAAATTTCTGCAGATTGATTTAATTGATAGATCTAATTGATTTAACTTATAATTGATATTTCTAAGCTCTCACATTTGGTGTTAAAAGGAGTAATTCAGGTGGAAAATCGATCCACACAGTGAGGGCTCGCTCATGTGTTTACTACCATCCAACCTTAAATACTGTGCATTCAGGACGTGCAAACATATATTTGTTATAATCTAACATAAAACAGACTGAGGAGTTAAAACAAGCTGAAACTGTTGACTCATACCTGTCGATGCGTATTTGCGATGAAGGGGTTGTCGATGGCGAAATCCCCTGAATGCATGCATGCACACGCACCTGGCCACAAAGTTAGTCCTGAGTATCAGAATCACCCCGTGGCACTGTGCGGTTGATTGCTCATGCTTGTTTCGCCGAGGGTCGCCCCGGTTCACGGCTCGTAATTGCCTTTCCCCCGTTTCGCAGGCGCCGCTTCAGTAAATACGACGGCCTGGTTTTAATGTGCCTCGGGGAAAAAAACACAAGCCAAACACTAATGCTGCTTTGCATGCCTGAGCACATCGCTGCAGGTGTCGCCTAATTATATCACCCACTTGTACCCCCGAGCCGATCTGTAAACAGCGGGACCATCTCATCTTCGCCGCGCCATGATTGATGATGGCTGCATCGGAAACCAGCTCCCCCCCCTCTCCTGGTCCTGTACTTCCACAAGGACTCCAGAGAGATTGAGAACACTTGTCACTTCATGAAAATGCTCTCAAGGGTTCTTTGGTTAGAACATGAGGATTTTAGATTCACAGCAAAATATTTATTGAGATTACTCCTGCACCCGTGGTGTTCAATTTAGTTTTATGACTATTTGTTGCTCTACAGTGTTTCTGAAGTGTGAGCAAGCGGAAATTATCAAAGCATCGTCAAGGCTCGTCGGGAATATAACAGATTTAACAGATTTTGTTTGTCTTCATCCATCCATCGATTATCTAAACCACTTTAATTGTCGTCGAGGCTGCATCCCATGGAGGCTGCTTTTAAAGACCGCTTGCATCACAGCAGAGCATTTAGGCTGTACCATTTCGAGAGGGTTCTTCAAATGCGGCCTACAAATACATCCTTTCATACCCAAGAAACGAAGGCTGCAACAGGTGGATCCTTTTCCGGCCCCACCTATCCTAGGATTCACTGCGCTTCAGTGACAAACAAAGCTGGTGACGCTGATCAGGGAAATCCTCTGTAGACCAGACCGTCTTATTTCGGTTTAGCCTTCGCAGCCTACACGGGTGCATAGACCAAACCCATTCGGATGTAGCCCCTGACATGAGACCGCTTAAGACACAGCTCAGGAAAAGATGCAAACTCCATTCTTTGTCTACATACATCATATTTAATGTACCCATGGATAGTGAGGCGGATTCATTGACCTCTACTGATGGTCGTGTCCTCTGCGTCTAACTCTCAGAGCAGAGGGGAGGAGATTCCGTCCCCTTGTGAATACCAGGGACGGAAAGTGGCGAGACAGGTGCCAGCGACAAGTGAGAGAAAATGTGTAATCTCTCCCGAGATCGGTGTCTATCGGTCGACACAGGCAGACGAACACAAAGAGCTGGAGTTTTGTCACCCAGACTTGTTCATTACACAGATAAGAAACGACAGAGTTGGTGACACAGCAGCCGCCTGACATTTCCGACTCGGATCAATCAGAGACGTCGCCCGTCAGAGGTGACGGAGGAGGGGCGCTTCAGTGGAGACATGATGGTGTGTAGTGATTTGGGAGGTGCGAACCGTCATGAAGTGATCGGATCTATTTTGTGTAGTTATGAGAAGTTATCCTGATTTATTCTTACCATTTAAATATGTATAAGAATTCACTTAACAAAAAAATGCAACTTTCTTCTAATTAATAAAACCTAAACATATAAACCATGTAAAAACAAATGTTTTACCAATATATATTTTTAAAGGCACAAATGTCCCTGTCTTTATTTAGAGAAATGTCATAAGATGATAAATTTACTCTCCTGTGTAACATTGCAAAGATGCTTTTCTTCAAATCTAATGATAACAAATACCAGTAATATTGTCTGTTCCACCATTTTGGGGGATTTTAGCTTCATCTCCAATGTTATTAAAGATATTTATCTGGTTGAGATGAGACCACCAGAGTTCCAGAGGATCACAGTATAGACCTACTTTATCATATCAATAGATAGAACCTGAAACAGTCGAAAGTAGAACAAGCGTGTGTATATAATTGTATAACAGGCTTTTCCACCTCACAGGATGTAAATTATGAGTATTTTGCTGAGTATAATATCAAAGTCCAGTATTTAAGTCTAGGTAAGCATTTTATTCAGGTTCAGTATCATTAGCTTTGGCAACAGTCAGGTTTTGTAGTTCTGTTAAAAAGAAAATACTTTATTTATTGTGATTTCAGGAGACAGGAGACAGTGTTTTACAGAACCTTTGATCAAATAGTCACTTTTTACTCAAATCTCTTTCACACAATAGCGCCGTCGACTCTCGACATCTAATTTGTCCTTTCAGATTTCAACACAAAACCATTTTGTAATTTGAATCGTCCGGAACAAAAAAGCCCTGCCAGGTCATCAAATGCAGAATTATTTTACGCTGTCCATCTGTCAGACCTGTTGTGCTGTAAAAGTGTTGTAGCGGCTATTGTCCAGAATCGGTGTGACATTAATGGAGCAGGATGTGTGATGTAGTATTTACCTGTCAGAGGCGTTGATAGAATAATGCCTCCTCTAGTTTGGATGGATGAGCTGTGGCACAGAAACCCCACCCCCACTCTCCCCTCACCCTCTCACCTCCACCCTCTCCCCTTCAATAATCCATTGGTTGGATATTGTATCACTAGGCTGAGGGAAGAGGTTATGATTGGTCAATCATCCCCCATCAGGCTCCCAGGGACCATGTGGAGAACCAGGATGGTGTGAGGCCTGAGGGCATGCATCCCCGTGGCTCTGGGAGAAACTTGGCCGCGTTCAGGAAAACGAAGCCTCCGCTGGCCAACGTACACGTGGCTGGAATGGATGTGTGATGTGGCCGGGGGAATCACTGATGTCGTGCCAGTTGCCCACATGTTGCCGTCGCCTAGGATACGCTGAGGCAGTTGGGTCAGCTGATATTCTGTACACTCCACTGTACGTGACAGCTGGGTAGTGCTTTGAACCAAACCAGAACCTCACCCACAGGAGTCTGTTCCTGACTTACGCTATTATTGAAAAGTGGGGCAGGTTCTATTCGGCATTTAGATGCTTTTGGTGCTTTTTGAGACGTATTAAAGGAGTTAAATCTGCAGTAACTGGTTATAAGGCGACTTAGGGGCAGCAGATACAAGCTGGAATGCAGACTTGCTGATTGATGTGGTGTAGATGCTATTAAACGGTTGCTTATTTACACATTCAGCAGATTTGCAGACGCATTACCATTCATTTGGAGCAGTTTTTCTGAAAACCTGTTGAATTTAAGTTGAATTTAAGTTGAATTTAAGCCTTTTTAAAGCTTTTCCTCTGAAGACGGTCGACTGCTGTAGCTGGAAATTACACAGTCGAGATCAGTGAGAATGAATTAAAACCGAAAAGCTGTGGGACATAAAACAGTGAGTGAAAAGATGATAAAAATGCAGAGTTGAGTTGGGTTCATCGTTAGTCGTGACCCCTTTTATAAACACATTAATATGATCTATTATTAATGGAACAATACTTATGATAGCTGCTTTAATATTTAATGGTAATTCTTCAATTGTATACTAAGTCTCCGAAGGTTTACAATACCATTCATTGTTGTGGCTTAAATAGCTAATAAACAATATAATTCCCCTAAGGAGGAATCACTGTATAATAGATTGAATTCTATTTTAACAAAAACGCTCCCCCCATCATATATATCGCACAGATTCATACAGTCATATTGTCGGTGGGGTTTCTCATCCTCTATGGATGAGCCTCACATACCAATGAGTCCTTACATATCCAGGGGGGGAAGTCAGATTAAGTTGGATGTGTCTGCTGAATAATATTTTCTTTTTCAAACAGCACAGCGCTCAATTATTCACTTTATTTGTTTATTTATTTTCTTCCGGTAGAATTGTAGACGTGTCCTTTTTGCATTTTGTTGCCCGGTCAGAGAAGAACGTTGAAGTAAATGTAAATGCATATGAGAGCTTCTTATTGGGCTTTCGGGCTGCGGAGTAAGTGGCGAGTGAAAATTTCATTCAAAATCATCGAGAGGTGTGATGATTGCAATCAAGGCGGCGATGGTGGAGTTCATTTCCAATGCAGATGAATGAAAGCAGAGGAGATGTAAAAGCGGTTCTAGTATTGAAACTATTTTAAATTAGGTTGTTTTTTGTATATTTTGAGCTTTTTATATCTGTATTGTTGAGTGCAGTAATGCATCGATTGAATAATATTTCATTTTAAGTTCAATGAATTTAATTTCAATGTTCTTTTCTAATGATCATTAATTAGGCTCGAGGTGGCTGATTAGGATTATGACAGTCTGCACAAGGCCAGTAGGTGGTGGTGTCTTCACTCATTTGCTCCAAACACTTAATCACCCCCCCACACACACACACACACACACACACACACACACACACACACACACACACACACACACACACACACACACACACCACTCCACTTCATCTCAGCCACATTAACATCCCTTTGGAAAAGAGTTGGTTAAATTTAATGAAGCAGTGTAATCAATAACATACACTTACATTGATATGTATAAAAACCACTGAGACATATTGACTCCTCTCATTCCCATATTGCTTTTACCCATAAAACCCTCTCATGTAAAAGCTTAGAAGAGGCAGAATTAACAGTCACGTGGCTGATTATGCATTTTTTTATTTCTTCCTAATCTGGTTTTGATGCATGAAAACAATGGAGTTTTCTCATATCTTTAACCCCTTTTTTGGGGAGAAAATTAGCATATTGCATATGCAACAGTAGTTGAAAAGCGCAGCAGATTGATATTGTCTGTCTGAAAAGTAGATTACAGCCAGTGTATTATGACAAAGCTGTTGTTTTCCATCCATCCTGCTTTATTTTCCCCTCATCTGCAACTTCAGTTCTTTCTGCAGCTTGAAAACTGTGTCATTTTCATGATTTAATCATATCTTACAATAGTAAACACACACACACCCACAGTAACTCGACAATGAGACATTAACACAATTCATTGACTCATTTTTCTGATTGTGTCAGTGCTGTATTTGCATTCCTGGATTTGTGTTTGCACTTAATGTGAACGCGTAGAGCTCCAGCGTCTCACGTCCCCTCCGCCTCTGTCTCACCATCCTCCACCCGCCCCTCTCCCTCACACATATCCACTCCCTCTCATCCTCCCTCCCTTTACTCTGCAGCCAGGCAGTCAGAGCGAGAGGGAGCCGCAAACTATCAGGCGAGAGCGGAGTTTTCTTTTCTCCTGGCTTTTTCACCTGTCTCCTCATCTGTGAGAAGAGGAAAGGAGGAGGAAGCTTTGAGATCAGCATGCCTGGACTTTATTCCACCTGGAGCCAGCTTTTCTAAATTCTCTTTCACCCCCCTTACCCCCCTTGAGACCAGAGAGACCCTAAATGACTTCAGGCTCCTCACAAACCCGCCACCGGCTCTCGTCTCTCTGATCCTCGACCTCCTCGTATTTAAACAGGGCAGCAGGCGGGTGCCGGGAGGCGCCCGGCCCCTAGGTGTGGGCCGGTGCAGCACTGGAGTGGGTGCAGGGGAACTGGAGTGCGGGGCCGGGTGACAGCGCTGGTCCTGGCGGGGGTCCCGAGGGCGAGGAGGCCGGCTCGGGCTCCGGGTCCGGGTCAGGGAATGGTGGCACGGAGTTGTCCGAGGGCGGAGCGATGATAAATGCAATCTGGGAGACGGAGGGGCTGCAAACGGTGGGAATCGTGGTGCTGGTGTTCGCTTCGATCAAGCTGCTGCACCTGCTGGGGCTCATCAGCTTCTCGGAGGGTAAGGCGCTGATGGAGGGACGGGGGGTATGAAGGGAGAGAAGGAGGAGAGAAATGGAGAATTTCCAACTTCTGTTCTTCGGTTGCTTTAACTCCTGACCTGAAGTTTCTAAAACGGCTATTTGAGAACGTTAATTGAGGTTAATTGAGGCAGGGAAGAAGACTGGATTGTCTTTTTTTGAGTGGAAGTCGAAGTAAGTGTGAGGTTGAGATGTGACTGGAGGCAGGAAAACTTTGAGTCGGGAGAAATGTGTCAGTTCAGAAAGATTTGAAAAGCTTTTGAAGGACTTTGAATTTCCTGGGTTCGGAAAGATGGGGAATGAAAGACACGTCTGTCATTCGAAAGCCTCTGAGGTCAATTCCATCTCTCCTTTTTGTGCATATGTTTTAAGAGGATGTGTGTACAGGCGTGTTTTAGTAACTCATCTCACAGTGTCTTTCGTGTGTATATACGTCTTCTCTGTGGACCCAGGGGGGGAATTCAGGGCACCGCCTGGCTTGCGGTGCGCAGAACGAGCCGGGGCCTAAATAAACTGTTTGGTTTGGATCCTCTGCGGTTGTCTCATTAAATAAAGTGGAGCAGCACAGTAAGCAGTTTCAGCTGAAAAACCCAGCCTATTCATCAGATCGCTGTTTAGTAAACACGCCTTATCTTCTAATTAGAATCATCCGTCAAACGTCTCCGAAGCCGCATCCCTATTCAGCAGAAAAAAGAAAGAAGCGGCCATGTGTGAAAGCAAGTAGCTGGAAAAAGCTGACATGACCCCGAGGGGAGTGTTTACACAGGGTGGAGGTGTCAGCGTCTGCGTGTTGGCCGTGACTGTGTTATTTCAAAAGGCACATGGGAGCAGTGTTTTCATTTTTTTAACAGTTTACATGCTTCAGTAAACAGCGCAGTGCGAAGGTGGGGGGGGGGAGTCTGGCCATGTTTTCCCAAAAGCAGCCGACGACGTGATATTGATGGTTTTTACCGTGATGAGACGATAGAGACGTCAGAGGAGTTTTGATATGATCGGTATGCCACTCAGGTGTCTGTCACTGTTTACAGAGGGACGCTGTCAGAGCTCGTGTCTCCTGACGAGCAGTCGATGCAGATATCGATTCGGTGCATAGAGAGAAAAAGATGAGTAGAGTCAAGAGTACGTCTCTTTTTTTTCTTACGATGATGGGAATTGATTTGAAAATGAGGGATCACAGTTGTTTGTGTCAACACTGGAGTTCTCAGCTGAGGGAAGTGACATGTATGGAATCTTAAAATCCTGTTGGGCTTCGAGAAAACTTAAAGTAAACCTGAATTCACACTATAGTGCGCAACTAACAATTACTACCAAAGTTTTTACGTTTGATTAATGAGTTGATCATTTTCTCCATTAAAATCTTAAAGCATTTGTGCATAAAATGAAGGAAGATAGTGAGAAATGGCATAAATGATTTGTTTTCTTAAAGCCAACATAACCAACATTAAAAAACATTTATTTTTTCTTTGATACAAGGACAAAAAAAGCTAAGAAAAACATCAAATCTTCACATTTAAGAGGCTGGAACCATTTTCATCTTCCATCACTGAGATCAGATGATTTGTTTCAGCTTTAATGTAAAAAAGTCAGTTGTTTTGACCAACCACAAACCTATAGATAGATAGATAGATAGATAGATAGATAGATAATTCATACTGTTGGCAATTCATTCTCAACTCATCATTCATTCTGTTAAACTAATCATTATAGAAAAAGATAAAGGTCAAAGGGTTGCACTTGAATCTGGGGCCTTCTGGCTTTAAAGTCTCAGTCCTGACCTCTGAGCCACAGCTTCATTCATGTATAAACCCAACAGTCGTGTTGTGTTTCCAGTTTTGTAAAACAAATCCCTTTCTGCCACTGTTGTCTTCTGCAAAAACTGAAAATGTTTGTTTCCTACCTTTTTTGTAATTTTTTTTTTTAAACAAAAAACCTCTCGGGAAAGTGTTCCACTGAGCGTGCACGCTCTGCTTAACATTCATACCGTCAGACGTGTTCACAGCTGGGAGCTGCCCAGTGCGATCACATCCCTCCGCCGCCGGCCACCTGAGCAGCCCCACTGGGGGATAAAGGTCTCGCTTTAGAAGCCTCTAAGCCGAGGGAGCTTCTCAGCTGTGCTGCAGATTTGAAGTTGGTCTGGCGGTTGTTTTTTTTACTCTGCTCCACATCTGACAGTGGAGTCTGCTGCCAGGACAAAGAGGCATTGTAACGATTCTGTCCCCCCGCTTCTCCGGGGACTGCTCTCCTCTCTTCTCTACTGCACAGACTGTAAAGACTTCAGACCTGGAGATGGTTTGTTAGCAGCTCCTACCTGCCACTCACAGGCTTCCCTGTTGGAGAAAATACAGATCACTGATTTAGACCAGAGCATGGTGGTGTGAGTTGTCGTGTGCCAAGGCTTTGGCATGTATTTCTGCAAACTATGTTAATATGCCAAGGCTGGTTTTAGAGTTTCACTGCGGCTGCACAACAACTACATTAGAGATCTGATTGCTTTTGTAGAAATTTCAAGTCTGGCGTAATTTATCATCTCATTTTCTAGTCTGATTTGCTTGGTTTTATATTCTTATTTACCTTTTGTGATACTTGCACACAGGTTGTTTTTGCATCTATCCTTATTAGGACTTTGCATTGACTAACATTCGTTGTGGACAAAACCCTAACCTCAGAAATGACGTTTTGCCTGATTAGGACTTGGCTTTAGTCCCCATGAGGTCCACTGGTCCTGACAAAGTTACTGTTTACACTGGAAAAGTTCCTAAAGACACACACACACGTACTTATCCCCTCCACACATACATTTCTACTTACACTGACACAAAACTGTCATTAGTGCAAAGTGCTGAGCAAAGACTCATGGGGTACAGACTAATCATCTGCAAGTAATTCTCTGTTTCAGCCCCATACCCCGTAAATCTCTCTCACACACACACAACACACACACACACACACACACACACACACACACACACACACACACACACACACACACACACACACACACACACACTTTCACAATAACACCATTACCCCAACCACAATGGAACGCTGCGTCAGTTCGGACACGTCATTTGTTATTATCGTGCGGGAGCCCAGAGAGCGTCTCAGTGGCTGATATTCATCTAACAATGTTCTTATGTTCTCTGTGTCCTTGATGGGGATTTATGACCTGGCAACACACGGAGAGAGTTGGCGTCTGCACTAAGCAGCGTCATTATTTATTTATCTTTTCTTTCTGTCTGTTTTCACTGGCTGGTAAAGTGTTGTAGTATCTGCAGTGATGGACGAGCAGGTCACGGCTGTGGAGGGCCAGCTGAGCCGAACCCCAGGAATGTGATTGATGTGCACGCAGAGACGACTGCAGATAAACCTTATAGGGTTGGAGTGAAAGTCCACATTAGCAAAAACTGGCACATGAACCTTGAGAGCAAGTTAATCACTCTGTTGTTTCACATATCATGTTTGTGCCAATTCATTTTCACAGTGTGAATTGTGGAAGTTGCTGGACTTGTGCTCCAAGCTGTTAAGCTGGTTTAACCTCCGCGAACTGTAACCAGTGGTGAGTAAAGCAATTGGCAAGACCGTCTTATGATAATAGATTTTCCTGTGATTTCCTTTCCTATTAATCTATTCGTCCATCCAATTATACTGTAAAATAGCACAAATTATTACATTGTTACCAGATATATTGATAGCGCTAGATGATTATATCCAAACCTTTCTTTATGGGTTTCTTATACTTTATTGAAATGTGTAATGAGTCAAGATAGGCAGAAAACAATCAATCTTGGTTATTTTAACATTGCCCTACACAATCAGTTTCTCTTGTGTCATTATCTACTCACCACTATGCCGATGGAGGGGTGGGTGAAGTGTTTGAGTCCACAAAACAAACTGGAGCTTCAGGGGTAAACAGACGGGTTGCAGCAGAATCCAATACAATTGAAGTAAAGGGTGTCCTCTTCTTCAGGCGTAATAAAACAACAGAAAACCCATCACATGCCTCCATACTGCTCGTGTGGTGTCATCCAAGTGTCCGAAAGCAGCAAAGTTTACCCCTGAAGCTCCAGTGTGTTTTGTGGAGTCAAACCCTTCACCCACCCCTCCATCGGCATAGTGATGAGTAGATATTGAATGAATTTAAATTTTTCAGTGAACTATCTCTTTAAGGCTCCATGTCTTGTTTATTCAAGGCTAAACCTCCCCATAAGAATCTAAGACGTCTTTCACAACTGTGCTGCATTTGCAATGTTTTATGATTTTTTTAGTTTGGTGCTGAGGGTCAACGATGATCGAGCTCAACCTGTTGATCGGTATCCGATGCAGGAAACGTCCTCCAGCACAGGAGGAGCGTGGGGGATGCTTTCAGGTCTGAAACAGTTGGAGACTTTTAAACATCAAACAAACCTGTGTAATCTTTCTGATACAAAATTATAAATGACCTTTCTGCCGCTGTTGCTTTGTGGCATTTAGTCGCGACGTGCCTGTCATAATAATCCCAGCGAGCGGGGGGGGGCACAGCTGACCTGCAGCCGGAGAATCGCTGCTTTCCTCACAACCATCTTTGCTGTGTATCCGGTGTTGTGTGATGCAGTCAAAAAGTGTGTTCCTCCTGTTAAGTGCAGAAGTGTGTACATTCACCCCCAACACACACACACACACACACACACACACACACGCTCACACTGTGTTTCATGTGTGCGGTACAAACTGCATCTTCATGGGATTGTTTCCTTTGTCGAGACACGCATCCATTAAGGAAGTCAGTTTAAGTGTTGTCATTGCTTCGGATGATACAATTTAACATTCCGACCACTTAATTTAATTGCCGACACTCCTAGTGGAAATAAATCTCATTAATACTCGAGCGAGTCGACCGGGGTTTAAAAGATTAAAATATGGAAACACCGACTCGGTTCCAGGTAGCGGAGTGCGAGATATTTTTTACGAGCAGCCCCCCCCCCCTGCGAGCTGTAAGTGTTCATCCACTTACCGATACATGTAAAGGACAACAATCAACCGGTCCAATTACCCTTTGGCTATTTTCCATGGTGCCTATTTAGAGCGGTGACATGATTGACTTAACCTTCTGCCTGGGCGCCCTAAGTTATTGGTCCCTCTGGTGTCTTCTTTTCGAGGGGGGGGGAAAAAGTGCAAGGCGGGGGAGCTTATCAGAAGTAAGAGGACTTGACCTGTCAATTCGAGTCAGGAGAGCAAGGGCAAGTATCGCTCGAGCAATCAATTCAGACGAAAACATCACGGGTAATAAATCCCCATAGGTGGAGGACTGCAGATGCTTCGGAGCCACGAACGAGATACGGATGATTGCGCTTGTTAAAAGGTGGAAGAAAAGGAGCTGCGTGGCAGGTTGTGTTCTTAAAGATGTGTTTAATTATGAGCTCGGTGCAGGGATGCAGTATAATGCACAGTGTCCCTAAAGCAGCCCGGCTTGTGATATTTTCCACTATTATTAAACGTGAATAGAAGCTCGTTGGGGTTTTGTGATCGTCATTAATTCAAACCTCGCACAAGCCACGTGCGGTTATTCGTCTTATTAAAGGACGCAGTTAAAAGCTTAAGTGTCGTTATGAGGAGAAAAGAACTGCGAGTCTTTCATAAACCTGCGTCCGTCTCTGGAGCTTTGACGCTGCACACGTGGTGCTTAATTTTCAATCGAGGCTATTTCGGCTCGTTCTGCATGTTCGTGACTTTAATTAGTCAACAAAATGAATATCCATGTTGCCACACGGAGCCAGTAACAATATTTTCCATAATTAAGCCAGGGACAAAGGTTTCTCATGCATAATGCAGGAGATCCTCTCCAGCAGTATGGCTTTTTGAATTCCATTTTTTGTACCAGGCTTTATAGTCTCCTCTAATTTCCATGGCTGAAAAGGATGTTTGAGTGTTTCTCTCGTGAAGTCTGCCCACTTTCTAACTCTGCCCTCATCGCATAGACTCGTCGGAAAGTGGTTCGAAGCTTCACTCGGATGAAACTCATGGAAAGCGATCGCGGTAGAAAAAAAACCGCTGACTCGTCGCTAAAGTGAAGCGATCTCATTACCGGCGACTTGAATGGTGCAGTGGAACCATTCGCCGCGCAGGGATGGGTTTTAATTTGCGACGAGTCTGATAAAATATCATCCGTCATCAGCGGTGAAGATGAAGCTTAGCGACGAGGGTTAAGAGTCTCATCTCTAGGAACAATAATTAGCCTCTGCTGAGGTATCAAAGATGATGATCGAACAAGTAATGGATGCACAGAATTCAGTACAAAAAGCATAAAGAGGGACCACTCGGCCGGTTTTAATGAAATTAGTAAGCGTTGCAGACCATTAATCAGTTCTAAGCATTGCTGAGCTCGTCGTCTTTGCTAACAGCTGTGCAGTTAAATTCTGCGTTACAATACAATTGCTTATATGCAAAGGAGATTAGCTATTATCCAAGCAATTCCTGTGTACACCGCCGCGTGCATCCCCAGTGTACGTGAGTTGTAATGTGATATTTGATTTATTTCTGTGTGGACGGGGATTTAAAGCGATACGGAGCCAAAACGCCGGTGTGGCTAGAGATGACTGTAACAAAAACATAGCAGATGTAAGTATCTTGTCAGAATACAATCGATAAATCCGTGAGGTAACATTGGTGTGAATACGGATGACTCCCTTGAAAGTGTATCAGTAAAACTTACTCCCCTTCAGGCCTTTTTATTTTTTGGAAAGCTCTCACTTTTGAGGCCGAATCGTGTTCAAACTTCCTTCCTTTGTTCCCCCGTATCATTTTTAAAATGATAAGAGGAGAAAGGCCAGACAGGTTTTCTGCCCAGTGCAGAGCAAAGTGGGTTTTTTTTTCATGGACACAGACGTATTGAAACACTTGAGTGACAAATGATTGCGATTAAAGGCACAGACGGGTCTTTCCCTGTCTTTCACATCCCAGTAAATGCCTCAGTCCTCTGATGGTGTGTCATTACGGCCAGTGTGAAGGCGAGAGTACTTCAAAAATACAATGCCACAGCTCATGTAAGAACCCTAAAAAAGTTTGTGAAATATTATTCTTAAGGCTGAAAAATGTTGCCTCTTGAACTTAAACACTTAATATTTCTAGTATTCAAAGTTTATTTGCTTGAATTCATAAATTTTTTTTGTTATCTGCATTTTACCTGAGTTAAAGATCTGGTCTTGCACCTCTGCTCCTTTTAGTCAAACATATTAATAAGGAACTATGTGATGAAGCCGTCGATGCCTTAATGTTTCATCGTGAAGGGTTCGACTTCTTTGCTGCCGGCTGCAGACGGGCTAACCTGCAGCTGAGTAGCTTTGCATTACAGATACTGCAGCAAGTTTACTAGAACAGGCCTTAAGTACTAATTTAATTCAGTCTGCTCAGTATTAGGCCTCATGCTGCTGTTGTGCTGTGCATGCTTCATTTTTAAAGTTTGGGGTCGAGTCGGCCTATTTTCACCGCAAACGTCGGGGCTCCACAAACAGTGGCACATATGTTGTCTTATGTTGTTTTGGTCTGTGGAGACAAAACCAGTCAATCCTATTGTCTTCGTCAGAAATTTGGAACCCTAGTAGAGGAGCATCTGAATGAGCTTTTATTTTGAAAAATGACTCGATAGTTTATTCTAAAAGGGCTGAGAAAGAGCGAGAGAACCTGCAAACTGTACACAGGCTTATGAGAAGTCCCCATCATTCATCACACACACACACACACACACACACACACACACACACACACACACACACACACACACACACACACACACACACACACACACAAATTCTCCAGTTCTTGCTTTTGCTAATAGTCACCGTCTCCAAAAATCATAAAGGGCATCATCAAGGCTTCTATTCCTGTGGCTGTTTACACATTGTCTATTCCCAGTCTCAGATCTATTTGGATCTGCCTTCCATCATTGGCAGTTTGTCACAAAACTTGTCACGTCCCAGGAAAAGTAAACACACTTCTCAGAACTGAAGATTTAAAAATGCAAATACGTGATGTCATTCAAGCACCGTCTCACAGGCAGTTGGGGATTGTGGTCTCAGTGATGCGCCCATTTGGGTTTCGTTCGAACACAGACCAGTGACCCTGCCGTTTCCTTTTCTGCTTGTCGGTTTCACTGCCGGCCACAGGCAACTGGAGGCTGTTCTTATTAAATAACAGGAATGACACATCGCTCTCCTCGGCTTCAGTCTAAAGGCTTATTTGCACTAAATGGGAGGAAATGGCGGATCTGTATCCACCTCCCTCGTGATTTGTCGGACATAAAATGAGGCTCTGTCATTACACAGCGGGGACCGTGTTTGAATTACATTTCTTATATTGACTCAGACGTGCAGATCTCAGACCCGCACGGAGCTGAACAGCAACCTGCAGAAGTCCAGTGCTGGCAGCGCTGGTATTCTGGATGTCGGCTGTAATTTGTTTGGGAGCATTAGAAAATATTCTGTGCTACAAAGGGGAATTTGTTGCACTTCAGGGAAGGAGAAGTCGGCCTTTGCGAAGATGATTTATCTTGTGTTTTCAGGCAAATTTGGATATGCAGACTTTACATAGTATCCTGTTGCACTTCCACTCACCCTCACAGTTCACTTATTCAATATCATTTCTACAGGGAGTTTACTTCTGGAGGAGGAGGAGGAGGAGGGTGTAACTCCACATGTACAGTGAGGATGTCTAAACTTCCTGTAAACAAACCAGACTGAAAACTTGGGGGTAAAAGATGCTGAGCTCACAGTTTTGCTCATTGCCTTCCAGTTAAGACCGAGATTGAGTCTAAAAGTTCACATTTGACTGATTTTACCTTGGCTGTGTCTGACATCAACCGCTCATTCATGAACCCCACAGCGAGCGCAATGCATTATGGTATTTATTGTTTGGTTAGTGACCAGTGGTTGTAATGTTATTTTCATGATGCATTGTGGGAAACAATGAGTCTGCACTATCAAGGTTTGGAATAAAAAAATCAACCAAACGTTCGTAAAGCCCTAAATAATAGGTATATATATATTATAACTGCCATTTTTTACCATATATGAAATGCATTTTAGGTCTATAAGCATCACATCAATTAATTGTCCTGATGTTTTGAATTTTCCAAGAGCCAGAGGCCTCAACAGGTGTATTTTCAACTGAAGCAATGAATACAAAAAGCAGCAGCATTGCAGCACTTGGTATTTTGTTGGTATTTTGCTGGGAGGTGACGAGTGCCACGCTTCCAGTGAGCAGGTCAGTTTGGTAAAAATCCACAACTGGGCCGAGGCTGTCGGACGCTGCTCGTCTGCCGTCCTCGCCGCCCTCCGGGTGTAATTTCAGTTAATCGCGAGTGGCCAACTGCCACATTTGTCCCTGTTTGTGCTGAAAAAACAACGCACGGCCTCGGGGCCCAAACACTGGAATGAGGTGTTGCAGTGAATCCGCTGTTTGAACGTTGACACAATAAATACCGGGCTTAAAACGCAGCCTCCTGCCTCCTGGCTCTTTCCCCCGATTGGCTCAGATTGAATTTTGCATTTGCACTCGTGTAACGGACCACATGACACGATGTGACCTTCTGTAAATGTTCTTTGTGTTTACTGCTGCTAATACTGAGGTGACCTTTTCGAGAAATGGTTTTAAACCCAAACGCGAAAGAGGCATTGACCACTCGGCATAGCATGTGGCAAATCATTGGCCTTGACTTGCACTAAATAAATATCAATCAATTAAACAAGCTCTGTTTTTCTACAGCCATCAATTATTTTTAATGGAATAATATATCTGCCTAAACACGGAAAAATAGTTGTGTAAAAGATGAATTGATAGTTTAAGGTATGTATAAACTTATTCTTCCTCATCAATACAATCGATTCATGAGTTTAATCCTGATATTACATTGCGTTTCTTTTCGGCGCAGTTCTGAGAGATTTTACCCTGATACCATCTGTGTCGACATCTGCAGGAGACAGATTAAGGTGTTAAGAGATTAACACCTGGCCGCCACTATCTTTGATACCTGGTGTGAGAGCGCTGAACACGTCACCCCCCCCAGAGCGTTCACTCTTCAATAAATCAATCCCGTTAAACCAGAAAGAGACTCAGAAATCTGTGTTGAATTAATTTGTTAATCAGTTTTTTTAATTTAGACATTTTTTACGGCAAATACTCGTGGGTATAGTGGGGGGGGGAGTTTCAAATGGGGTCGGACAGTTTCTCTTTTGAACCAAAGAGACAAATCAAGATGCGGAATGATGGCAGAGAAATGCTGGGGCCCACTTCCAGATAAAATCCAATCATATAACTTGAAATGTCCCAGAAATGGCCACTGATTGTAATGTGCCTTAAGCAGTGATGAACCCAAGAGTTTAAATTCCAATTTGATTCTCCCTGGGATAATAAATATTAAGATTCCGCTTCAAAGCTCCCTGCAAGTAGCTCTCTGGTCATTTCTACCAAATGCATGCTTTAGTCATCCACACCTGATGGATGTGTACATGTTTTGCCCGTACATGGACAGCAGGAGACACGGAGCAGCCTCCTGATGAACTCGATACCCACAGATTGGGTGTTTTGATTTGTTTGGCCCGGGCTGAAAAACTGGCCTATATTAGGAGAGAGCTCAGGCTGAGATAAGATCAGGTTGGAAGGTTTTGAAGTCGGGATGGTGTTGCAGGAGGGTATTGATGGGACGCCGTGGCAAAGAGGAATGCTTTTACATATCAGCTGGAAATTATGGGCGAACGAGAAGCGTTCTTATCAGGTCAGCGGTGACTTATTTGACACGTGCCGATGTGTCACACTAACTTTTAACAGCAGTGTTTCCGTAAAAGTGACAGAAATGTCAAGTTAACACAATACCAGGAAAACTGGAACCAGGAACAATCAAACTGGTAAATGTCTTTTGTTCCTGAGTAAATATGCCAAGTAGAAGTTGGGTTGGTAATTTGTTTCTGAAACTTTTAAGCTCATTTGCTGAAATCCTCTTCATGCCCCAATAGTCTTCAGCCGGCAGACAAACAGCAAGTCACAGAGTGAAGAGGGAAAAGTCTGGGTTTTTTTTGGGGTGTAGCTTTGAGGAGAGGACTGATGGAAGGTGGTGGGATGTATGAGTTGTCGCCTGCTCTTGCTTTCATGTCTAAAAAAGGTCTGTAGGTTCTATCGCAAATAACTGAAACAGGCTCAATTTTACTATTGGATCGGTCTTCCAGTTTAATTGTGTGGGTGCTCGTATATAGGTTGGTATATGTACTGTACACTCAAAGATTTTCAAAGTGCATTTGAGTCAAATGGTTTATCTTGTCCATTTTCCAGGTATGTTGCTTCCAGTGTTAAATGTGAAGCCCAGTTTCTGCTAAGAATTACATGTTATCCTGCTGCCACTCTAAACTATGGTGCTGAACAAGGTCAACATTTTACTTGCTAAACATTAGCAAGGTAACATATAAACAATATATTTAATGTGCACCTTTAAAAAAAATAAGGAATTAGTCACAGATCTTGGATGTGTAATTTTCCCCTCTGTGTAAATTGTGGCCCCTTTATGGCCCCCCGATTGAAACAAATCTTAGATCCGCCACTGCACAGAGCACCTCTATGTGTAAATACAGCCTCACAGTGAAGCATGGCTGTGGACTCTTCATCTCATCCTCCCAAACTGAGGGTTTGAATCTTTAGTGTCGGGATCACTTCGGTCACACCAGTGGTGAAACACAGTAGCAGCACTGAGTGAGAGAGAGAGAGAGAGAGAAAAATAAGTGTGTTAGTGGGTCTTTCTGGGTATCGGTGTCACTTGTGGAGTGGGAATTTGCAGAATGATGGGAGGAAGCTTGTGCAATGTTTTCAACAATGTGTATTTTATTATGTAAAGAGTTTTCCTGTTACCTCTTTTGAAAAATACCTTTCTATTCTGAGCATCAAGTTCACTGACACTCAAGTCAATTACACGAAATGTAACACAGAGCTAATTGGGGCTGAAGATCTTTAGACCAGCGTAGGAAGCTGTGCGCGCTCACACGCTGGGTGCCGCCGCCCGTAACACTACCACGGCGACTGTAAGGTAAGATAAGTTGTGCGCCGCTGGAGTCGTGGCCTAGTTTAGCGAGCCCCGCCTCCTCGGGGTCAGAGAGGCGCTGAAAAGTCAAGACCTCATCTCAGACACACACACAGAAACACACACATTAGCACATGAGATGGAGACAGAATAACACTGTGCTTCTAACAGCTCGAATCCAGTGGCTCATATCAAAGCCTGGAATCAGAAATGATCTCAGTCAATTTCACAAAGATTAAACTCAGACGCTCCGCCATCATGAATCTGTTTTTAATAATTCTCATTTGAAGTACGGGGCTTTGGTACTTATAGCCTATTAAATCCACAGATCCTGTGTGGTCCCCCGGGCCGTCAACACTTTCTGTACATACACCCCCGCAACACAACAAAGAAGCGGCGAGCTCGGCGGCGCCGTTCATCAAACCGTGCGCTTCGGCACAAGAATTGACCTGAGATTTATTGATTTTCTTCTTTTTTTACACAGCCATCCGCATGTAACTGAAGACATTGTAGTTTGGGCACGTAACGGATTCATCAAATATTTATTAACCACTTTCTTCAGTTCATGGATCCAATTGATTCGGGGCTAGAGAGGTTTTTTTTTACCCCTCTGGCTTGACTTTACCTTTGAGATAAATGGCTCCCGAGTCCCAAACCCTGAGGATATTTAGCAGTTCAGCCGTGATTGATCAGTCCAGACTCATTTTTTCGGGAGGGTTTATCTTCTCACATTCGCAGTGTTCGGCTCTGTGAGCTCATTGTTAAAGGACGCCACCGTGCAGTCGAGCGCTTTATTGTGAGAGCCTACAAGTGGCACCTTGTCCCTTGGTAATTATATTTTGCTGAGGTGTTTGTCTTTGTTTACAACCTTCACAGGGCCGTTCAATTTCATTCTCTTGTAAGGCTGCAGGGCAAACGTGGCTCTGTGTGGCGAGGAATTACATTTCTGATGAGCTGTTCCTCCGGCTTCAACCTGCCATTGTTGTCAGTCACTCCACGAGCTGTTTTCGAAGAAGGCAAAAGTATGGCATGGCGATGTTTGTGTGTGTGTGTGTGTGTGTGTGTGTGTGTGTGTGTGTGTGTGTGTGTGTGTGTGTGTGTGTGTGTGTGTGTGTGTGTGTGTGTGTGTGTGTGTGTGTGTGTGTGTGTGTGTGTGTGTGTGTGTGTGCACGTGACTAGTAACAGTACTGACTCAGTAACGTGTTTACAGAACCCTCTTGCTTTGATTCTTCAGGACAACAACACCCATGTAGGGTTTTTAATAATTTGGATACAAGTGATGCAACACCAGCAAAACAGTGATCCTTGTGGCACAGGGTGCAGGGGAAGGAGGGGCACACACACACACACACACGTACACACGCTCCAGCATCATATCGATTTTGTCAATGAACTGAAAGGGCAAACATTAATCAGACAGGCGTGACTGCCTGCTCTTTTCCTGCTTGATTAAGCACCGTGTCACTCATTCTTCTTGATTCCATTTGAGAGATCAGATTTGTATCGCCCCCCCACGATGCTTTCGCTTTTAACCGACGGCCGCGTTTCCAATCCGATCAGCGACGGCGGCGGTTTGTCTCTCAATCAGAGTCCGCGCCGCGTCCCGAACTCGTCGCTCACGTGCTGAATGAGGCACCGGAGCTCACCGCGCTGCCCTTGAGCTGGGAAGCATGTCTCTGTCGTACAGTAACACTTCCAAATAACGCCAGCCTGCTGTCAGGACTAATAAAGCTCGGTAACAAAAGCAGCATCTGTCATATTAACCTGAGCGAGGGCACTTCTTCAGGAGGGTGTGTGTGTGTGTGTGTGTCTGGCCGGTGACGACAAAAGATGAGAGCTTCGCTGAACCTCTTCACCCTCAAGTTTTTGAAGAAGTCCTTTATTAGTCCCGCAATGGGGACATTTGCAATGTCACAGCAGCAGAAAGACATCCCATAAGCAGCATGCAGTACTTGGGTGAAGGAATAGAAAGAAATAGAAATATGCAACAATATATTGAAAAAAATCTAAATGTAATTAAACCGGTATGTACAGTGTAAAGAAATATATTATGTGTCAGAATATGTACAGTGATTGGATTGCACTTAACCGCTTATATTGCACAGATTCTTTTTTTATTATAAATGAATTGTCAGGTTATTGTGTCATTATATGAGTGTCTTTTATAGCTCAGGATTTTCTCTCTGCACCATAGTTGTCATTGTGTCCACGGTGCCGGTTTTAAGCCAAGAGCCTTCAACCATCTGCTCTTTGTCTGTGCAGAATTTAACCCCAGACACTGGGATTGGGGGTAAAAGAAAGAAAAAGCTTGGCCCACAGCAGATGTTGACTTTAAAACTTCCTCTGTCAGGGGTCTTTGCCAGCTTGCTGCAAAAACAATATTTGGCAAGACTGTGAAACAAGAAATCCTGCTTTGGGCCAAGTATGGTGAAGCTGCCTTCAGCCTTAAACTGAGCAAAGTTTCACATTAATTAACGTCTGTTCAAAACCAGAGACTGTAAAATTATCCCAAGACTCCAATTATCTCTAAATGAAGCCAAATTATCCCAGATGCCCCCGCTGCCATCTTGAGCCGATGACGTCATTTGGAGCCAGTAGCGATTGAGGGATGGAGCCACGGTATTGAGCTCCTGCTGATACAAGGTCTCGGCCAATCAGGTGTCGGCCTCATTAACATTACCTCTTTGAAAAGCGATTTATCACCGAAGCGCAATGAATTCTGGGATTCTGGCCTTCGTTTCTCGGGGATGGAGAAACGCATTCGTCAGTCACAGTTTAGTCTAGTTTTGCCATCACTCTTCAAACGCAGCCTCTGAAGGATGCAGCCCCTGGATTGAGACCCAGCTTATGATAAAAAAAAACCTTCTAAAGAAACAATGACAGAGTATTCAACAGTTGATATGTTGCCAGAATTCGGTACAGATATTGATAATCTAAATAACAGAACACCAATCATTTTCACGTCCGCAATTCTTTGCCTCCCAACATGCTGAACTAAGATGTGAACAAGGCAGTGAATTTGTGTCCCTGCTCAAGAGCTCGCTGTGCTGGCGTGTGTGTTTTCCTTTCGCAGCCTCGTTACTTGCCCCGCTGCGTGAACTCCATCTTCTCTCTCAATGCACTTCCAGGGATCGTTTTTCTCCTGCTCAGTCGTCTCACACTGGGCTATTCTCCCGCTCGCAGACAGTTTTTCTGCTGGACCTCCCTAACGATGCCGGGCCGAGCTGCAGATAAACGAGGCACTTTTCACAGCTTCTCTATTCAATGATGTAATTGTTGCCACTCGTTTTCCTTTACAGCCCAGGTTTACTGAGGCCGTTTTCGACGTTGGGTTTCCTCTTCAGAAAAATGGCGTGAGACCTTTCTCTGCTATTATTTTTACCTGCAGCCGTGGCCTCGGAATTAGTGCTGGTTTGATTAACAAATGGTTTCCAGCACTCGGGGGCTCGTTCTGAACGCCGGCCGCCGCCGTCAAACCTCACACTGAATTTTTTAGAATAGCCGGGAGCGAGAGGGGAAGTGGTCTCGCGTGCTCCGAGGCGAGCCTGCGAACTGCTTCAGTTAAAAGCTCACATACCCCAATGGCTGTGCTACATACAGTATATACCATAAGAGTGGATTCCTGTGATGTGGTCATCTATTCTAACCTCTGATTGGGGCCACCTTTATTACAGGGGCGGGACACGCTTTAGTGTGACGATGCGTTCAGAAGAGTATGACACCTGATGAGATGTTAAATTACATCCTGAGGTGAGGTCGCAGGCGCCGTATCGTATTCAGAGCCCGTCTTTGACACTGATGACCTCGCACGTGCAGGGGGAGACTTGTTAATAAGTCATGTAACCCACTGCACTACTTTTACATGACTGATGGTGACATGGTTACTACAGTTGGTCAATAATACTGACAGACACATTAGTATCAGCATTTATGTTTGCAGATATGTGCCGATATGAACATTTTTATTTTACAGACTTAATAATGCATTTATGCTTAAATGTTACCAAAAATATATATATATATATTTCAGAAGTACAAGTTCTACATATATTTGGTTGCATTCAGGTTACTTAATACTTTAACTTCTAAGTTATGTTACTTTTAATTCTGCATATTTCATCTCCTGCTGCCTGATGCAGATTTTAACTCGCAGCCCAAGTTGTTGTCCTGAAGAACAAACCACGAGCTGTAGCCTCATGTCTATATTTAATAAACCCTCCCCACTTGCATGATTTTTTTCCCCCAGAATGCACTGAGGCTTGACTTAGTTGTCTGGGTAAGACCTAATGCTGTATTTCCCAGGTTACCCTCAGATTGTCCACAAGGGCGGCGTGCGAGCTCGACTCATGAGGCTCTTTCCATGGTCCACGACCAAAAAGCTGTCGTCCAGTAATGAAAGCAAGTGGTGATGACTTTGGTTCTTATTTAAGATGCTTTTACTTTCTGTTGCATTTCCTGGTACCGGGGGGAGGACACTCAATATAGGATTTAGTCACACGTGCACGAGCTGAAAATCAATTTTAGAAATCCTCTTAGCTCTTCTTTTTGTTTTCTGAAAATGTGAAATGATGGGTTATTACTATTTCTTTTGTCATTTTACAGAAAGCGTTAGCTCCACAGCAGCAGGTGAATTATGATCTCTTGGCTGTGGGCCACAATAACACCCTTTGGTGCTAATGAGGCATTTAAACGCTGTGTCACATTTCAGGTACATGAGAGGCCCAGTGTCGACAGGTGTAACTCTGCACTACGGGGTCACCCAGCGTTCAGCTGCCCTCCGTCAAGACCAGGCTCGATGTCTGGGGTCTCAGAAACACTAAATGTTGTATTTGGTGTTTAGAGGAAGGGGCCATTCTGACTTTTGTTGGGTTTTGTGTGGTGACATATGCAAATAGAAAGATTTTGAATAGAGTTGTTTGTTTTACTCATCTCTCTGTGATACCTGCAGGGCTAATGGGATGTCTCTAATTCCAACCTTTAAAAAAAAAAAAAACTTGAACTTTCAACTTGAAGCATCTGCTCACGCCTGACCTTCCTCCTCCTCCTCTTCTCCAGACAGCGTTGAAGATGAGCTTGAACTATCCGCAGTCCGCCATCGCCCCGAGGGCCTGGAGCAGCTCGAAGCCCAGACCCGTTTCTCCCGCAAGGAGCTGCAGATCCTTTACCGCGGCTTCAAGAACGTAAGTGACACACGGCCTCGGGCACCATTTATAATGTACACCTCCTGTGGGTGTTGTTCTCCACTGGACACCTCTCTCCCTCTTGGACATAAAATAAATCTTGTTTGGCTTTGATTTGATTTGATTTATTCCTTTACAGCAGGGGTGTGCCCACTGGCGCCTCCTCAAACAACTCCCCTTCCCCTCGAGCTCTCATTGCTATTCCGCTTCCACTCTGCTCGTGTGGCATTAAGATAAAATGTTGTTTTTTGCTGAGTCGTCTGCATCTTGCGCAAAAATAAATCTTATCAAGGCGAATCGCGCTCACCTCAGCAAAACAGGGATTCCTGTACATTGTTCACTGTGCTGGGGGTAATTAGGTCGTACGGGCACCCCGGACCGATCCAGGAAGATAAGTGACGAGCGATCGGTTTCACGCTCCCCGAGAAAATCACCTCGCTCCGTCGTCGCCCCGGCCGTAATGAGCTGACCCAGAATTAACTCAACCCAAATCGCCTGTCGATGGAAGAGAGAGAGGAGCGCGGCGAGAGTCCTGTGATAGAGAAACTCCCAAGAGGCCTCAGTTTCCTGTTGAGTCCGCACTGTGCTCCACCCACGTCCCTGCAAAGCCTGCCCATTAGGCTGCGTCCACTTGAGACGAAGAGGTAAGAGGTGCGCTAATGAGGCCTTTAATTCCTGCCCCACACTTTGCCTGTCTCCGTGTAACGATGAGGGAGTGGTTAGTTCACATGTTTATATACATGCTACCATTTTTTTTTTTTTTGTACAGTAGAGATTTGGGATTTTATTTTTAGCCACATGCACGTGCAGCTCTGGGGATCTTCATCACTTTGGTGCAGCCGCAACTACTCAACAACTACAGGATGGATTTACAGGAAACTTCCTACTTAGACGTTCATGGTCCTGAGAGGATGAAGCCTAATGACTGTAGCGCCACCAGCAGGTCAAACTGTTCCAATGAAATATCTCAATAATAATTGTAATAGACCTAATTTGTACAGCACAAGTGCTTTCCAGGTTTGAAAAAGGGTAGAACAAGCAATTCAGATACAAATGATATATGAGAGTGAATAAATAGGAAATCATAAAACCTAACAATTAAGATAAATGCTGAATAATAATAATCTCAGTAGAGT
The DNA here is from genome assembly GCF_022539355.2 of Hippoglossus stenolepis. Taxonomy (NCBI): domain Eukaryota; kingdom Metazoa; phylum Chordata; class Actinopteri; order Pleuronectiformes; family Pleuronectidae; genus Hippoglossus; species Hippoglossus stenolepis. The sequence goes on along the minus strand of NC_061505.1, from coordinate 8,454,015 downwards.
GCGTACCTCCACCAAGGCCCAACAGTCCCATCCCCTCATGCCACCGTATTTTTAATTAAATGATAAAATCAGAGGGGGAAAAAGTTCCTGGATCCTCCTTAAATATATTTAAGGCGTTATTTCAAAATCTGTGGAATAGTTTTTGTGTAATCCCGCCAACTAACAAACAAGAGGACAAAACATCCTTGAGGAGGGAAAAAAGCAAGGACATGCTTACAATAACACTGCGTGCTAGAATTAGTAAAAGGATTTCGTTGAGGGTTGAGAGGGGATTTAAAAGATGTCAATGATTCTGCAAGCGTCAGGTCCTCCGTCGAGGTCTTGAAACCAGACTCAGGACTGAGCAGAGCTGTGTCGAGCAGATGCGTTTGCCGTCCAATGAAGTATGCTGCAGGCGTTCCGAGTTCTCCTCAGGATGAATTGTACGAAACTTTGGTTCAATTCAAAGTTACTTATCTCTTCTGTGTAATAAGACGGACGCTGAAGAGCCAGAAGTCCAGATTGGACAAAGAAAGAGTCACGGCTCTTAAGTTGCAGCTACTAAAAAGGCTTTTGTCCATCAGACGTCCGTAGTGCAGCCAGGGTCAGACGGCTCATCTCTGCCTCGGCCCAACCCAGTGACACAGACGGAAATAAAGACAGGCTTTTAAGGCCAGCCAGACTAATTGAAGCTGGCATCGGTCCCATGATGAGAAACCTGCTCCTTCGTCCTTCACGTCCAAGGTTTTCTATTCAAATCAAATGGCTCGAACGCAGGCGGCAGGCCGAGGTTGTGTGTCTTGACAACAAAGTTTACGAGTCCTTTCCTTGTAGCGCAGGCGGACCTTTGTCTCAGATCCGCAATATATCCAGAACAAGACCTCCGCCTCCGGGTGTTGCTCTTCAGGTGGTATTAGAGCAAAGGTCAGACCAAAGGTATGAGAGGACCTAGTGTTTCATAAAATCCTTGACCCTCGACTACAGGAAATAACACGGTAATATCTTCCTGTCTGGCGTAATCTGCTGGGCTTTCACAGTTCACAGTGCGGGGCATCGCTTCGGGCCTGCAGATTAAGATCTCACACTCTTTCTATCAGTGGTGATGCCTCTGCTCGCAGGTTCATTTCACCCCCACCCACCCCCACCCCAGCTCTGCTTATTGCTGCAGCGCCTCGTGAAGTCTCATGAAGAAATTTCACGTCCGACTGGTTTTGTATTTCACAGATTGAATGTGTGATTTTTATTCTAATGGCTGAGCTAATATTAAAAGCATATCAAATGAATACAAATATATATTTTCTGACCCCTCGCGATGAGACTACCACTGAATAATGTGCAAAAAGGGGAAGAGTGCAGCTTCATTTGTATATTACCTTATAACGATACCTTATATTATTCCAGTTGATTTTTTGTCTTCATTTAGGAGTATATAAATACATGTATAGATTCAAAACAACGACTAATTAAAACCAAACTTGCCCGACAAATGAGCGCTCTGACGTGTGCTTTCACTTTTTAGTTTCACCCACGTCCCTTCCACTAACACGGAGGAGTCGGGATTAATGACCTATTATGCAGCCAGCCACCAGGGGGTGATCGTGACACTTTGGCTTCACTTTTGATGTTGTCCATCTTTATAAACAGTCTTAAGAATGAGATCAGCACAAACTCCAGCAGTCTCCATGTTTTCCAAGATGCCTGGTTAAAGTCTTTAAAATCAAAATGTGGAATTTAAAGGATTGTATGTCCTTGATGAGATAATTTTATTCATTTATCTGCGCTTCACTGATGCAGACAACAAAACATATTTCCCAAAAGCTGGATATTAAAGAACAGAGTGTGACTGGGGTCCTGATTTCCAGCTTTTCCTTTCCCCCGGTGCGACCGTCAGACGTGAATCAAGTGAGTGCAAACTGTGTTTTATACGGTGGCCTTACTCTCAATTGAAAAACCGCCTCGGGCGCCGATGTCACCATGAGGCTGACAAGAGGAGATAAACTACAATTAGATGAATTGTGCCGTCGGTGTGAGGCCTGCTTCAACAATCACCAACATTTTTACTGCCCTTTAATTTTTCCTTCAAATTTGTGAGGATGACTTAACGAGGTTAGAAGAGCGCTTGGAACAAAGCCATTGGTTTATCGCTGTCCCACTTCATCAGTCGGTTATTAGGGTTGACAGCTGTAATTGCCCATCTGTGTTTAGACACACACACGGGCACGCACCCACACACACACACACACAGGCAGGCGTGCACTGACTCCACAAGTGAAGAGAAATGATCTCTCTCCTCATTTCCTGTGCTTCGTTACACGACGTTTCCTGGCGCTGCTTTAACAAAAGGTCGACTGCTGATTAACAGAAGCTCTGCTGAACAAAAAACAAAAAAAAAATGGTGTGTTTCAAATGTACAAAGATGCTGCGGATAAAACTTTATACTTTGAGCAGGGAAATAATTTGATATTTCCTCCCAGTGCTGACATCTCTGCACTGTCTGCTGGAATATCACATTTGAAAGTTCTTCCTCTCTGTTTGATGAATGCAAAGCTTCAGGCGGGACTTGATCTGCTTAGTTTATCATTCAGCAAAGGAGTCGCTGCCCTAAATCCAGCACATAATCCCCCCCCTTAAAATGTGTAATATTCAAACATCCCTGCACAGATTAAACAAATGAGAATTGTGTTGCAAATTTCAATAATTATAGACAATGGAACCTTGGGACATTTCCATCAGACTCGGCTGAAGCTTGTGTTTTTTCCCCAATTACCGAGTGATAGGATGCAAGATGAGTCTAATTAGCAAATGTGAGGATGCTTAAAATGAAAAGCGTCAGAGGAGCAATAAGCAGCCGGCACATGCTCTAGTATTGTGTTCCCCAATCTGGCAATGCTGATTTGTTAATATTATAATAATACTGTTTCATCACGTCTTCATCATTTATACTTTGTAAGGAAAAAGGATTGGTTGATCTCTATTGTCTCTAGTCTTTAATTCTATTGGTTGCAAAAGTTACTATGAGTCACTTTCTGACTTTCATGGTCATTTTATTAAATAGGAAAAATATGACATCACCAAAAACTCCTGGTTTATTTAATTTTATTGCAGAAATGTCAATGAATTCCACCTTTAAAGTGTTAATGTGTAACTACACCCTCTCATGCATTAAAACAACACTGTACTGCAGAATTAGTACTGTGTATTGCTTTCATTATGGTGATTCAAAAAAACTAATAATAAAGTGAGGCAGACTGTTGGTTAGAGATTCATCCTGTGGTAAGAAAATGACTCCGGACTTCAAGCTGGTGATGCTGGTTTGAGATGAACTGCACAAAAGGTGAAAGCAAAGTGCAAAGCATTCAGGGGAACTTCTGCAACAGTGTTTGGACAAACTTTCTGAAAAACATTAAATTCCCGTTGCAGAAAGAATGGCACGAGTGCGTTGCACTGGTTTATACAGAAGAGTATTGCATTGACTTGAGAAAGGCGCTGTTTTTCTGAATTAATGATAATTAAGTCGTTAATTCAGGAAAACGGACTGGATTTTTTTTTTAAGGGAAATTATCTCGTTAATTTATATAATAAACTAAATAAAGATCTGCTCTGTTTTTATGAGTTATAGCTTTTTCAGTTGAAAGTTAGATTTTTTTTTTTTGAATTGAGAAAGAAAAGCAGGAGCTTCATATTTGATATACAGACATGACAGTGGTGAACGAAACCCTTTCAAAGCAATATACCACAAAATGTTCAAATCAGGAATTTCAAACAGATTGCATAGTTCAAGCCAGAATCGTCAGCTCAGGAGGAGAGTTTTCTTCTTGCTGCATCACTTATATCCGTGATTAATTATGAAGAAAACTTTCAAACTTCGTCTAATCACTTATTTTCCCGACCTCAGCTCACCCGACAATATGTGCGGGTGCGGGTGTGTGTGTGCGAGGCAACAGAAGCGCCGGGGGACTCGTGCTTCCTCTTAGCAGGAAACATAAGGCGCCCGTTTGAAGCAAGACAACAAGGTTTCATCTTTGTTTTCTCACACCTTCAGCTCCGGTTCTGATCAGCCAGGAAACACCTTCTGGTCCAGGAATCGTCTAAACTAGTGGAGCGTTTCCCTTCTCCTGCTAGATTCAGTATCATAGCTGCAGCCTCGCAAAGACACAGAAACTCAACGCCGCACGACGACCTGCCTTCACCACCACGCCGGTCTGAGCAAGGTCGTCCGCCCTGTCTGTGGACGGCACTTTTCTCTGAAAGGACACAAAGCAAGTGTTGCATAAGAGCGTCTTAGTCATTTCCACTCGATGCTGCCAGGCAACCACAAGTGGGTGACTTTCACTGGCTGTAGACACGATATCCGTCCAGGCAGTTTTAATAAAAACCAAACCGAGCTTGATTCAGTTACAGATACAAATACTGACGTCTCAGAATTTATCCTGGGAACAAACGTAATGGCTCGAGTGACATTTTTTCCTCTGGACCTGAATATTTACTTCAAAATTCAAGAATATACGAAATTTAACGATTTAACATTTTAGCTAAGGGCCTCAATATCTCTCCATCTACACTGAAATCCGACTTTTCAGTAAAGTCTGTGCACAAGTTTCAGTTCCACTTGTGTAAGTTGTTTATCGGAGTGTGATTGGCACATCTTAAACTCCGATTCGATGCAAAGACTTGAGGGAAGCGTGAACACGGACGCTGATGACCTGTGTGATTCTGCTCTGTCTTGCAGGAGTGCCCCAGCGGAGTCGTCAACGAAGACACGTTCAAGGACATCTACTCGCAGTTCTTCCCACAAGGAGGTTTGTTGCCCGTCTTTTTCTTTTCTTCCCGCTCGTGTCGCCGGCCTCGTTCAGCTGCCTCTTATCTCCTCTGTGTGCCGGACCGACACACACACACTCTCTCCCATCAAGTGCCGAAGTACTTAAGAGTTAAAGTTCCATCAAAGGAAACGCAGGGACAGTGGGAGACGCGGTGGAAGAAAGCGGCGTTTATCTATGACGCCAAGGGTTTTCGCTCGCTGTTGGTTCTCATCACTATGCAAAGATTCCACCCGAGGAGCCGGACAGAAAACAGTGGGAGGCTTTGATATATCTGTTGGGGAAAGAGGTTCAGGCAGACCAGTGCATGTAATGGCTCGGCACACCGGAAAAAAAATGATCTGAGGATGTTGTTTTAGAAAAAGCTACAAAAATTGTCCTTGCAGCTGTGGAGGTGTAACGTCAGCGTTGTGGTAGATTTTTTCTGAACTTGACTTGTGTGTGTTTGTTCTCCCTCATAGACGCCTCCACGTACGCACATTTCCTGTTCAATGCATTTGACACGGATCACAACGGCTCTGTTAGTTTTGAGGTGAGTCTATCTACTCTGTCTGTATGTGGAACGCATATCTCCAGAACCCTTCATCTGATCGGCTTCACCTTTAGTGTGTGTTTTGTTGGCGCTTCAAGGAATTGCGGTGTCGAATTTGGTGCGATTTGGACACATCTTCTAAAAGATATGCAACATTATGGTAGTATCGCATTAAATAACAGTTACAGAACCAAGCGATAATAGTTTTTAATAATATCCTCTATAACACTGTACCATCTTAAAATGTCTACAATAATATATAATGAAAGTTTAGCTGATTTTCCCTTTCATTTTCGCCAAAGTTTCTACAGTAAAGGGTCACAATGATCAAGAGAGCTGGAAATTCTTTGTCACATAACTTCGAACTAACTTCACTCTCTTGTTGGACATTTCAACAATTTCAAGAGAGGTCACCTCAGGCCCCTTAATGCATTCCACCGCCTCATTACACAACCTGCTCACCACAATCCCTTTAATTCAACCCGAGCGCGTCGACTTGAGAAGCCGTCAACACGTGATGAATATTCATGAGGGGCACGCATTTGCTTATACGAACAGAAAACCTGTCGTTACTCCAAACCAGAGCTTCACTAACTAATGTCTGTTCAAAAGTACCGAGGATCCCCCCCGAAGGAAAACGCAACATTACGAGACGGCTAATAATGTGAATAATGAGTTATTCTAATTTACAGCGTCTGCTCTCTTGCTGTTTCATCATTTGGCTCTTATGAATACCTGTAAAAATGTATGAAATCACATGGGATTCCGCATATTGTTGTGACTCTGTGATTTTATTTTATCTGCAAAAGGCTACTTTTACAAATGTGTGTATTTCACCCGTCGCTGCAGGATTTCGTCATGGGCCTCTCTATCCTTTTGCGAGGCACCGTCCAGGAAAAGCTCAACTGGGCTTTCAACCTCTACGATATCAACAAAGACGGATATATCACCAAAGAGGTTCGTCTCTTCACACGCTGATAAGAGGTGGCTCCATTATGCAGGCGTGATTAAGAAGGTGTTTTTCATAAGAGGCTTCAGCCAGCTTTGCAATTAGAGTTCACTCTGGTGGTTTGTATCAGATGCCTGTTTGAGATTTCTGCCTTCATCCCATGGGAAAATGGATATTTTAACAATCAATCAATCCATCAATCAAATTTTATTTTGTTTATTTCTCCAGACATGACAATAAACTGTATATTTTATTATTATTGATGATTCTTAATTACATTTTCATTCATTAAGTGGAATGAATGTCCTGTTCTCCATCTAATTTTCTTTTCCCGTCTTTATTGTCATCGTGATAGTGTAGAGATCATGTATGTAAAGACGGATTGGTCAGCAGCGTCTCTATCACCACCTGGTGGCTGGCCGCAGCATAGTTTATTAATCCCTTGTTTGTATCTTGGATACTTTGGCTTCATTTCTAGATAGGAAGAGGAGATGTGTCGTCCATTTTTACATACAGTCTATGGTGTAGGTAGAATCAGCCTTAATGTCATGCGTTGTCATGGCGATCCATCCAATGACTGTTGGGATATTTCAGTCTGGACTAAAGCGATGGTCTGACCAACAAATTGTTGTATCCACGGTAGCAGATATTTTTAAAAATTACATTTTAAAAATGAAGGAGCCACATCCACAAACTCGTTGTAAATATTTTATCGTTCGCGGTGACGGGGAAGGACGTAATAAAAATGATCCAAGTTGAATTTTATTGACATAAAGGTCAGTGCAGCGGCGTCAGAAATCTTGGTTTCACTTCATATTTTTCCCGCATCCCACCCTGTAGTGGCCCCTCCCCCTTTTAGAGAACCACCGCGTGGACCAATGTTTCTCTTCATTTGAACACATGTGAGATTCCATTCACTCCACTGTAATTGCAGCCAAAGCCGGGAACACAGGGATACTATAAAAAACCTCACCACATCCATCTGTCCATTATCTTTACAGTTTATCCTCTTGAGGGCTGGGGGGGGGGGGGGGGGGCTGGTTACAACATATAGACACAAACAACCATTCACACCTACGGTCAATTCAGAGTCTCCAATTATCCTTAAAAGCCCCAAACTCCACAGAAATAGATCCTGAACCAAGAACCGTAAAACTAAAATGATCTTGGTGAGCGGTGGGTGAGGGGGGTGTTTCCTGTGTCATGTGCATGCACTGACCCCCCCTCTGTGCTTTACACAGGAAATGCTGGACATCATGAAGGCCATCTACGACATGATGGGGAAATGCACGTACCCCGCCCTCAGGGAGGAGACGCCTCGTCAGCACGTGGAAGTTTTCTTTCAGGCAAGTGCGGCGCCGGCAGCAGCACAGACAACACAGACAACATGGCTGTCACAGTGAAGAGGCTTTAGCAGAACTTAACTCGCTTTTCATCTCTCTCTCTCTCTCTCTCTCTCTCGCTCACCGACAACAGAAGATGGATAAGAATAAAGACGGAGTGGTAACCATAGACGAGTTCATCGACTGCTGCCAAAATGTAAGCTGGATGCCCCCCCCGCCCCCCGACACGTCTGCTCCCACCGCTGCTGGCACACTTCTCATTACATTGTTTATCTTTCTCTCTCTCTCTGTCTCTCTCTGTCCGTCTGTCTGCAGGATGAAAACATCATGAGATCAATGCACCTCTTTGAAAACGTTCTCTAGCTTTCGGCCGAGCGTCGGAGAACAACACCATCTTTAGCTCGGCCCAATAACTGACTTGGACTCGTACTGTGTACAGTGTGCTATGCAGAACCTTTGATCATAGACTAAGCTGTTGTCCACGACTGGGGGGCCATGGGCAGGAGCACGCTGGGGAACACTCTGGAATCCAGTCGCCTTTTCCGAACGCGATATTGGAAAAATTAACGACGAAAAAAGTTAATTGAAAGGACAGAAAAAAATAACGGTTTTCTGCAGCTCCGGTTTGAAAATTTCACTTCAAGGTTTATTTCCACCATCTGTCTCCGGAGTCGTGTTTGTTTCTTTCTGTTTGCCGTCTGTAAACTGTGTTAGCCTTCAATGTTGGAAACACACTGGGAATAAGGAGGGTCTGGGCTGGTTTTCTTTTCCGTCGCAGCTTTGACTTGTTTTATGTGCTGCCAAGTGAAATCACTGTGACTTTTAACGGCATCACCAGAAAAAAGAGGAAAAACAAACAGGAAATCATGTTTCAACATTCCAGACTGGGGGTTTGATTCCAGAGTGTTCCTACGCTTTGCTCTTTTGAAGGAAAAAAACACACATTGTACCATTTTAAAATTGTATATACTATAGGTAATATATATATATGAACTCTATGAGAAACTTTAGTTCATGTTTACTTGCCAACGAGGATGAGACGACACGAGGACACTGATGTCAAAATCGGACCATGACGCGGGCGGTTTGTCCACAGAAGCACACCGGTAGCTCCATTTACCCATGAGTATAAAATCGGGCGGGTTAAATAAATGCTGCTTCCAGTGTATTTCATTTCACCCTGTGTATGTATATGATCTGTAAAGTAAACCATCTATCATTTTTTTTTTTTTTATTTCAGTTTCTGAAGCACTGAGAGGAGTTTACACTGAGAGGAGTGTCCGAGGTTATTTATATGGTGTTTTGGCCGTTGTTTAAAAAAACACTGTCAGTTGTACGGTATTCAAATGAAAATTCACTTTTCACATAATTCACTGTTTTTCATAAGACAAACAGCAGCGAGGTTCGGTTGGTGGGTACAAACTATTTTGCTCGTCATGTTCTGGGTTCCTGCTGCTTTCCAACTCTCCTGTGGGCTCGGGTCCAGCTCCCCCTGAACCCCGACCATTCAGCCTGATTGGTTCCTGCTGCCTTTGATTAAAGCATTGATTGGCCCCAAATGTGTGCAAAACAAAAGGCATGCTGGGCAGGAGTTCACCGACTCGCTCATGGGAAACTACTGAGGTACTGCCAACTGCAAGTGTCTGGATGTAATGTGAGTAATGAGTGTTTCTGGCTGCGGCCGCAAATCTGAGTTACACCTGATAATCAGTTTGATGCATTTGACAGTTTATCATGTTGTTTTTCATCATTACACTGTATGAGCAGAAATCGGAGTCACAAACTTAAAGGAAAGTCATGTTGGTTAATTTATTCAGCAAAGAAAATGGCAGGTTCTTCCCATTTGTATTCTTTTTAACTCGTGTTTCCCGGAGATGAGATGATGTGTATATTTCCATCAAGAAATAGCATCGAACCTGACTTTCTGTTTATTTGTGTTTGTGTGCCTTGCTGTTTGTAAAACTGTAAGTTCATGTTTTTATTCTCGGTACGTAACTGTATTAAAAATAGGGGGGGATACAAATCACTTTTAAAACATCCCGGCGGATGCAGATACTATTTTCTGAAAAAGTAAATTGTAGGACATTTTTACATCTCTTCTGTAAATAGGATCCGAAGCATCCGAGGCGCTGGTCACACACTTTGGTGTTTGTCTTAGAGAATATTTTGTAGTACTGTGATAGGTGGGAAAACACAGTATTTATTCATGTAAATGGACAAAACATCTGTCACGTTAAGATCTCACAAGACCACAGTGATCGGGCCGCAGCTTTTCCTTCGGCTGTGCATTTCTTATGATGGCGCATGTGGAATTGTTGGGTTTGACTGAAATTAATCCTCGACTGTATATTCCGAAATGTCTTTTGTATGCTCGTCCATGACCTTTTAGAAGTAGTTTATTACCCAATAAGAGCAGAGCATGTGTGAGGATGAAAAAGTGCATTGTTCCTTTTTTTTTTGTGTCTGACTGAAGAGCGGTTGTCTGGTGCCCCCTTGTGGCGACAAGAAGATGGCACACGCTGAGGCAAAATATTGCCAGTTGGACTGGATTTAACAAACAAAACAAAAATAAATTCTACATCTACAGACGTTTTGTGTATGTTTGCTGTATATGGAGAAATTAAAGAGTAAATATTAAGGTTATTGCTCATGTAAGATCAGGTCTTTGTAGTTTTGCCTGTATATACTTTATTGGATAGTGTGCAATGGGTTTCTAATTGTAAATATCCACCAATCAGCAATTTGAGCGTTTAAATTATGGTTAGCGAGCTCATTCGATAATGTCAGGAGAACATATTCATACTTACAGATCTGTAACTTTATCATTTATCTCAAACTGTAGGTGTCAACGTTTAAAAACAAATGTCAGCAGCAACAGTTTTTGCAACAGCAAAGATTTAATTAGACAAAGTTTTCTTTAGGGTTTGGAATGAAAGTACTGGGCCACGCCAATCCATCATCTCCCACAATTCCACTCAAAACAAACAAACAAAACCCAGAACATCCATCTTTCCAGTTCAACTCGAATCATTGCTCCCAACTAAAAAATGGAAAGGTACTGAAATTACCTGAGATACGTTTTGCATATAAAACCAAATACTGAAGATGGACTTAAATCAGCCACGGACGTTAAAAGGGACATATACATTTGGACATCATTTTTTTTTCCACAACTACATGTATTATATCAACTTAAGGCAGATAGGAATATCTTTGACAACACAAGTTGCGCATTTCATGTACAAAAAAGACCTCGTGGGCCACACACACAAGATGGTCCGATATTTGTCAAATGAAGAATCTGCATTGCAAAGAAATGATCAACCGGTATAAAAAAAAACAAGCAAGGCAATGCAGAATGATGATATAACTCGTTAACTATGAAATCTTACAAGTTTATTTGAGTAATAAAAGTAAATTACTACATTTGAACCGTGAGCTGAAGTCTGATTGTCAGTCCAGACAGAAGATTTTAAATCGCTGGCGCTGTTTTTTTCGTATTTTTGTAAGTTGCTTGTCAAAATATATCTCTCCAACAAGAATAAATAACAAAGTTTAATGTGACAGTTTGAGGGAAAAGCTTGATACGTGGCCCCTGTCACATCGTCTTCTCTCTGGGCATCATGTTAAGTCCTTTTACTCGATACCATTATAAATGGTTTTAGTTTTTTTTACGACCAATTCGGACTCTTCTACAGGGAAAAGTGGAGTTTCTCTTGTTTCCTTTGTGGAGCCACAGCTGCGTTGGTTTCCCTGTAATCTCAGAACACCAGAACAGTTTCTGCGTCACTGCACATTGTGAAGATCAAGTCTCGGCCATAAAAGGTCAAAGAATCTTTTTTCTCTTTTCTTTGGTGTGGGCCTGTGTGAATCAAATGCTTCTCATTACTCACGGTGTAATGACGGGGAAAAACACTTTATCCTGCCAATGTTTCTGCTAAATTATGAAATAACTGACTACCGCAGATACATTGACTAAAGGTTAATGAAATGAGAGATAATGAGATAAAATGCAGAAAAGAAATTAAATATTATAAATTGTCTTACAGAGTTTATTGTTTAAAATGAAATCAATATTTTAAAATGAGATTCTGAGAACTCTTTAAATATTAAGTCTTTATCTGAGGGTAACGAATACTGGCAAACATCTACAAATAACCCCTCGTGTTATCCAGACGCTGTAAATCTACATAGTGAAAGGAAAAAGGGCTTAAATCAACTTAAACACAGTGGAGATAGATGCTCTATTGCTTATGCCAGTGGGCTTTCTGCCAAAATGCATTTCAGCCGCAGGCACTGATGTTATTACCGTCTCCACTGTCCATCACGCCAAGTATCCAATGCGGGAAACACGAGATGTGTTGTCCATTTAATTCTGACAGATTTACTCGGAAGCTCCTCGAGCGACAAGTCGTTATTTGGAGATCATACCGTGTGTGTATGTGAAAGGCAGCTGTGGACACTGGAGGAGGAATCTCCCGGATCCTTGTTCCCTCTTGTCTTTTTATAAAACCCCATAAAAAGCACTGTCCTGACAATTTCAAATGGACTGACCCTGTGAGATCTGTGCACGGTCCATTAGATCCTGTGTTTTCTACCCGGATGGGTAGAAAACATGGGGACACTTGAGGACACGGGCGTTTGGACTTTAAATTAGGTGAGCAGCTGCCTGATCTCCCGGTGAACGTGGCAAAGGAAGTCTTGGTAGGAGGCGCCGCCGAGCAGACTTTTATCCTCCACGAGGAACTGACGGAATAACAGCTCGGGCTTGTCCTTCTGCCTCACGATGACGAGCTGAGCGGAGAGGAAACAGATTCCATTTAAAATGCAGTTACTAGTGGCACAATGACATTTTGGACGTAAAGAAATATAAGTTGCATTGTTGACATTTGACAAAGTTAATGTGGTTGAAATATGGATCCTCAAATTGTGCTTTGGGAAAAGAATGGGTCCTTGGGGCGTCTTGTATTTACATACTAAATCCACCAGGGGGAGGCAGAGGTCATGGAAAAGCTCCATAGTATTTATCTTTGGCGGTTTTCCACTACCAAAGTGTTACGTCTTGAATAAACTTCAACTGTCTGAGGGCAAATAGTTTTTTAAAGCACAAAATGGACTAAGTTGCTGGTTTACAATAATCGTTTGCTTACCTTCATGGAGTTCGGCCTCTTTTCAAGCAGGCCATTGATGATAGATCGGACTTTCTTTGACAGTGGGTTGTCCAGCTCTGGCAGCGAAAACTGAAAAAAGAACAATTACAAGGTTTGTCAATGAAAATTCAAATATCTTAAATTTGAGGCTGGAAAACAAGTTGTGATTTTTATTTACTTATTTTATTAACACCAGTGAACTTCAAACGCTGTTAATGATTTTCTGCCTCCTTCCCCACGTGGACCAGAACATGTTTTACGTTTGTCTTGGAAAAATAAATGTCTCTGTTTGAACCCGGCATGAGGTTTACATATTTTAGAACTATTGTTGCCTTCATCAGGGTAGAACACTTTACAGGTTACACATGTGAAGCTACTTCCTGGCTGCATCAAAGGATTCATATTGTACTGTTTTATCTGGTTTATAAGTGTGTGCGAGATCTAAGTGCTATTTAAATGAATTCTGACCATGTTTGCTTGCAGGTGGGCGAGGGAGGGCAGGTTGAAGATGCTCTGGATGATGTCAGGGGGGCTTGCTTGGCCCAACCACAGAAACACGGAGTGGCCGTTCTCCAGCAGGAACATGCCAGAGTCGGCAAGAGACTCCTCTGAACAGCGCACCGAAGCGGGCAGAGCATCGCCTCCAACGTCCACGTTGTGCTTTTAAAAAGAAAAAACACAGAGTTGATTAAGATTTCAACAGAGTCTGACGTTTCCCACTGAAATGGTAAAGTTCGCAAAGTACTTTGCTCAAACTTGGGAAACTGACTTTTGGGCTTTTTAACTTTCAAACCTTTTACCAACACAAAAACCTATACAACAGCATGGAACAGGAAAAATCATTAAATGTCTTGTTTAAGAGAATATTCAGGATGAGATAGAGTATGCAGGGCCTTATCTCGACAGTATGACTGAAAACCAAGCATGAAAACAAAGTTAGTGTGACCCTCACCAGTGGGATGAGGCGAGGGTAGAGCAGCAGCTGTGTGTCCTCCACCCCCATGGCCATGACCGACTGCCTCAGATGGGCCCTGTCGTCTGTGGAGAGCTCCGTGCTAGACACCAAGGGGGCTGTTTTCATCAGGCTGTTCATGTAGACTGGGAACACCTTCATGGTGCTCGGCAGGATCAGCTAAATATGGACACATGCATAACAATGTTTAGTGACTTATACATAATAGATGTCCTTGTGAAATAACAATTACAGACACGTCAAACCTAAACGTATCTTGTTGTGACGTCAAATCAAAGACTGCCTGCATTACAGGTGCTGCTCCGCACTGACCTGGCTGGCGGCGGAAGGGGTGGCGCAGTTCTTCCTGTAACAAGCCAACATGTGGGCTGTCTGGTTGACCAGGATTTCCCTCACATTCTTTAGAGGCTGGCTCAATATGGCACGGTAAGCTGAGTGGGCACGGGAAAAACAGTTAAAATACGAGAGAGGGGGAATGGGGAAGAAAAGAGTTAATAAGAAAGAGGAATAAACCGCAAAAAGGAGGATTTTAAATTGGGAAGAGGGAGTACAAGGGAGATTAGCAGGGAAAGAAGGCAACTCGACATCAGGACTACAACTAAGTTTTATGGCAGGCTTTGTGTTATCTGTTCCTAATTTGAAACATGTGTTCCTTACTTTCACAGCTCATTCTTCTTTTCCTCACAAGTCGGTGAGCATTAGCTCTGCATCAGCAGGCTACGTCTGCACTACATTACACCCCCCCAAAATAAAGAGCGCTGACTCTATAGGAAGGCTGCCTCCTTTAATAATGGACTGTTCATAGATCATAAGATGGAAAGTACAGAATTTCTGCATTTGGCCGTAAAAAAAAAAAAAAGTGCTTTAAATGCAAACTTGACGTGAAAGACAAAATGATAGCATTCGTGTGGGGGAAACTATCTTAGTTCCCTTTTCTCATTAAATGTAAAAGGCCAGTCACCTGATTTGGCAAAGAAGTTGATGAGCGAGTCCGTCTCGCAGCCCTTGTACAGCTCTGACAACTGCGAGCTGCAGTTCAGACTGAGGTTGTGGATACGCAGGCGTCGCTGGCCGCTGATGGTGGTGTACAGGAAGGCACACTGGGAAAAGACACGTGCAAACAGATGTTAGAAGCAGACCTTGGAGATTTCATATCTGACGGACAGAAAGGAAAAAGACATAAGCTACCTGCACGAGTGCTCCGGTCTCCTCGCTGAGCGTATCGTCGTGCTTGAACTCGACGGTCAAGGCCTTGTCACAGTCCACGGCCGCCATCTCAACATCTGTGGTGTTGTTCATGTGGATGGCACCGAAGAAGTCTGTGGCTCTGAAGCCTGAAGACAGAAACGTGAAGAAGAGGGAGGTCAAACCTTATAGCACAAGGATAATCTTGTCTAATTAAGACACCAGATGGAAAATCCTGCACTATTCCTTACCTGTACTGGTGCGAACACGCATGATGGCGTCAAATCCGATGCTCTTCTGCACATCTTTCCTGAGGTCTCTCAGGAAATGCTCCCCATCTGTCTCCACCTGGAAAGAAGAAGTGCACTTGGGTGAGCAGCCGATCCGGCATGTGATCTGCATAAGCTCTAACCAGCAGGTGGCAGTATTGTCAATAGTTGATCTACACTGTCAATGACACGGTGGCTCATAAATTAACCTCAATACAAGTAATTTAATTTAAAACCAAGAAAAGCTTTACTGAAACATCATTCTGGACAAAAGTAAGAAATATAAATGAACACTAGAATTGAAGATGTAAGTGTTTTATGTGTAATGCCTACATTGCAGTGTTATTAATGAAGTATGTCAGTGTTTGTTTAGACAATGTGCGTGTTCAACAGAACAGTACTTCTTTGGTCTGTGGTGTGTTTGTACAGCTTGGAGCCGTTTCCCATGCTTGTTGCACTATTCCTTTCGGGCAGTTATATTAAACTGTGGGTACCATGCCAATGTTATTATGTGAACACAGAAAGGTTTCATAAGCTGCAAATGCCTTCGCCCGTGAAGTTATTGCTTCATATCGTAATTACAAGAAATAAAAACTGAAAAAATGTTTGTCCATATACTGTATCTTGTACCTGAAAGTTGTTGTACTTGTAAACGGAGCCTCCGGTGTGCGAGGGCACATCACCCATGGTTGCCAAGTCGAGGTACTGGCTGGGGAAGAGGAAGAGATCCACGCAGCAGCCCTGTGCCACACAGTCCTTCGACAGTTGCTCATACACTCCTTTCTGAGGCTGGAACAGGTTCTATGAGAAAACAGACAATCCTGCTGGGTAAGTCAGCAGTCCCCTCAGATCAGTGTAAATTTAATCATTTTCAAAATAAAGTCTAAACCCTCTTGACAAAAGAGGGTATGTTATAAAAAATAAAAAAAATTCCGCCAGTCAAGTCCACTCAACACAATAAAAAAAAAAACCGACTCACTTTCTCTTTCTCTGTGTTGACCAGCTTTTTGTCATCCCTGTTCTTGAGTTTGCCAGGAGCCTCGGCCGTGGGCATGGAGGAGTGGAAGAGGAAGATCTTTCCGCTACATTCTGCGGCCTGGAGGTGGCAGAGTGACGAGAGAGGGGAAAGATGAAATCTCCAAAAGAAGGTCAAACTAAAAGGTGTGTAGTGTGTTCTTTCCTGATGTGTTGTTTGTAGCAATAGAGTGAAACCATGAAGGGGGGGCAGTACTCAAATAATTCTAATGATAATCATCTTTTATTTTTAAAGCATTACCTTGTGGTTGTCAAATAAACTGATTAAAGAGAAGATAAAGACGTGAGCAATACTCTTATTTTGTATTATTAAACACCAAGAGGCATAGAAAAATAAACAAGGCTATTTGCTAGTGTGTAATATTACTGTTTCCAATAAAAAGCTGTGAGAATGTTTCCTTTGGTCTGCGCCAAACACTGACCTCATATCACTGGGAAAGTTTACCGGACTTGAACGTAAACACAAACATCAGGAAAAAGAAAGTTGCTGAATCGAGTTCAGACACAAGTGCCGAAGTCGTTCCACACATCTGATATGTTTTGACAAATTGAAACAATCTTGTGGGGGTGGTTGCAGTGTATTTTTTTTCTTTCGATTAGCTTTAAATTGACCTTCTCTGGAAAAACACACCATTGTGTGTTTTGGCTTTGGTACAAAGATACAATTAACAAACAGTCAAATCAACCTAATAGATTTCTTCCATATCTAAAGCTACAGCAGCCTCTCATAGTTCGAGGAGGTTGCTGTAGCCTCCTAATCTTCCACCCAATGCTGACAGATGTCACCGCGTGGGGGCTGACCTTAAATGCCTCCACGCCGGCCTGGATGACGGGAGCAAAGACCGTTTCACTCTCGTTGGTGTCTGCAAACATGTCAGGGATCTGGTCCAGGAGGCTGCAGACAAGGGGACAGGATTATGGCTTGCTCAGCAATTTGCCTGTACTTCACAGTATTTAAGTAAAAACCTCCAATATTGATTTCTATATTTTGTCTTTCTCGGGCATAATCTTTTACTTAAAAAATGTTGTTCTTTAAATATTCAACTGAAGCCTTGTTAACCTCTAAGCAAAAAGTTAAACTTATGTAGAAACTTTCAACTTTTAACTTCTCTACATATACATTTTCCAATGAGTTGCTTCTTACTTTACGATAACAGCCCTCGACTCCTGGAAGTTGACGAGGAAGCCGTCAAGCAGCGGGACGAACACGTCCTCCGTGTCCGACACCACCATCATCTGGGGCTGGGCCAAAGCGCTCTTCACGTTGTAGAAGTGCAGGACCTTGTTGTAGGTGACGAAGCCCACTTTAATCGCCGAGCTCTCCTCACCTTCCTCTCTGGTAAGGGAGAAGAGACAAGGGTCTGTGAACTTCACAGTGTGTTCTGGGACATCATTGGAAATGTTTATTCAAATGTGTGCAGTGGATAAATTCAATTTTGTTCGAAACAAGTCACCCTGAGTTCACTGCTTGGATCCCACTGCATGTCTACTACATTTTTTTCCTCCCGCAATAACGCAACATAACAGGAAAAAATAGAAGCTGTTATTTAAATATTGAGGAAACTGGTACTTTGAAGCAAGAGAAAACACAGGATGAAAATCGGGGTTTGCACATGACTTTCAAGCACCATTTCAGCTATTAGAAAGTCCATTTCCCAGCCATGGTACATGGTCAAGTATAAACATCCTTTCAGGATTGAAAGAACATCCAATATGGACTTGTTTATGTGTGTGTGTCCATGTCCAAGTAATTTTTGGTTCTTCAAGAAAACAACTAAGCCCATTGACCCATGCCTGCTATTTTCTTTTGCTCTTTCTGTTTCTCACTCTTACAACTTGCGATAGATTATCATTATACATACTATCTATATATAGACTGTGTATATAAAGATATATACAGTGAATACAGTCTGTGAACCAACTATGCTTCATTTGTGTGTATCGGTGCAACATATAATGAAAAATAAAACCTCTGACGTTTACCAGAACTCTCTGGATTCGGGTGTGGAACTGGTAGCTCCGCTGAACCAGCACCATACATCAAAACCCTTCACCATCACAGTAATTTAAAAGCATTCCTCACTGACACTGCCAACTGCAGTTTGTCAGCCGCTCTACTTAAATCACGCAGACGCACCGGGGAACATGTAATGTGGTTTCGGAGCAGAACGTATGCCACTGGTTAACTGCGATCCCAGACCCCTATGGGAACATTAGTCATGGGTGCTGTTGGAAATAATAGATTCAGATTTGATGTTATCCTTTCTAATACCAGGCAGAGATTAGAAATACCAACAATGAACATCTGCATTTACTTTAACCAGACGCGGGCTTTATTTTGAGTGAACGTGCCAAACACTGCAGAATTATACGAAGCATATCAAACTGCAGTGTGTCTAATGCCTTTAATTTAGTGCCTGTACAAACAAAAGAGAAGATTCAAACGCAGCTGAAGAGATGATGTCATGGCATCACACAAATATGGAAATATTGTTGCTGGTGCTAATAAAGCAAAGCGAAGGAACCAGGTGAGGTAAATCATCTTCTCCTGCCACGATCAATCAAAAAAACTCACTTCCGGAACAACCGTTACCACAAATACCGGAGCCATCTGTACAGCTATTTCTTTTTTGTTTTGTTTTGTTTTTCTTTCACATGCCTGCACTATAATATTTTCCGTTCTTGGCAGCCGCCGCGCCCTCCTCGACCAATACCGACCATCTGCAAAACGTCATGCAGGAATATTCAGCTGATGAGAACAAATAGTTGGCTTGATGTTTAGGACTTTAGGGATGTCCTATTTTGGCAAAGTGCATGTTGAGTGTGAACAGCATATAGTTCTGCATTTACAACCTGCATATACCCACTAATTTTGGTGTAAAAGAGGAATAAGTAATAAAGCACATGTAGTAATATATTTTTACCTGTACTGTGTGTGTGTGTGTGTGTGTGTGTGTGTGTGTGTGTTATCGTGTACCTGGGCAGCTTCTCCAGCAGAGTCTTCAGCTCGTCACATATCAGTTTGACCAGGCCACTCTTGACGTTGTTATAGGACACGTCGATCATGAAGATGTAGGCGGGAGGATTCGGACGCTTGTTGTTCTGCGGGAGATGAAGGTAGAGGGTGAGATTAATTTTGACTTGACAGGAATGCAGCATAAAATACCTTATTTCAAAATGAAATGAGGAAATAAGTGTCTGGTGCAAACAAATGATTCCTCTTTTTAGTCCTGTATTCAGTTTTTGAGGGTCTTAGAGTGCAAACCCTGGAGTCTTCCACCTCAAGTTTCTGTTATTAGTTCCCAAACAACCAGAGCTGGTGTAGCTGTAAGAAGACTGTGCCAGGTATGAATTCCTTAATGGAGGTTAATGGCAGCGGAGTGTGTGTCAGTAAGACACTGTTATGTTTCCACAGTTACGAGCCACGACACGACACTCACCTTGCAGGCTTTTGTTTAATCGCTGGCCCACAGAGAGTGTTTATAAGTCTCAATAAACAGAGCAAAAAAAAAGTAGGCCAGTGGAGTGACTCAGCTTTGCCAATGTACTCTGACCCTCTGATGTTGTTCTCAACAGCCGCAGCCTCCATGGGGACACACAGTTGATTTGTATGTCTTTTTTTATTTTTATTTTTTTTCAGTGCATAGTAGACAAACCCTGAATTCATCAACTTGTCTCTCTCTTGTCTATAAACTCAAACTATCAACTTAATGCACTCTGTGGTGTGTATTGAGAAGTGCTGTACCTTGCAGTAGTCAATGGTGGCTGTAAACTCGTAGGATCCCAAGGACAACTCAGGCCTCTCGTAGAAGTCCACCCTACGGCCCATGTGGTCAAGATGTTGGAAGAAGAAGGCTGGCACTGGGGTAGGACAACAAAATATGTGAATCACAAAGTTTGCATAATATATTGATAGAGTTTTTAACTTTTTTGTTCTTTAAATCAAACGCATGTTTCTCTTCTTTTTTTGCCTAAGTCTTCAGGATGAAATAGTAGTACTGTACCTTCGTTGACACAGTTGCAGAAAGAGCACTGGTAGCGACGGCCGCCATCGATAAACTGCATGTAGGGACACATGTAGGCTTTGCATCGATTGCAGCGGATGGGGCCCGTCTCACCGTGGTCCACAACATATAGAGGAGTCTAGACACAGACAGGTACACAATACAAGTTCAATTCAAGTTTTCACCCAAATTAATTCTAGGTTTGTTAAAAGGAAATCGATGACTAAACTAAATTCTTCAGTGTGTACAGAAAACCATATCTGATACACAGATTATTTATAATGGTTTATTTCTTCTGATGCCGCCCGTGTTTTCAGCAATGCAACATTTAACCATACATGGACCATACTAAATTCTGCTCTGTCTCCATTCCATGGCACCCAAACAATACACACTGCACTTTCATATACAGAACATTTAGTCTCTTATTGAATAAGAATGATGAGCATGAAGCTGTTTAATATATAAACCACAGCGCTGTTACAGAGTTCGCTAACCAAACACTATGTAACACTTTCTATTTAAAGTTCCCTGCGTGGTTTGACACAAAACAAATTGAAAGTATTTGCTTCAAATGAGTTAAAGTGTTTACAGCAGTCCTGCTCAAACTTTTTCTGTCATGTCCTCCACCACTGTTTTTTATCAGCCATTAACAATGATATGGAACGTAACAAAAGGATCCAAATATATTTTTGGTGAAACAACAATATACACACTTTTGCTAGTTCATTCTTCCCCCGTGTCTAAGGTCATTAAACTTAGTTTCACTCTGTATTTTAATCCTGGTTGTCCACACCCCTCCTGCAGCGGCTTTAGAGGAGCCCACCCCCCAGTTTGAGAACCACTACAGTGTCTAAGAGCTGTTTAACCGGTGCGGTAAACAAAATATGGTGGATGATGAATAAATCAATTGAACATCCAAACACAACACCATGCTCCTTTGAGTTAGAATAACAAACTCAGTTGGGATTTAGTTTCACTCTTGTATTTCGGGTGGGAATCTGCTCCATGCTGCACTGGCTGGATTCGAGGCAAAAAAGTACAAGACACTTACATCTGATTGCTTTTGTATAAAACCTCCTTTCTTCTCTAGTGGTCTCTGCAGATCTGACATTAGCTAATTAGCCTCAAGCCAGATGAGAGAAAGCCAACATTGCCTAAAAAGGCCGGTTGGTTCCTGGGACACGGCGAGTGTAGGGGGAAAGTATCTAAGACAGGATTCTTGGACCACACGTGATCCAACAGGAGGGTCATTCACCGGACAAATTCACTTTTGTAGTACAAAGAGACATCTATCAGAGAGTTACATTTAGTGGATGCTTTTAACACAAGGTTGACCACCACAAATCTCCATCTGTGGTCAAGACACTGGCATATATTAGCATTTATCATTCTCTGCAAGAGTTGGATATGGAGGATAACTTGACATGAGGCAAATATGATTTTATTTCTTTCACAGCCAAGCTGCAAGGACTCTCATCTCTTTTTTTTTTGACTGACATTAGCAAGTGATTATGTATTCTTGATCTAATTGAACACGTGATTTATATATATATATATATATATCCACAACTTACCTCATTCTTTGGCAAAGTGGCAAAGGGTTTAATGATGCAAGCCAGGGGCACTTGGCACTGCTTGGCCAGATCGGCGGTGGAGGGGAGGGAGTAGGTGGTGCAGCGCATGAACCTGGGACTGGCATTGCCTGGGATCAGCAAAAACAACTTTCAATGACCTGGATATTATGATTCTTTTCACATAGTTCTGCATTTAAGATTTATTATAATAACAAATAGTCAATATTTATAATCCTCAAGGAGATACCTATTAAAAGCCTTGAACTTAAAGTATGTACCCCAATCCACATAAAAAACTATTGAACCTGATGTGCTCAACTTTTATCAAAAACACAGACATTTAGCGTATTAATAGAAATGAATGGATTTTCACCTACATTTGCAACAGATTACCATCCATTACAAATATCCAGAGCTTTAGCAAATAACATGACCAAAATTAAAGTTCCAGTGTGTAGGATTTAGGTGAAAGGGATCTATTGGCAGGAATTGAATATAAAATAATCATAACGATGTTTTCACTAGAGTGTCATCACCTAAATTGTACAAATTGTTGTTGTCTTTACCCTAGAATGAGCCCTTTATATTTACATCAGGAGCGGCTCCTCTCTACGGAGGCTGCCATGTTTTTTACAGGAGCCCAGACTGGACAAACTAAACAGCTTTTGAGTTTTTATGACAACTGAAGGCTGCCATTGGGGTCTCCTTCATGCTTGGAAGGGGAGGGTGAGGTGAGGTGAGGGGTATTCAGCTGCACCATGCAACTTCACCACTAGATGTCACTAAATCCTTCACACTGAACCTTGAATAGAGTATATCTCTCCAACAACATGGTAAATATGAATAATCTTGGTATCTATATAAAAGTAACACTAGTGAGGTTTTTACGAGGTGTAAGCATCAGTATAGATGTTGCTAGGTCAGATTAAATTAAGTTGGGAACGCAACATAAATGAAAGATTGTCCGCCTAGACAAAAATACAAAAAGTGAATATTCCCTATGAAATCAAGCAGCTTTAGCCCAAAACATCTAGCAATTAAAGGGTTAATTTGGTTACCCTGGTCCTGTGCTGTGAAGTCAGTGGTGACCAGAGGTGGAACCTGTCCTCTGATGTTTGTGCTGAAGACCTGTCCTCCTTGGTTAGCCTGGTCATCTTGTATGATCTGAGTCTAAAACAGACAAAGTATGTAAATACCATATTTTTAAATGAATATGTAATTAATGCGGAGAGTCTAGCTACATGACATTCTTTGATCATCAACCATTTTCCTGTAAATCTAGATCATTTCCTTTATTATTATCCCATTACCTGAAATATAATTAATAAGAAATTATTAAAAAACTACCTGTAATTTTAACAAAAGAAAATATGTACAGTACATGCCTTTGTCACACACCTTTTGAGGATTTTATAAGCCACTAGCTCAGGACAGAAAATGTAATATGACATATGTGGTATGTTGGTATGTGAAGGAGGTCCCAGGGGGATTAGCTGTCAACTCACTATGCTTGGGATAGAGTCAGGGTCCAGTTTCTTCTGCGGTGGGCCAGCCAGTGCGCCCGGTGTTCCGGGGAAGGCCCCTTGCATGCCCTGCTGGGGCCCAGCCATGTGACCCCCAAACTGACCTGCACATGGACACAAGACATCCTGGCTATTAGAGGGTATTTGTTGGCTTAGGTGTCAAGTATGAACTGTGCTTGAAGCTTTGTTTGTAAGCTGTAGAATAAGCTCTGATCTGACTGCTCAAATACTTCTTCACCAGAAAGACAAATATTTATTCTCCTGTCATCCTTTTGGTTTTATAGAACTATTTGACATACAAAATATTTCTATTATGCAGAGCAACTTCAAAAAAGAAATACACATCACAGACACACTACTACTTTGACCATGTATCTACAGCTCTACAACTAATTAAACAAGTAACTAAAACAATCTGATTCTAATACCCCTTGAATGACACATTTTCTTTTTGTTTGTTTGGTGGCAGAGTCTGAGTTACCAGCTTGCTGTGGGTATCCTGGTGGACCAATGGGTCCAGGACCAGGCTGCTGAAAACCTCCGGGGCCTGAAGGCGGTGGGCCGGGAAAAGGACTGCCCATGCCTCCCATGCTCATTTGGGGTGACTGCGGTGGACCCATCTGAGGGGGCATTTGCTGGGATGAGTGGAGTGACTGCTGGCCAGGAAGCATCTGTGGATGGCCCATCGCTGGTGGAGGAGGCGCCTGGAAAGGCTGTTGGGCTACAGAGCCGGTTGGTGGAGGAGGGCTCTGCATGGGCCCTGGGGCTACACAAAGAGGAAAGTTGCAACAATATATTAATCATAGAACTGGTACTTCTGGATCCAGTTTTTTTTCATAGTAAATGTAATAATTTAGTAATGTAGCCATGAAGAGATCCTGTCCAAAGTCATAATCCTCCAAAAAGTGAACATATGTTGCTGTAGGATGAGTAGCAGTGTAAATTTGTAAAAAGCAAACTTACCATAGCTGCCCATGTTCATAGCACTCATCTGATTGGTGAGCTGCTGAGCTGCAGGCGGGGCAGTTGAGGCCATGCTGTTGTATGGGGCATGTGGGGGTTGTCCATAAGCAGGAGATACAGCTGGTGGAGCAGGGTACCTGAGGAGTACAAGGACAGTTACAGCAAGGGTACTGTGGTCTCATATTGATTAAGTGTCTCATGCTAACAGCTGCTAATAACAGTTCATTCAACGTTGGATGATGTCAGTAAAACGAGCAGCACAGTTGCCTGTAAACTTTGCTGTTTTGAAATAATCTGTTAAGACAATTTTAACAATAAAAAGATAAAAACAAATTTAAAGGCCTGTGGAGCATCATCACAGCAAGCCAGTACTTGTTCCTTACCCAGTTAAACAAAGTGATCTAACAACATCCAGTTGTAACTTTACGCATTCTTAACCTATTTGCTTTGATTTCAGAGAAGATTCGCTGTTACCTTTGTGGATGAGCGCCATTCTGCTGGACGTTTGGATTGTACGAACTGCCGACTTGAGGTGGAGGCATGCCGGCAGGAGAGGAAACCGGTGATTTCATCATTCCTGCAGTGAGTGAGATGACACCATCATTTCAGTGCTCGTGTTTGCACTTGACTTAGAGCTTGTTTCAGTGTACAGTTATGAAATATACACAAGAAATTGACTGTATCTATATTTGCTCGTGCCGTTGGTTCTAAATATGCGTTCTATCACAGTGGTGTAGCAGATGAATTATAAGCTGCAAAAAACTAAGACATCTTATGAGCCATAGTTTGCAAAACATATTATTTGGTTTCTTTCATGCACACAAAACAACCAATGTAATCTCTGAGAGCTGGGAAATTGTAAGGTTCTACTGCTATTATGGAGAAAAAAGTATAATTTACTACAACTGATAAGCTGTAATGCACAGCTTCCACTGGCAAGAGCAGACCCGTTAATTGAAAGCCTGACAACCGTGTAATTTGAGGACCATTCGAAGTATAATGGCAAACGGCCTCTACCTGCTGGTGGAGCGGTGAATGCCTGAGGTGGCCCCCCGTAGTGCCCATAGAGGGGCTGTGTAGGACCACTCCCAAATCCACCTTGGTAGCCCCCCATCCCTGGCTGGGCCTGGGAGTACGGGGGTGCGGCGACATAACCCTGCTGACTCATCTCGATGCAACGCCCGTTACTTCCTTCTTCCTTCCAAGACGCATGAGCCTCGACGGCCTGTGAAGTGGAAAAGATAAAAAGTTAAGACAAGAATTCATTTCAAAACAAAGACCTCGTTTTTTCTTTGGGGCGTGGGCAGTTAAGGAAGAAGATCACAGGACCCACGTACAGTTTGCATCAGGCATTTCTTATTTAAGTTTGTGTATTCGTTGAATGAATCCGGGATGTTTACAAGCCAAATAAGCAACAGCTAATGTTTGACCTCATGCAATCATCGTTACTGGTGTAACATGGACCTTTGGTGTTGCTTATTGAGAGATAAGGCAGTTATCTGTGGCGGGTCAACTTCTCTGTTTTGCTGTCGGCCATTGAAAAACACTTGTTGTAAGTGTTTAACAGTGGATTACAAGCTTTGCTGTCATTTCCCACCCAGTACATGGAGACTATCGACTTATATGTCAAGTCTTTTACAAACTTCTAGGAACAGCTGGGTCAACAACAACAACAGCTGTGCTCGACACCCTTGACGCCCTTTATTACAACCCAATAAACCAATTACACAACACATTTCCCCCCCCCCCAGCTGATTAAAAAGACATGGATAGAAATCAATACCAGCTGTTAACTGTTCAGCTCAATAGTGAAGTCGTTCTGCCACTTCCCAGATTCTGCCACGTCAAAGGAACCGTTATGAAGCATCCCTACGTGGGTTTTTTTGTGTGTGTTTTTTTTTACCGATTCACATCCAGCTTCACGCACGTATCCACATCGCAGGTTAACATTTCACCTTTGGCTTTACATCAGAGGAGTGCGACGACGTGACGTGTCTATTAATCACGGAAAGCATCTTGCTAGCAGCGCGGAAATCAACACACAAACTTTTCTCTCCGTTTTTCTTCCAACTCCGCACCGGAAGCGAGAGAATGATTAGGAAGTTGTTGGTGGAGCCGAGCGAGGGGCCGGGTCCACATGTCCGTGTTGTGAACGGTGTCGCAGCGTGATTTACCTGAATGTTCCAGCGGTCCTCTCCTCGGTGGAAGAAGCAGAGTGCCACGTCAAACTCCACCGGAGCGCCGGTCGCTACGTTACGAGGGAAACGAAACACCCGGAGTTTCCGGCGCTCTATTTCAAAATACAAGTCCTTACAGACGAGTAAACGTTCTCGGACGCTATTAAATGAGACACACAGAAACTTTGTACTTTAAACTGCATTTTTTACATCTCTGCAAAAAAATATTTTGCGTTTTGTGCGTCAAAGTATCTCGGTAAAATGGAACGTTGTGCTTTTATGTTGAAAAGCCAATATCCAGGTGGCTGCTTTTGCTCCATCTGCCTCTGACCAACTTCACAGGACACCGAGTAGTGCATGTCGCTGTGCGCATGCGTGAAGCAGAGGGATCCCATACACGTCAGCACAGGTCACTGATCTATAACCATAGTCTGTATAAAGGTCTAGAAGATTGTATATAAGACTGTTTATAAATCTGTATGTAAGTTTATATATAAGTATGTATTTAAGTCTGTATACAAGTCTATATAAAACTGTATGTAAGTCCATAGATAAGTATGTAAGTCTGTATACAAGTCTATATCAGACTGTATGTAAGTCTATAAGTATGTATATAAGTCTGTATATGTCTGTATAAGTCTGTATAAAAGTCTATATAGAAGTCTGTATATTGGTCTGTAAGTAAGTCTATAACACACATGTTTTACATTCACCTGCAGTGGCGAGTCTGGAGTCTATTGGGGCCCCTAGCAAAACTTTCATGCAGGGGGCCCCCTCAAAGCGTTCATCAACATTATGTTATAAATAATCTAGATGGATAGATATATAGACTGATCCTGAGGGAAATTTAGGCATCCAGTATCATACTTCTAGTCGTAGAAGTATGTGCTAAAGCAGATATTCACGATACAAATATTTTAAGTATAACTTAACAATATACATGTATAAAACATCATAAATAACTTGAAATAAATGCAATATAAATATAGTACAAAATATGAATATACATAAAATTATAGCCCACATTATAAGGCCCGTGCTTTAATTACTGATGTCCCATATGAAAAGTCTATTCTCGGAGACGATGTTAATTTCACCCGGGCTTAATTGTTTTGAAGTTTCAATACTGTCTGTACTACTAAGTTTGTTTTATTTTTCCTGATCTTTTTTTCTTTCTTTTTTCACTTCCAGATTGACAACTCCTCTTCATTTTCCTTTGCTTTCATTTTCAATTCAAATTTTGAGAATAACACAGGGCCCCTATAGGGAGGTTTCCTACTGAGATGTCATCGCAAATACTCCATTGGTTGTCAGAGAGAGAAGGAGGGGAGGGTGTAGTCACTGGCCACCTTATGAGACACTGCTGTGGAGTAAAGTGTGTCAGCCCTCGGGGGGCCCCCTCTTGGCTTGGGGCCCCAAGAAGTTGCCTGCCTTGCCTGTTCACAAGCTGCACCTCTGTTCACCAGCAGGCCTCACTCTCTGTTATCATAGAAACATATCAAATTTTTATAAATCAAATAAAACATGGATGACAACATCAGAATGTAATGATGATCAAATTAAATTGGGGCCTAAAATGTTTGGCTCTGACACAAGCTGAGGAGGAATTTACATTTAGTACAGAGACAAGATTCAATGACACAAATAAGCCTTTTTTGTGTATTGTTAAAAAAAAAAAGTTAATTTATTTTGTAAAAATTCTGTACAGGTCCACATTGTAATAGGGTTGTGGTTTTATTTGTAACACTATTTTTATTTATAATTATGTATTTAGTCATAACACTGACCATAGGCCTACGCCCCTGATTTTAATCTCGAGGAAGAAGTAGGGAAGAGGAGGAGGAGGAAGGAAGGAAGGAAGGAAGAAAAATATTGTGAGTACAATAACAGAAGAAGAGGGGGTGAAAGTACTAGAGTATATGAGTACTAACACTATGTAATAAAAGAGGAGGAAGTAATGTAGTATATGAGTATTAAGACTATGTAATAGACGAAGAGGATGAAGTAATAGGGTATATGAGTACTAACACTATGTAATAAAAGAGGAGGAAGTAATGTAGTATATGAGTATTACGACTATGTAATAGACGAAGAGGAGGAAGTAATAGGGTATATGAGTACTAACACTATGTAATAAAAGAGGAGGAGAAAGTACTATAGTATTTAGGTAATAAGAATATGTAATAGAAGAAGAGGAGGAAGTAAGAGAATTACGAGTATATAATGGACGAAGAGGAAGGGAAGTAATATACTCTGAGTACTGCCAGTATTCATAGAGTATAATAGGAGTAAAACAATAATGTATGTGGGTGAATAAAATAGTAATATAAGTATAAAAAATGTGTATTAATACACAATAATATTCACTTTTTTTCCAACTCAAGCCCCCACCTCACTCTCTCTCTCCCTCCCCCATGCAGGACTCAAACCACCAGTTGCACGCCGACGCCTGCAGGCGGGTCCTTGCGCCGTGACGTCTGCAGCAGCGGGCTGGACTCGGGCAGAACTGGGATGATGGGGATTATACAGAGCGGCGGTGGAGAGGTGGTTCGTGCAAAGTGCTGCCGCGGCCGTCAGCTCGGTGGTAGCAGCGCTGCTGTGTGGATGAGGAAGAGCGGCGCGCAGCATCATGGGCACCGGGGATTACATCTGCGTGACGCTGCGTGGGGGTGCACCCTGGGGATTCACCCTGACAGAGGGAGAGGGAGACACCTACAGACCTTTCCTCATTTCACAGGTATCTGTCTGTCTGTCTGTCTATATCCCCATGCCTCGGTTTCTCTATATGCATCTTTTTCTCTATCACCCTCTATCTCTCTCTATCTATCTCAATCTCGATATATCTTTCTATAGTTTTATCTCTCTCTCTATAATTCTATATCTCTCCCTCTCTATATAACTCTCTCCACCTCTCTCTACATCTTTACCTCTTTGTATAACTATCTCTATCTCTGTTTTTCTCCCTGTCTATATAACTCTCTCCATCTCTCTATATCTCTCTCCCCTTCTCTATAACTCCGTCTTTATCTCTCTTTATCTCCCCCTTTTAATATAACTCTCTCTACCTCTCTCTATATCTCTCCCTCTCTCTATAACTCTCTGTCTCTTTCTATATCTCTCCCTCTCTCTATAACTCTCTCTATCTCTCTCTATAACTCTCTCAATCTCTCTCTGTATGTCTCCCTCTCCATATAACTTTTTATCTTGATATAGCTCCCTCTCTCTTTGTATATACATCTCTCTCGATATAACTTCCTCTGTTTATCTCAATATATAAATCTATATATCTATATCAATAATTGATATATGAAGTTATTATTTAAATGTATCATCTGAGCAAGTTTGGCTCTGTCTGTAAATATGATGAAAGTTTTCCTCGTGTTAACTGTTGGATATTGGAGACTGTATAAATTCCCCTTCAGTTTGGATAACGAGAGCCGTTATCTATTTAAGTTTGGATAAAGTTCCTTCTGAGCCATTCACTGGAGAAAAGAGAAATCTTAAGTGAAACAGTCCCCGGTGGGAGAAGTGTTTTTTTTTTCTTCGGAGCAGTGTGTGTGTGTGTGTGTGTGTGTGTCCCTGCATTTTTTTGTGCGTTGGCTGTGTTTTGGTGTGCGAGATTCCTCTGGACCCTTATATGGTCAAGGCCGAGGGAGAGTGTGAAGCTGAGGCCAGTGTGATCTGTTATCACTCACAAAGATTACAGCAGGAAGGCAACACATCATTCGGACGTGCAAATCGACCTGAAGAGTGAAGCGTACGTGTGTAATGTAGGAAGAAGGGCAAGAAGAACATGCAGATGGTTACAGGAGGTTAGACAAATGTAGGTGCTGTTATATCAACATATCAGCTCAATGGCGTTTGCTTAGGGCTGATAGTGTGGTAATAAACCTTAGAAATGACAACAGAGGATTTCATCTGCACACTGCAAGTGATGAAGCCACGTTTGTGATGGTGCATTTGCATACATGGTGTAAGAGGAACTTTAGTGTTGATTGATAATCCTGTTGGACAAATAATTTCCGTGTTAACTCGTGTCGTTTGCTCCTCTTGTTCTAACACAGGCAATAATGTGTGACTGTTATTTCTAAGAGTAACAGGCTGCTTTTGGGTTGTAACTACAGTTGGCTCCGATGACATTATCCAACTTCATCCTCTGGACCTCAGGAGCATTACATTATACATTTAAACTATGCACAATGTCACTATTTCTCTTGAAGCTATGACACTTTAATCATCTACTGTTAGATTTAATGAGCATTTGTATAAACCTCTAAATCATGTTCACTATTAACTTTGAAGGCAGATAAAATGCTCCAATAAAACCATCATTCTCTTATTTTTCTTCCCATGTGATGCAGAATGATTAAGTTTCAGGACATTTCATTTTAATGCACTGTACGTGCGCACTAAGGAAGGTAAAGCCAGGTGCTTTTATTTTGAAGAGCAGTGGAGCCTATATATAGTCATGCATGTTCACGAGTACTCGGGTCGCACACGTCTCTCATCAGCTTGTCGTCGGCGCACTGAAGATGTAAATGTTTTTCTTCAGCTGCATTCCTGTGACATCAAAGCTGCGGCAGAAGAAAGCGTCCTGAAAGCATCCGTTGATCATTTTAACGACATAATGATACACTTCTTTTTGAGTAAGGCTGTAGATATTGTCTCCACACCTCACTGCATAAGTCTCTGCAGACTGAATAAGTGAATGTAAAGCCACCTCAGAAACATCTGGACTGAAAGGATGAATTTATCATGGAGTTCTGGCATTTAGACAACAACATAAAAAAGAAGTATATGCCCGTATACTCACTGTTTCTGAAGTTACTTCCATAAGTTATATTAAAGTATATCAACAATATAGGCCTTAGTCTTCCCCGTTTACTCTGCACCTTTCATGCTTAACTTCTGTCCTACCAATAAAGGCCCAAAAATATTTATTTAAAACAATAGGACCAATCAAATGCTTTTCACAAACTTATTCCCCTTGATTTCAGGGCAATCTTACAAGCCTGTTACTTCTAATGTACGATGAGCGAATACCCCCACTAAGTTATGTTCACTGTAGGGCAAAGAAGTTCTGCATGAGTCAACATGACCCTTATGAAAGGCTTTGCCAAAAGGTCGCAGCATCCGTGAGCTCTAGTAAGCACACCAACTGTAACAGTCATCTTGCCCTGATGGGAAAATACCCCCTACATCTAATGCCCGTTTAAGCTTTAATTTTCTCTCCACACCCCCACACAAGATTCCTGTAAATACACTGGATTTGAGTGTTTGTCCTGTTAAGGCAGTGGTAGCCGCATATGATGCGTTTGCCTCACTCTCGGACATCTGGGGGCTTTAGTCCACCTCATCTGGAAGGCATAACTCTGAACATACCTCCAAACTCTTCTGGAGGGAGAGCAGAGTGTGTTTGCCGAGAGTCGAAAGAGGAGAACATGCCAAGATGGAGGCCTGTAAAGCCACAGTTTCTCTCCCGTGTGTGTCTGATGGAAGTGCGTTTCTATTAAACGCTTCTGTTGAATGCAGCGAAGAGAGAAACTGTTTTGTTTCCCCGGGAGAAAGTGATTGTTCCGCGCGTTGACAGGCGGTGCAGTGCGAGGGGGCACGGGGTATCCACTCTTAAAAGGTTCTCTCCATATAAGGGAAGCTGTGTTTTTCTTCTTAGTTGGAGTCATGGCCCGAGTACAAAGTTGATGAGGTCACCTTATTTTTAAAGCTACAGAAACTGCAACTTTTTTTTACAAGTCCTGACCTGCGAATTCACCAACACACCTTCAGAAGAAAACATGGAAGAATTATCGTACGCACTTTTTCGACGTCTTACAGAAATCAAGTAAAAAGACCTGGTGATGTCATATGCATTGGTACGAGACAGACTTTCAGAATTAGAAATTGTTTAATCATCAGAATCAGAGCAGGAGACATTTTTCGGCCTCCTAATTACCAAAGTATGTCATCTTGGTATGTGGAATGTCAACATGCATCAGGTCAGTTCTGGAACGCTGAATAGCAACATGTAATCTTAATGCAAGTCTGCACAGTTTCTAACTTTTGGGGCTGGAGCCTGCACGTTGATATTAATTACGGCAACTAATGAGAATCCTATCTAAATTCCATTAAATCGTATTCACAGGCTGAGTTAGGAGTCCTCCTTGCCTGGATTATCCTGGCTTTTGCGGAGTAAAGAGGACTCTTGTTGCTGATGTTTCAGCTCTAACACGGCACCATAGGAACCTTATTAAGCTGCCAAGCAATCAGCAAAATGCCATTGCCTCATTCATCCAGTGCAGTTTTTTTTCCCGGAGTAAACAAAGTGCTCCACAGTTACTGGAGGTTTGGCATTGTGTTGGTTTTCTTTTTTTTTAACGTCCCAGTCCAGGGAGGCAGCAGATATGACTGTGAGACTTTTTCCTCTCACATCATTCATGCAAATTAAGGCCAACAGCTTAAACATTTGGATTATATAGGAACGAGCTGCAGGGCTCCTGGCTGTGGATGCTCATTGCCTTCTTTTTTAACACTTTAAAACATGGGTTATTCATGTTTTTCCTTCTCAGCTGAAGGAACAAGTGATAATTTAGTAACACAATTTCCACATATGGACTGGATATAGTATGTATGGCATTTTCAATGATCCTTAATATTTCTAATATGACATATGTGTCCCCAAATGTCAGATATTGTTTTCTTTGGAGAGGAACTGAAGTTTGACTCTATTCAAATATAGCTTATATAAATGAGTTAAAGTAAATATCAGTGCTGTCAATCGTCAATATAACTGATAATATCCATGCTGTCAACCTATTATCCATGTAGGCTTCTTTCCAAAATGAATCTACATTAGAAAACCCAAATTAAGACACGTTTAGATAAAGCTGTTGAACCCAAATTAAAGTAAATAATAAAGGGATCTGGGGTTTCTCTGTTACAGTACAAGTCAGTAGATACAATGCAATATGTTTTCAATCAGTCCAGTTTCTGGCCTTCCATTAAGTATTGTGCCCCGAGCGAATGAGGACTGGATGAGTGAATGAAAACATTAGACACAACTCTCCTCCCTACACGGTGTAAGTGGTACCTGTAAACAGCTGGAAAATATTTCCCTCAAATGTACAAAAAAAAAATTACATAATTGCTTTAAGCTGCGAAGGGCAGGAACCGCCGGGGGCTGCACGAACACATTACTCGGGTCCCGCTTCTCCTGCGATTTCTTTTCCATTGTGCTTAAGCCCATTAAATAGATAATTCGAAAATGGCCGACCCAGGATAATGCGGGCATAAATGTTGTCTTAATTGTGACCCCCACATGATGTGAATTCAGACGATCGGGGTTCTGGTGGTAATTTTCGGGGAGAGCACTTTATTCGAATTTGAAACTTTCCAACACTGTTTATGACCCCTCTCGTCCGTCACCTACAGTAGCGCTCGTTTGTTTTCCTCTCCAGCCCAATTACTGCAAACTGGGGTTTCCCTTTACAAGCAGTTTACGAGCAGCAGGATCGAAACACCAGGTGGTATTCGCCTCCTTTCGAGCGTTGCACGATTGTCTCTGTGTGTTGCGAGGGGGAGAAGACGACAAATGTTTCCCCTCCTTTTTTGGAGCACGGCTGGTTGCTGTGTGGCCCTGCAGGCGAACCCAGCGTCCCTGTTGTTGTGAGGTGTGCGTCCCCCATGGACGGGCTCCCAGGCTGCCTTATAGGGCCTGTGTGTGTGCTGGTTCACTCTTATAAACTCAGGGATGGACTCACAGGAGGTTTTACCTGAAAGCTACCAGCTCTATAAAGTAACTCATAAAATCTGTTTGTATATGTAGTCTCGCTTTGTTTGTCCCGGCTGGCTTTTTGTCCAATTCAAGATTTGTGTTTGAGTACCTGGATGCAAAGAGTTGCAGAGTTAATTGCTTAGTATGCTCATCGATTTGTATCACAAAACATTAGGATATTTTGGGATGTAAACTGCATTGGTTTCCTCTTGTGTCTATCCATGGATTCTCCTCTACTTCAATCAGCAACTAAAGATGTATGTGTGGACATTGCCATCTAGTGACAAGATTGTGGTACTGCAGGTTTTGAGAGTTGAACGCATGTCAATGGAGGTGGTACAGCTGCCAGCAAGGGTCAAATTCCAATATCAAAATAGAACAGTATAATAAAGTAAATTTATAGTAAAAAGAATGGCATCATTTTTCCAGATTTCATTCCAGTGGCTTCAGGTTTGAACACCAACAACTTGGTTTATAATTTTAAAAATATAGCTTTCCCATGAATAAACATAGAACAAATATATGATTCACGTTAACATATTTATATTTAAATCAAGCACACTTGAATCTTATGTTACAGCAAACTTATCGAGGAGCTGAGAACAGGGATCTTTCCTCTGGCTCTGAAAGTGGGTCGATTTAAACACATCCCTGGTTGTGTGAATGAAGAGAGGTTGAGAATCGCTTTTTCTTCTACGTTGCCCCTATAATGATGAGTTAAGAATATCTATACTGCATGAAATATATGTTTGAAATCCAGTGGTGCACTGACGACGACAGAATGGAATGGTTGTTTAATTCTAATGCTCAAAAGTTGGCTACCTTCTATATCGTCAGGATGGTTTATTTGTTTAAAATCGATATTGCAAATCTAGTTTCTGTTTTGTTTTAGGCAGGAGACGGAATAATAACAAATTACACAATCTTTCCGTGTGTTGTTAAAGGATAGAGAGCTGGAAAACCTTGGTAGTTTTCAGTTTGAAATTCTCTGAGCTGTTACACAATGAACGTGCACTGCTGCTCGTCAGGATGTCTTCCTGTGTCACTTTAATATGAGAAACCAAGGAGACTGTTTTGGTTTTGTTATTGTTTGACTCAACTTGAAGAGCAGGGGAGAACATTAGTGTGATCGATGGCAGAGCGACATGTTCAGTATCGCCTCAGGTTAAACTGTATTGACTGTGATCTATCATAAACATTACTGGGTCAATGTGCAGATTCATCCTACAGGGCGAATTAACCAGGAACTTGCTGGAATGAATTGAGC
The DNA here is from genome assembly GCF_022539355.2 of Hippoglossus stenolepis. Classification (NCBI taxonomy): domain Eukaryota; kingdom Metazoa; phylum Chordata; class Actinopteri; order Pleuronectiformes; family Pleuronectidae; genus Hippoglossus; species Hippoglossus stenolepis. The sequence goes on along the minus strand of NC_061505.1, from coordinate 8,418,504 downwards.
GGTGAGGTTGTGCCTTATCCCCACCGATATTTGAAGATTATATTTTTTTGGCATTTTGTCTTTATTTGACCGTTAATATTTAGGAAACACGAAGAAGAGTGGGAGGGATTGTTTATGACAAGATGTCACGCAGCACATGAAACACCCTCTAGTGTTGCTCAAGAAGTAAGAAAAGCACTGCAGACCTTACAAACCCACCTAAAGCTGTTTATTTGTAGCATTTGCTAAATATCTTTCGCCGAGAGCGTATCCGCTAATTGCATGGAACTGAAGTAATCATTTATCCCCTCGCTTCGTATAAGTGGCCTTTTGTGCAAAAATGTATGAGGTGTTTCTTCCTTATTAAATCCTCTTATTAATGAACCATTTTATCGGACTCGGGAACCAATTACAAGAGAACAAAACCATCAATCATTAGCTCAACTGTGCAAGGAGGTGCCCTTTACATGGATCCGGGCAGAGCTGGCCTTTATTGTTGTACGCCTTCGATGCTGTCGTGACCCTAAGTGTATATTCTCGTGTGAATGGTGCAAACTGTTGCAGAGATTATTGAGTAAAGTGTTTTGAATTCATTCAATATAAAATGCACATACAACTACATCTCCCTTGTTTTCCTTTTATAGCTCTAGAATAATAATCCAGTCTAACATGTTTTTATTTGTTTCTTGCCCGACTGCCATGACTAGAAAGCCTCGTTTTATCTTTAAATATAACACTGATTTATGTTTTTCTCCTTTTATTTTCATGAAAATGCATAATCCATCTTAACTCCATTGAAAAAAAAATACTATTGTCCTCTTGTTTTCCGAGATCAAAATGGAGGGGGCGGGTTTCTGTATTATGACCTCAGTAAGAACATTAATTGTGACTCCCTGAAAATAGCAGCAGTCATAGTGTGTATATATTATATATATATATATGGCCTACATTTGCATTTTGGGGTCACAAGCTGATTAACTGATGCGTCTCCGGTGCTGTTTGTGAAGAGCTCATGTGTGGTTGTAATGGACATGCTTTTTTTTCTTTCTATTAAGTAATTTCACCACTGTCGTCCACAGGTGGAAGAAGGAGGCCGCGCCTTCTCGGCCGGAGTGCAGGAGGGTGACGAGGTGGTGTCGCTGAACGGAGAGCCGTGCGCTGATCTCACCCTCTTACGGGCCCTTGCCCTCATCGAGACGTCAATCGACTGCCTGCAGCTGCTTCTCAAAAGGTGTAGTTCCGCATGCTGCCCCAATAGATTCACAATTGGAGGAGGGTATACATGCAAAATCAATAACCGTGGAATATGTTGTGTATCGTGACAAATGGGCCCTGCAGTGGGTCCTTGGTGTTCACCACAGCAGTGCAGAAATCATTACAGCAGCACTGTATTAGCATTTAGATAGCGTGTTGTTGTCTTTCTTTTATGGCCTGCATCCTTTTGCACAGCTCAGTGACCCTATACGTGTACATACACTGGTATTTATGCCTGTGTGTGTGTACTGGTGACTGAACGTGTGTCAGCCATGGTGACCTTCCCGCTGGCTCGGCCAAGGTGCAACAGATTTGTGTGCGTGATTGACGTGCAGCTGCTCAGCCATTACTCAGTGGGCACTGCCAGTGTGTTTACCAGGGTGAGATCTCCTCAAATATTGCTGCATGCGCCCTAGTGTGTCCGCATTTAAACCTACAGAGGGGGAGACTGTTGTTTTTTGATGGCGCATTGAAGTTGAACCAAGTAGTTGAATCTAATTTAGTGTGGCTATAACAGGACTATGATCTCAGCGCAGGATTTGTATTCAAAGTGTTTCTATGACAGCGAGGATCTCTTCAGACATGGAGAGCAGCTGACCTTGTGGCTAAAAAAGGATTAGTCACTGATGTAATTGGCCTAAATTCAATGATACCAGTCACGGATAATAGCATTATATGGCCTTCAGGCTCCTCCTTACCTTGAACGTAAATGTTAGGTCGAGCGATGTTGAAATGTGATTATTTTCCACTTCAGAGGCCTGACCCGTTCATTTCACTTGCTGTTTAAAGATGAAATCTACTTTATAACAACAACTTCAGCCGTGGAGGACAGGCTTCACCTTCCTATGGCTTCAATCCTCTGTGATGATTTGATTCTTAAGTCTTACTTGAGAAGAAAAACTAAAAGAAATATATTTTATTTCCGTAAAATCAGACTTTCACAATTTCACCAAGACCCAAAATGGCATAATCTCATATTTAAATGATCAATTTTATTTATTGAACTAAGAGAAGTTGTCCTTATTACTCATTGCTGTTCTTCCCCCCTCTTCTCTGACAGATACGGCTCCATTACTGAAGACGATGAATCAGACACATATTGTGGTGAGAGGGAATCTTCGTCTGATGCTTTAGCGAGCACCACCCTCCACATCCTCTCCCCAAAGCACAGATCCCAAAGCCCGAGGGAACTCTACATAGCCGAGTCCCAGGACGAGGCCTACTATGGGGAGCTGGACAGCAACTCAGAGTCCCCCAAGGGACCCCAGCTGCTTTGCACCCAGCTCGATGCTCCCCCGTCTGATGGTCAGAGAGGCCGAGAGCCTGTTTTCAGGGAGAAAGAAGTACGACAGTGCTTCTCCCCTGGGAACGTGGTGGAGCTCCAGGTTTCCCTGTCTGAGCAAACGTCGGACCGCGCGGGCTGCTCCTCTCTTGGGAGTGCACTCGGGGTCGAGGGGGGACTCTCGAACAGGGAGGTTATCGAGACCATCCACACCTCCACCATATCGCACCGTCTGCCGTGCCCCGTGAGAGAGCCACTGGGCCAGCATGGGGTGGTGCTCGGCTCCCCCTCGGTGTTGGGGCAGGTGGAGGTCATTTTGCAGCAGCCATCAGCATCCGGGGCAGGGAGGGGCATCCTGAGCGTGGGTGGCCCCAGGGTCAGTGGAAGCGTTGGATCCCAAAGTGAAGGGGAAGAAGGAGGAGGGCACTGCGAGGGAGACCCTGGGTCTTTTACGGTCTCATTTGGAATTCCCACAGATGAGGCGTCACAGGCAGCAGAGCAGGACTCTGACTCTGAGGGGGATCCAGACAAACCTAACAAGCATCGGGCAAGGCACTCCAGTAAGGACCATTTCCATTTGTATTACGTACCATAATCGTGTGTGCATTGTTTTTTCCTCAATGCATTTGAGTGTGTGGATTATAAGCATCTACTCTTTAAGGGATCTTCTACAAGCCAATAGGTCACTGGATTGCATTTGTCAACAGCATGTGTGCATTCCAAAGCCTGATGGTCTAGTGTGTGTACCCCTCAAAATAGGATTTATCTCTCAGTGCAGTTGGAGGAGGGTGCTCATTCCTTTGAATGGGAGCAGATACATCCGGGTCTGATCTGAATTACAACACAAAGTGTCGGCAGGGCAGCAGGGAGCGGATTGAATGGTGACGCAGGTTAAATTTACAGAATCTGATTGGAGAGAAACAAAAGGATGTGGAATCGATCATATGTGAGAATATGTTGCTCTTTATAAACCAATTATGTTACTTTTGAAGAGGCTCGATGATGAATATGGATACCGAGGCATTCCTCTGGGCTGTGTAGAAGACATAAATATAACACCAGCCCGCTGATGATGCCTGCAGAAGTGGCCCTTTGACAGACACTAGCATGTGCTCCCCCCAGCCCGTTACCTGATCCTTTCATACTGAGTGCTTTAACTGAGCTAAAAAAGTGAGTCCGTCGCTCACTCCCGCTGTGTCCTCCACCTTCAGGTTAGTCTTGCAGCAATATAAAAACAGTAAGGCTACTTGTGATTGTATCGCAGCGCTAACTTGCTGGATTGGTTTGAGAGTGTGTTCGTAGTGTGGTGTCTGTTATCAAATTGGCTTAAGTATGAGTGTATGTGATAGATTTCAGCTTTGAGGTGACAGTTTATGAACTTGTAGATAAGCTGGCTGGCAAAGATGCTCTGGTCCTGGTGAATCTATTGCATGGAGCCTATCTTTAATCTTTCTCAGGTCCTGTTCCCGGCTTTATGCGTTATGGGGATTAATAACCAATTTAATGCAGCGCAATTTTCGATGAACAAATGAGGATATTAGATATGGGTCAGAGAACTTTGTAAGTGCTTTGTGGGAAGATGATTTATGTTCGACCGAATGAGCAAATTTGGAATAATGAGGAAAAGTACACGGCTATGGTTGGATAGAATTTGTGTGGACAAAGAATATAAAACGTATTTCTCTTCCTTGTGAAGGGATCAGTTTATAGCTTAGTTTTTATTTGTCGTGCAATCATATCAGATCAACAACAGAATGTATAACATTTAGCATTTACTAGTTATATAAAAGTCTGTTGCTTCTGCTTTTACTGGACACAAAGGATGTATTTTTACAAATAAAAGCTTTGTTACTTTCTTAACTTAATCTTTTTTTTACCTTGTCACCATGTTGTATGTGCATGATCTATCTTCAAATGAATGCTGGAACCAATAGGAGTTATATAATGTAATATGATTTTATTTTCAGATTGATATTCATAGGCATATAACAAAAATAGATGTAAAGTAATTTAGTGAACTCCAATTGTGATCAGTGTAGATACCGTCCGCAACAACTGCCTGTGCCTCACTCAGTGATCAAAGAACTGAAATGTAAAAACAAAACTGTTACCATTTGTTACAACCTCAGTGAAATAAATGAAACATATAAAAAGAAAGCTGTTTTCAAAGTAAAGTCTTTGTTCTTTGTCTGGGACCCTTGTTTCTAAACACTGAATTCTCTCTTTTCCTTCTCTACGCAGGGCTCAGGCGTAGCGAGAGTCTGTCCGAGAAGCAGGTGAAGGACCACAAGTCCAAATGTAAACGTATTGCTCTCCTCCTCACGGCTGCTCCGCCCAACCCCAACAACAAAGGGGTGTTGATGTTCAAGAAACATCGGCAAAGGGCCAAGAAGTACACGCTTGTGAGCTACGGCACAGGAGAGGACGAACCAGAGAACAGCGACGACGAGGACGAGGAAGACGAAAAACAAGAAACCCATACTGTTGAATTCACCCTTGTGGCTCCGAACGATTCTGACCTAGATAAGCATTTCCTTACTAATGTCCACAGTAGCAAAGGTGTGCTGACTATCAACTGGGACAAGGGTCTCCTTGAGATTGAAAGGAACCTGAACAACAAAGCAGAGATGGAGTGTTTGCCTGATACCAAGGGAAAGGGTGCCCTTATGTTTGTCCAGCGGCGTCAGAGGATGGATGAGATTTCTGCTGAGCACGATGAGCTTAGGCGCCAGGGGATTCCCGTGGAAGCAGTGCCGGAGCCTGAGAAGAAGACAATGGAGCAGTCCTATATGCAGTCAACAACAGAGGGCCATGCTTACATGGATGTAAATGTACACCAGCAAAGCCAACAGCAACACCAGTGCCAGCAGTATCAAGAACAACAGTTCCATGAGCAACAACATGGCTACCAACAGCAACAACAAAGCTATCAACAGCAGCAACAGAACTACCAACAGCAGCAAGAATACCAACAGTACCAGCAACAGCAGTATGAACAGCAGCAAGTGTATCAACAGCAGCAAGTGTATCAGCAGCAGCAAGAATATCACCAAGAGCACCAGCAAATGCAGCAGTATTCTTCAAACGTCAATGGCACAGTCCAACATCAAGCCAATGAAATGCAGAGTTCTTTCAGCAATCGCACTGCAAAGCCTTTCTCAGTTGAAAAAATGGCGGCTACCCCTTTTTCTCCCGCAATGTGTGGGGCCAATGAAGATTCTGTGGGCCAAGGAGAGGAGCTAGCATCCCGCGATGAGCGCATTGCTACCCCTGCTAGTAGGACTGGCCTTCTGATGGATGCAAGGAAAAGAAATACTGGCAAGCAAATGTTCACATTTAAGGAAGCCCCAAAAGTGTCACCTAACCCAGCATTACTGAACCTCCTCAACAAGGGTGATAAGAAGTTGGGTTTCGAGTCAGGACCTGAGGAAGACTACCTCAGCCTTGGGGCTGAGGCTTGTAATTTCCTCCAGTCTCCACGAGCTAAACAAAAGAATCCTCCACCAGTGGCTCCAAAGCCTGCGATCGACCCCAGCTCTCCTCCTTGGTCCCCACAGATAGAAATGAACAACCAGGACATGGCTCAGTGTGCTGAAAATAGTGTTTCCACACCTGCTGCTGCCCCCACCACAGACACTACTCCTGCTCCAGAGCAAGAGCCAACCCCTGCACCTGCTCCTGAGCCCTCTCCCCCTCCTGCCCCCGCGGAGGCTGCTGCCAGCACCAATACAGAAGAGCAGCACACGTGGACTCTCTCAGAGCCTGAATCTCAAAAAGAGCCTCTCCAAGTGACAACTCAAGAAGAAAATTGTCAAATTAATTCTGATCCGCAGCCTGAGCCTGCACCTGTAACCACCTGGGCTCCAGCACAATCACAGTCACAACAAGCATCTACCAATTCCTGGCATCCAGTTCAAGTGCAACCACAGGAACCACCTCCAAGTCAGTCCCCGCCACAGTTACCTTGGGTGACAAGACAAAATACTCAGACCCAAGCCCAGCCTCCACCCCCCACAAACACTTGGACCCCTCAAATTCAGCCATCCTGGAGTCAGCCTCAAGAACCAGCACAAGCCCAGACACATGCTCAGGCAACCTGGGCCCAGCCTCCAGAGCAACCCCAGCCTCATCCACAGGTCCAACCACCATGGGCCCAGCCTCTAGAGCAACCACAGCCTCAGCCACAGGTTCAGCAACCCTGGGCCCAGCCTCTAGAGCAACCACAGCCTCAGCCACAGGCCCAACCACCCTGGGCCCAGCCTCTAGAGCAACCACAGCCTCAGCCACAGGCCCAACCACCCTGGGCCCAGCCTCTAGAGCAACCACAGCCTCAGCCACAGGTCCAACCACCCTGGGCCCAGCCTCTAGAGCAGCCACACATTCAGCAAATGCAACCAACTTGGGGTCAGCCTCAAGAACCAGTGCAGCAGCAGACCCAGGCCCCATGGGCAAAGCCATTAGAGGCAGATACACAGCCTCAACCACCATGGATGCAACCATCCCAGCAGAAATCCCAAGTACAACCTCCTTGGGTTCAACAGGCTCAGCCAGAATCCGAGCCACAGTCGCCATGGGTTCAACAACAACAGAACCAGGCTCCACAACAAGCTTGGCCACAGGCCCAGGCACCCGGTCAATCACAGCCACCTTGGGTTTCAGCTCAGCCTCAGCAGCAACAGCAGCCTTCAATTAATGCATGGCCACCATCACAAGCTCAAGCCCAAGCTCAGCCACCGTGGATGCAAGCAGCCCAAGCACAACCTCAAGTGCAGCCTCAAGCCAATTTGAATCCATGGGCACCAGTACCTGCCCAGGCTCAGCCCCAACCATCATGGCCCCAGCAACCTCTAGGGCATGGACAGCACTCAATGAATTCTTGGGCTCAAGAGCAAAACCAGGCCCAACATCAACCACATTGGGCTCAACCAGCTCCACCCCAGTCCACACCACAGCCAAACTGGCAACCAGCCACTGCAAAGTCTCCACCACAGCCATCAACGAATACAGCCTGGCCTCCAGCTCAGACTCAGCCTCAGACACATTGGGCACCAGAGTCACAGCAAACACCTGTGAATGTTTCCACGTCAATGGTGAACACTCATCCTTCTCCAAAACCATGGCTTCCACCACAAAATGCCCCACAAAACCGCACTCCACCCTCTCCACCCCAGCGGATGCACTCTTTTACCATACGTCAAAGAGATTCACCACCAATCAACCCGATGGCCACTATCTTAAACCCATCTTCTGCAGGTCCAGCTTATGAGATGCCAATTGTAAGAGGGAAGGGAGCTGATATGTTTGCCAAGAGACAGTCTCGTATGGAGAAGTATGTTGTGGACTCCGAGACTGTGGAAGCGAACAAGGCGTGCCGGTCAACATCACCAACTGTCTCCTTACCAAATGAGTGGAAATATAGTCCTAATGTACGTGCTCCACCTTCGCGGGCGTATAATCCTATGCAGTCCCCTTCTTATCCCCCAGCAGCGACAAAGCAGCTCCCTCAATCTAGTCCTGCATCCAAAGATAAGAAAAAAGCCAAAGGGAAACCTGCCCCTAAACTTAATGTTATAGATGTGATGAAGCATCAACCATATCAACTTGATTCCTCACTCTTTACTTTTGGTCCAGCAGTGGTGGCTCCCAAGCCCCCTGCGCCTAAGCCCGACAGTTCCCCTCCTAACCCCCCTGCTGAAAACCAACCAATTAGTTATGAGCAAATGGCTCCCATCCAGCCAACTGGACCACTTAATGCTCCATACCCCCAGCAGGCCTATGGGATGCCCATGCAGCCAATGATGCATGAGGGCCACTACCAGCAAACCCCAGCTAATGTTTATGCCAACCCTACTGCTTATCAGCAACCCCCTGCTGGCCCTTACCAGCAAGCATATAACCCACAGTATCAACAACCTGCCCCACCTGTTTATCATCCCCAAGCTCCTCAACCTTCAAACCCTTCCTACCAACAGGCACCGCAGGTTCCTTACCCACCGGCCAGCAGCCCTCCCTACATGGCGGCTCCTTCAGTGCCTTACCAGCCGCTGCCTCCCAGTAGCTTTGTGGTTCCTAGTTTCCCTGTGGCTGCTAGGCCTGAATCTGCATCAGGTGGCAACCCTGTAGCTGCTCCTAAGCCTAGATTTACAGCCAAAAAGAGCACGGCTCAGGTGTGGAAGCCGACAGCAGTTGATAAAGAGTGATTTCATTACATGCAATGTGTCGGCTTGAATCGCAACGTTGGTGCTCTTACAGTCCACTGGCATGTGGAGCATTTAGAGCACATAAAAGTGCTGTAATGACATTGTACACTTCCACCTGCTCTTGACATTGGACAGAGCTTGGTGGTTCTCAAAGAGATAATGTGAATGGTGTCATAAAATATTAGGAGCATAAGAATAAGAACAGGATGTAAGTATAGCTCTTTAGACACAGAGGAGCATTTTTATATAAGATTATGCATATGGATAGTTCACTAGAAATGGATATATACTATATAAATTGACTAAAGAAATAACTATTAATAAATGTAATTATATGCAAAAGAATAATAGGAAGAAAGGATGTAGGGGAGTACTCAGTGCAAGTTGAAAGAAAAAAAGAAATCAAAACGGTGAATGGTTCTCGACTGTGACAACAGGAAGTTGATTTTTGAAAAGCAGAAAACACTAAATGTGCCTAAAAACAGTAAATAAAAAAAGTGGAAAAATAGTAATAAAGTGGTGGAGGGGGATGGTAAGCAGAGGGCTATAAGTTTGTAATCTTAGTGATGTTGGTACAAGGTACAGGGATTATGTAACGACACTGGAGAAAACGGCAATACTCCTTTAAAGTGACAACCAAACAGTGGCTTGCTTAAATGCTTGATTAGTAAACACTTTTTCTTCAGTGCTTTCTCTCCCATAGCGCCCGCTGAAGTGGGTTAGTTTTATTTTAAGCTTTTTACCAACTGTTGCATCATGTTAGGTCCTATATTTAAACTGCCTCATGAGAGGGAGAGCCGAGGTCCAGGAATAGACGGCTTGAATTTCAACTAAAGCCTCAAGTGAAAGCTACAATCTCCTGGACCCCTATAATATTTTTCTAAAAAAATACAGAAAAATGTATAGTGTAATGTAGTATTATTGCCCACTGTCCTCGTCTAACTCTTTAATACATCTTCACCTTTTTTTTTTGTTTTATATGAATAGACAATATCCAAAAAGGAGGATTGTTAAAACGATGACCAGCCCAGTAATGTTCACTTATATATTTTTGGTACAGGGCTGCCTCTGTTCTTTGTGTTCTTTTCTTTTTCCCGTGTGTGTTTCTCTTCATAGTGCACTTTCTGTATGATTCACTGCAGTGCCATTAAAATGTCTTTTATCCTTGTTTCTCCTCTCCCTTTCTTTCTGTTCACCTCTGCATGCTTTTTACGGTTTTCTTCTATTTCTGGTTTCTTTTTATAGTTTTGTGTCGCTGACTTTCACCACTTTCTCTCACCTGCACTATAAATACGGATAAAGATCATGTTTGCATTAGCACAGACAAAATGGATTTCAACTGAAGTATCACTTGCACCCACTGTCTTTCACAAACCAATCACTTCTTAACAGTAAAACAAAAATACAGCTGACACGCAATAAAGAGTTCTCCAACACCTCATTACAGGAATCACCTACTTTCTCAGCAGATTGAGGCGAATGCTTGAGCAGCACATTCCTGCAGAATGACTACCTGGTGATGTATTCATTAAGGGTATTCTTAGACCGGTGATCTCACCAGGGAGGAGACCTCACTGGATAACTGTGGGTCAAGGGAGTGGGCCCCCTGCTGAAATGTATATCCATGTCATGTCATGCATTTGGAGAAAGGGCAGTTATTTGTACGGTGGAAATTTTCATATCAAATGGTGTGTTAATTCTAGAGATTTCTGCAGCTATATCTGGAGGAAGCTGATCCCTATTCACATGGCTGGAGTTGACCCCCGATATCGCCATATTGGTTGTTTACACGCACATTTTTAATAACCATATTTAATTTCTAATGCGTTCTGAAGACAAGACATTGAATTGAAATCTGAATTAAAAAGGAAATAAATAAATGAAAAGTCTCGTCATTATACTTAGATGCAATTAAATAACAAGAGGCTTCACTCCACACAAAGATAGATGCATAAAGATATAAAAAAATATATGAAAATAAAAGCATGTCAATAAAAATGTAATAGCATTATAAGAAAAGTTGGTATTAACAGATAACCATGTACATAGAATTAAATGAAGCATATAAAAACAATGAATGGAAAATCAAATTGCAGATAACAGACAAAATGGGTACCCCACATTCAATTTTAAATATATGTATGTGACCAATTCTGTGCGCCACCTGTTTTAACCCCAACGTGGAAGTTGCTGATGTTCTGTAAAAATCAGATTAAGATCCTAGTTCAGTTCAACCTTCCGCTCTTGAATGCGCTTCAGGCATAAACTGCACAAAGCAAATATGTGACCTCAGATTGTCTGCTAATCTACTGATCTATTCTAGTGTCTGCCTCACTCCAGGATAGGCATAAGCATTCTAGGCCTTTGAGATACCTGAGTCAGCGTAGATTTAATTCCCCCTATTGACTCATTCAGCTACACTTCTTTTTTTTTATGTCTGCACTCTTTTCTATTCTGCTCTTTTTCCATTTCCACCTGCTGATTTTACACATCTTTGGCCAGATGATGGCAGCACTGCCTTTTTTCTGCATTTGTTCTCCCCCCCACAGACTGTGTTGTCAGAGGTGCTTTTTCACCCCACGTAACCCTGGGATCTGTGGGCAGCCCTGAGGAGGTTTTTACTATTAAGCATTTAGCAGCTTCACCATCTCACTGCTTTACTTCAGATGTGTTGCCATGTAGAAAATCAGATCCAGTGACGATAAGCTGAATGTGGCTTACGTTGGTAATACTCTCATGGAGCCAGTTGTTCTGAGAAGTATAGTCCACACACTGAGGAGGCTTAAGGTGGAATGAACTATTAGCTCCTCAATAGGTTTAATAATAATAAGTCATAAAACTGTTAGTTTATTTTTCTGGCTATTTCAAATCTTTGCCTTCTTTCTTAACATACAATGTTAAGCCGAGTTCCTTTTAATACAATATGAGAATGTTATCGCCCTGGAAATGTGCTGACGTAGTGCTCCTCTGTTTTCCATCATTTTTTTCCGAGCGGATTTGGTTTGGCTGGAGGAGCCAGTCAACCAAACAAACCTGAACCCTTACTAAAACAAACATGTCTGGATCTTTCTTTACAGGCACTTGGCAGCTACTCTCTTTCCCCACCAGCCAGAACACCATTCAGAGGCCAGACGTCCGCCTCGATGACTTCTTCCCCGAGGCCTCCGACTCGGGCCTTCGCAACTCCCACAGCAAGGCAGGGATCCCGGCTGGAGAAGGGCCACAAGCCCCTTTCCCCCTGGGAGGCGGCCTCCCGACACCCCCTGGGCCTGGTGGATGATGCCTTCTCTTTCCGGAACCTCCACCAAACCCTCGCCTCCAACGTCCGTTTGGCAGCCCAGCGCAAACTGCTGCCCGAGCCGCCGGCGGAATGGAAGGCCGGGAGTTCTTACCAAGCCCCTCAGAAAACTGGCAGCCAGACTTGGAGCCAGAGCCGCAGTCAGAGTCAGGCCCCCCTGCCATCGTTTGTGTCCCCAGCAAAGAGCGTTGTCTCCTCTGTCGCTGGTCCGGCCGGGTACCGGTCTCTGCCCAGACAGTGGCAGCCTCGGAGGCCTGTGACAGAGGCCAGCCTTGGGCCCTCTGCCTCTTCCTTTGAGTATAAGAGGCCCTTGGGAACTTACAAGTCTGTGTACACCAGCAACACTTGGAATTGGAGACGGTAGGATACAACTCAACCTTGTGACGCAATCAAGTGAAGTTAGAGCGTCATCGCAGTTTTGAGTGAGCAGTGAGCGAAACATGATATGGACATTTGGAAAGGCTTGTTTGAATTTCTCCTGGTTTTCATGCTACTACGTGTTTTAAAAAAACACTTTCACCTTTTTTTCCCCTGTTAAATCTTTAGTTTGAAAAGATTTAGATGAAATATTTGCATGCAGCAATCAAATGTGAAGACCGATGATGACTTTAACAATGTTCGGAGAGTTTACTCGGTGAATTGATTGGTGGATACACTGAAGTTAGTTCATCATAAAAAGCCGTGAGCATGTTGTTATGGAACGGACGCACTGAGTGTGAATCATGTGCTGGATGAGTGGAGGGTTCGGATGATTATATAGAAACAGTTTGTCTGGAGATGACGATAGCTGAGTGTTCAGTTAAACTTTCAGAATGTGGAAGACGAGTAACTCGAAGTACTCAGTAGAGCGCATACCTCCGCCAAGGTCCAACAGTCGCCTTATGAAAGTACATCTCGATCCCGATTTTTTTTTATTTCACTCAAAGATATTTTTTTAACTGTCAAACACCCTATTTCGCAATGTTACAGAAAGTGATAAAACATTCCTGACTTTTTCCGGATCCTCCCCGAAATGTAATGGCTTCTCTCTTGTTCCACATTCAATTGTTTTACCAAGTTTCGCGGTATTCCATTTTGTGCTTTTTCCATAATCCTCAACTCAAACAAACAAACCTTGGCGGAGGTAATGATGGTGTCCTGAGAAAAGAGATATGAGGGGATGATGACAGAGAAAATGAAGAAACCTACGTTCCCCTTAGTAAGTTACAGAATGTCTCTAGAATTGTCCCGAGCTTGTGGCTCATCCCGGTTTCATTTTCTGCTGTGGATGTATGTATTCAGCATGCTGGTTCTTGCAGTGAACGTGCACATTTGACTTTTTTCGTGTTTTTGCTGGTTTTGTTTTTTTTGATTTTTCAATCCACGAAACTCGAGGGGTGGTGTTTTCAGACCGGGAAAATCCTTCCAAGGTCAGGATGGCGTTTAGAGGTGAGGCTTAACTCGCTGTGGGCGAGACGTGTGGTTACGTAAGTGTGAATAAGTGAGATTAATTTACCTGGTTCATTTTAATTATTGCATTAGCATATAGCCACCAACTACTCAGAGAGAGGGAAGATGAGAAGAAGAGTTTTCCAACACTTTTTTTTTGGTTTGCCGCCTGGAAAACTAGCACGTAGAAGGACAGTAGTATTTTAGTTTGGATTTAAAGTAGAACCAACGACTGGTTATTAATCGAATTCTGAATTCTTATTTTGCAGAAGAGAGTTTTATGATTTATTATGGTTTAGTGGCAGCGGGACGATTGCTTACAGTGTTTAATGAGTTTGAGGCTTGAGTTTGGTTTGGGCTTTTGCTAGCGACTTGCAATCATCTCTTCCAATTCAGACAAGGTTGTCCCCCCCCCCCACAGTGTGTACATAATCTCATAAATACAAATACGACTCCTCACACAACATTGTGTGTGTTGAGCCTCCTGTCGTGTTTTTGTGCATCTGTGATCATTTCACTGTATCGCTTGCATACGAGCATGACTTGTGGTTCTGATGCGATTTCCAATAATCAATACCTATCTGTTCCGACCTAACTCCGATATGGTTTCACATTTTTCAAGAATAAATACACGGAAATGACACTTCTTCACCAACTCCACTGTGTCTCTGTGCTCTTTGCTCTTTTATTCCCAGCGTGAAATACTTTGCTCCGGGCCATTCGTTGCTCGCTGTGCCGTCCCAGGAAGCTTTTCTGTGCGACGTGTTGTCTTCAACAGTCCCTGGCTGCATATCCAGCAGAGGGGGGGGTTAGGTTGGAAGGGGTTGGGTTAGGGGGTAGGGGGTATTGTTCCCATGGTGACCACATGTTACATAACAACAGTGGGTGCTTACTGTAGCCGCACCATTAGAGAATGAGAGATAAGGGCACAGGGAGGGAGACGATAAACAGAAATTATTTCCCCCCACCGGCAATTTAGATTTGGAAGAGACTCTTCAGAGTATTCAAATGGTGAAGCGTGAATCGCAATAGGGACGATATTTCATTTTGTGTATGAGGCGTCTGGTATAGTTTCCTGTATGGAAGGAAACACACTGCACCCCTGAACATCCAGCATTATGCTTGAGCAGATTCTCCCCTGTCTCCCTTTATTTGTCTCTTCCGCCAAATAAATAAATATATAGGAGCTAAATTAAATTCAGCAAAGTCAATTAAAACATTGTGACTGGATTATAAGGTGAGTGCATCCCATTAAGCCCCTGTCTCTCCTATATCACATGACGGCCTTTAAAGCAAATAGTATCTGATTGGTCTGCGGGCCCTGAGGGGGCGATGTTCCCGTGCTGCCTGTCACTGAATGTATTTATTGTTGGCTGTGCACTGCAAGTCCACAGCAGCTGATAAATACAGAGGCAGCTGAATCAACTTTATTTTGGATGCTAAAGCTTTGTCAGTGTTTTCCAAGGGTGCTTTTTTAAAAAAAATTTGTATCCCCGTGGTGCTTTCAGAGTTCATGTATATTTGCAAACAGATCATTGGCCTTTGTACTGTACGTCACTATCTGTCTTTTGCCACAGATAAAGCTCAGGCAGTCATGGGGGATATAGAATAGCTGAAGCAGTAGTCATATCAATAAGTGTTGTTTTCGTTTCGTCAGAAAACTCAAGTACCCCTTAATTAACACCTCCCATCATCGTACAAACGGGTTTATTTGAATTAATTTGAATTGCATATTATTTAACTGCCAATGATAGAAACATATCACAGATGATGTAATATTGTTTTTTCATACTACATAATACATGTTTACGTTGGTTTAGGTAAGAGTACATTTCTGCTACCATCATATATGCAATTTACTCATCCATTTGAGTCGCATCTGGTAGATTTTCATCAGTAATGGAGGTGAAGACAATAACTCCCATGATCCCACGCTGCTTTGCAACATCATAAAATTATGTCTTCTGATGTTGTTTTGATTAAGAGACTCCTAGTGGCCAAAGTTACATTTTACAACATGTTATATCTTTAACTTACTTTTCGATAAAACTGTTTACTCATAGTATGTGATTTCTGTGTTTCTGCCCCCTTAATAACTAGTTGTGAGACACTTTTGATCATAATAATGTTCAGGTGTTATAGCTTTCTCAGTGTGGATATTTATTTTGAATCAAATCGTTAATTCTCATTGATCAAATGAGTTATTTTACAATCCTTCCTCATACACTAGTAACTGTAGAAGTAACTCATTCCTGGTTGGTAATCACTGATAGCCTACAAGCCATCCTGACAGGGCTCTAAATTTAGTCCCCCCCCCTCCGCTTGTGAACTAAATACCAATGACGACACACAAACTCACACCAACCCACCCACTCATTCAGCCGCTCAGGCAGACGGGTCCGGCCGCAGCCCCCTCTGCCCACCCTCCCCACGACGAGCCCCAGTGCCGGGGAGCCACGAGCACCCAAACCACACCAGTCTGACCCTCTTGCCTCTCCCCCTTTCTGAATTCTGACCCCGAGGCACACATTGAGACCGCCACCACTCCCCGAGGGTCCCTCAGGACAGGTAAGACATCGCTTTGGGCTTCTCCGCAGGTACGTGTCCAGGATTCTTACGTTCGTCCCCCTTCCCAGTTTTCTCTGAGTCTCAGCTTGATGTGTTTTCCATAATGGCTTTTATCTTAATGTTTTTATGTGGAGAACCTAACCTGGTTTTAACAGTGCAATGCATAAAGCTGCTTAAAGTCTACTTACCTGTTTGACATGTTTGGTGACTAGTGGCTTCCTTTGTTCCATCCCCGTCCCCCAAGAAAACTATTTTTGGAATGGAATATAACACTTGAGTTGTGTCCACTTGATACCTTGGTGTAAACCCTCCGCTGTGCTATTTCATCCGGCCCGTCGTCACGTGTGTGCTGTGACAGCGGCATGTTTCTATCTGTGTCCTTTCAGCCCACTTGGGTAATTTCAAACATATTGATTCCCGGACCCCCTGACACAGCTGGTTGCCATGTCTGAAGAGCATGTGCTTGGCGTTTAACAGGCCAAGGTTATTTAAAGGGATGTGCTAACTTTGCCCTTTTCGCCGCCCCGATGGGTTCTGTCTGCTTGGGTGGGTTTTTTGTGCGTGGCGTGGATGCCTGATGTTTGGCCGATCGATGGCCAACATGCGGCCGCGTTTGTCTTGCCTTTGTGTCTTGTTGTGCGTTTGAACAGGTTGTACTGATGTGCACTGTCTCCTGAGACTTTCTGCCTCATCCCCAACCCCCTCCAGGGGCAGCCATGTCGCAGTTCTCCACCATGACGACCAGCGAGCGGAAAATGCAGGCGGCAGCGATCTGCAGGGAGGTTCTAGCGCAGGAAGGTAGATGAATCATTTCCTCTTCACCTGCCTTTTTTCTCATCCGCTAGGTTTCCATCTCACCTCCTCACATCCTGCTCCTTACAACCCTCTGTCTTATTTCACATATCAAGATGGATTTAAACTTTATATCTTACAGTATGTAATCCACACACATATTAACTTCACTGTAAACACACACCCTGCCCTCCACACACATATTGGGGTGTCTAATATGACTGCCACACTCACTGTGGAAGGTGTGAGTTCAACATTTGCCAGTCCAGCAGTTGCCTGACTATAAATAACCAAATGAATACTTTTATGGGCCAAAGAAACTAATCCCTTTGTCGTTGTCCTTTTGAACAAGCTATTTCTGGGCAAGGACAACTGCGTGGTTCAGTGGGATAGGGAGCGTCTGAAGGCTACTGACAGCTGAAAGATATCCTGGCAAATTACACCTCTCACACTCGGATATAGGCCTGTGACATATCCGTGATCAGCATGCAGTAGCGGCGCTAACCACAAAACAAGATCTGGACATGAGTGGATTATGTGGGGAGATGATGCCTCATTCATTATACTGCCGTGCAGTAGGCCCCTTCTGCTGCAGCAGCACTTTTCCTACCGTGTTCAACGACCATAATTTATTTTTTTGTGTTGAATGAAGTTTGATCGATGGGAGTATACGAAAAAAGAAATATGTTAGAAGTCTGATCAAGCGTGGACCGGCAAACAGCGAATACACACATTCTCTTCAGTCTTCTGTTTGTTTCTTTGTGTCTAGACATCGAGATGGATCTTGGGAAGAAAGTGAGCGTGCCTAAGGACATCATGCTGGAGGAGCTGTCGCTCGCCTCCAACCGGGGCTCCCGTCTCTTCAAAATGCGCCAGCGACGCTCGGAGAAATACACTTTCGAGAGCATCCAGAACCACAACAACAACCAGATCAGTGTAAGCAGAAACAATGAAGTGCGTGATGGGGCAAACACAAAAGCACACAAGCATTCGGAATTCATTCTCGAGTCATGAAATCGAATCACTCCTGTCTAAATTGTTTGTTACAGGAGTAGATAGAGACTGAATCGCTGACTAAAACTTAGATGAGATGATCAATAGCACTCAAATGTCTGAGAGTCAGGAAGGTACGGTTAAAATATAAAATATCATACAGGCTGGAAGCAGGGGAAGCGGTTACAAGTTCAGTTTTTTTTAATATATACAAATTTATAGTGCCCGAGATAAGGACATAACAAGCAAATGAAATTCACTTTGATGAAGAGGTTATTGTAAGAATTCCATACGGTGGTAATGTGCTGTCACTCATTGTCACCACGTCTTTGCTCTCAATCACATGAACAATATTTGCACAATACCTTACATCCTGACTAAGTATATGTGGGAAAGATTAAGCACTTGAGGTGTTTCCACCACTCGTGCTACATGCGTGGAGTGGCACAGAATAGTAGCAGTGAAAGTCTTCCAGCTGCCCTTTGTGTGTGCATGGGCAGTGTGCCAACTCAGCATTTCCTTTTCCCAGCGGCTTAGCCTGATCTGTCAGTAAAACTGAATCACGCTAAAATATCTAAGTGTCTCTGTGTTATATTCTTAATTCATTCGCAACACTGGTTAAATCCTCTTTCATTTAGTTTTGCGGTGGCCTTGTGTACTTTTCGTTGCCGTCTTGAAGCCCATAGATAAAATTATTATTATGCTCCAGGGAAGTTTTGTTTTTTTCCCCTCCTCATCTTTGAAGTGAGTCGGACTCGCATATCTCTGGTTTGTTTATTGCTCAGGGCAACGGAGGGATTTTGTTTCAAGTTGTCAACATTTCCTGAGGAAGTCCTGCAGTAAATCATCATAAATATCTTTCAGAGGGATGAAAGCTGGATGCTCGGGCTGCGGTACATTTCGTCCCAGCCCAGAAGACAATGTCTCCTGTGCTGAGAGAGAGAGAGAGAGAAAATGGACAGGCAGACAGTCTCTCTGCTGCTGGAGAAATAAAAACATTTACTGCATGAAGCAAAGCAGGGTTGAAAAGTGAAACATTTGGTTTCAATAAGAATCCGCCACGCTCCAGATTTACTGTGCATGCATCACTTTTGTATTTATTGTGTGTCCATAAAACAGGGGGAAAAAATGGAAACTGTTGTTAATTAATTTTGCGGTCTGTCAAATAACAGTCCAAGGGTTCACATACTGTCTGTCCTGCAGCTTTCAATCATATTACACAATCTTCCTCGGAAAAATAGATTCTTGTTTAGTGCAACTGCAGATGTACGCTCAACTTTTCAAAGCACTTGAAGGACCCCTCGCTATAAATATCACATATTTACAACTTCTTTCCTCAGCCCCAAAATGGCCAAAAGATGAGACTATATATAAAGATGGACGACATGTCTCCACTATCTAGAAAGGAAGTTAATCATCCTGGATACGAATGCTGCCCTGTTGCCCATTTGGAGACAGAATCTTTGCAGTAGAGTTTGGGACGTGGAGCAGTGGAAACGAGGTTCCACCGATACGCGCACTCAACCAATCGGGAGTCTCTAATACTAATACGATAATACGATTTAGGACCTTAACTGCTGCTGACCACCAGGTGGCGATTGAGACAATTTGGCTTCACTTTTGAGGAGCCGTCATGTCATCCATCTTTAAATACAGTCTATGGGCAAACACATTTTCATGTTAATGCAGATTATGAGTTGCTCAGAAAAATGGAAACTTTAATATCTGTGCTCAATATCGTGAACTCTTAATCTCAACACACTTTGAGTTCAACTTTACCTCTGCGCTCGATTCACCTCTTCGATCTTTCTTCTAGAACGGAGTGGTTTCTCAGACGGAGAATCCCGCGGACTGCCACAGTGGCGAAAACAACTCCGGGGACAACCAGCCACCCAAAGAGGAGCCGTGTGACACACCAGATGGAAGAGCGGAGCCGAATCCAGACAGCATTGCCCCGGGTGGGTAACGCTGGTGATGCACTGTACTGGAACACCAACACATTTCAAGGACTCAAGACTGTTGCGGCACTGATAAAGTAAAGCTGAGTTGACAAACCAAGTGACCTTCTTTGGTCCCTGTTTGGTCCACGATGCACTAGAATGTCCTGACCAGTGTCTTTTAGTACATTTGGTATGATTTTGTCTCACTTTTGTATTTTGTTAAACATGGACTAAATGTACAGTGCAGCTCAGGAGAAGTGGTATTCTTGTTGTATCAACGTGCTCTCCTCTCATGCTTAGATAAGAATTCCACTGTTTCTCATTGTTTGCACTTACGCAGGCTCTGATCATGAAGGAAAACATTTTCTTCTCGTCTGGAATCTGCTGGACGAGAGCGGAATATGATTTCTCGTTTTTATTCTCCGTCTCCCCGCCTGTCTTATCCCCTCCCATTCTATCATTATCGCAACTCCTCCAACCCCCCACCTCTCCCAAACTCGTCACAATCGGCCACGGCTATCTTTTTAAAAGGAGAAATTGTTGAGTTTACCAACGGGAAGTGTTTCCTTTGTGCCTCCCGTGCCACTGATACCATCAGCTTTGCACACACATCCTCCCTCGCGTCTCAGTTGTGCCCAGTTGACACAAATCCGGCGCTGATTGAGGGATGAGCATACGCAAACAGACGCCACCCATAACTGTCTGAATGAAGTCACTCCAGCTGTAGCAGAAATCAGGCCAAAGTGCATTAGGTATCGAATTGTAAGAATCCTTAAAATAGCACACTCATCACCCAGGGGTGCGTCTTCTATGTCCGTGTACTGACGGCAAAATATGTGACCAGGCGATTGATATACAGAGAAAACTTACAACAACTTATATTACTTATAATAACTTGTAATTGGCAGGGAATATATGGGAAAAACATTGTATAGTCTTGCAAAGAAAGCATAGTACAACTGGCAAAAATATACTGTTTCATGCACTTGAGTTGCTTTATTCAAAGCATACAGAAAAGTTAAATGTGTCTTTATAGGATTATATTTCAGCATTTAAATGTTTTTATAAAAACTAGAAAACCATGTACAAAATGTACAAAATCCCAGCCTGCTGTCTTTTTGGGATCATGTTTTTATCTGCACACATACGCCTTAGATCACGGTGTGGGACATTCCTCAACCCACAAAAATATCCAATCCAGCCAAATGTCCGACTGCAAGAACAATGTTCCCGGGCTTCAGAAAAATCTTTTATACAATGTTTTGTAATAGATTCCCCCCAAAAATGTGTAAACTTCCCCCGCAGGTCTGTTTGGTCTCTTCTGCTTCCTCCTCAGGGCAAAACATAAACTCAGGAAGGGGGATTGTTCATTGTGAGAGGTTAGGCCGTGACACCTCGCATTATGTAAGGCCTCAGCTTGCGAGCCCCCCCTGAGTGAAGCGCTGGGTTTGAAGGATAGTGCTTCGGATCGGCCTTTCCCATCAACACACACAGACTATGCAGGGAGACATTCACGCAGGCGCGCACACACACAGGGACGCTGGCTGCGCCGTTATTTGTTTTGCTGTGAGCGAGGAATAAAGGGCTGAAGAAAAAAACTGTGGAGGGTTTTTACAATGTTAAGCACTAAGACTGAAAGATTTACATTTTAATAGCACAGAGAGAGAGAGAGTTTGAGTTTAAAGACCTCAACGTAGTTAATTTTGCACAAATAAAAAGAATAAATGATGGGAAAAAGTGTATTTAAAAAAGAAAAACTACTGTCTACTCTTTATTTGACACAGAAAAGCCCCCTGCTCAATCTCTGTCTGCTTTGTGTAACCCCACCACAGGGTACGGAGGTCCTTTAAAAGACATCCCTCCAGAGAAGTTCAACTGTACGGCTGTGCCAAAGTCCTACTTCTCACCCTGGGACCAGGCCATCAACAGTGATCCGGCCTTAGCCAGCAGCGCTCTCACCAGCTGCATGCCCGAGCCCGAGGCCCAGCCAGACCTACCGGGGTACAAGAGTTTCAACAGGTAACGAGCACACAGATGAACAGCAGGTCATCAATGAAATATAACAAGTCATGATAAACTGGATCATAATGGGAGGATTGTGTCATAGAACACCACCGGCTGTAAAGAGCCAAATGTCATGAAGCTAACACGGATGAATATTTGTAATTTAAAGCAAGACTATAAGTTTTGGTAAACAGTGGCCACTGTGAACACATTTGGAAAGTATAGTTAGATCTTCAGGTTGCTTGCATTAGGCATTGTAAGCTAAATTAGAGGCTGACAGCAGCAAAAAGTGTTTTATAACTTCAACTTTTCCTTTGCAGCAGAAGGTAGTTTTTGTATTTAATATTTAGAGTTTACCTAGTTTTAATTTATCATGCATGCAAGTGCTCACTGTGCAAACAAAGTATCATCCTTCATATAATGTACATATGCATCTCACTCTGAGCTGCTGTCCCCTGGACTGTGTCTCGTGGTCTGATTCTCTGCTTGACTTTAATTAGTTGTGTCACTTAAAATCTCTCTGCAGTCCCTAGCACACACCACAGCTACCGTTAACACTATCGCTCTGTCACATCCAGGGTGGCGACCCCGTTTCGCGGCTTCGGCAAGACACCAAGCAGACCTGCTCCCAACAAGCCAGAACAGGCCGAGGCCCTACCCGACTTCCCTGAGCTCCGGGGGGGCGCACCGATCAACCGATCCTCCTTCAACAGATCCGCTCTGGGGTGGGTGTCGACGGGCGGGACGGTCCCCCTCCTCACCATTTCCCTTGAGCCCACGCTCATCCCTGAGTCAGACGACCTTTGAACCCGTAATGAAGTCACACAGAGATGCTGTCAACTTCCTTGCATCCAAGGTTAGGGAGGGCGGGGGGGAAACGTTTTCGGTCAGAACAGAGTCAGGGTGAGAGAAAGTGTCCGGGTTGAGGTTATCGTGTGTGCAGCATCCCTTCATTTCACTGGGACGCATAAATCATGAGTTAATGTGCAGCACATAGAGACACTACTGTAATAAATGGAATTTGTTGTATATTAATGTGCATAAGAGTATTTTATCATGCAGACACAAGTTTTGCACAATAAAAAGGTGTGTCATGCAACAAGTCCTTCATTATTCTTCTCAGCATTTCATTTTTCATGCTCGAGCTTCATTTGCCTACCAACAAAATTACGGACGTATATTCCACAGACAAGCCCCCACAAGGTAATCATTTCACATTGAGAGGGTCTGAGCTACAACGGAGCCTCATTGGAGTGAATGATGGCGCTCGCCCGCGTGCCATAGTCGTATGCAAACCCATCACTTACCGCATCGTGCGAGAGGCCAAAGATACACGCGAGCCACTGTAACACGCCTCAAGGTTACACTGCCTGACAAATCAAATCTGCCTCACTGACACGGGCGGCTTGAGTGATGTGTCTCTCACCTTTCGGCAATGCCCAGTCGCAGGAGTGGGATTGATGGGAGAGCGGCTGGATGAGCTGGCCCACTCCTTATCTGCCTGTGTGTTTATTGTACCACAGCACCAGCAACCGGCTCAAGCAAACACACGGGACTAATTAAAGTAAGAGATACTCTGAGTCTTTCGTATTCTCTCATTTGTAATTTATAATAGTGTAATAATCTATCTATTATTTCCTAATTAAACACAAACTGGTTTGTGCCGTCATCTTAACATGCTAGCTTTTTGCTGTCAGTGCCAATTGCAGTTAAGGGGTCAGATGATGTCTTCTACATGTTTTCCTGAGTGAGGAATATAAAAGTGAGTTCATACCACTAATGTGTCTCTACTGTCTCTTTAAAACTTGTAAATGTAATGTTTATCTTAGGTCAAATATTTCACTTTGACATCCACAGTGTTAGTTTGTGCATGTATTCATCAGAATATAATATGAATATAATAATATTATATAATAAAGGAAGATACATGCATCAAATAAAATGAAGGACCAGATAGGAGGAGTCAGATCTCACTGTAGGTGAAGCTGTGAATCATTCTGAAAGTGTCATATGTTAGATAACGTTAATAATATAATATAATATATTAATATTAATAAACAGAGTTGGTTTGAAGACGTGATGCCGATGTGGATGAAAGAAATTGATTTTAAAAGATGGATCTGGAATTTGTTCCAGAATGCTTGGTGAAGTGATTCACTGTCACCACATTGTGTTGTGCTGTCAGATATTGATGGTCATAAAATACAAAAAGTTGCCATGTGCAAAATTTCCACCCGAGTAAATACAGTGGAAAGTGACAATATTACTTCTAATATCGGCAGCGTGGCTCTTTTGATAAAATCTTGATTGTCTAGAAGTGTGTGTATCTTTGTTTAAAGGATGTGGGGATGTGTTTAACTTCGTGTAAGTCCTCTCTGTCTCCAAGAATGAATAAGGGAAATGCCTCTCCGATTTCCTACAGCCATGTGAGCGAGTCCAGCATCAGCATTCCTCGCCTCTGTCGGAGAGACCCTTTGGAATGCGCAGCCCCCGGTGCCACTCCCTTTCTCAGCCCTATTGAATTCCTCTCCCCCAGCCTCATCGGGGAGAACGGTGTGTCCGCCGCACCACCCGCCCCATGTGACCCAGCATCCAGCGGGGCTCTCGTCGCTCTGCCAAGCACCATTGTAAATATTGAGCACTGTTTATCGAGGGCAGACATGAACTCTATCTGAACTTTGATTGTGGCCATTATCAAAATGCAGCAACGGAAATATTATTGGCAGGGAGTGCGGCGTGGGCTGAGGGTCGGGGAGCCAGACAATTCAATTATTAGTCTGTAACTGCTACTGGTTTCCCCTCAGGCGTGTTTGCCTTGGCATGGGATGGCACACTCGGCCCTGGACACTGGATTATAGGCTGTGAGGTGCAGGGTTTACTCTGACCCTCTGGGGAAGAGCACCGGGGAGAGTGTAGGGGTATCGTGCTGTGAGCTCAAATACAGTGCAGTGCTTATAGAAAGAGGAAGGAAGAAAGAAAAAGCCTGATAAGATGGGATCATGCCAATTTTTTAAAGTGTGCACGGAGCCAGACAGAAGTCCGATTTGATTAAATTTCATCTTCTGTTTTGCACTCCGAGCCGGGGCCGCAACCGAGCAGCTGGTCCTCACTGTCTTTATCAGCGTTAAACGATGGACTCTCTTGCTGTTGTTGCATTCACTTGTCATGTTTTAAACCTTCGGGTCCCTCGGGTTTCCATCTGCACACACAGCAGCGAACACAGGGTCTGCCGCACGCTGCTGACACAGACAACCGCTTAAAGGTTGTGCCACATGACCGGGCAATATCCCAGGAGGATTTCTTTAAGTATGCATGGGTCAAATGAGACAACAAACTTAAAAACTGCAAGGGCACTGAGTTGCACTTTGATGGGGGGGTCATACAGTAAGATTTTAGCATTAAAGACCCTTTTTTTTTTCACAGATTATAGGTGGAGTTCAACATTTTCCACCAGACATGTTGGAAATCTGGGATTAACCTTGGAGTATTGTGTTAAAGCGACCCCCTGACACGAAAAACAGGTTACCGCAAAGCACGGCTAATCCGCCGAGTGTTAATGTTTCAGCTCACGACTCTCTCGTCCGATGACATGATGGACTCGCTCAGCCTGATGGATGTGCGCAGCAGGTGGTTATTTTCACAGGAAAGTGCAAAGCTCAATGGGATATCTAAAAATACGAGCGGGAATAAAACATCCCAGGGGTCAGGAAGCGCCGGGGGGGTGGTGGTGGTGTTGGGTTGCCAGCGAGGTGAGGTGAAAGGTGTCGGGAGGGCACGCATTCCAATTGTGGAACAGGGGGTGAAATGACGCAACGGGTTGAACTATGTTTCAGGTCGAGAACATTTTTCAGTCCGTCAAATGTCAACAGAGTGTGTGAGAGGGCGGATGCCTGCGTGCGTACGTGCACGTTCGGTGGTGATCATGCCAGTTTCAGTGTGTGAGAGTTTGGGAGCATTACAGGAGCCCGAGGTGAATGAATCTCTCATCTTTTAGGTGCAAACAACTTTTAAGCAACGCGCTCATTTCCATCAAGTGCAGAGAGGTTAAGTACACAAAAATCCACTGTTTGGAAGGATGCACACAGTCATTAGCCTATTTGGACAAATGAACATTCAAGATCGTGTTCCTATGTATTTGGTAAATCCCTCGAGACCAATTAGTTGCTTTGTTGTCTCACAGTATTCCCGCCTTTGACTTTTACCTCAGGGGACTCATCTGTATCTCTGACTGGTCAATACATGTTAAACACTCCTGTTTCGTTCATCGTCAGTTAAGAATTATTAACTCACAACTGCTAACACAACCTGTTAAATAAGCAACACGAAGCAATGAGACCTTCCTGTGTCATGTAAAATAGCTTTAAATATCTTTAATGTGGTGACAGCGGCGGGAAAGTATAATTCATGTGTCTTATCTCTGTCCGTGAAGGGTACTTCTTTCCCTGACCCACACTTCTCAGGCCATAGCATGCTTCTCCCGTGAGCTGCGGTAACCACGGATATGGCAAACACAGCAGCGAAATATATCACCGTCACCACTTTGGCCGCTCTCCAGAATTAATGCAGCTTGGTGAATCGCCAGGAGAAAAAATGATGCTTATGTCATCCACTTTTTCTGCAGTAAAACAGCGAGCCCAGTTCTGCCCTGGAGGGTTGGAAAGGAAAATGTAAATGAATACAAATGAATAACAAAGTAAAAACAGAGGAGTCCTTTTTTTTTTATTTTGGACCGACGAAATCTCTCACTCGCCTCCCATGGTGGATTATGAAATACACCACATGCTGGGACATCACGTTGCGTTTGCAGTAATGCTAAGTCACCATGATAGCACACACATACCATTTCAGTGAGCAATGCACAGTGCAGACACGATGTACTACTGGGTATTTTGTTGAATCGAATCAGTGTTTCTTTGAGTTTTCCGCAGGCTCTTATTTTGAAATTTGACCTGACGCCTCAGCTGAGAGGCGATTGAACGGAAAGTCTCTCAGCGAAGAACCTCTGACATATTTCTTTCTGAAACCTGAGGAGCGGTTTCGTTCAGGAAACAAACCTCATCATTACCTGATTTTAATCCCAAGTTAAATACAGTCAGAGCTGCTTCAGGGGCGTCACCTCCCATGGCTCCAATTGGGGGATTAGAGCATGTCTAACCTCTTACCTAACAACAGGCTCCTCTGTGTGGCTCCTCATTAATAGTAATTCAATATCGACGGTGCTCACACTTTGTTCAGCTGTTCCAAGAATCTGAACATTTTCTGCGGAGAGTGACAAAAGGCCGTAACTTTGAACTCACAGAATCCACTCTTGACAAATAGCCCATATTTGTTTGTGTCGATGTGCATGGTCGGGACGAGTCGCGTCCTCACATCGCTTCATCAGTACAAGCTGTTCCATTTGAATTATTTGCATTTCCCATGACGCCGCGCACATCAGAGCGCTCGTGCACGTACGCAAACGTGCACGCAAACTAGGGCGTTTATTACTACCGAGACTGAGACAGGGGGCAGATTAAGTTTACATTTTAATAAGACACTTACAACTTTACAGAGGAGACAAGCAGTAGACGAAGTTGTAGCTCTATTAATTTAAGAGTATATTTACTTAAACTTATACTAATAGAAAAGAGTCAAGGAACTGATTATTTGGGTATAATCAGGTCAATTTGTCCGGGTCTAAAGAAAGAGCGGAACCACAATAGAGCTGTTGTTGAAAAGGACAAAGACAGAGGGAGGACACAGGTTTGTCATGTGAGCTGTATTTATCCACTGTTCAGCAGATCGTGTGCTGCTCGTTGGGGCTTCTCAAGGTGAGAAGTCAGGGCCGTGGCACCAGCTCTCTGTGGGACGTTTACTATGTGCACTGTCTCTTTGCAGAGCTGGCAAAGGCTCGCTAATTAATCCCAAATTCGAATGTCCTTCACGGCAGAATCACGACTTGTGTACGACGAGGGGCTCGGCGGGCTGTTACATTTAAAGGCATGAATAATTGAATTTCATATTCAGCGAGATATCAAGGACAGTCCTGATTGAAATACATCATGAATTTGCAGAGTTACAGATACAAAGAAAGTAGAGAGGACTTAGAGAGATGTAGCGAGGGTTGAATATGAATAAACAATGTCCAGAAACCAATGAGCCACCGTTCTGCAGAAGTCATTCGAAGTTCATTCCGAGCCGGCCAGCGATGCGTCAGTGAAACTAAAGTCATTTTTAGAAAAATTCCGCTCCGAGTGGGCACATATTGTC
The DNA here is from genome assembly GCF_022539355.2 of Hippoglossus stenolepis. NCBI lineage: Eukaryota > Metazoa > Chordata > Actinopteri > Pleuronectiformes > Pleuronectidae > Hippoglossus > Hippoglossus stenolepis. Next base: position 8,390,517 of record NC_061505.1, on the reverse strand, counting down.
AGATTCGACGGCTGGTTTCTGCAAACTGTCCACCAAGGTCAGAGAAGAAAAGCTTAACATCTGTGGAATTCATTAAATACCTGATCTGTTTGAGCCGTCTGATCTATAATTTACAGGGAGTATAAGATATTCAGTGGCTGCACGCGCTTCAAAGCAAGGAGGCCCTACAGCCAGTGTCCACCATGATAATGTGTGACCTCTCCAATGCAAGCACAAAATACGGGTTCTGTAAATAAAAAGAAAAGAAAATCTTGTCAACCCCGCTGAAAAAAGTGTGTTGGGTTATTTTTATTCCCCTAAATGTGATGGGTAAAAACTTTTTTAATACATTTTATTAGGAAGCATTATGTGTCCCCCGAGGAAACATGTTGTGGAGGGAAATGGCATTGTCTCCTCAATGGGCCCTTTCAAGTACTTCCTGAGGAAAGGCTGGACAACGCTGATACATTGTGACCCCTCACCGATCACTCAATCACCGCACACGGTTTCCTCAACTTGGACGAGCGACTGCGCTGATTATTTTGAGAGCAGAGGATTCTCCCCCCCCCGGAACATAAATCTCATTGGACATATGCCATGGGCACGACTTTACAAGAGAACATTGTCCAAGGCACAAACTTTACTTCAATATTTAGTATAAATATAAAGTAGCATGGATAGAAAGTATAAAGTATATCTAAAAGAATCCAATCAATATTTAGTTTAATTTGAGAAAATTTTAAAATTAAAAGAAAGTGGACTGAGCTGAGCTGATTACAAATTAGGGCTGGGCAATAAAACATTTGTAGATTTTTGTTTGCTGTTTATCAAGTGTTTGTCCTTCTCTGCTCATCAAGAAGAGTTTAAAACCACAACATTCACTCAGGAGCCAAAAAATAATCAGCTTTTAAACCCAACAGAAATAATACTAATGGGACATTACATCACATACAGTGTGATAATTAACAATATATCAAAGTCTATTTAGACTAAAACTGGGCCTCCACATAGACACACACACACACATGCTATAATATAATTCTCATTTGTGAGTCATGTCAAAAGTTAAAAAGTTACGACTGAGGAATGTTTTAGAAAATAAATGAATATCTCCACTAAAATATACTTATAAACATTTAACTTATGTAATAAACCTCCTTGAAGATTCAATCCACACCACGTATTTTTGACTTATATAATAACTCCAAATAAGAATGAAGGAGAAAATGATTTGGATGGTGTTTGGGGTTCAACTCGACCCTTACATCACTTCCCAGTTAGTTCATAATTATTACCAAACACATAATTGTGGTGGTGGTGGTGTGGCTGCAGGTGAATCATCCACACCTTCTGCTTAATCATTGCCCAGCACGTTTCTATTGCATCTCTCTGCAAACACACACACACACACACACACCTCCTCAGTGGATTTTGATAAGCGATGGAACAAACATCGCTCGCTGGGGAGAAGTGCAAACTAACAAAAAGCTGCGAGCTGCACAAGCCCCCTGCACCATAAAGCAACATTAACGAGGCTGCCAGCAGAGTTGGCACCGTGCAAACCACTGCTGGAGTGTGTGTGTGTGTGTGTGTGCGCGCTGTACAGTAGCATGGCAGACTGCAGTAAATACAGTGTTGAAGAGGCGGGGTTTGACATCTCGGCGCAGAAAACATCTCTAATCCAGTATTTCAGGTGCCGAAGTCGAGCGAGCCACTACCGCCGCGCACCAGCGAGCCGCAGCGGGGAGGGAAGCGCACGCCTCGCCCGCCACTGACCGGGGGGATTTACGGCAAGTGGACGTACGCAGCTGCTGCTGCTGCGGAGGAACAAGTCGGGAATCTCCTGGGAGGAGGAGGAGGAGGAGGAAAAGACTCGGGAAAAGAGAGTAAAAGAGAGAAAGAGGAGGAGGTGAAGGAGGAAGAGTGAAGTTTTCCGCCGCTTCACTGCTTCTCTCGGTGTTGCCGCTTCCAGCCTGAAGTCGCGTTCTCGACCGAAACTCAACCGGGAAACTAACTCACCCCCACACCGGCATTTAAAAAAAATATATATTATTTCACAATCCACAAACTGAGGTGAGTTTGTTTCCTTTCAATTCATTTGACTTCCTCAAAACTTTCCTGGTTTTTACGTGTGTGTGTGTGTGTGTGTGTGTGTGTGTGTGTGTGAGAGAGAGAGAGAGAGAGAGAGAGAGAGTGAACGTGGGGGCGGAAATGTCGCCGAACCTGGAGACTCAGGTAAGTCGGAAACCAGGTAGGCCGAGTTTTAGCCTCTTCCCCTCGGTCACGTAGCCTCGCCGAGCCCCCCCTGGAGTTCCTGGATGTGTTGTGCGACATGTTTAAAAACACATTCGTGTAACTTACCGCCGGTGTCTTCTCGTGAAAGTCTCCCCCCCACCCCCTGGTCCCACTGTTGTTGTTGTTGACAGCTAGCTACAAGTCGAGCTGTGTTGTTTTTGTCATGTAAAATTAATGTGTAGCTAGCTAACAGCAAAATAAGGCTAAAGTGCTAGCTCCTCCTGTGTTTACATTTTATTTCCACCTCACTCTCATTGAATTGTGTGTTGTTTTTTTTAAAACTCTTAAATACATTTACATGCTTCTTTTTTTTTTTATTGTGTAAAAAAATACATATTTCTTTAGTGTTGTATCACAACCACATTAAGCCTCCTGCCATGTTTTGCTACTTGGACTGAGAGGTTGTGTAATTGCTGCACACCCTTCCTCTGTACGTCTGCCCAAAACCACTCTGAAGTTTATAGGATCTCATTGGAAACTAATTGGCAGCCTCCACCTCACCTCATCCACTGCACCCAGTGAACTGGTTCCCCCACCACCCACCCTCTTTAATTCATTCCAGTGATAAGATCCCCCAATCCAGAGCAGCAGACCTCAGCCCCATAAGCACAGCGATGACGAGGGAGTGAGCTCATCAGCCCTATAAACATCATGCACACTCATCCTTCACAGTCATGCTTGTGGAACATTTCCTCCAGGACCCGGCGATGGCGAAGTCAGTACGGAGGCATGCCGGAGAACCAGTTTGGACAGGAAAAGCCTTGTGTCACCTCTTTTTGTTTTGTTTGTATGCGAGCGTGTCAAGGAGCAAACTTGGAAGAAGTGCACTTTTATGAGGTATCGTTGGCCTATTCTTCCCTTTTGTGTTGATCAGGCTTGATTCAGGGGTTTGGAGAGGACACGATGATTGTGGTGGTCATCATCATCATAGTCAAGTGGGAGGAAATTAAGGAAGCAATTTTGAGGGCTAAGAGGCGGATGTTGTATTTCACTCAGTGTGGGATCCAGGAACATGCGCTTTTGTTCTCCCTTTTCCTCTGTTGGACGCTGCAAGGAATAATGGGTGACTCAGTGCAGTGTAGGTGACCTCTTAAGCTGCACGCAGTTGAACGTGGTGACCATGTGCTGAAAAAGCGGCAAGCCTCCGAGCAGGAAGCCCACACAGGAACCGGCCGTTGCGTTGATGCCCCGAGGCTTAAAACCATGTCTGCAGCCCGTAAGGAATTTTACAGTTTCAGTGTTGTTTCAGGGCTTTGGAGCGCAGGGTCACGTTTTATTGCTTCTTCTCCTCCTCCCCCCCCTGTGCAGTGGCTGCATATTCTAACACTCTTGAGTATTTTCAGACTTCTCCCTGTTTACCCTGTCTCAACTCTAAATCAAGTTAAACAGAATAACTTGGGGGGGAAATCGGGGAAAACCGGTCCGCTAAATTCAAGAAAATGTAAACATGATGTCAACGGTGGAGAGGAAATGTTCGTTCTCCTGTCAGACACGCTAGTCACTTTATAATAAAAACTCCAAACAAAGTAATGCTGTGAGATAACATTTATAAAGAGACGTGACTTCATTCTATCTAAATATGAGTCAGTCTTCTGAGAAGTTTGCACGACTGCACCCAAAATAGAGAACTAAGGCTAAGTCAAGGCATAATAAAGTCAGTTATCATCCACTTGTTAAATCTTAGTGTCGGCCTGAATGGTTTCTATTCATCGGTTGTAACTTTGCAAGAGAAAATTTAACAGAACGGAAGTAGAGCAGAACCTTAAAAATGCAATTTCTAACAACAAATTAAATATAATCAGTTAATTTGTTCAGCAGTTCTTTCAGCTTTTTCTGACGTTACAAATAGTTGAGAAATCACCCGAAAAGGTCGCTCATAGAGTTATTTTTCGATACAAGTTTGTATCTCAAACTTCTTCGTTTCTCTAGCAACAGTCTATCTTGATTCTACATATCTATTTATGTCGCCAGGCAGACATTCAAGTTCATGTGTTTCACCCCAAAAAAACTGCGTGGGCTTTTCAACTGGAGGTGTGAAAGAAGTAGAAATAGGTTGTTTTTTTTCTCCCCCTCATATTTAACTGTCAAGGTATGACACAGTATGACACAACAAAGCGCTGAGGTTTTGTCTCAAGACTCAAGAATTGTGTTTTTGTTTTGTTGTAAGCTGATGGTGTCATGCACAGGGAAACAAATCTTTATTTTACTAAAAGTTTGGCATTTAAAAAACTTTTTGAAAAGGCCAGACTTTGAACCTAATTCCCTGGAACAAAAGCCATTTTTAAACAGTGAGTCAGAAGCCGCCTTTTTCACACCGAAATTGTTGCGCTCTTATATCACTTTGCGGTTCTGTGTAAAAAGTACAAACGCAGAATGGATGGACATTGTTTTTCCATCTAGAAGCCATTAGTGGAGGTAGACACAGAGCCCAATTGATGTCTGTGTAAAAGGCAGCGCTGCCGTGATGGGACAGATGCCGATTCTGTTTTGTTACACGTAACACCTCTGAACGCAGACATGTTCTCTTAAATCACACACTGTGGCAGCTATACACCAGCTTTGTGTTAACAAGCCAAGCCACAGCACAGCAGACTTTCTATTTAAAAGACACCAGATGAGGAGAAACACTCTTCTGTCATGCAGGTGGATAATACACCATCTTGATGGCATCGATTTGCATTCGAGTGAAGGGAAGACTGCACCTCGACTTAACTCATAAATTCTCCGAATATTTAGAGAGGTGGAAAGTTTTGCTGTGCTTTGGAGCACATTGTGTTTGCTCAACGAGTTGGATTAAAATAATTATTTGAAAGGGTTGAGGGAATTACCAACTTTGTGTTTTAGGAAGTGAAATTTCAAGCTTAATCAGTCTGACAAAGGCCTCTTTATATGTATCAAGTACTCCGTCTGTTCGTGTGCCATTCCCACGACGTGTTTCTAATTTTACATCTTATAGACACTGAATTAGGGTGACTCAATTTCCCACGGATTGATTCATCAACTGCTCTTGGCATTACCATATAAAGGAGATCAATTGAATCATTCTTAATGAGGCTATCCATCAACAGATCACTAATAGATAAATTATAGCATCGGGCTCCCCGTGCCGTAACACCGAGCACGTCCACATCTCACCAGCTCCCCGAGCTTGTCAGAGCTGCTGAGGCACAACACACTGTTTGGCTGATTGCTCCGAGGTGCTAGCCCGAGCATTTTTCCCTTATGACAAAGGGAAAAGAAATCAGTTTTGTACTTTGCTTGACAAGACCGAGCAAGCCTTTGTTTACAAAGGAAGACTGGACTTCCTGTACTGGTGCTCCTGAGAGGAAAAAGTGAAATGACTTCTTTTGTTTGGCCTCTAGTCAGATCTATACTACAGACTTCCATAATGCAGTGAGACGTAGATTTTGTTTTGTACCTGTAATTCATTTCTGTATATTATCCAGGGACAATATTACAATGTTTTTGTCGCCTTTTTTATTTTGGGGCAGGTCAGGGGTGACAGTGACATTAAGTTGTTTGGCTTTTAAATTGTAAAGATACAGGCTCTGTCCCTGCGTAGGATCAGTGTGAAGCAGTAACATTTTGTAAATTTACTGTGGTTTGAATTGTTCCACTAACTCATAAATATCGGGGGGAAAAATAACACATTCACGTTGAATTCTCAAGGAGCACAGGTTTTTTTAGAAACAGATACAGAGACATGGAAATCAGAGATATATTCAGTGTCCCACTGTCAGACATACAAAAGGACCATTACCAAATTGTCAGTGAGTAGTGATTCATTCATAAAATATACATATTAATTTCATTATTTTATGTCTCTGATGATTCAGTGCAGCCTGTTGCTCTACAGTTCTGTCAGCGCAGCCCCTCAGAACCTGAAGTGACTTTGTGATCAGAAAATACTTTTTATATACTTACTGTTATGAAATCATGTAAATACAAAGTATCGCCATGCCTTTAATGATAGGAAGTGATTAACTGTTAAATAACAAAACAAAGAATGGATATTTATACTCTGAAAATAATCAGTGCACTAAAAAAAGAACAACTTTCCAGCAAACAGTTAAATGTTTTAAAAATACTTCTAATTATGGTTATGTTTCCACTAAAATGACAAAAAGAAAGCACATGTAATATTTTCACACACTTAGCATTCTATTCCTTTTGGTCTTTGATTTTTGCCCTTTTTAAGCTCTTTATAATGGTGCCTTTTGCTGTGATTAGACTATTTATGTATATTTTAATATATATATATATTTAACCTCTGAGTATTCATTTCACCCACAGGGATTTACGATAACATCTTATCTCATATCAAATACACTGCTCTTCATATTAAAATGTTGCATGTGACTGAACCCAGCTGCATATAACTGAGTTGAAAAAGGGTCAACAGTCCGTTGCTCCTCAGTGTCAATATCAAATCAACATGGGCTCGTGTTTGTTACCTGTCAAAATGAAGCCACGTGGGTTTAAAGTAAAAAAGAAACAAAAACAACTTGAATTTTGTAAAGATTTTCCTGAAGAAAATTATAATATTCACCACAAACACTTGAAACGGAAGGGTGTCAACAGCCACCTTGAGTTACATGAGTCGGTGACGTAATCCTGGCTCCTGGACAATGTTGTAACCAACCAGTTGAGTCATTTTCTCCACCTGGGTTTGTAAACAAAAGAAACTGTCTTCATTTGCAATTCATTATGAATGATCTATTTCTACCTTTTTTAAATGAATTCTGTATTCTAAAACATCTGCATATGAACTGCAGTAATAATGTGTTTGCCGACATGCTGACATTGAGAAACTTGGTCTGATCATATCACAAATGAAAACTAAGTGACAGTGACATTAATGTTATTGTTAATTGCAAGCAAACATGCTTAAAGGAAAACTGATATGGTTTCCCCCCTCTGTGTAGAAATGATGCCCTTTGCCTCAAAGCCACAGAGCATCATCTTGTGAAATCACTTCACTGAATTGTGGTCAGCAATTTCATTCAGACTAAAAGATACTTTAGCGTAAGTGAGGTTGGCAGTTTTTCAGCTGGACCGCCGTAATGCAATCAAGGAGCAGAGAGTTTTATACAGTTTTAAATATTTGCTTCCGCCGTTGTCAGCAGTGTCGCAATGCAAAGGATGCTTCATTCTCTGTGCCATCAGACTGACAGACGTTGAATACTGGGGGACCTGGGGCTGTGTGGTATTGCTCTTTAAAACATGGTAGTAAATACTATTCTTTAACTGTAGGTATAAGTGATTTGTATCCTGGATCAGTGTTTAGTTTGACCTGGAGTGAGTAGCAAACCGCAGTGATTGTTGACACCCTGCAATAAGAACAGATAAGATACTCTGCCAGGGAGGTCATGTTTTTTATTGCTGTTTGTTTGGCTGTTAGCAGGATTACGCAAAAACTACAGAACCGATTTGTATTGAGACTTGGTGGAAGAGTGGGGAATGGAACAAGAAGGAGACCCAGTAACTTTTTGGTGCGTATCCAGGCATTTTTTTAATCTCTTTATGTAGCATTGAGACCACATTCCCAGGTAATAATCCATAGATCATGATAAAAACAAATCAACCACATTAAGGGAGATATTTTTGAGTTTGTGCAAGTTGGTGCGACTTTATTGAATTAAAAGGGGGTTGATGGCGGAGGTATGCAGTAAGTTCCAGTTATAATAATCCTATTCTGATAAAGGAATGATGGATTAAAGAAATGTATTCAAGCTCCTGACTTGTAAGCAGTTCCTCCTGTCAAAGAAATGTGAGTAATATTGATTCTATTTTATTAAATGCCTACATGGATGTGTCCATGCGTGCTTGGAGACAGCTTTAACAGACACGTATGTATATATAGTGCCAACATGTTGGGGCAGGTAAAGTTGGGATGTCTACACTTTTCCACTTGTCCCTCCACCCCCGAAACTAATCCGAAAAAAACTGCTCTTGGGCAACTGCGAGTTGGACTGGGCTCAGAGGAATGCTGTTGTTATGGAGTTCTTTTTGTACAGACGAGCACATGTTGTTGTTGTACAAATCATGCAGAGCTGCCTGTGAATGCATCATGTTAATACGGAACTTCAGGTTGCACCATTAAGCTACTGTGACTTTACAGTGTTGCGACATCACCATCCATTGAGGATTCCTGAAATACCAGGATGGCAATGTTGTCCGACTGGTTTTGGCTGAAACTTTGTTGGTTTCTAATCTGGAGACTGTTACGAGAGGGAAGTTTCATTGTTCTTACAAAGTAGGGCAGTATTTTTGTCCTCACTCCGAATAACAAAATGTTTGAGGCTTTATTTTCTTTGAGGTTGTTTTTTTTAGGTGTGAGGGACGAAAGCTGGATGAATCACCGCGTATCACACAACGAAACTATGGCTCATTGTTGCTTCTTTGTACTTTTTTTCGTGGGCTTGAAGTACATCTGCTTTGCCACAACCTCAGCTTACCATATACTCACACTTCCAGCTTTGTAATCATTTAGAATGACATAAAAGAATATCCTATAAAAATCCAAATACACGTTGTGTCTGCATGCGCCTCTCGGGGTATTCGCTAATGTAATAAGCTAGACACAGCATCCTTCCACCTCACTCAGCACAAGCATATTCATCCATCAAACCCCTCCGAGTCGTTTGTGTTCAGCGCTGCTTTCATCGGTGCACGGTGCACATTCACTGCAAATGTTGTCGGTGTTACTCATTATATTGTTTAAAGATGCATGGGCTGCAGGTTTCATAAATTGAACTGCATCTTCAGTGGTTTGTTATATTTTCCCTCCACTGCTGGACCTGTGTTAAGAATTAGGTCAGGCTGTTGCTCTTTTGTTATCTTGTTTATTTAAGAATGACAATGTCAGGCACAGTGAGTTGCTGAACAACAACTTTACACCCAAACTTCCCTACGAGATCTAAGGCTACATAGTTTGTTTTTTATTTTTTATCTGATCTTTTTTTAAGGATTTGAGCCTCTGATGACTCGTGACGGCTGTTTGTTATTGTAGCTGATGTATTTGAGATTAAATAATGAATCTGAAAATCTGGTGTAATTGGGGATTGTAGCACTGTGGGTTGAGCGATCAATATTGAGAACTGGCATAGACAGCGCTCTGCATGTATCAATACCGAGAGATTGGGAAGACCGTTGTCAGTAGTGACAGCGGATCTTTACAGCAGGTACTGTCAGTGGTTTATTTCTCCTGAGCACCAGTAATTGGAAGCGAATGGAGTCAAGCTGCACCTAACAGCACTTTCACTGTCGATTGAGTGTTACTGCTGTGTTGTATTTTTCTACTCTCTGTATTCCTAATGTACAGTTTGCAAGTATTATTGTCCCTATTTTTTAAGAAATTGAAATATATCTGTTTATGTTGATGTGCAACTTTGACACACTTGACACACCTCAAGTGCAAAGGGTGTTTTGCAAAAGTTAATGTATAAGCTTTGTGGACAGGATATTGAAAGGTCCAGTTTGACATCTAACCCAGAACACTGAAGCAGCACTGTGAGATGCATAATATATTTCTGTTATTGTAAAACCACTTCCTCATTCTTGTATGAAAACATTCAGTGAAAAGAGCAATTAAACAGACAAAAAGACAATAAAGGGTTGCCAGGAAAAGCAGGAATCTGAAAATCATCTCTGTAAATGTTAAACTCTTATTTAATCTCATTTCTTTCTTTCTCTAACACAGCCCAGCCTGGATACAACTTCACCATGGGTGAACCTCTTAAAGTGAAGACTGACTGCAGCTGATTATCTTCAATAGCACCAGGACCAACATTTGGATACAGTTTTCACCATCTCTAGTGAAGCTGTTGCAAAGCTTTGTGCAAAGCCATCAAGACGACAGGATGAATGAGGTGTCTTCCTGCGTGGTCAATACACATCTCGTCAACAGTATCAGACCGCCGATCATCAGAGGTTTCCCAAAACAAAGACTTGGATTGTAATTTTATTTTTACTGACTTTTATTTTATTTTGTTATTTTTTGCACGGGAACGACCTTCGAATTGCAGATTGAGTAAAAGAATCTTCTACATGAGCCGCAGCAATGGACTAGAGGCCCATGTGTAGCAGGACAGCTGTCACAGCTTGTGGAATAACGTAGCCCCAGACTGTTGGGGACTCACTTCCTCAGGGGGGCCCAAGGGATCTGATCCCAGCCCCGACCTGCCCTGTCATCTGACCATCCCACCTGTCCGAAGGCAGACCCCGCTATCCAATGGCATGGGTCAAGTTCTTCAGGAAGCCGGGGGGCAATCTGGGGAAATCTTACCAGCCGGGGAGCATGCTGTCTCTGGCCCCGACCAAAGGACTGCTGAACGAGCCGGGCCAGAACAGCTGCTTCCTCAACAGCGCTGTGCAGGTAGGTCTGCTCTGTCAATTATTCTTAGTATTGTTAATTATATAAAAAATAATAAGCTTGGTTTGTAAAGTATTTTTCCGAACAAAGTTACAATGTGATAAAAGATAAAACAAGAATGAAATTAAATAGCAATGAAATGAAATTGCCAAAGCACCAATTAGACTCCACAGGACCATTATTCACTGATCTAAGATGGCACGCAAACTCACAGGGAGTTAGTAAATCCTTTATATACATAGGGGCTTGGTTGTGTAAAGTTTCAAAAGAATCAGTGGATCAATAAAATCTTAAACTCAATGCAAAAACACAAAGGAAGTGAGGCCAGAGTCTGTTATATGGCCCTATCTTCATGAACCAGTAATAATTGAATGTATCATTTTGAATATAATCTTGTACAAATATACCTTCTTTGCTTAAAATATTCAAAGCTGCACAAAATAGTAATGATTGCAGAAAGTATCATATTTAATTGTTTTAAATTATAAGTTGCTCCAAACTTATTTTAGCGCTCGTAAGCTTGTAATTATTGACTTGTTGCTCCCTTCCTTTAGGAGCGGTGCACGTTCCACCCTCTAAGATTCGACCATCGCTTATTCAGAGACCGCTCGAAGCTTAGTCACTGTCCAAATCTGTCAGAGCTTCCCAGCAGTTTATTGATGCACTTGAAGGTTTCTTTTGACTAGTGGGATACTGGCTGGTGAGTTAGTTCATCACTGCAGTCAGCCACACAGTGAAGTCACCCTCTGAGACTGTGACTCAGTGGGTGAGACAACCGACGATGAGCTGGGTGAAGATGATCGTTACCTCCGGGCTTTGTTTCTGTGAGCAAGTTGCTGCTGTCGCCCAGTGCTCATTCTCGTGACCTTGTAGATGTTTCCCCAATGTCCACATGCCTTACATAAGAAATACCGCCTCATCCGTTCGCTTAAAAAATGCTTCTGTACTTATTCTTTGTTATTTTTAAAAGGGCAACATGTTTAAAAAGATGAGCCTTGGAGTTTCTCATGTTTTGATGCCTTTTTTTTTGCTTTAATATTTATAAGAAACGCTCCAATACAAGGGTATTAATTAAGATATGTTAGTTACAAAACTCCTGACGCCCTCCTCTTTCCTTTGTATAGGTACTATGGCAGCTGGACATCTTCAGACGCAGTTTGAGGCAGCTTCCTGGACACTTCTGTTTAGGAGAGTCGTGCATCTTTTGTGCATTAAAGGTAAGGGGAGGTCAGAATGTTTGATAGGAGCCAACACTGAGAAGAAACTGTGTAGTCTGTTGGTTTTGTAGATTCTGCAACTTGTTTAGTCACTTATTGAGACCATTGTGTATTCAGCAGCGATTGTGACACAAATGCTTTTAACAAACACAATGTCCCACAGTCCACGTGCAAACAAGTCCTTGCTCTCTTCTTCAGGGCATTTTCTCCCAGTTCCAGCACAGCCGGGAGCGAGCCCTGCCCTCTGACAACCTGCGTCACGCCTTGGCAGAGACCTTTAAGGACGAGCAGCGCTTCCAGCTGGGCTTCATGGATGATGCCGCAGAGTGCTTTGTAAGTTCCTGTGGCAACCCCAGCTTCTCCTGGGGGGAGTGAGACGAGTGTATGGGGAGGGGATGTGTGTATGTTTATGCGGTACGCTGCCACACAGTTTCGGGGGAATGCGCTGCAACAAACTGTTTGGCGAGGTCACTGAAAGAGCTTCTGTCCCTCCCTTCCCCTCTCATCAACCCCTGCCACATTGCCTCTAAATATTATCATGACAGGTTATATAAGGGCCAAAGACGCTGTGTTTGAATCTCCCCCTTTTTTTTTGGCACTAGTCGATTTCATGCATCCTTCATCATTTTTACATATCGGCTCTTTTTTTGGCAAAGCAAAGCATTGTTCTGCAGTTTAATTTTCTTTTCTTTTTTTTGTTGTTTTTTTTGTTCCAGTTTTATTTCGAGTCCAACCAACAAACACAAAACAGACGCTGCAGCTTTATTCTCCATCCATGTCTTCTTTTGTCCATCAGGCTTAATTACGTTGATAACTTCTGCTTAATGACAGTAGACCCAGCGAGCACAGATGTATCCTGATTTTATCCCACAGCCACTGTTTATCCTCTTAGGAAGTTCAATTACACAGCAATGGATAAACAAAGGCGAGCAGCTTATTCCTCTGGAACAGAAGTGGAATGCACTGTACTGTATGTGAACACTGGGTAACAAGTGTGAGCATTTACTCCCTCCAAAGAAGAGAATAGCCACAAACCTACCACTTAAATGCAAAGAAAACTTATGTATGTGTTTTCTGTCTGCAAGCTCCCTTCCTGCAAAACATCACCAGTAAACTTGTCAAAGTTGTTATCTTTTCCCGACAATCTTATTTCTTAATCCGGCAAAGATCTTTGCCTCGAGTGTTTGCCATGTGACGCACTGGCTGCAGCACGCCGGGGGAGAATTAATATGAGGAGTTGGCCGGTGCCATATTAACAGGCTGTGAAGTTGTGCCTGTAACCTTTTGCAGGCCTACCTTGCAGCCCTTAATATTTTATAAACTCACCAGTGCTCCATAGAAACAAGAGGGAGCTAAAATGGTGTTGCTCTTTAAATGTGTTTCCTTGCAATGTTAGGTTTTACGGAAAGACTCTCAAATTGTTGTGTCCCATTGCGCTGCAGTTTAGCTCTGGGTAATGTGTGTATTGGAGTAAAAAAATAAATAGCCTGTGGTAATTGTAAAGAGCTTTTCTTTTTCCAAGAAAGGAGTTGGAAATATTTGCCTCATACCTGATAGATCCCCTGTTCTGTCGTAGGAAAACATACTGGAGAGGATCCACCTGCACATTGTGCCTGAGGAGACAGATGCCTGCACTTCAAAGTCTTGCATCACGCATCAGAAGTTTGCTATGTCACTTTATGAGCAGGTCAGTGAAGGGACAGCATTCGTATAAGTATTTTATGTCATTTTACTCAACATAGTAATGTTTTTTTTCTGCTGCATCATTCTGTAAAAAAGTGATGTCAGGAATGTGTTAATTAAGCCTGATGTGTTTTATTTTAATGTAAGGGAGCGACGTTAATTATGATTTTAATGTGCCTGTCTTTTTTGTTGTCGATGTTTTTGCTCATACAGTGTTTGTTTTGGCGTTTTTGCACAGCCCCTACAGTATTGCAAAAGCTGAATACACATCAGCCACACACACACAAACACACACACACACAACACACACACACACACACACACACACACACACACACACACACACACACACACACACACACAGAGAGACAGGTGCATGAATCACTGTCTGAGACAGTAGAAATCCAATCCGTCATGTTTTGATACTGGGTTGCCCCAGTGGAATAAGGAGGGTGTTTCTGGTCAGATTCCACTGTGCTACAGCAGCAGCACTACCAGATAAATCACAGATGGTGCACACATAAATTCCAGCACAACTCAGACACAACCCTGCCCTGTGGCTGTGATGCCCATCGCCGACTCTGTCAGCGTCCCAAACCGGTTCTATCTCTGAATCAAGCAGATAATGTGCCTGTGCACTAAATCCCTCAGTGGATTCTGCTCCACCGTTACTTCAGGGCTCCCAACACCAGCAAATATAAAAGGCCTAAATGAGGATTGCATGTGTCAGTGATGAGATTTATAACTTCAGAAATTAAATTGAATGCCTGATAATGCCAATCATAAACCCACAGTTTATTACACAAGGAAAAGCAGCAAAACCGGCATGTCTTAATCTCTTGCCATAATTTATACAACTAAAAGACTTTTGTAGGAGCGTAACATTTTCTGATGACATGCTGACTTGGCGAAGTCCTTGGCAGTGGCTGCTGAACTCACACCAATTTATCTTTTTTTGTATCTCTTTCTTGTGTCTGTCCCCCCCCGGTCTCTCTGCCTCTCTCCCCCTTGCAGTCTGTGTGCCGTAGCTGTGGGGCGTCATCCGACCCGCTGCCGTTTACTGAGCTGGTGCATTATGTCTCTACCACCGCACTCTGGTAAGGCAAAGGCAACGTGAAACTTTCCTTCCTTTTTGCTCTACTCTGTTTTTGCATTTCACGTCCTGCATATTTCTGTATGTACACACAGCAGGGTTTTTTTGTTTTTTCTCCCAACAAACATCAATCACTCTGCATCTCTTCAGTCAACAGACGCTTCAGCGCAGAGACGAGTCCTTCGGGGATCTGTTACAAGCAGCGAGTACGATAGGGGACCTTCGTAACTGTCCTGTAAGTTGTGCTGCAAAAGCCTTTCATGGTGGTTGAATGGCTGTTAAATTAGATGAGCCATTTTAGGCAGACCTCAGAATCTCAAACATTACATTTTTCGATATTCCTTGTGTATGATTATTTACTTAAACGTAGTCTTTGTTTTTGTTTTTTTTTCCTAGAGCAACTGTGGTCAGAGGATTAAGATCAGACGGGTCCTCATGAACTCCCCAGAAATAGTGACCATCGGCTTCGTGTGGGACTCTGACCAGTCAGACCTCACCGAGGATGTTATCCGCTCCCTGGGACCTCATCTCAGTCTCTCTGCAGTGAGTAGAATTTATAAATAATTTACTGATGAGTTTTGTTTTTACCTTTTTCTTTTACTCCCTTTTTATATTTTGTGACCTGTAAGGTACTGTAATATCAGTATGAACATTCCTGTGAGTGAGAGGATGTTTTCACAAAAAGAATAGATGGTCAGATTTGATATCTTTTTAGATGAAGTAATTAACATATCATCAAATAACTCCCTCCAGACATGGTTCAGTGGCTCTTGTTGGAATTAAGCCATTCACACAGCTACCATTTTGTGCTTTTTGTGCGGGTTTTAGGGTCAGTTTGTTTTTGGTGCAATCGAACATATGTGGGAAATAAAGTGGGGATTATTTCTCTGTAAGTCGGGCCTGTTGCATAAGCAGTCAGCGGCCCATGCCCAGTTGGCCCACACCACTGATCAAAAAGCCCCTGCTGGCCTTGGTCAGCTGGTCAAAAAAGCCCCTCCCCTTGTCTCTGTGTTTTCCTGGGCATGTGTGTGAATGCCTGCCTGAAGGAACATGTGGGCAGAAGAGATGTCAGTGAGACAGGGAGGAAAAAGCATGTATTCCAGACTGCTGTTGTTGCACTGCTCATTTTCACTTATTGTTGGTGTGAAAGTAGAGGTGGGGAAATGAATCGTTTTTTCGATGCATCGCGCTGCGGATGTGGACGACTGCGTCGATGCAGAGACGGAACATAATCCATTCCTGTTTGCCGCTATGTTCATTTTTTAGCGATGTCCCGTCGCTGCATAATTATAATCGCTGCTTCAGGATCAGGACAGATGCACATTTGAGGTCTTGTCATCTTTTACAGTGTCAGTCTCCTGTCTGAGTATTAAAACAAGTGCGCAGGTAGTTCATCTGCTACACACAGCACGAGATGTGCACAGCCAGGACATCAGGGTTAAAGTGACCGGAACATCTGGATTCATGATCTGGCATTGATCAAAAACTAAATAGCGACAGAAAGACACTTGTAATAAGAGTCTCAAATACTTTTTTAAAGCACGAATCAGGAGGCTAGTGAAGATGCACACCGCTAGTAGTCACACAGTGATACAAAAATAAATTGTGTATCGATAATCGTTTTATCATTGAATCGTTGCCCAATGAATCGGAATCAAATCTTGAGGTGCCTGTAGAATCCCACCCGTAGTGTGAAGTATGCAAACATGTGACCACGTGTACTCCTCTGCCCACATGACTTCCCTCAGTAGCCTGATCACATCAGTCCATTGTGCAAAAAAACCCCAAACAATCAATCGGTGTCGTTCAGATCAGGGCATGCTCATTTGCTCCACATGTTGCATAATGTCTTTATTGAAAGATTCAAACAGTTTACTTGACAGCTCCCTCTTGTGTGTTTCCAAAGCCATGCCATCAGAAGAATTTGTCAGACGACCCCCCCCACACACCTCCCTTTCTAGTGTGGCACAAAGGCCTTGATTCATTATGGGAGCGTTTCATGTGACTTTTTTTCTTTATTAAAGGGAGCCCTCCCACCCCTTCATCTGCTTTGAAATCTATTGTTTGACAAAGGGGGGAAACGGAGAACTGCCTGTGCAGGAAATGTGTGAGGGAGAAACAAGTGATAGTCTCACTCACACTTTCACCATATATCTGCTAAATCCTTTACAAATTCGTTTATTTCTCTCTGAAATTACGTAAGAATTAAAATTAGAAATCATCCCCGTGTATTCGAATTTAGGTCATTACCAAGACAACTTTGGAACACTGTTGTATAAGTCTTGATATTAAGTGTTGCTATGACAGTACTGATTTAAACCAGCCCTTATTCACGCTGATTGTCAGTTCATTCCCTCAGACCACAATCTATTAACCGATGGAGTAACTGATCCTCCCCCAGCTATCAACATCACTCACTTGCCTGCCCACTTACTGCAGCGTTGATGCTGATAAGTATGTATTTATGTGTTTTGTGTGTGTGTATGGGAGCAGCTCTTCTACAGGGTAACTGATGAACATGCCAAAAAGGGAGAGCTGCTGCTCGTGGGGATGATCTGCTACTCCAGCCGCCACTACTGTGCCTTCGCCTTCCACACCAAGTCCTCCAAATGGGTCTTCTTTGATGATGCAACCGTAAAAGAGGTCAGAAAATTTAAAATGTTAGAAGTTATTGTCAGTTTAATCGGTTTATTGACAGATTAGTGAACCAATAACTATTATAATGAAACAAATAATTGGTGAAGTAAATTGATTATCTTTTGATTTTGGACTGTTGTACTCACAGTACAATTAATCTGAATATATCACAGAGTGTGCGTTGGGAAACACTACAAGTACTTTGTGAAAATGTTTGTAAATGTATTGTGAAAAAATATTTATAATGTTTTAAGAAGCAACACAGTTATTATGATCACATCGAACTATTCCAACGAAAGAGAACAAAATATTTTAATGTTCTTATACAGGAATATAAAGATCCAGTGAAGAGAAAATAGAATGCTTAGCCATCAGTCTTTACCTGAATTGCCGTGTTACATCTTGTCACAGTAAACCTTTCGTGAAAGTTGAGATATATATGTCCATATTTTTCTACAATTTTCACAGTTTGGGCATCAGGTTATTTGTTTACAGACAACGTGGACATCTGTTTTCATAAAAACGTTCTATCGTGAGTTTATAAATCATGGCTCGCAACAGAATTTAGTGAGATTCTGTCACTTCCCTCCATCACCACTTCTCTTTATCTCCCAAAGAGGACCACATGGATTGCCCCTTCACAATCCTGTGGGTTGATCAGCCTCTATGGCACTGAACAGTCAGCTAACCCCTCCCCGCAACCCCCCACCCAGATTTCCAATGCAATTTCCCCAACCCTGACTGCAGCAGTGAAGTGTAGCTAAACCAGTAAAGATCCTTCTTCTCACTGGGTAAAAGTTAAAGGGTCAGTGAGAATGCTGAGATGCACGGTATACTGTATGTGCTGTGTGTGCATGAGAAAGATTTATTTGTGTTTGTGTTTTTGCAGGTTAGTGGTTTTGTGTGTGTGTGTGTACGTACAGGTATATAGTTTGCGAATCCATTCTTCCTCTTATCCTCAACAATGGGTTCATTTCTGTGGCGGTGCACCATGCGCGCAAACCTTTTGTCTCGCATTCAAACAATTTTCCGGGGGACTGTGGTGCAGCGGCTGGCTGGCTCCGTGTCAATCCATCAGCCACTTGTGCTGCGTGTGCAGCCCCCCCCGGCCCCCCTACTCCCCGCCACCACCGGCTGAGATGAAGGAGCCCCAGTGCTCAGCGCCTGCCAAGTCCATACCTGGATCGAAACTTGCCAGCATTTCTGTAACTCCCCAAATCCCAGCTGCAAAATGGTGACTGTAGTGTCACCTAATCTCTGCTTTTCCAAACGCATAAACATTATTCAGTAAAAAAAATGACAAAACATTCGCAATAGTGAGGTTTATATATATTATACCTATATCATGGCCACTGAGTCTTCTCGATTCCGAGTGGCTGACTGGTGTTGTTTTCTTGTAACTGACAGAATATCCATACACCTCTGACACAGATTTATAGGTGTTTTGTTATTCTGAATCAATGCATCATTGTTAGGTAAAGACAACATCAAAACTGGAGCAGATTAATAATAACAATAATATTAATATTACATTTTATTCATGAGGAGATTTTAACAATGCTCAAAGACACAGAGAAAGTCAATAACTAAAAATATTCACAGATTTAATTCCGTTCTGCAGATGTGGGTTTTGAGTAATGTTTTGAAAGTGGACTGGTCGGTGCTGTCTCTGATTTGTTTTGGAGGAGGATTCCAGACGGAGAGAGCAGCGATGCAGCGAATGCCTCAGGTCTTTGTGCTTTTGAATTAAGTTAGATAGATTGAAGCTTGTGTCATAGCTGTACATTAAGTCTATGGACAGAAAACATTCAGGCGCAAAGATCAGTACATCCTCATTTGCCCATAGCACAGTTATTGATTTGAGCCCCCAGGTTAACTACTTACAGTACAAACTACTAGAATAGATTACTCAGATCAATTTTTTTTTAATGAATTTACTTAAAGAAAACATGCAGCATATACTGAAGATTGTGTTCACGTATATTTCTTCAACTACAATCCATTTTCCATGATATTTTGTAATCCATCTCTGCAGCTCTGTCACTTCTATCTTTCCTTTTCTTTAGCTTTTTTTTTGCTCAGTATTATTTCTTCTTCACTTCATCTACTAGTCTTCTATCTCTCCTCCTCCCACGAACCCCCGCACCCCCCCACCCCCCCGTCATTTGCTTAATTAAGGAGCACACAAGCATCTGTTAGCCTGCAGCTTGCCTCTGTGGTGCCTTTTGTGGCGAGACGCACACCTCACACAACGTAGCTAATTGTGATCGTGCAATTTGACCTCGGTTTGTTGTATTCATGTACAAAGTAGACATTGCACAACAAAGGTGGTTATTGGTTTCAAAGTTGCCAGTGGATTTCATAAACGTTGTTTGATTAAATTGGTTTAGTGATGTCAGTAGACCTGGTTTTTCGAAGAAATTGTTCACTCAAATCAGTTGTTCAACAAAGCTTTTTTTTGATACCTCTTTATAAAATGAAAACAGATGGAGTCACAAGAAAGAAAGAAAGTGCATTCGCATTTCATCCGTACAAACCATCTGCTTTTCCAAATCAAATTGGACAAGAGTCGGACTTGATTTGCACACATCCTCGATCGGCCGACAGTGAAACAAGCTGAAATGTTTCCCATTTGCTAAATTTGTTGTTTAACATTTTAATAACTTCAAATTTACTAATCCTCCAAAAGCATAAAGATGACAGATGTTTTCTTCCACTATGTTTTATTATCGCTCATAAAGTTGCGGAAGCTCTTTTCTAGATTTCTACATGTGTGTTGATCATCTTTTCTTTGTTTTGCTCGGTGTAGATCGGCATTAGGTGGAAAGATGTTGTCACCAAATGTATCAAAGGCCACTTCCAGCCTCTCCTCCTCTTTTACGCCAACCCTGACGGGAGTGCTATCACCGCGGATGATGTCTCGAGACCAAACAGCAGCCAGTCACAAGGACAAGGTATGATATAACAAACCATCAGGGTCTTTACAGAATCTGTTTTTGTTCTGTATTTGTTCACGGTAGAAATCCTCTTCATGAATAATATTCGCTGTGCCCCTGAAGAAGTTCTCTTAGCTAAACAGCCTTACTACAGTGGGTCAGATGGAGAGTTGATTCAGTGTCTTGTTCTGGAAATAACAACATCAAATTCCTTTGAGATGCATTTATCAGCCTTATTAGTGCTGTTGAGCTTTATGGGTTGTTTTGTTGCATTTGCGAAACAATAATCCCCTCCCGAGGGACCCATTTAATGATAATTTTATATCATAAAACACTCATTAATATGACGCTGAGGTGTGCAGCTACCTCTTTGTTTCATCTTTATAGATGTAAAAACCAGTGCGGGATATGGAGGGAATAAAAGAAAACTGAAGTGGATTTTGGCATTATAGGCTGGTCGAATGTAACAGCAGCCAAAATGTTTCTGGTGTTAAATTCAAAGTGTTCTGCGTCGTAATCGAAATTCAGAGGCTGGAGATTGAGTTGAATGTTTCGTTGGTGAGTCAAAGTGTGATTTTCCTCTATATACCCAGCTGGAGTTGAGTGTTTTATTAAGACCGAATGTAAAAAAAAAATGTAAAACTTACTAGAATTAAAATGCTGTTGGTTAATTTGGGCAGAACTCCCCCAGCAAACATATAATTAACTATAAATAAAATTCCCCTTCATTTACAAGTCATTTTAAATAGAAATGCAATCCAGAGAAACAAAAACAACCCTTTACAGGACGTGTATAATCCCAGATCATATTAGTTGCGTTCGCAGGGCAGTAATGAAAATTTGTTGATGACAACATCTCCTCTGGTTGGACTATATATCCCTGGATTTGTTTGGTTGGGGAGGTTTTTTATCCCCTTTAAAGATCCTCCTTCAACTCTCCATGCTGGCCGAGCCCCAGGTCCAAGCTGTGGCAGCCGCTCACTGCCCATCAGAGCTGACAGGGCGCCGGACCAAACTAGATGATCCTGCAAAAAAACCAAGAAAAACACTATGTGGATTTGAGTAATTTCTGTTTCTTGGTCTCATGTGTATCTGTATATTTGTTTTGTATGGTTGAAAAAAAAATCCTGTATATTTCCTTTTTTTCCCTCGCAGGCTTTGATTCTCCAGTGTCAGCCCCCAAGAAACTGGACCTCACCAGGGAGAACCTGAACGCTCTGTTGAGCCAAGGCTCTTTCAAACAGAAAACCCCTTCGACCTTCAGCAGGGGCAGCGCTCAGACCAGCGGAGGACGGGGACCAGGTAAGGGAGAAATGGTGGAAACGGTGAAAGTGGTAGTGAGAGATTTAAAACCCAACATGTGGAGGAACACACATCAAAGTTTCCATTATAACATTTCGTTTAATTAAGGGCTTAGGACTGGAAAACTCTGTTGTGCTCAAGGTTTTGTTTTCCACTGCAGGATAAGGAAGGAAATTGTTCCAACATTACCAGTATCAGCCTAAATAAAACACAGTATTTCCATGTGCAAGTGGAGTGTCTTGCAGTGATAAATAAAAACCACAGAGAGATAAGTCACCTTTTGTACTGGTTGTAGTTTTGGCCTTGAAAGACGGCTTCATTTATAAATATTTCTGTCCACAGAGAGTGGTGACACAGATCTGGTACAGCGACCAGACGAAGACAGAGGAAGAGATGATTAAATGTCTTTGCTGTCAAACTAAACCTAGCTATGCTAGTAACACAGAAGGGGATTAGCGACCCTTGCTGAAGAGAGAGGTCACTAAGAGCTGCCTGCTCACCACATGTTTAAGCCCAAGTAGAGGAAGAGTGTAAATTGAGGAGGAGAGATTTTGTTAAGATAAGGAAGTGGCTCTAGAAAATGACACAAAGCGGGTGAAATTGAATCTCCTTTGATATTATTGCAAGTTTCATTGTCTGCATGAAGCTGTGAAGGTCTTTGTCATTGTTTCCCTTCACTTGAGCTGTTTTCAGACACGACCCGAGTTTGTCTTGTGGATAACAGCAGGAGATTGGCCGGGTCAGACGCTTTCACAGCAACTGGAACATTTCCAGAACATTCAGGCCAGGGGTGGTGACCGGGTAGAACATACAGGAGGCAAAACATCACATATTAATTCTGCTTGTTTACAGCACATCGATACCGGTGTCGGCTTTTATCGGCAAAAAGTGCCATTGTCTTTCCAAGTTGACACCTTTGTCCGTGTCTTCTTCGTGTATGTTTTGTCTCAGATTTGCATCTATCACATTTTTAGAAATATCTGGAGCAACTGACTTGGACATTTTCATTCTCACATACCGCCCCTCTGGAAATATCAGGAAAATACCCAGAATTCAGTGCATGTGTTAAAACAGCTTTGGAAACTTTTTTGCTAATCTGCGGTGTGGGGAGGGAGTGTTGCAGTCAGCGCAATAAAAGTAAGAAACTGAAGTCAAGTTAAAAGGGAAATTATTAAGTCGTGATTCAGCATTTTGTCAACGACCAAATATTCTCTATTTTAGTGCTGGAGTGAATATTGAGGTACAAAAACAGTCTAAAAAAGAGCTGTTTTTTTTCCAAACACATCAGCCTCTGCCCACAGTTGTTTGTGTTGACATTTCAGACAGCTAACAGAACCACAGCATGATCATGTTTTCCAGGGCCGTGACTAATCATTGCGTTTCAAAGTGAATGTCTGCCAGACACGGAGGAGATGAACTCTCCGCGCGGCCACGTTTCCACCCTTTTGCCTTTCCCTTCACGGAGCACAAAATGTACTGTATACATCAGCACAATGATGTGTTGTAAAGTTAGCCTCCGTCTACACACTCAGCAAGTGCTCAGTGCCTCGGGGGGCGGGGGGCTTGGGACTAAGAGGTGGAAAACAGTGACAGTGAAAAGGAGGGTACACATCTATATGCTCACTGAGATAAAAATACATTTAATGGTGTCTGCACTGGTGGAAATCCCCTCCTGACTCAGCAGAAGTTGCATTAATTACATACTGGCTGCATTCCTCTCAATTGTGCCAGATTCCCGATGGTAAAAACCTGCCATTTGTTTGTTTTGTAGTGAACATTGGCACCAGTGATCCCAAGAGCCGCCTCAGGGACATTTCTCGGGAAGTCGCCCAGAGAGCAGGAGAGGTGCGGGGGATGCATCCATCCAGACGAGAGCCTGACAGGAGCGGTCAACGGAGGGTGGAGACGCGCTACAGAGGTACGTAGGTTGCAGATGCACTGTACAGCATGTGCATTGATAAGAGCAGACTAACACACTGCAACACAAACGCACGAGAACCTCAAGGGTGTGTGATACAAAAGGCTAGCCCCTCCGCTTCCCCATCCCTTACGTAACCCTCGGTTCGGGAGCAATGTGTCAGAAAGGGGATTAAGTGCTGACGTCTGTTGGAGCCTGCCTTGATCCCACTCTCTCATATTCAGAGCCATTGGTTCCCCTCGCTGTGCTGTGCATGACCATGGACAGCAAATACACACAATAAACTAAACAGGTCAACCCAAGTAGTGATAAACACTGTTTGATTTGATCAAAGGATGCATTTAACTCCAAAAACTCATATTTGTGCCACTGTTTTTCTTACGTCTCCTCCTTGTTCTTCCCAAATTGAGTTTGTGTGTCTGTTCTAATCAGGGGGCCGATTGGTCAGCTCTTTTAAGACTCCTTTAGTACATCAGTACTTTCAATTAAGTATCAGTGAGGGGGATTATGGGGACCCAATTCTAACACACTCCCAAATCCGCCATGTCAACAGCAGTAGCCCGGGTTAGCACCGAGCTCACAGCACATTATGATTGAATGCAGGGAGACTAAGGGAGGGCGAGTGTCACTGCCGTGATGAATGGCGAGGCGGGAGGTGACACCACAGTTTATGTAAACGACCACAGCACGGATCATGCCCAGGACAGCACTTTTCTAAAAAGGACTTCTTAAATAATAGCCGAAGCAACTTTTTTACCCATAATGGACTATGGGATAACCCCAGGAATTTCTAAATGATCTCTGACTGGATCGATTCAGACCTGATACCATTCTTCCCAAAAAAAATGATCCACAGCCTCGTGTTGAGCTGACGACACCGAGCTGGCAGAAAACACGCTGGTATCTTACACACAAGCAAAAACACAGACAGGGATGTTGGTTGTGATTTAACTCTGGCACACAGTCAGCAGAATCCCAAGCAACAGGGACGTTTGGGCTTAAGTCCAAAGCACTGACAGTTTAGTGTAGTACTAAATTTAGTTTTTTGTTTTCACCTGAAAACACGTTACCTTAGATTGCTTTTCGTGGTGAATTAGATGGTGACTCCGGGACAAAGGACACAGCCTCTGACTAAAGCGGTGTCAGCTGTAGACTATAACGTTGTATTGATGAACCCTGTACATTAAATGATGCCTTGTCTTTAAGGTTTGCTAACATGCAGGGAAATCTACTTATTTTACCTATTTTCCCACCTTTTAAAAAAACATTATTTTGATTTTGTTGACATGGTTTTTACGTGTGTTCTCTGTGATGGAGAATTAAATAAATATTGCGGGGGCACCTATAGCTATATAGTGAACCAGGTTTCAGGACGGATGTATTTTGAGAGTCGCTCGCACAGTCCTTGGAATAGCAAACGCACATCCGTACCCTCACTATCATGTTCAGACGTGTCCAACGGGGAAACTAATCCATGCATGCACACAGATATACACACACACACATGCATACATAAAACACCACAGTGCAACCTTTCTGCCAATGACACCTACATGGTGTCCTCGATACAAGCTGTCTAGCCTCTGTCTGCACAGCACACATTGGTCGTAATTCACACCTCCCTGTCATGTGCAGACGTCACCTGTAACCCTGTTGTTGTTGTGCCCTCGCGCTCCACCCGACCTGCTCTATTCTTTTTTTACGACAGCTTTGTGTCTTGGTGTCGTAGCTTTTTGACTTTCAGCGAAAGGCAATTTTGGGTTCTCGGGCCACGTTATTAATGATGCTGTCCTTTTGCATCAGGTGCGTCAGGAAAGACAGAAAGGTCAGGTAACATGCAGGGAAGAATCCGCTCTAGTCTTGGAGAAAAATGGCTTTTTCGATTGCTGCCTGAGTTTGTGTATGGGGTAATTGGTTCATTTACTTGTTTACAAATTTGATGCATAAATCTTTTTATACTTGATAAGGAACCTCAGCCTATGTGGGTGAGAATATCTGATTAGTATAACTGGTTATTTATTATTATGTTGGTTAATTGGATAAATGTCTTATCCTAATGTACCTTACATTTTTGAAAGTATTCTTCAATCTGTGACTTGAAGTGTCTTTATAGAATATACTTTGCCATTCAATTTCTCATGTTTCAACCCATTCATGAAACCTTATCTGACTTGTCCTCAGATGCAGCCCAGGACAGGACCTACTCCCGCTCCGTCTCCCCTCCAGAGAATGGCTTCAAACAGCACGTGGAGACTCGCCTGTACAGCAGCCAAGGAAAAGGTCCCACACGGACTGAGCGGACGCCCCACTTGGGTGGACGATCCTCCCAAGAACCCTCTCGCTCTCACTCCAGAGTCCAAGTGCTTCCCAGTGTCAGCGGTGGCCATCATAGCCGGCGGATTGACCAGGTCTCCAACGGATATGATACAGACAGCAGCCAAGAGTCCAGAGAGCGTCCTGGAAGTGGAGCGAACAGTCGCAGCAGGGCCAGTCGCCCGTGGAAACCCATGCGGGAGGCGCTAAATGTGGACAGTGTTTTGAGTGGCGCTGGCAATGGAAATTCGCCAATTCAAGAGCGGAGGCAGCACAGCCCACGGAGAAGACCCAGCAGTCAGTCGCCGTCCCGTGACCGCGAGCGAGACCGAGAGTTCACATGGGGAGGCCGGGAGGAACGCAAACCCAAGAGCCTGATGACCATCTACGAGGATGAGCAGAGGCATGAAACCGGTGGCAGCCGGAGCTCGCTGGACTCGGATGGCCGGGGCGGCTACAGTGACAAGGACAGGTCGAAGGGCCCAGCGGCTTTGAAAGTGCGGAGTGACAACTGGAAGATCCAGCGAACAGAATCTGGATACGAGAGCAGCGACAGACTAAGCAACGGCTCAGCAAATCTCGACTCACCTGTGGTGGAGAACTTCTCCTCCATGGACCTGCGGCCTATACCCGAGCTGCATCTGACGAGGTAAAATACACTGTTGCATCTGAGGACTCGAAATCCCACAACTGCGAAGAGGGAAACAGAAATAGACACAGTTTCTGCTGTGTGATGCTTTGTCATCCCGTGGCCCGCTCATTTCCCTATTCCAGTCTCAAAAGTGCTGCCATCTCTAAATAATTAAACACTACAAACAAACTGTTCTAAGAATAGCGGGGCCCATTTGACATAAATGCACACAAGGCAGATACGCCAATCTTATTATGCCGCGCTGTCATTTGTCGGCTTTGTAGTGCGGGTCTTGTTTGGAAATAATGATCCCAACCAGCTGACAACTCCTGTGCTCGGAGCCAGCAGATAGCAAACTTCCTCAACGGCTGGTGCATTATTCAAGCCGGTCTCCTGATAGTATATCAGTAAAGTGTTGTTTTAATTATTAATTCTTTTAACATATGGTTACGATGTCGACTGGGTTCAGACCTGGATTCGCTGACACTGTGCAACATTTGCTATTTTGATCTGGGTGTATATATATATATATATATAGAACATCTTATGCACCGGTTTCCATTAAGTTTAGTGCAACATCTTAATATATTTTACAGGAGATACACAGCTTTGCACTTAAAGAGCAGGTGCCAGATAGTAATCGAGCATAACAAGGGAAGAAAACAAAATTCACACGAGTTGTTTTGACAGTAAGATGTCTTGTTTTCACATTTAAGAAATAACGTTACAGGGATTGGCATCAAGTTACACCATTATAAATCATTCATCACATAAATGTATATTTAGGCTTTTGCTCAGAGCAGGGGTCCAACTCGGTCCTTCTAAGTGGTTGGAAAAAAAGTTCAAGCTCCGGCATATCTTGTTTACATTGCGTGAATAATTCAATTTATTTTGTGTTTTAGGGATCACTTCCCTCACCGAAGCAGCGATGACATTCTGCCCTCCACATTTTCCACTGGTGAGTAAAATCAGTCTCACTTTGACCTGTCCTTTATCTCTGCAAACACACACACACACACTGTCTGCTCATATTTATTTGCATGTGGGTTCCCCCCGGCAGAGAGAGGGAGAATTTAAAGCCTGCAATTTAAGGACTAAAAATAACGAATCATAAATAAGTATGGAACATGTCGGACATTGAGCCATTATTTCCCACATCCAGTATAAAGGGGTCACAAAAGTAAAGTATCATTCCATCACAAAGGCTTGGCCCTGACATTAAAGAAATTTCCTCTGGCCGACTTCCGTGTGTTGTAAGGATCTGAAACATTAAGATAGTACTCAGCAATTTCCTTGATTTATTGTTCCATCAGTACTGTTAAGGTCACAGCCTGATTGAAGGGATACGGCATGGAAATAAGTGTGCTGTGGGTCCTCACTGACTGCCCTTGACCTTTTTTTTTTCCTGAGTAGCGTCCTCGTATGCAGCACGCAGATAAAAAGTACATGGGGCCTGAAGTCATCTGAAGTCATGAACAGGCTTTGAATTGCACAATTGTTAGTATTATGGAAACAAAAATCTAAACTTCTCCAACTTATTTAAATGTATGAACTACTTTTAATATTTTGTATTAGGTTTTCTTTCTTCCTTACACATCACAAAGGGGAAATTGTGAGAAGGAACTTGAAGGACATAAGCTGCAGTGAATAATATCCACTTGCGGTTGGAATAACTTTTAGAAAAGAAACTCAACGATGAGCCTCAAATATTAGTCGTGTTTTGAAGGTGTTATTTTTATTTTGCAGACGGGAAGGAGGGAGATTAGATGACATGAATAGCGCGAGGTGGTTTGTTGCCTAGACACCCTCCACGTTTCTTCATCTAGGACATGCTCGCTTGCGATCCACATTATCAGCAGTGAAGAAATTAACTTATAAATCAACAAATGTCTCGAAAATGACCCCACGAATTCCTGCATTGGGAATACTGAGTTAATCCTGAATAAGAGGGGGAGTGAGTTTGTAGGGGCAACCCAGCTGTGCCCAGTCGGCCAGAAACCTCCAGCGCCGGGACTGTCAGAATGTGGTGTTCAAACACATAGCAAATAAAATCCCATTTTGTTGCACTGCAGTTATTTCGAGGTCTCAAAAGTCTCCTCCTCCTTCTCCTTCCTTATCACTTTGTTATTATTCCTGCTTTTCTTTACGTGATTGTTTTTCTGTGTATATTTGATTCCCCACATCTACATTTTCTTGACAGATGTATGTTGAACAAATCACATTTATGTTTTATCTCATTTACTAACTCAAGCTGTTTGCCCTCTAGTGTCTTTAAGGGAAAATGAACACACACTAAACCAGGTTCCCTCATTTGCCTCCTCTTTGACTTGCAAAATATCTGAAACGTCATTTAAAAGTATCCACAGCTGTGCTTTGCGCTCCTGTGCATTACTTTGAAATGCTGACTTGTTAGTAGTTTAACCCAAACCTGGCTAAAAATATCTCTGTGGGCCGTTTGAGGTCTATTCTCCGGTGGCTATTTTAAAATCAGTGCTGGATATTTACGCTGTCTGCAAATTGTATCGACAAGCTGCAGTGTCCAAAGTCAATTTGGCCCGAGTTCAGCTGTGACTGTCTGGCATGAGGCTTCGGCAGAGGCCTGAGCAGATTCCAGGAGTCCATTAAAGTCCCAAATCCTTTTTTTTAAAAACACTCATGTGGGAGGGGAGCAGTGATGAGCACAGTTGACATTTTGACCGCAGGCGTTTACCCTCGTGATGGTTTGCTGCATCAAAGAATAGATCTGAAGTTAAGTTAAGGTCGTGGGGTCCTGTTGTTGATCAGCTCAGTGGTGACCTTTGGATCTCGTTGTGGATGAATCTCACTGATTTACATCGGACCAAGTCGAGATGGTAGTAGAACGTGTCGTGGTTTTGAAAGGTCACAGCTGTCAGGAGATGGGAAGAGAATTCCAGACACGTCAGCCCACCTTTTCATCAATTCCCCCGATTGGCCCTGGTGGCTCCTGCAGATCAATAGAAACACACTAGAGGAGCTATTAAGGCTCTTTTTACAGACAGACTGTAAATTAATTTGGTCAACATGACTGTTCCCCGAAAGCACAGCCAAAGTGTCCTAGGTCCGAAACCCTGCCTCCTCCATGTCAGTTGATGGGACAATGGACCAAAGTCGAAGTCCACGTCAAATAAGTTTGTCTCTCTGATAATAATTAATTCCTTATCAGATTGATTCATGTCCAAGTGTTTATTCTTCTGTTTTATTAAGTTATTTAATGCTATAAAACACGATGAGACGCGTCTATGTACAGAAGACTTGTGTGCTTAACTTTGCCCTAATATCTGTACATACCCAAATTATTGGTATAAGATAAACGTTATCTTAAATGGAGTTGTCTTAGCTTAGCATAGTTGTTGCATTGATGCTATATGTAGCAAGCCAGTGACTGATGACAGGTTAATGCAGAGAGACACAAAGGCTGTTCCAAACAATTATTGATTATTTAAATAACTTTTTGGACTCCACAGATGAAATAGTTTGAAACGTATTTCCTCCCCACATTCAGGATGCACCCAGGAGTTCGGGTCCTGATGAAAAGCTCAACTGCAAATATGCACGCGGGTCTGCTTGATGTTCACAAATTTGAAATACCCCAGACAGCAGAACGCAGAGAACTACAAATCTCAACTTGACAGCAACTGAAGTGTGTAGAGTTTTTTTTTGTTTGTTGTTGTCACATCAACAAAACTTCAAAGGGCTGTCAGGAAATTTTGCATGTACAATTTCTCCCAAAACCTAGTTAAGGGTTTGCTTTCATGGTCTGCGTGGAGGGAACATTTTCCGTTTCCTCTGGGAGTGTCTCATTTTGACAGTTGGAATAATTGAAATGATGTCAAATCACTTCCCTCCGCTTTTAAAGTCCTGGATAACTTTGTGGCGGATAACAGCCCACAAACAGGTGTCTCTCCTGAACTTTCTCAGACTAATCCTGCTGGAACGGGGTCAGGGACGGGTCTGTGAGCGATTTGCATCAGCAGAGAATCCTAATACTTCATAAATCACCCGCTGATTGTTCACACGTTTTCGGGAAGTGCGGAGAAACCCGCATATGCAACAGCTTCACCTTCCTTAATCCTACTTAACAATGCGATGCTTTCCTGTTCGCATGGGAAAGGAAGGGACATTTTATTGCACAGCACTTGATGCAGTTTAGTACACTGAAGGCTGCTGAATCACAGCGTAATCCATGGAATTGCAGTACATGGACGCTTTCCCAGACAAGTGCAGGAGGCCGTGTAAACAGCAGGACACCTTGAGTACATGTTTTTTTGGCGCTCACAGGAAGAATTCCAATGAATGTTTTCTGGATCTCAGCCGAACCCTGAACCTGAAGAATACTCACATTTAGACGGAGATATAGTGATTATTTAGTAGCTTGTCTCTGAGAACGTTTTCTATGATTCCTACAGCCTCGCCTCTTCGATGTCCAGCTGTTGTCTCCTTCAAGCTTTATCTCGAAAACAGCGCACGCGACCACGAAGTCGAGGGGGACAACACGCCGCCGACCGCATCCTATTTTCTTTTCCCACACGATATTGTTACAGTTGCTTGCCAACATCGCAGATCAGCGGCATCAAATTGTGAATCGCCACATGGACTTAGCGGCTTAAAATTGCAATAGTGTTGTGGAGGGGATCTGGAGTCTGGAGTCTGACCTCTGTGTAATTGCATGCCAGCACAAAGGATTTAGCCACTAATGCTTTGAGAGAGCACAGGGGGAAAAAAAACGAGTGTATGCTGACACATCACAGATGGTCCTCAACCACTCACTCTCTTCCTCGTCCTGTTAGTCAGCTGTTGTCTGTCTCGGGCCTTGTAAATCACACCCGCCCCGCTAACTTGGCTAAGCTCCACACCCGCCCCCATCCCCGGCACCTGTTTTTTACACATGTGTTTGTGTTGATCTAATGGGCGAGATCGCCTATTATCCGCAGCATAATTTCACGGGTGTTACATCACGGCTCGACTGGACTTAATAGGTTAATAGAATTTCACTCTGTTTTCAGGGGTGTGTGCATGTTCCAGCTTCTAAACCAGCAGGAGGTCACGCAGGGTCCTTTTATTGTTTCATTAGCTCAAAGCTAACAGGGCCTGGACATGAACCCGAATTCCCCTTTGAGGGGCCACGTTCTGTGGTTGGATCAGACAGTCAGGGTGGTTCACAGGGGGCCTTAGGGCGCAGTGCCAGACTGGCTGCTTTGATACTTCCTCTCCCCGCACCGGGCAAAGGGCCTCACCGTGACCCTGTTAGATAACATGTCTTTGCTGGAGAGGCACGGAGGAAGAAGAGAAAAAAAAATATCCTAGCTGTGTTTAAATATAAACCCCATGACAGATGTTACCTAGCTTTATTTTATTTTTTTCTAACATCTGGTTGTGATGATCATGAGTTTACACATTAGTGATACAAAATGCTCACAAGGTGTCATTCCTTCCTTTCTAGATCTGCAAGATGCAAACATCCTCACTGCTCAGCTCATACAAAGGTAAAACTTTAAGTACAATTCCTCCGCCGATGTGGCATAAGTGCAAGTTAAACAGTTGACGGTTGTGTTTTTTGCTCCGTGACAGAAGAGGAGCCTTCCGCTACACTCCCGGGATCTTGGATAAGAACCTTGACCTGGACAGCGAACACGAGGAAAATGTCGACGGCAGCCCTGCGAGTCCCGTGCCCCCTTACTTAGCAAAGACCAGCAGTTCCGAGTGGAACAGCTCCGATGACCTCGCCGGGCCCTTCTCTGAACAAGAGGAGACGGGCACTGCCACCGACCCTTTCATGCACAACCATCCCCCTCCCTTGCCCCTCAAGACCTTTGGCAACAGTCACAATTACCCATCTGCCGTCCACTCGCAACCACCGGAGGTGCCAACGTGGTCGAGCGCCCGCAACGAACCCAAAAACGGCTCGTCCCCGCTCTCGCACACCTTCCTCCGTCGGTGGATCGAGACACCGGCCGAGCACAGGCTTTCATCCGGGGCCAGCTCCAAGTCGGGGTCGTCGGACCAGGACCGGAACGATCTGTCGGCCAGCGAGAGCGACGAGAGGCTACCCAGTCCCAAGCCCAGACGCGCTGATGGTACGCGCTCCCCCTCTCTCTCAGAAAGGGTTCTTCCCACCACTTACTTCTCTGTTGATAACTGTATGACAGACACTTACCGGGCCAAATACCACAAGAAGCCGGCCGTGTACACGAAAGCAGAGGAGCCTGCGTCATCGGGGGAGAGTGATGCCGAAGGGAGGGGGCTGACGTTGCCAGATGTTCAACCACCGGAGCCTTCCAAAACCCGATCAGAATCAGGTACCCTACAGCGCAGTGTTAGTACTGTACCTTTTAGCTCTTTTGTTCATATGTGCATGGTTTGATTCTTTGGTCTTTTGTCTCGCAGGCTACTCCACCACTAAGACGACCGCAAAGTGGAATCCAGTTACTCCAAAAGGACTCGACGAGCATGGTTTCCTATGATTATAGCAAAAGCATCAATGGACGTTGACCGGACGCCACGAGGAGTCGTCACGCACAGTTTGACTCCTTCCAACTGGGATGTGTCTTCGCTTATGAGCTGCTCCCAACCGCGAGCTGGACGGGAAGTGGGTGCCAAAGAGATTGTAAAACGAACGACAGGTGTCCTTAATAGCCATGTGGCCGTTTTTTCGGTATGAAAAGCTTTTGAATGAAAATAGAATTTGCACAGTACACGGCACCATAAAGGTACAGAAACATACCCGACGGTAGATTGCTGTTATGTTTTGGGGCTGTGTGCTCCGGGGCAAATGGTCGGGTTAGAAGAGAATGTATCACAAAACGTCACTTTACCACACAACAGATTACAAGATTTATTTTACATGAAGAATTATCCGATGTCTTGCAGTTTCTACTTCCTCCTTCTCTAGGGATTGATTCTATTTGTTTAGCTTCTCCCATGTCAGTGTTATAAGGTGCCTGCCCCGTTTCTGTATTTTGTTAAGAATTGGATTTTGAAGAAGACAAGGTTCCAGTGATATTATAATATATTTTCGGTGCATCTTAAACACTGGGCACTCTTTTGTCACGACTTAAAAATGGATCCCAAGGATCTGTGGGAATATGAAGCAGGGACACCCACATTGGTTATTTCTTTGGTCTTCTCTGGCACGTTATGGCGACAAAGGTCAAAACTTCGATTCTTGTCGGCACGCGGTGTTAAATGACCTCTGCGAATAACAAGCGAAGGGTTTTCTTGGTCTCACACTTCTGTCAAACTGAAAAGAGGAAGTCTAAAAGAACCAGTGTGGGTTTCCCGGGGGTTATAACGTGATCGGTAAATATGTTAAATTGATTTCTTATCGCGGCATGAGACGCGTCCCTTTCTCCTCAAATGCACACCTGCACACTCCATCACCTGCACATACACTGTGTTTTCTTAATGTCTTTACACTGTATTTCTGTTTATTTCTCCTTTCACACTCCTTACAGTTACATCCTTCCATTTTTATCTTTATCGAAATCAACAGACTCCCGTCTCGCTTCTTAAAGTAACTTCTATTAGCAGCAAGTCTGCACTGCGACGACTTGGACATTTATAAGCTTCATTTAGAAATAGACAGGGCCGGCTGTTTTTTTTTTTGAGGGTCATTATTATTAACATTGATCTAAACCTGAGTAGTTGGACTATTTCTTGGTTTCAAATGTTTTCTATATGCAGCAGACTCGAATGCACAGTGCCTTTTGTATTTTTCTATGTCAAGACAAGATTGAATTGGAGCCATGCTTTGTACAATTGTTTGACCTAAGAAGAATTTTTGTAACATTTTATTTTATTTTTTAACGATTAACAGTTAAATAAACAATTTTATTTAACCATACATGTGTGTCCAGTCATGTTGTATTCAAGAGCACAGCGTCGAGTGTTAACCTCAAATCCTCATGATTCAGGAAGAGGAAAACTGATCAATATGAAAACTTTAAAAGTATCTTCATGGAGCTCTGATAAAATACAATGTTTTTACTGAATGAACAGTTTCCACTGAACAACACATGCAGCACATTGTTTACAGCGCATGCCAGGAAATATGGTGTTTTGCTGCCATCTGCTGTCAAAAAATCAGAAATGCATTGTCTACGATTAAGGCTGTAAATTATCAACTGCTCTTATTCAGAAATAATGTTTAGATAATAATTAGAACACAACAGACTTTTTCCACCTTTGACTACATTGAAATGTGGTTTAAAACCCTCTTACCTTTTATATTCACTTTGGTAAGTTCCTTGTGACCTGTTATTATATATTATGTTATATTTTTTAATTTCACTTGGCTATAGACCTTTTTCACGGCAGCCATTATGAATGTAAACAGAGGTTTTTACTAATCATATGAATTAAGGTTTGGCTTTAGTATCGAGCCTCCTCTGATAAAATGATCACATGTGGCTGCTGTGGAATTCACATTATTACAATAAACATGAAATTTTCTTCTTTGAGCATTATATGATTTTCCCACAGAATATTTGACCAACGTAAACGACTCATTGAACTAATAAAAATATCATGTTGTGATGGGAAGTTATTTGTATTGTTTTATTATTTATTTGTATCATATGATCAGACCATGCTGACACTTCTATGAGCTCCTTCCAGACAGAATCTGCAGACGAGCAGTTGTATGACTCAACGGTTTAAATACAACTAATGTTTTTTTTCTTTCTCTGATGAACTTGATTGAACTATGTAGGATTTTCAAAAATGATGAAAACATGTTTAATAGCATGTCACAGTAGGACAAGCACAAATGAAAATAATACAAATCATTACTGTGACTCTTGAATAGAGCAGAGCCGTCATTAATGTTATCAGGAACGTTTGTGACGAGTCAAAATGTCTGTTTTGAATAAACCTTTTCTGTGGAATGTTGTTATTGTTATAGTCTTTTCTTCCCCCAGCCTCCAGAGGGAAGTAGAGGACTTTGCAAACAGTCAAATTTACCACTTGATCTGGAAAATCTGCAGGAATGTGCACTGTACGATTTGAACTTAATTTCAATGTTGAGCAACTTTCTCTACATGGTTTAATTTGTCGGTGTCGCAGGTGTGAAAAAAAAAAATATTTTTAGCATCATCTCCCTTTGGGACCACTTTTTAATTTTCTAGGACACTGACCCCGACTTGTTTTCATCTTTCAGCAGAGACAACGAATCCGATTCACTGCAGGTGTTTCAGGATTTTATTGACTCATCACCAGAGCTGGGAATATTAAAAGAAATTGGTTCTAACACACACGGTTATGTGGGAATACAATGAAACTGAATCCAAGATGGCAGCA
This sequence comes from Hippoglossus stenolepis, assembly GCF_022539355.2. NCBI lineage: Eukaryota > Metazoa > Chordata > Actinopteri > Pleuronectiformes > Pleuronectidae > Hippoglossus > Hippoglossus stenolepis. Next base: position 8,354,824 of record NC_061505.1, on the reverse strand, counting down.
GCACAATATAAGCACTAGCAATAGTGGTTATTAGTAATAGAAATATTAAGTCTCGCCCTCATAATCAATTTGAGACCACTTGTAAAAAGGAGAACTCATAAATTCCAATAAAAAGAAATGTCTCCCTGAACTTGAAATGCCCCGGACCAGAAAAATAATTCTTCCAGTGTTCACTGGGAGATGAATAGGGGAAATGCATCGTATTCACTGTATTCACACAATCCTGACAATGTTCTGCCATTCAACCCTCTGCTCCTCACTGCATGGCACGTCTATCACAGATTTAGTGAGCTTAAATCTTTGCTGTCTCCCCCTGTGTGTGTGTGTGTGTGTGTGTGTGTGTGTGTGTGTGTGTCTCCTCCACCATCCGTCAGACTGGGACTCGGCCTGTCAGTGAGGGCTCCTCCTCTGCAGCTGCCGTACTTCATTAGGGGCCATCAGCTGAGCTCAGTGCTCCACTGTCAGAGTCAAACTTCTGTTTTCTCCTTCCTCCTCCTTTTGCTCTCTCTCACTCTCTCTCTTTCCCCCCACCCCTCTCTCACTAACTGTCCCTCAAGCTCACTCACATCCTTCATCCTCATATGATTTCTCACTCTGTCAACTCACTTCAGTCTTTTCCTTTCCCTGCTAACCCCCCCATGTCCTCGCTCTGCACCGTCTCCTCTCCTCATGCTCCTTCCTTCCTTTCTTTCTTTTTTTTTTTTAAAGTCGAGCTCCTACTTCTTTCTATTCAGGGATTTTTCTCCTATTATCCCCCCTTTAAATCAGTGCTTCAGAATATACACTTACATGTGCCTCGATGTTCTTGCAGAGATATCACATAATTGTAATAATTGTGTTGCTGTTGGTTGCACATGATTTTTATTCCAGATAATAATCCAATTCAGTGCCTTTGTTGTCTTCGCACAGTGTCCTGCTGGTACAGAAAGTAAAATACACGAAATACACTTACTTTAATACAACATAGGGTTATATGTGTTCTCTGTTATATTGTAGATCACACAATATTGTGGTTTGAAGTGTTGAAAATAAAAAAGGTAGATATTAGGTCTTGCATATCTATCTATCTATCTACTGATCTATCTCTATCTATCTGTCTGTCTGTCTGTCTGTCTGTCTATCTATCTATCTGTTGTCTGTTATCTATCTATCTATCTATCTATCTGTCTGTCTATCTATCTATCTATCCATCCATCTTAAGTTGCAGTACAGTGTCTGACCACAGATGGCAGCACTGAGCAGAAAGCCTCTGACCAACATGACTGTGGCACGTGTTGGACGTTAAATAGGTTTTAAATGTGATTTAAATCATCACCAACCACAGATCGATGTCTTCAACCGACGCTGAGAAGCTCATCATCCGCCTGCTGGGTTTTAATCTCCACGATTATTCCATGAACAACCTTTATTTACACAGAAACACCTGACAGGTGCCAAATCACCACAATCTGAGACAACATGGCCTCTGTACCTGAACGTTGTTATGTGCGTTGCTAATAGGTACTAAGGAAATACTTGTTTGGTTTCTGAATGACGTCCACGCGTTTTTATCTCGTTTTTATCTCGCGAATGTGACGTTTTGTTTGTTTCAGGACGTCGATTGGGTTCGTGGGAAAATGACGAGGAGTCCTTGAACGCACCACGGCTGCTAATTGGAAATACCAGGTGAGTCAAACGACACCAACTCAATGGACAAAGATAAACTTCTTTAAAGTGGAGTTTTATCACGTAAATATCTAAATAATAATAATAATATATTTATTAACTTGAACCCAGATAATTTTGTGTTCATTGAGTTTAATTTTTTTGTTTTTAGCTAAGAGTAAATGAGTTCGAGTTTGAGGAGTTCTTTGGCCCCTCAACCAGTTTGGAGCCAGGAAATGGAAAACAACCAGAAACCAGCTCTGCAGTGTCCTCCACTGGTGAGTCAACAATCAAAGTTTGTGTCATAGTCCTCTTACAACAACAACAACAACAAAATCAAGAACAATTAAGTTAGATGAAATTTGAAAGCTGGATGCTTGCTAATCATTGTATATAATGATATATATTCTCTCTCTCTCTCTCTCTCTCTCTCTCTCTCTCTCTCTCTCTCTCTCTATATATATATCTATATCTATATCTATATATATAAATATATATTAAATTGAAAACAAATGAAAGCTATTGTCATGAACTAGATGAACTATGGTCATATTACGAACCTTCTTAGAATAATATCTTGTCTTGTCTTGTGAAGAGCCTGTGACTCTGACATTTTCACTGATGAACTCAATCTTTATTTAGCTATGATTGCTGTTTGAAAACTCAGTTGTCAGTTCATAAGTAAACCGTGTAACTGCTCTACCTCAGTAAGTTGTTTTCTTTGTTGGTGTTGATTTAGCGTGAGTAGTTGGAGTAGTTAGAGTAGTTGGTGTCGTTGTTTACCTGTGTAACATCATGCAGAGACGTGTCTCTGTTATTTAGCCGATACTCTCGTAGATATAAGTGGGGGGGAACATAATAATAAAAGCAAATGTACTTGCTGCTTCTCAGATTTGTCCAGTGCAGATACGACTGTAGTTCACACTGTGATGTTGGGTTCTGCTTTGTACAAAGTTTGAAATTTATATTGGCCTGTAGCTTGCACACAGAAGGTGTTGCTGCAGTATTTCTGTTTCTTGCTGAAGGGCGGGATAACATTTGGAAAATGGTGAATTATCGTCTTTACACCTCAAATAAAATTTTTATCGATGACTAAATGTCACTGAGTGTGGAAATTGTGGGGTTTCTTTATATAATATTGTAAGGTCTCAACCTTTCATTGCAATATTCCGTGAGATGAACCTACACAAATAAAAGTGAAAGTAACTAGCAGCTCAAAATGGAAAGTCCTCGACAAAAAGGCGTCTCTGTCGTCAAGGTCTTCTCTTGCCACCTTGGCCAGCGTCTGCAGATTTAACCAGCGAACCGACCGGGGCAGGTCCCTGTGGGCCGGTTGGAAATGGCAGAACTCGTCGCCTCGAGGAGGGAGATAAAAAAATGTAAATTCGCTAAAAATCCCAGCAAGCATTATCACCGGACATGAAATGAGTAAAGGCCCCCGAGTGCAGGATGAGTCTGGAACAGTTAAAACCGTTTTGCAGTGGAAGAAAAGACAAGGATTTCGATGTAAAATACAATATTGATATTTTGACATATTAGCGAAATAATGAGTTCAATTAACATAGGGACACATGATTAAAACTTAGGATATGTATTTTTCATTTCAAACTAAAACATAATCGTATATATGTGCTGTATTTCTGTTATCAGCGCGTATTCTTCCTTCCCCACACAATTTCTTCCTCAGCAGTTTTTTTTCCAGATTTTCCTATCTTGTCTGTATTTCTTGCTCAGCAAACCACCCTGTGCCCAGTTGTGTAGATATGCGTGCAACCACACACACACACACACACACACACACACGCACACACAGGCACCGAGTGTGCACACACGCAGCCCACAGGGCTTCTGTTCTTGTTGTCATCCTGACAAGCAGCAGGAACAGGATTACGGGTAGAGGCCCTCTTACTTGGAGCAGAAGAGAGTGTGAAATCTGATTGCCGCGGAAGATTTAAAAAAATGGGACCCTGTGAGGTCGGTGGAATCCTAAATATGAGCACGCCGGAGAAGTATAGCAGCAGGGTGTAGTCTGTTCCGGGGATTTACCAAATTTTCCAACTTGAGAGGCTGGCTTAAGAGAGGACAGGGAGAAGCGGCTGCACGGTGCATAGATGGCAATTGCTCCTGCTAAATGTTTTTTGGGGTAATTCAATACAGTTAACTCAGTAGATCATATTTTGTTGTTTTGGTTCTAAATATTCAGCAGCTATATGTCACAAAATAATAGTGTGGTAAGTTTTAGCAACGGCGCATATATGCTGATATTTGTTGGTTTAATTTAAAAACATGATTTGAGATGAAACACCTGACACATGGGGAAGTCTCCTCTGGCTTTATCATAACTCGCCACTAGGGGGCATTGAAGCATCGTTTTTTGTTTTTTGTTTTGCTCCAATCCGTCCTGAGGGCTGTTTCCACAACTTCCACTTGTGAGCCTCTGCCACTCGCCTGCATGACACCAAATCACCGTAATGACGGCTCGTCGCAGAGAAAAACGGTCGCACACCAGATCGAGAGGGAAGAGCTGTCTTCTGGGAAATACAAAAAACATGGCAGCCAGTTTTCTATTTATTTATTTTGGGGGGGGGGTTCTGGTAGTGGTGGAGCAGGGGACTCTGTTCCTCACCAGCAGGACACATGTTGAGATTAGTCCCCTCGAAAAGGTTATAATGACAGAGGCTTTGGCATGGACATGGATCTGTAGCATGATATGAATTATATTCCACCCGCTGCACGTTCCTCCCGTCTTTCTCTGTTCTGCATCTTCCTTCTCTGCCGTACGTCCAATTCTCCCCAAGATGGTTTCCTTTGACGCCATCCCGCCGCCCTGTTTGTTTCCGTTTGCCGCCCCTGCAACGAAAACCACTATCGGCTTCCCTCACCTGCAGCAAATCAATATCATGCAAGACGGAAGCTTAGACTCCATAATGCTCTGGAAGCTATTACAAGGATTAGAATGATGGAAAAAAAAAAACGTGCAGCACAAGAGCGAGACAACGCTGAACTTCTCGAGCGCGTCTCCCCGTTAACTTTCCCTCCCTGTGACTTTTGAGTGTTTTTTTAATTGCAATTTGAATCATTCTAATCCTTTCTTTAGCTGAGAAACCATTTTTTTTTTTTTTTTTTGTGTGCCCTCCCTAATCTTCCTGATTTTGCACAGAGGCCACGCTGATTGCATGTTAGGGGTTTGACCCCAGCTGATAGTTTTCTTTTCAAACTAATTGAGAAACTGTTCATATCCCTTTTTTTTTTGCCGGGGTCGCTAAGCTCCCCCCCCCCCCTACATTAGTTAACATTAAACCAAATATTCATACAAAAACTGACGTCAGCTGTCACTTGAATGGAAAAAGTGACTTTTACTTTGATGGGCTCAGTGAGGTTTCTATTAATATCTATCATATCACATCTGTCCATCATTATCCTTGTTTTTACTTCGTCCACCTTTTTTCTTTTTTACCGTGTAGCTTTGTGTTTCCAAAGAATTTAACACTTTCGTTTCTCACAAAACGATTCCACAAATGCCTTTAAAAAACAAGACGTATGACCCTGCTTGTTTGCACCAGGTAATTGATGGAAATAAAAGGTTTGACATCTAAGGTCAGTCGTGGGCCTTGTTTACCTTCTTCAAAAGGACATTGAGGCTAAAAAATAAGAAGTTGCATTTCCTGCTTTTGTCACTGGAGCCGTACACGTTAACCCGATGACAAGAATTCGATTGCAACAGCAGGACAAACAATTTCAAACACCCCTCGTATCTGTAAGAGGAGGATTTACAGAATCGGAGCACAACAAGAGCACCTTCAGTAATCTCCTGCATGTGTAAAGTTCTAAATACCAGCCTCTGCATTGTTGGTCAGAATGGCCCCCGTGCATGGTGGAATTACTCCTACACACACCAGTGGTTTGCAATCCTCACTTGTTACTGCCCGAGATGATGTTTTAAACATGGGTTCAAGTAGGAGCTCGCCGGATAGAGGACTCAGTGGCTCGTGCCTGGGAGCAGGAATTGGGGGGGGGGGGGCGAAACGCATTGTATCCCCTTTCCCCGCACACCTCGGAGCCTTCGCCGCCGCCGTCTCCCTGGAAACCATTACCGCACCGCCGCTGCCGCCGCTCGCGTGCAGTCTGTCACGGATTCAGGTGGAAACGCGAGCATCTCAGTGTGCCAGCGGAAAAAAAAAGGGAAGGCAAAGTAGAAATGGAGGGGGTGGGGGGGGGAGCGTTTGCAAATGGCTCTGAAGTCTGCAGGCTTAAAAGTGTTGATAACCATGGATTAGCTCTGCCTGTTCCCTCAAGCAGCTTTTAACTGTGTGGTCCCTTTCTCTTCAACCTTCCTCCTTTTTTTTGTCTGTTCTCACACTATGTAGAAATGCACGTGTGCACAAAGAGCAATGGGGCTAATGTATCTGTGAGAATTTTCACCTTTTTTATAAATGTCATTTTTATAATATTTGTTGTGTCGTATCCGGGTCTTTCCCACTGCTTATTTATATACTAAATATTTCGGCTGCCCTGATATTAATTAATAGATTGATTCTGAAGTTTGTTTACCTTGAGGCAGAACAGCAAAGGCCCCGCGCAAGAGTGGAACCTTGAATATGAGGTCAACGAGGTAATCTACTCCGCAGCCCCTCAAGGTAATGCTGAGTCCTGCTAAGCATCCGGGGGGTGTGTGTTGGTGGTGGTGGTGGTGGTGGGGGGGCTTTGCAACTCTGTCATTCATTCGATGCCAAGGAGGAAACGCAACCTTATCTTTGACACCTGTTTAAACAGACCACGGATGCATATAATTTGTAATCTCCCTCATCCTCTCCTCGTGCATTTGTGTGAACAGCTTTGGTTGCAAGGATCAGTTGATTGACATTGTGCAAGCAAACACAATTAATGCTCTCAAAGACTTTGGGTTTTCAGAGTCGCCGTTTTTTTCCCCCCGTGCCGTTGTTCCTTTTGCACGCTGCAAGTCATCGAGCTTATGGCTCTGCTGTTCTCAAAGTACAAAGCTTTTCCTTTTTATTAATTTTTTTACAGCAACCACTGGAAATGTTGTTGCGAGCACTTCACTTGTTAGGGTTATAATATGAAGTCATAAATAAAGTTCTGTGCCGGGACCAAATGATGTAATGAATGGAGTTGACCCAGTATTTTAAAGACTCAACAAGACCACAAAGAAACATTCAGGCCTCGTCTGCACTTCTGCGTTTTATTCTTCTGAGATGGATATTTTCTCCTTTTGGCTTTTACAAAATATCTCAAAAACAACTCGAACAGGAGAGAAACCAGGCCATTAGGGGGCGCTAAAGTCTACATCAACAATCCAGAGAAAGAACGCTGTGGTCCGAGTAATATGAGGTGAGACAGACGCCTGTGATGCTGGCGATGTGGTGCAGTGACCTGGCACTAACCAAACGTAGAGACACTGGTATATAGCCGCCATTGCTGTTGTTTCCGGGGCGTGCATGTGCAAAGTTAGCTGTGATATCGTGAGTTGTTTAGTTTTATTAACTTAAAACACTGTTTGCATGTGGACTAAAGGCCTAAACACTGACAAATAAAAGTTTTGTTTTGTTAAATATCTACATTGAGTTACGCAAAACATTTTCCAGTCGTACATTTTATACTTTATTCTTTTTGATTTGTCTTTTTCCAAATGGCTCAAAGCTCCATCTCAAGTTCCTCCAGTTATAAGAGAAGTTACCCTGAAAATCATGCCAATTATAAACAACTTAATTTCCATTAAGCCTCTTTATGCTCTTTGTTAAATGTAATTCATACCATGGTTTGATTAATGTTCTCAGCTGACTGTGCTTAAGTGGAGCGGTGGGACAGCGTGCACGGCTCTGAGCCCAACGAGGGAATGCACCGAATAGTAATCGGGGGTTCATTGTTGTGATAAACACCGGAGAAAGAAACTTTGGTTAAAAGTAAAGAAATTATCACCAGATTTGGAAGTTTTTATTTTGATACTGAACTCGGCAGCTGGATGTTTACGTGGATATGGAGTCACATAGTATGTATTGATTTAAATCTATTATTATTGCAATGAATTAAAATATTGAAAATGCAACGGCACAAATATGAATCCCTTCGGCGATCAGGAATTTCCTCGTGTCCTCCCCTCAACAACCTGCTCCCAGCTTCTCTCCTCCGCCCGACAATGAGAACGCTCATGTGCTTATTTCATGGGGGAAAAGTATACGAGTAAATATTCTTTGACATTTGACAGAACCGTGCACACAGACCAACACGTGCGTACACAGAAACGGATCACAACCCCCACCGCTGTCATCAAATTAATTCATTTTGGATCCCACAAATATGACCTGTGATTGCCGGTTGTCGGAGGAGTGTGGTGGTGGTGGTGGTGGGGGGGGGTCATTCGGCAGCTGATACATGAAATGATTGGGAGAGTGCAGCGTGTTCTCATTATCTTGTCCCTTGCATTGTAATTATCACTCCTGCTCTTTCTGCACCACTGCTCCCATCTCTCCTCGCCATTGTAATCGTGATTGACTGGTGCGGCGGCCAAAACAACGCCGTCTGAAAAGGCATCAGACACACATCTCATAACCGCCCTGCCATTTGATCTCCTCCTCCTCCTCCTCCTCCTCCTCCTCTACACTGAGTGCTCCTCCATCGCTCCATCCCTTCGTTTTTTTCCCCTTTCAGAGCAGAGGGAAGTGGCAGCCAGACGATAAGAAAACCTTACTTGGAGGAGAGTGGAGACGTTGACGTGCACAAAGACTGTTGCTCCCTGTTTTCCTGTGTGCGAGTATAATTACAGTTTGAATTCAATCCATGCCCGCGCTCAGTAGCTCTGAGGGCTGAATTAAGGGTGTTGCAATTTTTTACGTTATGCTCACACACAGCTCTACTTGCAGCCTTTCAACTAAGTGGTGAGGGGAGCTATCTTTTATAAACACAAACGTGTGCATGTGCCTTTGTGTGTGTGTGTGTGTGTGGACTCTGCGCCGAGTTTCCCTCCAGTCAAATTTTTGGCCTTGGGCTTCCTCGGTGCTTTGAAATTCCAGACGGTCTTGCTCTGCGACAGGTCTGAATGATACACCTTGTCAGAGAGGGAAGTTCATCAGCAGCCACTGAGAGTGCCATCGATTGAGCTGCCCTGAGCCCCGCCAGGTAATGGATTGGATTTATCCCTCTCTGGATAAGGCTCGCGTTCAGACGTGCACACACACACACACGCACACACACACACACACACACACACAGAAATACAGTAGCGCTCCCTGCTCCTCTCTCTCTCTCTCTGTCTGTGTGTGTGTGTGTGTGTGTGTGTGTGTGTGTGTGTGTGTGTGTGTGTGTGTGTGTGTGTGTGTGTGTGTGTGTGTGTGTGTGTGTGTGTGTGTGTGTGTGTGTGTGTGTGTTGTAGGCAATCATACAACAGCCCCACATGCATCGCGCACAGTGTTTGCCCACACAACACACACACTGACAGCCTGTCTGAAACCTTGTGTGACATTCGGCAGACATGTCGACAGTTGGGATCAGAGGCAGTGATATATTTCCAGCAGCTGTATGGATAGGGGAAACAAGACAAGGAGATAGTGCTTTGATAGATATCGGGACATTTGTCAGGCATCTGTCTGTGCTTATTTTAGGCGTGAGAGATGAGTATCATCAAATCCATATTTTGAGGAGGAGGAATGGCTCAGAGTTGATGGAAGATGTCTTTGATGTAGAAAAGTCAGAGCAGCTCGACTGTTTCCCGGGTTTTTTCCTTCTTGTTTTTTTTGTTTTTTTTTCGCGGCCCCGGCTTCCTCAACCAGATATTTAGCAAATCGCCATCAATAAATCGTCTGGAGAGCCATTTAAGCATTTCAAGTCTCATTAGGATGACAAGGGTAAACAGATTGGAAGATGTAAAACACTCGATTAAAGTGGCATTCTACTCGCTTCTCTAAATTTTAAAGAGGCAATGCATCACGAAACGTGTCCAACCAAAGACGAGCTTAGTTGAAGAGAAAACTAATTAGACTAATCTTTTTGCCAGGAGGTTTACCTATAATGGTCATAATCTATGGACTGTAATATGATTCCGAAAAGTCTTCTGTGGCAATTCATCTTCCCCAATGCCTCAAGGCAGTGGTGTGTGTGTGTGTGTGTGTGTGTGTGTGTGTGTGTGTGTGTGTGTGTGTGTGTGTGTGTGTGTGTGTGTGTGTGTGTGTGTGTGTGTGTGTGTGTGTGTGTGTGTGTGTGTGTGTGTGTGTGTGTTTTAGCTTTGTTAACGTAGAAACTGCAGAGCCATACTTTTAAATCTCATGAGCAGAGCAATGTCTGCTGACGTTAAGAAACGCCGTTATGGCTGTAGCCATTTTTTCAGACATGACCTCCGGGTAAAATCCAGAGAATCGGCCGCGGAGTTTAGCCAGAGTTCCCCTTTCACACATGCACAGTTGTGTTCACATCAAATCCTCAGTGGTATTCAACAAGGGGTGGTGCAGCAGACAGAGACAGGAAGTGACGCATTAACTCTGCTGCGTAGATCATGTGATCATGTTGACAGCACCCTGACGCCGTCGTCAGCTCTTATCACCACAAAGTGTCTTGACATCTTTGTGGGGTGTCTTCTATGTGAAATACTTTCCTTTTACATTTTTGCGTCTGACGCGTGTTAGAAGCGTCATCAAACCCCGCCCACTCGCTCGCGGTGAATCCAGCTGGGGATCCCTGGCTGTGTTCACACATCGACTTCTCATCGACTTTATACTAGGAGGTCGGGCAGATAAAGTTTGAAAATACTGAGGATCTGTATCTCCTTTGCCACTCAGCCCTCCTCAAGGTCGTGAGCTTCTTGTGGAGGATGCTGCGCAGCTCTGTGAGACGTCCCTTCTCCTCCTCCCTTGTCTCCTTGAACCGCCGCCTTAAACTCTTCAGCTGCTGCCTGAGCTTGTGGATCTTACTCGCTCTGTTGTTCACGGTGTAGTCATTGACTGGAGGAGTCGATCTGCTTCACCCCCGGATGTTGCTTCTAGGATGGAATCGGCGTCTTCCTCGAACTTGAGCCACTCCTCCTCCATGTGAGCTTGGAGCCACTTGACCCACCGATGTTCTGTTACTCTGCGTGGATCTGGGCCTTTGCGTCACCTGGAGGCTCTGGGCCCTGTGGGTTGACTCCAGGCCCGAGGCTCCTCCTGCGTCTCACCAGGGGTTAACTGAAAGCAGCTCGAGTTAAATGAATGCTTTTGGCACTTATATATTACCTCAACCCTGGTTTTATAACGTTTCAGTCAGCACAGTTGAAGACATGGTGTCAAAGTTTCAATGAGCGAACTTGACGTCAGAATGCTTGAAACGGATACATGGTGTTTTTAGAATACAGATGGCTGTAGTCAAAGTTGTAGTTAATGGTTCAGAGCCTCGATGGCCCCCGCTAATGAGTCTGTGCGGCTGGAGCATCTGTCTGGATATCTAATGTAGCTCGCCATGTGGAGAATGTCATCCTCTGTCTGGCCTTTAGCCACAGTCAAGTCTCTACAGGCCGGGTTTACATTATAATTAGTCCACAATCAAAGCATCCTGAGAGGTTCAGCTCACTTTGTGCCGACCATGACCTATCAAAAGTACCGTTTCATTCAGTGGGAGTGGTGCTTTTAATGTCTTGGACGAAAACCACAAGAAACCACAAGATACGGTGAGTGGGCCACACTGTGCAGCGTTTGATGGCGTCGGCGCTGATGTGCTGCATCTCGCGCACGTCTTTTCTTGTCGCTTGCTACGTGGGTTTCTTGTACGACCACTGCATTTCCTTGAAGACTCTGCATTCAACTAATAGCCAGGACTTTACGATATAGAGCAGCGCATCTTCCACTCCTTCAATAATAAATAAAAAGCTTGTCTTAAAATAAATAAATGGATTGAGCCGCCAGAAATGCCAGAGGGCTTTTACTTTGAAAGGCACCGGTACTGTAAGTGTTGCAAATGTTTACGTCCGTGACATATGCAACAATTTGTTTATTTCTGTGAACGGCACACGGTACATGGAGTAAATCGATGAGACCCTGAATCTCCAGAACACGAGATGTGCGGCACGTGCGGGTAGTGTAGGTGCTTTAACCTGGTTAACATGCACGGGCACCAACATGAAAAGGAAGACATGGGACGTTCTGCATCACATCATTTGTAGTGTGCTGATTAAAGCAGGAAAAATGCATAGTTTTATGTATAGTTCTGAATATCACAGCTGCACAGTGGTCTGCTTGTGATTTACAGAAGTTGCCAGAACATTGTCACTTATTCAAAATGTATTATGTAAAAATCATTAGGGCTGAGATGCTTGGTTATTTTTGTTTAAGAATAAATAAATCGTTCTTTCACTTCCTGCTCGGAGTGAGACCATGAAACTTGCAATTACTGCAGTTTGAGACTCTCCTGTCGCCGCATAGCCGGCACGAAGACTTCAAACTGTTTCCCGTCGAGGGCTCTCGGAGCATCTTTTTCACTCTGGTGGAAATCAGGAAAACTATGAGCAAATACAGGCAACTCTGCATAAAAGCTAATGAAGCACCCACGTACCCGCCGTCGCAAGGTAATGAGTGTACTTAGCTCTAAGGGAAAGGACATCTCCAAAGGACTTTCAGTGTGTGCCCACTTCCCCAAGTGCTTAATCATGGTGCTTGATTATGAGCAGCCATTAGACGCCTGTGAGTCAGCCCCACTCATACACTGAAAGGAATTATGGCGTGCTTGATTGAATTCAACATTCTTCGCCTCTGGTCTATGAGAGCTTGCCAGAAGATGGCAAAAAAAAAAGCCCACAAAAGCCTCTCTAATGGTGTATCACATTAAGCAAGCAGGCAGGCTTTGTTTGGAGTGTGCTCTTTATTAGATGCGAAGCACCTCCTTTAACTGGCCCTGCGACTCACAGGCTGACTCACTGACATAACCCGCTGCAGACATGCGACAAGTGGAAGCCGTTCGGTTATCGTCAGTCAAGTTTTACACCTGCAAACCGGGGGCCGCACGACATTTCAGACTTCTGACAGCGTGAGAATCCTTTTTAGGTTCTTTCTCTGAAAACGTTCTCTTTCGGAGACCAGATGGGCGGTGTTCTGCAGAGATGGTCGTTCCAGGATTAACTTAATTCTTCACTGGAGCTGAGCCAGAGTGACCATTCGGTTCTGGGTCACCCCTTCTTGCCAAGGCCCCGCTCCCCCGATTTCTGTGTTTGGCCGGGGCGACCAGCTCTGGGTAAACACCTGGTTGTTCCAAACTTGTTTCATTGAAGAATTATGACAGGCCGGAGCTTCTGTCAGATCCCTGGCTGCAGAAATGGGGTTTCTGGCCTTTCTCCGATCTGTGTCTCAGCACAATTCTGTCTCTGAGCTCTGCAGGTAGTTCCTTCTGCCTCATGGATTGTGCTGTTTACATGTTGCTGTGATGCATTTAACCAATAATCAAAACACTGCAGGAATTTTCAAGATTTAGATCATAAATCTGATTGTATTAGCAAGTTAATGTTACTTCACAAGTTGGCAAAACTAAACTATGTGTCATATCCTTAGCAGCCTGCTGCCCTGTGCCTCGTTGGGATGCATATAATCCATCCTCCCAAGAGTTAGCCAGGTCCTCTTGGGTCCCCTCAGTTATTACACATAATGACGTGGGACCCGTGGTCATAGATCAGGACCCGATCCTGGGTCGGACCTTTACAATATACACAATGTGATCAGGCACAATTAAGTGTTAAGTCCAAACATTCAACACCAACAACCCACATTTCCTTTCAGTGCTTCTTTTGTCTTCGGCCCGAGGACGAATAAACTCCGGGACCTTCCTCTCTCCGTCTCCCTGACCTCAGATATACGTGCCAAGTAATGTTTAAGAAACTCCCTTTTGCCTTTTTCTTTTCCCATTACCAGCCCCAGTTTCCTCCAGTGCCATCTTGTGATCCCGGTGTCCCTCTCTCCTTTGTCTCTCTCATCGCGCCACCGTGTCACTGGGCACACCTGCTTCATCCAGCTGTCAATTACGGCGCCGAATTACAGACTGGCACGCAATTAGGGTCCGCCTCCCGCACTGGCCCACGCTGGTAATGAGTTTCCCCAGTCATTGATCAAAGTCACAATCACACTTTAGCCCAGAGTTTCCCAATTAATTTCCCTTTTTTTCTTTTCTTCTGGCTATCCTCAGAGCATCTATGTCGAGCCGCTCGAGGCCGTTTCTTTATTTCTGTGCCAAGGCAGCAGATTTTTTCCACCCGAGAAAGAAAATACATAATCCAATGTCAGTGTTGGGGTTTGACTATTTCTCAAGTTAAGTCTGTGGACAGGAATTAAAATGTTCCCATAAAGTTTTTTTTTTTCCCCCTACGATTCTGAGGGCTCAGAAGAAGGGAAGCTTGCGTGCTTAGCCATTGAAGTCGCTGCCAGAAGTTGCACGACTGATGTTTTACTGATAAAAACTCCTTTCATGTTCTCAAAAATGTTTGTCACCATATCATGTGTGAAGTATTTTAAAAGCACATAAAACGCAGCCGCGGAGGACTTGCATCGCCTTTTGTCTTCGGAGCAAATTCGACTTAAGTGTATTTTTCCATATCCAACAAAGTGATCAAAGTCCTTGGGCTGTAGCTGTAGATCATTTAATCGAGCTCTCATCTGAGAAGGGGGGGGGGGGGCTGCGTGTACGTCTACTTCTCATTATGCGGGTGTCAGGACTTGAGCGGTGGGCTTCCTTGCAAATAATGGAGAAATGACATTGCTTGTTTGTTTTCCCTTAGATTTGAAAATGCGCTGAAGCAGGATGGAAATAGCTTGCGGGAGGAGAAGGGGGCGAGGACGACAGTAAAAGAACAAGCCGGGCATGGTCGCACACGGTGTTCAAAGCCACCAGGCCCAGGTTGGTGTGACTGACAACCTGCGGGTGGATGGGAACCTCCCAGTCGCACTTTCCCGTCCCAGTGAAATTGCCTAATATTGAGGCCGCGTGTAGTTGTCTTCTCCCCGTCCTTACTCGCTGGAGCAGTTTCATCCTGTAACTTGTGTTTCACCTAGATTCGTTAATCTAACGGGTTCTGTGAGGAAAGTACAGAAAACGTCTCACGTTTTGAAATAAAAATCCCGAAAGATCGAAATCTTGCGGTGAAGACGAGGTAATGAATTAATTTTGGTTCATGGCTCAGTAGTGAGGAGAACTAGGTTGAGTAATGAGAAGGGGAAGCTGTGATAATGGAAATCTAAATGATTAAAGTGTGTGTTTGTGTGTGGTGGGATGGGGGGGGGGGGGGGTGGGACTAAGGTAGTGTGCAAAACTGTGTGCAAGGATCTGTGGTAGAGGTTATATTTATACGTTGTGTTTGGTGGTACCCCCCCCAGATTTTCCTGCAGTACAGTTTCACTAAGAGATTCAAATTCACACAGTAGATGCTTTGAGGCTGCTGTCATGCAGAATCATTTTCCACCACAAGGTGGCTGCAGGGAACTTTTACCGATACCTTGGTTGTACAATGTCTTTGTCGGAAAGCAAGTTTCTTTGCAATATAAATTATAAGTTTGTTATTTTCACACAATGACAAGTGTATTGCAAGTTCCAGTTTTATTCCAGAGCAACATCAGAAACAGAATCACAAAAAACTTCAGTCAAATAAGTGTTTTTTCTTTTCATAATATTCATATAACGGACAGTTATTTTGAAATGTTGCCCAAAAACAAAGTATATACTGTCAGTGTTGGAGCGCTGCCTGCAACCATTGATCCATACAACAGAAAATTATTATTTTCCTTTACACGTGCAAACTTTCTTTTGCGCAGGGACAAAACAGAGAAATCAAGAAATTGCAAAAGTACAAGAGAAAGCTGTAGTGTATGAGTTGTTGTTGAAGAAATCACAGTGGGTGACATGACACAACCCTTGCATGCACACCCACATGAATGCATTCAAATATTTGTTTGAACCATAACAAAGGAAATATATAGAAGAGTGTGAGTTTTAGGCCCTTTGTTACTTGAGTATGACGATTTCTGTTCTGCCAGTAATTACAGATCATTAAATCTAACAATTAAACATTTATACTACTTAATTAACAATCCTCAAGAAGCCATTAAAGGCTTTCCCCATTTGAAAATCTCTGTAGTTAGCATTACCAGTGACAAAAAAACCTGTTGGCTACAATATTCAGTTTCATTAACAGTAAAACCCGAGCACAGATGTCACAGTTTGGTGGGCTCACCCCCAAATCCCCAGTGCAATCATTGCTTAAGAAAAATTCTCCTCATCACCATTTAAATAAGGTCGGTATAAGCTTGGTCATGTGAGGAAGCGGTTCACCGTTACAGCTTATATTATCATTATGTCTGTTCGCCACGGTGCAACCTGGCAGATTTTTTCTTGCAGCGCATTATGTTTTTTTTTTTGTCAAATCCCCATGTGACTCTGAGGGGTTCTCGCAGAGGCATCAAAGCCCCATTGCTCTCTGCGCGGCAGACAGGCAACGTGATTCAGTGCACACGCTCATTAAAAAGCAGATTTCTGATAGCGTTTATTTGCCTTTAAAGTGCAATTCATCACGCGGGTTCCTAATACGTCCCGGCGACACGATGAGTTATGGCTTATTAAATTAAATGGTTTCAGTGGCACTTGACGAGCCGGAAATGACCTCACCCATCCGCTCTCTGCCGCCGCTGCTGCTGTGATGTATGCAGACCACACTTGTACTCACGGGCATAGACACGTACATAAAACCCCTTCAGCACATGCATACACTTGTATGCCACATTCCGTGGAGGTATAGACTGAGAGTAGATATTTCCCTAATGGAAAAGCTCATTGCAAAAAAAAAAAAATAACTGTAAAACCAGCCTGTGCTCTGTCAAAACTATTTTACAGTGTCAGCACAAACGCGGCAGTCTCTTCACTCCGCAATGAAATTTATGGCCATTGATGACTGATTGCATTTCTCCCCCTCACTGTACTCGGAGCCTTTTGAAAGTAACCCAGTTGCACATTAATTTCTCCAAAGTCATCATTTCAAGTGCAGTGACTTGGTGAAAAAAAAAAAAAACTCAGATGAAGAGAGTCTAATTTTAGCATTTTTTTTTTTATCAGCACAAGTTCCTAAATCACAATTTAGATTTGTTTTTGCATGGATGTGCAGAAGTGTGTGTGTGTGTGTGTGTGTGTGTGTGTGTGTGTGTGTGTGTGTGTTTGTGTGTGTGTGTGTGTGTGTGTGTGTGTGTGTGTGTGTGTGTGTGTGTGTGTGTGTGTGTGTGTGTGTCGGGCTCCGTAGTTACAGTGTGTGTGATGTCCACCGACTGATTTTCCCATTATGGAATCAACCGATGTCGTCTCAAATCAAAGGTCCAGTTATGTCAGTGTGCTCGCAGGAGCAAGAACAATCTAAGTGCTTCGGAGCATTCTCCTGAACATCAATATGCAGCATGCATTTAGTGGAAGCACTGAGGTAGACACAGTGGCTCATAAGTGTGCCTCTAATTAAAGGTCTAATGTCTCATCTTGTCCATGTCTTTTCCATTCCTCCTCTTGCCATTCCTGTTGAAGGGAAGGGAACGCTCAAGCAGAGATGGACAAAAAGCTTGATGAAAAGACACTGATTAACCTGTCATGTTCCAGACAGGTATCCATTAGGCTTTTTAATCAGAGTCTGTATGGCATGAAATTGACATTTTCAACCCACCATGATGCCTCGCGAGGAGCATTGAACTGAGCTGATACCGCTCTATACGTCAGTGCGCTTGTAGCCGCTCCAACCTGTACTTTCATTTGCTGTCGTCACGCGTCAATGCCTCTGAAAGACCCTTTGTTTTCCACCGGGCCCCGCGTCGTAAAATAAACGTTTCTCATCTTGATTGTGCCGGAGGGTCTCGGAGGGGGGGGGGGACGCGCGTCACGTCGCCAACAAAGTCCCGCGTAGCGTCGGCCGAGCTGGTAGCCGAATTATAAGACATTAGTGAGACAGGAGGGCCGTCCTTCCTCTTCTTAGGCTGCAGACGTCGATGGACATCACGTTCCTTTGATCCAAGACAAGCAGGAGAGAGAAGCCATAACTGCAAAGCTCCAGTAACTAGCATATCTGAGGAGTGTGCAAACAACTGTGGAAGTGGCAAGAAAGGGACTAAAATACAGAGATAAAATGTGCAGTATGGTAAATATCTTCTGTGATGGAGAAAACAGATAATCTGGAGTGAGATCAAGCAGCGAGAAATACTACAAGTAGCACTCAGCTTTAATGAGGTGTACAATACAATAATCCTATAATAAATCCTCCATCGATAAATGTTGTGTTCAGTTTTTGTTCATATTGTTTAAGGAGTTTTAACTGGATTATACAGTTCATACAATATTTTGGTTTTGTATTATACAGAGAGGCATTTATGTTGTGTAGCATACCCTCATTGATATAAATAGAGTAGAAAGACCTGTAGAACATGGTGTTTTAATTTTTAATAGCAATATATATTTGCTCTAAAATCCCAGAAACCAGAAATTAGTTTGAGATGTTTTACAAAATAGTTTGAGATGTTTTACATTAAGGATCTCTTGTTTGGTGCTGTTGAGCTATTATTGCATTATACAGATGTTCCTGTTTATAAATGGAACGGACAAAATTGTGCTGCTACAAAACAGTAGCTTCTGTGTTGGTGTTAGATTTTCATTTTTACTGCACCGGCCCCAAATGTCATCCATCAGCCCTGGAAAAAACCCATATCAGCTGAAACCTAATAATTATTACCCTTCATTTTATTGCTCCTCGCGTTAACTGTTCCCCCGCACAACAGAGTTATGTTTCCGTGTGTAAGACATAATCCTCGAAGCAATAATTTGCTCTCACTCGTCCAACAGAGTTTGCAGGTAACCAGGGTCGCAGCAAAACACTTTCTCGCCGAGGGCCTTTCTGGAGCCAGCGGGTTGGGTCATTCATTCAGCACTGTCCACAATTCCTCCTGTTCCCCCCCCCACCCGCTTCCTCCTCTCCTCCCTCGCTCCTCTCCTCTGCCATGTCTGTCCTTAAGTCACATGGAGAGAGAGAGAGAGAGAGAGCACGGTTGTTTTGATGTAGGATTTGATAGATTTGTTTGCTGCTGCATTCATTTGCTCTGTATCAGGGAGCTGACGGGCCGTAAAATGAAAATTTGCCTTAGATTTTCAGCATGACTGTTTGGGGGCAAATGTGAAAGAACTCCCCATGCATTCCAGATACATATTTTTTTTTTCTCCATCTCGCAGTGCGTGTGCGCATGCTGTGCATGGCAATTAATAAGGATCGTAAAGTTCTCACTAAGTGGAAAAGATGTGGTTCGTATGTGTCAAAGGCAAACTTTTACTTTTTTCCGTATCCCCGGCATTTACTGCCCATGAGGTTGTGACGCCGCGATGACGAGAAACTCCTCCGGTTTCACTTATTCTGTTGCTCTTTAAAAGGAACCTCGTGATTAAAAAGTGACAGTTATGGATAGAGTCCTGCTTTTCAGGTAATTAGATTAAATTAGAATGCATGTTGTCGTCTCGCGATGCCCACGTTCTCTAATTAAAATGAATGTGATGCAAACACCGGCGAGTGTTTTTCTTGTCGGAAAAACAAGTTGAAGGAGAGAAAGTCAAACGGCAGACATGCCTTTTGTGAGGCTCAGCGCGAAACCGCTTGCAGTAATGTCTTGTTACCTGGGGGAGGCTTTGTAATAAATGTGTTTGCTGAATAGTGCTGATGCTGGTGCTCGCTCCTGTGAAGTCTTTGCCAAAAAAGTGAAATCTGAACATATATTTCATTTACCGTAACTTCCCAACGTGAGAAAAGGAAAAAAGAAAGACAAATACGTTTTTCTTTCATGTTGCCGTCTGCCGTAATGGCCTTGATCACGAGCAGCCGCCGAGGTGCTTCCTCTTTGTTCGTGTGCAGTTGATGCGTGAGGTGAAACCAAAGCACGCCTGGCCGCGCCACAAGGAAGGGGCTTGTGGGAGAGCACGACACCCCATTGCTCTTTCCACCCGGTTGCCCAGCTGGTGTCACAGAGCGCACCGGATGATGGAGCACTCTCATTCCGAGTTGAGAGAGCGCTGAAGGTGAGTCGGCCCGAGACCCAGTTCTTTAATCCTGGCCGGCTTCTGCCACCTTGTTCAGCAAGATAAATTGACTTTTGACTCACTGGCCCCGGCTTTGATAAACAAACACTTGTTTGCTCTTTTCCATCTCCTGAAGAAATTGTGCGTCCATCAGTGGGAGTCTTAACCAATTAAAGGCATAATGAGATGTGGTGAACAGAGGGTTTCAAAATACAATGGATAAATAGACACATCTACTCATACTCTACATTTCACTTTCTTCACTACATAGCAACAGAGGTGCTAAATATGTTTTCAAAGCAATTATATAGCTCATTGATTTTCAAAGGTTCGGGGAATTGAGAGGCTTGTCAGGAAGCGAATCAGTTCTCTGTGACAGGACGTGCGAACAGGATTTTGTGTCACTCATAACCGTCGGTGTGTTTTTGTCGGAAGTTCAGGTGTGATGCACACAGGCGAACCGTGGGGGGGCAATTACAGGGGATGTCCAACACCTGGGTCCGCGAGTGAGACGGGGTGGGGGGGGCCCGAGCACATCCCAGATGACACTTCCTGCAAGAGGACTCAAATTCACACGATGAGTATGACACTGTGAGCTCACGTGTCGTGCGCAGTATAGTCGCTGGAGCAGAGCTTGAATTCCTACAGTGTAGTGTTATCTCGAATCCAACACAGCCTGTGTGCACGTAATGGAAATGTCCATGTTGTCCCCCTTCCCCCGAAAAAACATGTACCATTGACGGTTAGCAGCGGGCATTGTTTTACTTTCAACTAGTTTGTGCACCACCTGCTTTTTGCCATCCCGGTCAGTGTGAACACACTCGTGCACTTGAAATAGCAAGTGAAAATAAATGCAAATGCATGAATTGGGACAAATATAGGCCAGAGGCGATCAGACCTGCAGCAAAGACCGATAACAAGAACTCACGAGCTCCTCTACGACAGCTCATCTCTCATGTTTGTTTTGCCAGTGGGCTCTGGAAAATACACCTTTTATGTGGAACGGCAATAAGTATTGGTCCATTTTCACTCAAGGACTTTGTAAGGTCCAATTTATAAAGAACACGTCTCCCACCCACGCTCCACTTAGCAGCGTCTAAGTACTGAAGACGGGGAACGATGATCACCGTACCTGAGTCTTTGATAAAAAGTCCAGACATTTATGTACACACACGGAAACAAAATGTATCACATCTATTTTCTTTTGTGGCCAGTTTTATTGGATTGATGTTGTTCTGTTCCATTCCAGCAGGTGACTTCAGGTGACTTGTTGTGTATCATTTTGAGTATTTCTAATCTAATTTCTGTGTCCTTATCTTTCAGCGTCCATTGCTAGTTTCCTCCGTTTCCCATCAAAGAATGATGTTTATTAAAAGAGCATCACTCTATACACAAGATCAAATTGACTTTTTACATAACCCTGTTTGAGAACACAACATTTCCCCCCACGTTCAAAAGGTTGTGACAACCAATTAGTGTGTCTTTCATGCAAAACCAAGACTTCTCTTCAAGTCATTCGTGGAAAACCAAACCTATAATTAACACCGAACTCCTGAGCCACAAAGTGCTGGAGGTGAAAATAGTTTTTCTCGCACGCTTTGCCGCCTCGCGTGCGGTGTCAAGACAGAGGCGACTCCAGCAGTGCAGCGTCAACACTGAAATCTGTCGTGCTCGGCGGTGCCGTTGGTTTCAGCCGTGGACCACCAGTAGACATGCATCTATCCTCCTATCCATCTTTAGTATCTCCCTATCTCTTTCTCCCCCTTCGTCTTCCCTCCTGGCTCGTAGCATAAATGGATTTTCATGCATCATCTGACCGGCTATATTGGAGTTGATGGAGTGAGGAGGATGACGACGTGGATTCCAGTCACAGCTTCTGTCCTGTACCTTTCTGTCAGTTCCCTCTTCTGTCAGATTTACCCCCTTTTTTTCCCGATCCTTCGTCTAACACCTCCTCGATTGGACAGTTCCCTTCCTATACTTAGCATCGCTGTAGTTGCAAGGCATGTGTGTTAACTCAGAAGGAATCTAAGGATGTATGTATTTAACAAAGCATCACGCATTTATCAGAATTTGGTATTTAGAGGAATTTCTATGTACTTTGATGCATTTTCTTATTCGAAAATACCTCTAATTTCTGAAGTACATTGATGAACACAAGAGAAATTGACACATCCCTTTTAAATCACAATATTTAAACGACTTAATAAGACATAATTTGTACCAATACAATACCTGAGTCCTCCAGTTTATGTCATGCCCATCACACAAAGCTCCTTTGTCTTCATGTTATTGATTGTAGATATTTCCAGTTTCCAGTTTGGTCATATTTTTGAAAAGACTTTCACTTCTTTTAATCTGGACTTACTCCAGCTATGAAAAGCCTCCCTCCCTCCCTCCTTTGCCATCAGAAAAGAAAGAGAACTGATATTGTTCCCTTTACAGCAAGTCAGCTTCCCATTTGATTGCTTATCTCTTTTATTAACTTGATGCTATTACTGGCACGGCTTCTTGGCTTTCATTATCCATTTTTATGCCGCAATATTCTCTCGGAATTGTTATCGAAGGCAAGCTCGTCGTGTTGCGTTGTTTACGCCTGATTTGATTTGTGGGCCGCCGATCTTGCCCTCCACCCCGTGCGCGGCGTCGACACGGCGGGTCGACAAGGTTACTTATTCGCAGATGATAGACATCTTTATTAGGAAGAAGAGAATGCTTTAAAACCCTTGAGCACAGGCATTTATCGGGAGCGCGGCATCTTGCGGACCGAAACCCGGCGTGCCCGAAACCCATCCATCACGGGGTCAGCTGACGGCCCAAATTCAGCCAGTTTGCCCTCTCTCTCTCTCTCTCTCTCTCTCTCTCTCTCTCTCTCTCTCTCTCTCTCTCTCTCTCATCAGCCTGAAGGATGGAGCAAGGCTGGGGTTGGCTGCACGAAACCGAGAGGAGCGGTGTGTGTTTGCCATGGCAGGAGCAAGGCAGGGCGACACCATTATCAATTATTCTCCCCATCAGTCTGACGCTGTTGAAGTTTCTTGCTCAAAACATCTTTTGAATCTGAAAAACCATAAAATAAGTTTGTCTCTGCTTTTGTTTTAATGTATGAAGCAGTTTGGAAATACCCATTATGGATCTTATTGGAAAAAACAGGCAGCCTTGTTTACCCAGCGGCCTCTTAGTTTGAGTCTTTATGCATTTATTCCTGTGTAATGAAGATTTTGCCCAGTAGTGATGGCAAATGTCATTAATGTTCCCATCGATGATGACTTGGAGGACTCGCATTAAGCCAAAAGTGTGGATGCTTCTTGTTTTTCCTTTAAGACCCATCATTCTCTGCTCCCTCCCTGTGTAATGGCACTTGGCATCAGCGCCTGATGACGAGGCAATTTAATTTATCTCTCACTATTTAGTCTTTTCAAATGAGTGTCTCTTCTCTGCCAAGGCTATAGTTATCACAATGATCCTTCTCCAGCCAGACTGAAGTGCACACACACACGCGCGCGCGCGCACACACACACACACAGACACACTCTTACTTGCTTTAGTTCTGTAGTTGCTCGGAAGGCTTGCTCAGCAAAGCCATTTTCTTTTCAGTCCATCTCATCCTCGAGCTCTGTAATCCTGTTGGCGTTACAGAAGCCATATGCAGCTCAAACAAATTCCCTAACAAGCGCATGAGTTAAATAAATATGATTGGTTTGGGCAGGTGTTTTACAATTGTTGGGGATCCTCTGTCCAAGGGCTTTTAACCTCACTGACCAAAGAGTGAATCAGTGTAATGAAACACTTTCCGAATGAGGGCCATTCTCGGCCTATTCACAATTTCAACATTTAGCGTGGCACTTCCCTTCATCTTTATTGGCCAACTAAATGGTCTTTTTTTCCCGGAGCTTTAATTATTCATAGATATTAAAGTTTAAATTCTCTTGCTCCTGGCCGTGCGGTTTGTGTGGCTTTTGAAATAAAGGTCGTCGACGTTAGATTGATATTAGCTTCGCTGTGCAGAGATAATTTGCATCGTTTTGTCTTTTAGTGCCTCATATGTACACAGTGGTTCTTGACAGGATTGGAATCCATCTGTGTGGTGGAGTCGGACACTCAACAGCGAGTTATCTTGGTATATAAAGCTCTGATTATGGAAGTACTTAATATGGATTTATCATAATTTATTATAAAAATCTGGAATTTTCTCAGTGGCTGATTGAATTTTTGGGCAATTGATTATTAATGCTTGGTTACTATTTTAAGCTATAGCCCCCTGACAACCCCCCATGGCCCCTAAGATGATTGCTCACTGTACATGAGCTCATCATTCATATTTGAAGTTTTATTCTTGATTCTCGACTTGATAGTGGGGCCTTTTTGTATTTTGTTATGAATATCTAACAAGCAAATTAATTTTTGACTTTTATGATCACTATTTTCTCCCATGCATTTACTAACAAGCCTCACAAATAATATCAGTGCTGTATTAGTCCTGTTTTACTCAAACAAATAATAGTTTGACACTTTTACTTTTTTCTCACACTGTTACATATGAGGCAACATTGACAGACCCCATCATAGACAAAATAAACTTCATAGTTCGTAGTATTTTAATATAATATATTTGTCTCGCAAGAGTCGCCAGCACTGACATGAAGTTGTCACAAGTCAAAACGATCGGGACCCACACATTATCATTACACCTCCATATTAATGATGCTGTGTGGTTGAGCTCACAACTGCATGTGCCACATTTTTCCCATTTTAATCCGAACCAGGAATATGCTAATCTCTCTGTTAATTTAGATAGGAGCTTGGTCTTGTTAATTTTAAATAACTGCCCGGGGGACGTTGCCAAGATGGCGTATAAGCACATACTATTACTGGTAGCTAACTCAGTTATCTCTTTCCTACATAAATGTAGATCTGTTTAAAAACATAGGCATGCTTTCTGAGAATTAATACAATTTCAAATATTGCAGGGGTGAAGTGGTAAAGCGGAAATGGCCACAGTGAACTGATGACGCCCAACCCAGCACGTAGGTGAGTTACATCTATTACTACGCCTCAAACTCCTTTTCGCTGGGAGTCAGCTGCCCTGCAGTCACATTCTTACTCCTAACAGATAGCTGGCTGCACATTACCAGAAACTCCTACTGTACAGAACGAGTACTGCACTCTCAGTCACCCTTGTGCCAAAGTCAGACACACTGGGACGAATCCCGATGGGCCTCCATGTTGGTGGGCTGCCAAAAATATATTATTATTATAGTTTTTAGTGTTTGTCATCCTGTACGTGCATGAACGTTTGGGGAATTGTCTCACTGGCCAATCACATCAAACTTTAAACCCTCATCCTCACGTTAAGTTAACGTTAGGTTGAATAAATCTTACCTGAGCACAGGGCAGTTGTTGACAAGCCGCCACACCTGCATGGATGAGTTTCACACTGGTTTACCTCGCAGTGCGGTTATACAACTGTTATTTTTAGTCTGGTGATTTCACACCCAGTCTGCACGGAGAAACAAGGATGACGGCGTGGTTAGGGTATTCTTACCTCAGTGGATATCTGCAATACAGTACATCTTTGACATTATGTGATAACTGTTATTTCTTAGTTCTTGTTTTTAATGTCTTGAACTCAAATACCTACACGCAGCCCCAAATTTGTCCAATACAACAAATTCAACTTTTCGAACTCTCTCTCGGATTCAGTTATGTCTGACGGCAGGGGTGCGCTGCTTTAACACTACAGTAAGAAATTATCAATATCGCCGCAGCCCTGCAGGAGATTCACTTTATTAGGGGGCAGTGCGACGGTTCGCACAGCGCTTCGTGCGACTGCAGTCCTGAGATGACTCAAATCTTTGTGAGCTTTGATTAGTGAAACCCATGATTGACTTTTCAGGGGCGTGATCGATGGGAGCCCTCACTGCAGATGGTTGGAAATGGCATGCCTTCAGTATTGATAAGCCCGTATCGGAGGGGGGAAAAGTCTACTTGTTGGATTGCAGGCAGCATCTGCGACTCTCAGGTAATGGAACTGTCATTCTTCCTCTGCGAGATAAAAATCGTCTTCCCCCCCCCCTCCCTTTTCCTGTTTCCTTCCTGCCATCTTCTGCCATGTTAAAAGGGTTATAAATTCAGCAAGGTGGCGACACCATTACTGAAATAACTTGACTGCTTCTTCTTTTTCCCTTCACTGTTTCTGCTCCTGCAGACGAAAACAAGAGAACTGCCCCAACAAAGAATTTTACATGTTCTTTTACATCACTGCTTCTAGTGAAAGAAATCCACTCACAACACTGTAGTGCACTTGATGTGCTTTTATCATGCATGTGGTTGAGCAGCACAGATCAGATGCACTTGTGCAAAATTAGCAACATTAGTGTGTCAGACGCCCTCATAATCCCTGTGTGCGTATTAAAGAATGGTTTTAAAAGTCTCTGATATACCGTAATCGCCCGAATGATTGACTTGTTGTAATGACTGTTTCCGATAAAGTGACCCTCGCTGTAGTGACAATGATTAGATGGGAAGGGGCTGTTCCGCAATCATCGCCGCTGCAGCTCTAATTGGAGTTAAAGGGTGAGAGGTGTAGGTGGCTAACTGCCCCGAGTGCCTGCCGTTGTCTCCGAGGGGGTCAGTGTGACACGTCACGTGACTCATGCTGTATTCATGCGGCTCTTCCCACAGTTATTCTATTTTGAGAGCAACTCCGAGTTCACTGAGCGCGTATCGGAGAATGGCGAGAGAAAGAAAGAAAGAAACGCGAAGGAAAAGCAAGTGGGTGTTAGGGAGAGGAGGTCTCCGGAGATTCTATTAGGGCTGCTCTTGTACACGGGCACGACTGCCAGTTGCACAGCTGATAGAGAGGCCGGCCGAGAGAATGAAGGAGGGAAAGTGAATGAATATTACAGGGCGGTGGAGAGGAGCATATGGTCACGGAGTCCGCATGCCAGCAGTGTCCCGGTGGACTGAGAGTGTATGCTTCACTCTCAGCTCTGTGACAGTGCAACCAGCAACACACATTTAATCAGTGCTACCGCGTACAACTCTGTAATTACTGTATTCAAAGTCTCGTAACTTTCGGAGCATCTGCGATCCGGAATAAGAGGATAAACAACTTGCAAAGGCCGTCAGCTCTTAAGCCTCTAATTTGTTATTTTTGATCAAGCAAATCGCATTGAGACGGGCCGTGTTCTCCATATTCAGGTGGGTGTCTGTTACAGCAGCTTTCATCAATCAGGCTGTTATCTGATTTGGCACCTGGCTCGATCAGTTGGTACAACATGCTGCCGACATCCCTGATAAATAAACCTGGGAGAACTATCCATCCCATCTGGCCCTACATATGTCATCTGATGTAACTCACTGGGATGGGAGCTCGCACCTTCCTGAGTCAGAATCGGCATATGCTTGGCTGCCAGGTGCTTGTAATGCATCCATTCAGAGGCTACGTGTGACTGATTTCAGGAAAAGAGAGAGGCAATTAATTTAAGATTTTAAAGAACCAAAGCTTCCAGTGCGTTATTCAGTGGAAACACTGCTCTGACCTCCTCGGCAGGTATCATTTTATTCCCGTTTGTGTGCTCAGGTATATTTAATTTTGTGAACTTGCTAATTTTTTACTCTTCAATACATGTCAAAATGTACAGAGAATGCATCTGGGTCCTGATGAGGCTCCTCTCCCCTTTCACCAGTGCTTTCAGTTGTATTCTGTGAATGCTACTCGCTGCAGTTTATTACAGGATCAGTTAGTCAAATGTGGGATACCTCCTTCTGGGTTTAGAGTTATAGTACGACAGTAGATGTTCTCCTACTTTGTAATTACTGAAAGATCGTGTGGGCTTGTGTAGTTTTTAGTCAAGCGTGTCAACATCTGATGGATGTGAACTATTACATGAGTGAGTTGCAGGTATGATGATGGTATGGGCTGGTGGCAGAAACCTATTGGTGGTATATATGCAAAATCAGAAACAGGAAAGGTGTGACTGAATTTAAAAATGAGTTTACCAGCCAGTTAAACTATAGAAATGTGTTTCACAGATCTTTATTTTAAGTTTGGATCAGCGCTGAAATTATTTAAATGCAATCATAAATGAGCAAAAACTGCTTGAAAATTAGGAAATGTGCTTCATACATGATACATTTTTTAATCAATAATTCAGCTGAGCTATATATGACACATGTGCAGCTAGTTTGTTTGGTTCCGTGTAAACAAGCTAAGGTGGCATAACGGGGGTATAATGCTATTTCAATATAAAAGGGCCTGTTATCAAATACTTGTGATAGTATTTAAGTAAAAAGTATTTCGTAAAAATCTAAGAAAATACTAGAAAGTTTTGTTAGTAGAATATTTCAAGTAGAGTTAAGTTTAACAACTGCAGGGTTTCCCATGAAAGTCGAGGCTCTGGCGGTCCGCTATATTCTATAGTATATAACAAAAAATGTCTCATAACATTGGAGATTTCAAACTTTGGGTTTTTCTCTAAATGACCAACTTTTCATGCTGAGATAGCACATGTGCTATTTACAAGTAAAAGCAGCCAACTATTAAAACTGTTTAAAGCTTTATTTAATCTCAACTGACCTGACGTTCCTTCATAGGTACATTCAGATATTCCTCTTTATACGTTCTTGCACTGTTTCAATTATAGCCCCCATTTTCCACTTCACCTCGGGAGCAGGGGACGACTCCATTATGCGTCCCCGCACACAAAGGAACCTCCATTTTCCTCCAGACTTTCAATATGTCTTAAGCCATGATGGCCTACACATCCTTATTCCTTTCTGTACAGAAAATGAGGATGATAAAAGTGCAGAGGAAATCCTTGCCTTTTTTCCATTATTTATTTTTCACAATACGTCCTCATTACTTATTATCTACGGTACTGGCAGTTATTATATATATTTTTGAATAAACAAGAGATAACTGAAATCCCCCATCTCTGCCTGCAACCTTGGCCCAGACCTGGAGCTTTAGATAATGAATGCAATTAAGGGCTCGCTGCATTAAACCTGCTGGTAAACAGTGGGTTTATGGAGCTGCGCAATATTGGACTTATTTTCAGTTTTTTAGGGGCAGAGAAAGGGGAGATAGGAGACTGTATCCAAGAGGGAGAAGATACATTGACAGAGTTCCCACATCCAACAGTTAAAGGAAGTTTTAGTGAAGGGAAGTTACCATCAAAATAAAAGACAAACACATTGTATTTCTTTGTAATTAAGATATATGACCCTAGTTATCAAATATCTGATAAGTAGGGATGAAACGGTTACGCTGACATTCCCGACGGTTAGTATTACCGCGTGACATTTTTATCATCAATAAAACTGCGGTTGTTTACCACAGTGCAAAACTCACGGTATAAACTGTCCAGCAATCAACCACAGCGTGCAACACACACAGCCTGCAACAGGGACTTTGTTTTGTGCATGTGTGAAGTTTAATTTGTGTTTGTTTGGTTCGCTCCAGAGTTTATGAGACACTTATTTAAACACATTGTGGAAGAGTCCAAGATTTTGCACGCATGCACTCCATCTTAACTTCATTGCTGCAGAAGAAGCGACCCCTTTTTATTTCTATCCACATTTATTTGCTTTAGAACCATTTTTGTTTCTCTTTTTCTTCTGCATTTCCTGTAATATATTATACTTGAGTGTTATGAAATATCAAAACATGTTTTTTTTTTAGAAATGCTGAGAAACTATGAATTCTCCTTAAATCGGCACAGACTGTGGGACTGAAATCTTAGTCTAGGGAGTTTGGGCACAGTTCATTGGTTTGCACCTACGTTGGGGAAAGTATTACATTCAATTTTGATGTGGACTCTATCGAGATTGAGGCTGAACTGTCAGCGTGAAGCCCCCCCGAAGGTATCTATTCCGTCTCCAAAACTGTGCGGCCACTGACGGTGCTCCACAAATCTTTCGTGTGTGACATGCCTCCTGCATTCTTGACAGCAAATAACTTAACTTCTGTGTGAACATTTTCAGAGGAAGACAAACAACACACCAGTTTTAAGCCTCGGGCGAGACAGACCAAGCTAAACCAACACAGTTTGAGAGCAGCGGGAAAAGCAAAGTTTGTGTTTTTGAGATTGCAGCGCCGCTTTCGAAAGGTGCGTGAAGTAGATACGGTTGACATGTGACGGCAATATTTTATCTGCCCTGGATAGAAGCAGTCCCGTAGCGTTTTTTCTAATCTGTTTCCGTTTTATAATTTCCTGAGTGCATCAACAAGGTCTCAGAGGAGTTCGCCCTTGTAAATCACAGGGTGGAAATATTGTACTCCAGTAGAGTCCAGCAGTGAAGCTACAGTACGTTGCCGTGCACGACAGATATAGAGGCTACTTCTTTTTCCTTCATTCCTGCAGAAGACTGGAGACGATTTGCACCTTAACACAACCCTCAACAATAAATATTAGTAAATACCTTTTTTGTATCTTGAAAGAACTGTCCTGTATGTGATAATTAGCCAGCGCTACATTATGACGTTACTCGGAAACCACTCCCCTGAGCAGTCCGACCATCTAAAATCAAGAGCTTGTACATATATGAATTTAAAGGTTCAGTGTGTAAGATATATATAATAGATATAAAATAATCCCTGTAAT
The DNA here is from genome assembly GCF_022539355.2 of Hippoglossus stenolepis. Taxonomy (NCBI): domain Eukaryota; kingdom Metazoa; phylum Chordata; class Actinopteri; order Pleuronectiformes; family Pleuronectidae; genus Hippoglossus; species Hippoglossus stenolepis. The sequence continues at coordinate 8,324,543 of NC_061505.1, read as the reverse complement.
GTTTTCACTCGTTCATTTAAATTGTAGGAATTGTTGTTTTCTTGACCCTAGAATGGGTCCTTAATATTTAAATACTTTATATTTACATTGGGAGCGGGTCCTCTCTACAGAGGCAGCCATGTTTTATACAGTAGCCCAGACTGGACAAACTAAACACCTTTTGAGTTTTTATGACAACCAAAGGTTTCCACAGGTTCTCTTTCATGTTTGGAAGGGGAGGGTGAGGTGAGGGGTATTCAGCTGCTACGTGAAACCTCACCACTAGATGTCACTAAATTCTACACACTGCACCTTTAATGTGTCAGAAAGGGGTTATGACAGTTTTAGCGACTAAGCTGCACTGTTTGCTCACTTAATATCAGCTGGGAGCCGTTTGCTCGACACTGATGCAGAGAAGGATAAATGAGAAGTTTTACAGGAACTATAATAGTTGTTGAGAATTGTTGGACCCATAAACTCCAGTGGAGGAGGGAACTACGTCCTTGCACATTTGTCTGAAGGAACGATATGAAGTACTTGTATAAAATGGATTTGATGTAGACATTTTTTATGTGCCCCGCAGCACAAGACGTCAAAATTCAGGCTTTGCAGTTTTTCAAATGAGGCCAATAGAGTTGGCAGTCAGAGAAAATGTCTCTTCCAAGTTCACTATGTACATTTTTGTGAGTGCATTGATGTATTTATTGATGTGTGATATTCATGTATTTAGGTAAAAAGGTTTGATCTGCAAAGACTTATTCTTTGGCCTCTTTGGAGCCCAAGTTGTGAGCAGATCACCTTTTTTAAATTGATAAGGTAAATCTATTGTTAATGAGTTAATTTACTCATCTAACAATTGTACAGTGATTTTTATTATGATCCTGACTATCTAATGAATTCAACTCCAATATACCTGTATTTTTGCTCAAGAGGAAATTATCTGACATGATCTGGAAATGACATTACTACAGATTCCACTTGTGAATAGTAGGGAAAAGAAGCAAAACTGAGCTACGATGGTATATTATGTGTGCAAAATCTAAAATTCACATTCATCCTTGCATGGAAGCTAATGTTCCTAATAGTCGCGATAGCTCTGAAAACCTTGTAAATAAACACAGCGCTCTCAAACATCCCTGAATGGTAAACGGTCTGAAAGCATCTGCATGCAGGCACACACGAGCCTGTTTGCCGAAGGGCAGCCTGAAAAAGAGCCGCAGGTGGGCCAAATAAAAGCCATATTATTGGCCGCCGGAAAAAAACACAATCAAATTAAAGCAAATGACACCTTTTCAGAAAGCCAGTGAGGGGTCTGTCAGCCTGATGGAATCCTCATTTCTCTGGACCATTTGGCAGCGAGTCGCACCCCTCTCTCCCTCGTTCTGCCTTAATGGCCAAGCTGACAGTGACATGATATTCCACATAAAAGGAGCCGAGAGGAGCGAGACGGAGCGCAGGAAACTTGCATTAGCGCGATCAGAAGTTGTGTTGCTTCAAGGCCTTGACAGGGTTGCCCATTACCGCTCGTCTGTTTTCCCCCCCCAGTTTAAATTGTGCTAATGCCCGTGTGCTGCTGGTGGGCCTGGTTTTTGTGTGTTCAAGAGGTTTGTGTCATAACAATTGAAGTTAGGGACACCACGCTAAAGATTATCAAATGTAAGCAGAAGAATGTAAGTGTGACTCCCTAAAACATTTATAGGCAAACCCACTTATAGTGTTATTTTGTCCAGGCGTAGCTCGTTGAAATGCAGCGTTGCATATTTCGATGCCCATACGTTGTGATGTATAAAAACATGCAAATTTGTGTGTATCCAAGTGCACTAGATGCTCCGTAAACACCCTGGCTCCTCCCCTCGGCCTTGTTCCGTGGGCACAACTTCAGCGGGCTAATTATAGCCGTCAATCACCGCTGTCTCCCAACTGTTTTTTTTTTTTTTTTTACCCAGCAGCCCCTTTGTGCCCTTGCCCGCTGCCGCCCACGCTGCTCAGAGCCAGATTAGCTACAGCCAGGCGCAACGAGTCGAGCTGCATATGAGATACAGAGGGGGGAAAAAAATAGGAGAGAGGGGATTCAAGAGCTGTTGATCAACTCCCTGCTCGCTCTGATGGAGATGGTTGTCTCGCTCCCGCTGATGATATTCTGTTGAGCAAATGAACGCAAGGTGCAGAGCCGCCTCAGCTGTAAAGACACAGAACTGGAAAAAAATGTTTTTATGATAGAAGAACAAGCAATTCTCCCGCTCATCATTCACCTCGATCAGTTTCACTCACACACGCTGGAAGGATGTTTTTCTGCTACAGCTATAATTTCACTGGCTTATCTGTCAGTACGACAAAAATATAAAAAAGTTAAAGTGAAAGATGTTCTGTTATTCAGTTAGGTAAAGACCACAATAACTTTAAATCAGCATTAATTAAACACTTGGACCACCTCTGATTGATTGAACATCCTACGCACTCGCAGTTTATACGTTTCTTCAGGTATGAGACTGTGTTTTCCAGCTCAAATGGCTTCTCCTCCTCCTCCTCCTCCTCCTCACTCTGCTGCACTGGCTGGTTATTGCATTTTCTACACCTGGGGGGCAGTGTTGTCTTTCCTTGTCTCAAATCACAACTGCTGCTGGAGCTATATACAGTACAAGCATGTGGCTGTATTTCCTTTTCCCTGTTACCAGCCCGGTTGCCGCTCGCTGTTAGGGGTGAGAGGGGAAACGGTCACCACGACGGATTTTTGAAGAGGTGGGAGGACGGGCTTCGCACCCCACTGCGGTGAGATGGGACAGGTGAAGAGGAAAGGGCAAAATATATGCATGTAGAGGATGTTTACCCAATTTGTGCTCCTGTCTCAGAGCATTAGAATGACGTCATTTCTTTAAAGGCTGAGATAACCCTTGAGCAGATGGAGCTCGTATTTATTTTTTTACTTAAAGACAACCTGTAAAAACTTTGGAAAGGAATTAAAAAAATTGGAACTTGAAGTTGGGGGAATGACGGGTCGCTATAATTTTACACAACTTCCCGAAAAGTTAAAAACAAAAACCATGTTTTTGTGCAATTGTGATTTTTTTATTTTTTATTTATGGATCGCGTCAGTCCAAACTCGCCGTAGAGAGAGTGAGAGAGAGAGAGAAAGAGAGAGAGCGAGGCGAAGTTTGGAGAACTCTTCGCCATCTTTAATCATAGCAGCAAACCATTAAGACTGCTGGAACAGAACTGATCTGAAAACAGCAGCTTGCTATCTGCGCCCTGCAGTGGCTCCACTGTGGATACCACTACTTGATAAACACCTTTCACTATCGGAGCCCAGCACAGTGCGGCGCTCCAAGAAAGTTGGACTCTGGACGAAAGCTGTTGGACGTATTCAGTAACTAACTCAGATGTGTTTTTGTTTTTTACTGTTTATCCTGCCTCTCGCACAGCTTATAACGTTATTCATGCAACCTAGATACGTGCTTTTTACTAATAGAAGAGCCCTAAACATCATGGCCATCTAGTAGGATAACGCCCCTATATTATTGGCCTAAAATACACCCAGCATTATCCAAATATGTTTTTTGTATGATCACAGGTGTTTCATTAGAGAGAAGACAGCGCGATTGCAATTGGTTTAACTCTGCCCACCAAGGAGACATTTTACTCCTCTGACCCGTGTAGCTCACAGCAGGCGTCAGGGCCGTGTGCAAATGAATAGAGGCGAATGTCAGTGATGTGTTGGTTACCTGCTGGGCGAACAACTTCCACCATCAGCATTTCTACGCTGCTCCACTTGTACCCACTGTGAAATTAACTATGCATTCAATTTCTATCACAAGAAAACGATCCCCGGAGTCCAGGTTTCTTTTTTTTTTTCTCAAGCGCAGAAACTTGCAAAGGTGTGCAAAGAAGAAGCAAAGTATATAAAGTGGAAGGAGTATTTTTTAAATACATCAGACGCAACTGTATTTTATGCGTTGGGTTTCTTTCTTATTATGAAAATTTGAAATACACAGCCAACTTGTGCTTTACCTCCTCGGGGTGGCATCAAACTTTTGAATCCTTGCCTGTGTTGCCTCCAACCAAGTCAGCTAGGTCTCCTGCACCGTGCCTGGTTCAAAGCTTTTTATACATATGGTTACACACAAGTGTAGGATTGTGTCAGAAACATGTCAACTATACCATAACACACAGCGAGGAAGGATGAACTGTTTTACACATGAAAACCAGATTTAGTTCACGTGATCTTACCTCAATCAAACAAATAGACACATTCAATTTAATGCATTACAACAGTGAATATGATGGATTTCGATTTAAGACACTAAATAATCTGATATGTGTCCATGTGATTAAATAATGTTTAAACACCAGGACACTGTTATGCTCGAATTACAAATTGGCCTTAAGTAATGCATTATTCTAATTTAAATATATTAATTTTGCTGTAAATGCTTCCTGTAGGACCTTAGAATTAGCTTCTTTGCCTTCATTTTTAATACAGTTTTAATATAGTATTTAACCATCTTTTCCGGTCTTGATACAGTTGTGTGCATGACTGCAAATGCACCGTAATGATCAAAACTCGTGTTTGCGCCGATGCTCCTTTAATGCATCTGCAGGCTAATGAAGAATCCAGGGTCGAGCCCCTTAATGGTGAAACATTAGATTTTCCCAGATGCACCTACAGAAGTTTAGCTGTGAGCTATGTGCTGTTGCAATAAGTGCCACCGCTTTGTTCTCCAGCTTTTCTTACATTTCTCTCCGTCTTTGTGTCGGTGCATGTGTGTGTGTGTGTTTTTCTTTCTTTCCGTCCCTCTTGCAGGCTCTGGTGAACACAAACAGCTTTTGCCAAGGGATTTGTGGATGTGTATGAATCGAGACTGAGACTTTGGAGCACTGGGCGTGCCTTTTGTTAATAGAATACGCATGGCTGGGTCTCCCTGGGGCTGTTAGTGATGAGAGGAGAATGAAAATGTTAATGTTTGTGGAGCTGTCGCGGATTCTAAAAGACCTCTTCAGTTTACTTGTACGCGCCCCACAAAGAGACCTTAAGAGGAGCAATGAATGGCGCTGATGACAGAGGACCTATATTTCATGGCGCATTTAATTGGTCAAACGGCAAATCTCCAACACAAAGTGAAGTCCCCGACCAGAAGTTTAAAAAACCCTCGAAATGAACATTACGCGTCTCTTTTTCGACAAATGCAGGATGACCACTTTACTCCGTGGAGCCAAAGGTTTGGTGAGCGCAGATGCTCCTTTTCAGCGGCGCCATTTCACACTCAGTTACCCACAACTTGGAGCTGACCGGGCTTCACTGGAGCAGCTGAGGCATGAGCGCGCTCGGTTTTGGGAATTTCCACGGTCGTTTCTGAGCAAAGAGACCACACATCCCAGTTAATCTTTTTTTCACCGAGTTCCTCACGGTGGTCAACTGTCCCCTCTTTCCTTGTCTTCAGCTCCCAATTGAGCTTGCAAGGAGACAGAGTGGACTTTCAGAAACCTTCTCTATGTTTATGGTGCAAATAAGCTTCAATAATCAAAAGCGGCTCGTGTAGATACGCAGGCAGAGTTGGGTTCCTCAATATTTGGTACCGTCTGTAAATAAACATGTGACACCAGGCAGATATTATTACCTTTGACCACCATCGCTGTGTAGTGTGGTGAACAGAGTGGCCACTGTTTAATGACCACATCAAGCTGCCAGAAACCAAAAAATAGGAACAAGGCCAAAGCCGAGAGTTGTTTTTACTGGGATACATGTGACCACTATTACTTGTTTCTGGCAGAAATGATTGTTCACTTCCCTTATTGTATTTATTTGCTTGGGGTAGTAGAGACACATGATAGCGATTCAGGGGCCGCGTCCTTTTGGAGGACACGGTATGTGCCCACCATGAAGAAGGGGGTCTACATGGGCCGTGTAGACCACAAGGCCCAAACCAGAATTCGTCCTGTCTGGTTGCCGGAGGACTTCTGTGATTTGCGTCACCAGCTTGTCCCAACCTATTGCTGTCGCCTAGCAACAGAGCTACAGTCGGACATAAAGAAAAAGTTTAAATGACCCTTGTTGTGTACAAGATGTGTACCGTTAGCTGGACGGTTGAGTTGAAGCCTGATGGTGTGAGAACGTAAAGGCATCAGACGTCTTTGAAAAAACAGTTTGTCACCAAAGCTTAATGCCTGCTCTGTTAGGTTGGATCCACACGTTCGAGACTTTGTTATTTTCATGGATAATAAGACACATTTATGGGCTTTTCAAGGAGCCGCTGAAATGGGACAGTCTCGTCGCTCTGTTGTGATGCAATCAGTCTTCAAATGCAGCCTCCAAAAGAATGCAGCCCTTTAATTGAGACCCGGCGTTTAGAGAAAGCAGAGGATCCAATGTGATTCCAGAGGCGGAGGCTAACCACTAGATAATCTCTTTATGTAGTTGACTGGAATAAATTGACAAACACACGTAATGTAATAATGTTGGATTCCGATGTTGTTCCCCACACGTGTCCTTTCCAAAGGACCAGCCACCTTCACTTAATCCTCCCTGTGAATAATCCCAGGCCCAAATTGGAAGTCAAGAAGTCGGTCCAAAGTATGATTCAGTATTTCCAATAGAAAATAACAAGAAGGTCAAAACATGTTTGGAAACGTACCTTCTAACTCCAGCTTTAGTTTAAGTTTAGGTTTAAGTTTGAATTATTCACAGTAGAAGAGAGGTGCCGTGTGGCTTTCTCCGAACTCCCCCTCTCCTCCAGCGAGTGTCAGAGGCGGTTCATATCGGTGCGGCAGAAACGGGATAAAGTATTTCAGAAAATATCCATCTTGACAGTCCATAGATCAGAGAGGGAGGGGGGGCTTGGATGTGTGTTCGCCAGAGTAAACGGCGGTGTCACCGAGGACGTTTTTCCACGCTCCCTCCTCTTCTCACCTCAATCCATTACCGCTGGACAGGTTTTTCTATCAGCGAGTGTCCTGAGATGTAGCAGTATTGTTTTAAGCATTCTGATTTATTTGAAGTAGCTCTTGTTTTTCCTCTCTCCCAACAATCCGCTTGTTCTCGTTTTTATGTTCACGGTGGATCTGTGCCTGCAGATACAATCTTTTTTTTGTCGTATAGTTAGGAAGTTGACATTTTACCAAAGTTGAAATAACTTTCATGTTGTCTTTTCCTTAATTTAAAGACAAATTCGGACTATTCTGGTTTTGCTTAACTAGTTAAAAAGGGCATAGTTTGAGATAGACACCCCAAGTTTGACCGCTGCAAAGTCAAATAACAAAACCTCTCATACTCTCTCATATCCACTTATGTGTAACGTTATAATAAAAGAAAATATCAATTATAATGCAGTTTAAGTCATAAGACGACCATTTAGCAAGAATAAGACAACAGACAGACTAGAACTTGGAGATGATGATGTATTATTACTATTTCACTTTTACTGATCCATATAACATAGTTTATAGTTACATGTTTTACCTTGAACGTTTGATGTGGCGTAAAATGTCGTGAGCAACAAAAAAGTAGGGGGAAAAAAAGGTGTTAAAGTTTGTAGTTGCACAGATTAGCAGCCGTGGTGTGTGAGTGAAGTCACGCCAGTAAAGAAAATGTGTCCGCCGGTAACTTCCCCCCACATTTTTAAAGTCCGCCCTGTGAAAGTGTTTTTGTTTCAAGAACACACTCTGTGTTTGTCTGCGGGCGGCGGAACAGTCGAGCTATGAGCTGCCAGATATATCTGACCTGCGACCACATGTGCCACGGCAGCTTCCAAACCCCAGAAGCACCCTCGCCAAGCCGACCACAGGAACAGCTCAACTCCTCTCTAATGACGGGGCAGACCTGTTATTTATCATACATGCGAGCGGTTCCCACGGTCCAGACCCAAGCGCTTGTACGTACATGTTCCGTGTGTGGGGTACACGTGAAGCGTTTGGGTTTTAGGTTTCTGTTTTTTGTGCGCGCCTTTGTCCCTGCTGCACTTTTGTCAAGTGGTTAGATGAATCCATAATTGCAGTCGATCCTGAGCTCTGTGTTTTGACATGAAAGGCCGATTCGCATGATGTGTGTTCTTTGTGTGAAGATTCCCCCTGTTGATCTGGAGAAGATGATGAAGGTGGTATCACAGAGCCCGACCACTCCGAGTGATCAATATGGGATGGTGCTGTATGATAACAAATACTGTTATGAAGCATTTATTCAAGAGGATTAAAAAAAAAAAATCATCCACCCACTCTGAAATACAATCATTTCAGTCATTTTTTTTTCTTTCAGCCCTGGGCATTTTCCACGTTATTTTTAAAGAGTAATAACGTCGGAGAGAATAGTGCCAAGTTCTAAACAATAGTCCCACTTCTGTAGAGTACATGAACTTTCATATTTGACGTTTACACACGAGCATCACATCAGGAGATTGCCCCGGTCAGAAGTGGTCACAAAGCGGGAAAATTGTCTGCGGCTTTGTGTTTGTTTGATTCGCTCTATCTAAGTTCATGAGACTCGTATTTGAACACATTGAAGAACAGTTTGCGTGCACGCAGTTCACACAAACACGAGATGTGACACGCACAACCAGGACATCAGGGTAAAAGTGACCTGAAGGATTCAGATCCATGATCCGACATCATGGATTAATAACGAAATAAATGTGATCGTCAGTTTGTGTGAAGAGTGACAGGGACGAGGACACACACACACACATACACACACACACATGCAGGTGTGGGTGGGGTGTTATGAAATAATCGTTATCGTGGTAAAAGTTTGAAATTATGATGATATTGATTTGGTGTCATATTGCCCAGCCTACATGCACAATTCTTTTTCATCTTCAGATATTTGTAATCTTACAGTTTTGCATCCTGCACGTCTTCGAAACTTCGTCATCCCGACCACTTGTTTTTCCATGAAACTTCTCACCAGTGGCAATACGCGGTTCAGTGTCTTTCCCGACACACAGACTGGCACCGAAGCTGGCGTTTGAACGCCCAAACTTTAAATCCAGTGAACGGCCCCGATGATGACGGACTCGTGCTGAGTTTAAAACTTTCTGTGGACATTCTGGTCCCTTTTTTTTCTGCCACAAAAATTTATAGCAAGCCCAGAGAGACCCTCATCACTTTTAAGTGATGAAGTAAATCATAATTTTCCCTTTTTCGTTGAGCTCACGCACTAAAGTAAATGTTTTCCTCACGTAGTTGCACAAACAATAAATCAGTAGGGGTGGCTGATTTTATGTGCCCTCTCTTTTCTCTCACTCACGCTCTCATATATTTACACACAAGCACACACACACACACACACACACACACACAGACAGTAATCCTCTTAAACTGCATCTTAAGCAACCATTTGTCATCCTGCTGTTGCATCTTGGGTAGATTGCAGCCCAACAGGAGGAGGAGGAGGAGAATGACGGAGAGATGGCAAACACAGTCACGTATAGCCACCTTTCGTAAACGGCCACTTTTCAGAGTCATTAAAAAGGATCCAATAGTGCAGAGCTCATAACGTCTCCCCACGCATCCGTCTTCCTAAGCATCAGTGTTTGCTCTGTAGAATCTCTTTAAGTTATTGATATCTGCAGGGCTAAGGTGTACCTAGCCCCGGAATACAGTTATCATCATTGTTCCACTAGTAAAGGACGTAATCATCGAGTCCACAAGAATGATTAGTGTTAATAAAATCCTGAAACGATTGTCTGTTGTAGCAGCAGTGGCTGCTTGACCTTGGGCGCCGCTGGTTCAAATAAATGGAAATCAGGAAAGGACCGAGTTCTGTGGCCACAATGAGCAGGAGTTAAGAATGATTAACTTTGCACCTCACTATTTTCACATTAAAACTTTAGTAAAAAATCAGTATGACTTGTAAAAATAATACAAAATACTGTATACTGAAGCATATCAACCATTGAATGCATCTTCATGGACTTTGGTGTCTAGAAGGTGAATCCTTTTGGTGATTCCCCCGACTTTTCAACTCTAATGTCACAATGAGGGAGTTTGTTGGACTGCAGCCTGGACGGTTTGTGAGGATTTTATCCCATTGTGGTATTTTTAATGTTGCATTTTTCAAAATAAAAGACAAACCAAATGTATACCTGTTATGCATTCTAAGAGCCTTGCTAAACACTTTGAATAAAACTTTTTTTATTGTTGGATTGGATAATTTATTGACCCAGAGTTGAAGAGTTCAGGTGAAAAGTAAAATGGAAAGATGCACTTGTAGTCACACTGAGAAAGTATTACACAGCAGAATAACTTCACTTAAAATGCAGTCACCAGACTGACTTGGTTATCACCGCTGTTGATGCTCTCCACAGAAAGAATAGCGCTTTTTGTCCCGGCTTTAATTCAATGTCAACAGTGTGTTTTTTATTTAATCATCCAACAACTTTCCTGATAAGACCGAATATTCTTAAGCAACAGCAGACCGAGTTGTGACTTCACTCAATTTATATGTAAATGTAATATTTCCTGTGTAATGAGCTTATTGTATTATGTCAGCATTGGCTGCTTTTTGTTTTGTGACATTCAGAATGGCAACTACAATCAGTATCATTACCTTGTGTTCATTTTCTCGAGATTTGCATCGTGCGCACTGTGTCGGCCTCGAATCCGTGACGAGAACGGTAAGACGCTAAACAGCAGAACATATGTGAGCATGAACAGGGACATGTTTGTCAGCGAGAATGTCAGGTTTACTCATTTATTCACCCATGTGTAGTTTAATAAAAGGGACTGATTGTTCTTGAATGTTATTTTTGTAATAAGTAGATGACAATTGTTTAAATCAGACCTTTCTCTTTTTGTATTTCGGCAAGTATAGTACATAGGCTGTGAATTAAGATGGACGACATGACTGCTGTGCAAAAGTGAAGCCAAAGTGTCTCAATCGCCCCCTGGTGGCTCCTTCCTCCTCCATGTTAGTGGATGGGACATGGACCAAACTAACAGAGTACACATCAAATACATATTTCATTCATTTTAGGTCATTCTTATCACACCGATGTTTGTTCGAGTTCACATTTTTCCAGCAAGTTTGGATTTCATTTGTTATTTGATGCTATAAAAACTGGGTGGAACGACACGATTGACAATTGACTCGTGATTGGACGAGCTTGTGTATCGGTCAGACCTCGATAATGCAGCAAAATCACAGTATGCGTGTAAGTAGATTTAAAAGTACATACAGGTTTATATGTGAGTTTTATTATATTGTTCTCTCAGTCTGTAGATTGATATGTTAGGAGCATAAGCCCTGTGATACATTTACTGTAAGTGGTGCTGTATCCTCTGGTATTTAATTATACATTATGTTGTGTTAACTGTTGTTTTTTCCTGAGAGGAGGTTCACTCAGGCAATAGTGGAAATGTCTTTAATCCAACAGCCTGGTAACCGCTTCATGTTACCATCGCTGGGTCTGCGTTCTGCTTGCCAACACAGAAAGTGCACGGAAAATGCCACAGAGCTGCTGTCGTTTCATGAGGTTGTTTTCTCACTTTGTACCAAAGTTAAAATGGGGATGGGCAGTGTCAGCGAAATGCCCCCGAAACATTGGCTATTCAACGACTTGGTAAATAACACCGATGCAACTGAAATCCTCAAGTAGTGTTTTGTTTCGGCCCAGAAAGCATTCAGGGGTCAGATTCAATTTCAGTGGTCGGCTCAGGTTTTGCTTTTCAAATTCACTTTGGTTCTGTCTCCGATGGCACCAAAGGCCTGTATTTGTTTTGTGTTGCAAGCGGGACATGCAGTGACGAGTCAGGAGCGATTGAGTCGTCCGTGTCCGCTCAGCTTGCAGGGCTGTTATTCATTCATTTCAAATCATAGCAAAGTGTGCATTGTCAAAAGCAACTGTTATTTGGGTTTGCTGTGGCTCTGGAGGTAGAGAGGGCCGTCCACTAACCAGAAGGTCGGCGGTTTGATCCCAGTCTCTCCCATCCTGCGTGCTGAAAGTGTCCTTGGGCGAGATACTGAATCCCACATTGCCCCTCACGGTTTTACAATAACCGCAGTTTCATCACCGTAAGAATTGTAAAAACTATGACATCTAACTATGGTGTCCTCTCTCTCTCTCTCTCTCTCTCTCTCTCTCTCTCTCTCAAATAGGAGAGAGAGATATGTAAATATACACAAGTATATTTAATTTCAAACTTGTCAGTATGAATCGGATTTAGTTTGCATTGACACAGATGCAGGTCCACACTTGGGTCTTTTGATCGTTTCAGTTGCACTTGACACTGTGTGCAGATTATGTTTCCAGGTAGGATGAGCTGGTGAAAGCAAGAGGTGGCTGACGAGTGGTGCGCAGAAAGCACTACTCGTGAAAGCCCAGGTGTTTGTGCATGATGTGTCTGCCTTGAATCTCAAAATGATTCCTCCTGTTGTGATCCACAGTTGTTCCAACCTGGCCCCTTCATCCAATGATAAATTACAAGAAACAAAGCAGTTTGCCATCCACTTCGTGAGAGATGCTTGGGAGCCGTGCAGAACTCGTGTGAGCGAACCGGAGCATTATGTCAGAGCAGAGCTCCATTTCACCCCAAAAACCACTTTGTGAAACTTTGAACCCAACCACTCTAGAAGCTGTGATTCACTCCTTCCCCGAGCTGTTGCTGTTGTAACTCCAGTCACGAAAACAATAAACATCCCCGACAGAAACTGGCATGTTGGGTTACAGAATGCAAACAAGAACGGTTTACAGAGAGTCATTTAGTTGTTTTCAGCAGCAGTCACACAGAGGTCTGCTTCTATTTCTGCCAACATTAGTGTCAACAATTGGTACTGGTTTGAGAAGGGCATTTAGAGATTTATCTTGTGGAAACTTTGGTGTGGCATTTAAGAGAGCATCGCCGAGAGAGGCGGGGGAGAGGAGAGCGGGTGGAATAGCACTTGAGAGTGAGGCAGGAAGGGAGGTGGACGGACAGACCTGGTCAACAAACCCTTAGTTGCCTCCTCACCTGACACAATGTCAAGATACCGACAGAATCGGGGAAGGCGGTGGATGGGAGGGTTGGCGGGGATGGCAGTCGGAGGGGAAGGAGAGGAAGCCCAGACCAGGCCCTGATAACGCAGAGCTGTCGGGGCTCAGGAGAGGAGTGGGAGACATTAGCCAAATCCGGACGGATCACAAGCCTCTGGATGCAATCCAGTTTTGCGGGGCTGCGATAAGGAGGCTGATTATGTGTCACCCATCAGTTCGCCCGCCTCCCGCCGCTGTCTCCCCGGCCATAAATCCACTCATGACAAGCTCTGCTCTTCGGCAATCACCCCCTCTCTCTACCTCCTCGCTCTCGCCTCCCCTCCGCTCACTTCTGTCTGCACTCTCCTCTCCGTGGTTCTGCCGCAGAGAGAGAGAGAGTGAAGAAGGGGATTAAGCAAGTCTGTAAGGGACTGCAAGGATTGGGTCCCGAGTAATAGAGATTTAATTGATAGATCCTTTCTGGGAGAGTCAGTCTTTTTGATGGGTTCGAGTGGAGCGTGTTGCGTTGATAAGGATTTATTCAAGGCGACTTAAAAGTTAAGCAATTTGAAAAAAAATATATAAAATGTTGGGATCAGTTAAATTTCCTACTGTCAAATTTAATCTGACAGATTATGGATTATCAGGTCAAAAATGAAATATTGGCATGCTTATATTTTATATAATTTTTCTATCTGTAAAACTCTAATCCAATATAATGATGGGCAAATAATTTAGAACCCCAAAAATAACTAAATGCTTCTCATTTGTAATAGATAATATCAGAAAATCTGCTATTTCCCCACATCGATTAGACAAATAATGATAAATCTTGACTTAGTTAGCATTTTTTTTCTTTCTGTTTCCTGGGAAATGACATAGATAAGTGTTGGGCTTGTGCTATTGCCGGCAACGTCTTGCAAAGCTTCCAGTGGCACCATAACATTTTTCTTTCACATGCACGCTACGTTTTCCTTTTAATAGTCACTTCAAAGTGGCATCCTCAAATTATGGCCAGTTAAATGCCTTTAGCACTTATTAATTACATTAGGAAAGTAAATTGGGCAGCCGAGGTTTGATTTATTGCCCAGCTAACTGGTTTTGTCACTCTGGGAATATGCAGATGGGGGCGGATGGGAGGATGTTCACCAAGAGGAAGATGGAGAGAGACAGCGTGGCCAAACTTGGCCTGACCCTCACACACATCTCCGCGCCAACCTGCGTCTGAAGTAACAGAGTCTTCGTGACCCGCTCGTGATGAAGATGATGATCACGGTGTCGAGATGAATATAAGAGGAGACTAAAGAATAACATGTAATTTGACACTCATGGGTCGGTCCCGTAATTGCTCCTCTTAAATAATTTTCAAAGGTCTCACAATGATGGGTTCTGGATAGCTTGGGACGTAAAATGACAAATGTTTGCAGGAAATGAGCTCAAGAGCTTTATGATTTTTAGTTTGTACCCCAGATTAGCAGCAAACTAAATGCAATCAATCAAAAAACATCAAAAGCCAGTTAAAATCAGGGGCACAAATCAGTGATGACACTGTTAAATAGTATCAGCATTTAATCAGTAATAACTTTTTCCATCAATAGTTCTTCTCATTTAAATGTAAAGTGAAGTGTTTTAAAAATAACTTTGGAATTAGCACCAACCAGGTCGTGTGGTTTTGAGGTAATAACAAAAAATATTGCACTTGAGTATTTTTGTTGATTAGGAAACACCAGCTTACGTTTCATTATTAGACTGAGTGACTTGTCCGATACACATTTTTGCAGTTTATATATTATCAAAGAGCAGGATGCACCCAACTTTTACAACTTTTCTGTCGTAGCTGCTCCTTCCAGCAAGTAGCTGACGCATGAGCTGGTGCTGTCGGCAGTAAAGTTGTCTGAGGTGTCCCTGAAGTCACAGCACTGTCGGTAAAGGGCTCATTCTGTCCTTTACTCAAGCCGAGTTATACCTCATTGATTACATTTAATCAAGCTGTTGATTCAGCAGACAAGGTTCACAAACAGGAGAAGGAGTTTAGATCACTCAGGCTTTTGATGTGTGTAAAACTCCAAATGCTCATTAAGCTGATGAAAAATGGGTAATTGTCTCATAAAATATATATATATATATAATTTTGTGTCATAAAAATTGTGTGTGTACAGTTTTGTAAAGTTCCCAAATTAGTGTAATTATTTTATAAAAATATCCCAGTGTGATGACACTTATAATTCTGGCAAAGGGGTGTGGGCGTACCTAGTGGCATTCTTAAAGAATAGAGAATGGTGAACCATGTTTTACAGCATTTTATGAGGAGCTACAGGAATGGGGAAGTGGGGAATTAGACATACAATTGAAAATATGAACATGTGTTGATTTGATTTGTAAAAAAGTTTATTTTAGCCGGTTTGTACTTAACAGTACAGCTAAGTTAATGTTATCTCGGCAGTCCGGCAGCTTTTGGTTTAGCTTCAACTCATGATTTGCTTAAAAGTCCAGTGTGTAAGATTTAGGTGAAAGGGATCTATTGGGAGAAATTTCATATAAAATAGGGGAGGGTGAGGTGAATTCAGCTGCAACATGCACCTTCACCACTAGATGTCACTAAATTCTCCACCCTGCACCTTTAACTGGCGCCGTGTGCTGTCTGTAAAACATGCTGACTGTGGACAACACAGTAGAAAATAACGCTTATCTACATGTTTGTTGAACAGGTGGTTTAATAAAGTCCTTATTGACCTTTACTTTTTATTGCACTTAAACTTGAGTGTAGTTGTTGTCAACTTGATTAATCTTCACTTCTTTTGGTTCACTGCCTCTACACTCTGCTTTTACTGTGTTAGAGAGAGAGAGAGAGAGAGGGGGTGTGTGTGTGTGTGTGTGTGTGTGTGTGTGTGTGTGTGTGTGTGTGTGTGTGTGTGTGTGTGTGTGTGTGTGTGTGTGTGTGTGTGTTTAGCAGTGGGCGTACAAGGCTTTGTATTAAAATATGACCAATTATACTTAAAGACCACAGGGAATTAAAAAATAAAGGTCTCTCTGATATACAAACCTGCCTAAAAAAACCCACCAATATACTTCCTGCAGTCGAGGTAAATAAAAGCCCCGGATCAGTATTTGTGGAAATACAGTAATAAAGAAGCCTCCTGGATTTTAATGACCAGTCAGCTGTGTTACCTGCTGCCGGCCGCTTATGGAGAGCTCTGAAAATGCTTCACACATTCACTCAATTTGTCAAGTTATCAGTGGTCGTTCCCTGCCAGTGGCGCTCAGAAAGTCGGAGCACGTTTATAGTCACTAAAGACAATGAAACTGATGTGATTAGGTGCTGCCTGTCCGACTGCTGACCCATTCATCCTGTGTTTGTGGTGAGTAGTTCAATGCCAATCCAGCTTCTGACACAACTGTGCTAAACATTTCAAATTAAAAAGCGGAGAAATTGGCCTCTACAGTCATGGGTAACAATCTACAACCTCATTATAAGAGGATTGCAACTCTGGAGTGTCAATATATCAATTTATCCGTTGATTTATTTAGCTATTAGCTTATTTAGTCTTTCAAATAACGAAGTCTTTTAAATGCTAATAGTGAAAAATGCTTCTCCCGGAGCCCAAGGTGATGTTTTCAGATCACTTGTTTGCTCCCGCCAGCCGTCCAAAACCTGAATAAACACTGCAAGCTGCCCCTTTAAATTTGCCATACTATCGTGTTCAATGGATTCTCGCAGCCTTTCTCAAATTTCCTTTGATAAATAGCTATCAAGCCCTGCTCATACCCATTTCTCTCTTCAAATGCTGCCTTATGTGCAGCCCCTAGTCATTGCTGCCCCGTCTAATAACTCTTCCCATGTTTAAGCAAAGCGTGTGCCTAATAGACTGCTCTCAAATCACACATTGGGGGATGCTGGAGTGAGCTGAATGTCACAGCGCATTTATCTCCTTCTTGCCCCCCGACTACGCTGGGACCATTATTTAACCTAAGAGAGGTCAAATCCTCCCTGTAAGGCTGGAACAGACCATGAATTAAGTTAAATAGTGTATTCATCCATTAAAGTAGCCATTGGCCGCTTTAAAAGCTCTTGAAGCTCTCCCATCCGGCATTTCTCTATGGGTGTCACAGACCAAATCGGCTGATGGTGGGAGTGCCTGACGGCATGTGACTCCCTCACCTGCCGGGGGAGGGGATTGAAGGGCAAGAGGAGGATAGGGGGCTGGGACGCTGCTAGGTCAGCACTTGGCGTGCGATGAGGGGAGTAATGAGCCTTAGAGAGAGATCTTCCTCTCTTTCCCTCTGGAGTTTGTGCCTCCACTTTTATGTTTGGGAGAGTTCATCCACTTATGTTGTATCTCTTGATTTCTTCTGCACTCTTTGTGTTCCACTCGCTGTCAGTTGTAATAACTGTGGATTATATCGTACGTAGACCAAACTACAACGAGTACAACAAGACAAACACGGCTCTGAACATTAAAAAGCTCTCAGCATTTTCCAATAACCCTAACCCATTTAAAAAGACACACTTTGGCAGGAAGCCTGAACCTGAAAAAAAGAGCGTGACTTTAATAATATAAATTTCCTGAGACTACAGATAACGTGAGTGGTGACGGCAACAAGAAAACAGCCGAACGTCTCTGCGTCCGGACCGGAGTTGAGCTCAAACAGCACGAGTTGATGTGACAAGGAGAAGCGAAGCAGCCTGAGAAAGTGAGGAGTCACAAAATGAGGCTTGTCTCATCGTTCCTTTATCAACGTTTAACTGGATTTCATCGTTAGAGATTCAACAGGAGTCCAACATAATCTATGTCAAACATTCTTTTGCATTTTGGCTTCTCAGTGGAAGAATTATGCTGCAGGCTATAGCTGTTTGCAGCCAACTGGACAGCTAAATTTGGATTTACCCAACAATGGGAACCGGGATCCACAGCTGTGTGACCATATTGCATCGAAGACATGGCAAGACATGGCTTATTTTATATTCCTCCAACCATCTGTGATGTATAAATACAGCTCGAGTTCTCTATCCGACAATCAGACAACCAAGAACTTGTTTATAAAGACAAATGAAAAACATGGGGCAGTACTGACTTTAAAAACTACAAGTATGATCCTATGCAGGGAGTTTAAATTGATTTGCAGTTGCCTTTACTTTTTGTCAGAGTTGAGTTAATGTATTGCAAATGTTGTATTATTTGCTTTATTATTCAATTGTTGGCTGATAATTTACAAAGTTGCACCTGTTAAACTTTGGCCACCACAAACACAAGAAGCCCAATCAATTTACATACGTTAGCCAAACACAAGCCTCTTAAAAACTCTTCCTAACAAGTTAAAAAACATTAAATTCTTCTTGGTTGGATTCCAAGCAGGAATTGAACCTTTGTATTAAGGCATCGTTAATTCTGACCTGACACGATAGGTGTTGCTGCCGTTAAAAATATAACCACACACTGCTGGAAAAAGGCAAATAAGAAGAAACACAAACATAACAGTTTTGGTACTAGCTTGTTTACTTTGGGAGTTTTTTTTCTGTAGTTTCCTGCAGAAGACCTCCTCTGTGCGATCTCCCTCCAGGAGCCATCTGGACATATATGACCCCTCATTAATGTCTGTAGGGAATGGACCTGTTCAGACTTGCCTTCACTTTAGTCCACGTTGCGCTATGCATGTGCATAAACTAAGCTTAAGCATTCACAGTGAATCCTGGAGCTCCGTTCACCCAAAGCTCAAATTTGATTATGTCCGTCCATTCATCTCCAATTTGACGCCAGGTCCTCAGAAAATCCGTTGTTCCGGCTTTGAGTGTTTTCGAACATGACAGCCGGTGATTCATGGGATCTTCTTTGTCCCGTTTAGTGTGATGGATCGTGCGAGGGTCCTATGCAGGGATATTATGCGTCTGTATCTTTATCAGTGACCTATGAAGGTCCAGCCTGATCTCTGCTTGTGCAACGATGATGTGTGCATGATTTGATTCACATGCAATTAGAGAGAGGTGTGTGTGTGTGTGTAGAGGTGGACGTGAATCGATAACATCTCCAGGAGAATCAATCATAAACGGTGGCTGAATAGAGGGAGAATGTAAAGATTTATCGACGGCTTTGCGACAGCACTACTCTTTACACGCACAGTAAAATAACCTGGTTATGTGCTTAGTGTCAACACTGGAAGCCAGAGTGGAAAAAGAGGAAATAAAAAAAAAAGTAGTAAATGCAATATTGGCATATGTACATCAGCGCCCCCCAAATGCATTGTTGGCTCTGAATCTTCAGCAACAGAGCAAGATCTGGCAACCTTCCAGCCCACAAATGGCCCTATTATTTTTTGCTCTGCACCCTCCGGTTACTCTGAATAAGCAGAATTTATCTACGTCAAACAGCCTCGTCTGTGTTGTTCCCTATTTCACCTCTTCACTCGGTGTGACTCCAGCACCACTGCCACCCACATAAACGGATATTCCAGCAACACCTCGACAGCTCAGTCTCTTTTAAAACTTTACTCCTTCTACCTCCACCCGAAGCTTTATCTTACACTCAGTGTTAGTCATTTATCTTGTTAAACATTGTTATTTTGTTTTGTGTAAACCTTGATGGGAAACACTGGGATATTTAACCTGGGGCTTTTTATTCTTTGCTTTATTTTAAACATGTATCTAAGCCTCAGCGGTATAATGGCATAGCAAATATGGCTGCTTTACTTGTGTTGTGACAGTATGGCTGCGTTTTATTAGCCCTGAAAAATAGTTTTAGATAGTCTGCATGGGTATGGGCAATGACTGTGCACATAATGATAACAAAATCCTCATTGCATTCACATTATTGTAAAGTTACCTGTGACACATCTTATTAAAGCCATAAACAGATCAATAATCTTACAGGTAATCCTCAATACAAACTGCAGGTCTTGGAAAATGTCATTGGAGGATATAGTTAAACAAATGAAACCCACCAGACTGGTTGTACGGTGAATTGAATTTGTCATTAATCAAGACATTCAACTTTTCTTCTTTGTGTCAATAGCACATCAGCATAATAGAGGATATACACTGTTAAAACTACATGGAAAATTTAAAATTGACTGGGAAATTACTGGGAAACTGGGCAAGCTACATCATAATAGGCAACGGCTGGATTTTTTTGTGGCTAACGCGCACGTCCGTCAAAGGACATGTGTTCAGTAGCGAGGCAACACTGCTTGTTTTGCAGGACTTGAAGCCATTACTTTGATTTCAGAGACAAAACAGAGCTTTCCCCACTGTAACGAAAGTAATGAAGCAAGGCACCGCAAGAGAAATGTTAAAGCACTGTGGATTCGAAAGCAGACCCAAAAAACACGAAGCAGCCTGTGTTCAAGCACAGTTTCAAAATAAGTGCTAAATAGCCTTCTTTGGTCTTCATCGCCGTCTTTTAACCACCGCAGCGCCGTAAAAAGTGCAATTACGGTCGCCATTTGTGTGAATGTGCTATCTGGCTGCATTTTGCCCGCATGGCTCAGTAGTTTCTCTGTGCAGACTGACCCAAAAGAAGCGCCATTGCTGGGTAATCACAAAGCTTTTATATTGTTATCCTTTGTTAGGGCATGCACGCCTTGAGTTGAGTGCCCCCCCCACTGTTTTTTTTTTACCAATGCAGTGTTTGTGACAGAATAGGCGGATCGAAGCTAATGTCTCTGCCAGAAGCGCAATCTGAGTGATGTTCCACTCAAAATGTTTATATTTTTCAAACAAGAAAAGTATTTTCCCCCGGCCCCGGTTGGGTTCATATCTAACCATTATGAAGAAGAGGGAAAACCCATTCGCCGTGGCCAGCCACCAATCGCAACCATCATGCATTTATGAGTCATTCGTTCTTCCTCCCACAGAGTTGAGCCGAGGTGAAGACGAGTAAGGTCAGATGAGTCCGGTTGTGCGCTCAAAAAAGGGAAAAACAAAACAAAATTAAACATAAGATCTGTTCTCTCTGTTCTACTGTCTTTAAATTTACCTTTCATCTCTCTTCAAATATCTGCACTAACAAACACACACACTCGACTAGGCCTTTCACTCAAATATATTGAGATGACAAGAATAGAGACTTTAACTTGGGGATCGTTAATTTTTCACAAATCCGGATGCATGTTCAAATGCATTTCAATGCCTGTATCAAAGTCTTCTTGTTAAACTTAAAGCATTTCATTACAATTTATAACAAGGTTTATTTTTCCTGCTGCTCTAGAGGGCTGGCTCTCACTCACATTTTTATTCCGGATTTAAGTGCATGTTTGAAAGCAGCTGTAGTTCTAGTATTTGGAAAACAGACACTGAAAATCAGTCAAGTCCCCTCCGCACTTTGAAACTTTAATAACTCTGAAATATGACTATTACAGTTTTCATATTTTATTGTGTTTTCCATCCTTTTTGTGAAGCACTTTGTAACTTGTGTGCTTACCGAGTGTAGGAAAAAGTTCTCGAAGTTGGACTGAAATACGGGACAGTGCATCAACTTTTGTACAGTCGCCACAAGAGGACATCTGCTCCAAACAAATTTATTCTGAGTCCTTGAGCTATGCAAATAAATCTGAGCTCCCTGTGAACCCATAGGAACACAGACGGAAAAAGAAATGAAAGCAAAACAAGAAACAGGACAAGAAAAAGGACCTGAATGGCTGAGAGAACCCAGGGCAGCCTCTCAAAGGGGCCAGAGTGTTAACGACTGTAGGATTTAACCTCTCAGCCTTGTAAAAACCAGGGCTATAACTTAGAAACCAGGATTTTTCTTGCTGTGAGACAAGACAAGTCACTTTTTTTTGTCACTTTTCAAATTATCTGTTTCACTAGACTTTCAAACAGAGCACAGGATGTGGCATTCACCCGACTGTAAATGAGAGTAAAACTAAGCTCCTCACAGTGAATCTGTGTAACTTTACGGTTGGTGCATCCTTCCTGGTTGCTGTGCTCATTCGGTGGAAGCGTGGATGTCTCCATTTTTCATGAGCGGTGAGCGAATGGAGCCCGATGAGAAGTGAGGGTGCTTCTCCTCGGAGCACAGATCCCTGGGGTGTCGGCGGTGCTATTGATGTCTACCAGTTTCTACCTTTCCGCTGCACCTCTGTCTGACTGTCATCAGTGCCATCATCCCAACTGCCTTTCTCATCAGGCCTGGGAATTTCCCTCAGCCCTTTCACTTTCCAGTTCAACCCGCTCCTCCATACCCCTCACTCCTTTTGTCACTTTAAGAGTCAGATAAAACTTGCGAGACAACGAGGAGGCTTGACAGGAAATGCAGGGGAGTCTGCCTGAGGGGCGGCTATTAAAGCTTAAAGACGTGCTAGAGACCGAGGAGACACGCGGGCATCAGCATCAAACTTGTACAATTATCTTTTTTCTCATCAGAAGTGCTGCGTTATTTCACATTTGGCCAAAGGTGATGGACGCAAATAAAGTAACGCTCACAACTTTTTATTATGACTACTTTTTATTATGACTACTCTCTGCAGGTCTATGTGATGTTAAAGAACCACAGTGTATACATTCTAGTCCCTCCAGGTTAGAGAAAACACTTTATTCCACCTTTATCTAAAGCAGGGCCGCAGTCTGGAATGCCTGGCCTCCAAGCAACCTCAGCACAGAGCAGTTGAAAAGCTAATGGGGGGGAAGGAGCCATTTGTCCCCGTTTGACTGAACCAGAAACTATTTGTTCTGTATTTCTATCCTTAAAGGCTCCATTATCCATATTAAGAAGTGCTTGTCAGATCGTCAGGCTCCTAGTTTAAGGTATAATGACCAATAAAAGGAGCAGATGCTTGTGATATTTCAATGAACCGATTGTGCTTTTACATCTGTAATAACTTAATGTTTGTTCCACTCTATTCCAGGAGGAATTGGCTCATTGTATGTTGTTTGTTTTACACTCCGAGGGTTTTCCCTGGGCTTTTCTACAGAATGTTGTATCATAATCATCACAATATTTTTAAAAGGCAACACAGGATGTTGTTTTTCACAGCACACACAGACCTTGCCAAGAAGAAAAGTGAAACAAATGAGCGATATGTACTGAAGTCAGTCAAATAACACTGGTATAACAAGATGTGTCCTTTTTCTCACCACGATCTTTGTTTGCTTGGTCGTCTGCAGACATCTCGTTTTTCCACCAGCATCTGACTGCTTTACTGTTTCAAGTCTATTCTTCTATCACTCTTCTAACATTGTTATGTTCTTCGTGAAGACCAATGTCTCTCTTTCCTCCGCACCACCTGTCCTTGAGGATTGACAGCCAATACCGAACTCTGACCACTTTCTTAGGACTCCACTCTTTCTTCGCCAGGTTCTCAGGGAGCGAGTAGAGAAGGATTTTTTGCAAAAGACTTTAGGAAAACTGACAATTAGTGTCCCGCGGAGCAGACCATAAATAATGTGAGAATTCCTCGCCTTCTCCCTTTCCTCCAACCCCAGCCTCAAATGGTATTACTTGACCCTAGCGGCCATGGGACCGGGAATTCCATATGGCTGCACTTGCCATAATGAATAGCTCTTGTTTACGTTGGAATTTCTGTACAACTTGAAACTGCCTTTCTCGTCGAAACCCACTCATTGCACCCTTGGGCTGTGGGCTTATGCTAAATCTGCTAACTTTATCCGTTCGCATAATTGGAATCAGAAATATGATTCACCGGGAGATTCTACACATGCCTCGATAACAGTGGGAAAGGACGATGTATTCTTGGCCACAAGTGCAAGTCGGGGCTGCGATCCGTTCACATTACGTCAGTTAGCACAGTCTCCATCCGAAACGTAAGGTCCTGAATAAAACATTCAGCTCTGCAAGGGAGTGAAGTACAATGTTGAGGTGGATGGTGCATTCGGCAAGTGCAGGGTGAAATTTCCCGTAGCCCCACACGTGTCAAGAGAGAGTAAGATTTCACATGATTTGAGATGGCAGCCATGATGGGATATAGGCAGGAGCTACACTGGTTTTCCTCTCGACGAACTGAGCCACGCGCTGCAATATGCCGTGAGTAACTGCAGTTTACAGCAGGTTCGCAAACATCTTAAAAGGTACCAATACATTCAGGACACTCCTGCTAATTGCAAACAAATACGACAGCATTCTGCAGGGACGGTGACTTAAAGAATAGTAGGATAGAGAGGGTCTATAAATGCGTCTGGCAAATGTGGCTGAATCCCCGCACCTATGTAAAGACTGCGGTGAATTCTGTGTGGATTATTAGCTTGAGGATCCTGCTGCGGCAACCCACCTCCATAGGGTGAGTTTGAGGCCTATCTTTGGATGCCACCCTGGAGACTACATTGTTTCTGTTTTCCTGAGAGTTAATGATATGCCTAAACTATGCAAATTTCCCTCGCTGCTTTTAATTGTAGCGTTCGGGAAAGAAGCCCACCTGATGTTCCACCTCCACTTAGCTATAAAAAGATACAAATTCACTACAATAAGCATGTCTCACTTTCATAAGAGCAAATCATTATTTCTCAACTCAATAGGATGTGGAACTTTTCTTGGCATTTTTTTTTTTTCTTGACTCTTTCTGCATACACAACCGTTCAAAAGTTTCAGAAAATGGACACTGACATTGAAGCACAAATATGAATAGTAAAGTTTGAAATCCTAAATGCAAATGCTGAATCCAAACAAATTTTTTCTCCAACACAAATCAAATATTGTTGAGAAGGTTTGTCCAAAAACTGTTGCAGAAGTCCCCACAAATGTGTGGAACTTCAAGGTTGCTTGGTCTTCAATTATTGGTGTTTTATTATTTGTATTTTACCCTATTATTTGAGATTTACAGGACATTTGACGTTTTGGTGACTCACCTTTGTACCATCGGAGGTTATATAGCAGATTTAAACTGCTAAATGTAAATATAAGTGTAAAAATGGGACACTCTAAAACTTTTAACCTTAAGTATACGTCTAAGCTATTTGTTTGTAGCCGGCCCTGCATACTACCTCTTTTGTTGATAATGTCTTTGCATGCTGATCTCTTCTTTATTGGCCCCGTGGAAAGTATCATCTTCCAGAAGCAATGTAATCCTTTTATTGTGCAGCTCCACAGTAACAGACAGTTATCGTAAAAATTCAGAAATCTTTATAGTCATAGCGCACCTTGGTGAAATAATGGCTCAGAGACCAGGTTGAAATAACACAGTACGGTTTTAAAGCAAGTGCGCACCAAAACTGCCATCACGTTAAAAACAACAACACTGTAATAAACTTGTACTGCGAAAAACTTTCCGACTACTTCTCGCATAACTTTTGACATCTAACCGATAGATGCAGTACTTAAGGTAAGCACTCTTGCCATGGCTTGAAAGTGGTGCGGATGTGTACAGTCACACAGTGTAAGAATAAAAGCAATCTGATGTGAAGCCGGCAGCCTGCTGCCAAAGCAATGTACTCGGACTGTCACCTTTTATTCCAAATGTGGACATTCATTCCAACGTGGGGGGGGGAGGGAGTTCATGTTTGTACTGCAATGGTCTGTTTGAATACAAAGAAAATCACAGTCTGAAGTAGTTTGCCACGTGATCCAGCAGCGGGAGCTTTTGATAAGCTTGACCTATTGCCTATGGCCTCTTGACCTGTGGTTTAACAAGCAAATGTTCCAAAGGACTCATTGCATCTCAAGTCAGATTCCCTTGAACTTAATTTTTGGAAAATATATATATCAAACCACTAACTTCGCTGCTGTACTTTGATTAGTAGAGACTTGGCAATGTAACAAATAACAAATGAGAAAACAAATTTAACCATAAATGCAAATTATCCTATGGATGCACAATTTACAGACTGACTTCTATTGCATATTGAAGATAAAAAAGTCCACAGCTGTATTTTTGGTTGGCTGAATTAGGAAATGACTTCAATTGTGACTGTAAAATAGAAGAAATTAGTAAGAAAATGACTAATAAAATAACAGGGTTTCATCTCGGCTACATTTTGCAGGTTCACCCGGTCTTAAAAGTTCTGCTTTCGTGGTTCAAAACTGCGTTTGAATGTCAGTATGTTAAATAATGCCGAGGTTGAGAGGAGGCTGTCAGAAACCTGTCCAAAAGTTCTCTCCACACAGCAGCACTTTCCCCCTCCACATCAGAACTACTTTAAAATAGTATTCATAATTCAAGTGTTATAGGAAACCATTGAAGCACTGTTGTGACCCAGGTTATATATATATATTTTAAAGTGGGTTTAGTAAGCTGTCAGAGACTCTCTTCCTCGGGAAAATACAAAAAATACCCAGTAGGTTGTCACTGTCAGAAATGTCAGATCTATTGTCATCTTTTGTTGTGAGGCGGCTTCTAGTGGCTGTAGTTGTTGTGGCGTGAGAGACCAAGGAAGTTGTCCTCCGATTGATACTATTTCAATACTTGGTTACCGATTCGATACCTATAGTGATTATTATTTTTTATTTTGCAATCCTAAATTGTTTAGAATCCATTTAACAATTTTATTACAACGTGATTTACTTCTTAAAAGTAACGACATTGGAAAAACCTGAATCATAGACACGATATCTTGGATGTGGTAATTTAGGTTGTTGGCCGATAGCAATACAGCAAACTCCAAATAGACTTTGTTTTCAACACACACTCAAATTGTTTGTGGTGACAACAAATTCTTTCTACATTAACCATGCTACCAAACATCAAATTTCCACTTGTACTTTTTCCCCCTCTACAGGTCACACGGCCCGAAACTCAACCCCGCCCTCTGATTCATTGTTGTTCTGGATGTCACGGATTTTCTATCTATACCCTATAATTACCGTTTCTACGGAGAAAATGTTTGAATGTTAGTTTTTGTGTATATGTAATTTAAGTGGCTGTCATGGATCATTTGTGGCAGTTTGGGGTTTTCCACAATAACCACAACAGTTTATATGAGTTGATTCATGGTGAATTCTTGCAAGAATCATAACAAATCTGTCAGCAGTGGCCATAATGTTGATGTGAGTCACTGGTGTCTGCGAGATGCAGCCTGAGTCGCAGTACGTACAGTTACACAAACACACACAAACACACACACCCTCATGTGTACGAATAAACCAACGTCGCCAACTGAAATCTCGGGTCTGCACAGCTCTTCCCCCCCAAATTTGAATTTTCCCAACTCAAAACAGATCATTCATTGCTTGATTCCGCACCATTTGTAACAACATGCTACTTTAAGATGACCTTCTCTCCAGTCCTCTGAACTGATGCTTTAATGATGCATGAAATGTGCAGATTAGCAGTGTTAGTTTTATTTCAATGCTCCGTGTCCCTCCACACACACTCAAAATTGGTCATAGGTGCCTCTATGTCATATTCATGAGACTGGAGCTGTCTATTCAAAGAGGACCTTTTATCCTCTTCACATGGGAACGGGTCAGCAAATGTCAACTCCAGCGATTCATATTTCATGTCAGAATTGAAATGTCCCAGCCATCCATCACACCGGCTCTAATAAGGTGTCGTTGAGAAAAAAAATATATATATATTTGACAAAATTTAAATCATTTGTGTGGGTTAGATTTGTGTCAATTGTCTAAGGAAATATGTGTCTCCACACCTGACTTCCTCGGGGTTGGGCACAGAAGCGCAAAGAATTTTTTGCTCATTTACGTAATTAGTAATTCAACAATGAGCAGTGCCTTCAGGCAAATATCAACAATTACAGAGAGAAAATGAATCCTGAGTTGAGCCATAAATTATATTTTCCTTAGGATTAAAATGAGGTGAGCTGTTGCTCGGAAGCCGCCTGTGATCGTATCTTTAATATTTCATTGGGGCCACGAGGGTTCATTTTGTTAAGGTCTCTTGCTCTTCTTGGGAATTTTTAATTTTTTTAAATTCTTTACGTGTTATGCTATTGGTGTGTTTTGATGAGGCTTTTTAATGAGCTTTAACTCGAGCCCTGAGCGAGAGCTTTGAAAAGGATTTAGAGCCTGTGATCTTTCTTTTTGCGTCCTCCATAGAAAACAGTGTGTGAGGCTGCCCCTCAAAGGTCTCCCTGGGCATTTTGACAAAGAGCAAACATGTGGCCTGTTGGTTTTATCAATGTCTAATGTGGGAGGGAAACATCACAAAGCTTGTTCGTCGCCTTGGGAGGCAGCGATGTTTTAATTCCAGTAGTGATGGATAGATGAAGCCAAACTAGACCTCTGTTATTTAGACGACTGATTTTCATATTAAAGGTCCAGTGTGTAAGATTAAGGTGAAAGGGATCTATTAGCAGACGTAACCGAAGGCAACCACAGGTTCTCTTTCCTGTTTGGAAGGGGAAGGGGAGGGTGAGGTGATGGGGTATTCAGCTGCAACATTCAACTCCACCACTAGATGTCACTTAATTCTACACACTGGACCTTTAAGTGCTTTTCCTGGTAATATTTGTCAATATGTAAATTTCAACGAGCTCAACTTCCATTGTGGGCAGCTGGATGCGGACGTGACCCTGTGAAAGTGAGAGACGTGTCTCCTGCTGCCGGTGTATTGGCACCTGCTTAATGGATGTGTAGTAAATGACCCTCCAGTGTTTGTCAGCATTAACAGCGTTCCTCTCTGCTGAGAGTAATGCCGCCGAACTGCCCGGGTGACAGCCTGCAGTGATTTGTCGCATTGCAAACACACAGCGTCATGACACTCCAATAATGGACCTGTGTGTTTTACTCAACAAATGGCACAATGACTGCCAAGGTGGAAGAAATTGACTTCATTTTTATTCAAGCGGGGGGCTGTCCGGGGCAGCGCAACAGGGCCGGGAGAGTGCAAGTGTGCCGCCATCAACAAAAGATGGATCCATATTGATGACGAATTAATGGAGAGGAATGGAACACTGCTGGAGTGTGTGCACCTGAAGGGCCTTACTCCTCCGAGCAGCTGCCAATACCGGCTCAATAAGACGCAGAGAGGACACGGGCCTGGAAGTTGAGTTATTGCTCATAGTTTTAGAAGTTCTGCGATGGCCTTAGGTCCCCTGACAGATTTGTTTTAAGCTTTTAGACGTGGCACAGTATGATTAAGCAATTTTCCAGTTGTTATTACAGCAGTAGTGTGCGGGCTGTTGTAAATAAAAAGAATAGCAGATAAATGCATTAAGGTATAGTCTGGGTTTCAGCTTTCACCTTACATCCTTTTGCAGAATTAGGTGCATTGATGCATGTTGTTTGTATCCTCCAGGCACGTGCAGCCAGACCGATGGAACCGGCACAATTATTAACAAGCTAATCACGTTTGTTTTGATGAGAGCCGCCTGACCTAACCAATTGTGAGCCCTGGAAATGATGCCCATACGTCTATAAAGCCCGATAATCGTGCTGCAGATGGACTCGTAAAACATGGCAGGGGGGGGCCGTGTTGTTCTCACGGCGAAGCTTCATCAATGAAACAGAGTGGAAACTTTGTCGACATCAGCGGGTCTCCGTCATGTGAATCTAACTGCGGGATCGTCAGAAGGGCACGCGGGCCGTCCTTGGTGCCACTCTCGCAGACGTCTGCTCCTGTCATTATGTCACACATCCCCCTTTTGCACATACACAGTTGCCCGTGGCAACAGGGCCGTCTTTGTAGACTTGGGAGGGGGGGCCACTGAAAAACGCAAAGTTATTTAATTAAATAATCACAGCGATGATTAACAGCCTGTGAAATGAACGAGTAAGCGGGTGAGTCGCAGAAAGGAAAGGTGCCTTTCACATGTCGCTCTGCTCTTAAAACCAAATCAGATGTAGGAGCAGTTTTAACACGTGGAAATCCAAGACAGGTTGCAAACATTGGGCCGGTTTCAATTTGCTTCTTTATTTCTTTTTTACGATTACAAATCATTTCAATCATAGTTGTGTTCAAACCAAACCAAAACTCATATTAACCTTTATTCTGAAGTACAGCCTTTGTAGAGCGACTGCTTGAAGGCACACAGCTTATCTATAAATAATTAAGGCAACAAAGGTTATCACACATACATAAGGCCACTGTATTTTCAGCTCAGGTTGTAATAACTAAGACTTTGTGCACAGTAAAAGCTTCACACAGCTGTGAATGACTCAAAAAACCCTGTTCATTGAAGGGTAGTTGACCATGAGAGCTCCCATTTAGTAATCTGCTTTTTTTCCTCAAGGGCACCTTTTATTCTGGCACAAGCCAAATATATGAAATATGTGATTGCAAGTCTGCAGTTTTCATATTCTCGTGTATATTCTCTACCTGTGTTTTACAAGATGTTCCCACTAACACAACCTCAGCATCAAACAGTGTTTGAGGTTTAGCAAAACTTGGATTCGGGGGGGAAAAACTTTTTTTTTATGCCACAGCTGGAAGGAGAAAAAGCAAAAAAACTAAAACAGATGTGAACTGTTGTAATTTTTAAATACCAGTGCCTGGCAACACAAAACATGCACTGATACTAATGTTTTTTAAACCACAAAGGTTTGTTAGCCAGGACAATAAATTCCACTCTATCTAAACTAGTGTGTTTTGGTTTCCTTTAATAAGTTTTTCCCCCTCATCTCCAGTGATGCAGGATTTTTAGGTTAGTGAGATAACTTTAGATTCATTCCTGGATTCTCAGGGTGACGGCCCTTGGTTGACTTCTTATATCGCCATGGTAACTGGCAGTGTGTTATGCCCAGGAAAACAGATCACATGTATTAAAGCACTGTCCTCTGACCAGTACGTTCTCTTGACCGATGGCATCAGGATTTGAAGAAGATCCTGGGGAGCTTGGATCTTGGAGAGGGTCTCTGAGACGTGCAAGAGTGCGCAGGGATCAGCAAACCCCCATTTAACTTCCTGTATCATTTTTTTTTTGAAACGCGAGACGTATATTCTCCAAGGAGGGAGTCACCTGAACTGTATGTTGACAGTGAGACAAGTCAGATTTGTATGCATTGCCTCGCGTTTCTTTTTCTGCAGTTAATCTTATATGTGATGTGGGAGAAGGCCAGTACTCTGTACACTCTGCATCGGAACTGGTTATCCTCAGCACACAAGCCTCAACCCACAGCATGTTGCTTTTTCGTAATAAAAACCAGCAGCTGTCTGCTAGGTAGGCCTGGCAAGCCTACAAGTTTCCAATTTTATTATACTATTATCTGGCCATGATTTGCTATTTATTTAAATATCTAGTTAAAGTTGTTCTCATGTCCGTTTTATTCTGTTTTGCTCCGCTCACAGCGGTGTAGCAGTAATGATGTATTGGTGATGCTGCTTTTTGCACGTTCGTGAAATAAAGGGCAATTTGCAAAATTTAGAGCCATGTCAACATCTGTGGTGTTCTTCCAAAAAAGAGCTGCAGAGTTTAAAGTGTTTGCACAAGCAGTTCAAGACCCCATTTCCTTATCTTTGAATTCCCTTAAAAAATCTAAACCATTTTCGGTGTCGTCAGCTCTTACCGACAACATATTGTACAGTTTGGGCTCCGCGGTCCAACTGTTTCTCGTAAACAAATAAAGCCACAGAAACGAGGCTTTCAGGGACTGCAGTGAAGCTCGGGCTCTCGCCGGCCAGTAATTTGTATTTGACAACTCAAGCAGGCAGTCACAAGTGTACTTTGTGTACAGACATTGTCGGAGGGAAACTATTGGTCGGCTGAATGCTTGGTCTCGGAAGCCAGATGGTTTGCGAGCGCCGAGAACATTGTGCTTATGTGCCCTCTGCGGAGGCGAGATAGCGAAAGTGCGGGGAAAAGAAGGACAGGAGGAAAAGGGTAGGACGAGGGAAAGAGAGTGAATTAAATGAGGTCGCGGAGCAACATACGAACTGTAGCGGAGGCATAAAAGGAGGATCAGTCAAGAGAACAAAAGTCAAGTTAACAAGGTGGGAGGAAAAGAAAATGATAAAAACCAAGGACCAATAGCTCACATTATCAGCCATTTAAAAAATCTATAGTACTTATTACCACTGAAAGGCAAAAGTACTACTTACTATGCAAATGTATTGTGTGAAGTAAATTAAAGCTAAAAGCATATAAAAACCTCTATTATCCACAAAACGTAGATAATATATGACATCCATGTCATTTAAATCCTATGATGAGGGGTTAAAGCTCATGAATCAATCTTAACTCACTGCATGTTTTGTTCAGAGGCTAGAAATAAATATAGTATGTACTGAATTAAGTATAGTGGAAACCGCTTAAAGTGATCATGACCTGGGCCAACGTGATCACTATAAGAGGTTGATTAGCATAACCGAGTTTCACGTACACACACACACTAACTCTGCTGCTGCTCCACTTTTCTCTCTCTATTTCTCTAGGACACACACAGACACACACACCGACACAGACACACTGACGTCACTGACCTGCTACAGTTTAAATGTCGGTTTGTCTGAAACGACGCCACAATATCAACACTAATCATCTCATAATGAGTGATACTTTTCTGAAATGAGTAAAATCTTTCTGCAGAGCACCGTGCACTCATCAGCTCTCTCTCTCTCTCTCTCTCTCTCTCTCTCTCTCGGGCTGACACACACACAAACGGTGTCATTGGAAACATGTGTAAACTCACTTTTGGTAAATACAACAGAATTTGTAAACTTCAATGTATGAAGAGCTTGAGGAAATGGCGGGGCAGAAAATTACTGACAGAGCCGGTAGAAACTGTAAAAAATTACAGTATAAGCAGATTATTTAAACGGCATTTATATAGTATCTGTCCCAATCTTTTTGATATATAATATAAAAGGTAGATTATTATATCAGTGATCACTATAAGCCTTTTCCACTGTATATGGAAATCAGACAAGTAGTCACAAAACCTGTTGGCAGAAAGAGCTCCATGAGTTCTGATAGGATTCTGGGATGTGATGTGTGCCATCACATTATCAATGCTTTAAACCTATGCATCTATAATGCAGGAAACCGCCATTAAGGCTCACCTCCCGCCCAAAGACATACAACTTCAATTTGAGAAATGGAGAAAGGAAAAAGCAGTACAGGATGTTTTATTACTTTTGTTGTCACACACACATACAAGTGTCTGCGATAGAGCCCGACAAATATAGATTTAAATCATTGTTCTTCCAGCAAAGAACATAAACTCATTCTACATAGTCTGTCTTGCATTTTTCGCCACGGGGGAAGACGAACAGAAACAATGCAACACAGAGCTAAACCATCAACTCCACTAAGAAGCGATGGTGTATTGGGTCCAGTATCTGTCATGTGGTCATCTGTCTAGTTTTAGAGGTCACCGACCCCGAAGGAAACACCCGCGGTTCAGTCGTCCTGAGGACTTTGAGGTTTACCATTTATCAGTCCAGAAGTTTGACTTGCAAATCGACTTGCCTCTCAAAAGTTGATGGTGCATCAGTCAAAAAGTTGCACAGAGCAATGCAGGAGCAACAGTGGTGGCAGGCTGTAAATATTACAAACCAAGTCCTCAAATGGCTGAACCGTGATGGAACCCGGGGGGGGGGGGCTGCACTGGACAGTCCGAGGCAGGGCAGAGTGATTTGTTGCTGTTGGCCGACTCAGATGTAGTCAACTCCGGTGTTGGGCTGACAGCTCTGACAGCGGCCTGGCCGGAGAGATGCTCCAGCGACGTGGGAGGATTTCACAACCCAGCAGTGACCAAGAGGTCAACTTTGACTTTGTGCAACTACCTCACAAGGGATAATAAACTTAATCAGAAGTATTAAAGCTGGATTAAAAGAAACTCCCACGGAAAACATTCAGATTTTACTAAGTAAATGTATGTAAATGTTTAGAATTTTCCTACCTACAGTACTAATAAAGTCTATTTATTGATCTTGTGATGGCAACATGAGTACTTTACCTTATAGTAGGACTATGACCCAAAGTATACAGAGTAGAAAATGCCCGGCGCAGCTTTGCAACAAGTCTCTGAATGACCTTGGAGAATCCCACGTTAAAGCCCTGACATAAACCCCACAGAGCGTCTGTGGGGAGACCCGAAGGGGGCAGGTTACTGACGTTCCACATCCAAATGTGATGGAGCTTGAGAGGATTCTTCCCGGAAGAATGGGATCAACTGCCCAAATCCTTGTGTGTAAATCTTGTAGAGGCTCGTACAAGAGGACTTGAAGCTGCCAAAAGGGGCTGAGTACTTTTGTAAATACGAGATTTCAGTCATAAAAAGGATGTAAATACTGAGCAGAGTAATAACGAATCAACCAAAAATACCGTCGTGCCATCCTTCGATTGTGGAGAAGCAAATAAAAGTAATAAAGCTTTAGTTTTAGCTGTGATAAAAAAAAGACGTTTTTCACCGTTAACTGGAATGTACTGTTATCAGTTTATCAGCTTAGCAGTGAAAGTCTTTTGGACATTAATTTCACCTATAAATAAACACCTTGGCGTGCAGGCAATTAGACCTGTTTCTTCTTATTCGCCCAAAGATACAGATATTAATTTCACATTTCAGAGGGCATCGACAATGTCTCCGAGCAAGCCGGTCCACTTTAACAAGCTCTGAGAGAGGGAGACAGTGCAGTATCTGATGTTCTTTAGTGCCTTAAATTAGTTTTTTTTATTTTTCTTTCTATGAAGCTTTATTAACAAACTATTCCTCCTCATTCCTTTTTTTTACTCACATATTTTTAAAGGCTGCTTCTTTTCAAGGATGCATTCCGGAAACATAGTTTTTCATAATAAACTATTTTGTCGGTGGTCCTTGTGCCTTCGTTTGGCTTCATTCAGAAACGTTTACACACAAATCCAGAAAACGTACATTATAGAGCACACAAAACGATACCGCTTTAAAAGAAGTGCAAATTTTGCCAAACGTGAATATGATTCACTCTGGGTCCTATTGCAAAAGGTAATTCAACAGTATTAATTCCTTTTTTCCAGGCATTTAAATCTCATGTCCTTCCTGTCAAATCCACACTGACTCATTATTCTTCCGGCTCTCATACCTGGCTGCAGCCCGTCCCATCATCATCTCTTTTCTTTAATAGCAATTCACATGATTAATTGAATCTATTTTTGTTTTACATCGCCGGTGACACGGCATGGCCGCTTATCAGTCTCCCGTCATTAGGTGGTGGGGCTTGACAATGGGTCCGCTGGCTTAGGTCGACATGACTTATCAAGATAATATATGGCCTCCGGGTTTGAGGTTCAGAATCTTTCCCCGCCGGTGATATTTCTTCATTTTTGCAGCCGCGGTCGGTCTATCAGTTTGGCGGGTTTCTGCTCGTAGCTGTAACGCCATCCCGCTGGGTGGATAAAGCTGCTAAAGACCTTATTACATTTTTGACTGCACTAAGTTTGGTTATATGTACACATTTCTTTTAAGAGTTTGACTCTCTTATACTTATACAGGCCTGGTTTAGACTTACATTTAAAAAAGGCTTTAGAAAAACTTGCTTTACATTAATTTCCCCTTTTAACAGGCGAGCCATTTCCATCGTGTTGAAAGGATTAAAGCCGAGACACTCGAGCCTTGAGCTCTTTCACCTGCAATGAATGAACCTGACGGCAGGTTTCAGGTTCCACCCTCCCTGTGTACTGATTGGCAAAGAAGTTGTCCCCACACGAGCTCGAAGACCTCACGACGAGCCGCGTCGCAGCCAAGGTACAAACTGTCTGCGAGATAAGCCAGACGTGACATGCCAGGGAAGGTGGGGAAGCTGGTGATAATGCCGTCGGCAGCAGTCTGGGTCAGCTCGGTGCCAGGGTAGAGGTCTGCAGGACTGGCATCCCTCACGCTCGGCGGAGAGATGCCAGGCTCCTGTGAGACGAGCGGCGCGTGCCCAGTGTCGCTTTTCCACTTCTAGCAAGGGCTGTCTGATGTCACGCAACCTAACAAAGTCGGAGGCAGCAATTGGTTAAAGATCATTTCTTGCCATCCCACCTGTTTTCCATTTAGCTCCGCGCTGAGGGCGTGAGATTAAGAGAGGTGCAGCTGCATCGCGCTCCCTTATGTTTGCCTGCAAATCGGAGTCCTCCAGCCTCGCCGCCTTTTACATTCAGAATCCGCAGGAGCCATCAAATCCAAACAAACTCTCGCTATTTATTTCCCCGTCGTGTAACGGGTGAAAAATGACTGAGTATTCACCTCGCACTTGCCAGCTCGCATAATGCGGCGAGGTTTTTTTTTCTTTTTTCGAGAGCTTTCACACGAGCGTTGTGTGCCGCACAAGGTGTGTTTACCAGACCGCAAGTAATTCGAATGGATGGTGTGCTGCATGGCGAAGCTCAAGTGAGCAGGACTTCATTTTGTGAGCCATTTCACCACATCACTCACCATTATTCTTTACATCGCCCGCATGCGTGGTCACGTGACAGGTACCTTTCAAGAAGCCCGGCTGTGCACACACGCTGAGATGTTCCTGATGACAATACAACAATTCATTTCTCTTCCGTTTGATTTCAAGTCCTCTTTTCTTCTCTTCCCCCGCACACATAATAACACTCATCCCAATTTCGAAGCCTCATTACTGTCATAATATGATTCCATGTCACGTTTGATGAGACTTCAATTATGATTTTTTTTTTTTCCCTTCCTGTATCACGTTGAATGTGGTTCTTTCGACTGCTAGAGGCTGCTCGTAAAAATTAGACTGCGCAGCACAGTTCCATCTTGAGTCTGATCTGAATATTGGGGGGGTTACGTGTTGAAGGGTCATATGATACATACTGGTCTCCATCTACAGCGCCCCCTCATCTGTTCCATGTAAAGATTGAGCCACAAACAAGATACAAGCTCGAGGGTCAGGAAGTGGGGGCAGGAAACCACACAGATTATACATTATGCATTAAGATCTTCCAGGCTTCTCGCTGTGAGCAACCGAAAAAAACATCGGAGCAGAAATTCATTCACAGGCGCATTTCTGCAGGAATGCAGGATCTGCTTCTCTCTCGGTGGCGAGCGTGTGCGGTGGCTGGTTGGGTAATGAGACAGATGGGCAACACAGATTGCTGACATTAGCCTGCTCTTGCTCTAGATCATGATTCCTCATCAAGCTAATCATTTATCAGAAGAGTCCATCTTGTTTGGTTTTTTTCGGAGGGGGTTAGAAGGCAAGCTGTTGGAGCCTTGGCGGCTTCAAGTGTTGTACGTGTAGAAAAATGGCGTCATGTGTGGTGAAATGACAAAACGTTAGGGGTGTTTCACAAATACTGCATTGACTGAACATAGAGGGGATAGAGAAAGGTGGCTTTTTATGAAATGTCTGCTTACGCTTGTTATCTATGAATAAGTACACTGTTGCAGGCTTTTACTTTATTTGAGAGCCGCCATTCCTCCCAGAGTCCACAAAAGACAACGTTTAACTCACACGGACCCTCCTTGCCAAGCGTAAATATTTTATTTTCTTAAATATTTTAAGGTACAGCAGTTAGCTTGAACAATTTATCAGTCATATTAGAAGTGACTTGGTTTTTGCAGCTCACGCAACTCGGGCAAGTGTGTGGCTAAAAATGTGTACGTTTGATGAGGGTGAAAAAAGCTGTTCTTATGCTAAATTTAAGTTGAAAGTAGGCTATTTGTTTGGGATATGGATTTTATGGCAAGATATCTCAAAATTACTTCACATACAATGGCGTGGAAACTCTTCCAGGTTTTGTTTTTGCAAATTTTATACTAGAATACTCTTTTGTCTTTGATTTTGTGAAGCACTTTGTAACCTTGTTTAGATAAATGCTGTACAAATAAAGTTATTATTATAAAATATTCAGGTGTCTCCTTGGACTCAAAGTAGGTTATGTGTTGCCATCACCTGCACCCGATGTTGTTCAGCCAGTCAAAGCACATTTTGTCAAGCATGACATGTCACAATAGAGAGTATTAGTAGGAAGCTGCTGCCTCTTTTGCATATATATATTATATAATAAAGCCACAAATGGTGATTCTGGGTCCAAGTCCTTGTGAGATCAGGTCAATCTGCCTAAATTAAAACAAGGGTCAGCAACGAGCAGGTTCCAGACTTCACAGTGAATCGCAAAGTCACTTCAGCTGGTTTGATTCAGTATAAAGAGGAAATCAGACCAATCAGACACTTCATCAACACAAACCGGCTGCATTTCAATATTGGCGTATTTAGAGTTGTGCACATGATCGTGGACGGTGATTTAAATCCGGATTGCTCAAGGGCATCTTGCAAATATATGATTGACCATGCTAATCAATATACCCATTCATATTCTGGTTCATCCCCCCAGCATCCACACCTGACTTGGTTAAATTCTGTCCACTTGGTTTGGCAGTACATGATTTCAGTATGTGTGGTACACCCTTAAAAAATGTGTAAAAATGTCGATCATGAACCACGTTTATGGTCCATTAGGCTTTTTCGTGGAGTATTTTGAATTGTATTTGTGAGTCGCATTTTAATTTGCCTATTCACCATCTGGTCGATCGGGCTCATATATCTCGGGAAGCACATGCGTATCATTTCGTCGCTGGTCCAAGTTCCATGTTTGTGGCTCATTCCAGCAATTGGAGCCGAAAAATTTACGATAATAATCATGAGCTAGAACCCTTTAAAAAACAGTAATATGATTTTTGTCATTAACAAAGCCGTGATACTGAACAATCAATTTTCCAAGTGCTTTGAGTTAGCCCCCGCTAGATGCTCCCACACCCAAAGCACACATCTGTGTAGAGTACACATCTGATCTCTTTACTGCATCCACTGAATCCGAACTGAATACACCACAGAGCAAAATCTTCATATTTCTTGCGATACACCATTAGGCCTGACATATTGGCCCGCGCCGTGCCACCCATCTGTTCACAGCTGGGCATGGTGGATACAGCCAGCACAGGCCATAATCAGTGCCACAGGGGTAGAGGACTGGGAAAGAAGGGCACCGCTTTAATGAGAGGCATCCACACAGCCTCCGCTCTCTGCAGAAATATAACAGGAACCAGACCAGCGTTTCCCCCTCTGAGTTTCCCATCTCTTTTCATGACCTAGTGGGAGATGAATGGCTTCATTTTCTTTCGCCCTCGGTTAAAAAGGGGCATCTTGTCCACTCATTGCCCCTCTCACCGACTGATGTTGGGTGAATAGGGAGAAACGCGCTGGTCACATGCCAGCGAATAGAAAGAGATGGCTTTTTTTACGTGTCAACAGAAAGACACACGAGCAAAGCGGGCGCAACAGAAAAGGCCTCGCAGGCAAATTGGATTTGAGTAATGACTCACCCTGTCACGGCGGACAGAGACTTGAAACGAGCGCCGGGGCCGAGACTGTGCCGCGCTGTGGCAAACTACAGCAGAGTAGTCAGGGTAGTCAAAACAAAGCTTTGGTTATTTAGGTTGGTATTTGTCTGAATGTCTGGAGCCGCAGGGTTGGCGGTAAATTGCCTTTTTGGTGATTAATTAGTCTCTCGAATGATGCAATTGCTCCGTGACACCACAAATGTGCAATTGCAAGTACCGTGTTGGAGGTAATGTGGTCAAAAGTAACGCCAGTGCACGGAAACTCAACGTATGCTTCTGTGTTTCTGAACAAATAATCACTTCTACATGATGGCAAACTAAACATAGACTTGTTTGGGGCGTTCAGAGCTTTTCAATCGTTTTTTTTTAATATCAATCAATGTCATCGGGGCCTCGGGGAGCGAGCGGCGGATCCTGGCGGCGTGAGAACATAGACAAACAGAATATAGGATTAAAGAGACTCGCCGGCTTAATGTCACGCTGAATAGATTGACTTGTGCATCATAGGAGAAGATAACTGCGAGCAAACAAAGATGAACCGCAGATCATTGTGTCGGCTCAAAGCTATATTGTCAAAGCTTAGTCGTGCTTAAATGAATGTACAGTGTAGGAAATGCACTTTTCTCTCTGTGTGTGTGTGTGTGTGTGTGTGGTTTTTCTCTGAGTTTTGACTGTGCAAAACCATATTTGTTTGGCGTCAATGCTCCTAACAGTTGAATCCCCGACAACCATTGTAAACCTTATGACTGTACATGATAGCATTCAAATTGCATTTATTCCATTGCCACTACTTCTCTTGACATCGGATCATCCGGAGCGACACTCTGATTGGTGGTGCGGGTCTGGAGCAGGCGACTGACAGCGTAATAGACCAATCGCAGATGCGCAGTCCCTTCAGCTGATCCAATTTATTGCAAACCGTGAAGTTTGATATCAAATCAATGTGAATTCAGCCCCGAGTGTGTGCCGGTACACGTGGGTGCTTGGCATTCTCTGCGAGTGCCTCAGCCCCGGAGCGCCCGCGGAACCGGAGCCTGTGAATCTGTGTGTAACCATGTAGCCGTTTTTACCGCCACCGTGGGTTACCCAACGCAAGACAGGCCGATTACTGGCACTGTTCTTTATCGACCTCGTTTACAAAAAAACACTTTTAACACAAACACAACACGGGCTTTTCTCTGCCCAGCTTCTCCGACACACTACTTCATTCTCTCTTAACACAGAACCAGCACAGACGGAGCAGCGTGTCCGTCTCCTCCTTGTGTGTGTGTGTGTGTGTGTGTGTGTGTGTGTGTGTGTGTGTGTGTGTGTGTGTGTGTGTGTGTGTGTGTGTGTGTGTGTGTGTGTGTGTGTGTGTGTGTGTGTGTGTGTGTGTGTGTGTGTGTGTGTGTGTGTGTGTCACAGCGCTCAGGTCCAGCACGTTACTGCATTTA
Organism: Hippoglossus stenolepis; assembly: GCF_022539355.2. Classification (NCBI taxonomy): domain Eukaryota; kingdom Metazoa; phylum Chordata; class Actinopteri; order Pleuronectiformes; family Pleuronectidae; genus Hippoglossus; species Hippoglossus stenolepis. Next base: position 8,284,109 of record NC_061505.1, on the reverse strand, counting down.
AGAGAGAGGGAGTGATTGGTCGACAGGTAACTGCTGCACTAATCAACTCACCTCGCACCGATCTCGTCAGCCACCCTCTGAAACCACATTAAACAGAATTAATTTAGTTTGGACATCGGCCAAGGTGATTCGATGAAATCACTACCTTGAGTTCGGAGGAAGCTCCAAGCTTGCCGGGGACGGAGTACACGAGAATGCAAATTACGTCTTTTTATCACAAAAGGAATCCTGAAATGCACTGAAAGCCACTGACTGATGCTAAAGCAGCAGTTTCTAATGAGAAATCCACTTCCTGTCAGATTTTCCTTAGCCGAGGGTTTATTATATGAAACATGCCAGCGTGCAGCTTCTGATGATTACCAACACTTCACCAGGGCCCCCCCGCAGTAAACATTTCACCCTCTAAATAGGTCTAAGGGCAGAAATCTCCACATTTGCATGATCTCCCATTGTTCACTCAAATTAAAGACCCTGACCTAACCTCCACCCCCGACCTTTTTTCTCTCAAGTAGCGGCGGCTGAGAGCTGATGAAGTGGTGGCCATTTTCACGTAACGGAGTGGAAATGGGGGAACCTCCTCAGATGCTATCACCACGGGCTGCGTTATTAAGTGCACTGGCTCTCCAGAGGAAAGATTAATTTTCACACAGGGGGGTGGGGGGGATTCAGGGACTTGTATAACCAATAGGAATTCACACATGCCCTGGAATGATGTTGTGGCATTTAAAGACATGAGAAGCAAATACTGTGCAGCTTGATCTTTAATTCTAGTTAGATATTGTGAGCGTGGCCTCTTGTTAGCACATTCCTGACATGAACTGCAGGGAAGAATATTCGAAAATTTGGGTCTGGACATTTTTCGAAATGTCCCTTTCACGCATGCAGAACGTTGTCTCATCCCAAAACTCGTAATCTCTCCAAATTGACATATTTGTCTGTGACTTCATCACCATGCTCACTGTAACATTTTCAGCCATTTCCCAGCTGTAGTGTCACATTTGAGTCGGGTTCTGGCAGGAAAAGCTCCGGCAAATATCCAGATTAACTGTCTTGAACATTTACGTTCTCACTTGCAGCCCCTCCGGGAAATTCCAGGAAAATGTCCGGACTACAGTGCATGCCTGAAAGCAGTACACGGAATAAACTGGAGTACTTGGCTTTCAGGAAATTAGGAAAACGTGAGCCAACGATGAAAGGGAGTCACACTGTGCTTCCTCCCTTTTTAGAGTAAATACAGAGCTGGTGACTCACGAATATGCTTCATTCTCAGCATTGATTAGTCATAATCGCCACCAACAACACAAAAGAGAATAAACGGCAGAAAGCCCCTTACTCCATCGCTCCTCTTCTGTCTCTTGCAACCAGGCTTCTAATCCACTTATGGTCCCACTATGCTTAAGGAATCTTGCCTGAAAAACGGCCTTTGTTATTGTTTCGTGCTCTTTGGGAACAAAGTTGGCTCCGAATGTCTTTAATACACAGTTGGATGAATCATTGTGTCCTGTAATGTGGAATTGAATCTAGTAGTCAATCACACACGTGTTTACCAGTTTTTAAATCCTCTGCACTGAAAACTCAAGTCACCCAAGACAGAAACACCTTTGTAGTGAGTTTTCATAATTCATGTTCCAGATGTTATGATGTATATCTAGATACATAGCCCACAGTCAGAATCAATAACTCAGAAATACATTTGTAACAGTAAAATACGCAATTCAAAGCACCTTTGCACATTTTGATAGTATAGGTTTGACTAAATAAATCTAAATATTATAAATACAGCAATAAAATTATGTATTAATTGGGATTTTTCTAATGCACTTGATGGATATTGGTCCTTTAATATATCAGAACTCAGGGCCTCAGCTACTGGAGTTGCAGACCAGTTGGAGGCAGCATTTCCTGGTGATGACAGTGTTGTCTTTCACATCATATAACTGCACTGTCTCTGCATACATCGCCTGTTTGTGGTGTATAATATTTGTGGATCGAATGTTGCATTTAAACACTTCCCTGAGGTGATGCAACACCATATGGTCCCAACATTTCACCAGAGGATTGTGAATTATCTAAGCTTGAAGCAGGCCCGGGGGCTGTTGGAACACGGCATGTCACACACACGCGCCAACACCAAAGGGCATTGTAGCACAAGACAGAAAAAAAGAATTACCTGGAAAGATGGACATTTTGTTTTATTTCATGCTGAAGTTAAGTTGGACGCGGCTGTGAAATCCGTGTGGTCTGAATCCAGGACACTGGTTCAAAAGTCATTTTTTTAAAAAATCAATAAAATAGATTTGTCTTCACATGAAAAACTCCGATCTGACAAACTTTATAAGTGCTACCTTGCATCCGGTGCTGGTTGATATGAATTTCAACATCTGGGCCATTTCCCTTCTCTTATTTTTTAAGAGGGGTGTCTTATCGCCCTCTTCCCACTGGGTAATTGCAGCTCTTTATCTGAGAATAAAATTCCACCTGCTTCTCTTTTTTAGCACTTGATTCCCCTTCATAGAAAGTGTGTGTATGGGTAATAATCACATATAAATAGACACAACACTATAACTTTGAAGTACGCAGTGATTTTTTTTCTCAAGCAGGTGGATTTCCTCTCCACAGGACGCAGATATTCAATTTAAACAAGGATTTAAACTATTTCTAAGTGTAACTCGCTGGTTTTTGACTTTAAGTGCACACTAATGAGTTAATAATAAGGAGAGGGTACAATGGTGCACGTTTGACTTTCAGCAGAGTAAAGATGCTGTTACACTATTTGTTTCCCTACGCAGCGTGTGATGGCTTTTTTTTAACCTCAAGTAGAATAACCGTGTGGTTTCTTTTGACGCAGAATGAAGTGCGACGACTGTGTTCCTCATGTTTCCATTGGATTTGATGATTTATCAAATGTTACTGTCATTACTGGCGAATAAAATCTGCCCAGTTTGTTTGTAAATGATGTAGTGTAATATAATAAGGCCTGTTGGGATCCCATATGCTGCCCCCTTTTGGTGCCTAATGGAGAAAGATGAGACATTTGCTCTGTAGGACTCTGCCTGTGTTTTAAATCCAAGAGAAGGCCATTTCAAACAAATATAAAATATGAGCTGTGAGGCAGGTCACATTTAACCACTTTCTATAAAAATATGCAATCACAAAATGATTCTGATCTGATTTGCAATTTCTCCAAAGATTAACCATTATACTTTGCCAACAGAAAAATACACGTATAGAATATATAATTATAATAATGAATGGGACAAAAGAAGCAGCTCATTTGACTTGTACCCTAAGCAGTGCTAACATTTTTAATAGCAATTAAGTGATTTTTGGTAGATTAAAATTTTATAGCGGCGGCTCTGAAATGATACATTGAGCTACTGTTGTTAATATAAGTGGAATTAATCCATTCTGTTATTGCAGTTTCAAAATAATTGAAAAGGTTTTGAATATTTTCTAAAGATGAGGTGCAAGCGCATGGATTTTTTTTCAGCGTTTGTGTAACTTGAAGTGATTTGCGTGCACATGTCAAGGAGAATGAGTCATTTTGAAAAAAGCACATACACAGATAAACAGAAGCATTTAACGTGGGAATAAACTGTAAGTAAAAACTTACTGCTCCTCTTCCCTATCTGTATTTTCTTTTCCTTTAGTATAAAATGTCTGTCTGCTCAAAGCCGAATGTTAGCTAATTATTTTTGTTATCTTCCACTATGGCTAGAGGCCCTATCAGACTTCTATGCATGCAGTGCAGATAAGGGCTTATTGGCAGAGAGAAGCGGACGATTTTTAATCATAAATACAGACAGCGCTGCTCATCAAAGTAGCACTGTCTGTAGTTTGTCTAATCTGGTCTGTCCAAACTCACCCCACTTCCTATGTTTTACCAACATGATTTGATTTCTTCCACACCCCCACCCTCGCTCTGTCTCTCCTCTCTGCCCCACTATTTGTACGATCGTGTGTCATTAACAGGCCCAGGCGCTTGTAACATGGTAACTCCCCAGTAAAAAAAAAAAAACCATAATGTGTAATCTGGTTCCAGTTTAAGGACACACTCGCAAATGCTTTTTATGTGGCTGCTATTTAATCTTGGCAAGCACAGCAAAAACAAATGGCCTCGTACCTCGTGGATAATGAAAGGAATCTAGTGTTTAATTATTTCTCAAGGGCTTTTAAGCCGAAGTTTAAAAATAATTCCGAGTTGTTTAATCCAGGCTTTCTTGTTGTGTTTGAGGTCAAAGTAGCAGAAGATGCAAAAAAGAAAACTTAGGATAATAACAAGAAGGTTTTAACTCTCACTGAATAATAAAAGAATCACACTAACAGAACAGTGACACTTTTATTCATTTCCAGCTACAGACCTATTTTTTTTTTACAAGGCTAGATGGTATTTGTCATAAAAATATTTACAGACACTCGACAATTCATATCAGAGCTGACACGTGGGGACAGTGGCAACTTCCTGTTTGCCTCCACCAGCTGGAGGATGGAAAACGTAGCACGATCCCAGTTCCATATAGAGATTTAAAGTATTTGTAATGGTAAGAATAATAGTAAAAGTAATAATAATGGTAATTGTGGCCGTTAATATTCTCATAGATTTAACAAACTTTCTGTTTTTGGTGATCATTGGGCTTAAAACACAATTTGTGATAAAACTATATAAGCTTATCTTTCAAAATGTCTGTTTTTGATTATTGCATAATGTAGATACTGATGAGACAACCATGTTTGCATCACCTATGTTGTGGCCGTATCTTTTCTCTTTAAGACTGTGCCCATACATTTCACTTTCGGTCAGACAGCTAAATAATCTGTTCACTACAATAAATCCAAAATATTCCATCAGAAGCTTAATCAAAATTATAAATAAAGAGGTAATATCACCTCTCTAAAGAATCAAATATGTGACATATAGTTTATAATAAACACAAATAATGGCTCTAACAACCTGAATGCTATCAACAGGAGGGAAAGCTCCCTCTTCATTATTGGACTTCTTAGCTCAAATTTACGTTGTCGACAGAACATTGACTCTGGCTCAAAGATATTATTTCTCAGTTGAGCCATTAAAAATAAATTTACCCTATTTTATTCCATTTCTCTTCATTTCTCTTATGTTTATAGCTGCTTTTATCCTGTCCCTGCAGGGCACGGGCTGCAAACTTAATCATCACTTCATATTGAAATATCTGCTCAACGCAGGCAGTGTTCAGAGTCTGCTCTTTTGAGTCGGTCACATGCAGGAGTTGTTATGTTGGTCCTGTTTGTGCAAAACCACCGTAACATGTAAACACAGTGGTTTACTGCTGTTTCTGTAAATGAATGATGTACAGAAAGACGGGAGCAGACTTTAAGATCTCTTATCATATATGTTTGTAGAGGAATGTTTGGGGTGGAATGCAAATACATACTTTATATAACTTACCACAACATACTGTTACAGTTCTTAATGTGATAAGCGTGCATGGGGAAAGGGTTAAAGGAGCATGCAGAACAATTTTAATGTGGCTTTGGCTCAGTTCATCCACAGATTGTACTTTAAAGATACATTCAAGACAGTGAATTTGTATTGTTTATAAAAAATGGTGTGCTGTGTACGGTACATCTGTGTACACGTACTGGATATGTGAAGTGTTGGAATATGTGTAGTTTTTTAAATATATTTAATTCTCTTCTGCATATTTGTTAGGTGGATCTCAAGTCCTTTGATCTTTTTGTTGCCGTATGTCAAACCATATAACAGCCATCTGGAATCTGCGGGCGCTGATGGATAACACATTGTAAGCTTAAACATCTCGGTGTCAAAATGTGTCTGTGTGCCGACGCTGACATTAGAAAGAACAGCGCTGAGGATGCAGTCGCAACGTAATTGTTGTCTCCGCAGCTGTCATCGCTGCTCTTCACGACGGTTCTCGCAGCACGTTGCCTTTTATAGTCGGCTCCCGTCTCGTCTCACTCGCGGTTCTGAGCCGACTCTCCTTATTGGCAATTAGTTTGTTGGCAAGCGAGAGAGCGATGTAAAGAAATCGTCCGTGGTGACATTCCTCCCGTCGCCTGTGAAACGTGATGCGTCACGGCGCCGCCTTTGATGAGCAGAGCAGGATCTTTGTTTTAAGGAAAATGGTTTTCAGAGTGGTGTCCAACAATTTGATGGCAAATTGGTTGTTTTGCTTGCAGTACAGTGAGTGGATTGACATCAACATGTCATTTGGCAAAACTGTTCAACGGCTGTTGTGTTTCTTGTTGGACTTGAAACATCCAATGTACCTCTGAACAGTTTGTTCCTATTGATTCTGCTGTCGTTTCAACACTGTGATTTAACTGTAATCACCATGTGACGTTTTGAGCAGTAGCTTTTTTTCATACCGCCATTATGACAGGCAGCAAATGCACACAATACACACCCATGAAATTCACACACAAGTTTGTTTTAATAAAGCGGAGTGGTGAAGTGTTTGGCTTTCACATTAAAACTGTTGATTCTACAAGTCAGATAACCCACAAATACAATTTTTTAACATTGAAATCCACATTATATGTCCCTGATGCACACTTATTCAACTGAGAGAATGAAATTCTGGCTCTACAGTAGCAAGATGTATCGTTTTCTCCTGGTTCTTAAGATCTTTTTTATACATTACATATATAACATACCTCAAACATAAAACTATTTCATAACCCAGTCTTCTTTATTTGGTTTTAATTACTCACTACATATGACTCCCCTTAATACGCCGGATTTTTTGCATACACACATTTACATTCTCCCTATTTCACAATATTAAAGAAAGAGATAAAGAAAATCCCTGGATTTGTCCGTATCCACAGCAAAATGTTATGGATTATTCCTTGGTCCGTGTTCCATCCTTTCTCTAGATTTCAAGAAAACCAGATCAGTAGTATTTTTGTTTAATCCTCCTAAAACAAACAAGCAATGAAAACATAATAGCTGTTGCAGTTTATGGTCAGGTCACTCGTTCATTGTTCACACCTTCGTTATCAGTTTATGTGTCACACAAGTTTCGCACCTCGCTACGTTTTCCTCCTGGACGGAGCTCCTGTGCTTTAACTTTGACCCGAAGTCCTGACCCAGGTAGTTTCCAAGTTGCCCACCCGCTGATAAAGCGGAATGATTGAGGAGGAAGAATAACGTTTGAGCGGATCCTCTCACAGCAGCTGGGAATTGGATGTATGACCTGAAGTTTTTTTTATTCATATCAATAATGTATCAATAATGTTCAATAATTGATGCTGCCCAGGGGGAGAAGCCATTATCTATTCCAAAAAACCACATGTCTTGGTTTTTATTTTGTCTACTTAGAGAATTATCTGTGTGCTGGCGAGTCAAACATTTGGCAAATGGGGGATTATGGAGACACTGTGAGCAGATTTGATAAAGAAATAGGATTGCATTTTTTTTTAAATAATTGTAATTTCCTGGGCTTGAATGCATTGTTATGTTTATGAGGGTCAACTTGGGCATCGGTTGGGTAATTATTCACTTCACCAATGATTTAAAAAAAGTTAGAAAATAGCTTAAGAGGGCAAAAATGATCATGTATTGAACGTGCCGTTGTCAGAAGAAGAATAATCTCTGTGTGGATCAGTACTGTCACACATTCCCCCCCCCTTGACTGAAGCCTGATTTGACTTGCAGGAATTTCAACGACAATCTTATATATTAAAGCACTTTGACAAAAAGGAGTTTTACTGTTGTTCACGCTCAAATTAAAGAGAAGTGTTTTTTTTTTGTTGTAGCTCTGCATCTTCAGGCAGAAAGTATGAACTATGATGGTTGTGATAGCGCATGAACTCCTGCTCACCTTTCTGCTTGTCACTAAAAACCTATTCATTGGCAGTGGCTGCAGATAGCACACACACACACACACACACACAGACCCACACACACTCATCTGTGGCTCCCGTGGATCCGCTGGAATTGGTAATGACGCGATCCATCTCTAACCCATTTCCAATTCAGCTCTGGGAAATGAGATAGGATGGTAATGGAATCTCATTGATCTGAGTTTGCTCTCATGTTTATGGTCCATAAGTGTGGAAGTCATTTCTAATGTTCTTTCTCACATTGGAGCTTTGTGTGCCCGCTGCCATATTTGTGGCATGTCGGCCCCGTTCGGGCTTTGGAATTTGTGGCAAACTGGATTCATATAAAGAATCATTTTCCAATTAACATTCAGCCACAGGTAAAATGCAAATTGTGTCCTCAAGCGCACGAGTTTACTCACAAATAACAGGTCATTCTGTGGTGTGATACCAATGATGTGGTGTATTATTTCGTCCTGTAAAACGTGAGGATGTGCGTCGATAAATCAAAACATAGATTACAATCTTAAGTAAACCCCAATAGAAACATTTTGAGCAGTGTATAGTGTTGACTTTTGAAAGTTTTCAAAAAATAATGAGAGAGCTGCATTTATAGAAAAAGGCACAAAGTGAACTTTTGGATCCCTGTGATTTTTCAGTCTTGTCTTTTGGCCACGAGCAGTCAGTCAGGGGATGACACTCGTGACTGATGCTTCCTCTGACAAGCAGTAACTCTGTCTGAAAGCATTGACCGACTTACCAAGACTACAATTTCCTGCATTTTCCTCCACATCTCTCCATCACGGGCCCCTACCCCAGTATGCAGATTCTTTTTTTACCCAAGTTTTTTAACTTTTTATAACTTGAGCAGATGTGACAGATGTGTGTCCCCTTACTTCTTGCATACTTGTTTTGATTAATAGTGCAGATGGAAAGTACTGATTGGCCTTTATATCATTATTATGCATTTACATGTATTTGATATCAGATACATACACCATGTAAACACACATTTCTGCAAACTGCGTACTATTTCACCCATTCACAGGTATAATCACTCTACATTTTCATATCTATATCATTATTTGTTGCAAAATTACCCAACATTTTGAAAATGCAATCTCAGGATGTTAAAAAAAGTGAATTTAGTTTTTCTTGGATCTGTCCTTTTCAAATTTTAATGGTTTTCTTCCACCCAAGTTTCAGGAAAATTGGTTTAGTAGTTTTTTCCTGTAATCCTGCAAACCGGCACACAATCAGACAAACGGCGTTGAAAACCTAACCACCGTGGCACTGGTAAGAAATTAGCCACACACATTTATACAGTGCCGCCCTTACCTCATCTACCTTACCCTCTGCTTCGCTGCAAAGTGATGACAGAATGAAATGCGACGGCACGTCGAGTAATCCCAGCGACTCTTTTGCATACTCCTCGTCTTCATTTCCTCGGCGAGCGATTGGGCTGACTGTGCAAGACCCCAGCAATATGGCTTCCCATTACATCACAAAGTATCAAGTCAAGTGTGAAATTAACTGATGCAGTGATATGTCCAGATTTGCGTGAACGCACCGGTCCATGCGTGGACAGTATGGACAGCATAGTCTATGGTTTGCATCCAATTAAGCGAAAAAAGGTGTAGGTGATGTAAAACGACCATGAAAACAATGTTGGTTTTAAAGGCAGGACTCTAACAGTGGAAATGTGTGTGCACCGAGGTCCCTGTCTCATTTGTCTTTTGTACAGTTTATGGAAAATGCCAGTTGGAAGCGTGTCCCATTCTCTATTGTGGAACGGGGAGCTGGAGACGGCGTGCTTGTACACAGATTCCATTGTTTACTCCACTGTGGCCACCTTTTGGCTGTTTAGTTTGGTAATGTTTGGCCGAGAGCGTGATATATTCTTTCCAACCCCGCGCAGCAATAACAGCACACGACACTTTGCAAAAACCTGCGTCGAAGCAGCTCTTCTCCAGAGAGCTGCATTAAACACGGGCAAAACCTAACTTGTTGACAATTGTTTTGTTCCGACAAATCAGCTCTGCAAGTGCAGTGTGATTTAAAATAGACGCAATCTGCCGGCTGTGTGTGCCTGCTACACACACACACACCCACCCACACACACAGGGGCACAGCATCCTTTGATCCTCTGCCTGTACTTTTTTTTTTACACATTTTGTCTTGTTGCTGCCAGCCAGTCAACTTTGGATGAGCGGTTCTCACGAAACGTTAAAAAGAGGAAAGTTGTGATGTAACCAGTGTCTTATGAAGATGGCTGCACAAGGTCAATGTACGGTCGTCCCCGGAAAACGAGCTGCTCCCCTCAAAACCTCGGCGCAGGGTCGTCTTAAACGTGGAAGCATTTTTAGACGGAGACCCGGGTTCTGCAAATTAGAAAATGGCTTATCACAGCGGTACAACAGCTATGCTCGGTCACTTGAAGCGAGAGCATCCCGGAGCGCTTTAAGACGCCGCGACGAGACAGCGCTGTTTTCTTTTCTTTTTTCATCCCCATTCAAGCCTGATATATTGGGATTATTAACAGGTGGAGGAAGTGATGTGTGCACCGCTGCTGTCATGGCAACGCAACTGTACACCAAGAGTCAGCAAACGTCTTTAACTTACATCACATTACATTCCTTGCTAATGCATCAGTGATGAAATATATCCACGTCATATCAATTATATTTTAAATCTCTGCAGTGACAATGCAGATCCTCTAGTTCAGGAAAAGGGTCGGTGTGACACAGTGTTTAAATTAATCTCCACCCTTTTGGCCTTTTCTTATATTATTCCACCTGGATGGAGGCTTATGCAGGAGAATACAACAGCCCTGCAGTAAATCCTCCCTCCATCAGGATCACGGTGTTAAGATCGTATTTAATCTGTTAAGGAGGATGTAGATTTATGTCACTGGTCATTTAGGAGGCTGTAATTTGGGGAGCTTTTGTACTGAGAGACAAAATATGAGGAACACCTCTCCGTATTATTAATACCACAAATTACAGCCTCCACAATGACCATTGGAATTGATCCCCACCTGTATGATCCTCATGAAGGAGGATTTATTGCAGGCCTGTTGTGTTATACTGCAATAGTCAAGGTGTGGCCTACTTAATAAATTGGCAATAATACTAATTTAACACCAGTAATCATAAATTAAACGGATGATTCCAGTCTGTGTATCATCACTGTTTGAACATATTCCGCATATTTCACCAATATTGTGATATTTTTATGTACACCAATAATGCTATGTAACATAATACATTTTAGTCGCTTTATTTGTGAATAAAAAAGTGTACCGCCCTTTCATACTCATTGATAAACTTGTTGTTTTGTACGGACAACAGTTGAAGCAATGCAAATGTAACCTGTGCTTTGTACGACAGTGACATGAGCCTTCTGGTTGGTAACACACATCAATGCATAATCAGGATCAATCTCAACACACAGGCAACAATAACCAATTGAAATCAACACTACTGACAACCCCCGTTGTTTATTTAGACCTAATCTAATAAAACACTAAGACGCCCAGATTGTTCATATCTAAACAACGTTGCCACAGTCCTGTGGAGTGAGTTAACTGTGTGAGCGTATTGATCCTGTTGTGTTGAGGAGCTAAAGGTTAATGTGTTGTCTATCGATCAGAATAAAGCCTTTTACTTAACTCCGCAGACACTGGGTTCAATAAAGCCCCGCGGCCGCTGTTTGCACCTTTGGCTCGTTTAAGCTTTAACTGCCTTTTTGGATCCAGTACATGGCCCCGGGGGGCGGGGGGGGCTACTGCTAACTTCATACATCACATGCATGCATCACATTTCGAGGTACTAATGTGTTCAGATACTTTACATAAAGAAAACCTGATGCTAATTGTTGCCGAGGGTTTGGAACCGTGCTGTGCTTTTATAGATTGATGCCCATCTATTGCAATTTAATTAAAAAAATATGCAGAAAAAAAATGGAAATCATGAAGCTGCATATTTTCATTAGGTCTCTCCCTTTGTGCCATGAGTTCATTTTTTTTTTATCCAGTGGCAAAGACCTTGACATTGAGAACAGTCATTGTGGAAGTCAGCCGTCTATTTGATTTGAGTGAGGATGCTTGGATATTATTATTATTGATGTATTCAGAGATGTATCTTTCCCATGGTTCCTCAGCAAAGGCACACAAGCCACTGCTAGGTTGCCTGAGGACATGGCACACGCACCATCAACTGTACCTGTAAATACACAACAATGCACTACACCGTTTACATGGACAACATCTGATACCGCGCTGATGTGTGATGCTCAACGTGATCCCTGAATCACCGAGGTTGCATATTGCATTTCTAATATTCCCTCAGTGCTGCATTAGAGGATATAGAATGTCAATAAGATGTAAAGTGATTTCCTGGCTGTTGTGAAATATGAAATTGACCAAACCAAAACATGACGCTGCAAGTTAATCTTTAAAATCAGTACAAAAAAAATAAAAAAGTCACAGAAAACTGCCATGAATACTACATTCAGATTGAGTTCTCCGTGGGCCTCTCCTCCCTATTACAGAAATGAATAGTTTCAATATCTGTGCAATGGCGTGTTAAGAACGAGGAATATCATTAACAGGGGGGGGGGGGAAGGCTATTAAAACATTTTATTTCTCCGAAGGCTCGGAAGTGAATCCCGTCGCCGAGCAGAACTACTTTTGTTTACAGACGTCATGGCGTATTCACACACCAACAATTGATCGTAATTGAGATTATCATATTAAGTACTTGCAGATATGATTTCATCAGGAAGTGTCTTGGATGAGAGAACAATTAAAACTCTGTTGAATAAGGAAACGGAAATGCATATTTGATGCCAGTCTCCCCCCCGACCTGCATGGTAAGGAGTGAACATTGAAGACACACCAGAACCAACAGCTTCTTCCCACTGCACCAGTTTAATAAATACCCTCATAACCAGAAAGCTAAAAAAGCTTAAAAACATATTTAAATATAGCTGCCGAACCAAATATGTAAAATGTCTCCTCCGTTCAGAAATGGTACGACAACTGAAGATTGTGATGGTTAACTTTGGATGAACTGAGAAAAGTTTGTTGTGGTGAAAAGAGCGAAGCATAGCACACATAACGGATCTATTTCCTTCTATGCTTCCATTTTATTTGTGGCAAAGAATGGAATGGAAGGTTAAATGGATAGCTGTGAACTCAGCTAATGCTCATATGCATCTTTCCAGTCCAACGGATCAATAGCAAATCACAAATCGTCTTCCCACGTTCTGATATCTGCTTTATCATTCTTGGCAATGCATAGCTTTATAAAATGTAGCTGGTCTGTTTTCTCTCTCATAATATCATGTGTACAGGTCAAATAGGAAAAAAAACACTTTCTGTTCTAAATAATCTTTTCAAAACATGTGTCGTCAGACTTGGGAAGATTTAAATTGCGACAAGCAGATATTGTTACCTTGCGCTGTACCTCCATGTACTGTAATTCCTACCAGGGGCAGTGTCTGGCCTGTCATGAAGGGGGTTTAATAAAGAGACATTATGAAGGAACCCTTCTAATTTCCTGACCTGTTTCCAGACAAAAAAAAACATATTACTTCCAAAAATCTTCAGCTGCGGCTGTGGGGATATGTAAAGGAGATTGCCATCTCAGCTCTAAGTCATGCGGCTCTAATTCAGATCATGTCCTCCTCTTCATTCAGATGATAGAGATATTGGCATGCCATGTAGTACGTATACCGTTGCTGCATCCCATAACACCCCCTGATTAACCTCTGGTGCTCCGTTTCCTGAAAGTTTCTCTTTAAGGAATTCTCAAAATTTAGTGTCACAGGCCAGTTAGCAGTCGTATCACTAATTTTTCGGGGTTAAACGTGCAGATTCTATCTACAAAGACAGTTACAGCGAAAGCCTCTCTGCAGTGATGCCTCGACATTAAATCAGTTCTGTAACTGGACTCGTGAACTGTTGAGGAAAAAAGCGAAACTCTTTCTCTTGGATGCAATCCCCCTCCATGGATCAGGCCAGATCCAAATTCACTGCCAGTATCTGATATTGCCGTGACTCCGCTTGACACAGTGTCTTAAATGGAGGCAACTTATCTCACTGGGAAGAGGAATCGCTGTGAAAGTCTCTGCTCTTCTCTCTTCAGAGGAAGCGAGTGAAAGGAAATCACTTGACTGTATAACCTCAGATAAATATTTATGAACGACTTGCTGTTGTTGCAGAGTCTCTTTTAACTGCAGGGATTAAAGACCATGACTGAAAAAGTGCCAAATGTTTACGAATTCAAATGACCACCGCTCCCGTCCCTGTGCCGGTCTTGTTGAAGGATTCTGATTCTGATTACCGTAACCCAAATAAGATAATACTTGGAATATGAAATAATCGAATTAAGACTATTCTGATCTTAATCGTAATATTTAGACTTGTATACGTCTTGATTGCATGGTAAACTACTATTGTCGTTTTTACAGCAATTCAGTTACCCACTCCATGACGATGGGGTTCAATTGTAAAGAAGTAGTGGGACATAATTATGTGTATTTGCAACATTGTAGTTAGATTTATGTTTTATTCAGAGTAAGGTCAACAATCAGGTTATTGTCCAGTTAAACGTTGTCACCCTTCCTGGTAACTCTTTCTCTTTGGAGGCTCATCCTCGCTTCCTTGCTCGAGTATGAGCCGTGTTTGGTTGGGACTTCCAGCCTCGTGACACCAACTGCAAACACCAAGCTTGCTCTTTTTATTTAATTATTAAGTTTACTTTTTAATGAAAAAAAGTAATTTTCCATGAAGCTATGGGCATCCGCGATCTGATTTGTTGCTGCACACAGCATGGGTAGTTTTCGATGTAACGCGGGGGCACAGCAAAGTTTGTTACCTTGTTGATTTGAAGGTGAGCAAACCGTCGCCTGCGGTTCTTTATCCAACAGCTCTGTGTGGCTGCTCCTTTTTAATGGGAGGCAGCAGCAGGTATTGTTGCATTATCACTAATTTAATACAGCACTGATGTGAGTGAACAGTAAACAGTGAGGCTGTTGTGAATGTGATCAAATCTGGATTACATGTAGTTTTCTGTGTATCCCTCCACAACCTGGATCCTGTGTGGAAACGTCTGCACATTGATGCAAAGTGTGATTTCTTTACGTCATGAAAATCTTAAGGATTATGACCTCAAAGATCACGGGGAGGAATAAATCTCTAAAAATCTGTTGTGAGTGAAGTGCAAGTGTTTTATCTTCTCGACGCTTTGTTTTGGCGTAAGAAGATTATCGGGTCATATGAAGAACCTCCGTGAGGCGTAATTGGTTCAATCTTTAAATCGCATTCTGTTATTTTTTCCCGCACGTGGGAGGGGGAATGGTAAACCGAGAGCATCGGTAAAACCAGAATACATTATCGCCCCGAGTAGGTGGTGAAAACCCCCCGTCTCTCATGTTATTATGAGACAGAGGGAAAAAAAAACACCTGTTGCTGAAATCAGCCAGGCTTGCAATTTAATTTTATCAGCCCACAAACAATCACTCATTAGGCTGCTGGAATGACGATGGGAGCCAGTCGGCTGTGAAGCTCCGCATTCTCGGGCCCAACGCAGAACAAGAGAGCTCTTTCTACATGGGGGGGGGGGACCTGCTCAGCTGAATCATCCTTGGCAGGGGGACCCTTGTGGCGGCAACACTGCTTATTCACAGCTAATGTCATGGTTCCTAATCTTTTTAATACTTAGTGGGGGGAAAAAAATGAACCAAATGTATGTCCAACACCGGAAATTTCCAAATTAATTAAGTAAGCACTTACCATTTAATCAAATAAACAAGCATTTGAAATTAACTCGGCAGGCCAGCGGCTTAGACGGATACTATATAAATGCTGGGCTCGCCATTATAAAGCCCCTCCCTCGCCCCAAGTGGGGATTTGCCTTTTGGCTGATTGGCAGATGTTTAACAACCGGGGACCACGAGTTCTAATCTAATATAGTCGAACTCAACACTGTGTGAATAACAAAGAGGAGAGATGTTTAGCGCCGTGGTATTCGTCACATTCACGCGTTCATCCAACAATGCGGTTCATCCATCATCGCTGACGTCACACTACAGCCTGTTTGATGAGCTCTCAGGGTCTCGTAAGCTTTTTCTTCTCCTGTGTTCATCTTCCCAACAAGAAAACATTCGGACAAACTTTACAGCGCAGCGTGTCTTTCCTGGAGGGACTTAAAATTATAGTACGACTAATAAGCATGTTGGAGAATGAGTAGGTTGTGTTTCCTGCTGGAATTACCTTCAGCAGCAGGGGGTGTGCGTGGGAAGTGTCAGAGACATTGCCACCCACCGGTATTTGTCCCAGTATCTACACCGGCCAGTAGTGAATATCAACAGGTATAGGCTATCAAAAAACTGTGAAGTTAATATCAAATCAAATATACTTTATTGTCCCCATGGGGAAATATTTCTTGGGCCCAAGTGTTACAGCAGCTGCAATACAAAAAAAACAGTACACAAGGACAATTTGTGTAAGACCTCAGAAAAATACCGCAGAATAATGTTAAGTTGAATATTGCACCTGCCTTGAAAACCCTTAAAAAGATAAACACTAAAAGGATTGAATGCATTAAAGATGAAAAACAAAAAAACTGGCATTAAAACCTAAAAACCAGAGGGTGAAATGTGCAAAGGTTATTGAGATACATGGCCGAATCAACATTAGCTTAATTCTGCCTCTCTCTTGCTTCTTTCCCTTTCGTCTTAATTTTTACGACTGTAGCTGCAAATACTTGTTCGCTTTTATCAAATGGCCCCACTCGAATCTTCTTCCTGTGTCTGTTGTTTCAAATTAAAAGCATTCTGCAGCGTTGTGCAACTTTAACCCCTGACACTGCTGGGGCTGTCATCATTTTGCAGTGGTGGTCCAGCAATATAAAATGTAAATAGTGGGTAATTGGAGTGTAATCAATTCTCGGATAGGTGAAGAAATATAACCTGTGTTTCCAATTTCGTTAGAATTACTGATCAGTGCATGCAATATTAAAACCATCAAACATCCGCCATACAAATAAATCCCCTCTGGGGAATGGGGATTTATTGTCATCCACAGTTTGACAGCGGCACCCTGTCCCCGTGTCCTATCTTCCTGCTCTAGTCCCACAAAAAGGCAGCTGCAAGTCCTTTGATTCCACCGAGAAACACGAGCGCACACAAACACTAAAGATGCGCCTGTCACTTCCCTTTTAGTAACTTGTGGCAGCAAAAATAAATACACGGAGCGCTCTGTAATCTCAGCAAGTTATCTGTCTCCCACACACACACACAACCCCGTCCTGAAATCAGTCTGAGCTACTTTGTCAGCAAAGGCTGGAGCCACTGCCTGGGATTAGATTGAGCAACAGAATGTAAACTCAAAATTATGGTTGAACTTAGATATAAGCGATAGGTCACGTCAGCAGCAGCCATGAACAGCACATTTGCTCAACAGTGCTACGTCCGATTTTTCCCATGGTGTGAAGAATCCTTAGAATTTCAGATAAAAAATTGAATTCAAAAAAATCTATATACATGAATTTATAAATTGTTAGTTATTTATGTTCTTAAATTTTAATCGGTATCATTTATTTAGTTTAAAAAGGTGTTATTTTAAGACAAATTACATTTGATTGTAATCCCTAACCCTAACCCTGTTTAAAAATATATATATATATTTATATAACAATATAAGATTAAAGTTAAGGTTAGTGTTTTCTTTTGTCCTTTCACAAAAAACATTTGAAAAAGCTGATTTAAAAAAAGGTACATTTCTGTAACCACTATTTTCCCTATATTGTCTTTTAACGATATTTTAACGATTCACTCAATTATTATATCTTGATCAGAAAAAAACCATCATCTGGATGGATTTTTTTTCTTTTTCTGTTTATTGACATTTCTCCTCAGAAGCAAGATAATATTATTAGAACAATAAAAGTAAGTTCGGGGGGTTTAATGCACCTATTTTCCAGTCATGAACCTCTGCAGTCAAGAACCTCCATCAAATCCAGCCTGTGAAGCACAACAGTCCCAACAATCACAGTCCGTCTTCCAAAAATCCATTGTGTTTTCAATTGTCCCCGCCGATCATCACAAAAGAGGCCGGCTACACTTAGGCTGTGTGGTGGTAAATTGAAAGTGTAATTTCTAACAATACGGGGGCCCAGCGGTAGAGATGCAATTGCCGTGCGTAGATTTCTGAGCAAATGTGAAATAAAAAATGGATGTTCCATTCCAAAAATAAATAAGACGGGAATAATAGTGGGCAAACGACATTGGCCTGAGGTTAGGGAGGCCTCATTGGGCACGGCCATTTGGAGAAGGGGACACTTGAACCATTTGCTGTGTTGTTGCTGGTCCCTACTTTTGACAGCTATCTCATCTTAGAATTAATTGGAAAATAATGTGCAGTTGAGTCAGTGGAGTTAGTTTTTACTTGACAGCTTTGGATAATATCATACCTAGAATTTAATTCTGTTTAAAGAAGAACTGAGAGTTGGGTTGGAAGCAAAGTTATGGATGTTGGAACATGTGCTTTTGCACTTTGACGTGTCCTCAGTTTGTGTTCAGATTGCTTCACGTTAAAAACAAAACTCGTCCGTAACTTGAGCCGTGATTTAATTTACCTCTAGAGCAAAGGAAGAAATATCCTGATTTGCTCTATACAGACATATCTTGAATAACTTTTTGCTGTACGTGTACACAGCATTATTTTATTTCTTAAATTTAAAAATCATTTTCCTTCGTTTCACCACCAAACAACATGAGTTATGGGGTTTTTATGGGCAAGATCATGTAGAATATTCACCAGTCATTAACACACCAAATGTGGTCTTTGCTGATTTCTCCACCAAATGCTTTTGTCAAAACTTAATGGCTTTCGAGTTAATAAATAGCAGTGACATTCTCCCTCAAATGACACTTTGTTTCTTTTGTGCCACATTCTCGAGTAGCATTTGCCAGATTAAATGTGGTGTGTGTTTGTGTATATACATGCATTATTGATCATCTATATGCTGTGATTCATAACATACTAACTGAGCCTAATGCAATAAAAATGTGGTGAGAACCATTGAGCACAGCAGGATAAGTAATGGGGAGCGGAACTGATGAGGCTCTTGCGGATTCTGCAGCGTTTTCTCCAACAGGCCAAACATCCATCTTTACAATTCCCCTTCGACCTGTTTTACATTTGTTACTTTAAGACAAAATCTCTGCCGTACACTGGTTTCTGCAACTGGCTCCACACAAACTGCATGTGCACATGTGATATCACCATATGATAGTGTATGAAAGTGCGATTTATAGGAAATCAATAAGCTCGGCAGGAGGTAAAGACTATTAATATATATAATGGGTCAAAAGCAAAACTATTGAGAGCTGTAGTACCAAAACATTTAAAAAGAAAACACCTATTGCATATTAAAAACATGCATATTACACAGCTCATGGAAATATATGTTGTGACTCATAAAGGGCATTAATACTCTATTCAATGAACCTTATAGTTTCCCTGTGGTTAAGTGGCACTTAAAAGTGATTAATGCAGAATATTGTGTAAAAGGAATATCATTCCATGTTCATGCATGTTGTTGCCCTTTGAAAAAGCACATATGCTTGACTGCCAAACAAAAGGATCATCAAAAAATTATCACACCCGACCTGACCCATGGACATGAATGGAACACTGTCAAGTCTTTGATTATAGTGGCTGTATTGTACATGTAATGATATTTAGAAACATATATACTCTGGTGCAATTTCCTGTATTTTCCTTCCTGGAGATCAAGACATTGAATGAGAGAAACGTATGAATGAAACCTCAGGCTTAGTCTCGAGCCACTCGGGGCAACAATAATAATAATACAGTACTGTATGTATGTAATCTTTAATATTCTCATCATAAGATCTTAATGTAATAATAAACCTGCTGGGAATCCCACTGCTCATATAAAGACACCGGCAGGTAAGACATTTAATGCACAGTGTGGGAAACAGGAAGTGAACTCCTGCAATGACCTGAAGCCATATGTTTGAATTTATCCCACAGATTGAAATCTCTGTGCGGAGAAAGCAAGGGGCTGAATCATGTTACAGGAAATGGAGCATGTATACAATTATTGTCGAGAATCACCAGATAGCAATAACATTAAAATAGTGCTTAAGTGCTTGAAGCCTCCTTCATAGCCTGGATACATGTTAAAGTGCTTTTTTTCCCCTTTTTCGATGGTGCTTGACACACACAGCCATGTTTGTATATGTCGGTATATGAGACCGATCTATTTATCAGCTTATATTCTTATTTCAACATCTCTATATTTGGTTGTATTTGTGCTTTCAATTATATTTCTTTGTTATAAGATTTTGATGACATCGTAGGGAATTAGTGCCAAATTTATATTTATATATCAATTATATATCGGCATTGGCACCCAAAAATCCAAATCCTCATTGTATTTTTTTCAATTTTCACCCACATCCAAGATGAAGTCCTTCCTGTGGGTAAGCATGTAGGATCTGAAATCCTGTGCAGTAATGTAAGTGCAGGCAGAATAACGTATAGATAACGTGTGGAGGGTGTGACATTCTCTTGCTGTAATCTCCCTTCAATGCAAAGCCACTAGTAGATCGAAGGACGGTCCCATTAAGGAAAAACCCGACGTGTTTAGATCGCCTCGTTAAACTTACCTCGATAAAACAGTGAATTCCCTCCCCCCCCGTAACAAAGCGGCTCGATACATTTCAGAGAGTTTCTCTGTGAGCGCTTTTCTCTCAGCTGCCAAAAACCCTGAGTCGGTAGATTGAAAAACATTCTGAAGATTGATAAAGTGCAGTTATTTCCCGGCGCGATGACCCTTCTCAAAAAGAACATCTCGGGGTGTCGCTCTCAATTAACATTTGTCCTCCTGACGCCAGTGACAACTTGTCACCCCAGGGAGAAAAAGTTGGTAAAGAAAGAAAATGGGTCTGTCCTCACTTACCCCCCCCCCCAAGGGTCCAAAAACGCTACAGTCAATTTTTATTTTTTCCCAGAGCAAACATGCAACGCTTCCCCTCTCTCTCTGTCCTCTGCCAGCTTAGCCCTGAGGCTGCCAGAAGGGGAGCCATTGATTATTTAGCTCGCTGGATGGACTTTGTGATGTTCGGAGTGAACATATAGCACCGGGAAGATTCCCGACGAGAAAGATACATGTTTACCTTCTCGGGTGTGATCCATCAAATATGGTGCTTTTGATGGTGTCTGCTCACCCCCACCCCCATCCTTCCCTCCAGTCAATCACAGCACTCGGTGCATTTGTGCGACTGACAGCCGCCATTGAGATAAATTAAAAAAGCTTTACATTCAGCTTTATTAATATCTCAACACGGCTAGGAAGACATTTGTTGTCCTGATGTTTGTGTACAACACTGCCCGACGCGCGTATTACGAGCCACAAGTCTGACAAGCGCCGAGAGCTTCAGTGCTTTGCCGCCGAGGAGCGAGTGGAAACCCTGTTATTACTCTGGAGAAAGTATATGTTTTTGAGCTCTCTCTGCTCTCAGCTTTTACGCGAGGAAGACTAATTGATCTCCGCAGATGGCAGACAAGGCAATTGGTCATAAAGCCCGGCCACTTTGCTTTTCTCACAACCCGCGATCGCTTTCCTCGCGAAGTGTCATCAGCAACAGCCAGGGAGAGAAAACCCGGGACATAATTTGAGGCCGTACATCTTGGCGGACGGCTACTTTTGTCATCTTAAGTGCATGGACTTCCAAGAAGAAAAGCGCCCGAGAGCCAGTTGTGAAGTTCTGACTGTGAACATCCCTCTTAAGGCCCGGGTGAAAATGCGAAAGTGAAGAAAACGAGGGTGCGCGCGGGGATTTCAAAAATCGTTTCACCCCCTCAAGAAATAACCCTTTTTAGAATTGACCCGTCGCTAAAATCGCAAGAACATTATGTCGCCCCTTTTTTGGTTTTTGTTGTAGAGCCAGGGTGCAGCAGCCGGCATTTGTTGTTTGAAGCAGCGTGAGCAGAGGGAAGAAGAGGACCGAGCGAGAATTTTCGTTTAATTAGTATTTTCTCTCCGATAGCATCAGGGGCGTGTGTCGGGGAGTCAGCTGACATGTTATCAACATTTTCCCGCGACAACTTCATTTCATACTTTCATACTGCTGATAAGAGTTTGAGTTTCAAAGATGATTTAATGATAAATGGTGGGGGGTGGAGATGGAAAGGGACCATATCACACACACACATATTGCTTAAGTGCAGAGGAATTCACAGTACTCGTCACATGCGTGTGGTTCATTGCTGCCTTGCTTCAAGGGCTCCGGGTTATCACTCAGAGAAATGTAATTGAGATGATGACCGGGTGGAGACGTCTTGTTTACAACATGTGACTTTTTGCCTCATCATGTCCATGTGGACGGACGTCAATCTGTTGTCACACAAAATACTCCTGAAACTGAAAGGATGCCTGAGAATGTTCTTGTACTTTAGTTTTATACATTCTTTGAGCTTCTACTGTTAGTGGAGGATTGATGAAGGGCTATTCTTTATTATTATCGTATAATATGGGATCGTAGACATCCACATTTAGTAGAAAATCAACATTTTGACCATTTTATCTTGCGTCCATTCTGTCCGACCTTGCAATGCAATCATATCTCTCATTACTCTTTTATAAAAGCATTTCCAAGAACCGAATTCCTTCCGCACAGACCTCTGGAACAATATGACTTAAGGCCAGCCGTAATTTGTAGGTTGTGGTTTCTAACTGCTCTGGCGCTGTGTGAGACTGTTCAAATGAAATCTGTTTGCCGTCTGAGGTAAGGACTTGGCTTTTTAACGGGGGGGGAAAAAGATACTACATGTTTTATCGATCCATTCGCTGAGAGACCGTGTTTGGGTTTCCAGTTTTTCTTTCCTCAAACATTTCAAGTCAAGATATTTAAGAACGCCACCACAAATGTCCTCCGTTAAAACTGTCTTTATTTATATAAACAGCGGATGACATAGCTTTATACGGTATATGTGAAAGAAGTTGCTCGTAGGAGTTGCCTGCGAAGACTTATATCTTTCTGCACCCTGTTTTTTACGGCCTGCGCCGAAATGTTTGGGCTCCGTCTCGCTGCTCTCATCAACCACGTTTCCAGTGAGACCAGGCAGCAGTTTCTAGAATAAAAGAATGTACTCTGCCGCCTGGGCTACTACTGCTCTGCTGCTAAAGAGACACTTACTTTCTTAAAGAATTGTTGAGACCTAGAAAGAGAGTAAATGTGGGATGTACATTTGTATGGTTGGTAAAAACACAGCTCCAAACAAAACCCCGTTGTTGCTTCGGCTCGATGCACGCCGTCCTTCGGAGGACACGGTCTCTGCAGTCAACGATGGAGGCGGCCTTTGTGGACCTTGAGACCGAACCGAGATGAGAAGGTCTGGGCTACAGAAGATTTAGTATCCCTCTATGCTCTTGCCGACACGTAACTAGCTTGTTTGCTTTGTCACAGACGCGCAGTGAATCCTGGGATAGGAAAGTCACATTTATCGGCCGAATTCGAAGGAGCCTTCAAAATTGGACATTGCTGCTGTGATGCTCATCAAATGCAGTCTTCGAAGGATGCGACCCCTTATATGTCAATGTTTGGTTTACAAGTTGTTATGCTGCCCTCAAGTGGAGGAAAATCAATGAATGCAGTTTTAAGTAATGTTTTTGTGCGTGGAGAGTGGGACTGGATTTTTCTTTTGATGACGGTGGCTGCAGTCTGCCCCACAGAGAAAATAAAAAAGCATCAGTCGCTGCGTTATTAGAGATATTCATGACACGAACAAAACCCCAGTGTTTCACTCCAACAATATTCTATTAAAGAGAGGAGCCCATGTTCGCAAATTCCTCTTCCACTCTCTGTGAGGGAAAAGAAGTAATACAACATTTGCATTTCTTTTTTCTTCTTCTTCCATATGTTCAAAGCCCACTTTCAAGCCCGAGCTCTGAAAAGGCGCTCAGCTGTTGAAACGTCGGCTACAATTCAGAGCAGCGGTCCCCTGTGCTGTTGAACTCAGATAATTCAGTCATTGCATTCTGCTCTCTCTCATCCTTTCCCTCTCTCCATCCCTCCCCCCCACACCCTCACCCCTGCCATCTCTCCCTTTCTTCCAGCGTGGGCCTCAGAGGGTTCTGCAATTACGTTCGGGGCGCTCGGCAAAAAGGGGATCCAGTGAAATAAATCGCTCCACAACAGCTGCGGTGAAATGGCGCTAATTGCCGATTGATTTGAAACAGAGGCGGCAGATATCTGCAATGCAGAGCCGCATCTGCCGCCTCTCCTCATCATTCCCCTCGCTGATTACCTATTGTTCAGGCTGTTTACTTTGTGGTGATGAGTGGTAAATGGCAGGTTAAGGAAGCTAAGGGGGCCAGACACCAAATTGGGTCCCCATCAGAAAAAGACGGAGTGTTAAAATTAGACATAATTAACACACCCTTTAGGCAGATTCTCCAAAAAGCTCATTGGAAGTGGCAGAGATGAAAATTAGCCACAGAGATACACACTTTGTATACAAAAACAGTGATTAAGCTGCCAGTGGTGCACAGAGAGGCTACAGCCTGTCCTGATTGAGAGCAAATCAATCGCTGAACAACTTATCGCACTTTATAGGAGTCTGGATTTTTGGGGGGTTGCGTCAAGCACGGTGCCAAACAGCGGAAAAAAAGAAAACACTACAAAGTTGAAAGCTTTGCCAGTGTAATCAGAACGAGGAGCGTTACTTCCTTAAATGACATTTTTATTGCACTCCAGTGAATACGTGTTTAAAAACACGGCCGCAGTGACACAACAGGGGAACCGACTACAAACCGACTACACTCGATATGACAGGTGACGGATTCATCCAGATCTGTATCTGAAACAAACATGCTTTGACATGGATGCGAGCCATCCATGTCCCCCGATTAATGGTATAAGCTGCTCACGTGACGCTTCTGGCTCGGCGGGCGCCACTCTGCATGCGGAGCAGCTGTTTGCTGTTTGCTCGTCTACTCGACAAACATCGCTGTCAAATAATTGATTTAAGTGCGTTTTTCAGTGAGTGCGTTTAGACAACATGGATGTCACCCCCCCCGCCCCGCAGTTTTATAATGAAGTGTCCCAGGCACAGGCTAAATTATAGACGTCAGAATCTGTCAAATCATATAAACCTAGGCAGTGTTATCCAGACCAGTATATACAGGTTGAAATTACAAGTTCTACCTATAATCGAAAAGCAGCTTCAAATGAAAAACAGAAATCTTGTCGAGATGAGATAGAAAAGAAAGAAAAAAAACTTTCTCGGAGCACAACTGATTATCATTTGGCTTTTTTTAAAGTACCCTGAAAACAGGTTTATAAGCTGTAACAGTTATGACATCCTATCATAAACCTGCGACAGCTTTCTCAAAGAAAGACAGGAATACTTCCCTCAAAACATAAAGTGCACTGTGATGAGCGTTTTCCTTATTGTTTCACGCTGCTGCAGACTTATTGACCAATATTCTGTTTCTAGAACAAATAAAAAGTTCTTACTTATAGGATCTTATGGATTATGCTCTGCTGTAGTGGAGCATTTAGCTTTATGTTGGAAACCGACTGCAACTGTTAAAGAGAATAAAAAGCCCAGTTTAATCATGCCTTCAACATGTCGCCACTCATATTTCATGAGGCGTGCATTTACGATGAGCGTGCACATTTTCAAGTCTGCCCAGTTTCCCGTCTCATGTGAAATTGAGTGTGGAGAAAAAGAAAAACACACGCAAAAAAAAAAACCCAACTAGTTTAATGTGGGTTTAGCCGTAGAAATAATGTGAGTGAAAATATACACGTTTCCCTTTAGATCACTGACAGCACGCGCGTTCTCGACTTGATTTATTTTAAACATATGAACCATGAAACGGCGAAGGAGCACGGTCGGTAACTACTGACGCTCCGCACAATGTTTTTCTGCTTGACATTGAATAGATTAGATCTTGTGCTTAACAGTGGGTCCCGAGACAACACCGGTAATAGATTCAGTTCATCTGCAGCTGATTGGCAAATGCCATCAGTCTCAGAGTGTTGATTATACATTACCATTTATTATATTGAACTTCCATCACGAAAATGTGTTTTATTAAGTGAGCTCATAACGGCGTGTGTTGTGGATCCCGGGCCCCCCCGCTGAACAGATTGTCTTTTCGCAGCAGGTGGACTTCCATTTGCCACAAACTCGTGGAATTGACATCATTATACCTCGATTTTGTGATTCATGTTCGTTTTGGAGGCGGCGAGATTTCCCATTTCCAGAGAATTGGGTACAGTCTCCCCCGAAAGGTTTTTAGTAATCTTTTTATGATTCACATCCTCGTCAGAATCTAAAGTGTAATGTTGCCTCTGCTAGGACTTAGGGCGAAGGAGGATTTCAAGTGATGTCTGCTCTGAATTTAAAAAAAAACAAACCAACAAGTTTATCCCTTAAGTAAACGCAAAGCAACAAAAAAAAACCTGCGTTGGCGCTCGTCACCTTGACAGACTGTAGGTACACAGCCCACACCGGCTTCCAAAATAACACAACTCATGCAACTGAGGTCGACAATTAGCTGAAATTATGATCATTATAATCCAGGGTGTTCCCTCTTTCTCCTGGTGAGGGGGTTTCATGTTGTGGGCAGGGACGATTAACCTTTAAACCAAAGTGCCTGCCACAATATCCAAAGACATAAACATAGAAGATACTAACACTACATGATTATTGGGATTGCTAATTATATTGTATCACCAGTATCACCCTACTTTATCGTTTCATAGCTTCTGTGAATTGAAAAATATGTCAGTGGCATGAGCATCTAATATGTAAAACAGCAAAACAGTAAAATTAAATTTACAAGAATAATTGAGTGAGGTCCAATTATCTATGTGGAAATGGCGAGTTTAGATTTTATGATAGCAAATCTTTTTTAGTCTACGACCTACTGAAGGTTACTATAACGACTAATAGTCTACTAATATAACTAATAATACCTTTTTTATATTTTTGTACTGATAAATAAACAAGGAGAGCTGTAGAGGTGCTTTTAAGGTGGATATGTTTGCATTTGCACAGAATGGAGCTAGTTAGGTTACAGTCTTTTTGCTAAGCTAACTGGCGTCTGCCCCAAACTTCATGTTTATCAATCCTCTAGTTTCACTTTAAGCAAGAAAGCAAATGAGCATATATTCTAAAATGATATCTTTCCTATTCCTAAAGTTTAAAATATTGAATTGATCGTTTGCTGTGGAAACCTCGTGACGATGATGAGTCAGAGATCAAGAAATAATCCGGCATGTAACCTCCTGTTAAAGCCACAAATATTTAACACTAAATATTTTATTACATGGTCACTAGTCACATTTTGATTGGCAGGTTCCTTCTTTTCAACACTGCATCCTCAACAGTATCTTCAGTGTTCGATAACCCCGAGTAGCAGCGTCTTTGTTTCAATGTGCCACCCTGGCACGCAATGATTCATTTCATCCTTGTTGCCAAAGCAGATCCGGATCCAAGTCTGATCCCACACTGCTTCTCCCATTACGTAAGTGTGTCCCCACCACTGGCCAAGTCCGAGGACATTGTGGTCAGCCGGTAATAGCTCCTCATATAACCAAAGTGCTATGATGTCAACGTAATGACATTGTTTGTACAGTAACCACCATTTGGAAAGCTGCACTGTTAGGTCAGTCCTTCCTATTTATGGGGTTTTCTATGTGAGAAAGTGAATGATGGCACGATATTTCCTTTCTTCATCCAAATGTGTCCTGCTGCTGTGGATTCAATAGTTTTACCCACACACCCTCAACCTGTCATCACTAATGACCTCACAGTGAATTTGCTCCAAAGTTCATCTCTCACAAATCCGCTAATTTTAGACCACCCACCAAGCGTACACACAGGCACCCACAAAACCCCGAAATGTTCTCAAGACGTGATGCAACGCAACTGCAGAGCCGAACACAAGAAATGTGGGAATTTATTCTCACAATAGGCCCAAGGCCTAAGTTTCACCCTTTACAATCTCGAGTCTGACACTCTTATGGCTCATGAGAGGCAGAGCCACTGAACTGGCGCACTGCTTATGAGAAAAAGACAAACGTCCTGTGGAGAGCATTGAGACTGGAGCTCCTGTTTTCATTACTTTGGTTTATCGGCTCAATAGTCACCTCCATTCTCCCAGTGCTAAATGTCCCCTTGATTTGCTCTTCTTGTGCCTGCACCTGAAACAATTCATTAAAAATGAATGAGAAGGAAGCAAAACACTGAGGGGCTGGGAGATGAGAGGGAGCAGTCGGCAGAAAAGAGACCAACAACTGCAGTGTAGATATAAGTAAAGATTATATGAGTAAGCTAATGAAAGTCATTTTTAAGAGCATACATCAAAATATCATTTTGAGATATACATTTACTTAGTTATTCTTTTGTGTCATTATTCCATGTGTCTCCACCTCCTCCCACTTTCCAGAAATGAAGCCAAAATATCCCGGATCTATTTAATGTGTAGTTTGAGTTTTTATGGAGGAGGCAGGATTCATGACATGTACAGCAGCCAGCCACCAGGTGGCAATAGAGACTCTTTAGCTGCTTTTAGACGTGCACTGAACTCCGAAGATTCTCCGCACGTTCTCCGGAGAAGGTGCATGTGTGTGTGTGTCACACAAATGTCCGAGTGAGATGCTCCGGAATATCTGCGGACTTTCTGCCCGTGGCCCCCGAGTATAAAGTCTGCAGAAAGTCGGGAGAATCCGATGGGGGTGTTGATGACACTTCTAACACGCGACAGAAAAATATCTCTCGGTAAATACGCGGTATCATACACGTAGAAGAGTGATAAGAGCCCACACCGGTGTCTGTGTGCGAAATCACGTGATCTCTGTCTGCTGCACCCGGCTGCTCCACCTCTCGCCTGAATCATGCAGAGGATTTTTTTTGCAGTTGTGAACACATCTGTGCAGAGAACCCCCCGCTGTGTTGTTCATGTGTAAAAAAAGCAAACTGCGGGTTAAGTCTTGGCCCAATTCTCCTCACTTTATCTGCAGGTCATGTCTGGAAACAGCTTTTGGCTTCACTTTTGTGCAGCTGTCATGTTCACGTCCATCTTTTTATTCACTCTTTGCTTGAAGTCCAACCTTTGTGGTTTTAACATTCAACACCCTACTTTTATATTTGTCTGTGTGCATTTGAATGGATTTACACAGGAGTTGTACCACGTGCAGTGTTGAGTCGAGATCAAATCCGTGGATTCAGAAAGGCATACATCCCCGTTTGAGTTTCCCTGTGGAACCCGAAATGCATCTCACATGAAGTGCACGCGCTAATTTTCAATCTCGCAGCTGTTTCTTTCACTCAATGACTAATTCTCTCTGAAAAGTGAATGAACCCACACAAGCACAGTTTCACAGACTTGCGTGACATCATTTCTCCCGTTAGTTCACAGCTTCCTCTTTGGTCAAAGGAACCTATACTTAATAGTTCCATAATGAGTGTTTGATTCTCATGTACCATTAAAACATCACTGTGGGTGTTTTGAGAACTGTCACGTACCGTGTAAGTGCTATTCCACACTGCTGGGATATTGAGGTTTACGAGCGTTATTCCAGAAAAGCATGATTCATGGAAGAGAATCATACAATTATGAGTGTTTTCTTACTTTGAAGTTGGCTTTTCCGTGTTGTTGTGCTCCTGAACCCGATGCAGCACGAACGATTTCAAGTTCTGAGACGGCCTCTTGTTGATTTTGAGTAACGCTTTCCCCTCGATGCCCTTTGACTCGGTTCCCATGAATAAACCTTGAAAATACCGCCAAAGCAATCATTGCAACGACCGCGAGAGCAAAGAGACGAAGCATTTTCACCACGGTTTAACTTTAAATATGCAGCATGAGAAACTCCGCAGCCATTTTAGTGTCAATAAGTCAGCCGGAGCCAAACAAGCTCGACAGGAATACGCCTGAAATGTCGTTTTTTATCAACAATGCGTTTCCAGCTCCGTTAGATCTATTTTCGTTTTGTTTATCTTTCCCCATTTGCATCATTATGAGAGGGGGGGGGGATCTATAGTAGAGTTTGAATAGCTCCATAATGAGGTGGAGGAATCAATCATCCCTTCAAAGTAGGCCCCGCTGCAGCAGTGAGAGTATAAATTCACCCTCATAATTTCCACACTTTTAGGTCCCCACATCCTCCTCTGGAGTTCACAGCAGCCTTATGTGTGATACTCCGCCGTGAATTGGCCCCCGGTTGATTTAGGGGCCCGCTTATTCCCTCCCGATTGGTAGGTAATGCTAGAGATATCCAACTTCCCCCTTCCCCGTGTGTGCTATAAAAAAACGCTGTAATTGCCGTGTTAATTTTGGGCCCCAAACACAAAGGGATGTTCCGCCAATCCGTCCAGCCATCAATCCACCTATCATCTCAACGCTCGGTGTTTGGCGTGTGTGGACCGTGATTACATATGCCACATAATTGGGCGTAATTAAAAAGGAAGCATAAGTACTGTAATTAATGTCAGTTGTCAGGCGCTAAAAGGCGGGCAGAGGAGACTATTTCCCCGTGGCTTGAGAAAGAAGACCTTTTGGAATCAGGAGGCATCTGATTGATGCGACCCGACGACGCTGCACACACTAATGATGCATTGAAAATCATTTTTCACATCAGCCGTAGATAGGCGGCCATGATGAATTATTTACTGTTGGGTGTTGATTGTGGGTGAAACTGGCGGAATGACTGTCTTTTTGTCCAAATCATAGCTTTGCGACTGTAATTAAGCACTCACAGCTCTGGTTTGCTCCCCGTGATGAGGCAGTGTGCACGGCGCTGTAGAAGGAACGATACTTTATTCAGTATACAGCAGAAAGAATGGTGGGGGGGATGGTGTCTCGGTTGTTAGATTATCCTTGAAAAATTGAAGGAATGGATAAAACTAATTTCTTTCTTCCGTCATAAGCAGGAAATATTAGCATTACAAATAACTATCTCACTGCATGTGTGTGTGCATATCCAAGTAAATAGTGTGATGTAGTGAATCTAAATATAATTTCATAAGGGGGCTGGAGTTATGCATCTGTATTTCGAATTTTCTTTTGTTTTCCTAAGCATCCTAAAAGATTTGGATGAATGAAATGAACGTTTTACCACGTGTTACCTTATCACACTCAACTAGTTTCCCAGGGTTTACTTGTTCTCCCGGGAAAGTGAAGTCAAAATGTTGAAATGTTCATTTTTCCAGTATGTTTGCTTTGAGTTATTTATGTGATGTTGTAAAAAAAAATGGGGTGAAACGTTATGATTGTCACCTGAGGCTGACTCGCACGCGGTCATGTCTGTGTTTTCAGCACAACTTCACGATCACCCCTGCACAGACTCCAGCTCAGAATGACATCACCAGGGCACGATGGCAGCAGCTGCATCTGGTAGGTTGTGGCTACATTTGTGCACAGTGGGAGGAAGTGGAGCTCAGTCGTCCATATACAGTCTATGAATCATGGTTCATTATTTGGAGACGCTGCTAAAGTTTGCTTCGGTTTTACAGTGGTAGTTATTTACTTTTGAAATCATCACTCTCATGATTGTTGAAGTCATCCACGTCTACTTTGGCAAGGTTTACAAGGAAAGGTCATAAAAGGTGATGAAACAAAGATTTCTCATTGCAGATGTTGTACTATATCAACAATGGCTGGGTTGAATTACTTAAATATTGAAATTGTGAACATTCAAAGCCGCAGAAAAATAACGTACTGGTCATTTTTGTTATCATGGCCGTGACCTGCAGGAAATTTGAGTTGGAAATCGGGGGTCTGGCGATTTAACGTCGGCAATAATATTTTGATTCTTCAGGCCAGTCGAGAGGAAACCACATACAGGACTGAAAGTTGAATAACATTACTTTAGTTTGGACCTCACCTCTTGACGGGCGGAGTTGTATTCAGATGGAGAGTAGGAGAAAAAGAGCAGAACCCCCCAGTGCGGACATACCTCTTTGCAAGAGCCCGGTTTTATGGCTTCACGTATGAAACGTATAGCCACTCGCATAGCGGCACCAGCGACCGCTCCCTGAGGAGCTGAAGCCGTACCAGAAGAATATTTGGAACACACATCAGAATGATACTTTGAGTGACCTCTCCCACACTCCGGTTTATTTCCCCAAGCCACCTGCCTCCTCCAGTGTGGGAATACAATGCTGCACGGTGCTTTCCACCGTCCCACGAATCGACCACAGTCGTAAATCACTTGATGACCTAATGCTAGATGAGAAGAGGCAACATCGTTTTTTTTTTTCAACGATACCACATGGGATCTATTTCCTCTCAACATTAATAATACTCCGGAGCATTAAGGCATGCAGCAAAAGTAGATGTATTCTTCCCGAGGCTGATTCAACTTGTAAGCATTTCCTCTCCCGAGCCCCCCCCCACCTCCCCAGTCCTGAGGCAAAGCATGATTACCCGATTTTAATGAGATTTTTAATGTGATTTTTTTTTTTCTTTTCTATCCCTGCAAGACAATACAGCTCCCTCTCTCTCTCTCTCTCTTACGTTCATACAGTGGTTAATGTTTGCAGTCCGGCCATATGTAAAGACAACACATGTCGATGTTCTTGCTTCCACGCTTCTTGCGTTTTGATTGTGCAGGCCGCGGAGCTGCTGCTTCACTTTGTGTTTGAACGACGTCGATGCGTTTCGCTCATATTGAGTTCCTACAGCACTTCATAGTCAAACACACATGTGGGCTGAGCTGTTTTCACACCATGCAGACTAGAGCAGTCAGTTTTTCCAAAAATTAGGGTTCGCACGAATTTGACGCGACACACAATTTGTTTGAAACATGCTAGCGTCCTCCATTTTCGTAACAGCACAACGTAACATTACTGGCTTTCTCTACCGACAGGTAAAGAGTGCATGCTATAGATCAAGCGCACAGTGATCGCCCTCTGCTGGACCAGGATACAAACTTCTTAGGACAGTCTGACGCGCTTCTAGACACTATATTTTGAATTTGAACGGCTCAGGTTGATTACGCACTTTCCCCCGCCCACATTTGAATGAATGTTTTGAAATCTATCCAACTCCAACATGATCCGCTTACTTACACTCGCCATTGTTCTGAAGTAAACAGGGGCGCCGGGGGAAGTTGTAAATAAGTGGACTCTACCACCACTAGCGTTTCGGTTGTGTAATTGCAGCGTGACTCACACACACACCTACGCACAGCTATGACTGCTCAGCCCCGTGCGGAGGCTACGTGCACACCTACGGCGTAGCTTCAACGCAGAAGCATGAATTGGTCTTAATATTTGGTCAGTTAATGTATGAGTGTAAAGCAGGTGATGCACTGGAAGATGTTCTTTTCTCGGTGCACACTCACCATTGGTCTCTCTGCTGTTTATCTTGATTCTGGTGATTTCCTACAACCCAGTAATCCTCACTCCTGCAAATTGGAACTCCACAAACTACTTATTTCAATGTTGGAATCAACCTGATTATGCCAGAAATGAGACGTTATCTTCACTCGCTCAGCCTCAGGTCGCAAAAGGAAGAATGCCAACACAACACCAAAGGTCGTGGGGCCCTGTCCTCATGTTTCACCCTCAGGAGTCTGCTCGGTGGTCCCTGCATGGGAAAGATTCTCTCTAGTGCAGCTAAAGTGGAGAAGCCTGCTTGTATTAGACATAATAAAATGTACACGCTGAGGGATAAACGTCTCTTAGGTTTATTGATCGCACCTAATCAAGGTGAAAATAAAGACATTTTGTTGCGAACTCTCCAACAAATCCTCTTTGTTGTAGTCGTGCAAACTACTGAAGTCTTGTCTGGTCTCTTAGGCCAATGATTCAGGTTTGCTTCTTGCAAATCGTATGAAATATTTCTATTCTGTTTAAGTTTTTGTTTGAAAAGGATTCAAACAAATCTCCTTTCTTTCATGCGTTTGAATGCCACGACCAAGCCTGTGGCACCATTCTGGAAATCAGGACCTTTGTAATCCGCAGGCTGCCACGTCTGTTAGGCCAGTGGTCTTTGAACCGGACCACCATGTTTCTGTAATTCTCAGCCCTGTGCGGCGGTGTCTGTTGGGCTGCCAGGAATTTGTTTGCTTTGCTCCCTTCCTAGGTTCGCACTTGCCCCCACTTTTCGCTCCCCTCTTTTCTTCCCCGGCCCTCATTCCTCGACGGTGGGGTCACGGTGTTCTTAAGCATGTCATCCCAAATAACCGTGAGAGATGACAGACCCTTGGCTTCCTGCGCACATGCTTTCTTTAT
Source organism: Hippoglossus stenolepis (assembly GCF_022539355.2). Lineage (NCBI taxonomy): Eukaryota > Metazoa > Chordata > Actinopteri > Pleuronectiformes > Pleuronectidae > Hippoglossus > Hippoglossus stenolepis. The sequence goes on along the minus strand of NC_061505.1, from coordinate 8,249,989 downwards.
ATTTGGACAATATCTTGACATCATAGGGCAAACTGCCTGGTTTCCACTCTGAAATCATTCCCCCTTTCACTTTACCTTTTACTAGTTCCCACTGCGTAGGAGGCAGCTGTTCTTTTTTTTTTTTTTTTTGTTGTTGAATGAAACCCAGGACTTCCTGTATTTCTTTTCAGACTGATGGTGACCATATGCTTGGACAACAACCAGTGCAATAAAAGTCACAGGATTTGAATTTATTCTCTGGAGATACTTCATCAATCAACTCTAAAGTGGTTGCGTAGAGCAGGTGCTAAAATTACACCACAGTGGACGACGTCATGGAGCCTGGTGAGCCTGAATAAACAAACACAGAATTCACTGTGGTCTCATCGGTAGGAAAACTCGATGTTTATGACAAAAGCTCTTTATATAAAAAAAACTCCCATTTCAAGATGACTTTAGTTTTTTATTTTATCTCAACTCATTTATATTCATCTGAATTGAGCAGCCGGGTTGAAAATGCCCTCACAAAAATCAATACAGAGTAGTGGAGCCAAAAAGAAAAACACCGTGCAACACTGGATCAATTCTTCTCAAATACACGTGTGATGACTGTAATTAGGTATTCTAAAAATAAGCAGGTAAAAATAAGTTGCCAGACTGACTCAAAGCTAAAAATAACGTTTAATTGAATCCACATTTAGTTGGAACAAGTTTTACCTGGGGACTTCATGTGATGCAGGATTTCGGCCTTCATGTCTGTGTTAGTATGACGGGATATTTCTTTATACATATATATCTTAAGCTTATTGATGATCAGAACGTAACATGATAGGAAGCACAGTAATTTCCAAGAAGTTACACCGAGCTCTTTCTGGTAACTACGCTTTTCTCGGCCCGTGTAATGTTCCTGAAACCTAAACCAAAAGCTGTGATACAAAAGACCGTCATTATAGAACAGGGGTCGTGTCTTCTATTGCCTTTTTTTTTTTAAGGGGGGACTTAAGCAAAACAAATTGCTGCCAAGAAAGAGAAAAAGAGAAGATAATGCAGCCGGGGGAGAAAATGGGATGAGTGAGGAGATGGTGGAGAAAGATTTGAGCAGCACAAGCAGTGACGAGGCTGCCCATTAGGTCCGCCGGTGCAACGGAAGCCAGCGCGAGTGCGTGCGTGCGTGCGTGCTCGCGTGCAAGTCGGCGTTTTATATGATCACGACACTTGAAGCGAGCCGGCCCTTTGTTACAGTTTTCTGTGACTTCACTCAACACGCTGCGAGAGCTGATGCCATTGTAATAGTACAAATTTTGCCTAGTAGACATTTTTAAACGGATACAATAGGAAAGAGTGCGACTGAATTAGAATATTTAAAAAAAGATCCTCTGCAATGTTTTTTTTTTTTGGAGATGTTTCCAAAGTTTGAGAAAGTCAGAGAGGAAGGGGGACGGACGGTGAAGACACCTGAGTGCAGATTTGACATGTCACACAGAGGATGGGTTTTCCTTCTCGGGGACGAAAGGAGACACTGGAGCAAATGAACGAAGGAATATCCATTTATTTTCCTCAAAAATAAAAAATCTCCCTCTCACTGTTTCTACTCCATTTACCTCCACTCTTCGCTCCTATAGAAGACACGCCCTCGCGTTAGTGCAGTAAGCTGTTTACCGCATGATTATTGAATATCAGAAAGCTTCACACAAAAAGCAGGTTTAGGTGCATGTGGGTTTTTCTTTTTCCAGCACTGTCCCATAGAGACGGTGAGGCGAGGCGAGGCTTCTCTCCGCCACGGTGGATTTCCCGGGAGCTGTCATTGTCGCTCTGAGACAGCTCCGGATTTATCAGCGGGCTGTCAGTGGAATTAATACAGATAAGGTAAAAAAAAATATGACAAAAGTTTGAAAGTCTGCAGTCGAAAGGGAGCCCTCTCTCTCCCCCTCTGCCTCGTTATATTAAAGAATAAGGCCAAAATGGGGAAAATATATCTCTAATGGGCTGCATTTGGAGGCTTAGAGAGTTTGGACGACACCCAAAGCCAATTATATCTGAGCTCAGTCCAAACTTAATCGGCACCCCGAGGTCTTTCGGCTTTTTTTTTTTTTTTTACACTTAATATTATAACACAGTGGTGAAACTGTTTGTCCTGACACATCCCCCCCCCCGTTTCCCTCCTTCCCTCGTGAAGGAAGGGGGCCACTCGACGTCGGCCTATTTTGTCTTTGTTTCTGTCATGTTAACAACTCGAGGCTCTTCAGGGTTTAATGGCCGCAATAAAACGACTGTCAAGTTAAGGGGCGAAAGCGTTTCCATTCACACACTAAAGCCGGTGTCTCGTTTCCCGAAGATTATTACTCGGGACATAATTTGCAGTCTGAAATTACACCGCAATTCCAATATTTGCCAGTCGCGCTTTGAAACATTTATTTCCAACTTCCTAGAAAGGGAAAATATGTTCGACGTATTTAGATTTTATTTTAATTGGGAGTCGTCCAATTGCTGCCTGATCGCCGCGCGGATGATTAGTGCAATATTTGAACACAGCTTACAGCTAAGAGAGCAGACTGTCAGAATTTCTCCTGAGGGGAGTTTTGGTGTTTTTGCTAAGCACATAATCCAAACATCCGTTTTTAAGTTCCTTGGTTGTTCTAGATTAATGAGATTGTTGTCTATAACCTCAAGCTTTTTTTGCCGTCCGTATTTACATTAGAGCATATGAATAGACAATATCCCTTCTGTGTTAAATTGTGAATTTATATCTATTTAAAGCCTTCCCATTAAGATATCTAAAACATGGTGAGACTCTATCGTCTTCTTTCTTGAAGCTACTCTCCCATAAGTATAGAGCCAGACATGTTGTGTACTTTTTAAGGGCAGCTACAGGATGTGCTCTGCAGAGGAGCAGCTTATTTAAAAAAATGAAATAGTCACCCTGTACTCCAGATGTGACACATGTCAGTGGGTATCCACTAAAAAACGTTCTTACAGCCCGGCATTACACATTCTGACTGTTCCTGCAGCTACTGCGGCGCTTCTTTGCATACTTCTGGAAACATTTAACCGCCTCGTCTGCTCTGGGAGGAACATAATCCAATATTTGGCTGCACTTGCTACTGTAATCTTCACAGTGTTGCGCTAAGAAGACATGACATCACTTTCAAGTTCACATTGTTGGCAATACTTCAGCTCCTGCGAGGCCATCTGATAGCTCCCCGTGTTATTCTTCGGCGTCCGCATGTTGACATAAAGACGCGCGCTCCTTCTTTTGGCACAAACACACATAACTTTAATATACATCTACTTATAAATACTTTAAAGGCAGGATAATGTCTTTCTTAAGCAAAGCAACGGACACATTTTTCTCAAAGAAAGCATTCCTTAATCCATATTATATATCTTTCAGCCCTCAGATGGCGTGTTCCGAGGAGGAGGAATTGCCCCCCCCCGAAAAAAAATCTATAAAATCAAATCCTATTAAAGTGCAATAAACAAGAAGACAGTAATCCGTCCCACGCGCGCCTCTGCCAACTCTTAGCCGGGCTCTCTTCGTAAGACACTGGCTACAGTTGCACTGAGTATTTACCAGTTACTCGCCCACGCGTCCTCATCAGTGTAAATTAACTGTAATGTAGGTGTGAACCAACTGCAAGGTGGGCTTGATGCTCTCAGACAGGCCGAGTGCTCGATTTTAAACACGTCATTATCGGGGGGGGTTTTCATTTGCTTTATCGTGAACTTTTCATATGAAGCCTGAAATTTGACGAAAAACTTATTTGAGCATTTTTGAGCAAGTCTATTTTGATATTTTAAAAGAACAATGGAAGGTTTTGTGAATACACGTTTAGCCGCCCATGCTTGTGTTCATCACATACTGTAACAAAGGGTGAGGTTAATAAGCCTCTGCAGCTTTTGTTGTGTTTTCTCTGACAGGAGGGTGAGCTGCTGGCGTGAGGTGCACAAACACCCACAGAGGTCTTTACCTTGACAGCCGCCCTTCTCTGTGAAATCACCGTCGCTGCTGCAACACCACGGCAGCGTTTAAACGCTGACCTCATCGCCAGGATCGTGTGACTCAGCACTATTTAGCTGCAAGGTGATCCTCCAGTGGGATAACCCCGGAGTGGACACGAGGAACGCTACCAATCCCATCTCATGTGCATTAGGTTAATTGACTTCATGAAGAGAGACCATTACTGAGTGGCAGCGTTTACCCACAATTCAGTTAAAGGTTCTATTTTGCTTTGTAGGGACAAACAACTAAACATTATGTCATTTCCAAATGATTATGAAAGATAAATAAGCTCTAGATCAATGTCTAATGTTATTGGTACCAAAGTTAATACACAATATGATGTAATTCTCTGACTTCATAGCGACATCATGATGACATCATTTCTAGTTGTCTCGACTTTTGCAGCCCCCCATGTTCTAATTTGTCCTGCCACTGTTTCCTAATGGCCCAAAGATACTGTATATATTAAGGCCAACATATTCATTGTTGACCTTGACCTTTGACCTCAAGTTGAATGAAAAATCTTTCCATGCAAGTTATTTTGCATTGGCCAAAACAACACCCCTAAATCATCAAATAATATTATGAGCTGGATTTCTACATTTTGCTGCGATACGTGTTTCGTCCTACATTATGTTTTATATTCTGGCCACATATCTATACAAGCACAGATCGTATAACAAGCACCGATGACACAAGAAATACTTCATATTCCAGAGCCAGTCTGCAGGTGTCAGATAATTGCATCTGTCACCTTGTCGTACACTGCTTCACACACCACCTTTTCTTGGCACTTAGATTGCTGTTATTGGTGATGGCGTTCACTCACCTTATTGAATGTAAAGGCACGCCGCCACGACTCCATTAAGACGGTCCACTGAGATGTGACAATTGACAACTATTCAGCTCCAAACTCTGCTTGCAGCAAATTGACATGTTGTTAGTGCCCAGCCGGCAACGAGGGTAAAACGCCTCGTATTAATTTGTCAACGCTAAGTGCACACATGCGAAATGAACCATTAGTGTTGTCCACTTTGGTTTCTTCTCGGACTGGAGCTGTTTGGTCGGCTTGTGGTGGCTTTTCCTTTAATTTGTCGGCGCTCTGTGTATAAATATTTTTTCCCGGACACGCTGTGAACACGGTGAGTGAAACCTGTCCAAAGTAGCTGTTTTTGCTCCATGCCTTGACGAGGGAATAATAGCTTTTATGTGTATTCTCAGAATGGGGAAATGTTCTCCTGCATCATTGTGGCGCGAGCGCCGCTTGTATCATTTTATTTCCCTCTCTTAGGTTCGCTAACGTTAATTCCCGGTTACCACTGTCACAGTGACACATTTCAATTACACTGACAACTGCACTGATGGAAACAGGAAGAGGGGAGAGAGCCAGAAATATGGGAGCTGTCCGATTCAGCCCACACTAACGTAACGTTGTGGAGACGACTAACGTTCATTAGTTTGTTCAGAAGTGTGCACATAAATTAAATTAATCAAAACTACCGCTGATTTTAATTGTGAATTCTTAATGTGATGGCCCAATGTAAAGTGATTATGGCGCCAACAGCCTCCACCTTGCTGGCTCAGCATCATAAATATACAGGATGGTAGGTTTTACAATTAGCATTACCATGGGGTCATCAGGGGGCACACACACACACACACACACACACACACACACACACACACACAATCAAACAAGGCCTGCAATGATAGCCAAATTCCTCATCACCACTGAGATGAGTGAAGCTTCTGCTATACCCAGACATTAACCCGCGTGCATCTACAATTTTCTCAGGCTGACACTTCAATTAGGCTAATCCCGGCTGCATACAGAATGCTCCGCTCCCCTCCTCTATGAACCGACGTTGCTGGAGACGTGCCATGTTCCTTTGCGCTTCTTAGCCCGCTCCGCATCACAAGCGGAGGAGCTTTCTTGGCTGATGGAGGAGAGAGTCCAGAACGATCGGTTCCACTCGCAGGCGGAAACACAGAAGAGAAAAACGCAGGGAGGCAGAGAGATAAAGCGGGAGAGGGGGAGGGAGGAAGAGCAAATGGTGGGGGCGCTCAAAAGAGGCAAAAAAAAAGGAGAGAGAAAGTCGCCCTGCTGTGTGTTTCCTGCGTTCATATATTCCACAGGCACACAGAAGAGATGGGCGAAGCTGCTGATGTAATAAACAACACAGTGGTGTTCCTGCAGAGGTGTCCACTGTCTTTGTTGGGGGTCTTAATTGCTTCAGTTGTGGCGAGACACTTGAGAAGGGGCTGATACGGAAAGACGGGCTAAACTTTTCAAAATTTGATCAACTACGCTGCTTGAAAATGAAGTTCTTGATTCTGGAGTTAAAGTAGAAATAAAAATTGTGAAATTTGTTGTTTTGAAAGAGATGCAAAACATGTTATTCTCCTTTATTGATAAAAATAGCTTCATTTATTTTGATTCAAGGGGAAAATACAGTAATGCACCAGATTTTTATCCAAAAACCATCAGTACTTGCTTTCAGAATGAAGTTATCGTCAGCTTAATGTTAGAAAGTGAGTATTTTGTTCCTATGACAGCTGATCGCACGACACTCTAACTCAACTCGGCGTCTGGATTTTTCCGTGACCTCTCTCTGATTTGACTGATATGCAACATACAGTATTTACAACGCGAACGCCAGTGGTCACGGGCTGTGATGTTATGAATGCTAACAAGCGATGGCCTGAGAAAATGTCACCGCGGGATCCGCAGCAGTTGAAGCAGGATCTGCCAAAAAATAAAATAAAATAAAAAAAACGTCCGTCCGATTTAGGCTGATTTCTGTCACGTCTAGGTACGGTATGTATTTTACGACAGCGGGAAAATGAGGGACAGTTTTCAGGAGGGGAATAAATTGGCGAGCAGTGCTGTGCCATGGTCTTGAACGTTTGTGTCAAAAAATAGAATTTGGGTCAAGTTGCAGAGTTCAGGAGAAGTCACTGTATTCCACCATTGTTTCCCTTTTGCCAAAACACAGCCTCTGTATAGAGCCATGGTTTGGGTGATGCTCAACATGACACAGTAATCACATACCTCACAGTGATTCTCAAATGTTAAGAACAATGGAGGGCGGGGTGGGGGGGAGGGAGGGAGGAGGCTGTTTTTGTTTTCTGTCACATGTCACTGCAAACTCTCAAGTGACCGAAGCTGTCAGCGCTACACGGACACTCCGCCCCCCCTACCTCTCTTTTCCTCTCACCCTCTCCAACGGTTCCCTCCCCGTGGCGGTACACTAGGACATCTAGTCCACCAGTGGGAATACCGTAGTTAATCTCTGCTGGTTAAATGCTCTTGTATGGCCCTGAGCAGTAGCAGTCAACCATCCCCCGGTTTCTGCTTCCCCTGCTCTCCGGGGGAATCCGCTCGGCTCTGTTTTAATGTATTAAAAAAAAAAAAAAGAATAGCTTATTTCAACGTAACACAGCCAGTTTAATATTTCTCATCTGAATTGATAGTGTGATAGGAAGTGATTGTATCGGAAGAAGAGACGATGCCGGTGAAAGTGAGAACACCTGATTTTCTTTCCAGTGTAATTCCATTCTCCATCAGCCACCTTGTTTCATTTCACGTCGATCAAAACAATCCAGCAGGATTCCTCTCACTCATTATCATGCACTCAATATGATCCCACGATCACACACACACACACACACAAAAACCACAGGCTTTGCAGATGAAGGTCCCCGCTAAATGTTTTTTAAATGATAACACTTTCTGCGCTCGAGTGGCCTCAGGTGGGAATCCCCGCCTGGCAGAGAAAATGGAATCTGCCACCTACTGCGCTGAAGGCCGGCAACTCTCAGCCTCGGCCTTCAGCGGAGGACACGCTTTAACAACCTCCCTGGTGTTGGGGCAAAAAGAACTATTACCACTGCGATAACACTCGCAACCGATGAAAAGGTTTACCCAGCGCTCATCTGGAATCAGCGCTTCCGATTCTGTGCTTTTATCTCCACATTTCGGAGCTCAATCGGAAATATGTTAGTATGTTCTGATCAAAGATTCAATCAAATGCACTTAAAAACAGTTGATTGTTCCTCATCTCACAGGATTTTCAACCTTTTCAACCTGTCAAGCTTCAGATTATTCCTGATAAAGTTTTGTCTCGTGTCAAAAAAGCTAAAGTGTCGTGAACAAGACACCGTGAAGAAGACGGACGATGTGAAAGGCTCGCTGTGTACGAGGAGCCCCCTATGTGGGATATATATATATATAGTTAATTTGAGCAGAACTGTCTTCGCTATCTGCTGAAATTATACACACCCTGACAGTGAAATGACTCCCAGCTGGCGGGGGAGAAAAGAAAAGGGGGTTAAAAAAAAGAAAAGAAAGAAAACACATTTAATTTCATGACAGCTCCTTTTAATTACACCCCTTCCCTCCTTCTCACCCGCCACCCCCACAACCCCCTTCTACAGCGTCGCATTAAAGTTTGAACTCACACTTCCTCCACGTCCCCCATTATATGCAGGAAGCTGAATTTTCCCATTACAGTGAGTTAGTCACAGCCACTTTCAGTTAGCGGAGCTGCCATATGCGGAAGAGTTTTATCATCAGAATGTATTATGTAAGATTGACTGCAGGGGGGGTGTGCAAGAGAAGGGAGGAAGAAAAAAAAAAAGAAAGAAACTCCTGCTATCAGCTCCTGCGTCTAAAATGGAAGAATCCTGTGCGGGGTTTGGTCAGGGGCTGGAGCCATTCAAATGGGCCAAGAGTGCTGATGCATCCGATTGGTAATGGGTAATGGGTTTGTTTGTGGCCCGACCCCCCTTCCCTGTCTCGGAGGAATATTGGGGGGCTTAGCTCCATTCACTTTCTGCTGCCCTGGCCATTTATTTTGATTAGGGAATGAAGTCCTCCACAGAGCCATACCCCGGAATAATTGACACCGTGTCCTCTGAGGTCACAAAAAATATACCCTTAGTACTTATCCCCCCCGGTGAAGTGGCAGCATATGAAAAGATTGCGGCTGAGCACTGGACTGAAGGTGCATTATTGCTTTAGGTTGCAACAAAAACCTGTCGGGGAGCTTGTAAATTAAATTTCCTGTTTCTTTTTTTCCCCCCTCTCTCAGCCTTGACAGGATAATTGATGTGTGCTGTGAACTTCCAATTGGCTTCAACTCGCACATATATTGTATATTTTTCTTTTGTTGTCAGTCGGGTCTAAAAGGTCACCGGGGGGTGTCGGTGTTTGTTTGTTTGTTTTTTGATGTCATCTTAGGTCATATTAGGAAATAAATTCAGTCCGAGTTCATTGACATTTAAGAGCCGTGCATTCACTTAAGGTTTGCATTTTTAACGGAAACATTTTAAATCAATTAGAAAGCGATGAATACTCTGACCACGTCCATGTTGAGATGTGTCAAAGGTTCAGCGTGTTTAGGTGGAAGGGATCTATTGGAAGAAATTGAATATAAAATAATCATCGTGATTTTTTTTTACTAGTGTGTTTCATCAAAATTGTATGAATTGTTTGTTTGGCCCTTTATATTTAAATACTCTATATTTGAATGGGTCCTCTCTACGGAGGCCGCCATGTTTTTTACAGTAGCCCAGACTGGACAAACTAAACGCCTTTTGAGTTTTTATGACAACTGAAGCGACCACAGGTTCTTTCATGGTTGGAAGGGGAGGGTGAGGTGAGGGGTATTCAGCTGCAACATGCAACTTCACCACTAGATGCCACTAAATTTTACACACTGAACCTTTAAAGCGACTAATGTGCCCGACTCACATACACACACATTCAGAGGTTCGTTCCTAACAGTGTGTTTCATGCATGTCCACTCCCAAATGAAGCCAAAGAGAAAGAAGGGGGGTTCTGATCGCAGGGATATTGGCAAGATGTTGATTCGCAGAAATTAACCTTCAGAGGTTACTCCACTGCGGCGTATGTCGACTTACGCTGGATTCCTCGCTCCCCCTCCCCGACTCTCCCTGTCGTCTCTCCAGTCAACCTTTTCGCTGAAGTCGTCTCCATCCCATCCCTCTCCATTTTCATCAATTATTATCTTCCCCCCCGTTTTCTTGAGCGCTCACTTGAAGAAAGCCTCTCTTAACCTGTTTTTCACAGAGCCGTCGGTAATGGTCCCTTCAGAGGCAAAATATATAATCACGCTGATAACCGCCTTCTTTAAAGAGGCGGCCGTGTTTGTCTTCGTCTCCTTCGCCGTGCAACTTAAGGTCAAACCTTTCCTCTCGCTTCTGAAGTAGCTCTAATGCGATGTGCAGACACGTTCAGTGTAGCGTCGGCCGCGGTGTCAGCTCTTATCTGGGTTCGTCATCTTTGAACTGCGAGTCAGCTCGATTGAGGATCCCCGTACGCATCATCATCATCGGCCTGCTTCGGGGGCGAGGCGCCGTCTTCCTGCTGCACAACAGCCTTCGCACATATTCTGCCGGTATAAGACCCCCCCCCTGGGTTGTGGTTGCTTGCAGGACCATAGCTGTCCATTTAATTTGCTGCACACAGTCGCTCCACTTGTTCTGCGCCGGGCCTTTAGTCCAGTCAAGCCGAGATTCCAGGAAGTGCAATGTCTCTTTACACAGCTGCACAGCTCTCAAGTTTAATATTAGCTTTGCCGGCAGCCAGCTGTGACTGTGAATTGGTGACAGGGGTGTGAGCTCTGGCCTTAGCAAGTATATGAAATCACTTGCTAAGGTCTTTTCACTTGACATTGTAAACTCCAAACTGCCTCAATATGGTATGTGTTCATGATCAAAATGAATTGGCTTCCATTTACCCAGCAATTGAGGCATTTTCTTTGTACTGCACCTGGAAATGTCAGTGTGAGGCAAGCGTTTGCATCTCGGTCCAAATTACAGGTCACAGACGGAAGCTGTGTTCCTTTTATATTCAATGTCATCGTTCTGTGGAGTTATTTCTGAGGTGTGGAAGGAGCTTTGTTGAAAAAGCAGTGGAAAAAGCGTAAAGAAGAAACGAGGCCCTCTGCTCTTATCTGACAGATTGAAAACATGTTGCATCAAAGGATGGTAAATAGGATACAACGTCGTTTAAAGTGCACATGTGGTTAATGAAAAGTTCGTCTTAAACCAGGAATACAGAAACGATCAAATCAGGATTCTTATCTTTTGTGATTCTTATTCATTTTAGATTCCGAAAAATAATTTCTTGCACATCCCATTAAAAGCTTTGGTCACTCCTTATCAAATATTATTTTATAATATTCAGTTGCTTAGAATCAGTTTTGCCAGATGTACGGTAATTATCTAATTTGTACGATAATGTTGCCCTCTGTACGATGTACGATTAACAATGCATGATGTACGATCATTTGATCATTTTGTGACAGTATTATCAGTTGTAATCTGGATAGCGGGAAAACCTTCAGCGTGCAACTCTTGAGTCAGTTCGTTGTGGATTTCGAGGTGTTGTTGTGGAAGGCGTCAACTTTTCACCCTCAACTTTTTTTTCTCCAGAATTTGTATTGAAGTGAATTCTTCTCTGGACCAGTAAAACCTTCGTCGTGCCAATGGCTGCAACACCAGCCCAAAAAATGATTGATCCACCCCTGTGCTGAGCAGTTGAAGAAATCCTGCACCTTTCTCCTCCAGACATTCCTTTGCTCTTTACGGCCAAAAAAGTTATATTTTGACTTGTTTCCAAAATGCATCAGGCTTGTTTAAATGTTCCTTTTGCGACCTTCTGATGGTGAATTTTGTGGCAAGGAAGCCAACGAGTTTTCTCTCTGATGACTCTTCCAAGAAGGTTATTTGTACAGGTGACACTGCAGCACGACTCCCGAGTCTACTTACGTCTTCTGTTTTCTTCCAAACCTCCACTTGACGTCCACAGTTCCTGTTAACTTTCATTTCTTAGTTCCATCATGAACTGAAAAATCGACTTCCTGATCAGGCCTTGCACAAGCTTAACTTCTGCAAACATAATAGATTAGTCTTTTATTAATGTTGAAAATAATGTTTCGGCTTAAACTTCGTGAGTTCTGGAGATCAGTTCATCTTCTACTCAGTTCTGGATTCTTATATTGTTTTCCAGTTCATGTAATTATGAAGATAGCTGCATGCAGGAGTGTTTCATTAGTAAAACCTTGAAAGAAAATTGGTCACAACCTTATCCATGAGCTGCTAATGAGCTTTGTGATTGTCAATGCAAGAATGTGGCAATAAAATCCCAGTGAGAGGTGGAGGCTGTGAGGGTCGGGCTTCTGGATCAAAGTAACCCTGCAACCGTAATTGAATTCTTTGAATACACAGTCATGTAATCATTTTTTCTCCTGGAGAATTAGGTAGAGAAGGTTTTTCTACTTTGAAAATTGAGTGAATCAAAAGGAGCGTTTCATTCTTGAATCCCACTAATGACTGTTGACAACAAAGCCACACAGCTCAAGAAAGAAGAAGAAGAAGAAGACTCTTTTTTTTTTTTGCCAAGTAATTCCTGTGTTTTCACACACAAATGGAGCAGAGGGCAGCCGCAGCTGCAGCGCCCTGGGTCAGGAGCCTTGCTCAAGGGCACCTCAGCTGTGCATGTATTGTGACATTTCTTTCCTTGCCAGGGAATCAAACCTGTCTCTCTAACCTCGAGGCCACTGGGCCTCCCTGGCTGTCATCTGGACACATTTTTATCGAATTTATACTGTGGGAAACAAAGCAGCAGAGTAGAGGAGCGGAGGAAGCTGCTGCTCTTAAAGGGCGGAACGAGGATAAATAAGAAATGACTCGTGCACAGTGTTGTGACTGGCTGGATGGTTTCATAACACGGCAAAAAAACGGCCGAGAGAAGAAGACGGAACATCTGCTCGACACGTCTGAAGCCCGGTCTCCGGTGAAAAATGAAATCTGATGACAGTGGGAGTTCTTTTATTTTGTTGTGTTCTTGTGCGGGCGCGAAAGCAAACATCTGCACTGGCACTCAAGACAGTTCCAGATTTGTTTTTGGCCGACTTCTGTCAAATTGTCACATCCGGGATGAAGCAATAATTGCGCTTGCTCTGCAGCAATCTGAATGGGTTCTGCATGTCACATACGATCCTGTACACGCAGTAATACGATACACTTGTACTCGTTCTGTTCGTACCAGTCTCCGCTTTGGTGTCTGGAATCTTCCCAGCACGTTCTCCCGGTTCCTGTGTTGTCATTATGTGAATGTGGATCACATGGACGCACCCTAAAACTGTTTTGACGCTGCAAAGAAAACGTCAAACTACAGTACAACATACGCCGTGCGATGCCTTTCATGGACGTAGCCTTTCAAGTGACAATCAAACGGCTTGTTTTGCAGATACTCAACATTTGAGCGAGGTTGCATGTTCACTTCGAGGTGCGATTCGAGAACAACAATTTGTCGTTGCGAGCGCACGACACAAAACTCCCCCAGAAACCCCTGCCTGCATCGCCTCTTCAGATCCCGCAGCGTGTCATTGCTTTTGACATATTGTCTCTACAACAGCGTTTTGTACCTTTTTTATATTTATTACATTTCAACACCTCTGTGATCCGCCGTTGTGCACCAACATTTTGCGAAAGCTCTGCTATACACGGGGAAAACGTTCCCTGGCAGACTCAGGAATAATGTCTCTCCAGCTCCGTGTCATACCTGGCTACATCTGTCATTTGTTATCGTGTGGAGTAATGTTTTCGCATCGGCTGCATGGATGGTTTCCTGAATTTTGAATAACTTCTCCAGGCATTCGGTTATTGACTTCCAACGTGGTCCCCAGCTGCCGTGCAGTTTAATACTGTTTAAAAAAACATTTTTTTCCTTCATGCACTCCCCTTTGCTTTGGGTTATTGGCCCAGTGTTGTACTTGGAATATGGAATTACGGGCTGTTTGTGCAGCCAGATTGTGAGTAGACCAGCAGTGTGGTAGCATTTCTTACATCAGCATTGACCTCTGAAAAGGACTGAGAATGAATATATCATGGTAGCTAAAGTAATATGAATAATTAAGACTATTTAGCCCTGTCCCACAGTAAAGGTCAAACAGTCTTTCGAGTTACTTGCAAGTAGCTTTTCTTGTTATTACCATTTATGTAAAGGAATTAGTCATGTAAGGCCTTTAATTCATTTATTTGTGCTGATCATTTGACATATTTGTTCAGGCACTGTTGTTAAATGTATTATTATGTAAAACAGTAGTTGCCAATGTTACTTGAGTGTTGAAAGTCCTTCAGCAGCAACCTCTCAAGTCTTCAGGTACAGATCTATGGAGGTTGCCTGTTTTGGCAGCAATATTAAATATGCATATCGCATGCATGTAAAATGGAAGAAACTGGCTGTAGAATATGAATCAGGCAACAGCTACACACCCGAAGTGCAAGTGACGCTAAAGACCTTTGCGGCCTTTGCTGTGCTGCCTTAAAGAAAACCATATGTCTTCCAGCAGACGCATGCTTGATGAACTAATAAACTGGAAGTGACACTTTTGGCACATTTTGAATTTGTATCACATTGCCAACGAGTGTTATTTAGCAGAACTAATGATTTGGATGGATCTCCTCTGGTTTTTATCCCAACCAGTGCAATGCCACTCATTTGATTTAATACTTTATGAGTGGCCCTGTATTGACACCATGCTTAAGGTCAATGGTTGTACACATCTTACTCTCTCACCTTAAGAGTAGTAGTGTGACTGCATGTGGTAAAGCTGAGCTGTGGGTTTTAGTTTTGAGTCACAGCCCCTCACAACCTTGTCGCTGAGAACACAACACGGCTTTTCGAAAAACATCGCACTTCATCCGTCAGAGGTTTTTCCTGATGATTCATTGCAGCCGACATCAGTGACAGAAAAAAAACAGAGCAATGGAAATCTATTTAAATGCGGCGAGGCTCAATCCCCCCTTTCTCGAGAGCGCTGTGGATAATGTGTTGGACCTAGACCAGTAGGGGGTAAAATAGCTTCATCAGTCTTTTCCAGTCAAAGTGAGGTGGAGGGAAACAAGTGAAACGCCGATGCATAACACTGACATTTTTTAATAGAATTCATTTATAACAAATGGAACTTGTGTCAGCAAAGAACTGATTTTTCATACACTTCTTTCTCCACCAATGTAACCTAAGTAAGAAAATAAAAAGCACTCCTTTCATTCAGAAAAAGAAACATTTTACGCTTACAACTAATCAGAGGTAATTGTATGATCTTTTTAACAAGCCATTTTTTTTTTTTCTTTTTTTTCTTTACAATTTCAGTATTTAATTTTTCAGTCTATGCATCCAGACGAGAGATAGATAGAGAGAGAGCAGAGAACACAACGTTTATTTCTGTTAATGACACTCCAAGCTTGGATGGCGAAGCCACAAGAACAGATGGTTGTGGGACAGATTCTTCTGAAATCATCTGCTGGAGTAACCATGGCATCAGAATGGATGCTCTTTTTCGCCACAAACTTTTATTATTATTATTTTTTTTGTCTTTTTCAAGAGTTTGATACCTTTTTTGTGTTATTTACATACACACAAAGTGAACGTTTAAGGAGACTTTTTTTTATAGATGGGTTCAAGTAATATATTATTGGGTTTCAGAATCAATAGGGCGGTGCATAGTACAAAGATAGAGAAAGTGCAAATCTTCCTACCAGGCCAGCTTTGGCCGTTCTGCAATGTTTCACCATGCATACGAAAAGAAAAAAGGAAAAAAAAACTGAGATGAGAGAAATAAACATGTTCCGAGACGTGAACGTAATGTAACATTAGTCGCCGTGAGGTTAAATAATAGTACGTTTATATGGCAAAATCAGGACAAAAAAATTATCGGTTAAGCAGTCGACAGAAATAACGCAGCTGCTTGAGTTAACAAGGGAAAGAAAGCACCTGGAATGCACATCCACAAAGCCATCAAAGAGGTTACAGAGAAGTTAACATGGAGACGGAAACAAACCTAAAACCCTTCGTCTCTGACTGTTTAAAAAAAAAAGAAAAGGACACGACACCTCGGATTGTCAGGATAACAGAACCGATACTTTGCAGTTTGTATTTCTCTATAAATGCTCTTTGTAGTGACACACACACACATGAAAGTCTACAATTCAAACCTAAGGCATGACGAAGAAACCCTTCAGTGATGACCTGTGCATTAGGCATTCTTTTGTGTAACTTCTACATATGCTGAACAACTTTAGTGTTGTAGAATGTGATCCTCGCCACAACAGGTAGAAAGCTCATTAATTTGAAGCAGGGCCTTGACACGCGCGTACTGACGGACTTCATCCTGTTCAGGTCTGAGACCAGTTTTCTGTCATCTCGCCCCCAGCTGCATGTTAGAACATTTGAATAACATGTAGCTATTGTGTGTTCTTGACTGTTTTTCTGTCGAGGTCAGCGATATATATATATATGTATATATATAAACTCTTTTATTCTAATTCACACAGCCACAATAAGGCCACTGAAAATGAAAAATATGAGCTTTGAAATGTTCTTATTTGCATATATAATCTCATCGTGTGACAAATGAATACTAAAGGTAAATAAACTATACAGTTTACATTTACACTAAATGCCTAGATTAGTCAAAGGATACATTTAACATGTTAAATGAAACATTATAAAAACAGGCATAAATATAAGGCACTCTAAATGCAAAATGAAAAACCAAAAATGTCGTTACGGTCGAATGCTTTGAAAGAACCACGAGAAAAGTGACGTCTTTGTACTTTGCCCTATTGTGTGGTGCGAGCGGCCGCGTGACACCTCTGCCTCTTAATTACAGACCGCGTGTGAGAGTTTGAAAAGTTGCACCAGCGATGCTTTGACTGGCACCGGACATTCCCGCTCCCGGACTTTCACTTTGCAGGGGGCGGCGGTGGCGGCGGGGGGTGGGTGGGAGGAGGACAACAATGTCATGGGTGAAAAACATATCCACATAAAAACCCCTATCTAAAAAACACACAAATTTATTGCACAAGAAAAGATGCACTGAATCAGAATACAATTTTGTCCTACTGATGTGCATTCCAGTGAAAAAATCTCTTCATTTCCCCCTTAGCACTCTATTTGAATCTTTCATAGACTTTCCATATTTCATATACTTTTTTTTTTAACTCTATCAATATATTTAGAATGTTATATTTAGAATGTTATACATATCTCACATATATTTGGCAATCTGTAGCATATATCTATATATATATTCTTATCCAATTCATCAGGCTCTCTCTTATCATCATTCTAACATGGAAGAACTAAGATAATCGGTAGCAGCAAACTTCATACTTTGCTCATCCCTGTTGATTCCACAAAGCCCCAGTTTATCTTATGGGAGTAATTTAGTCACCATGTCATGTGATCGTGGACAATAAAAAAAAAAAAAGCAAACAGAAAAAATCCAGGACCAAAAAATAACTCTGGAACAAAGTTATATTTTGGTGGCGTGAATTCCGTTCTGTGCACTCAGTGCAACAAAATGAGGGGTAGAAGAAAAACAAAAGAACATAGAAAGCAAAAACAAAATAAAAAAAAGATTCTCTGCAAAATAGCACATACGTCAGAACAGTTCTACGGCTTAAAAAAAAAAGAAAATCCGAACGTTTTAACGTAAATACATTTTATCACCTTTTTCCCCCCAAGCGATAACTTTGTGTAAAAAAAGGAAATTCACACAGTTCCAAAAAAAAAAGCACATCAGCTGTATAATAAAGTACTAAAAAACTAAATCAATAATTTTCATTTATTTCATAGATCATTCGATGTCCCCCACACTCTTCCAGAATTTAGACGATGAACATTGTGACAGGAGAAGGAGTATTAATTCATTATTACTTTTAAGTGTGTCCTGCTGTTGTGGACCAAGCATTGTCTTCTTTTTCGATGGGTTGTCTTTGTGTGTACTTGATTGTGAAACAGATTTTTTTTTCTTTACAATGTGCATCGAGTTTTATCCCCCAACCACCGCAATTCTGTGTGCCTCCAGTGCCTCTCGTATCGGTTCATAATCACTGATGCATTTCTGACGATGTCATTATTGTTCATATACTTTTTTTGTTGTGTTGGTTTCATTCAGTTTTTATGAGCTCCCCCCCCCCCCCCCCCCCCGCCGTCCCAAAAATATGAATCCTTGAAGCAAAAGAAAGGAAAAAACAAAAAGGTAATTCCGTATGAAGCTTCATCAGTCAGGATTCCCTCACTTTGTCTCAAGGTGAGGTCTTTCGTGGGGGTTTTGGGGGGGGGGGAAATACTTGGTCCTCCAGGAATCATCTTTTTCATTTTTTGACGAGTCATGTCGCACATCCAACACGTAATGAGTTGTTAGCAAGGAGTTAAGGAGTACTTTCTCAAGCAGGAATTTATGGCTCAGAAGAGAGGCTCGCTGGGTTTTTTTCGTTCCAAAGGGCCCTCTGCTTTTTTATTTTTTATTTTTTTCTTCCGATAACTGGGTCTTTTACGTTGCATAGTGATCAAAGCTTCCCAGGTACTCCAAGCCAGCTCTGTAGCAGAACTGGTATTGATCCTGAAAACCGACAAAAAAAAAGGGAGAAGTCTTTAATACGCAGTCTGCACAATCTTGATTCTGGATCTCATCATTCTGGTGCTTTAATCATGACTTTTACAAAAGATACTCGAGCCACATGAATCTTCTTAGCAGCCTCTTTCATTGATCCAAGGCAGTATTTTACTTTGAAGTAGCAAATTAGTTATTTTAAGCACTTTAGTACAAAAACAAAGAAAGAATAAGTAGTACCCAGGTGTTATGAAACAGTTAGTCTGGATTGTCTTCGCTTTTAAATTAGTCACGAACCAAATGAATCATAGCTCTTAACAGATGCTTTGCAAGTGTAGTAGAAAAGGGAGAAAGAACTTGTCTCACCTCTGTCTGCACCATCGCTGGTCTCTGTGTCCGCAACATTTTCACTGTCTGAAAAATATCTACTACGCCCTCGTATCTCATTCTTTCCAAGACGATGCTGAGGGTGATGAAAACTCCGGTTCTGCCAACACCCGCGCTGCGCAAGAGACATGCAAGGTCAACGTCGAGGCCAGAGAAACATACTCGGCTACTTCACTTACTTAAAATAGCCTGTTCAATGCAAAAACTTTAAATCAGTGAGTAAATGTGATGCATGACGTCTGTTGTAATCTATGTTTCTTATGCTGGGGAGAGAAACATTTTAAACATTTCATTTAATACAAAATGTGTGCAGCTGATGCGGTCACGCCAGTTTGATCACTCACCTACAGTGGACCGAAATAGGCCCATCTTGGCCGAACTGCTCTTTTGTTTTATGTACTTGGCCGATGAAATCGATGAAGCCCTCTCCTGATTTTGGCACTCCTTGTTCAGGCCAGTCCGTGAACTGAAACTGCCTTACCGTCCGTGACTGTCCGTCCTGACCAAAGACAGAAAATACAAATTCTTGCGTCACTCAAAAACACGGAAAATATGCGTCACGGATGAAGTGAAACTCGGAAGCTATTAACTCGCAGACAGCCGCCACACGGCAGTTAATTGCACGAACATCTATCAAATGAGGATTCACACCATTGTGGTTTTTATAACACCAGACTGCATTCTTGAAATCTGGTGCCAAGCTTAAAGCATTAGTGGAAATCTTTTGATATTAGAGATGCCTGTCATTTTACCTGAATATATTTAACACGAACGCTAAAGATGCTATTTGCTTTGATGTGCTCCCCTCGACAGGGTGCTTGGAGAATCGACTTTGAGGGTGTGCATTACTTAAGTGATATTGTATCCCCTTGATAAGGAAAGCAATCCCATTGACGAGACAGTGTAACATGCACTACAAAGGGAGCCTGCGCTATTTATCTATGTAAGCCTTTGATGGAATTAAGAAGTCTCTGGCAGCTCCCTGCTGCCGGCGTCACGTTTGTTTTTTCACATCGACATGTGTCACAAGTTCTACAAATATATACTTATGCTGATGTTACACTTAAGGCCATAGCTCGGTGTAAACAAATATTTGATACAAAGCCAAAATTGTCATCGACTGCTGCGGCTAAATCGAGACTAATGTTAAATCCAAAGTGTTTCCCATCATGGGGAGGTGTCAATATATATTAAAAATGTGATTATATAATCAGATTGTAATGAAATATGTACATTAATATGTGTTCGTGAAATGAATGTAGTACTAACACAGTAGTATGCCTTGGAATCTCTCTGCCTGGGCCACAGCCCTGAATGCTCTGCATGATGGAGTAGAGTCACACAAAGTCACTTTCATCGATTTTAAAAGGAACTGAGCAAAGAAGGAATGTGCAAATAATTCGACAACACTAATGGCACAGAGTTCACAAACCAACTCGGGTGCAGAGAGAGATTTTCGGTTTGAGCGATCTTAAAAACCCACGTTCAGAAACGTTAAAAATTGTGGAACCTTGCTATGAAGTTGTTTGTAAGCTGCTGTTAGCAAATAGTCAATATTTTAAAATAATATAATACACATTATACGCAAAACAAAGGAAAGTCTAATCAAATGTAAAATTGTTGTATATTTGTTTTCCAATTTTAACACCGCCGCTGCTTACCCTGGCATCAGTCACTTTGAACTCTCTCAGGATGTACTGGGGCATGTTGTACTCGGCCATGGGGTCCACCACAAAGTACTGGTATCTGGCCGACCTTTCCGCTGGCCAGTACTGGTGGCATTTTTCCTGCGGGGAGTGGAAAAAAATGGAATACGACGATGAGCCAAAACATTCTCTTCACACACACTCTTCATTGTGTTCATTCCCAGAAATGTTGTCATTGTCTAGTCATGACTGAATGAACGTGTGGTGTTTCACACAAGGCTTGTTTGGTAACGTTTGCCTCTGTGTTCTGTCGCCCGACAAAGGAGGAGAGAAAAAAAGCGTTCGCGTACCCTGCCCATTTCTCGAAGCTTGGTTAGCATTACGACGATAGTGGAGTTGTGTTCCCAGAGCATTCTCCAGAAGTCCTCTGTGGTCTCTGCCAATGGTCCTTGCGTGGCAATGTAGGCTTTCTGTTGCCTGTGGGGAAGCATCCATCACAAGAGCAGAAAGTGTGATGACGCAGCACGGAGGTACAGATGAAATACAATGTCACATTAACCATGT
Source organism: Hippoglossus stenolepis (assembly GCF_022539355.2). NCBI lineage: Eukaryota > Metazoa > Chordata > Actinopteri > Pleuronectiformes > Pleuronectidae > Hippoglossus > Hippoglossus stenolepis. The sequence goes on along the minus strand of NC_061505.1, from coordinate 8,228,978 downwards.
TTGCAATGAAAGAAATCCACTGACGTGAAATCAATAACATGAATATCCAGTGTTATATATTGTTTATCTGATATAGATAGATGGATAGATAGATAGATAAATAAATAGATGGATGGATGGATGGATACTTTATTGATCCCGAGGGAAATCCAGTAGCACACAATACAAATATATTAAGTAAAATGTGATTGAAAGACACAAGTAACCAAGGCAAAGTATTGAAGCCCAACATAAATAAAGATGGAAAGATAAATAGCTGTATAACTTATACAAAGTTGTACATTAGACTAACAGCCTGGAAAATGATGGTGCAGCAGATCTGTGTATTTAAAAAAAGAGTGAAAACCGTGCAAGAGTAAAACTTAAAATACAAAAACTAGAGATATAAAATCAAATAAAGATCAACATATAGGCAGTAATGGTTATTGCGTTGATGTCCAATGGGTGTCAAGAGTATCGGAGCACTTACCTGTACCCATCAATGAAACTGGCATTGATGTAGTCGGAGCCCTCAACTCCTCGGATGGGCTGAAGACACACCCGCGTGGACTCGTATGGCATTATGTTGACAAGGCGGTTCTTGAACTTGTTGCACGGGAGGTTGGCACTGATGAATCGTGACGTGTGGGCTTTAGTGTTGGCTAAACGCTGCATGGGAGGGAGAGAAAGAGGAAGTGACTCCGAGTGTTCCGGTGCCAGGGAAGGAGACTGACTGCCTGATGCTAAAGATAGATTGTACACGATAAAGATCTGAAGAATACAAGGTGTAATAAGCTGTGCATAGCGTGCGATGGGATCTACACTCTTAATGGCTCACGGTGCACTGTGGATAATTGCTATTTCACGTAACCATACAGTATGGAAATGGTATCAAAGTGATTACTATCACAGCTTGCCCCCCCCCCCAAAAAAAAGAAGAAGCATGTTGGGATGAAAAGACAGGGAAATGGATACCCCAGTGAGCCAGGAGTGGACAGAAGTGCCGTTTTAATCTAACCTGCTTATCATCTCTTCATGGAATCAACATCTATCACGGAGCAAGAAAGAAGGCGCGTGACGAGAAAGGCAATGCCGTGCACACAGCAGTGCCACAGCCTGCGGAGGGCCGGACAGGGCTGTGCCGTGCCTCTCATTGTAAATGCAGAATATATTGCTCAAGTCCCTCTGGAAACTGTTCTGCGGTGGGGGGGGGGAAACCTGTGTTTGGCGTTTTCATGTAAGCCGAGAGCCCCGTTGCTCAAGGAGAGGGGGGAAAACAGAAAGGGGGAATTCACCCTATGTTGCGTTATACAAGTGACTCAACTAAAGGGAATAAGGCGGAAACCACAGGCCCCATGCTGTCTAGTGGGGCCTAATGGGAAGTGGAAACGAGTTCAGGAGCTGCACCAATGTGTGACATCAGGGGCCTGTGTGTGACTTGAGCCACAGGATGCCAGCTTCTCATGGAAAGTTACACATTTACATCGGGTGTTCGGTGCTGTCGGGAATTTAAAGTCGGAACAGATTTTTGTACCTTGAACTCAAGTTCCATGCCGGTGACATTCTCCCCGCCCTCTATCTGCGTCAGTTTCTGGATGTACGCGTAGAGGTTTCTGGCGGGCACCTCCGTGGTGCCGCAGTTGACGGCCTCCTGGAGCGCGTCGTGTATGAAGACGTACTGGTCCTCTGTCTGCACCATGTAGTTGCGCTGGGCACGCATTAGCGTTACGTGTCCATAGATGTCCACGGTCTTCTCGTGCTTGATACGCTCCATCATGGCATCAATCACGATGAAGCAACCCGTGCGTCCCACCCCAGCGCTGTAATCAAAAACAAGATCAAGTTAGTTTATTTGTTGTAGCAACACAAACGGTTATTGAACTGCATTGATATGGCGCTTTTCTTGTCTTACAGCACTTTACTCAAGTCAAATTCTCCCATTCAACTTTTCTATCACACATCATTCACTTACTACTGGTACAGCCATTAGGGGCAATTTGGGGTTGAGCGTTCTGCCCGAGGACACATGCAGACTGGATTAGCCGACCACAGAGAGGGGATCAAACCACCGACCGTCTGGTTTGTGGACAACCCATTCCACCACCTAAGCCAAAGCCGACAGCCCAGTGGATGGAAAGGTGTCTTTTCTCAAAAAAAATGTCCAGGGCTTTTCTAATTTCTCATAGTGATGAGGCAGAATGGTAAACGCTCCTTGCCAAGTTTGCCGCCATAGGATGGGCCATTTGGCCTGGGGTGTAATTAAATCTGAAGTGGCTCTGTGTGGAGAAGAGGGCTTGGCAGTCACAGCGTTCAGCCGGCTCACTGCTGGCTTTGCAATCTCGTCTCTCCCCCCTCTGGACCCCACCTGTGCTCTCCAACCCATCAGGACTAATCACTTACGCAACGGCAACATTTAACCTTTATCTCATTGTTTCCCGAAAAGTGCCACTGCAACAAATGCGGACACAGTCGCAATTTTGAGAGTACGAGTTTTTTTTCGAGGGCTTTGTTAACTTCTGAGAAGTGAAGCCGACTTCAATTAACGCCATTATATCAGCGCTGCGCGCCTAAATGACATGAGAGCTTTAGAAGAGGCTCTGAAAGGCAGGTCCCCTTCATTAGGATTCACGTCGGCACATTTTTACATTAGTGAGAAAAATGCACAAGTGAAAAAAGCACTCTGACAAAGAGGGGAGGTGTTTTACTGTTTCTCTTTGACCTCTCCTTGCAGGCCAGCTTGAGACATGCTGTATGAATGTAACCCTCCTTCGCAGACTGCTGACAATTCAAAAATGCTGCACATTACACGTTTTAATAGCACGAGCCTCGGCACAGATGTTTTCCGATGACAATTTATTAACCGGGGGGCGACAGGGCGGCGTTAAATCTTTGTCCGTTAACTCTCCTCCCGCAAAACAAGACTACTCCTTGCACCCGGCACTCCAAAGTAAATAGGTTATTCAATCCATTAAGCTGACATGCCTACGAGGTGTGAGCCATGCTTTCGTGCCTTCCTCCTTCTGATGAAGCATTTGTTTTTCATTTGCACCGAGGCGGGGGGAAAAGAAGTTGAGAAGGGAAAACTCAAGAGGGAGTGAAGTTAGTCCCTCGGGGCCAAGTCTGGTTAATGTGCCATGCTGCACTGGAACTGTGCTGCAGATGGAATAAAGACACGTACGGGAGCCATTGGCTTTAACAAATGATTTGATGATCATGTTCAAAATGGCTGACACTGGCTGAATGAAGCTCGGCTCTTTTTTGTTATTCTTTTCTGGAAGCAGCTCCTCACAGCTCCGGGTTCAATTACAAAATGTGCATGTGAGTGAAAGAGGGAATCGGGCTGCAAAGAAATGCGAAATTGTCCCGGGGACGTTTGAAAGAATGAATCACTTCCAGGTCTGAGAACACCTCAGCCCCTGGGCGGGGATGCAGAGAGTAGAAGAGATTTCTCCCTTTACCCCAGCTGCTTTCAATCTGAAAACATTTTATGGTACAGACCTGAACGTGGGAGAGTGATGACCTGTGAGAGAGTAAGTGACAGGGTGACAGCGCTGAGCTAGAGAGACGGAGACAGAGGAAGATGAGGAATGGGGGGGAGAGGTGAGGAGAAGGAAGGTCGAATTGTGCAGAGAGAGATGCGGCGAGGTGTCTGGAAATTGTGGGTTTCCGAAAGAGTGAGATGCAGGAGCGTGTATTGACCAGAATTTTTTCCTAAATGCGGGACCGGGAAAATGGTAGAAACGTGTCATATTCCTTTATCGACATGTGATGTGTGTGTGTGGTGGTGCAGAAAGCCGCCGGTGCATTTGGCAGTTGAAGGGGAGCAGGCGGACTGACTGCACTAATGACCTGACACTGCCTTTTCAGCCAGTCAAGACCAGCTGCTTTGGACATCGGCACACATTAAGTGTCAGACTAATATGCTTTCCAGGAGTTTGGGGAATAGGGGGTAAAAGTGCAGCGTAAAAAATACAGCTGCAACGAGTCCCGCGAAGATAAAGCACGAGCAGCAGTGAAAGCAATTACATATGTATTGTTACCAAAATCGCTTGCTGTCAGCCAACCCTGTCACCGTTTCCCCACTCTGCTTATTGAGCACAGACATGACCTCAAACTCGCCAGGATCACTCGCGGAGCCAATAGTCTCTCTGCGTGCGTGAGTACGTCTCGAAATGTTGAAAGTAAATCAAAACAGCGTGAGGGAGGAGGAGGTTTGGTTTTGAAACGGCCTTTTTTGCATTCGCACGCCGAGTGAACTCTGCAGCTTCAGCCAGTTTTCCTTCACAAAGCATTCAACGGTGTCGAATGGTGACAGAGAGGTGGGGCTTAAAATGCAAATTAACAGGCGTCGTTCGGTTGGGCTAATATATTTTCCCGGCTAAGAGAAAACGTGATGGATGCATTTTTCTATGTGGGCGCTCTAATCAAGGCACATGTTAATGAGGAGAGGTTGCATCGATGATGTCGAACAATACAAGGCGGGCATGTGTGCATAATTTACTGAAGTTGGCAAATACACACTCGCACATATGTACAGTGCAAAGGAAATGACAACGTGTATAAAACACGTGCCAGAGTTGTGATTTAGATTATAACAATTTTAAGTTACAGCCGGGGACACTGACATTGCAATGACTTTTTTTTCCCTCATATCTGTCATCAAAAGGTTGTAGATTTAAGAATTTATTATGAAACTCCAGTATTTTGATGTAGTTTAAGTCACTTTTGTAGTTTTCTAGATACGTATCTGATTTTTCTCATTTTACTGTGGAAAAAATTAAATAAGACATCTCTATCTAAAGATCTAGATGTCCCATTTTAGTCAGGAGACAATAAAAAGAAAAAAGATAAATTAACACATTTCTAATTCGTGGCTTTCTCTTTTAATTCTGACCAGTTAAAAGTAACATTAAGCCCATAAGCCACCACAGAAAACAAAACACATCCAGAGCTCTTGATTGCTTATTTCTATGTCTTTATGGTCTTTACATAAGACGTGTAGATATGTGGTAGGCAAATTTGGTGCATCAACTAATTAATCAATCTCTCCAGAGACTGGGCCGTGATTTTAATTATATTTCTTTTCCTTTTAGCTTTTGTTTAGGCCTTTCTGCATGTGCGTAAACATCTCGAGCAAAGTAAAACAAAAAAAAAAGAATGTAGATTTCTTCCATACAAAATATATTTATCTCCAAAATATCTGCTCGTCATTTAACATTCACAACATTATTTCGCTAAAGGAAGTGCATTTAAAAACGATGGCTCTATATAAAAATCGTGGTCCGACATGAAGAGAGGAAAAATGCCTCTTTGAGGATTTGCAGCTTGGAAGCGACGCTATCTGATAGCGAGCCAGAGGAATTAAAACCTCCCATCTGCAGAGTGACATTAATTCCTGCATTCTGCTTCATTGTAAAAGTCGGGATTTTCAATTTGAAGCCATTCGGCAACTAGCTCTAATTAACTTCAGCATGTGGTAATTCTAATTCTCCAGTAATCCCCCCCCCCTTTCCCTTTCCCTTTTTTGTCACTTTCTAACACAAGTTTGTATCTGTTACACTCGCTATCACTGTTTCTTCATTTCTGCTGTCTTTTTTTCTTCCGCCCTTTCAGTCACTTGCTTTTCTCTGTGCCGAGTCTCTGAAGCCGTCCTGACTTGTGAGGAGCCAGAAGTCTGCCTCATATCTGTGTGCCTTCTCTGTGGGGAGGCTGGCCGCTTATGTCGCGGAGGGAAGCGGGGTTGGCATGAAAGTGAAAGTTGTGTGTTTCAGATGCGGTAGCCCGAAGGGATAAACCTTGGACTTGTGGGGCCTCTGATGTGCGACACGTTAGCCGATGAAGCGGGGAGGACGGCGACGGGTCTGCATGTGTTTATGTGTCAGCGTGTGAAAGGAGATGTTTAAGGTTTTTTCGCCGAGGGCGGTGACACTGGCGTTCGTTGAGCTGTGATGTTGAAAACACCTTCAGATTTATGGGGCCTTTTGTGAAGTGAGCTGATAGTGAGCTGAATTGTTCGGGCGACAGTGGACGATAGTTTACTTCCTATCAAATTCAGGGTATGTGAGTGTGTGGCAATCTTTTTAATACACACTAATGATCCACAATTTGAATTGTGCACACACACACTGACTCAGCTCGCTCTCTTCCTCTCTCTCTCTCTCTCCCAGACGTCTGTAAAAACAACAGAACTTTTAAACTTCAACGTATGGAGAGCCGGAGGAGATGGCGTGGCGCGCTCGGTTTGGCTCGATTCTGTTGGCAGTGCGCTGCGCGAATGATAAGGACACAGAGAGGAGCAGTAAATTACTGACAGACCCGGTAAAAACTGTAAAAAATATATTTTTTACAGCCCAAACATGTATGAGAAGACCCAAATTGAACACTGTAAGCGGACTGGGCCCCGGGCTTGGTGGCGCTGTGGCCTGGCTATGTGCGCTCTGGCCCGGGCAGTGGAGCTGTCCGTGGTCCCTGGGTCCGTGCCCCGGCTCTGTGGAGCAGTCATATGCACTCGTGTAACTTTCACCAGCCCCCAAAAACATTTGCGGTGATGCCAGTAATGAGCTCAAAGCAGCGGTAGGCATCACATGACCACAGCCCTACTTCAAAGTACAGTTTTCACCCATTCACACACAGCATCTATGTGCAACATACACATAAATCACTCATACACGACCGGCACAGCCATTAACCTGGGGTTCAGTATCTCCGTGGAATCGGGAGACGGGGATCGAACCGCTATCCGAAGACAATTTTTTTTCACATCGCATGAAAACATATTGCATCAAAACCAAAATAGGTCATTAAAATCTGAGTTAAACTTTGGCACCAGCTCCTCATCCACCATGCAGCTGGCCCACGTTGAATTGTTTCTCGAATCCGTCACACATTAAAAAGACCGTATGATGGAGGCGTGATGTAATTCGGCCGATCAGCAGCTTGGACAGAGTGTAAATGTGATTAAATGCCACATACTCCATTATTTGTTTGAAAGTTTAAACACACACACAAAAAAAAACAGTTGACCGCCCACTGTTATATCAAATACTCTCTTAATACACTTACCTCTGATTCATATCTAATCTCATCCCAGAATTCTTCATTATCCCACAGATGACTCAGACATCAACCTCTAAATAGCCCGGAATATATTCTGCTTTTCATATGTATTCATATATTCATTACAGCAAATGGAGAGAAAAAAAATCAATTTCATGCTTCAGGATGTTTTCACGGAACCGCGTTTCTTACCTGCAGTGTACCACCATGGGCCCCGCATCTGGAGGATTGCAGGCTTTCACCCGTCTCAGGAAGGCCAGGAATGGGGTGGGGTGCTCCGGTACCCCGTGGTCTGGCCAGGCTGTGAACTGGAACTGCCTCACCTCTCTCTTCTCACTGGAGCCGTTCTGAATGTGGACACGGGGAGGGAAGGTTAGTGACCAAGTGCCAAGTCTCTCCCCCCCGAACTAGCCGACAGTTATGCCGTTGCCCGTGTGGCTTCGGAGGATAACCGCGTTCAAACGCCGCTTACTTTAAAAAGTGCAAATGTCCTGACACAGTACGTCGCCAGCTCTACTGTGTCCAACAGGGACACTTGGATGAGGCCGTAGGTTTCCGTCGCTCTTGTGGGCCAGTACTGGTCACATTTCACCTGTAACAGACAGAAACATCCCATCAAACAAGGGCCAGTTGGAATATACCAGGTCTCTATCCCCTGTAGTTCCAACAAATTAGCCCGGATGCATTTCTGTATCTTTTTAAAACCTCTTTACATTGTACAAATAATCTTTTAACTTCCAGTGTTCACGATCCAATATAGTCAAATAATGGTGAAATGAATGCACAAATCCTCCTCATTGCTGCCGACTGATTTCATAATCAATGAAATGGCCTGAGATATTTGTACGAAGCCGACAAGCGCAATCAATTGCCCTGACACATTATACAATTACAAAGGTAACCACAGTTTCCAATCATATTACCGCCTCAGCTTTATTGCTACTCGCGTGCGCGGCTTTGTTTCCCATTGAGCGACCAATAAAACACGGCCCCATTATAGCATTGCTGCTTCGCCGACAAAGGGAAGTACTGTTGGTGTTGGAGGGGAAATAAGTGTTTCAGTTCGATTGTTGTTCTTTATATTGTCGTAAGAACTGATGGGGTTAAAGCAGATTGTTTAACACTGCTCAACCGGACACCAGTGTACTACTGTGTGTACTATTCTGTATATTTGTACACTAATTTACTTTCCGTAGTAACAGTTAAAAACCTGATGCAAGGAGCAAACAAGTGATTTGGACACCAGGAGTAATTACAGTAATAACTATCGGATAAATCGGAAAACGCTGTAGATGATGTCTCGCATGAAGCCTTTAGGGCAGAGCCAAGAATCTCCTCTATCACAAAGCATCCTACGGAGAGAAACGGTCACCCGACGGCGTGGACCCCCGTTTTTTAATTGAGGCCGCGTTCATTTTATAGTTCCTGTAAAATTGTACTACAGCCAGAGGAGCTTATTTGCTTTGCATATTGTATGGACATACGGAGTGAAAGCCCGTTCCCTGAATTGAGTCAGCACTCCAGTTAACACTGTGCCAAGCTCTTAGAAAAAGGCATACAAGTGTGAAGGTCAGTAGCTTATGACGCCTATGAAAGCTTTCATGTGCTCAGTGAAACGGTTTTAAGATGTGCCGGGGAGGGAGGAAGTGTCTTTTGACCGTGCAAACCGTAAAAAAATGAGTAGTGAATGCAGGCGACTGGACAAGGTAGCTTTTGAGATTCTTTCAGTCTATCTTTTGTCGTTGACGGTAGTGCTCTGCTCTCAGGGATGCTTGGCTAATGAAGTAAGTCACGATTCTGTCTCGACTGTGCGGCTCGGTGTGTGATAGTGTGCGGTTATAAAGAGAGGATTGGGAATTTAAGTGGGGAGCAGAGAGCAACCTGGCTCCTCCTGGAGAATAAATATGAAGAGGAGGAGTACAACATGCTGCACAGTTTAAATGGAAAATAGCAGATAAGGAGGGACAGGGATGTCAAACAGATTGTGTGACTGATAAAGGTTGAGAGGAGTTGGACGACTGCATTGCAAAAAATTTCAATGTCAAACGAGGAATGGAAAAACTATTAAATTGGCCTAAAAACTGCATTTTTGAAAGAAATAGCTCGACTTTGCTCTCATGACCAAAACATTCATGAATCAATTCCTTCTGAGTTGAGCCCTGTCTTTTCAGTTGAATACAACTCATTTAATTTAGTGCAGTGCACCACGGAATAACACGCCTCTCTGTATATCTCTCTCTTACCCTGGACCTCTCCTCCAGTTTGGTCATCATTACGATGATGGCACTCCGCTGCTCCCAGATCATCCTCCAGAAGTCCCCGAATGTCTCCGGCAGAGACCCCTGGGTGGCGATGTAGGCATTCTGCTTCCTGTAGCCATCGATGTAGTTGGCATTGATGTAGTCACTTCCTGGAATCCCTAAGAAGAAGAGAAACGTTAATTGTTACGGTTAAAAAAACCCATTATACATGAGATTTCAGTGTCTTAAATAAAATGGTTAATAGTGGCATTTGTTGCTTCCTAACTCAGTCCCTACTCTTGATTTTTCCTTTTTCAGTAACATCAGATTCCGCTCCACATGCGGATCAGATAAAACCATTTCTGTTTCCTGTCAGCGGAGCCACGTTTTCGCCCCGGTACGAAATCGAAAAAAAGCAGCACAAAGCAGTCGAGTTGGGCACCAGAGTTCCAGTCCACAAGGATTTGTATTATGCTATCAACAACACATTTAAATCCACCGTTTTTGTGTCCCTCTCCCGTATCTGCAAGTGACTTACAGATAAAAGCTCGGCCTGCTCAAGTCTATCACCTCACACGGAGAAAAACAAACCAACAAAAAAAGCTAGCAAAACAATCCCCCTCCCCGCTCACTCCTCCTTCCCTTTGCGTATATTAAATGAAAGGCGCAGCAGCCTTTTCGAATCCAGGGGAAAGAGACAGAGCTGACAGCTAGTCAATGCTTTAGGACTGGCAGTTTAGGGGCTCCGTGCACACATGGTCGACCAAGATAAGTCTCATCTGCATGGACGCCACGTCCCAGAGAATCCCCTCAATCCAACTGCTCCCCTCCCCTCTCTTCCCCACACTGCCTTTTACTCGCAGGTAACTTATTCAGCATAAAAAAAGCAAAGGAAATGGAATGTGAACACATTCAAAAACCCACCCACATCATTTTATTTTCCTGTGCTCTTCCCCCACCCGCTCTTTTTTCGCAGTTGAAGATGTCCACACAGCCAGGCGGCTGTGCATTTCCATGATGGACAAGGGATAAATACAATTAAACCCAGTGTGTTTTCAAATTGAAAAGGGAAAGCAAAAAGAGACATTACTGTGGTTTAATGAGAACGAGGCAAGTTGTATTTGCAAATGGCTTTTTGCCTTTTTATGCTTTCTGTCACTCAGGATTTGTATAAATTCTTCTCCGTCAGTACGCTCATCAAGAAATAAACATGGCTACATTGTTTTTCCGTACACAGTCGTCACCCTGAAAAGCAAAGGACTCTCAAAGGAATTACAGAAAGAATTCAGGATGCAATATTGTAGTTGTGATCACGCTGAGTAGTAGTAGTAGCGGCGCAAGCGTTCGCACATTCATTTGCATTTGCAAGCAGATGATCACACACATTTGTCACGTTCCTTCACTGTCTCCCTCCCGAGCAGATTAATAAAGTTGTCACATTAGATCTTGATTAGGTTTCTTTAAAATAAAGTGACCTCTTTGTTAAACAGGGTGTAAGTGACTCAAGCACAGCTCTTGTCATTGAATAGGATCAGACTTGTAAATTTGGATTGTAATTGAACTTGTGACAGCCTCCGCGCTAAATATAGAACAATGGAGCGAACGAGTCACTTTAATCTTCCAAAAATAACACGGAATTCATTGAGTTTGATGGAGAACATGGAATTCGCGGCAAACAATGCTGACAAAAAACTAATACATACTAATTGATATTACAAAGTGAACACTTTAGCCACATGAAGGGTAGACCAACTTTGCAGGATTAACTTTAGATACCAGTTTAATCCTGCTAAGCCCGTGTTTTGTGTGGTCAGGCAACTTGGCACGAGGTTCCTTGTCAGTCGTCTTAAGTGGAGCAAACGCAGCGATATCGCAACCATTAAAGTCCGCGGATGTTCCTCCGGCATCAGAGCGCCCCCGTATCCCGAAGATCCTGCTGATCCGTCCCCCCACATCAATAAAATTCCGAAAGTAGCCTCCTTCAAATTCTGATGTCAAATCCCAAATCCCTTTTTATTCAAAGAACTCAATCAAAGTAAACAATGGACGCATTGCTTGCCAAAAGGCTTTGTTTAAGCTCAGAAGGAGAAGAGGAAGTCCCTCATGTCCCCTTGGCTGAGAACTACTCACTTGCTGCGGCACAAAGGCTCCAATGTGGTTGTGCAGATGTGTGTATGCGCCCCGGCTGATGGCGTTCCGTCAACACTCGAGCCGTGTGTTGTTTCCCAGAGACTTCAAAAACAGGGCTCTCTAAGTCCAACTATCTGTTTTTTTGTCACACCAGCCATATGCGAGACTCCGTTTATTTTCCCCGTGCCCTCCGTGGGAGCGGCTCAACGCGAATGGTTAATTAGTAGCTGTTTGTGTATGTGCCATTGTGTTGCTGTGTAATTGCGTTAATTTAATAAACTGGTGGAGGAGCCAGTACTTAACTGGCCATTTCAAAAAAAGGTTGTTAATTCCTTAGAAGCTGCGGGCAACACATCCTGAATGCGCCAAAGACTCTAAGAGGACGAGTCAGGTTCAGGATGAGTTTATGTGAAATTCTGAAAATACAAACGTGTATCTAAGTGTACGGTCGGGCCCTGATGTCCTCGGACAGCAACCACATCTTAAATATGTCTTATTCATATGATGCTATTATCAATGCCTTTGTCAATTATGCCAGTTTGGGCTTTTCTTTGCTTTTCTATCTTTATTTGTATATTTTTACAGATTTTTTAACAAATACACACCCAGTAATATCTAGAGCAAATAATAATACGCTACCCTGGGTTCTGTATTCCTTGTGTGCTCGCTGCTCTGGTTTCAATGAATACATTTGCTCAAGTAACAAACCGTGGCTTTATACAAACTGTAAGCACATGGTATTAAAAAAGGATTCACCTAACATGAAGTTAAAGAAATGGAAGCTGCTAAAACTTATTTCCATCTCCCACTGTAGGCGACTGGTTTATCTGATTGCTTGCCTCGGCATTTATAAAGGGGAATTGTCATATATTTTTCTTTCTTTCTTTCCGAGCACCTCAGGCACGAAAGAAAAGTCGTAATCTGACATGCTTGTGTAGGCATATAATTTAGAAGTGCATTGTGGTTGTGCTCCTGAGGTCTTGGGAGATACGGCTGCACTGTGCTCTCTGTGGGATCGATGCAGCAGTTGGGAGGGAAGGTGTGCAGCTGGGTGGCATACCGTCGATAGCGGAGAGCAGGACTCGGGAATGGTCGTACGCGATCACGTTGGCATATCGGTTCTTTGGTTTGTTCACCTCCAGGTTGGAGTGCTCCCACGTGAACTGCTGACCGGGGTCGATGGACTGCAAGGCAAGAAAAAGTGTTGTTATGACACAAACACAGTGGAATAGACGAATGCTTCACAGCCAAGGTTCATCTCAACCGTCTTCGAGGGAGTCGGGTCTTGAAAGTGAAACATCTAATGATTCAAGTCTTCTTTTGCCGCACAATCTAGTTTTACAGGTATTTGCACTGATCGCACTTCTGCTAGAGAGTGCACGCTAAGAATACAAATTCTATGTTAATGCAATGCATAATATTGATTTTTAGTGCTACCGTTAAACCCCCTCATGTGTACAAAACAGTGATGAAGAAAGGTTGTGAAATATTGACAAAAATGGCTTTGTCTCTGGCCCTTCTACTTAGATTATTACCTTGCATCAAGGTTAAATAATGTAAAGTTAAAGACCTTTTCAGAGCTTAATGTGATGAGAATGTGAGAAGAATACAATCACATAGAATCACATAATCATCCTTGGCTTAGACGCAGTTTTTCCAATATCATGCTTTTTAATGCTCCATTTTTTTAAAGGAAATTGTTTATCGTCAATGCAATCACATATTTCATATAACATCCATATAACAAATCAAGAAATTACTCTACTTCAGGCTAAATACTCAGATGCAATTAAATAATCAAAGGGGTCCACTTTCTACTTAATACTGAGGCTCTTAAAATCCTTGTTATCATGAGATATGTCATGTTGTTGAAATGGAAGTCAAAAGGAAATCATAATAATTGCTTGACCTCTGAGCTTCTCTGAAGTTCGCTCTTTTAATCATCAAATCCTAAACTTTAGTTTTTTGAGGGTTTTTTTGCTGGATGAACGATGTAAACTGTGTTTTTTTGCCTCGTGAATAGCTGGTGCATATAAATGATTGGATTTACAAAAAAGATACATCTGAATGGGTCGCGGAGGAAAAGCCCCACGATCCATCAGCTTTGCACATTTGATTAGTAGAACTTTATGGCAAATACTAGAATACCACACTTGAGACTAGTTTAACAGAATCCGCTCCCCGAGTCCTCTCTCGGCCTTGTAAAGCAGAGATTGTTAACAGCCCCTCATCACCAATAAATGAGCTATAAAATATAATGTCACAAAGGGACAATGTAAAAACACGAAAGAAATAATTCCATTTCATATTGTCGGGGAAACATTATGCTTGCGTTTTAAATGACGTTAGGATACTTTAATGTTTTTAATCTCTATACTTAAAGTAGAAGAAACCAAAGTGCAATTAACAGACACATTAGGACTCATCTGGATATGGAAATTATCTTATATGAACAAGAAATGCATGGAAATTAGCTTCATGTTTTGCTTTCAGACCGTTTTACTGATGGCAAACTTTAGACCACCACGACAGCCGTGGCAGAGGAAGACATTGTTTATCTGCAGAAATTACCTGAAGCAGCAATAAGGAGGGAGGGCAGGCCCACTAGCAGAGGCCTGGTATTTTATCAAAATCTGTTGAAACAGAGGGCTGCAACATTGCCCGTAATCAAAATCGTCATTTTTATTGTGCTTGCAAAATTGCTTTCCACTGCTCTCGAATGAGCAAGATGAAATTGGAAGTCAGTGTATTTAAGCTGCAATAATGATGGGGCCGGCTTGGCAGGCAGCCATATGGTGACCTCATAGATTCTGGAGCCGTTGCCGGGGCCCGCGGAGAGGAACGGGCAAAGAAAGGGGGGACTGTTCCCATGCATGTCCCACAATGCCACAGAAAGGACCTCTTGTTTGCAAAAGGTGTTTCAGGCTCCGCACGTTAATATTTGTCTCTTTCGCCATCAGACTTTTAGATTTGCGGGGCTATTTACACGATGCATATCTATCACATTTTCAAATTCCCTGCGGCGCCCCTACTTCGCAGAGTGAGACTTCAGCTAAAGTGCAGATATAAATTATCCGGTCGTGTCGGTAATCCGTAGCCTTTGAAACATCCAGGTCTCGGAGTGCATGAGTCACATCCCTCAACTTAGCAGTAAAGCGTGAGGGTTCTCAAGGATAAACACGCTGAATGTGTGTCTGTATATAGTGCACTGCTCGTGTGTTGTTGACTTTATCCCACACCCTCACACTGCAAGGTGTACGGTTGCCTCTGGGTACCGATCACAGACTTTTAGTGCGATTATTCAAGGTTATATTGCACATGCTAAAAATGAAACAGCGCAGGTAACATTAACAGGAATGATACAATTTGCAGAAGTGATGGAATTAGACACATTGAGCATTTTACAAACCTCAAAAATGATCACAGCTGATAAATATAGATTCTTGTTTTTAAATAGTAAACATGGCCTTATTCAGAAATGCTATCTTTGTGTAGGTTTGGATGTAACTCTGCCATTTTTACTTGGTTTAGTCACACGCTCATTTTTTTCAAGTGTCGCTAATAACATTAATGAAGTTCTGTCGTCCTTTTGACTGTTTCTGTAAGTCATGTCAGCAAGCTAGCAGGAAGTGGACTATAGCCATTATTAACGTTATTAATTAAACCTGTTTACTTCCTGCTGTGACACGTCAAATCATACCGGCTAAATTTAAATCTGTGATCTATTCCGATGACGATATTTCCTCCATGAATATAGCTCCTAATCCCCCGACTGGGCGCCCGTCCACCAAACCCAGTTGTCACATTGTTGTCATGATTGAACTGCTGTGCGGTTGGCATGGGTGTGCATTGGTAGGATTAAGCCCTCCAGGAAAATATCGTTAAATGCAAGACTGTGGTGTTTGCCCACCACACCGAACAGCGACAGCGATTTAAAATCGGCGTTCGTGTGAGCACCTGGGGCTTGATCGTGTATATGACTGTACGGGTGTTGCCGTCTTCACGCCACGACGCTTCATGCTCACCTCATATTCCTGTGAAAACTTGAGGTTGTCGTTGGCTTTCAGGCGCTCCTGATGATCTGCCAGGTCCATGACAGGGATCGGAGGGTGGCTTGCCATGCCTGTCAATAAGATGGACTGAGGGTCAGTCACGAGCCTTGTAAGAGGCCATTACCCAAGCACAAGCCAACAGGGAATCATTAGATAAGCAGCAAATGTGTGTTTAACAGGGGGGGGGGGAGGGTGGGAGAGTGGGTATTGTTAGGCTAGGTTGTTCACTCAAAGCAGTGGCCATGCTCATAAAGAGTATATGGACACAGAAGCCAATGGGAGTCATCGAGCACACTTTCCCCCCACTGGGACTCTCCCTACTGGGAGAGAAGGAGGTTATTGGCACAGAAAGCTGGTGTTTGGTTAGCATGGCAGGAAGACGGAAAAAAAACATCCCCAAAGAAACAAAACGAAAAGACATTCCAAATGTTAGGCCAGATGACGCCTGCTTTGAGTGATGAGATGTTTTCAGGCTGTCATTTCAAACTCCTCCTCCTCCTCCTGTGATGACGTAGCATTACACCAGATGGATTAGATGAGGATGGGAAAACAAGACTAGGATGGAAAAGAAGGGAATTAAAGCTAAAAAAAAAGAATTAAAGAATAAAAGAAAAACCCAAATCATGTCAAATGCATAATCGAGACCAACTAACTTGACAAATGGAGGTTACTGGGGTGACTGGGCGCACCTGAACCTGCGGAGGAAACGGCGGTGTGATCAAATTTATTACAGACCTCAGAGCAACAGGATGACTGTATTCAAATGTGGAAATTGAAACGTGACAAGATGAAGCTGAATGATTGTGCGCTCTCTAAACCGGGACATTTATTAGTAACACACACATGATCATGCTTGAAGCTTGACAAAAGCCACCGAGCTTAATTCATAGACACGAGAAAGCAAACTATAAAAATTCCAGCCGCACAAACCAAAGTCGAGCACCTATAGGATATTATTTGACATTCGTTATAGCTTGAGGGTGCTGACGTGGTGATATACTACTTGCATAGTCTGCATCATAGTGTCTCAGCCTGCAGTTCACTTGACTTTGACGATGTAAACTTGACATTTGATACTTAACAATGTCAAGTTTAACAAAGTCAGGTAAAGCGACATGTTATTTATTGGAACTACACACATTGATAGATCAACTAAATACTACAACATAATCACAACTCATTTGTGGGTTTTTTTTTAAATCCAATGTAATTGTGTGATTTAGCATTTAATTAAGTCAGTTTCATAAGATCTTGTTAATGTAGCATGTAGTAATAATTCCATCTCTAGTCTTTCGAGTGTAGATGAGGGAAAAGATCAAAAGTGCAAAAGATGCCTTTCCGTGCACGTCGTTGGAAATCGAGCCCACGGCTAAAGATCTGCGACTCAAGAATTCAGGTGCCATTTCGACACACCAGTCGGTCGATGGTCTCCCTCTCCGACAGTGAGGTGCTGTTTCATTTTGGATGCACACACACAAGTGGGCATTAGCTAATGGAAGCCGTTCGTCACTCTCCCTCCCACTCTCGCATCTCTATCTGGAAAAGACTGCAAAGGGTGTCGCTATCCCAGCCCACTACTCAAAATCCATTTCCACCACGGGGGGACAATGAAAGGACCATTTCCAACACGCCGTCGCATCAAGCATCCTTAAGATGAGAATGTCCATTGAGGGGTAAAGAGGTGGAAGGAAGGGCAGAGGGAGAGAGAGAGAGAGAGAGAGGTGGTCTAAATGTAGAAGTGCTTCAGGACTTGAGAAGGAAGTGGTCACGTGGCGGTGAGAAAAAAAACATGTTTGGTTCTTTTTCGTTCCACGCAGATAGCCGAGCTCTCAGGAAGGCTGTTGGGGGAACAAAATGATGGCTTGAGAGGCGAGTGCAATAGTGGGAGGATGGTTGAGATCACTCTGAGCCAAAAGGAAAAATACCCCTCTGCCAGGATGAAACAGCCAGTAATGGTCCTAACATCACTGAAGAGCTTTCATAAATATGCATAATCTTTTTTTTTTTTTTTCAAACATGAGCCTGCGGAGATAATTCATCCTCCTTTCATACGAGCTGACCTGAAAAATATGGCTTTGATTTTTACAACATTATTGGCAGTCCCCGAACACCTGTCCAAAAGCAGCCGGTGCCAGAGGAACTCAAACGGCAGTTAAGTGCATCGGGGCGGGAGCAAGAGATGCTCACCACCCTTTCCAGGTGATAAATGGACTGTGGCTCCCCGGTCGAGGAACGGGAACGAGCCGAGGCGTGACCGCTGACCACCACTCACCTCAGCACTAAAGGTCAGAGCGAGTAAACACCAGCGTTTTTCAGCCCGTCTCCACTTTTTTTTTTACGGCCGCCCCCCTTCGACTCGCTAAACAAAACAAAGCACATGAGCCACGACGCGTTCTGTGTTTCCCTCACCTGCCGCAGTGCTGCAGCGCGGGACGTCCGGCAGCAGGACGCTACTCTGACTAAGCATGACAAGTCTGGATGACCTGGATAACCCAGGTGCAGGGGGAGATGACAGGTGTCGTGAAACTGTCAGGCTTGCATTTCTGCCTCTTCATTTTTTTTCCACTGATAAGGGCCTCCGGGGAGGACACTGTCAGTTTTGACCCTCCGTGCCTTCTCTAAGCACCTGTCCGCCGTCTGCAAATTGCTCGCTTGTATCCCGCCGATCTCACTGCAAAGATGACGGGGACCCTACGAGGACGTTATTGTATTAAGTGTCCGCAGCGGACAAGGGATGCTATGTGGCTAAATGTGAAAACAAACCCTTAAAAGCAGGCAGTCAGTAGCATCGCCAACGGTCTCCGTACCACAGACGTCACCGGCTTCAGTTTGAATATACTCACCGGGTGTTTGGAAGTTGAGACGCCGCAGCTCCACGGGATCAGTGGGATGATGCAGCGGCATTTCCTTGCTGTTGGGGAGACTTCCTTTCCTAGCTTCCGATTCTGCTCTTTTTCTGCAGGATAAACAGCAGATTGTCATTCTTTGGGTATTTTCTTTCCTGCTTGGCGCACAAAACTCTGTATAACCGCAAAGCGTGCCTTGTGGTCTCACTGGATGATGAAGGCAGATGTATAATTAGGAAGGTGAAAGGACTACATCCTTACATCTTACTTACAGCTACGGGGGGTTGGACTAAATGGCGTCATTACTCCCCCTCTGTATAACACAATCCACTATAGTAGCTATTAACTACTACCTTTGTGAAGCCTGCATTGTTCACTTCTCATTGTAGGTGTCACACAGGATAACGATTCAACCCTGCAGTAATTCTGAAGCTGTAGTTATAGTTATTGTTGCATTATAATGTAAACGGCTCCCGTTTTATTATAAAAATAATAACTTTACAGGAACCTAATTCACTAAAGTGCTATTGTACTTGTATTATATTGTTGAGTATTCTTGTTATTTTTCAGTATTTGTCTACATTATTTTTGTATCTGTGATAGTTTGTCTCTCCTCCACTTATTTCCGTGCACAACTTTGTCACCTCATAAATAAACTGCTGGATGCCTCAAGTGTCAATTTCATAAAATGTGAAAATTCATAGGAATCAATACAGCGCTGGTAGTTGTACTAGTAATTGCAGCATATAAATAATATACGCGTTAGATGAATTCAAAGTTTATTAGTAGGAAAAGTCAACCCGTTTGAACTTTCTATAAATGCCTGCTGACAGCTGCCGTAGAAACAATGTCGCTTTGCCAATCGCGAGCAGCGCGTTTGAACATATGTTCATTTTGAATGAGCACATAGCCCCGATTTCACAAATGACCTCAACTCCAGTGGACGACCAATTTCCATACGTTTTAGATATGATATGTACAAGTCTAGGAATAAAGGAAAAAGGGGGGTTTTAAAAAGGGATTAGTTTTCCTGCTTCTTTCTCACTCTTACCTGTCTGGTTTGCTGCTCCGTTGGTCAGCAAGGAAAGAAATATCGACACAACATTAGGTGGTAAGACCTTAAGCTTTAATGGAGAAATTCCAGAAAACTTTCTTTAGGGTAAGTGAAGAGAAAAAACAAAACGATACCAATCATATCTCAGCTTTGCTTTGTGTACAAGATTAGCGACGCTTCACTTCTCGAGATTATACTCAATTATGCAGCCTTGGGGGCTCTTTGTTTCAAACACTACAGTTTCCCAGGTGCATCCAAGATTTGTACATTGTATCTCCGCTATTTCAAGCAGTTTCAGCTGATTGCGTCTTGTTCAAGCATAAAAGTCATCTCTTGACTTCTAATTGCTGCGTCGGCCTTTTCCTGCAAATAAGCCTCCTGCGTTCTGCATTTATTAAAAATCAAGAATTACGCATATTTAGGATTTATGCATGTATGAGATCCTAACTTTAAATGAATCTGTAAATATATAAGGAATTAAAATGTATGTTGCCATTAATTTACCTTTATTTTTTAGTCTGGTTACTAAATTATCTTGATTTATATTTCTGACTGATGAAGTTGACCCTTTTTTTTTATCCCCGAGCTCAAATTCACATGCTAGTTGCCCTTTGTTTAGCACACGAGGAGCTTTCTGCCACATAAAAATTGATCTTGACAAGAGAAACGTCTCCTACTTATGCACTCCATGTTCCCTAACGTGGAGGTGGCGCGGGCGCGGTAATCGATGTGTAAATCCACCGGACACAAATGGAAACACTGAAACCTTCACAAACAATCTTTGCTCAGTTTTCATCCAACTTTTTTTTTTTTTCACTATTCAAACCAAAACTTGATATGAATGGATCCCAAGGACAATGAGGTGAAAGAAAGGAGAATAAAGCACTTTGCATAAACCTCTCACATTATCCTGATGTCATAGATAATGTGACATATAGATAATTTCTTTTCAGCTGACTCTACATTTACTAATCTTCCCCTTCCTAAAATTACTTCTTGAGAACTACTGTGAAATTCTGCTTAGGACCGGACATTTAACTGCAGGAACTTTGCAGAACATGTAAAAAAAAAAAATGGAGAAAAGACATCATAGCAAAGGATGGGAACTAAATCTGTGTGTAAAACAGTTGCATGTGTGTGTCCTGGCAAAACAGGAGGGCAGCATAAGGTCAGTGTCGGAATCTGGAGCCGAGCCCCCTTGTGGGACGGGCGGTCTTAAAAAAAAAAGGGCGAGAGGTTGGGGTTGGCTGGGATGCCGGCCCAGGCCCCCGGGGGCCCGCTCCAGAGCTGCACACACATGCAACGACATGCAGCAGATAGTCTACGCTGTCCCCCTCCTACGCTTGAGTGATGAGCAGTGACAGCTCGAGGTCTGGCTACCACAAGGGGGTTTCAGAAACACACACAGAAAAAGGCTGCTTTGATTCAGTGTGAAAGTGCACAAGTGTTTTCTCCGGTTTAACATGTGTTTTGTGTGCGCGCGTGTGTTAGTGCAAGTGGGTTCGATGGATGTGTCTGATTAACTTTCAGTCAGCGCACGTGTCCGCGTGAAGGACTGTGGGCGTCTGCGCTTGATGGCTTGACAGTTTGGGTTGCTGTGTGCCTGGATTTGCTCATCGGAGATTTAGTGTTTGCGCTACCGTGAGCGAGGGTCACGGATAGTCTGGGGATCGATGCGCCTCAGGCTTTAAGTTGAAATCGTGCATTTAGTGTCTGCATTCAAACGTGCAATTTGACGTTTGAAACATCGTGTTGGTTTCAGGAACTAACAACTAAAATATTAAAGGTTATGTGGCTTTTCATGACGTAAATTCTAAATGCATGTACAGTAATAATGTATAAAAAAACCTTCCCCGTGGCATGAATATGTCACGGCTCATCATGGTTCGATTCCTGTGCATTTCTTAGGTTGCATTCATACTAAAATTATCTCTGCCCACACAAGCATTTTGGCTCCGTATCGGGTTTAACCCTGTCCACGCCCACGCCCACGCCTGGAAACCGGTGTAAATAAAATTGACTTAATAATAGCTCGTAGACCCAATCAGCAAGAGGTTGTGCGTCTCTACTTCATCGTTTCAAAACATCTCTTTCTTCCCGTCAAAAACTAAAATGGCGCCTGCTGCGTTTCCCAGCTCTAAAACTCTGGAGTAGTGTGGACGCCAAGCGCGTGGACGCAGGTTTGATGCATTTTCAAACGAGAAAGTAGTAGTATGAATGTAGCCACAGACAAAGTGGGGAAATCAAAAAACTTTAGTCTGGACTTTACTGTCACGTCCTTACCTCTTGTAGAGGAGGATGGCGATGACGATGCATATGATGAAGACGACCGCCAGCACAGGGCCCACCACCCAGATGAGGCCCTCCTCCTCATCGATGATTGGCTGGGGGTCCGTGTCGGCCGAAACAACCGGGTCAGAGTACGGGCTGGTGGCATACATGATCTGAGGCAGGGGAAAGAAGGTCTTTGAAATGTGCATCAGGTAGTTTCATTTCAACCAAATGATGCCACTTTTACGTATTAGATATTATGCTACACCTTTAAAGCTATTTCTACATGGTACCTTTAGAAAAATGATCTTAAACTTAACATCCAGAGGTGAATGCTACAGTAGATTGCTTCCTATTTGTGATATGCAAAGCATTACTAAAGACTACTGAGAATCACAAGAGCAGAACAAGACTCTGACAAAGACAGCATGACCAACATTACAAATTAAAAGCCAATAACCCGTTTTTCGGTGTGTAATTTCTGCTGAGCTGCAATCACAATTATCTACAATATCTCGCCTGTGCAGGAGCCATGATTGGACCTATTCACATTCTAAGGGCAGATAAAAAAAAAAAGGTCTTGTGGGAAGAAAATAAATGCTTCAGTGGGCAAATTAGAGATTTCCCTCCGTCCATCATTATTGTTTTGGCTCTGCCTGAACTCGGGGGCTGGTGGGAGAGTGTGTGAGGCGGCACTACAGACCCGGCAGCTCATCAAATCCATCATCTCACCTGCAGCCGCCTAATCATGCAGCTCCCAGGTCTTCGGTCCAGACAGATACATGCACACATACACACTAGCTGCGGCGGTGGAGATAAGGCGCGCCGCACGTAGGACGCAATTAAAGAGGAGCTCCGTTATCACTGTCTTCTCGCACTCGGCCGAGGTCTTCAGGGGTTTCTCTCCCCGAAGCAGGAAGGGTCAGCGGTCTGCTTTAAGTTTCTGAGTCAAAGTCTCACAAGGGCTGAGAGTAACACATCTGACCAGAAGTAAACTCCGACCCTCCATAGAGGTGTGGTGAATTTAACCCTTCATGCTCATTAGCATCCGCAGACAAAGAACACATCACTATGGAGGTATAAGTCACATGGGTAAAAATGCGAGAGAGAGAGAGAGAGAGCAGACTTACGTTTTCCGACATTTCCAGGACAGCGAGCACAAAGAAGATGTACTCCTGACCATTCTGGAGTTGCTTGTTCTCAAAGTCCCCGTAGGTCTTGCCGTCTCCCAGGGTGAAGTCTTTAGGCAGGTCTTTGAAGTAGGCAGCGATATAGGCTTTGGGTTCAGCCTGCCGCTGGAACCGGAGGCCTCTGCTCGTTCGGTTTATCTCCTTCAGCAGCTACAGCGGCGGAGAGGGAGAGCAGACGGGGCTGATAAAACACACGCAGACGCGTTCCGGCGCACACATGAAAAAACGCATCGGCACAAACCAAATCTGTCTATCTTCCCTGACTGCTAAGCTGAAAATGCTGATGCAAAAAGCGCAACATTACAGAAAAGATCAATGACTTATTTCATCTGTTTTTGGACTACAAAAGATTGCGAGATTAAAAGATTGCGTGGCTTTCCAGCATATAAAACAGTTGAGGATTATCCAGCAGCTTCAAACAGTGCAAAAGACTAAATTCATTTAAAACCTACGCAGCTCATTTAGTTTTCCCGTCTCGATACCATCGGAAATATATTTTGCTGAAACTTCTAGACAAATAGAATGTGCGGTTCATTTTTTTGGGGACGGTGTACATCTGCTTCAAACTATATTTTTCCACTTATCTAACAAATCATATCTTAAAAATTAAGTTAAGGGCAGGAATCACCCAAAACACACAATAACAATAATGGTACTAATAATGTTAGTATCAGGCTAAAGGTAACATAGTTAGTGTGTCCTTCTTACAAGTGTGTATCATCGGACTTTAACGTTCAAGTGCAGAGCGTGGATCATAATTATTCTCATCAAGCCTGCTAGTTGTTAGGGCATCTGATTCCCTGTCTCTGCACGAATGAGTGTGTGTGTGTGTGTGCATGTGCCCGCTGTGCGCGCCTGTCATTCACACTGAAGTGTGTGCGTTCTCATGTGTGCTCTGTTTGGGCTGCTGGGCTGTTGGTGCGGCCCCCGATAATGTCTTCAATCATCTCTCCTGTCAACGCCGCTAAATCTAGCTGCCCTTGGGAAAAGTTGTGAAAAGGTGAGTGCCAATATTGACAAACAAATAAATTCTGACAGAGGGGCGACTTTTGGGCAATCGGTCAAGGCTACAGACAACGGGGCCTTGCAGGCACGGGCTGTGAACTCAATGGCAGATGAGACATGGCGTGTTTTGTTTCAGCCTCCTGGACATGTCATAAAGTGTGATGTTTGTCCAATACAGCTAAATATTTTTAAATATTTTGATTTAGAAATCTGGCCCGAAGAGTAACGTGAATGGGGAAAAGCTTTCTAGAGGTTTCGAGAGATCACTGCACTACCGATAAAAAGTTTTTTTTTTTCCTCAAACCTTCTTCTCGCACATTTAATTGTGCACGTGATTGCACAGGCGCTTCGGAAAAAATTGTCTCAAACTGGTTTAATACAAAAGTTGTCAAGTGTTTTGTGCACACGCGGTAGCCCGGCTCTGCGTGGAATGAGAAGAGACGTGAAGGCCTGATGCAGCTCTTCAGGTAATTACCACAGACACAAAGAGGAGGAGGGGGAGGAGGGGGAGGAGGTGGGCACGGGGGTTGAGTTTGCAGTGCACTCGATGGCTACTTCATGTTCTCATTTCCATATGAACAGTGTTCTCTGCAGCTATTTGTGTCAATCAGCGAGACTCATCTCCCGTTCCCTCTTAACGGCCTCAACCCGATTTCTTTTCTGGTTTTTCCGAGAAGAGATGGGCGATATGGGAACACTGGTGCGCTGTTAAGAAGCTGGGTTTCAACAACCGGATTAATTGAAAGTAATGGAATTCTACTTTTACTTTTTCTTTCCTAATAACCCTGACCCATCATATCCAGCTCATGCTTTAAACCCACCTCCTCCAGATTCATCTCATCGGGGTTGTCCCAGGGCTTGAAGAACTTCCCCGTGCGCTGTTTTTTCAGAGGCACCACCACGATGAAATATCCCCTGCAAAATAAACAGACAGGGTATTAACATTCAAGGCAAGATGGAATGTCTCTGCCACTTTCCAGGAGACAAACGCTATATAAAAGAGAGAAAAGTCTTTGTTTACCAGAACCATAAACGTAATCGTGCTATTACCATGTCATGTGGCTCTTTATCCCCCGATTAGGACTATTTTTTCTTCTGTTTTAACAGCTAGGCAACACGGTTACACCTCACTGAGGCCCCCTGTGGGTTAATTAGGAGACTCTCTGTGTATGCAGACGAGATGCAGAATTAGAGGGATTTTCATCCCTTCATCTGGGTGGCAAGAGAGATAACGGCCTCTGCCAGAGTCGGGCTTCCTGGTTGGGCACTGCACTGGCAGGCGTTGGCCAGGAAGGCAGTGTGGCAGGCTAATGGGAAACTAATTAGCTTAAGCTCTGGCATGGGAGACACTGGGCCAAATGCATCCAGCAAGATCAGAAAAAACCCCAAGATGGGTTTGAAGCGTCGGTCTACAATCGGAAACACTCCTTGGCCTTTTGACAGCCCTGGGCTCTGTGGAAAGGCTATAAGAGACTTTATAGGGCTTAGAGGAATGTGCTTAAATGAGTTGCTCTGCTTCAGAGTGTAATGACTGAGGTGAAGTGGATATTACACTGAATCGTAGGGATGAATATAAATGACTCTGTTTTGGACAAGGTCAGCTATCAAGCTAACTTGTTTATTTCCATCCCCCGATGCATCGGTAAGAAATAATAGTCGGTAATGTGGCAAATGGTAAAGAAATGGAGGGGGTTCCATTGCACTGCAGGGATTTGTTTACATGTCAAATCATAATATGCAAGATTACTGTTGCTGCTTACTTGCAATACTGTTTACAGTGCAACATTTAGGAAGCCATGTAAAACCCCTTTACTCCGATCGTCCGCACTCACCTCACTCTCTCAGAAGTCTGCACCGATGGCAGCTCCACAGTCATCATACCGTCCGAGTTGGTCTTGCCGATCAGGTACGGCTTGGTGCGCAGGATGTCCGGGGCCGTCATGGTGGACACGCGGTGCTGCAGGCCCCCGGCGCTGTTGCCGCGGTTGGTCAGGAGGAAGGAGTACTGCGTCTCGGGTTGAAGACCCGTGATCAGCTTTTGCGACAGCTTGCCGTCCACCTCCACGCTCTGGCCGTTGTCGTAGAGAATCTGAATGGGAATGAGTTGATGTTTCATGGTGAGATTGAAGTCTCAGTTGTGGATGTTAGCTGAATCATTTTTTGTTGTGTGAAAAAGCATGTTAGCATATATTTATCCAAGCGGTGCTCACAGTGAAAGGCTGAGCCGGGTTGTAGGTGTCTGGGATTTCCCAGGTCAGCCACACTGACGTCTTCATGGCAGCTTTCACGTGGAAGTTTTTTGCAAACACTGCTAAAAGAAAGGGGGAGCATGTGATTTAGACACAAAACAATCCTTTTTTTTCTTTTTATCAGATTCCACCAATGGTCCCACACCAGTGCTTACCTGAGAAAGTCTCTCTGAAAACCAGGCTGCAATCATTGCTACACTGAACTCAACACTCTCCTCTTACCTTCTTACAAACTCCAACTCTTATGTTAATGACTGAGCTGTGCTTGACTGACGAGACACGAAGAGACATACATACTTACTCGATGTGAGTTTAAAAAAAAAAAAATCATGATTAGATTGTGGAGTCTAAGGGTATGGAATTTTGTTAATATGAAGTTCCCTGATTGATTCCAAACTCTCTCAACTTCTGCCATTTGAGCCTTTTGTGTGGGAAGCTGCTGTGGTTGGAAAAGGGGCTGCGCAGGGAAAGGTTGACTTTAAAGAGGAAAAGGACTTTTAAAATGTTCATGGGCTGCGTCCTACCTTGATCCAAAGGCTGTGTCCTGAATTGGACACTTGGGCTATAGGAACCAGAGCCCTTGCTGGTGAAGGCACACATTTTAATATCATAAGTGGTATCTGCCTTAAGGCCATCCAGGATGACTGTTGATTCCGGGGCGGTGATGAACAGCTCTGAGGGACTGCGCGGGCTGTTGATGTCCTTATACTGCAGAGCGTATTTCACGATTTGGCCGTTTTGCTCCGCCAGCAAAACAGGATGCCAGCTAACCTGAATAGTGGAGGTGGTGGCACCTTCGGCCGTGATGCTCTGAGGGTAGCCGCTCGGGACATCCTCGTTTGTGGTGACCTCTTTGACTGTCTCTTCGCCAAAGCCCACCTTGTTGCGCGCAGAAAGGCGGAAAGTGTACGAGGCTCCCTTGTGGATCTCTTTGGTCGTGTAGTGGTTCTCGCGCTCGGGGAACTCAATGACGGTCAGCGGATCCACGTCTTTGCGACCGAAACGGAGGCGGTAGCCTTGGAGGGGCCCGTGGGTTAATGCTGGGGGATGCCACTGGAGGAGAGCCGTGCCCATGTTGGTGGTGCTGACCATTAGCCGAGGTTTTTCAGGAACTAATAGAGAAAGGGAAAGCTTGTTAGAGATACACTGTTTTGGATGAATTACTGCTGAATGCAATAGCTGAGCTCTTTATTTCTCTCTCTCGCTACATTTTCCATTACTGTAAATGTGCCATCAGCATCGCTGTGTCACACCAGTGGGTTCGAGTTATTGCACTAAATGAGACAGCAATTAGCTGTTTCACACTTTTCACACTCGGTGACAGGAAAATGTGCCTGGTGCTCTTATTTTCCCCCTCATTAGATGAAGCTTCACTGCTTTACAAGGTAGAAAATGCACTGTTTGATAAACATATAGTATATTGACAGAGAAGCGCAGGAGATTCATCAGCAGCGACGGGATCCGTTACCTGCGCCAGTGGTCGTGATCAGTTTGGGCTTGCTGCGTGCACCGTCACCCTTTGTGGTGTAGGCTGCCACGGTGACTGAGTACGTGGTCTCAGCCTGCAGCTCGGCGATGATCATTTCCTGTGAAGATGCAGGACTTCAGTTGCCGGACACACACTCGCTGATTTTACAGATGTTAGCAAGCAGAGAGGTAGTAGTGGACTGGGGTGTCAGCGGAATCATCACAAAGGACACAGCAGACATGTTCTCTCAGCACATACTGATTTGTGAGGGATAAATAACTTGAGTTCTCTGTGCAACATTAACTTAATCATGAAGAATTCAACTCTTTAAAGCCAGCGTTTGCCGTTTGGTCAGTTCTATTTTAATTCCAACTGCTAGGCCGAGCTATTGTTAAATAAAACAAATCAGGCCACACACTCCTGTTGTGAAAAGAGACACATGCCATTCATGCAGAGGACAACAAGGATTCTTTCAGGTTTAGCTACTCACATGTTCAGTTGAATCATCATATTCCCACTGATAATGATATCAGAGTGTGGAGAGAAAAGAGACAAGAAATAAGGGCAGGTAGACACTAATCACTGGTGAGAAAATACACGCACACAGTTCGTCTGCTACCACCAAACACATGTGTTGGCTTATACACAATTATAGAAAAGTAGCAATAACTCTATGTAGATACATATGCATTGGATTTCTGCTTCAAGTGTTTTTAGTGACAAAACAGTTGAATAGTCGCTATTTTATTCAGTTCATTTATAGATATGACATTGTGGAGATTAGCTTATTTCCCATTTCAAATGACAGTGTGTGTTGTGGTGCATGTAAAGGTTGAGAGAGAGAGAGAGAGAGAGAGCGAGAGAAGGAGAGATTGTGTCTGAGAAAAAGCACAGGCTGGCTGAGGAGGGTGTTTTACCTGGGCATCATCAATCAGGATGTCCTTGATGACTGGCTGTCCTGTGGGCTCCCCATTAACCATCCTGACATAGTGCACCTGGTACCCTCGGATCTGACCGTGCTGCTTGGTGGGCATCGGTGAGCGCCAGATCACTTTAATTGACGAGGAGTTGACAGCCTCCACCTCAACTTTACGAGGTGGCCCGCTAGGAACTGGAGGAACACCATGGGATAGAAGAAAAAAGGTCAAAATTATAGAGAACCCCTTCATCTCTCCCTTTTTTTCCTTAAAATCTTGGCCAAAGTCGTGGCGCAAAACGCTGCAGTGGCGGGGGGAAAAAAATCACAAAAGTGCAGCGAACTGCAACAAGCACTGCATGACATCAATATTTCAACAATGGTAAGGGGGGGAAAAACCAACAGCAAAAACAGGTCTGACAACTGACCTAATCTTTACACATTAAAAATGGGTAGAGTGGATTTAAAAAACATGGAATAAAAATGTGTGTTTTGCCAAAATAGAAAAGTGGAGCCAAAGTTGGGGGAGCTTCAAGTGATTTGAAATGCTTGAAGCGCTGCAAGAAATTTTGGCTATGGAGCAAGGTAAAAATAAATAAAAAATGATTACATCACATGAGGGGAGAAAAAGGAAAAATAGATAAAAATGGCCTTTAAAAAAAAAAAATCTTCCACCTTTTTGTCATTCCCACTGTCCAGAAAAAAAACTGCTGCCTTTCAAAAAAAAAAAACTGCAGAGAATACTTCAAAGTTTGAAAAAATGACAGTAGGGACTGGAAGTTGGAGGCCAGCGGTTGAAAATGCCATACCATGTGTTGAAATTGAGCAGCTTTGGGGCAGAAAAAGGCCAAAAAAGTATTAAAAAAAGTGCTTTTGCAAAGTGAGTCTCAGTTTTTTTTTGAGGGGGTGGTTCAAAAAAGCGCAGAGTCCAAAAACGGGGGGGCAACAAGTATCAAGTGGCGAAAGTCAGAAGCAGGTAGAGAAGGGTAGAAAAGAGGGAGTTGTAGATATAGGCGAAGGTTGTTAGTATTTGGCAGGGTAGGTTAAGAGGGTTTGCAGTTGGGGGGGCTTTGTTTTGAGCGAACACATACCATCCTCCTCTGTGCGGACCAGCTGTGGCAGACTCTCCGGCCCCGCTCCCACATCCGTGTGCGCAACGACCGTCACGCGGTACTCTGTCCATTTTTCCAAGTTTTCCAAAAGGTACTGGGAGCTTTCCGCCGGGATGCTGGGGATCTGACGTGAAGGCGTGTCCTCCCCTTCCGTCTCGGCGTAGTGGACACTGTATTGTGTTATGATCCCGTTTTGTAATTCCACTGGGGGCGGCCGCCAACTTACCAGGACCCTGGTGGAGCTGGGGCTGTGGCACTGGACGTCCTGAGGTGGGCCCGAGGGTTCTGGATGGCGGGTTGGGGTTTTTGCAGCAGGTTTTTTTTTTTTGTTTGTTTGTTAGATTGGTCGGAAAGTTCATAGAGTT
Source organism: Hippoglossus stenolepis (assembly GCF_022539355.2). Lineage (NCBI taxonomy): Eukaryota > Metazoa > Chordata > Actinopteri > Pleuronectiformes > Pleuronectidae > Hippoglossus > Hippoglossus stenolepis. The sequence continues at coordinate 8,199,045 of NC_061505.1, read as the reverse complement.
GGATATTTGGTTTAAAGGAGTTTCAGGGTTTTGGTTTTCGATCAGGGTGATGATGGTAGAATCGACCAAACAAAGGAAAAAAAGAAAAGGGAAATAAAATGACACCAAATGAGGAAAAATGCACAAGGGACTCATGGAGAAATGAAAATACTTGAAATCAATGACACATCACAAAGACAAAAAAGGTAAACACAAAAGTGTAAACACCGATGATGAATGGAGGGTGTCGGTTTGGAAAATGGACAGCTTTACCATTTATAACCTACCTTGGTGATGACTAAACAATATATAAAAGCAGAAGGAAACAAAAAATAAAATACCCTAATATATTATTTCTCAGTTTGGTTCTTTCTCAATGAAAACCTACAGATTTCTAGGTACTTTTTTTAAAGATAAACCATTCCAAAAATAAATGTAGTAATAACTGAGACAAATTTGGCAAGCAGTTTACCATCAATCCAAAAACATAAAGGTTGATGCTTTAACTAGTCTGAAATAGTAAAAATGTTGTTTTTGTCACCAACCTTTCCGAAGCCTGTTGGTTTGTGGTAAAAGCCTGATTGTACAACAGAGAACTTCCCAAGGAGACACGACTGGTTCATTAGAGTCTGATAACATTGGCATGCACTTTTTTTTGTAATTAAGTCCATCATTTACCTGCGAACAAACATCTGGGCAGAACTTCATCGCTTTGATTAATACCCACCTGATCTCTGCCCTTGTCTTTCCGGAGACCTGAGATCTATGTTTAGATTTGCGAAAGTCAACTGTAGCGGACTGTTTTTGAGGGTGTTTATCTGACACTGAGCAAAGCTGCAGTGAATTTAGTTCAATTTTGTCAGGAACAGATTTTAATTCCAACCTGTTTCATAAATCTGAGGTCTCCCTAACTACAGTCAATACTTCAATTGAGCTTTCTATGATAGAATTACTCCGCAGCGTTATTTCTTCCAATTTGAATTGAGTGTGAACATCGGTAAAGAAAACGGGAAAAAAATCCCCTTGACCTCTGGAGAAGTGGTTTTTTGGCAGCATAGCTACATAGAAAGCTCAGTCTCTCTTTTTTTGGTGCAAAAATGCAAAGTCAAGAGACAAGGCTTCCTAAAGGCCGCCGCCTGTGTGGGTAATGCAGATGTGGGCATTCATATAAATAATTCAAGACTTTATCCATTCATTTGAGCCTGCGCTGTTTTTGCACAACAAAGGGGAGCGGAGAGGGGGGGGCACTCTTTATATAACCTTGTCTCCGGACTTCACAGGAAAGCCTGGGTACACTGTCCATGCAGCCTTTTCAAGGTGAACACTGCACGGTCAGCTGGACTCCATGACACTTATTTACTGTTTCAAATCTTTACACCTTTCGGCTATTTTCAAATGCATTACCCCTTTTTCGAGTTCGAGACTTTGTTTGTGTTTTTGGGGAGGGCGGTGGGGTCTGCAGCACATATAAAATTGAGTGGAATGCATTTGAAAATGGGTTCCTTCCCAAACAGTGGGATGTGGGGTGAGATAAGGAAAGAGACCTACGTGTCTGTGGAGTTTCTGCCGAGATCTCGTTGGTGTAAGCTCCAACCCCATGTTTACTACGGGCAGCCAAGCGGAAAGTATAAGTAGTGAAGGGCTTCAAGTCCTTCAGCAGGTATGTTGTTGTCGGCTCAAAACTGATACGTTTCTGTGGGGGGAGGGGGGGGAGAGAAAAAAATGTGTAGTCAGTTTTCCAGAAAAGCAGGGAGCTAAAAAGAATAAAATGCTCTTTCAGATATATAAAAGAAATTGGCCGTGTAAAGGATATTATTAAATTGTCTGAGATGAGATGTAAATCCACATCATTAATAAAGCTTTATTTTGAAAAGTTACACGTTTAAGTACTTTTAGTCAGTGTTTGAAAAAGTCAAAGTACATATATAAGACTTTTACCCTATATATTACAAATCCCTCACAAAAACACCTATAATAGATTTATATTAAGGCATTATTTCATTTTACATTTTACTTTGGTGTATTAAAAACAAAAAAAAATGATATTCAATATACTGTTCATGTTTTATTGCCATAAATGAAACTACTTATATTACAAATTGAGCAACTTATTTGGCAAGAGAAAGATAATTCTCGTTCCTGTGTAATTCAGACTTTTGAAAGACTAACGTGTTGTCAAAGCCGTAAAACTCTGACATTTCTCACCTCCTCTTTGTCGTCCCTCTTCCTGTACATGAGTTCATATCCCGTGATTTGATTTTCCTGTCCGGTCTGTGCCGGGGCGACCCACGACAGCAAAATGCTCGTCTCCGACTTGGCTTCTCCCCTTAAGTCGGTCGGTTGGGAGGGAACTGGAATAAGAGCGGAGAGATAAATTCACACACTTTGTGGCGATGGGTTTATTGCCACAAGAGCCAGGTTTTCATTTCAGAAGATGCAGTCGGTTCAGCCTCATTAGCACCACGCTGGCACACAGTTACTTCACGCTGAAAACCATATCTGACTTTTTCACAAGAAGTAAACAAGAGGACCTTTCGAGTTTCTCGTCCTTAGTTAACTATTCTCATAAAAGAAAACATTCTCCCTCTTGAGTCAGCCGGGGTTGAAGTGTTTGTTGACAGCCTGAAGATGTTTGTGTGTGGTAGCTCTGGTTAGCAATCGTAACCCACTAATGAGGATCTAAAAAATGCCTTTGACACTCCAAGTTTGATTGTGGGGTGAGAACATTTTTGAAACTTTGAATTTTCTCACTTTGTTTATTTTTTTTTTGTATTCTTGTCTTCTACAATTCAACCAAATATACTCACCTCCTGTCTTAGCGATGATTTGAAGGTCTGCAGAAAGGGGCCCGTCGCCAACTGAGGTGTAGGCCAGCACCTTGATGTAGTAGGTCTTATTTGGGATGAGGCCCTGGATGGTGACAAAGTTAGACCCCCGGACAATCTGCTTCTCCCAGAGGTTGACATGCTGGCTGGAGTCCATGGTGTAGTAGACTCTGTAGCCCATGATCTGCCCATTGGCCTCCTCCGGCTCGTCCCAGTGAATAACAGCTGTGGTGGTGCTCAGCATGTGGCCTCTGACCTGCCTCGGTGCCGTGCTGGGTGCCTGCTCAGCTGTTTTGGCCTCGATGCTCTCGCTGGGTGGCCCCCGCCCGATGTTGTTCACGGCCACCACGCGGAACTCGTAGTCCGAGTACGGGCTGAGGCCCCCCACGCTGTACCGAGTGGTGGCCACGCCGTCGATCTCCTTGTACGTGTCCTCCGAGTACTTGGACTTGTGCTGGATGATGTAGTAGGACACCGGCTCCGGATTGCCGGAGTCCCAAGTCAGCGTTATGCTGGTGGCTGTGCGCTCCGTCACCACAGGGATGCCAGGAGCCTTGGGCAACGCTGCGATGATAATTATTACATAAATATTAATAAAAATGCAAATTATTCCGCAAACATTAGAAAGTTTTACCTCTGTAGAGTAATTTATGTCACAGTCCACAGAGACCTTTCTTTTAATTTGTTGATGGTTGAATAATATTGATTGCATTCATTTACCAGCCCACTGCACTTGATCCTGATGATATACCGTATATATCTGGAGTCATAAGAGACTCGTATATTCTGTGTGTTGTATTAGGTGGATAGTATTGTTAGAAATACATAAAAGAAAGAAAAATAGTTTAAAAAAGAAACAAATATGTGAGATTAAAAACTTGCATTCCCCCCCCATGTTCAGCAGCTAGTAATGCTGTTGTCTTTAATCTCAGATTTTCCCCGTGTTTATCACTTTAATAATTTAACAGGTAAATTTATTGCTTTAATCCCCTGCGCCGTGGCACATGGCAAAAGATATCAGGGCAATAAATTGTCTTTATATGCTGTCTGAGGTATGCTTCTGGGGGAGCTTGCTGCCAGACTGTTATATTGTGACTAATATCTCTGTGTTATGTCTCGGATAAACAAAACTGAGTGTGTGTGTGTGTGGGTGTGGGTGTGTGTGTCCACATGAACACGGTGACGGCAGTGCGGGATATCTTTGTGGTATGCTGCAGTGTAGATATGATTACACTCCGATAAGTAGCATGCCTACAGAAGACACCAAACAATACTCTATGTTTCAGCCCCCCCCCACCCCCTGTTATGCCCCCATCTCCCGCGAAACAGAAATCGGGCGCTTTCTGGCTCTGCAGCTTTCCAGCTGTGCGATAAGCACTTCACTATATTCTTAATCTGGCATCTAATGCACTGAGGCTGGTGCCAGGGCTTGTCTGAGGCATCAAGGAATCCTCTGCCGATGACTTATCGCGGCAGTGAGAAGTAAATAACTTTCTTTTAAGCGCTGCCAGTAGTCCCTGCTTGGATAGTTTACCCTGACACATACCAGCTGCAAACCGAAGTATATATTTTTAACTACATGCAACATTTACATAGTGTGAAGTCCTTCCCATGGCTCGTGTATCTATTATATAAGCACGAGATGTCAGGTTTGAATTATAGATGAGCAGAATAAGAAGCGGCCCTACCCTTGACTGTTATCTGTGCCACAGCCTCTATCACCCCCAGGGTCGACATGGCCACACACGTGTAGTTGGCCGACTGCCGCACGTCTGTGAGCTCCAAGACGTTCCGTCCGATCGGCATGTCGTCCTCTGGCGTGAGGTCTTCAGCACCCAGCATCCACTTGACGTAAGGCATGGGGGAGCCCACTGCGACGCACGTGATGTTGACGCTGCCGCCCGGCATGATCTCATTGTCTGTGGGTGGAATGGAGAACCGTGGTGGCACCCGGCGTACTGGAAAAACAAATACAGACATAGGATGAGAAACAAGCAGGAAGTGGAACGACCGGGGACCTATTTATAGAGAACTGTAAGAAAAACATTGGTCATTTAACATTTATGATAAGAATACGAACAGAATGTTAAAGGTTTAATCGTAGCATCGATAATTTGTGTGTCTAGATAAAATACGATCGTTTGATGAAGGTTGAGAAAACACAATTTAACACATTTGATCCAAGACTCGGAGATGTCAATGGCGAATGGATCAAAACGTAAACACGAGCTCCATGCACAAAATACTGTGTCACCATCGGTACAGATGTGCAGGACTCCACAGAGTGCTGGAGAGCCGGACAGCACTTCCACAGTTGTATGCAGAGGAACAACTCTCTCGGGCTGTGAACTTCCAGCTGATGTGAAGTAATGTGCCGCGTCACATTCTCACATCACACAGACATGGATGACATTATTGAGAAGCCGTACACGCAGTAAAAGGGGGGGTTCTCTGCTGATTCGGCTCAGTGAGAAGTAGAAGGTAGGGCTGTCACATGTTATGCAATCAAATTTAGATTTATAACAGTCATTTAAGATAATAATTTGTATTTATTTACTATGCGGTTATGCATATGCTGATAGAAAGGTAAACCTTCGAAAGTGGCTTTAGACCTGAAGATCTAGTTGAGGTTAAGTTTTACTCACTGACGCTGGTGAATTCAATTATGAATGAAAAGTCTCCAGCTTATCTGAAGAGGAACAATTGTTCTGGAAGCATTAACGTGCCTCGCCACGCTACATTTGGGATTGTACAAATCGACCCATGCCTGTGAATAAATCAAAAATCCAGAGCATTAACTGTGGCTAATTCAAATTATTATTATTACAACAGGACTGGATGATTTCAGTTCAAGATAAAGTGCTGAGAGAGGTCTTTTCAAGTAAGAGTTGTGAAATTAACGTTTACAGAGGAACATGTGTCAAGAATTTCCAGGAACGGCGTGTGTCTTTTACAAAATAAGAGAGGGCGCTGCGATCATCTGCAGCAAAAATCACTGATAAAAGCTTTTCCGTACTCAAAACTGCTGCTGGAGCAATTGCTGTAGAAATGTGCAAGACTTCTTTTTCATTGCAGAGTCTTAGTTTAACAAAAACTTTTCTTAAATTACTTGTTTTGTGTTCGAAAGTGTTGCTTTTATCACTGGAGTCGAAATGCATATCACGTGACAGCTCTAGTGGATTCACATTCGAAATAAAAGTTCTCAACAACAAAGAGTAAAAGTCAAAAAAGTTTAACTTAAAAGTAAAATATCCATTATGCACATGGATGACCTTTAATAGGAGAGCAACAGTCCATCATGCAACAGTATGTGACTTCGTGAGATATGTATGGGAGCCGGGGGTGGGGGTGGGGGCTGCAGGGTTCAAAAGAAACCGTAATAGTGTCAAAAGGAAGATGTGGTGTTGCACAGTTTAAATGGAGTCTTAATGTTACAGCGCTGTGAATGTGGCAAAGCACAAGCTAAAGGTGAGGAGAACAGAAAACTTTGGACAAAGGGTAAAAGGACTGAGAGGAAAAACTATAAAAGTGAACATATTAATTTTTCTCAGGTTTTACAGATTAGGTTTTATAAATGTGAATATTTGAACACAAACAAGGACTTACATTGAAATTAGAGTCAGTGTTACTGCTCATGCTTATTGAAGTAGATTGAAGTAGTTTTTTTTTATTAACCCTTGAGGATAATGTAACTTTTTTAAATTCTGAGTCCTTAGTATTTACAGCCCTATAATTGACCCTGCTTTGTAAACGGCCCTGTGACTCTCAACCAGTCGGTTATTTTCTGTGTCTGACTGCGTCATAGGCCCATGGTTACTGTTGCCTACCGCTAACTCACAAAGCCCATTCTGTGGAGCAGACTGCTGCTCTCCAGAGAGGAAATCTGGGGGAACTGCTTGCATTATTAAATACAACGTTTCTCTCACTCAATATTTAATTAATAACCAATTGGATCACGCTCCCCACAGACATAATATTATCCCGCTCATTTGAATATCATTACATTTGTCAAGTCTCGTGGATAACGCACTAAATACATAATTCTTTCATGACTTCCTTGCACGGAAAGATCCCCCGTCAGAGGAAGTGTATAATCTCTGAGGGCAAGGTTGTTTTTACAGCTTGGTGCTTGACTTTAGTGCCAATTACAACAAAGGGCGGATTTTGCTTGAACATACTTTATCTGCGAGAAACTTCAACTAGAGAGAGAAAGAGCTAATTTGAGGGTCGTAATCCTCCAATGGCTACACGGAGAGAAAAGATGCAGTTATATGGAGCGAGCTGCGGCTATTAGTCGCAGGAGCCAATAGACAATCAAGTATATTGTTCTGGCCGATGTTGTTTTTTTCCACGTTACTTTTATTTTATTTCTTGAAAAGGAAATATCTTCTCACTCACGTTTTATGTGTTTTTTATTTTTTATCCAAATGACCTGTTTTTGTTGGTCAGAAATCATTTGAGAAAAAAGGGCAGGAGCACTGACAGGGTAAAGGGTTCCGGGGTGGGGGGGCAACTGGCTCAAGCATACACAGGTGATCATGCAAATGTCCCCCCCGCCCCATTGATGCAAACATGCACCACCTGTTGGACAGTGAGGCATTCGGACATGGACCTTCAGAGGGACATGGACATTGAATGTGCGACATTGACAGAAATGAAATCGGTGGAGACAACAAATGGCGAAAAAGATACATAAAGGCCACAGCAATGCGTCGGTGTTTGAAGTTGAACGTCTGCAGGAGTTTGACATTTTTTGTTGTGTGGAAAACAAGTGAACTCGTTTTTTTTTGTGTGTTGTGTTCAAAGAGTAAAAACACACCAACCTTCTCGCAGCTCTGAGGGATGTAGGGAAATTGATGCAGAACAAAATGAAATAAGGGGAAGGAGAAAAAACAAGGGAAACACAGAGAGTAAAAAGGCCATGTTGTAGGTCTTCAGATGCTACGTACACAAATCGAAGGACCTTATTTCTCCTAACGTGCTGGGAGCCACGTGTGTTTCCGTGGCACCCAGGTTACAAAGTATAATAAGCAGTTATATTTACTTTACACATATTCTGCCCAAGCCGTGTGGTTAGCTTATTGTGATAATTAAAATTAATGGTTGTTTTTTTTTTTACTTTTACTTTTGGTTACATTACGTATGGTATTATTTGGGAACTGAATGTTAATTATTGACTATAAAAACTAACCACAGGACTGAAAAGCATAGTCAAATTTATAATAGAATCAATATAGCAAATTTCGATATGCTGTTCATAATTATAGAGAATTAAGACAATACTGGAACAGTTCAAAAAAAAAAAAGAAGCCTGGATTGATGTATTTGAGTCAAAGTGAGCATCAAAAACAACAGTTGCACCAACGCACCAGATATTTTTACATTAAAAGAATAAAAGACCTGTGAAAAAAGATTAGAGAATCGAAAGCTACTGCTGCTGCCTGAACGTTATTCAGTTTGCTAAAAAACATTCAGCTTCGACAGTGTAGGACTTAAAAACTGCCGGTTCTTACAAGCTAAATTTACCTGTAAGTAGAATCATTAAATATAATTGATGGTAGTTATTGATAACAGTTATAATTCTAGATTTATTCACTTTATTTTAATGTCAATAAGAAAATTAGCGAGATTAAATGTGCCCTTCCAATGTTGATCAATGTGCGAGGAGAAAAGGGGCCAGAGAGGATCTGTTCACTGCTTGGGAAAGAGCTGGGGCTGATGGAGGAGGCCTGTCCACACGTTACTCCGACAGTCGGGTTTGAGAGGCAATTAGTAGATAAACACGGGCAAGCAAGTCTAGTCATTGGTGCTGGACTCAGGGTAATCAACAGGAAGGACCAAAGACACATAACAGAGCAGATTCTGTAGGTTCAAATCAGTGCAGGTAAGTCAAGTGCAAAGTAAAAAAACAAACAAAGCGTACTTACAATGACCTCACAGGCTACGGCCCCTGCTGACTTTTACCGGCTGATTTAAAGATTTCTCATAAACTTTAGAGAGACGGTTAATAAAATGATCGACAGAGACATGCAGGCATCGTTAACACGTGTTTCCTACCTCTGACGTATAGATTTGCCGGCGCAGAGTAGCGGGTTCCATCGTTGTTGGTCGCCACACATTCATACTTTCCCTGGTCCGACTCTTCGCTCTGCTCTATCTGGAGGGCTCCTGGTTGGGGAATAGCAAACGGGGCAGCAGGGTGCGTTTGGTTAAAATGGCGTCGCTCGCATCGAGTTCACAAGCAAAAATCAAAACGAAGACATTGGGCCTCAAGGAGGCCAACATCAGCCACCTTCATTTCTAGTTTGGCTTTGTCCTGTCAAGCTTCAGTAGTCGGGCCGTTTGAGAGAAATCATAATCAAACAATATCCAATGAGATACTACACGTATCCGTTTCTATAAACTCTGTATTTTAACGTTTATCCCACGTCATTATCACAGCCGGATCCACTGGCTGAGGTAAAATGGAGGCTGTGTTATCCGACTATAGACGACGGATAGTTTCAAATGGTTTATCATGCAAGACCCTGCGATTCATATGTTGTTCCCTTTTAACAGGCCTAAAGCAACAACAAGTGAACGGAAAATAAGACGTTGTTAACCAAATCCAAAAGAAAAGGAAAAGACAAAATGCCTACGTTTCATTTGCTCTATTCTACATATATAACTTTGATGGCGTCTTAAGTAAAAAAAGGCTGATTACATTTAAAACTACAGGGTCTAAAAAGACACTCATCCTAGCGCCAATGTCAAAAAAAGCCATAATTTCACTTTTGAAGATTAGGGGCAAGCCCTTCAATATACAACATGTCACTGGACTGGTCAATATGGGGATGAGTGATAACTGCTTCAGGGAAACATGGATCAAACAAAAAAAGGTTTACAGTATAAGAAAGCAGCATAACAAGGGAGGACAATCGAAAGAAAGAAATTTAGGTATGAATTTTAGCATATTCAATCACAGATCAAGTGTAAAATTCACCTAGGAGAACAATTTTGGACTTCATCGCGTGAAGTTACTTTTAAAAAAAAATTGCAGCTCGTACAAAAAATTTAAAAAATGCTGCTTATATATGTGGAAAAATTTAAATTGAAGTATTATGCAAGGCAAGAGCAACATATAACCCTCGAGAACAAAAGTTTGACATGCAAATCTTGGCAAGAAATGTATGTCGGCACAACTTACAACCTTCTGACAACCCTTAGCTGAAAAATAAAATGCAGTTGTATTAGAAGACAAAATTCAAAATATCGGCCTGAGCCGACAAGAATGGAACCAACCACTGCTTTAGCTTGTGAAAGCTACAAAAGACACCCATAAAAATCCACCAATGGGATCAGCAGTGTGGTGTCACATGACCCAGGGAAAAATGGCTTTAAGCATCAACAACTCTCCAACTCCTTTGTCACACGGCAAAAATGAGCCAATCAGGTCCGCGCCAGACTCTACAGTTTGCCTTTCCCAAACCCTGGAGAAAAAAAAGTCAAAAAGTAAAATATTCTCCAAACCCAAGAAAAGTAAGAAAAATAGGTGAAAGAGAAAAAAAGCACCGTAGAAACTTTATCAAAAAAGTGGTTGTTTGGGCTTTTTTGTAGAGGTACAGGAGAGGAAAGCAAATAGAAGAAATGGGAAAAAAATAGTTTGCAAAGATAGGAAGAATTTCTTTGGGAGAAAAAAGCAGAGTAGAGGCAATGTTGTCTTCAGCATGCCTGCGTGATTCCACAGCATCTGTGCATATTTTAGTGCTGAACAAGAACAGCTAAGGGGGGAAAAAATGCTTGGTTGTTTTAGTTGGACAAAAAGAGGGACACATGGTTCGCTATGGCCAAAAATAAAACAAAAATGAACGGAAAAAAATATAGTTTGAAAAAAATAATTGTCATTGGATATGCTTATTTGAGCCAGGGCAAGCATATCGCAACTGAGCTAAACAGGCTCTTGAAAACCAGAATACAAAGGAGTAAATAAAGCATAGACAAAAAAAAGATGGAATACAAATTTAGTCAACCAAAACAGGACAAATAAGGAGGAAGGTCCATATGAACGAAATGGGATTTGGTCTTGGTAAACAGGACAAAAATGGCGGTGATATCAAGTGGAGATGAATGGGTTGACAGCAAGAATGAATTTGTATTATTTTCATTCTGTGAACGTCAGTTCAGCACTCTTACCTCTTATTGGTGTACCACCTGGGTGGATAATATGAATGCAAATAAGATTAGAAAGAAGAAGCATTAGTACGAGTAGATAGAGTCTGGGGGGCTTTGGAAGAAGAATCAAATTAGATTTAACAGGGTACGTAAATAAAGGTACTAGAGGAAAGAGAGAGGAGAGAATCAGAGAGAGAAGAAGAACTTTTCTCTACTGGGCAAAGAAAGACAGGATTCATCATAGAAAAAGCATTGGTCAGAGAGAAGAACTTGTACATTGGTGTACCACGGGGAGGTGGCATTTTTTTTTTTGTGGCAGTGGCTTCTGAAGACCATCTAGTGAAGGGAAAGACTTTTGAGGACTTGGTATATGAGCTTGAAAGCAGACATGTGACATCCCTTCGCTTGACCTGAGCTGATCACCTCCCTACAAAATTCTTGAAATTCCCAAACCTACGGTGCTGGTGTTAAGAAGATTAAGTGAGTGAGTAAGTGGGTGGGTCAGTGAGTCAGCAACAAACATGTGAGGACAGGTCATTAACCCCAGTCAGTCTATGACAGTGCTACGCTGACGTTGTGTAATCCCTGGGTTCAAGGTGAGACTGGAGCTGGCAGTGGTGGGACACTTAAACAACGTGGGGTGAGGGAAGAGTGTGTGTGCCTCAAAGTAGTAGCCCTGCACTTAACCTATCTGTTAGTAAAATGCATGCCATGCATTTTAATATTTGTTGGAAACATGGAAAATTAGTGGGGGGTGATGTGTGCTTTAGAGCTAAGCACTTACCAAAGGATTCTGTAGATTTAAAAATATAGAGAGAAGAAAGACAGCATAAGAATATGAGTATATCTTTTTTGAGTACGTTTAGTTCACAAGGTTTGTCGTTAATGCTCTACGTGAATCAAAGAATCGCACATTAGAAATACGGGTTAATTCTACACAGTTCTGTTGAAAACAAGTCAGCAAGGGAAGGAAGGTTAACAAGACGGTTTAACAGAGGACAGCTGAGAAATCTGCGATGACAGGTGGTCGAACATACAAGACTTTTACAAAGTAGTCGTGCTAATGTGTTGACGTTAGCTGGCACATAAAGCTGGAAACTAGTTGTTGATTCTTTTTAAATATAATAGAAAAAATAGAAAAAATCTCTGTGTTTTGAAATATTGAAATCAAACTTTCAGGTGAATGGTGTGTATTAAGGTGTGTCACAGGCAGATAAACACAAAGATGGCGTTTAGACACATTAAAGCAGGGGGCTGTAAGTTGAAATAATCGGGGGTAAGGGAAAAGCCTTATGAGGTTTTACGCACTACTGTGGCTGATTAGAAAACAAAAGGTTCTTATATAAAGCAAATATCTATTCAAATGAGTTTTAAGGATCACTCTTTTCAATGGTGAAATTTCATCAAATCCACAAGATCCATAACTTTTTCTGCACGTCTCCTATTTTAAAGTCACGTACACTCCTCTCAGATTTCTGAATGAAGCCAAATGTTGAGTATTAATTGTTAGGAAAAGAAAATAAAAGGCATAAAGAAATGAAGAGAATGGATCCAAAAATAGCTGCACCAATGCAGTGGAAAGAAAAACCAACAGAAAAAAGGGCAAAGGAAGTCATTGTAAAAAGTCACAGCAGTGAGCAATGAGGGCAGAGGTTAGGGCAGAAGCCAGCAAACACAGAGGGGGACAGTCCCAACAGCCCATGACAACACTGGAAGACAAAGGGAGACACACGTACGGACAACACACACTGGGGCGTACACAGAGTAAGAGGACAGTAGAAACAATGCCATTACCTACAAAATCAAAGCCAAATGAGAAGTTAAGTCATGGGAGGAAGAAGAGGATGAGAGAACAGAGGAGACGACAGGGGGGGGGGGAGCAGGTCAGATAGAGGGACAAACAAGAGAGAGGACTCCCGTTTTTTTTTTTGTTATCACGTTTTCAGCCGAGGGAACCCTACCTGATCTGAGCTGTTTAATGCGTCCGTTGTTGTTGGTGGTGTTGACGGGGAGGAAGTCTTTGAACCAGGAGATGTCAGGGTCGGGGTTGCCGCTGGCGGCACAGAGCATGGTGGCGGTGCGCGTTCGCTCCACCACTTTCAACTGTGGGCCCATGTCTATGGTGGGGAACCCAGGGGGCAGCTGGTCCTCTGGAAAGAGAGGAGAGAGGTTGGAGCAGAGGTAAGACTGAGCGAGAAAGTGTTGGACATAATAACCATAAGACGAGAATATACAAAATAGAGAGGAGGCTAAAGCAAACAGGACATAGATAATTACTTACTATTCCTGAATTCATATATTCCAAAAATAGAAGTCAAATTAAAGTGGCTTCAGATAGAATTAAGACCCCTTCACTTTGTTTTGTTCAATAAATTTTAAATGGATAACATTTGCCTTTTAATCCACATGATGTGAAAATACAGTTTTAGAAATAATTGTATTGTAATTCCTTTCTTTAAATATATAATAATCAAGTAAAAAGTAATTTCCATATTGTAAAGACATAATCATGCAATACTTGACAATGCAACTGTATTGTATGACTTTTTGGTAATATATCCACACAGCAGGGAAGCAGCTCTCTTAAACAATCAAGCTATACGAGTCTCACAAGTGGCTTTAAGAGGAGCTGCTGAAAGCTGTAGCCCTCTGTTTGACATCTTTATGCTCTGCCACTCTAACCGTCTCCGTACTGAGAGCAGTATTGGGATTCGATTCTCCGTGAGAAGACAAATACATATATTCTTGTAAATGTCAAACTCTAACTTTAAGGAAGGATCAGCAGCTTCACAGGCTACATGTGTATTCCGGTGAGGTGGTGCTTTGATGTGCTGTGATGAGAGCAGGTGTCTTGTATAAGCTGTCGCGTCCCCGCCTGTGTCTTAACTCACTGCCTGAACAAGGCCGGGCTTCATCTCGCTGTCGTTTAAGATGGGAAAGAAGATAACTCACTTTGCTCTTTGCTCCAAATAGCCCAGCAATGGACCAAGTGGAGCAACGGTATCCCTGTTGTGTTATCAGAGCAAAGTTGTGGTTTTGTATACCCTCGTACAACTTTTAATCAAATAAGTCCCCACAATCAGGTAGTTACATATTTAAAAACCCTTTTTTCAATGATTATTTTACTATTTTCTGCAACTGACAAGTAATGAAAAGAATCACTAATCTCAGTACTTGAATTATCTGAATGAACAAACAGTCAAATGAATTAAACACCAACACGCGCGGGTGGAAAGTGTCTTATTTAAACCTACAGGTGTCTTTTGTATTTGTTTCAGTTTCTTTCGGACTTTGCGTGGAATTCATTTTAAATACAAGGACTCCGTGCGGTAACCTCTCCTTTCATCCAGCTGCTCTGCTTTCAATTGCTTGTCACGATTATTCTCTCATTTTCCTGAAAGGTATCACGGAAGGCGTTAGTTTAAAAGTTTTGAAAGGTCTTTTTTTTTTTTTTTTCGTGAGTGTCTGCTCCTCGACTAAAAGTCACCTTCGGAGTTCTGCATTAAAATTTCGGTTACAATTATATGATAAAATGATCATCTTTCATGTTTTTTTTTTTACCTGTATAAATACATCAGCTAGTGGTGCTATGAGAATACTAACAATAACCTGTATATACAATCAAAAGATGTGAAGCAACTATCCAACTTTGTTTTTACATTGTCAAATATTAGTGGTGACTGAGAATAGCAACCCTCAGGTTTTCTGCTTATGTTTAATTAATGGCGTTGTAAGGCTATTTCATTTATATATATATATATTGTTTGTCCTTGTCTAACCTTGATTATGGCTTTGTAGCCTGAACCATACTTTACGTATATTATAATACTATTGTTATATCAAACATCAAAAAGCCATTCTTCAGATAATCATTTCCTGTTCTTCATTCTTGGTTTTACTAACACCCTCATTGTAACTAATCTGCAAGAGTGCAGGTGGCCCGACCCCCGCCCCCCCACCCCACTAGTTATGCATCTTTTAAGTTCGCTTTAAAACACAACCAGGCACCCATGTCTCCAATCGTGTTCTTTTGGCATAACAAAGAACATCGAAGCCGAGGGCAGCTTTGTGCTGGAGCTCTCTCCTCTGAACAGGAAGTCTTTTTTGGCCCGCACTCAGTCATGATCTTGGAGAAGGTGCAGAGTGGAGTATTCCATCCACCGCAAGATCCCCACGTGCGAAATGTCTGTGCAATGCTGGTGTTAATCTCCCGAAAACAAGACCTGCTTGTGCCGAATGCCAATGAGGTTCATGTGCACCTTTAAGTTTTCCCCTCCCCGCTGTGATATGGCTAATTAGAGTCTTCCGTCGCTCTCGTGAACGGCACCTTTTTTGGAAACGCTCTCTTCATTAAATTTTCATGAGGCGACATCAGTCTGGAAACAGCTTTGAGATGCCATAAGCGCGCGCACAGCCAAGACGACAATCATGGCCACCTTCCAACAATGCTTTTGGGTATCTGGCATGAGGAACCACCTCAATGGATAAATCTTCTCAGAAATAAACCGTTTTACAAATGAGTGACTTCAGACTGAACTGCAAAAACTTTCCCCGCGCTGCAACTCTGTGTCCCTGCCTGAACTGAGGTGTTATGACAGTGATGGAGGTGTGTTGTTTTTGCAACGTTTTAAAGTCGTACAGAAACCTTTCGCAAATTACTTTGATGAATTCCAGTGCTCTCTACTGCAAACTTCCATCACTGGTCATAGTTATTACAGAGCCTCTTGGCCCCTGCATCTGTATGTAGCTCATCGCAGTGAGACCTTGACATTCTGTGCACTATATCATGTTTGATAAGCTCATAACATTTTGTAGGAGTCTGGCAGTATGTTTTTCAAATTAAATTAATTGGTGTTGATAAAAAAACGACCCTCATCATATCACCTCAGTCAACATCATAGTTACATCAGGGAAGTTCAGCTGGAGGACAGAACTAATACTTGGATGAACAAATGTTTTTTTCCCTCTAACTGCGGTCTGATGTTTCTGTATACAGTGTATTCCCTTAATTACTTTTTTAAAGAATAGCACCAAAAGAAAAAGTTTTCAATTTTTCTAAAAGCACCACTTTAACACCCATCGAGACATGAATGAACCGTCGAATGTGAGAAAACATCACTTTCAAAGGTGCTCATTCGAATGGGGATGGACAGGAAGTCGGAAGGGAGGATTTAATTGCACGAGGTAGCTCCTGTCCGAGCTCCCCTCGGTCCGCTCAAGGTCGAGGCGACAATTAGTCGATTCTACACCGAGTCAAAAGTGTAGCTGATCCGACACAATAGCCAGAAGCCAGCCCGAGAGCAGGGATGTGTGTGGAATGGAGTAATTGGATGTGACAGGAAAAAGCAGCTCCTGTGAAATTGCGATGTATTCCCAAAAACAAAGTGCGCAAGACGTCATAATTTAGCTGTCTGTTCAGAAGTCGGAATTGTGCTCGTGCCGCAATGAGAAACGCTCCCGGTTATTTAGCTCAAAGGGGGAAAGAAGAGGGTGCGGTTATCTAAAATCGTAAATGGTGTCACCTCAGTCAACATGATGAGTTTGTCAAAATCAGGATACTAATGTTCGGGCTGTAAAACCGTACATATATAATTTAAATAAACTACAAAAATATACAATACCGGAACTAAACCAATCTTCCACCTCCTTTTATAAAACGCGTGTGTGTTACATGATGAGGATTCCAGTGCCGGCGACTGATATGACTCCAGGCGGTGCATTTAAAATTAATGATCTGTTACAAAGGTTTCTGGCATTTTCCAACGCGTTCTTGCTTAGTCAAGAAATGTTATTTACAGATGAGCACTCATGCTCGTCCAGAATGACCATCAAGCGTGAGGTACCTAAAAACTTCTCGTGCGTAGAACTTGAGATTAAAATGCAAAAAAAAAAAACAGAAAATAAACAGTGCTTTGACGTGTTCAATCTTCTTGAAACCCTCAGTTCATCACCACTGTGATAATAAACCGAGGAGGGGAGTTGAACACATTTTGTTGCTCGTGCTTGTGATTAACAGCTCATGTCAACAAAGCTGCCGCAGCGTTTTTCCTTACCAGGCCAATAGACCAACGTTAAATCAGATTAATCACTCTTTAATTTGAGCCAGAATATGTTTTTGTGGAAGCTGGATTGTTGAAAAAAACGTCAAGAGTGAAATAATAATTCACCAAGCCAGGGGCCAAGCGTCTCCGAGTGTTTCCCAATTCCCCAAAACAGTCACGAGTTGTGTGCTGTAGTTACATTAATTATCAGCACCGGGGCTAATTCATAACGACTTCAGGAACCTGAGCCGCAAACTAATAGGATTGGAAATTGGAAAAGTTTGTGGTGCGGTTTGTTTGTTTTGAAATGTGTGTATTCGGGTTAATATGCCGTGTGTTGCGTGCCAGGCAACAATGTAAATGATGTAAATGTATAAAAGTCGAAGCTAAGAGGTGGACATTTTAAGGAAAAAAGTGATTTTCCAGATTTCCCCCCCCGCACCTCGCCGAGGCCTGCAGTCTCAAGGACGGTCTAAGACAAGGGCGGTCCCGGCTTTACAGACCCATATTGTATATTCAACAATGGATCTACACACTAAATGAGATGGAAGGGAGAGAAATGCTGGAGTCACCTAGAGAAGTGCTGAGCACTGGTGCTTGATATAAAAGACTCCCAATGACAATTTGCACACATTAGCCAGTACCAGGCCATCAGGCTGTATGAGCGTGTGGTGCCAAGTGTGAGACGAGCATAAAAAGGACATTGGCTCAAAAAGCACCTCGGTGAGCAGATTTTCCGCCGAAGACATAAGGCCACTGGACGTAAACCCGACCCATTAGTAGATTGTATCTATTGATCATTCATACAAAATACGAGCAGGAGTGAGATCACATTTACCGCGTATGACACCAGCGGCCATTTCGGTTTCTAAAATGTCGCTTGGATGCAGCATGAACTCAGCAGTATTTGTCATCACGCCGCAGGGGCTGTACCGCCACACACACACACACACACACACACACACACACACACACACACACAGCCTGTGTTCAAACTTTTCACCTGCTGTGATGTAAGGATTCGAGCAACACGCTCAAGTAATGTTCTCCTCGTTTGGGCTCTTAATTAAATAAGCCCTAATTGAGTCTCGACAGATAAATGCCCCGTTCAGCTGTCACCAGTCACTCTGTACATTTTTTTTCTGCTCGGCTAGTGCTGCAGTGCATCCTGAGGTGACACAGGACTAATGCAGTTACATCGATGGAGTGGATTTCATTCGGTGAAACTAAGACGTGTTTTTTAACGTACACGTGACACTAGAGCTCATGACATCCAAATGAACATCCTGTTGGTTTTCTCCTGCGCTGCACCTACACGGGGTCGACAGGGACGTGAGCCAGCCTCTGCTGTCACTCTCTTTTGTTTGGCCAATCCTATACTGCGCAGACGGCGCCCGCTTCCAGCAAAGCGTTCTGCAGCGAGGTGTTGTTGGCAGATGCTGATACTCTGCTCACGCCGTATGTACTTAAGCTAATGGCTTCACGGCTTTAAAGTAGAGTGGGGTTGACAGTTTATTTGTCATATATATTGATATTCACAAGGTGGGCTCTTGAGATGTACAATACTATGGAATATTCTAGAAACTGAAATTCTGAATGAGGGAGTAAACACAAAAGAAACATAAGGAGTTTTCAGACATCTGTTTTCGGAGGTCCGCAGAACTGGGTCTGGAGTTTGCCTTTCCCACAATGCAGCAGGACACAAAAATCTCCGGAGTGCTCGGGCGAGGTGTCTGTGGCGTTTTTTAATAACTTCATCAACACACACACACCTTCCCTGGAGTTAAGTGCATGTCTGAACGCAGCATTAAGGTCATTAAGAGTCTGAATTAATCCCTGATTGATTGAGGTGCAGATGCTGTTTTATCTCAATGAGATTTTCCTCCTGTTTTATTCAATAAAATACAAAAGAAGTTAAGGGAGAAAAAAACCCCAAAACATTTCTAGCGACATACTTCCAGAGTAAAGCAATAAAAATCTAAACCTTCATGGTCACATTCCGGCTCAAATTCCGCGGTGGCTTCACAAGGATTGGATTTGGTCTGACCCTTTTCTTGCCAAGCGGAACAAGGCTTTTCACCCGGCGGTTGAGGTTATTCTTCAGGGGAAAATCCCCGAAGGCCATAATAAGATATATTTGTTGAACGTATTTGAGTGGATACAATCTGTTCAAAGAGGCGGTCACGGGTCACTCGCTGGTGGCGGCCTAGTGGGCTGCTGGGGGGGGGGAAGTGTGTGTCAAGAGGTACTGTTGTTTGGGAATCCCAACTCAGCCAAAGACGCTGGATTATGGAAGTGTGGGACAATTCGGGAGGGGTCTGATTATTTATACCCAGTTTATGAATCAACCAGGTTCTCGCTCTACCCCTCCTCAGAAAAAAACTCTCATCCAAGCACAGAAAAACAAGCCAGAAAACATTACATGACAACATGTGCTCAGCTACTCTGCAGCCATTTTTTCCCCCGACCACACAATAGCATGTAATTTTGAAGTTGAGGGACACTGATTAAAAGCTCTTTCCACACTCAAAAAACATCAACTCGAGTGAGGAAGAAACAAACCGGGGAGGGGAATCGCAGCAAGGTTAGGGTGCTAATCACGTTAATCACACAGCACTCCTACTGCTCACAAGGACATGATTTGGAACCGACTTGTTTAATGGCTTGCTAATGCATTCGCTGGCCTAGACCGAATTAGGACTTGGCGTTTGATAAAGAAGTGAGAGGTGTTGAAAAAGAAAATATTTCCATGGCCCCTTAATTTGACGCGAAGGATGAAAGACTTGAAGGAGGAACATGTACAGTAAAACAGGATTTAGGACATTAGCACGGAAACACCGTCCATTATAATTTCTTTACAGTTCTGTGAAAGTTGTTGCAAGCTTCGTTAATACATCGGTTCAGAGACGACCTCGACAAAATGTTCTGTTCAGCTCCTGCTCAACTGCCCCCCCCACCCCCCCTTTGGCACGGGAGAGGGAACTGTTAATTATGCTTTTGTTTACACACAAACAAAATTACTCAAGCAAATGTAAAAGCTTTTGATTAACAAAAGGCAGGCAGCTATTCCGTGTTTGTGCCAATTCCATGACGGCATCTGTTCTATTTTTCTCTCCCCCTCGTCTATTAAGTTTTTCCGCCGACTTCACCCGCACCATCGCTGGTTTCCTCGCTCACTTGCGGTGAGGAGGTGCACTTTTTTTTTTTTTTTACAATCTAGCGCCCGGTGATTGACGGGGTTTTACATCTGAGCCCACCCTTTTTGCTTTATCAGCTTCCTGCAGCTTGGTTAAACTATCTGAAAACTTGGGACCCGGACGGAGTTGATTCACTCAACACTGCACCATCCATCATTCTGCCCACGAAGTGTTGCAGAGGTGAAACTTTACAAACATTCCTTTTTGACCAAGGGACCTGGATATTTTAATAATTTGTTTTAGCATACATTCTTTCTTTCCAATCTACTTATTTGAGAAGAAATGCTATGTTCCATTTACTTTTCTCCCACTTAAAATACTGCGGATAAATTCCACTCCACACATGCCTGGACATCGTTGTCAGCATATAGATGTCTCAGCACTGCCGGAGGTGGAATACTTGAAATAGTTAAGACGCTAGTCAAAGTAACGACCCTCATCATTAACCGTGCAAAGTATCATTCATGAGTGGCAGATAAAGCCATTAAGCGAGACAAGCGTGCAGACTGTAAAAAGCACATGTTGCATCATCGCCGAGCGGAAAAAAGGAGAAACGACACATTGGGATGAATAAATTTTCCCTTTAATGCCCTCGGAGAATCCAAACCGTGTATTTATCTCACTGATACATCCCGCCGCTGTCTGGCACATGTGTTGTCCAGTCTAAATGAGATTAGGTTTTCCCCCTGGAGCTTCCTTTGAGCCCGATTTCCCCAAATAAGCCTCCTGGCACCCGCCAAGTGTAGATATTGCTCAAGTAATCCAATAATGGAAAACAAAATGCTCAGCACTTCCGTTTAATAAAGCCCGTGGTGAGGGACAATTCTGAATATCACTTCCCTGAGATGCGTTTGAAGGGTTCACGGGCCAGTGAACTCTGAGTCAACCCCTCAGACGGTTTGAAAACGTGGCACGTATCAGGACGGAGAGCCAGGTGTTTTTTTGTGATTTGTTGAAAAGGACTGAAATGTGAAGAGTGCATCCCGGTTTTAATGCCTGGGGCCGCAGTACTTTATGTTCCCAAGCTTTAGACCAACCCATTTGAGAAAATGTTAAGTGGCAAGGCATGACTGGTTTCCAGTTTGGGTTTACAAACGTGTCTGTATAGGATGTGCGGGTCAGAACGAATCCCGTTGTATCTGGCGGAGTGCTGGGGAGGTCACATTCGCCACGGGAAGGCCCGCGATCCATTTGTCTCCACTGGGGTTACAAATGCGTGTTTCAATCTTCATAGTAAAACCAATGAAGTGGGTAACTTAGAGAGAGGAGTCTGTCAGCGAATCCCCTTCATTTTGCAGGTCTGCGTGTGCAAAGTCAAACATTTACAATGCATCTCGTAGATTTGGGACATAAGGTGAAAAATAACAGGAAAAACAAATGGCCACGGCTGTTAAAATGACTATATCACGGTTTAACCACACTAGAAAACTACAAAATTAGTCACTTTCTGCCCCCCTCTCTCTAGTGCAGTGAAAAATAATCTACTCCGGTAAAACGAAGCGTAAAAGCTTTGCTGGGCCGAGGAAAATATGCTCCAGTTTAGTTCATTAGTCGATTCTACAGGTATGGCGCTTGCTAATGAATATTACTGCAGTTGGCTCAAACAGCTAATTCCAATTTACTGTAATAGAGTTTTAAGAGGAGCAGGCACACACTCGCACAAAGTGGCATTAAGTCCCCTCCCACCCCCCTCGCCTCATACCTCTAAAAGGTAGTTCAGTAATTCGCTGATCAAATACAGTCTCTTTGAGAAAACGGCTAAAAACCTGAGGGCAGGCGTCGAGAGTACATCGAGTATGCACTAAAAATTTTACTTCGCCCCTCGCTGCCTGGAGGAGCGAAGCAGGAATGGATTGTGAAATACTATCCACTGTGTTCCTCTCTCCGCGATGATGAACGTGGGGGACGAAATATGGGAGGAGGGGAGGTGAAGGTGCAGAAAACTCTCTTAACCCGGGGTTCACGGCACTCTGTCTCGGTGAATAATAGCATCCTCTCCCCCTTTGGCCCGCGCTGATTGTTTCTTCCATAAATCCCCATTTGAGATCGTGTAATTAATTGAATGCTGCTTATTTGTCGTTAAAAAGCCTCACCTAATGCCTGAGATTATGAGCGAGCCATTGTAAGAGTCGATCTATTAATCACCGGGCCCCCCCACCCCTCCACTCCCCTCCGAAAACCCTTCACAGATGAACAATCTGAGCCATTTCTCACTTTGAGCGATACTGTAGAACTAGTTGTAAAAGTCAACATCCCGGCGGAGTGGTCGCATATTTGATCAAATGTTTTCTGTTTGACTTTTCTCAAAACGCATCGTTTTTCACAATCTATGTCTCAACGTGACGGACGGAGCGCACACCTGCAGATTCCATGCATTGCCACAGAGCGTGTGGCCGTGTCGTTGACATTCTCTGGATGCTTTCGGGATTGATTTTTTTTGGCGAGTTCACTACTTCCCCCTTCGGACTCTATTGGAAAAGCCTCTCACTTTGTGTGTCGGGAGTTTCCATCTGGTTGGAATAGGGCGGCGGGGGGAGCGTTCGATAGAAAGTGTCTGGGGAAACCGTGTCCTGGTCCGAAACGGCTGGAGTTACGCTTCACAGTGACCCCGACTTGTGTTCCTCCAAGCCCTCTATCCCCCCCCCCACACAGTTTTTTACGGCCGTTGCTGCCGGGGGTAGATTGGATCAGCCAAGCAGAGGGCATGCAACAGAGATGTACGCCACACCATGTCCCCCCCCAACTCTCCCTCGGCCCGATGTCATTCATAAACATGACGGATTAGCTGTGATATCCCTCCATTTACAACATAAGCGAAGGGAGTGGGAGGACGCGAATGAAAGCAGAGAGAGAGTGTTAGTGTCGGATGGCCCTTAGGGGTAGTGCTAAAATGGATGGGTAGAGAGGGAGATGAAAAGGAGAGATGAAGCAGGAAGGGCGGAGAGTGGTCCTTTCTCTACAGGCCTGACTGGGCAGGCAGCAAGGCAGGCGGGAAGCCAGGCACAAAGCTGCATCTATGCTCAGATGCCCCCCCTCCGCCTCCTTGCTGTACAGACAACACGTCGACCCAGCCAGATGTAGCGTTCTGAGTAAAGATCACCTACGGGAAAACGCGGAGAAGAGGGGCCAATTTCGAGACCTCTTCTACCCACGATCGTGTCTTTCTCCCCGCGCCGCCATCGTCTTTCTCGCCCCCCCTCGCCGACTTTCCCCCCCGCCTCGCTCCAACCCGCAGCCCCGTCAAGAGACTTTAAAAGATGCTTGATGTTAAAGACTCTCCCTCGATCGGTCTTTGTCTGCCTCCCGCTGTCTTCCCCTTCTGTCCCTCACCCTCCCTCGTCAGGATTTCACTTTGCATATTCCATTTGGTGGTTGTTACCTTGAGCAATGATTCCATTTACTTCCGAAAACAGGGCCCCATTTATTTAGAGTTGGGCAGGGGGGGGGGGATAGAAAATGCAACAAACAAACCGAAAAACTTCAGCTCTTGTCTCCTTATCTGCCATCAGCATTTTTATTCAGTTATTATTAGGAAGATTCAAAGGAGGAGGGAGAAAACGGTTTGACAATGCTTTGAGCTATTTGCCAAACACAAAGCTAAAATGGATGTCGCTTATTCCCTCTCGGCTCCGCAGAAATCCTCTCTAAACTCCACAAAACGCACCTCAGGAAACTCTTTCTCTTTCATTCCATATATTTTTTATTTCCTTTTTCGTTTTTTCCTTAACAGTCCATCAAATCTCATTTGATCCCCTCGAGTGCACTAAGCATCCGCAAATAAAGGGGACGTGGCGAGGAATACATAAAACAACAAAACACTGCCTTCTCCTGAGAGACGCCTCCATTCTCACCGACGCTCCTGTCACTTTGAAGCATATACTGCCAGACATCTGTTCGCTTTTTATGTTGCAGGCTTATTCATTGTCTATTTAGCCTCTTACCGCCCACTTGGGATGACTATATGATGCTTGATGTTTGGTCTAATAAACTATACGTTTGTGTTTAACGGTGCATTATCTTGTCTTTCAGACTATTTCTTCTTTTCAATGAAATTAAACTGTTGAGGTTGATTCATTTGCTTTTGTGCGTGCAGGGGCAGTTCGTCAAGGCCCGACGCCAGAAGCAGGAGCTCAGACGGGGTAAGCCTTCCTCCCAGGCGCCTTTTTTACATACGATATCTAATGTGTGTGGATTGTCACGTGACGAAATAAATCAGCGTCTTTATTGGAATCCGTGCAATTCAAGAAAAAGCCCCCCCAGCTGTCTGAATGCTCACATAAATCCATCTGAACTTTTAGCATCTTGTGCATGACAGTGGCAGATCTCTTTCTGGTTCACGGCTCGGGACGCCTCCCTCCGTTCATGGTATCATCAGACTCAGACGAGCACTCAGGCAGGAGACGCTCGGTATAAATGTCGGGAGGAAAGCGACTTCATACGAGTTCACTTCCTCCGGAGAAAGGGAAAACCTAGCACCAGCCATTTCAATAATTTATATTGCTAAAAGCTTGCTACAGGAGAGGGGAGTACGGGGATTATTCATGCTTGCTAACATCCTGCAGAGAGGCCCTCATGCTTCTCAAAGAGCTCTAATGGAAAACGGGGGTTATGTCAGGCTCCTCAAATTTAGCAGACAGGCATTCTTCCTAAAAGTGACTGTGGGAGACGATGGGTGTCACAGCAGGCAGTGGGTGGCATTATTTTATTATGGAAATTACTATATTGAGACCACATGGTTTGAGATGTGACAGCTGGGTTTAAAGCTGATGAAATCTGCGATGAGAACATGTAAGGTTTTTGTCCCCCCCCGTTTCCCCCTGTGCGCCGCAATAAAAAACGTATAATTAGTCGCCGCACTCGTCTTCTCCGAACTCGACGTGTTTATGTATAGACAACTAATTACACCCGAAAATCAATTCTTGCTTTTTTTCCCCCTTTCCACTCCAAAGATGTTTGGTCGGTCGTAATTAGCCAGCAGCCTTATCCAGCTTGAAAAAAAAGTTTCTCAAGATCATTAGATGCATTAAGGATGACCCTGCAGTACCCAATTAATCTAGTAGAAAATGACTTCTGAGTGCAGCTACGATCAAAGCTACCAGCATTAGCACCCCTCGACTACCTGGCTCAGACTTGCACTTGCTCCGTAATTTAATGACCTTGTGCCCCATCAAGTTCAGCCAATGGAATATTCCCCCCATAAAAAAAAGTATGTTACGCTCTGCTATGTGGCGTAGCATGTACTGCGCACAAGTTCAGATAGAAGACAGCAGTTTATTTCTAGTTAATATTGGATAGAAATTATAAAAAAAGAAGAAAATATAATTAGTAAAATGTTTTATCTTGTGGTCATCATATATATATATTATTTTTAGAGGATGTATCAGATGCTTAGATGCTGAATATAGATAATATAGAGCAGTACAAGTACACAGAGCAGCTACTACGACTGCAGCCTCAGTATTGTTTACTTTCACATACCACACAACAATACAACAACAAACTACTGAATTGTATTTTCTGTATATGCATGCATACCTGATTTTAAAGATTTTGATTTGCAAAGAATCGTTTTTCAAAGTGTACTGTTCCCTAAGATTAATACAAATAAAAAAACAATTTTAAAACCACTGAGCAGCTAATTACTCTGCCAGTCCTGTGAGGTCACTGTGGGGAGCAGCAGCATCTAAGGCCAGTGAAGGGGAAGAAAAACCACACATACCTCATTTGTCTGAATCAATAATTATTAATGCAAGAGGCTGTGTTTACTTTGATTAAAACAAATACAGAGTCGCGGCACGTGAAGTGTTATCTATCATGTCCCGAGCGCAGTCCAAGTGTGTCTGTGGCTGCTGCAGATGTTTTCCCGCACACCACGCCGGCGCCAAAGTCTCGACATCCATCTTGTTGGCAGCGCTTTTCGTCTTAAATCATCCTGCGTGCTGCACAGACACCGATTGGCTCCTGTGATTAAGCGCGCAGAAGATATTAAGTGGGTGTGGGGTTGATTCGTTTTTTTGTAAATTACTCCTCTATTTATTTATTTATTTCTGGAGAAGAGATCCGTTTCCGGGGGGGGGGGACAGTCGACTCAATCTTGTTAATTACAATCATGACTAACTTGTCGTCGCGCGCTTCATTTTTGTGACGTATGGGAAAGTTGAGGTGAGTGTGACTGTGGCTGCTGTCAGTCACGATCTGTCTCGACATGCTCAGCTGAGAAAAAACATTCTGCAAATAAATCTTTTAACGACTGCTCATTCCCGTGGAAAAACCCATAGAACTGGTAGAGGGCACCAAGGGAATTCAAGTTTCATAGATATATTTTAAGAGGATAAATCAATATCAATTTTGCCTCGTGGAGGATTGACTATTTAGGGCGTACAATTCCCTCAGTGATAAAAAAAATGCTGTTGGAAGACATTGAGTGTATCTGTTTCATGCTTAAGAAAAGAGCTCCCACAGTGACTCAGCGTGTTTTCACACTAACATTTCTTGGAGGACAATGAATTCTTCTAACTTCTAACAAAACTGGGTGTTCCGTGTGGCAGCCCAGGTCCCGCCAATCTATGCAGCGCCCACCACCAAGTCAGGGAAGTGTAGTGGAGCTGCCGGACCCCCCCGACTCTCACTTGCTTCATCCCCACTACATCCCTTGCTCCGACAGTCCGAGGCAGCTGACACAGCATTTATCTTCCTGCCTAATGTGAGCATACAGACCAGCTTTGGTTTCATTGCTCACCCTGTGAAACCAAGGCATTACACTCTTTTGTGCCAGGGAAACACATGATGATGATGAGGCGATATAAGCGTTAAACTCTTTTTGCTATTTCTATCACCACTTTCTACAGGTTTTTGCTATGTGCACAGTATTTCCATCGACTAGCATCATGCGGGTACCAGTTATCCCAGCTTAGAATATAAATTAAGCAGCTTCGGGCGTCTTTCATGTGCAGAAACAATCTTTCTCATAACAGTGACAAAGAGCCGAGTGCATACATTGTCTATGAATAATCGGTGATCATGTAGCAGCCCCTTTTCATTGTGTGCGGAAAGATCTGTCTCAGCTACGCGGCTTTGACCGCGCCGTCGCACCATTCCATACAAATGGAAATGATGCATTCTGTTTTTCCGTCACAGGAGAGTGGCTTCCCATTTTCCACTCCCACTGTCAAGTTGTGCACAGCTGCATAAGTTTGCAGGCGTGTGTGCGGGGCACAGGAAATGGCTGTTGACAGCATAATGGAGGTATGAGGATGCAATATAAATCCTTAATCATGCCTGAATCATGAACTGCAGCACTCAAACGCACACATCATCCTGCTGCAAATACTCGCTCGCACACAGTCTAGACTCTGTGAGATGTGTGGGCCACATTTTTTCTCGTTTTTTATTGATCGTTTATGGTTGAAATTAAGATTTCTAACAGCTTGTTGTGACAGATATTCTTGTCGGAGGCTCTCTGAGCACATGCAGATCTTTTACAGGCGCTTATTCATAAATTAGATGAAATACCACTTCACTGAAATCATACTCCAGCCGTGACGCCCAAAATGTTCTGTTTCTTCACTTCAAAAATCCATTTCTGTCTTTCTCCATTACCGAGCAAATAGAGACGACCTTAATTCAAAGACATGAGTGGCATATGAGTCGGGTCATCTCATAGTTAATCAAAACAGAGGGCGCCAACGAGAAAGAGGAGAAAAAAAAAATGGCAATGAGAGAACCCATACCTCATGTCGTGGCCTGGCAGATTTGACTTGGAACATCATTACGTTTCGGGATTCGCCTTTCATGCAAATCGCTTCTCTAAGCCTGGAAGTTCATTACTAATGGTGCTTCCCATCAAGTCGGCGGCCCATCCGAATACTAATATCCCCCCAGTACGCCGGATTTTTTGGATTCACCTCGAGTCCCCGCTCCTCGTGGCACGGCAATTACAACAATGTGCTTTTCCTTCATGGAATTAGGCATCGCCCCCCGTGGCGAGCTTCCCACAACAGATGCTTTGGAGTCGTTTCCACAGCCCATTGGAGCCCAAATGAACTAAACGAACAGACACTCTATATGTATTAGTCCTGGTGTAGTAGCACTTATCTTACTTTTCCCATTTGTTTATCTCGTGCGTCGTGCACTTGTGTGGAAGTTTAGTCTTCCTCCAATTTGTGGAGAGAAATAACTTTTTTTCGCCGGCCGTGATGACAGATCCGGCCTAGGGGAAAAAATGTGCAGTTGCATTTTTTCAAACTGCAGTTTATGTCATGTGAAATGATAAGTAGTGAACCAGCAGTGCTGTATTTATTGTACTGTATGAAGTATTTTTGGAAGGAGGAAGCTTTTTGGTTCCCCCTAAATTATATATAATGCATCCTGAGATAACCTGGTGCTGCCTCAAAGCAGCTCAAACAGCGCACGGCTCTCGGTGCAGTGTGTCGGCTTGCTCCCCCCGCTTCCTGGGAGTCAGTCGTCCTTGTGTCTTTGGATAAGTAGGGGGAATTGGTTTGGCTGTTTTATGGATTTCTACAACTTGAGGTTACAACTGCTCGGGAAAAGTGTAAAACTCAAATTATAGATTCGGAGTTTATCTCATCACAGCAATCCTTTGTGGCTCCGCACATCATTTTCCTTCTGTTTATGTTTGAGTCTCATCTTACTTCCTTTTGCTATAACTGCATATATTAATTATTTTGTCATTCATATGGTTTTGTGATTTGCTACAGATGTGTAGCAAATGTTAATGCTTGAACAGGATATAGGTTAAATCCCCCGTTGTGAATGGGAATACATATTCATATACAAATCTAGCAGATTACTGCCTAAATCATTCATTCCCTGTTTGTATGTATCTACAGAAAGCAGTGCGATGACAGGCAGCACCAATTTTGTATTTGCACCAAAGCCGAGAAAGAAAAAGCATTTTCTTGTTATTCTTTCTTTTCTTTTTTTTTGTTTTGTTCCGCGATAGGCCGTTACTCACCTTCAATACATTGATGGGAAAGGAGAGTGAGCAGGAGAGCAAAATGGAAATGGTAATAAACATGCTAATGCTAGACCATGGAGCCTGGGAAGAGCAGCTTCTACCCGTCTCTCAGCTATCTGTTGGTGTGTGTGTGTGTGTGTGTGCCTGCCTGTGTGTGTCTAGGGAAAAACAGAGATAGACGGAGCGAGAGTGAAAGAGGAAATGCACAGTATTGCATGTGAGCGAGTGCACACACCTACACACCCACACTCTGCGCTCTAGAGTAAACAGGAGGGAGCTGCCTGCGAAACGTGCCACCTTTCTCTTTCAATCGGCCTCTGGAGACAGTGCAAAGGGCCTTTTGTTGGCTCATTGGTGAGATAAGAAGCAGGGGAGGGGGGGGGGCACTCGCAGAGCCAGCTTTTTTTTCTATAGGGTGGAGGGACCCCCTCTCAATAGGAACTCATTTGCCATGTTGTGTAATTGTGGCCCATAATGGAGCACACCTCATTCAGGCAGCCCAAGGCTTTTTTTTCTTTCTAAAGCCATTTTCTCTATTCACAGCCAAACAAGTCATGTTTTAGAGAGATACGCACCCTTTTGAGCTCAGGGCCACCACACACTTGTCTTTGAATGGAATGTTGTGTGTTATCAAGATACAATTTTGCCCTGTGCTTATTTTAAAAGGGGCCGCTGTCAACCGAGTCAACTAACTTCACAATTTGTCCCATGATTTATTAACGCCGCTCACCGGAAGTAGGCGAAGCGGCAGCGCCTTCCCGGCCTGGATTATAAAACATAAGTACCCAGGAGTGCTGGGTATTTATAGTCACTGGCCGCGGAGTGATACTGTCGTTGATGCAACCTGTGACTCGAAGACTGCCATCAACAATATCTTTAATCACATAGGAATACACCACTGTATTTTCTACACGGTCAAAGGAATATCAAAGCCGAACTTGCAGAGATGAGAAATGACTGATTTGAAAATGATTGCTGAGCGTCTCCATTAAACCGCTGCAGGCTAGGGATGGATTTCTATTTGCATAATTTAACTGGCATCTTAATTATTGTGTCAGGGATGTGTATGCAAATGTCTTAAGTCACTTAGAAATGGAAAGTTACGCGGCTAAATGCCTAATGGACTAAATCTTATCAAGTTAGAATACACAACTCAAATCTCTAATTGGTTTTGACTGTGTGGAGCGCACATTGAGAAACAAAAAAAAAGGAGGACAGGAGAGACACAAAATAACACAATACACAAGCTTACCTGGGTTAGCTGAGGTGTTAGGTGTGTGTGTGTGTGTGTGTGTGTGTGTGTGTGTGTGTGTGTGTGTGTGTGTGTGTGTGTGTGTGTGTGTGTGTGTCTTTTTGGGGCAGTTGAGAAGCACCTACCACGTAAAACAATGAGTTTGGTGGTAGCGCTCGTCTCTCCAACACTGTTGGAGGCGACGCATTCGTATATGGCTTCGTCTCGGGGCGTGCGCAATGGCTGAATTCTGAGCACGGAACCAGAGCCGTCGTCGAACTCGATCACCTGCAGGTGCGACAGACAGGATATGTTATAGGAGATTTTTGGGTAGCCAACGGGGGGGGATGGACCTTCCGCAGTGAGAGAAACAACAACAACAACACACTGTCGAGGACATTTGGCTGAGGACACTGATGGTGACTGACACACGGTGCTTCCTATGACAGAAACTAAGTTGCTGCGTATCTTACATTGAACCTTAGTGGTCTTGTGTGAATATTAAGGTTGTGCAATGCAAATGTGCAGAAGGTAACTTTACGATCTGTGCAGTGTTGGAATTCTTACAGAGATAGATAGTGTGTAAGTGCATATTTAATTTGAATAGTTTTTAGCTCTTTTGCTGTAGATATGTACTAGATCCATTCCTTATGTGCTTCTTATTGTATTTCTAATGCGGCTGACTAACTTTAAGAATGGGGAAAGTTATCTTGGTCACAATCTGTTTGGGCTTGCGGAGTGAAATTTTAAATCTGAACGTGTCCCACTCTTAAAGTTAACACTATCGCTTGAAAAAATGCATCACACTGGATTGTGTCGATGGGACAGAAACAAGCACAGACAGTTAAAAGGTGAGAAACGGCTTGATAAACGGTTACGGACAGTTGTACCATGGGGTGAGAGAGTGGTACATAAGACAGGACCGACTGTATTGGACGGACGACACATAAAATGCTCACAAACAGGTGTTTGTTGTAGCTTATTCAGCTATTTTTTGCATGCTACATGTTGTATACTCACTGAGTTTAGAAAGCCCTGTGTCATAACTCAATCTCTTTTAAGCATAGAGGTAGATTTCAATAAAGAGAGGCCTGAGACCTCTGACACACGCACACACACTCTCTCTCTCTCTCTCTCTCACACACACGCACACGCACACGCACACAGAGGCCTACAACATTTTCCAAAATTCACAATATTTCTGTGCACGTGTTAGTTAACAATGAACTTCAACATTTCATCGGCCAGGCTGCAGCTGTGTGGGCATTCAAAGCTGACGGCAGGTGATGGTAAAGAGCAGCCGGCCTCTCTTAGTTAAAGCTGAAGAGCAAATTAGAAAGGATGTAGCGAGACTTCTGAAAGGAAATGGGTTTTTGTTAGAAGATGAGGCGGCCGTACGTGATTGAATGGGTGCGGAATGGCAGCGGCCAGGAAGCCCCAGTGAGGCAGCGAGGTAATGAAAATGTGCGTGTTAGCATTCAGCACAACATGCGATGCAAACGCGATGAACTCTGATAAGATTAGATTTCTGCGGGCATGAGGCGCCAAAGAAGAGGTCTCCGAGCTCTGTTAAGCCCTCGCTGCTGTGCACCAGCAAGCAAATAAGGCCTCAAGAGCGGGGGGGGTGGGCGTAGGAGCGACACCGTGATAGTCCTGAGAACTGACACAGAAATTAATAGAAATCTTATCAGTGTTCTGCGGAGATGTGTTATTTCTCATGGGTATTGAGCCCAAGTGCAGATTAAAGCTGACCAGAAATCAAAGCTTCAGCCAAAATAGGGAGGGTAGGACATGCATTTAGATAAAGATGCCACGAAGCAAAAGGATATTCTTAAAGCGCTACTTTTCGCTTTTCGCAAAAGCTGGCAAATGTGGCGTGATCCTAACGTAGGTATCTGGGTCACACCACAAGTTGTTGTTTTCTGTCCAATTGCTCCTGTCATGTCTCTTATTCGATTACAAATCTGCCCCCTGATCTGCGGTGCACTCGCTCATTAAAACTCATGCATGTTCAAACGGCTGGCCAGCAAGATTATTAGAGCCTGCTAATGCGTGGTGGCAAGTCGGGGCGAAAAAAAGCAATGGCGCGATGGATTATGTGCAAGCGGAGCCAGAAGCAGTGCGGAGGCATTCCCATTTTGTCGAGCATTTTACATCAGAACAATAGACCTAATACCTCGAATCTCTGGTTGCTGACTTTCTTCCCCTTCTTGTTCCACACGATCTTGGGCCGTGGGTCTCCCGAGGCTTGGCAGATGAAGGACGCCACGCCTCCCTGCACGCC
Organism: Hippoglossus stenolepis; assembly: GCF_022539355.2. Taxonomy (NCBI): domain Eukaryota; kingdom Metazoa; phylum Chordata; class Actinopteri; order Pleuronectiformes; family Pleuronectidae; genus Hippoglossus; species Hippoglossus stenolepis. Next base: position 8,166,360 of record NC_061505.1, on the reverse strand, counting down.
TGTTTGGTCATTGGGGGTTCTTAAAAACTTTGGTGGTGCTGGGGAGAGACAGAACAGAAGATAACAAACACAAAAATTGTTAGCGAGCAAGCTAAACATTGCAGACAGAGCAATTAATCTCTCTTATCAAGCCACACACACACCGGAAAGCACCAAAGTTGCAGATTTCAGCATGTGGCTGTTAAGAGGATTGTCTGTGGAGGTCGAGACAAGAGATTGTACTGACTTTATTGTGCAACTGGAAACAGATGATCAGTGGCTGGGGTCAGAAGTAAAGGACAGAGGTCTCGGGAGCAGAATGTGCAAAGCGTTTTTATCCTGACCCTGGAAGTCCTTCTAAGTAACCCTGAAATCTCCTGTGGAGGATATTCACTTCGATAAACAGGCCGACTTTTAGGGAGGAATTCTTGGATTAAGGGACATAAACTACTCGGTATCTTGTGGGAAGAAAGAGGGGGGGGGGGTCAAGAAAAACTACCATCATATGTTGCACTTGATGTTTGATTTGCTCCGAAATGTGAACGAAATTTGGTGTTTTTGGATGTCGGCTGTTTTCGTGCTGCATTGCAATTTGTAATCAGTGGTCGTTGTTAGCGTGACACTAATTCGAAATTCCAGTAAAGAGGGAAAACGTTCTTAAAAAGAGGAAAAAACACAAGTGTAGATCATCCAGCACATTTGTAAGATTTTGTGTGAAAGGATAATTGTCTGTGAACTGCTTGTTTCAGTGTCATTCAGCGCACGAGTCTCCCACCCTAACAAGCTGTTACCCAGCACATTGTCCGCATTCTGCTCCACTGGATCCAAATGAAGGGGACATATTTTCCTTTTTTCCTCTTGATAACAGACGTTCACATTTTTCCAAACGGTTCTGGAGAAACAGACGTTTGTTTGGTTCAGTAGCAAACAACACTAATCTCTAGAAATCCGCCAAACGGTGGCTGTGCCCCCGTGCAAATGAGACACGCACCTGATAAGGCCCTCGCGATGCTCTGATTGGCGATGCAAGCATTCGGTTGCTCCTAATTGGTGCCTCAATTCAGCGCGACGAGTCAAGTGTAAAGGCAGCGAGGATAAAAAAATGCCAAAAATGCCGGGGGACTGGAGGTGAGAGGATAGGAGGGAACAATGTTTGCTTTGTGTGGATGGCATGGACGGTTCCCTTCTGCTGCGGTGGTCAGACAAACACTGTACAATGGCGTTTGCTCAGGCACAGATCTCCACATCAGTGAAGAGCTGCAACCCATGTACCCTGCAACTAAAATTGTTCGGTATAATTCAGCCTTCGCAAAAAAAAAAAATTCTTCTCAACACATTAACTCGATTCCAAGAATTAAGTTGTGTTTTGCTGTTTGTTTGTTTTTCCCCCTCGTGGGACAATCAGCGTCTGCTCGGGAGCTGACGTTTCTATTACAACCGTCTGAAAATCAAAACACATGAAAGTGATTGGTAATCAAAGGAGGCCCGTCTCCCCTTGATGATGTTTTGATTGTGAGTTTTTACATTCCAGCTTTATCACGTCGATCAGGGCTTATTAATTTCAATGGAAATTATGTCATAATGCGAAGTCACACCCCCGAGGCATCCTCTGAAGCTTGAGAGCCAGCTTTCAGTGGGAGGTGTGGCCCCATCTGACCCCCTGCGGGGCAACTGTTTGCCTTTTATCAATCACATCAGCCATTAGCGGCTACACAGCGGCTACACAGCTGCAGTAATGCCAACCATCCGAAATCACCTCATCTGTGTGTGTGTGTGTGTATGAGAACATTGAACGCGCTTGTTTGCGTGCCCGCTTGTGTGTCGACTGATTTCTCCTCCCAGATCGTACAGCGCCCAGCAGCTGCGGCAGCGGCACTGTGAGCGGGGGGACAAATTAACCTGCGGGTTTCGCGGAGAGGTGACATAAGATGTGTGGTCAGCAATCAAAAGGGCGAGCGGATAAACAGGGCGAGCAGCTGGGCTTCCACTGGGCAAATGAGTCTGGGAAATCACCTGATTGCCTCATGACATGCACATAGTCTTTTCGTGCATACACACATTAACACTCTCCCTCTCTCTTTCTCTCTCTCTCTCTCTTTCTCACACGCACACACTGGCAGAATCTCTCATTCACTGGCTGACAGATCCGACAGGTGGGCTGCGGAGTTGACACTGTGTAATTTGTACATGACAAAAAGCGCCATTATATCTGCATTTGCGCCTTATCTCATTCACTTGGCCGGGGTGCGGCGCACATTGGCATCGAGCCGAGAGGGTGCTGATGGGTAATTGATATGCTATTGGGGCTGTTTTCGCTCCGGGCCCATCCATTACGGCTCAGTGCGTCTCCCCACGCCGGCTGTGATAGACTGCGACGACATGTACAGGAGATCAGCGCTGGAGGTGAGGGGAAGGGGGTGGATCGAGGGGTGGGGGGGTGGGGGGAGTCGTCGCACAATGTGGAGTTATTGAGGCGTGACATGGAGGTAATGGTGTTTTCACAGACATGGCCGCTGATATCGCCATCATACCCCCATTTTAGGTCTGCCGCTGACAAACATCCATTTTGCGGGACTCCTTGTATGGCTCCGGGTAGACAAAGGCTGATTGAAACCTTGGATTTGTCTGAATAATAAAACAAACGGCACCTCGACAACCGAAAAAGATGATCTACGAGCAGACATTGTGCAAACTCATGCCGTGAAGAAACCTTTTACCGTAAAAGTACCGTTGTCCTACGATGAGAATAATTGATCTGTTCATAGTTTGTGACCATTGATTTATCTTAAATCGTGCAAAATTAATCTAAAGTGATGAAACCGCTATTTGTTACCTATGCTGCATGTTGGCGTCTCCTTTGAGAAGCCACCATAATCTACATGGAATAATATCATGGCCGGGCACCTCTTAATCCAGTGCTAAACTGTTGCCGGCAAACAAATGAGAGGTGTAAACCCTGTCGCCCGCTCAAAGGTTAGCGACGTGTGCCCTGCTCTCCCTCGAGGTCATTTTGTAACCTCGTTCCCATTCGCCGTCGCTGGAAAGGAAGAAGCCCCCCGCAGCTTCCCACAGGCTGTGTTTTTCATGGATCAATGCCATGTTAATAATTTGGCGGCCGACTGAAAGCCTTTGCCGTCCTTAAGAACACCCATGTCCACGGGGCTGAGGGGGCAGACCGTTTCATGATTGGAACTATATATTTTTTAATGGATGGACATAAATGGAAATTGGAAGCCTTCAACAGTGTGGGTGCTGCGAAGCCAGATCATGAAATTTATTACTGTTGCTGCTACTGTATACCACCCTCATCATTTTTTTTTTTCCTTTTCGAGGGGCTTTTTAAGTATTTAAGCCTTCGGAGGAAGTGGTGTCGTTAATCAACCAAATGACGTCACCACACCAGGGCGGTTAGCTCGCACCTGACCTTATTTCACCCTTAAGTAGAAATGGTGCTGTTCAATATTGCGCTGGTAATGCAATCATCCTCTTGCACATTCAGCATCTTTGTCAGTTAAATTGACTGGAGGAAGATCGCACGTTCAGGATCAGAGCTGTGAGAGGGGACGCCCTAGAAGGTGTCTCTCAAATACATATCGATGTAATGACGTCGAGATGTCCCAAACGGTTGACCCTACGTAAGCATTGGCCGTGCAAGGTCAGAAATGGTTTGACACACTGGGTGGCGTTATCGGCATTAATGAATTTCATCAAAGAACAGTCAGATAATTTAGTTTACAGCTCAAAAAACTGTGTGCAGTATCTTTTTAAGTTCTGGTAAGTGTGTTTGACCCAACAAATGTCCAAGTATGCCTCTATTGGATGGATGGATGGATGGATGGATGATTTGTGCCCCGTGCCTTACAAACTGCTGTGGTTATTGTCTGCTTGGAGAGGCAGCATTGCATCATATACCTAATTAACAATGTCAGACGTGAGGTAGAGTACTGCGGTGCTTGACCTCCTATCAAAACGCTCATTATTGTGTCCCAGCTCACCCTCACCTCCCGACTAAAAACCAAACAGAAGCTTTCTAAACATAAAACTAATTAATAAAACAGTCATGAAACACAGACCTTAAAAATAGCAGCTGATTTAAAAAAAAGTCAAATTAAAACTGCACGGTTTTTGTCCTTGACCTTGCAAACCCGGGTTTCTGCACGTGTTGAGTTGAACTGGCAGTGGATTAAAAGCCTCTGCTCCACAGAGCACAGGGGAGTACCTGTCGCGGGGCCAGACTACACGTCAAGTGCAAGGCTGCCTGGAGTTGGTTGCTGGGGCTAATGATAACATCATGCTGAACTCAAAGGATATCTCGGGGTTCACAGCATCTCGCGGATCTGCATTCATTACAAGTTTGTTTGATATTGGCTTTAACTCACAGCCAAACATTGGATTTAAAAACTGCCCTCAAAGAGATCAGAGTCTGGGTTTCATTCATAATGGCCAAAACATTTAAAGTCATCAGGACTCTCGCCTTAGACTAAAGTTTGATCTGCCAAGCCATTAAAGAGCATGAATCAAAGACTGGAGAGGGGAACATTAATAAACCGACTTTCTGTTGGAACCTCTATTCGGCACAGACACCAGTCCAAGTCAGCTCGGTTTTCACAATTATACTGACTGACATATTCAATTTCATTTGCATGAAAGGGGCCATTTCCTCTCTGAATCTTTAACTTGCAGGGTGAGGTGGGGTTGTGAAGGGCGATAATTAATCCTAACACATTGGGTGTCACTCTGCAAATGCTCTGCTCCATTTTGGACATAGGGGTGGAAGAAAGAGGCATTTAAAGATGCCATTAACTTCATTCAGCAGCTTTAAGCCCCCCGGCCTAACAGTTCTGCGATATTGATGAATCGCCACAATGGCGGCAAAGTGCAGCGAATCGGACTGAGATGGGGCGGCTAACGTCGGGAGAGGGCAGAAGCCACGCATGTGGTACATGTGCCTCGGACTGTAAATAATCCTTTCACTTTTTGCCGAAAGTCCTTTGCAGAGAAATATCATTATCACGGTATTCAAATAAAGAGCGGTGTACAGATGGGTTTTTGTTTTTGCGAATGCAGCTGAATTATGTGTGGCTTCTAAAACAACATCCCCTCTGTGGATTAATTAACTGTCTATACTCTGTTCACAAACATCTGACCCAATGCCAGAAAAGACAAAAAAAAGGACCAGTTTTGTACTCACACAAACACAGAGATAAACAATGCAACAAAAAAAAAAAATATGAGGGGGGAAAAAAAGAGAGAGAGGGGAGATAAACCACACATACCAATCAATGGAACTAACAACGAGCACAGAGCATTTTCTTGGGGGCACTACGCGGCTCTCTATCTGCAGCATTATGATAAAAATGTGTCTTTTGTAATGCAGAGGAAACAAACTCCACATTGTACGGGGACACAAAGGGTCTCGGCGAGAAGGAGAGAAAAGGAATCGGAGCTTAATTAGAACTGTTGGCTGATTTGCATTACATGCTCATCGGTAATCTCGCCTTAAATGGAAACCCGGAATTCTTATTGCAATTAGTGATTACTTGAAAAGGGATATGGCCCCAGAATGATTGTTAATTACTGGATCAGGAATAGTACATTAATTCACTGCAGAGGTTTTAATGCAGTGCAAATGATGGGGACCCGCTCTTCCATCAATATTGCGCCGCTTGTCACACATAATGAAGTTCATAATACGAGCCTTCTCCCCCCCCCCCATCCCAACTGCTTAAATGTGCTCTATAAGCAAAATTCATAACAGTCATTATGTAAAACTAATTCAATAGAATATACAAGAATGCAGCTTAATGACACATTAATATTGAGACTGCATACGGGTAGTAGGGGGCTGCAGGTCCGTCTTAGCGATAGGGTCAGGGTCTCCTATGTGGCTCATAAGCCGCCAAGAGTCTCCGGTGGATAAATAAATGCATATCATCGCTTAAAGCGCCGCTTCAAAGACAAGACGACCACACCATGCATTGCAATACACAACTCACCAGTGTATTCTCCTCTCCCAAATACCCATCCCAATGACTAACGCTGCAGAAACCCTGTTCCAACAGGCCTTTCTTAACCCCAGTCAGCGTGTATTACTCATGCTCAGTGGCACCGCAGCACAGGGTCTGGGCTTCTGGCTGTGGCTCTGCAGGAGTTGGGGCACTTTTTGCACAGACAACGGCAACAGCTTCAAAAAGAATGGTTAATGCTCTTGTCCCACATTCGGTGCGCTGACAGATTCTCTGACGAGACGGGGGGGGGGAGGCTCCAGAGGTGCACGAGCTATCAAGCACTCGTGCATGCACGCACAGACGCATGCTCTCACCGGTGTTAGAATATTCTCACTGGACTGGAGGGAACATTGCAAATGGGAGAACAACATTAATAAATTGGAGGGACGTGGGACAATAGAAAATTCTGGAAGGTTCTTTTAAATAAATCAAAAAGGGGGTTATTTACGGAACGGCGCTCGGCTTCTTAGCCTGTGTTTGGTGGGATGAGATGGAAGCTGAAAGGCTCCGTTGTTCAATTATCATTGTAGATTCATAAAGGCAAAAACTTTCCGCTACCCCCCCACAGACGGCCACGTCACGGATGTGGTGTCGTCTGCTAAGTTACAATGTTTGCAGAGGAAAAGTTGTACCTCCTGTACACCTCTCTCTCTCTCTCTCTCTCTCTCTCTCTACCTGCATCTGTTGCTCTACCACACACACACACACACACACACACACACAACAACACACACGCAAGCGGCCGCCGCCTCCCACGGGACACATTAGCGAGGTAGAGGGATTCAGTTTGTCACTTAATAAAACGGCCCACTCAAACAGATGGCTTTGTTCAAACGGCCCCCAACGTTTTAAAAAGCTGGAACTGAATCAGCCACACGAAAAGCCCACCTCACTTTGCAGTGGAAACCAAACAGGAGGAAAACGTATAAATATTGAATTGCGCCACTGTCGGAGCGAGACCATCCGCCTGAGGTAAAAACAACCTAACAATATTAAATTTGTAAAAAATAAAATAAAAGCCCGAAAAAGGGAAAAGGGAGGGAGGTGGAAAAAACCTCGCTTAGAACCTCCTGTCGGAAAATTCTGAACATCTGGGCTGAGGTTGTCAAACGCAGATGCAAAATAACACAGAGGCTTTCACTTTCAATAAGACTTCATTTTCATCTCCCCTCATTCATTACTTGTTCATTTATGTGCGAATACACAAATCTGGAGCCAATTCGTGTGTGACCATTTGGGGGTGGAGAAGAAAAAAAAAAAAACCACAGTCAAGCAAGAAGTATGAAATTTGGATTTGTTTGTCTTGTTTGTTTTTCCTCCAACGTCTGGGAAAAAGAAAGGAACATAGATAAGTAATTCTAATTGTGCAGGCTTCCTCTGTTTGGTAGTCAGCGCAGTCTATTTGCAAAAAGTTAATTATCTGATAGGATAGGCAGTGGCAGCCACTAACACAGAAAGCCCATTCGTTCATTCTGTTATCCACCAGGCAATGGAACGATTTATTAAATGGCAGAGCCGCAGCAAAATGGCCAAGAGTTATCATGCCGGGGCTGCACAGACTTGAAAAGATGTTGTTTTTTTTTTTAAATGGCAGAAGTGATAAACAGTCTTTGGCCATGTCAGCTTACTGCCAATGTAATGACATGTGAAGATACTAAGAACATGATTTTGTGTGATTTTTGAATGCTTCCAATACCGCACATGTGATGTACATGCCGTGCGAGAATTAAATGAGGTTGATAAGGAAAATATCACCATGAAGGCGCATTGCAGATGACAATCTCCAAAGCCGCTTGGTTTCCACGACATGTAGCAGGAATCCAAAGATACGGACGTGCGAAGCGGAATGGAAAAATCAAATAAGCAACATATTCAACTGGCTCGTTTCAAGAGAGGAACTGCACCACGCTCGGGCCTGTCCTATTTCTTTACAGCGTAAACTTCACATAATTGTCTTTGCCGTCAACCATGGCGCGGAAAAAAGCTGGCCTCATATTTGTCTCCGTAGGAGCAGAGATGGATTATGTCGCAAATCATTCCAGGGATTCGTCATTGTATATTTAAACAGACTGTAATTTTATGGATAAGTAGTGCCAAGCCATTTCCGATGGCTGCCAGTTGTCGGGGCCGTAAGAAGTGACACATTCCCCCCCCCGAAGTGTGTTTTCACAGGCGCTTACGGGCAAACTAGCTCATGCTCCAGCAATCCTGCCTAGATGACAACTGGCTTCCTCTCACCAGCTCAGATATCCTGCAAATGTTCCTTAGTTCAGCAAAACCAGGTCACACATAAATTTTTTTTTCTTTTTGAGGTCAAATAAATAGGCCTTTAATTCTTTTTTCCCCCCTTTCACGTCCGCAAGCAAACATTCCGCCGGGTTTTCACATTCTGAAGTCAAGGGGAATATTTGGGTAATCTGTTGGGAGTAAATATGATGAAAAATGGGGAACATTGAACTGCAATTAGTTGCAAGAGGAGGAGGAGGAATCTCTCTGCACGCGAAAACCAGCTGCAGTCCCAGCTATCCTCCGAAAACGAAAAGCTATTACAGGGGACAAAGAATATGCAGGGGAGGCACCACAAACAGTCACTCAAGGACCAAAGTGACCTTTCACAGGCCACTAATTTTATGCAGCAGTGAGGGAAGGGATTGCATATAAAAGAGAGGAAGAGAAATGGTCGTAATTGAAACATTTTTTGAGGTTAAAGAAAAATCACCTTTTCCCCTTTTTAAGCCAACAGCGGGGGGGGGGGGATTAGCATAGAAACAACCTCATTGATACTATCTGGTGGAGGTGATTAGCTGTGGAAACAGTTCAGATACTTAACCTTAAGCTGCTAACTTTAAATATATACGAGTTTGAAACAGATACTAATACGGTGATTTATTCAGTTTCATGACTAACTGCAGCAGTACAGTGTTCTTATAATGTTGTCAATTCACAGTTTGTCAGCTCTCTGGCTCCCTGTCCAATATGATTTTTTTCCCATCAAAGCATTTTATGACATAATTATTTTTGGTGGTCGAATTATTGTCTCTAAGCTGCAACGCGATACATGTCAAAATGCCACATAATTGGCCCAATTAATTACATTTGAGTAATTATTCTCATTGTCGGCGGTTTAATCACATTTTAATTAGTTAGTTTTACATTAAATAAGTGACACGCAAATACTGCAGGATGGCACATAAGCCGCGCGTTAGCGGCTTGTTTTCGTCACCTCTCGCTTTATTAATACGTCTCCAGCTAAACCGCGTGCGGTAAATCTAAGATGAGGTCTTTGAATTCTTAATTGCAAAGCCCTGAAGAAAACAGTTTGTGTGTGTGTGTGTGTGTGTGTGTGTGTGTGTGTGTGTGTGTGTGTGTGTGTGTGTGTGTGTGTGTGTGTGTGTGTGTGTGTGTGTGTGTGTGTGTGTGTGTGTGTGTGTGTGTGTGTGTGTGTGTGTGTCTTTGAAGAGCTACAGATGAGGGAAACAAACGAGGGCGGGTGGTATCAGGGTCAGACGTGCGAAGTGTGTGTGTGTGTGAGGGGTGGGGTGGGTGGGGGTTCCAAACAAAGTGCGGTGTCACCCCAGGAGCGAAAAAAACAACAACCCCCGGGGGACGTAATTAAAATAATCCAGTGAAATTAAGTGCTTCAGATCACTTCTGAAAGGCTCTGTCTTGACGTGTGTGGACGTGGGGATGATTCACCGAGTGATGAGTAGAAGTGTAGAGGATGACTGTGTGTGTGTGTGTCTGTTTACAGTGTGGGTGATACTAGACACTTTGGCTTTTGAGTCAGAATTTTTTTTCAAGGTGTGTTTCGTATTTGTTATATTCATCAACCTGTTAGAAATGGGAGCGTTTCATCGTCCCAGCCAGCGGGTTCCTATAAACCTTTTTTTTTTTAACTCTTTTGAAAATAGTCTCAGTTTTTCCGGTGAAATACGCGGCCGTGTTCAGGCGGGGAAGTCTGTCACAACAAGTCAAGAAAAACCACAGATGGCTATTAGAAGTGCTGTGGGAGAAGCAACTGCCAAAAAGATAAACCAAACAAAAGGGAGTTACATGCTCACAACTGGAGATAGCTTCATGAAAATCTTAGACGTGATGAAATATATATTTTTAAAAAAGTACTTCTCTGAGTTGTGTACTTCCAACTGTGTCCCCGCGAATAATGTGGCATGTGTTTTTCTCAGAAGCTAGATTGGGTGGGGTGTGGGGGTAGGTTTCTAAAGACAAGGGTCCTCCGTCGGGTACAGGACTGTTGGGGACCGGAGACGTGGCCTTTGGACTGACGGAGTTGATTACGCTTCTCTTCCTCAGTTCTTTTCACCCTTCGCCAAACGGAGCTGCAGTTGACAGAGCGATGGCGGCCCGGCCTCAGGCGCAAATGTTTGCCAGCAGTAATAGGCTCGAGTAAGTGTGTGTGGCTCTTATGCACTAAGTGTTTGAAAATGTGAATAGAAACACTCTCCGACGTTTAATTGTGGGTCCAAGATGATGTGATTGTGCGTTTGTGAAGGGAGGAGCGTCACGAAATGCAAAGACCTATATATCGATCTACAATTCCCCCCTTTTCCCCCCCAGTTGCCTGGATTATTCTCAAAGCACAAGCGTGACTAATGGCCGGGGCTATCGGCTTTTAATGTGGAGTCGTGAAACTGTGATGGAGAGAGTAAAAAAAGCCACTGTCGTCGTCCCAAAACGCCAGAAGGTGCCGCCGCTCCTCGGTGACTTACGACTTCATCCGCTTTCTCACATAGATTAAAGGTGAAGCAGAGAGCCGACGCGTTGGCTCGTGCATGAGCGGCGACTCCATGAATATTCCAGGAAGTCGCGTGCACTCGAGCCCATAAAGTGAACACACCACTCATAAAATGATTTTTCAACTTGAGGAGGGTCAAACTGAGACGGAGAGGCGGTTTATTACCGTGCCGGGCCGACGCCATCAGATAAATGTGAATGGAAATGTCAGTTGTTTGAAACCACGAATATAAAGTTCAGATACATCCTGAGAAGGTTATATAATATATATATATATAGTCTTCTATATGTCTGTTATTAACAGTTCAGGTTATAAACTACTAATCCATAAATTACCTCTTTTATGTGATATGTAGTTGAGCTTTCATTCTTCTCTCATGCTTCTTATTTCTGTCTTATCTATAAAATAAACGTACATTACGGTATTTTACCTTTAAATCCATGTGGAGATTTAATACAGTACATAAAAAGTGGCATTATTTACTTCTGTGCAAACAAAAACGTCCACAGTGATTATTCCTTAACTTTCCCTCAAAACCTACATCAGCGTAATGCACCGGCAAATAGCAGAATAATTATATTTATGGCGGAGTTCTCCTTGGTGGTGTGTTTTTTGGAGCCGATATTTTCACTCTGCAAGCATGAAAGGCGAGTCCGCCCGCCATTAATCATTCCACAGGTGCTGGAGCATTGTCAGAACCCATACGTCCCTTTGCCATTTCGACCCGCGAGGAAAATGGAACGGTGGGGAGGGAAACGGGGAGGTTGGGTGAGCACGTACCTAAAAAACAATTTCCCTTCCTCTTCTTCTTCCGCGCTGAATTTGTCAGGAAAACGGGGGGGACCAAGTCCAGATTAATTATATTCCATTTTGTGGTCATCTTCGTTTTTTTTCCCCCTCCTTCCATGACTCTTTTCTTTGTGTTGCCTACAGTCCTTACAGCCGTCCCAGCACCATTTATCACGTTGCCATCTCAACAGTGCCCCCCCACTCCTTTCCTTGCGGGGAAGCCATTAGAGCATCTCTGCATCGGAGCAGCCAGATTGCATTCCGGTCCGCGCTCGCGACATTTATCATCTTTTGTCCTAACTTTTTTATCTGCCCCTGCCCCGTGTGAAGCCCTATCTGCGGCGGCCGCTGTAATGAAACACCAGGAGGTGAGGCTGAAGTAAATAACCTAATTAAACATCGCGGAAAAAAAGGGACAAAGGTGAAAACCGCACAAAGCCCTTTGTGAGGGTGCCAGTGGAGGAACACTCGCAGATGGCAGAGAGGAAGTCGAAGCGGTGATGTGGCCCGATGCCCGTGCCACCTTCTCATCTCAGTATTTATAGTGCTCCTCGTGGTGCCGTTGTTTTGTCCAACAATCTCCTCCGCACGGGGTTTGGAGCGACACGGCGGTTTATCTCTGTTTTTGACTGATTATGCATCAAGAAATGAGCGACGTCGGAAAATAAATACTCTCGTGTGGCAGGGAAAATATCGCTGCGATAATGCCCAAACATTGAATAATGGATCCCAAGGAATGGAATCCATCCTTCGCCCCCCCTCTCACTTCCATTTCACTCCTTTGTAATTCCAAAGGCAAAAGTTGCGCCCGCTCTGATGGGCGTCATTAGGGACAAAATGAGGAATGCCGAGCGTCACGATTATCGGCGCGGCGCTGCAAACAGTATCGCGTCGATACGGCGAAATGTCAGGAGGGCATTAGCGACCAATTATTAATCCATATCAAGCTAGGGTGGACAATTTAATTATCACGTGGTCGATATTTCCAGATCTCGAACAGATGTAGAGCAGTGGCCGTGTGGATAAATCTACTTTCTGAGAAGCAGGTGTGGGGGGGAGGCGTGAACGCAGTTTTCTGCATGCGTGACCAAGGGGCGCGCTCTACGGCTTCCTGATGTGATGGACGCCCCGGCTCCACTGCACCTGAATACGTTAGGGAGATGATAAAAAAAACTAGTATTTCTAAGGAGGAAAACTTTCCTTTCTCCTGGAGTTGTAAAAATTTTCCGGGGACCCAGGAGTGCCTTAGATGTTGCACAAGTTTTAGTGCCAGCGTGAGGCCACTTTGATTTTTGCTCATTAAGTGGCTCAGACCCGAATGTTTTTCTCTTGTTGTTACCACAGGCGACCTTGACCACACATCGGGCTCTGCGGCGCCACTCAAACTTTGTCATTTAGTAGCGAGCCTTAAAAAAAATCCAATACCTGATGCAGGGCTGGTGCACTGACGAAATTAGCCTAAAAAAAGATTCTGTTTGTGTAGCGCTTATTAACAATTTGCTGCAATATTCTATCATCGGCCGTAATATTGCTTTCTTACGTGCGGTCTCGGCGCAGCCCGAATAATTACTCTCATTGTACCTGAAACAAACTATCTCAAATAATGTCAGTCGGGGCCTTTTGTTGCGAGTGATGAAACAAAATGAATGCTGTGTAACAAGCCCTCGTGGATTTCAAAGATGCCGCACAATGAGGCCCCGGCAAAACAAAAGTGGCCGTCTTCCACGAGATAGCAGTCATCCCGAGATAAGAACCCCCCTCTCATGGTTCTGTTTTGTTTTCTGTGTGTGTGTGTGTGTGTTTGCTATTATTGTGACTCCCCGTCTGCCAGCCCTGAATCGCTTTAGTCACTATGCAACCGATTGATTACCACTAAGTTGCCTGGACCTGGGTTATTTTCGCTGCTCATTGCCTTCCTGTCCGTTTGAAGAGAAAAGATTGCTTTTCTTTTTCTTCTGCATACAAACCTATATTATTTTACCATTTATTCTACAGCTTGCATTTTCCCCATAATAATATTAATGACACCAGCAGCACAAAGCACAACAACCAAGGGGATTTCCGGCTCTGCACACACAAAGCAATTCACCTAATTCACGTTGCCTCCGAGCTTTGATGGAAGTCGGCCGTCATTACATTTTCTGAGTGATACTTTCGAGATAAAAGTTGACTTTGTTTGTCTCGTGTGCGACAAGGGACTTGAAACGAGATCAAAATGTGACATGCGACCCAAACTGCAGCACCTTTCATCTGTTTACCTTTTCACTTTAATTACAAACATTTCAGATCCTGTTTCTCTGATTTTTTTTTCTTTTTTTTCTCGACAACCACTCCACACGATGAACTTCAAACATGGTGGCTGTGTTTCTGAGGACTCTGATGGAAGTGCAGTGTTGACTGTGAAGTGTTTTTGGATGAGCGGTTCGGGACCCCTGACCCTAACCCCTTAACCCTGACCCCCTGCACTTGCTGTGATGTGACTGATGATGTTTCAACTCTGACATTACCAGTGGCAACTACAACCCCATTACACCCATCGGGCTTCTTTTCGCACTGACTGGCACGTTTTTTTGAACGTTAGATGTCAGGAGCCAAATCATATCTGTGGGATTTAAGTTGTACGCTTCAGGATTACTTTTTTTGGAAATTATCTCTGAGCAGTGAAAGAAAAACATAAAAAGAAATCCCTGTAACCCCATATTAGCTTTCCTTCATTAGTATCACCTCATCTGGTTTTGGATGCCTTTTGAAAGTCAATCAGTCCACTCCTTTAATCTCCGTCTAAGCTCCTTCTCTCCGACATTTTCTCTCCCTGGTGCGTCAATTGTTGCTTTTAGTTCCAAGGCATTCAGTCATTCATTTGTCCACAGTTGTATTATTCGTATATATCACTGAGGCAGACATCACAGAATGTAGTTATTTATAGCGGGGGGGGGGTCAAAGTGGATTTTCCAGACCATCTGATCAGCGGTGCTCTTTGGCAGTAATGGAGAATGAAAGCATATTATTACAGAAATGCCATACTGTCCCTCTCTTGGTTCCATTAGGTGTTGTGGAGAAGACTGTGCTATTTTTATACATATTCCTCTCAGACCATGATTGTGGGTATAGCCGTGCACTGCTTTTACTGCCAGCATATTACATATACATACTGTTTGCCTGGGGGATCTTCACATGTCGGATACTGTATGTGGGAGTGCGTGAAATAAAATGGAGGAATTTGCATCTGTATAAGGTTTTTTCACACTACACCACAGATGCGAAATCGCGTTAAATTGCCTCGTAAAAAATCTGTCACATCATGATCATTTTAAATAAACTCTCATTATTTCATGTTTTCAGTGAGTTGCTTGATAATGAGATTTGAAACAAACTTTGTATTTGATGCAGAATGAAAGCAATTTGCAGAAATGGGGCTCAACCGAGTATCTGACCTGATCATATTAAGCCAGACCACACAGTGGCCCTCTGCTACCTGTTAACTGATTAATATCTCCTGGGCGTTTTTTCATTCCCCCGCTGACTAGAGTCGGCATAATTTGACCAAAGACACAAATACGGCTGTCCCCGTGGGGACGTAATGGCAAAACTACAGCTTATCCTTTTCTGTGGACATCTCTCCTTGAATAATCACAACGGGGGGAAAGTGCAGCCAATTAAATGGAGCTGTGTAATGAGAGGCAACGCATCATGCGGTGTGAAATTTCTGCTTTACCCATGCGGCCAGTGGAAGGAGAGGGAATGAGGGAGTGAAAAAGGAATCTCTCCCAGACTCCCCCCCCCTGATAATGTGTTATGTATTTTTTTTGGAATGTGTCCTCAAAGAAATCCACGTAGGCATAAATCCTGACGTGATCCCCCCCTCCCCCAGTACTAATAGTACTAACTATGAGAGTGAAGGGGATAAAAGTGGTGGGATGACTGGAATAACAAATTACTGCATAAGGAGGGAATTAGATTGAACGGAATTCTGTGATGAAATATGTTGGACTGCGTGTTAACGTTCCTAATATGAAGGGAGGGAGGGAGGTCTTAACTTTCAAGGCAAATTGACCACTCTGATTTTATCTGTCCAAGTACCTCTCTGTTGTAAATAAATGATCCTCACTTAAGTTGAAATACCCCACATCGCGACTCAAGTGATGGAAAGGATTGCGGCAATTAATTAGTTGATGAGAGAATGATGAATGACGTGAGTGACGGCGCCGAGGGAATATTAAACCTAAGGAGAAACAGGCTGCTCATGGATGCCATGATGGATGCTATATAAACACCTCGTAAATGTCCGGGGACCCTTCAGTAATTGTGCGTGTGTGAGTGTGTGTGTGTGCGTGAGAGAGAGGATGAATATTACATGTTCCGTGGTGTGATGGAATGAGGAGTGCACCATTAGAAACAAAGAGCTTGGCTCAGTTTCAACGGGAAGAGCCCATGGGTCTGGCTGTGGTGTGAGAGAGCGTTTCCACCTCTCAATGGAGCCTTTCATTCTCATTTGCCATAACTAATAAACCACACCAAAGCCGTGTGTCACAATAAATCTCAGCTCCTCAAATGGCATGACTCACTTGATGGTGCAGCGACGCCAAAGAGGGAGCGAGCACAAGTCCCATGGTGTGTGTGTGTGTGTGAGAGAGTGAGTGAGTTAATGAGTGAGCAAGCGAACAAATAAAGTGAGAGGGCAGAATGACAGAGAAGAGTGACAGATATAGTGTGCGAGAGAGTATTAGGTGAGAAAGACGGCTCTCCAAAGACGGACTTTGAGCACTCACTCCATCACTCCGCCAAATGTAAATCATCTGTGACAAGAGGAGCTTAGGGCATAAAGATTCCCAATCGGCATCGAGCATTGGAGAGTGCCGAGGCCATGAAGGTGGGGATATGAGCTTTTCTAGCTGGGACTGAGAGATTGCCCTGAGGCACTCCGTGGAGATGAATGGGTTAGACCATTAACCCCACTGCAGAATCTCAACATACCCCACAGGCACACAAATGTGCTGCGCTGAGATCAGTGCGATGAGTCGCACTCTCAAGACCCCTGGTGTGGGACCAAAAAGCTCCGGCCGAGGGCCAGGTGTTAACCACACGAGCACGGCCGCGCACGCAGAGATGCGTGCAACTCAGAGGCAGAGAGAATTTCGAAAACACTTTTATGATCAAACAGTTGTGGGCTTTAAAAGTGTATACAACAGGCTCCCTCCTTCCAAACACACAGAGCAGGGAGGCAGGATTTTGCTCCTTAGAACAAAGTGCGATATATTTCCGGGTGGTAATTGAATGCATCTTCGTGACACGGTGGTAATACTCGCTGAAACTGTAATCACAGGTCTGTTTTACAAGCACGAAATCATAAAAAGTCAAACGCTGAAGCTGCATTTAATGAGCGTTTATTCTGGGATACCTGTGTGCAGAACATACTTAATGGAGTCGGCAGATAAATCAGCCACCGCCACAAGAGTACACTGACGCATTAAAGAGCCACAGACAATCTCCGCCAGTATATTTAGTGGTTGTAAATATAGTGGAAGTGCATGGTGCCATTTTGACTCGTATTTCTGTATTTAAAAAGGTTTAATTAGATTTTTGGGGTTGGGACTTTAAGAGTATAGAAACATCTTAGGCTACTTCAATGCTGCTACGTTTTTATTTACCAACGCATCCACTCAGCTACAGGCACATTCACACCACTGAGTATTAGAGCTGCCAAAACAAAGAAGTTTGGAGACGCTGCTGGCCCCGTCCGAGTTTGAAATCTCCGGCGCCGCATATTGAATCTGGCCCGGAGATGTTTGATTGCCATTGATGGTCTTTTACAAGCGTTGCTGACCCTGTTGTCTTTGCTAGCCGCCGTTGTGCAGTTAAATTCTGCATTTTACAACGGTGCACCTTCCTATATGTGCAGGAGAGGATGCTATTATTATTCCCATGTCGACACGAGTGGTCATGTGATATGTGTTTTCAGGCGTGTTTGGGATTTAAACTGATTCGGGACCAAAACGCTTTCGTGGACAGATATCAATCTGGTTTGAAAATGCCATTTTTAAATGAAAACATAGTGGTATGGCTGTAGCCTTGAATCAGTCTGTTTTTGTTTGACTGTCTTCTCTGGCTACATGATTTGCACTCTTGCTCTGCGTTGCACGCTGCAGTAAAACGTAATCTGTGCAGCGAACACTGATGTATTTCAAACTTGACTGGTCCAGTAATCCCATCGCTGCAGCCCCAGCATTAATCCATTAATTGCACTGTCACTGTGGCAATGTCACGAAACACCTGCACCCGTTACACAGTTCACTGACGTAGCGTTTGAGGCGGCACACACACACACACATACACACACGCCAGCGAGGGCCAGAATCGTGCCAAGTGTAAGCTGAGGCAGATGCAAAACAGCAGCCATTATGCTCAGCTCACTGCCGGATGATCCCAGCTTCAAAGGCCTGCTACAAGGTACCCTTTGTGTGGGTCTGTGCATGTCTGAGAGACGGAGAGGCGATGCAAGTTTAGAAACCTCATCTTGTGCTAACATGACCCTCTGTTGTTTTGTGATGGGGTTTTTTTTTGGGGGGGGGGATTTAAATACTCAGAGGACAGATAAGGCGGTGCCAGACTCATTGAAATCCATACCATTCCACAGTACCCGCTCGTTTCGTGCCGAGGTATTCAAAAAGTATGGATTTATTGTGCGAGATTGTTGATTGCCACTCCAATGGATTTACAATTTAGCTCATACGCTGCTTTTGTCTTGTCAATATTCCCACTCTCTGAGACATGAACGGTTGAGCGTGGTTGAATTACCCCGCCATTTCCAAGTCAATGTGTCTTGGAGACATAAGTGCACTTAGGCATAGCATTAGTGGCTCGGGGCTAGCCTTTAATTACCTGCATCTGGGCATGTACAACATATTCTCCATATTGTATGCAACTATTCTATAGCGGGCGGGTCAGGAGTGTGGTGAAAATGGCTTTTTCTTTTGTGCGATGCCGCGGTCTGAGTGCAACGCAAAATCACTGCAATCCACAGATGAAGCTAATGGCCTCAAATAATACACTTGAGTGTAGTTGCCAGAGAAATCGGCATTCATGGAGTTAATCACGGGGCCTGATGCAACCTTTGAACATAATTGCACGGCACACGGTTGACAAGCAGTCGGTTCAGGCTTTTTTTTTACCCAAAGCAGAAGAAAAAAAAGAAGACAAAACCAACTCGGTGCATATCTTGTTCGACCTGCGAGCGAGAAGCATCTTGCCTGGCACTGATAACATTGTCCCATCTCCGATTCCTCGTCCTGTCACCGGGTCTTCATCCAAACATCTAGATGCTAATTAAGTGCTGGCACACTCAGCCGTAGGTGCTTTCATCACACATATTTGAAGTGTGAACATGATGCATATGCTCTCTCCTCTCCGTCGATGCTGCTTGAACAAAAAAAAAAGAAGATTGTACTGTACAAAGGCAGGTTCTTGAAATGAACGAGTGGAGCCAACAATGAGATTTCCACTTGAGCAGTGTCCGGCAGGATGATAAACGAGGCGGTAGACTCGGGGATTGCAGTGATTTAAAGTTGGATCAAAGCAGCGACGGGTACTGTACACCTCTTTTTCTTAATGCCAGTTTTCTGCGGATACACACGCAATGCGAGCTCCGCGTGTTTATCTGTGTGTCTAATTCCGCACGTGACCAGGCAGTGTGTGGGGTGGTGCAATGTAGGCTGCAGCTCTTAAGAGTACATAGTGTGCGTTCATACGTGTGCATGTACTTGAGTTTGTGTGTGTGTGTGGTTTTTATGATAGCACTGTGTGGGTATACGAGTGTAAAAGGGAACGGAATAGACTCAATTTAAATCAAATTAGCATGCAGGCAAATTAAGCAGAGGGATTTAATTTGAGCTGTTGTAAAAATGCTAATTCCAGTACAGCCCGGAAGCTCATATGCAAATACAACACTATTTTACAATAATTCATATTAGGTCGGGCATGCATAAAACACACATATTACAGCCCCGATGTCATCTGGGGAACTGAGTATCATTAGCTCTTGGACTTGCTGCAAGGTGATCGTGTTTAGGGGGCGGACGTGCGTGCATTTATTTGGGACTTGTTCATTCATCTTCCCTCTGCTTTTTTGCATACTATGATGACATTGTGTTCATTGAATGGCCGTGTGTGTGTGTGCGCATGTTTAGGGTTTGGGTTACTTGTCCATCTCAACATGTGTCCTCCGGGTTTTTTTGTGTTTTATTTGTGCGTACTAATATCATAACACCGCAAGACAGTGTAGTCACGACCATCTGCATTCAACTCGCAGTGTTGCCGACCAAATCACCACTTATAGAGCCAAACATTGGAGTCCAATTTTCGCTGAGTAAAAGAGAAGAGAGAAAAACTTCTCTGATTACTGAGCAAATATTGCTCAGTAATCTCCCCCCCCCCCGCCGCCCAAACAATCCTACTACTTTCTATTTGAAATGGCAAAAAAGGCAAATACAATTTGCTGCTTTTGTCCCATGTTGCTCAAGAGCATTACACATACAGTATATTCGATGCCTGTTGATGCGTGTGCGTGCTCCTGTACACACAGTGGCCTGTAAATAAGCACAAGTGAGAGAAATTGGGTTCGGGTGTGAACGTCTTAATGTTCCGAGAGGCTGGCGGATCCCTGTCGATACCCATTTGACGTGTCAAAGCGACGCGTGCTGGCTCGCAGGGACCTCCACCATGACACCCACCAGTAATGGGAGGAATCAGTTAAAAGCTATTCAGCCCAGGGGTTTGACAGGGTCCAACACAGCGAGTGGTGTGAAAGGCTAAAGAGTGTTTTTTTTCCCTACAGATGTTACTCAGCATATTGTCAATGATTTTTTTTTTCATCTAGTTTGTTCATTGAGGACAGAAATGTCCCACAACAGTCAGCAGTTTTCACATTTGCAGATCAGCCTGTTCTGGTAATGTAGCTCAATCATTAAGGGCTGATGTGTGCAAACTGTAGCTCAATCACAAAAAAGCCTGTGGGAATAAATTTTTCTTTTTTACTTCTAACACCAGGTATGTTTTTGCTCCATGGAACAGTCTATCACCTGAGCTATTTAGTCTCGCTATCCACACCGAAGCCTCAGCCGGATTTATCCCTGCCCAGGTGGAAATGTTAAATGCTTCCTGCTCTCCTCTCATCCTCCCGACGTTTTTTTTTTTCCTTCCCTTTTTGCATTACTGTTTAGCAAAAGACACAGAGGAATTGTTTGTCGCCTCCCTGCTCTTCCTCTCTCGTGCCTCTGTCCCCTTGGCTCACCGGGGACAATTATGCCCCTCTTTCAAACGATTGCCAAGCCCAATTTGCCACACAAATTAAATGGGCTGCATTTGAAGAGTGAGGGGGACAGGGTGAAGGAGAAAACGAGAGAGAGAGAGAGAGAGAGAGCTACAGAGAGAGAGGGCTACAGAGAGAGAGAGAGAGGGCCAAACACAAAACAATGACAGATTGAAAACACACCAACGGACCAAAAAGAGAAATATAGCTACACAATCCTTCACAAGGCATTTTGAGTCCATTATGTCTCTCCAAGCTACATGCAGGTCTCACGTGGTCGCAGCCCAATTGACGAATCAACAGAAATATGTGTTTATTCTGGGGCCTGATTGGCATTTTCCTCGAGAGAGGGAGCCATAGTGTCCACTGTATGGGGTAGGGGGTAGGACTGGCTCTGAGGATCGTGCCATCTGTTGAGCAGGCCGACTCAGCCATTTTCTGCTCTCGCATGTCTCATATCCTCCACCATGTCCACAGCCGGAGGCCTGCTCACACCCAAATGGATCCAGAGCACCAACAGAGGGCAGCTTTCTCTTTTCGGAAACGCAGGCGGGTTTTTTCTTTGTGTGCCGAGGGGTTAGTCTGGAGCCGACTAAACGGAGGTCTTTTTGGTCCGGAGTGCAAATCACAGATGGGGAGAGAACCCCAGAGTGTCTGGGCTGCCTATGAATATGCAGCGGCACAGTAGAGGAAATTAAAGAGCTTCTGAGTTGCTGGAAGGGGGGCTGTTGCACTGCTTCCCAACAGCAAGGGGGAGAAGGTGGGGAGAGGACAAAAACACAGGCGGAAAAGAAAAAAGCCCAAATCAGAAATGAGGGGAAAATTGGCAATTAGCGGGAAAAACAATAGAAGGGAGTTGGGGAGGGGAGGAACAACACGTGCATGTGGGCGATCAAGGAGAGAACGGGGCATAGATAAATCCCAGGGCTCATGTGTAAGGCCCAAAGTGGTTCCGGCTATGAACAGCCACTTGCTGTCAAACCTCAGTCATAAGACGAGACACACGTGCCTCATCCCCATGAGCTCTCTGGTCCCACACACCTCCCCAATCATTAACGCACAGCCACTGTGGCTACCTCACGATAAGTTTGTTTTGGCTTTGAAATGATGACCCGGCACAGCTGTCCAAGTAGGGTACGGGGGGAATCTGCAGCTGCTAACAGGCACACGGCTATAGGGAGGAAGTTAATGGGGGGTTTATGGGGGGATGGTGAGCACAGAGGCGTCAAGATTCGGGGGCTGCTGCTGACTGCACTCGCGCAGGTCTCTGTTACACTTGTGCTCAAATGTGACACTGGAATGTCTGGACACGCGAGAGTGGACGTTTTGTTAAGACAGTTGTCTAAAGGGGAGATTTTGGCAATAGTGTTGTTCTTTCTCTCGTCGAATGCTGTTATGTAAATTCACGCTAGACTGTGGAGGGTGAGCATCCCTGAGAGCCCCCCCCCTTCTCAATGCTAACGTTTATCGACCGTTAATGCCGTTTTTGGGGAAGGTCCCGTAATTAAATTGTGTCAATAAATTCGAGAGCTGCACATAAAACCGGGGAATAAACGGAGAGTACATTTCCCCATTTGCCGCTCCCCCTGCTGTGAGACATATGTAGCGGGAGCCCGGGAAGAAAAAATAAAGCACATTGGAACAGATTGCAGGGAACATCTCTCAAGCACAAAGTTGAAAATCTCGCCCATCAATTTCACTTTGCGCGGCTCCGGTTGTGTATGACCTTGGGTGAGTGATCCCTTCATTCAGAGATATTCAGCTGAACTGAGGGGCTTCAGTCGGCGCAAAGGGAGCAATAAAACTTTTTATTCATCCCTATGTGACTCCAGAGGCTAATGATTCATGGATCTTAGTGTAAAAAAAAAAGAAAAAGGAGAGGGCGGCAAAAACCGGTGGGTGATGCTGTGGTGCAGGACCATGAGCTCAATGAGGTTTGAAAACTGTTGTCACACATCAACGGGCAGGTGTCTGGTGTCAAGTAACTCAATTCCAATGACTTCTCATCATGAGATTCTTGGCGGAGGCCCGAGCATTTCTGGTTCACGGGACAGTTTTTGTGGCGAAAGATTGAGCTGGAAAATAGAGACTCGAACAGATTGTGATGTTTTTTTGTGAGATGAAGAGATGGATGGTGGTAGAATATTGGTGTGTGTTAGTGTGTGTGTGTGTGTGTGTGTGTGTGGGAGGGAGGGAGAAGCACAAAATGTCATAAGATTACAACTTCCCAATAGCCTTGCTAGATTTTGATTCAGGATTTTACATAAAAATCCTTTTAAATATATCTTATCTACATCAAATGAATCTGAAATCATCTAAAAATAAAGCAGCAAGCATCAGTTATGGTTTTAAGTTCAGATTGAGACACTGACAGCAAATTCACACAACATCCATTCAGGGACATTGTTCCCACTATGAATGACTGGATATTCATTCATTACTCTCTTATGTAAGACGGACCAACATCAATTCTTAGATATCAACCTAGTTTTGTGATGGTAGGACAAACAATTTGTGGCTGGACTCTATTTTTGAGTGATTATTATATTGTTTTACTCACTTGGTTTTACATTGTTGAATATAACCTGATACTTTTCTCATATTTGGACACAATATTTCTGAATTAACAAGTCTTGTTTGTGTTTTGACATTACGTAATGTTCAGGGTTTGGTTTTCGGTATTAATGGAGACACATCCCCTCTGGAGTATACAAACATTGTTCATCTCTATTGTCTTGACTCGTACTTCATAGAACATCAGGCTTTTAATATCAAATTCTGCTCAAACAAAATAATATATTATCATATTAAGATTTTTGAGTTATGGAGAAATTTGATATTTTTTCATACATTTATTAATACAAATTTGGTTGATTCCCCCCCCTGTAATTTGAATTCCTCAAAAAGCAGCTATACAGGGAAGTAGTGTTATAAATTAATCTATATTTGAAGTTGTTATAGTTAAATAAACTTACTATCAGAATTTCATATGAGATGAAGATTCTGTATGAGTGGTGGTAATGTGCCCCCCAGAGGTCAGCAGTCTTACGACAGTACGTACCAGTGTGTGTGTGTTTTTGTGTCTTTCATGAACAACTTTACTGTATTTGTTGCATGTGGCACTTGAAGTTTTTGCGTCCGATGATCAATGAAAAAGCAGCCACACAATTCCCCCCCTCCCCATCCAAGCAGGACACAGCACTTGAGGCCCCCACGTGAAAGCCAACGGTCCACTTACTTTGAGCGTCGGCGAGGTGGAGGAGCAGACCCAGGACAAGCAGCAGCGGCAGCAGCAGCGTGGGTCTGGCTCTGTGCATGGTGGGACAGCTTGGCACCAGCATGCTTTGGCAGCCTCGGTGGCACTGGCTCACAGAGCCCTGTGAGTCAGTCTGGTCTGATTTCTCAGATGCAGGGTATTCACAGCCTATGCAAGGCAAGGAGGGAGAGGGAGAAGGAGAAGGGAAGGAGGAGGGAGAGAAAAAAAAGAGAAAGCGAGTGAATGAAACAAAGCTGTTTGGCTCCACGGGTTTTATCTATCCCTGCACATTTTTGACATACCCCCACACAGCCTCGGCTAGAGCTGACAGAGGATAGGAAGAGGCTGATGTGCTCACGGGGTATGTTCTGACAGTTCTCTAAATGGAATAGTCACTTCACACAATGTGGGTGCATTTGTGCATGAGAGGGAGAGAGATAGTGAGCGCGCGAGAGAGAGAGAGACAGAAACCACACTGATGAAAGGGTGAAGTAATAAGATTTTGTCTTCACAGCTTTGGTCGCGAGCACCAATTAAACAGCGGCGCATAAAAAAGACATTGTTAAGACGTCCGACGTCCTCCTCAGATCAGTGTGGATATGTGTTTCACATGAGAAACGGCTCATCACATGTTACATGTCAGAGATATTCATAAATGCGGAACGCTATTTCATACTTCCTCAGTAGGGAGTTAAAGTCAATTTGACAATTTAAGGGCCTGCTGAGAATTCCTTAAGTCTTTTTCTTTAAAAGCAAAATACATAAGATATAAATGCTGTGATATGGGCAACACGTTAAATAAACCAATTCAGCACATATTCATGCTTTGACACCACATTTAATCCTCAGTAGCTGCTTGATTAGCTGGAGGTGAACATACAAAGTGATGTGACACACACACACACACACACACACACACACACACACACACACACACACACACACACATTTTGTCTTTTATCCAGCGATGCTCCATCAACAAACAAACAAAAACACTGTGTTCAAGTGCAGCCATTCATGTTTTCAGCCTTTTACCGACACGGCCACGACACGGCTGTGAAAATCAATGTGATACAGTGAGCTAGTATTAGCCGCCGACCGGCTCTATCCCTTGTCATCCATTTGCTTAAGCCCAAGCTTGATCCTTAGTGATGGATGCTCTGCGGTAGTCTTCGGCGCGTAACGCGGCTCCCGGCTAATCCTAGTGTGTGAGCCTTGATGACATACTGTACTGCTGGTTAGTGTGCAAGCGCGTTCGCCCGCGTTGTCCTGCAGGACGCTGTTGTTTCAGCTGTGTGGGGGGGCTGGTCGAAGCAGAGCGGGTCATGGTTTGCGTCCCGTGACATTTCGGAGATCAAACAAACACACACACACCAAGCCAGATCTCTTGAAGTTTGGGAATTCTGCAGCAACTGTGCATGTACATGCTTTTGCTAAAAATAATATTTTATTGGACTGTTTATCTGCAGATTTGACCGCCTCCCAATAAAAGTAAAAAAAAACAAAAAGGGAAAAACAACCCCCCCCCCTAAGCCCAATCAGTGGGCCCCGATGATGACAAAGTACCTCATTTCCCTGTTACCAATCATCCTCTTTCTTGCTCCTAGCGCTCCTTCTTTGATTTCTGTGGGCTGTAAATGGCAGGAAAGACGGGAAGATAGCACACCTGTCACACTCGATTTGTGTTGGGGGGGAGATAGACACGACTACCTGTCTCTGAGCGCTGCAGGGCGAGCAGCGAGCGCAGCAGCGGGGTGGGGACGCGTGGCGAAGGGGAATCAATTTGAGGCAATCTCTTCCCCCCTGCTCACGCCACCTCCGATACACACGCGCCTCTTACAAACACAGATCCCCCCGTACATATACATACATCTGAGCCACATGTTAGATATTTTCACATGGGTTGTGTTTGTAGCGACTCTGGATTTGATTAGAATCAACTGGACTGAGGAAGCCTGAGCGGCTGGGATCTGCAGGTACGGCTGTCCGTCTCCT
Organism: Hippoglossus stenolepis; assembly: GCF_022539355.2. Lineage (NCBI taxonomy): Eukaryota > Metazoa > Chordata > Actinopteri > Pleuronectiformes > Pleuronectidae > Hippoglossus > Hippoglossus stenolepis. The sequence continues at coordinate 8,140,276 of NC_061505.1, read as the reverse complement.
TTTTTTTTACGCAGCTACCCCTCCAAATCTAAATGACAGCCTCTGAGTTAATCAATGAAGTGTGAATTTCCATAATGACGTGACATTAGGCGGCACACAAGGAGCATTTCTCGGCATCCCCCCCACTCCATCCCCCCCTTTCTCTGTCCATGGCCAACGTGGACACACACCCAGTTGCACGCACGCAAGCTGATGGAGGCAAACAAAACCATCTGCATGTTGTGTAACCAGCAGTGGAGGCAGGCCACCAGGAGGCTGTGCCCTGGGAATAAATACAAGGAGAAGCTAATGTAAGCACAGGTAAATCCCCCCCCCACCCCACCCCTAAAGTCCGAAGAATAGTTAGATTTAGTGTTGATTTGTGGTGTTCATTTCAGAAATAAATTGCCCCCGCAGATTACGTTCTAATGTGCTAAGAGACCTGGCAGAAAATGCTGCAGATTCCCCAGTGCATTGTTTTCTGACAATGGATTTAGCCTAAATAGTGCAGCTTTTTTGTCTGAGGGCTTGTGCATATGAATGCATGTGTAATTGCATGTGCTGCATGTGCACGGGGGTTTAAATGATCCTTTCCATTTCCATTAGTCCGAATGAAAAGACTCCCTCAAAGGCCGCGGCACCTTCGCCCGTTTCACCCTCAACATGGCTGCCTCGCGTCGCACCCTGCGTCTTTACACTTTCCACGCGTTCGGTGGCACCGATGCCTCCCATTGAACGTCCATTACAATGGGAAGAAAAAACAATCTCGCCTTTCTTCCTGAGCCCCCGGTTGGTATTATTGTGTTCCCATTCACTGGCGCTTCATTCAAAGGATTTTGCTGCTGATAGCAATCATGCATTATTAAACAAAGCCTGACAACATGCACAATGTTAATTAGAAAAGGAGGGAGTGTGTGGCAAGGAAAAGAAAGGGGCTGTTGAGCTGTCTACTCTCTCTCTCTTTCCCCATGATCCTTATCAGATATGTGAAAGAGAAGGAGGGAGGGGAGGGCTGTTTATATTCTCCATAATGGCTGGTCTCCACTCTCATTTGAGCGTGCGTGTGTTTTGTATTCCGGTCTCTTTGGACGAGAAATATTATTAAGGGCGAGGAAAAACAAAAGAATCATTCATATTTATCTTATATTCCAGCCGTAGCGCGTGAAGTAAACTTGTTATGGGAGAGAAAGCGTGCAGAAGCTCTCCGGAGCAGCAGGTTCACTACGTCAGCTTCACACCAGTTGTGTCTTTCCATATTCCCCTCGCACGCCGTCATATTTCGGGAAAAGCAAGTAAGAACCAGTGGGAAACAAACTCTGACATGAGAACGCTACCGATTGTGCCATTTTTAACAAATTCAATATGGGGTTTGAGCGTAAGCGGTTGCACCACATTATGCTCATCCTTCGTGCAAGTTGACTAATTTCACTGCGGCCGGCTCCAGGGAATCTTTTAGAACGGGGTGTTTTTTTATTTCAGACTCATGCACAAACTGAATTGGACTTCAAGGAAACAGTGGAGTTACGGTATGTTTGTCCCAACAGACCAAAGCAGCCACAGAAATGCCACTAAATCTATTAAGGCCAGTCCCTCTGTAATTAGCCCTGACAAATGCGATGACAAAGCACAGCAACACAAGCGAGGATGTGATATCCCCCCCACATGCACACTTCCAAACTACAGCTATATGCGGGGTTATGGCCGTGAGCACGCAGGGTCGGCTGCTGTGTTAGTACTGCGAGGATCTCTGTGATCCCTCTTTTGGATTTTGCCTTGATGCTGAAGCCTCGCTCTCTTTTGTGTCAGTGAGAGGGCAGAAGCCGATTCAAATTCCACCACCTTCCATTAGCTGTTGACATAATACGTTATTAATGTGTTCTTCAACAGAACACCCCTGCTAAGGGGGTTAGAGTTGACATTTGTATATGAATATCAATGTAGCATTGGAGAAAAGTTATCTGACACTGTAAATTTGGATGAACCATTAGTAGAAATATAGTATAGCACTGATTCCTCATTGTCGGCCTTACATTTTCTTTTCATACAATATATGAAACACTTGAGGCTACGTAACTTTATTGATATTGTTTTATTGTAATTTCTTGTCCCTCGTTGTTGTTTTAAATGCATCTTCAACAGTATTTTATTAGTAATCAGGGATTTAATCCAAAATGCTATATTGTAAAATCTGCATTTACTATTAATATGGTTATTTGATAGTAACTAAATACCGTCTGATGTTTTGACTTACTTTAAATTCTAGATACTTCAGTAGGAGGGAAACTATAAAATACTTATTAAAAAACACATCTTTTCCTTTCACCGACCTGCAGCTGTTGTTGACCTGCACTCTTTTTTTTTATCTCGGTCTCTGAGAACCTGTTCAGCCGTTGTCGTGGCATCGATCTGTCGTTGTGGGACAGGAATACGATTCTGATGCTCTTGGACCAAATATCACTTAAATCATACACTAAAGCGCTGCAGGGCACATACACCCCCGTTGTATTATACTCCAGGTCAAAGGGCATATTAAAGGACCCGGGTTGCTCTGAGCTATTTCTCCTCATTCTACCGAATTGAAGATTGTGAAACATGGCTGCGTGTGACATGCACCCACTTGTGGCGCCCCAGGGTTTTTTAAAAAACATCATATGACCAGATTTATAAAAATAAGCTCATCAAAGGCATATAGCACATCCACATGCATCGCCGCCCGCCCACTTCCTTTTTAAATCCCCACTTCCCCATCAAGAGAGGTTAGGATTGGGTTAAGTCACAACGTGTTTTACATGCTAGCTGCAGCCATCTTTTATCTTGTTTCCGTTGCTCTCCCTCCGTCGCCACAGTGTAAAGTCTCTCCTCGCTTCATAAAGCCCCATTCTTATGCACGATGCTTTTTTTCTTTCTTTTCGTAACCACCCTTCCCTTGTGTTTTTCTCTCGTCTGTTTTTCCCCTGTTTTATTTTTTTTCCTCCCTCCACGGCTACTTTCTTCTTCTGCCCGCGATGGTGTGATTTAAGGCCGAGTGACAAGGCCGTTTCTCACACATCGCTCCCGATCAGCCGGCATGTGTAATACCATCCCTCAAGCTAAGCTAAGCTATGCCCTCAAGTGCAGCCTCCACATGAAAGACCCTGACAACCGCACATCAGAGGAGTTTATTTGCTATACTTATTTATTTACTCTTTCCCCCTCCCTCCTCGCCACCCCCTGACCTCCCTCAAACAAGCCTCCCACGGTCGTAAACTATCCTTTGGGTGGTGCTGCCTGACTTTCTGCTCCGAGGAGAAGTCAGGGTTTATAGTCGCGCCTGCAAGCCTGACTAATTTCCAACAAGCAAACGCTGCTGCCGGTGCGACAGCTGATGTTTTTTGGGGGTTATATCGTGTTTTCTGAATGAATCACCCAACATGAAACACACAGCAGGGAACTAATTGGGTCTGGTGACATTTGTCTGTTTAATAATTGATTTTAAAGCACCTGCTGCGGCTTTAGGACACGGAAACTATAACAGTTCCATCTCAATTGTGTGCAAATTAACAACGGGAGATTTCATCGCCTCTCTTTTTTTTCATGGGCAAATTGTACTGGACTTTGAAATGTCACACCGCAAATAGAACGGGAAAACATTTATTCATTCGCGAGTCGAATAATATTGTCGTCGTAAATTTTTTACGGAAATACTAGCCTCAGCAAATAACACCTCTTTAAAGAGCACAAACTTGAGTAAACAACTTTGTATTGGAAAACGCGGGTCAAGGGGGATGTGCTTCAATTTGAAAACGGTTACCTTGTTTGAGTGCAAAGAGCAAGGTTGTGTCCTCATGAGAATTCAGCCCACCTGATCTGACCTTGTGCGCACACTTCAGCGACTGAAATGACCACGTAGCACCGGCTCGCAAATTCTCCTCCTCCTCCTCCTCCTCTCACTCATCCAGCGTGTGCTCTTCTTTTTTTTGTTTTCAAGAGCCTCTCCTTGACTTTTCTCTCTACCTGGTGTACCTCACCTCGCTCTCTCTCTCGCTCTTTCTTTCTTCCTCTCTCCTCACCCATCTTTTTCTCTCTCATCTCGCCCCCCCCCCCCCCGCCACGTTTCCCAGCAGCTGTTGGGTTCAGATGGATGGTCCCCACAGTGCAAGACCCTGACCTGCAGTCTAGTGACTGATTATCCCAGTGCCCTGTTGTGCTGCTCCCTGAACGCATACCAACACACAGTGCACACACAGGCGCTCGCAAAACAAGCACACACACACGTGCGCACACACACACTCACGTACGCACACACACACTCACGTACGCACACGCGCGCAAGGTTACGGAGCGTAGGGAGACTGGGGGGAGAAAAAAAGAAACACTGAAGCAACACTTTTCATCTTTGTCTGCATGTTTGAATCACCTCCTCTGACCTTGATGACACTGGTACACACGTTTCCTATTGGACTCTAATCGACACGACTAATGGCTTTTCAATGGGCAGCGGATAAAACCGCAAGAGAGTACAATCAGCCTTTGGTTAAGCGTGTGTAAACTATTCAAATGATAGCCGGCTTATTGGGAAGGCCGTCTCTCGTGCTATATGTTTGCTCGTCACCGCGTGGGCGGCTGCTTATAGTACAAGCATGTGCCACTTGGGTCGTGCTTGACCTTGCACATCAGCATTTAGTGTCGGGGGAGAAAAAAGAACTTGTTATCATACAAACAGGCTGAATCTTGAGGAGTCTATTGTGTCGGGTGCAGAGAGTGTGGCAGGATCGGGGGGAGAGAAAAATGGTAGACGCAGCAGCAGCAGCCAACCTGGAATGGCTGGGATTAAATTTACGCCGCATGAACAGGGGAGGGCTAAATCATGTTACATATTATGAACCAGAAAAAAGGAAGAGGGAGTGAGAGGGGGGTGGAGCAGAGGGGCGGAAATATAATGGATAAGGGGAGCAACGAGGCGGAGAGGGAGCGAGGTGGTGAGAGAAAAGAGAGGAGGACGGGGAAAGTACTGCGGAGGGGGGGGAGAGGACGGCGAGGAGGGAGGGAGAGAGGAGCGCACTGTTTGGTAGAGAGCAGGAGAGGTGGAGGCAGAGGGAGGGGAAGCAAGGGAATGTGTCTCACTGCCAGCTTTTCTCACGCTCCGTCTGTGCTTGTACGCCTAACACAGGCACCGTGAGAGGGATTGAAGGGAGGAATGAGGGATAGAGAGAGAGAGAGAGAAGAGGCAGGCCCCGCTGAACAGGAGATGAAAGTTGCGAGGACACTCGGTGCAGTCGAGAGGTATTGTTTTCCTGAAGGGGAGGAAATGGGAAGATGACAGCGAGTGGAAAAATAAATAAATAAAATTTCGCCCCTCGAAAGTCCAAAGTCAGTATCAGGTCTGCATTTAATCAAATACACGCAGCCTAAAACAAACAACTCCTACACATGCATACTCACAAATGTAAACTCGGGAGCTCGTGTGCACAAATAGACACGAGCAGAGCACAGGCACGCATATACCCCCCTTGCACCACATGCTCCTGGCACTTTGACATCTACCCCCAGCGCTGCAACGGTCCGTGGGAGGAGGAATAATCTCACTTCCGCGAGGCACAGAAAATTAGAGAGAGGAAAGCGGGTGAGAGAGGGAGCCGGTTCCCAGCCGGAGCCCATGTCGTTTTATGGAAGGCACGGAGCCTTCAAACGGACACAACAGCATTCCACCGCCGCTCGCCGAACATGGCAGCACGGACCTCTGTTGAAAATAACTGAATAATACAGCGCTGGGAATTGCGCTGCCCCCCTAATACTTAGGGCATAAGTCAATAACAATACGCCTCCTTATCTTTTGGAAACAATTGAACACCAAGGTGCATTGTGCGCTGGTGACATTTTAGTGGCTTTTGTACACAAGCCAAGCAGCTTGGTATGTAAATGCACTACTTAGGCGGTACATGACGGATGTAAGGAGGCGCTTTGGGCATACACGCCACACTCGTAGGGCAGCAAAATAATTAAAATGCCAAGTGTCCCCCATTATCTAAATGCTAATTTGCCTCAATATACCCTGAGCTAAAATGTAATGCCACATTATGGCTGCTGTCGTGCACTAAGGCATCGGCGGGAGAATTTCCCTTCAATTAGCCCAGCACGCACGATGCTATCTTTTACCTAAGGTGATCGGAGGATGTTTTTATAAGCGCACTCCTCATAATACATTAGTGTCAATAGATTCCTTATAGTTTTTGGAATCATCATATCACTTTTATCAACAGACAATGAATAAAAAACCATCCCTGCTCATTTCGGTCCAAGCGTTTGCAGAAACTAAGTTGATCAGAAACAGTGTCCGTGAGCGCTCTTGTTTTTCATTGCATCACGGCCACTGATGTTTTCACCGTGACTCAGAGTTGTTAAAAACAAAAACAGCCTGAGTCAACAACTGACAGAACATTAGAACCAGCATCTCATCAAAGCCTTTTAGCATAAAAAAAAAACACACGAGGTGCCAAACGGGACAAAAAATATTATCACAGAGACGAGATGTTTTTGCTGAGTACACAGATAAAGGTGCAGTTGTGTTGTTTCTGCTTTACCATCTACATCCTGATAAGACTGTCGGCGGACACGGGATGAACCGCATTTTAAGAAAGCTGTCTCAATATTTCACAGGTTCAAGTATCCTTACTGAAGTTTACTGAGCACTTTGAAGTGGGTGCGACTGATTAATAGATTTTAAAAGCTTAACTTTTTTTTGTTTTTTTTGTTCTTGGACGCCCTTGAAAGGTGTTTTATCCGAGCTAAGCTATTGTTCTCATGAAAGGCGGCGGGGCTGCTTGTGCAATTTAGGCGAGGGAAAGCAATGGGTCACCCTAAGGCAAAAGCAACAATTCCCCCTTTGTCGTTTCACTAAGACAAATGCTCGCCATTGCCGCGTTAGCAACCAAACAAGAGCAGTTCCCCCCCGTCAGTGATGCTATATTGTAGCACACGAACGAGACGTTTTATTATGCCGGTGAAAATGAATGAGCGGGTCCTTCTCTCCCCCAGCCACAGTTTGGAGATTGAAATTCAAATCAAATGCCACCTTCAAACAAATGTCAGGACAGGAAATCAGAACTGTTCCGTCAACGTCTGGCATCGAGCAAAACGCACAGTTTGACATTTGGAAGTGATTTTCTCTCCCTCCGTCCTCGTGTCATATAGAAGTAACTTGGTAATCGTCGGGAAAAATGCACACAAACCTTCATCGTGCAAAACAGGCTCAGCTGCTCCCCCTCTACATCCAACACCCTGTTAGAGACCTTTATTCAAGCTCCCCCAACCCAACATACTCCACCCCCGAACACTCACAAACATGATTAAGACACTGTCAAGCTTGACATTGCCATCTCCCATGCTGTCAGTGGCCCTCACTGGGAGTCGCTGTTGACTGACTGCCTGGATGTGCCTTATCATTAACAGGGCCGCCTGTGCCACCGCGGAGGGGCTTTGGTGACAGAAACTAAGGCCCCGGTGCCTGCCCCTCCCATTTTGCCTGCCCAAGTGTCATCTAAATGAGATAGGGCCCAGGAGCTGGGGGATTAGGCACTGCATAATTACCTATTTAAAGACCCTAATTGAGCATTTCATTAAGAGACTGGCACTGAGATTTTGCCAAGGAGGGCACTACAGGGAGAGACACATATTTGTGTGTGTGTGTGTGTGTGTGTGTGTGTGTGTGTGTGTGTGTGTGTGTGTGTGTGTGTGTGTGTGTGTGTGTGTGTGTGTGTGTGTGTGTGTGTGTGTGTGTGTGTGTGTGTGACGATACGGATGTGTGGGTGTGCATATGTGTGGGTGTGCATATGCCTGTGTGTGCATTTCGGGAACTGCAGCAGACTGTAACCTTGAATCCAAGGGTTACCTTGTTAGCCTGGATGTCTCCGGCTTGTCTTTTTGTTTACATAGCACTTACACTGTTTGACACGTGATTGTGAATGTAAATCCAATAGAAATTCACCTTTAGAAACCGTCCGATGCCCCATAAGTAAACTTTCCACTCGAGAGTAACGCGCTCTCTTTCACATGCCCGGCCCTGTAATAATCTAAATTGAGTCACATCTTCGGATGTGGTTCTTAGACTGTCTGTGAATTTATGTGCAATTGTTGGTTCAGCTGCCCTTGACTGCACTCGGTGAGCTAAAAATATATACGTGACCCAAGTGGATTGAGATGCCATTTCCGCTATTAAATCAAAACAAATGCTGTTATCACATTCCCTAACTTACTGCTGATAAACTTTCTTTATCTACAGTACGAGTTCGCTGAGTGGGCATTTATTTCCCTGCTCGGAGGAAATGCAAAAATGCAGTTTTTCACCCTTTTAGTGCTCATGTCTGATATTTCAATGCAGGCTTTTATCAACCGTGTTTATTTACTCGATAAAAAAGCCGTCGTCACAGGTGATTGACTGAGGCGATCGCACTTTTCTTCCGCCAATGAAAACATGTCGTGCGAAATTTGCTCCGCTCGTTTCCAACTTCTATTTTCGGGTTACACTATCACTGCCAGACGAAAAAAAAAAAAAGCTACAAACCAAATGAGAACATCAGAAAAGCACTGGGCTCTGGTACACATGATAAAAGCACAACACTACGAAGCCATAACATTTCCCATCTGCCAAGCTAATTGAATCCAATAGAAGGGAAATTTGTGTGCGCACAGTTCTGTTTCCTTTAGCCCACGACAAAAGACAGCGAGTGAGTTAAAGCCACTAACGTTTTTTTCCGCCATCACACTTACACTGTCATAACACATGAGTGTCAGAAATTCGGTTTCCAGCACTACATCTGAAGCGTATTTGTCAGACTGGGATATGTATCTTTGTGTCTGCCTGACAGAACCTAGGATAATACAATTATTCACTGTGATGTTTACCACTAAAATTGGATTTTCCTGCACGGAGGTTGGATGGTACAACAAAGAAGGTTTTTACATCTTCAAAGCCATTGTGACAAGAAGTGCAACCGGTGCAGTGCAGTGCGGATGAGGAGAGAACGCTTTTCATTTGCCTTAACAACATTTTACATTTTTTGGGTCGTACACAAATTCCTTTGTAATTTTCGCATCCTGACTGTCTGAGTGGTTCTTTTTCTCATTTACTCGCTGTTTCATCGCTGGGACATTTGCATCTTCGCGCAAATCATAATTCTGGACATAGTTTTTGAGATCCGCGGTCCTCATCTGGCTTCTGAGAGGGGCTGGGAATCAGTGGAACCAGTTGGACTCCAGATGACACTGGGGGGCCTCTTATCTTTTGTCATTACAAACAATTTCAACAGTAATTCAGCAGCATTAGAGTCGACTGCCAGACCCAGATAATCTGCTGATGACCAATTTGACCTGATTTTCATGACCCAGCAGGCCAGGACTCTGCTTTGCCCCCCCCCATCTCTATATCTGGGATCACTGGGGACGTTGGCAAGTCAGTGCCAGTTGCCTCGCACATGATTGACTTGTTTGCTAAATGACTAGAATCTGAAGTGGCAATGCTAGCTAGGGGCTATCGGGCTCTTTGGGGAAGACACCAGCTGCTAACTGTTAGAGATAAACTGTCCCTCCCTCTAGGGATTCATATGAGTGCGATGGTGGGGAAATGGTCTGGCCAAAGACGCTCAGGGCTGTAGTGACACTGAGCCATCATGAGTCAGTCAGTGCTGTACTGCCACACGACCTATTGTTCTTCTTTGACATGGGACTGAGGTTGAAAAAGTTCCTGTGCCGGCTGGGAACTTGAAAATGTCAGAAGAGAAATCGTTGAAATCAAACCACCAATGATGACAAACTCAAGAGTCAATCCGATGTCTTTTTCAATGCTAATTCGCAGGACAATTATCGAATTGTAAGCGGCCTTCAGTATCGGCCCCAGTGTCTTAAAGGTGAATCCATTCAAGCCATTTTTTTAACATTAACAACTGTTTGTGTTCCTGATTTGGAGAAATTAGCAGCATCCATGTAATCCCAACAAATGAACATATTTGAGCTCAAGATTCTGAAAACATGGATGAAAACCTGAAGCTTTACTTCTAATAATCTTTCATTTTTTGTCAGGTGTACAAGAAGCAAAAAAAAAAACACATGTATAGCTTAGTTACTGGTTCATGGGTAAGATGCCTCATCCAAATCTCTCACTTAGAGAAAATCATTGACAAACTCCCGCTCTTTCTTGGTTGCCTCACAATGAACAGTGAAGTGCACAATAGGCCGAGTCCAAAATATATTCTCTGGCATAAATGGCAGATTGGCAAATGGTACACAACAAAGGGCGTCACACAATCTCAAAGAGAGAGCCTCTTTGTGCTCGGCAGTGCGCCCGTATGCTCCCCTCCAGTGCGACATTTTCAAGGCCTTGTCACTGCTGTGATTGTTGAGAAGAACATAAGCCTGTACGGTCGACTCTGTAAATGCTGAATCCTGATAGCACTCTAGTACACAATGACTGTGGCCGCACCTTGTGACTGATCTAATTGGCTGTGGACTTTAATTATTGATGCAACCTGCAGGGTTCATTGAAATGTTCTGTGTTGCCACTGAATTTTGCAAATCTGTTTATTCCCACAGCCAGTTATTCATCCCATGCTTATTCTACCTTGCGACTAAGGGACATAGCCAGGTTATGACCCCATATGGAAGAGCAAACACCCATGTGAATAGATCAGTTGGTAACAATAGTGTAAAAAAGCCATATGCTTGAATCATCATGTGTGGTCTTGTTCCCAAGTGTGGACAAACTACTCAGCTACTCTACTCAGCTTGTGAGTTCCCCATCTGAAAGCACCCATGACAGAATTCTCTAAACCAGGCACTTTCTATTCCCAACTTTCTCAGCAGTTGGCAGCCTTGGTGTGACAGTGGAGCCAATCTAATGGGAGGCCCAATGTGGGTCCTATCAGGCCACATCTTGGCCCTGCGCGCTTCCTATCTCCCCATCGCTGTTGAGGAGACATCCATCTTGATTTCTGCTGAGTGCCAAAAAGAAGTAGTAGGAGAATGGGAGGGAGAGATGGAGAGTCAGATGGGAGAAGTGCGTTCGCCTGATAAGGCAGCAAGAGGATCAGGGGAGAGGATCTCGGGGAGCGTGGCCCCCAACGCGCTGGAAAGAGGAACTTCATCTTTACCTAATTACCTCAAGGCTGTTTTGCCAGGGTAGATAGTGCGAGCGATTATGGCAGCTGGTTTGTATCACAGCACTCTCATGCCTTTACAAGCGCACGCATTCTCACGCACAAACTCTTGCAGATATGATTAACATTCAAATACACTTCCAGTGACGCACTGAGGCACAAGCACACCCGCGCACACACACACATACATGGGGCTCAGGGCTGAGTGCCATAACAGCCCAATGAAATATATTCAGATTAGAAAGGTGTCGCATTACTCTCCAGCTGGATGATAAATACGCGGTTAGCACCATCATTAATCTTGTACCCCCTCCCCACCTTCCGCCCCCCAGACACGGTGATATAAGGGGAGGGGAGCCGGCGTGCACTGGATGGAGCTAGTGCCTCGGTGGCGGCTGCAGTGGCGGCTGCAGTGGCGGCTGCAGTGGCGGCTGCAGCAGCGGCGCGGCTGGTGGGTGCACGGAGCGGCGGCACGGCCTCGTTCTGCCAGGTCTCACGAGCACGAGAGGTCAGGGCGGTCTGACTCACTGGGCCTGCTTGCAATGTCAGTGCTGGGAAAGACAGGTTGTTAGGTTGAGCTGAGGTGATGCTCGCTCTTTATTCTGGTGTTGTTGCGACGAAAAAAACATGCAGGCCCCCTCCTTATTCGTCAAACACATTGTCTCTTTTGTTCTCAAGTCAGTCACGGACTCTCCCTGTCATTCCCTTTACCTTCCCCGTCCTTTTGCTCCAGCCTCGTCTTTCTTTCTAAGCACGCCGCTTTCCGCTGCCACCATCCCTTCTTTCATCCCAAGGGTTCCCTGACATATTGCCCTGAACGACATTTCATGGTAAGTGGCCATTGTCTGGCTAATGAGCAGCATGCGTAAAACTCCAGAGGCCCGAGAAGACAATGATAGACGTACACTCATGGACAGGAACACGTGCCGGGCACAAGGGTGGATTCACCACCGGTGGCGTAAGCACCATATTTCTCTTGCTTACACTGGTGCGTCCCTGTGGACGAGCCTCAGATGGACAGTTGAGAAAGTGGCACGTCGCCCTCAATACAAACACAGCCCTCGGGAGGGGTCAAAGGCCAAGAGCTGAGGAAATTACTTGTGATAAATTGGCGATGGGGCCAGTAGTGTTGTGTATATGTGAGTGGGGTCATCCTCCCCTTCACTGGTGTATTTGATGAAGTGTAGAGTCTTTGAAAGTACAGACTCCAGCGTGCTGAAAGCCTTTGAGTTTGAGCAGTATCATACACAGGGTGCCTCTTGGGAAAAATGAGGGGGAGCACTTCATTGGATTTGGTTCAACACGATGACTAAAAATTTTAACGCTCAACGTGGACTGAGTCAGCAAGTGGGAATGTATCACTGTCTTTTTTTTTTTTTTTAAATCTCCTGTTTTAAATCTCCTGTTACATCTGCTTTGAGATTGATATATGTAAAAGTCTGTTGTGCATATTGTAAATCTCTATTATGTTGTCGACTATATTAATAATCCAGTTATAAGTGTATTCACATCTGAGCAAAAGTGCATCGCAGCAGTTTAATTGAACCTCAAGAAACTGTACCGGCGCAGGCTTGTGTATTCATCACACTTTTTCATCATAAAACAGATCCAACCCAATGGCGCATTGAAAACCGCGTCCCTGAAAACTGGTTAGACGTCATATTTACAAGATGTTTTGCTGATTCAGGAGGAAAGTCGGGTTGATTGAAAATTCACGGCTGATCTCACAGTCCAAGGACATTGTTTTTTTTTTAGGGACGTTTTCTCATTGTTGTGAAAAACTTCTGTCCACAGTCCTAAAAATACTTTGGGCCTAATTTCTGCCCTCTCAGATTTATGACCTTTTTATCCCCCCCCCCTGTAATCACCAAGACAGCAACAGGATGAGCTTTTTTATTCTCGCCAAGGCCTTTGAGATTAACAACAAGCGTGCATTGGGATTGTTGTGTGAGAAGGGCCAATATAAACTTGAGTGTTTCATTGCAAGATGGCTGATTAGCTCTTGGGGGAGTTGTAAAGAATTTGGTGCCTTGCTTCGGGGCTTTACTCACGAGGCGCTTTTTTAAATTAGGGTGATGAAAATTGTTCCGCACACGCATCACACACACTGGTATATGAAATGATACCATAGCAGAGCACAAATTCCACACAAAAAAAACATTGTCTCGCTCACGCAGTTACCTTGTGTCCGGCCAATTGTGTTACCACATTTTTATTGAATCTCTGTCGCCCCCAATCACGCTGCGCTCTATAAAATGTGGGCAAGTGGATTGGGGCTACTATAATGGTGGCTCAATGCAGAAATAAAGTTGTTTTACTGCTGCAAACAAAGTGATGTGACCTGGAAAGGTTGTATTTTCTGCTGGGATAATGACTGTATTTTAGAGCCGGGCCTCAGTGTGAACTCTAATTACTTGTCTGGGCCGACAGAGCTGCATTGGTCTGAGGCACTTAGTAATAAAGTCCATATTGGTTCCATGTTTGTTAAACACAACATGAGTGTCTGGTGAAAAAATCTTTCCGAGCACTCACGCTCTGGGTTTATTGACGCTTCGGGTCATTCCATTGTACAGGAGGTCTTGTCGTCCTGTAGGTTTTCATCGTGGAGCTAAAAAACAACAACCCTGAAGCATCCGGTTCAAGTGCTTGTCCTCCACTTAACCACGTTCTGACATGAATCACCGAATGTACTGTATGTTTTCATCATACTGCTGAATTCAGGGGATTTATCAACTCTGGCAAAAGGCTGACGGAGATGGGTTTTTTTAAGAAAATGTCCTCAGACTTTCACATTTTATATGATTTCATTAACCACACTCTGCAGAAGTGGCTCCCAGTTAACTTAATCACTGTGACACCCATTTCTCATAAATATGCAAATACAATACAGACGTCTTCGGTACTTTGGGAGTAAAAAGCGACTTTGGGCAAAGACACGCTGGAGACTGTTGTTCAAATCTCACCTCATGCGAGGCACTCTTCCTCAGGAATTGAAGTTTCAGGGTTCCCACTGCAACATGTTTTGCCAAATACAGCATGCTCGCTTGTCACAGTAAATTTAATCATACGAAATGGGAGCACTCTGTGCTGCTCTCATCACTGCTACTTTTTGGAGCGGTTTTATTTCCACTGTGGCTAGAATCGAATCAGACGGAGCAGACGCACAACAAAGACAGAAAATCATCCTTGTGATCTTAATGAAAATGATATTGTAAAAATAGCACAATGGAGGTCTGCTTATATAGCTAGAAATATAATTTTACACTCAGGTCCTTTGGGCCCCCCAAAGTCCACTGGCTCACTAGTAAAACAGTGCTCCACAGACTGAGAGGCGGCATGGGTTTGTGAGATCGTGGGGAAAAATAAAAGGGACGAGAGGCAGGAGAAGGGGATTTGTTGGGGTATTAAGGCCTGCTGGCTTGTGCCTTATCCCACTGTACATTCCAGTGGTGCAGTGTGCAAAACTTTACGGTCCTCGGCCAACAGGAGATTTGAGGGCTCCTGTAGGCCGTGTGCAACTAGTATCCTCCTTAAAGAGGACCATCTCAATCCACTTTCTGTCAGCTGTCTCGTCTTTGCTTTTGCATATGTGCTCGTGTCCCCGCTGATCTACTTAATCTCTGACAGGTTTGTGGAACTTGTGGACTAACAGCTGGGAAATCGGTGCCCCCCCTCTGCCCCCGTGCGCCTCCTCCTCCCGCCACCCACTCTTTCCGCCTCTCGCCGCCCCTACCAGGTCGGCCTACTGACGGCTAATAAAAGAAGCGGCCCTTGACTGTGAACAGCTGGGCTCCTGTGATCTAACTCGGCAAGCGGCTTGCAGGGACTTTTCCTCCGCGAGCCAAATAGTGAAACGCATAAGAATAGCGGAGGCGCGCGGACGACACGGCACAAGAGAGGATTACGATGAAGGGGGAAAAACGGGAGCGTAAAAAGGGAGAAAAGTGAGAGAACAGACACACCAGCATGCACTGATAAGCCAGAGGAAAGGGGCTCAGTGGCTGTCTTGTCCCTGGTTTTTCACGGCCTAACCAGCTAATCAATAGCACGTAGAAACAGTACTTCAGCTGGCTCACTGAGTGCCAACTCACTGTTTTCTTTCCTCTGCTGTGAGCAACAGCAGTATTTATTCTAATACACAGGAAGTGATGTATCCAGTGCGATGGCGAGTGTGCACCTACGCAGGATTGAGGGATTGCAGCGCGGGCTGAGTGTCATTGACATTAACAAGAGAGTTTGCACAGCGGGGACCGCAATGCTTCGAGAGCTCGGCGAACAGAAGAGGTGCTTTTAAAAGAGTGAAATCATCCAAAAAACGGATGGAAATAGTCGTCTCATTTATCATTAAACTCTTAAAACAAACAAACACCGGAGCGCAGAGTGTTTTCAAGAGGCTTTGAGGATTATTTTGGATACAGAGCCCACTTTGATTTGAAATTAGTTTGCTCCTTCGGGACAGCTTTGATGCATCTTTTCGGAGCCGAGGAGCAGCTGGAGTCGGATGAAGTCCCCGCTCCGTCTTCTGTTGGCATTCCAGTCCTGAGAGGGAGACGTGAGGGTGGCACCGCTAAAACAAAGACGGGGGGTTGACGGGGCTACGATGCGAGGGCGGTTTAAAAATGCGGCGGACTTAAATAGCTGTGCATTTGACCCATCATGCCTGCCCCTCCCCTCTCTTATCACACTGCCGTTCCATAGATGTCTATTCTAATTTTGTGCATGTGTGTGTGTGTGGACGAGTACGTGTGCAGCGGGGAGGCTGGCGAGTATGAAAGACGACTCCAGATGCTCCCAGCTGGCTGTTGCCCAGTGAGGCTAATACACTCCTGCCTGCCTAATTAGAGCGCACACTCACACACACAGGCGCAGTCGACCCCTCCTCACCACTCATGTCCCACTGTTTCAATGGGTTTATGGTAGGAAGAACATATGCCCCCCCCCTCTGTTTTATACAGGACACACATGCAGACAGCTAAACAAACAACCAGGGGCTTAATTACCTCGTAAGGGAGGCCAGGGGTGAGAGCTGCTGGTGAGTCACAGTAGCATAATGTAAGAAATCTGTGCAACACAACACAGGGGAAAAGCAATGCGATGCCGTAAATATAACCAATGTGAACCATAAGGATATGGAGTGTAAGCGGTGTGGGAGTCTGTTTTGTGCATATATGCAAAAAATGTCAAGACCCCACCGCCCCCCCACCCTTGACTTGACAGAAAGGAGCATGCAATGATTAGCTTTTAATCTTGCAGGCCCCCGAATGTGTGTACCAAAAAAAAAACTGCGAACATATTTCTCTTGTCAGCCGTAACACAAATTTATTCAGGCTGCCATGTGGACATATGTGTGTCGGGATGTGCCTGCCACGCTGACCCTTTCTTTAGGCTGTCAAACAGCAACACTGCGCTCCCGCAGCAGCAGCAGCAGCAGCGGCAGCAGCACTCCCTCACTACACATCATGTCAGACATTTCCTGCCAGCCTGTCAACGCTAGGCTGTGTGTGGCAGCTCGTCTCACCCCCCTCCCTCCCCCATTCTTCTCTCTTCTGTCTTGTTCATGCAAACACATAACAGCAAGTTGTAAGAACTCATATCTACAGACAGAAATCAGTTTCAAGTTAGAGCACGGATTTAAAAAAAACGCTAGTCCTGCTTTCTTTAATTTTACACTTGCAAAACATTTCTGTTATGTGTTTGAGACGCGTTCCTACCGTAATCAATACGAATTTTCTTATTAGACGAGACGAGATTACTTAACGGCCACTGACTACATCTGCTCAATATTGCATTGAAGCAGAAATCCAAACGAGGCCTGCTGTTTTTGTCAATCATTGAACATCAGTTTGCAAGTCATGTCTGACCACAAAGCAAGGTCTGAAAGGGTAAACGATAGCCTCGGAACAACACACACAGGGAAACGGAGCCAAATGAGGACATAGATGTAGAGGCAGGGAGATTTTGGGCAGCGGGGTAAGAGAGAAAGAGATCCCAAGGTCAGTGTTGAGGGGTGTGGACAGATGTCAAAAGTGATAAACGTCAGCCTGACAAGCTCCAGCTTGGCTATCAGTTACTACTTCGGGCCTGAGGTCGGGCCGATGCCAAGACAATGCCAACGCCTCTCTGTGACGATCAGTGCCTCCGGAGCTTGTGCAAAATGGCTGCCGCCATGCCAACGCATTATTACGAGTCACTGGCTTTGCTTTTTTTTTTTTCTCAAAGGAAGTGCCATCTGTGAGTGACAGCGGGGCCTCAGCCATTTATTTTGAATGCCGTAAACAAAGCTGCCATTTTAGCCTTCTGAGGGTCTAGATGCTTGCATGTTACCACCGGCGAAGGCTGTTTGTTGTCATGAGAGATATTAAGCGCTGTGTGATATATGTCCTCGCCCCGTCTCTATTTGTCTAGTTGAATCCATGCTCTGCTATAAGCATCACTCAAGCAGCAGGACAAAATAAATCCTAATTCTCACATTTGATAGCAGGCGAGACAAAAATCCAATACTCAGGAGAGTGCTTGGTCTTGCTTTAAAGCATAACAGCTCACGAGAAGAGGGGGGGGCAGCGGCATTGGGAAATTAATCCATATCAGGCCATTTACTACCATATTCTGTGGTCATTGACGATCTGTCAAACCATTTATTTCAGAGTCTGAAGAGTCAGTCTTTTTTTTTTCAAAGAACTTTCTCTACATCCAAAACAAATAATGAATAACTCACAGATCGATGCAGTGTACTTTATTGAGCTCACATGCTTGACTTGAGTCTGGCACCTGGCCTAATTGTTTTTTATTTGCCAGATATCCACTTCTCTCCCTCCTTTTGTTGTGCTTTCGGGCTAAATAACAGAAAGGCAAAGATCTCTGGTGTACGTATACAGTGTGTTTGACTTGAGACATAGTAGGAAGACAGAATCCTTTTTTTTTTGGGGGGGGGTAGCAAAGCTCTGTTGCACCCTGCCAGCTTGAATGAATGACACATTTCCAGAAAGAAAGAAAAGAAAAACAAACCCAGTTTCATCAGGCAGATTTGAATATTGAATATATAGAAGCTCAGCAGTGTGAATCAAAAACATCCGGAGCCCTTGGTCAGTGCCTCTTAATGGGCCTCGGGTTTCCCAATGGAAGCTCTGGCAACACCACATCGACCCGGGTCACACCCTGCTGTTCTACTGAGTGGGGCTGAATAAAATCATTGCGCGCAGACTGCAAGCTCGCCAGAGTCGGGTCAACTGCTCTGACCTCCACCGGGGGGGCCAGGCCTATTTTCCCTTGAAAATGAATGAAAAAAACACAACCAAAAAAGCATCTGTATCAGCAGGACGCCGACAGAATCACTGGACGCAAGGTTCCGCTACGAAGCTTTGACTGACAGTCGAAACAGGCGTTTTGTGCAGTGTTTGACAGGGACGCATACCGAGCTCTTTGAGGAGGTCTGCTCTCAAAGAGGACAACAAGGCGAGAGCATAAGAGATGTAGAGACATTAACGATATGCGAAAAAACTAAATTGGAAAGGCAACTGCCTCGATCTACGTTCGAGAAACATATTATGACTCCCAATTAAAATAGAAAAAGCTATAGCAGTGAGCTAAGGACAGAGATGGAGCTTCTTTCTTTCCCTGCCTCCCTCTCACCTAGGTGAGACTGGGGCATTCCTGTCTGTCTAAGCACGAGCAAAAACGACCACCAATCCTCGCTGACCCACTCAACTCCAACGTCAAAGGGTCCCTCCTGGGTCACGGCCCTCGGTGTCACATGCCAGTGGATGAGAAAAGGGATATCGATTACCAATAAACTCATTAAGAACTAAGAGAAGGACTTTCCGTGCAGACACAACAATTTGTTTCTGTCAAAACAAGAGCTTAGCAGTCAGATTGCTTTCAATGATCCAGTTCACTCCTTTGCCCTTTTGAACTCGTCCATGTGCCATATCATTGATTTTTAATATCTACTGCCCCTGACGATATTTATACTCTAGGTTAGACAACCAGGACAACGTGCATGATGTAATAGCACGAGGACAATTAAGCGACCATAATTCTTATGATGCAGACATTCTTGTGGTTTCTTGCTTTGGGACACTGGCCAATATTTTAAGGAATTAGCAATTGATAAAAAACATTCTATATCTATTCCCCTTGGTTTTGTGCATCAGCTGAACCTGATGTTAGCTGGCAGCTGATCATATCTCTTAATATGATATGGAGCTTTAAAGGTTGTGAAATCTGGCACATCGAAATGAACACAGTATGTATTGCCTATGTTTATATGAACATACGGGGTCTGTAAATTTGAATCTTTTCAAAATCAATCTGTCCTCAACAAGATGATTTATATATTTCATAATGAATTTCAAATAGTATTTACGACCAAAGATGGCCATTTTGTGTCTTCCGTTGAAGCACTAGTCGAGGAACCCTGTTTGCTGTATTTGTGATGCGGGGAATTAGAAACTTTCCCAGCATATCGATGATAAAGTGCCAAGTCGTCGCCCTTTTGCACCCGCCATGACACCTCTACTCTTCAGGCCCTGGAAAGTATGTGCCTGAAGATCAAGATACCAACTGAGGGGGTAGACAACTGTGGTTATCGCAGCTCTGCCATTAATAAGATTGCCCAGTGGCTTGTGTCCCGAGGTTTGCTGGTCTGTGTTATCGTGCTCCGCGACAATCTAAAATGAAACATCGCTGGAAATATGGCGCCACTGTGACAGGGGGTAAAAATGGGAAGAAATGTGATGGGCCACGGTGTCAGCGTGGTTAATCGAAAATAATGGCCGGCAATTTATAGTTGCCGTCCTGAACCAGGACTGGATGTACTGATGCAGGAGATCGAATTTTAATGTGTACAGTCCATCACTTTATACAGGCTACTGATGTTTAGGGCCCCAGCCAAACTGCACATGAATCTATGGACTGAGGTTATCATACAGCAGTAATAAACTGGGTAACACTCTAAGAACAGCAGTGCGTGTGTGTGTGTGTGTTAGACAGTCATCTGATTTCCACCTGCGGCCATTGTGGTAAATAAATGGTAAAGGGAGAACAAAGAGGTAAAACTCATGGGAGATGCAAATGAGGGGCCACCTGCTGTGTTGTTGAGACCACAGGGAACTGAGGAAACCCGTCGCTATTTATCCTCATTTGATAAGAGTCCATCTAATCTCGCCTCTTCACTCGATCCTCTGAAATGAATCGTGGGGGGGAAATAAAGAAGTTGGCTTTCCCCATATGCAAATGTTTTCTCTCCGGCAGTTGCATGGCTCTTGCAAATTCCTGCAAACCGTCCAAACTGAAGTCAAGCACATGAGCATCAAGTGAGTCTAAATGGGTCATCGTGTCTGATTTGACATGAGTGCGTGTCCCAAACTCGACAACAGCTGTAAAACAGAAAAGGTGTGAAAATGTAAAACCAAGCGTTTGTGATAATAATACAGTTAATTACTTTTTGTCTTCATGACTCTGCATACCACACAATAAACCAACGATGACCATATCCTGTTATTTGCTCACATATTGCAAACAAAGCTTCACAAATCCACTTGTGCACAACAGGGACGGAGGGTGTAATGACTACATGATTGACTGGCCTGAATTGGCTCCTAATTAAAGGGTTTTAACCATGAAGAAATTTTTTTTTAAAAAGATGGGGGTTGATTCTGCTTTCCGTTACCTGACTACGAGCGGCAATTAACCAAAACATGACAGAGCTTCAAAAGTGGCGGACGAGTATTTCCTGGAGGGAAACTACAGAGTCGTAGGCCCCGGTGTGAGTATGTGATCTGGTTTCTTTTGTGTGTTTTTTATAGGAGACAGCACAGCTTGACTAATCATGTGATGAATGTTATTCAAAATCTTTCTGATCAGCCCGTCTACATCGAAATGCATAATTTATAGATCAGGCGTGACTCTTGCTCCTCGTCGTTTGGTATTTTTTTTATTGAACTCACTCATTAAGCTCAGACTGTACTGTCGGTTCTCCTCGGCTCGGAGCACAAACACCCGAGCACCCTCCTATAAATCAGCTGCATGCACCGAGTCGCTCCCTGCACTTTATTCCTGACGTCAGAGCTTTTAATGAAGACAGCGTAGCTCACACCGCCCGAGTTCTGCACAGCCAGTTTAAAGATTTTATTTCACTGCCTCCACAGCTTGCCTTATTTCACTATGGCTTAATGAGAGTCGTTTGGAATAATAGGCTTCCATTGAACGGAGGCATCTGCATCCACACAGCTCTAAATGAGTGAGCTAATTTCCAAAGATAATCACCTCTCCTGCTGTGTTTTTATGCAGAGATGCTGTAGATTTTTAGCCTCGGATTTAATGAAGTCAAAAATTACCTCCAATCCTCCTGCTAAGGTCTGCGGAAGCTGGAATGTGTCGTGAATATTTGTCTTTGCGTTGTAAAAAGTCAAGGTGTCGCTAACACAAACGTGGCACTTTATGAAATGACTAATATTAAAAATATTTTAAAATCCGAAACACCTCATTGCAATGTCCTATGAATATAGAAAAATAAAGTTTTTATTAGCACTTTACTACCTAACAACTGGTTGTTGATTTTTTTATAGTTCTGGTGAAATTAGCTCCGGTCACAAGTGAACCAGTCAATATCTAATTTAATGTTGATTACCGTCATTAAAAAATGGCCAAATTTAGATAATGTAGCTACGATTTTTATTGTAGGAGACTTTCCTCCAGTTCTGCTCCTTCAGGGCCTGCTGAGGACAGCCACCAGATCCATCAGATCACCACACAATCATCAAAACTTTCTCTCTGCAAGGAAAAACCCTTGCCCTCACAGACTTGAAATATGTGTCGGCCTGTGCTTCAGACATTGTGACCAGCCTGACTCAAGCGCTTCTCGCTGCTGTCGAGACATTAAAGTAACTACGAGCGCTCACATGCTTCCAAGAGCAAACAACAGAATTTTCTTAGGGGTGCCTGGGTAATGACGTCCGCTGGGACATTACGCGAGGTCTCTTTTTCACTCGTCTCTTCTGTCCCCCCTCTTTCTTCCTTTCCGCTCTCTCTTGTCTAGTCCCAGTATGTGTGTGTGAGTGTTGTCACCGATGACACAGAAGCTGTGGCGTCACGCAGTCACTGCAGATGGCAGATATTATTAAAAAAAAGGGGACAGGAAGGGAGGAATCGCTTACAAACGGTGTAGGCCATTCTGACAGAGAGAAAACCCTGGCTTGTCAGAACAAATGGGAAAGGTCACAAACTGTGACAGTGTAGTTTTGTCCCATTCACTGCACTACAGTATCCTTTATTCAACTTCATACTTTCACGTCAAATAACTTGCCATGCCCTTTTATTTCTTTAAAGGTTGCACTAGAGGCAGCCACAAGCAAGGCGGACTGAGCCGTTGATCATATTCACTGGGTATTTACGCAGGAGGGCTGGAGACAAGCTGTCAGTAGTTTGGCAACATTTCGAGTTCCCCTTCCCCATGCGGCTCTCTTGGAGTGGCCGTTGCAGAAATGTACACAATATGAAAGAAACGGCGGCGGAGGTTAATTCCCCCGGTGCCGTGTTATGAAGGCTGGCAGTCCAAGCGGAGGAGCAAGACAACAATATGGCTAGCAGCTATGGCGACAGCTTTGTGTTTAGCTTATCACAATAGACGGTCGGGAAGGTTTCCAAATAACGGCAGAGGGTGGGAAGATGGGAAGAAAACGAGCAGGAGGAAGGGATGGATTGTAATGTGTTTTCATGGCTAACAAATGAACCTTTGTATAGAGTGTGACAGAAAGAGCCCGGTACTGTAAAAGGCAAGCACTCCCTCCTCTTGGACTGTCACAGGAATGGCAATCAGCTACGGTTAAAAGGAAAATCCATTTGCAGTATTAAAAGCTGGAGGGGTAATGGGCAGCATCAACAGCTAAATTGTCATCCATCCAGTTTTCCTTTATGACTTAATGTTTTTAAAATAAAACCTGCTCTAATTGACACCTTTTTCCTTGTCAAGACCAGAGGCAGGCCATCAAATATGGATGACCTTAAAGTTAATAAGCCATTTCCCAGACTAAATCTTTATTTCACTTACAGTCAGCATGGTTTGGCTTCTAGATTTTTTTTCGCTTGACTTTTCTCCAGTTTGTGCATCTATCTTACTTTATGGATCTTTTCTCGTATTTAAGTCCAAGGTCAGATTGCGGTGGCAGCAGGTTAATCCAGTCCAATAATCTCTGTCAACACCTCGTCCAACTTGTCATGTGCACATGCATGTGTGTGTGTCTGTCCCGTTTCCTCTCATCTCAATCTTCTCGGAAAAACATACCTGTGCATGTCCACGCAGGTCCACAATGTCGTCATCCTATCTTAAACCAAACCTCATATTAACCTTTGCTCTTTAGGGAATCAATCAAAGGCTAATCTGTTTTCTTACATCATGTAACCCAAGAAGCGTGTCGTGTTAAACCTTCACAGACTGGGGAAAAAAAGAAGAAGGCTGTTCTCAAACATTCCAACTCCCACCTAGAAACTCTCCCTTTCTTAGTGTCAAACGCTCACACGGGGCCTGGTGGTGTCCTGTTACAGAGATAGGCTACTCAAACTCTCCTGGAATGTTTCTTTAGGGTTGATCGATGGGAGAACACATGCAAGGACAAGGTAGTGGTAGGTGGAGGATTAAGTGTGGCAGTTAGGGTTACACTGCCCGACACCTGACATGGACTTCCTTGAAAAGCACAAGAAATTCCGTGAAAAACCTTTGTATGAGAGGTCACAGGAATTCCATGGTACTGGAATGGCTGATGGTGTTTTCCAAAGTTTGTACCTGTTGGTGCGCCACTAAAAATACTAATAACCTGGAAGAGATAGTATTGTATGGCTCATTTCTCTTGAACGCACATTAACGGCCTCTCTCTTGGCCACATAAGCGATTCTATGTTGTTGTGACTCTCACCATTAAATTACCATGATGTAGATCCGTGTGGCACGTGGGGGTCATGAATAAGTTGGTGACTTCATGGGGTTTGGTATGTCTAGTTCATTTACGCTATCTATAAATATGAGCTATGTATTGCATCTAAAGCCATTCTGCACGAACTTCATTAAAGAGTAACCCAAGTCTGCAAAACAGCTCCGGCTAAAACTGCCTTTCTAAGTTTAACTGTTGCTATCTCATCTCCCGGTCGATTTGCATGTACATAGCACCAAATATAGATAAATAGGTTCACAGGCTGTAAAAGATGCTGAAAACTGATGTCTCCCCAAGTCATTTCCTGATTTTGGGATTGATACAAGGCCAGTATGCTCCCTAATGTCTGCATGCTCAATAAAAATGACTTTGACAGACTTTGCGGAAATGCACGGTTCCAAAAAACTGCCTCAGCAGCCCCTGGTACCTTAAACACTGGTATTATTCTATTAATACCTTGGCGGGGTCATGTGTGCCTGAGTTTTGTAGCCTCGCTAAATATAAACAAGGCCCGTCTGTGCACTGTTATCTATAACGGTGTGATGCAACTCCAAGAAACCCCTCTGAAATAGTTCCTAAAATATACATGAAAAAGGGAACGGAAAGATATACCCGTTCTTCTGTGTCGGGCTGTTTGAAGACACAAGCCCAACCTTTGTCTGTCATCCTTAAAATATCAGGAGGAAAGACATGAACGAAAGGAAGGAAAGGAAGGAAGGAAGGAAGAAGGGGAAGAAACACTGAATGAACACGACAAAGAAAAGTCGTGCATTGAATGGAGTTGTCATCTCTGCAAAGCCCCACCGAAGCACATCTCTATGAGCAACATATCTATTCTAGTGTGATGAAAAAAAACAAAATTCCACAAAGTTTCCTCTCAGGTCTTGGCAGGTTTGAAAAAGGCAGGTCAAGGAAAAGCTGAAACTCGCACTAATGTCTCATGCCTCGCTCTTTTCTTTCCCACACAGAGCTCTGTATCCCCCCCGGGTAACATTTGCTTTGCAAAATGCATGCATGAAATTCTTGAGACCAGCCTCCCCACGAGTCTAAATAATAGATTACCAACACAGCATCCAGCCCGCGCCATAACTTCAGCCCCAACTGTCTGGCCTCATTAGCGAGGGAAGTGTAAAAGATAGCCAGCTGCTAGCCCAGGTGACGGCTCTCAGCTCTGGCCTTTGGCAGTAGTGGCCCACCCTAAAGAGAATATACGGCGTCTCTCTGTGCAATTCATCTTGTAATCCGTCTTAAAGCTGCTAAGCTTCTGTTGATGGCAACTGAATGGAGACCGAAGGCAGGGGAAGACGGAGACAGAGGGAGAAGAAGGTGAAAGTTTCAAAAGTGAGCGCCGCACGGGAGCGAGAAAAGGAGCGAAATGTGGCAGATTCATCCGCGAGGAACGACAAAGGGAAAAGACGGTTGGTTGGTTTGAGCTGTCTGGTCAGAACCAGAGGTGACCTAAGCCATTTTCTTCCACTGATTGTCCCCTTTTCTCCCTCCTTCTGCCCCTCCCTCCATCTCTTTTCACTCTCTCTTCTGTGGCTCTATCTCTCTCTCATCCTCTCTCTCCATGTCAGCTTCCAAATGGCAGTCATTATACCGGACATGAAAAGTCATTTTAGTTCCGCCTGGCTTCTTCAAAGCAGCTAGCTATAATTGCAGATTGAGTAGAGGGAGAATGCCGGGGTTACGCAGAATTTAAACATTGACTCCTAACCTTGTAGCGATGCAGGGATTTAAATCCGAGTTCAAAAAAGGAAAAGGATGTATGGGGGATAATAAAGAACAAATATTGACACAAAGCTGCTGCCGTCTTTGCGTTACATGTCTTACTTCGCTTGTGCAATATCCCTACACATTTAAAGATAGCTCTTTGGACATGTGGGTGCCAGACTCTGAGAGTGGACTGGAAGCACTGGATCCCATTCCAACACATGTCCCTTCAAGAGTTATGGCACAAATTAGGGAAACCCTGCCAAATCATGAAAAAATCCATCCACTATGCATTCCTCATTTGTGAAATTGCTATGTGCCGATTGTTAATGGATTGTTTCCCTGCTTGCCAATGCAACTGGACATCAAATCAATCACTCTTGTTTATAAGCTTAATTTAAGAGAAGACTCTTTTACTTTACATTTTCATGGAAATGCTTATCTGCAGAGCTGCTGCGGCAACAGACACTACGTTTGGCCTATTCTTAGGGGTAGTGCTATCGAGGTCCTACCGTCCACGTGTGTGTCTGCACATACTTGGCATCTGTGCATGTCTATGAGCGTTTGTGAGCTTGCGTGTGTTACAAATTCGGCCCCACGAAAGCTTTTACGGTCCCAGAGGGTCATATGTGTGTCGCTCTTTCCCCGGGTTTACGAGCTCGCCACCAGCCTGAGCTGAGCACCCCTCCCTTGCACTTATCTCCTGCACCCTTCTATTTGGCACAGCAGGTCGCGTAATTGTTCTTGGAGAGAGCCTATCAACCAAACGCTGCATTTTTGACTTCTTGTCACAAAGACCTTTATCATAACACCCCATTTTTGCCCGACTCCAGGCTCTGACCGCAGAGTGCCTCCAAACAAAAGTGTTTCAGCTACATCATTCCCTTTTGATGGAGTGGGGGTGAGTTTAGGAGGGAGGCTGGTAAATAGGGAATATAGACTGGAAAATAAGTCTTCTGTAAAAAGACCCTCCCCGCTGTCCACTACCTCGCCCCCCGACCCCTAAGACACTCAGGCCCCTACAAACTCTCTTGCGGGCCGAAAACAAATTCTAAAACTGTCATACTTTAATTGAAATTCCATCACTCGTGTGGCTGCTATTGTGGAATAATTTGATAACGCTGTGTGACATGAATGCACAGAGCCGTCCGCCACTTCGATTTCTTCCCCCAGCTTTTATTTCCTCATTCCGCTGGTTATTCAAATGAACCTCGGCGGATTCTGCTCTCAGCCTTTCCAAAAATTAAGATAAGAGGAAATGACACAATGGGAAGGGCATAAAAATAAATAATGTTTTGGGTTGCAGTGGGACAAAAAATGACGACTTACTTCCCAAAATATTGCCAGGCCACCTTTTTCTACCTCGTTATTTTGAAACGTAGCAAAGCAGAAATATTATGTTACACATGCAGACTTTCATCTTCTTCTAATTGGTCCTAATTCTCCCAAATTCCTAATAGCGCCAGGCTGTTAGTTGCTAGACGCTGGATGATCCAAAATGGAGGTCAAGGGCAGAATTCCAATCCTCTGCCAGTGCCCCCAATCCAAATTCATACCAGCACCCCCACAATGTCTTCACAACTGGCTACAGGCGTTTGGCATCCATCATTTCTTCTGAAACCCAATATGCAAGCAAAAGACAGCTGCGGCGGAAAAGCAGTGCTCCCTTTAACTGACACGTAGGTGCTCCCCCCTGTACACAAAGCCTGGAGGCAGAGCCTGAAGGCGACGCGTTCTGCACTGTACCCAATACGGAACCATGTTGGAAGTGACATATGCTTCGTGTGTTCCCATTACATACAAGTAAATTACACTGAGGGGTGTACGTGAAGTGGAATCAGGAGGAAAGCATGGGGGAAGGCGGGACATATTTTCATGATGACATAGGAAAAGGAATACATGAAAGGAAAGACAGAGAAAACAAGAGTAAAAAAAAATGAGAGAATAAGAGTTAATGGGGAAACGAGAGGCTCAGCTACAGTCCTTTGCTCCCTCCACTGCCAGATAATATTTAGGCCTCAGCTTTCTCTCCTGACAGGGTGATGGACAGTAGAGGTGATTTTGCCTGGGCGTGAAAATAGGCTTCTTATTATTCCAACCCAGTGGCAACTTGAATATCAATAAAAACTGCTAGCGTTCCCCTATGTGTAAAACCAATGCCCCGTAGCGGTGGTTTTTATCAAGCAACCCACCCTTGACGCTAGTTATGCAGTACTAGAGGTTACGGGAGGAAATGCTTGCCAAGTAAATAAGTGAGTGAAGCGATTGAATAGAGGGGAAAAACACAGCGGGACCGGGGCCAAAGTGAACCAAGGGTAAAGTCATGATCACTTCATTATGCCGTGGTGCGGCTCAGTGTTGTGCGAAATCAAACTGCTCTCTCGTTTGTCACAATGCATCAAGCTGGCCCCTGTGAAGTGGGTTTGTAGTTGTGCTGGAGGCCCCCGAAGCACCGGCGCGCACACGGGTCGAAACACGAGGAAGCTGAGCTGCAGGTTATACGATATGTATACACACGAGCACATATGTTCATGTATAACACACAGAACACACACACACACACACACACCTTGCTCCCCTCCTGCCCTCTTTCCCTCCTGTATGACCTCTACCAGTCAAACTCCTCTTGCATCCGCCAACCACCCACCCTGCCAGCTCGCCAGCCAGTGGGTAGTTATGGGCCATTGCTGGCACAAAACAAGCTAGAATACACCCACTGAATTACAGAGGGCAGGCAGTGAGGGGGGGGTGATTGCTAACAGACCTATTTGCACTCCATCTCCTCCAGCTCCAACACCACGGCGCCTGATAATTGTGGCCCTCTGCGTTTACGTATCCATTTTTTGTAATGCAAGTGTTGATTTCTCATTCCGCACGCGTAATAGGGTCCCCGGCCTTGGGATTCCTGAAGTAGTGCTCACACACAGGGATCAGCACACAATGATAGAAAGCTAAACTTTTTTTTTTCTTTCCCTCCTCTTGAAAAATAAACTCGTGAGTCAGAGCTACATGGCTGTGCCGCCACAATGGGACTGTGAGATGCAGGCACACTTGTTCGTAAGAGGGCTTGGCTTTGTGCCTAAGAGGGACTTGGATAAGGAAATCTTCAAAGCCTCCACAGTCCTTCATCAAGCCTCTCTTACATTAAATGCACCGCTGTCAATGAGCTTATATCTCCGAGCTTGACATTTGACCAACTTGTGTCGCAGTGGCCGGATCAAAAATATGAAACACAAAGGCAGGTAAATATGCATTGAAAACGAAAAAAAAAGAAAAGGGGGACATCTGAAAGACGTTGTTGACTTCTCTCGAACGTTCAGTCTCGGAAATACCCAGTTGTCGCTTCCAGACACTGTCAGAAATGAGGGAAATGATTTCACAATGTGCTTCAGGCTCAGAAAGCTTGAGAAAAAGGTAGATCGGCAGACACGCAAAAAATGGCCTAACTCCCTTATAGGCACTTTCCAAGGCCTTATATCATTTTTCAATTTAATGGCTTGCATCTCTGTTTGTATCCTTTGCACACCAACACACACACACACACACACACACCCACAGGTAACCGACACACACAAAAGCTTGACTCCTTTCTCCTTTCGAGTCCTGCACGCTAATACACAATTACCTCTTCACGATTTGCATTAAGATTTTTCTCAAAAGCACTTTCTATTATTTTTGAGGATTTATCGTCGCACAAGGTGAAGGATGAGGGTTTCGAGAGAAGATGGCCGTGTCGATGCCGATTTTCCATGACTGAGACACTTTGCTCCCCTTCAACGACTTTGGATAGCAGCACTTAAATCGAGCACCACCTCGGTGCATATCCATTTTGCCTGCTCTTTTGAGCGCTGCTGTCGCAACAGCAAAATTGGAAATCGAACGTGTGGTGACAGCGTTAATTGTGCTGTGTCAAAATTGGGCAAATGCTATTTGTTTGAGCCGGGAACTGTAAAACATGTAAGACAGTGGAGGTGCTGGGCTGTGCTGTCCTGGAGTGCTTACTGGCTATAAAGTGGGAATTGCTTGAGCAAACACACACATGCACGCTAATGTGCATGCTTACGTGCGCACACACACACTCGCGCCTCCATTTCAAACACCTCTCCAGACTACTCCACTAGGGATACTCAACCAGTGCCTTTTCATTTCTCTCAGACAGCAACATATTACAATGCACAGTGAGAAAAATACTTTTTTCAAAAGGCGACACATCCAAAAGTGCTTACATTGAAGGTGTCCTATCCTCCATGAAGCCTCCTCACATAAAATACAGTTTACAAATTCTTCATTTTCAACCAGCTGAAGGACACATTGTTTTATAGACTTATTTGAAAGTTGTTTTTTTCCAGTACATGAGCAGGTATTTGATGATATTCCTTCTACATGGCTTGTGGCCCCTCTTTCTACTGCATTCCCCTCACTGGCTGGAGAGAACGAGTCCCCTAGTGGCACAACTGGCACACTGAGCACAGGTGGTGCATGTGTGCGCCGCTCCACTGGAAATAAAGGTTCACTCTCAGCTGATTGGCATATGCGTGACTGACAGAGTCTCTCTCTCTCCTTTGCCTCACTTGATATTTTTGATGCTTAAATATGTGAGCACTTTAAAAAAAAAAAAGGCAACTTAAAACCCCGCGCAAATAAAATCGTGTTGCTAAAAATAAGACGGGATGAGACGAGGGAGCTCTGGAGAGTTGCAAGTATGCACTTTGAAAAAAATTCCCTCTCAATCGACTCGTTGGATTTAAAGGCTTCCACAACTCAAACGATAAAAAAGGATGGTGTCGCCTGAAAGAACTGTGTTTACATGACAGTGCCACAGCTTAAACGGCATGAATAATATTTGTTTTTGACAGGCTATAGTGAACTGGAGTGTGTTTATGTATAATTATAGCCATACAATTATGTGTGGTGATAATGTATTGACAATTAAACAGCTCTTGGCACTGGTCGCCTCTCCAAACCGTTGCGCCAAGCACGCACCCAGACAAACACAAACACACCACCTGCACATCCACACATGTAGTTCATGTACTGTTAACACCCTAAATAGATTTAAATCGAAATAAAGACAGTTGGTGAAGGTGCAAACACCGTTTCTTCCACTGTAACGTGGCTCCGAACGCGCCGCTGTGCGTATTCACGGTTGCGCGCTTCCATAATCCCAAATTGTGCCATTTAACAGTTCCTGACACACGTATACAAACTACCTGGTCCCAGGTCAGCTTATCATCGATGTGGGTACCGAGAATAACCCCAGTCCAGATGTGTGTAGCCGGGCCTACGCTGTGTTTGAGGCAACTTCACGGGGGGCTTTTTACGCACACCTGAAATCACTGCGGCAGCGGCTCCGGTCCCTCGCTGTCACCACCTCCAAACTCACACAGGCTCGTCACACACTCTTACCTTATCACCATGTTGCGGCCAGTTTGAAACTGAGCGTCTCCTTTTTTTCTTCTTTCCGAGGAGAAGTCGGGAGTTTGCTTGTTTTTTATGTTGTTTTTTTTTTACATCCAGTAATGACGATCGAGTCCGAAATAAAAAACAACGCGGAGGAAAGAAATCCGTCTTCTTCTCCTTCTCCTTTCCCCCCTCCTTCCAAGTGTACGCGTTTATTTCGTCTCTTTCCGCGAGTTGTCCGTCGCCAATGCGTTCACGGGGATCGGGACCATGGCAGAAGGCAAACACACGCGTGGAGAGCGCGTATAATGTATTCTCCGGTTGGAGTCTGTCTGCGCGCAGCTCGTTAGATCTTCATTGGAATGAACGTGGCGAGACGGCGGTGGTGTTTGGGAGAGTGCGGTGTGGCTGGAGCGCACAGCCCCTCTCTCTCTCTCTCTCTCTCTCTCTCTCTCTCTCTCTCTGTGCTCTCTCTCCTTCTCTCACTCCATGTGTCTGTCTCTCTCGCTCTCTCCTCTCTCTCTCTGCGACCATAGCGCGCACTAAAACCCCTGGTGGAGAAAAAGACTGTAGAATGACAGTGGGAGAGAGAGAGAGAGAGAGAGAAAGAGAGAAATGGAAAGAGAGAGAGAAGGAGGGAGGAGTGGGGGTGTTGACGTCACTCAGCGAGGTCCCACTCTCTTGTATCAACACCACCCCACCACCAAGTCCACTACAGGAATGTGCACTTGGACATGACTATTTTGGAGAAACATGTGTTAAAAAGAGACGTGCGTGTACGTGCGTGTGCACAGCCTCGGTAATTACTCTCAGATGGTGGATCATGAGAATATGAGTGCACACAAGTGTTTGTGTATGTTAGTTATGCTACAGCTGCAGACACACACTGTGTAATGGGCTATTATCAGACAACCTCAATTGGTTTCATGAACACAAAATTATCTTAATATCAAAACAAATACGCAGATGTATGGCATGTATTCACTTATGTCATTATTAGAATCTATGCTATAATATTTAGGCTTTATTTAATGTTGCAGTTGGTCCAAGTAAAGCTAATATTAACCACTTTCTGTATTTTGAGTGAGTCTAGAATAAAAACAATAGAATAACAGAGTGAATCTTAAATACTTTCTATATTTTCAAGTGATCTATAGCAATGCATCACATTGTATTCTGTAAAGTGATCATTTGTTTTGTATAACTTCTCAATCTGACCAAGGAAATTGTTTAAAATGCTGTAGTTTAAAACAATAAAAGCATATGTATATACAACCACAAAATGAAAATACTTGAGTATTTCATAATCGTACATAATGAATGCATTCACTTAGTTTTACTACTAACTACTAGCTAGTAATATAGTAACTATGGCTGTTAAATATTTGCTTTAAAACACTTAATGAAATGTTGTGTAAAATAAGTAGAGTCATCAAATTAAAGCTGAATTCAAGTTCAAGTCCCACCAGTGGACAGTACTCGAGTAAAAATGCCAAGTTACTCTCCTCCACCGATCCCCATGCAGATGAGTGCTGAGGCCTGCTGACATGCATACATGCATCACGGTTACGGTAACATCAGCGCGAACTCCATAAAAATGCCATCATGTACAATAAGGTCACCATAAACTCATCACCAGGAGCCACAGACACACTATAAATCCCCGACAGGAGATTATATTGATTTTGTTGTCAGACTGGGCTTGAATGTGTGCGCCTGCGTGTCTATGGGGACGGCACAGCATCTGCCATTTGTTTGTTTTCCTTCTCTAACGCATTGCTGTGTATGTAGAGAAGCTGCCATACTGCTTTATGTCCAAGGTCAGCCTGCTACAGGAGCCAAGTTGAGCAGTAACCTCCATAGTCCATGTGTAATGATCTCACACTTTGTGTAATGATTCCAAGACGTGATTCATTCGCGTCCGTACCACCATGCAGACGATGTTACGCAACAACGTACGAAGGGATAATGTTGCTCCTGATAACGCAGGCAAGTGCACGGCCGTCTGATGAAGGACTACAGAAAAAATAACAGCAGTGGCCCGGGGAGACAGATGACTATGACCAATTGTGTTTTGAGAAAAGTTGCTTCCATGGCAGCAACCCAAACCCTCCTGATGAACAGCCTAGCCCCGCAGACACGAGCACCGAGCATCCAACAAAAGTACTGTGAGAGACAGCGGGACAGACTCCCGCAGTCAGCAGATCTGTTTTCTCACCTGCGCTCACACACGTCATGGATCTGACTGAGTATCTGTGATTGTGATTTATACCTGCAAATTACACCCGGTTCCATTTTCCGAGGGGCAGAATTTGATACGGCCTCCGCATGCAGATTAATAGGGCAAAAGAAAAGTGTTGGGTTTTGTGACAATGAGCAATGGAGCAACTTGATGAAATTACTGTTATGTGAACTATTGCCCTTGCCTGCGGGCGACGAGAAAGTGTTGTGGGAGTGATGGTTGTGTCAAGAGGCACAAAGCGGTGTAGATAACAAACGTCTGTATATTTGACTTTCACCAAGGCAACCATTTGTAAAATATCCGTATCCGTCAGGGGTAGAGACTGACAGTTGAATGCTGTTTTGGTTGTGAAGGAACATTTGTCGTTCTCGCCACATCACGCAACTATTTAGTTTGATGAATCTCACTCCTCGTTAAGAAAAATGACTTCAACCCTGTATTTGAAGCCCGGCTGACATCCGTCTTAAATGCACAAATATAAGAGGTTTTTAATGTCAAATCCTTCATTCAGGAACTCTGAATATAATTGCCTGGTACTCGTCATCCACCCCGCTGCGCTTTCATATTCCTGGCACCTGCTACGGCAATAGTACAGCAGCACTTCCTTATGAATGGGGGGGCGAGGGTGAGATTCATGGAGAGCACGCCTCTCTGGCCTATCACAGCTGAACTTTGGCCCTCAGCAGGACGCAGTAGTCTATAAACCCACTGTCTGAGAAAAAACCTGAGTGCTGCTGGGTGTGAGATCCAGCAGCACCACATGCTGCAAGTTTGCCTATTATGACAGTAGGGGGGGCATTTAAAAAGTCTCACTTGGCAAATGTGTTCTTTGTTGTTGGATAATGACAATTCGCTCCGCTTTTGTGAGTCAACACAGTGTTTTGTGTGCGCTGCCACGGGCGTGTTTACATTCGTACACACGTGGGGTCATGCAAAGTGTAGCACCGGCTGACATTTACTATGTAAATACAATGCAAATGGGGCTAAGGATGCTAAAGGTTATACGATATCAATATGCATTTGCTTTGGATGAATAATGTAGGCAAATCCTCTGATGTATGTGTTTCTCTGTCTCTACCTGCCCACACAGGGAATCTGTGGGGACTAATCTGACTTTACAAACCCAATTAGCATTGGATATTCTCATTTATTTAGAAAATTCTGTGAAATTCTCTTGTTTTATTTATTTATTTATTGTCTTTTTAATACTGAACAATGGCAGTGGGTTGCCTCACAGGCTACGGAGAGTAATTTGAATGCCGTATTCAATAATGGGTTTCACTAAATATCCCTGTGAGCTTGGATATTTACATATCGTGCTGGTTTGTGATCATGCAAAGCATCAGAACTGGACTGAAATATATCGGCAACTGCTGGATTGATTGTTTTGTACAGACATTCATGGTCCCCGCAGGATGAATCCTTTCATGATCGCTGACGTTTCTAAGCACTACCGAATGTAACAAATGTCTTTTAATGAAACATAATAACCGTTTTTGGATGAATTTGCCACTCAATTTATTCTAGCTACTTATGTCCACCGTCAGGATGAATTGAAATATTTTTTATGATAACCTGATGTTTCATCTATCACCATCATTAGGTCAAAGAGGTTTTAAAATGTCAATTTGTACAATGCTCTATAGTTAATTTCCAAATACCTACAGTACCTACCCATGAATTACATTCCCATGAGCTTTACTTGGACTAGAATGAACACGCTAAACTAAAGTGTTGATCAGAGTCATAAGCTCTGATTTATGTTGGGCGCCCTAATGCCCCAGCTCCACCCTCAAAATGAACCTTATGCAAAAGTCATAGCTTACAAAAACAACAACAAGAACCAATTCAATAACAGAATTACAGTTGTTTTCACTTGCAAATCATCGAATCACCCGGAGCAACACTCTGATTGGTGGTTTGGAGCAAGGGACTGACAGGGAAATACAGTTGATCCAATCTAGAACCGACGGAATTCATTCCTATCTGTCATTGTAGACATTATATGTCAGGATATTAGCATGGTCATTAGCTGAAAGGACCACTGTATTTCACTATAGATATTTTATATAATACTTAAAGCTCAGTCCTTGACAGCTCCTCTGTGTCACAATGATCACGACATTGGATTGTTCTTACGTAAAATATGTATTTAGTCTTTGCTGGAATTGTATTGGTTACGTCGTGTACTCTGTAAGTTACTATATAAAACAGATCAGTTAAGATTTGGTAGTTGTTTATCTCAGTGGGGATAACGCATAATTCTTAAAGCCAGTCCTCTCTGTGTATCAGCTTTAAACAGTCTGATTCAGAACCAGACAGAGGCAACAAAGGTATACAATCATTCAAGATATTTGCTTTGGTTTTTGCAAAGAGAGTTTCTAAGTAAAGCTTGTCAGGTGAATTAACACAGGACTATAGGCTCAGACTGGATTGTGTTGTTTGGTCGGCTGAGGTCAGTTCCTTTGTAACACAAACTGCTTTATTGGTTTAACACGTGAGATCTGAGTCTGACAGACAGTTTGCAAGAGAGCGAGCGTTTCAATTCAGTACAAGTTGTTCTGTACTTCCTGTCGCTCACTGATGATTGTATTGTAATGTTTATAATTTTGCAGTTTGTGGTCAGTGCCTGTTTTTCCATTTCCTTCTGCTGCAGCTTCACATTAAAAGCCGTCCAATCGCAAGCGTTTTATTTTGAAGTAGTCACAGGAAACGTATTTGCCAGTGAGCCCAGCACATACCGGCGCCGTTCATCAAAAAATAGGTCTCACAAAAACAAGGCGAGGGGTATTCTCGGCATCTTCTGACACCGGGTCAATTTGAAATATTGCAGGGAGTAATGGAACAAGAAGGAGCCGCCACAGTGAGCTGTTAGATGAAGAACTACAGGCGACATGCTGCACACCTCCAACTTCTCAGTGAGCGAACCGCCTCTCTCTCTGTGCCCTGCTGTTTGCAGCCTGAAATCAGATCACAGTTGCTCACACACTGATGGGGAAAATAAAAGCCAGTTATTGTCCGACTTCTTTTTTTTTTTTTTTTTAAACAATAGTTTCTTCCCCTGCCCCCAGAGTTCTGGGACCAGTGGTATTAAAACGGCATTTCCTGTTACCACCAGTAATTGCAGGTGCTGCTAAATCAACCAGCAGTGAAATCCTCAAACTTGCCACATTTATATTAGAAAGACAGATGTGAAAATACAATATCGTTCACTGTCAATCTCCCCGCAGCCCGAGGTGCAGGCCGTTTCACCCCTGACAACTCGCTGGCGCTTTACAAATGACTGTCAGTCAAGTCATTACTCTCGTCTTCTGCGATCCAACGACAACAGCGTGCATAATACCGAGGAGGAGAGAAGCAACCCGTCTGAATCCAAAACAAGGACCGCTGTTTTCAGCCCCTCGCGCCCCAGACTGAGTTGATACATGTACAGCACCCCCCCCGCCGCCGCCGCCCCCCACAACCCCGATCAAGTAAACCAGTCATCGTAAAATTAATTTCCCCATCAAGCGAGACTCGCGCTCTTTTGGATAACAATCTATTTTAAGCGGATAAATCTAATCCAATGTTTTGAGACGGATGGAGATTGACTTGTTTGTGGCCGCTGCCCAAGCAGTCAAGAGAGCGAGAGGAGGGGAGGCGGGTGGTTAGGCTAAGAACGACACAAATGCCAAGGTGATATTACACACATCTCCCAGGCACAAAAAAAAAAAAACTGTAAACCAACACCGAAGTCTAGGCCTTGGCCGAGACATCTAATACTTCTCTCCTCCTTAGAATCTGTCAGACATGATGAATGGCTGAGCACGCACTCACGCTTTCATGAGCAATTAACATTTCGTTAAAATTGGAAGACTTAATAGTCGCAGACTTCATCGCAGACAAAACATAAGATTTTATGGCGTGGTTGAAACGACTGTAAAGTTTGAGCGAGAGATTGATTGCCGTAATTATGCACATGATGGCGAAGAAGTGGTAAATTTCCCGGTTGAGCTGCATGTGAGGCCTTTCACAGTCAGTGATAACATCTATAAATTCAGATTTTAATCTCCATATTGTAACTTGGAAACAACGGCAGCCATATTATGTCCATAGGGATGTTGGTAGTATTCTCTGGGAGAGGGTGTTTACTACCTCACTCATAGATTTTACCCCCTTTCAACAATATCTCTTCTTCCATGGTGACCCGCACCCTGGATTAAGCTGTCAATGAGCCCAACCCCCAGATTTAATTACAAATATGAGATCATTTGATAAGTATGCAGCTAATAAACAAACAAGAAAGTGCGATATATATGTAATATGCAGGCTTATCTTATTCATGAAGGGTTTATAAAATCCTGCAATAAAAAGTAATTAGGCAGATCATAGGTCCATTAAGATACAAATATTTGTGCCTCACACGCATGGATGGTATCCAAAATAGAATAAACTGCATAAAATGAAAGAGGAGGCCATACAAATTAAAAAATAGGTGAAGATAGAAGAACAGGTATCTATAGATATTTGGACAATTAACAGAACCCTCCTTTCACTAAATTTGTGCCTTTTACTATTCTACATTTGCCATAATGCCACTTCTATGTTTGTTGGAACTGTGTGGACACGGTTTATGCCTCACATTCAGTTCTCCATTTTAAAAGATGGCCCTGTGGCTACTTCCATTATAATCAACTTCAAGACATATGTCCATGAAGGCAAAGGTTGGATAAACACTGAACAGATCAGCAGGATTGATGTAGATATATACAGAATACTTTCTACTTTTATGTGGGATTGTTTTATCAAATGGTTATATTGATCTGTAATTGTAGTGTCTTAAGTATATGTCTTCCCACTATTGTATGTAGGCTACGGAGGCAGGCGTATAATATATCTGCCAACAACAAAGTCTGTAAAATAATATATTGCTTATGATATAAAAGAGAGAAATTAAAGTAGAAGGAATTTAAGATGCAGTGAATGGGACGTTGTTGATGTGGAAATCGCATCCACCACACCCATACTTTCCATCGTCTATACATGTCGCCCACAGCAAAACAGTACGCAGCCACATTATTAAATGAGCCCTCTTTATGTTCCCTCATTATTCCTGTAGAGACTGATCCGGGCCTTGGATGGTTTTGTAGGCAACAATCAAATTTGAAATGTGGGGAAAAACATCCGTAGTTATTATTTATTGAAACGCATCATTCAG
The DNA here is from genome assembly GCF_022539355.2 of Hippoglossus stenolepis. Lineage (NCBI taxonomy): Eukaryota > Metazoa > Chordata > Actinopteri > Pleuronectiformes > Pleuronectidae > Hippoglossus > Hippoglossus stenolepis. The sequence continues at coordinate 8,101,697 of NC_061505.1, read as the reverse complement.
CTCATCCGCTTCATCAAGAACCGTGTCGGTGTGGTTTGATCAACTTTGATTGACAGTGCAGGCAGCCCACAGCTGTCAGCACATCTTGATTCAAATGGAGCTCTGGTGCGGGAGAAATACATGACATCGACATTTTATGTAATATATAAACCAACAACGTTCCAGCGCTGGCAGAAGATGCTGTGTTGATGTAGGACCCCGGAGAAAATAGTTTTTCGGGGGCCTTGAAATTCACTGCGGTGTGGAATCAGGGTCGCCAATCCTGGAGAAAGTCACAAGATCTACGGAGCAGGATGCACGTGGTCCTAAATTCCGGTGAGGGCCGACTCCATGTTTCATGAAGTGAAACATTGCCTCACTTTAATGGAGCTGACTCCAGGCTTATGCTAAACGTTGGGTTGGCTTTGATCAGCTTCTCACGTTGCTTTTCGACTGGCGTTCCCAACATGCCACCACCGTGGAAAGTAAAGGCCACAGTGGTTGGGGCGGTGAGGCCAAAGGAGCTGACATTAATTCAGGCCGAAGTGTCGGGAGGCAGCGTTTATTCCCAGTGCACTCTGACGTGGAGCAACTTGAACCCGAACGTGACCCGAACATCTGTCTGTCACGGCGGCGCGCCAACGACGGGAGGTGCGGGCGCGCTCATCTGTCCTGACACTGCCGAGTCACAAGGAGTCAATATCACCTTATTATGATGTAAAGCAGAATGGGTTTTTCGCAATGAGGCTTGCGGATGGGACCTCCGGTTTGATTTAGTTTAGTGTTGGCATGCGGTGCAATGAGCCGAGAAGCAATTAGGCCCATTAAGAGATCAACTGGGCTGTTGTGAGCAGCCGCGGTGTGCAGCAGCCATCGCACGGAGACGGAGGGAGAGAGACGGAGGTGGCGAGGGACTGAGTCAACCCGTGGCTGGTGGAGTCGCTCTGTGGAACCGAGCTCGGGACATCTGTCCACTGACACGGGGGAGATCTAGTGTCTGAACCCTGGTGTGCTGTCTGTGGAAGTTTAAGCATGTGAGATGATATTGCTTTGTTTGTGCCGTGATCAATAAGTTGAGATGTGGAAAAAGCCGATCAATGTGTTAAGGCATCGCGAGAGCCTCCTCTTAAACTTATCCAACACTACTAGCGCGTCATATGAAGGAGGGTGTTCACAGTAAAGAGGAGGTTTACCATAAGCATGTGAACGGTGAGAAACCCTCACTACTCTCCTCCACAAGTAGCATCACCATGGATACTGGAAAATGCATCAGCCTCTCTGCGTTTGAGTCGTGCTGTGTTTGCTTCTATCTAAATGCAAAACTTGCATTGTTGTCTATGTCTTAATACAATACATTCTAAGTTTGCACTGGAACTTTTAGTTGATTTAACTGTTTTATACGATTATAAATTAAATATTTGGCCTTTTTGACCCTTGGACAGCACCAGACATCTGACAAAAACTACATTTGTCTTAGGCTCTTTGTTTGTTTGATTTAAATTGACTCTTATTTGCTAAGTTTAGTATCTAAATGATGAATAAACAAGGTGAAGCAATAGACAAACAGACTGACTAATAGAATTAGACGTTGGTTGTCGTGTGTTTGGATCAAGTTAAGCAATATTTATCCAGAAGTTAATCTCTGTAAATGTTTTGCAGTAGTGGACTTTAACTTGTCGAACCCTCCATAAAAAGGACAGAGTAGAAAAGGAGTTGATACGTCAAAGAAAAATGCAGATGTGATAATGTGGCACTGTTGGGATACTTCTGTTTTGAATTTTCGTTTTTGTTTAAATTTTTGTAGTTTTAAAACATTTGTGCTTTCTATTCACTCTCCTTTCTCTTTGGTTTATCCAAAATCTTCCCTCCTCTAAAAGCCTTTAACTCTCTCCCGCCATCACCTTTCCCCGTCGCTTATTTATTTGCCCGTTCTCTTCCCCGACTCCCCACATCCCCCTGCTCTCTACCTCTCTGACGTTCCTCCCCCAAATGACAAGTGACACATACCTCATCTCTGTTTGTGTCTCTCTTTCTCCCCGTCTCTGTCCCTCGCTCTTCCAGCAGGTGTGGGTTGCCACGGGGCATTTGCCAGAAGCCTCTCACCACAGCCGATTGATCGCGCCTATTGTTTGCGCTGGGGCCTCCATTTTACAGTTCAGTGTTCATGAAAAGGAGCGTTCGCCACTCCTATCTGTCAGCCACCCCAAAATATTCCCTCTCTCTTTCAGTGTCTGGCCAGTGGTCCCCCCCCCCACTGACATTTTCACAAGCGCACCTTCATCAATTTCACACCTCCGATGCCCTTCTATGCCATGTGGAACGTAGGTGAATTGATGGGCGAGTGCTGACAAAGCTTGCTTAAATTCAAAGTCAGGTAGTGACAAAGTTCTTTGAGTGTAGGACAGATAGGGCACGGAGGGGCCATCAATAAGTGTGTCATCAAAGCCCACAGACTGCATGACACGAGGCACCAGTCTATGAAAAGCCCCGTTCCACACTATTGACCACAATGTAGAGTGCTACTATCTCCACCTCAGCTAACCCAGTGCTGCCCCCGTTTGTTGGCATCTTCCTCATTTATGCCTCCGCAGATGAGTCATGCAACTTAAGCTATACATCCTAAAAATCATGGAAAAAAGCCAACCAGAAGGTAAACATCCTCTATGCTCGCTTCCTCCCTTTAGTCTCTGGGAATGTTTTTCTATACCGTAATCAGCCAACTGGTGCATTTAAGAGCTGCTAAAGCAATTGGCGGCAGCGGCGGCGGCGACGAGATCTCAGCTCAGGCAAAGGTGGCACATTCGCCTCGACGCAGCCCAAAGCTAAATGCTCCATTGAAAATAATGGAGAGGAGGTGGAGGAGGAGGTGGAGGCGAGTGGAGCAAAAGAGAGTAGCAAGGTGCCTCGTTCACTGGCTCAGGGGTTTATGGGATTGCTCCCAGCTGTCACTCTGTGTAGTGAATCCGCAGCACCGTAATATCTTAATTGTTTCAAATTAAATGCTCGTAAAATGGCAAAGGAAATGAGTTTTTTCTCTCTGGCTAATCCAAAGCAGCCCCTTGACTTGCATCTGGGCCCGCTTTAAATGAGAGGGGGTTTAAAAAGTGGAATGGCTCCCACGTGAGCTGGCCACGGATAGGCTGGCGTGGAATTAGCTTTTACAGGTTGTGAACTCCGAGCCTATCACTGTGCCATGAATCACATGTCTCGGAGCATCTCTTTTTCTCTACCTACACCTTGACCTTCCCCTTCCTCCACATGTGAGAACATGACTTCAGTGTGTGTGTGTGTGTGTGTGTGTAGTTCCGTATGTTTATGTGGAGGCCGTGTGCATGCAGGGGCTTATCATAATGAATAGTCTAAATACCCTGCGGGGATTCACACATTTAGTCTCTTGCCATCTCCCCCTGGCGCTTCCGAGACTCGGCTCATTCCGCATCACATTCAAATCACTCACCCAGCTAAAGCGTCCTGAGTGACATCAGCCTTGATGTCTAACATGCACACACATGCGCTCATGCAAGCACACACACACACACACACACACACACACACCTTGCTATGCATGCAAACGCACACCCCTTTCGACCTCAGTCACCAAGAATAATCTGTGAATAGACGCTGTGTACCCATAGCGCCAACTATACATGCAATTCACACAGTAACCATATGCTGTCTGCTTGAACACCGTATGATACGTCTCTCATGGCTTTTTCTCAACACAATGCCCATCAGAATTTCCCATTAGCCCCTGTTAACTTGACATCTTCCCTTCCATTCTTACATAAATACCAGCTCCAAATGAGCCCCCGAGCAGGAAAATCCAGCAGACAATCATGTGTCATTATGTCTGCAAAGTGGTTTTGTTGTGGGGGCTGAAGCCGGCGGTGACGGCCGGGGCAGTGAAGTCGATTATCGTGAAATGAAACGCCAACTGAAAAGGCCTGACATCTCCCCACTTGGAATCAGAGAGTGATTTGAAAAAAGAAGAAGAAGAAGGAGGAGGAGGAAAAAATAAAAGAGAAGCCCAGAGCGTCATTACCAGCTCGCCTGATGGTGATACGAGAGCGTCGTGGTAAAAGTGACTTGACAAGTGCTTGAAAAGTTTCTGACTGCCGCCATCAATAGTGCCATCTGCTGTTAGGAACGTCGAGAAAGCTGGGAAGCTGCGTGTCGGCATTTGACAGTTACAGTGCATGAGTGTCTTTGTGGACTCGTGTGTGTCATTAAGATCCAAAACGTGTTTCGCTGTCCTATTGAATAGCCATTACTTGTGTTATTAATATTTGTATCATGTCAATCAGTAATCGTAGCAGCAACAGTAATGTTTCCATTGTATTCTGTATTGTAAAAAATTTAAAAAGATCAAATTCTAACCGATAGTTGAGGTTTAAAGCTCATCAAACATTATAAAGACATCACGTGATCTTTATCAATACATAGAGTTTGTCAGTTACCTCAGAATAAAGGAAGGTAATTGATTTTGATGGTGGAAGTTAAAAAAGAACCGGGATTTGAACATATGCAATTCTGTGATTTCAAATCAAAAGCATTTAAACATATCAAACCAACTCAAGCAGTTTCTCTTAACTCTATAATACCAGCTCGCACATTCACAACCACAGCTTTGAAAGCTTTAATGTCAGGTGACTGAAACATGACAGAGGCGTACATTTGACACATGTCCAAAAAGTCCTATCAAGACGATTGTCTCTGGATTTAACAGATTGTGGCAAAAGTCGAGTGAGTATCTGTGATCTTTCTTCACTGAGGCTTTAGCGTGTCAATTGTGTAACGCTTGTCAATACCACAGCAAAGTCCATCTTCCCCTTCTCACCGTATATATTTAGTTGGCGTGTTTACTGTGTTGTGTTAAATGTACAGCAGTGTCCTCTCCACCCTTTCCTCTGATGCCTCACATCCCATCTCTCCCCTCTAATCTCCATCCATGGTTCTTTAATTTCCATCCCCCCCCCGGCCCCCTCTTCCCCTCTCGTTCTGTCTTTCAAGCCTCCTCCTCTTCCCTCTTTCTCCCCCTCGTCATGTCTCTCATCACCTCCACTCCTTTCTTTTTCCTACCTGTGCACTGTAAAACTTCTCCTCCTCTGTGCTGCTCCCTCCCTGAATCCTCTCCCTCTCTTTTTACTGTTGTTATTACATCCTCCGCCCTGTCCGTCTGATTATCCCGTAACCACCGCTTCAACAGCAAATTCCCTTGACCCAATCCTCCTGCTCTTATTCTTCCACTTCCCCTTCAACATCTCCTCTCTCCTCTTCTGCCACTCTGACTTCTGTCTTTCTTTGCACCACTTAACCAGCTTGCATTTGTCTTCTGTCCTCACCCCTCTCCTCTCCGTTAACTTATCCCCCATTAGTCGTCCCTGTAAGCGTTATGCCGGAATATGCCCTATCACTGCCACTCGTGCGCCGTCTCCCTCTCTCCTTCCCTTCCCTTCTCTCCCTCTCTCTCTCTCTCTCTCTCTCTCTCTCTCTCTCTCTCTCTCTCTCTCTCTGCCATGTTTGTGGCCTTTCGCTCTGTGCACATCTAATGGCTGGGGTGTAATCCACTGGCTAATCTGCTGACAGCCTGTGTGACAAGGCATTAGCTTTGTGTCACTGCTTACCATGCTGCTTCACAGCGTGTGTGTGACAGAGAGAGAGCGAGTGTCAGAAAAAAGAGAGCGAGAGAGGAGGAAGAGTCTGGATGTTAGTGTCCGTATACATTTGAGATGTGTTTGTGAAACTTGGCGCACATGCTGTGTGACGGAGGGGGGGGGGGAGTATGGTAACTGTAGCTCTTTACGTTTGACCTTTAACCTTTCTAAAATTTTTCCAGTCTTTTTAGCTGCTCTTTTATTTTCTCTCTATCTCTCTCCTCTCTCTCTATCTCTCTCCTCTCTCTCTCTCTCTCTCTCTCTCTCTATCTCTCCTCTCTCTCTCTCTCTATCTCTCTCCTCTCTCTGTCTCTCTCTCTCTCTCTCTGTCTCTCTCGGTTGAAACCAAGTCAGAGTGCGGGTGGATGCACGAAGAGGTAAACTGGCCAAGACAGTCCAAAATAGCCTTGTCAGGGTGCCACGCTGCTCCGTCAGGCACCCGGCCAACACAGTTTGTAACCAAATATTGGATTTTCGACTATTTCCCCCATAATAGTCGAGGCGTAATTGCCTTTCTTTCAGCAGAGGCTTTTTTTTTTTTTTTTGTGCATTATATTTAGCACTGCTCACAATGTATGGAAATTCAAATCCAAAGCAATTTTGCAAATGACTCGGACAGTTAATTGATTGTTATCATTGTCGCTGATTGACTAATGATTCCGTCTTGAAATAAGTAGGCGGGTGTGCTTTGGCATCCGAGCGTGATCCTGTGTGGGCAAGTCACTCCATGCGATCTCAGAAATCTCCCTCCCTCATCTCGATTGCCAGCAGGACCCGCCTTGCACTTCGCCTGCATCCCTCCCCCTTTAGTTTCTGTCCCTTTTCTCTAGTGGCCCCATCTCCTGTCTCCACCTGAGTGATCCTGTTATCACAGCTGACCCCTCACTGGATCTGTCGACAGCCAAAGAGATTACACCAAAGACCGCGGAACACATTGGGCTCCCCGTATGAAGGGGGGGGGGGGCGTAGATTGCCTGATCCCCTGATGCTGATAAACTGGCCGGAGGCTTTGGGGATTCGAGAAGGTCCCGTCGGGAATGGGGTAGTGCGGGGGCATGGTTGGGTTGAATGGGGGGGCTATAGTCAACTTTAAGTCTTCTTCTAATCACTGGGCCTTTCAGAAGGGATAAGGGGAAGGAGAATGGGAGCTTGGTTTGAAATGGAATTAGGCCGTGATGGAGGTGGGGATAAGGTTGTCGGGCTTTGATTTGATCAGTGTGTTTGCTTGAAAGCTTGTGAGTAGCATGTCTGATCAAATCTACACTGTGCATGGAACATGCTCTAAACCCTGAGTGAAATACACTGATAAATAATACCAAAAAAAAAATACTTCTCTAAAGGGAATTTTCCACTCACCGAACCCTAACCCTGTGGATCAGCCTCAGCTACAACCTGCATCATGCTTGCTTGTCATAGCTGCTCATAGGTTATATTTTATCGGTTGTATTGGCACCGTTGCTACTCATGCCTTCTGCACTGCACATTTTCCAGCTAATGAATCATAATCCCTGGAGGAACTGTGATTCATTTCATTCATGCTAATTTCTGGGTATTTCCTTGATCCATCCACCAAACTCCCATTTTCTTTTTTTTTTGACTGATGCCACATGGGGCATACTTGTGCCATTCAAGTGAGAACACAGCGCAATTATCATTGATTCATGCGCCATAAAAGCGGAGCAGGATGAGACAGGCTCTTGTGAAACGCGGCTTGCCAAAATACTGTCAGAGAACGGAGGTTTGATGGCTCACTCGTCCGTGGCCTCCGCATCATGTTGTCTTCACCAGCTGTTGTTTGACAGAAAGGGATTCTTCCCCGCAGTGTGCGAAGACACAGCCATCAACTCAAGAGGCTTGACAGCAACACACAGCGGGGCCCGCTTCTCTACTGTATCTTAATAGGTAGTACTCGTCGAGCATCTGCAGATGGCGCAAGAAAAAAACAACAACAAATTATGAAGAATAGAAACAAATAGAAGAGCCCTGGTGGGTTCTTATAGGGTTCTACTCCTTCACTGTTTCAGAGTGATACAGTAAAACGTTGTTGCTCTGTGTGTGTGTGTGTGTGTGTCGTGTGTGTGTGTGTGTGTGTTTGTAAGTCGAGAACGAGACAACCTGTTATCGACCTGTCCTAATTACAAGAGTCGATTAGAATGTATTTATTATTTCAGGCTTGCCAGTAGCCACTTATATGGCATACTGAGTTGAGCAATCATTTCTAATCGCGAGTGATCAAGTGATATACGGCTCTCCCTCCAAACAAAAACAGTATGTGACAAACGTGGGGTCTAAAATCCAGACCGGTTGCCACGTTGCCAAACAAAGCTTTCAGAGCTGGGGTGTTGCTTTTATGCTCCGTCTAAAACCGCTATTGATAGCAAACCGTGCAATAAAACCACTATCTTCTGTGTCGCTTTCCAAACGTCGATACGGGGCCAAAAATATTTTTTTTTAACCAATTTCCCATTGTTCTTCCACTATTTCGTCCACTTTAACCATGGCACCGAAAAGGAGACGCATCTTTGCAGCTGCGTTCTCCTCCGTCCACGTCTTTGAGGCTCGGGGGAGTTTGGTCGAATGCATTGAAAACCCGCTGTCTGCCCATGTAGACTGTAAAAATCCAATGTACAATGCGACGTACGGCCGCCGAGCTTGTTGATGCTGATCGCGAGACCCGGGCTCAGCTCCCAACACTTAGTAGATCATCGTAATTAAAACATAAATTGGAGGGTATTGAGCTGCGCGCGGTCGCCGGCGCGGGCTCCAGGGAAGCATTGATTCATGCATGCACTTTGCAACAACTGCTCTGCTTTGCACATAATAAAATATAGAAGCCTTGTAAATATAATCAATACTAAACAAGCTCTTCAAATAGTAGACAGTGAATTACAATCGGGGGATGATAGATGGATGAGAATGGGCACATGGGAGAGACGAGAGCTTTACCACGAATGCAGAATAAGACACAGTACATTTATGGTATGGACCTTAAAAGGAGCGATATCTCAAGAATATGGATTTATTGATTGATTGTGATGGCCCAGTGAGTATTTGCAAGTATTGGAGTTGCAGAAGTGTCATGCTCGTCGAATATAAGTCAGTTGCACAAACGCATACTGTATGTTTTACTCTTCAGGCTTAAAATCTTAGCCCAAATGCCAAAACTAAATTAAATCACACCGTCTAAAAATACCTTCAAAAAAAGCGAACACAAAAGAGGCAAACATGAAAAACATTATCTGTAATTTACTCACAAATTTGTGGAGCTGACATGAAAAGAGTTTTCAGACTCCACTAACCTCATGAAAAGGCGCATTTTGTCTTTCGTTTGCTTCACTTAATGTTAAATTTAAAACGTCCTTGTAACTGTCGGATTCCTTCTTGCCACAAACACGTTGTTGTGCTGAAGTGAGCAGAGCTGAGCAGCTCGCAGCTTCATCTCAAGTCAGCCATGTTTGTTAGGCTGAAAGCCGTCCTCATTTACCCCAAACACATAGAAAATGAGTCGTGCTTGAGATAGTCAACGACAAGAAAAAGCCCCGTGCAACCAGTGGACTCTGACGCGTGTCTGAAGTCTGAATATAAGCCACTATAATGATGATCTAATGATTGGCAATGGAAAGGGTATAGTTTCAGGATGAACAACACAATTGTGAGGTAATCTTTATTACATAAAGTGTTGTGTTTATGCTGCGTGATAACAAATACCATGATGGAGCTAGGATCGTATCATAGTTTACACACCTGTGGACGTGTGAGATGTGCAAGATAACCCATGTCGAGCTTTTTATTTAGAGCATTATCATTAGCATAGGTTTGGATTTAAGCAAACTTTATTATTTTTCCTTTCCTGCTTTTCCCAAGTCACTTTATCTTGAATAGAAGCGTCAGATCGGGTTTGTACGATGGAGGATTAGCCACATTGGGGGAATAAAGTCTTAATTGAGAAGATTAAGAGAATAAAGTTGTAAATGAATTAGAAAAATACAGGATATTACAACCTTATTCTCAAAATCGTATGTCTTTTCCCCCCTTTTTTCCTCTTTAAATGGCCCTAAACTGAAGATGAATCCAATAAGGCAGTGTCGTGTAAATCTGGATATCCTCCGACTTGAATTGAAGTTTGAGGTTCACTTCCAAACCCACTGCAGTCGTGTTTTTCTCAGTGCGGCTAATATAGCGTGATGAAAGAACAGAAGCACGAGGGTCGCTATCTGCAGAGGTGCCATGTGCTGTGGCTGAAGGAGTATTACCTAAAATGGCTCATGGGCACGCACCTGAACCCTTGTGCTCCACATTTACAAATTTGCATCTTGGAATAAGTTGTTGAAGTAAGTTGCCAACTCTGCGGAACAACTAGAACTGTATAGTTGAGTCAAATGTTCTATGAGGAATACAAATGATCGGAGAGTGGATTTTTTTTTTTTTATCCAGGCCTGCATAGCTGATTTCTAGGAACGTTTCTGGGTTTTGTCATCGTGCTGTGGGCAGTGACCTTCACTAGTGCCAGCCTCACATCGGGAAAAGAGAGCGGTCAGGAGTGAATGGGGGAATAAAAGAGGGGACACACAAAGAGAAGAGCAGAGCAGATGAGCGCATGGCTGGACGTATTCAGCAGACGTTGGAGAAAATTGGGGGAGAGGCAGGCGACGGGAGATAGCGAGGGGCAGAGTGGCGGCCGAATGAGAGACGGGGCAGAAAAGGAGGGAGATGAAGGAGGGAGGGGGAAATTGGAGAACAGCGGAGCAAGGTGGCGGAGGAAGAGCTTTTTTTTCCTCCCAGTCGTCTACTGTATATCCTCAAAGCTGCTTTCATCCACCCTCACATCGAACGGCCTTAGGTTGAGAAACCCCTCACACACACACACACTTTACCCACAGACACACACACATCCTGCCAAAAAGTGTACCTTAACAGTAATCACCAGTGTGTGGTTTGGCATCATACAAAATCTTTTTCTTTTTTTTGTGTGTGTTGTTGCTACAGGGAACTGCTGAAAAAAGGAATATGAGGAACCTAAAGACGTTTCTGCTAATTGTAGTTAAAATGAGCCCTCGCAAGCCAGCGGGAACATCGAAGCTACTCTCGCTTTTTTGCAAAATAAAGCCGAAATGATTTGTTTTTCTTTGGTTTGTGCAGGAAAATCAAAGGGGGCCACATGCTTCGAAATCTTAACGACAAACGTGAGCATGAAAGGAAAAACACATATATATACGGCATCGCCCGCATTACCATAATGGCATTGCACAGAGTGAAATAAAAATGTTAGCAGATACATTAAGTATGCGCACGCACAGTGACGCCTGAGTAAAGATACACAATTACATACACACAGCCTGAATAAATGCTCGGAGCAGAGCAGGAGACAAAGGAATTAAATGCAGGCTGACTAACAAAGTATGACATGTCCAGGGCCTATCACTAATTATGCCCCCACTGCTACAAACTGTTCCCTTACTATGATCCATTGAAGCAGGAGGCAGTGGGAGAATGGCTGCACATATTATTCCTGATGGAGCATTAGTTAGTTGGACATGAAAATGTTTCAGGATAAGGGGGAAACAAATCTGAATATAAATTTTAAGATGAATCTAAATAGCAAAGACCACCCTATTTTGATTATGTTCTTTGAATCTGGGATTCAGATTTCAACACGACAATGTAAACCTCGAAAAGTTATGGCACTGCCGTACTTGTGTTTCTTTCGTTTTTGCCATTATCAAGGAAAATGAGTTGCAACGTGCAGTGAACGTGTTGTTTTGCGAAGAACAACTTCAACAGGCTTCTCTCATGAGAATAAATAAGTAGGACGAGGTAATCATTTACTTTACGACCCGAACTTTACAAGTACTATTTACCTGATGCTGCAATAACACTATGTCTCATGAATTCCAGCATTTAACGAGGAGAGATTACGTTTATCTTATCGATGACGTGGAACATTTTGTGTGATCAGCTGATAACCAGGGAAGTAAAGTTGCAAAAACAATCCAAATTGTAAACTGACGGGTTTAAAACACCTTCATTATGTTTATGCTTGTAATGGAGAGTTCAGTTTCTTCTGGTAGAACTGGGGAAGTTGGCTATTCGCAAGACTGACTGTTTAAAAATAGCTTTTCCTCAGTCACATAAAACAGATCCATGCACGGGATATAAAACTGTCTACAAATCCAGCTTTATATATTTAAATATATTTCATGCTGCTTTCAGCATCAGTTAGTTTAATTGTCTTTGTTATGATGATGGTTTCATTCATGCACATATTCTGTCAGTCTCTCTGTGTGGAAAAAAAAACTTGTGGATCGAATCTGTGCCCGTATGACGTCGTGAATCTGGACCGATTCAGAAATGCTTAGACACGATGTAGCAACGGCCTCAAAAGACAAGGTAATGCCAGATGTTGCCCATAATGTATTCAGTGGAAGCGCTGAGTTAATCCCGCCTCTTCCAGGGATGAAGAACAGTTCCCCTTGTTTCAGAGATGGACCGAGACAAGAAAATACTCTTTTAATTGAATTTCCGGATCCCAAATCCTTTCAAGTCGCAATAAGAAATGCAACCCCCGTCGCCTGTGATTGACTCGGGTCGTTTGGGTGAAATAGAGCAAATTGTGTTCCTTAAGCTCTAGACTTTCCAAAACGCAGCTATTGCGCCGTGTCACGATGATGCGTACGTGCTCATCAAACACACAACCATGCGTACACCACAAACCCAAGCAGCTGCGGTTCGTACACACAAACACATTGAAAACCCCCCCACATATACTCATGCGGTTATCAGATGACCCACATGCCCACTTTAGATTAGTGGCACCGCTCTGGTCTTCCCCACAATGCACAATCGCACGGGGTGAAGGAGATGATGGGTGAGGCCGAGATGTTGTGGCACGCCATTTGTCTTTGTCGGACGGGGTGTTGAACACGAGTTCTTATTGGCTGTGCAGGCACACCCACCCCCAAGTCCCAGAGACCGTGCTGATTAAACAGCGGGAGACCGTCTCGCTCAACCCTCTGAGGCTCCATTCCTGCTGCAGCCAGCAGTACCACGGTCCTGGGACCGAGCGGAAACGGAAAATCCAACATCTGATGCCGTCACACATCTATAATGTTGATTGTACCATAATTATAGCATCTGGAATAATGGTGATTTCTTACCTTTCAGCACTCAAGCAACCTTCCCAATAGTTCAAGAGCTGCAGGGAGAGAAAAACCACAAAATGTTAGAGGCTGTTAAGATAAGAAGTTGATGTCGTGTGGGAAAGAGTTCAACAAACACGCATGAAGACAACAGCTGGGTTTTTTTTTTTTAGGGAGGGGGGTTTCCTTTCGTTGGGGAATATTTTTTATTCACAGCCACAACAGCATCGTGATCTGCTGCCCAGAGCCGAGCATTAATTCAGCACTGCCATTGCTTTTTATGGTGTAAAGGGCAAACATTTATTACCCACTGATTACATTTGGCAGGCACATGTGTCTGACACTTAAGTCCTTGTAATTTTCCAAGCCGTTACAAAAGAAAAAAAAAATCCCTTCTTCGCCACTGATATTCAATCAGCGCTTGGATGTGGTATATCTCCCATGGATTTCATCGGGGGCACAAGCAAAGGACTTGTGAGAACAAAGGGGGGAAATGGTGAAAGCTTTTTTTAGTTAAAAGGTCAGAGATTGACCCATAAGAAAGAAGGGGGGAATGGGGCATGTTGCCGCCGATTGTGTGCAGGAGGCGCTCAAGGTCTCGTAGATTAACACCAAGTTCACTTTCAGAAGGGGGGTTGGAGAGAGATGGGATAGAGAATTAGTCGTGCGACTGATAAACAGCCGAGCTCCGTGCTCTATTCCCTTCCTCCCCGTTTTCTTTTTTTTTCTTCCAGCTGGGAGATAAAATTCAGGCTTGGCAGTGGTTGCCAGCACAATTGATTCTGGCAGAGGAATATGGCTGCAGTGAGTATGAGGGCTAAGTATCTGAATAGCTGCTGTCAAAATGCTGAAGGGGAATTTATTTTCGAGTTTTATATGCAAGCTATATCATGGAGTTACGGAGACTAAATGGCTACAGCTTGATGTACAGTACGCCGCCGTTTTCACCGGCGTGTAATCACGGGGCCGCTCAGGCGCGGGCTTATGGGTGCCGTGCCCGGTTTCAATGAAAGCAATGAAAGCATACAGTCGCTTGGATATGACAAATCCCCCCCTTTTTTCACGTTTTGAAATACGAAATCATTTTTCAAACCATTGTTATAATCGCCGTGAACTTATTCCTGCTCTCCGTGTCAACTTTGCAAAATCTGATGTACTCGAGCTTTAAAAAAAAAAAAAAAGGAAAAAAAAAATCCTTTCTGATTTGATGCAGGCAGGGAACAAATGATAGAGAGCAACAACACAGAGGGAATTACAGAGAGCTCAGAAAGGAGGGAATTGGTTTCCCCATTGTGTCCGGATCCAGCCCTCCACTAATAAGGCTTCTTGACCGGTGGGGAATACGGAGAAAAAGATTAATAGATCCACTCAAGCAATCAGCACGCAATGAGGGAGCCACCTGTCAGAGGTCCTGCCGCTCTTTGTAGATTTATGGCTAATAATTGGACATGAATGTAGCCGCTGCGGTGCTATCAGAGCCTCGCAGGGTCAGCCGGCAGAAGGAAATCAATCTGTTTGTTTTATGCTGAACGCTGCGAAAGACTGCGGAGATGGGGGAAATAAATCTAAATAGATTTGAAGGGAATATACTAAGAATAGACTTAGACTGGATTTTAACTTTTTCTTTCCTGAAATAAATCCCATTTAAAGGTCCAGTGTGTACGATTTAGGTGAAAGGGTTCTATTGGCAGACAATTAATATAAAATAACCCTAACGATGTTTTCACTGGTGTGTTTCATCTAAATTGTACAAATTGTTGTTTTCTTAACCCTAGAATTGGCCGTTCATATTAAAATACTTCACATTGGGGGCAGGTCCTCTCTGCGGAGGCCGCCATGTTTTTTTTTAGAGTAGCCTAGACTGGACAAACTAAACACCTTTTGAGTTTTTATGAAAACTGAACGTTCTCGACAACAGGTTCTCTGTCATGTTTGGAAGGGTGAGGTGAGGGGTATTCAGCTGCAACATGCAACTTCACCACTAGATGTCACTAAACTCTATACACTGAACCATTAATGATGCCCAAGCCCTGTCTTATTATAAGAAGAAGAAGAAGGAAATAAAAAGTATTCGTTTATATATATATTATAGTGTTTAATATGTTAGCATGACATTCCTCCAAGTCATTCAACAATATGCTGTAAGATATACTTCAGGCTTCTAATTGGGTAGTTTATGAAAATAATGCTTTTGTAAACACTCCACAGAGAGCTCCGCGGAGAGTTCACCTGCAGTTTGACACCGTATCAGGTGCTAGATTAAGTCTTAACTATCCCTAAATATAGTGAAACTACAGCACATAGAACAAATGGGGAAATTCTGCATAATGACCTTCTTAAAAAACACCATCTGTTGCGCAGCACAACCACAGCAAAGTGAGATTATCCAGCGAGGCTGAAAGAGTCGCTTTACGTGACACCCGCAGTGTTCCACTTCACTGTATGTGGCAAAACACATTTCCTCCACGTGGCTAAGTTTGAAACTGTGTTTTTTTTACGCTCACTTCATTCGAATAGTGATTAATAGAATGGGAAGACTAGATGGGCACAAACTAGATCCCGACGAGGAGGAGAACGGGAGTGGTTTGACGCTTTCATTTGTGTATGCGACAGGGGATCAAGCAAAGAAAGGGATATTATCCTGTTGTAGGTAAACACAGTGTGGGAGTATCGAACCCGATGAACGGTGATGATGTGCTGCCCACCTAAAGAACCCTCAGGCGTTGGCACTCCATTTACTCCAACACCGGTGTCCCTCTCCTCCCCCTGCGCCAGCGCACCTCCTCCCATCCGACTCCACGTTTATACACTTCCATTTTTGGAAACATTTTCTTTTTCTGCACACCGCGGTGTCAGGGTCACTGTCCTCTCAAGCCCACCCACCCCTCTCCACCATCACCACCACCATCCTGCACATCCCCTTCCTAGTCTGTCTGTTTTTTTTTTTTTTCGTTTTTTTTCACCCTCTTTCCAAATTCTCTGTCCATTGCCCTCCTGACAGCAACACATCAACCTGGGTGCAATTTAAAAAGCCCTTCAACAGCTGCCATTCCACAGGGTTGGCTATCAGTCCAGCTGCCAAAGCCCCGACAGGGACTCTGCTTCAGCAAGCAACTTTGAACGTCAGGTTGGTTTCCCCAGTTCCAAATGGAACGAAGGTGAAAGACTCTATTTCTCAAAGATTGGCTCAGCTGAAGACAGGGTGACTGAGGGGGCGGGGGGGCATCGCTACTTCCTTTCCTGACATGTTGCCGCCAACATCTGGCACGCAGCGTTGAGGCGCGGAGAGAAATGGTTGACTTTTTACGAGGGCTGATGAATATGATTTTAATGACGCCAGCATGAAGTGGCGTCTTGGATTATACTTGTAAACAGTGTGAGGCTTTGGGGTGAAAATAAAAGGCTCTTGGGAGAGTAAGAATATTTGAGGCTCTGTCGAGATTTATTACTTGCCTCTGTGTTTTGGAGCTAGAGCTGTGTGTGTGTGTGTGTGTGTGTGTGTGTGTGTGTGTGTGTGTGTGTGTGTGTGTGTGTGTGTGTGTGTGTGTGTGTGTGTGTGTGTGTGAGAGTGCGCTCGCCTGGCTGCATGTGGACACTGCATACATTGCTTTCCCATGTTGCCTGAAACAATGAAGTGAAAACAGCTCAGGCTCGAGGCTGGGCAGCCTGCTGCTGTGCACTTCTCTCCACCATATGTCTTTGTCAAAAATATTTGCTGTGCGCCGAATGAGGGATGAAATCAATCCAAGTGCTCCCCCAGTTGCTTCTTCTTGAAGAAAAAAATGTATACTGATAGTTGCCAGTTCAGCCCACATTGTCAAATGTAACAACTGGCCACCAGTGACATTCGTAGACAGACCATCTGGTCTCCAGTGTCCAGTAGTCGTTTAGGGGAAGAATGGGATGGCTGCAGCCTTTCTCTTGTGTCAATTAGCAACTGGAAGAGATGGATGTGAGAACTGCTGTGGCGTTATGGACCAATCAAAGATGTGTGCTATGTGCCAGTAGGGAAATGTGTCGAGGTGGTCCGCAGGCACCAGTGCAGTAAAATTTTTCACTTCGAATGGCTGAACAGATGTACATGCTGGCCTTCACTTTCCTCACTTTCACCCACTCAGCTGGACTTCGGCTTCACTCTATCTGCACTGCCTGGAGATAAAATCAACAGCGCAGGCAGGTTGTG
Source organism: Hippoglossus stenolepis (assembly GCF_022539355.2). Taxonomy (NCBI): domain Eukaryota; kingdom Metazoa; phylum Chordata; class Actinopteri; order Pleuronectiformes; family Pleuronectidae; genus Hippoglossus; species Hippoglossus stenolepis. The sequence continues at coordinate 8,084,745 of NC_061505.1, read as the reverse complement.
TCAGGGCGCCTGGTAACACCGACTACGCTCCAGTAATAAAAAACTCTTTTAAAGTTGTGTTTAGTATCCAGCTTTTTCAAAATGCTATACAGCCACTTTACATTTGGATATTGGTCATATGCAAATATCCAGCAGTCGTCCAAACAGCCGCTGCGGATGCTGAGGTCTATTCAGTAAAAGGCGATCTCAGCTGAATTATGTAAGTGCTGCATAGCTGAAGGAGCGATGCGGTTTTCAACTGCAGCTTCTGGACCGGCTACAGCCATTGTGTCGTGGACTCATGCTGTCCACCAAAGCTTTTAGTGCGTTGTGTAGCAGCATCACTTTTGCCCAAAGCCATAAGACCACATGAACAAAAGCTCCAGTTGGCTGGGTCACGCTGCGATGTACCTGGGGGATGTCTCGCGTGTTTTGCATGGACGAGGTAGGGGAATCGCTGGGTCCATTAACCTGAGAGAGGGCTGCAGCTTCCAAGGCTGAAAAAAAATGGCCCTGAGCAAGCTGGCATTACGGGGGGGAGGCATCTTCCCCGATTCCCATTCACCAAAGAAAGTTAATGGAGTTGAAGTGGGTCGTCTCGACTGAAATTAAACCTGATGCCAAAGGAAAAGGCTTTGATGTCGCAGAGATTAAGCGCTTTGTTGTAATCACATGTGCAAATCCTGACTAGTATCACTCTCGCAGGGAGAAACCCTTTTTTTTTTCAAGGTCTATCGGTGGTGTCTTTGAAAAGTATGGTTTCTGTTTGACCGTGAGTCACGACTGTGTTCAGGGGAATGGGGCACATCATCTAAATTGATTATAATAAAGAAACATCTTTTCTTTTGGCAGCACTTCAGGTGAGAGTGAAGAAAATATACAGAAAAGCAAGTAAAAAAAAAAAAAAAAGAGGGGATGAACTGTATGTTCTTTAGAGTTTTTCTATTTGCAGCAAATAGGTCACGATACCTTTCAAAATCTGTTGTTCAGGAATACTTTTAGCATAGTCATGTGTGTCTAATTCCCCCTACTTGTGTCTGTAGCTCTAACAGCTCCTCTTTAGCCAACGTGGTGGGAGAAGTCATGGATCTCTGGTGGGATTTATCAGCTAATGGTCGACGTGTCCTTCCTGTGCCCTTCTGTAATAGCCAAGCGTCATTAGTAAGAGGGTTAAGAGAGGGCCCCGGCCATCCATATGTTTCAATAATTACCTTGCACCTCTGTCAGGGCACATACAGAAACCCTGGGCTTCCATCACGGCATTGCAGACAAAAAGAAATGACGAGGGAAGTCTGTTTTTAAAGCAGCTGAAGGTGAAAATGTTCAGCTTTTATCACAAAGGGGAGGAAGCTGTGGGGCAAGCCTCAGCCTTGCAGAGGCAGCAGTCTGTGCACTGTGAGTGACACGTTATTTCTCCGTCACCCCCCCTGCCACTACCCGTCCTAACTCCCCCCAAATCTCAGACCTCAATCTATTTTCTGCCTGGCTAGTCTTATGAAACTGCATATATTCTGTCAGATTACTCCCACCTAATTCCCAGACTGTTTAGTTCTCGGCTGTTTGAGGAGCAGATTTGAAAAACGAGGGGCCGAAACAACACGGGATGTGTGAGCTGATCAGACACACACACACACACACATACACACACAAAACACACACACACATACAAGCACATCTTTGTGTTTAAAATTCAAATTCATGGTTTCCTGATCCTGTGATGTGGTGAATACATTAGGAATCATGTGTAAGGTCTCAGTGGAACATTTTTACATGTGTATTATATTATCATGATAATTGGCACTTCTACCAGATATTCCTTATGCGCATATAGTAGGAATGTACAGCCTCGGTTGTTCATATACATGTTTATGGAAGCTCATGTTTTATAACTGCACTGTTTATATTAACAGGCAGCCTCAGTGAAATGAAAATGACCTTTAGTTCAATATTTTTCTTGAGTAGGCCAATAGGTATGTTGCCTTATATTGATATATCCTTAGTTAGATATTTTCTGTTCGTATCTTTCACAAGAAGACAATTTTTTTTTCAAAGGGTTCATTGATTATATGTAATTTGCCGGGAATTTACCTTAATGCCGCACTTCATTCTGGCCCTGAGCCGGTGCTGTGCGTAAAAAAACCCGGCTGCATGAGAGACAACAGCGAATAAAAATGCAGGAGAAACGGATGGTCTGTTATTGCAACAACTCAGAACTAACGGGGCAAGAATATTTTTATGTGCCACTTGGAGAAAATCACCTCGCAGAAGGGCCACCGCTACACTTGAGTCATGTGAAGAAAATACACAAGTACATGTAGTTTAAATCATATTTGCCACTTAAGGGACAGCAAGAAATCAAGCTGTGAGTCGAGAATTCGCACAGTGGCACCTTATAGAATTGTTATGCAAAATAATATTCACAATCAAGTGTTATTTCTCTCTGCTGATTGGTGTTAGTGGGTTATTTGGGGTGAAAACTGGCTGCCTGTTGCTCACAGTGTATAAAAGTGTTTAAAATATGTGGACTGAAAAATGCCCAAACACTTTTTAGACTCGAGAACACAGAAGAGGGAATTCCTGTAGAAGTTGTTCTCGAACATGGGCTTGCCCCTCTTGAGAAGCCAAGAATCATCCACCCTGCATTGTCATTAACAATGATAGGAAAAGCAAATAATAATAAAAAAGGAACCAGGTTGAATTTTAGAAATAAAGGTCAATATAATCTTGTATGCAACTCCATTTTCTTTTTAACTTGGTCATCTGGCTCTGTGCCACCAGAGGGACCCTGCCTTGACCTTTATCCTGTTATAAAACAATTTAATCAATAGTTACATAACTGGAGAAATTACAGCTTCTTTACACAATGAACAGGAGACTTACTTTAGCACAGTTATTCATTTTTTTTTTTTAAATCTGACACTAAAATAAGCTTTACATTCAGGTCATGCTGACAATTCCGGACCTTTACATAAAGCCCACTGGAGCATAACAGGGAAAATGGCAAATGCATCGGTTCACAAAGTCAGTATTCCTCTCATTGTCTACAATTCAGTTGCAGTGTTTGCAGCCAGATGACTAAACTGTCCTTGGCCACTGCAACATACAATTCCTTCAACGCAGTGATATTAAAAATGAAGGCATTAGCTTAACGGCCATTCGATAATGTAAATTTGAATGAGCTCTCCTGCTGCATTGGTTAATGCAGATTGATAAACTTACCATCTCTCTGCTGATAAACCTTGAGGTGATTTATTGATGTTTTGAAATGACGCCTCATTCAAAATCAGAGCGAACACAGACATCGTTTTTAGATACAAAGAGGATATGGTTTGTTACATTTGATTTGAAAGTGCGATGTGTTAATTATATTATATCGTTATCTGATAGTTGTCCAATTACTCCTCTATCCTGGATTTTGGAAGTATTGTACTGTGCAATTCATTTCCAACCAGGTCAAAGATCTTTCTTGAAAGGTTGGAATTCAATCTTCAAACACTTTTTTTATATATTTGTATTCCACTATATTTATCCCACTGGAATACCCTGTCTTGCATTGCTAATGTCATTGGTTATCTCTATCATCATACTCCAAATGTGAACAATATCATCATCATCAAGGTCCATGAAGCCAGGGAAGTGCAGAGTCAGGTGATAATTCTCTGTGGGCGATTCTCTATCAGTGAACACGTCTCTCATTACACATGGTCATTTTACCCTTTGTTACAATATTGACTATAGGTGCTTCTGACTTCACTTTAAGCATTGGGGGGGAAAAAGGGGGTTTTGTCATGGAATATGATTTTGCTTTGTAAGCACTCAGGTGTGAAACCATCAGAGTGAGCCATTTATGCCCCCGCGCCCCCATCCATGAAAGCTGCTCCTTCAGTTATCGCCGCGATTATTAATGAGATCGACATTTTCAATTATCCGTTTCCTGCCTTTACTCGGCTCTTCGAGAGCACGGCGAACGAACAGCTGTTAGCTTTGACAGGGTAGGGAGACGTGTGATAGCGAACAAAGAGGGCAGCATCTGCCTCTTTGAAGGATGGTGCGTTGCTTCCCATCAATATCTTCGCGAAGGCGTACCACCGCTGCAGCACATTTCCTCCAGGTGTATCTAATACAGTCGGACGCGACACGATGTACCAGTGTTGGCAAAGTTATGCAGACAGACATGTGGTGTGTTTAATGTTTCCTCCTGGAACTGAGCACACTCGAATGTGACCCGAAATAACTCGGCTGTTTGATGCTCTTCAATGCCTCTATCCTTAGAAGCAGGGCCATATATAAACATCGCTGCAGAACTACTTACTGTATAGCGGCTCTTTCCCTGGGGTAATGTGGCAGATGTTAACTTCTTCCTCAACGTACTACACAAGCCGCTTTCCTGACATTTCCTGCCCGTGTAGTGACTGCTGGCACATTCACAACAGCCTTTCAGGGTTGTTTAACGTCTAGCAAAGATTTTTTTCGGCGACAATATGGGTCATGTGGAGGCATGGGGCATTTTTTATTTATTTATTTTACTTTTACCAAGGTCAGTAGGTCTCTTTTGGCTTATGGCCTATTCAGCTGGGAGCTGTAATTAGGCCGTGAAACAATGTATCATACCGAGTTAGTCACCAGCCCCAGTCGCTCACTAGTACTATGCATCACCCTTGGTAGCACCGCGTCGAGTATTTGGAAGGCCGCAGTCAGCCCACAGGGGAATCATTAGTTCTTATGTAAATATGAGAAATGGATGCTGGTTTCACCTTGCCTGCCTGGATTGGAAGTGTAGCACCTCGGGAATGACAAAGAAGGGTTACGTAGCCTAGCCACCGCTAATGCCTTTGGTTACTGGTGTAGTCATGATCTCGCATGCTAACTGGGGAATAGTTGCAAGGATACCTGCTAGAGATTTAAAATAAACCCACCAATGATGCTCCGTTTACTCAAAATAAATGCACATAGAGTTAGACGGCTGATTGCTTTGCATGACTATGTTGCCTATCCCGTCTTGGTACAGTTGTTCGTGTGCTCCAACGAAGGCGTGGAGCCGTTTTCAAGTGGCTTTCGCATTCCTATAGTGTTTGTGAGAGCATGCATGCCCCGCCTCGGTGAAATAGCTTCACGCTGAGATCAGTGGAGCGCACGTAGTTCGGCAAGCGCTGTTGTACATTCTCACTTTTGCACATCACAGGAGATGCAACAGCTCATTCTTCCTCACTGGGCCACAGTGAGTCAAAGATGCAAATGCGGGCATTCATGCATGGAACCTCTGACCTCGGTCGGCAAGTCTGAAATTATAGAGCAGCCAGCATTTTCCACTCTACTAAAAGAACGTGAAACATGCAGTGGCTCATTTGTATTTTAATTATTTATATATATATATATACATTTATTTATTGGTGTTTGTGTGTGTGGGTCTGTGCAGGAAAAAAAAACATCCACACATCCTCTAGCTTGTAGGAGCAAAAAAAAACTAAAATGATGAGAAACATCAGAGAGTGACATATTTAGTCTGAATTTCCATGCTGGCATTTCAGACAAGATTATATCTGGTGCGCTGAAGTCAGGGGATTTCACAGTCGGGTCAAACCGCAGTAAATACTCCGAGCAGAAACACAAGTTCAGAGTCTAAACTGTAACATCGGTATACAGGTGTGTGCACAAAGCCAGACAGCAAAAAGGCTCCAGACGGCAGCGTGTTCGAGTGTTTTGAGGGGAATCTGAAATATGTATCGCCGGAAAATTCAGTGTGACAAGCAATACGATGACACACTTCTTTTTTCACTGCATTGCTGCGCCGCCTTCATGTCCGTGTATGCTGCTGTCTGCGGCGATTACTTACGGCATCAATGTGCACTTTGTGGGGGAAAAAAAGTGATGTACTCTGTTCATATTCCGTTAGCCTTCGAGCATCGTGGGAGGCGAGCGGCCGTACAGTGGAATACAAATCACCCTAAACAGGCAATATAAACAATGATATGTTGTTGTTTTTTTCTCCCTTTAATATAAATATATATCTCAAGTTACCTGAATGTCAACACCGTGCAGCTCTGCAGGAAATTTGCTCTGCACAAATCATATTTGGCCGCGAAAGCGAAGAGCAAGAAAACGCTCCATCAGCTCCCATAAGCATTTCAACAAACAGTCAATAGTGTTGAGGAACCAATGTGTCACACAGCTGGGCAGATTTCCAGCGGTCCTTGTGTGTCGGGTGCTTCTGGGGTAAGGAGAAGATGGGGGAACCAACAACAACAACTGGGCTGTGCTTGCGTCGTCCAAGCCGCGAGCCACTGGAGTGGAACGTGGGGAAAAATAATTAGCACAATAACGTGGTGAAAAAGGAAAAATGCAACATGAGGAAATCAACTGTTAAGGAACATCTGAGGCCGCGACAAGCCGTGCCTACAAGCATATGCTCCTCCGGTGTTTTCAACAATGTTCAATTTTCAGTCCCTGCAGGAAAAAAAAAAAAAAACTGCCTCTATTTATAGAACGAACCCAGTTATCTAACTTCAAGGATTCCTCAAGCCAGACGTTGGCTTTGCTCCTGTCATCAGGGCTAATTTAATAGACATATATATATATAACATACTCTCACCAATTAAACACAACTTTAACTGCAGCCTTTATGGTTTGTTTTACACACCAACAAAACTCCTTTCACGGAACAGTTTACATACCAACCAGCAGGGAAAAACCTAGCTCCTCCTTGCTCCATTATATTCATGTTTATTCATATCAAAGGGACAATGCACACTGATTACCATGCATACTTTAGTGTAGCATGTAAATTTGCCAGATTTAGCCACAAAGGCCAGTTTTTATCTGCAGATGGTTTAAAGAAAAGTACAAATAATACATCGTATAATCAATAACACAGATTTTCTGAAAACCTGAAGTTACATGGGAGCTCAATGCTGAGCTCAATCCTCCAGCTAAAAAAGATTGTGTCCTCACGCAGCGGCGCCGCCACCACTTCAGTCTATCACTCAGCCGAAGTTCATTCAGTGGCGTTTGTCGACAGCACGTTGGCCACCGCTTCATATAATCAGGAGTCCTTAACTGTGAGGTGTAATTATCTGTACCTATATGGTCCTCCCACTCAGTCTATTCTGCTGGAGCTTGCAGCAGCAGCTCGCCTGAATTGGGGGGTATTTATACAGGAAATTAAGGTGTAATTAAAATTGGTCTGGTGCTGAAGGGGCTGAAGGTGATTACGCTCATTTGCATAGTACACTGATTTCTTTTTTTTGGTACATTTTTATGCTGCCTCCACATTTACGACTGGTGCGAACACATTTTAGACAGCCATCGTTTTTTAATAATTCAAAGAAAAACCCAAACTTGGGGATGTTTATAAGAAGTGTTTATGCGTGATAACAGTTTGCATTCTCACCGTAACGCCAGGGTAAGACAAAGTGATTGACTTGCCAACGGTGTAAGTTAGTAAAAAGTCTCAAGTCTAAATTTACTGCTTCATATCGAAGGCGTGGAGCAGATGTTTCTTCTTCTTCTCCTGAGTGAATCACCACCACATTGTTCAAGATAAGATTAGAATAGAAAATGGGAAGCAGGGAAACAAGATTCTTTGCGAGAATCTGATGACAAATTACTGGAAGTGGACCCCAGAAAATAAACATGAGCATCCAGCTCATTTTTCACGGGCACAACATTATCTAATTTGCTCCATCGGGCTTGTTTTGAAGCAAATGGGGGGCTATTATATGGGCTGCGGACCAAGGAGAAAGTCATTACTTCTCACATTATCACTGGAAATGTGGGGGGGAGGGGGCTGAGCTCTGTCGCTTCATCCTGGTGGCAGGCTGAAGCCTCGGCATCTCGTCCAGGTTGTAAATGGACCCCTCTCGGCTGATACGCCATTGCGTCCTAAGCCATCCCTGATATTTGGTGAAGGGATGTCATGACTGCTCCAGCTGTCACCGGCACAGCTGTTCGCTTTCCCCTTGAGTGAGCAGAGCTGCCTTCGCCCCGCGGCTTGATGGCGTGCGCATGTACGGGCGCGAGTGTGTCCGAGCACAATGCTTGCAGGGATACTGGCAAGGTGTGCTAGCAAAAACAGCTCATTCCAAGATGCAGGAACAGAAACAGCCGTGCACGAGTAAATTGGCAGACACAAGGCTAGGAGGCGGTATCACTACGTGTTTGAAATGATTCTTCGACTGAAGATTCATTGAGGTCAGAAGGACATTTTCTTATTGTTATGAAGCGACGTGTTGGGGAATCTTGTGCTGTACCTTTGCTTCTTGTCCAAAAACCCTTCAGGAGAACCTGGAGAAAAAGTGCCGCTGATGTATGTAAACGTGATTGATCCGTGTCCCCTTTGGCCTGGACAAGCATTTACTTTATCAAAAGCCTCTTCACACCACGCCTGTGTACCTCTTGAGGTCTAGGTGTCCAAAGCGCTAAAAGGGGCCATATTGATCGCAAACTGAAACAGTCAGTTATGATGAATGGACACTCGCTAAATCAAATTCAGAGATTAATCGGCCGGCGGCGGTGTCATTAGGGCTTTGTGATGGGTGAATTAATATGGTGATTAAATAAGAGCTTGCTACTATGTCACCATGTCACTTCTGACAAGCTGACCCCAGATCAGCTGGCAATGGACTAAAAGACACTTAATCATCTTCCACCTATATAGTGTCTCTGACCTTTGGCATATACATATATCATCTGTGGGTTTTCCTCACACTTGCTTGAGTCCGTCGGTCGAATGAGGAGAAACTACTCGCTCAGGCTCGCCCAATTCTTTTATTTGAATGTAATTGGTGGAAACAAAAAGGAATCCCTTGATAAACAGAGAAAAAGAGCACAGCCATTGTGTTCGCTCCAACACAGCAGAATGTGAAAAGACTGTGAACTGTTTTTCTGCATCTATATCGGTGGAGCTAATAAAAGTATTCTTGGCTGGCAGGAAAATGCAAATGCTGACAAAATCAATGCGCCCCGCTGCCAAATCCACGGACACCAGCGAGCAGATTTGGCTCGTTTTGCGAACACGCCATACATACACACGCTCACACGTGTACACACACACGCACTCGCACACGGAGACAAATCTGTGATACACAGTGTCCCTGTGACCCTCATGCTCCATATGGTCAAGAAGGGGGCAGAGAAAATAAGCACACAGCTCTGTGGTTGACTGCAGCTTGGCAGCCAGCAAAGCCCCGAGGTCCGTGGTGTTGAAGCAACATAGCGTTGGCCGGTACAACCCTCTTTTCCGTACCAATGCTCCTGTCCTGCTTCATATACTGTAGTGTAGTGGATAAACATGGTGGTTGCGGGGGAAATAACAATGGCATTTTTCTTTTTCTTTTTTCTTTTTGGACTTAGCTGTGCCTGATTTGATGCATCATGAAAGAAGCAAAACAAACAAAACATACAGAAATCATGTGTGTACAAAGTGTGCGGCTACACAAAGAGAGATCCACGTTGAATATACAACGAAGACGAACAGGTGGATGTTTAGAAATGAAAGAATTGCAAATGGGCTTTGCGGAAAATAAATTGACAGCCACATAAGTGTAAAAGGTTCAGTTCTCCTCACTTATATTTTCCTTGTCATAAATGCAGTTAAATGTAGTTATACCTGAATTGTGAGACACCTGAGTCCAAACCCCCCCGACTACAAACTCGTTTGCTATAATCTCAGCATTGAATTTTGAATCTTGACAACATAATCTACATTCAGCAACAGCTTGTCACTCTGGTCACTCTGGATAAATCCGACCTCAGCTTTTATTGGAGCTACTTTCCACTAAAAGCTCTTTTGGAAACTGTGATCTGGGCGAACCGACCATTTTTGACCCGATCAAAACTTAAGCTATTGCTGAAAATATACAATATGCTCTTAGTCATTGAATGCAGCACGTTTTCAAAAAAGGACATCCTCTACAAGGATGAACAAAGTCACTGCTGATTCTCAGTGGAGCTGAAAACACCCTCTCTCCATTATCAATGGGGAGGAAGTGTGTTCACTTTTGTCAAAAACACATGCAGCCGGTGGCAAAAGCTTTTATGTCTTTGTGTAAGAGTTGACAGTGGCCCAGAAACATTTCACAGTGTCACAGTTCAGTTCTGCCAGTGGAGGCCACACGGGCCACTTACCACAAACTACTTTAGGGGCCTGCCCTGACAAAAAAGATCATCACTCACGAAGCGGGTCGCCGCGTGACCTCTAAATGTTTTGATGTGTGAAGTGATGTTATTGTGGGGACAATATTCATAGAGTGTGAGTGGTCATTCACATGTGGCCGTCTCTTCCAAATGGCTTCCTAATTTGGGTGGACAGGTTCCGCCGTTGTGCCACCCGCAGCACCGTGATGCATTTGACCAGGGATAAAGCTGAAATCAATTTCCCCTGGTGTCTCTGTGGGGTCTTTTCAATGGGCCTGTGTTTGTGCCCGAGGGAGCACTTACTCCACTTCCGCTGACCTCTTTGTCCTTTTCCCCTATGAGCATATTGCTCCCATTGAAATGATAACTGCTTTTCAATCGGTGGTCAAAACAACCAGGCACACTTTTCAAAACCCCACCGGCTCTGGAAGCACTTAATCACAGTTACCAGGGAAATAAATTTCAGGCAGTTATCAATTTGCGACCCGGAATGGGAATTGTCAGAAATCAAGCTAAATGCTGCCTGGGGACCATTTTGTTGTGACATCTCCGCTGGTTGACCACCCACGTCTTCCTGTGCCCTGACCTACAAAGTCAATGGGATATGATGTAGCACACTGCTACGTATAGCCTGTATACTTTACTAACTATACCAAGCTGCTGTATTGCTTCAGCTTTTTACCATATCTGTACAAAGTTGAGCTTAGCATGTAACAAATACAATGCTATTTCAAACTTTCTGTCATACGCAATTGTAATTCAATTACTGTACCACCAAGGAGGCTTGGAATCTGTTGCAGAATGGCTTGCTACGACTCACTGCTTTGGGTAATGATGTTTTCCTTGCTCGGAAAATGAAATATAATATCATTAAATAGAGATATGCAGAATGAAGTGCTGGCAGATCTATCTTGGGTGCCTGCTCAATCTGTCTGTGGGTGCTGAGAGGCTCCCCAATGACAGATCCAGCTCATCGTTGAAACATCCTGCTCGTGGAAATCTGGGAATTTGGCTCAACACTTTTAAAGTCGTGTGCTCGTCAGTGCGTTTGTATGTAGGAACAAAGACCTTGAAGAATGCTGAGGGGTCTATAAGGAATTGTTTTTTAAGATGACGAGACTTTTCAAAGATTCGCAGACCTGGCTGCACACCTTCCGCGTTAATCCATGTGCACGCAGGTTCAGTTGTTCAATTTGCACCTGTCCAAGGATAAAATCACTCCTGAACACAGCTATCAGCCGCGATTGAAACCATTGAAAGGAGACAGCCGGGATTTCCAGTATTTGCACTAACCCCCCTAAGATAATATTTGCAAATGGCACCGCTGCTTTTAGCTCTAAATAGCAGTTAAGCGGGACTGAGGAGGGGGGGAAATGAAGGGGAGAGGCGGCGTGGAAAAAAAGCTTTGATGTTGTCATGCATGATTGTGCGGAGGCATCCTCGGGCTTGTGTCGAGTGTGTTGATTTAGCGACTGCTGCAGAAACAAGGATTCCGATGGCAACTTGGTGCCGCGCGGGGGCCCGGTGCTCTGAGAACGAGAAAACCTCCGTGACATCCTTTATCGCTGGTGACACTTCAAATACTTCAGACACGAGCGTCAGTTTTTTGTTCCACGATCGTGGCTCGATGCCCGTTTAATTAATTTACTTCGGTGGTGGGCTGACTGCCATTAGGAAGAGGACTATGGAAAGGGGCTCGGAAGCAATTAAGAGCGTTAATGGCGCTGACCACGCCAGCCAGGCCTCCTTATGTTTGTTCAAAAATTAACAGATAGATAATTAAATACCACGATATAAATCAGTTTTTTTTTTCCTGTTGTAATAAATTGCATGTTTATTCTCTGTGTGTAATTTTCTGTCGAATACACAGCCAGCTCAAATATGAAATATCCTAAAGTACCTTGAGTCCCTGCTGGTAAGACTGATTCACCATTATTGTTAATTTAATTTCAAAAGGAAGCTATGATGTCAGTTAAACTCAAAGCGAAGCCATACGACAGTGATTTTTTCTTTTTTGGTGGCACACGTGAAGTCTCCAGGTGTTTGGGTCTCGCTGGCCTGTAGCGCAACAGCAGGATGTTCCAAACGTCTAACAGGATCCTGCACCTGAGCCCAGAACCCCGGAGCCAAACAATGTGGGGGCGTTTTTGTTCCGAAACATAATCCATGGATCGTGCAAGAAGGGCACTTAGGCGAAGGTGACAGATGTTCCCCCAATATCAGACCTGGGAAATAAATAAATAACTACGGAGCGCAACAAATGAGTTGTGTCCAGTCCATGTGGTGGACATCTGTGCCGTAGACTGCCTCTAGTTGTGGCTCAGGTCCCTTTGGTTTAGTGTCAAGGGATGATTTTGTTCTTAAAAATAGAAAATCATCATCGCTTTTGAAAGAGCAAGATGTTAAGTCGGTAATTTTTGAGAATCATTTCCATCTGTGTGTGCCGGTTCGTGTGTGTTGGATTAAATAACAGAGGTATTTAATGTATAATAATAATAATAATTCATCTGTTTGACTGGGTTTTTACCAGGTTACATAAAGAAATGGAAAAATATTTTACATCCTTAATAAAATGGTGACTTATTTCAAGGTAATGACTTTCATTTGAGTACTTTACAGACACTCAGTCACCCTGTGATCACCAAAGTCACATGACCTTAGCTGAGCTTTAACTTTCCACTGATGGGGAAATTCAACTCGAAGGATTTAATCTGCATGCTCGGCCTTATTTCCATCTTTTTTCGAGCACTGGCTCGTTGTTTATTGCACTTGCAAAGTACATGTGATGCACATTTGCCTAAACACAGGTCAGAGGCATAATGTAATCAGGGAATCCAGTCTCAACGCGCAGAATACTCAACATTCTGGAAAATGGGATTCGGCGCATTCTCATCAAACCCCTGGAATGAAAAATGAGAAATTATAGCCGTGGTATTTGCCTAGAATAATATGCTCGCCAGGTGAATAATCACTGTGGCTGGAAGTGACAAACCAGTGTGCTGTCCCATAAATAAGATGGGAATGGGGGGGGGGGTATTTTCCCTCCTAGAAGGGATTCTGCTGTTACTGTTTTGAAACATAAGGCCAGTGCCTTTTACATATAGATCCAAACTGAGGTTGTTCGGCACTATCCAGTGTTCCTGAAGTAAAAATGGCTCGATGTGATGACCTGCATCCCCCAAACAGTTTCGCCACTGTGCGATAAACGTGATCCACTAAGCACAGTGAATGTGGAATATAGTTGGCGGAGGTGCGCTGACAGAGGACTGGACCAGGCTGAGCCACGAATTACTTCCTCGTGATTCAGCTATTTCTTTCTGCTAAAAGCTAAAAAAAAATGTGCCGCTGCCTCTGCTCACAACTCTATCGATGGTATTCAAGACCTGCGTGTTAATGGCAAGGCTAACGGTCTACAGGACAGGAGTATGCAATTGAGGACAAGGTGCATGTCACGTCAATTTCATCAAAATGCTAAAAACTATTGACCTGATGGTGCAAAGGGAAAAGTTAAGGGATTACTGGAGGTGTTAAGTCTGGATTTAAGTGTTGAATGAACCAACCAACATTGCTATCTATAGAGCTATCTATTAGAATGGGCTAAAATCAGAAAATTAACAATACTATTCAATCCTTAGATCTTATTAACGTTACAGATTTATAAATCCACACCCATTTCCCCTAAATTTATAATCTGAAATTGAAGCCACACTTTTCCCTGTTGCAATGCTGATTTTCACCAAATGAGTCCCGTTGGTTCATGACATGGTCTGAAAAAATATCGCCATTAACGTGTCGGTGCTTGTTTATCATTCCGCTCATATATTCGATGTCTCTCAAGTCATTGGAGACTCCCCATCCTCCCACGGGTTGATGTCAAAACATTTACACCTTGACTTGCAAATCTGATAAAACCAGATTTACACAGATAGCGATCTCATCTTCCACTGTTGTTCGCAAGATATCGCCTGGCAGTCACGTTTCGAAAGGGGCCGCGACCTTCAGCGTCGCCGCTTTCGTGATGGAGAGAAACCAGTTGAATCAGTGAACCGCGTCCGAGGGTTCAATAAAGGACTCCCTCCAACCTGTTACTCTGTCAGAACAACAGATTGATAGGAAAGCTATATTGGTTCGCGTCTTTGAAAAGCCACAAAGGGGGCAGCTTGAAAGGGGGGGGTAGGTAGGATTACGTCCTCTTGTGATTCCACAGCGCTTACCCGAGTCTTAAACTGGTGGATGATTTTCTGATATCTCCTTTGGAAATAAAGAGAAAAAAAAAAGAAAAAGGGGCAGCTCAGTCACACCAAAGAGGTCAAAGAAATCCAGTGAATCCGAAAAAAAGAGCAGTAATGCTTTCGGTGGGGTCCGTTTCTTAAACTAGATAAAGTGTGTCGTCGGGGGAAAAAGAAAAGCCTTGTTTCTCATTTTCCCGGAGGTTTCCATTCAGCCACGTCGGCCTTATCTTCCGTCCGCAGCCAACTGTATGGTCCGACGCTGCCTTGATACGACGCGAGTGCGATAAACTTGACAGATCAACTTTTCCGATAGTGGCCAAGCCAATAAACAACTGGGGCCTCTAATCTGATAATCCACCGATGAAATATTAGGCGCGGGGAGTATTATTGTGTTGTCACTCTTGCTTACAGGGTCACATGGGCTTCAGACGCCAGGGTTAGACGTCCCTGTGGCAAATCCCAGGGGAGGTGTCACATCTCAGCAGGTGAGGTGCGGAGATAAGACAGACTCTGGGATTATTGCAGGGACAAGGTGCAATCATCACAGGCGTTAATGAGAGAGAGCAAGAAACTCTGCTTTGGATCTGAATGGGCACAGATTTGATCCAAGAAATAGTCAGTGTCAATCAACAGAATGACACTATACTTGCATGTTCCTTTTTTTCGTATTAGTGAAGTTTTCATTCGACTTTCTCCAACACGCTGTGACCTCCCCCCACTCTCAGCCGGTTTTTCAAACTTAAATTATGGGGAAACGTTCAATATCTAAATCTCTCATTTATGCCATGAAAGACAAAAACAGAGCCCACATTGTCTCCCTCTCATTGCAGCGGAGGAGGCAATCCGGCGTCTTTGTACATTTCTGAACCTGATATTAACCACCCAGGCAGCTCTTTGCAATGCGCTCGCTGCTATCTCGCAGAGGATAGCCAGGGAGTTGGAGTAATCCAAACATTCTTCAAACTGCAATTTATTTTCCCTGAGTTGTAATTATAGTCTATTAAAATGCAAATGATGTCAATGGCAGCGCGGTGCTAATCACTCAATGTCTGTTTACGGGGCAGTACAGCCACATTAAGAGAGGCTCACACGGTGGAGACTGGGATGAGCAGAGATCCGCTATCCGCGAGGAATCCAATGGATTTGCATTTTCTGAAGGGATATAAAGATGCTCGGACCACGTAATAATAAATACGTTACATCTGGTGTATGGTTTGAGATTTTAGGGACTTGCACCACGAAAAAATGACCAAATTTGCCCAATTTAGCAACACAGCTAATCGTCTATGCAAAGCACACACAAAAAAACCCCCATTCCTTACAGAATAAACTACATGTAGATCATATAAAATGCTAATCCTATACGATGACATGTTTATTTTGGCCTTAAACTCTTTCTTAATTTGTCCATGCGAGTGCACGTTGCGGCGTGGAGTCATCGGTGAGGTTCAAAGGTACAGATTTTCTGCTGGGGGCGGGTGGGGGGGGGTGGAGCTCCTCGGTTAAACATTCGAGGTCAATAATGATCCGGCTCCTCAGTGTTTTATTCATGACTGCGTAGCCACGGGAAGAATATGTTCACGCATGTTAAACTACACATGGGTCCTGTGAGTGAACACGCCGCACGAGCGCTGATCTCATGGAATAATGAATGTGATGAGCGTTGAATTACATTTTGCGGCGTAAGCAACCGATCGCGCACGTGCGTCCCGGCGCCGCGTGCGGGGGTTTCGGCCCGCCGCCGTTTCCTCCCGGTGTTTACACACGTGTGCGTTCCGTGCTCCCCGTCACTTTTGCTATGCGTTACGTCGAGCGGGGATTAGAGCTTATCTGTCGCACTGTTAACCGTATGCCGTGACAACAACCTCGTGCACCCCTTATCAGAGCTGCTGACAAGACATGGTGTGATTAATAATCTCCCCCCCGAAAAAAAAAACATAACTCAGAGATGCAGCCCAACAATGCAGAACTTTCACAGCAACATGTTTTGTAAATATTTAGTGAAAGTGTGTTTTTTGTTTTAGCCGAATTCAGGACGAGACGTTAATTTGACACTTGAGATATGACGGGATCACGTTCTGACGTGCAGTCTGATGGGGACGCTGCAAAAATGAGCATGCTTAGATAACACTGCATGCATGTGAGTCAAACAAACTGTCCCCCCCCCCCCTACACTTAACAAATTGAGCTGGCCGCAACAGTGGAGTGCTTTTGTAATCACTGGCGAGAGGATTTGGGAGAATATAAATAGCACTTTCATTAGATCGATACTGTCATCCCTCCTCCGTCGGCTCACATTAAGAGCGCGAGCAGGGTAATGGACGACTAGTTGGACACACTCTGTAGCATTCTGTTTGATCATACGGGCCGGTGTCCCCCTCGGGGGGCCGCAGTCTCCGGCCCGCTGATGAATTCATCTTTCCGTACTGTCCCCCCCCGTGGGAGCGCGCGCCAATGAGTGAGGGACATTGACTTTCCATTAAGGAGATCACCGCGTCGAGGAAAGTGAATTCATTTCGGGGCTTAAGAACACAAGAGCGAGTCAGCCCGAAGGCCGCGGCGCGGGAGGGGACGCCGATACACCGAGAGCTGATGGAATGCTGTCGTTGACTAATGGCGCCCGACCGCTCCCTCCGGTGGAACACACACACAGGTGTCAAGACGCAACATGCAAAGTCGAGGCCTCTGCTTTTCATGATTAGCCGGCGTGTGCCATGGTGGGGCTTTTTTTTTGCGTTGTGACTGCTTGATGCACTTTAACCGTTGGAGTGCGAGGAAAACATTAAGAGTTTTCGACGCACCTACGAACCTGTCGCCGACAGCGGTTCTGTACGTGAGAGTTACTGCATTTGGCAGGCGCTCGAGGCAAAAACATCCGCAGTACTTTGAATGTTTTTTTTATATATATATCGTCATAACTGTGGCTGCTGTACTTATTTATTTATATTTTATCATCACACATTTTTAAAAAAAAGACCTCTGTCACCATCCAAAGCAAAAACAGAGGCTCGGCATTGTTATCCAATCGAATGCATTCCCTTTAATATGCCATAGAATACATATCAGTCTCCTGTCTAAGTGCCGGGGGAGATCAGTGTTGTTTATGGACTTGTATTTTAACACCCAAATTCACGAGGGTCCGGGAAAAAAAATATATCAAGGGTCACTCTCCTTCCACCTTCCACCCCATGCAAAGCTCTCCCCCTCGCTGTAAATTTCATCAAGGTGAGCTCAAGTGTTTACCCCATTAATTTATTTCTGCTAAAGCCAGGGCACTGACCCATAAAATGAGCTAAGATAATACTGACCTTAACATGGTCTTCTGCACATGGAGGTAATTGCTAAGGCTCCAGATCAATCAATATTGACTTGCCAGGTTTTTTTTCTCTCTCTCTCCCCCTTCCAAACCACCCCGCCGCCCCACACACACACACACACACACACACACACATCCCCACTTACTATTACTCGAGCTGAATGTGTAAAATTGGCTTTAGACGGATGGGGAACATATCCATGATAGTTTAACCTTTATCTGGCTAACATGTTCACTTATCTGTACAATTATAGATTTTGCCAGTCAGGCTGTTTCGCGGGGGAAAATCTGTTGAGTGTTAAAAGACGGGAGAGTGTTTGTGTGTGTGTGTGTGTGTGTGTGTGTGTGTGTGTGCACTAATCAGCCCGTGACATTAAAACTGGTAACTTGTGTTATTGTTATGGCTGATTGGTGTATTTTGCAGTGAGGCTAATTGAGGATTGTGTCATTTTTTTGTGTAGAAGACATGAAACAACACAAGATACTTGTCAGTGCGTATAAGCACAACCGTCATATGAGGCCTCGTGTCTCTTGGCACACATCAAATCACCAGAAATGTAAAAAGCTGATACTGAGCAAAAACATTTCAACAATAAATTACCGCGAAAACAAGTGTGTCCGACGCTCGCACACACACAAACACGCACACACCTTTACATCGCAATTTCTGTGTACTCCAAGGCGTTTGATTTCTCTTTAATTCTTCAAGGTAGGGGCGCAGACTTAGCAGGCATTTCCATCTCGACTTGATAAATCTCACAATCTTCTTTTCCTTGCCACACTGAAGTAATTTATTTTCTATCTCTCCGAGCTATATTTTCCAGTTAATATTTCTTCTTTTTTTCTTTTTTTTTTCATGCAACCTGACAAAGGATGCCACAAGGGATGATAAGAATTCTGAAACCTTTGCACTCTCGCTTTAGATACAGGATTTACCTTGACAATTTACCAAAGGAGTGAGACTTCTTAAAACAACCACGACACTCGAAGCAACGCGCATGTGCGTTAAATACAAGCTATACATTGTCCTGCTGAAGTAGTTCATACCAACAAATTAGTGTATTTCATACGAGTTTCGCTTTTACCTGCAGTGGGAATCTGGTGAGAAACACAACAAAAACACAACACTTGCTGCAAATGCGTTTGCCCTCTGGTAAAGATCACACCGAACTGTCTGACTAGAATCTCTATTTATAGCTTCCAAAACAGCAAATCCACGATTGTGTCACTCAGACCTATTTTCATACCCAGCAGCCAAAAAAATTCATCATTCACATTCCACAAATGTGCTCTTGTTTTGTCTCCGGATTACGAGGGGGGTGCAAAATCTAAGTATTAATGTGTGTGTGTGTGTGTGTGTGTGTGTGTGTGTGTGTGTGTGTGTGTGTGTGTGTGTGTGTGTGTGTGTGTGTGTGTGTGTGTGTGTGCAAGAAAACTATGATCTCACTGATTTACAAAGCCCTGTGTTATTTTGCAGCAGAACCAAATTACATGTTTCTTGAGTGATGGGTAGCTGCATCCTTCTGGCTATTCAACTCGGGCCTTAATTTGAATTTGATAAGATTTCATTCCGAGACATTGTTAGGCTAATGCAAATTTGGAGGGGGGGACGGGGGCGAGCCTACCACTGGCTTAACTTTGATGAGGTGTTAATATCTAATATCAAAAGCAGATAAAACCCTTATTAGCCCCAGTGGTCTTGCTGGAGTGGGAACTTATTATGCGGCGGAGATGAGACGAAAGCAGATGAAGTAATAACACGGCGGAGGG
The DNA here is from genome assembly GCF_022539355.2 of Hippoglossus stenolepis. Taxonomy (NCBI): domain Eukaryota; kingdom Metazoa; phylum Chordata; class Actinopteri; order Pleuronectiformes; family Pleuronectidae; genus Hippoglossus; species Hippoglossus stenolepis. The sequence continues at coordinate 8,065,317 of NC_061505.1, read as the reverse complement.
GCTTTGTTACACGTCCTTAAGCTTTCTGACGGGGTCAACTTAATTTTGTGACTTCGACGCGGAGGGTTTTAACAAATGCAGACACGCCGACATTGTTTGAGAGATCTAATTCAGACTCTGCTATTTCATAGCCGTGCAACATCTGGGGGATTACAGTGTCTCAAGCCAGAGGCGGTTTGATAATCGCTTGTCATTTCAGGAGTCGTGTGCCCTTCCCAGCTTTGGCGTTTTTTTTTTTCAGGGGTCTTCTAGTTCAATCAAATGTGCGCGAGATTAGTTGGCTGCACTCCTTTCAAGAACTGTTTCCGTGTGGCTTGGGGTTTTTTAATGTCTCCCTTCACGCTGGAAGGAGTGATAATTCTTCATATTTTTATTTTGACGGGGGGGGTAAAAACAAGGTGACCACGCTTTGCCGCCATTTAACGGTCGCAAGGAATAACACGCGCTGTGAACTCAAAGTAGCTGTGAAATGATAAACAGGGTCATTGGGGCTGGATTTCAGATGCCGATGTGTATTAAATTGTTTAAAGTAAAAACGTAGTAGTATAGTCCCTTTTATAATGGATGATGTTGTCTGTAGGTGCATCTCTTCAGATATAAATAAAGGTTTATGCACACTGCAGACTTGTAAGACGTTGTAAACCACCTCTCCGGAAAGCACAAAGTAAGCACACTGTTTGCATGCCAACAATCAATGCTCTCGGACCAAGAGGAATGAGCCTCCGACTCGCCGACTGAGGGACGGCGTCAATACGAAACGCTCACCCTAAACAAGTCGGGAAACACCTTGGGTTCCAGCACTATGTCCCATTGATTTCTATTCAGCTCAACACGGATTCTACACCATTTAGACATTTAATTCCCTTTCAAGCAAAGTCATTACACAGCCGAGCATTTAATTAAGCAATCACAGCAGCGCAATCTGAATGATTCAGTGTCTAAACGGGGGGCCAAGTTGGCAGCGTCGGAATGTGGGCCAAGTTGGCATTACGGTGCGGCTCGGGAATGAAGCTGCTTTTTCGAGAATTTCAAGATTTTAAGGGGAAAAATGAAAAATCGGGAGAGTGGCTCGACCCCCGAACAACACTTCCCCCGAATTCAAACCCCAAGAAAAATCCACACAGTTACACTTTTAATTAAGCGTGTTAAAGGATTCTCTCAGGTGGAAAGAGCCAGGTATTCATGGCTGACCTATTTGCTTTGCGAGAGAAACATCTTTTTTTTTTTTTCTTTTTTTTTTAGGGGCATGGGCACAGATGTGTCTGAGGATGTACTGCGGAGGTGTTGTCACCTCTCCACGCCTCTGTGAACAGGGCGACAGTTTATTATGTCTGGATGTGGCCTCTGTGTGCTTGGTTTGCTTCGCCCCCCCCCCCCCATCCCCAAATGAGCTCAGCTGTTGTAACATTGAATTTCCCCAAAAAAGTTCATTGTTGGGTTGGTCAGCGCTGCCTGTTGTGGATTTCATTGTGGACTTTCAATAACTGCAAATGCAGGACTTTTCACGAGTTCATTTTGGAACATTTGACTCATCACGTCTTTTCTTAAAAGTTGTTGATTGCCTTGCCACGCTGTATTAGCAGTGTTTATCGAAAAACAATTACCCCGGCAAAAATAGGAAAAGCAATATTTTTTGCACTTTGCGATTCATTCATTAGACAATGCCATTAAGAAGCGGCAGAACTCCTGCAGCCGACAGAAAATGCACAATTAAATTCATGTCCCGTTGAAGTGGCGCGGACAAACAATGGGAACGAGTTTATGGTCTCAAATTACAAATTGCAACAAATTTAAGTCTCTGGTAAATGGAGAATTAATTTCATGGCAGGTTTGCTAGCAAGAAGTAAAGAAGAAAAAAAAAGCTCATCCACAGTAAAACACTGTGCTTGGGTTCATGCTTTCTACCACCTCCGCTGTTCTGTGTGATTCTGCATCACCCTCCATCCTGTCGCGGCAGGTGTGCAGGTGGCAGCAGCACCTGTGTGGCTGGTGTCGCGGTGTGTTGGTGTCCTTAAACCATTTGTCCCCAGTCATGTTAGGCTGCTCACTACAACACATTGTTTTGATTTCTTGCTTTCATGTGAGTCATGAAGCTCGGTCTATGGTTTTTAAAGGAAAAGCACTGCTCTCTCGCTGAGAGTTAGATGAAATGATGGAAGCCGGCTGCTTCACTCTCCCCTGGCTGTTTGACAATGTGTCTCCTTGGTGCTGGCCCGGGTCAAATCCCATTGAATTTGAATGTAGTCACGCCACCACTAAAAATTTGCCTTGGATTTTTTTTTCTGTCTCACAGTTGCATCTCAAGCTAGAAAAGGGAATCCTGAAAAATAAAACACTCCCCACAAAGCTACGCGCTTATGAAGGGGCACCTGACAAAGAAAGAAATTATAACGTCCAACTATTCCTCTGACGTTGAAAACCCTTGCGTTCGTGCAAAGTGTTACTATCTGTGGATCAGATTTACACACGCATATAATAATAATAACGTGAATATGGAATCCACATTTCTTTTGATTCCGAAATATACGTCTTGCTTGATAATGACACCTTGGTGCTTTTTGCATTTAAAAAAAAAAAAGATATTTTCCCAGACGTGAACTCTGACATTCTAAACTCCAACTACAGATGTTAATCAAAGTCAGAACTTAATCCCGGGCCCTGATAAGATGCTCTATTTAACAGGCTGGTTTTTTTTTTTTTAGCGGGGGGCTCGATCAGGTGAAATGAAGAGGAACTGATTGCTTGTGGTGATTGTGCTGATTACATTTTAAATTTAAAACTTTCCTCCTTGCACATGGTTCTGAACAGTTTTCCAGACAATGACAGAGCAGGCTCAGTAAATGCCAAGGTCCCCGCAATCACTGACAGGGGGGAATACGACATTTTCATTTCTCGCTTTAAGTTACAGAACTGTGACTGGGTGGACAAAATGAATATAAACCAAAGGAATCCTCTTTACAATGATTGTTATCACCTAAAAGTGCAATCAACAAATCCCATATATATGTGTTTGTAGCTATCAAAGTGCATACAATGATTCCCCTGCATTATTTTGTCAGGGAAAAAGCACATTTCATATGATCCTGTTTACGTGTTGTCACCGCAGCATTAATCTTTTCAAAGTTAAATAAAACAATCATGTCCTGTAGGAGGGAGAGTTCAGCCTTCCTGACCTTCTCTTATTCCGACTGTGGGCAGAATCTGCAGTGACTGAGATCCGTGTTGCAATTTCTCCCCCCCCAGTCAAAACATTATGGATGCTTGTGCTACAGCTGTCATATAAATGACATTTGAAAATATACAATGAAAGGCATTTGCATGAAATACGGCACAGGATGAAGCATTAGCATAATGGGAGGGGGGTATTTTGCAATTGTGTCCATTCGCCTTTTCTCGGGGATGACAGATCGTGTTGTGTACGTACACTACAACGGACAAATCCCTGCATAAGCTACTAGCCCACAATTTAAAAATCTAAATAATTTCTTTCTTTTTTTTAAAATAAGGAGAATGTGTTTGAAGCACATGCACACAGCACTTAATGCAGATCCAGTAGGCGTTCGGTCCAATCACTATTTTTAAAGCATGAATAACCTCGTGCTGTTAAAAAAGATCACAAGAGGACTGAGACTAATCTGCGATATCACACCGACGTGAAACCTCCTTCACTGACAAAAAAAAATAAAAAAATGCGGGGCTCGCAAATCGTTTTTAACAAAAAAAAAAGAAAAGAAAAAATCACATCAAGTTTTGTGAACTTTTGAGTCCCAGTGGGTTTAATATCATGGCAGAGATATCAATTTCAATGCGTAAAAAATCGCTCTTGATCTTTTCTTCACATAATCTATCTGTTCCAAATTCGTTCTCCAAAAGATCTGTGTGTTGCTGTGACACCACAGATTAAAGAGCTGACAGCAAACTCACTCGCCATCTTTCTGACTATTTGCCACTGTTGTGCAAGATTAAAAACAAGCAGGGGTTGTTTTACTGTGGATGCGCACCAGAAACAATATCACCTGTGGCATCTGTCGCCATAAATCCCGAGAACAGCCGTTTGGAAATCACTACAGCCTTAATATTAGAGAAGGAAATCAATGAAGTGCACACGTCTCTGATAAAGCATCACATCTTACTGTGCGGTTTCTACTGTAGGTTGTGTTTGTGCAGCTCTGCAGCAGATCACCTGCATCACATTGATTATATCCAATATAAAATAAATCTAAATCTTATGAGCATGCAATAGCTTGCTAGCTGGCATTATCGAAGTATCGCCACTGCTTTTCAAAACTGTTTCCCCTCTCATTTATTTTGCGGGAGAGGAAATAAGTGGAGTAAAGGAGTGTGAGATCAGAGGAGGGACTGTCTGAGCTCAATCACATCCAGTCTCCCAGTGTGTGAGAGAGAGAGAGAGAGAGAGGGAGGGAGGCAGGCCGCTGATTCACGTATCTCAGACAAAAAGGCCTCGTGTGTGTCATGTTGTCGAACGTGACCTTTTCCGAGGTGAGGACGACAGCTCGCGATGCTTTTGTTTGATACGAGAGCAGATGATCCAATTCACCGCGGCGTCGCAAAAAACATCGGGGGCGTAATCAGCTTGACACGTGAACTGGATTAGCCGGAGTGAGCGGTGCCGCGAAAAACACGACAGACAAGCGTTGTAGATGCGAGATTGTTTGAGCAGGGTTCACGACGCTTGTCCGTGAATATGCTATTCTGCACATGAGCCTGAATGCATGTTGGTGTGTGTCTGCTTGCTGCAAGGGACTGTGCATTTTAAGTAGCGAATAACACATATTGGCACTTTAGTGTTATGATATTAGCTGGAAAACATAGGGAGTTTTTACAATAAGCAAATGTACTGCATGTGTATATCAACGGATTGCAGCTTTAACAAGGCCAATATAAGAAATTCGTGTGTTATAGAAGCAACCGCACACGCCGTGGTTTAGTTTTATACTCGCTGTAATGCATTGTTAATGTATTGTACCTGTTTTATATGTTTTGCAAGTTTTTTCTACTGCATTGGGGCAATTTAAATATTCAAGATATTTTTTCTCACATAGTCCATTTCCTTTCTCTGTCCTCATCCCCTCTACCAGTATTTTAGATTTGATTTATAATGTCCCATCACAAAACCACGGACCTGTAAAGACAATCCACAGAGAAAAGTAGAATCCTTAGAGAGGCCTACCTTGAGGTCGAAGGTGTGAAAGTCATGGAACATTCTCTCCCCTGAGACCTGTGACAGAGCGGGGGTGAGACGTCAGTCATGATTAGGCCACAGTGCAATTACAGAGCAGCTCCTCTGACAGTGATTGATCAATGAGGAACTCCCTTAATGAAGACAAGGACTCAGGGGCTCCCAGTAGCAAATTGGCAAAAGTAAGTAGTGGGAGTAGTGTCCCAGATTGCAAGGGGCTGAGAGGATCAGCCTGTGTGCGGCTGCACTTAGGTCGCAGCAGAAACACAGTATGCAGGTGTGGGTCTGATTTCATACAGTTTGAAGAGAAGCTGGACTGAAGCGATGTCAAGACGTTAGGAAGTGAGATCATTATTCTTCCACCGTGGCCAGAAATTCCTGTGATAGTTGCAGATCGATTTATTCCTCCAACTAGAAAAAAGATCTCGTCATGATCCCTCAATCATTGATTCCAATCACATGCCCATTTTTTGATATGTATATATAAATATACCTACTATATTTGTCCTTATGCCGTTTTTCTGACTGTTAGCAGGATTCTGCAAAAATTACTGAAACTATGTTCTTGAAATTTGGCAGAATGGTGGGGTATGGGCCAAAGAAGAACCCAGTAGCTTTTAAAGTGGTTTTGATTCGGGGGGGCGGATCCTTTCTTTAGCATTGCAAGATAGGAAATTAGCGTTGGCGAAAGTATGTGCATATGTGTATATGCTAGTATTTTAATGCTAATTGCTATAGAGCAATGTTTTCAAGAATTGGTTCCCATTTTGTTAGTGGAAATAAAATTTTCCACAAGGAAGGAAATTAATTAACACGTTTGCATAAAATGCTTTTTGCTGAAACAACCTAAAAGTTGAGTGTCGTTGACCTTTTGATATGAAAATTGTAGAACGGCTGGATTGGCATCGTGCCGCAGGTTGAAATTAGGATGTTTACCTTTGATTACATGCGTCAAGTGACCTTGAGTTTCTTCATGAACTAGTGAAATTTAAAAAAAAGTTTTAATCAAAGGATAAAACCCGAGTCCTGTGGGAACAAGTGTTGATAAAGAAGCAACTCTTTGGCTTAGAGGCAAAGCTGCAGCTGCTGATTTAATAATGGAAAAGTTAACCATCCAATGCTTGGGTTTCACTGCTGTGGCAATAAAACTTTACAAATGTACACAAGCAAAGCACGACTTCAGACACGTGTCTAATTACATGTACGTCTAATTGCAAACTAAGCGACCATTAAGTTGACAAAAAAGGGGGTTTTAGTTTATATTGTGGTCGACTTCATGCGCCTGATGAGAACCGGTGTCTGCCTCAGCCTCACACGACTGCCTGAGTTTGGACTGGCGAGGGCCGCCTCATTGTTAAAACACCAGAGAGCGAGCAAATCAGGCCCCTCGAGGCAGAAGCTTCATGTGCCACTGTGTTGAAATTCCGTGTTTGATTTGGCCCCTGTAAACTCCGAGAGGAATCTGGACCGCTCTCGCACCCTGACCTGCCATAAGGAGGGACACATTTGCTTTGTGCTCTATTCAAGCCATGTACGCGGGGGTGAGGAGGCTGCCTGCCAAAAACAACCGGCGCTTTGAGGGGAGGCATCTGACTTGTGCATTAACTTTTTTTTTCTTCTTTCGAACTTCACAGCGCCACGTGCACGCGGACGCACGCACGCTCGCGACTTCCCCCCCCCCCATCCGCTCGAGGGCACGTGCACTCATGCGCAGACAGATGAAGAGAAACACGGGGTTGAATGAAGAACAGACGTGCACTTTTGCAAAGAAAGAGAAGTCCTTACAGAAGGTTGACTCAGTGGGAAGCTGAACGGTGTGTAGACTGGCAAGCTGACACTGTTTCACTGGAGTTACTAATTAATAGGCAGCGCACACTGTGCCACATGCTCCTTATTATTAAGTGCAGGTGCAGTTTACATAACCTTTGAGTCAATCTGTGTTTGTCGACTCGACTATAACTAACAGTTCATCAAATCCAATCCTCTTAACCTTGTAATTATCACTCTCTGAATGACCACTCAAAAACAACGGCTCACGCAAACGCAGATTCCGCAAACAATCCCTCAAAATGAGATATTTGCTCTTTATGTATTTAGGTGATTGATTTCGAAGTCGATTGGCGGTGGACGCGCGCGCTGAATACAAAAGGAGGCAAACTGTTTTGTTTTTTTAAGATTCCTGTCATCTTCCTGGAAGCGGCGCGTGTTGTATCTGAGCGATCCGGCGGCTCACGGCGCAGCTGTGAATTCAAACTGTACCCAGGCTGAGACGAGTTGAAACACGACGGCCTCCGCCTGCTATCTCTCTCTACTTGCCTTAAACATCAAGATTACAGAGCTCAGAGTAATGAAAGTGGGGAAAGTCAAACAGCCCCAGAGTGCACTGTGCCATGCAGTGCGATTTCTCCCGTCCACCCCCAGCTGCAGAAACATGTCTGACGTGTATTAACTTTGAAAAACACAATTGCAACTGATTGTTTTCTCACTTTTTTAAAAAAGAAGTGCTCTCTTCTTTCTTCTCCCCGCGTCTGACTCTTTGACTCACTGATCGCTCAGAGTCTCTCTCACTCTCTCTCAACTCCGTAATTAGTTTTAATAGATTTCAATTAATTTTGCTTCATAATGCTTATTCAGTGAGCACAGCAGCTGCTTCCTCGTTTTACTGGCTCGTATAGGCACTTTGGTTCCCATAGAAACCACGTCCAGTCCCCCAATGGCAGCGAGGACAGACCACCTATGTGCTCATCATCAAAAGGGTCCGGTTATAACACACGAGTGATAAAAAAAAAAAAGTACAGACAGAAGCGGATGCATGTAGATACAGGAAGTCTATATTTTCACTGTGTAATTAGAAACACGTGAGTCCTCTAGGAATTGCCGCACCCCCCACCGTGATAAACATTTCCAATTACACACAAGAGGAAGTCATAAGTCGTTGCCTCGCAAAGAGATGGGGGGGGGCAATCGTGGACGGTTAGTTGTTCAGTGCCCTGAGGTGGCGTGCATCAGATGCAGGAGTTATCCCCCGAACACCGAATGCACTCGGCGTACTGAGAGAAACAGCTGAAGACCGTAATAGCTGGAGGGTGGCGTGGAAAAATACGACGGCTGAACAAGGTGCTGAACACCTGAAAACTAGTTTGCCTCCATCGTATATATAGCTTTAATATACAAGTTGTATACACACACACACTTCGTCCTTTTTTCGGTGTCGCTGGTGGAGAACGAGCAGAACCTCTCGGAACCGTTGTTTTTTATAAATTGGTTTCATTGTCATCGTATTTCTGAGTGTGCATTCATGCAGGTTCAAGGTGCGATGCTGTCGGGGATTTTCAGACACCACTGACGATGCAATTAAATTTTTTTTTAATACAGCAGAATAATCTCAACTCCTGTGCTTTTGACAGTGACACATTAGCTAAATCCTATTGTATTGATCCCCGTCCCTTTATGAACAAAAAAAATTGCACTCAGTGATTTGCATTCGTGTTTGACTGGACAGAATTAAGACCAGGGCGAACTGTCACTTTTAATTTTGTATTTATTTCCAACCACATAATGTTGCTTGTTTAGCCTTAATGGCCGACAGTGACCTTTTTCTCCCTTCTTTGACTTCACCCGGTGTTTTTCTGTCTATCTCGCTGTAGCTCTAAGTGACTGAGCATGGGGTGAGTTTAATGATTTGATGTTAACAGTGAAATGGGTCCTTGGGAGCTTCAACAGCTGAAAAGAGCAACTATTTGGCCGCGGGACCTGCTTGCCTCAGCACTTAGAGGCGCACATTTAAATGTTCGGCTTTCACCCGGAAAGGCCCATGAGAGGGACATCTGAAGGGGGCTGGGGGGGGGGAGACTCGATGCCGAGGTCCCAGGGAACCGCACGGCCATTCATCACATTAATGAATTGTGTCGCTTTATTTACAAAAAAGGGAGACTCCCCCCCCATGGATGGTCCCCACTATCATGATGTGGCGTTCTGTTAATGTTGGCTGAAGTTAATCGAAAAAAGGCAACATAATCTACAGTAGTCCAGGTAGCCGGCCCAAGTCGGCCTGATTGAAGCTGAGTATTGTCGCGCTCCGTTGTGTTCTGACAACAAAGGTCTAAATTTGCTGGATTTCCTGGGATGCAGACGCAGGGGCCGTTTGGGGTTTGGCATCGGCTCCAGTTATTAGCACTCGGGCAAACTCTGGGCCAAAGGCGGCTCATTCATCATACCTGCGGCATTAGTCTGTGCAGCCAGCTGGGCCAGATCTGGGTCATGGTTGGGGCCCATGCATGCGGCCATTTTGGCAAACTTGGGAAGGTACAAGTCTGTGTTGTGACTCTGCTGTTGTATTTTTTTGTAGGAATCAGCTGCTTCAAGAGAATTGAACGTTCAGAGGCTCTGCTCTTTCAGGGGCCTCTCAGAGAATAGAATAGGAATTATTCTAAAGCACGTATTTCTCTTAATAGAAATGGATGGGTGATACATGTTAGTTGGATCAGCGACTACAAAAACAGCAGAACAATTGGAGCTGTGGCAGAAAACTACCCCGCACTGCAAACCCACATGAATATGACCGGGTGACGCCAGTGAGCTGACATCCACACAGCTGTGAGTGAGCCAATGATTGTGAAGCATGAATGAAACTGTTCATGCAAAGCGTAACGGTTGCTCTGTGTTAACGCCTGGACCACACTGCCCGCGTAAGCAAGGGCGTCTGAGGGCGCCGGAGAGAGTCGGGGTCTCGCCACACGTAGCAAATAGACGGCGGGAAATTATCTTTCGAATATGTCACAAACATAAACATTCACAACACCTTCTGTTCTCTTTTCAAAGTAAAAGCACTTACACATTCCTGTTGACTGAATCCATTGTTTTGTTTGATTGTTTTTAAGGTTTTAGGGGTTTTATTGTTATTGTTGGACCGGAAGATGCACGACCTCATACCGAAGAGTCCTGGCACTTAGTGGAGTTTGTATTCGAGCACCTGGAGCAAAGAGAAACCTCACATATAGCAGCACATGCAGCACACGCTCCCGGTGTGACCCAAACGTTGCAGTTGTCCAATTATTATGGTTTTTTGGGGATATTTTTGAAAGTTCAGTGTGTAGAATTTAGTGACATCTAGTGGTAAAGTTGATTGTTGTAGCTGAATACCTCTCACCTCACCCTCCCCTTCCAAACATGAAAGAGAACCTGTGGAAGCCTTCAGTTGTTATAACAACTCAAAAGGTTTTTAGTTTGTCCAGTCTGGGCTACTGTAAAAAACAGTGCGGCCTCTTTGGACTTTTAAAATGCCCACATTAACCCATGAGACAAGTCTAATCCATTTACGGCTATTACATGTTTTATATTAATGTAGCGAAACGTAGCTAAACTTTTAGTGCACAGTAGCGGTTCATAGAGTCACAAGCCCCACATGAAACAGTGGGCGGTTCAGGGGTAAGTGTTCGATCCTCTCCCTGTCTGGTGTGCTGCTTAAGCACAAAGTCAACACCGACAGTACGGCAACTATTCTAATGATGCTGGTGCACTAATATCTCCGGCTGTCTCCGACGCTCGGCTTGCCTCATGAAAGCTCTAACACGGACAGGGGAGGAAGATTTAAATAGGAATATGAGGATATTGGAACTATATGACTTTTTTCTTTTTTTTTTCTTTCCCCTAGAATATCAAAAATCTGTGATATTAACATTTCAGGGGGTGAACGGATTTAAATCACGATGGACAGATAAATCTCGGGACAGGGCGAAATAGATGAATCTCAAGTTATTTACCCTTTTTAATTGGAAATGTCTGTCACGGGGCAGCAAGCCGAGTTCCCTTCCAAGCCATTATCTGTCTGCCTTGATCATCTGCAGGTATTTTATGGGGAGTGATGTGCGGAGGTGTCTACGGCGGCTGTTGAATTTATTTCCTGTGGATTATAGCCTGAAAACACGAATGCTGAGGATCGGAGATTCTGGCTAAAGGTCGGCTTGTTAATCATGTTACAGCATTTGCTGTTTCACTGATTCACGGACGGCGACTCTCCAAATTGTTTCATTTACTTTTAAGCAGAACTCTTCAGATCGACGGCCCAGTGGAGTTCTTATGATGAATCTCTCACCAATTGAGCTTCAAGCTTAATTTTGTGACGAGTTAACTAGTAAGAGTCGTTATCCCTCAACAGGGGCCTGAGCCGTATTATTTTTAATAGACTTAAACAAGCCGGAGGTTCCTTTGTGCAAACCCTTGGGCTTCACTCATAATTGCTCCCCAGTGTCCTGTCAATAGTTTCTACCTGCCTAGCCTCCTTGAGCTCTCACTTCTGGGCTGTCATCCTGGCTGCACTGCCTGTCTGGGCCCCTTGAGTGACGCAGCAGCATCACAGGATGAGCTCTGATGAAAGGTCTCCCCGGCTCCGAAGGAGGACACAGCCAGCCGAGCCGATGATGTCACACCGTGACAGCGGCGACTACTCGAGCCCCCACACTGTTGGATGTGCGCTGCCCTGGGACTGTGTGTTTATGTGGGGGTTGTGCACCTTTCCAGTATGTGTGTGAAAAAAAACGAGATCTAAATGCATATCCAGGGAAACTGCCAAACCGAATATCCCTCGCACGGACTGATTTGCTGTAAGCACAGACACATTCTTGGACCGCACTTGGACTATACACCGAGAATCCTCGCTCAGAGAACTGAATGTGAATTCTTGTGGCTACAAACGCACAAATGATCTCATGTCTTATTCATACGACTCCATGAGTCTTGACAACACAAGCCTCAGTATATGCTACGAGAAAAGGAAAACAGCCAAGTCACTCTAGTGTGCGTCTGTCATAGCAGAACCCAAATGAAAAGCAACAAAACACTGACTTAAGCACTCGTAGTAGCGCAAAACGTCCGAGGCAGCTGCTGATGTGTTTCGACTGTGAGCACTAAAAGCAACACTGTTATTTCCGTCTTCCGACCCGTGCAAACATGCATCTCTTGTGATTGCACTTTGGCGCCATATCCTCGTTGTCGAGCCGCAGCACATAAAGGCTCATTTGCACCATCTGCCACAGGAGGTGACAGGGGCAGCTCAAGTGCCGAGGGACTATTTGGCGGGGGAAAGAACGGCTGCCACAGTCTACCTGCTTTTCTCCGTGGGATATTTCTTGGTTAAATTGGTCTTTTGGTGGCTTTTAACTGGGCGGTGGTGATGAAAGACGGAGACATTGTGTGCTTTCACACCGTCACAGCAGGCATTAGCACTTTTTGGGCCAATGTTGTGAGCTGTTTGAGTTGACAGGGGGTTGTGGGAAAGGTCTGCTTCACTCAGAGTGTGACTGCATCTGACTGCTACACTGATACATGGACACAAGTAACAAAAGGCATAGTTATTAGCCATGTTGAAGTGGTGCAGGTTGATTCCTCATGACTTTGGTTTTTCTCTAGCACCACCATGATGTTGATGTTTAAAGGAATAGTTCACCAAACAATGAAATTCACCCGTTATCTACTCACCACTATGCCGATGGAGGGGTGGGTGAAGTGTTTGAGTCCACAAAACACTTTTGGAGTTTCAGGGGTAAACAGAGTTGCAGCCAAATACAATAAAATTGAAGTAACTGAGAGCCACATACGCTAGCATCGCTACTTCCGGTGTTGGACTTTCATATGACGTTATTTTGAATCGGATATGAATGTCGGGGCTTACGGACACTTGGATGACACCACCTGAGCAGAACACACTTCACCCACCCCTCCATCGGCGTAGTGGTAAGAACATTATGAGTGAATTTTCATTTTTGGCTGAACTATCCCTTTAAGGGCTTGTCGTTTTCATGAAATTCGGTTTGGATGCATTGTAATTACGTTGGTAATCTGACTTTTAATCGAGCACCAATATATATTAGCCCAATATTTAAGTTCTTGACGGAACGAATCTCCCTCCATGACCATTGTGAACATTTTAGCGTTCTGACACTACCACTTTGCTCAAGGCACAGCTTCAGTACAGCCCTGCAGAGCGGCTAGCGTAGCTGCAGATTTGTATTCTTGTTGTTATACGATTCAGTGCCGGATTTCATACATCTGACATATTTTTTGTCCATTCGAACTCTGATTGTCAGTGTCGAAGACGAGAGGAGCATGTTTCTAAACCCGCAGAGACAGTTGTAGACAAATATTAGTATGTCAGCCCTCTTTGTAAACTACTAACGTGAGGGATTCCACTCTGATGGTAATTTGAGCGCCGACATTCTCAGACAAGGATATTTCACGAGGGTTGATTCTGTCCCTTCGCATCTCCCATCAGAGCTTCTCACTCCCAGAAACTTCCACGCAAAGTTCGTGAGCGTTGGTGCAAAGTGACATGCGTCTGACGCTTTGATTGTTTCTGTGTTTTCACATGCAGAGGAGCGGAGGGGGGAAGGGCTTCATGTGTTGCTCAAGGTCCTTTTTAGATACTCCCCATCCCACATCTCCCTGCACAATTAATTTTATCTTTGGGGTATTATCAAGAGGGAGCCTGGCAAAGCAGCATGACAGAAAAACGGTCCGGAACCCCGAGGCCCAGGGTGGGAATTAATCTGTTTGACAAGATCTCTCACAAACGATTTGCCTGGCTTTCCTTCAGTTGGATATTGCCACTACCCTGCATATCTGAGGGGGTGAAGAATAAGCATGTTTCAAACATAATGCGGCCCGAGTCGACTCCCAACTGCTGAAGTGAGCAGTGACAGGTTGTGGTCCGTGTGTCGGAAACGTGAGGAAGTAACGCGGCCCCCGACGAGTGTTTGGACACCCTTCGTGTTCGGACTGTTAAGTGCGCATTAGCATTATTCAAATCAACCGTAAAGTCATAATAATAAATTTCCATCACGCCCGGCTGACATTGGCATTATTTTCCCCACAAAGCGCAATTTAGCCCTAAATCACGCTTTCAAAAAAAGATGGTTAATTTTGCTCTCGTCGCTCTTTCAAAAACTATTGACACCAAGCAGACGTTTGATGCATTATCTGGGATGCCGAAAATTAATCAAAGTAATGATTGAATAATTATCTCAAGTGCAATTAATTAAACATGCCAATGAACTCATCTTGAACAGCTGTCCTAGCCTCACCATTTAATCACTTGTGAGAATTACCCAAACACAAATGGAGGACGCCGAGTGCATGCAATAATCTCTGCAAAGTGCATTGTTTACAAACAGTAATTAATATCACACCGTGTATTAGCGGGCTAAGTGACTGCGGTGCAATTCTGTAATTGTACCGGGGAGAGTTGGGTTTCTTCCCCACTCCTGCCTTCCGACGTGTCTTGTTAAGGCTGCAGACTGATTAGAAGGCTGATGCTTGGAGACCACGTTTCCAAAAAAAAACGCACCCCAGATTTACAATGCTTTTGGATTCTGTGTTTTGTGGCGGCCGCTGTGCCTCCTAAAGTGTCAAAAACACATCATCCTTTATTGCAAAATCGATAGTTTAACCTACTGACTGTCCAGGATGCCATTAACCTGATAATTCATGCTCCAACCAATTTCTACCCACATACTGTAAAATGGATTTATTTTACGCTTCCACCCGAGAACGTGAAATAGTTCCCTCTGTATTTGTTGGCAGAGGAACGGCCTTAAAGTCCCAGTGAGATCTCTTAGTGTCTCTTGAAGCGATAGCGGTGGCCGGCGACCATTGTGGGAGTCTGTGGCATTCGACAATGAGGTAATTTCGGGCATCACATACACGGCTTTCATGGTCCGCGGAGCCTGACAGTCACAGCGGACTCGGGAAATGGTCTGTGTGGTTCTGACATATGAGGGATCTATCCTCGACAGGCTCGCGTCTGGAAGCCGGAATGAAGACTGACAACAGGCGGGAGGAAGGAGCCTGAAAAAAGAACTGCACACTTACATCCTCTAACTCTTTATACGTGGCACCTTCATGAGTTTACTGTTTTCTGGTTATAACAACAGAGAAGATCTGTACCTGAGTTCAGCCCAATCGTCTACACTGTATTATGACACACGCACACATTATTATAATCAGTAATTACACGCACTTATTATAGTTCACACAAAATGGTGCTATTGTCATTAGAACATAAAAACCATTGTAGGATTCTGAATATAAAAAAAGGGCAAATTAGCATATTCATTATGGTTTTAATATATTTCATGGTACTGTACATTTCAGTGAGCGCTGCACCATTGGAGCACAAGTGAGATACCACGGTAATTGAAATGTGCTTTTGTGCAAACTGTGTCAGTCACTGCAGGTTTTTTTGTGTTTTCTTCTGAACTTCAAAAACTCACATGTACAATGACAACATGGAGAATGAAACGCCTCAGAGGCCACGGCGAGATAGCAACGCAGCGGAGGAGGTGTTTGACGACAGAGGTAACATATTAATTAATATAGAGTTGCATATTATCTGTATGTACATTGTGGACGGAATGTGTACATGAATTTTAAAAAAGGACAAAATTACTGTCGAGGGATATTGCTGCACCAGTAATCACCTATTTGCAAAGCCTTTATTGCGATGCATTCATTCCAATTCATGGTAGCGCACGGACTCGAAATAATATCGGACGAATGGCGTTACAAGAAAGCTTTTTTTTAATGTCGTTTGATTTCCACCGTGGCATTTTCTTTGCAAGCGTATTCCATTTTCCAGAAAATAAACAATTGATGAAAATAACTGAGAGCTCGGCCGCCGGACGATAATCTGCATCTTTTCAAATAAAATGTCAGCAAACATATCAAGTAATGTGAGGCAAAAAAAAAGCAATTATCCTTGAATCCCGTCTTTGGTATAGAACTCTGCGGAATGAAGTGGAAAAGACAATTTTGCGAATGAAAGGGATTGCGATAGTTTCATCTTTTTTGTTCTTTGTTGCTGTTTTTCTTTATCTCGATTATTTCTCCGTCCGTCTTTGCGTCCACGCGTTCACGTCACGCCGGAGGATCCTCTTAATGGCTTGAAGAAATATGGATTTCGACAGGGTTTAAAACTAAGTTTAAAGCACGCAACTAATTTTGCCTGCTCGTCGCCAGGCAAAAAAAACATCCAGTCACTTTGATCATTGTATTGTTTGTCCCGGCAGAGCGCTTTTGTTTGAATTGATTTCCCTCCAGTATAATTGGTGTCATGCCTGGTTTGGCTAAATAAGCCGTTACAACACGAGATACATCCGACGGACTAAAAGGGGAAAATGTTGACACTTAAATATATGTTGAGCAATTACACTGACAACAAAAAAAGAATTTGGGGGGGGGTGGGGAGAGGAGGCCGTGGTGTCGTACAAAGCTCTTACAACTTGTCGCAGCATTAATGGGGATTACTCACACTGAGTGGAGAAATGTCAATTATCTAATCAACAGTCTCTCTTGTGTGTAATTTGGAGGTCAGCGGGTTCGCCGTGTACAACGTCGGCCATATTATTTTTCTTTTTTCGATTATCTTGTTTTTCTCTGCTCTCGCTTTTTTTTTCCAGCTGAGCGCGTAACGTTTAAATCGCGGGGCGGCGTTAACGTTTTGCCGTTCGCAAAGCTCGGCAGTGTATCGTCTCGGTTTAACCCGCGTGTGTTTTTTAATTTTTTTTTTTACTGTAATTGAAGCGCATTATCACAAAACGGGCTCACCTCTGATCATCCTGTCATGCTCACTGAGAGTCAATGAAAGCCCAATTCACTGTCTGCTATCCACGGGAGCTTAATGTATTTTTGTTTAACAGAAAAAGTACAAGGTTAAAATGTTAATATCTGGCGGTGGCTACAATTCTCCACGCCATTGTTGCACACTCTCTCTCTCTCTCTCTCTCTCTCCTTCCATTCGGGTGCACGCTCACAGATGCGGACGCGTGCACGCCACTCTCTCTCTCTCCTCCCCCCCCCACATCCCTT
Source organism: Hippoglossus stenolepis (assembly GCF_022539355.2). Classification (NCBI taxonomy): domain Eukaryota; kingdom Metazoa; phylum Chordata; class Actinopteri; order Pleuronectiformes; family Pleuronectidae; genus Hippoglossus; species Hippoglossus stenolepis. The sequence goes on along the minus strand of NC_061505.1, from coordinate 8,048,258 downwards.
CAGTGTACAAGTTGAGGCAGAGCCATCCATCCAAACCTGCAGACCATGAAATTAGGTTAAGACGTAAAGCTGTGAATGACACAGGTGTGGATACAAATGAGAACATCCGAATGAGGAAGTACAGATCCAAGGCGTCTGATACTGTAGTTTAGTTATAGGCATTCAGAATTGTATTTCACAGCTCCCTCCTTCATTTTTACTTAGCCCACTCCCCATCCCCCCCCGTTGTGTATTTCTGGTCGGGGACAGTGCTTTAGCTGTACACACGGATATTAGGAGCTCTGTCATTTTTCTAAATCTCATTTCCCATTGAAAACTTTGAAGTCAGTCAAGCTCGTCTGCACCTCACTGCTCCTCTCATATATGAATCATAACTTTCTTTTTTGCTTTTTCTGAATACATGCAGATATTCAACATCCAACACATTCTCAGTTCTGTTCTTTTTTTTTAAAATAATTTCTCTCCATGTCTGACTAAGAGTTCTAAGATGATAAGCACACAGCAAAATAATTGCCATGCCATTCTGCTAAACTTTGTTTCCTTGTGCACGGCCCTTTTGTCAAAAGAAGTATTTCTGCAACATGGATGGTAACACTTATTGCAGTTAACACTCCCTCGAGGCTCAAGGGCATTGTTGGATATATATTTATTTCTGCTGGAGTGCAGGGTCCTTGTTAACTGATTGCAGCGCGGCACCGCCGTTCACACTGGAGACCAATGTGTCATATTTTTCATGATCATGCGAGTTGGCCTTAGCCGAACGGAAGGTCTGACATAGTTTTAAACTTTGACGGCAAATACTCAAGTCGTACATTACGCACTCCTTTTAATTGGAGAATTGTAACACACTTTATCTATTTACAGAGAAAAATGTAAAGGTTACAGGTGTATCTACTTTCTGGCCATGCATTTTGATCACAGTAAGAATTTTTTTTGTAATTGCTTTTGAATGTGTGGCAGTTATGAAACATCTCACCGTTCAAATCTACATTTTCACCTTCATGCAGCTTTCATACTTCTCAATAAAGACGAAAGTGCTTTAAATCGCAGGCTGGTGACAGGAATAGAATTGCACTAAGACATCTTAGAAATCAAGAACAATTGTTTAAAGGTGATTACACGAAGGGGAAGTTACTAAAGATTTCACGAGGCTCGGCTCTGCACGGGGCTTTCCAAAGAGCCATTAGAGTCAACTAATCAGGATGGAACATAAAAGAGTTTCCCCTATGCAGAGTCGAGCCCCATCACTTAATATAGAAAAATAAACAATCGCAGTGGTGTTACACCATTAAAGTCTGGCGTCAACGCTCTGCAGAAAGGTTCACAGCTTTTGAAAAGCAACCACGACTAGCAGCCGGTAACGTGAGAGGCCCCCATATTGACTATTGCTTTTACCATAATAGGTATCGACCTCTGCATCAGCGGGGATCTGCTGAGATCCGCAGTCCTTCAAACCCCACCGAGCTCCAACATGAGAAAGTTTCGACTCCAATCACCGCAGGTCCGGGTTGATACAAAAGACCGCTGAGCACTTAAAAGGGAATAAAATATGCACACCGGCGAGTGTGATGGCTGGATCTGATGTTGATTGATAGGGCCGTCGGGGCCATGTGGGGTGCATGAAAGAGAGAGTCAAGAATGAATTTGCCAACTAATGATCCTTTTCCGTTATCGAATTATGTTTAACCCGGGCATTCAACATAGCATGACAGTGAGAACGAAGGTGTGGAAGCGAGAGTGGAATTGGAATGCCAATCACAGAAAACAAACGCTGCACGCGACAGCGCAGGGTTTTTACTAATCGCTTTGGAAAGCAGATAAATAATTAACGTCCGTATTCTTACGTACATTATTAGATACAGTACCCGTGTTTATTGCTATTTCTAGCCTCAGATGCAAGGTTAGTATGGAATGAATAGACTCAAGTGGGAAATGAGCTCATTTAATGTGTCAATTGTAGCTGCGTACGTGTGCAGACACACACACACACACACACGCACGCGCACACACGCAAACAATACATAAGCACTTGTGGGATGCCAAGGGTCAAGTGGTTTTCAATGCGGGCTGCGAAAAGTCCTGACGCCAGCTAATATTTCCTGATGTGTTCTTTTTTTGCATTTGCATACCGGGTGCTGCCTCAGCCAGCTCCTATTGTCAGAGCTTCCCATTTGAATGTCAACACTATTATTAAAGCAGGTGATGCAACAGCAGGTGTCTCCCCCCCCCGCCCTGTCTGTCCCGTATCCTCTGTGTGTACGCCTCTCTCTCTCTCTCTCTCTCTCTCTCTCTCTCTCTCTCTCTCTCTCTCTCTCCCTGCTTCCCATCCTTCACTTTTGTTTAACACTTGTCATTATGTGTCCGCCAAATAGAACCCACTTTTTCCCACCCTTTGCGAGCGCCTCTATTTGTCTCCAGCTTGACATTCTACCACTTCCCCCCTGCTCTCTCTGACTGTAATGGGTGTAACGGAGAAAGCTTTCTTGCCTCTATTTTCTTATTGTTTACAGCCGAAGCCCTGACAGTGTTGCCTCTGACTGGCTCTGGGATGGACACTTTCGCACCCTGAAATGTGGCAGCGCGAGGTATTACTAGTAAACATTGTTCATTACAGCCCTGACAGCTGATGACCGAGATCCAGGCCTCCTGCACTTGCCTCCGCTGCACTGTGCAGAAAGAGGGACTCTCTGGCTTCAAAATAATAGCACAATGATGATAGACTACCTTTTAAGAACAGCGGGAATGGCTGAATAAATATTTTATAAGAGTCTGAATTGTAGCCGCGGCGTTTTGTAATAAGGGAGCTCCGCGAACAGCAACACTAAAGGTTGAATCCAATTGCCTGCCACATTTGTCATTAAAATATATTACCTTCGATATAAAGTTAGAATCACCGAGTCTGAGTTCCCCTTGTCATTCATTTTTCTAGTCGGTGTGATTCAGTACATATAATTCAACAGGTCCGTAATATTCCATTTTTCATCAACTTGTAGAATATGGTATTAAAACTGCAAAGGTTAATTTCATACCTGCACTCGAGTGTTTTCTACCTAATGACTAAGAATCTGGCTGCAATTATGACATGACTGTATAAAAAGACGTAGCTCCAGGTCAAGTGCCTCTGTGCTTTCAAACCGGATCCCTAATTAATTGTTCATTCATTAAGACGAGGCTTTTTCCCCCCCCCCCCTCTTTTGTTCAGTGCGTCATTTCAAGTCTGGAAAACAGATTTTAATGGCTCTGAAGTGGTCTGGATTGCTCAGAGACTCTAACTCCTTCATGGTTTACAAGAGGGAGGGAGATGATTTCATTTTCTCACACATTTTAATCTCCTCCTACACTGAGGTGCACAGCTGCTTGCTATGCTAACAGAGACGCCCGTCGACGACAGCAGACGACCAGACGATGATTTTTAAGAATGGTTCAGTGAAATTGGACAGAAATTCAAGGGAGCTTGAGACTTAATTGAGGCACTGTAGAGAAAGTGATGTAATCAGGATGTGTCAGGACATTCCGCTACTTTGAGAAATTGCAAAAAACAGTGGTTGAAGTTTAAATATAGATCAAGACATGGGATTTTACACTCCCGGTTTGGTAAGCTTACCATTTAAGTGAGAAAAATAACTCTAAAATAATTGTGTCCTTGACATTATGCAAACATAAACAAATTAATTGTGTACGCAAAAAGAAAACACGAGGAACCAGTACACTGCCTTGGGGTTCTCCAGGTAGCAGTTACTGGAATGGATTATGTTTGATCACATCCATCGGAAACAGCTTAATTCATGTTTATCGCATATTTGCTCTTGAAATTCTAAATTTGACTGATGAGGACTTTTTACTGTCGCACACACGAATCGACCAAAGTTCATTCGTGTGTCGTTTAAAACAGAAATCGTGTTCTAGAAGGTATCGCTTGATAGCCACTGACCACAGGTAAAACTGAAGTCTGTGTAAATCATTAACTTTATTTTGAGTGGACAAAACCGATTGTTGCGACTGTGGTTTTTTGGCATTTAATGGTTTTTAATTAGTGATCGCTCAAAAAGTAATTGCAACACATCTCCCCTTGGCTCGCCCATTGATTTGCAGCCTGATTTAATTTTGCCATTAAGATGAGACATTTGATATCTGGATATTGCAATTAGGTCGGCTATTCTCATTTGATTTGGTGCAGATTATTAACCACAGTTTATTAGGAATATAGAGTGTACTAACCAAGGCTCCCCTGCTAGAGCATACAATAGACTGTATTAAGGATAAAAACTTTCAGAAAATACCACAACGCACAGTAGAATGATCACAATAAATTAAGACTGTAATGACTCAGTTGTTTAAACGAGGAGTAGAAGCGAAACACTTCTTGTTGCTTTGTTGCTCAGAATTCTCCGACGTCTGGTTCACTGAAGTTTTATAAAAGTCATGATGTAATTATTCAACGAGGGGCAAAATGATGCGAGTTAATCATGCAAATGGCAGATTTATTGGTGAGTTTGGAGATTTGAATAATAGATTTGACCATGAATCACTCGGCATAACCACGAACCAATGATGTAACCGATAACCAATCAACCAAAGTGCATTGTTGAAATCTGGGGCCAAATATGATTCAGGGTTTCTAAATAAGACGAGAGAGCGTACGAAGAAATAAAGAGAAGGTTCTTGCGACTCTATAATATTCAGAATTAGAGGATATACATATAAAAACATTGATATTAGCAGCCAACATTTTCTATGTGAAGATATAGTGGAGTAATTAAGAAGGAAGTCAAATGCCCTATGGCAGCTTCACCTCATTCATATACAGTCTGTGAGCAACACAAAGCCCGGTACTGCCATACTGACAACACAGGCTACTGTACATAGCTTATCATAGAATTTAAGGGGGCGGGTACTCAGAAAATTGTCATTGCCGTGGACTGATAAAATCAGCTGCTCTCTGGGGCCTCCTCTTAGCCCGGGGCCCCATGCAATTTCCTGCTTTGCCTAATGTGTTGCAGCCCCCCTGCTGACAGGAGCACAGCCTGGTACAAGGGACATGACTGATCCCTACGACCAGTCTGCAGAGCTCCCCTGCACATGTGGTTCACCTTCATTTCATTCATCTGCCTGTGTCTCTGTCACTCTGTGAATTTACAGTCAACATCTTGCTGAGAGCACAAAGGAAGAGAGAGGCTGCGTAGCCAGAAATGCTGGTTCTATAGCGCAAAATCTTGTGTCTGTGAATAGCCTGTGTGTATATATATATATATATATATATATATATATATATATATATATATATAACCTTGAGAGCTTGAAAGATCTGAAATTAGCATAGTTATAGGTCTTTTTTTAATATCAATGTGTCATAGTGTAGCATTATTAGTTACTGAGAGCAGAAAAAGTAATGGCCTACTCTGGTTATTGAACCTGCACGATTATCTCGTCGAGAATCACTTCAGATTATGCACATTTTATCTCCCAATCCGCCTTTAAACCTGTATGTCCGACACTATGTGCACTATAAACGTCTGACGTATGACTCTCATCACCGCGGAGATATGGAATTAATTTTGTCACAGCTCGGCGTTTTAATATGACTGTCACTAATATCATTCACATTGGCAAAATTTCCAGTTCAGTGGCTGAATATTCTCATATCCGGTGAGACGGGGAGCGGCACTTTTTCTTCCCGATGAGGCAATAGCAATATTAAGTATCATTTTAGTTTGAGTGTAAGCAGCGTCTCCCCTGTTTCCCTAGAACAGCACTCACTCAGAGCGGCCGTGGCAAATATCATTAAATGCCCTGCTAACACCCCCCTTCCTCACACACACACACACACACACACACACACACACACACACACACACACACACATACACAAGCAACACGCATAGAAAACCACTGGTCCCTTCTCTCTCCCACCCATAATCATTTCCACCCTTCCTTTTCTCCCTGGCTATCGCTGTGGCAGCGCACGGGGGAGGGAGAGTGCATTGATCTGCCAAAGTGAGCAGCCATTTCACAGGGCGAGTCGACGCGGCGCCCCTGTCCCTGAATGGGAATTGCTCATTTCACCTGGCTGCCTTGACTATAGCCGTCTATAGTGGGAAGCCCCACTGGAGGAGGGGGGGGACGGAGGGAGGGAGGGAGGGGAGGCGAGGCGAGGCGGGAGTCAGGGCCCCAGTCAGGACTTGGCAGGCAGCAGATAAGAGCTCCTCATGCTGCTCCTGCGTGCACTCACCACTTCTGCCGGAGCCTCCCTCTCTGTCTTCCACACACTTCGCGCACGCACACACACGCGCACCACACACACACGCGCACACACACAGCTCACCCTCCACATATGCGAAGCCCTAATAATAACTTTGGCGTTCTGGTGAGTCAGCCGTCTTTCCTCAGGCAGGGATAAAAGTAAAACATGGTGCCGTTATTGAGTCTGAAATCACTAACTGTGGAATTCCCAGTACAGGGCTTTAGCTCAGCCTGTATCCCACTCACTGCCAAGACGCCATGTGTCCACACGAGATCTAATATCGTGGGTAGACCGATAAGCAAACTGGTAAACTATTTGTGACGTTCACATGGGCAACATACAGAAAAAAGGAAACGTGTTCCTTTGTAGATCAAAGAGTCAATCATTTGCATAGTAATATGAACGATGTCGTTTTCTAAATTGAACCATCAATCGGGCGCCAGATTCATTTTACGCGTGAGTGTGTGAGATTTCACGAAGCACGATTTCACACGAGGAATAAAGTTGTGCTGTGGGTTCGGTGCAGGACCATGAAACTGGAGGTCACAGCTCACATCTCGAGTGCTACGTGGCGTTTTGGGCATAAAAGCACTTGAGGATTGCTAAGCACTTTGGTTGAGGTTACATAAACATGCTGAACATTTGACTCGTTCAATATTTGACAAAGGTGACAATCATTTATTGGCCAAGTGTATGCATGCCGGGAATTGGACTCCATTTGGCTCTTAGTGTAGACACACACTGGTCCAAGAACAATTTCCAGGAGATGGAAATACACAGATAAAACAAAAACTAACTAACTTTAAATTTTAGACCTTAAAATTATAATTTGACAATTTGGACTCTTGCACTTCCCCCCCACTCCTGCACTCTTATTTTTCTTTTATCACTCTCTTTCTTTTCTGTTTGTACGAATTTCTATTTTACCATTTCTTATGCAGGGACTAATGTTTAAAAAAATACTGCATGAATACTATAATAGGTCAGTTTGTACACGTACTAGAGATGTTGCAGGCCAACCCTCAGAATCAGGGCTCATCTGGATTCGCTAACATCTGCATTCTGCTTCGTTTTGTCCACTTAGTTTTTAAGACAGCTGGGCTCTATACGCTGCAGCATCCCACTGCATCAGTGATATTCAGTGCGTGAGAATGTGAAATATTTGGCTGCAGTGGTGCCTGTTGTATGTTGTGTCATATCAGCTGCCACTGGTATATGTACATTTTTGTAACTTGACGACTAAATTAAAGTTGGTGAAGGAAGAACCTCGAGTACGTAGCGTCACCATATAAACACAAGTAAAGTGTTTCTTTCCAGGAAGTGATGTCCCTGTCGGAGATGGCATTCTTGCAGTTCAAATTTCATTCATATCATATTATTAACTTTAAACGCAGCATTTAAAACATTCTAGTGTTTCTTCAATGGAGAGGATTTCATAATTGTAAATGGTGAGTATTTATGTAGCACCGGCAGTCAGGGGCAATTTGGGGTTCAGTACCTCGGGGAGACTGGGATCGAACTGCCGACCTTCTGGTTAGTGGCCGACCCGATCTCATGGAATATGCCAGTGACAATAGCAGCTACAATTTAGTTAAACAGACTCTTAAAGTAGCGTGCGACTGTGATAGGAAATTCGGTCAGTTGGCTCTTGGGCCGTCATCTCAAATACATCATGTCAAAATATTCCACATTCCGTCTGTGCAGAACTTAACTGGCATAAAAATGGACACTTCCCTCCTCCAGTATCTCTCCAGCGCAGCGCTCCCCTAACCCTTCCTGTCCCTCATGTGTCCGAAGCACATTCCATCCAGCCACTTCATTCCCTCACTTCATCCTTCACATGTTCTCAAATTTATTTCTCTATCTCTCCGCCGGTCAGCTCACCTCCCCCGCCCCTCTCGCCCCCCCGCCCCTCCATCGAGCCTATCTCTCCGCCGCTCTCCTTGCTCAGTGACAGTCTCATCACACTCTATCAATCAGGCTCGTGTAGACCGGGGCGCAGTGCAGCACAGCACAGCACAGCATCGCACAGTCCTAGTCTGGTGCCATCAGTGCCAGTCAGTCTCCCTCACTCGCTCAGTCACTTTAAAAAAGGTTTGGGTTGCCAGATATAGTCTGTTCCTCGCCCCGTTGCAAGTCAGGAGATGGGGGGGGGAGCATTGAGCTGGAGTTGAGATTTAGCGCAGCGCCTGATTTGATAGCACCGGACGTACTCTCCGGCCTTTCTTGGCACTCAAAACGAGCGATTCCTCCCTCAAACAAAGAGCGATGTTGGGACACGTGATCGGCTCCGACCCCCTTTTATCAGATACAATTTGAAAGCATCAAGAAAACACAGCATGCGGGCATCCTTGATGTGTCACATGGGATTTGAGCAGATGGGAAATGATGCAAAACGGAGAGGTCAGAACAGCAGATATCTATTTTCTTTTTTCTTACCTGCCGCAGGCCTCATCCTGTGGTTGACGTCTCAGGAAAGAGGACTGAATAAATGAGAAAGACAGAGAGGGACAGGACAGGGATGAATAGTTTAATCAAACTGTCTCTGTGAAGTGAAGACCAGACATTTTATTACAGACAGACGAGGAGTGCTCGATTAAAAAAAAAAATAAAGCGCCAAGTAAGTTGGCTGTACATGATTTGCCCTTAAAAAGTACTTCTCATCAAAATAATTTCATTAAGATATGTATTCTGCGCCATTGTGTTCAAAACAGACAGAATACTTGTTTTTTGCGAACCAGATTCCAGTGCATGTGCAGCAGAGAATGACTTAACCGCACTTATCGATTGGCTTTGTGAATTATAATGAAAACAAGTGTAATTACATTTTCCTTTAAGTAGCACAACAAATTAGGCTTGAGTTATTCTGGAAGCAAAAGAAAGAGGAAGCAAAAAAAAAAAAAAAAAAGGTCTTGCATTTAATGTGCTGGGAAGATTTTCTCAGGCTGTTTTCTTGCTCAGTGCATTAGCAGATGCTGCTGTGCCCATACACGCCTGTGGACTAATATTCTTGTAAATGATTAGCTACTTGTTTAACCAACAGGGAGAAATGTGCTTTGGGTGGTTAAAACAAAAGTGTGGATTAACAGTATTTTTTTTTTTATTTAGCTACACTGAGTGAGCTCTAATTTGGCTCATTATCTTTGAAAATATTATTGCCGGGCTTCATGGCAGTCAAATGAGATGATTAGCAATGAACGTCATGATTATAGCAGCTCCAAACTGCTCATTTACGTCAGTTTCTATATTCCCGCGGTCAACCATTTAAAAAATATATTATTTTAAAAGGCGAAAAGTAAGACTCTGTGGCAGTAAAAGTAAAAAAAAACAAAAAGCGAAATCATTTATTTTGTCTTGCGTATGACAGTTGGAAATAATTACCCAGGTGAGAATGTGTCTGGTCGCTCGCCCCCCCCCTTCAACCTAACTTCAACAACAGTGTGTTTTCCTCCTTATCTAACTTCCCTCTATACTCCCTGCTCATGCTAATGAATCCGCAAATTAAATTGTAGAACAGAGGAATATTAGGGGGGGGGGTGCCTGCAGTTTTGATGTGGTGAGGAATACTCAATTAGGCCGGATTTGGCCCCAGTAATTATTGCATTATAGCTACGATAAGTGTTCAATGGCAACAAATGCTTTGATGGACTCCGTTCTGCCACAAAGGCGACGGGTGAGCAAAGACGGGAAATGCCAGAACAGAAGAGTGAAAGGGTAAGAAGAATAAAAAATTAAAAAAAAAATAAAAAATTGCGAGTGAGAAAGTGACAAGAAAGCTATCGCACCGGAGCCCCTGTCTGCAGCAGCCATATTTCATTACACAGCACCGAAGCTTAGGAGGCAATCAAGCATATTTAGCCATCATCGTCTCGCCCCCCCCAAAGCAATTATTACACCCCAGTTTTTTACTGTGCTTTGCCATGGGGAAAATGAACCGCAGCACTTATCAGCTCAATGCATACACAAGTGACTGGGGTGGAGGACATGTAGGTGTGCACGTGTGTGTGTGTGTGCGAGCGTGGGCATGGGCGGACGCTTGTGTTTGTTTTCGGGAGGTGCCGGAGGGGGAGTTGACCGCTAGTGAGCAATAGGTTACCTTTCGCAATCCCATTAGCTCGGTAACATCAGCACATTTAGGAGCAGCAGGCGGAGCGAGCGGCGATACAGAGATAACCATAAACATGTCACCAAAAATGCATTGTTATTTGCATTCATATTGGAAAGAGCCAAATTGATGCGGGGTCAAACGGGGAAGGTGAGGGTTTATGACCTGTGCATAGCTCCGCTGTCAGCAGCTCTGATCTATCGGACCGGTCAGCCTTGTCAGGCTTTATGCCTGATTATATTATCATGGCTGACGATCAATGAGAATGAATGATCGCTCATCCGCAAAGGGGAGTAGAAGGAATAAAGCAGAATGCAAACAGTACATTCTTTGGTAATACAGTGAATGAAAAAGCATTTCCCGCCCCGCAGTCGTCTGGATCAGTGATGCATCGCACGCCCCCTGCAACACAAAACACTCTCAAAATACCCGCGTCTTCCTCTTTTATCCCGGTCTGGGTGTTGTTTTTTTTTTTTACATTATCTCGCGGTAATCGAGCGAAAATGGCAGAACTGTGGAGTAAAAAAAACAAACATACTTTACTATTCTGTGGGTTTTGAGCAGCTAATGTGCAGTCGTTTGGGTGGCACGGCCGCCAACTGCAGCATTAGTCCCCATCTGGGGACTTGTGTGTTTCGGTGGAAGTGCTTCTCCATTTGTGAGACTCTTCAGTTCTGGGCATCCTCCCCGAGCCCATAACTCAACGTCTCTCTATCACTCCCATGCGACTGGCTGTCATAATCATCAGCATTATGCTACCTCAATGGGCCTGATTTACAAGTCTGGACATGGCACCAGCGCTGTGCCAAGGGGTAAACAAGAGGCTGTTTGCTACGCCCAGCCTATTTCTCCCCACTGACTTTAATGGGGAGGAGAAACCAATATTCAGAATGGGGGGAGTTGATTTTTGCATCTATGATTTGGAGACAAGACAGCAGATCACACCGTTAATAAGGTCTCTAATTATGTTCCAAAGTATAAACTATATTTTTGCAGTTAAATTTGTATAAATATGTATATACACAGGGATGTTTGCATTTTGATATTATTCAAAGTTTTGACTTTTGATGAATATTAGGGGATGGTGATCTGAACATTTTCAAAGAGAGTGGCATTTGTCATTTTAGTTTGATTTTATTCCAGCCTTATAACTTTCAAGACATATTGTTTTAATAATGAATAATGGCGGATTTCAGTATATGCATTTGGTTCTTAATAGATGAACTAGCATTTACAGGACCGTGATCTTATGTGTCGTCGTTCCCACGTCACAAAAAGAAAGGAAACAAGTGCCATGATAAGTTCATGTATTTCACATTCAATCTCATGGTAGTAATATATTTTTCTATCAAAATATGGAGTGACTAGAATATATACTTGTTTTTAAGTAAGTATGACTTTTAGTAAGTACTTTTCTTTATATATAATAAGCGCTATTAGAAAAGGATCCTTCCATTAGAACATGAGAGTTCAGCCTGATTCATATTATTCATTTTGACATGTTGGGAGGAGGAAATTACAAGAGGAGATTGCAAGGAAAGAAATTATTCTGTTGGCTGCTTTACTTTTCAACAACCACTGACACAAGGATCAGCCCCCCATCCCAATGTTTTTCATTCAGCCCCTCATTATTCTCTTATTACTTTTTCCAGACACAAATGATTGTATATTTATTTCCAAATTTTAAAATATTATGCAACATGACAGATAGAATCAAAATAAAGTATCATAAGTCTTATAAAATGTCTTTGGACTTTCTTCACACTGAGGCAGCACCTGGTCATTTCCTTCACCCTCTCATGCCTCATTCCATAATATCATATTAGCCCAAATTCATCCACATACTGTGCCTGTTAAGTGATAGGCCGCATAAATCAATTTCCTTCACACACACACACACACACACACACACACACACACACACACACACACACACACACACACACACACACACACACACACACACACACACGCACAGAATAACTGTTATATGCAGCTTCCAAACTGGCTGCTGATAGCTGCCATTTCTTATCACTCCGGATGAATATAGCACCGTTACGAAGGCACTTTTGCTCGCTGTTAACTGGAGGAGAAGGGAGCGAGAAGGAAGGAAGGAATGCATTTTTTTTGTTCAAATTACTTAAGCTGCTCACAAAGCTCTTTGTAGTGCGGTGTGCTCATGAAAATTCACCGAGAGAGAGAAGGGAATCTGGTTCAGTGGGGGAAAAAAGAGTCTTGATGACATGTGAATCACCTCCACTCCTGTGGATTGTTTGTGTGTAAATACCGTGTTTCTGGGGTTTGTGCGTCTTTTATTTTTTTGCACTTACAATAAATCAATGCTGTCAAATATAATCAGGAAGCACACTGGGGAAAAATTCAGAAGTAATGGCATCAAGTAATGTGCAGATTCTTTTTTGGGTTCCCTCAGTCTCAGGGCACGTGGATTGACTTCACCCCTCCTGGTTTTCCTTTTGCATCATATTTCCGCCTCTAAAGAAGTGGTGGGTGTATTTCTGCCATCTGTGGTATTAATGTGTAACGCCTGATACATAAGCTAATCAAGCGTGTTTATTTTTTAATTTTTTCCTCTTGCAGAGTTGTAGCCTTTAACATTTGTGAGGAAATAAGTACCCTGTCGTTAATGAACTGAGCTGAAATGAGCTTTTAAAACTGGGAAAAGGAAATCACCGTAAACACACCGAGCAACACATCCTCTCTCTCCTGTGCTCATAATGTTTTGGCTGAGGGGGGAATAAGATCTTCTCCCTTCCTTCCCGAATGGCATCAGGAATAGGTGTTACACTAGCAGGGGGAGCCCATCGGCGGACAGCGTGATGTTGTGAGACAATTTGATAGACAACAGCACAGCAGGGGGAACAAAAGAGAGGAAGTGGGATTCAGGAACGACAGAGCCAAGAGACACTTTCTCTTTCACTCTCCTGCTCCCAACCGCTCCCAGTGCCAGAGACACGGGCCGCTGCACAGACAGATGGCGAGGAGGTGTGTGTGTGTGTGTGATCTTACGTATATGTGTGTGTGCGCATGCGAGTGGTGGGTGGTGACGCCATTCTGCTCTGTCCAAGTGCTAGAGATGGAGGATGGAGTGCGAGAGATATAAGGGGGAGAAAATGAAGGAGGGAGAAATACTGCAGAGGTGTGTGTGTGTGTATGGGTGTGTGTGTGTGCATGTGTATGTGTGTGTGTGTGTGCCTCCCATGCAATCATTAATACTTTTTTAACTCCACATCCAAATAGCTTGTGTACTTAATTACAGCAGCAATAAAAGTTAATTTGCGCTGTCACTTTGCGTTCACTCGTCATACTGCGCAGGGAAAGCATTGCGCGTGAGGGACCCCTCCTGATGACAAGAGGCACACCTATTAGAAGAACTGAGAGTGTGTGTGTGTGTGTGTGTGTGTGTGTGTGTGTGTGTGTGTGTGTGTGTGCGCGCACACAGGATGTGAATATGGATTCTGTATTGACACACTGCCATCTACTGGATTTTACTGTAATTTCACCAGATAGTTCTGTATCTTTACAGCTCTGCTTGTATATGGTATATATGCATTTTCCATTAATGATTGTGATTTACTCTGCACATGACAGATTTGTGTATTTTGCATTCATGCACAGAAAGCCACTCTACACTAAATATACACAAAACAATGTTTGAATATCGGCTGTGAACAAATAAGCATTCATTTCTTTGAACACGTGACATGCTCCCGCGGATTCATCATTTCCTTATCCGCAGATCAAATTAAGAGACGAATATGTTTTCTCTCCGATAACATAAAAAGTCAATTAAACCGCTGCAGCCCTGTGAGTTCACAAGGAAAGTTCACGTAGTTCGCATCAAAAAAAAAAAAAAATCAACCAGAAGCAACTGATAGAGACCCCCCTGTTTGATCTTGGCTTGTATCTGTGCAGCTATGAGGCTGCAACGACGCACATCAAAGCAAATGGAAGCTAATCATTCCACTCATTCTGATGATGGAGGTGAGTCACGCTCCCTCGGATGGAGTCACTCAGGCTCAAACGGTGACGCACAGCACCATCTTGTGGTCGTGGCGAGCCAGATAAAAGGTAAACACCAGCATTTGATGTATTTGAGGATTCAAATTTAAGATGATGATAATGATTTCATTGACATGTTAGGATTTGTTTTTAACTTAAATCCATATGAACTTTCCTCTTCCTCGCTCCTTTCTTTGGGGGGGGGGTTCTGATTGAGTGGATCATGCTGCTTGTAGCTGAGTGTGAGTGAGGATGCATTTCCAAAAGACCACCATAGAACCGTTACCTGTCACGCCACTAATGAGCAGCCGGCGCGCAGTTAGCGTTCATAAAATATGCACCAGACTTAAAAACCTCTTCCTCGGCGCCTTGAGACAAAATCCCTGCATTTCATTAAACACACACAGCGGCTCGGCTCAAAAAAAAAAAAAAAAGATTCCCCCTTTAGCCGAGGAAATAAAACGAATTCTCTATGCTTGTTTCCTCATTATTGCAATAGCGGTGTCACGTTAAAGATATTAGCCCGTTTATTACAACAAATTAGGGAAGGCTTTAAACGTGAGCCCACAAAAAACATCCTGCGAGCAGCCCCGGATGATTCACAGTCACAAAGCACACAGTGCAGAATTATGCACTGTACTTCAGTAAGTAATTTGGAGGTTATCATAAGTTGTCACTAATCATCTGATAGGTTTAATATATTTCTTTTCTGATCTACTGTGCTACGGCCACCGCATCAATCTCTAATCCTGTCTGTTTGTGGCTCGGGTGGAGACTCACCCTGGGAGAAACCGCTCGCTACTATCTGACATGAAACAAATTTGATCCATTTTCCCCGAGCATATCTGTCTTTTTTCAGACAGGCTGGCTTTCAAAAGAAATATGTCAGCAGTCTGGGGATTATGCTTTTATGCTAATCACCAAAAGAGCCAACCTGCCCCCGACATTTCTTTGGTTTGGGACGATGCAGTGGGGCCGAGCGAAAAGAAAGTCTTTTCCCATTTAGATGCTTATTTGTTATCGTTCCTTTCTTCTCATTGTATTTCGAACAATCAGATGTATTAACCATTAACGTAATGCTTCGCCGAGTTACGTGATTATCTTGTGCGAGTGAAAAGTAATGGGGGAGCAGATGGACTAATTCCACAACCTTGTTCTAGTGATGTTGAGCGAACTCATCACTATTCATCCACGTTTGCTCTTCTAAGAGCGAGCACTCAGAACTTGGCACAGTTTACTCTGTTGGGGGATAAATCATCTATCAAAGCTCAACCTGGAGGTGAATGCTGGGTGAACATCCCCCCCCCCAGTCCTGATAGGGCAACATACTGTGCTGCAAATTGTGTTTAAAATATATTATTTATACTTTAACGTGTATGTACTTCTACATTGTTATGATACAGTAAAAAAACATTTGGTAGGCGTTCTGACAGGCGATTCTTCTTGTGCGTGTGTGTTTTGCCAACCCGGTTGTCCAGTGTGCTCAAGTGTAAGCACAGCGTGTGGGATGAGTGTGATGGATTCCCGGTATCGTTGCCGGTTATTTGTGTCGTGCCTATGACCACAATTCCCCAGTCGCAGCTTATTGCAGGGTGAAGCCGCGCGAGATGTACTCCGGATCTGGCATAAAGCCACCAGACTTAGCAATAATTCATCGGCCAAAAAGCCCTCCATGTACTTGCCCTGCAATATTTATACCCCACGCTGAATGTATTTTTCCCGGCTACATCATTGGACAGGCCCAGGGCAGGGATTTTCCTTTTTTTTTTTTTCGAGAACAGCGCTCGTATTTCAGACCTTATCTAAATCTGGGAAACAATTCAATGAATTTGTCCCATAATCACGTTCTGTCCGCTGTGAATGATGTAGTCTGTACGACGGCTGTGTTTTTCATGACTAAATGTATAATCCAATATCTACATTGCCAGGTATCTGTGTGGTTTATTCCTCGGGCAGCAAAACTCCATTAGAGTAAAGATGACTTATACGACTGAGGGTGTGTCTTTGTGACTTTTTAGTCATTTTTTACCCAAATAATGACACAACACTGCTCCTGTGTGTTCTATAAGTCCATCCAGAATATAGTATGTTAACTAATGAGATAACTAACAATAAGTCTGGTGTCCAACAGAGCTTTTCCATGAGCCCCCCCCCTAATATTACTACATGAAACTCTAAGACAACCCTGCCTTAACCGTTAAATCCATAATTGGCTGTTTGTTCCAAAGAAACCACAACAACAACATAAAAAAGTTAAGGGTGTATGCAATTCTTTTCTTAACTTACAAAAGGGATTCATATTAGTTTCATCTCATTTAAAAAAATTGTAGATCAGTTAATTTTTAGTTTTTCTAGGTTTACCAGCTTCCCGTTATAGATGAGTCATGACAACACGACCCCGTTGACACATTTTAAGACAATGCAACAGTTTGTGGTTTTGGTTGTACATAAAAAAAAATAATAATTTCTAGAGAGGGATGAGAGTATCATTAATCCAGCTTTTTAATTAAATTATCTTATGAAAAGCATAAACTAAAGTAAATGAAAATCAATTTCACAGAATCTTAATGGACTTTTTAGGGTAAAACACGGCATTTCACAAAATTGCAATTATATTCTCTTTATACCATTAACAAAATAAAAAAAAAGCTACAACTCAATAAAAAAAAATAAAGAGCGGTTTGGTGTAGAAAAGGCTTTTCATGTTTTCTTCAATGAAAATACTGTTGTGTTTGTTCTGAAAGCAGCTTTTCTCATATTAAAAGCTCACAGTGGAGGAAAAAAAAAAATGCAGCGGCCTATTTAGCAATTAAGCTCTTTTTTTTCTTTTCCTCCAGAATTAATAAGATAAAGCCGTTGCTACATTAGCTACCACAAATATTAACTTTAATATGGAAAAACCTTGTCTGGGGGAAAACAGCTGCTGCATGGATTGTGTGGTTTGTTGAATTGGAAAAGAAATAGTCGTCCCACTCACCAAGAAATGAGGCTCCACTTTTGGTTTCATGCAGGTGCCAACATGCTGCCCGATGCTGTTTTACCCTCGCCGACGCGCCACCGACAAGAATCCCCCCCTTTTGCCCAAACCTAGGAGATAAGAGAAAGTCAGCAGGGTGAGGTTTTCATCTCAAACAGCCGAACACAAACTTCACATGTTAAAGATACAAACTGGGAAAAAAAATGACTGGATCAAAGCCACAGGTTTTCCCTCGATGTGGTTTGATCACAGCTTCAAAATCAACTAACATCAATACGCCGCTTGCCTGAGAGGCTTAATCTATAATTTTCAGGGGGGAAAAAAGAGAAATCCATAGATGAAATGTATTTCTAATAATAGCATGTTTTTCGTGGACTGGGGGGAGCACAAACTAATATGTCAGATTTCATATGTTCATTTGTTTTACAGTTTCTTTGGATGTGGCACAGCGTACGACAGAAGACAGATGATAGAACATAAGAAGATATAGATCTGGTCATTACTGTCACTTGGTAAACTCAAGCTGACTGTGTTACCATAGATGCGGCATATACCTACTATCACTGTAGGAATAGTCTGAGCATGCAAACCACAATAACTACACTCCTGCAGACTCGCGTTGGTAAATACACACATTGTGGTGGAATCCCAGCTCAAAAATAATCACTTTTCACTTTTCCCTCAGCGTTATTCGAAAAATATCCTCGGCAATTCTCGACTCATTGAGTACATGCATTTGCATAGAATTAACCCCTTTAAAAGACATATTAGCGACAGGCCTGAATCTGACGTGCCTTTGGAATAGCTTATGTGTATTTGCATAGCGTTTGCCTTCTGTGCAGGTGATAAAGCAGCATTAAGCCTGGATTACAGTACTCAATTTTTTTTATTTTGTGTGTGTATATGCACAACGCGTACATATTCTTAGCCGTGTACCTTTTTTAATGTGTGCAAACCTGAATGTGTTTTAGCTGGCTTGGCATGCCTCCCTATCGCCAGCAGGGCCAGAGAGAGCCTGACTGCCATGTTACTCATGTGGCATCATGAAAGAACAAGCCCCTCCGAGCGCTATAATAAATCATCGCAGACGGGGCTGGGCCACAACACATGCTTGGATCCACACACACACACACATTTTTTTTTTATCTTAGCCATAACACTATACATCAAATTGAATTCGTATGGAAACCTGATCATATCCTGTTCCCTGACCCCAGCGAGGCAGCAGGATGGGCTTGTAGTCAGGTCATGACACACACTGACGTGGAAGACATGTGTTTTTAACACCATGGACGCCCATAAAAACACTGTGCTGTTATTGAATATGAGTTGGAACTTAAACCGAGCAACATCTACACTTCAAACTAAAGATTGGACGGAGATTAAATGGAAATGTATCCCTTGGGGTTGATTACAAAATATAAAACACTGGCCATCTTTCTACATAGCAGTAATTTAATGTAGGTTTGTGGCAAACAATAATAATATTACTGTACAAAATACATTTTCACTGTTTCTAGGTCACTTCTGTGTTTTTTTACTGTCAGCACTTAGAAGTAGACTTTGGAAAGTCTTTATTTTTTGGGCTGCCGGACTCATTGCCATTCTAAACCAGGTCACCTGCTACTGCTGTGAATTGTCCTTTTTGTAACACAACTGCATCTGACAGGTGTAGGGCACCTGTGCACAAACGCACCACAACCCCATTTAACCAAGCCTCTTTAAGGCTTTCTCTCTGAGAAGAAGCGGCGGGTTCAATTCAAATCCAATGCCTTAATGGCTCTCGAGCAGGACTTTCAAAGGGCCTCCGGCCCGACTAAGTGATAGTGACAAATGTTGACAATACGTCAGGCGCGGAGTTAGTGTAAGTTAGTTAGTTAAGATAGTTAGTTAGACT
Organism: Hippoglossus stenolepis; assembly: GCF_022539355.2. Classification (NCBI taxonomy): domain Eukaryota; kingdom Metazoa; phylum Chordata; class Actinopteri; order Pleuronectiformes; family Pleuronectidae; genus Hippoglossus; species Hippoglossus stenolepis. The sequence goes on along the minus strand of NC_061505.1, from coordinate 8,029,018 downwards.
TGTCTGTTTTGGTCAGGCCTCTCTCCGCTGAAGCCGCGTTTGTCGCCGTCGTCTTTAATTCAAATCACTTCACCACCTGAGGCTCCGGCGAATGTTCACACATTTTCACAACAGCTGCCACGAGGGACACGGGGAATCAGTGTGTGTGTGTGTGTGTGTGTGTGTGTGGGCGTGGGTGTGTGTGTGGAAATCTGAACAGTGAAGAGCATCGCTGCCTCTGACCCTCTACACTCACCTATTTAGCACATTTGGAAATATATTGCCGGGTTAGTCTCAATTGAAAGCCAGTAATCCATGATAGGTACATTGTTGCGTTTGTTTTTCATGTTGTTTTCCTTTTGTTTGGTTTTTGGGGATTTTGTGTGTCTGAGTTTCCTGTTTTATTTTGTATTCAGCAGAGTTTTACTTCCTGCTGCTCCATGATTACCTGCCCCACCTGTGACAGTCTTCACCTGTGTGCTTCCCTTTGTGTGTCGGTGAGTGTTCCAGCTTCTTCCTCCTGTTAATTCCTCGTGTGTGTTTAGCTTGTTGACCTCTCCTCTGCCTGATCTGACTCCCTGTGAACCAAACCTTTAAGTCTAATTGAAGATATCGGAACTTTCCCTGTCTTTATCTGCATCCGGGCCCCTCACATGTTACTAGTGTTGACACCAGTGACACCTATCGTCCTTGGTGCACATAGTGCTGGTCTCCTGCATCACTTTACTATCCATTCCGTGCACGGTGCATGAAGTCAAATACAATACTAGTCATTATTATCTGCAGAACTAAACAGGACAAAGTCTGAAATGTCTGATCAAATTCTCAATATTCAACAATTTGTTCATTCAATCACAGAACAGATGACGGGTCAAGAGGCAGTGCTGCACGCGCCCAGTTTGCACGACTCTATTCTGCACCATGAGGATACTATGGTGACGGTGCAAGTGAGATGAGGTGGCTGCAGAATCATCCTTGTCCTACACACTCAGCAGAATACACTGGTATATTTATCCTTTTTTTTTAAGATGCTGATTTATACTGTTTTTAAACCCTGTTGTTGTATTGTAGTTGAGTCGATGTAATTATGTGATTACAGATGGATAGATACCACAGGCAGCTCAATAAAAAAAAAAGAGCAAGGCCTGCGTCTCTATAGTGAGACTCCGGGTTGCATCAGCTGAAAATGGCCCAGTGCAAAAAACCTGTGTCCTCCCAGGTACATTTCATGGGGCTCATTGGAAAATCCTATGGACATGTGGAGGAATGTTATGTTGTTGTGCGCTGGCCTCTGCCCGGGGAACAGTAACATGCGGCAACACAAGCACTCCCAATTACAGCTGAACCCACGGGCCCTCTGGGATGGGGGGGGGGGTGGAACCACAGCACCACTTATTGATGTGAAAAACAGTACAGTGAGAGAGAGGGGGGGGACTACATTCCAGCTCGTGCTTTTTAATCATCCCACACAAGAAATGAATTTGATTCACCAAACGTTCACTTATTTAATTGTAACGGAGCGTCTGTTCTCATGTGATTTTATTTTTTTGCTACCTTACACATGATGATGTAATCGAATGGAAATGTGTCTTCCTGTGACTCACTCTGGAGACTCAGCGTGTTTTTATTCATGGTCACATACTGTAAATACGTTCCTGCTGATTTTTCTCAGGAATCCCTTATGTTTATAGTCCCTTGCACATTGTGGTAAAGCACTCGTCATTCAATCTATACCTTGTGTGAGATGCATCACCTGCAGGGATTTAATGTGAAAGCAGCTGCAGTGGAGATCCCTGGACGCCAGAGGGCACCATAACCATGCGTTTTGTGTGCCGTTGTGCAGCACCACATATGTTTCAAGCAATAAGCATCAGCCTACTACTGTGGCAGAGAAAACTGCACTTTTCAAATGCCATTGCAGCAGGTTAATCAAGCAATTCCATGAGAAAGGCATTGACCAATTTTAGATTCTCTACCGCGTTCACCCTGATTCAAGAAATAGGAAATCAAACCTAACTTGTTTGCCGAGATAAACTATTATTTCATATTTAAAAAACAGTCAGACGGTCTAGAAATCAATGTACTCCGACTGAAACGATGGATCACGCCATGCGTTCGTCTATACTAACAGCATTTAGTTGTGTGCTCCCCGGGTTGATATCTATGCGCTGACATTATTATCTTGTTGATGTCGCTGGGGGGGGGGCATTGACATTGGAGTTTGGTCACAGGGCGATTGTCATAGATGGATCACTTTTATTTAATAACACAATTACAGGGAAGGTTTTTCTCTTTTCTTTTTTTTTTTTTTATAGATAACAGAATGTGGACCTTACCTGTTTGGAATAATCAATTGCGATTGCTGCCTCGGACCAGAGTGATGAAAGAACTGAACTCCTCGGAATCTCCCTGGAGGAAAGAGGGAGAGAGAGAAGGAGAGAGAGAGCGAGAGAGGTCAGGATGTGTCATGCTTTAGTGTATTGTACCACCGTCCATTCACCGACACTTACATCACTGTACTGTAGATAAGTGCCCAGTTCACTAAGTGCTCATTCACTTTTATTACCAGCGTTGGGAGGGTTACTTAAAAAAAAATGTACTTCACAACCGATTAAAGAATGCATGACCCTAACTGTAATTTGTCCGATATTACAGTAGAAGACTCAGAGTGAGTAACGTCTCACATCAGTGCATGTAACACAAAAAAATACTGCCGCTCTAAAGGTGGAAGCTAAAAGGAAGACGATCCACTTATTCCTTGATGTGTAGCGATAGAGAGAGAACCAGTAAACAAGACCAACATAAAAGTGACTTTTTCAGTTCCGGAAAAACCTTTTCTTTCCACTTTTGTTGTCTTGCAGCTAATCCCCTTAAAATGAAAAATGGCAGTTTTTTTTACTTGGTGTGTTTTCCCACAGCAGCAAATACGTGCAAAAGACATAAATAACAATAACGCAAACGTGCAATGACTCAGGCTGCATCGAGCGAGGAAGCTGCCTCATGTAGTTTTGACCAAAGATTAAACACAACTATCACCAGTATTTTTCCAGTGATTTCACGGTGAATAATACACACATCAAATATTTTTTGTATGTAATCATATTTACAACTCAATGCAGTTACTCTAAACTGTAATCCATGACACTGATAATCACTTATTGACCTGTATGAGGGTGAACATGAACTAACATACACCACAGCCTCTCTGCCTCACAGTGTTATCATCATGCCTGAGTCCCTTTAGGTTTGCAAGCATGTACGTTGAGAAGGTGCTTTTTTTTCCATTGTGCATAATGAGAATTGCTAAATATAGACTCCTGCATGACTGCTGCAGGTGTCTCCCACACATACTGAAGACAGGAAAGCAGGATGTTTGGTTATGTCTGATTGTCAGTAATGATTTCTGACAGTGACTCTCTCTCTCTCTCATGCATCCTTACTCCTGTGCAAGAAATCATGAATATGTCCCCGATGTGTACACACACTGATATATACACATAGACACTAAGTGGTAACCATACAGTGCACATACATGGGAACTTAATTGATTGTCAGCCACTGGGCTCAGATTGACGCCTGGGAAATAAATAACAGTGCGTCAAGGGACCCCAACTGATGTCCAGTACAGATAGAGACACAAACACGCAGTTTTAAAAGCTTTTCCACAAAACACCAAATAGTGGAGGTCGAGCACACGCTTGAAAAAAAATGTCTGACTCGCCTCAAACGTCGCTCCGGTGTCTGACGGATCCCTGCCCGTGTTTTGTTTTTGCACGACAATGACACTGGTAATTGGACGCTGGACACCGTGGCACCCGCGTCTGCTGTCCTCATGCAAACATTCCGCATCTTCAAACGCACCGCATATGTTAATCTCCCTTGACTCTTTGCATTTCGAGCCCTACTTCACTTCTTTTTCCTTTCTTTTTTTTTTTTGCACTTGATATGCAAAAATCATATGTTTACTTTCAAGATCAAAGTTTCTTTCTCCCAGCCCCTTCTTCATTCCCCCGTCTAAAAATGGACTCCTTTCATTATGCAAGCCAACAAAGAGCAGCGTCTGCTCATATAGCCCATTCCAAGCATACTGATTAATTAGCTTGTATAATTAGCTTAATGATTTAGAGAAACATGGTCATGGCCACCCAAGAAGCTATGCTAATGGACCCGTGTCTGTAGCAATTAAAATGCCCATAACTTAACAATGGTTGCTTAGAAGTCCAGATAACTGCTGTGAAAATAGTAGGTGGTGCGGTAGTCAATGTAGCATCATAGTAGCCGGTGTTGTGATAATGAACGCCGCGGCATTCACCACATTGTGAGCTTGTGCTGCAAGTCATGTGTTTGCATTGAGTAATATTTTTCTGGAGTGCAGACACCACTGGAAGACTGAGCGCTAATGAAGTGTTCTCCCTTCTCTCCACGACGATTAACTTTGGAGCTGGCGGCACACTCGCCGCACTCAGACCTCAAATTAGACATGAAATGTGATGTAAGACGCTGAAAGTGCGAAACCGGCTTTTAGTGTCACACGGAGCGAAAATTTATCTTCCGTCGATCTCATTGTGCCATTTGATGTAGCCTCTGTCAGCCGGTTATGTTAACGCCGTTCTCCGCGTGAGCACAGATTGCAAGGCGCGCGGGCGAGGGACACGCTGCCGTGGACTTTACAGTTTGCATTAAATGCGAGTCGAAACCCCGACGGTGTCTCCGCTCTTTACACCAGTAGCATCAGCATTCGTGGCCGCGCTTCGGACATAAATCGGCTGTTTATGACCTTCCCCTGTACAGTAACCAATAGAGACGCCAGCTCATCTCATAAAACCACCAATGTTGAGGCGGAGGTGAAGATATTACTCGTTCCGTACGCGATTTTCTTTTTTAAACGGCAGTCAAGTGGGAGCAGTTCGAAGAATCTAATTCTTATTTATTTATTTATTTAATTTTTTTGCTATGTGATTGAACGCTGCGGAGATCACACCCAGTCATAAATGACTAGTAATTTACTGCACACTTTGCCGCTGACAAAGCGTTGGAATTATGGTGCCACTGGGGCCTTTTCAAACAGCACAGGAAATGGACCGTGGTGCGGAGAGGTAGTTCAGTGTTTATTGCAGGACCAGTGTAAAACCAGCTTCAGGCCTGTGACAAAAAGTGGCAGTTTGATACGTTGGAAATGTACAACTAAATAGATATTTATAAATAAAATATATTATAAATACAGCCCAGTAATGGATACAGAATGCTGCTTTAAAGCAAACCTATGTGGCGTTTACTGAGCAACAGCGCCCTCTGCAGCCACATAAATGCTGTTAGGCTCTGTTACCAAGAAATTAAAGGTTCAGTGTGTAGAATTTAGTGACATCTAGTGGTGAAGTTGCATGTTGCAGCTGATCTCACCTCACCAATTTCTGCCGATAGATCACATTCACCTAAATCGTACCCTGGACCTTTTAAGCATTTTTCATGTAGAGGCAAAACAAAGTATAACACTTTCTTTACTGGAGCTCTCCAGCAATACGCCAACTCTGTTTAGAAGTATTTGTATTTTGAGTTTCCTCCCTGCATATTGGAGATAAGTGATGGTTTCCAACGACTTCTAAGTCTTTATAAGTATTCTGCAGTCATTCAAGCTGCGACTATCAGTCAGTTACTCGCTTCTCAGGAGGTTGCACACGCTCACTGAAGTTACACTGAGCTTGAACAGGTGTTCAGTGTGAAGCCAGCGGAGCATCAAACTCATTTTGAAGCTGCAATTTTAAAGTAGAGTCGCATAGTGTTGCTTTAAATACTGAACTCTTCACTGGTTCATTGCATATTCTTTCGAAGTAATCACAGGAATACCTGACCTGGATATCAATCGTGTAAATGTTGCCTGATTACACATTACACACTTAAATCCCCCAAACCGCTTAAAATACTTAATTAAGAGCCAAAATTACCCTTTTATCAAATGTTTATTGGTGTTTGAGAGCAGCAGAAACAAGTTGTACACAAGTAGCAACTGTAAGTCCAGTATTTACAGCTCCTCTCTAACTCTGTGTCTACAGTGGGTTCATCTGAGCTTTTTAACAGCAAAAAGATTAGAAACAAAAACAAAAATGAGCTGAAAAACACTATGACATCATGTGATTGTTGGGCTGTGGTGGTTCATCAATACAAGGAACATCTTTCCCAATTAAACCCCTACTAAAATATCCAAGAGAAGCTTTAACACTGACACCAGTTGTTTGTTAGGAGTCCGACTGCACATTTTAAACAACTTGACACAGTAAAAAGGAGTAAAAAAAGACTTGATGACCGCGCAGGAGCAGCAGGGCACAGAGCTCAGTGAGGCCTGCATCAGATCATTTATGAGAATGAGGGCGAAGAGGTGAAGCAAAGCGCTCAAGGCAGCGAGTCAGGGGCAAAGTATGGATCAGCAGCCTGACTTTACCTGGCGACTTGTTTTAAGCAGCAAACAATTTATCAATATTAAACCGCCAATTCCACATAGTTTCAGATTCCATATGCCATCTCCGAATGAAACAATGCAAGGCGAACGTGTCGTTGAGATCCGCGGCACTCCCAGGCGCTAATTGCACGCGGAGTCTTGATAACAATCTGTTTGTGTCTGCGTGTTGCCAGCAGGTGCGATGCTATTCACTGGTGTGAGCCGAACATCACAGTCCCGGGTTTGACACCATTGTGTCAAAAACTCTGTGCTCAGCTCGTCAGCTCTGCTGCGCTGTGCCCAAACAAGCCAGCTAAAAATGAGCATTTGGGAAGTGATCTGCCTCTTTCGCTTCCCTCGCTCTGTCTGTACCCACAGCTGCCTCAGTGGCACAGGGTGGCGTCACTGTCAGACGCAGATAGAATTAGTTATATAGTGCATCATGTGTCTATTTAGAATTGGCGTCATGCGATTTCTCAAACCCCCCCCCCCCCAACGAAAAAAAGCCGCGCTCTGGGTGGGAGGCGGTTTGATATTTCCGACCCATTTGCATAGGTTTTTTCAATAGTCAGGCTGTTGTTGACAGGTTATCAAACAAGCCGTGTGAGCTGTCTGACTGAGAAATGTTCCCATCACAACTCAAACCTTCTCAAAAACACTTTACCAGGAAGCAACTTTTTATGTACGAGTTAAGTCCATATTTGTCATGGGGGGGGGGGGAAAGGCGCCTCATTGCTAAATCTGACCGTTGATATCCATCCTCCCTCGAATGTAATGGTTGTCTGCAAACAAGCGCTATCGGCAAACTGAATTTTTTTTTTCCTGTCCATCTTTTTTCTCCTAGGACGAAGAAAGTGGAGCACGGCCGCCCCGGTTGCTGAAGAACAGCTGAGCGCAGGCTTCATCTCGGCGAGGTACCGTCCTCTTGTCTGCACTCAAAGCCGTTTCCTCAGCAGAGTTTTCACATCACGCCGAAAACTTTCCATCGCGCCGAAAACCCGCTCCTCCCCGGGCACCATCATAATCTGCTCGGCGTGCATAATATTAATCGTTTAAAGATCTCATCAACACAACGGGGCCGAGCGTGCTGTCAGTGCAGGATGTAGATTAGTGAGGAAAAGAAGGGGCCTCGGAGATGAAGGATGGAGAAGAGGGTGAAGGGTGAGAGATCAGATGAGATGGTGAAAACTGAGGATGGAACAGGAGGATGCGGCGATGGGAGGACAGGAAGAGAGGGGGGAAAGAACATTAAGGATCCAAGAGAACGAGGGAGGGTGAGAAAGGGAAAGGCAGCGTATTAGACCTCCATCTGCCTTTAGCGCTCTCCGGAAACTCTACGCCGCCGTATTCGGTCCCCTGTTTCCAGTCAGCGTTGGAAAATGTGATAGCATTGATCATCTTCTTAAAAGACTATCTTTCCTGTCACCGTATCACCTCGTGTCATTAAGATGACAGGCTGAGTTGCCTTAAAAGGTTTCTCTTATGTCTGCGAGCTATTAGATTGCCTTCCCACATTCTTGCCTCGCTTAATTTGCAGGAGAATGCCGGCGAAAACGACGAATGCTTAATTGTCCGTCGCATTGGTTTTTAACGATCGTCTCTGTTGTGGGTTTTTCTAACGAGATTTGACGAAAGCGCGCAACGAGATCTCCCACCTTAAAATAGATTGTGACCCATTCAAAGGTGGTGGGGATGTTCGCGTGGATTGAGATGCTTTGTTATTGGAACCACATTGTCATCAATCAAAACTAGGTAATTCCATCCCATTCTTTTGCTCCATGACAGATATTCTATTTCTATTGTCCTGATGCATTACTGCTTTGACTCTCGCAGCCCCCACGTGTCCCCGAGGAGTTCCCATCTCGCCTCTCATGAGCACCGGCAGGGAAAAATAAAGCAAATAGGTTTTGTTTCTCCAAATCGCACACATTTCCTCCTCCTATAAATCCACTTCTCTCCGCATAAATCTTCGGGAAGTTGGGGCTGCCCTGCGCCTCTGCTTATTAGCCAGCCAGGGATCAATTTATCACCTTTGAGGACAAAGCACGGCGGCGCCGAGGGATTCTCCCCGGCCCTTTGATTTATGGAGTCGGAGGAGAGGCAGGGCATTTTTGGGTCATGCAAATTCTTCACGGCGCAAGTGCCTGCCCCTCCTACCCGCTCTTTGTGTTGAATTAATTTCCTTGGCAGAGAGAGAGAGAGGGAGAGAGAGAGAGAGAGAGTGAGTGAGTGAGTGGGGATTGTAAGTAAATCAGGGGGTTGGAGTGTGATGGTAATGATGGTGCAGCGTAAATTCACTGGCCGAGCATCAAACAGGGGATTATCTATGAAATCAGGGCAGTTTGGACTTGACTGAAAATTCAGATTCTCAAATGTACAGCTCAAACCGAAGGCTTGCCATGAATCGCTCCCATGCAATCGCCTGCCTTCGCCACTAGTCTGTGCTATTGGCCCAGCGAATTCTGCCTCTGCATGTGTGACCCACTTTTCCCACATAAGGAGCTGCAGGAATGTGGCCGCCCCGCCTCACCTGCGCCGAGCTCGCTCTGCAACTCCTTCATTTGTAATCGTCCTCATGCAAACGATGGGCTGGGGACCGGGGCTTGTGGGAAATGTATTTCTTGTGAAGTAGGGGGCTGGTGGGGGGGGGGTGCTGCAGTGAGGTTGACTGAGTGCTGCTGGTTTTGCATAGCTGTTACAAGGCAGGTTTGAAACATTGCATCACGTATTGTTTGGCACACAAGTGTGATTGAGCCTCTCATCTTCTGACGCTATAAAAAGCAGGGGACGGGGGGGAAAGAGACTCTATTCCGAGGTTATACACTTGTCTGTCGAAAACAATTCTTTCCCTAAGTTGTGTGTGTGTGTGCATGGAGCAATGCGTGCAAGGCTTTGGACCACTGACAGAACACAGACCAAAACACAAAGCATTAGCCTGTGTTGCCGTGTTTGGCAGCTTTTTTTTAGATGTCGAGAATTGGGATTTTACAATTCCGACTCCATCGCTCGCACGCCTGCAGAAAAAAACCCCCAACCTCCATTCCGTCTCCCTCTTTCTGTGTGCTGTAACTACACGCTGCGTGTGCAGGCTCCACTTCACAATTCACTCGCCACTGCCTTGGCTATCATCCACACTCCTCATAACAAATGAGCCCGCGCCGGCGAGCCGATCTCTCCAAACACCAAAACCGGCGCGGCCACATCTTTGTCATCTTGTCTCTCTCCTCGGCCTCTCCCTTTTTTTTTTCTCCTTTTTTAATACCTTGTTTAGGCCCACTCCCGCCTTTCTTGTGGCAGAGAGCACAAGACTCACCGCTCGCTGAGTGGGCAGCGGCGAGCGGAGGAGGACAGAGGAGAGGAAATATAGAAAGGAAGGCGCAGAAGGAGGAGGGAGAGAAGGAAGAGAGTTATCTAACAGGATTAAAGGAGAACAACGGAGTGGAGAGCACTTAAAATACTTATGACATGAGCCCTCTTGCAAAAAAGGAGGGGATGAGTAACAATGGCTGAATCACTCTTGAGGCTCTCTGTCTCTACACAATATGCTCTCACACCTTCTTCCGTTTTCTCTCTCTCTCTCTCTATTGCCACCTCTGTCTCACTTTCTCTCGCCCTCCATCTTCCCCCCCCTTCGGCTTCATTTTCACTTACCAGCCGGTGGGATTTGATGGATCTCAAAGGAGTCATTTTAATAATGTGTGTGTGTGTGAGAGAGAGAGAGAGAGAGTGGCTTTAATTAACCAAAGAAAGAAAAGGTATTCAATTCAGATGGATTGACGAGAGCTTCCACCGGCGTAGATAGACTGTAATCCTTTAGGTGGATATTGCTGGATTGAGGTGGGGGAGAGAAATTGGCGGCGGGGGTAGATGAGGATAAAACGATGGGGAGATGCAAAGAGAAATCCGGATTCGGGAGAAGGGGAATGGGGATCTGGCGGTGGAAAGATGAATGACTGAGATGCAAATTCTGAGATTTGGCAAAAGGCAGAACAAATCTGATGTGTAGCCAAAGGACGGGTTGATAGAGGAAACATGTGCTTTCAAGAATTTGAGCAGAACAACCGCTTTGCCCCACTTCTGTCCGACACCAGAGAAAGCGAGAGCACACACAAGGTTTTCACACCGAGGCCAAACACATTTCCAAGTTGCCTTCACTGGTCTGGTAGACACAGGTGTGTGTGTCTATTGAGATGTCGGCCCGCAAATGAGAACAAATACCCTTCCCCCCTCACCCCGACCATGCGGGAATCAGAAGGGTGGAACAAGATGACAAATTTCCTCTGGGCGGGATCGAACTTCCGGGAGAGGAGAGCACTTCAAACGGTCGGCGTGCACCTCACCAGGCTTCTCTGCCCGTCTGACTCGCGGAGATAGCAGCCGTCTGGCAGCTTCGGCTGAAAACGCACACAGACGCGCTCCTTTGCACACAGGTGTGGGAGCACACCAGACTTTGCATAAGTACACAAAAAAAACCCTCTTCCACCACACTCCTCAAACATCCTATTCTTACCGCAAAACACACACACACAGGCGCCCTCCACCTTTTGTAAATGAAGACGCGGCACATCTTTTGTCCAAACCTTGACAACCGCCTTCTTTCTCGGTAGATTTTAATGCAGAGATCTAACGTGTGTACACTTGCTATCAAAAGATTCCTCTCGGCGGATGATGTCTCTGGAGGCGCCGCTTCCTCTCCTTTTATACCGCGTAACACACATGTGACGGCAGAAGACGAGAAACTCTACAAGCCTTGTTGCAAATAGGGCACCGTTTGAATATTTCACACACGGCTCGCGCTTATTGAGCATTCATTCCTTTTTGAATCGGGACTTCTTCCAAAGCGGAAAGTCACAACATGTATGAAAGCATTTTAATAAACAGGCCGCGAGCGTGCTGGTGTTTGAGTATGCACGTGTGGTGTTTTTCTGTCCTTCTCCGAAAGATGCGCCGTGTCCTTGATCGTTATGTAAGGCATGAATTTTAATGATGGTAAGATCATGGCGGCGCGCGCAAAATAATGACGACTTGGTCGCGTGGTAAATTGACGGAGATTTGGGTTTTGGTGCTGACTCTCCAAAGAGGGGGACTTAAGGGGCTTCAGGGATTTGAAAGACTCTGTTCCACCGGGGATCTGTGAGTGCTTCAATTTTCACTTCCGCGCCATGACAAGAATCATTAGGCTGGGAAAGAAAAGAAAAAAAATAGCTTGAATAACTCAAAGGCGTAATCAGTAGTTTACCGAGGGCGGGGAAAAGGAGGTAGGAGACGGAGAGAAAACGTTTACGCCAAGGAGAGGAATCGGAGAGTGACCAGACGGCGCGCTGACATATTCTGAATCCTCGCTGACACACTCCTGATGTGTGACAGTGAGGGACAGATGGGAAAAGCAGAGGGAGAAAGCCAAGGAGAGCGCGGATAAAGGGACTGCTCGAAGGAAAGGATGTGGGGAGAAAAAAGTGGACCAGGGAACTCTTTTCAAGTTAACTTATGTGCCCTTCAGCAAGGCACTCTGGCCACTTCAGGGAAGCTGCGCGGTGGCCAACAGTATACGAGCGGCGGGCAGCTCACGGGTGTGAATGAGTGTGACCCTCTGTCGACGTGCAACTGCTCCCCGAGGCCGTTCCTGGAAATAAGTGTTTTCTTAGTCAACAGACCAAGAGAGCAGCTCGGAGTGAGGAAGAGGAAATGAGAGCAACGGAGTCGAGGAACAGCAGCCAAATAAATCACCTGAAGCATCAGCAAACCGAGCGAGCACTTGAGATTGTTGCAGCTCGAGGATAGAGTCGGCAGCGTGCACTTGCGTTTGAGCAGAAAGCCAGGTCAAGGGCGCGATTGCAGCTGATCTGAGACCTGTGAGCAAGTGAGGTGCGTCGCCATACAGCCCATCGACAGTGACTGACAGAAGGCTGAAGAGAAAGTAGCGTCACCGGAAGGAGGGAGGAAGGGGAAGTGTCGAGAGGCGGCGTGAGGACGCAAGGCTGAATATTAAAGTGTAACCTGAAAGTGCTACAGAGAGACGGAAAGGCAGCCGGAGAAGAAGAGGCAGAAAAAGACGAAGAGGGGGGAAACAATATGCATGGATATTAGAGGGAAAGGGTGTATTCACCTGGTGGCGATATGGATGAGGGAGGGAGAGAGGAGAGTGTGCAAAAGAGAGATAGGGGTTCTTGCTCTCCTCTGGGATGCTCAGGAAAAAAAAAAAAAAAAAGAAAGACAGGTGAGATAGAGAAAGAGTGAATGGTAAAAGATGGGGATAAAAGAAAGGGAGAGAGAGAGAGAGCGCACGCCGCAAATTTTTTTGGGGGGGAGGAGAGCATAGATAAAAATAGAGGAGAAGACAGAGGGAGAGACATCCCGAACAAGCCCGAAACTATCTCGCCAGAACACGCTTATCTCCCAAAGTGCAGACAGTACATTATCGCCACTGGCACCAAAAACAGCCTGAATCATCAATAAAGCGAAATCCGGCGCAGGTAAACACGACGCACAGACGTACCGGCGCTCACAAAGGAGGCGTGATGGCGTTGGGGGGATACACCGGCGCAGACAGCTTCTCGTTATCTGCCGCGCATCAGTTATTAACGCGGCGTCCGTCCGAACCCCTAATTAATGCAGATAGCCAAATGCCAGACCTGATGAAATACCGCGATGAGGGATTAGCAGGAATAACAAACACTCTGACCGGCATAACTTTGTCTCCCTGATTAGGCGGCAGAGGGAGGAGGAGGGCAACGCATTCCTGGACCACTTAAGTCTCTCCTTCCCTTCTTTCTTCTCCTCCCACCGCCACTTCAGTGTCCTTAATGAAGACTTTCTCCCTCTGCCGCGTGTGCCCCCCGTTCTCCCAGCTTCCCTCCCCTCAGTCGCCGAGTGCTGTCCTAATTCCGCTCTGATAGATGAGAGGGAGGAAGAGGCTCGTTAAAAATGGCTCCCGCTCATTGTGCTTTTTGCTGTTCTTGCCGTCAAGAGGCAGATGTGTGTGTGTGTGTGTGTGTGTGTGTCAGGTTTCTCCCAGGTGTCGTCAGCAGGGGACTGGATGGTGATTCAGCACGTGGCGCAAGAGGAGTCGTTATCTCCAACAGTTTTCTGCAGTGTTTTGCGACGCAGCTTTGTTTTGCATTGTTTTTTTTTTATACCGTGTTTCATGAGAGGCCTGAGAAAAACAAGGAGCCGGGAAAAAAAAAACCACGGCCAGATTGGCGTCGGTAGAGACATCAAGTCTTGAGCAAGGTTAGAGTACATGTGGTATTTACTTCACGTCGAAAGACCAATAGGTGAAGGGGAGTTAAAGGAGGGAGATGAACCAGAACTGACAGTTCTATAATGCATTGCATCTCCCTCCCGGAGGAGAAGTGTCCTCTAACAAACCAAACACCACCTGACTAAGAGCCCATTTCATGGCGGAGAACATGCTCTCTCCCCACATTGTCAGGGAACACGAGGCGCTTGCTGTCGAGCGGAGAGCCGCGTGTGTGCAGAGATATCTGAACTGCTAACGCGAGAGTCATCAGGGAGTTTCAGCCAAGTCTGGAGATGAAGCGGCGTCTGAGAGGAATATATCAACATTTTGGGAAAATTATGCATTCTCTTTCCAAGAGTTGGCTCCGAGAGATTCGCACTCCTCCCATGTCTCCGCATTAAATATGAATCTAGGAGCAGGAGATTAGCCTAGCTTAGCATAAAAGGGTGGACAGGGGAGACAGTGATCCTGGATCTTTCCACATTTCTAAAAGATATGACTTGTGAGCTTTGAAGGTGCTTGGAAGTGTATTTTTGGACTTTAGAGAGACCAAGGCTGTTTACCCTTGCTTCCAGTCTTTAGCTCTAACTAGCAGATGAACATCGCAAAATGTTTATCTATCAATTGAAACGGTTTCAAATAAAGAAAAAAGAAAAAACATATGTTTTGCAGTGTGTAATGCACAGTGTGCAAAACCTCCCTTGGATATTAAGCAAATATGGACTTAATTGACTAAAATGTACTTCAAATACCACAAACAAACTATTCTGGGTGAACCATGAACCACAAAGATCTGGTTATGATTCCATTCACTTTGCAATCTGAGATATTCTGTATATTAAACACATGTAGAGATCACTGTAAACAACATGGCAACCTAGGACCCACTCCTGACATAAATATAAAGACTTTAAATATCAAGAGCCCATTGTAGGGTAAAGGAAACACCCATTTGTAAAATTTTTAGATAAAACACACGAGTGAAAACATCACTGGGATTATTTTATGTTTAATTTATGCCGATAGATCCCTTTCACTTAAATCTTACACACTGAACCTTTAAAATGTGAGGCGGTGAAAGTTGAACTTATAATAGAGGCCGCGTGCGTGTTGAGAGACTGTGACAAACTTAATTTCTCCTCCGATTACTGACAGTTTGTAATTACCTATTTAAAAAATGTCACCATCTATGAGGAAAATGACTGGTGTGTGTGTAACCAATGCTGGCACGGTGAGGAGGCGTGAGAAGATGCAAAACGGGGAGGCGTACATCCTCGTATCGAACGCGGAACACTGCAGTTTGGGTAAATCCCTCTGTTCATCGTCACAGGCAGTGATACGTTAAATTCTCAATTATGTCGTTATCTCAGTAAAATACCAAGTGTAACTACAATAACGGTAATTGAGAAATAAGGTCAGCTGAGACACAAATCAGACTTAAACACGAAGGCAACCAGGATATTGTGTGCGGATGCTTATGCAAAGGTTATGGAGAATTAAACCTCCATTAGCAGCACGAGGAGAAGTCGATCAACACCACGTCTTTTTTCCCGAAATGTTCAAAGCCACAAAAGGCATCTCGCCGAGGAACCAGACGCCACATGGTGTGCTCACAAATTGCAATGGTTAAAACAAAAACAGCCGCTTAACAGGTTAAGTCGAGGGGTTTGTTGCTAGAATTAAGAAAGTGTCTCCGATGCTTGTGCAGAATAAACTTTCTCCGGGTAAAATATGCACAAAACGGAGCTCCCTGAAGGATCATATAGGAAAAAGGCTTTAAAGATATCCTCAGCCAATGTAGCGGGTGTTATTAAACCCCAGCAATTCCTCCGCACAGTTGTAGTGCGATATGCTCCGATATAATATATTCAATATTATATGATTAAAAGATTATTAATATCAGGCTATCGGGATTCAGGAATTGACCGAATATTCACACATATTTAATCACTCGCAAAAAACTTGAATCACTCCGCCCGTCACTGTTATTTTCATTTTGAATAATCGTACTTTTTGTTTTTACTCACTTGAGCAAGGGAGTGTCAGAAAATAGGGAGACGTGGCCCCATCACAATGATTTTCTTTCCAACACTCAAACAACAAAACAAGTCTGTCATCATCAAATATTAATATTTGAGAATTTGGAAACAGTTTCTTTTTTTTTTTTTTAATCCTTTGCCTGAAATATGTGGAGTTTTACAGTCGGCAACACTCCACTCACTCTTACACACAGTATATCCCCTCCTGCACCTTATTCACAGTTATAATCTGTATAAATAGCTTTCAGCTCCTGTGTCCTCCCACATGAGATCCAACATGCGTAATACTCTTACACTTAAGAGCTCTGGAGCACAGACATAATCTCACACATGCAATTCGCTGCCGGGCGACAAGCATCCCTTTGCATCTGTGCATCGAGTGAAGGCTTCCGACCTGCGAGAGTGCAATTTTGCGTTTTTTTTTAATGCATGGACGCACAAACAGACGTTTCAACGTGTAAGAGAGCTGTGATCTATGAATGTTTCACAGCACTATGTTGTAGTGTAGGTGTGCCACCACACACACACACACGTGTTTCAATGAGCATATTTCACATATACTCCTGTGCCAGTTTGAGCTGTCTCCATTATTTTGTGGCTAAAATTACCCTTTTGTTCATAAAAGTGATTCGGGGCAGCATTTACAGCGTTGCATCACTGCATTAAAGTGAAAATGTGAGAGGGGACACATGGGAATTGCTGCCTCGGAGTTCGGTTCACTCTCACGCTCCGAAGATGACTATTTCCTTCCCTTCCTGTCTCGTTGTTTGTTTGTTTTTTCCGCTCCTCCCTGTGTGCACAATGCTTCAAATGAGTTAATGGCGGACAGGGAGGCGAGGGCCGACCTTTTTTTGCGTCAAACTTAATTCCTCCCATTTGCAATTCCAGCCCAGCAAGAAAGTGGGGGAGCGCTTCACAAGTCTGGCGCATATATAATTGCAGGCCCCAGCATGTGACAGTGACGGGTGGCGTGGTAGAGACCCGCCTGCACGTACCATAACACCCAGTACGCATACACGCATGCAGCATGTTCAAACACTTGAAAGCAAACACGCCTGACAGCCGAAGTGATGCAGTGTGACTGTGAAAATGAGCACAGCAGCCGTGGGGAGCCTATGGCAGGATGTATTTAATTCATGCTATGAGGCCTTTGTGGACGGCGCCCAAACTATTCAGAAGGAATATTATTTCTTCGTTTCTTTCCTCACACACACACACACTCATCGCCACACTG
This sequence comes from Hippoglossus stenolepis, assembly GCF_022539355.2. NCBI lineage: Eukaryota > Metazoa > Chordata > Actinopteri > Pleuronectiformes > Pleuronectidae > Hippoglossus > Hippoglossus stenolepis. The sequence continues at coordinate 8,012,093 of NC_061505.1, read as the reverse complement.
AGTGCAATCAAAGCACACAAAAGTATCTGCAAACATGTATTTTTCCTGCATGAAACCGGCATCGTAATCACTGAAGCAATTTGAAAAGTGAAGTCAGCATGAGAATTGTGTTGCGTGCACGTGCATCGTACAGTTTGAAGGGGTTATAAGGTGAGTGGGGGTGCAGTGCTCGGAACGCACCGACAAGTACATACACATCATATAGGTTTTTACTTCAATAGCAACTGTCATGCGCGCTGCACGGGTTTATCGATTGCCCTTAATGAAACCGTAACCTTTGATAGATGTGCTGAGTGGGAACGATCAGGGTGACAAATACACAAACTAGTAGTTTCCAGCTTTGGCGTGCACTGTAAATGTAACAGCAGCGGTGCAAGTCAGTGTGGATGGAGAGGGGGGGGGGGGCAAATGGAGCCTGCAGAGTGAGCTGCATGCTTATTGCCTGCACGGGAACCCTAGTTAACGGCGCTAATGTATTCCAAGGCATCAAAGGCTCAAAGTTGAGAGTTTTAAAGGCGCTCGTCACTATTGATTTTTACACGAGGAGTAGCTTCCCAGGTTCATTATATAGAAGCTCTCAGCCCTCACTTTAGGCAGCCGGGCCGCTGCACAAACAACAGGGAGCTCGGGGGTGAGCGTTTCCTTTTGTTGTCTAGAAGGAAACAATTTGTTTCAATCATTTTTTTGCTGCTTTGCATTCACTGGATATAAAGTATAAGCTCCGGCTAATGAATACCATTAGAATGACTCCAGTCCCCTGGGGCATTCTCACAATTAATACACATTTTAATTGAGCACAGAAAAATGGGACCATTTGGTGCTTTGGAGTAAGAAAAAAAAGGAAGATGGGGCTAAGATGTAATTGCTGAGGGTTTTTTTTTTCTCAGGCTTGTCTCTCAGGGAGAAATTGTTTTCCTGCTTGTTGCCTGTGAGTCTTCTGAATTGTCAAAACAAAAAAATATAATAACCCATGCATTTCCATGTGCAATTTGTGCTGTGTACATGAAGTGTCTAATTTAGTGGTGTGAGTTTGCTGTGGCGGCGTAATTCAGCATGGAGCTGCTTAAAATTATGCATATTCATTTTAGTTATTTTAGGTTGTTTTGGTCCACTTTGTGCACGGGGAGTAGATAACATTTTGAAAAGTATGTAAATGTATTAATTATGTGTGAGTTACACAAGCTTTATTTTGCATACAAACTTTTAAACATAGGCTGTGTGTGAATTGCACGGCAGAGCTCGGAATGCAGCTTTCTTAAAAAGCTGACTGACTGTCCAAAGTGGACTCGGGGAATGTAAGAGAGCCAAAAGTGGACACATCAGTGGGGACAATCGATATCTCATTAGCGCGTCTGCTTTAGTTCCCGTTTTCTCGCTTTGCATTCCCCGCACACACTTTATCGGATCACCGGCTGCGGCCATGTGGCGTTGAGGCCGGTGCTGTACACGGGCACGAGACACAGGAGAACGCACCGGCGCCGATCTCCACGTCCTGCACACGCTTGCTCCGAGTCCATCACTCTGTGATACGATCGGTGAAAAACATCCGAGCAGCACAAGTTGTTCACACTTCTGAATTTCCGGCAATGCCATCACCCTTTTTTTTTTTAGCATATTTTTAGACGGAGGGAATCAGGGACACAAGATAGCTGGTGGTGCTGGTACACTGGGAGATAAGGCAGGATGAGCCTCAGGCATAGGAGGGCTGGAAGACTCCTCTTGTCACTTTAGATAAGGGGAAGGAAATGGGGCTGGTAGCTGAGGGACCAGCTAAGTGCTTGTCGCTGTCCCTTCAGCTTCCCAACAGCAGGCCGCCACAGTGCATCCGGACGGGCAGATGCCCATCTCGCTACAATCAGTCGCGTGAGGGGCTCATTCCTAAATGGCCAGTCGGAGAGCGGGGTTGATGAAAGTGGCTGTAAAGTTTGCAAGTGAATTGCGTTTCAGCTGTCACACCGAGGAAATTTTGTCCCGTGGAAGTGGCAGGGGCGGAATAGCGGTGAGAGACACTGTCCATCAACCAGAATAGCCAAATTGGAGCCCACGTGTCTGAGGGCCTCTTCCCTGCTGGAGTGCCCTTGGGCAATGCGCTCACTGCTTGTAAACTCCCAGGATGATACTCTGTCCAAGCAGTGTTTACTAAAATAGCCCAGTGAGTATGATATTGTGTATTATACCGGAGCGCACATTGAGTTCAGTTTCCTCATGAGGATGCACACAAGTGTCCTATGTCTACTGTGGCTTCATCAGGAGAATTGAATGGAATTATTGTCATTGCACAGCTGTTCAACAAAATCATGTCTCCCTGAGTGGTACACAGAATATATATATATATATATATATATATAATATATATATATATATATTATATATATATTATATATATAATAACGACACGCAACAGAATCAGAAGGGAATCAGAGACACAAGACAGGAGGTTTGCAAAGTTTGAAAATAGCCACTCCGGTGTCACCTGGGGTACCTCGGCCGAAAACATGTTTTTAGACATGAGCTCAAGAGAATGCCCGCAGAATTGGTTCCTTACTTTCTCAGGAGTTGGCATCCACAACGCAGGAGGAACTTCTCCGCTCAGACACAACAACACAGGAATCTCAGGAGCGTTCAGATGAGGGGTGGAGGAACTCCGGAGAAAAGTCCACTCTCACTCAGACATTTGCGTTCCTATATACAGAGTTCAGTGCATGTCCAAAAGCAGCGATAATGTTTGCTTTACAAACTGGAGCTGTGGGAATTGGAGTAAATGGGAATTAAAATGCTTTCCAGTTGCATTACGGGAAATATAGGTTCCAGTATCTTTGGAGCTGGATGTATGCCAGTAAAGTCAGTACAAATATGCACGCCTCTGTTTTTAACAATTCTGGGTTGTTGTTTTTTTGCTTATTAATTTAAACTTAAACAGTGATCACCGATCACTTTCTGTTGACACATTCGAACGCACCAACAGACAAATGTCCCATATAAACACTTTACTTTTTGACCGTCAAGAACAGAAGAGAAACACAAACAAATGCATTTCTATTCCCTTATTGTTGATTATTGATTTTTCTCGCCGGCGTTTGTTGTGCTGTTGTTTTAAGATGGTGCGTATGAGATAGCAGCTCAGAGGGATATCTCTGTAGAAAGTCTGCTGTGGAATACTTAAAAGGGAAGTGATGCGTGTGTCTGGCCTCGCTCGGTTGGTTCATTCTTCAAAGATGGTATTTACAGGCCCGGCGTTCTGTGCCCCATGGCAAAGACGAGACCTCGGCGGAGCCATGCTGTTATCACTGTTATTATGTACGTTAAGAGTCATATCTGGTCTAATTACCGCTGCTTGAATCCAGAGTGATTACGGCGCATTTCATTATTCAATTTAGCTCATGTGATCTCATCACATCAGCTTTTATTTTAACCTCAGTAATAATCTTCCCTGAGGGGATTTAGTTTTATTACGTAAACGCTCCATGTTATTGTGTAATAGACTTAAGGGGACTTACGTACAGTCAGAAATAAATTCACAAAATAAGTGGTGAAATTGTGTTTAACCTCCTGGGACATTAAATGCTTTCCAGGAAGTGGAGCTTCATTATAAGAGACTTGATCGCATTATTCTTTACTCGTCTCTGCCACCTTGTTCGGGATGTTTTGTTTATGACTGATAAATAACAGCACTGACACAGGTACGTGCAGACAACCGCCCACCTCCATAACTTGCTTCATCGGAAGGTCAGCCGCTATCCAAAGTGTGTTTATTTTGAGGGTAATTGCACGAGATTGAACGGTGAAATACCGTCACCTCCTGTCGGCCCCCTGGAAGATTAGCACCAAGGCCATCAGCGGGATCGATCAATGCGCCCGTCGGTGCCCGCTTGAGGGATGGGAAGGTCAATGGCTGTGATATTACTCACGCTGGGGGAGATCTGGTGTCATGGGCTTTAATTTTGAAGAGGCTAAATAATAGGGGTAGTTTATGGACAAGGATGGGGTAGATCGACATCGGCGATAAGATGACACGAGTGCAAGAGATTAGGAGCTGGGAGAGCAACTGCGGACCTGAGGAGAATTTCTAAGCTCGGCAACAAGACGGTAACTAAATTCTCTAGTATACCTGAGTCACCCTACACAGGATGTCTCTGTATGCACCATGCAGTATTGTCACAATCGGGTCTGCACGCTTCCCAGCTCGCTCAGAAACCAGCCCCACTTTCTCCCGTTCAAGCTGTGCACATTTTTGTCTCCTTCGGTGCAGTTTTTTAATGCTGAGCACATCCTCTGGCGAACTCGGATCATCAGAGGGAAGGAGCTGACTAATCTCAATCCCTAAATTTATTCATGTTCAATAAAAGCTGTTCATCAGCTTAAACCCGCCTGTAAGTTCAAGCTAAATTCGAACCACCTGGGAGAAATCTAAATGACTCGAAGACAGCGTGGTTATGGAGCCGGGGAGGAAGTAGTGGGGAAGGAACAGCAGGCGTGAGACACACACACACACACACACGCACATGCACACACACACAGAGCCCCCCCATGTGTGAAGCTCTGCAAAGCCAGCAGGCGTGAGGGCGCATCTGTGAGCACTTCTGTTTGTGTAGATCAAGGCTTGGCTATTGTCCAGTCACTGTACACAGTGTTACAGGTGAGTTGTCTTTGGCAGCCCGTGCACGTTGATTATCGATCGCTCAGAGTGATGTGAGTGGAAGTGTGAGAAGGGGGGAGGAGGGCAAAATGAAAAAAGTGTTCAGTGAGACGATATATTAAAGTACATGGGTGGCTAGATAGAGAGCGAACGGCTGGAAGATAAAATGGTTTTAAATCGAAATCGCTATTTGAAAGATTGCAATTCATCAAAAGATAAAAAACCTTGGCTTTAACGGTAAGTTACAGCTGTAGTTTAAGTTGGAAACCTTTGATTTTGGCAGCTATGACACCTGTCACATGCAAATTTGATCTTTTTAAAATTAAAATAACCCAAATAAACAAGTAGAAAAAGGGAAACCTTGAGTGCTCCTTAGTTAAAGATGCTCTTTAGTGGTTTCATGGGAACAAACTCTGAAGCTGCATCTTAGTTGGCGTCGGTCTAACAAGCTGAATGTGAAAATGTTTCCAATCCTCCATGAAATATCAGCCCCAGTTTTTAAACCAGACAGGGTTTCTCTGCAGCTTTGCCATCTTGCAGTCTGCACCTCTTTGCCTGGCGCGCCGCACGTCAGGCTGCCAGCAGGTGTAGCTGCGCAGTGCGGCTGAGTGTAAATGACGGACAGCAGGTTTACAGAGTTTTTTTTTTTTCGAATCCTCGCTGTTCAAACTTTTAAGCGCGTCGTATATATATCGCTTTAGTTTCATAACCTTAAAAAAGTTTTGGGGGAAAATGAGACTCCAAGGATGTGACAGCAGCTCGTCCTGTCAGTCTGCGGGAGCTAATGTTGGCGTTAGCGTCGACGGTGCAGAGCTGTCAGCGGTAGCTTTAGGTGCCGTCAGTCTGGCATCAACACTCTGTGAGACTTGACTTAGCAAAGAAAATTAACCATTAACTTCACCGGTCTTTTTATAAGATGTGAGGATGAAAGGTGAAAAGGAGGAGGGATGGTTTTTGAGGATTTTATAAAGGAAGACTGGACTCTGCTTTTGCTGAAAAAACAAATAAGAGGAAACATGCTTGTCTTTCCATAAATGAATAAATAGTTTGACAGGAAGGTCAAAAACAGATATTTCAGAAAACCTTCTATAATGACACAATATGGAAACTCTTCAGGTTTGTGGTTTACATTACGGGACCGAAACCTCAGGTAGTCTGGTAGGATGTTGACGATCCAAGGCTTTTTTTTAAAACACGCACTTGGGAAATCAAATAATGAAAAAACAAACTTTATTTAGTCAGGATATCATTTTAAATTGCTTTTAAAAAAGGAAAGTATTACAATGCTCCGGCTGCAGCGGCAATGCCTAAATATGAAACAGTGGAAAGAAAAGGTTAAAGAGGTGTTTATTATGGAAAAGGTCACAGCTCAAATAAGGCTTAAATTGACATTTTTAAATTGTTGCATGGTCTCCATGGGTATATGTCAAAAGCAAATAGCTGGAATATACTGTAGCTACAGTATAATACTGTTTTTTTTTCTACTACCATTAGTTTAGAAATTTAGAGCTATTTTTCTCTTATGTGATGTATCTATTCCTACTAATTTACTTGGAAAGAACTACATGTTTAAGTGCATAGATACTAAATGGTATAACGCCACATTCATATTTTATTACTAATTTATCCCGTTTAGGACCAAATGGATCACAACACAGTCCTGTGATCAAATTGATTGGAATTTAAATCACGGCATCGATCCGAATAATCACGGCGACGTGTTTTCCTCTCATCCATCAGGCCCTGCATCAAGCGAAATCAAGACGGGCAGAGTGAAAGCACGAGGGCTCACTCTGGAGACTCGGCCGTGTCTGATGTGCGGTGGACCATGAGACTGCTCTCTCCACCTCAGTCACACCCTGCTGTTCTTCTCAGGTAAACACGCAAACCAAACCCAGTGGATGAAATGAGAAAAACACACACACACACTCAAAGCCTCACACACACACACACACAAAATATAAAGCTGGCACCTTTCAGGCTGTAATTTGGAGCCTCAGAGGGCTTTGTTTGCAGATGTGGGAAAAGAAATGAATCAGCACGGTGCATTTGTGTTGTTCTTTTTCTGGCGATTGGTGAATTTACAAGTTGTACAACACATGTGCGCACCGAGATTCCTGCCGAGCTCTCTGAAGGGCTGCTGCTACTTTTTAAGAGCTCGTCTGACGTGCCCTTTTTCAAGCGCGATAATTACGCCTGACGTCTGCGGCTTGACCCCCACCACCGATCTGTCTCCGTCTCTCTCCCCTATGCTGGTGTATGCAGGCGAATGGGGAAAATCAGAAGCATCAATTATACCAGTAAACAAGTTTGGCCATGTAGAACATTCAATTATACATTAAACATTAATAGCTGGGGCTTATTGCACACATCCATTAGGTTGTGCCAAACGCGGATACTCCATCTTATTAATAGAGCTTGAGTGACTTGATTATTATTCTTTTCTGACAAGGAGTTTAATCCAGGAATAATAACAATGTGTGTGATTGGGTGGCCTTTTGTTAGAGAGAAGCCTTGTCTGAAAAAGCACGGCAACCAATGAGGAGGGAGATAAGGAGACGAGGAGTGGAGAAACATCTACAGCAAAGCAGAGTGTGAGAGGGTCTGAGAGAGAGAGAGTATGAGGGTAAGCACCAGGAACAGGAGAGACTAGGAGAGCACACACCTTTTAAATGAGTGTTGGATGAGGGCTGCGCCAGCCAGCTCCACTTCTATGTGAATAATACACCTCAGAGAGTCTGGGCTTGGATCTTCACAAGCCGTGGAAGTGCAGCGCGCCCGGCAGTGGTGAAGCAGAAGCACCGAAGAAGCCGACTAGTTGTTTGCTTTATCCCTCTGTGTTAACGCCGTTAATGGGGAGATAATGGTTTGCATTAAACTTCGTCGGCACCTTGCTCGGTATAATAGTCGCCATTAGTCAGATTTCACAAAGTATTAAACTTGTGTCTGATGAGAGCTACGCAGTTAAAGGAGCCTCTAGACAGTCATTTGTTACACAGTATATTGTGCAATTTGAGAGACGTGTGTGTGTGTGTTGGATTATTACAACACCTACGACTCGTTTGTTTCTTGAAATCACACATTCAAAAATGTTTGTCGTGACTCGTGTCCTAAAATGGCTTAAAGGTTCAGTGTGTAGAATGTAGTGACATCTAGTGGTGAAGTTTCATGTTGCAGCTGAACACCCCTCACCTCACCCTCCCCTTCCAAACATGAAAGAGAACCTGTGGTAGCCTTCAGTTGTTATAGAAACTCAAAAGGTGTTTAGTTTGTCCAGTTTGGGCTACTGTAAAAAACATGGCGGCCTCCGTAGAGAGGACACACAAGTTATTAAATATTAAATAATAAATTAAATATATATATATAGCATTTCAATCGACAGTTTCTGCAATGTCTGTTTGTATATGCATAAATAAAACATATAAACTTTGTTAGCACGTGAATGTTGTTAGAAATTGTGTACTATGGAATCCTCCAGTATTAATCTAATTCCTTGATGCCAGGCAGAAACAATGGAATAGCGATAACACCAGAATGCGGGACCCCAATTTCGATTGATCCGTTAAGCATCAGTCTTATCTATGGATAATGCAAAGCTCCGACAGTTGTCACCAACACCCTGCTCGGTTATCAGCACTCCTCCTGTCTTCACATGCCCCCGTCGCACTTTGTTTGCTCGAGAAAGCCACGAGGAGCTCGGTGTGAAATGTAACAGAAAATGATATTGACTGAGTTCAAGGTCTCGCTTTGAGCCGTTCAGTGTGGATACATCACACAGACCAGGCAGGTCCGGGCACGATGCCCAGCACTCAGACGCTCACTTCCTGCTCCTCAGACCTGGCTGATGCCGACTGCAACACGGTCAGCTGCTGTTTAAAATAAGGGAAAAGGTGTTTATATCATCAAATCCAGTGTTTTCGTGTCATCCAAACAGCTCATTTCTTGCTCATTTGATGCTGAATTACACAGAAGCTTTGATTGAATATATTTGTTTTCTAATGGGGTGTAGACACTTCTGGCTATTAAACATCAAGTGGAACTTAAACACCCAAATGGATATTGTAAAACGTTCCCTCCGAGCAAAGAGACAATTTATTTTGCCTTTTATATGTAAATTGGTCAATACGCAATCTTTCTTTAATTCTCCCCTCAATTCATCCGTCACCCTGAATTAAACATAAAATAAGCAAACAACTCGTTAACCAGTGTTGAACATATCCACTGTTCTTAAAGTATCAACACCACACGTGGAAATGGGCCCCATTATAGGGGTTAATTTGCTAAATCAAAAAAGCAAGACACTCTCACTCTCAGCAAACTATGTTCGGCAAAGTTTGTGAGAAGGCGAAATCTACAGTGAGGAGACTCATGCAGATGCGAGTGGGGGTAAACAGGAGGTTAACACTTGCTGGGACGCAGGGATCCACATCTTACAGAGTTTTCAGTCTGTTGCCACCACAGGAACCAGGGGACGCAATGTGCACAAAGCCAGGAGACGAGCGTTTTTCTCGAGCCAAAATGCTGTTAATTAGTGTTCATCACATGTTCAGGAGGCGTCGTTTCTAAATTTAAAGATGTTGCCATCGCTATTCCTGTGCGGGCGTGTTGGAAAAAAGTATTTCTCCCAACAACAGAAGTGAGAGAAGCAAAGTTCCTTCGGTATGTCGAGTCGCGTTTATATACGTCCTGGTCTCCCATGTGTAATGTATTATTCAGTATATCACTGACACCGTAAATGTGTGGTCTCCCTGCGGCGAATTTCACACCTCGCGTTGTTTTTGTTGACAGCTGTATTGTCTTGCTTTTGTGAAACACGCTGGATGTGACACAAAATGGGCAGATTTATATGTACAGTGTTTCACCTAACTACAGAGAAAGTGTGGATCGGAGCAAGGTGTCAGCGCCCCCCCCCCCGCGGGTGCGATAACCTCATTCGAGATGTTAATGTGGAAAGTGGAAAAATCGAGAGAACATTTTTACAGCACCTCCTAGACAAACATTAATTTCAATGTTGAGAGTTATTGGATTGGGCTTTGGCTCCAGCGCGAGGCCCCTCCAACTTTTGCTAATCACTAACTCTGTGATTTAGTAGTCTGGGCTGTCACCTCGGGGCAATGTACGCCACTGCTGCTCGGACAGAGACACATGGAGATGTTGTTTCCAAGCACTTCTTTCCCTCTTTCTTTGCAATGTAGTCTTTAGTGAGTCTATACAGGCCTCTCTGTGAGGACCATGCTTATAGGTCAAACATCTTAACAACTGGCAATGCGAGAGGTAAAGTCAGGAATCACAAAAGTCTTTAGTAGAGCTCATCGACGTTAATAAAGATCGATGATGTGTCTCGACTCCCTCCAGTTGTACGAAAAGGAAGCTAAAATATCTTGTGTATGGGTGCCGCAATCTTTTTTGCCTACATGCGCTCGATCAATCGCGCGTCAAGCATTTTTATAGCATCAAATAACTTATCATACATCAGTGTGATAAGAACAAACTTAAATGACATAAACCATTTTAACAACTATTTCACTTAGACTTTTTTGTCTGGTTCATATCCAATCCACTAACATGGAGGAGGCAGGCTTTTTGACCTTTATTGCAGCCAGACAGCAGATGGCGACCGAGATGATTTGGGCAGCTGGCATGTTGTCCATCTTTATATACAGTCTGTGTTAAAGGTCCCCTGCAAACCAAGACTGTCTTTACATCTTGTGCCACTCTTGTCACTGGATGTTGAGATATTTCATCAAATAGGTCAAACCTGCCCAACAATAAAACACCGAAGTAGCTCCTGACAAATATTGATGCTGATTCTGTTTCTGAGCGTCATGATTTGTCCCGTTACAGTCGTGCAGTAGCTTTTATCGGCAATATACGGAATTTCGGCAGGTTAGCTCAGAGTTAATATCTGTTGTCCTCAAACACCCAAATGGTGTAGCATGAAATATGCTCGGAGAAGAAAGGATTTATATTTCACCTCTCACAATTCAGTTGTTACAGCTGAGTAAAGCTTAAAACCTCATTCAAATCTGATCAGTTTCACGATTCAAGCAAACAAAACAGCAGACAAGCGGGACTGAAAACATAACCTTGTTGGCAGATGTAATAAGGGCAGCATCTGGAAATTCATAGCCTCTATCACACTGTTCCACCACGTGAACTCTGGAATCCTCCCTGATGCATTTTTATGCGCCGGGGCATTTCACTGCCTTACTCTGAAATCAGAAATCTCGAAGATGGAGGAGGATAGAGTTTCCAGAAGTTAAGTTGTCAAATCAATGGTGACTTCACTGTTGAGAATCAATAGAAAGTCCAGAAATTCAGTGCGACAGTGGCGCGCCGTGTCCGAGCAGAGCTGCAGAGCTGCAGCGCGGAGCCCGGGTGTGTACGAGCCCGGGAAGTGGACGGTTGTGTGTCTTGGCTGCGAAATGAATCCCTCGGCTCATTTGCAAGTTTGACGAGAAGAAAACCCACCGTGGCATGAAAAGTTAAGTCTTCACAAAGACGAGTATTGATTGGACGTCAGAGTTTGACAGGCAGCCCTTGTCTCTTAAAGTGTCGGGCAGGTACACACCTCCACCCCCGTCTCACCTTGTTGGAGCTGTTATTAAAACACTGTTATAATGAAGTGGATGGGACGCCGAGTCAGCTATTCAACAGAAATCCCAGAAGAAGGCATCATAAATCATAAATTTGGAGTAATAATACTGAATAGAGTTTTTGAAGTAGTCTTAATTACTGACATGCACTGTTTGAAATATGAATATTCTGGAGTAAATGAAGAAAGGGTGGAATTCAAATGAACATGGTTTTTCTTTTCTCTCACAAAATTGAGCGCAGGCCAAGAACTGGCCTTGAGAAACAGTGCGAGCAGCCCCTGTTTCACTTTGGTCATAATGTATTATGTTTCTGTAAAGAGCCTTATCTCCCCCGTAATAACCTGTCTTCTTAATACTCCCCTTCCAATTCTAATCTCCGAATAAGCAGAAATCTCTGACAGAGTCAAGCAGCTGCTTCCTCCAGGCCGGTGCGAGAGGGTCCTGCACCACATTGTGTCGCAGGATCACCACGGTGTTCTTTCCATTTTCCCGTTCCTGTTTTTTTTCCTGGCGGGCGTCGCACTCGGTGCTAACACGGTCCTCCGTTGGCAGTCGGGTGTACGGCCTGGGCTTGTGCGAGCGCGACCCTGACCGTCCCTCACACACACCCTGAGGGCTTTGTGAAAAGACGAGACGATGGAGAATGAGATAATAACTCTGTGGAATGGGAGTGTGCATGTGAATCTAGAGCCGACTCCTGTAGGCCGGGTGCGAGTGTGTGTGTGTGTGTGTGGAACATAATTGTGTCCTCCCATGTGTAAAAACTATCAATCGGGCTCACTTAATGTTGTGTCATTATGGGTAAATTAGAATTCCACAGTGATCGATAGGGTATTGACTGTCATATTACGTGTGTGCGTAATGAATAATACTTCATTTCATTCACCATTCATCCTGGGGTATTGTGTGTGTGTGTGTGTGTGTGTGTGTGTGTGTGTGTGTGTGTGTGTGTGTGTGTGTGTGTGTGTGTGTGTGCGTGTGCGCGTCTGTAGGAACAGCAGATGGGCGGACTCGCAATAATTTTGAAAGCACGGGCAGATAACAAAAAATGGAAATGAGTGCACACCTGAACTAGCACATGTGCGTCGTCAGATATCTCGATAAGACGGCAAATAGCTCCCGTTGGACCGCTGTCTTTGGTTTGCCACGTTGACTCTCAATTTGCCGAAGAGCTCCCTCTCCAACCAGGACAGAGAACAGTCATGAATCAGTGCGAACAATCTGTGTCGGAACATTGGCACGAGATCAGAGCGGAGACGAAAAACGGCAACTGGAGAGGATAAGTCACATTTGTAATTGCTGTACACACTCGTACATGCAGTGAATACGTTCATAACATTCATTTTTTGGGGGCTTTTGTTGTCTCCTTTTTTTTTTTTTTGAAGCTTCATCATTTCTAATGTGGTAACGTGTAATTTCGGTGTGAGATTTAAGCACTTGCCTTTGACAGTACTGTAATTTCAAAAGTCTCATTCCACGGCGAACCGTGTATCGGCTGGTCTCTCCTTTCCAAACAGTTTCCCAAAAAAAAACCCTTACAATGATGTGTTTGAAAATCCCTCTGGCTTTATTACAAAGTGTGAATCATTTGAGCGGGGAGGCAGGCACAGGAACTGAGACTACAAGCGAAACTGTGCACATGCTTTTTCTTTGTTTCTGCGTGTGCCAGCTCCCGTGTGATCGTGCGCGCGCACGAGAGAGCGACTGAGGCAGACAGATAATCTCTACCTGCCGCTCAGTCTCCACGCTTCCTTGTAAGTGCTTTCTTACTTCTCATTAGGACTTAAGCAGGAGAGGAATTAGCGAATTAGCGAGCGAGAGCCATGCCTGCTTTAATAATATTGCTGATCCAATTTAACAAGACTGGATTATGTTAATATAATAATAATGCAACCCAGCCCAACTCATCCTCCCTGAATGCCTGGCTGTAAATTACCTGTTGTGGCTCAGTAATTAATACGGCTTAAACTCCGATGACATGATTTTGCCATGAGAGACACTGACTAAGTTACACGTCGTTTGGGACCAAATCAAATGAATCGTTCTGTACAATTGTGTCAAACTACTGCGTTGCATTTTATACTTTACAACTGCATTGGCATAGGAAGGAATACTGCATTGGATACTGTAGGTTTGTGCAAAGATGGCTAAACGCCTGTCGTTTGCCTCACTGCGTATGACTGATGAAGTCAATAATGTGAGGCGTGTAATCGCATGCATGACACGGACGACGTGTGCGTGTGAATTAAAACCCACAACGAAAAGGACCCGCGAGAAAATGTGAAATAACAGAAAACGAGTGTAAAAACAATTCTGCTGATGGAAAAGACAGAGAAAATCGGGATGAAAATAGATAACGGTCTTTGTTTACGGTAGAAATCTAGGGGGAGGAATAAAAAATATAGGATGGATTATTCACTGCTGTTGACTGTTGCAGTGTCAGCTTGTTATTCTTGCCTACAGTATCTTGATTTATTTCCTGCGCCTGCCATCTTTCAAGTGAGGTGATTATCATGCCAGTTGAAAGAGGAAAGTTTGAGAGCGGAGGAATAAAGGAAGTGAGAGGTGGTTGTACGGTAACAAGATAGCAAATTAACGACGGGATGTAATGCTGCGGTGACACATGTAACAGCCTCTTCACATCTCCAAAAAAAAAAATTTAATACAGCCTGGTGATGAATGACTCTTGTTGCCAAACAGTCACGTAATTTAAGCAGCGCCGAGCGGAAAGAGGAAAAAAAGAAACCTTTTCATTATTTACCCTGAAATTGCAAATAACCGCAGCACTGAAATGTAGTCATATACGATTATTTCCAGAATACGGCACGTCTCCTTTTTTTTTTTGTTAACTGCGTTCAATGCGCATTTTATGGGAAATATCCGCTTCATACCTGGGTGGGAGAAGAAACAACACCGTGCACCAATTGAGAACTCACGAAACCAAACATCACAGGAACGTGAAGTCGTAGCTTGGAATAGCACAAACAAACATTTTCAATCAGAAGTTGTAGAGACACTTGCAGCAAAAAGTTTTCTTGGCCGGCGATTGGACTCTACGTCTGGAGAGGGGCTCTGCGCAGGGAAGACGTCAGTGAGCATGCTTGGGGACAGAGTTCCATGTTTGCTTTGCTAGTTTGATGAGCTGAGAGAAAATAAAATATGTCTGCCATCGAATTCGTGAGCAAATGTCATCCAGTCTGTCACAGGATCCGCACTCCTGTCTCTTCGAAGTCAGGTTCACTTAATGCCAACCGTCATTGCAGCCTCCATACCCTTCAATTTTACAGCATATGTGTTGCAAAGACTATTGTGATGTTTAAGTTATTAAATATCATTTTACGTAGTTGTGTGAAAACCTGGTTAAACGGCTATTTGCATTCTAAAGGTAGGATTAATACAGATGTGAGGGCCGTAGTGCTTTTATTTTGAAACAGAAAGTAGTTTGCTATGAGTGAGGCTAGTCCAACCGGCCATGAATGTTTGTTTATACCTTTTTCCTTTTTTTTGTAATAGTGCACATGCACATTCAAGTAAGACAAAAACCCAGTTTGCCTCATTATTGGAAGGTTCCGACTCTGGTTTCCAATGACATCATCAGCGCAAGATGGCAGCGTCCCTATCTGGGATTCAATTTCTGGGTAGAGGGAGGAAGTGGAGACTCTAGTGTGGAGACCTGACCCGAGCAGGGATGGAACGCGTCGGGCCTGGTTCGGACAAAACCTTAGAAATCATGTTCAGTTCAGGTTGGTCACGTTGGTTGGACTGATTTATTTATTTTTAGTAAATTGGTTAAAACAAGTAATAACCAGGCGTGTGGGGGGGCAGGGTAAAACTGAACGGTTTTCTCTAAGGCTCACTACTTCCTACACTGAACGCCGGCACTGAACATAAAGTGTGAGGTGCACACACGCATGTGCAGGCAGGTGCACGGAACTCTATGATAACCTGTGTCCTTGTTTGATGTTTCTTAATCTTAAATTTAGCACACATTGTAAATCACACAATTGCAAACAGAGAAAGAACCCACTATGAGCTCGCTCAGGAATTATACCATTTTCTATTTGGGTAATTAATAATGTGGCTTTGCTTCATGGTAAGAGCAGTGGTGAGATTACAATCCTGTTTTCCGGTTCATTATCCTAATCATGTGTCTCAAGCTCGAATCCAATCCCGCGGCCACTGTTCTGTGCCCCCCAAGGAGAACCCTTTAGCGTGGCCTGTGGTCACTGAAGGCCCAGAGCACACACAAACCCCAGAGTAAATTCCCTTTTGTGGCTGCAGGAATGTCAGTGCACATGTCAGAGCAGAAAACAAAAAACAAATAGTCTGGCTCAAATTTCCCATCTGGCCCGGGGCCTTAATCCTTAACAGGGGACAGTTGAGGACACATCCTCTCCTGTATTTACAAACCTGGATTCTCAGTGTGGCAGGCCGCACAGGACTAATTAACACAAGTTTCTATTTTGGTGTCGGTCAAGACAGCGAGGGAAGTATTGCACTGGGACACGGTGGAGCAGCTTTCTGTGTACATAGAGCTCTGCAGGGTAAATATGGTGCAGCCTCTACAGATCTATGCTTTGCTGCCCCCCGACTGTGGTGCTGCTGAAGATAATTAAAAAAGAAGAGACACTTTAATACATCAGGCTACTTATCGAGGCTCAAAGCACATAGTTTGTTGTACTATATTTAACTCTGTACTTGAATAAATACTTTATTCTGGATCGTGATTCGGATGCAGTACAGAACTCGCCAGCTAATCAGTCTAAAGCAAATTCCTTCTTTTCCCAAGAATTCTGCAACAACCAATCTAATGGTTTCCAGCCCTGTCTGAAAACAACTTTTGCTGAATGGAATGGTCATATTCCAATTTTACTCCATAGTCCATCGAAGGAAAAAAAAAGCACTTTGTAACCTTGTTTAGATAAGAGATACACAAATACAGTTATCATTATTATTATAGATACTGGTTTTAATGTTTCTGTTTGGTTGTCTTTACTCCCTACTGTGTTCAATGGTCAAAAATAATGTGAGGAAATCCAATAATTATCCACTTTTAAAATGAAAACGTGAATCTTTTGCATTGGTCTTCCCTAAACTGATCTTACTTTGTAAAAGGACAACATCTTGTCTTATGGCAAATGCTAGTACATCTTGACCGGGGCGTGTCACTTGCACAACTAAAGTACATTATCAGTCAAAGTGGCTTCTGTCGAGTTAGTACATTGTCAGCCTACCTTCAAGCAGACTATGAACACAGCCTGTCTCTGTTTACACACCCACGAAACATGCCACTCGGCTGCTAACACCCGGTCTGGCACTGTGTGCGACGGTGCCAGGCCGGCAGATGGGTTGGCCGCCCAGCGACCTCTGACATTCAACCTTCCGAAAAAAAAGCAAGGCCATGGATTCTATCCAGTGGGTCTTCATCACTCTCAAATGTTCTGCCAGAACGGAGCCAGGAGGCTTGAGCCAATCTGGGGCAGATGTCGTCTCAGAGGAGACCATATGACTTCTGCTGATATCCCAAAAGATTCTCTCTGTGTAACGCAAAAAAAACACTTCAGGCTCGATGCTGCAAGCCTTAAAAGACAGCTGCATATTAGTATCATCTTTCCTGTGGACGCAGAAGTTTCACATGTGCGACATCCCCAGCAGCTTCCTGTTATTTGCAAGCTGATAGGAACAAAAACGACTGCAGTGACATTACACTTACAATTCTGTAAACTGTCTAGTCGACACCAACGGGATGATGTCGAATCAAGCAGATTCCCCGTATTGTTTCCCAAACCCACTTTTGCTCGAGCTGCACCCTTAATCACCGAAGCCCATTGTGTCAGTTGCGGCGCTGCCTTTGTTCGTTTAATGACCAAACCCCGAAGACACAATGGAAAATTACAGTTTTGAAGAGCAGGCTAATTAACGCTGCTTATTAGAGACGCGTCAACACTGGAATAGCGATAGAAAAAAGGGAAAGCTGGAGGGGTTTGAGAGGGATGCGCGCTGTGACATATCTGAGGTTTCAGACATGAGGAGGAACTCGGAGCATAAAAGGGCTGTCAAAACCGCAAGCGAGACAGAGGGAGAGAGTAAATTTATAAAAGCAGTTTGTAATTATTCAATTTAAATGAGCTGAAATACAATGACTCTAAAATAAGAACAATTGTGCTCATGTTAGGAAATGGAGCTGAAGGCCTTAATGCAAAGTATCATTCCTGCAGACTTCCAATTTGTTTGTTTTATTGAATTTACAATTAAGTTTTTTTTTTTTTTTAATTGAAGGCATTGATGTTCATAATAAGTTTACTCTGTTGTTTTAATGACAGAAACGTGTGCTTCTGAATGGAAGCCTTTTTACCGCGGCTGCGTCTGGTGCTTCAGAGTTTTTCCAAAATCACAAATTTAGCCACTTGCAGAAACAAACAAGGCTTTGATTGGCGTTCAGCTCAACGTGGGAATGCAACACATGGAGGGTCTGGTAAACAAGGCTTCCTTCCAATGTTAGAATCCAGTGTCTTACTATTGTAGTTGGTTTAGGATGTTAATGGAGGTTAGTGTTATTTGGAGAGAGGGGAATAGCAACAACAATAACAGGCCTCGTTGCTGATATTGTCTTGCGATGTCTCTCTGTAGAGCACACACATTTCCTCCAAGGCCCAAAATAAGCCGTCGAGCTGAGGCCACATTAAGTTTCTTAGCTAAACACTGGTGTTTATTTCTTGACCTTACGCCAGTGGGGAAAAAAAGGCTGCACCGCTTTGAAAAACACAATCTAGATCCAGATTTTTGTCCGGATCTGCACGGAATTGCACACGTTTGTTGATAGCAACTCCCTAAATACATCTAAATAGGATTTAATCATCAGGATTTATGCCCTTTTGCGCAATACCAGATCGATGGGCCCTCCCCTGACCCATCCAAGTTTTGTTATGATCTATGAAGTAGTAGTTATTGTGTAATCCTGCTAAGAGACACACACACAAAAATGCTGACAAAGTCAAACCTCCTTTGCTTAGATAATGAAAAATCCCTCCAAAACTGGGAATGAAAAACAATAAAAGAAATTGGTTTATAGTTAGGTAGATGCATGGATTAATGGGTTTGGGTTAACTTTAACCCTGGGCATGATAAATGGCTGTAGGAACTTTGAAAGCACATAAATCAGATTAAACAGGACACACAGGGTCTTATATTGCATGCCCACTGCCTCTCACATGCACACACACACACACACACACACACACACCCTGTCCTGTGAAGTGAGCATCAGATGCTTGGCTGCAGATCCGCTCATAGAACAGGAAGACAGGGAAAGCGAGAAAGAGAGAAAGCGAGAGCACCTTAATGTGCCGTCAACATATGCTGTTAGCTACTGATGGATGCAGCGCTCCCCGGGCACCGGAGCAGCTTATCGT
The DNA here is from genome assembly GCF_022539355.2 of Hippoglossus stenolepis. Lineage (NCBI taxonomy): Eukaryota > Metazoa > Chordata > Actinopteri > Pleuronectiformes > Pleuronectidae > Hippoglossus > Hippoglossus stenolepis. The sequence goes on along the minus strand of NC_061505.1, from coordinate 7,993,449 downwards.
TAGTGCATCATCGTGTGGAATCGTCACAAGTGAGATCATCTTGCCGTGATGAGCGATCAGCTTTTTTTTCTTTGCGGGAAACTATTGAACACTGACAATCAAAAATTAGATCAGAGGAGTGGCACGCTCTGCACTCTGAGCAGACTTCTCAGGGATGGCCGTAGAAGACGAGGCGAATCCGTCACTCGAGTCTAATTATCCTAGAACGTGTGTGCAAAGTCACTCTAACAAGCTTTCAGTCAGATTTCCTTTTAATAACTTAACCGGCAGTAGTTGGCCTTCAGAAAAGAGGGGGGAGAAAACGAGCATGCAGCAACTTTGAGATCCCGAAAGAGCTTTTAATAACGCCGGCAGCTTTTTGACACATGCTTGACAAAGTCCCGATTAGCGGAATGGCTCGTTACCCGGAGGGGAAAAAGTAAAAAGAAAGAAAGCACTAACATTAAAACCCACCACGGGGACCAGCTACGGTTGTTCTTTAATGGACCCTTGCCGAAACATACAGTATATCACCTTTGACTTATGCGTTCCAAATTAAAGATAATGTGCGTGACGATAAAAAAACAACAACATATGATTCTAATTAAGCGCTTGATCTTTACATTTTGAACAGTATGAAACGCATATTTGTTTTTCCACCCAGAATCCCCAGATGGAGCCTTGAAAGTGTCGTGTTATCTGTGAATCGCATTGTTCTCCTCCTCTGAGGGATAAACAAACCAGAAAAAACCATTTCAGAAGAATCCGCTCCTGAGCATCACGAAGCTGCCAGTGCTTTGGACACTGTCCGCGCTGGCCTCCTTTTTTAGTATTTTTTTTTTTTACCGAGCACATATCTACTTTTAGACTTCAACAGCATAATGGTATTTGCTTAGCTGAGCAGCCAGCAATCACTCTCCTCTCTGCCAGTGTCATATCGCTGATCAAGTGTGGCTCAGTTCCTGTCGGAGAGGACGGCTGCCAGACATAATGCAATAATAACTGGTGCACAGCTTGTCTAAGGGAACCGAGGTCCTATTTCACTGCTGACGATACTGGGATGAACTCTTTGTGCTTTCTCTCTCCTTCTCCCTCTTTTCACCAGCTCCAGTCGAGCATAATGAGACAATTGTAATTTTCCTCGCCTTTCGCTTTAAATTGTAGAATATACGAAATGTATACAGAAGACGATTCCACTCCAAGTCCAATAAAATGAGGCTTCAATGATTGTCTAAGACAGAAACACACTTTTCACTCATTCTGTTTTGACAGAGACGGAAACAATGGCCTGTACCAACAGTCGATGGGAGACATTAGAGACACGTTGCGGAGACACTACTATAAAACAGAAATTCACATATTTATCTCCTTCCTCACATCAGCAGCACAGCAGAACCTGGCTGCAAATTGAGTTTAGTGTTAATTAATAGCCACTGAATGCCTGGAAATAGGGATAAAATTGGAGTTAAACGAGGAAGGCTATTCCACGGCACTTAGTGCACGGCATCTGCATCGGCCGTAACTATCATATGATAAACATCTTTAAAGCCTCCATTATCCAGACCGTTATTCAAAGGCTTTCCCGCTGTAACAGGTGGCTTTAATGTAATGCGAGTGACCTTGGACGAAGGCAAATGCAGCAACTCGATGCGTTATGTTAAAAATCTAACAGCTTTTAGTCCCGACAAAGAGCACTCCTCTCATCCGACGTAGTGGACGTGAACCTGCACTGCTCCCCCACAGATGCCTGGTGTGATGTTTGACAGATTTCTCCCTCTCCAGCTAGGCTCACAGTAAATGTCCATCTGGCAGCTTCCCATGGGTACTTATTATTCTCAGCTAGCCGGGGGTTTTCTGTTTCCGAGCAGTCAGCCCGCGCCTGCCTCAAAGAGTCGAGAGCCGGACCAGAACTGCCTGCAGATGCTCTGCCGGGCAGCCAAACTGTGCCAGTGGAGTGGCGTGGCACCGGGTTTTCAATTACACGACGAGTTCTCCCAAAACTAGTGTTAAAACGTCGAGCAGGTTAAGAACGACTACGTAATCAAGACGTAAGCAGCCAAGCGTTGACCTTTTTTTTTTTTATTATTAATCCAATACACTTGCTCCACCTTGGAGATGAGATGATTGATTTTCCCTCCATGAACAGATGCTCCGAGCTGTGGGAAGTGTTGACAGGGCCCTGCCGTCCTGGTCTGGGACCCTGCTACGGTGGATTCAATCATGCAGTTGACCTCTATCACACTCCACGCCGCCCGCTGAGCATCTCGAGGAAAAAAAAAACCCGACGAAACACGGGATGCTGCACTGATCTCGGCATGCGACGGCTAAGGGGCCTTTTCACACTGGGTTTGTTTGTTTCTTTCAGAGTGTACTTGTAACCCGTCTCACTAAACCTGCTGATCTACTGCCACCCTTGTTTGCTGCTGATACGACCAGTGGGGGCGCTTGTGGGAATCTTCTACACCAAAGAGCAGCATCGTGAGGAAAAGTGTTGATTGCCATTTTTGTTTTGCATATATGCGAGAAAGATGAGTAGCAAAGTGCATCCTGGAGGAGTGAAGGCATTTCATCTTTCTGATTTTATTGCTAACAATTATCCAGAGCCACTAATGATATCATAAAGCCCGAATATGTCTTACAAGGCAGATTTGTTGCCATTCATATACTGGCTTCTGGATTTGGACTAGACTGCCCATTGGAGATTGCTTTATTTCTCTTGATGCTGCATAAGAAGAGACTATAGCATCGTAGCACAATGTTCCATGTTATGGTCATATGAGTTAGAGTTCTGATATTGGTACAAGTAATATACTAAAATATCAGCAATTTGGCACTATTTCATGTTGGAAAGTCACCCTAGTGGAATTATAAAAACATATCCCTTAGATAACTCACAAATACTTCTATCTGTGTATAAATAAGTGCTCAAGTGTTTCTGAAAAAGTTTCCTTTTGAAGTCAACACGAAGATTGTGTAAGAGCAGATGTTGCATGTGTACCAATCGGACACGTAGTCAAGGAGAGGAGTTACGATACAACGTCCCCAAGAGAGAGAATCCACTGGCAGGACGAGATGAGGAAACTGTCAGCACGCAGGGAGATTGATGATGGGAATGTTCTCGGAGCATATCCTGCTATTGTGTTTATAATTCCGAGCTAATGTGAATCAGCAGTGTTGCATGACTTCTTGTTGTGCAACGTTTGGACAGGGCCACAGTGTGGGAGAAGTTCAATGGGTGACTGCTCACGATTAGTCAGCAGTGCAACAGTGACATGCACAGCTTGCAAGACTTTCATTCCAAGGGCTGACACTAGTGTTCCCACACAAGTGCATCACAATAATAGCAACCATCACTTCCATAAAGAGTTAGCAGCATCCAGATGTTAGGATGAAGTTTTGTGTTTGTTTTGTTAATCCACTGGTATCGGATCTGTGCTCGATATCCAAAGTCCAATTACTGGAATCTGGAAGGGGGGAAAATGGTGACGGAACTTTTTCTAAGTACAAAATAAGAAAATAATTACTTGCAATTCCCTTATAGGTTCTTGTTAAGTTATTTAATGAGAACAGGACTTTCAATGTCACCGGGATGGGGGGGGGTGTGTGAAGTGCTCACTATTTAACATGTGAGGTATTTCAACACTCGCCATGATACCGAAATAGACACCGTCCATGCTATGCTTGTGTAAGTCAACACTGGCGGCGTATTCTTTGAACAATCTGGGCCATTTGATTCTCATTTGAATAAAATTCAAATTGAAGGCACAGAGCCCACAATCGGCTTGCCAGAAAAAAAAGAAAAAGCCACCACTGTGTATTCCCGTGCACACATGTAGGGGGAAATGGGTGAGGATTGCAGAGCGTTGCATACCTTACTGAGCAAACAGCAGCCTCTTGGTGCCGCTTCCAGCCCCCACCCCACCCCCCACCCCCATCCAGCCCTCTCCCACATTTATGCATTCAGTCCCGAAGACACATGACAACTCAAAACAGGACCCTCGCTCTTGAGAACAGCGCAAATGCAAAATGAAATGAGTCTTACCTAGTGTGGAATAGTTGGTCACATCTGTAAGCAGGCCATTGGGGAAAAGGGGGGGGAGGGGGAGAGAGAAAAAGAGAGAGAAAAGAAACGTCAGCAAATTACAATGTACAGCAAAACTAAACTTCAATGCAGGCTGAGGCTGTCACTGGCTCCCACTGAAAAATGATGGTGTCCCAGCATTGTACAGACCGGGGTTTAAGAATAGTCCCTGTCAAGAGGGGGACATCATTTATTAATCGGGAGACATGAAAAAGTCTGAGATAGTCCTCCCCTGAGAATCCAGAGTTTGCACAAGTTGCATTAATATTTGTCAGTTGTTCAGGAATTTGAGGGGTGGATGCCGAGAGGACGTAAGCAGAAACCAAATCTATTACCGACATGTTTTTTTTTTGCTTCTCGTGCGCCGGTGTTACGTGACCGCCGAACCCACTAACACACCACGAATCCAAGGTGTTCTCCACATGCCTCGGAGGTAATTCAGTAGCCCTCAGATACCTCCTGCCCCGTGTGCCCGGACCTGTGTAACATTTCCCCGAGCTTGTTAGTCTGACAGCCGACGTCCGAGGTTCCAACGGCATAATAAAATGGCGGTCCCATGTTCCCCACAAAGACATTAGGGAGGCCCCGGCAAAAACAATGAACCAGTGCTAGCAAAAAAAAAAAGAGAATAATTTAACCACATCTTCTCTACTACCTGACATTCATATCTACAAAGATTTATGGAACGGGATATTTTAAGGGGTTAGGGTTCTCTGTGTTTTTCCAGCACTTTTCTGTACTAACTCCCAGGCAGCTTGAGGAATAGAGACCGGATTTCCATTACAGCATGCTTTGAAAGTGGTCCCTCTACGAATGTATTCTTCTAAACTACTGGTTTTTGCTTTCTTGTAAATGCGCAATAAAACAAGGAAATGGAGGGAGCCGACAATAACCGGGTGTGTAGGGCGAGGGGAAATACTAGACTCAGGACCAATTCCGAGTTGCCATCGCTTACTGTCCAGTGCGGTTGTGTTGCTAAGCAGAATGTACCAGTAATATGATTTATCACAGATGATGTCTACACCCCCCCCTGCATTCATTTACATTTCCGGTGTGCGTGCAACAAATCCCCCGAGAGGATCAACGTTGGGGTGGGAATGTGATTACAATATCTGTGTTTTGCACGTGAGAGCAAATCTGTTTTCAGGGGAGACGGGGAAAGACCGGGGGTTCAATCTCCGGGACACTCATTACCATGCCGTCTGACACAAATTCACACTCGCCGCTACTGTTGTGTCGCAAAAACAGAGACCTCAGCGGAGGACCTCGGAAAAACTCCGTGCCGGGTAAAATTGGACCCGGGGGAGAGGGTGGCAGGGACTGATGTCAGACTTCAAGAGCTACGGGAAGCACCTGGGGTTTCAATGACATTAGCATCAGTGTTGTTCGGCAGAGAGGCATGGAGGTGAACGGGATGGCGGTGACATTTTAATGTGATACACCGTGGCATGAAGTGCAAATAGCAGACAACCACATGGGGGGGGGAATCGCATCGGATGTGATGTTATTCAATATTCTACTTTGTCAAGAATGACTCCTGATCAAAGTGTTTGTGCCAAAAGAGAAAAAGGGAATAACCCGAGTTCAGTGCTCTCAGCCGTCCCATATCTCTCCTCATCTAATCACATTTAGTGTTTTTAATAGAAGAGGTTTTTCGACGTGCCGCGAACGTTATTGATTTTTCCCCGAGTCCTGCGGTGTAAATTTGGAAGCCGGGCCAATCAAAACCAGTGGAGGCAGCGTGGGCCTAAGTGGATTAGACTGGCCGGGGATGGCGGAGGGGGGAATCTAGAGGGAGAAACCAAAAGCTCTGGTGGCTTCAATAAACCCAAGTCTGTGAACCAGGAAAAAAGATGGAAGAAGGAGACACTTCTTCTTTTTTTTTTGTTCTCCTCCACCCTCTCTCACCCTCCTGTTTTAAGCAGATAAGCTGCTTCCAGGGTCTTAGTTATGCTGCGTAGAACCCACAACACGAAATGGAAACTTTTAACAAGGCAAAGAAAAGCCGAGACGTCTGTTCTTCATGTTGTCTTTCTTCTTATTGACAAGAGGGATTTGGGGGATGTTTGGTGTGGTCAGTGATGGGGGCATTACAAACTGCTTCTGTGATGCAACATTTGTGAGCGTGTCATCACACACGGGTTTAAGTCGAGGCGTGGACTCAATTTTTGTAACGTTTGTTTTCCTCTGACTAGCTGCTGCAGTAAGGCAGAACTGGCTGTGCTGTGATGAGCAGCTGGCGGCCACACTATCAACACTTTTTATTTGTGTTGATTATCCTGTCCCCCCCCCCATCATGTCTCTGGTTGGGGGCACACAGCATGGTGGAACGTTTATGTAGTTCACAAGACGGTGAAACGTATATGATATTTACAAGGTCAAAAATACTGTGGTTATCTTTATCTCTGGTTTAACTCTCTTAAATGTGCAATATTCAATCTGTCTGTGCAACCCACTCCACTGTATATTCTCTGTTTTTGCACTATATATACTAATCTTTATTCCATTTATATTTATATATAATATTGTATGTTTATTTGCTATTACTTGCTTTATCTATTTTTGATTGCTCTCTTGCTGCTGTAACAACGCAAATGTCCCAGTCGTGGGATGAATAAAGGATCATCTTATCTTATGTTATGACCACAACAATACAATACACAATGACTGAGCGGTAGTTACAGGCTCAATCTAACGTTGGGTTGGTCATATGTTTCTGAAAAACGTTTTTATCTTATTTGCAGAAATCGTCTTTATGTCCTAATAGCCATTAATAAATAAAGCTGTATGAAAAACAAAACAACAAAGCCGGACTTAAATTAACACAACCAAGCATTTTATTCAGAGCGGATGATATGATTAGCTTTTCTCAAAGTGTAGCCAGCTCTTGCTAGCTTTCCCAGGCTTGGCAATCCTAGCTTCAAATCTTCGCAGTCCATACTTTTAAGTCTATACTGTCTGTTGCTCATCGAGTTAGATTTGTTATTTACCCCATGTGCACGCAGTCTTTTCAGCATAAAGGTGTTTATGTGCACGGCAGCAGTGATTGTATTTTGTCCAGACATTTGGATTAAAGTGATTAAAGAGACAGCGCGATGCCCTTGGTGGGATATTTAGGGGAATGTATTTCCTCCGAGACGCTGCAGCTCTCGGACAAGGACATCAGTTTCCTGGGGGGGATTCTTTTTGACACAGCTGGCCTCATTCATCACACACACCAGTCATTTCACCACAACTGGTGCAGCGCTGCATTTTAAGGTGCACAGGGAACCTGGTTTTGTTTTGGCCAACCACAGTGATACACCTTCAAAATGAAGCTGCTGGCCACTGCTGCTGTATTTTCTCGCTTCTAAGTGGCACAGTACAATTTCGGGGGGGTCAGTGTTCGATGCTGATGATTTGCAGGTTTTCTCTGTACTGATCACACATTATCCCTGTGTCACGAAAAAAGGGGAGTCCGATCTGGTTGTACAATTATCACTAGTGGCTCAATTATTCTTCGCCAGCCACTGGAATTTAAACAATTCCTGCACAAACTCTGTTTTTGCGACTACTCTCACTCGCCGCCCCCTCCCACACTTTGCAACTCCTCAGAGACGGAGAAGTGAAAGTAATCTGTGCGGCAGCAACTTTGAGGTCTAATACGGGAAACCTCTATTATTCTTATTATTGAAAAGGATCTCAATTATATTTAGTATTTTTTTTACAAAAGGAGATTATGTAAGAAGGTTAGGTTTCTGTCTGCATTTGTTTCTTTGTCTGTTTGCAGCAGTAGGCAAACAACTCCTTGTGTGGAGGGGTGACCCCGGAGATGAACCCATTAAATTCGAGTGCAGATCTGGATCACATTGTCCTTGATTTCTCAGAGAATAATTCATGGATCCTAATAAATTGGGACTGACAAAAATGAGTGTCTGCAGATCCCCCAAAAAATCCGGTTCTAGTGCATTTAAACGTGGGTTGCATAAGAGACTGTTTGGCCTTGGTGGAGATATGAACTTTACTGAGGGACGCTATAGTCTTTTGTGTAATATTTCTCCTCTCCTCTCCTCTCATTATTTACAAGTATCTTTTTGTTCGGCCTATTTCCTCTGTTCGATTAGAGAAATGCATTGTGAAACGTGACATTTATCATTTGAAGTATTGTCCTTGGCCGAACATGGCACGCAAATCCCAATAAAAAACACTTGTTTTATAACTGCACTTACAGCCCATAGACCTGAGTATACTGGTATTGATGGTAGCAGCCCACAGTCAGGATGGCACAAGCTGAAACGGTCATCTACACAACACACTCTTGTCAACATGGCCATTACGCTTTGCCAGCTATCCTCTTTTCAGACTTGCAGACTAATTTCGGTTAATCAATGCATCAGCCATTTTCTTCTGAAGCGCTACCTCTTTTCTCCCTGTGGCTTATAGATATCAATGCACACACACACACACACACACACACACACAGAGAAAAAGCGAGCGAGAGCGGCAGAGAGAGTTCTGTCTCTAAAACGGCTGCAGGACTGAGTGGCCGCTAATTGGAAATCAAAAGCAATGGAGCTGGAAGGCAGCCGAGAAGGAACAGTGGAACCTCCAGCTCCTGTTGTCGCTCAATTTAGACCGTGACAACAACAAAAAAGGGCCCTGTTCCTCGTGTCACCATTTAACCTATTCACCAGTGTGGAATGGCAGCAGCTGTTTTTTTCTTTTTTTTTTACAGTACCACATAATGGGACAAAATGGCTCTGGCTGGCCGAGCTCCAGCTCCCAGCTCCCAGCGAAAAGGCCCCGGTGCGGAGAGAGAGAGAAACGGGCGAACGTGTGAAACAGACAGTGCAGAAGAGAAAAAACAGTGCCGCCGTGTTATTTCGCCGATACTGAGAGAGTTTGCACTCTTCCATCTGAGCTGATATAATCACTGCTTCTTTTCAGTTTTTAGGTTTTTTTTTCCTGCTACAACAAAGAATTGGAGAGGCGCTGACGGAGGCTACAGATGGCCCGGGCTCACACAGACTACAGAAGCATCTAGAAGTTTACACAAGTCAGACAAGAAGCCAGATTGGATGCAAAGCTAAGGCTGTTCTTTGAGGAAAGCAAAAAACTCTCACTTGTTTTTAATCTCTTTTCAAGCCGAGGTGTGAATAAGTACTTCGTGAGCGACGGCTGTGACGAGCGCAGTTACAGAAAACTCCGAACTACACGAGGCGGTTGTCAGACACGCGGCGCTGTCCGGTTTCAAGGCCGCTCAGGCGTGACAGCGAGGGAGCGAGGTGTGTGCGCGTGTTGCCGCTGCAGCAGATGTTCGGCTCTTGTTGCAGCTGTCTCCTGTTCGAGAAAACAGAAGCGCTGTGCCAATCGCTCCGTATATATATATCTCAATCCCCACTTCTTCAATAGTCTGCTTTCATTTCGCCCCCCCCCCCCTCAGGTCAGACTAGAGTCAAATGAGATGGTGACAGACATGTTAATAAGAAAATCACTCAGATTGTAATGTGTCATCTGCATGTTATTTAAAGAAGCGCTGCTAATATTTTTCATACCCAAATGCCATCTGCTATATGCTATAATAGTTTGAATAGCTAAAGAAAAAAAAAAAAATGAAAGAACAGGGCTGAATCAAATGCATGGTCTGATGTATCTTCCCGGGGCGAACCCTCTTGCGTTTACAAAAAAAAAAGCACAGAGGGGATTTAAAGGTCTTTTTCAAATGCAGCTTTTTTTTTTTTAAAGAAGTCTGCCTGGCAGACCTTGATGAGTGATCAGAAGTTGTGAGGATCAGAGACCCGGGGCTCTGCGCTGAGTTCTGACCCTGAGTTCAGCTGCGTAGAGGTGGGATAAAGACTCCTTTGCCTGAGGAGAAGTAGACGGTCGGGCAGAATAGAAAGGAAGTAATAAAAAGAGGGAGAGGCAATAGCCTTGATTCCTCTAGTGGCGCGGCGATGGCTTGGCCCCTTCATATCGTCCACTTGTGAAGTCTCGGGGAAACCCTACAGGCAGTCGTATGTTGTCTGGCGCGATCAAGGACAGCTAAAAGAAACCTGGATGGGACTGATACCTCCCGGCTCTGGAGTGAGTGGGAGAGGGCAGAATCAGGTTTAATGATATTTGACATTTCACAATCAACTAACAAGTCAGGTTCCTAGATATCGTCGTCTCTGAACAAGAAAACCATTAACACGCGTCACAAGGAATCACTTGACAATCGACGGCATTTCGACGAAAAAAATCTTCAGTCGTGAACACTCGCACTGCCTGTCCAAAATGCTCCTATCAAGGAGTCCTTAGAATCTCCGACTCCAGCGGATAATTAGACGTAATGAGTAAACAATGCAGCCGCGAGATGCGAGCGTGCTTATTGCTTTTTAATTGTGTTTCCCCCCCACCCCACCCCCGTGCACCGGGCTGGTTCTAAGAGCTCGGGTACCTGTGTGCGTTGGCCCATGCAAGGCCAGGTGCAGTCATTACCACGGGACAGATGGATTCGCAGAAGTGCCGCTCGTTTCACTTGCAAGGCAACACGGTGGCTGCCATATGTAGGCTCATCATTAAAATTGACCTTTGACCTTCCAGTGGGTGCCAGTCATTCTAATGGAGTTAATTAAGAATGTCCACCAGTGTGTAGGCTGTGGTCTCCCTATTTGTGGATGTTACTGGATTGCGAAGGAAGTATTTCCGTGCGGCCGCTTGTGTCTTCGCACGCGCGCGCCCATGTCACCGCGCGCACGCATGCGACTCCCGGTGTCAGGCGTGTTGAAGTTTGGAAGCTCCTTTTAATATTGCCAATGCAGCTCCTTTGAAAATTCATTAAAGTGCTTCGACCCCTCTGCCATCTGTGTGCGAGCGAGAGGGAGAGAGGCGTGCGAGGGAAGCAGCTGGGGAGAAGCAGGAAGATGAAAATCTGACATGGGCAGAGGCACGCCGGCGAGCCCCACGGACACCGAATGAAGAGCCACTGATATGCCAGCTTTGAACCGCTATTTATTTATTTCCACTGCGAAGGTTGCATTTAAATTTAGATTCCGAGATAAGGACTTGGCTGAAGTCGCCTCTTGGTCTGGATGCAGTTTGAGACGATTGTTATGTAACAGTGACGCTAATAAAAGAACTGCAGGAAAAAAAAAGAGTTTCCTTAGGGGCCTAATTAAAAATGCGACACACACATTGCTTGGTGTCGAGCTAAAATGTAATTAACTCCACAATTACATGCAGTATATTACCAGAGAAGAGTGCTGCCCAATTATACCAATAAATCTCCATTGTTGATGTGAATTGCACCTACACATAAGAGTTTAACGACTAAACACGCCTTTAGAGCCTCAATACGTCCACGTCCAACACTGAGTCCAATTTGAGCTTCAATGTAATTCACGAGGACAACTCTCTATCTGTGCTCCCCCCCCGCCTCGCAACGACAGACAACCACTGAAGCGAGCCTCCTGATTAGCATCGTTGCTGGTGCTCCTCATCGGGCTATCTGCAGCTCCTGTCGTCTCCACGCCAGTTACGTCTGACAATGAAGCAATATCTGCTGCAGTGTTTATGCTCTGTAATCCCTCTCTCTCCTTACACCTGATCTCCTCTTCATAAACTCAGCGCGCCAACATTATTGCTGTTACGGTGGGAAATAGGGAGCTATGTATTATGCATTAACGACGACCTCCCGGCGGGGGGGGCGCACAGACTTTGATGCCAAGGCACACGCGCACACACACAGACACACACACACAGGTTCATGTAGGTGTACTGTAAAGGCACACGTATGCACACATGTTTGTGCTTCCTCTGTTGCCGCACCTACACACAGACACACACTTCAGCATATGCCTCAAAGCACTGGGGTGTAATGGAGGCTGCCTGCGCTTTGCCTTGTCTCTCCTTCTCTGACACTAATCAACACCTCCTCTGCTATTAAAAATTCCTCTCCATGCCTTTTGATCCACTAACTATCTCATTTACATGACTGGCGCCTCGGCTTGCAGGCCTGGTGCTGGTGGAAGTGTGACGAGCGAAGGTGGGGCGCGGCGGAGGGGCTGCTGGGGGGGGTGAGAAAAAAGAAGGGAGGAGAGCTCTGAAAATAGAAGATGGCTGCTTGAGGAGCAAAGGAGCGTGCACTTGAGAGTACATGTTTGAGTCGTTTCAAGATTTTAGAGTTGATTCCTGAAACTTTTGGCAGGAGCCATTGATATTTTCCTGATAACATGTGAAGGGCTAAAAATACCATCGCTGAAATGGGAACATTTCCAGTCGGTGGGGGAGCAACACCAGAGCCTTTGCCTCCTCCTCCTCCTCTTCCCTCCACCTTTCTTCTTCTCCTTGTACTCCCCTCGTTCCCCTCTTGGCTGACTTTGTGTTGCGCTGTGGGGCTTCCAGTGAGCCCCAGCCTCTTTGGCAAGAACCCTGAGCCTGGATGGCATTGAAGAGGCCGGGATGATGCAGACGATGGGTGTAGTCGGGCAGGAACACGGGAGGGAGTGAAAAGAGAGAGAGAGAGAGAGAGAGAGAGAGACTGACACTGACTGTTCGGCAAACGGAGGAGAGAGAGAGGTATAGGGAGAAAGATAAGGAAGTTGTGGGAACCATTGTGGGTGGTTTCAATCATCCTGATGCCATCTGTTCCACTCCATTTTTCGCATTGACAGTGGATATTTTCCCCGGTGAGATGAGAGGAGTCTGTGTATTCGACAATGAGATATAGTAAAGAACGGTGGAGAGAATAGGCACATCGCACAATAAGATTGTTTCATCTTTCTTGAACATACTGTACAAAATATATATATATATATAATCCAGGTGTCTGACTGCAACCCTGTCTCCTGAAATGATCTTTCTCTGCAACTAAAGTGCAACAAAAAAACATTTATCATGTTTTTGCATCATAATGAGGAATTATGAATTTGGAATCTATTTATCGTATCAGTAAAATGTTAACGTACAATGCATTTAATTTCCACCAAAATACTAAACGCATTGTTATCCAAACATAATTGAAACCACACATTTCAACCTCGAGAGGAAAAGTCAGGGGACACCGAAAGTCATTGGGATTCATCCTCTGGGTACAATGAACTTGCCATCCAGAAAAATTGTTGTTGAGATATTTAGTCAGAAATAAAATAAAATACAAATTCGGTAATTTGAGCTACTTTTTAGCATTTACCATGATAAACTATAATGAGCTCTTGAGATTGATTGATTTTACGAGTGTGTGTGTGTGTTTATGTGTGTGCGTGCCGTGTCTGCCAAGCATGGCCCCTGCCTCACCATCCGTCCCCTCACCAGAGATGCAGTGCTCCCGCTGTCATCTCTCTGGCCGGGTGCTGGTACCCACATCCTCTGGGCATTTAACTCACGTTACCTTTCTGCTTAAACATGCATGAAGTTATTGCAGCGCTCCCCCTCCACCTCCCGGCACTGTCTGTCTCCCTCTCATTTGTTCTTAAAGCTGGATCCTTCTCTTGTCTCTCCATCACCTCGGTCCAATTTTTCTCTCCACCTCTTCCTCCTCCTCTTTTCCCCTTCATTATATCCCATCTCACAAATATGTCTGCCCCCTCATGTCACCCTTGTTGCTTATATGAAAATCCAACTCCTCAAGATAAAAGACGCCTGAAAATAATACCGGCATTAGCGCTTCCTATTTCACCGCGTTTCAGTTCTGAGGGGTCGGTGAGTCTGCGTGATGTGGAATATTGAATATGAAGATAGGGACGCACCATAGTGGTTTTTTTCAGCATGTTTGCTCAGTAAACGCAGTGTTATTGGATCTACAAGGTTTGCTCTAAAGGCACAGGAAAAAGGGGGCCTCCATAAGCAGCACCTCAAAAGAAATTGGCGATGGGAAAACGGAGCCAAATTCAGGGGGAAGAAATAGCGAGAATTGTTTTGAAGAAGAGAGGAGACCACAGAGGGACACCGCTCGAAAACAGGATGTCGAAAAATAACGCTGGAGATATTTATCGCAAACATGAATATATGAATATAGCTTCATGCATTACTTGTATCAAACGGGAAACTCTCATTGCATTGGCCATGGATCACAGAAGTTATTGCAGTTGATCCCTGAGAGGGACGTAAATGATCGTGCAAAAGTTTATGGAAATCCATCCCACTGACGTGAATGGAGTAGTAGTTTTAGCCCCATTTGTGATAGTTCTTGAACTATTTGACCTTCGAGTGGCACTTGAAGGAACTTTTACGTTAACAAAAAAGTAGTCAAACACTGAGTCAACCTTGGGCAGCAATAGTCCCAATACTGCAACCTCCCAGCACGCTGCACCTTCAGCAAAGCACCAAGGTAAACAACAAGGCTACTTAAGGCTTCGAAGTCGTCTGCTGGGACCCAATCCTATCTAATAATAGTCTAATTAAAGCTATTGATTTGCTTATATAAGCACACATAAGCAGTGGACACTCCCCCGCCAACAACGACCCACAGGACTAGTAATTAGCACAAATCCGGAAGTATGCTTAACTCGGTCTTAGTTTCTGCCACCTCATTTGTTTGGAAGTGGTGTTCTGTGCTCAATCTGACAACTGACGGTCACTATCACTCCAGAGAATCTGTTTCCGTTGTTTTTTTCCAACGTGCACAAACCGTTCACAGGGATTTGGGCGAACTAGCTGGGACACTGGGCCTTGCTGTGGACCCTTTTGTGAGAGCTGTTTGGATTTGATGGTCGAGATCACAAAAAGTCACTTCAGGCTCCCTGAGGCATGATTTTATGTCCCACTGTCTGTGAGTTGTGACTCTTGAACTTACTGAAGGGAAGCCATATTTAATGAATACTGGCTCCACCAGCAAGATGAATAGCTTCCTTTGAAGTGAATTATGTGATATAAATATAATGTGCTCCGATAAAAGACAGCACCTGTCGCGTGGCGATATATCTCGAAGGGTATTTGTCCCACAATGCAAGTTTTATCTTTTAGGAAGGATGGCGTATTGATAGCTGAGTGCTGATGTTTTGGAAAAAGGTCAAACATCAATGTTGTTTTTATCTTTTAAAACTAATTAAAGAATTAGAGAGTAAGCACAGCTGAGGACCATAAGGAAAACTGCATTACACTGTCATAATCTAGTAAAAATACACAAGGCATTAGAGCAAGGGGCAGGAGGGGAGATTTATTTGAATGATGCAGCAGATGGACCTGCACAGTGTGAATGCTAATGATAAGGAAACGCAGGTTAAACCTGTGCAAAAATAATCATGAAAAAGAGGGAATAGCAATTGCGAGTTAGATCACAGACAATGGAATTTAGTGACAAAGGTCAACAGGATTGTTTTGGCACATGACAGCACTGCGGGATGACAGCGGCGCCACGAAAATTCATCGGGGAGGACACAACTGGCTTTCACAGCGCTATGAGTGCAGAGTAAGTAAGAAGGGGAAAAAAGCGGTGGGTGATTTATACAAGGAGAAATAGTTGAAGAAAACTGAACCCAGAAGGAGCAAGAAGTACCTGACGCTCTTTCTGAGATTGCACTTAGCGACCACATTGTTCAGAGACCACATAAAATGCATTAGTTTGGTCCGGAAGTGTTGAATAGAAGAAAAAAGTGAAATGCTCTTGACGATTGTCCACGCCTCCGGAAATCTTTCTATCCACAAAACCTGATTGTTACATTCGTCCAAGCTGTGATAAAAACTGTGCCGTTTCACAATTGCACCACATTAGCCTTAGCATGAGCCTACATTCAAAAAAAGTAGAACCCAACTATTTGCATGCAGCACAAAAGAACCTCACCCAGGCAAACACGCTGCACAATGCACTCTTGATGCAAACCAATTATGCAGAGAAGTCCTTGTCAGGTACTGAGTATCACCTGCTGCGTATCACACAATACACCATTTGCCAGCTGCCATTACTTCCAGCCGGTCTACGAAACAGGTTGCACGCTGAATGCAGTTTGATTTCTGCTAAATGTTAGCTACTGTAGACCAACAGTGGGGCCTCACAATGCGTAATCACTCGTGTGCACCATATGAGGGAGAGGAGGCAGGTCTGTGTATACTGGCAGAGAAAAGGACCTGTATTATGGCTGAGCTGGGTAGCTAAGCTGCGTCCAGGTGTTCGCCTCTTTCCAGGTGGCCATGTAATACTCTCCCCGACCCAGATCATGGCAATCATGGAGCTGGCAGGGATGGCTCGTTGCCGACACCAGCGTATCGCCTGAGTAATATGCCAAGTTGGCAGAGACGCGCCTGAAAAGCAGGCGGGCAAACAGGCAGGGTCTCTAATGCTCTTAGAGGGGAAAGATGGCGGGCAACCTTTTGATTTTCTTTTTAGATTGCACGAAAGTGGCACAGTCTGGTACGAGGGGCCTGTCAGATTTCTACGACCTGTCAGTGTCCGGAGGAGCGGCGGTTCATCACGCTCTGAGCTATCGGAGGTTTTTATCTCGTGCAGTGAAACACGGTAGCCTGTGCCATGTGTCAGTCTTCAGCCGCCGACAAGTAGATCTCCTGTCAAGGATTTGTGACAAGCTATATCATGTTCATACGGTGGCCCTGAGAGCTCAATGCACTGCACCTCTTAGAACACATTCGCAAATAGACAAAATACAGGCACTTGAGGAAACAACACAAAAACACTCAACACAATCATGCTGACGGACGTCTTGTTTTTTTTTGGTGAAATCGATGAAGATGTTTTCTCGTTTTGCTCGTGTTTTTGTCCGTTTGTATGTCTTCTCTTAAGATGCGCTGCCCTGAGCTCTCGGGGCCACCGTATGTTCACCGAAAAAACCCTCAGCCAGAGAGATGATCTTTATTAGCTCAGGAAGCCAGAGTTATATGCAGACCAACTCAGGCCTGTGGTGTCTGGGCGCTGTGTGCTCCACAGTGTAAGCAGCTTGGCTGGCAGGCGGCCACAGACGAGCGCCGTGTTTCTGCTTGCCATCCTCTCATTTGACTGCATGGTAATTACCGTCTCAATGCGGTAAGAAAAAGCAGATTTCGGTAGCGGGGATTGAGAGAGAAAAGGGGGGGAAATTGCGAGGGTGGGTGGCTTAGCAGCTTAATGAACGTGTCAGATGTATTTAAACAAATGGATTACCACATCTGTACACACTCGGCTGGATCGCACTTCGCTCCGAAACCACTCGTCGGTGGTGGTGGGAATGAGAAAGTGGTGGTAGTAAGAAATATAGCAATCCTGGATTACTGTACATAGAGGAAACCAGGCGTGTGGCAACCAAATCAATTCTGGCTGCCAACTCAACTGTACTCTAATCAATTGCTACGGCATCCACTGTATATGTCATCCTATATATATATATATATATATATATATATATAATTTATTGCTCCGAAGAGGGGGCACATTTAAAATGCCATACATTTGCATTGAAACCAAAGGTCAGGAAAAGACCAAGTCTACACTTCCACGACCCTGTTAAAGATATAGTTTGTATTTTTTGGAGTTAGGTCGTGCGAGGTCGTGAGAACCAAGCGCCGAAAACGTTGCGTAAGCTGGAAACTGATATTAGTGTTTTTAGGCTGGCATTTAAAACAAATAAAAAAGGGTAATATTTTCTTTTGCTCCTGGCCCCGTCCACATTATGCCTCATCTCCTGTGCCAATGCCCCTGCTTGCTTCTCCAAACCGGAAGCGTGCCAACCCAAATCTACTGCAGGAACCGACGCTGGTACCTCCACACAACCTCACTTCAAATAATCCGAGCTTTCCCTTTTTGAAACCGATTTCATACTTGTCAGTTAACTGAGCTTTTCATCATGAGCGCTTTTATTTCTATTCCATATCTGTGTTTTTTCCCCCAGATTCAATTTCTCAAAGCTTTTTTGTCCTGACTTTACCTTCCGTGCTCACCAGAGCTGTCCATGTCAATACATTGACTAAATGAATAATAGATGCTCTTTTGTGGAATCCTTGTGCAAAGCCGTTTTTTTCTCGGCTCGGAAAACGCTCACATGCTCGTGATATCTGGGAAATGTTCTTTGGCAGAAAAGCTGGCAGGAATGTGAGCACAACACTTTTGTCTGTGTCGTACTGGGAGCTTTTCATCATTACCTAATCATCACTTAAAAGGGCTAACTTCTCCAAACTATAATCACATGACCTTTTTCCCCTTGTGAAAACCGATGCAGCGAGTAAAAGCTCACATGGGAAAATATATGGGAATAACTCTTAACTTTATTCCATTTTTTTAAAGCAATGTACAAGGTTTAAATTGCCTAAGTTATATCAGCACACTTGACACTGGTCTTAGGCCGTAGGCATATGTCTTAAGCTGTGTTTGTAGCCTCGAGCGATGTTTGTATTGACACATTATTGCCAGTTGGCTGTCTTAAGAAATGGTGTAAACTCTCGACAGCCCAGGATTTGGGATTTTTTGTTGAGATTTCATGTTTTCATCTTTGTTGAAGAGAGAGCTGCTGTTTTGTTACATGACTTCCCAATCTTCTTTCACCACTGATGTTTGGCCGCAGAAAAGAAAAGCACAATCCAAAACCACTGATATCATTATTGGACATAATATGAGAGGTGAAATGAACTTAAAATTACATCAGCATGCCAAGACACCAGACCAATAGAATTCATCACTTGCTCATCAACAGGAGCGTTTCAAGGAACTTCGGGGGCCCCCAGGGAAAAGGGGCCGACCTGGGGGGGGTCCCTAAACCAATAATAACCCATAATCGCTATTATCTCCAAGTCAATTCCAGACCCTTCAGGACCCGACCCGACGCATCGCCTGTGATTTAACACACATGCCACATACACAGTCACTCACATCAACGGGGTTATTGCCTCCTCGTCCTCCTGTTTTGGTGGCCGAGGGTTGTGTTCTTGGAAAAGTATCTTTGAAATTCCTGCAGCTGACAATGTGTTTCCTCAGCAACAACGTGCGTAGCTTGCGGCCGTCAAAACCTAAAACACTGTGGCACTTTTTTTTTTACACGCAGCTAAGCCACTGAGAACATATTCAAAATATTCTATTTTTGTCTTCGTGGGTTTCATTTTGATGCACCAGCTAGTTCGGAGTTGGTAGTGACAGTTATTTGAGCGAAAGACAAGTGGTCAAAGGTGGTGTCAGAGGCTTTCACAATAAAATGTATCCTTGGAGTTAACTACACTTAATTTGAACCTAATTAGTTCTTACAATTATTTTTAAATTCTTGTTTCCCCCGAAAAAAGAAAAACACACTGTAGTTCTCACCTGCTGCCTGCATTAAACATTTTTGCAGAAAGCTTGTGGCACTGGGCCTCTTTGGGGGGGGGGTTTCAAACCATTATAATGGCAGTCTCCTGTCCATAACCTGTCATAGAATTTAAGGGGATTCTCACAAAATTGTTGCTGCTGTAGAATAACAATCAGCCCACAGCAATTCCCTGCTTTGCCGACCGCGTTGCAATGCCCCTGCTCTTCAACATGTCCATGTTCACTGCTGACATCAGCGCTCGCACGTCGTGAGGTTTACTGTGTAACTCTAATGGACAGGACTCACTTGTGTTACGGCAAGATGGTTCTGACTAATCGCTGCATCGCGGGGCAGTGGAGTGGGCTGGAGTTCAGTGCACAGGGGACGGGACCCTTTACCCAGAAAAGAGAGTCCAATTAAACTCCCCAATTGGAATTGAACGAGCCCCGTTGTTGACTTGTTGTGCAGGTTAGAAAACGCCACTTCTACTCATTGCTCATTCCGGATGATACAAGACCCATTATTCCTGCAGTCATTACTAAGCAAAATGTCAATAGCTTATTAGAGAGGGAGAGACGTGGTAAGAGAGATGGATGGAGGAGGGAGGGAACGAGAGGGGAGGAGAAAGGGAGGAAGGGAAAGAGGCACGAACAGAAAGCAGACAGGTAGATTTTGTCACTCGTGTACAAAGGAAACTTTCACGCAGGGGTCTGAAGTTTCGGCGTACATGTGACAGCAATTGATGGTCGGCTCCGTGTTTGCGCCGTCGTTTGTTTTTAATGGGTTGATGCTGTGCCAACACCCACATCTCTCCCACCTTCATCTCTCTCGCTCCCTAACTAACTTGGGCATTCAGCTGAAAAGCTGTCAGAGTCTCATGAAATATCCTCCCCGAGTCCAGTTGCATGAACATTAAGAAGCATCACGTACTGTAGAGCGAAATGACTGACTGCACTCCCTCGCTCTTTCTCTCTCTCTCTCTTTCTTCTTCCTCTCCATTCTTGCTCTTTTGCTCCTCTGTTTGTTTCTCTCTCGGCATTGTACAAATGTTTCTCTTGTCTAAGGAACCGTTCCATATGTTTGCAATCACCGGCTCCCTTGCCTGCACAGATCATTTAGCAGGCTCCCTCATACATTTCAATTAGGCCCACCTAGCGCAGCCACAGACACGGGAAAGCAATATTGATTTCTTGATATCCTGTGCGTGGGTCGGACCAAATTAACGCTTGTACGGGGGAATATGATAGATCCATAACAACCTCACTTGATTGTTACCATATGTGTGAGATGCTGGGCTTTTTAGCATAACAGAGAAAAAGTCAAGGATACAACTAATTAAAAGCCGTATGACAGTCGTCACAAGTGCAATTTAAGTATGTGAAACTGATTTATAATTACTAAAGGTAAATGTACAACTAACTACAATAAATCTATAGTTTGCTTCAAGGGCAAAAAGTGGAAGATGCCTGACTATGTGTTGCAGGGAGCCTTTGTTTCCACGTGATCTGGGCACTCACCAAACATGGCCTGCATCCTAAAGTGCATCTATTATTGAATTACTATGGGCTTTTAAAGATCGGCCCCGGCTGAAGTACGGTTGCTTGAGAGGGATCGGCTGCTGCCTGGTAGCTGTCACTCACTCTCTGCCACCTCATCCATTCTCTTGACACTTCGCTGGCACCCAGAGAGAGCGATCAGTCAAAGTTCAGGAGACCGGGGGCACGCTGCATCAAAAAGCTAATGAGACTCCGGGATCTTGAGACGCCGTTTTACAACTGAATTCTGCATCATCTTTAACTCGGTGTAATTATAATGACAAATATCCAGAAAGAGGAAGAAGTGTATGAGTGTTTGAATGTGACATTTCTGTATTTTAGTTGCTAGTCAGCCTGGTGGTTATATTTATGCATTATTGTCAAACACATAGTAGTGAAGCGCTTGGATACTATGTTGTACTTCCAATTAATACGACCTTGTACTTCTACTTCAGTACTTTTCAGAAGAGGATATGCTTGAACTACATTTATTCTGTGCAGAGAATGATTTTACATTCAATAAACATCGTTAATTTATTAAATGTTAAGAGTAGTTATAAAATAAACTACCAAAACACGACAAAGTAGGTCACATTAGCACCACATTGACCTGCTACAAGATTAAAATGCCGCTTACATGTTAATGTAGCAGTAATAATAATGTGATATAATACTATTTGATATTTAGGAATAACAAACATGGAAAGTAAAAGATCCCCGTTAGCCAAACCTTGTTTTAGCTGCCCAGCCTTCACTATTACCAACGTATTGTATATTCTAATTCCCTTTCTCCAATATATAAAGACCTCTCACCCAGACTACCCTCTAGGTTTTCATTATGTAAAAAGTCTGGCTGGCCTCCATGTGCTCCCCATGCATACAAATAGCATCAAGTAAAAAATAGCAGTGAAAATATCATATTGAACATATTGCTCTTTAAGATTTAAATATTCTTTCCCCAGAGTCCGTTACCATTTTAACGGAAACTGCAAAGTTCTCCGACATTTCATCCATCGTCCAATTTTGCCCGTGTTACTTAGTAACTCCAATGATTGGTCTATAAAGGCTCGATAGGGATGATTTAGAGCAACTCACGGGCATTTAATTCTGATATGGAGGCCATCTGCGGCTAATGCAGACTAATTGTTCTACTCAAGTATATGCGATGCCTCTGCCCTCTTATAAAGATACATGTCCAGCCCTGTGGTTTATAGCGATCCGTGGGTCGGGTCTCGGGGAGGAGATGGGAGGGGGCGTGCGTTAGAGTCTGACATTTGTAGTAATTATCTTTATGGGGATGGGAGGCCTCTCTATTAGAGTGGCGCTTGATTAGAACTAATGGCTCTCCCTCCTGGGCTGGTGAGTCGGCTGACAGGGACGACATTAAGTTCCTCCAGAGCAGGACACTGGGTGACCTGAGGAAAAAAAAAAATGTCTGCTGTTCTTTAATTATAGTGACACGATTGTTATATCTAATTCATAAACGTGAAGACGCAAATCTCACATAGAACTCCCATTCGCACGGTTAGTTTGATGAGGTCTTTTTTCTAAGAATGAACTGAAATCTAAAGACGTTATGATCCTCGCTGCGTTCATAATTCCAATCCTATCTTAAAAACGACCCCTCTCCCAGTCTGTCACTCACACACACACACCAGACACACTCACTCGGGGGGGTTGTGTCGTTCCCCCGTGTGTAATGACAGTCTTAATGGAAAACAAAACTGGCTCTCTGGGGAGTGTGATGGTCAGGCCGGCCATTACAGAGTCACTCAATAGCGGGTGATTGACTCGCTCCCCTGCTCCGTTATAAGCCCGTTAAGCTGCTACTCGGCTCCGGGGCTCTCAGTATCGCTGGTCCTTGCCTTTATAGGCTGCGGGACAAAGTGCTTACTCTGATTTACTAAAACTAAATAGTTGAAGACCTCATTTGTGACCGCGGTGAGAGAGAGAGAGAGCGAGAGAGGCAGGGTTCAGGGAGGAGTTTGCCATCATTGAAGAAAGTGAGAACCAACTTATATATAAAGTTGGTGACACTGATATTACAGAGTATTTTAATCGTGCCAAAGGAAACCACAGTATCCAGTATATTATCTCTCAATGGGATGCAGCATAGTATTTACTGATTTTCCTCTTGATACAAGGCAATTCTCGAAGTAACTAAATACATTTACTCTGGTGCTGTATTCAAGTGCAAAGGTGTTGTACTTGTACTTTACATTTCCCCAAAATTCCCACTTTGTAATCTAAAATGAATTTGATAAATCCAACATAAGCTTAAACTTTAAAAAGACAAAGTCATAAACCAATGCTTATTACTCATGGTATTTTAATGAAAGCAGTGAAAATGTCAAAATACGATCTCAAACAAATTCCTGTATTTGCCACTTAATCCGCATCTGCTCCAAAATTGAGTTAGTTCTTCCGTTACCGATACTACATCCTCTCACCACGTTTAGTTGTAATCCGTCCTGTAGTATTTGTGTAATCGTGCCCACAACAAACACACAAAAGGGAAACGTCCTGTGCGAGTTGATGCAGACGGTACAGTACCAATCACTCTTCTTTACTGAAACCAAGTCATCACCTTAAAACGATCAAATGTCCTGAATATACTCGTGAACTAACAGCTATGTTTATATCATACCATGCTATTGCAATGCCGTGGGACTTAGCACTATATCCCTAAATTAATGGCTCAAAATGACACATTATACATATGAATACCAAAGTGCCTTTCAGCTCTTTGAGGCATTTCAACAAGCTGCTGGAAACAGCATTTAGGATGATTTTATGGTGCAAGCTGACGCATCACAAGCTGCAAATCCCTATTAAGTGGATGTTTGGGGACTATGGCGGTTTGCTTTAAGTCACCGCCATGTCCCTGGAACCATCTTGATGATGACACATCGTGCATTATCATGCTGGAAGTGCAGCGTGCGCCCGACGAAGGGATGCAGCTTATCAGCAACAATGCTTAAGTACACACTGGCTTGACAATGATCCTCAATTTGGATGGAGGGGGCTTAAAACAGTGTTTGCACCATTACAACGTGCACGTGCATTACTACCAAAATGTAGGACACTGGATTGAAACCAGTGTTACGCTACAGTTGGTCACCCACATTAGGGTTTGAATGTGCATTGGTGTGCTGAGCCAGAGTTTGCACACTCATGCCCTCACTGTTTGCTTAAATGATTCTGGCCAATGATTCTCCTCTGACTTACAGTATCTGAGAGACAAGTTGTTTTTTTTTGCTCACACAAAAAAAAGTCGCCGACTGCATGTTTCTTTCATCACAACGTCCTCTGCAAAACTCCACTCAACATCGTGGGTGAATATCACAGCTCTTTCTGAGAATGACCTTGTCGCGGCAACAGAAAATCTATCACAGTAGAAATCATTCAGGTAAGGAATTTCAATCATAACAATGTCTTTTCATGATGGTCACTCTCTGTTTTCACTGAATTCACAGTATATAAGCTTCCCCTTATCCCAGTCAGACACATACACTAATACAGGAGCATGTCCAAATGTGATTTAGTGAAAAGTAATAGCGCTAATGTGCATCCACTAAGGTATAAACATGTTAAACATAAACATCCAGAGACAAGTCGGCGCACACACACACACACACACACACACACACACACACACACACACACTCTGTCCTTTTTTTTCCATTCCCCCCGTTCCTTCTACCTCAGGGAATCTCATCACCTCCTGATGCGAGGCTCAGAAACAGTAATGCAATAGACAGTCAACTTATATTTCCCCAGCGAGGCAGCCACAACAAAAACTTCATATTCTTCAGCGGCCACGCAGCCGAGGGAGGAGATAGCTGCAGGACATCGAGGAGGAGAGCCGAGTAGACGGATGGATGGATATAGATGAATGGAAGTATACATACAGAGATGTATATACATGCCGGGTTGAACTCTCTAGCAGATGCCATCGTAGGATCATTCAATCCATGGAGTAAAACAGGGGCCAGACTGGGGGCTAGTGGCAATCAATACCATGAACCTTCCACGGTTGCCGAACCGGCAGGCTTGCCCGGCGGGCTGAACCGGCTAATGGCACCTAATCATATCAGTGGGAGGAAACTCTAACCACTGAGCTTTCCCTAAAATGGTGCATCCCGTCAATATAACACGGAGACGGGTGAAAATGAGAAAAGAGTTAAAGGGGGGAGACACGGAGATAAGGAAGGAAAGAGATAGAGACAAGAGAGCTTTTGTGACTATGGATGAAAAAGCCAGACCAACGTAGCGGGCTGTGTTTGCACGCACGCGGTCAAGCAAACAAGGACACACCGAGTCGAAGATGCGATGCGGCCGACACAGGCCAGCAGCACTACACAGATAACGCCAGGGAGTGAGTGAATGATCATAATTAAGTCTGGTGTCTGCAGTGTATTCCAGCGACGGCGAGGAGGCCGTGCCGCTAACCGCGAGAGAGGAAGCCAATGTCCACCCGTCGCCACCTCGATACCGGTCTCCTCTCGTTCAACGTAGGGTTAGGTGATAGAAAATATGCCACAAAATCAAACAAATAAAAGCCCGTTTTCGAAGCAGCATAAATGCCAAAAGAAGAGTAGTCAAAAGCCATGAAAATAAAAAAAAAGGAGCAATCTAAAATGAAAATCAACGACTGAGACTAAGCTTCCAAAACATCCCAAAGCATCAGCAGTTCCAGGGGCGCGACGTAAATAAAAGCCCATTTACTCGCTGTGAATTTGTGTTGAATAAAAATTATATGATTGATTAGTCAATGAAAGGGAAATTAATCCGCAGCTATTCTGATGCCCGATTAAACAGCCGAGGCATTTCTGTCACAAAAAATGTGAATGACAAAAAAAACATTTGATACTCTCGGCTTCCCAAGGATTCTTTTTTTTGTCTTTCTTTTCCTTTTCATCACTGAAAATTGAGGTCGATTCAGAGTCTGCTGAGTGGTTTCATTGGTTGATGCTTCACACTGAATACCTTGAAGCCACTTCATCTTTTCTGGACTACATACTTTCTACATACTCTTGACTTTGTGAGCTATGTTTCGTACCCGCACATGCGGCAAGAAGTAATGTGAGATACGTGAATCGCACAGAAAAGGAATGTGAGCGTGCACAGAAAGACAAAAAGCCCAAACATTGCCCCTCGCACAAAAAAGAAACAACTAGAATATCTTCGCCTCGTCCCAAGACCGGGGGAAGACAGGGAAACTCAATAAAGGAGCTCAAATTATCCAATGAGAAAAGCCGGCGTGTTCGTGCACGCCCGTGTGTGTGCACATTAAAGCGTGCACGTGCGAGGTTCAACAAAGCCCAGGTAGCTGCGCGGGAGAGGGTAGAATTGCCTTCTGAGCCAGAAACGTGGGAAGCTAGGTACAATGCATAATACTTGAGGAAGTGCATCGGCAACAAAGGGGGAGCCAGGTGTAATGCACTCATGAATAAATATGCAGGGGGCTGGAATTGATCATTAGCGCTGTCTAGAGGAGGTAAGAAAATACGGATGAATAGAGGCCTCGCAATGAGTGATATCGAAAGCGTGGAAACATCCTTGAGAGGCGCTTTCTATTGTCAGGCATGACACCTTGCTAGTTTTTAGCCCATGCTTTCTAAACACAACTTCCCTCTCGCTCGATTGTATGATTCCACCCAAGAAATGTCACGCAGTCTGCTTTACAATGCGAGTCGTGTGTCATTTTATTCCTCTCTCTGTCTTAGAAGCCTTTAGTCGGAAATTAGGACGGTGCAAATTGAAATCGCTTTTCGTTCGAGCGCACCCGCTGCACTTTGTTTTTCCGCTGTACCCAGACGGAGCCGGACTCGATGCTCCCGGGCTCTTGTCTCACAGAGTGTGATGTAAGGCCAGGGAACAAAAGGTTGTCTTCCCCTTTCCTCTGCTGGGGAGCGGTGCAGCACAGCTCCTAATTGGCGCTCTGATCAGAGAGGGATCTGGGCCGAGGGACCCGCGGCTCCCAGCAGCACCGTCATCCTGGGAACGCCGGGGTGTTGCTCCTGTCTGTCTTGATTAACAACCCTCTCCCTTTGACCCCTCCCACGAGTCCTGACAGGCACCTTTGCTGGAGCAGGTGCAGGCACAAATACAGAGTGCATACGCTCACCAACGTGTGAATGTACAGTACGCATCCATGCAGTCGTGTAGTGGCTGGGTTTAATGAGTAGGTTCCTGCAGAAGAAGAAGAACAGGAAGAAGCAGAGGAGTGGCTCTAATTGAATCAAGAGGGAAGGAAATGTTATCGGCCATCGCTGACAGCTCACACACAAACACATGCACACTCGAGTTTACATTCATCATCCTGCTCCGTCCGCTCAAATGAAATATAGATGACCTGAAGTGCACCTGTTGTCGGGCATTTGTGGGAAAAGGGAAACAAGTGCAGCGCCGCGTGTTCTTATTTTTGTCGTCGGTCAGCACCATTGCTGTTTTGCTGTTATTTAATCTCTGGCTCCAGTGATAAATCTGATTCCCTCACGCTGATGCTCCCTGCTCGCGCTTTTGGGCGCCGGCGAGCGCGGGGGGAACATGCGAATCGGGAGAGGCAGAGAGCGCACTGTGGCTCAATCAGGGGACCCGTGATGGAACGGAAAAGCGGTAATTGCATCGCAAAGGCGTTGCATTGACTTTCGGTCCACTTCCAGGCTCCATGGTACATCTCCCAGGTCTCCAGAGAATCTTAAAGTTTTATCTCATCTCCTCTTTACCTTAAATTACACCAACCATAAAGTGTAGATGCCATTAGTCTGCTGTATCTGTATTTCCACTTATGTGCATGCAAAGCTGTATAATCCTGCCGTGTGTGCCTGCATCTCTCCACAGATGAGACGGCATATGTCGTCTTCTGATTAGATATGAGAGGTTTGTAAAGTTACTCGAGACAATGCTTCAGATTTCATTTATTTATATTATAACATGTTAAAACAGAACAGGACTGCAGGAAGTATCCACACACAGAGTATTTGGATAATGTCAAAGGCAGTTTGTTTGTCTTGAGAGACGGCCATGCCACACATCTATTAAACACACCCTCCGTCAGGGTAAAGGCAAAGCGCCTTCATCCATAACAGTGTATGCCAGCTCCCCCACCTCTTCCCTTCTATCCCCTCATTGCTAATTATCCAGAAGATGGATTACATCATGGGATCTAATAGAGAAAGGCACCATTACACAAAACCAAACACACACACACACACACACACACACACACAGACACACAACGCTCCCTAGCCCTGACGAAATCACTCAGCCGGTCGCCATTTAGTTCTTATTAACAAAACAGGGAGTCAGTCATGATCATCGCTCAAAAATATGAACAGGATAGATAGCATGTGATGATAAAAAATAATAACATTGAGTGATTGTATTACTTTTTTAAAAATGAGTAGTGCCGACACATTTAGAGCTTGTAAAATGATACGATATAATAATGATATATAGTCGATGCAGTAGAGCGAGTTCTTAAAAAGGATATATCCATTATAATTTCAGGTGGAACTGGGAAAAAAATGAAATCCTGAGCTGTGAGTATTTGATCAGGGTAGGTCTCCACATCGAGTGAATGTACTGTATTTGATTCAGTGCAAAAAAAAAAATACATTAAAGAGCATTACCGGCAGAGAGAAAGTTAAATCAAACAGGCAGATTAAAATATGCCCGTCTCGTGGCTTCAGAGAAGTGAAATTGCCAGGTGCTATTGTTGGCACTGCTTCTGCCCTCGCCTCTTCAATGCAGCTCTTCACACTAATCTGGTTATTTCCAAATCACCAGAAAACTGCTGTGGAAATTGGCGGGGGGGCAGGTTGAACAGAGGAATACTCTTACTTTGCAAAAGAAACTAAGGTGTGAAGGGATCCAAGAAACTTGTCTGTGAATGTTGGCAACTCTTAAAAAGCTGTTAGGATTTTTCTTTTCTCTTTTTTCTCGAAGCGAATCCTTGACTTATGTAGCCATGGCAACTGAAAGGGGGTGAGGGCGGGCGGGGAATCAACATACAAACCACAATATTGGAAAAGTCACCACTGTTAAACACAAGGGTCTCGAGGTTTTCTCTCTTTTTTTTTTGGTGCCCCAGGGCTAAAATGACACGCCCGACGAGTTGGTGCGCAGACTTGCTTATCACTTCCGAGGCGAGGCAGAATGTATAATGTATCGTGTTTGCTCCGTGCGCTTGTTAATTCGCCCTGTAACTTGCTCTCCCCGAGAAAATCCTCTCGGAGGAAGTCAGTCACAGCGAAGCTGCTTGCGAAGGGGAGTCTGCTCCGTTGAAGATACAGCCGGTGTGCGGTGGTACTCGCTGCGATCAACTCACTGGTCCCTCCGCACTTCACCCCGTCCAGCATTCTCTCGCTCATCAATTATCTCCCAGTTTCTCTCTGTCTTTGTGTCTCTACTCCTACCACCCTCTCCTCTTTGCTCCCCTTCACTGCGTCTCCCTCCTCTCGATCCCTCTAATCCTCTCATCCCTCCCTCTCCTCCCAGATGAGGTGGTCTGGCCCTGGCCCTGGCTATTCCATTCCCTTATAATCTCCGTCCCTCCACCTCCCCTGTCGCCTGATTTGCACACTTCATGAACTGGAACGTCTCTATGGCCGGTATTCCCCTTAGCATTCGCCCAGCGCGCCGCTCACACCGAGCCGCCGTGCCACCTTGAGCACGCCATCAGCCCGGATGACCGTGAAGACGGGAGGCATATGCACGCGGCACGCCCAAAATAATAATCACATGCTTGTCTCGGTTGGTCACACACATTCTCTCACACACACACAAAAAAAAAAAAAGAGCGATCACAGGCTCGCTGTCTAAGCTGCTACGGGCTCTTTCGCGCTCACACATGCGTGCACATCCTGTCAGGGGACCCGACGTGCGCTTGAAGCTTCGGTGACGATCATCAGAACAGTCAGGTGTCAACCTGCGTGTTGGGGAACGTAAGCTGCCACTGCCTGTATAGAGAACATCTGTGGATGAAGGTGGACATTTATTCCCACGCGGAGGAGTGCTGAGAGGCATACGACGGCTTACCAATCACATGTCAGAGCTCTGTATCAGAAACAAACAGCGAGAGGATGTGATTGACTTTACGTTTTACAGAGCATATTGCGGGCCCCCTCTTGAATTTCTACCTTTACAGAGTTCTCCTCGTGCAACCCAGCCGGTGACCTCTAGGGGCTTATTCACCAGTAAGCCATTCACCAAGGACGGCGGTCCCCAGTGGACTCGGCGCAGGACGCCTGCTTGCGTTTTTGTCACAGTGGGGAGGTCTGAGTCATTGTTCGCTTGGCCTAAGCCTGCTCTGGCCCGGGGAGCGTCGGGGTGAAAGAATGCCGGCCGCCTCATGATCCAAGGGCTGGCCTAATTTGTAATTACCTTCTGCAGTGTTCTGGAAGACTGCAGTTTGCGCTTGTCCAGGATGCGGATTATCTAGTGTACTGAGATGGCAAAGTCGTGTACATGCGCGCACAGGCACAACCGCACACACACACGTTGCCTCGGCGAGACACTGATGAGTTTCCACAGCCCAGCACTTGATTGACTGAGGCAGCCGTGTTCTTAATTCGATTTTTCTGTCATGCTATTGTTAAATTTTTAATCAAACCTCTGTGTGCTACCTCCATTCCCCACACTGGATTACATTTAATTGTGTAAATTGAATTTGGAGCCAAGGAGGAGTGAAAAAGTAAACTTGGATCCCGGCAAGGTTACAACTGCTGGAGCCTTTTGAAGTAGACAATTCAATCTCTAATCCACTGGATGCTCGTTTAATTTTGTATTTTTTTTTTTTATTATTATTAAAAGACGAATAAAGTTGTATAGAAAGAATTGAATAAAAAATACTCTGCAGACTGTCTGTTCAATCCATTCAGCTATATGCCCCCCCCCGACAAAGCAATTTTCGAGTCATAAGACACTCTACCCTATTATATGTGTGCGCGGAGGGGAACTGTAATGGAGGAATGAAGCGAGGGATTAAATATGGATAAAGTAGCAGCTCTGTTCAGTCGAATATGAGAAGGGAAAGAGAGGAGCTCCTGATTGATGTCATCTCGCAACTGTTTACCTTTGATATCGTAGTCTGTCAAACTAAATGACGGCACTTTTCGGGGGAAATTTGAACGCACGAAACCATACTCATTTACAATCAAAGGATATAAAATGAGACTGAAACATGTTCCTGTCACGCTGACCTCTCTTTGGCAGCAGTGCCGGGATTCTGCTGGTGTGTTTATAGTAAAAAAAAAAAAGCCACGTCTAGATCTTTGTAGTGTAGTTATGACTCGCGCGGCCGTCATTCTGAACGAGACGAGGCTGAGTAAACGTAATCGAGAGCAGTTTTCGTTTACTACTACTACTTTTCAGCTGGGTAGAGAGAAGAAGGTACTGACTATGCATCCTCCAGTGGCCTGATGTGGCCTAGAGAGAACAAAATAGCAGGGGGAGGAAAAGAGCAGTGCTTCCTGGCTGGGTCGGGCTTCACGCATAGGAAAGTGCACGCTGCTTTTTTCCTGGCAGCACCACCGACAATGGAGGTGTACACTGGATGGGACTGTGTGGGGGGAGTGGGATGAAAGGGAGCGGACTCGCGGAGCATGCAGAAACCTATAGGGCGTCTCACTGAAGGGAAGGACTCCTGCCAACTGGCTGCTCGCTCCTACTGAGAGGGCTTTGTGACACCAACTAGTGGCCCAATCAGCTGTGCCACAGTGGGGGGGCTGGGGAGGAGAGGAGAGAGAGGCCCGGATGGAAGAAGGGACAGGCTAAGAAAAGAGTCTCCGACGCATGGTAACATGTTGAAGTACTGTGTTTTCAGGAGCTCCTGACTCCGGCTAATGAATTTAGACTTGTTTTCGAGGAGCGGTTAACAGGGGCAACATTTGAACCGCCGAAGTAATTCTGTTTCCCATCTGGCGTCAACAAGACATTTTAATGAAAGAACCTGACTGAGCACGGTGCTGAAAGCTTTGATAAAGGGGGCTCCACGACGGCAATCTGCCGCCGCTGATATTCACGACCGCATTGCGCCGCAGTGAGTACGACTGGTGGTCTGTTCGTCAGGTTTTTAGGGGAGGACAGCAGCCTGAATTCTCTTCAGGTCACTTGGATTGGGAGCACCTGGGGGAATACATTAACTGTCGAAGTGGTTAGCCAGAATGAGCCGGTGGCTTTTTTGATTCACAGCTTCATTAAACTCAATACTCTTCTGTGTGGAACCACTTCAAACTGAGCCTTGGCCCGCCACTGTGTTGTGGGACTGACATTCAGAGTGCAAGATGTGCAGAGTGGCGCTCTCCTGCTGCACGCGCTGGCAACGGGGCCAAGACCACTGTGCTTATGCAGGGAGGGAGCAATATGGGCATGTTTTTGAAACTATATGGAGCTACACATTGAAAATCGTCGCACATTGTCTTCACCCGCGTGTTAATTAGACAGGGCCGCTCATTGGATAATTCCGGCGAACGAGCCTTGATGAATACAAATGTTTGGATCCCTCGGCAACTGCTAATAATACTCCTCAAGGGCATAATTCAATTGGATGGCGTAATTGGCTCTCGGAGAACAGAGGCACCGGGGAGCAGGCTCCCTTCGGTCCGTACGGGAACGACAGTGGGTCCGGAGCTGGCAGCACGTCGGCCTTGAGTGGAGATCAGGATCTCCTGCCAACACTCCTCTTACTGCACCCCAATGTTTTAAAACTTATCATTTCGGGGGATCAAAGCCCACGTTTTTTAATAATCTAATGCACTGAAAACGTGCATTAGGACGTGACAAAAATCGTGCATCAGGACGTGACAAAAATAAAAAAGAAGGCACATAAAGACTATATTTTTTCCCCCCCCCGCATCTAGACCCTCTGCTTGGCATTCACAACGGCTCATTTTGCCAGAGCGAGACATGCAATTATACAATGTAATCTTTTTCAGACCGCACACAGACATGGCATTAGGATTAATTCGCTGTAGACAATGCAGGGGGTGTGCTCCTATTCAAGAACAGTGGAGACGGTGTCGGGTTCAGCGCTATCCAATCTGTTGGCATCCTCGCGCAACCCCACAATTATGTTAAGGTTGCCCGTGCCTCTCAAGAGCACCGAGGTGACTTTCGGACACAGGGAGGTTACAATGAGAGGTAATTGCCAAAAAATCCACGGCGGAATAGTCTGATCTCCCTCTGACACCGAAGGGAGGGAAAAGACAAAAGAGCCCTTATGAATATTTAAATTGCAATTTTCTTCATTTTCTTCAATTGACCCATTTTTTTTTGTCGTGTTTTTATTGCGCGGAGGGGGGTAATGGCGGTCGGACGAGGGGTTGTCAAAACTAGAGCAAGTGGCTCGAGGCAGAAACCGGATCAAGCGGCAAAGGAAGTACAACGTGTAAACAAGACCGGGCCTCGATGCACCGGGTGACAAACACACAAAACAACACACTCTTTGTTTGAACGCAATGTGTCAGCATTAATTCAGACTAATACCGTGACATTTCTTGGTTTTAAATGCTATATGCATATTAATTAACCACAGAAAACATATTTGAGGGATGAAATTAAGAACCGAGGTGGCTAATGAAGTAATTAATTAAGCCTATAAACAATAAAGAAATGTATTTCTGAACCAAAGACCGCATTGCCTTCGGCGATAGGAATAAGAAGACTTCTTAAAAACAAGTGGTACTCAGATTTCAAGACAGTCGAGGTTGTGTAAGTTACGAAAATACGAGCAGCTCTATAAAGCGACTTCAAACACCTTTATGGGTATTTTGCCGAAAGACTTCTAATATATTGGATAATAGAGGCTCAGTTAATACAACAGTGCGGATGACTCAGGAATGAACTGTCTATACTAAGCCTGCCCTCGCCGTGCTCACCGAGATATCTGCCATGTGAAACCTCTTGATTAACAATATCGCGTTTAAGTTCATTAGAAAAAAAGGAGGTAATCCAAGATTCAGGGCGCTGCTAATTACTAATCATATCATCTCTATTAGGCGCTAATTATAGCCCATGCACAAGAGTGTGGGGGCAGAGCTGATAAGGCGGGGAGATTAACTCAAACGTACTGAAAGTCGCAAATGCACGCGAGGCAAAGTGTCCGTGGAGACAGGCGGAAAAAAAACGATGCATGCAAACGCATCCAACTCAAACCTGCAATGTTTCCTGTTCTTTCTTCTGATGTTCATCAAGACAGATTAACCAATAAATCCTGAATTATTTCACATGGAGCCTAATAGTTTTCACGTAGTTGTAATCCTCAGTGAGAGAAGCAGCAGTGGTCGTCGTTTGCCAAAGAAATAACCAATAACTGTTCAAACACATCAAGCTACACGCAGCTCACAGAGGTTCGGCGAGTCCCCTGCTGATTCTGATGGTTAACCTGCCCGACAGTCCCTTCACCTCGGTACACGTCGTCTGTTTGACCT
Organism: Hippoglossus stenolepis; assembly: GCF_022539355.2. Taxonomy (NCBI): domain Eukaryota; kingdom Metazoa; phylum Chordata; class Actinopteri; order Pleuronectiformes; family Pleuronectidae; genus Hippoglossus; species Hippoglossus stenolepis. The sequence goes on along the minus strand of NC_061505.1, from coordinate 7,959,260 downwards.
AACATGAGTCACAAACGGGGCCCCGGCGCGGCACCGGTGCTCCGAGAAACACAAGCTCTCTGTCTCGGTGTCACGGCTTGCCTTGCCTCGGTTACTAACCCGAGGCGATACGGCATGTTACCACCAACTAATGACCGAGCCCGGCCCATCCTAATGCGCTTCACCCTCGGCTTCGCACATCCCGGCTTATTTAGGCCTGGGAAACAGCCTCATCTGCAAACATGTTTGAGGTTTTTGCATACTGCAGACAGGGCTTTGCCCCGGGCAGCATTTACCGATCGGCCGCCCGAGCAGAATAGATAAGGAGGGGTTTCATTCACAAAATCCCAACTCCCCCCGGGGAGCGTCCGTGTACCACTGTGTTCTGAGGATATTGGCATGGCCTCGCAACCCCTGTTCATTTCCTTGTACATTCTGCTATGCTGGCTTCTGTGTGTAAGCCATGAATACAAACCAAGAGTAACAGGCTTCATATGAGCATCTCATAAATGAAACATAGGGGAGAGAAATAAACTCTATTTGGTTTGTATCAAACCCCCCTCCTCCCCTCCCCTGCCCTTGTCGGGATAACATGGTATTGTTATTCACCTTAAGACAATTATTTGCCTTCCACAGCTGTTTTGTGGGAGCGTATTGCCAATAATCCTCACAGGCGTGGAGGCCTCTCTTTGCCGTTAACCCCACGCAGCCCCGCATAATTACGGGCTGGAAATGCCGCGGGGGCTGAGAACGTATTCTCCCCTCCGCCCCTCCCCTCCCCGCCGCATTACCCGGCGAGATCTGACTCCAGAACACCTTCCCCGAGTATCTGATGCCGGTGTCAACGAGCAGTATAAATAATTGCTTCCTTTTTTCATCTTACAGTTATTATATCTGACCGCGCTGGGAAACGGGGGTTGTCTGTTTCTCCCCCCCCGCGAGCAGACGGAGGAAGGTTGAATCCGAGCTAAAGGGTCATTATCACAATGACACTCGGGCATATTCCCATTTCCTTTGAAGGTGCTCCACTCCGGCGCGTTCAGCCTCCTCTCCCTTTGTTTCCCCCCCCCCCCACGACTGTTGTTTGCATTAGCGCTCCTCTCCCATCTCAGCCATCGCCGAGTGCGATTTTTGCATTTCAAGCGTGCTGTTTTGATCATGCCAGCGAGCACATCATTGAGGCTGCTCTGCATCTTTGATGTATTACATACTGATGGAGCGCAAGCATTTTTTTTTTCCCCTGCAGGTTTTAACAATCTCACAGACTTCCAACTGCTTTTTCAACATACCAATGAATCATCTGCCAGGACGTGCACCCAGGGAATAGATCTGGGCGTTGATGAAGACAACTTGCCGAAGCGATTGTCTTTCAAACCTGCTGTAGCGAGGGCTAAAGATGGACATCATAAGGCTTTTGCAATTATTTTTTTAATTTGAGTAGAGGGGGATTGGGAAGGAATCAAGATGAACATGTGGTATTTGCTTAAAATACACATCCACCCACAGCTGTCTTCTGTGAACACGGGGGCTATTAGCGAGGCGAATCAGTTGCATCAACATAATTCATTATGCAATTTCAAACGACAGGAGCGAGATGACGACGAGGCGCTGCGGCACTGTACACGGGGGCCCGGCGGTTTATAATGCAGGAATCCTTATCGATCCAGATCGGTGTAGAGGAGAGGAATCGATAAGGCTGATCCCTCTCAGTTGATCTTAAGAGAGCCGAGGTGCCAGGTGAAAAATGATCCATTAGAGGGATGTGAGGCAGCCTCAGTGGAGTGCATTAAGCCATCGTTCCAGGCTCCACTACTGTCCTGTCCCGCTGGACGGGTTTAACTATTTCACGTCCGCACGCGAGACAAGACAATACAGAGGGTCGAAGATCGTGAAATCTACATGAAAACGTAAAAGCTAACAAAGTTCAAACTGAAAACGCAAAAGCAAAATTGTGTCGTAGTGCAACAATATGCATGTTGTACGTATAAGTAAGGAATATTACCTCTTCTGTGTCTCTTAGCTTATCACCATTTGCCTGACTGTCCACTTGATGTAATGTTGCTTGAGTTATTGTCTAGTTTGTGTTGTTCTATAGAGCAGCCAATCAAAGTGATGGGATTGATGTAGTCTGTGGGGCATTGACCCTTTTTCTTTACATTTAAATAGACCATAACGAATACAGTGTGCCTTTAACGGGCCCTTGTAATGTACCAAATTGAAATTAATTGAAGGGGCTAGCAACTTTGGTCACCATGAATAATTGAAAGAGTCTTGCAATGGGACGAGCCAGATAAAGTCACTCACAGATGAGAAATCCAGGGAATATGTAAATAGTTGTATGCTTCTGAATGAAGGTTCACACAGGTTCTGTAAAATGCACCTCATTAACATTAATTCAAATTTGGGATTCAATAAAAACTTCTCGTTTACTATAAAATACCTTTTAATCATTTCTGTATCCAGAAAGCACAATATTGCCTTCAACTACACTGAACATGACAGAAAACTTCAAAGATTGTTTAAGTTCATGAATAGCTTATGGCAAAACAAACAAAAGTAAATCCACAAGGACTGTAATAAAAAAAAGGTGTAGAAAAGTATCTATTCCTCCAAGTTTGCCTCTGTTTCTCTTTACAGTATCTACTCTTATTGAAAGAAGACAAATCCCTCTATCTTTGACATCGAGATCAGCTCCTGGAAACACCGGGCGAACGCCAGCGCCCATTCATCCGTCGGCTCGCTCCGGCGCGAAACACACGATGGTACCGCGCCGCAACATCTGTCCCCAGTGCTCAATCACCTCGTAAGGACATTTCCTGGACAGTAATCTGAGATTACAGTCAAAAAACTGCAGCGGGATGAGCGGGGATTACTGTCTCCTCCTGTCACTTTGATTTGGCAGGAACATGGTAGGATCACACCTTGGGTATTATCACCGTTCCTCGCCCACTGTACTGCGTCGCTGCGTGTGGCACCGACATACTGTAGGTGGTTTAAAAAAAAGGGAACTGCTATCGTGACGACTGCAGTTGATACATTACGTGTTATTAAAGCGGGAAAGTATTTATTAGACTTCAACAGATTTAATTAGTTTTTAAGTAATTGGTAGCTGTAACTGCATCACTGGTACATGTTCTAATATTTTGGAGTTAGATGACTTAATTATGAGCGGTGTATTTACCTCGCAATTTTGCATCGTGTAATTTTGTCCATAGGGGCAAACAAACGAATGCCGCATTGTGTTGTTGCCTCTCTACAGAGCAGACTGTAATATTTAACAGCACAAAAACAAAGGAAAAAACAAGCATGCAGGTCTGTTAAAAGCACAGTGTCTGGCTCTCTGAGCTCCGCAGACTGGCAGCTTCAGTGAGAAGAATGAGACAATAAAAAAACACGTGGAAGTGTGAAAAATTCTTTAAAAGATGATGAAGCCAAGATTGCGGGATTAAAAAAAAAAAAAAAGACACAAACCAAGCCAAAGTAAGCATGATCGCATTGGTTCCAACCAATTAGACCCATTGTGTCACTGAATCTTCTCCGTTAATACAAAAAATGCATTCAGTGTCTTCGTCTCATCACCTTTGTGCGCGTGCTGTCCAGAGTGTGTGAGACAATGCGTCACGTCATTTGGAGACGATTCATCCGAGCGCACCGGCCTTGACCAGACGGCGGTGGGATTTGAGTCATGGCTCTAGATAAGGCTTTCACCCTGCCTTGACCTGTGGTTGATGAAGGCACGGCGTCTGATGGACTGCATAATCGCTCCCCTGCTTTAAAGCTCAATTTCCAAACTGAAACGCTACCTTGAGCTAATTTCCCCCCAAAAAAGAGAGAGTGCCCGTCTTCCATCGCCCGACTCGATTCGCCCTCCTCAGGCCGGATAACGTGATTAATCGTTGCACATCAGTTGCGCATCAAGTGAAACTCGGGTAATTCACTGTTTTACAAAGGTAAGAGAGTATTGATTCGAGCTATTATTGAGCATGTGCAGGCGGGGGGTGTGAGCAGCTGCATCACACCCTCATTCGGGTTTTTCAGTGCGGCAGTTTCCGAGCAAATGCTTTTTAAGAACAGGGGGAAAGTGGCGTTCGTTCCTGCCTCTGTAATCTTCACACGCAGAGCGAGGGCACCGGTCACCTAATGAACAAGTGATTGCACGTAATAGCAAGCCTTCTGTCACAAAGTGTTGTAAAAAAAAAGTCGATGCAATTTCTGGCATATGAGAAGCATCGGGACGCTCTTTGTCTGAGCGTTTTCTCAGGCCGTTCAATTATTGCAACGCCCGCTGCATGACTGCACAATGATGCTGTGTACTGTACGGCACTTTGAAAAGCCGGATGGTTTCAGTGAGTTATTCGGTCGAGGATGTGAGGAAGGGGGGGGGGGAAGAATAAAGAAGGTAGCAAAAGTAGCTACTGAATAACCAGCAATTTGGTCATTTTAAACTTCCTGTGAAGTGCAGCCGAGATGCTTTAAGAGTTGTGTTATCGCATCGGGGGTGTTCGGGGACTGCATGTCCCTTCCTTTCCCTGCAACTTTGTCACCGGCTTCATTTGTGCGTACACTTCACAGGAGTTAGTGGGAAAATATAAAAGGACAAATCTGTGGAAGATGAGTACCCACTCTGAGCGGCTTAATCACAATCTAAAGTACTTTATTTTGTGAGCCAGACATTCTGCAATATACACTAAATGACTTGCATTGAAGATTCATGCACAATTTCTTGTTGCAGAAAGTGCTTGAAAATGCAAAATGAAAGAAAACAGCTCGATTCTTTTTGTTTAGCGTTTTTTCATGTGATGATTGCGTTCTGATAAAACCTAAGGTGATCACCAGGGAAAATACGGCTGCACCACGCGGACCCTCGACACTAAAGCCTCTGCGCTGGCATACGGGGGCCCCCGCTCGTGAGATATATGCTCCCTGCTGCCCGGCTGTCAGGGCGAGGGGGGGCACTCGCTGTATAAACACATATAAACATATCACAAACTGCCAAGTGTGATAAGAACAGGAGGGAGGCTTCAACACCACTTTCGACAGAAGACAAACGACTGCTGGTGGACTTATCATTGTCAATTCGTGTAGCTGGAGGAAGCTTTGCTGTTGTTTTGTTTTTTTCTCCTCCGCCGTCTGCGAGGCGGTTATTTATAGTCCAGGCCGCTTGCCGTCTCGTTTTTGTTTTGTTCTCGTCCAAAAAGAGCCGAGCGAGGGCCTGAGCGTGAAATATTTTAATGCGAACGTCGTTAAACGTTGATGAGCGAGTGTTCCCAGGTGGCTGTGCGGCCATGTAAGGGCAAACGACGTGGGTTCAAATACGACAACACACCCCTCCTTTTCTCACTCGCACACACGTTTACTGCAGGGCAGCCTTAAAGCCGATGCAGGGAAAGGTAACACGTGGTTTTTTTTAGCTCGACAATTTAAATTCTCAAGACTTTCTCCTCCTCACCTCGTGTTATGACGTGAATAAATCTGCCCAATGAAGGACAATCGCACTAACAGAACAAGCTTACTCTCCGCTTTCCTCCCCGCCCTGTCAGTAAGACTCAGCGGCTCTGGCTCATGAGTTTACACGGCACTTTTATACCAGCCTCTGTGTTTTAACTGCTCGGCCTGTCAACACCATGCAGTTTATGCGGTGACGTAGGTACACGGCGAGCTGCCCCCGAGGGCTGCGCTCCTCTCTGCCACTTGAGCTTCGCTTGTTGTCGACTCAGCATGTCGGACAAGCTCCCTGGGTTGCTGCACCGCCACGTCTGACACACTAGGTGGTTAGTGTGTGTGTGTGTGTGTGTGTGTGTGTGTGTGTGTGTGTGTGTGTGTTCTGAGGTCAGCCGTAGCCAGGAGCCGGTCGCTTGAGAGACAGCAAGGTTCCCGGCGGCCACCTGCTGCGTGCACTCTCTATTGTCACACGTTATCATCGCTAAGAGAGGGTGAGGGGAAACTAAAAACGGGGGAGGGGGGGGAGATCTGTATCAAAGAGGCAGCGGTAGCCGGTATGTGCAGAGGGTTAGGTTTTGCATAAATGATGTAATGGTTTTAATTGATGTTTACAGGGGTATGTTAGGGATGACATCAACACGTGGCAGTGGGGGGGGGGGCTTTCACAGGCACAGAGATGCAAGACATGGATCTGGCGATTTATTATAAAACTAGTGCACTGGTGATTAAAGCAGCTGAATGTGGAACTCTCACTCTATATGTATAGGAACTCCTTTCTGAAAAGCACCTCAGGAATCTTAACGAACTATGGCGGCAAACTGTGTTAAATTGTGCTCGCGATTAGAGTTTTGTTGAACAAGCCATTTGAGCACGAGACATAATAGCCCCCAATTTTTATGGCTAGATTTACAGGCAGTAATCATCTCGGAGTCCCCTCGCCAGATCTCACTCTGTGTGACTGGTGTTCGAGAGCGATTCTTTTTTTTTTTGTGTTAATACTCCTGTAATTAAATGCATGCGTAGACTCCGAGCGATTACAGTTCCCGACGAGTAATTGCTCCGTGGCTCAGATTCATTGTGAGAATGATAATCAAACCGGCCGAGTTTTTGTCCACGTGTCCTGCAGAGCAACTGACTGGCAGTGAGTCACCGCTCCGGCAAAGAGGGGAAGCAGTCGCATGACTGTTCTTTTCACTTCTGACTGCACCTGACTTTAGCTGGCTATTATTCTATTATCCTGAATTTGTGTCCTCCCGTGTGTTTCACTTTAAAGAACCTGCTGTTGCAGAGCGATTATTAACAATTAAAAGGAAATCTGGATTTTTAAAATCGTACTCCCGCTGTCTGTGCTTCTGTGCAGTCACGGCCTCGTGCAGGAAACAGCCTGGCTGCCTCGTGGAGTCACGCAACACCTTATGGACACGCTGCCCACATATCTGACTGCGTGGATTTGGTACTGACGGGAACTTCACACGGAGGTTGTTCCTGAGTGCTGAAGGTTGCCTTTCACCAGAGCTGCTCTTTATCCCACTGGTCGTATGAGAAACAAGACAAAAGCAAGCACATCACGAGCTCTTTAGGAAAAATTTGGATGCAAAACATCTTGAATGGCTGCCACACAATCCCTATGAGAAGATCGCAATGTGAACACAGAATGAATGGGGCTGATTTAAACTGTGGTCCCTTTGGTAAATCCACACTGTTTTTTAGTTGTTTTTTTTCCCGGCTGTGACATTTCTCGGTAACCTGGAAATAACTGCAACCCTCTGCTGTCAACTCGGTTTCCGTCATAATGTGGAAAACACCAGGGCCGAGTTACTAGGCGTCACCTTGATGGTCCTTGAAGTCCCACAGCTTTATCAGGTCTGCAGGGACTCGGCTGGACATCGTGTCGGACAGCGCAGGGGACACGTGCGAGGAAACAGATGCAAATGGGAAGACCAAAATTGGAAAACGGATATTTTAATCTCGGCGGTGTAACTTGCCAGAGCTCAAATTGTGATCAGTGTGATCAGATCGAGGACGGAATAACTTTATAATCATGTGCTTGTTAGAGCAAACACACACACACACACAACACACCAACACACACACACACAAAAACACAACAACATTGTTTTGCCACTGCAAATCGCTCAGTTCATTTGCAAGAGCATGAAGTGGCAATTAGTCTGTGATTCACTGAGAAATTCATGAAATCATCTCATCACACAAGCATATCCCTCACTGATTCCTTCCAGGGTGAAAGGGGGCGAGACTGCAGCGAAATCAAGAGGTTTACGCAATTTATTTATCAATGGCGGGGTTTTGGTACAAATTAGGATGTGGAGGATGCTCGAAAAAGCGGGTTCTGATTAAGGGGAAGAAAGACGCAATGAATGAAGTGTTTCATTCAGACGGTTCGAGTGTGGTATTGAAAGACAGGGAAGACGCTGTGCTCTCATGTCTGTCTGTTAAATATAAAGCCAGGAGACAGGTAGCTTAGCTTAGCATAAAAACTGAAAGCATGGGGGGGAGGGTGGATAAAAATAAAACTGCTTCCAAGCACCTTTAAAGCTAAGTAATGAAATCCTTCAATCACATTTGTTTGTGTGTGTGTCTTTACAGGGCGTTGCAGTGTCTGACGGAACTTGGCCAGGTGCAGTGACATCCTGGATTCTCCACTGGTTGCTTGGTAAGCACATTTTCTCACCATTTGACAGAGTAAGGCTTCTTCCCTTCCCACACCAGTACAAATATCCAACAATAATAAGAATAAAATGCAAATTTATTGGTCTATACGATTCGATTTCAGTTGTTCTGGTCCCCTAGTCTATGTACGGGCTCATAAATGGGTGACTGAAGTTCATCCACCTTTTTAATAACGGCGTGAGAGAGCTGCACGAAAATAAAAGTTTACACACCTTTTTTATTTTACCACTACAGCTCTGGCCGACAGATATGACAGTGGTGTGGATCCCTTCAAAAGCCACGCATCTTGAGATTTAAAGGAGGGGAGACCACGCATTGGTCCTATAATTAAATCGCTTAACAACATTTTACAGAAATTAAAACAAAGCCAGCGTATCGGCAGACAAAATAAAACAAAAAGGAAAGGATGGAAACTAGAGGAGAGAGAGAGACACTGACTGACTCCCGCTCGCTTAAACAGTGCAGGTGAGATGAGTCTCCTTGACAACCAAACTCCGCCCCTCTGGCTCCTGCAGGCAGAACGTGCGACATCACAGCGCCGAGTTCACACCTGCGATTAGAAACGAGTCTCCGCACGTGTCTGGAAGTGGCCACGTGTGATCGGATCCCACTTCTCATCTCCACATGCAAATAAACACACGCACACACGTAACTTCTGTTTACAAAGGCACTGTCGATTTCAGCCGGTCGGACTGTGACGGACAGGTCTTTGATGCATGCGTGCGTGTGTGTGTGTGCGTGTGTGTGTGAAAGAGCGCGGGGCAAGGAACAGGAGGAGCGAAACAAATCAATGCACACCTCCACAATGGAATGAGATTTTACTTATTTGAGATGCTAAGAAAATGGAAAATCAATACGTGGCAGTCAGAGTAAATATTGTGGTGAGCCGCCACGAATAAATCAATGTATGGGGAAACAGAAGTGTGGAAATATTGTCTCTTCATTATGAAGCTACAGCAGGATAGAGTCCTCCAGCGTGGCCCAGCACATGTTTGTGTACCTACTGCTAAAATACTGTGGCCCACACACCCCTGAACACTGGTCGGAGCGTTCGGATCTCCAATGCATCTGATACACGTACTTAGATTTGTCCAGTTTATTCTTTTCCTGACAACACGTGTCCACTTTGACCTCCAATTCCCCAAAAAGTCGTTTCCTGCTCTATATTGTCCCTCTAACTGTTCATTCTTTCAAGGCCTGGCTTTGGTGAATAGGACCCTGTGTTCCCTCCCATCGTCAGGCGTCCCCAGGGGCCGAGCCCCATCTCTTTGACCCTTTTCTCTCTCTCTATATATATATATATATATTTTTTTCCATCAAGGCTCACTCAGCTGTATCTTTCTTATTTCAGCTCGCCGACCCTCTGGGATGCTCTCATTCCCATCGCTCAGGCTACCTTTTGATATTGTTGATACCTCCTCTGCACACAGGTGTGGAGATAAATCTCTACAGCGGGGGGGCCGTATATTCAAAGAAAATTCCATAACTACATCTGCACATGAAGCGGGAGAGCAGGGATCTGTTATTAAACACTGAGACATTTTTCCCAGCTGCACGTAATGAAGAGCAGGCATAAAAAAAAAAAAACACATTTCCTACACGATAAACAAATGAGATTTCCTGTTTAGATAAATTGTGCAGCTCCAATTTCCTGCATAAACATTCCACATTGTAGAGTATTTCAGTCTGAATGACTAAACAGTATTTTCGGATTGAAATTCTAAAGGCCTGCATATATGACGCAGAATTATTCATACATTAACCAGGGATTTCCACGCCTGTTACTTATGTGCATGGAGGATATGCAGTGGGGGTTCGAAACGTGCTATGAATCCTTAGAATGAAAAATGTCTTTCTCTTTAACGTTACTGGACATAAATGTTATTTTTGCGCGTGATGGTTTCTGGGTCAACAGAGGCGAAAGCATAAAATGACAACCAGTGATTTTTACAGATTGAGAAGCATTCCAGCTCTCAGAATGTAAGAGTAGCAGGACTTCACGCGATATAATGTCTGGGGTGTGAGCAGCAGCAGCAGTGCATCATGATTAAATGCTTGCGTGGGCAGGAGTGAATGATCTGCGCGTTTGTCACCAGAACAGAGCTTAGCGTCCGTCAGCGCTGCCAGCGGAGGTGCGTCTGCCACTGAGTGGGAACAGAACAGGCCAGATTGTGTGGGGAGGGAGGCCCTGGCACGTGACCAGGTGCATCTGAAGCCTCCTCTGATCCTCCAATGTGCTGTTGAGCTGCTCTATTCCTCCGACGCGGCGCCAAACACCTGCTTGGCCCGATTGTCGGACTCAAAGCTCCGGCATCGGTAATGGTGCGGCGCTCCGCTTTCATCGGGCGAGCGTGGAGCAGGTGAGATAGGCCAGTGATGTCATCTGAGGAGGTTTTTGAGAAGATGGAGGCTTCGTGTGATGATTCGATGAAGAGATATTTCTGGAGGACGTGCGGTGTGGCACCTGGAAGTGTTAGAAATACACACACGCCGTGGAGGGTTTGTGTGCAGGGAGACCTGTGTATTCATATAAACCAATAACATACTCGTGTGCACAATGTGACTTTGCAGGGCTATTAAATGGAAAATCACACGCACTATATGAAATATTGGCATCTGCTGCAGGGAAATATTTATGTGAGCACTATCTATGGTAATTAATAAGGCTCTAAATGCGAGGGGTGTGGGTCATCATCAAAGGGATGCACGGTCAACAATGAGTGAGCTGCCCGCAATTGAAAGGAGGTTCGAGTTTGCGTTTGACTAACGAGGAATAGTGACGGGAGGCATCCGTCAGACGGGGGAACTAATGTCTGATTCCCCCTCATCGCTCGTAGCGATGGCAAAAGATGACTGAGGAACGGCTTTACGACTTTCTGATTGAAGCCATATTTCAGACGACAACAATAATACGTGCACGGGGAGGGGGGGGGGGGTGTCCGCAGGTATTTTGCCACCATTTTGCAGGACGGGCGCGTGAATGAGTAATGCGGTGTTTGCAACGGGCCTATCGGTGAGTCTTTAGACGAGAGGGACTCCGGCGACAGGCAAAGATGCTCTCAGAGCGGCCGATCACTGCATTTGGCAGGACAGTAATTGATGGAATGAAGCAAAAGTGACGGCAGTTGTTTCGGCTGAGCGGCGAAAGGCGCGTTAGACAAAGATGTCTGTGGCGGGTGGGGGGTGGTGGGGGAGTGGGAGGGGTGGTGACAGATAAATGAGGCCATCGCAGGCTGAGGGAGGAGGAGAGGAGGGAGAGGAGGGAGAGAGTTGCTCGCGTGGCTCCCTCGCGATCTGTACCTGCCAAGTCCCTACCCCGAACAGCTGCTGGTAACTACGAGGGCCGTCGCGGCGCGCTCCCTCACCGCATCCATCTTTCACAGCCTCTAATCCGGCTGCACCGAGAATCCGTTTGACGGCTCTGATGCGGCGTTTGACTTTCACAGAAGCGCGTTGTCTTAGCCTCCCGACTTGCATGCAGTATTCATAGATGAAACACAAAACCTTTTTTTTTTTACTTTCTTCCTCCAAATTCAGTCCCATCGGGAATATTAAAGGATCTCGCCGCGATGCGCCGGCCCGAGCGGCTCCGTGAGCCGTTCTCCCACATTCCCTACTCACATCCTGCCGTGATGCTGTTTTGACAAACTTGCAACTGCCTTGGTGCACCAGAAATAGTCGGACTATTATTACCGTGTCTGAGCTCAGCTCCAGCGTGCGTGGCAAATGTGCAACACTCCCCACTTGTCAGGCCTCCACCGCCCCCGACCCCCACGCCCCCACCCCCACTCACAGGCTGGTGGCCACTCACAAGCCGCCGCCTGCCATTCATACCCGCCCTCCACGACTTGCACCTGCAGCAGTATGTTATGTAACAGGCCAGTCGCAGAGCCCGCTCAGCAACGGCCTGCATTTGCAATGAACGCCCTGCCACTAAAGACGCTCTGTCATCCGGAGCGCACGGGGTGTTCTCTTATTCATAAACTGAAATCAATTAGGCGTTTGTGGCTGAGCCTCTCGGCCATTTGCGTATTTAAATGAGACGACTCTGTGGGGAGGACAACAGCGGAGGTTTCTTAAAAAGTGGCAGGAGAATAGCGAGCGAGGGGTGATGAAATATAGCTTCGTGATTGCAGTAAATGTGGAGTATGTTTTCTCACATTGTTGGGCTAAATTTTCTGTTATTTCGTCAATTGAAAGCTGAGCTATGCCATTTTTTTTTTTGCATTCTTTGAGGGGCAGCATATATATTTAAAAATAAAAACCTGGTGTGAGTATTATGGAAAATAAGTAGCTCTTCCTCCTGTTTTTCACAGCCAAGCTCTTGATTTGAAGTGTTTAGGTCCAGGTCCCCCCCGGGTGCAGTAATTTGAACAGAAGCCAGCTCTATAATATAGGTGATAATGAAAATTCTACCACAAGATGCAACACTAGCCAATTAAATCAACTACAAAGGCAGTCGAACGCTCCCACGACTGCAAACCAGATGTGAGCACACACACACACACACACACACAAAAAAACATAACACATAACAGAAACCCGGAAAAAAAGAAAGGGAGAAAAATTAACAATGCCTTGGTTTTATTGTGCTGCTCTTCAGGAAAGAGCTGCTGCATTTATCCCCAAGTTTATACCATCTCGAGCACGCCGCTCCTCTGTAGATCCACGGGGCACCTCGAGTGAGGCTGTATTAAGTGGGATCAGGTCATCACTCGGGCTGTGATTGCAGCACAGCCCTGACCTGAATAGAGAGTGCAGACGAGCTCTTTCTCGAGCTGAAGTAGGAAACCATAAACTGCTGGTTTTTTTTGCAATGACGTCAGGAAACCAGGAGGATGAAGCAAAGTATGCAGGTTGGGATGAGTTGCTGTATCCCTCTGTTGGTGCTCTTAATCGAGGAGTCGTGTTTGAGATTTTGAAAGCAAGCACTCACCGTACAACGTTATGTGCTTAAGACGAAAATAGATGCGGTAGTTAAAGACATTGTTCTCAATAATGTGTTTGTCCACGAACCAAATGGCAGGAAAGAAAAAGAGGGAGACGTTTGCTTCGCTGTTCTTCATCAAACCACCCGTCCCTTTAAAAGTGCAGTTTGCCACCGATTTGTATTTCATATTTAGAAGTTCTTAGAGGTCATCCTATTTTTTGTGAAGTTTTGTTTGGACTACTTATGCTTCTTTTCAGCACTTGGTTTTACCTGCTTAAAAGGTCAAAACCTTAAATTCAATGAAATACCTGGATAGCTGTTGATATAACTCGCGAAATGGGTCACGTGTGGGTACAAGGAGATCTTGGTCTAAAATAAATACCATCAAAACTGCAATGTGGTACTTGAAGTGATAACTATGCAAGCTACGATAATGAGAAATAAAAGCTAAGTCTACTTGCAATGTTGCAAAAAACATATTCCTGTCCAATCCAATCTCAAGGTTGATGGGTTATTCCTCGGCCCACACCACACCGTTCCATCAAGTTTCAATAAAATCAGCTTCAGTTATATTTGCTTGAACCTGTTCAAATTCACACAATCAGCAATAAGCTCATATAACCTCAGTGGCGAAGGTAATGCGCTCATTGTTTTCAGCTCTAAAACAAATGAGAGCGATTCCTAAAAAAGCCTCTTGAAGCTCAATGCACGCTGGCATCTTACAGACGCGCCCCCAGCAGACGCGCCTCCACGACAGTCCGTCATTCAGGAGCTGTAATGCGATAGAACTCGAAACCATAAGTGCATCTGCATTTAGATCAGCCGCAAACAACCCCTAGATCTGGATCCCCTCCATTGATTTGCATAATGGGGGATTGTGGCCGGGTGATTGTTATTCATTGACATGACACCGCACGGGCGGATTGGAGAGATGTACTGAACCGACTGTTCCAGTTTCTGTCTGGTGCGGCGTCTTGGCTAAAAAGGAGGCCGGAAAGAAAGCAGCCTCGTCCCCCAGCGCGACGAGCAACGCCACATCTAAGCCACTTCTTATTATCTTATTAGTGCAGAATTTTTTAATTGACAAACAGGCCAACGTCTACGAAGCACCAAGAGAAAATACTTCTGTGAACAGCTGGAAAACAACTAAGCCAAATGAGCTCAGTTCCCCCCCCCGTGTGCTGTTTACTGGCCAGCAGGTCTCTAAATAACCTGAAGTACACAGAGCACCTGACTGAGATGAGACAGCAGTGACTGACTGACACATCTATCTCCCCTGCTATCTGTCTGACGGAGGATGGCAAGCGATCGCAGGCCCCCCTCATGCATGAAGAAGAGAGCGCTGCTTATTAGCGAGGGGAGGGGGAGACGGAGGGGGGGGAGAGCTCCGTTTCAGTCTGATGAAGGACACGTCTCGGGATTGAGCAGAAATCGAAGTCACGTTGCCAAAGTGAAGACTTCAAACGCGAACAGTGAGAATGTGCTGTAACGTCAAATGCTCTGCACATGCAATTTTACAGTGAAACCAAACCAGGTTAGCCTCTCTCTCTCTCTCTCTCTCTCTCTCTCTCTCTCCTATAGGCTCCTTTATCCCCTTTAATGCAAAACCAGTGTTATGTCATGAGGGTGTGAGGGTGACCTACATAGTGAGTTTGCAACAACTTTAGGGACAGCCAGAAAAGAGGGATGGGTATTGTATGTTTTATTTATCTGATTTAATATTTAAGGGATTTTAGGATTATATTTTGTATCCTTCCCTTGCAGTTAATTCTTACATTATAGCCCATTATATCAATAGCTAACAGAATGTGTAAATCCATTTTAAACGCATAAAGTCAGGCATAAATTTATCAGTCACTAGTTTCACTTCCAATTTGGTGCTGTATTGTTGTTCCGATTAGATTTATAGGTTTGAATTGGGGGACAGGACAAAAATTAATTTGGTTCATCCATCATCTTTACAGATTTATCGTTTGAGGATCGCAGGGGATGGATGGAGCCAGGGTTAGGGGTCGGGGCACGAGGCGGGGTGCGCCCCCGGACATGTCGTCAGCACAACATCTGTTCTACTGACATTTAGGAGGAAGGTCGAGAACGTAGAGTGAAAATTAACAGATAAATAGAAGAATTGATGCATTTTTGATTGTAAATTTGTCACTTCAGTAGAAGTTCCAGCTTCTCAAATCTCTGTCTTGCATTAAAGTTCATATTATACCCTGAGGTTTAACAAGCAAAAGTATTGTTTTCGCTATTTTTGAAACATTTCACATACGTATAATTCTAATTATACAAATAAAATCATTGAGACAATTAGTAATTTATGATGGAAATAAACCTAATCATTGCGTCCCTAAAGTTGTTCTTAATCGAAAGATAACTCCAAATTAATTATGATATCCGGCTGAGCATTTTGTGTTTTGAAAATGTTAATTACAAGGGTTTAACCTCCCCACTTCAATATTTTTCATACTGTCCCATGGGAGAATTAAAGTCGGATATTTTCCAGAAGTTGTTAAAATGCTTTTAGTTTTAAAGGAGGAGGGGGGGTTATAGTGGTATTTTTATCGAGAAAGGTCTGCTTCCCCCCCCCAAGTGCACAGATGGCGCTCAGTCAAAACATCACACGAGGAAGTGAGCAGTAAATGTCAGGTTGCACTTTTGCTTTAACGTTTCATAAGTGCACAGCCGTATTACTGGGAAGAAGAAAAAAGCGTGACAGCGGAGGTGAGACAATGGTGTGTACTAGTCCAATCTAGGAATCGCATTTCTGCCACAGAGGTTTGGCTGAGGAGGCACTATTATGATTTCAGAAACTTGGAACTCGCTACAGATGATTTATAATGTGGGACCTCGCAGCCTACAAACCTCTCAATCCCACATTTCCTGTAAAATTAGTTCTAGGGAGACGTTAAAAGTCTTGACCCGCGCGTAGATAAATCGTGTGCGTTTTTTGCAGCTGTTTGCTTTACACGTGGACGTAACATTTCACAGGCGGCTGTCCTGAAACGTGTGTTTATGAACAGATCAATCAATACATCTGACCTATTACCTGCGAGGGCTTGTCATGGGTGTTATTTCAGGTTTTACAGCCTTTCAGCGTGAGAGCCCTATTGATTGCTCGCCTTCAGGAACACTTCTGGTGTAAGGACATAAAGGAGGGAGGGAGGGGGAGGTGTGCTTCATCTCCTGTTATTGGAGTTGTGGGGGTTTTGGGTGTGAGGTTGGCCGGAACCACAGAAGCAGAATATACGCTCCAGCTGCACAGTACCTGACCGGAAATATGATGCAACTCTTGAAATTACAGGGAAAAAGAAACCTCCTGATAATGTGACGTTGCGGTAAAAGTTTGGGGATAATCACAAGCTGCTTTCAGACGGGCTCCGAACTCCGGGGGAAGCTCCGGACATTCTCCGGAGGGGCTGTATAGGTGAGAACGCATAATGTATGAGTGAGAAGATCTGGAGTTTCTCAGGAGTTTCTAGTGCCAGGTCCCTTGTTACAACTCCAGATCGTGTCCAAATGACACCCAGCAGCGAGTCACTGCAAGCGAGGGGGCGTGGTAATGACCTTCGCAGCAGGATTTATACATCACGTCCCGCCTCCAGCCCGCTGCGCCACCAATCACCTGAAAGCTCTGGAAATGTCTGTCTTGTTGTGAACGCGCGTGAAAATCCAGGTTCCGAAAAAGCCATATTGAACTTAACGTGGGGAAGTCGGCCGTACAACGAAAGATGTGCAGTACTCGTGCAGTGATACACAGCTGGTTTTACTACAGTAAAACCGACAGTGAGCAATATAAGGATCGAGATGTTTTGTGTTCTGAAAATAAAATCCCTTCAATCTCTGCACTTTGACAGTTTGGGTAGAGTGTGATATTCTGCAAGTGGGAAAAAAAAACACTACAATCCTCCTGTGTAGCTCAGAATAAAGGATGGCATCCTCACTGTCCACGCTCCTCATTTCACAGTGGCTCTAAACATGAAGCTGTGCACTTCATAACAAATGCTGTTTTGTCTCGCCCTGGGATGCAGGCGTTTGTTGATGAAATCAGGCCCTGTGTGTGTGTGTGTGTGTGTGTGTGTGTGTGTGTGTGTGTGTGTGTGTGTGTGTGTGTGTGTGTGTGTGTGTGTGTGTGTGTGTGTGTGTGTGTGTGTGTGTGTGTGTGTGTGAAGCGTCACGGTCAGAGGGATGCCTACCTATTCAGTGCAACACCGAGCGGTTGTGTGCCGTCTGGCTTGGCAAACCATGTTATGTTTCCGATCGCTGATTCCCACGGATAAGCATTTTGTGTTTGAAGACATTGGGCTGTAGGAGTGAGGGAAAATAGCAGCGGTGCACTGTTGTGTGGGTTATTTTTAGTGGTGCAGCTCGCCAAGCATCACTTAGACAATGTGGCGTTTGCAAAAGGTGGAGATTGTTGTGCGTCGCGGCCTTTTTTCGCTAATTGTGCTTCCCCGATATTAGATTTAGCAGCGATTGTTAGGGAATGCTAAACAACACACAAAATACAGGAGTCAGCAAAAAAACTGATGGCACACACCTGGCTCTCTCTGCCCACGGGGGCCGAGCGGAGGCTAAAATGATGTACACAGAGGAGACGTCACGTGACGATGCTGTAATGCGTCTGAGGAGGATGACGACAGCCGTTACAGTGGCCGAAGAAGAAATGAAAGGGAGGGGAAAAAAAAGGCGCACGCCATCAACACCATCGCTGTCCCCTTCATCAGAACACAGCCAAAGATGTCATCGATCAATTTCATCTCCACTCGCAGTGAAATAACTGTGAGACAGTGCCAGTGCGCCGTGGAAATAAACATCACAAACATCAGCCCAGAAAAAAAAAAACAGCTCAAAGACATTCTTCAAAGGGTCTTTCAAGTCAAATGGATGGATGAGGAAAATTAGTCTCCGAGTGAGGAGGGGGAGGAGGAGGGGGAGGAGGAGGAGGAGGAGGGGGAGGAGGAGGTGCTCTTTCTACACAAGTGGCACTAAAACACGACTTACATCTGCGAATATTTACTTTTTCGCTCTCACGTGCCTGACAAGCTGCAAACCCCTTACATCTACATGCAGTCATTAAAGAAACAGTTAGTGTGTGGCTCCTGTTCTCTTATTCATAATCATACTTACATATAATTTACAGATGTTATTGAAAACATTTTGTATTCAAACTTATGCAGTTTTACACTGTCAAATATCCCATGCTATAAATATTCAAATATTAGATACTGATTTATTAAAAGTGTTTTTGAGAACTGACAGAAAATGTGTTTTTTTTTTTGTCAAGTACTCAAAAGCTGCAAAAACATTTACTAAAGAAAACAAGATGACAAACAAGATGAGAGAACATTTGCATAAAACACACACACACACACACACACAAACACAAATATATATAAAAACACCCTTTCATTGTACTGGAAACTGTTTTACCAACTGAGGTTCTACTGCGTCTAAAGTCAAAAAATGAACTTTCAGTCAAAGCCTTTAAGCCAACGTGGACTAAAAGTCCTCAGACTTCCTGGAAAGTTTGGAATTTATCTGCTGAGGAAGATTATGTGATATGCCTGAGAGCTTTACAGCAGCTACTGATGAATCCTGTGGTGATTCTATAACTGATCAGCATGTGAACTACAGGAGAAACACGGAAGTGAAACAAAAGCCGACATTGCTGGTGATTTATAGATTGATGGCTGAACATCTGTTAGCTCGAACATTACTGACATACAGGTCCTTTGAAAGTTAAATATGTCGTAAGCCCTCTGTTCGATTTTCACTTTTCTGTATCTGTATAAAGCAAAAGCAATCTGTTTCCTTTTTTTTTCTCACTTCTCTCCCTGCTTCGTGTTATTGCACCACTACAAAAGGGTTTTCAGGTCCCAGTATAATTGCTGTCGTGTATTTTTACTTTCTGAATCCCGGGAACAAAAAGAATATTTTCAGCAGCTCATTGCGCCGCACAAAGGGATCCATATACTTGTGAAGTTATGCCTTTTAGTGAAAATATTCCAAGACCGAGCGAGAACAACTCCAAAACATTTTAATCACGGGCTGTAATTGATAGGGAGGACCGTCTCTGGGAATTAATGAATCCAAAAGGGGCCCCTTTGATGTGAGCAGGACTGTGACATTCAGATTTGTGCTTGACTGCGTCTGAGCCAGATAGCTGCTGAGAAATAGCTGACTTTGGCATTGGCCGGCCGTCATCTATCACATTCGGTATCAGACCGCAGACAGGTAGATTAATACCCCCGATACAGAATCCGGAGAGGATCCAGCAGAGGAAGAGGGCCGTTACTTCAGGTCACATCTGGGCTCCGAGTTTTAATCAAATCTGAGCCAGTTTTAACGATTGTCAGCTGCAGATCAGTAATCAAACGACGATAAAATGTCCAGAAATTATCATTTTAAACAGCAAAATCATACGATAAACATATTTTGCGATTATGGAAACGGGCTAATAAAAAAATCTACGATGATCCAGTATTTCTCTTGGCTTTGTTAAGTTGGCCGAGTTTGATACTTTTGCTAAATTTGTCTTTTGGCCGTCTTTTCTCGGACAACGACCCTCGAGCACCATATTTAACGAAAGAGGAAAAAATCCACCCCGCCGATATCGTTTGTCAACTCTGGGTAATGTCTCATCCAGACTGCTGGACAACCTCGTCTGGTGGGGATTCACTGGTTTTACAGAGCAACCCCCAAACCTTTAATCCAACACCCTAAATTCAACCTATAACTCACTTCTCTTTTCTTAAGATTATGTATTTACACATTCTCGGTTGAGATATCCGTGTGGTTGGATCCTCTTCTCCAGTTAATTAAAGCCCGTTGATGACGAAGATGAACCACAAAGCCTGATTTCCCATAATGTCCCAAACCCCAATGCGATAAAATTAGCAGTTGGCTCGAGAGAGACCATAAATTCCAGCGGTTGCTTGGAGCACTTGATCTCTTTAATAAGGTTACGGGAGCAAACTGGGGGATTACTCCCGATGCAGCCCAAGACAGATGCTAACAGGACACGACCTCGATAACTGTTGCGAGCCGGGGGGTGCTCCGACTGCAAAAGAGATAATCTAGCGCTGGAGAGGAAAACGCAAGCTAGTTGATGACAATAAAAAACATATTCTTGCAATGGTCTAAAGAGGAAAATGCACAATGGTTTCAACAGGTATGCCACAGAGAGAGAGAGATGCCAGAGCACCAGAGCACCAGAGCAGGTCAGAACAAATACAGATGCATTACTCCAAAGAGGGAATTACATCATTAGCTGGATGAGGCTTCACGGTTTTGGACACGGTGCACCTCAAGGCACATCCTGGCACATTAAAGAGAGCTCGGCTGCGCGGCGTATAGTGCATAGTCCCAGAGAATGGCGTTCTCCAGACAACACAGGCCTGGATGTATGTGAAGATAGACCTCCGCTCCCCTATTGGAGGAGATTTATGTCCAAAGTCAGTGAAGTGGGGAAGACAGGTGACCTTCAGCACCTTCCCTGCGATATATAGCCATCTGGATCGTTTACAGGACTTTGGGCTTTAAGGAGCGTTTTCGAACTTCCAGGCAAACCAAGCACTTTTCGAAGAGATGATTTTTCTTTTGCATACATCTTGTTTCAGCTGGAAAGGAACAATTCATTCTCCCAAAGATAAATCATTCATCCGGTGATTGACCTCTTTGTGGGGCCAGTGATTCTAAAGGGATCGTGACCTGTCAGAGCTGATTTGTTTCAAATGTCAACAGGGCCACAAAGGGGGCCCCCCCAGACTTGAACTCCGTGTGATGAGAGAAAAGAGGGAGAGATTTACCACCAGAGATGCAATTTAGCAGTTCAGCATAAACTCAATTTATCATCAGCACATTATCCTGCCCTCTCCTAAAAGAGTAGGGGGGAGAAAAAAAATAACTGCTGCGCGTTTTTGGATTAATGGCCTTTCCCAAGTGCATCTGAAGGCATAAAAAATGTTTTTTCTCTCTCTGCATGCTTGAAATATTTAAAAAAACACCACTTCTCATATCCTCAGTGATTTTAAATTCAGATTTTATCACCACAAATTCATTTTCTGGACCACAGTCACAAAACAGTCAACCTGTAATCACTCAGCACACGTTTTTATCATCCTGACATTTTCGTTGAGTTAAAACGGTTTGTTCTCTGAAACCCTGAACATCTCTCCAATGTGGGGGAAAAAAATAGATTTTCTCAGGTTCAGCAGAGGGAGAAACAGAGCCTGGACTGTATGGTTAAATGAAAGCCCTGCTAGCAGATCTGATAGATACATTCATTCATCTATGAAACCCCACTGCACTTTGTCAAGTGTCAAATTACGCACCAGCAGAAGAAGAAGAAGAAAAAAAAAAAATCCATCCTATAAGCCCTGAGAAAAACCCCGAATGATCTTTTCCTATGAAGTCAATTCTCTAACCATGTGAAGAATCGTCGGCTCCACCGCTGGTAAATTAATTTGTGATATTTCTGAAGATCTATATCCTGGGATATTTGGTATACCATCTGTGAAACCGCGCTGGAAATAACAGCCTCGGAGATCAAGCAGTAATAAATAATACTGAAGGCTGTTACCTGCGAGCAGCGGGGGTGGGGGGAGTTCTCCTCAACCCTGCAGTGATGTTTTCATTCCGTCTTCTGTAATACACTCTAACTCTGCACTGTAATTACAAACACATTCTTTAAATATATGTTCTATATAATACTGCTCTTTTTTATCGTCTTCTTGTAATTGAGCTTACAACTAATGAGCAGATTTCACTTTGTGGGGCCAAAAGAAGACAAAGTCCACACGGCTAAAACATTCCATGAAAGGGGGAAAAAAAGGGGGGCAAAACATCTCACTGGTCCCAGCAGATTCTTAGAGGCCTTGATGATGCTTCCCAGCGAAACTTGGGATTATTTCCGGAGTTGGCAGTTCATCACGCTCGCATGCGGGGAGGCGCCGAGGGCGAGAGGCTTGTCAGGAAGGCATTCTGCTGCCAATTAGTATCAATCGCGAGGAAAATAAGGGCTGCACTGTTGCAATTTTTGCCGGGGGCGCGCTCTTCTCCCCCCTCGCAGCTCCGCTCCTCCCCTCACATTAGAGCTGTTTTCACCCTTTTATCCGGCTGATCAAACCTTCCCGAGCCCGAATGCGAATCTGCGACACAGTGTGCCCCGATGCAACCACTTTGTGTGAAATAATATTAATTAAGATTATTTCGCCGTGTTGGAGACGGATCTGAATCGCAGAGAACTTTGAAGTAGGATTAAACACTGGTTTTTAGTCAAGTTTCCTTTCCTGGTGTCACCTCTTTCTGCGCTTCGCAGTCGTGGAAATGTGCCGTCGCTGTGTGCGATAGTGAAATGCATACGGCATAATCTGCTTAGAGATGTTATGATAGAAAGGCTAGTCTGAAGCCTTTTGTAGTAAAGCTCTTCAAGACAAATACGTATAATTAGCCGTGTTATTATGTATCTATTATACTAATTGAATGGCATTCACATAATACAATTACATGCATTCATTTGCCAAAGAGTTTTTGTCCACTAGTGGCACTTTGGAGCAGCGTCTATATAAGTTGCACATGGATTTTTTAAAAAAGGCTCTGCTTATGTTTTCTGAGGAAGCAATTGCTCCCAACAAATATTAAAATGTAGGTTTAAAAACCTCTTATTAAATACATTATCCATCCCCTGCATCAGCGATGCATTAGCTGGTCCTTTCGAGGGTCGCAGGGCGGAGGCCAGAGCCGATCCCAGCTGACATTGGGGGCGACAGGCAGGTTAGACCCTGGACAGGTCGCCAGTCCATCACTGGGCTGACACACAGAGACAAACAACATGTCACGCTCACACCTATAGGCAATGGAATGTAACCTGCATGTCTCTGGACTGTTGGAGGGAGCCAGAGCACCCAAAGAGAACCCACACAGGCATGGGGGGGGGGGGTTGCATGGAAAAACCCCGGTCAGCTGAAAGGTTATTTTTCCAATGACGCAAATTAAGTTTGTGCAAATTTTTTTTCACGAATTTCTGCACCTGCTTAAGCATATTTGCTTGATTGAACATTTTCTGTAATCTTTAAACTACTAAAAGGTAATTTGTTATCATTGGACGCAGCAAGAAAGGGTTTACATTATTATAATTAAATGAATCCTTGAAATGAAAATATGTGCTCAAATTTGATTCAGTGCTCCTTTACTCCTGAAGGTTAATATGAAGTTTGCCAAAGTGCATTTTGGCAAATATGAAAAAATATTTGCATGTAATTTTCAGGAGAAAATGTTTGATAATTACTGAGAGAAAACAGGCTCTAGTTTCTTTAGTATGATTTATTATTCAAGTCAGTATTTTTAAATTAAATGAAGAAATTAGAAACTGATTTTTAAGTGTTCTTAAGTGTAAAACTAGGCTTAATCTCTGTTTTGAAACATTTATTCTAATGGTTCAGGCAGCGCTTGGTTTCACCTCTTACTCTATAAACATCTTTATCACCAGAGAGGTGGACACACTTCGTCTGCGGTGTCAGTTATAGTCCAGGGGTCACATTTCAATGGGAATTTGGATGTACCTGTAATTTTACCGCCGTGCTACAGGAACCGCGTGGGAAAGCGGTTCTCTGCCAGTGCGGGTTTAAGTGCGCCGGCATCTGTTGACACAGTCACACATTGTGCCGCTTGCACACTTGTTGCCTTTAAATATGCAGCTCTCGGGACACCTGAGTTGCATCACATGCCATAAAGCTAAAGGAATAAACTCCAGCTATGGATGGATGCCTCACCCTCCTCTCTCTCCTGTGCATTCAGTGAAAGCCTCCTCTCAGTCTGCAGGGAGGAGCAGTGTGTGTGTGTGTGGGGGGTTTGCCTGTAAAGAGAGTGTTGTGTAGGAGTTGGAAGCATCTCCGTCTCCGGTAATGTGCTTAGCATTTTGCGCTGCTGTAACGCTGTTGTAAGCCAGATGAGAGGTGCTGAAGGCTTGTGTCCATTTACAAGGAGGTGTGTACTAAACAGTGGAACTTAGATTGCTATATTGTGCGTAGTCCACACTACTGTGCATCCGGCACGGGGGTGGGGGATGCCAACTTTTTTCCAAACATCAAGTTTGAGCGAATTTGACACATCACACAATATGCTTGAACATATTCAAGTCATCTTGATCGCCCCCAGGTGGCAGGCTGCAGTGCAGGTCCTTAACCTTGCCTCCTCTATGTTAGCAGATGGGACATGAGGCAAACTAAAAAGTAGACGTCAAATTAATTCCTCTCAAAGGTTTCTGTCATTGTAGGTAGCTCTAGTTATTTTGTGATGAGTTTGGTGTGAATTAGTTTTTGGATGTTATAAAACAATGAAACACAATTGACAGCTGAGAGTGACTCAAACTACTTCAGACGGCCGAATGCGCTTGTAGATTGATTGTTTTGAATTCTCGTATGTTATTACGATTCCCTTACGAACTTTCCCCTCTTGTTTGGTCAAATACAAAGTGATGGCCCTAAGAGGGAGCTTTAGCCACAGATAATGGTGAGGTGTCTGGTTGATAGCCGAAGAGCATAGTTTGCCTAATGTGAGATTTATTGTTTCATCTGCCTTTTAAAGGGAATCCCCTCCTTCTACTGCGCCTCGGATGATTTGATAAGGCCACCAAAGTAGCACTTTACCCATAAGCGATGTACCAGCGATATGACTGAGCTCTATTATATCAGTCCAATCCTTAATATCCGGCTTCTGACAACATTGAATGAAAGGAGCGGTGCCTCACAATGGAAGCAATCAATTGCTGAAGATAAAGCAATTTGTTTGGGTTTTTTTTTTTATCGCACAGGATCAGCGCGACATAATACAGCAAACGATTAATTCATCATTTCAGGTGGAGGCCCATATAACCAAGTGTATGGATGGCTTTTTCTGAAGTATGTGGTTTTCAGCTCAGGTATTGAGGCGGAGGACGGGGATTTCTTTCCCGGCGGCGCACGCCCGACAGGTCAGCCGCCCTCATAGTAGAGCACCACCTACTCTATTCTGAACTTATGAAATATTCAGCCCAGTGGGAGACAAAGGTAGCACTCCGGTGACATCGACCGGTGCAAGCCGCTCCATGTGGCTCTACCCGTGGGCCGCGGTGTGAGGCTGCACCTAGAAACCCCTTTGAGGTCGTAGCTGACCCGCACTGCTGCTCCAAAAATGGGTCTTAACCTGAACCCCCCCAACAGACTATGTGACTGATCATCAAAAATTCATATTAAGTTCTCATCCCGCAACAGTTATGGACAGGCTCGACTCGCGGAATGATGACTCTGACCAAAAGGTGATTTACCTTGTTAAACCGGAGGCAGGCGATTTATTTCACAAAGAAGATTTAGACAGGTTATCTAGTTTCCCGGAACTGTGGCGCACGCGGGATGGGAATAAAGACACGCGAGCACAAATTGTTATGGAGATGGAGTGAAATGGATATGTCAAACAGAAAGCCATCGCGCAATCAGTCAGCGGCGGCAAGCAGCGTGTAATTTGCAGATGTCTTGTTTCTACCGGGTTTTGATACCATGACTTCCTCTCCCTAATACCCGCACTGACAGGAAAATATAACATCTCTCTTTGTGTCACACTCTTAAGCGGAGGTGCCATCTGACAGCCGAAAAGCGAAATCCATTGGCGGTGTCACTCAAACGCCGCGCGCATTCTGCGGGAAGGCAAATATACGGCTTCAGATTGCTCCTGGAGTTTCGGAGCTTATGATGCACGCAGACGGTGTTTGGGGCCCAGGCTGTTGATATTTTTTTCGCCGACTGCTCCGCAAATTGTCCTCGCTGCAAAAGGAGCAAAGTAGAGCGCTTAAACTGTTTTGTGCCCCCGAAAAAAAGAGAAAAAGAGCCATTGTGTTGCCTCAGCGGGGGACGACAACACAGCGCAAGAGAAGGAATTGATTCGTCTTTTACTGTAAGACAACAGTAATTGACTGTGGTTGAGTACTTAAAAGACATTTCCATTCCACAGAACTCATCGGGGCGAGGGAATTGGTAGCAGTGGGGTTGCCATTGTGTTTGCGATGCGTGCTAAGCCTTAATGGCCGATGTTTTGGAAAACTCCAGTGCGCTAGCAGGTTTGTCTCGGCACAGTGCATTGACCCCAATTTCAGAGGCTCCAGCTTTAGAAACAGGACTGACTCAGTCATCTATATTTCAGTTTATGAATATATATTCATCTGCTAATGTCCTTGAAGTAAACAGGCAAAGTCTTGCTTCTCCTCATTGGCCTGATTAGAGGGAGCGCTTTTAAAACCTCTAAAAACCTGGTTTGGTTTTAATCTAATCTACGGTATTTTCATATGACATTAGGATTGTGTCTAAAGGGGCAAACTGCATGTATGAAAACGAGAAAATTCACTGGTCCCTGCATTTCCTGTCTATCGTCACTGTCCCTGTCAAATAAAGACAAAGATACAGCAACAATCAACGTTAAAGTTACCAAAATGATTCAAAAAGTCAGATAATCGGCTTCTTCTGGATTGTTTGAATGGTTCCACCTGATTTTATTGACATTTCTGACCTTATAAACCAAGACCCTATGCATTTTTGATCCACATGTAAAATTTCCGATTGATGCATTGGCATTATAGTCTTATTATTATATAAGGATTGTACGGACATATGCAAAAACTCAGGATCCCATCACAAAGGCAAAGAAAATTAAAATTGTAATATACAATACACAGTGACTTTCAAAATTGAAAATAAAACTAAAAGGACTTGGATGCGAAGCAAGAGGCATCAACCACGCAAAGTTTTCAAAGTTGGCAAATGACAAACCGGACACAGCCTGGATATTTCCCTAATTGTGCCTGCTAACTTTGTGTTGTTTCAGCACTCCCTGTGAAAAAAACTTGTGCAATTAAAAGATCCAAAAAACAGATAGCTCCGATAAGATGTCCTTGGTAGCAACAATGACCATCTTTGATCTTGGCACGCTGCTCTCTTGGTGGAACAACTGGAAGGAGCTTGTTAATTCCGCAGCCCCGCGCTCCTCCCAACACTCGGCTGCGTGATTCATCTCTCTGCTCCACGGCTACAACCCCCCCGAAACCTCCTCTCCTCCCACTGCGTCCGACCAGCGAGCCGGCCGGCCTGGCTGCCTGCGCCCTGCCTTTGTTTATCATTTGTTCATTAGGACACGGAATGGCTGCAGTTTCCCCCCCCCCCAGCAGCTATTTCCTGACACCGTTTTTAGTCCTCGTCTAAAGACTAGCGAGGGGTTTCTCTACTTCCTCCACTCCACTGTAATACAACCCCACACCACTCGTATTGTTAATTTGTGTTTTCCATCTATCGCCGCTTCCGATTTCCGACACATCACACCCCATAAATTATGGATAAATAAAAACCTCCATCCTTCCTATTACTTTGACTATCAC
Source organism: Hippoglossus stenolepis (assembly GCF_022539355.2). Taxonomy (NCBI): domain Eukaryota; kingdom Metazoa; phylum Chordata; class Actinopteri; order Pleuronectiformes; family Pleuronectidae; genus Hippoglossus; species Hippoglossus stenolepis. The sequence goes on along the minus strand of NC_061505.1, from coordinate 7,931,817 downwards.
GGCTGAATTGTTGCTCTTGTCAGCTATAGGTGATCAAAGAGACGTTTGAAAACGAAGAGGCTTTCTCTGTTGGACTCAAATCTCTAATTGTGCTGTTTAGGGGGGGGGAGCGTCGGAGAAAAAAAGCCTGCTGGTGGCTCCCATTGTGTTGTTATTCATTCATGACTCGGATGTATTCTGGCAAAAATATTGATGCACTGGGTAACATCAACATCATTTGCACCGCGCCTATTATGCAGAGATGATATTTGTAGTGCTCAATTTCCTCATCCGCAGCAAAACGCTGCCCTGTATGCTGCCGATTTGACTCAAGTAGCCCAATTTGATGTTGTTTCTGTTGCGCCGGTCTGCAACAACTGATTTCTGTGGTGTCTACATATACTGTATCGTGCATTGTGGGAAACATTGCTGTTGTTTTATTTAAATTATATTCTCCGTAGCATTTCATAAAAAAATACCGACGCTTCTGTGCTCCAGAGATGGATGAAATATATATATTTATATATTTAAAAAAACAAAAGTTTATATCATGAAAGACAAAAAAAAAAAAAAAAGTTTCCAACAATTCCTCAGGCTCGTGTGGATGTGAAAGGTTCTCTGTTGTTTTAAGCGCGGCTTTTTTTTTAACGCCGCTATCATCCGTTCTGTGATGCAACAATGTGCTTTGTCTCGGCGCCTCGAGTCTGCTGCAGATAAACGCCAGATGCTAGGATGCAGGTAGAAACAAGAAAAGTCGAGTCGGACCTCTCACTCAGGTTCAGACAGAACCAATATCCCTGAGCGTTCAGCGGCGTGGCGGGGGGAAGGGGGGCGAACTGGCATAAATAAAAAAAGCTGGAGTGGAAATGTGTTTTTCCACTGGAACACACACACACACACGAAAGTAGAGAGGGAGAGGACACCCCCCTTGAAGGGCTCTAGCTTGCTCGCTCGCAGGTCCGCCTGTCACCCGTCCCTCAGTGTGTCACGACAAAGTGGAAGCGGGTTCCATATTTGACTCCAATTGTCTTGTGAGTCATTACATTCCGCTCAACATCGGGGGCCTCTTTCCCCGCTGCTGACACGGCTCCGCTGTCACCGCTGAATCGCATTGACATTCACAAAGTCCTCCCTCCGCCGGGGCCCCTTCCCCACACACGTGTGTGCGTTTATGTTTGCGAAAGACACTGCACGCGTGTGTCAACGTACCGGCGATGGGGGAATTCTCAAAAGGTCCCTATTATGGCTCTTTAGCAGCCGCTCACCGGGGGGGCTGGAGAGCACTTGTGGACTTAATTGAAGTGTTTTCACAGATTTGCGGTGATATTTTCTGGGCTTGGTCTTTCCGTGACCTATCGAGCAGGAATGCCAACCTGCGGGCCCTTTTCACACGTGGATCCGTGCAACAATTAATCCATTATGCATGAACTTCCTCCTGGGATGGCAAAGAGGGAAAACTTGGCCGGAATACCAACGTTTGCGATGCAGCGTTGTTTCCGCTCTCCCACTCGTACGGAGGAGCATTCGGAGAGAATCTCATCACATCAAAGACGACTCAATCGACGGAGAGGCAGAGCCGCGCTGACGGATGCTGGGCTGCAGCGAGCTGTAATGGGGACGGAGCCGCAGCGGATGTGCAAATGAAATGCGATCGCTGTCATTATGATGGGGAGTAACTCATTTAAAATGCGTTTCATTGAGTTTCATTTCATAATGAGATAAACAGTAGAGCACACAAAGATACTCGCTCACAAAATGATTGATAGCCCCAAAATATTGCACTTTGTTTTAGGGTAGTAGGTCAATGAAGTCCCTTTTTTTTGACAAAACGTTAAATCATCATTTCTCTTTTTTTTTTCTCTCACTGTTTCTGGACTGTATCGTAACGTTGGGGTTTGTGAGCTGTTTCTGAAACTCGTTTTATCTGATTTGCTGAAATCCTCTTTCTATACCGAAGGTCATCGATGAGTAAAGTGGTCAGGAATAGAAATAAAGAAGATGTGGCCCTCGCAGAATGGTAATAAACACAAACAATGATTTTATCCTGAGCAAATTAAATGATTGGCTGGCGACCTCGCTGTCACTAACCAACCAGACGTACACCACTGAAGAAGTGCTCATAGCCAGAGGTTACACGATCATGTGTTTTAGCTGCGTTGCTTTGACGAGGGGACCGATCGGAGGGGGCGGGATGTACTTTCAAAATGTACCCTGCTCTTGCTTGGTTTTCCAGGATTACCGACCCGAGCTCCAAATCATCATTCCGGTGAAATTTAGCTTATCATAAATCCCTTTACATTTTCACTCACTATCTCTCTGATGAGGGAAAAATGTGCTGAACATTAGAGGCAGTCGTTGTTTTTGATTAATTTCTGTCAGGAAACCAAATGAACCAACTCTTGAATTGTGTTTTGGGATCCAGGTGAACACCTAGTTTTCAGTTTCACAGTGTTGTTGCATAGCAATGTCATTACAGAGCATTGTCATTGCATTAGATTATGTCATTTATTGTCACTATAACAGATTATATAACTCAAACAAAGTTAGATAATCAGCTTTGAAATGATTGACAGTCTGTATTTGTCTAGTTAGGTGTGAAGAAATGTTCAAACGTAGGCGATTCACAGTGAACAGTGACCAAAAACCTATAATATGCACACAGTTTAAATTTCCTCTTACTTAAATGACTACAATAACATTCAGACCACAGATGTTCTTTGTAAGATTAGTGTGAGTGAATGTGAATATGAGAATATGAAATCATTTCTGAATGTGCCTGTTTTTAATGGCGATTGCCCAAGAAATGCAAAACAATCAGTTCGGCCCTTTCAATGTTTTCAGAACAAATTAAAATACAACACACTTGTGGAGCTGTGTGTGTGTGTGTGTGTGTGTCTGCAACAAACTTAAATTGTAAACACACATTAAATATGCATATTTAATGAATTATTAAATAACTCTATACTCCGAGTTCTGTATCTACATCACCATGTAGCCAACATTATGGGATTCCTGGGGGTTCGTAAAAATTAAAGTCTAGCCTCAACTACATCATTTAAAGATGGTAATAGCAAGAAAATGTTTGCAGCTGCTCAACACTGTAAATGTAGCTGTGCTGTCGTAAAGATTTCCGACACAGGGAAGTGCACAATTCAGATTGAGAAGTTGATGTATGCTCTAAAATGTGATGTAAGTTTTCTTTTGCACGTGCACAGCAGAGATCCCAAACGCCGTGCTATTTCCGTGCAGGTGCTGTTGCAAAACCACGGGAAATGTGCTTTCACTATTACAAAGATAGCTCTTCCCTTTTCTGCTCTCACGGCCGTACCCGTAGGTGTATATCATGTTCCGGAGGAGCCAAGGGGCATCATTAAAAAAAAGTTGAGAATCATCAATGGATCGCCATGAAAAATGTGTCTCCGGTTCATTTAGCTCTTCACAGCACATCTGGACATGTTTAACCTATCCCACCGAGCACCGGGTGTAATCCATGGGGCTTCTAAAAATGAACTTCAAAGAGGGGGGCTTTTTTATTTTTATATTTTAAAGAGATATCCTTTTCGAAAAAAGAAAAAAAAATCACACAGAACTGTATGAATCAGGAGCCATTTAGTGCAGGGAGGAAAGCGTAGGGACGAGGTTCATGCGAGTCACTGGAAGTGGAGAGTGCCGGGCGAACTGAGAGCTCCGTAAATGTGTTAAAATAGCCAACAAATAGCCACCGCTGTACACACAGGGCAACAGCTTTTATATTTACCTCCGTTCCCACTGTAGTACAATATTTGACGGTTATATTAAATTCAAGTGTGGACAATTAGTCTAAATCCAGCAAATTCAACAAAGAGCAAGGACGGAGCTGCCAACGCTGAAGCCTCCGCACGTTAACCTGCATGTGCTTCTGTGAACAAGGTGGAACCTAGAATTGTAAAATGTAATGAGTTGTGTTTTCACATTTTTGTGGAGGTGGCGGGGGCATGCATGGCCAGAAGAAGAAGCTAAGCAAGATTTATAGGGTGTTTCTCAATATATTCGTTGATTTCTCTTAGAGTACATCGTGAATCTTGATGAAAATAACGCAGCAGGTTTGATATCTCTGAATAAAAGGGGTCTTTTGGATTTTATTCGAATTCACTCGTGCAATTCTTCTTGGAGTAAAGCTTGGCTACTCTTGTAAGCAGTCACCTTTGTTAGTTGAGCGTGCCAACATTTGCAGCATATGTCGGAGCAGACGTAAAATACAGTTAAATAAATTTCTTCCACTTTTTGGTGTTTGGTTTTCTGAAAGACCGATTACGTACCGAGCATCGGTCTCGCATTCGTTCCCATCGTGCCTTAGTGGCGAGTGCTGAGCTAATCGATGTTCAGGGAAGCAGTTGAACGAGCAGTCATGATTGCACTCACTTTTGTGCGGCCATATGGCGTTTTTATATTCATTTTCAATCTTTATTTATCAAGGAATGTCCCATTGAGATGCAATATGTCTTCTGCCAGGGAGTCCTGGTCAAGGCGGGCAGGAATAATGTAAAAAAGTGTCTAATTTAAATATAGGCAAGGACCAAATAACACACACAAACATACTACAACACAACAAAGCGATTCAAAGATAAGAACATAAATAGAAATATATATATATAGGAAGCGTGGCTCCTCTTTCTAGGAAAATGGACCTATGTCTTCTCTGACCACACATGAGAAAAAGAAAACAGAAAAGATGCCCTTGTGAAGTCCAGTGCCGCACATTCCATGTTAGCTGCAGCTGATGCAACGTGGCAGTGACAAGGACACTGTCTCATTGTTCCTTTAGTGCTTTTCTTTGGCGTAAGGACTCCGAAATAATTCATAAACCCTGTGTTCACTGTATTTTTGTGAAGTCATTGTGTTCCCGACGTGCGCACTGACTTTGTGAGACCGACTCACGACAGCATCACATTCAATCAAACATCCGCAGCTCTTATGCTTCAGTTGGTCTTCTTTTTTTTGGGGGGGGGGGGCTTCGTTTACTAGTGTTTGTTTGTGCATTCAGTTTGCGGACAGCAGGAGGGCGTCCATTCCACCAGGGAGCGGGAAGGAGGTTGGGGAAGGTGGCCGAGCGTTGGGGGTGAAGGAAGGTTGCTCTGCAGAACTACAAGAAGAATTACTGTTGGCTCTGGCCGTGTCAGCTGTGACAGTGAAGAGGCCAAAACAGCTGCGGTCTGCCCCCCCTCCCCTCTCCCTCTTCATCCTCCCTCTCCTTCCCCCTTCCCTCCGCGCTCCTCCCCGACATCAAAGGCGGTCTGTGGCGAGGCCTCGAATGAGCTGGACCGAGTGGTTGGAGCTGCCGCACTTAGGGCAATCTATGGTTTAATACTGTATGATCCCACAGTGAATCTGGAGAGCCACCAACTTTATTCTTTCATTTCAGGCTCGTCGCCGTCCACCTGGCTCTCTCTCGCTCGCTCTCTGAGACGCACACCAACATGCCCCCCCCCGGTCCCTTTTCGCCCCCATCTCTGTTTCTCAGAGATGGTGGTGCCACAGATTGTGTAATAGCCATTCGCTGGCATCGCCGTCCACGCCGGCTGAGGGACGGGGGACGCAGGCGGAACCTGCCGTGGCGAATGTTGCCCCAGAGCCTTCTCTGATCTGCGGTAAAAGGGCCTTGCGAGGGGAATGATTCTGTAACTCAACCCATCGAGTCCACCGTGCACCAGCTTTCACAACGATTATTCACCTGTGTAATCCTATACCTGGATACGGGGAGTTTGCTGCAGCAGCAGCACTGTGAATTTCTTCCGAGGCCAAAATTGAAGAAGTTGTACTTCTGGAGCTAAAGAAGTCAAAGTTCTGTCTTCATTTGTTTTCCTGCTCAGTCTTGGAGGAAGAAAGGTCACTTCATTGCACCGCGAGAGACACAGTGTTTATCTGAGGGAGGCGCCAGGACACTTGGCCAGTCAGGCACCTGCTGGGAAGATGAGAACGTACCTGGGGTTCGATGCTGGTGTGTTTTGTGTTGTTCGAGACAAAGCAGACACAGGGTGGAGAAGCTGTTTTAAAGGGGTGCTTATTTAAGTTTATATTGTCAACATATAGAAGGAGTACTTTCTTCTTTGTCTGATGACCTGATCTAGGAACGTGAAATAGAGAATACGAACTAGTCTCTATGAGATCATCATATATACAACTAACAAAAAGTTCTAGTTTATAAATGTCAAAACAGTATCGCAAAGATAATTAATATCAATAAATGATTAATACCTCACAATCCCTATATAGGATTAAACATATTACTCTGCTACTTAGCTACAATCCAACATTACGCTGAATCATCTTTTACGTTGTCCAATCCCCCGTTTAAGCGTGTTTACGTGTCAGCCACTTTGGGGAAATACACCATAACTAATATGAACATTTCTGGCAACCGTTCCAGCCCCCACCATCTGTAAGTTTAAATGGATAAATACAAACACGAAGCAGCTTGTGAGCATGAATTAATTTGTACATTATCTGAGACACTGTTGAGAGCAATCAAAGTTTGATTTGTTTGCGATCTGGAATTATTGCTCGTGACGGATTCCAAATCACCGCCGCTGCGTCGCCGGATTATTTTTTTTCTGCCTCCCCCCCCCGTCGCTGGAAGTTATAGGACATCTGTTTCTGTGGAGAGCGTGCACTCTGCTTTGCACTCCACACAAAGTCAGACACAAAATAATTCCTCTTTTGGTTGAATTATATCAAAATGGTATACTTGATGTCCTTCTCTACCTGAATCCTTATTGTGAAGGAGCTCAAGAGTTGCGCTAACAAGCGTAATTGAGAATATGGAGCCACCGAGTAATTTTCCCATTCTGAGAAATATAATACTCTTGGGCCTTGAGTGAAGTAGAGACATAGCTCCAGCATCTATATAGAAATGGTATCACCCATTGTGTACCTCATGTGATAAAGACCTTGTATGTAGGAGCGCATTAAGAAAGCAGGCTGCAGATTGTCCTTCAATGCAGAATTCATTGGGAAAAATAGGTCCAAAGTGCACATCAGCAGAAAAAGGGGCCTTTAAGTCTCTGTCACCGGCCATTTTTTTTCCCACTGTTGAGACACTGTGAGGCTTCGGCGAGGGGAGAATCTCGCTGTCAACTCTTCTGACACCGCTCGGGATGATCGATGGCGAGGTCTAAGCTTAGCAGCCGAAAAAGACAGGAACTATAAGCTCGACACAGGCTGGAGGGAAAAAAAAGACGCGTTCAAGGGGACATTGCTCGGCTAAGACAAGATTTCTCTCGTTTTCTTCCCCCTTGCAACTGTCAAAAATGTGTCAGAGTAATGGAGTCGCTCTACCCTTTCATTAATTAAATCACAACACCTACTAAATTAAGCAGCTACTCCTAATGAAATCTCTCGCGCTCGGAGTTGTGAAGAGAGAGCGGAGAGACTATGCGGCGATAATGAGGGAGAAAATGTTAATCTATAGGCAAAATCTTAACGAGGTGTTAGAACACAAGATCTCCATTTTTCACTTCGGGGAGGAACATGAAAGGTTCCCTGCAGCGTTTGCAAAGTAAACCCATTACCAAAGACACATCCGGTTTCCTCCAGTCACACTCGTCTAACCAGTGTCAGAATTAAATTTCTCAAAGAAAAGTAAGTCAGAATCACGTGCAATTAATTTCAGCAGAGGGAAGGATCCTCGTGGCTCGTCCTGTAACTCTCCTACATGCTGTTTTGAGGAGTAAAGGGTCCGCGGGGTGATATTCAGAACATTTTACGAAGAACGTAAGCCTCCGCATTAGCATTTCTTTACTACGTCTCTGTTCAATTAGGCGCGTGCACGTCCCACAGCAGCTGGCGCCGTCTTGTTTCATTTGCATCCGATTTTTTCCGTCATTGCAGAACCTTAAACCGCCCCATCGTGCCGTAGCGATTCCTCAACAGCAACCAGGAATATAAGATACAGTATTGTCTATACATTTCCATACGCCTGTGCATGCAGATCATAAAATCCCCTGAGGTTTTCTTATTATCGCTGACTAGAATAAACCTGAGCTCTGTCATTACTTACAGTTTAATGGATAATACACTACGCCAGCTAGGATGGGAGAGTGTAAGATTGAGAGCATGAAGGTGGGGGGGGGGGGCTGTACCATTTTTCGGCGCAGCGCTCCACGCCTGCACGCACGCCTTCACTGTCGCACACGTACCTAATCCTTGGAGGGGGATTGTCAGAACTCCTGTGCATAATGAAGGCGGATATATCAGCTCGCATAAGTAGGCCGAGTGATGTCAGTTGTGGCGGTGTGTTGCGGTTAGCGCACTTTATATGGCAACACAAATAAAGCTCTGTTTGATATTAAACATTAGCAGGGGGATGGAGGATGTAGGAAGTATCACATGCGGCAGCGCGAGGGGATTAAAGGGTTAGGTTGAGTGCCCATTCAGCACATTGCTGCGAGCGAAACTCGGGAGAACCACAGCGCACGACGCCGTTGATGATGTCTTTGAACAAACGCTGCAGCGGAGTGTAAGTCCATAGTTTGATGGCGCCCATAGCAGTCTTGTCATGTATATCCTCACCTTAATGAAGGGGGAGTGATGGGGTGAGGAGGTCAAGACGCGAGGGTGTAGATCTCCAACCCCCGAAGCCCGCGCTCTTCACAGAAAGACGTTTGGGAGTCGGGGTGTAATGAAAGGCGGAGGTCAAACGGTGGAGACAGGTTTCCTCTGAACGACGTTCCGCTTCACCAGAGTGGGCTGGAGGGATCTCATGAGGGGCAACGCAGAGATATGAATCCGCTCAAAAAATTAGAGCTGACCCCATGACCCGAGCCGTGTGCGAGCTGCGCCGTACGTTTCCATTTCAGCGGAGGAGGCAGCGTGGAGAAGTACTTAGATAACAGCGACATATTGCAAGCACACGAGCTTTGAAACCTACATGACATGACTTTGCGATGAGATTCTGAGTGATCAAAAAGTCTCTTTTGCGAGTTTAGCACTTGCCATATAAACATATTCAAGATTGGAAAACCAGCTTCTCAGAAAAACCACTTTAATCTCATGTTAACATAAGCTTATGTTTTTTTTCACTCGTGATTTATTTATTCCTTGTGGTCTGGGAGATTCTGAACATTATAGCTGTAAGTTAGCAATGTCCTGAAATCCTGCTTTGACCAATTATGAGCACGTCCTGTGGTAGTTCAGTGAGTGGGTCCCTCCAGGGTGTAATGATCACAACAAGTCATGCAAATTCCACCCACGTTATGTAAATTCTGCGCTGCCTCGCAATGTAGTCCAATTGTGGCAACTTTTTCCGAAAATGTGATGGCTTCTCATATCAGTGCTGCACAGACGACACCCGCCAGATGACCCCATGGCCTTTCTCTCAGTCACAGCCGCATGCACGAAGGAGCACCACAGGTCTCATTCATTCCAGCTCAGTCCTATCTCCATCACAATTGCCCCAGAAACCTGTCGTTGAACCAACTTTCACCAACTACAGATATGTGTGCCACGAGCATCTCGACGAAAAATGACAGCTCACGACATGCAAAGAGGGGCAAACTGTTTTATGCTGCATTCAACATTGTGCTGGGATGCAAACACACACACTCTAGTCATTGATTGACGCACACTTTTTACTGCAATGCACACCCGGGGACTGGCAGATATACACGTGGACGACAGAAAAGACAAATCACAGCGATAGAGGCTGATGCATCCAGATCTATTGCAAGTGTTGGAAAAAGATTGTGTGGGTGTGTGTGTGTCGGGGGGGTGTCCAGGTATTACTCATGTTATGGGCCTAAATCTGTTTACACAGTCAAACTATGGGACATGTTTTGAAGTTTAAATGTTTTAAAGATGATTAGGGTTTGACTAGATCTACTACTATTTTTGTGATCTACACTTTTGCAATTTCTTTGCCAAAATATCTTAAACTACTGCAACCTGCATTGCTTTTATTTATTTATTTTCGAAAAGTCTGCTGTGGAATCACTCATTTCGTTGTTTACAACAACTCCCACCATAAAAGTCAGTGAAATCCTGGAGGGACCAATAAGTGCATTCTAGCTCAGCGGGAAATGTCAGGTTCAGCACCATGGACAGCGACAGAGCTGAAACATCACAGCGATTCCACACACTTACTTTCCCTGTGTTCACTTCACCTCCGAGTTAAAACAGAGGGAAAAGACGACGTGTTCTCTTTCTGACAAGACGTGTCCTTCCCAGTCGGGCGTCATCAGAGGCAGCGTCAGTTATTGATGACGGCCACACAGCTGGATTACATGTCAGCAGTCTTGCAACTGCTCTGTGACCCAGCGTTGCCTTGAAGTTTATGTTTGCACAGATAATGCGACGTAGCCATTGGAGGTATTTAGGATGTCCTTCTGCTAAAGATGACGCAACGGGGTGAATCGCTACCCTGTGCATATTCTCCTCTCAAAGGAATCGTTGTGCAAATTCTGCACTTGTATCTTCAACCGGCCTCTGAAGTTCCTGCTTGATTTGAGGCCACTGTCATTATCCCTGTGCCAAATAAACCTATAGCATCAGTTACCTGAAAGAATACAGACATATACCACTAAGAATAATAATGAAAATCTTTCAGCAGTAGGCAAACACAGCAGTCATTGTATATCCAGGGCAAACCACATATTAACAACAGACCCGTACATAAACAGTGGCGACCCCACAGGGTTACGTTCTATAACCCCTCCTGTGTACTTTATACACAAAACAACTATGTTCCATTGTTACTATGATTACAGTGGCTCAAGAGGTTAGAGTGGCCTGTCCACTAACAGGAAAGTCGGGGGTTCGATACCAGTCTTTCCCATTCAAAGTGTTGTTAGTGAATTAGCCTACAGAAATCAGGTCTTGTGTGATTGATTGGTTGTTGACTCTCAGAGGGCCGGAGAAGCTCTAGGTGGGAAGAATAGACAATTTCGCCAAACAATGCCCCCGCCCACATCTAAAATACGTAGCGGCCCCCTCACCATTTCTATATCCGTGCACTTTGGCACCTCGCCCTTCTCTCTGACATCTGCGATACCCACAGTCGTAGCAGCGTTCTAAAAATACCACAGGACTCTGCCAACCCGTTCTTAATAACTCCCCCCTTGGGGTAAACACTCGGAGCCAGCAGGAGTAAGACATGCTGTTTCCTCAACAGCTCTCACTGCAGAACAATCACATTACTAAATGGATCCCCAGTTCTGCATGAACACCAACTACGACTGTAGTTTATTCTGTTTATCTTGAAGCACCTGACGTTTTATATCCACAGGTGTACACAATATTTTGCGGGATGGGGCTCATGTGTATTCATTTCTTGTAATTTTCGCTGGGATTGTTTGTTGTCCTGTCTTGAGCGAGGCGAATTCAATAAGTTGTGTAGTAATAAAAGAATTGAATTGTGAATCTGCTTTTGTTAATCCGTTTCCCTCTGAGAGCATAGACAGTTCAACTACGCTGGTTTACTCTTAGTACGAGACACGCACCAACAACTTTTCCAAAGGGGAAAATAATACTCTTCTCCACATCAACATTTAGAAGCCTGGATGAGAATTCTATAGTGTAGCCTAAAATAGTTAGTTGAAACTAAATGCATTTAGCCTCCAGCAATTCGTGGGAGACAGCAAAACATTTCCCTTTCAATAATTTGCATATTCACCCATTCATATTATTTATTAATTTCACTTTTACATAAATTATTTAGTAACTCAGAGTATGATGAGGACGGTTGATAATCTATAGAAATTGTTTATTTACCGTTTTGGATGGAGAGAGATAAAAAAAAGAAAAGGCTATGAACTCAGCGGGTGTTTCACTCCAGCCTATGTGGATGGATTGCTTTCGCTGTTACTGGATATAAATGGCACTGAAAGGCAAAACTGAAATGATCTCAGTGCAGACAGGAGACAAACTCATTAAAGTCTATCATCATAATGGCTGCAAGGGACGACTTGTATTCTCCTTTTCTGAGCCCAGATCAGGTAAAAAAGGGAAAAGAGCATTTAGAGAGCAATGCTAGAATGTGCACTGAGCAAATATCAGTCGCTTTTACTCAGAAAAGATAAATCTACCGTGAAGACGGTGTTGACATTTGTCCTGTGCGTGGCGGCAGAGTTTACCGTATTATGGTGAGGTTTTCAATGTAAGATCATTCTCATTAGATCAGCAGCACTCACAAATATCCATTGTATTGGTGCGTGTGTGCCAGATGAAGGCCGCTCTTGCAGGCGGCTCTTGCAATGTTTGTTCTTGTTTTTATCCTCACTAAAGTTTCCTCCGGGAAGCCCGTCCTGCCCTACGGCCCTTTTTTAGAGAGCTGAAGTATCATTTACGACGACAGGCCAATTTCCAGGTCATGTGAGGATGACGGAGATATACAGTATATGGCGAAATAGAACAAATTTGGATGCATCCTTAAACGAAACTGCGTGAACTCTGCTGATGCACTGTGAGCAAGGCAGCAGCATGAATCGGAGTGGGGTCACACCGGGTCTGCCGTCCCTCAGGACAGCCAGACAAAATAATCAACAATCACTTCACTGTTAATTACTACTTTTATTAGATGGCCTATTTTTTCCCAAGGACTGTTTGCCTCCTTAAATAGACAACATTAACAAGCGATAACAAAATCAAGCAAATTACTACAATGACCCAATTTGCTATTGAAACTCTTCAGTGCCCGTTACAATGAATACATACTGTATCGGTGTGTGTGTGTGTTTTTTTCTTCATGTTCATTCACTGCTTAGCAACTGATTGTCGGTGATCAACCCGTGAATGTAGAAATAGGCGGTCGCATCAAGTCCATTGTGACTGCCCCGCGAGGCGGCGGCGTCGTCGTCAGGTTGTTGTGAATGGCGCCGTGATTGCTGTGCTAACATTCAAGTGCAACTGGCTCTTTGACAAAAGATATTCACACAACATAACCGGCTATTTAACAACATGCACCCCAGGCCCACCCATTGTACAGGGGTAAACAGAGAATAGAGGTGGGGGTGTATCACGCTGAGTGGCAACGGGAAACAACAGATGAAAAAGAGCCAAAACAGTTTCTGTGTGTCCCAGTAAAACAAAGAGTTTGGGAAAAACTATATTACAACTTGAGTCGTGCCCACCCGCTGTTGAGCAGGCGCGTTGTTTTCGCGTTCTTGAGATTATTTTGATAAATGGAGCAGAAAATGTATCAGAGTGGAAAAGTGAATGAATTAGTATGCCGTCGTTAAGTGGGCCCTTTTTAGCCTTTTCTTGAGGACGCCCCTTCCCTTCAGGTGACTTGTCGCTGTGACAAAGTGTGGAGCTGTTAATGTGCCATTAATAAAGCATCAGGGAGGCTGGTATGCATATGATATGTATACAGTCTAAACCTGCATTGCTCAATCAATTATGCATGAGTTTGACCATTAAATTCCACAGGGGCGTAATTAGTTTAACAAGGAGTAGTTCCGTGTTTTTGGGACATTGAATACGACATTAATGTTACAGTATTATGAATCACGTAGCACAGGCTGGAGCATGAAGACATAAGTGTCAGCTATAGGCACAAGTCATTTGTGGACCACGTAGTACACAACAATCCCCTAAATAGTGATGGTAATATGAGTTATTTTGGTTGCCCACTACAGCTGAATGAATGAATGCATGCACCAATCATGTATGTGGACAAATCTGGGCCAAAACAATTTTGCTATGTGGGAAAAAAAACATCCCAATGCCTCAGTACTGGGACAATTCAGGATATATTCTGTGCAAAGTTCGGACAAATGCATGAAAGAAAGTGTGGTAATGGTGATACCAACCATGCCACACACTCATCAGTGGCTGGAAGCTCTTTCAGTGAAGTGGTAAACTGCTAAATCTGTGTGGTTTGGCCAAACACAGACACGGCTGTGAGAAAGTCTGGCGTCGCTGAAACATTGACTGTGAAATTATTTGTTTTCCATTTCTCCACTGGCCAATGAGGTGGAAAACAGTTTGAAATGCAAACATTGCATCAAATCTGGTCGTTTTATTCTGTGATAAACTAAGACAAAGTTACTGTCTGGCTTTGGGTTTGTAGATCTTAAACGCTTAGTCACCATTGAGACTCGTATGTCGAGTCCCAAAGTATCATAAAATCCCCCCCCCATAAGGGACTCGTGATGGCACAATGAGCAGTACACTCACACTGCGTCGCATCCCCCCCCCCAAAACACCCCAGGTGCCTCTGTAAGTGGCTGATCTTTCCATGCGATTGTCATCTGTGTTGATAATGTTAAGTGGCTTCTGTTTTCAGTCGACTGCGGCGCGAGCGCAACGGGTACACGCCTCCTCCAGACACGTTCTGATTCGCAGAGGGAACCGTAACAACCCGGGACAGGAAGGAAGGGAGCCGCGGCGTTTGTGTACCAGCGTGTGTTTGACTGTGGCGCGCTGGGAGGTGAGGAGAGGTTATGCTTTTGCCGGCTAATTAGCGTTTGGGTTTGAGATTTAATTGGGGCCTTGGAAGTGCGAGCTCTTCGGGTGACGGTGCTCGCAAAGTTTTTTGCTGATGAGTGAGAGTGATTGACAGAATGAAGAAGAAAACAGATGAGGACGTTCAGGAGGCTTAACTTTCTCAAATCCTTTTGTTTCCCATTCAATTATTAAAATACAGATCATGATGCCACTGCATACCGAATGTGATTTTCCATGTTTTGTGACAATTTATACACTTCCCTCTGTTTGATCTGTTGTGCATCCATTAGTCATTAAATCCCTCAAAGTCATAATCCCTTTGTTCAAATTATTAAAGATATTATAATTACTTAATGCTAATAGTTTATTAGAGTCCTTACTCCTTAAATGACCAGATAGCAACTTGTAATTGCCACGGAAGGGTAGCGGTTTTAAACTTATCTTGTGAATAATTTATTGCCGCTAATTGTTACATCCTGGGAACGTGGGAAGTGATTTAAGGGGACGAATGAGTAGCTCATGCACACAAATGATCAAAACATGTGCTCCTGTTGAATGCGGAGCTTCGTAGTAAACCGGCTCCACTGAAGCAAAAGCCGCGCCATCAAACCGCCATGACTCAAAGAGAAATTGACAGTAGAGATGCAATAAAAAAAAAAACCTGATGATATCAATGCTCAGGGCAAAAGAAGCTCATAAAGAGAACAGTGAGTTAAAATGTGGGCCACTGTGTTTCTTTTTCTGAAGTAATGAGAGCTGTAATATAGCTGATGAAATCGACACCCCATGGGCTGGAACTCAGAAAGAGAGAAGGCATATAAAAAAAAGCCTTTGATTGCGACGCCACTGGCTTTTCTCATAATGCAATAACCTAAAATGCCACTGAAATCAGGTAGATTTTTTACATTCAGGGCGTCGCTCCTCCGAGAAGGGTCACGCATACCCACACGGTGCCATTAGAATGCAGTTCAGGATTTTAAAAAAAACCTCCGTGGGGGGTTTGTCTTGTTTGAATGCCAAGTCTGCGTTTATCCGTCCTGTTTGCCTGCCGTAAAAACCTATTGAGGAAAAAGCCCGCCATAGGCTGTGGTGGTGAAAGAAGGCAGAGGGGATTGTCTTTCTATCCCACACACAGTGGCCCAGCCGCTACACTGAATTAGACGTGGAATGAGATGTTTTGTTGGTGTTATTATGCTCACATTACGCGGATTGCTAGATCTCCCCCACTGGGCCCAGTGGGCTTTGTGCCTGAGAGAGAGAGAGTGAGAGAAGGGAAAGGGAGGCAGAGGAAAGAGAGGAGAAACACAGGAGGGGGAGGCGAGAAGAACCTGCCAAAAAAACAACTGCCTGGCAAAATGACAGATTCTCCGGATTTATTTAGACAGCGGAAGGAGGGGAAGAAGTGGGATGAGGCACGGAGATGGAAGGAAATTGGAGTAATCAGGTCCTAATGTGCTCAGGCTTGCAAACATCTCTGGCCCTATTACATTGAAGGAAATAAAAAAAACAGAAACTAAAATGTCAAGCTTCTCGCTACTTCTCCCGCAACATTAAGATGATTAAGCCTCTCCAGTGGTGGGGAGAGAAAGGAGGAGAGAGAAAAAACAATGGCACTCGAAATAATCGGTGGCAGTTGAGCCATGGTCTTTGAATATTAATTGCAGCTTGAGCAGCCAGAATTTCAGTTTCGTCGGCACACAGCTGTGAAGCTCTTTATTATTTTTTCCCCCTCGTTTCCTTGCTCGGCTGTTTGTTGTCTCTGCCTGATAAATCCTGGTCTCCTTACCACTGCGTTATTTTTTTCCCGTTAAGATGCATACAGTACATGCAAATAATCCCCAGAGACGATACTAATGTGATGTAAATAGTTGGCGTCGTCGTCGGAGTTAATCCAAAGCCCTGATTGGCTCCCTCGCTGAGGGGGTGAGTGAGCGGTGTGTCCAGGACGTGACGGTGCGTTGACGCTGATTGGCAGAGGTTGTCTCCGACATAATGAACTCGATTCAATACAACAATCTCTCATGTCACTCAATATTTAATCAGGGCAGGCTTCAAACGATGATGTCATTCGGCACAGGAACAGCTCACTGCAATTTGAGCTCAGCGTAGAGACAATCACACTGCGGACGTTATTCCTTCCCACCCCCGATGACTCTGCAGGAAATGGGGCCTCGTCCAGGTGAGGCTGGTTATGAGTCCGATTTCCTCCTGAGCAATCATGTCTAAAGGCGTAGCCCGTTCATTCACGATGGGCTGTTCCATGGAGAAAGGGCTAGACAATTATGATTTCTTGATTATACCCTCCATGGCAGATGTGAATGATAATCAGCAGCATGATGGTGCTTTTTTGAGGAATGGAAACTAGAGCCTGTCCCAGAGTGTAGTCACTTCTCGCTGAAAGCACTTCACTTGTGACAAACATATACGAAAAACAATAAAACCACCGTTTCCTCTTATAGCTTCAGTGCTTGACAACCCGTCCTGTTATTTATAAAAAGGCCTATAGAAGCTGCGCGTGGCAGTGCAGCTCTAACTGCTGAGAAATATGACAGGGGGAGGAGGGGGAGGAGGCAGCCGCTGGCGTGGCATTGAGCCTGCTGGTTAATTGGAAGCTTTGCAGTCGTGCTCGTAACTTACCTGAGATTCCAATCGACAGAGGGATCCTTCAGCGAGGGGGGGAGGTGGAGGGTGGGGGGTGGAGGGGCAGGGCAGGCGTCCGGATGCCCCGATCGATGGCTGCCATCTTTTACACCGCGGGAGGGCAGGGCCCACAGTGGCCGAGGCTGTGAGAGCTAAATTATAGCTATTTGCACGCAGGAGAGCAGTGGCAGGAGGGAGGTGTGTGTGTGGGGGGGGGGAGAGAGAGACGGAGACCAGGCATAGAGAGGCCCCTCCTGGAAAAATCAATGCTAACGACTGGTGAGTGCTGCCACACACACACTACGATACACACATGCGGATATACACAAATGCAAAGAACACATTATGTAATTACGCACGCAGCCTTTGCCCAGGGCTGCAGATTCACACACACACACACACACACACACACACACACACACACACCTCCACACCTTCCTCACACCAGCACCAGCACCAGTGCACAGTGCCAGTCTGGGTCGGTTGCGGCAGCATAGTAATTGACTGACATCCAATTAAAAATTGTTAAGGAAGCTGTAGCGATTACTGTCCCTGGAGCTCATCGATTGCTGATGGGCGCAGCTGTCTCATTACGACCACTAACTACCTGGGCCTACTTTTTATTTATCTGCTTTCTTTTATTTATCACTCCTTCCCTGCTCCCGCCGCTGCTAATGTGTCTTGCGCTGACCTTTTCCCTCACCGTGACTTATAAATCTCTGACTCGGCTCGTATCGGAAGACGAGCGCGAGCGGTAAGAAAATGTGTGCCCCGGCTCACACTAAGATTGGTACAGTGAGTCGGCGTGTTGATGAATCCGGGGGGAGAGATAGATTAGATAGCTGATGCATGCAATGTGTGGCTTTCTCAGCAGACTCTCTGCGAGGGAAGAAGAAGAAGAAAGCCGAGCGTGGGGTGACGTCGAGGGAGAAAAAACGAAGGGGACGAGACAAAAGCACGTGCTCCGTCCCATATAGGCCAAGAAAACACAAAAAAAAAATGCAGATGGAGAGAATAGAAAAACAGATTTTTCTTCGGGTATTCGTTGGTTTAATGAGTTGCACTCGAAAATACGAACTTGTGAAGCGATATTTTGCCGGCAGGTGGTACGCAAAAATCAGCACAGAGAGTCTTTCATCTTTAGGAATCTCGAAAAGCTTTACCATAACACCATCATTAATGTTGACATACAGGTACGTGCGGTCCAACCGTGAAATTAATTAGGCTTTGTAAAACCCTCGTGTTTGTGTGCGTGCATTCGCTCTCCCTCTCTCTCTCTCTCTCTCTCTCTCTCTCTCTTCGTCCTCCCTCCTCTTTTCGCCACTTTCTCTTCTTTTTGCCAAGTGATTAGGACGAATCAGCTGTTTTCAGCTCTGCTCCTTCTACCTCAGCATAAGAAGCTCTCCAGACACCAGCCCTTTTGCACTGTCCACCATTATGTGTATAGTAAGCAGGAGCCGTAAACACACATTTTCAGGTGCAGCTAAGATGACAGCAGTACTCGCAGTCGAGGACTATTTTCTTGCAGGTGCTAAACTGGCACGCAACTGCAGGTGCAAAGCCATCAGGAACCAGCAGAGAAGCAGTCGCTACAGTGCTGGTTTGAGGAAGTATAATCTGTACACATCGGTACGTATGGATGGGAATTTGACATTATGCTAAAACTTAAATTTGGCTCAAAATGACGCATCATTGCCCCTTGGGAGCATATTTGTTTTTCAGCAATCTGCAGATTATTTCCATGATTCATGGATGAGTAGATTAATGTAGAAAAATGGCTGTAACAGTTCCCTGAAGTGACATCTTCACTTTGCTTGTTTTGTCCAACAACTTTTGTCCCAAACCCAAATATATCCACTGCTCTCCCTTGAATTCCTATGGGAGTTACAAGGGTCGGGCACCGTTAACATCTAAACAGATTTGGTATCCAACGTTATCATTTTAGTGTTTTATCTTTGTAGTTGTTTTTAGGGCAGTTGCGATATTCAACTCACTTTTATTCTGCATTATTATTCTGGGTCTTACACTGGTTTGTTTCTCTTTTTGTTGCACAATGTGCTGTTCTGCAGCTACTGTAGCACTTTGGCCCAAGAAGAATTTCCCCACAGGGACAATAAAGTGTATTTGATTTGATCTTTTTCCAGATCTGTTGGTAACACTTTGTTTCTCACACAGGATTACACAAAAATACTAGACAGATTTACAGAAAACTTACTGGAAGGACGCAGTATGAGTCAGGAAAGAATTTAGGTTTGGATCCAGGAGGGTTTTTTTTGAGACAGGGCGTCCTTGAACCTTTTCACAGTTTTCCCGAAGAATAATTCATCGATTCTCGGCAGATGCGAATGATAATAGAAAGCCGCTAAATTGGATGGAAATAAACTAGGCCCATTTAGGGAAGTAATATCTATGAATGTGGGGGACTTGGCAAAGGTATGCGCTGTACTGAGTGCCATTCTACTCTGTTATATTGTTGCCATCACTCCTGCAGTTCTTGCGGAGTGCACACTGTAAAATGTCTTTAAAGTGCAATTCACATACCAATGGTTTCAGAGTACGACTTCAATCAAACCAAAAATCTCATACACTGTTTTACCACATTAAATAGCATTTAGATAAGGATTACTGATGATGCGAGTAAAAGTGCTAAGCTAGTGTCGACCAAGACAATGACAAAAGTTATCCCTTTGTCCAACGAGCTAAGTATTTACCCTAAGATGGAGATGAAGTTGTTGAAGCTTCATTGTCCATGGAGGGTCCGTCCGTGGAGCGCTGGCTACACACATGCATCACAAATAATTGTCTGTACGTTGTCTGCATTGACTACTGACGTTCTTTTTTAAATGCAGTGTGTAGGAATTAGTGGCATCTAGTGGTAAAGTTTCATATTGCAACCAACTGAATTCTCTCGCGTTCTCTACGGTGGCCTTCAGGTAAAGCCAGTGTTACGACGAAGATGAGCTGCTCATTCTATGGGAACAAAAACACATTTTCTTCGTTTAAGGTCATTAAAAACACAATTCTAAATATGACTTTTGATGTCTGCTAATAGATTCCACTTAATGCTTCACACTGGATTTCTAACCCCGCTTGTGATCACTTTAACCTTTCCCCTGACTGTCTATGTAGTCAGGTTGGTTCCTCTTCAGCTCTCAGGTGCTCGACCACCACCTTAGTCTCTCTCTCTCTCTCTCTGATGTTGTCAGGTCCTGAAATCTGGCTCCATTTAACTAGAAGTGCATCAGAACTCTGAAGTATCGATGTAATTTGATTGGTGTCTAACCCAACTAGAGGCTGCTGTGCACTTTTGCAAGAAAAAAAAAAAGAAATGACTTCAACAAATAATCACTCATCAAAAATAATTGCCAATTAATTCTGTCTGTGCTGTAACTGGTTAATCTCTTTGTCTCAGCTCGACTGTAATGTCGGCTACATACTGTAAATGTGCCTGGTGACAAGACTCACTTTCATCTGGGCTCTTCTTACTGCCCATTAGGAAAGTGTCCGCTGCTTTTATAGGCGATGACAAGGCGCTGAAGTGATTGGCCATTATTAAAGCCCAGTGAAACTGAAACCTGCTGAGGGTGTATACCTCACACACTCATTAGCTCCAAAACAAGCAGTGCACATACCCTGATATCATTATTTAGCTTGTAGGGGGTTATATTTACATTGAAGAAGTGGGCATTCATGGGCCTCAATCAGGATTAATCTCTTTATTTCTAAATCTTCAAATCCAAATTGGTTTAATTTTGAGTGAGCACGTGCACAGAATCCCTCTTCTAACACACAATTGGTGTTTGCCGGCACAGACCTGTGAGACGAGGTGGAGAACACAAAGCCAGCTGGATTCCAGCTCGGCTTTGAAGTGAATTCTCTTTACCTTCCCTGAAGTTCTTAGTCTGAATAAAACCCTATGTGCAACTGTGGCACAGAACTGGGTGTGAATAATATTAAATACGGCGCAAAGAATATGACAATATTTAATGTTTGATTAGTTGGTATCATGAGGGAAAATGTGTGTGTTTGTGCATTTGTTGCACCGCTGATGTCGGTGCACCTCGTCAACCTGCGGCTGATCAAAGGGCAGAATGAAAAGAACCGTACCCGTCAATCACTGGACGAGACTAACAACATTAAAGGAAACCTTCAGGTGCTATCACGGATCAAAACGCTAAGATTATTACTATTGCGTCATCAGTTTCAAGGCTTTTAAATAACGGCCGCGGTTCAACGGCAACTCCCGTTTTAATAAAAGTCAACTTGCCTCTGTTCCGTTTCTACAGACTTTTTTTTATGTTCATTTCTCGTTTTTTGGGGTCATGAAACATAACTGGTCCGAGGAAGATTGAGTCATACTGCAAATAAAAAAAAAACATCAAGATACAAGAGCACAACAGTAACAACAACCAATAACGTGCTCGTGTGCTCTTCTGGGAGACGTCTGAATAATTTATACTCGGAGAAATGTATTCCATCCTCTCTTTTGTCCCGTCTTTGTTCGCTCTTCTTCTGCCCTCGTGCGTCTTCTATTTTCTTTTGTTCCTAATTTCCCCACTTCCCTCCAACCCCCCCCCCCAATCCCTGTGCCTTTCTGCGCAGGCCCAGGTACTTCGGCGGCAGACTTGTACACAACTGCCATTAGATCAGACACGAGCACATGATTGTGATGCAGCAGGAAGCGCACACGCTCGCACACAAGCCCTCGTCTCTGCATTAGCCCTCGTCACACTCCTGACTCCCGACTTCTTGGCATAACTGAATGAATATTTCATCTATTCATGGGCAGTGAGTGAAATGAGGGAATGAACGCCTCTTAGCCCCTGTTATGAGCTTTGTTGCGGAGAATGGACGGAGGGAAAACAAAGAATGCATATGTAATTAGAGGGAGGGATTACCAAGATGGCTCTGTGGGGGGGTGGGGGGGTGGGGGGGAGTGCGGCAGCGGGCTGAGGAATTAACACGGTCATTGCCATTGGCAGGCTCGTATCGATCAGTAAGCCGGCCCTGTGTAACTGAACCGGCACTGGAATCCAGTGACATGCTTTCTCTCTGTCGGAAGGTGTGACTACAGACTATTTGTCTTGGGTCTGCAAAACACCGAGCAGCCGGGGTAGCAGGTCTGAGCGGTCACTCACCCTCACTCTGCTGGGAAAGTTTCTCAAAGTAATGGTCTGTCCAAAATACAGAAGTCAAGCTGGCTACCGGGGACGCTCAGTGTGTTGTTCATTGCAAGTGTGGACTGAAGTGAGTACGTCTGCTCTGACCATCAAAACTAATGGATACTGTTATTTTTCATTATCTTTGTTTCCTATCTAACGAGTGCAGTGTCTGTTCTAAACCTTACGTGGATGAGTTCCGGCCGCCGCTGCTGCAGAGCGCTGGTTAGAGTCGGGGTTAGGCTACACTGCACTTCCTTGGGCCCTTAACAATACACGTTTCTCCCAGTTGGTCTGAATGAAGATCCCGAGAAGGCTATTTACACTCTTGAGCTGCTTTCAGACACAAATGTCCGAGTTAGAGCCTCCGGATTATCTGCCGTCCTTATTCCCCTGGCCACCCATTACAAAGACGCTGGGAAGTTTGGGGAATTAGATGTGAGAACACAGCAGCGTGTTGCTGTCGTGAGCGCGTTTGTGCAGAGAACCGCCCGCTGTGCTGTGCATGTGTGAGAGGCAAACTGTGGGTATAGTCCAATTCTCCGGATTTTTACCCGCAGGTCATGTCTGAAAACGGCTGTAGTTTTACCCTACCTTTTTATGTGCATCTCATTTCTTATTATTGAGCCTGATTATCTTTATTTCCTGAGCCTGAGTCTCTTATTTAGGATATATAATATAAAACAAAGGAAGGACACTCTGAGATGTTGCAGATATTTTGCACAGTAAATCACATCAGCTGCTCACACTTTGCAGGACCGGCCACATTTCTGCCACTTCCTCGCTAATGATATGCAATCTCAGCCTGTTACGTTTCCAAGTGCATGTCTCAAAAATGCAGGAAATTGCAGTCGCTCATTAGAAGTCAGCTCATATATGCCACAAACTTTTTTCTTATTTTTTTCTTTTCGTAATCCCAGCTCCTGGCTTTGTTGTTGCTGTTGGCCGGCAGCAGCGGCAGCAGCAGCGGCAGCGGCAGCGGCAGCAGCAGCTGTGAAGAAACTTTCCAGCCTCAGCAGCTTAGCCTGTTCTCCTTCCAGCTGTTTTTTCTCCCCCCCCTCCTCCTAACGCTCCTCTGGACCACATCTTGTGTTCCACGTGATTATGTGATCACACATGACGGGTTGCGAAAAAAAACCCCGGCCACGTTAGCACCAACAGTTGTTTTGCGGGTATACGCTACATTATTTATCTCTAACGTCCAGGGAGGCAGATAAATGATATCGAGCAGAAGTCAAGTGGTATTGGCTGACACTCGGCACAAGAGCATCAGATCGTGATCTTACGTGTATAGCTTTAAGCTGCTGGGCTCTCCTCGCAGGAAAGGTGCATACGCTTCAAAACCAGGCTTTGCTAAGGGGATCGATTATTAGAAAATAATCCCACACCCATAATAGGACCAATATGTTTTTTTGGCCATTAGAGGAATTGAAAACTACTTCATGGCTGATTCTATCTGCACATATAGCTGAGAGTGTCCCCCATTAATTATCTGGATTGTGGGGGCCCGCTATAATTGTCCGGCCACAGTTGTACAATATACCTAATTTTCTCATAATAACATGTTATCTCCAACTTGGTGTGTGCAGCACGTGCTCCCCCGTAGCCGCCATAGATCGTATTCAGTGAGAAACACTGGCTGAGTCTATGTTTACATGGAGTGTGGTGAAGATAACTCTGTAAAAGCACAACAAACGAGGTTCCCCTGTATTTCTAAGTACAGTAATTCAAAATTAAGGTTCTATCAAGGTTTATATGACTCAATTTCCACACCAGCTTCCCAATTTCACTCCACCATTCACCTCTGATGGTCACGTCCTCTCGTGGAGCTCCACTGTTTACCCGGAGCAGACAGTAGCAGGACTCCTCAATTTATATCAGGGTGGCATTAACACTAATAACTATATTAGTCTCAGAATGTCACCGGGACTGAGAGGCAACATTGATCTCTCGTCATCATGCTGCTACACATTCCCCCTCACACATACCACCACCACCCTGCATATTATTGTGCCGCCCCGGGCTCCGGAGTTGCTTTCACACTTTAATCCCTCCACTTTGAGAAAAACCCTCGTCTGCACAGCCAATGCTAATCGCAGTGGTCGCTGTACTGGCGGTTTGAATATACACATATATATTTATCTCATTTGTGTGCATTTAAACCTTTGAATTATTGTTTGGATTTCCATAAACTCGTTCCTCACTGAGATTAATCTGCGAAATCCCTGAATAATGTTATTATATGGGGCCTGCTGTCTTAGCAACACCTAGAACGCGACGCACCACCTGGACATGTCTCCGCAGTTGCTGAAATTAAAATCGAGTTTGACTCATTTTCCCAAATGACCTGAAACATGAGCTGATATGAATCACATGCACGACGGTTTCCCACTTTGATTTTATTGCTTTCTCTTGCTTTACGTCTCTTTTAAAGAACATCATGCTTTGGTTGGTTGATGCCATTTGTTATTATTGACCAAAGTTTAGCGTTACGAAAACGACCATGATTGATGGAGCTTTCATTTTCCGTCAGTTTTCTCGATGAATAATTGTCTTGAACATCGTGAACATCCCCATCCGTGTCCACTTAGCCCAGTCCTTGATTACAGCGTCTGTCTGACAGACTTTAGAAGACAGGGAGAGTTTTTGGTCTCACTCGGGGGACACACTTGGCCTTTCCGGGCAAAAATAGGCCACTAATGGAAGCCGTGGCCCCTTGTTTCCCCTCCGCACTCTGAATGCAGGCTGTCCGAGGCATTTATGGTCATTATTACGCCGGGTGCCAGACGGATTGGCGGGGTCGGCTCCGAGCGCAGAGAAAAGCACTGAGTGTTTGCCTGAGTCTTGTTTACAGCTGAAAATGATGCCACCTCCCTGTAAGTTCAGCCGCAGCAGGTGTCCGTGATTGCCCGACGCACGAAAGCATCCAGCGAGGACCCCCGAAATGAGACCCCTCTTGCCCCCCCCCCCCCACCCCGAGCCCATCTGCGTGTCTCGCTCTGCCTTTCTTCTACTCTCTCTCGATGTTTATGAACCTCTGAGGACAGTTTATAAAAAATTCATTGGCTCGGTGGGGCAACTAGCAATGTTGTATTTTTATTTTTTTTCTCCCCCTCTGATGCCATTACACCACCCATTCGTCATGTGTGCGAGCGAGCGAGCTTCAGAGGGAGAGCAGAGGTGGTGCAAGAGGGAAGGCAAAGTGTCGCTGGTGAATCATTACCGCACTTTATTAATATGCAAGTTCAGATGTGTTTTCTCCACCACGACTGTGGCACGGTCTGGAGCGGAATGCAAATTTATTTTCTCATCTTCCCCCGGCCTTGGAAGTCAGAGTGGCTGCCAGGAACCACGAGAAGTTGTCCCTCTGCTATCGTCGTGATCACAAGAGGTTAAAACGAATTGTCCAAAAATGAATCCACATCATCGCTGAGGTGCTAGTTTGAAACCGTCTTGAAACATCGATTTCTCTGAAAGAACCGTAAGAGAGATCTTCAGTGTGCGGGAGAACGTTTTGACACTTAACAAGTCGTTTAAGAAGATAATTTTCAATTACAAGGATGGAAAAAAACAACTTTAGGTCAGGATTTGATACAGACGACTTGAGTGATTTTACAGCGCTCGGAGCTTATGAGAGAAATTTCGCTACGATAGTGTTATCTGATGTAACGCATTAGAAAGAAACTGGATGTTACATTCTTCATTCCACTATGAGCCGTTATTGGTTTAACAGTGGCGGGGTAGTTCATAAATGAGTGAGTATCGCAATCCAAGGAGGTAGAATTAGGAGAGAGTGAAAAGAAAAGAGCTGGAAGCCAAGAGGCGGAAGTCTACAGAGGACATATTAAGCGAAATGGCAATCATTTCCCAGTCAATCCGCACCAACTCTGCTTATGAAATTCAATCAAACATGCAGACGTCTTGTCCACGAACAGGATTATGGGAGTGCTGCTTCATTTTGCCGCGCACGGCAGACAGACAAGGGCAATAATCATGTGGCTTGTTAGAGCCGACTTTTATCAGCTCAATTTAATCTCAAGTCCACTGGTATTACATTCAGAGGCCGATTCGAATATATTCTTAGACAATGCTATCCATATCCATGGCTTTACAAATCCCTCCGTGCATTAATTCATCCCACACAGTCCACAAGATTAATAGCGGGCCAGGGCGCGAGGTGATAAAGCCAGCAGAAAGCATTGTCCCACTGGCCACCGGCACAGAGCCTGTAATTTGTATGGCGCTCAATAGGATCGCACAATGGTCATTGTTAAGGCAGATCAAATTGCGTAGACGCTAGTGCGATGATTAGTTTGAGGATCAAGTGTGTTCGCTGATATAAACCCAGTAAGAGCATTAAGTCCTGTAAGCACTCAAAGAGGGGAGGCCGGGTCATGGCTTCAGCGCTGAGGGGAGGGACGCTCGGGGCGATTTCAGCTCACCCAATCAATTAATGACTATAATATAAGAATGATATAATCAGTGCACTTAAGAGGTGTACATAGGCCAATATTCATATCGACCATGCATGCATAAGAGAGAAATGTCGATCCCCCTCCTCTGATAACAAGAATGCCAATAAGCAAATTTCCCAAAATGTCCAAATGCTCCTCGACTTCTCATGATCGAAATTAGTTGTAATTGCTTTTCGCTTTGATTTCTTGTCTTTTGCCTCTCGGACACGTCGTGTGTTTTTGTCAATCCCTCGACTGGATTTTCAAAATCTTTGAATTACTGCTGTGGTTTGAGATTCACATTTCTTGATCGAGAGAGAAAGTATTCTGCATTTTTCTTTTACATTGCGGCGCCATATGCAGGGCGACTTATCTTACCGCCGAGCAACGTTCGCACCCATGTGTCGCACGTCTCCAGTCGCTTCCATGCAGGAGCGCTAGTTTCACAGTTTCTCCCTCTGGGCCTGTGCGAGGGGTTACTTCCACCAGCACAGCTACCAGATGTAATGCACGCCCACGTCACACTGACTGGAAACAGTGTTCCTCGAACGAGCCTCACTAGGACGGCGTGTCACCGAGCTGCTGCAGGAAGCAAGAAGCGGGTTGGTGTACAAAGTTGTGGAGCTGCAAGAAGAGTAACTTTGCTGCCCGTGTGTGTGTGTGTGTGTGTGTGTGTGTGTGTGTGTGTGTGTGTGTGTGTGTGTGTGTGTCTTTGACGGTGCATTCAGACATGTGTTCTTCTCGGTCATGTCAGAGTTCTCTAGTGTTTAACCCTCTGCCCTTTTCCTACTTAATGGTTTCCCTTGAGATTTAACCTCTCTCTCTCTCTCTCTCTCTCTCTCTCTCTCTCTCTCCTTCTCTCTCACACACATGCACACACTCTCTCTCTCTGATGCTGAAGCTTTCATAACTCTCTGCCCGCTCACACACACACACACACACACACACACACACACACACACACACCAGCCTTATCTAAAGATTTTCTCTAGAGTTGAAGTTCGGATTGAAGGACACTCGGGAAGCAGTATTATCAAATCGTTTTCTGATCTACGTGCCGTGAAGAGCCGGTTAGGATTGTGCGTCGTTGCTGCAGGACTTGTGTGTACATGCAAATGATGGCATGACGGGGAGGGAAAAGATGAAACGTTTGGATTTAACAGAGAGTGGATGCTTTGACCTACACGTTATAGAAGCGTTGAGGGAAAACTGGTGTATGTATTTGCATGCATAATTTCCCCCGCCATGTGTATGTTCTGAAATGCTATGATTCAAGGTGTTTTAACCTCAGAAAACAAGCCAAACAAGTCTGAAATGGAATTTCCAAAAGCATGAAAAACGTCCACATTTACATGGTTTCTCTGTCGGTCCGCTCCACTCTGAGATAAACAGAAAATGTCCCCTGAAGGTAAAGCAGCAGATGAATAGTTTGCGAGGTAGTTCAGAGGCAAAAACAATCCCACATTCAGACCACGCCGCAAAGCGCGGGGACAAAAAAGATGCATTCATGTTGGAGGAGAAAAGAAAGAGGAAAAAAAAGATCTGCTGTAAAGCCACAAAATACAATTCATCTTGTTGCGGTCCCTGCGAGGAGCGTGTAATCGCAATGACACACTGGTGTAATCCATTTAAAACACTTTGGCTCAGGCCCTGGCTGCTTTGACTTCCTCTGCAGGCTCGTGCCATCATCTTCATTTCAGATACGACTCACTGACTGCCTGTAATTAGCGAAACTGTGTAAGCCGCCTTGTCGTCCACCTGCCCAGCTGCCAGGCGAGCATCTTGTCCTGGATGCATTACATGACTGGCAAGAGCGTGGAGGCAAGAAAAAACAAAAAAAACACCAAAAGATAATAACCTGCTTGTCTGAGGCAGAGAGGGGGAGTGCAAGCATATTCGCTTGTCCACAGACATGTAATCTGTCTCGAGAGGTGCTCTCTCTCTCTCTCTCTCTCTCTCCTGGCGCCTCTGCACTTCGACTTTCGGAAGGCAGGGCAGACCCACCCAACCTGACTCGGCAATGAGCTTAGAGTAATGGTGTCACCGGAGCGCTGAATCTCATTGAGGGTTGCTTGAGCAAACATTATCTCACACTGAACCATCGCAAGAGTGTCTGCAAGGAAAAAAAGGGGGGCCGCGGTGAGTTATTGCACAGTGAGTTTTAATCTCACGGGAGGAAATGCACGGTTTCCTTTTAATGCACCGGGACCAGAGGGCAACCTGGGTCTATTCGGCATTCTGCCTCTCCGTGCAGGATCGGGGCTAATTGAACTAATTACGCACTCAGAGGGACCGAATTAAACATCTTGTTGGCATTAAACTGTGGATGATTTATACTCACCTATAAACTTTGCCCAGGACTGCTGCCCACCACCAGTGTGTTTATGCATCGTTGGTTTAATTATGACCATGAATATTATTTGTTAATGGGCATTGTAAGAGGTCTGGAGTATTTGTTGGAAAAAAATATCCAGTGTGACGAAGAAAGGGAGGGATGATAAATAGTGGTTTCACCGCGGCAGCATTTCTCGTGAACGACCTTTAATGGAGCGCTCCAAAAAAGCTGCATATGAATGCGGCGGCCGTGGCTTTAAATAATGATTGTTTTCATTATCAATTACTCTGACAAAATTGTGTTGATTAATTATCCAGACTTTGATTTCTGAAGTAAAAATTGATCAAGAGACAAAAGTGACAACAGCAAATTGCCTCTATTCTTTTTTTTTTGTCGTTCAGGAAAAAAAACCTGGATTGCATTTATCAATCAACTAGAAATTTACACAAAGCAATTTTAACAATATGTCAACTACTGGAAATGGAAACTGAAAAAAAATTTGAATTGCACCACAGCCTACACGCTTGCCTAAAGTCGCTTTCGTTTCTGTAAACCAGCTGCTGCAGAACCGTAAAGCCTCGCCACCGCTGCTGCACAAAGGGCTGTTCGCCTGTTTATCCGGAGTTCGGTGAAGCTCGACTCAGAACGCAGAAACCTGAACAGGAGAACCTGATGTCGTGAACGCGCTCTCTCGCTTACGTTGATGAGTCACCAGCCGCTGCTACAGAGCCGTGGTGGTCTGATAATTAAAAGTTCAATACTATTGAACGTGTCATGTGTCTAAATCGCACTAAATTCGACACCCCTCTTCCTTGGGCCCTAAATAATACACATGCTAAGTGTGAAATCAATAAAATGAGCGGTTCTATGCCTTCCATATACAGACAGGCAGAACATGATTATTAATGGTATTATAATAATACCACTAATAATCATGTGATTTATGGACTTTCGGTTGTACAGGATGCACCAGTTGGTCAAATGCCAGTGCAGAACTACTGTAAACCAGTTTTTAATTGTATGAACAAAACTGAATTAAATGGGGGAAGCCATGCATGAGGAGATGTGCTGCACTGGATTATCTTCACACCTAGAGCACAGAGCTAATAGGCTCGGGCATTGCTGACCACATTTCTTTCATGTTTCCTCTTTTTCTGTTCTTTTTTTCCTGATAATGTCAAAACTTCCAATCGCTCTGCAGTCCTCCAGTGAAACTTTTTCTTGTTTTTTGGTCCAAAATCACAATTCAGCCAAGTGGAAGTATCTGGTATTCTGGTGAGCCATGACCGGCTGGGTCCACTCTCAAAGAATCGCTGTTATCATGCAAGCAATAACGTGAGCTCTTTTTTTTTTTTCTGCGTCCGAGCACATCGCATTCCCCAAGTCAACAGTTCAATCTCACCTTTTCTCGCCCACCTCTCTTCCGAGCGGCAGATGCCATCATTTCTTTCTTGCCCTCGCTTCTCTTTTTCCACACCAGCATTCATTCCGGGGCCCACTAGATGGATCGGCTCTCCCTCAATCCATGCTTCCTCTGCGCCTCCTCAGACGGCGAGATTGATTTGTCTACAGGACGCCTCTGACCTTTGATATGATCCGATAAGGGACGCGTGGCCCTAACCGAATTAGACAATCAAAGGGGAGGCGCATTAGGAGCGAGATGAGGGTGTTTCCCTTTCCCTCGGAGCATGCCTCTGCCTTTTTTCCATGATGTTTAGATCCACCGTCCATCTCGTGCCCGCACCCGATCAGACGCCCAGGGGGAAACAAAAGATGTATTTTCAAATTGCACTTTGCCTAAAGGCTCTTTGGGCCAAATTAAATTTTCACCTTACATCGATTTTCCCCCTTACTCCCAACTCAATGGATCCTAATGTTATCTATTTCCGTGCTGTGCAGGAATACAAGGGAGAGCATGCTCTGTTCTGTGCTGCATGTCCGAGGACACTGTATCCAATATGTCTTCCTTGTAGTGTATGGGGGAGGAGCTGCCATTTTCATTAGTTCTTTTTCTATTGTATGGTATATTGCCAAAATCAATGGACTGTACTTTACTCTCCAGTTTAGCTTTTCGGTACTTGTATGACAGACAAACTTTCTATTTATGTATTTACCACTCTTTTTGTTCTTCTAACCACTCAAGCCCAGACACTGCTAATGGGAACAGTAGACTTGGAAGCCTTCTGTTGTGAAATGTTGACACTTGTTCTTCTAAAAATACACCAGGCGGCGGCAAGGAATAGCAGGCGTTGTCTTACCCGGAGCTGATTGCAATTATGGGGAAATGAGTTCAAACCTGAGCTGGACTCGTACATCTGAGTTGTCCAGGTTAAAACAAGAAACTCTGCAACCTCTGAGCCCTATTCGGCAGAGATTGCTATGGTTGTGCCTGTTTTGCTATTTTTTGCTCAATGAATCTCCTTAAATAGCTGCGAATAAAAGCGAAGGCCCGAGAGATTTTAGACGTGCAAAGCAGAATTAATTACAATTGAAGAGCCTCAGCTTCTGCTATTGGGCGAGTGGCGTCGTGAGGAAAGCCGCACGATGTGAAAACAGGAAATGCTTATGATAACACATAAGTTGTGTTTCAGCCTCTGCCTGCTTTGACATTTCCAGAAGTGCCGGGGTGTCAGGGCTGAGTGAATCTCCATGGCAGCCTACCTTTAAAAAAAAAAAAAAAAAGTTGACAGGCCAGACATAAGAAGGGATGTGGTTTTGACAGATCCCAGCCTTCTTTCATTGGAACATATGAAGGGGAAAACAAAGGGAGGAGGAGGAGGGAGGAGGGATGGAGGGATGGTGGCTTCAAAGTGGACGCCGGCACCACGGGTCTCCAACAAATGGTGTGAAAACACACATCTACTTGCATGGATACACATGAGACCCGGTATCACAAGCCACGACACATAACCAGGCTTGTGCATGAACAGAGTAGAGAGGGGGTGTACACACGCACACACACGCACACAAACACACACACACACTCTTTGGCAAGCCGGCATTCCTTGGTACCATTTGTTTGTCGTCTGGCAGAGATCTCAGGAAGCCGGGGTCTTACATAAACCCTACCGAGTATGGCTCTGTGCTGGGGAGCTGATCCCTCCCAAAAACCCTCATTGTTATTCTCTCATGATGCCCGGGGATCTGCCGCGCACCCACCGCCAAACCTACAGCAGGGCTGAGTGGGAGGTGGGGGGGTGTGTGTGCTGTGTTTACGTGTGAGCTCTGTTGAGGGACTGGGCTAACTGTACACACAGGACTACAGATGGAAAACCGTCCTCTACCATTACGCTGTGAGAAATTCCCCTTATTTCATCTGCAAACCGTCTTTTATGTTTTGTTTATTAATTTGAAATACCACGTTTGTTATGTCTCCGTGATGTCAGTTTCTAAAATAGACCAGATATGAAGATGGAAGACGCATCTCCACCTCCTCCCACTATGTAGGAATCACGCCAAAATTGACCGGATGCAAACGCTGCCGTCTTTGCACGTTTGGAGCCACGGTGGCAATGTACCGCCGATGCACACGCTCGACCAATCACGAGTCATTCTCAGCTGTCAATCATCCATTTTTTTACAGCATCAAATAACTAATCTAAACCAAATATACCTGACGTGCTTTGAGTGTGTATTTTGACTTGACCATGTCCCATCCATAAACAGGGAGGAGGCAGGACTTGTGACCTATCATGCAACCAGCCTCCACGATTTGGCTTCACTTCTGGGGAGCTGTCATGTCGTCCATCTTTAGAATCTATGGTTTCCTACATTCTGCAGGGTCTTAATAAGCCTATTGTCTATAATTTGTCTATAAATTGTCTGAATTTTACGGGCTTAACAAAGTCCTAAATACTTTCAAATATAAGTCGTAACTATGTTTAAGTCGCTCTTAATCATTCATTTAACACTACTATGGATATTCACGTTTGGACAGTTATATATTGATTCTGGTCTAAAGAAAGTCTTAAATTTAACTTGATGAAACTTGCAAAAACCCTGTCGTAGATTTGCAGACTAAAACGTTACCAGATTCCTGTTTATGAATCATTCCGGGTCTGTTACACTGCACATTTTACAGTCCTCTCTCTCTCTCAAATAAAATTTCCCACTCTGTAGAATATCGCCAACCCATATTCATCAGGGGGGCGTGATAAAAAGATTTCCAACACGTACAATGTAATAGACTCTAGCACACTTCCAGGGGTGTCCACTTTCTCCGATATGTAGAGATTACACCTCCTCTGCCCGGCCGCGCTCCCCGCTGAGCCTGTCAGGGGGTTTGATTTAAATGTCCGAGGTGGGGCTCGATCACAAAGTGTCCTCTTTCAGTCTGATCAAAGGAGCGGCGAGGCCTCCGGGTCCACGCCGAATCTATGCGGTGGACTCTCAACCTCCGCAGTATTTACAGCACAGAGCTCGGCGCCATTCCAATGAAATATGCATCACGCATCAACCCTCCTGTATCTCCCTCAATCATCTCCACCGGTTATGCAAAGTAAATTTCCCCATGATCTTTCGGGAAGTCCACGCATAGATTTTAATGGGTGTATTTAGTTAAGTTTTGCAGCAGGATCCAGGGGATGTCTAAATTTACTGTGGCACTGCATATATTTTAAAAATCCCAGTCAGACTGTACTCTCACTGACTGTAACATACTATTAATAAATAATACGCTGTGGATACTAGTCTCACTGATCTCACCACAATAGTTCGACTCTTTCATAGTTGATATGGAGAATCTTTTTTTGCTTTAGCTCCAGGACCTCAGAGAGTTTTCCTACGAAACCAAATAAAGACTTTACTCAAGCTAAACCCTTTTTAGACACAACTTGAATGAAGCGTATAGCCGCCTAACGCTCCG
Source organism: Hippoglossus stenolepis (assembly GCF_022539355.2). Classification (NCBI taxonomy): domain Eukaryota; kingdom Metazoa; phylum Chordata; class Actinopteri; order Pleuronectiformes; family Pleuronectidae; genus Hippoglossus; species Hippoglossus stenolepis. The sequence continues at coordinate 7,897,968 of NC_061505.1, read as the reverse complement.
ACTTGTCTGCTCTTTTCTTTCCAGCAAAAACAAAAACCTCGGCGCGCTCATCGCGGTGTGGAAGCGAAAATGTCGTCGGCGGTGACCTCCAAGTGACTGCTGCGAGGCTCTGAGGTATGAATATAAACACAGTAGTTTTGAATCTGAGGCTGCCGGAACGACAGAGATTGCAGCAGCCGCAGGTGAAACTAAGCCGAGGCTCCATCAGAAATGTTCTTGAAAGGAGCGTTTTTTTTTTCCTCCCTCCTTTTTCTCATTACTGACCTGAAAAGACACTAAGAGAAAGCTGTGCAACAGGAATGGAGTGGAATTATAAGCGTGCCTTGGAAAAAAATGGAGAGTGTGAATGCTATCGTGAGGTCAGAGGCGGCTGATCTGACAACGAGTACAACAAACTGCCACTCGAGTTCACTTTTCTCTTCGGCTGCTCTCTTCTTTTTTTTTCCCCAAATGCTTTGATTCGCTCTCCGCCTGCCCATGGTCGAAGTCCCTTGGATAGCAACCGAGTAGGTCCAAATTGATTTCTCTTGTTCACGTTGGTTAGAAGCAGCGGCATCGAGCTGCACAGAGTACCCTGGCTCCAGCTCGCCTGCATTATTCCTCTCTGTTTCCCTCCTCGCCATATCCCAGTAGACCATAATGCCAATACTCAACATACCAGTGCCCTCTGAAATCCTTCAGGGGTGCCAATAGCGGGAGGGGGGGAATGCCACGGCGGTATGACAAGCCCCCACACCCTGGTGCTGTGCATGTGGCTTACAAAAAGGTCAGGATGTAAGATCACGGTGGCATTTGCTAGAAACGGCGCCGTGTCATTATCTGAGATGGCACCGACGACAGAGAGGGAAGAGCTAAGCTTTGCTAACTATCACGTACAAGAGGTGGGAAATGTGTGCACGCAGAAGTGCAGCCCTGCAACACGTCTCGTCGTCGGTAAAGAATATTCCAATTTGGTGTGTTTCATTGATCTTCTAATTGACCTTAAGCTGTAGTTTGTGTTTCCGTTGCAGTGCACATGTCCACGCACGCAGTTATTAGTTCAGGCAGTGATTCAGGTCAGCACATCCGTAACAATCCCCTCTATCCCTCCGACTTTTGTCAGTACCCATCAGCTCTATGAGCCCCTGTCATGTCGGAACAGAGAGAAGGCAGCGATCTTCTTTTTTGTTTCTTTTTTTTTGTTTTGCCCACCTTCACTCGCACCACACAGGCCGCTTTTCTTTAGGGCAACAAAACAACAAAAACAGCGAGGCGAGCAGAGGAGGAGGAGGAGGAGGAAAACATCCGCCGCAGCCTTTCCTGCTCAGATGAATTACAAATCATGCGTCGCTGAGCCTGAGTTTGAACCCCCCCCTCCCCCTGCTACCGTGAGAGAGAAGTTAGGTAGCGGGGGAGTTATGGAGTAGCGTGTAGGACAGGCCTGTGCTCGGCCACTTGGTCATGGGCTCAAGGTAATGACAGCCAGGCACGAGGCAAAGCAGAGCACTGATAAAGTAAGCAGCATGTCACGCATACAACTCACGTGCACTACTGCCAGCCATGCTAATGCACAGTACACTCAGCAGGGCCGACTGCAGACCCAACAGCCTATATTTTATTCAAATGCCATAGCAATCTGTTACATATGTATATGTGAAAAAAAGAAATGGATTTTTTTTTTTCTGCGCGACCGCTTTGAATACGATGCCGACGCCTCCGACTGTCTCTCGCGGGAAGATTGTGACCTTTAGCTGCACCTGAACTTCTTTCACCGTGTCGTGAGTGAAGCGAGCAGAAGGACATGGAACCTCGTCGGCTGCCTGGTTTACAAGGGGATCAAATGACATGATCCAACTGACATCATATCTGCCGCCGGGCATACACAGGCATGCACGGCCACACAGGTCAAGCTGCACCGCAGAGGTCTCGTGCAACGGATTTTGCAGTTTTTTTAATCATATCGTCCTGATGTTTAAAGAGAAAGCAAAAGGATCTGTTGTAAAATTGTGAAACCAGCGTTAGCTAATGTTGGACAACGCAGTGAAACTGGCAATACTGAGGCACACGACTGGATTTGCTCTTTTCTGCAGGATAATATGAAGCAAATATCAGAGCCCATCAGTTATCGTCTGATGGTGATTTAGTTTATTGGGGAAACGGCAAATAGTTTAGCAGAACACGAACATCCAGGCCGAGACTCCGCCCTCTGTGCCGTGCAGTGTTCACAGCCCGAGCTTCTTTTCTCACAAGTCCAACGTTTCTTAAAAAAAATAACGATACTCGGTGTTTTAGCTCGAGACGACATTTAGGCCAATCTCTGTGAACAGCTATCTGAATATGAATGGAGATAAACTCCAAAGAACAAGATAAGAGATGCATTTCGTTTACCTGCGGGCGACCTGCTCAAACGTGATTGGTCGAGCCATAAACCGAAATCCGAAGGTTTCAGGCCCCAAAAACCGTGTCCCTCGCCTGCAGATTTTAAATATCGACATGCAAAATCAGTTTCTAGAATTTAATGTTGGGCTATGCCTTTATTATGTCGCGACCAGGAAACATTACTCTCATTTTGGATTGCCGGGGGGCGAAAAAGAAAATACGAGCAAAAGCATCGCACAGTTCAAGGAGCACCTTTTTAAAATGTTAGTCTCTTTCAGTGATAATTGCACACGCTTGTCATTCTGGTAGAAAGTGCCGACCATGCGGACCAAATCCAAGTGGCTAATTAAACATTTTTTGTTGTACTTGTTTTTGTTTTTCCACACTTATCAAGGCTCCCTGCTGCTCGAGCTCGGCACCAGTGTTGATGCTCATCTATCAGGTGACACAAAAGAGACTGCTGTGGTTACTCTGCAGTAACTATCCTTCTAATCAGTTGCTTTTTTAGAGCCACTCGATACCAAATTAAGTGTCAACGTTACCTCGAGCTTTTCAAATAAAATATGACCAGAGATTAAAAAATATATATATATATCGTCTCTTAATTGGACAACATGAGCGGTCTGCAGTGATTCACCTCACTACGGTATCGCATAGATCAGGCTCAATATCACTGATGTCTCGTGAAGAGGCCAAAAGTTGTTGTTTCGCAAATTAACGAGCATCGGATTTATGACTGGAGCCGAGTGGCCGATGAATAAACGGCACAGGTGAGAGGGTTTCATCTGGAGCGGCGTTTTTTTTTAATCAACGCCGTGGACAAATCATTTATATTTAGGGGTTGCGCTCGCGTGCACTGACAGTTGCACGGTTGTGTGTGTGTGTGTGTGTGTGTGGGTGTCGAAGTGAATGCGGCTATTCATTCGCTGCTTTCGTGCGTGGTTTGGATTGAAATTTCAGAATCTGCAAACATCGAGACATCTTTGCACTTGCACAACAGGAGAATAAACACATTGTCACACTCGGATGAATACTCCCTCACACCTGCGCACATTTGCAGACACGTGACCCCACACACGTGATTCGTAGTGTGACGCCACCGTCCTCATGCAGCACAGCGAAGGAAGTTGTTAAATTTAGCGGCCGCGGCAGAACACTCAGTCTCAGAGAGTCTCTGTCCACGGAGGGAGGGCGGGGGGGAGGAGGGGGGGGGACACTGGCACCCCTTATGAGCGAGCTCGGCAAAGAGATGAGAAACTTTGGCAGCCGATGCATCAGCCGGCACAAAATGAAGCCCGCCTCATCCAAGAGCATTAAGATGTGGATAAATAAATAAAACATTGCCACCATGAGAGGAGCGGCAATGTGACAGCGGGATAGTTTTTTTATGTATTTTTTTTTCTCTTCCTGCTTTCATGTTGGCAGGCGCAGATATTTTATTTTGGGATGAATCAAAAATTTCCTGAAAACGCCCGCGCCAGGTGTATCTAATTATCTGACAGCGCATCCTCATTATGAATCGGCCCCCGGGAGTCGGCGGCTCGGCTCGCCAAGTCTTGGACCGCTATCAAGGCGTCCCCTCGCCGTAAAAACACAGGCACTATGGAGCTGCTGCTTTCCCCATATAGGTGTCCAGCTTTCATCCTTTTGCTGAGAAGGGGTCATCCTATTTGCTCTATAATTCCACGCAGGCCTCTTTTTTTTTTATTATAAGCCACCGTTTACTGGAAGTGTAACGATTGTGGTTTCACTCTGGATCGACAACACGTAGTGGCCAGCATGTCTCTTGACAGTAAGACACTCTGAGAAAACATGCAATGCAAGAAAAAAAGATGTGAATTCATCGGCTGCAGCCGCGACGGCCCCTCGCCATCCTCAGCCGTGCCCCGATTATGTCACCTGGATGAAGTTTATAAAGCGTAATTACAGCTCGCTCCTGCCTTCTCTCCGGGGAGGTGCAGCAGGCAGAGGGGGAGAGTGGGTGTGTTGTCAACACAGTCGCACAAGAGCACAACCCGGCGTTAATTAACGAGGGGGGGGATTTGCAGAAATGCTAAAGGCTATCTAGCCGGCGGTGCAATCCGTGGCTCTCGGGGGTCGATGTAAAAAAGAGCTCGTGCAACTGTGAGCGAGCAGACCCCCGTTTCCTCTGCTTAGTCCTGATGGGCCCTTTCACAAATCCCATCCAACGGTGATTGATGTGGGCCTGGAGAGTAGTTTTGGGAGTGTCACTCAAAACGGGAGGACAAAAGGGAGTTTCCCCCCAAATGTTGGCGGGTTTCTAAAATGGGAGAAAGCGCTGCTGGGTAAAGGGTGGCGGGGGGGATTCTACCTGGGGCTAATCCTTGAAAGCTTTGCGAGGAAAAATTCACCGCCTGACAGCGAGCGATTCAAATCCACTCCTGTGCTCAAAAGCGTCGTTACACGCGGGGATTACTGGCCTAAAGGACGGCTGCATCCTCAACATTTCCTCGCGTTTGCTTTTTTTTGTTGTCGTTCAAGCAGCCGTGCTATGAAAAGAAGGCCGATGTGTATTTGCCTTCTGTTTGTCTTCCTGTTGGATTTGATTATTTCCACATGAATACAGCCAACATTATATTCGTCTTCTTTATCATTGATGCAGACTTTATTCCTGTCCGTGGTGTTCCTGTATTCCTCAGTGCAGAAACACAAGCTTAGATAGATACATGGATAGATAGATAGATAGATAGATAGACAGATGGATGGATGGATAGACCCAAGGACAACATTAGCGATGTTAATTCCAGCCCTTAATGACGTAGAAAAACCACAATGAATCACCAGCTCACAGCACAAATAGCAGCTTGATATCAAAACACCATTTTTTTTTTTACCAGAACCCAAAAATAGCTCGTGTGTGTCATTGAGTCTTGTAAACATGTTAACTTCTGAGTGGCCACCTATCACAGTTCCCCTGTCCTGCACGCTTCCCACTCGGTTCCTCTTGACATGCAACAGTAGCCTATCTCTCTCTCTCGCCCTGCCTCATGACTGGCAGACCGTAATGCTATTACCTCTCCTCCATGGTCATGCTCACTTAGCCCTCTGTCACTCCACACAGGCCAGGGAAGAGACATCTCCCCGGCACTGTGAGCTGCCCTCGCCCTCATTTGCGATTTTTTGCTTTTCTCCTCGGCTTCGGCTACAAAACACTGGAGCACACAAACTTCTCAGTTCATTATCTCGCCTTTTAGTGGCTTTTCCGCTTTCTTTCGCCTGCAGGGTATGACTGCAGATCACGGGTAATTGGCTATATATATGAATCACTTGTCAGAAGTGGTCTGACAAATACTCTTCAGTACAGAGAGGGAGGGATGTTTAAGCATGGGGATGTGGCAACTTCCAAACACAACAGGCGGGGAGGGGGGGACCTGTGGGGGACACGCCATTGCGCATGACGCATGTCAATCACCAAATCTGACATCGAAAATATGTCAGATAACGGGAGCAAAATGGGTCAACTGGGTGAGTCAGAGCCCACCCCACCGTCTGCACGCGCCCGAGACGGGGCTCCTTGGCGACGTGCACGCACACACGCGCAACAAACATCCCAAACGTCCTCCACGAGCCAGAGACCAAACGTGAAACCAAACTTTCTCAGCACGTCCCAGAACCATTACGCACAGAATATCCCACACTGCCAAGACGGCTTGCGCGTCCCTGATCCACCATGAGAGGGTGGGGGTGGGGGGGTGCAGCGCAGCCAAGCCGTCGGTTGGGGCAAAGATGGCTCTGGTGTGTGGTTGTGTGTTATAAATGATGACGATAACAACAAATTATGTAAATATCTCGCCACCATCTGGAGCGTGGCGGCGAGCAGCAGACCGGTGCGCGCCGGGCGCTACATTATCCATAACGCAGCTCGCAGATATGCAGAAATATGCGCCCCGGGCACCGACTCACATCGCGGCACGACACACAACTTGGGAGTGGGAACCAAACCCCGACACTTTAATTCCACACATGCAAAACCAGCGCAGCGCCTTTGAGGCTGCAGATCACACAGTTAGAAGGTGCAGGGGGGGGAAAAAAGTCTATGCACTTACTATATACCCAGGCGGTAGAATGCAAAGCCCCGGTAACTGTAATTAAAAATAGAAGAATGGGGACAAAATGAAGGATTCGCTTGCTTTTTTAAATTTATCCTTACATGTGTGGTAGAAATTGCTGCATGCATTTGATTTTTTTTTGAGTATTTTTTGGTCTCATGCACTTACCGGAGCTGTCCGATATAAATTCCTTAGGAAATTCCAGAGGAGTCCCTTCCTTTCTTCCCTCAAAGTCAGAAAACAGCAATGCTTTTTTTTCTTTATTCCAAAAACAGGCCCCCGGTTGAAACTGCAAGAGAGGAGAGACCAAAAAAAACAGCCACAACAAATTCCATTAGAACCTGGAGTCAACCAACCCCCCAAAAAGTGTTGACATAACTGTGCAGAGCAGCAGACACCCCCCCATCCCACCCCCCCAAAAAAAAGAAAGGTGGAAAAAAGAAGTCGGAATGGACAGTTGGTACCTGCTCTCTTTATCACTGTCGACAAAGACAATGAGAGCTGCAATAAGACGCGCAGGGAAACTGAGAGAGAGCTGAGCTTTTTTCTTGGGAAACGCAGCCCCAGCGTGCAGGCGGATCACACCAGTGTGCGCACACACACTCGCTCACTCACTCGCGCACACACACACACACACACACACACACGCACAGACACGCGCGCACACACCGCTCCCGGCGACGGATGGAGAGAGAGCGAGAGAGAGAGAGAGGGAGGGAGGGAGGAGAGAGGAGACATGGGGATGCTGCGCTCTGGGCTGCACTTCTCACTCCAGCCGCTGGGTGGCCAACAGGAGGAGCAGCTCACACCGGGTGACGTCCCTCCCTTAAAAAAAACTATTAAAACCCAAATCAATACTTATTCTGATCATTAAAATATTAACATTAATAAAGTTTGAGTTGTCATTGTTGATTATTTATATTATGTCAGCTCCATTATAACCTACAATTAGATGCTATATCAAAATGGAGGTTCATTATTATTTCAATGTGATAATACTTACTGGAGGCTATTTGTACTTCAATATAATTTAGGAGATATTCAACTTTTTACTCAACTTTAATACATATGATGGACAGACTGAACTGTGCATGCAACAAACATCTGTAAAATGCTATATATGAATGCATTGTTAATTCTGCGGTGGTATTTTTAAGGTATGAGCACTTCTACTCTGAAAAAAAGTTTAACCAATGTCGTGGAAACTTATCACGAGATGTGCAATAATGAGTTTCTCAGACCGGAGTTGTCTTTAGAGGTTTAATTATTAGCTCTGCAGAGGTTTACACAGTCAGCAACATGGCTCAAAGTGCAACAACAAGAGAATTAAAAAGGAGGTTTTTTTTATACAATGTGATGAATGGGATACAGAACAGAAAGCAGACACAAACCGTCTGCTGCCTGGCACTGTTATAAAAAGAGGAATCACATCCAGCACACAGTTGCACACATAAAGGTCAACAGGAGGTGGGAGACATTGATGTTGTATCAGCCAAGTGCACAGAAAACAGTCTAAACAGTAATAACACATTGATCAGTGGAATTTTCCATTACACCAATTTAAAAAAAAAAAATCTTAAATTGGCAACACATGAATAGATTAAGCTTGTTCAAATTAAATGTGCACGATTGATCATTTTAATTTGAAAAATAAATTGTAATTCCTTTGTTTTGACAAATGTAAGTATTATTTTTAAATGTACCTTGAGTCCTTTTGCTAAAGTGGCACCTTTGCTGCGATACTTTCACGTGCAAAACAAAGTGTGTTCATTTTTCAATCATGATTTCGCTCATAGCAGGAGGAGCCCAGATGTAGCATGTAGCATTAGAAATGCCTCATTTTAACTGAATGTAGGTTATAATGACCTCATCTAAATGGAATGCAGCCGTCATACATATAATTTAATGCATCGCTGTGACAAATTAACAAATGGTGATGTGGGATGTTAGCAGCTGTGCGTTGATCGGATGTTTACGTGTGACATTGGTGCTAATTTATGTGCGTTTGCAGTTGTACACAGAATCAACAGCTACTTTCTGTTCCGTTAGCAGTGCAGCGCGGCGTGCATTGGTGTCACGGAGCTGTTCGTACCGGTTTGACAAAACTAAAGGCTGCACATGAAAAGGAGTTCACCTCAGGTGTAGAGATATGCAGAATAAGCCTTTTTCACAGACGTGTCACAGTAGGAACAGCAAATAAGCGTTAAAAAGCCAGGCACAGCAGTTCAGCTGCTTGTAAATAAAAACATTAAATATGGTTGATTCGGTTTCAGGGTCCTTGTGTTGCTCACTGTCACACTATCATGACTCTTACTGGAACATTGGACACGATGGAGTAAACATTAATGTTATGAGTAACACCTCTGCTTTTCCCGATATGTGTCAACGTGTGCGCCGTTAAAGTTCACTGGATCGGGTTTATGACTAAAAGCAATGAAGATTGTTGTGTTATGTGCCGTGTGTGGTAAATACGCAATATAACATACTCAGCATCTGGATCACAGACTGTATAAAAAAGACGCTTCTCAAATTCCTCCCACTGTCCAGAACGCTGACATCTTGCACAGCAGCGATCGGGGGATGGAGCCGTGGTAGGGGCGTCCCGTTGATTCGTCAATTGGGAGTCGGTCTCAGCTGTCAGTCGAGATAATTCAGCCCATTTTTTAAAGCATCAGACAAGTAATTAAAACCAAACAAAATTATGTTTGATGATTACTACCCAAAATGACCTAAATCAACTTGGGGAAAAGTTTATTTTGACATTTTAGTTTGGGTTATGTCCCATCCACTTCCATGGAGGTTGTGGGAAGTATGACCTTTACTGCAGCCAGCCACCAGGTGGCGATCGAGACGCTTTGGCTCCACTTTTCTCGAGCTGTCATGTCGCCCATCTTTATATACAGTCTATGATCTGGACAAACACGTGGATTATGCCGCAGAATTGGTTTCAGCAGTTTCTTGGAACTGTTGAGGCTTTTTTTCTCCATCCATCTCCAAATCCATTGCGTGAACTGAAGCCCCAATGATTGATTTCTGTGTATGAGAAAACTTCAGACTTTCCAGAGGCTCCTCAGAACGTCTCAAGTAGACCGGCAGTGATTGTATGACACAGTTTTGATGGTCAGCCAAAGGTAGAGAAGACACGGGTTAGTACAGGAATAAGGTTGTTGGTTTGAATCCTGACTCAGCCTTTATATGTGGAGTATGCATGCTCTTCCGTGTCTGCATGGGTTTTCTGCAGGCACTCAGGCTTCCTCCCACGGTCCAACCACATGCAGAGTGGGGTCAGGTTAATTGGTGACCCTTTATTGACTGTGGGTGTGAATGTGAGAGTGAATGGTAGTTTATCTTTGTATGTCAGCCCTGTGATGGCGACCTGTTCAGGATGTGCCCCGCCTCTCATCCAATGTCAGCCGGGATTGGCTCCAGGACCCCAGGTGACCCTTAAGGGATAATGGATAGATGGATGGATGGATGGATGGATGGATGGATGGACTGCACCAGTTCAGTGTGTCATACACAGATACATCCACGACTGTGATATTGAAATATTAATCATATTAATCACAAGGGGAAAAAAAGGAATCACAGTCATTACAGACACAAGAAGAAATAAAAACGTGTCCGCCTTAGAATGTGGATGCTTTTCTAATCATTCATCACGGAATTAATTCGGAGAGATAAATGTAATCACCGTATTTGTTTACAGACACGTGAAAGAGCAAAGCAGTCAATTGCAAAAAAGTCTGAATGCAAAAACATACATTAGGAAACCATGTTTTTCAGCACACTGTTCAGAACGAGAGGCGCATTAGTGTTCAGGCTTTTGCATCAAGTCGACCTGGATTAATTTTCCAGTCACACGTTCAGGTCTCGAGCCGCTGTCTGGGGCTCAGACAAGAATCTTCATCAAGCCACTCAGCCTTATAGTCTATATTTTAAATACAGCTCTGGCTGATGTGGTATCTCTTATAAGGATTCAACCAAACCTGGATTTTAATTTAGTGGTTTGTGATGCTACCAGAAATTGCACTTGATTCACAGTTAGTGTTTGTTTTTAAAATAGTTTTGTTTTGATTCAGTTTAGTTCAGTTTTAATTTGAAGTGCACAATAGTTTTCCAGGTTCTATCGTGCATTACGAAGACACAACTCGGGGCATGTTAGCTACATTTCACTGACTGTGATTGAGACCGTTTTGCTTTGCATGGAAAGTGCTTTTGTTTCTTTTGAAGAAATAAATAATGTGATTCACACGCAGACACAATGCAGCCTGTTTTCAATACGATACAAAAGAGACATTTCAAAATGAATGTTGCCTTTGGCACAGGTCTAGTATCTGGCCTTTGTCGGCTGATAAACTGGGAGTGTTTGTCAGCGCATGCAAGAAATAACTGCTGCTAGTCGGGACTGGCGTTTTATAGGATTCTTCCATACTACTTTACTCTTGCTCATCTTCCTGTTGAGTTTCCGTTGGTTGCAACCTCAAGGCAGTGACGGTCGCTGCTCCCGAACGAGACATATTCTGCCACATCATCCCCGGCAAAGCCACACACTTTGGGTTTGGTACAAATTAACCAAACGAGATGTAATGTCTTACTTAGTGAACTTTCCGGTCGCTGGGCCCGGCTCGCCGTTTCCCCTCTTTGCACTCAGATAAAAAGGTTTCTGGCAATACCTTTTATATTTAAGGGAGAGCTATGAGAGCCTTGCAAATCTTCTTATCTTACTATTCCTCTATTGTACTAACATGGCCTTTTGCACCGCTCTCGGGTCAGACATTACATTCTTTACCTTCCTGAAGGAATACAGAAAAAGCGAATCCTCTTCCAGAGCCGCTATGAATTAGTCTTGTTCTTATTATATCTTTAAGTTGAGCTGATTATGGTTATTGTCTGAAACAGCCTTGCTGCAGAGATTATTAGCGGTAGCTCCATTTATTGTGTTCCTAACATTGTACAATTATAGAGCTTTCTCATTCAGACTGAGCCATTTCCAGGCGAATAAACACTCTCATGGCTTAAAAGCATGAAATACCCATGCGGGCTGTTAGTAATTGGTAAGCAATGCTGTGTGAGGCAGGACTTCCAGAGCAGATAAATCTGACCTCTCAGGTGAAAAATTGGAAATTTGATAATTAACATCCTCAGTGAAAGAAAAATAGCATTCACTGCGACTCAGTTATCACATCGACTCTGCACGCGGTTTTGGATTTGGTCCAGGTTTGGAGCAGCGTTTGATGCCGTACCGCAGAAATGTGCGGCGGTGCCTCGCGTGAGCTCGGTGCAGCCGGGCAAACAGTTGGGCTTCCATTAATGTTTCACCGAGCTCAATTTGTACCTATAATTATGCCGTGTTGGGGGCAGCCCCTGAGCTCAGGAGCATCTGTCCACTGAGAGACAGACCCTCTAGGCTGAATGAGAAAACCGGATACCAGGTCCATGCTTCCCTCATGATAAACAAGGTCACAGGGATAATCCATTGACTCACTGACACAGTCGGTGGACTGAACTTCCTCGTGCAGCCTCCATCCATCCTCCTCCGTACAGCTGCCTAGAGGTGTGAGCCTTGGATGGTTCTTTCAGCAGATGGGCTGCAGGAGGACAGAGTCACAGTTTCCTCTGCTACTGTTACTGCAGCCGTTTTCAGACATGACCTCCGGAGAATGTCCACAGGATTGGGTCTGGACTTTCTCCGGAGTGTGCACCAGTTTCGGCCCTGATCACCTACGGCTCTCTTTATATCTTTGGCGGCTTCGTTTTTTGTGTCTGTCGTATATTAGAAACATCATCAAAATGCCCACCCGCTCGCAGTGAATCTTGTGATCTCCTGCTGTTTTCTCACATTGGTTCCTCCAGGCATTCTGCAGACTTTGCAGCAGGGGGCTGGCCAGAGAAACATTTGCAATCTCACATACAGACTTACTTTTACGGAGTTCAGTGCATGTCTGAAACATTCTCGACGTCCCGGAAAGGACTATCATACTTTCCTCTAGGTCTTTAGGTTTGGCATTTGTGTCTTGGGTATCAGTAAGGATTGGGAAAGCATCACCCACTAATCTTCCACTTGTGCCAGTCGGAGCCTGCTGAGCCGAGCGTATTTCTATGCAAATGTAAGCTGCCCGGGCCAATTATTTTAAGTAACATCACATTTCTATCAAGAAGAGACAACTTGAAAGTTTCAGGAACATGATTGGTTCCCAAATAATGAAGTAACTTTACGCACAAACTATTTTTTCCAGAAAATATAGGAACTTCCTCGGCCCTGCACAGTGCTGTATATGCAAAATAGAACAATAAGAAGATAAACAGCAATAATCAATGGGTACGACTGACTAACAAGCAGCTTATAACTTACATATAATAAGGATAAAGTGAAAATACTGGCAAAAGGAAAATAACAACCTCGGTAAAGGAGGTGCAGAGACTCCACGAGTAGTCCAGGTGGCAATTGACCTGTACCGCCTCTGAGATGGCGGCGTAGTGACCAGGACGTTACCGAGCTGTGTGAGGTCAGCAGCGGCCTCGCCAGCTCTTCTCTCCCCTTTTGATTGATGGCAGTTCACAGCCGGCGTTTCCTTCAATGCTGCCGTCGTACACGCTGCCGTTTCCTGTCAAGGAGTTGGTGACCTATAAACACTTAGAGGCACAAAGGCAGCCCGAGTTAACTCACTGTGGAAGAATTGTGCTGGAGGTGGAGCCCGACATCCTTAAATGGGACCCTGATGTGAATCCTGTGTTGATGAAGCAGTGCGTCCTGCGAGTAAAACCTTGAGGATAAAGACGATGATCGGGACTGAATTTCAAGCAGACGTTTGAGACGCTTGTACGTTCTCATAACCACTGATCATCCCGTTCGTTTTCTTTCCTCTCAGAAGAAAAAGTTGCCCTTAGGTCTACATTTCAGTTCTCAGGCTTCCTGCTCACTGTTCGTTGGGGCTGGATTTGGGCCAGGGAGAAAAAAAACTATTTTAATATTACACTTAACTTCAAAATAACCTTGGAATTACACCATTATGCCTCTGCCTTGCCTCATCTCACTCACACACACACACACCACTCTGCAATGTCTGGGGTGAACGCAATAAAGTCATTATCGGGAATACTTTATTTTTCTTCAGTTACATGCATGAGCGTTTGCAAGTTTCCTATGTGCACAGGGTTGGTGGAAGCAATTGTCTCACTTGTAATCAACAGGCGGATCAATGTGAGACCCGTGCAACAAATGGGAGGCTCGTACGTATCACTTGTCGGTGTCAGATCATCCATTGGGTTTTGGGCGGCTGGTGTAACCTTTGTCTATCCGCGAAGGTCGCGCTCTACACGCAGGAGAGCTGAATTACAAAAGTGCTCTTGACCTTCTGTGGATGTGCGGGGAATGTCTCGTGAATATTTCATTTCGCGAGAGCCCTAGTGCCACCTGTTGATTTACTATTGTGTGGATTTTTTTTTGCTATTTACCAGTTCCGATGAGTGGGCGGCATTGAGGGTGAAAGGAAAATCAATATTACTTACACATAACGATACTATTCTACTTTGCACACGAGCGCTAAATGCTGTTATTTTGCATGCAGATGGCCAAGTGCAGACAGTGCACAGCCCTCTCAGCATTTGCGATATCGACAAATCTGGGGGACTCATATGTAGAATTTCTTCTCACTTTATACACATTTTGTGAATTAATTAAATACTGACTTGTAAAATAACCCCTGTAACTTGACCATGCGATACAGACAGAGACTCTAAAAACATGGAACGTTATTGAAACCCCCTTAAAATGAACGGAATGGGATTTCTTGGGATAAAATATATATAGCTGGAAGTCGTCCAAGTATGCAATATAAATAAAAGTTGAGTGGGCGAAGTTCTGCTCAGTGCGGCTTTGTATCTGATATTCACATCGGCTCACACAGAAGTAGGGTGATATTTATGAGTCACTGCATTATTCTGGGAGACAGGAATTGTTTGAAACGTTCTCTTGCTCATACCTGTTTCAAGAGGCGCAGTTACGTGACTCCGCGGCTCTTTAGCACCACTTGTGAGCCACTGCCGGATTATAAGACAAAAGGGAATTTGCATATTCCCCCCTGTTCCGTGCATTCATTTGGCCATTTTCAATATAGCGCCTGTCAGAGTGCGGTGGGGTCTGATTTGTCCCGAACCACTTTGGAATGCAGCGCGCTGAGATGAATGAGTGAGTGTACAGTAAAGGAAAAAGAGGATGGAGAGCAGTAGGGAGGGGAGAGGAGGCGGGGGAGTGTGCTCACCTCTGTGATGCTATCATTAGCTCGTTTTAGATTAGAGAGCTAACCCCACGCTGGCCTTGCCTGAGGTAAGAATGATGAGAGGAGCCGAGAGATTGGTTGGCAGCGGGCCACGCTCAAACAGCAGCGCGGATCCCTCTCTGTGTCGCTCTCCTCTGTTTTCACCGGCAACATGTTCATTCCGGCAAATCATTTCACGCTGACAGCTGTGTTTTTTAAAGAGGGGGGGGGCAAGCACCGACGTCAACCTGCCTGTCACAAACAATTATATCGTGGGTGCTCTCCCGAGGCCCAGACTGGAGGTGAGGGAAAGCAGTTACGAAAATCATTTAGACGCCCGAGCCGCCACGCTTGAACATCGGCTTCATGGTGGCCTTAACCGGAGCTGTGCAGCCTCCAGGAACCCCCCCCCGTGTAGTTTCGGCTTAGATAGGCAGTCTGCAACTTTAAGTGATGCGCCGCTGTGTTCGGGGCTGAGGGCACATGTACATGTAGTCGGGCGGGTGAATGTACAAATGTTCCTCAAATAAACATAAAGATCCGAGGCACTTAAAGGTTCAGTTGGCAAGATTTAGGGGAAAGGGATCTAATGGCAGAAGTTGAATATAAAATAATTGTATGTTTCATCTAAATTGTACATATGGTTGTTTTCTTTACCCTAGAATGGGCCGTTTATATTTAAATACTTTACATTTACATCAGGAGCGGTTCCTCTCCACGGAGGCCGCCATGTTTTTTACACCTTTTGAGATTTTATGACAACTACAGTCTACCACAGGTTCTCTGTCATGTTTGGAAGGGGAGGGTGGGGTGAGGGGTATTGCAACATGCAACCTCACCACTAGATGTCACTAAATTCTACACACTGAACCTTTAAAAAGCCCACCGTGCATTCAATTACCCACACAGCTTTACACTCCTGTGTGCAGACGCTCTCTGTTATCATGACCTCCAGGGGAGTGTAGGATTCCTCTGCTCTCTGTAGGTAAATGAGCCATTGCAACAAAGGTAGATAATCCATTACAAACGCTATTCATGCCATGAATTCTTTGTCAAGCCCTTTCAAACAATTTCACATAAAAGGATCCAGAAACAATACGTCAGGACCGGACTGTGATTGATCCTAATTGGTTTGGTATTTTGGAGTCAGTCAATCTTGAAATTCATAATGAAATTCACTTTCCGGGGACATTGTAGCGCTGTGGGAATATTCGCAGCCAACACGCTAAGATTCATGATGAACCTATAGCGATATATCGACGTCCAAGAGACAACATCGGTTAAACAGCAAACTGAACAAAGTTCTGCTGGAGGACTGCACACATCTCCACCAATTAGACAACCGGAGTCGGGGGTTGCTGTCACATATCGGAGGTTAGTTCCCGCTGCAGTTTCCTCCTGTCGCCTGGACTCATTAAGGGCTGCTTGATACACGTTTAGAGAACATGTTTCCCTTTTACACGCGCGCGGAGCTGAGAAGGCGCTGACAAAAGGAAAAGTGTTTTCCAGCCCAGTTATTTCTCAAACATTTGCACATGCAGGAGTCACAGTTGACTAAGCATTGTTCACAGTGGCTTAATGAGATGGGATAACTCGCATGCCCTGCCAGAAAATGTTTACAGTGCGGTGTAATCCGAGCCAAACTGCACCGTGCAAGGAATTCCCAAAATCACAGAGACTCACAGGTGTTTTCATCGAATATATTCAATACAATTTACATTTTATAAATCCTTTTTTTTCTGTTTCACGGTAGGAATCCAGGATTTGTTTTAATTATTATTATTATTTTAACATTTGAATTGATTTATCATTAATTGGGCCTTGGCGGAGATATGCACTCTACTGTATGCCATTGCAGTTATGTGTTATGTGCATGAAGAAAGTTATGTGTACTTTTAAATGTATCTGTGCACAAATCAGCATGAGCCAATATGAGCATTTCCATATAAAGGACATTGTCCACATTATTCCTCGTCTACTTTTCTTCCGTGACAGAAGACGACAACGAGAGGATGACTTTGTCGGACAGCTGTCGCTCACTTCCTTCTCCCGATCCCTTCCTCAGTTGCCATTGGCGACCCGCGACAGCAGTGCCCCATCTTCTTTGGTATCAAAAACACTCGATTACTGGTTTCCAGGACCAGTGAGCCTGCACTGACTATCTCCGCCTGCCAGCAGCACTCATTTTGCCCTCCAGAGGAGCTCGGAAGGTTTACCCTTTTGTCTTTGCCAGACACTCTATTACCATTCACCCCTCTGGAGGACAATGACTCTATCGTATTGCTCCGCTCTGTATACGATACTACGTCTTCATTCTTCACTGAAGTGGTGTCGAGCCCTTTCACTGTCCCTGGGGGGGAACATCTCCTCCCACTGGATGTCAACTTAGATAGAGTAACTTCTAGATGGTCCGGGGACAGAAATGAACCGTTACTCAAGGAGATTATGCTTTTTAATAAGATCCTTGCTGATTTTTAAGGTTAAATGGTGGGAGAAGTTCTCATGGTGGAAGAAGCATAGCTGTGGCATCTTATCACACTTTGCTGCTGCTGATTAAAAGGTACAGCACGTATAACTGGAAACTCAGTTCGGTGCCTTTTACTTAAGCTCACGCACTCCCCTCCGGCTCCTCGCATGCCACGACGAGCCAGCGTCACCCGACTTCCTTTTGCTCCTGACACTTGCTTTACTCAACCATGAAGGTCTGGGGGGGGTACCGTGGTTAACTTGCTGACTCACAAGGATCGCCCCCCCTGGCTAGTGATGGAGGAGCAAGCGTGACTCGATACAGGAGTGGCTGACCCAGCATGTGTGACACCCAGATGGCGGTACCAGGCTTGTGACTGACTGCATGACTCCGCAGCCCCCCAACAGATGAGCTGCCCGGCCCGAGGCGGCGGAATATGTAACGGCATTAGAGCAGTAATTAACACAGTGCTTATGTTATATTAGGCTGCCAGTATTATGATTGTGCAATTACGCGTGATGATCAAATTAACCGCGATGCTTTAGTCGGCAGGTCATTGTAAAAAAAAAAAACAAAGTATCTCTGAGACGGCCTCGGTGAAAAGAGCCTCTGCTGAGCCGTGGTCCAATGCCGCATGCAGACTGACATTAGCTCTCCAACAAAGAACCTCGGCCAACTCAATAATTTAAATGAGACCAGCGCGTTGAGGCGAGCACGGGGGTCCTGATGCAAAGAGCCCTGCCAGAAACAAAGTCGAACCCAGCTCAGCGTTTGCAGCACTGCGATGCAACCTCATCTCACCTGCTGGAGAGAGAATAACAAGATTGCCACCATATTTTTGCGGAACTTTATCACTTGCTCCATATTACAAGTCATTGTGCGATGCTGTGGCTTTTAAGTAACCCTTCAAACTCATAATTGTATCACTAAGATTGTACTTTATGGATTCTAATCCTTTATTGTACCTGTAAATACCAGTGTGCGTTTGCAGTTTGCAGTTTGAAGCTCGGACTGCCCATTTTCAGTGCTTCAGAGTGGCTTTCCCTATAGAATTGCATCTCGAGCCTTAACATGTGACTATACATACTGATTAACATAACATTACCATAGTCATTGCTGTGAAATATGTGCTTCTATCCTTTAAATCCTTGGATGTCTAAATCCCCTCATGTTAAATCCTTGTTTCCTTAGTCATTTTGGGGAACTAGTAAAGAAAGTTTATTAGATGAGGGAGCGTCATTCCTAGAAATATTGATATCCCGGTTGATAGGTCTTATAAAATAGCTGTGGAGCAAAAGCCAACATTTAACACTACCGCCCATTATTGGTGACTCATACAGTTAATGGCAATAATTAAAAAAGAGACATACAGTCTACTTAACAAGGGACAGAATCTAATAGCGACTTCAGCTTATTTAACTTCCAGTTCGAGAAAAAGACATTTTATGAAGGTCGTTTTCCAACCGTTAAACCTCTACTTAATCTAAAAATACCTAATGACTATAACCGTAAATGCTTGGAAGTCAAAATCTTCCGCTCTGTGTGTTCTGTGAATACAAAATGAGCACCTGCGAAGCCGAGGCCGCGTTCGGAATACTCCACTTCACTTACAGAGGCGTCATTAACACGCCGTCACGTGCCAGTCATCTGCGGGTATGCAAATGAGGTCAAGCTTGGCAGTATCAGCTGGATGTACAGTCGTTTTTTTTATTTTATTCTTCTTTCCTTTCTTTCTTCCTTTGCCACTTTTTGTTTTTCCTTCATTCTGCCTCGTGCTTAACGTGTGTGTGAGAGATAAGGACATCTGCATATTGACTATTTCCCAAGCCTCTTTTTATCCTCCAAGAAAATACACTAGTTTTCAGGCAGCTCACTTGTTGAGATCAGTTTTTTAAAAAAGGGGCTTTGCAAGTATTCATATTTTACCTTTCAACCAGTTTTAGCAGCTCTAACAACCCGAGATGCGATTGTAAATAGCTTAGTTCAGGCTAAAATTAATTCCTATCCAAAGGAGAGTGGTTTAAGAGGAGCACTCGGCTGCTGATCAATAATAATAATCACCACAAGTAGAAAATCACCAGGGAAAATGCTATTTGAGTCGCAAGCATATGACGAACAATGCTTTTAAAATATGTGTCAGAGCAACAGCATGGCTATAATCAAAACCATTATCATTCAGAAGAGAAACGATCCGAGCTTCCCTTCTTGCTTTGGTCAAAATGCTTCAACAGATAATCATGACAAACTCGCAGAGGCTTATGAAAATGGCACGGCGGTGTTGATAATAGCGGCGTCGGGGCTGTAGCTCTCTCTCTCTCGCAGCCTGGACCGTGTCCCTGGGAGTGATTCTGGCACTGCCGCTGGAAGTTGTGGCACCTTAAGTAACACTTTTCGCTTTTGATGGATGCTTGCGAGCGTTGTTTGCCCTCTTTAGCTATTCAGTCACCTCACAAAAAGTCACACCGCGCCGCCGCATTTTCGGCCGTGCTCACAATTGATTTTCGCCCCGAGAACGAGAAGTGCTGCTCCAGTGCCATTATGGATTTAGTGGACACGGGCTTGGAAACCTACAGCTCCAGCGATGAAACCAGGCAGTTATATATATATACTATGTGTAATATACTGTACCAATAACAATCTCAGTTCATCCACATTAAGAGTCACATATTTAATTAAATCTCCACGTCATAAAAAAGCTATTTCGGTCCACCTGCTGCTTAAATCAATTACGCAGATAAGTATTACTCGCTGCATTCTCCCAAGTGCATATGGACAATGATTGACATCATTTGCAGACAAGTGGGCACAATCTGGTGGCTTTGCAGTTGAAAAAAACAAAATAACCATTTGCTCGACTAATAAGCTTTGTTAAAGACAGTAAAAATGAAAAGTGACTATTCCTCCACGAGCACTGTGTGTAATGGAACAGCTCAATCACTCTCAGTGAGACAGGCCAATGCATTCAGCAGCCCGGCTTCCCCCTTGTGAAAGTATCACTCACATAGAATCCGGTTGAGGTTGAAACCAGACAGGCATGTAAAATGGCATATGAGGCTATGGGGATGAGTGTATGTTGTCTGATGAAATGCTTTGTGTTAGTTGGTTTATGGGATTTTTTAACAATATTGTGTTGCTCTTTTGCTAGCGATATATAACCCCCCCTAACCACATGCGCACTTTTCGGTTCCCAAATACCAATATGCTCCGTGTGCCTCTTCCCCTTCCCTCTGTCTCGCTACATTGCAGAGCACCAGCGATCTTCTGGATATCAATACTGTTGCACACACACACACACACACACACACACACACACACACACACACACACACACACACACATATATAGTGTGTGCTCCCTTCTCGGCCCACGTTTTGTCCAGGGCTCCAATTAGCTTCACCCTTGGGCCTTTTGGTACCTTAACTCCAGAGCCACTGTTCTGTGATACAGCCATGTGCCTCGGCAAACTTTTTGATTGGATAAAGTCAGAGGACTAGTAGCGTCCCACTAAAATCAAAGCATTCACGAGCAATACTAGATATTTTTTGCTTTATATTTAATAGTGTTTTACTGCAAAACCCTCAATCACTTCATTTCAAATTCGACCAAAGCTCACCTACTCCCACAAAAGAGTATAAACCTTGAATAATGCTCCTGTGTGCACAGAGGGTGAGAGGTAAGGCCTTTTTGATCCTTCATGCAACTTTGGGGAAATTCTTTCACAAGGATTCTTTGCTCGAGGGAGCCCCATAATACTACAGTTGCCTATTTTGCCTCGATTGTCTGAAAGCGGCTGTCACTGGCTGCAATCTCCAGACATCTTTGTCACGCACCAGAGCCGACATATCCATAAACCAACTCCTCTTTCAAAAACTTTAGCGGCTGCTCGGCTCGACATCTCTCCATTACCGATGGCTGACGGTGGGCACATAAATTCGGCTGGAGTGCCGAACTGTCTCGGGATCTCTTCAGCGCAATCACTCTCCCAGCCGCTGACCAAAGTTCTTCTGCGGATCTCGAGCTGATGGACTTTTTTCCCGACCGACCTCGGAGGGTTTCTCAGCACATTCCACGCTCCATAACCGAGCACTGACATATTTCCACCTGGCACATGAATAAATCTAACATGAGTGCTACATTGCATCGATTCAAGACTGACACACTCCGTACTTTGCTGTTTGGCCGTCAACTTGCATGGTGTTGGACATAACCAGAGACGGATACTGAGGGGCCCCTATCAAGGAGCAAGGCTGCTTGGTGCAACCTTGACCAAGATGCAAGATCTCCATGGTCCACATGCATGAATTTGTCCCTTTTAGCCTGATTTCTCACCAACAATCCTCACCACAACCGAGGACCAAGGTTTTTTACCAGATCAGAATCACTGCACAGGGCCCTGAGTGAAGCATTTGGTTTTCCTCATCGGGGTAATGTGCAAAACCTTGTTCCAGAACCGAGGCCACGCGGCAGACGATTGGCTCCGTGTTTCTTTTGACTTTACTTCGGTTACATGTCGAATTCATTGAAATGACAGATTTCACCTAAATTAGCTCAGCCAAGGAGGTTATGTTTATGTTCTGTTTGTCTCTGCGTTGGTTCGCAGGATTACGATAAAGACCACTGGACAGATTAGCACGGAACTTGGTGGAAGGATGCGGTATTGCGTGCCACTTGCGGGTACGTGCAATGTAACTGCAGCCGGAACTATGAGGTCTGACTGTCTGCGTGCGTGGTAAAAACATTATGGACGATAGTGCAAATAGTGCTAAAGACAGCTGAAAAATGCTGCAAAGGAGAAAGACACCAATCTCTTATGTTATTATAGTAAGAGTAAGAAATAGTTTTGGCGAGACAGTAATGAGGATTGTTAATAATTACTATTACTATATATGTAAATATTATTATAATTAATTCAATCTTCCAAAATCTGCTTCTTATTTACAGCTTCGGGGTAAACGAATCCACTTGTACCTGATAATGCGACACAACAAAAGTGCTCGATCATTTTTTTCTCAGTTCAGCCGGGTTCTGGAAGATGCCAGACAAACTAATGTCATCAGAGCGGCATATGCCACAGAGGGAGGCCAAAACAGCCAGAGGCGCTCTTATTAATTGCTTGTCAGATGTGGCTCTCAGGTGTGGCTGCATGGCGGCAGATGGCCTACAAGGCTCGGCGAAGTGGCTCCTCACCGCACCGTGCAGCACCCTTCAGTGACATAGATATAATTGTGTTTGGCCATTTTAGCATCTGGACACGCAGAATACTCAAACTTGAAGATCTCATATTAAAATATAAATACGCTGTCTGTGGTTTTCCTCGGTGACCTTTTTTATCTGCAGTATTTCCTGGCAATGTGTTGACAGGGAGCATCATCAGATGCTGTGAAAGAGACGCACAATGTGCTGATAGCGCCGGCAGGAGAGGACAGATCAATTCAAAGGGAAGACGGCGAAACTCGATACATAACCGAATCTCTGGATCGATAAAAGTGCACAGTCTTAAAGCTGAATAATTGAAGAGCTCCTCCGCGGATCAACTGAAAATATAGAGTGGATTCCAGGAACAGGGTCTTCTTAGAAAAAGGTTGATTTTGAATGTCAATTTGATGTCCAATAAGTTGACACTGCAGTCAGACATGATCGACTGGCTAAATTTATATATATATATATATTCAGTATTTATAATCTTAAAGAATGTTGAAGTTCCCTTGTTTCACCTTCTTTTCTTCTTATGCAGACAAATGTATAGACTGTTTCTATTCCAAAAAAAAATATTGAAAATCATATAAAGATTCAATAAAACATTTAATGAATGTCAGGAGTTCTGCATATAAAAATCTAGATTTATATGTAAGCTATTTTATATTTGCATGTAAAGGACAAGGAAATTACATTATATATGAAATAAGTATAAGTGAATAAATGCAGAAACAAATATATAGTATTTTTATCAAATCGTATAAATATTTTATGACTTTAATTATTGATTGCTGCCTTTATTTATTTCTCCTATGTCATTTTTGTCCTTCATATTTGCACCTTGAGGACGGGTGAAATCAAATTCGCACCAGTCTCATTATTTCAAGAAAATGGTGGATTTAGGCCATAAATGGACAATGCTGCTGTGTTAAGTCATTCAATTGTTTAATATAAAGGGCTCGGATTCACACTCTGCTTAGTCTTTTGCCCGTAGGCACTGTGAGGATTTACTTTAATAATACAAGCTTATTGCCTTTTGCTAATGCATTTTATTATTGCCAGAAGTCATGACCGCTTCACACAGGCGAAGGCTTGACAGATTCACGGAAACGGCAGAAATCCAGTGGCGGCAGAAATCGTCTTTTATAGGTTTTGTTTGTCGGGTTAAATTGAACCAGAAACGACACTGACCTTTTATTTCTGAATCCCAAATCCCAATTAGTGGGGAGTTTAAGGGGTATTCACTAATTTCCACATTAACAGACTCACTGTGTTCTTTGCTTTGTCTTAAATCTGAGCACGATGTGAGGAAAAAAAAAAATCCATCCGTCTCACATATGACAAGATAAAATATAATTCTTCATAAAACCACTGGCATTTGAAATTATATGTGCCATTACCAGGATTAAGGTTATTATTACTAAGTGCTATTCCAGAAGTGGTTCCACATAAAATTGCTGCTTTAGGTAGACTGGGGGGGTGAAAAGAAAGTTGCGTTATAAATTGCACACTAATCTTATCCGTGATTGATATTGAACTTCCGTGGGTCACAGTCACTTGACCAACGCACAAGTGAGTCTAGAAAACACACGTGGCCCTCAATTTAAGAAATATTGACCCGCACCGGACTTGCAATACATTTACCTCGCTGCACACTCATCTTCATTCAGCGCGTGTCCCTGCAAGTGTCTGATCAAGGTCAAATAAACCCTGTGACTGATATTGACATTGATTCCCTATAACCTACCTCTCACACTAGTCGCACCGCTGAGCCCCCCCCCCCGCTAAGTGTCACCAGATTTCAAAACTGACCACCCAGAAACAAATCATTTAGAATCTGACACCCTCCATGGAAACGCGGCCTCTGTTTGCTCGTGTCGGGCGTAGAAGCGGAGTCGTCTGAAGTCTGCAAAGCAACAAAACAGCCCGTGCTGCATGGAATGAAACGGCACAGTGTTTGTGGGAAGCTGGTTAAAATGCCTCGCGCCCCCCCGAGCCATTTTTGATATGTACCTTTTTTTTTTTTCACTCTGTCAACATCTGAGGTAATAGATCTCGTGTTTTCCAGTTCTCCCTTCCTGCGCCCACTCTTCAAAGGGGGGGGTGTTCTCCCAGTGTTTAATATCTGATGATATTGGTCTGACTGTTGGTGAAGAACTCTTGAGCAATATCTTTTTTTTCCAGGCCCACCTCCACAACCCCCGTCAAAAAATTCAATAACATCCCCATTAAGTTGGATCTTTGAAGTGACTATATCAACTGGCAGAGGCTTGAGGAGGGGGAGTTGGAAGGGCTTGTATAGTTTCCTCTGTAAGTAATTATATCAGAGACATGTGTCAGATATCATGTCAGATGATCAAGCGTTGAACTCTTCTATAGGCGCCACTCGTCAGACGGATGATGTTGAGTTCAGTTCTTCTCTTCTTGTTGACTGTTTTTATTTTTTTATATATTTTATTTTATTTTGGAACCCGCTTGCCTTTTTTCACACGAATATCAAAAATGAAAATGGAATATATTGTTATGCACGTATAGTTCATCATTCACGGCTGCGTTTTTTTTGTTCCAGGGACTTTACTGTGCCACAAGCTGTGCGATCGGCTGAGGCATAGGAAATTAAATCTCTCTTTTTCCCCCCACCCCCCCACTCACTCTCTCACTCCCCTCACTTGTTCTCTCCCTCTTTGTGTGTGTGTGTGTGTGTGTGTGTTTGTGTCTTTCTTTCGCCAAACATTTACTCTGCTGGGCACACTTTCTGAAGTGTGAACTGAATTATAGATTTCTAATTTCATCTAAACTTGAGGCCAGTAGGCCTTTGGTGAATAGCATGGATATTTTATCACAAATGAAAAAGTAAATAAAAATACAATAGCCTAAGGGCCTGATAAATGAAGGGATTTTTTTCGACAGTAACAAAGTTTCAGTCATTTCCTCTGGGTTCAGTCCCAAAAAATAAAACACAAGCAGGAAGCTGGCGCACGCAGTGGCTGTGATGTACGGGACATCGGGTCGCGGCTCAGGGCCCGCTCCCAAAAGGCTTTGGCCGTCCTGTGCCACATTAGAAACCTACACTGAAGCGCACAAAGGCAAACCCTCGCTAAATCTCCTGTCCAAAAAGAAAACCGAGCCGGGGCCAGGAAGAAGCCGATGCATTACTAATTGACTTACCTGTTTCCAGCGGGGAGGTCAGCTTAAAGCAATTCAATGGCAGCCAATCTGGCAGTCTTTGTTTTACACCAGCCTGCAGTCTGTGGGGGGGAAACACTTCCCAGTCTGCGGTGCCCTTCCTGGGTTGTTTTACTTGTTTCTTTGCCTCGCCGAGAACAACACTAAGGCTCGTTAGCTCGCCGATGTCACACTACCGGCCTTAATTAGCGCGGCATACAAAACAAGGCATTAGCATACAAATATTTGTAGATGATACAGTTGAGTGTGCATAATGATGATGCCGACGGGGCTTTACAATGAGACGGGAAAGATAAAGGGTGGAAAGGAAAAGACAAAGTGACAGAAATGACAAATAAGGGGGTAAGGAATGAGAAGGCATCAAGTAATGGAAGATGGGCCTAACGATGGAGGAATCTGCATTCAGTCGGCGACTGCCACATTTGTAAATATTTGAATTCAATCACATCAGCGCTTGTTTACAGGAAGTAATCAAAGCGCTGTTGACTAATGAGGATTTTAAAGGAAAATACAGCTGTGGTTACTGGTCCGCGGATTTTTTGGTCTGTGCAAGGTGCTGCAAGATATTATTATACTGGTATTCAACCAATGCCAGGTTTCCATGCAACTGTAGTCCCGGACAAAAATGTCAGTATCGAAGCCCGTGTCAGACGTCTAACCTCCGTGATACAGTTTTGACAATTTAATATGTTGCTCCTATATTTTAATATCACCGAGTCACTTTGATTATAAGGTACAGGTACTGGTGCAGTGTCGATTATAGCCTTGCTTGGCCTGTGTTAATTCTGCAGAGTCTACTTCACAATGATTCCTTCTCGCTGTTAAATACTACTGTAAGTAGTCGTAGTAAAACTTGGAGTACAACTGGAAAACGTCTGTTCCTTCTGTACCTGGTTTGTCTACAACGAAGATGTTATAGGTTTTTCATAAAATGAAACTGAATTGGATTTATTACAGTTCACGTTTGCGGTTTATATATAACTTTGAGTGATTTACTGACCTGCTGTTATTTTTTCATAAGCTGGGTGTCGACTGTGTCAGAGGTCTGTTGTGCATGGGCAGAATCATCAGACCCATGTTCACAACCAGCATTGCAGTTGCTGTGCTCTTACTTTGAAGACAAATCCCCAAACAGGAAGTGATTCCCACTGCACCAGTGATTGTGTGTCTGTGTCAGTCTGACATGTTGAAAAAATATAAAACCTAATAATTAAAGTGATCTTGGAGCGATTTTGACCTTTTGGTTTGATCCAGCTGCAGATGCCAAGTGTGAAGTCATTTGCGAAAGATATGCGTTCCACATACAGACAGACAGGGGAATTAGGTAGATGGCAGCAATATGCAAGAACGAATGACATAACTGGATTATTTTCAGCAAGGCACAAGTCTGAACTGGATGCCAGCAGGTTAACACCAGAGCTGCAGCTCCATATTACTATAAATACACAGAGAGAAACTAAAAGCACGTCATGTTTTGCCTCACTAACTCATACGACCGGCTCATTCAGCGTTTCTCCGATTGTCAAAGTGACATTTTTAGAGCTTCTCACGTCAGATGAGTCAGAAAATCATTTAATTGGACGAGCCCTGACTTAACATCTCGCCATTCTAGACTTAACCCAATGACAATGGTCATTAAGGCTTCTGCCTTAAAATGAAAAAAAAAAAAGTCCATCAGTTATTCAGTCTGTGAGAGAAGGAAAATCAATTTAACATCCTTCCATAATAGTCCTGAGGAACATTAAAGTCACGTATGTAAGAATATCTGAAAACGATCACTTTAACAGCTGTGGACAGAAATACTAAATGTTTAACTATGACTACGCAGAGAGTTGGTTTAAAAAAAACACAAAACAGTTAAGAAAATGTTTAATAAAAGCATTTACATCAACTCCAGGCCTGAGAACGGAGAATCTCCACCGTGATCTCTGCATTATTGTGATGTGCACATTCCGCTGATATGGAGCGTTCCTTGCCTTCTGGGCTCATGCATCGACTTTAAATAATGATTTCTCACGTCTTCGCTCCTCTAATGTCTGCACTGTATTCATATAGGGATTGGAAAGTGCACCCGCCACCACAGAGGGCCCTGTATGTCATGTGCTACAAATAACAGATAAAGACACAAGCTGTGACTGCATTGCATTTTACCGCAGCTGCCATCGGGGGAGGAAAACTGTATATCCGAGTTATTCCCGGTACGATTGTTGAACGGTGATGCAAAGTGATGACTCCAGAAAGAAGGTCTGTCTCTCGTCCCCCTTACTCCGAAAAGGCTGATGCCCAAAACTTGACATTTATGGTTGATGACGGGCGATTTTCTGCTGTCAAGGTCTATTTCTATCTGATTGTATTATAATGTTTTCTACATTTGGCCAGATAGCTGTAGTGGAAAAATACTCCTTAACAGTATAATAACTAATATATTTACTCTGTCTTTTGGGATCTGCTCTACTTTGGGTTGCCACTTGCTTGTCCCGCTTTAGCTCCACCCACTTTGTATGTCCAGTACAGATACTATGCTGTAGATCTTTCCATCTGAATTTCGTTTTATTTCCTTGTTTTTTTTTTGTAGTTATTTCCAACAAATATTGAAAATTGGATTTTTAAATGTACCGTGCCACAGACCCCACACAGTTCATGGCTGTGCTTTCCAATCTAATACTTGGTTATTACTATTGTCAGACAGGAGTATAAAGATGGAGAACACGTGGTCACCCTTCACAATACAGAGGATTTTCACAGGGGCGCATAAATCTGAGATCACTCAAAGACGGTTTATACAACTCCATTTAAAAGCATCCTTACGAGCTCTCGCCGGCCTTTAAACTCAGTACAGCTGGAATCTTTTCTTTTTTTTTCTTCCCTCTATTACCTGCAACCTCATAATGTTTTATTCTTCCATTTTCATCCGTGCTGCATTTTCAACAACTCCCAGATTGAAGCCCCTTTTGTCCACTTGGCAATGAAGTATAATTGCCCCCTGGCGCAAGATTACTGTTACTACTTACTCGCGTTACACATCATTTTATCATCTGCAGCTTTTTCCTACTGCAAATCCCAATCGAACTGCTGTTCAGCATCCCGTGGGGGTTTAGGAGGGACCAGAGAACCTTTGCACGGGGAATGGGGCTGCACGGAATAGGTTCAGTTAGATTCTATAGCCAAGGTAGAAAGAGTTCAGTGGTGCAGCGATGCAGCAAAGTTGCATGATAATGAGCTTAGTTCCTCTTTTTATTCCCCTGAGAATTAAAGAAAAAGTATCATTTGCATGAGGACAAAAAAGAAATCGTTCCAGGGTCACGGTGCCCTCAGAGGCCAGAGTCAGACAGAAATAACCGTACATGAAGGGGACTGCACCAGTAGCATGTTCTTACAATATTAATAATTCCTTGCTTTTATAGCGGAGCATGGATTTGAGTGACGCGTAGCGAAAGAATTGCTTTTAGAGCTGCCTCGCATAAATAGAAAAAGCTCATTGCTGGGACAATTACGCTGGGAGAAAAAAAAAAGTGTCCACCCTCCGTTTACCGTGATCAATACCTCAGGGGATCGTGAAAGCTATATCGCTCCCCGCCCCTGTTCTACATCAGCGTATGAATCCATCTATTTTAACGCTTCCCCATATTATTGATTAACTAATAC
Source organism: Hippoglossus stenolepis (assembly GCF_022539355.2). NCBI lineage: Eukaryota > Metazoa > Chordata > Actinopteri > Pleuronectiformes > Pleuronectidae > Hippoglossus > Hippoglossus stenolepis. Next base: position 7,868,785 of record NC_061505.1, on the reverse strand, counting down.
ACTCGGAAGCTTGGCTCTCCTTCTCCCCGGCTCGCTGACTACTATAACTTAATAGATCCCATTGGGAATACCATGCACTGAACTGTGAGACAAAATGTCAGGCTGCGATTGGCCCTGTGAAGGCCTGCGTAAATGAGGGGTGAGTCGGCGCTCGGGTGTGTATAGTGTGTGTGTGTGTGTGTGTGTGTGTGTGTGTGCGAGGAAGTTGAAAGAGGGGGTGGCAGGAAGGAAGAGGGCGCATGATTAAGGAGGGGGAAGTGAGACAAAGTAAGAGAGGGGAGGAATAGATCTCGGAGGTTGATAAGACACAACCTCGCCGAGCAAGGAAGAGCTGGGAGCAGTAAGCCGGGATGTTTCAGACGTACCGTAGCCGTTCTGCCATTTGAATCCTGACCTCCCGCCGTCTCTCTCTCCGCTTGACTCTGACTCGCCCGTCACTAACTTGAAGGGCTCTCGCTCAAGAAACCAAGAGAGCAACTCCGAGCTGCATGCGACATGTTCACATGGGTTATTGGTAATTGAGATGCAAGTGTGATATTAGCTTCCCTGTTTTTCTGCAGTTGTGCTTATTCATGTTTTGCAAGCAACCAAGGCGGCTGTTCACGGATCCAGTCTCTGACCTTACAAGCCCAGTCTGCACATGGTCGTCCATTTCTAACAAAGCATTCCAAAATCTAACAGCCAGATTTGGAAACATCATCATCATCATCACGCCCATTTGCTCACTGGGAATTTTCCTGATGCATTTTCACATGGGCTCACTCAGACATTTTCTGAACATTTTGCCAGGGGGGGGGGGGGTTGGTAGGAAATGTCCTGGAAAATGTCCACAGAAAACATACAGCCCCTTTGAAAAATTCCAGGAGTTGAGTGCTTGTCGTAAATGAGACATTATGGGTTATTATGTTTTATGGCAGGAAAGGCATTAAAGCAAGTAAATCTATAGTGATTTTCATTCGGAAAGCTCTTAAAGCTGACCTTAAAACCTCCTTTGCATAGAACATAAAAAGTCATCACAGTGCTGAGAATTCAGCAATTATCTCTGGCCTTGAAATGCACAGATTTGTAAAGCCACAATCCCCTTCTCAGGTTATTATAAATCTCTCTGCCTCACTCATAATGCTGAAAACTGTCGTGTTGTGCTCTACATCAAAGAACAAATAATCAAAGTTGCGTGCATCTGACTCACGCTTCAGATCAAGGGGCCGTAATGAAAAGACTGATGATGTTTTCAAAAGAAAATTAAGTCTAATCTTTGACTAAAAGGACGGAGTGGCTCCAGATATGTAATGCTCAGTCAATAGGCTCATGGTGGACGGGAATTGGCTTCAACTTCCCTTTTTCTATTCATGTTATGAGATTTATGCAGCCATGTCTTTCAATAGTGTTTCTTCTTGTTAAACATTAATGATCACATGCAGCAATTGGCATAACTTAAAAAAGTCTAACCAGAATAAAGTCATCACGAATGTTGGAACAGTCCCACCCTATTGTCCAAAAGCAATGAGTCCAATGTTTTTGCACTTCAGACAAAGATGGATAAATCCTACTCGATGTCATGTGGGGATATTTTCCTCTCCTGGTCAAAGTGGCGGTGGCAACAGAGCAAACAGAGCAGCCCATATGTCCTTTTCCCTCGCAGCCTTCTCCAGCTGTCATAGGTCCACCTCGGGGTTACCTCCCACAAGGTCACATCTGGATCACCTCCAAACTGGAAAGAGTCCTCACTTTGTGCCAGAACCTTCTCAACTTCTCAGTGTTACAGGATGATAACCTGAAAAACATTAGGATCTTGTGTGACAACGTAAGGTAAGACAAGCTCTGCGATAATCGTTCCCACTGCAGTTCGATAAGAAGCAACGCCCCAACAGACAGCTGCAATTCCTTCTACCACTTCTGAGTAAGACCCCAAGATACCTAAACTCATCCATTAAAGCTGCTGTCGCGTCATCCAGATTTGGAAATCAACCCATGGGGGGCTCAGTTTTGGAGGCATAGATTTATATCTGGACTGCACCAGTCACAGCTGCACACGAGCTGAAGCTCCGATGAAGTCAAAAGGGCTTCTTCCGTTTGCCAACGCTAAAGCACTGTTCTTGGACTGCAATGCAACACTGAGGAGGTATGTCAACCATGACAGCTTAAAGGTAGTTCAGATAGAAAGTACCCCCACCTCACCACTGGGGAGCTCATTGACTCCCCCAGTGTCCTGGACCAGGAAGATGGACAGCAAAGCCTCCAAATCTTCCAAACCTCCCTCCTGTTTAGGGGAGCTCGTCTGTTGGGTTCGGGAGTTTCTAAAAAGTACTTCTTCCACCTTTTAGTTATTTCTAACAATAATGACACCAATGTGTAGCTCTTACTGAAGAGCCTGGGCATGATGTGTCTCCTCCCACTCAAGAGTCCTTGTCTGTGGTTCCTCTAAATCAGGCCATAGATTAAAAGTCATGTGTACAATGACTCCTAATAGGCCTATGCTGTTAGAAATCCTAATTCACTACTGTTCGTAGGCCTTTTTCATAAAGTAGTATGCGTTACTTATAACAGTAACAATGGTGAATTTCTGTTTAAGTGCCCCAGCGAGCTATGACAGTATGCTATTATGTGTGGTGTGTCAAGCAGGAACATGATTTAGGGATGTAACGACTGATTATTCTTACTATTCTTTATTTATTTTTGTTTTAGTTATGTGATGGATCACTGGGTCCAGGACATGTCTCAAAATAGTGCAAAGTGCCTCAGGGAATGTCTTTAATTAATCTGTAATTAATTTCTGTCATATCAGAATGATGGCCAGTTTGTTGAGAGACAAATGACTGAAATCACTCATTAATTCCTAAAATAGTTTTTTTTGTTAAGCTAGAACTAACCCCACAAACACAATAGATTCACGACCTTGTGTATCAAACAACTGCTAAAAAACCACAACACCAAACAGCTTTGGTCGTGTTGATCTTTTACTATTTGTTCAACTATTCCTAATATTTAATTCTACAGGTGTAGCTATTTTGAAGATACTGTAGCTCTAGACCTTAGCTAGAACCTTTCATAAAAAAAAAGAAGAGGGCGTGAAAGAACCCCGCAGCTACAGTCGAGTTGGCAACAAAGCGTTTCTTATCTAGCGACTCCACTCAATAAGTGTGTCTTGGCTCTGGAGGTGAAAGACAGAGAGCCATGGATCTCTCCGACTGCTGTGCTAATTAAAGGGATCAGTCATGAGAGATGCGTGTCAGTTTATAAGGCACCGGCGCGTACAGGGGGCCTCATTTGTCACTGCCTAGATTTATGTCCAATAAGAATTCAGTTGCTTGGCATAAATGCACGGTTTGATGTATAGTCTGTGTGGATGTGTGTGTTTGTGGGTGTGTGTCCGTGGATAGGAGTCTCAGAAGAGAGCCGAGTGGTAAAACATGGCAGTATCTCTTCTCCCATCTCTCTCTCTCTCTCCCTTTCTTTCTCATTCATTCCCACGCCGTTCACATACGGAGAATGCATTGGGAGATTGTCCGCGTCAGATGCATGGGTGGCTTGGCCTGGGTCGACCATGCTGGACACAAGTTATCGTCCAACCGTTCTCGAATCTTGTCGGCATCTTCAACGTGTATGGTTTGTCATTTTCAATCCTGAGATACTTTTATTCTTCTCTGGGTTTTTTTCCAGTTTTGCATCCGTCACGTGTTAGTAACATCACTGACACGCCCCCACACTCTCACTCTCCTGTGAATGTTCTGGATATTTCCCTGCTTTGTTCTTGCATTGGGCTCACGGTGATGTTTTCCAGACGTCTCACCAGGGGGCTGGCAGAAGAGTTGCAGAAAATGTGCGGAGCAATTGACTGTGACGTTTGCATTCTCGCATGACAAACCCCGGAAAGTTTAAGGAAAAAAATCTCCAGAGTTCAGTGCATGTCTGAAAGCAGCTACCTGTAATACTGTGCACTGTAACCCAGCACACTGCCGCGGTCACAGCCTGGACAATACACACATAGTTTTCTTCCCATTTTCTAGCCAAACCTTCACCGGTGCAATTTGGTTACAAGCCTATTCGGTTATTCTTGTGTTGTCCTTCATCCGTCATTCATCGAAGCAGCAATTTCCTCCCGCAAATAATTTTTTTTCCCTCTCTCTATTGTGCCGGCGTGATGAAGTTGTCGATAGCGTTTGGTAAGCAGCTGCTATTTTCTGTGTGTGAGAGGATCGCATCTGTGTCGCCTTAATAGCCGTCTGAGGAGGTGATGACAGTTTAGACTGCTGGTTACGTCCTCGCCGCGTCTAAACGTTTTGTTTATTTCGGCCTCTTTAGCTCCTTGTTAGGCTCTCTCCTTCTGCCTGTCTCAGCCTCTCGCCCGGCCTCCCCATGCACTTGATGTTTGTTTGTGTTATACTGTCGCACTTAAATAGCGGGCGTTGGTTTTGTTTGCTTTACTTGTAGACGGTATCTTTTGTCTGAATGGACTTTTTGCACAGCTGCAAACACGTATTTTTGAAGACATGGTGGCGCTTTAATATTTGGGTTTAATGCAAATCATGTTAGTGCTTCAAACACAAAATGCTTTCTGGTGAAGAAATAATAAATAAGGAGCTAAATCTACATCAACAGCTACATTATTAAGACTCCTGGAGCCACAGGTGAACAGGATGTACCCAGAATAATCAAAAATGGTTTAGCTGCAAATAAAAAAAAAACATTCTTATTATTTCTTAGTTATTTATTACAGTATGGACATTTTTCTAAGTCAAAAAGTAGTAGTTGTGTACCTGCTGCTTTCACCCTGTTTGAATGGTTGTGATTGACACATCTCAGTAGACGAACCTGACACCTCGTCTGAATGCTTACAAGTGGCTCCCTTTCTATTTGTTGGACTCTATAATTTGTGTCGCACAACGTGCACCACTCCTATATAGTTTGCTAAAACTAAAATGTGTCCTCGGCTGATGGACTGTGGCTGTAATGACATGTTTATCAAAGAAGCCGAACTGTGCTCACTTCACAATATTGTTGGATCCACGATGCTTTCTTAGTTTATGTAACATTATGTAACAGTTTTTTTGTTTATTTCACATCATGACATTGTGCAAATAGCTTATAGGCTTATTCTAAAATACTTAAGTTGCTATTGGAAAGTCTGGTTCAACGAATCGACAACTGCAGTCCCCACAACTAATGTTTTGATATTGCTTTCGTGCAACAGATGTGCCATTAGTTATTTGGGAAGTTGCTGCAGCATCAGATGAAAATACAATGTTTCACTTCTGCCACCTTATTACTTGAGACTAACACCTGCTGCTATCAACAGTAAACAAAACCAGGTGCTATGATTAGAATATATGAAACTGATGGCAGGAATAATGATTTAATGAGATCTTACTATAAGAGTAAAAATTGTGGTTTTAGCACAGATCATATCATCATATCATATCCATTCCAAGAGGAAGTCTCCAGAGGAAGAATCGTACTTCCTTGGGTGATTCCTTGACCTTATCCTCTCGTGCCTCAGTGAGAGTGACATTTGTGGGTCACAGTGAAATATCTTGGAAAGATATTGGATGGATCGCCGTGACATTTGCTGCAGATATTCAAGCTCACAAAAAATGTTGACACGGCTTGACATGTCATCGAAGGGCCGGCAGGAAATGCAGACGGCGATGGTTCCCAGAGAATGAATTCTAATGGCTTTGTTAAATCTCTGACTACAGACTGCACATTTAACTCCACATCAGAAGTATTATTCATTTTACGGCCTGGTAAAAACTCTGGAGTATTCTGGATGACAGGCAGAAGTGATTGTGCCACCGGGGGCCGTTTGGCTGCACGTTAAGTTTGCCAGGATATTCAATAAACTGAGACTTTGGTTACATGACCAACAGAAAGTAGACCCGGAAACCATGTGCCTGAAAAGACTCCACACGAATTTCTGGCAGGTTGACCAGCTGCTCATTTTGTCCTTGTGGATTTGATGCAATCAGGAGAAAATTGCGAGGGAACCCTACCTACTGTTTTTCACCTGCAGTGGGTGATTCAAATGATCGCTGCTGATTTCCCCGTGGATCAGGCAGTTTGCTCAAACGACAGGTCCCGTGCAATATGTCCCACGTTATATACAATACTATATATCTTCCTCCTCTACTGGCGATTCCAGAGTAACCATGCAAAAAATACTTTTCACAGTTCAGGAGAATATTCTGGAGGCTTCATTATTCTGAATTAGCACAATTTACGTTGTGTTTAGTGCACATTTCTTTCTTTGTGTGTGCATGGTGTCCTACTTTGGTCTCTTCCTCGTGATTTATCCTCGTGGTTGTGTCGGGGGGAGGGTTAAAAGTCGCAGCCCACATTAAGAGACGTCTTAAATACAAGTCTGTGGTAAACCATGCTGTACAAGCAGCCACTGTGCAGGCTGGCTGGTGGTCACTGAACTGAGGTCGGACTCAGTCGACATTGGAACGAAATGGGGGAGGTTGAGGAAGTGTCTTACAAATGGTTTGAAGACAGAAATGATTGTACGTCATTGTTATCGCTGTTAGATGAGAACAATTAATCCTAGACACATTGTCAGACTGATTTGATTCAAACTTGTAGCACCTCAATGGTGTCTCCTGCGCCTGTTCTTACACTAACATATGCCAATGAATGCTACTCTAGCTCGAGATGGACTATTTCTTCGATTTCCCCCTGCTGTCTGTCTATCTTTTGTTTTCTGTTTTCTTTTGTTTGATATGTGAAGTGCAACAAAAAAACGAGGAGAAACAAAATGTGGCTATTTCATGACTAGTCGGAATCCGCTGACGGCCTGGAGGTAATCTTGCATTCTTTCCTCTCGCAACGTGCGGATGTTGTTTGAAACCTGTGCCAAACGAGGCAGCGCGAGCCGACACAGCAGGTGTGCCGCACCACAAAGGCAAACACGGACAGCTGCGTCACTACCAGTACAGATTGAGAGCATGTTAAGTCTTTAAGCACAGATATTATTTGTATTTCGGCGGTGTATGCCATCGTCAGGTTTTGGTGTGAGGTAGGCAGGAAGAAACTTGTGGCTATTTTTAACTGCAGCTCCCTGCCAGCATGAAGTTAGTCCGCTCTCTCTCTCTCTCTCTCTCTCTCTCTCTCTCTCTCTCTCTCTCTCTCTCAATTAATCAGATACCTATGATTGTCAATCTACATGTTTTTGTTTATGTTATCAAATCAAAATACGGAATACCAATCAGACTAAATAGGAAAATGTAATTGCCCTACATAACGTATAACGGTTCAGTGTCTAGCTCATGGACACTCCAACCGGAGGGCAGGAGGAGCAGGGAATTGAACTACCAATCCTACAATATGGAGCTGTTGTTTTTGGGATGGTTTTAATTCGTTTTTTTGGACAAACTCAAACCAAATTTCCCGTGTAGCCTCATGAATATCACTTGCTATATTTATTAGGGTGTGCAGTATTAACATATTGTGTTCTTTATTTGCTCTGATCTTGTGATATGCTTTTCCCAGATATTTCTGTCCCATGGAATGCATATGCCTCAAAGTTGTGAGAAAAGGTGTGATCCAAAGATAACGTGCATGATATTTATAAGGGTGCGAGGACAAGTATTGTTGAATTTGGTGCAAAAATATAACAAAAGGTTGCTTCACCACCCCAACTACATTTTCTCTAATTGATATTTTATATTTTTGGCGCAGAACTTGTGACTTTGTTCTGGCACAAACATCTGAATAAACTAATGGGGGGGGACGGGAGTGTCAGGATCAGTCTTCACCCTCGGAGATGCATTTGAGTAAACTCAGACAGAAGGCATTTTTATTTACGTGGACGCTGCTCCAAAAATGATAGCAAATACTCAAGCGTTGTTCGAGATGACCAGATGCCATGCGCGTGATAAAACAAAAGGCTGTGGACTAATGAGCTCTGTAGTTAGACACTACATTTAATATACTAGATTTAGAAAAGACTGCTGCTGTTGTCACAACAGAGCTGAAGTTTATGAAGGGATCTGTCTGGGTGTATATCTCATGTATTGATCCTTGAGGGAAAATGGATGCTTGTTTGTGCCTTTCTGTTCCTTACGTCACCATTCAGGCTCTCGAACTGTCTCTGGATGGGACATTTTATTTGCTATATTGTTGCAATGTCACCTCTTCCACCAGCAGTACCTTTTGACTTGAAGAACCCAACAGTTAGCAACGTCTGCCTGGGTTTTGTTTAAGACAGAAACTAATGATTTGTTATATATTAATGTATTGATGTTTTTTACGAATAATTGACAAATTTGTTTTAACACAAAGTCTCAGAATGAAGAACCATTTGAAACTTTACCTTTTACCTCGTTTCACTATTCCTCATAAGCGTAATATTAATTTATATTTAAATTGCTTAGTGTTATAGGTGTATATACTGTATATGCATAGGGAAATTGCTTGCAACTTGTAAATGTGCTGGAAAACAGTGTTGTCCTTGTCATATGAGCCATTAGCTTCCGCATCCAGAGAGTCTCTGTTGTTCCAGCAGTTGTGCCGGTGTGGCCATTTCAGTTTTGCAAACTGTGCAGGGGATGATCCAGGAGTGATCACCAATATTCCCTTGTTTTCTTTTGAATCTATTAAAATTCATTATCTGCAGTAGCAGTAGTAGTTCTTATTAAATATTACATTTAATTAGTGTCCCCCATGTATCTGACATTTGCAGTACCGGCACACACACAGTCTGATCGATGCAACTCCGATAAATACACCCCTTCCTCCCGGAGCGAGCAAGAGAGACACAAGTGCTATGGAGACAATCACCCAGCAGCAGTTCAGAGCACCGTTTTATTAGGCCTCTATTTAAAGAATTACCCCACTTTAGACAACACTTTTTTTTAGGATTAAGTCTTATTTGCAGCGTCCCCCGGAGCGGGAGCTGCCACAACTGGGGGGATGAATGTAAACAGTGCGACAACACAAGCAGGCACAGGTAACAAGACCCAAGTTGCAGGAGCACGGGAACTCGCAAGGAGACAAAAAAAACAAAAAACAGACTAGCAATAAAGGGTAATAAGGTGGGAACAGGTTTTTTGGATGGAAGGGGCAGTCGGGTGATTGAGGGAAGACGGGTGAGGACAGTAACTAGAGGGAAGGCAGGTTTCCTGAGACGAGGGGAGACACTTTCTGAGGGGGCCGGGCATGACAGGCAGCAGCGGTGACAGTGCAGCCAGACGGATGTAATACATTGGACAAAATATACATAAAAAGAACATTATTTGTACTTTGCTGAATCGGTAAAAACAGGATGTTGCAAAGGTTCCGTGCCCGTTCCCTCCGCCCCTCGCACACTTCATAGTTTATACTTCCTTCTGTGGTCTGGAGAGTTATTATCAAAACACTGTCGAACAACCGCTGCCTGGTTAGCTTGTGAATTATTCAAAAGCTCATGGGCATGTATTTTGCTCTCTGTGGTGTTTGTGTGTGTGTGTGTGTGTGTGTGTGTGTGTGTGTGTCTGTGTCTCACACACACACGCATACATACATGGAGAGAGAGAGAGAGAGAGAGAGAGCGATCGCATCTTTCACTAATTTCTGAATGTCAGAGGCCGGAAATAGAATTCCCTCCGTGTAAGCAACTCGGAGTTGACTGATTTGTTTTTTTTCAGCGTCACAGTCTTGTTTGTTGCTCCCTGTTGACGTCACACATCAGCTTCTACATGCACGCCCATTGCATAATTGAATTTTTCACACACCTCAGGAAGGGCATGTTAAAAGATTAATCAGAGTGTTCCTGCAGCCTCATCCCAAGTTCACCTCGTTTAGACTCTGTGTGAATGAACTAAATCCAACAAGGAAGGACTGCAAAGGGCAGGGGTTGAACTACCGAGGACGGCGAAAACTTTCTGGGGTTTTTTTTACTATACACCCGATGGCCGGTCGGACTATGACAGTGAGAGAGAGCGAGAGTGACAGTCGGGGTAAAAGTAGTTGCTATAAATACTTTCAGCAAGGGAAATGGGCTGGGTGGATACATAACACTCATTAAAGCTCAAAAACAACATAGTTACTGAGTGTCCTACATAAATATAACAACATTTGCATAACAGAAATAGTTTTTACCACTAAATCTGATGTTTTGCAATGATATAAAAAAGGGCAAAGGGCAAAACTATTGAAATCATTTACACAAAACTTAGTGGAAGGACACAGGCCACTCAAAGAACCCATTCAATTTTGGAGCAGATACTTTTTTTTTTTGACATTTTCACCAATTTCCAAGGGATTCGTGTCTCTCCATGAATTAGAGACGAATATTCCCGTGTGTGCAGTTTTGTTTGGATCGTAATAAAATGCGAAACTACGGAATTTAGTCTCCTTTCTAATAAGGGCGTCTTTTAGGCCTTTGCGGAGAAAGTGGCAGAAGAAGTGAAGCAAACTAAAAGGGGCCAGCTTTAAGAAAACTTTTTACACTGTAGCATACTCTGCGTGTATTCACATCCCTGCCATGCTCCCAGTTGTTTTCTTAAAGCTTACTCCCTTGCTTTTGGTTGGGCTATTCATCTATTTCTATACAGAAAGTTACTTGTGCGTAAGTTTCCCTTCTGTGGAGGAAGTAAATCTGGTTACATTGATCGTTGCGCGACAACCCAGCCATTTGTGGTCCAGTAAGAACACATTTATGTGAGAAAACTTCAGATTTTTCGATTTGCATAATTGCCATCCTGCTGTGTTCTTGTGAATGTACAGAGAACCACTTTATTGTGCATTACCAGGAATTACATTTCAGGCTTATTATCAGCTTAATGCATGCATTGAGAGAAATGTAGGAGTTAATGCAATTTAAAGAGGGTTTTTTCTCGAGTGTATTTTTTATTACACGTGAAAAGATGTTAAAATTATTAGTGATCTGACTTAGGAGACAGTGTTGACTGCTGGTTTCTTCCCATCATGGCGTTTTTTTTTTCCCAGCAATAAAGATATGATGTCCCACTGGAAGTCAAACAACACAATTTCCCTGAGAGTGAGGAGCTGCTGGGACGCTACGCATCCTGAAAGGGGGGGATGTGACCCACAAATAGTCTGGTTACCTTGCAAAATGGTTTCCGCCACTGTCTGCCACTCAGCCGTGAAAACACCATCTCCCCTGCATGTGTCAATACACCTGCTGTCGACAGGTGAAATGAGTTGTGGTGGCTGCACCTTGTCAATTCCGCCGCGATAACACGGACATCTGACTTAAATTCAAACTGTTCGCTCCTTTTCCGTGGATGAATGAGTTCTTTTTTTTTTTTTTTTTACAGCCGCTGTGGATCCCGTCAAAAGGGCCTATTATGTGCAGGAGCATCTTGGGTAAAACTGACAATTGTTCACCTCAAGGGAACATGTGGAAGAGGAGAAGTGGGGAAAAGATGAGAACGGCAGGAATTATGCATGTTTGTGTGTGTTTTCATTAATGTGCAAAAGACAGGAATGAAAGCCACGAAGGACAGAAAGTGGAAAGCGCCATCACAGTGTTGCTTGAAAACAGAAATATGTTTCATCATACAACTACATTTTTTTATGATTCAAATTGATTGTGTAAGCGCTGCAGCAATATCCCGGTTTCACGGCGTTCAGGAAAGCAACTTTCACGGCAATACTGTTGGTTGTCTTATCAAGGTGAACGCTCTCCGTGCTCCACCAGAGAACAAACGGCGGTGAAGCTGTAGCTCGGAGTTCTAATCCAGCCCAAACAAGCTGTCATCCGATAATCAAACAGAGGCCGGGTCGATGCCTGGCGGAGATCAACATGTCAACAACAAGCCCGTCCGATACTAACCGCTAGTTCAACAGTGAAATTGACCGCCCGCTGCCCCTCGCGTTTGTCAGGAACGGCTGGTGAAAGTCAGGGAGTCGGGTGCGAGAGCAAAAACAAGCAGCTGTTTGAGGACTAATGTAACCATTAAACAACGCCGCGTAAGCACAATCGGGGAAAAGTGTGCACGCAGCTTTGAGAGAACACCAATTTGTCCTCGCTTCTGCTCTGCAGGGAGATGCCATTTGCCTACTTTCCACAAACTAGAGGCCGGGCACATTTATTCTGATCATTCTCCTGCATGTAGCTTCAGATTATATATAAAAAAAAAAAAAAGAAGCAACTCAGTGAAGATATAATGCATGGTTCTCATTATGCAAAGAAATGTGTGAGTGAGCAGCTACTTCTAAACAGACCATCTCCTCCCCTCCTGTGATTCTATTTGATATGGATTTAACCGCCGTGCAGCAGCAGCAGCAGGTGCAACAAACAGACAGTAGCTCTTCGACATTCCCCGCGTTCTCGTGAACAGATACAGCGACCTGGCAGCGTTTGCGGCCGCTCGTCTATTTCGGTCCCATCAGACTAAACCGGTGGCCAGACAGTCCGGGACGAAATAATCACTTTCAGCGCTATGGCTCGGGAAACCGGCCCCCTTTCCGATGTCGCTGATCCAAAGATTTGTGGGAGCGCTCTAGGTCATTATATCCCACTGGAAAGTTAATCTCGCACCAATTAGTTCCAGCCCAGGAGGTACCACTGGGCACTGTGTGTATGAAACGGTGGTATCCTTTGGGAGCCCTCCTCCCACACCCATTCTCCCACCTTTTTTTTTTTTCCCCTTTCCACAGATCGACTTCTACACAATGAAGCGTGGCCTTCCTTTATAACACACACACACACACAGACACACACTCTTCCTCTAAGGTTTTCTGTATTGATCTAGCCATCATTCTATTTTAGCTCCCGCAATTACGTCTGGTGATATTACCGGGGGTGTTACATGACTCTTGTAACCGGCGTGTCAATATGACGTCAGGGTTTTTTTTTTGTCTCCTGTGCGATTTGACCTAAGTACATTTGACGTAGCTTCTGATTACTTCTCGGCCCCCTTTCTGTAAAGGGAGGGATGTCCTCAAGCACCTGGTTAATATGGATAAATATTTGAACGTTACGAGTTCTCCACTTCCATGGGAACATTTTCATTTGATGTCTTATCCTGTGACGCACCTTTGCTCAAGCTGAGAGCCTAACCCAGAACATCAGAAACATATTTATTAAATATTTAACGAGTTAGATCTTGTAAAACAAGATGAGTTTTTTTTTTTTTTATAGCTGTCTAAATTACTTTTTTAGATGGGACTTTTCGATGCTGTAAATTGGAATCTCCCGGACACGGCTATCAAGGCGCCTTGTCAAGTTGACTCGGTGATTTTCTACATTTGCTTCCCATTTTCTCTCCAGCAATGCTTTCCACTTTTCTGCCCTCTTTTATTTTCATCCTCTGTTCAGCCCACCTCCTTTCATTCCATCACCGCTTGATTCCTCACTCCCAGCCGCCGTCCCCTCCTTGTCCATCTCCGCTTCCCTCCCGATAACTATGTTCACACGTCTGTGTGACATGTCTAGGGAGAGGGAGGCCGGGGGCCCTCTAAACGGAGAGTGTGACAGATGCAGATGAGTGTGTGACAGGGAGTAGTAGCTCTCTTTCACATCGCCATCCAGCACAGGTTTTTTCATGCACTTAGCATCGATATCATTGTGTGAGTGCGTTTTTTTTCGCCACGCTGCCGTGCACCCACGAGTCCTATTTAAAGTTCACTTGTGAATGAAATACTTTGGTATTGACTTCCGCAGCATAAACATGTCTGCAGGTGTCGGGTGTCAAACGCTGAAGCCAATTTTCTTTGTTAATTAAAGATACGAGATAAATTGGATCTGCCGTCTCTGACTCACGCCCCCTTGATTCGGGTGGAGTGTGTTTTTGTGTTGAATGAATCTCCATCAGCTTGTAGATGGTGCTCGATGTGACTACGGATGTCAAGGGGGACCTCTTTTGTTACTGAGTCATGTCCCCCTCACGCGGTCTATTAGGAGGCATCATCACCTAACATGGTTTTATTAGCCAAGCGATCAATGTGGCTCCAGGGACAGCGATGTTCACCAGACTGAAATATCTCAGCAGCTGAATTGACATGGATTTTTTTTTTTCCTCCCCTCACACCCGTTGGTGGTGTTTGGAAGTTGAAGCCCGCTGACTTTGCCCGTGCACGTGCACTCCCAGAAACGCCACGTTGTTTGGTTTTAATGAAAGCTGGACAAGCGCTGGACACATCGGCATTAATAATTTGGTGCAGATATTCACGGTCCAATGATCTGTAAATGAGTTAATTAATTGGGGATATCTTTAATTGCCACTGACTGGGGAGAATATGGTTTTGCATCGCTTGTTTTGGTGCTTTTCCGTTCGCTGATGCTGTCGTGTTCTCTGCTCGAGAGTTTCGAGACCAATTAAGAGCCATAGTTCCTTGAGGTTGAGATCGAAGTTAACCCGGCCTGGACCTAAGCAATTGAGGAGAAAGTCGTGTCAACCCTCCCTAAATAAATGACCGGCCGGGGGTTACAGTCACAGAGTCATTGGATTAGATGGTTGATTGGTTGGATTGATTTTAGGTTTTTTTTAGCCATGAGGAACTGTTGGCAGTGTGCCGCCACATCCAGGCCGGTTCGAGGTTAGTGCTTGTTGCGAGGTTTAGCCCGACACAGTGTCGCAGCACCGAAACAACAAGGGTCAACCGAAGAATTGTGTGTTCCAGTCAACTTAGCCACAATTTGTTGTAGTGATAGAAGTTTGTGGTTTCAGCAACGTTTAATATATATTACTACACAAGGAATTACTGCACTGGGCTGATGATGCACTGTTGATGACATGTTTTTGGATCAAAGAATCATTATTTGAAATTAAAACATACACACTTACATAGTGACTTCCAACTAATTCTCCTTATATGCAAAGCACAGAAGCCATACTTGTTGTGATCAGTCACACTTATTATGATATTTCAGTATATTACCTTAAGTCGCAGATAATAACTTTCAAGAGCTCTGTAAATACTAAATGTCCATTGGACCGTGAAATACATTGCCACTGCCTGTGCACTCATTTCATGGATTTTATGAGACTCTGTTGTCCTTTTTCAACCTATTTTTTTTTTACAGGAGTAGAGCTACACTTATCAGGCTCGAAACAAATATAAAAATATTGGACTGCATTTATTTCCCAACCCACTTTTTTCATGAAATTGTCTCTACTCCAATTTTCTCGATTTCTGTCCACTTCTTCAGCCTAATGTTTTGGGCGCTCTGCCGCCGGCCGCTTTGGCTGCGAGGACATTGGACTTGGGTTCGCGGCCCCTCTGGACGCGAGAGATGTGCTTATGTAGAGAACTGCTCAATGCCCCACTGAGGAATTTGACTGCCTCTGCCAGCCAAAGCTCCTCGCGGCAGATTTGTCTGCTCGGTTATTGTATCTAATTCCTTTTGGCTGGCTAAGGAGCTGCCCGGCCCGCGCTGAGACCTCTAAAGAGCCGACTTAACAGGTTTCTCTCAGGACTTAGATGATGGTATTGTCATGTAGGGAGCCTACTCCCTCTGCCGCTGTGAGACGGAGCGAGAGAGGCACCCTCTTTTTTATCTTGTTATATCGTTGCCAGATGGAAGTGAGGGAACGTGTCTGACACAAGCAAGATACTTGCAGTCAAATCAGTTTTGTTTGAAACTGTCGTGCCGCAATCGCCGCGGCACTCACACATTCATAAATATGCCATCAGTTGCTTTTGCAATTTTAAGCAACTGCAGACGCTGCACCGGGGCGATGACGAACATCGCCCCGGTGCAGCGTCACACAAAACAAGTTTGTCGAGCGACACTGCTATAACTCTTTGGAAATATTTCACTTCTCGTCATACACGACAAGTACAACAAGTACAAGTAGATGGGGATGAGTCAGAAATTTAAATATAACAGTTTCTCACCCATAACTTCTCTCCCTTTGCCGACTCTCACACGTTTGCACTCACAATTCGTTCCTTTGTCTAACCACAACACTTCACTATCACATGGAGATAACTCTGAAAGAAGTGCTATTATTCAAAACTAAGCTAATTATCACGCCTTGAAATATTATATTTTATGTTATATAGATGCAAGTTCTATTCCTTAATGTAGATTAACGCAAGCTCACCGCATGGCAATTGACTCCATTATCGTTTCAAGACATGCTAAATCTTATTCAACCTCATCCTTGGTAGAGTTATCTGTAATTGAAGGAAAGGGAGAGTGTCCTTAAGCCTGGGCACCATCACCTCAACCTCTATATACTAATGGATTGTTAAATGGACAGCCGGCAAATGTGTGAAGTGATTTTTGTCGCCCACAATATGTCAGGGTGAACATTTGTCAGCGGACATACTGATTTAGCAATATGGCTGAGATCAAGCAGTACATCAAACCACAAATCAAGAGAGGGGGCAGTCAGGAACAGCCAGTAGCCTCAGCAAATTGTTACTGAAGGTGCAAGGTCCCGTTACAGGTGGGACGTCGTGGTTTGGATGGACACATTTCAGAGGAAAAGTCCCAATTTCAACAGTTGCACAAATCATGTTCAAATCCCACGTTGAAGTGAGTAGTTTGAACAATCCGACCTCCCACTGTGACGTTTCAAAGCAACACGAGACACTGGCAGAGCTTCAGTGACTCCAGCTCATCTGTGTCCAAATTGCAGGTCCATCGGTCAGGAAAAAAAGAAAAAAAACTAAAAGCCCTGCTGAATTAATTAAAATATCAAGTCAAACAGCGAGTTGACATTTGTACTAATGCCGTGTGAGTAAGAACACGGGTGAAATCGGGGTGTCGAGGCAGATGAGCCGACTCGGCTTGCACGGGCTTTTTGAAACACGGCAAATTAATTCATGACAAGTTTGTCTGATTCGCTTTTTTCAGAGATTAACTCTTAACTCTTTTTTTTTTTTTGCTCTCAACACTCACACTTTCAGTTCACAAGGGGAACCGGGCAGGTTTGACATCATCGAGACCGTGAAGTCAAAACACAGATACTGACAAAAAAAACAGAAGATTCATTAATCGAGCCTTCCTGTCTCGTCAAATACAAAGAATGACGTGCCTTTGTTTTGATGATTCTTCGGCTTCATCCGCCTGTTCTCGCGGGCTCTAAAGGAGAACACCGTTTCCTCGTCCTAATTGGGTCGATTTGCCTTTCAACCTGCCACTTTGCTGCAGGCAGCCCCTTCTTTGGATATATTGAAATCAAAGGCACCTACAGAGAGACTGCACACACCTACGCCGTATACACACGTTCTTGGGTGGTTTTTTTATGCGCACGCACAGAACAGGGAGCACTTATCTGAAGAGTTTGACTTTAGCAGATTGTCAGCCTTTGCAGACAGAGACACGTCAACATCACAGGACCCCCTCCCCCCCTCCCCTCCCCTCCTCCCACCCCATGACAGGCGTCTCCATGGCACCTCTCAGATCACTGTGGTGCCGCCACGGCAGCTCCTTACGTTTCAATCTCCCCCGATAGTTCAAGCACAGGGATCTGGAAATATGTTTTCAGAACGGTGCAGAGCTTTGCCCACGCACGCACGCACGCACACACACACACACACACACACACACACACACACACACACCTCTTTCGGCGCATTTTCACATAATTTTGGACCATTATCTTGACAGTATTTATAAAAACCCAACACAGGTTGTTTTTCACAGTACTCTCAGACACCAGCGATTGGCAGAAGCGAGAAAAAAAAGAAGCTGTCTGGTGAAGTGAGCGCTCTGTCCTGGAGTTATATCAGTCACGTTTTTTTTTGTGAGTGATCGCACAATGCTCCATGACAAAATATCATTTGTAAAACAAGATTTCCTATGAATGGATTTGAACCGCAATTTTCTCAACCGCCCATAACCATCTGCCAATGTAAGAGTGCTTTGGCTGCCCACCAAGATCTTTGTTTGGTCGGACATCTGCAGACGGCTCACTTTCCCAGTGGCCACTCGTCAGGAGTCCTCCTCATTCTCATTCCTCTCGCATGCTCATTTTCTCTCAGTGCTCTGTTCTCCTCCCTGGCATTTTTTTCAGACTTCAGTCTTTCTGAACCCATCGTCTCTGGCAGATGTGACTCCTGGTTGTTTGACAGATTTGTCCCTCTTTTTCATTTCTGCGGCAAAGACGCCGCGACACGCTAAGCACTCGTTTCGACTCGTGCTTAATTTATGGCAGCAGATCACACCACGGCCACCTGCAGGTTAAACTGGACCAACTAAACACATTGAGTAACTTGTATAAACTCACTCACTAGCCCAGCAATCTTAAGGTTGTTGACCCATAATGCAACAGCATTAAAAAGGGCGTAGTTACACTGGCACTCTATCCATTCGAAAAGAATATATGTTGTAAAAGAACAAATCGTTTAGTCCTTAAATATAAGACAACCCTCGTTCTTTTCAAGCTGTTTAAATATAAATAGTCTTTTCTCGCTGTGGCTGACTGTCAAACACTTCAACACAGGAAAATAACTCTCTACATAGTTTCTTCCTTTGATTCAGCTCAGATGCAGAAGGGAGAATGCTTATACTCTGCACCTCAAATCTTATAATGGTAGGGAAAACCATGACCTCAAAATTGGTCACCTACAAAATTGAGAAAAATGGAATATGAACTTTCCGGCATCCATGCATTGTTAAACAGAGACACAGCCACATTGGGAGATACGTCACATCAGTGTGATAATCGTTTCCTCATCTTGGGTCAATCCAGCAAAGTGACTCCTACTGATCTGTCAAAACCTCAATGTCTATATTCCTTTCTATGTGCAGTGTGCTTGTATCTAAAAATTGTTTTCCTGCAAATACCACATGCTTCTTGTGTCGAAAAAAAAAAGGTGGTTGGCCTGAAATTCTCTGAATGTCCTGCAGGTATGAATAAGTGAGAGTGATCATTCTAATCCCAATGTCTGCCCTCACAGACACAAACACGCTGTTGCTCTGGAGTCAGAAAGTGAAGCGGTGCCTCTTTAGGAAGGAGCTTTTTCACATGCATTCAGTAAGTTGTAAGAATCCATGGAAAGAGTTTGCAAAAAAGAGCTGCCGGTTCATTCTAGGACATTGTGATGATGGTTTACGTAAGTTGTTTTCATCTGATCCAGTAAGTTTAGGGTAGTTGCCGAACAGCGAGCAAAGAAGAAACGGTTTCTGTGTCGAAACCCTTTCAGGACCTCATTCTCCCTTTTGCTCTGATCTTGCACAGACTTGAGTACTTAAGTGCCAGTAGTTAAACTCTACCGTTAAAAGTTTGTTACTGATCCACTTTGTTTTGCAGTTTCTCACTGTTGCAGAAAAGGAACCCATGTCCTCCTGGCACAATGCGGGTAGAACCGTGCCAGGTCAGAACCGTGCCAGGTCAGAATCAATCATGATCGAGGGACTTTGAAGTTATGAGAAAAACAACATGTGTTGCTTCTATTTGTAACTGCAGCTCATCATCTTCTGGTGGTGCGTTGTGTTGCTGTCAGTGTTAAGGGTTCTTTTTGTTATTTGGTTTGACTGAACATTAGATCAGCCCTCGTTATCCTGGGTGGGTTCGGTTTAGGTGTGTGACTGGAATCCTTTTGGAAATGGTAGTTTATGCCCAGTAGGTTTCCAGAGATCACTTCCAGATTGTGTCTAAAACCAGAACGCTGGACCATCATCTATCTGTGTTCGGCTTGGATCAAAATAAGTACAAGAAAAATCTACCCACACAATATGATAGGCACTACCGAATTCAGAGTTCATCAACTTTGTGCCTTCCTATCAATCTGCAGCCTTGTGACAAACAGAATTTTAGTTTGGGGGTAAATTGCTTTTGATAAATGATTAGGTAAGTTGTTATCTCACATCAAATATAAAACACATTCCCCCTTTGAAAGACATGGAGAGACGTCTCACTGTTGCAGTTGACTCAGGTTATTCCTTATTCATACCGTGTGCTACAGAGGAGTTAACAAACCAATCCCTGTGAATGATGTGTGCTTATTTCCTATCAATTACTGGACTGAAAGTAAAATCTGTTATATTTTGTATCGCTTCAATTATAACGTTTGCAAACAAACCAAAACAGATATATACAGAAATCAAACACGAGCGTATATTCCTGTTTGCATTTCTATGTAATTACTGCTCTCAGCCTCTTTCAAATCATCCCGGCCCTATTTTTACCGCGAGGAGGCAGCTCAAACAACACATGATGGATTTTGTTTCCATTGCAGTGTTGTAAACATACAGCAACACCACCCCCCCTCCGGTTTAAAAAAAAAAAACCAACATATTATTGATTTTACTGTTGCCGTTCCATGCGGCATGGTAGGAGCAGATTTCTGAGGGCGCCGGCGAGCGAAGGCCATCGGCGCGGCCCCTTGTGTTGGTGGGAAATGAAGCGAGGGAGGAACGGGTTTGGAATCCCCCGGGGCGATCCAGGCTGACATGGAGTGACCTTGAAGAGGCCACTGCAGTCACACCTGCTCTGGTGACTCTCATATAGTGTTAGTTTCATTGACGTTTGTGAGATTTGAGGTGTTCAGTACCATGATTTTGATGCTCACATATGTTGCAAATACAGATACAACCCACATTTCCATCATAAATCTATTCACACTCTCAACAGGAAGAGACAAAAATCATTTCAAAACCAGGCAAACACATCTTTACACAATGTTTTTCTTATGGTTTTTCTAATAATTTTCCGCTGCGGAAAGCACTGACCTTACTCCCCATGATGCATTCAAGAATTCAACAAAGAATTGCTAGGATAGTGCTTTTCATCCACGTTTCCTCCACACTAATAACTGGATAGCTTGTAAAAGGCAGGAACTGATGCCACTCAAATGTTAGCCACGCTGTCAAATATGTATATTATCTAAGCTGTTTGCACACCGTCATCCCCCTCAGCTCACTCAGTCCCGATTTCTTACCTGTGTGCGTATTTGCACAGCTCATAACGCCGCTGAACTGTCCCTCGGAGTAATTAAGCACTTACCCCGTGATCCACTCGCAAAACCCTGGGGATTGGCTCAACTCAATACCTCCTGGGCTCCGTCGCTCGACTGGCAAACAAGGCAGCCGTCCCTCAATCACGTTCACGTCGCTCCCGATATGAACGAGACGGGCGGGATTCGGCAGAAGGCAGATGAATTGGTTGAACGAGCGGATCCATTCGCTACCTGAGGCCTGAGGATTTGTAATGAATGGAAATCGAGGTAATGAGTCTGTGAGTGGCTGACTGAGAGGCTGTTGTGGGCTGTTGTTTGAAAAATGGGAGCCTTCAAAGCTTTCTTTTATTTTTCGGAAAAAAACCTTTGCCTTCAAAGACTTTTCTGTGCTTCTGTAGAATAGCACACTGATTTTGCCAGGATTGTTCACCCAACATTTTATGGATACGACTCTACTCGGCATCAACTTTCTTTTCGTAGCAATAGAGCAACAGAGTAGATTACGTGTGTGTTCATATCGTCTTGACTTTTTGGTCTCAACTAACGTGTCGGCCTGAGAGTTTGAGTTCTGACTGGACCGCCGGGCTCTTCACCTTCGAGCCACAAACCAAGAGAGCGTTTCTGGATGAGCTCCTTCAAACTGAGGGGCCTGTTCACTCGTTAGTGTGCTGTCTCCAATGCACTGTCCCTGTCAGACACTCTGTTTCAATAAGGACATGCCACCTGCCCAGTTACTAAACCAAACACAGCCTCGTTCATTGACTATGTCATCACATTTTACATTTCAATGAGCTTGGCTGGCTTAGGTCCTCCAGGTGCCATAAGGCTACACTCCATTAGGTATATGGCCACCTTGATGGCCGTCTTTAGTGTGACTTGAGTAGAAGATAACTGCCTGGCAGCATCGTGGTCTACGTGGCCCCCTTGCGTGCTTGTATTTGCAAGATGTTCTTGGATTGTACTTGGTTCTTACAGAATTCAAATGCAACAAACTTTTAGGACAGGTTTTGGCCGCTTTGCCAGTTGATTCTTGTCAGTTGTCTTCTCTTCACAAAAACTCCCAAGATCCAGGTCCATGTTCTTTGGGCCACATTCACAACTCTTCATGGGTTGATCCGTTTGTCACTATCTTTACTTAGAAGAGCAGCAGCGCCATAAGCTTCGCATGTCCCCTGCTTCTGTGTTTTCACATTTTGTTAAAGGCCTAAGGTTGTGAGCTATCTTACTCAGTGGTGAAGGTAAGGAGAATATTTACTAAGGATGCACACAGATGCATGGTGGGTTCCTCCAGGGCTTTTCTCCACCTCAGAGGAAGTTGGAGGTGAGGGGTTTTTAGGTTTGACTGCTTGTATTAATTCATGAGCACATTCTAGGGGGTTCGCCTGTCACTTTGTTCTCATGTTCCCGTTGTGGCAGAGTACCAGAGTAATGTCCAATATCCCTGTGTAATATTCAGGGTAGACATCATTTGACTATTCCTCTTTAACTCAGTCGAGTCCACTAGAGAATACCCCAAGGCGTCGGCTGTGGTGATACAATGCACGAGCCTCATCTTAATGTGACCCCCCTCTTTTAAAAATGCAGCTTTAGAGAATAAAACGCACTTTGTAGACATGAAAAAACTTTGCGGCATTGCTTTTTGTAGCGGAGTGGCCGTGTCTGTAGTCAGCTTAGATGCATGGGAGTTAGCAATGTATTCCGGCGATGACCCAGTTTCAAAGCGGGAAAAAAAGCAGCCTTGTCTCAGAAAGGCCCCGTTTCAAAGCACATAATATTATAATCAGTGGCAGCCGGAAATCAAAGCCGCGCGGATTGATGTTTAATAAGGACTGTTGTGAAGATCGGACGGATCTTTGCATCGATCCGGTTGCTTCCACGTTCGGGTCAAGATAAACGGCTCTTGTTACGGAGAACAAAGAGATGGACATGAGCACCCTTACGGCTACAAATAGATTTTTGTGTGAGTGTGTGTGTGTGTGTGTGTGTGTGTGTGTGTGGAGCCCACATACACACACTTGGATCCAAACTGTCCCCTGAGCTCACACCAATTTGAGACAGGCAAGGTTATTCATAAAGAGATAGATGTTGCCTTTTGTTTCTGCTGTCACTTGACAATCCATCTTAATGCATGATAATACTTGGCTGTTGGGTTGCTCCCCGTGCCAGGCTCCACATGAACGCGTCCAGTCTGTCTGTTACAGCGGGCCTGATGATAGAGACAAATTACTGCTCGTAGGTGGCTTACTGTACTTCCCAGTGGCCAAGAGAGGTGACAGGAGGCCATTATGATTTGATACACATACGAGATCACAGGAGCGAAGCAAAGCTGAGGTTAAGGCGTGTGATACTGAAGGATATAAACACTGCAGATGTAATAGAGCTACAAGATTAATTAAGGCAGATATCCAGGTTTTATTGTGACTCAGAAATAAGCCTAATAGGCCGCATGCACATGTCCGTGGGAGTAATTTTCTTTTGTCATTCATTGTAGTGCACGTACAGTATCTGTGCATGAATAACAACATCTAGAACAAGAGGATTTATGAGTTTATTGCCATTCCATTCAACGCTCGATCGTCTTCCTCCACCATTTAACAAGGACGATACATGAGAAGGCATAGGTTGCATGTTAAATATCCTGCACCTTATAAATGCGAGGGGTGGGGGCTGGTGTATGATGAGTCGTTGCTGTGTTGTTTTCTTTCCCCTCTCCCTTGATGAATCAATAAGTCGACGCGTGTAGCGGCACATGCTTCGACCGTAATGTCCTCTTAATTAAACGCGATGCGTGTTTTTGCTGAGGCTGCAGTTCGACGACAGCTTTTTACTCGGCCAATGAAAATATTGATAGTCTATCTATACCATCTCCCACTGCACGGGGGGGTATGTCTGGAGTGTTTGACTTTCTCCAGGCCCCGTCGACAAGGACAAATGATTTAAGGGGAGGGAGTCTGTGTACCGACTGTCTGTGTTGCACTTGCACAGATAAATATATAGAAGTGACCTCATGTCTAAAAATGGTTTGTTTGCTTAATATTTAACCGCGGCATTAAATCCCGTGGACGGCGAAATAGCTTTTCTTTGTTTCGAGAATAAAAAGTACTTTCATAATCCACATATGTAACCGTTATCCTGCCTGTGACAGATTTTTGCAGGAGTGTGTGAAAATTGCATGCATTATGAAACACTCAGCTCCCTGCACAGTCTCCGTTTCCCTTAGAGGAGCAGGCGGATGTGATGATGCCAGTGTATAAAGTTGGCCTTTTTTTGTTTTCAAGAGTGACACATTTGTGGAGGCTTATAAAACGTGCATTGTCTGACATGCACTCGTTACTGTCTCCGCGCCGCCGTGCGCACAATGTGCTTGTTGCCAGGGGACGGGAGGACGTTTGGGGTATTATTCCCGTCTGACTGTCATGTTGTAGAAACAAAGAGCTGAGCAATCCTCAAATGGAACTAATTCGATGACGGATCGGTCCCCAAAAGCGAAATTTGCAAAAAAAAACGTGACGTACGTGGATAATTGTTGGACGTGACTAATTGTTAAGCCAACATTACTCAGCGTGAGCACTGGAGGCTCTGGATTATGATCACTCACATGGCTCAGCGTGGCTCTAATAGAATCTTCCAACATCGAAAAAAGGAGGTTTTGGAAAAGGTTTAAGAAATTAGCTACTTTTGATTTTTAATGCTTTTTTTTTTCTGAAATGGATTTTGATTTGTTGAGGTGGAGAAAAATCATCTTTTGATTTTGCTTCTCGTCTCATGGCCGCGACTCTAACCCTGTAAATCCCATTCATCAGGTCATCAGCCTGTTTGTCCCCCCCCCCCCTGTTGTTAAGATGACATGAGCTCACTGTGGAGCTGAGTGAATGGACGAGATGGATATCGGAGGCCACTTGTTTCTCTAAACCATGATCAACTTAAGCACAAATTGAGTTATTCTCAATGTGCCGGCGCTCGGCACTCGCTGATTAGTTGTAATCCCAGTGGCTCCTTCTACAATCAGATCCCATTATCACACTGGACTTTTTTTTTTTTTAACAGAGCAGAATTGTTTTGAAATGAAACGCATGTTCGTTCTGATCTTCTTCCTTGTGACTCAAGTTAAGCTGTTCATACTTTTATGCTCCCTGCATTGCGTCACCACTTTAAAAAAAAAAAAAAACACACACACAATGGACTCAGATGCTTTTTTAGGCCAAGGACAGCAACTATTATTCTGAAATAAAGCTAGTTTTTTTAGCAGTAGCAAATAATTCTAATGCCGTCAGTGAACAGTGTAAGTTAAAATAGGAAACTGTGTGTGCACAGAATGAGCAGAAATACTGATGTAACCTCGCAGCTTCACACTCTTCTCCGTGTTAAACTTTGCGTGAACGCTCCTGCATCAAGTTGCGTCGGTAACGAATCCGACGGTGAATAATCAGCACCTCTCCCAGCCTGTGATGCACACCTTTCGCTCCACGCTGCATTGTCAGTCGAGTCACGCGGCAAACACCAAGTCAAACTTTCACCATTTCACTTGATATAGAAATGTCTCGGGGAGAAGGATGGAGAAATTGACCCCCGGGGGGTAGTTGCTTCAATGTCAAGGTCACTGGTGAGTTGTCAGAGCTACAAGGAAAAATTACCGAGGCCAGGGAGAGGTGTAGTATTTTTCATTCTCGAATGGACAGCAGCTGTTTCTTCCCCGGCGGTTGTAGCCGCGGGGAGATGGATCTGACCATAGTTAACTTCTGTTTTGAGGTATAGCACACAGTAGTCCTGAGCTTTGATTCTTTTCTAAGCAAGCGCTGTACTTAAGTATACATTTGAGGTACTTGTACTGTACAAGACAGTTACTTCTCAGATCTCCGTGTAAACCGTGTATCTCCAGATGTTTTAATGTTGAATGTTTGCAATAAACTCAAGGGTGAACTGTTATTTTATCTGCTGAGAATATTCTGAATCAACTCGCTTTGCTGGAAAAATGCATCGTCCCAGAGCTGAAAACAGGCAGTTTTTTTCTGATCTCATGGTTCTTAACGGAATTACGAGGATCTTATAAAATGTGATGTTTTGTTCTAGATCAAACTACCCAACAGAATATAGAGTAGATCAAATGAGCTCAGCCTGCAACACAGAAACATCCACAGCAGCAACGTGCACATTAGTGCAGAAGTGATATCAATCCAAAACATATCAGATAGCATAGTAAAACATTTGACTTCGCTATGGGACTATGATTTTATTACTTTTTATACTTTGAGCACATTTTCTGATACTACTTACATACTTTTACTAAAGGTTTCGTATGCAGGACTTTTACTTGTAGTACAGTATTTTCACAGCGTGGATATAGTACTTGTACTTATGTAAAGGGTCGGAATACTTCTTCCACCACTGCTGAAGGGGATACAAACTACTAATAGTCAATACCACTGCACGAAAACTTTTATAACTTATAGACACTGTGCTTACATTGCAGACACAGGTTCCTATTAGAATAAAGTATCTGGAAGAACTCAACCCAGACGTAGTGGATTTGTTGGGCCCAAAAATATATTCATATTTGAGTTTAGAATAGTAGAAAAATAATATTAGTCACTTTTTTTTCACATGAACACATCTCAAGTCATAGTGCAGCCCTTAGATCCGAGCAGGACATTCTACATTTGTTAAAAATGCAATTTCTTGCTCCTCGTTAAATTGCATATACATTAATTCCAAGTATTGTAAGATTATATTGGATTATAGTAGTACTGTGTTATAGTATAGTACTGTGACTAATATCGAGCACTCGTAGTTTACAGTAGATAATTACTATTTAGCAAATGAACTGTGTTTCCTGTAAATGAAACAAGTCAAATTAGCCGACATTCCCTCACCCCGTCGATTTTAATAATTGTTTTTAAACAGGACTCGACGCTACTCGAGGTTAAATGGCCCAGTCATGCGCTGATTATGAGTGAAAGGAACAACATCGTATTAAAAACTGCTCCTGTCGAGCCGAGATTGGCCTCAAAATGAAGATAACGGGATTTAGAGAGGAGTCCATGACCCTTTTTATCAGAGGCCCTGTTTTGTAGTGATGTGAAATGATTGCACAAGAGAGACATTCGAAACTGGGTTACTCTGACGGTTCCCTCTGAGAACTGCTTTGACAAA
This sequence comes from Hippoglossus stenolepis, assembly GCF_022539355.2. Lineage (NCBI taxonomy): Eukaryota > Metazoa > Chordata > Actinopteri > Pleuronectiformes > Pleuronectidae > Hippoglossus > Hippoglossus stenolepis. The sequence continues at coordinate 7,841,836 of NC_061505.1, read as the reverse complement.
TATTCAAAATTTAATCTGTTTATATTTAGCTGCTTCATGATTGAATAATGCGGCCCCTCTTACATGCAGAAACAACTGCAGGGTGTCAGCGATAATGAAAAATGGATACATTCAACTTGGGTCCACAAAAATAAAAGTTCTCCTCTGCGTTTTCTCCTCTGCAAACTATGCCGAGCAAATCCGTCATTAAAAAACATTAAATCCATCAAGACACCAACCGACCTGGGGTGGCGCAGTAGCTTTGCGATTAATTCCATCAGCGGCTAAATGTGTTTGTAAAGATTTATGGATTTTCAATTAGCATAAACATGAAGGAGATCGATAACAATGACATTATCTCCGCTGAAACTAATCGGTTTATTCACACATCAAAACAAGGCAGTGTAAATCTTTTGTTTAAAGACGTCTTATCGCCACACTGTATTTGGGTTTCGAAGATACTTTGATAACAAATTGATGCAAAAGGCAAGAGCCCACACAGATATGAGGATGCTTGTATTCTGGCATCAGGGTAAATCCTATGTAGAATCAAGACATTAGTCAGCCGACTGTCGGAGGTGTTTGAAAAATGAGGGACACGGCTTCACAGTGACAGATCATTTAATTCTGTGTTAAATGTATATTAGTTACACTCATTTGAGGGGGGGGTTTTAGGGGGAAAGTTCCACAAGCAAACCCTGCTGACCAGTCATACATCCACAAAGTGCAATCACTGTGTCACCTTCAGGCTGTACCGGCGACGGTGAAGAATTACTGTGCCATCTTGTGGATTGCGCCGCTCGCGCCTCGGCCACTTCGGGAGGAAATCTCTGCAGCATCTCTTGACTGACACGGTGTCATCTCCTTGTCAAGCACCGGAATGGAGCTCAAGGGTCGGATTCCCTGATGGCTCGCAGCCTGTGGAGAAATGCCAAGGCAGCCGGCAGGCACTTGTGTTTTTTTTTTAATAGAAACCGGTCGAAAAAAGATCTGTCATTTCCTCGTTCACTATTTGGGTGACTTCTGGAGGCCATTAAGAGCAACTTTTCCCTCCCAACACCACAATCCTATCCCAGGCATCCGCTGACAGGAGTCGGTTGCACCTGCTTTTTTTACAGGGGAGCGCCACTTTCCGGGGCAGTTATTAATTTCAAGGAATGACTTGCAAATGTTATGCAGGAGCATCTGTCGGCATTTACATATCACAGCACATGTAGATGCATGTAGCGCGCAGACTGTGCACGGGACAAGATAAATAATGTCCGTGGACTTTTGATTAATGAGCTTAGCACGCTGAGGTTGTTTCACCTTGTTTGCAGGGATTTGTGTACTAAATTTGTAACCACAGTATGATGAGGAAAACGAGAGAAATGTAGTGTGTGTGTGTGTGTGTGTGTGTGTAGGCACGAGGATCTAAGAGACAAAGTGAGAGAAGTGAGTGCTTGAGTGAGTGGCTAATAGAAAATGAGACCTTTGATCATGAAGTACAGCATTTGCGGGGACAGTGTTTCATCCTGAAATGAGATCGACTTCATTTCTTTCTCTCTGCCATAATAAGTCTTCTTTTTTTCTTTTTTTTTGTCCATGTGATGTTGTGCAATTAGGTCTTAGCTGTATGAATAATGTTTAATTCATTAACAAGCGCAGTGTTTGAACAAGGAATGCATCAGTTGGTGAGTTTGTCAGAGAGATGCTTTGAAGGAATCAATATGTCTGAGCTGAATGTACGATCCTGTTTGATTATTCTTCTGCAGCAGACTAGAAGATGAGGGACATGTACTGTAACACAAACACAGCCTGAAAATACATTCTGGTGTTGCTGTAGTCTCCTGCTACTTTAAGTAACAATGTAGAAATACTTTTTAAATTGTAACCTGGTATCCGTCTGCCTTAGTTGGCCGTCCAGTGTTCCTGTGAATACTAAATTGGATTAAAGATTAAAGCAAATTTCCCAGCAAGAGCACAATTCAAGACATGAACCTTTTAGCATGTTATATTTTGTAAATAAAACAAATATTAACTTATTTTTTTTACGATCTGTGGGACATTTTTTTATGTTTACATCTCAACAGCTACTTAAATCCCTTTTTTCAACGGCCCCTTTGTTGAACAGGGACAAAAGGGATCCAGAGCTCTGCATTTTTTAATTGAAAGCATTTCTCGCTGAAATAAAATCATGTTTATTCAGTTTAATGCCCAATTTATTTTTATTGTGATTAGGAGCTATAGCAAGGATTTTACTCCTTATTAGAGGAGAAACACACTTGACTGCTTAATTTCTTATTAATATGTCAAAAAAATAGGATTAAAGAAATTAATTATATTTGCATGCATGGTTTTGTAGTTGTTATCGAAAGGTGTGACGGTGTTGTTTGTCACAGAAGATCCAGTGAAGCCTGTAAACTCCATTTACTTTTATAAATTAGTATCCGAAGAGCACCTTCCTTCCAGCTCTTGAAGTTGGATAATCCCCCCCCCCCCCGTTAAACGCGGCGTAACCCTCCTGCCAGCGTGTGCATAAATTAGTTCAACACTCCTCCATGACGATTCTTCCTCGACTCGTCTGAGAGGACGACTCACGGAGGAGATTGTCGAGCTGTGGCGGGCGGCCACGGACTTGGCTGCGTTTGCTGACTCAGAAGAGGACATTAGCATACAGCTGCAGCTGCGACGGACGCCTTGCTCAGCTCGCTGCGAGGCAGAGACGTCGGGGCTAACTCGCGTGGGAGTGACGGAGGGTTTTCGTGAGGCCGCCACGCTCGCGGGCCCACAGAGACCTCTCTCCGTCCCGATGACGGATGTTGCGCCGCCCCTTATGAAACGCTGATTGCAAACGTTAACAACGGCCTATTGTGTGAATGACGTGAAGGGACGGCGCGGAGGAAATATGACATCCTGCCACGTCAAGGTGGAAAAAACCTCTTTGCTCGGACAACAAAGACGTGCAATCCACCGATTTTTAAGGGAAGCGCGATAGAGCCTCCTCGAAACGGTGTCTCTCGAATTGATATCTGCTTGTCCCCAATCCACTCTGAGAGAGCCATCGTTCCATGTCTAGTTGCAGCCGAATCACATTCTGTCAGGGTTCAGGTGATGTCGCAGGCAGATTGCTTATCCGTCAGGATCGCGGCAGACACAAACAGGTTGCTGATGCTGCTGCTTAAACCTGTCTCAGTCAGGCCTCGATCATCAAATCTGTCCCTGTCTCCCATGATATATCGACAGCGTTGCATTTGTCTCCCCCCGCCCTCCCTCCCGTCCCCTCCGAGCTGGATTCCTGACCAATCCCGTGTCTGGTTATCGGGCCATCATAAAGAATGTATGACAGGACCTTAGAGTAGTGAGAGATGGCTTCGGCGGGGCTGGTGAAGATGGAATAACGTAGGTGCGGCGGCGGCGGCACATGGCAGCTTGACTTACGGCCTTGATTCCTTTCACAACCACCTTGAAATCACAGACTGTGGACACTGTTTTGAGAAGTTGTTGAAAGGAACATGAAATAGATAGAATTCTTTGCAACGTGACGGTTATTAAAGTTGCAGGAGGGAGGCCACGCGAGTTCAGATGCAAGTCTTGCATACTAAACATTGGCCGCTGAATCCATGTCTTTGAATTCATTAGGACTTAATTTGACTACTTTGGGGCTTTACTGACAACCACTGTTGAGATCAGGGCTTGAACAAGAGACGAGGACGGGTAACGTACAGTTTATCTTTGTCCGAGAGAGGTAGAAATCCCAGGATCTGTTGATTGGTCATGGTTGGTAAAGCCCCAAACTGCAAGTTCTCCTCGCAAATTGCGATCTCCAGAGATAAACCCCAGCCCCTCAGATCAATACAATCTGCAGGATGCTGACGTCCAAACTAATTAAGATTGCCTATGTGGCACAATGGTACCAATCTGTGCAGAGTGGGCCCGGTGTCAGCACGGGCTCCAGCAAGGTTGTTTTTCTTGCATTGTTTGAGGCTTAGAGACACCTCCAGAGGGATCCCTGCAGCCAGGACGCCATTATCTGGCTACGGTTTGGGACAATAACACTGTCCCTCTCCCATTTCTTGTAAAGGTCCCTCTTCAATTAATCTCGGCGCCAAATCTTTTTATGCTGCTCCTGTACAGGGGCCCCGTGAAAAGCGACTTTTTCAAAGGAGGCCCGCGGAACAGGTTGGCTCCCTGTGTTGCAGGGGAACAAAGACGGGATTATGTCATATGGAGTAAACTGGGGGAAGAGAAGATGTAGCCGAGTGACTCCGATTATGTCCGGATAATGCGGAGGTGTCACGACTGACAGAAGATGATTCATAGAGGGAAACATTCACAGACTGATATTTGCAGTTCGGTAAAGCCCCAATCTTTGAATCCCGTTCAACACACAGATCACGTGCAGATTACATGGGGAAAGGCCTTTCCTTATAAAAATTGCCTTGTGTCTCTAAATTTGCATTTTTAAAATTGGGATCATGATCTGGCCCCTGTCTTTCCTCTCCCTATAATAGGTTTAGGAGACCAAAGATTGTCTGACATTAAACTAGTCCAGTGAAAAGCAGCAGCTAAATATGCATCCATGTAAAGTATCATTCCAGAAGTCAGGGGGAGTCAAAATACACAAAAAGATGAGCAAACCTGAACATTGGTGATTTAATTTGGAAAAGAAAAGAAAAGGCAAAGGATTGAATCAATACTGAAACACCCTTCACTATTTACAGACCGACTTTGCAGCTCAAATTGTGTGGTTTAGATGATCTGAGTACCCTGTGGAACCAAAACAAAACAAAGCAGCTTGCGTTAATTTCTTATAGTACCAACAAATATTTTTTTTTTAATTTCTTAACCAACCTCGCTCGCGTGTAATCAGCTCGTGAAAAAATGCAAACAAGGCAATTGTGCAGAGGTGATTAATTGATTTCTGAGTCGCTGGGCCTGACTGCACGTGGAGCACAGTGAGATTAATTCGGAGAATTTATGAGTTTGGCAAACGTGCCTTCGGAGCCCGGAGGTGATTATTTGGACAAAGACGTGATATAACGTTACTCCGCGGGCCAAACGGCGTCAGGAGCGACACGCGCAGCACGAACACGCAGCCACACACGGTCAAAGTTGTTTTAAAGTCAAACGGATTGTAACAGGAACCCCGAGACACACTCTGTTCCTCACCCTGAGGATTAGGTGATAGGTGTAGAACAAAGGAGACATGAATAATTTATAGGCCGCCGCATGTGTTGTGGTCATACACACTTTCATGTGCATGGACACTTTAAGGAGGAGGAAGCTTTCAGGGTTTGTTAGACCTGGGGCTGAGTTGTATGCAATGCACACCCACCTATTGTGATTTACAGTCTGCAACACTCTGTACTTTCAGCAATAGAGTTATTAATACATCTGTTCTTCAATTTGTTTTACTCTTAAAGTGTACGAATAAATAAACGCAATCTAATTAAATACAAACAACATTTCCTGCCCCAACAGATTTGCATTGGAGATTTCTCGCCCTCCGCTCGCCATCGACTCATCTCCAGCTCGCGTCCTCCTAATCACCGCCCTGTTAATAATCGGGGGAAACAAGTTTTTAATGACATTTCTTCATCGCCGCAACTGTCCTCACTCGCAGCCGAGCAGACTTGCTGAGCGGGTCCGAAATTCAGGTGTTTTCGTGTGATTAATATTTTTTTCAGTCGATTTGACAAAACACTTGTGCTGCGTGCAAGAAAAGCCACATAACGCTATAGGGCTACAGCTCCCTGGGCCACATTGAGACCTTTTTTTTTTTATTTTTCCCTTGAAGAAGCACTGTAACCGGGACTTCATCTTTTTTTTTTCTTTTTCTTGTGGGGCTATTCTATAAAAAGGTGCCAGTGTCTGAGGTCCCAGTGGTACCTATTACTGCAGCCTAGTAGTCATTAATCACGGACAAGTAAGCATTTCAACACAGCATCCACCCAGAGTTTCCAATAGCCATTCATTAACAGTTTCCACCGCCGTCTCTTTTCTTAGCACCTGCCCCCTGCCTCTCCACTGGACTCCACGGAGTTTGGGTCCTTTTTCTTGCTGACTTACCTGCTTTTCACAGTTATTCTGTGTCATGTGGAAACTGCAGAAGACGGTGAGCTCACCGTTCTGGGTGTTTTTATAAAAAGAAAGCTCATCTTTCCAAAGTTCCCTCTTTTTTTTTTGCTTTCCGTGTCCTTTTTTTTCCCCAAGTAGTTGTTCAGTAGAAAAAAAAGCTTTCAGTGGTACGTCTAGTTTCGGGTGTTGCCGTGGAGAGGCACAGTCTGCTGGACAACTTGCTGTCTTTCATTGTGTTCATCTGTCTGGGATCGTAATTAGGTCTGCGTGCAGCAGTGAGACAGTTCTTTAAAAAATTTAAAGACGCTAAAATACTTTGAAGCTGTCATTTAGCATCTGCAAAACTACACGTCTGAACACGGCTCACTGGTTTTCTCGGGTATTTCGGGCTTCTTTCTGTCTGCAGGAACATTCGTGTTTGTTGCCGTGTGAGTTTCTGTTTCATTTCAGGGAAAAATCATCAGTCAGACATCATGCTCCGGAGTCGCCAGAGGGGAAATTATACCCATTATTAATGATATCCCACATCTCTCAGGGGCTTTCCATTATAATTATTGACTTTTTCCCCTCCCTCTTGTCTCATACAGTGAATTTACATTAAATTAGAGCCGGGTCAGCGTCTGGTGAAGTCGCTGCGAAACAGAAAACCGAGGCATTAGTAAGTTTGTGGTTGGTGATGTCTGTTTCGCAGGGAATGACACAAAAGGAGAACAATTTATTTTATTTTCCTTTTGAATTTGGGCTTTTCGCATGAACGATAATTCAACCGTGTACGTTTTCTTTCCTCCACAACGTCTACCTTGACTATACTGTGCAAACTGGCCTATTTAAAGTAATGTGGGGAAGAAGTTTTGGCTAAATTTAGAGCAGTTTGCTTCACCGGAAGAGCAGCCAGACCTTTTACATTGCCCAAGGGAATGATTATTGTCCCTGCACCTACTGTGAAGAGCAGTTTACAACCAATTACAGCAGGTGGAGGGACAAAATCATGGCTATCAGGCGAAAAAAAAAAAAACCTTGACCTGGGAAATCATTTCATATCGACTTTTTCGCTGCAACTTTCTCTGACTTTGAGTGGATGTAACGAGCCCTAGTTGGTTTCATTAGTCCATATCTAACAGTTGGCATACAACATGCAACTGGCAGGGTGGGATCGTGATGAAAATCGACCTGATCCGACATAAGTCAACAAAATATAGAACATAGATCTTCTTTAAGTGAACTATTACTGTATAACAGCCGTGCAGCATTTTCTATTTTCACTTCCCAAGATCCAAATGGCAAAAGGCAAAGCAGAAAATGTTGCATGAAGCATGTTGGAGATGGCCCAAAAACCTGACAACACCAACCTGAGCTATTTGGCTTTCTGCAGCTGATTGATTAGGTGGAGCTCTCAGGCCGCTCATTGATATGCATCGGAGAACCAGCGGACTTCCATTTCCAAAAAAATAAGTCAGCTACAATGCAGCGAACCTCCCACCTTACTTTAATATCCCGCGTCTGAAGAGGGATAACCCGAAGTGCTGATCAGCAGATAAGCAGCGGCGAACCCCTCCTCCTCCTCGGCTTACCTCGTGACATACAGGACATTAACCCTGAGAGTTAGATTTCCCTCGGCAGCCGCCTAAACAAAATGATTGCTAATCATTTGTCGTCTGAGCCCGGGATGACTGTGGGTGTAAGTCCGCATTGATTAAGTGGCAGGAGGGAGGGAGGACGAGAGGGGGGGGGCGGCCCTCTTCTCTTGAATAATGCAGATGACGGGCAAAAGTGTGACAGACAGCAGAAACCGACTGATATGAGGTCACCTGGGGATATCATGCATTCGGGGAAGCAAAAGCCACTTGTATCACTTACACCATCGTTATTTAAAACATTTGAATTAACATGAAATTGCACTAAGCCCAAACTTTCATTATGAACAGATGTGTGTTGTGTCCATGTGGCCTTAATGCTGCGAATACAAATCCTAACAACAAAGAGGAGGTTATCACAGAACTTTGGAGTTTCTACATGGTTATGGAATGAAAGGTAAACACCCCTGTGGCCACATAAAGAATGGCACAACCATTACTCACACTCCTGGAAGGAAATTAATTGGCCAAAGTCCACCATACCGTGGGTGCATGAGTAATGCAGGGTCTTGGCTGCCGGTACATTTCAGGACAGAAGCTAACAGGACTTGCCAATTCCACGATAAATATCAAATAGTCTGGCAGCGCGGTTTGGAAATGGAGCTCCGTGATGGAGGGTGAATTGCCATCAGGCTGATGCATTGTTAGAGACAAGCAGGAACAGCTGGTGGCCTTTCCCGAAATAATCCAACTCTTGATGTTTCTTGGACTTCTGGCTGGTGATAAGACTCCGTGCCCTCCACCAAACCCCTCCCCACAGTAAACACCCCCCCCTCCTCGGTTTATATAAGTGAAAATACATTTAATTTACAGTGTTTACTCTCACGCTCGCACGCTTACGATGCAGAACCCGAAAGCCTGGAAACCATTTGGACAAGGAGTCCGCATGTATGCAGAATCTTAACTACTGCTCCATTAACTCCCAGTAATGATGCATGGCCGTCCGTCTGTTTGCCTGGTGGTGATTTCAAGATGGCACAGTGCTGCGTGCCATTTGCCCTCTGTCATCCTGGCCAGGATTTACAAAACCTCGCCAATGGAAGAGAGCAGGGGAACATTTTTGAAAGGTGCAGCCCGAGCTGTGGTTGCACAATATAGTCTGCACTGTTGAGAGCTCAGCCTGGTGAGAGGAAGGCAGGGAAGAAGGATTGCACCACTATAGCTTTTCTCCCCATCGTGAAGTATATTTGTCTGCAGCCGCTTTGGAAGGCTCACAAAGCAGCTTGACGACTGAAGATGTGTTTTTCTTTATGCGAGCACCAGAGTCTGTGATACACTGGGAAATGCGTTTTCCTTTTTTTTTTTTTATTCTGACTCCCAATTGTTGTTTATGGGAAGCAAGTGTCAAAAAGTAGTTCAGTCTCCAAAGCGCAAAAAGAAAAAAAGATAAAAGGTAGAATATGAAAAATGCATGCTCTTATTTCCAGCGCTGTGTGAGAACTCAAAAAATGTTTGCTTGTATGATTGTGGAAGTCAACTTTCCACTTTCGAGTGTGAGTGTTCAAAACGCACGCAACGCTCAACACAAGAAAGCAGATGGTTCCCTCCGCTGAATTAGCCTCTTATTAAATTCTATTCACGCACCGAGTGGTGAGTTATACGGCCTAATTACTATTCCTTTATAAAACACCGCTGTTATTCTATGCTCATACAAAATGGAGGAAGACTTAAACTAAACTAAAGTACATTATGCATGCTAGCAATACTTAACAAGACTTTACTGGAATATATTCACAATATTTAAGTCATGGCATTGGCATCAATGTTAATAACATCCTCGAGAAAAAAGGGAATTACTGCAAGTGCTATGTTCGAGTAGAAAAGAAAAAAGTAGGAATTCTCGTGTAACAGTTTAAACACCATTATCAAATGAAATGAATGCTCCCTGAGAACCTCGTCAGATACCATCTCTACTGTATTTTCTTTGTGCTCGATACCTGCGGACCCGTTAAACAATTTGTGCTCCGTCTCCGAATACAGTTTTCCCCCGGTAAGATAACGGCCGGGATAATATGTCGGTTGTGTCAGTCCCTGGAATTACTCGGCCCTCCTGTTCGTCTCTGACTTGTGGTTCGAGATATTTTCTGGAGGGTGCTCAGTATCTCTCGCTGCGTAATTAATCACCGGTGGTGGCGTCGCTATCAGCCCTCGCCGCCCTTATCTGGATGTTTAGCTCCATGTAGACAAAGGCATTACATTTTGCCCTTATGATGCCCAGGAGTGGATTCAAGCTTGTGGGATGTAGACAAGGGGCCAGTTGATCAGAGACTTTCTTTGCTTTGCCAAGATAGTGTTGTTTGTGGGCAGAAAGGACTTAAGGCTGCTTTAAACATTTAGTGAGATATGAGCTCTGTGGAACCGTTCAGCCTCATAGCTGCAAATAACACAGAAGTATTGATTATTCTTCCAAATTAACACATATTACCATTACTGAAACAATTAATGTCGCATTTACCGATGTGCTCGATCAATGATTATAGTTTGACTAAGTACGGGTGAGTAAGAGTACAATATTAAGGCTGGTAAATTAAACAATATCAATAATTACATAATACTTATCGCAATATGATAATATATTATATTTTATCAGTAGCAATATAACAAAGCTTCAATATTTATATCGATAAAGAGAAAGTAAAGAGGTTTAAAGCCATAAACTTCACTAAGGAGCACAAATTTGTCTTTAAACTTCAAAGAAATAATAACACATCATTAATACTGATAAATATTATTTCTTGCCGTATTGCCCAGCACTAAGTACAGTTACTGTTTGCATGTATATACACAGCCACAGTGCAAGACAATGAAAGCTTTGGACATTTTATGTTTTTCGAGCAAATCAAAAGTGCATCGTAGATTTTTCCGGTAAGAAAAGTTTCCTTTGGCCACTTTTAGCTCATTATGTTTGGTTTTCAGAGTGGAGATTTTCTGTATGGTTAATTCACAGGACCCTCATCAACCACACAGCTGCAAACACGGCGATGATAAAAACCACCGGCCCACAAACCAGCAGAGAGAAGAAAAGCTTTCAACTAGTTTGTGGATAAAGTCGCATAAACTGGCAAACTGAAGAAAGTGAAGATTTCAGAAGAAAAGGCAGCTAAAGGGACGTGGCTTCAAATTAATGCTAATGTTCCTCAATGTCACCGTGTAAACAAACTACTTTTACTACTTTCTTTACAACGGTTGCCCTGTGAAGTCTTTACCCTGAGCTCACTCACTGATGCACCAAACCTATAAACGGATTTTATAACATATAGAAGATTTTGTGCTGCTGCAAAGTTCCCCCCCATTAAAGAGATTAAGTTATTATTATCGGTGTCGTTCGATGACCACCGCTCCGTAAATTCAAGTAACAACCGGCGTGACACCGGGATATCATCCCCGTTAGAGGAGCCAACGGCCGGCGGGCTTCCACAAGAAGAATCTGCCCCAGGGAGCCAAACAATGTGAAGCATCACTGAGCTGTAACATCTAATTATCAGGGCCTTGTGGAGTGTATTGAATTTGTCAACCCGTTGGAGAAAAAAAAGCTGTTTCCAATGCTCAGGGTTCGCACCGTTACAAGAGACCAATATAATGTTTCCCCCCCCCAGAAGAAACGACTTGGTTCTCAACCCCCCCCAGATTCCTCCGTGATAAAAGAGAGGGCAAAGTTTAATCAAGACTCTGCTGTAATTACACAGGCACACGATTACCTTCACATCCAGGTTGTTAGAGCCGAGGGTCAAACATTTTCCTGTGTTTCCTTCATAAATAACGAAGGACTTCTTATAACAAGTTAACCAGGCACGACCTCTCCGCAGTCTATAGTCTTTTTCTATGAGCTATTTGCAAAGATTGTGCCGTTCAATTTCCCCGTTATCTTCAAATGCATGTTTCAGAAATGAACGTGCACCTCGTCAGATCAACCCACCCTTTGACCTAACGCCCCAGAAATCAGCTTCAACCAAATCCTGTCGCGTGTCGGAGCTGCTTTCTAAGGACTCCTTCCCCCCCCCCGGCTGAGCCCCGATGTGTAACTTGTCGCTCTCATCGTCTTGCAAACTTACCTGGAAACCCCAAAATGTTTTGAAAGCATGAAAAGAAAGAAAGAAAGTTTCCTAACTCTTTTCATGCAACACCTTCAAAACCCTGGTGGCTTTCTGGGTGAAAAGATTTCGTCGCAAACTCCTGCTCCGTATCGGAGCTGAGAATAACATGCACCGGGAGGCAAGAGAGACACTGCATCAGGGACCAATTTACATCATGACACTGTCAAGATGGAGCCTCGGAGGTGTTACATCTGGAGGTGACTTGCACTGAGCATTCTAAAATTATGTGCACACATTTATTTGAATGTTATCATCAAGTTCATTCTGTGCTGATCTCAGAAAAGCATTAGAAGTCCTGGAAAGATGCAGAAAAAAACTAAAAGAAGCACACTGAGCTGGTCTCGGGCCTTTTCTAAGTATCTTTAATAGTTTCTGACTCACACAGTTGTCATGATTGTATGAAAAGCAAATGCTCCACCATTAAATACAATTTCTATATTTTAAGTCTTACTCACTTCTTTTTAAATACACTTCCACTTATAGTGTAATGCACAACTTTGTATAGCTTCAGTCGTTTATCTTTAAATCTATTTGTATTTGGCTTCAACGCTCTGCTTTGGTTATTTGTGTCTCTCAATCGGCTTATACTTAAATTATTTATATTGTCAATATCTCCATTAGCACATACAGTTTCTTTGCAGCGACTGCTTTGTAGTAGTTCTGGTGGCTGGACTTTCATCTATCTATCTATCTTTCTATCTATCCATCTATCTATCCATCTATCCATCCATCTATTCATCCATCCATCTATTCATCTATCCATCCATCCATCTATCTATCTATCCATCTATCCATCCATCATCTATCCATCCATCCATCTATCCATCTATCTATCCATCCATCCATCATCTATTCATCTATCCATCTATCTATCCATCTATCTATCTGAATGTATGATTAACCGACCAAAACCTCGTCTGACGTCCACGATGCAGTAGTTTATCGTTATTTCTAAGTGTGCATTATCAACATAGTAATGTGCATCCTCATAGGCGGGGGCACAATGTGCTTGTTGCACACACAGATGGCCTGCTCGTGCACGGAAGCGGACCATCTGTGTGTGCAACAAGCAGAGTGTACGCACTTTGTGCACCGTCTGCAGGGGAGCGGGCGCTCTCTCTCCCTCGCCGTGCAATCGCGTTGGTGCCTTGCCCGTTACACCCAAAACGCATCCATGATTAATAAAGAGACAACCCCTTTTGAGCCCCTGTGCCCCCGTGCAGCGACCTTTTTCTCTCTGAGTGGGTTTGGACGTGCACTAAACGCTCTTTCTCCGTGCACTTTAAACCACGAACGTAGATTATTTAAAATAGATTTAAATTTTTAAATATCATTACAACACTGAGCTCAAAGAGCATATTTTTTTATTTTTGACTAACAAGCAAGTCCTTGTGTTCATCCACACACACAAAACAAAACTGCTGTTAAGCGTCAAATCTGATCTCACCACGAAAAGCGCCATTAACCGGGGAGTGCAATTCTGTCGCCGTCATACCTTGTTTGAGAGCATCAAGCCGTCGCTGCTCTGTTCTTGATTCAGCAGCCAATTTAACATTCGACCCAGTTTTTCCCCGCGAAGGTTCTCTACTGGGACACAACCCAGAAGTGTCATGCAGCCGAAACCAGCATAATAAGGCCCTCCATTCTGGAAGTGACGGCAAACGAGAGGCCTGTTTACCGCGCTATAGATTCACATACAAGCACAGCAGTCTCTCCGCGTGGGGTGAAGTGCCTTCTCTTTTTTTTTTTTTAAGAAGAGCACTTGCGTAATTGCAATCAATGCAGATGAAAAAAGAGGCCGGCAGAAGTACAGTGCAATCCAACGCGCACCCATCTCGTTTCGTTGAGGGCTAATTATGCACACCCTGCCCTTTTGGATGTTAGTTTGGCATGGAAATGACAGCCAGCAATTTTCTCGCGACCCACAGGAATGTAATTAGTATTATAATATAACGTAATTAGTCTTACCACGCCACGTAATCGCACAAGGCTCAGGAATATCAATAGTTAATGTGCGAACTGGATCAAAACAACCTGATTAAATTTTTCTAACTTACTTTCAAAGAGCTGGTAGCAGTCTGCCAGCGGGTCTCCCAGGGAATTTAATGTTTTTTTTTTTACTGAAGTTAGTGAAGTACACATTGTCTCTGAGGTGAACTGTGGCCGGCGCAAGTCTAATTATAGCAGCGGCGGTATTGACGGAGCAGCCTTCAGTGTGCGTTTAACCTTAAGAAGTCAACAAATCTAAACATTTCTGTCGGCGCTCGCTCGTGTTCTGCCCTCGTGACGGCTATTAATGAACAGCATTATCATAAATAGTGCTGGAAAGGCTCCAAAATGTAATGTTGCGGTATCGTCCACACGAAGACAGTGAATGTGAGAGCGTCCAACGCAGCCCTGTAGAATTAACTCAAGTGCCCACTCACCCTCACCATCTGCTCCTAATGTGTTCACATTAATTGACTTTTAACTGCACGTTATGTAAGACTTTCAATTATGTAAGACTGTAGTTCTCTCATATCACTGACCCGTCACTGGTCAAGTTTGCATTTGTACGACCCCCCCTCGCTAGAAGCTGCAGATTTCTTCGAGTTCATTTTTACCTGCGCTCATAGATAATTAATTTCCAAGAATATACTTTTTTACACACAAATACTCAGCCATGTGAGACTTTGCCATTTCCACCTGAGTAAACAACCAACAGTCTGAACAAAGACGTCCAGAGTAATGCCACATACCCAAGAAACTAATGCTGATGTAAAAGTCTCCTCAGCTGCAGGTGGCGCTGTGAGAGCGGGGAGCATTGACAGGACTATATAAGCATATTCATAGATCCCAGTCGTGAAATGAAGAAGGAAGGTGTAACGTCACATCTAAGCCTTTCTAACGAGGGGAATTTCTCACGACAAACCTTTTTAATGTGTAATTTAGAGGAAGAAAGAAGAGTTTTAGTGGGTGTAATACATCACTGGCAACTGCAGGATACTTCTGTGTCGTACTCAATAAGACGGCTGCATAACCCTTACATACACTTTATGTAATGTAAACATACTTTTGTCTCACTTAATAACATGGAGTCTTTCTTATTAGTTCGTTGTCATCACTCGTCCTGAAGTGCAAATTGTCCCGTGCTAATGATTCCTCTTGATGCTTGTTGTGATGTTTCAATCATGTCTAGATAATTACTGTGGCTTATAGGAGATTCATAAAAAAGGTTCTTTAATTACTTTTCATGTCGACGCGACTGTCGTCTCCTGCCCATTTTCATCGGAGGTGCGTCGGGAGTGAAGCAAAAAAAAAAGGGCGACTAAGATCCGTGCGTGCACACAAACAAGCCTCCGCGTTATCTGGGGCAGCTCGCTGTAAATTACGCCGCTCTCAGTCGCTGCTCCGAGTGTCTTGGAGAGAGCGTTTTCTCTCTCCAAGCATGTTTTTTCCGCCATCCAGTCTCTCCCGACGTGTTACAGTCATAATTAGCCCAGATTAATGAGGAGGCCTCTTCAGAATGAAAACGTATGAATAATAAAGGTGTTGTTACACAAACACCGTTTCATCTTCCATTGTAATCGCGCGCGCACGGGGTCTCATGTGGGACGCTAAAAGAAAGGCATGTTGTCAAATTTATTAAGGCCACGCTGACTATTTGTGCCGGTGAATATTGATGAAGGGAGAGCCACGCTTGTTTCATTCTGTTCTGCCTTGTCTCCTATATAGACGACAGACTATTTATAATTGGCATTTAAGCAGCCTTATAAATCAATCAGGCTGATATTGTCGTGTAATTACTTGGCTTCGGAAGGAAAAAAAAAATGTTTTCACATACCTGCGATGAAGCATTGCTCCTTCATGTCCAACCGGCAGCAGGAGTTGCTTTTGAGAATGGACAGAACGCATTGAGACGGCCCCTCTTCTCAGCACTTACTGATAATTAAGCCCATGGGGGAAAGATTACGAGTCCACAGAGAGATCGGAATGGCTAAGGGGAATAAAGCCGAGATGATCGCGCGCGCAAACACTCGCCCCGTCACATAAAGTGTATGTGTTCACGAAGGAAAGTTAGAGTGTCCCCTACTTTATTATTTATTGTTTATTTGTCGAACAACAGGCCGGGAGACAGCTGACCTCCCGAAGAACCTGTCGCCGCCAGAATCAATAGGGACACCCAAAACATTCCCCGCTCTGTAAAAGGTCTCGCTTATAGGACATTCTGTTTGTGCAGATTCGTACATGTTGATCATAAACAACCCCCGCGCGCGTAACTAGATGAAATATTCAGTGTTTTTTTTGCAGGAGAATATCACCACAGAGCTGCTGCTAATAAGAAACCCGGCACCAAATGGGATGAATGAGTCGTGGTTGCCTCTGATTCCTGAATGAAAGAGCCTCCATGTTTCCCCCTCATTCCTACGTCTCCAGATACTTTCCGTGATGGGCCAATGTTGCAGAAATCACTTCTGAAAATGGCGGCTGGGAAAGAGAATTTAATATGTCTGTTTTGGGTTTTTTTGCCGCCTCTCTGTGAAGGTTACCTAAAATGAAAAAAACGCAGCCATTCAACTCCCTCCAAAAAAAGGTTGCTTTGTACTACGTTAAATTTAGCATGACAGCATGAAAGTTAATTTCCACATTAAACAAAATGTGCTGATCTCTGATTTTTGGAGCAACAAACACAAAGCGGAGTGAGACCAGTAGAAAGTGCGAGAGAAAGTAGAACAAACTTTTCCTCAGAATCCAGGCCAATGCTTTACCCCTCTGCCAAGTGCTGTTTTTTTTCTCTCCCCCCACAATGCCAGTGATGTTCTATGATTAGGTCGTTGCCTGAACCGAGTGGAAGCCCACACACACAAATACTTTTCTCTTAATTGGGAGTTTTTTTGAAGGATGAGAGCGAGTAGGACGAAGACGGAGAGCTTCAAAATAGAAGGAAGAAAGCTAAATTTGATCTCCGGCAAAAGGCGGCGCCTCCTCCTCCTTCAAGCCACTCCTGATCCCGCTCGCTGGAGATCGAGTTAAGCTTCCTCTCTAACTTGTAACTTTGTCCAGGATGTGATGTTTTTTTCAACGTGGCGTGTCCGGGAGGAATAAGTGAAACCCCCTTCAGGAGTTGTTGATAGTTGACCAGCAGGCATCGACAAAGACAGTCCATGGTTTTGGCAGCGTTGGACCCTCCGGGCCTTGGCAACTCAGGACCAGGCCTGTTTGATCTAGAGAGAACACACTGCGGATGTCAGCGCCGGGGATGGTTATTTCCCCGGGGAGGCAGCCAGTGGGGACAGCAGAATCCAAGGGGCTAAAAATATATTTGTGAGAGGCGATTACAGGTATAAAGTCGGAATGCGAACGGTGGGAAGCCTTTGAAATGCAAAATTAGTGTCTGCTCCCTGCCTGTCACTGACACCTCACTCAGGAAGGATGATTGTCATCCTTTGCAGTTTGCCCCACTACTTGCATATATATATATATATATATATATATATATATATATATATATATGTGTCGATTATATGACTAGATGGATGAGTCATAATTATCTGTAGAAGAGCAACAAGAAAACTCTGCCGCATTTGACAATGTAGTTGATGGACGACAGTAGCATAAAGGCAATAAGACTTAAGACATGACCTAGAATTGGCTACGGAGTTTACCCAGAGTTCACCTCTCTCACATGCACAACACAGCGTGATGTTCTCTGCACAACAGCATCAAATCCCCCTCATTACTCAGGCGAGAGGTGGAGCTGCCGGGTGCAGCAGACAGAGACAGGAAGTGACGTGCTGTCCCCGCTGCGTAGATCACGTGATCATGCTTACATCACCCAGACACCGTTCTACAGGCTCTTATCACCACAAACTCTCTTGACATCTCTGTGTACTTTATATTACGAGGTCAAATGGATCAAATATGCATAAACTATGCAGTGTCTCACTTGGACATTTGCGTTCTGCACCTCCTCCAGAGTAAATACGGAGGAACTGGGCTCAGTTCATGTCTGAAAGCAGCTGTATTTAGAAACCATCAATAATAGTCCAGGCAAAGCGATAATTTCACAAAACATACTTTCAGCATTCTTCTTGGGAATACATCTGCATTAATGTGCTTTATCCTTATATCTGTCTCTCCAACGGCTAAATTGTCGATCCTTTCTAACCCTGCGTGTAAGAAGAAATGTTCAAGGGATGCTTCTCTTATCAGCAGCTCCTCCAAATTCCGTCTCTCTGTTCCACCTGCTCTTGATTAAGAGTCGCCCCGGACACCAAAAAAAGAGCAAACACACTTATCAGACAGGGATCAGGGAAGAAAAATAACCCGCGTCGTGAAGGCACCTCTCCCTCCCCCTTTTCTCCGACTCCCCCCTGGCCAAGAGAGGGAGGGGACGCGCGGTCGAGGAGGACACATCAGTGCGGGGGGATGAGGAACAACTTGTCAAGATGGTGGATGATAAACAGAACGCTCCATGTGGGTGGAGGAATTAAGTGGTGCCGCTCGCCCCTTGGGTGGCTTCACCCGCGCTCGCGACGAATGCGAGTCGCGTGGGCATTCATCATTCAGACCTTTTTCGCCGAGGTTTTTACCGCACATAAGTCACGGTTTGTGTCTGCAAGGACACGGCCCTGCGAGCTTCAAAAAAAAAACTGCGGCGAGGATGCCAAAGGTGCTTTAACTAATCATGTTAACTAACTCGACGCACCTATTTGCAACAAAAACAAAAGGCTTTGTTGGAGCTGAGCAGAAGTTTGCTGCGAATAAATATCAAGGGGGGGGAGAATAAAAACTCCCTGGCATGAAAACAGTGGCTGTCTGTGTTATTCACAGTCTCTCGGTAAACTTTAAATGCTGAGGTGAGGTTGCATAAATGACACTGGCAAGATGCAACGTGATTTCACAGGTCTAAGAATAACCCGCCGTGTTGCCTCACCACGCTCGCAAGTGGAGCTTGCATTGGGTTTTGACTAATGAAGTGTTGAGGGCCAGAAAATCGTGCAGCACGTCAAAACACATCATCTGTCTCCTCTCTTTTGTTTCCTGCTCTATTACTCTGCCATATTAAATGGGAGGAACTAAAAAACGAAATGGATGAGGCGCTTTGATTTGACTCACTTTGTCCTTATACGCTCTGTTGTGTGAGATATTCGGCGTCAGAGTCGTCATTAGAGATCAAATTAAATATTACTCATCGGTCACGTCGCCACTCTGGACACAAAAGCGCTGCATTTAACTCAGGTTTTGCACAACTCCAGCCCACATAATGAAGGATTAATGAACTATTTGCCAGAGTGGTGCATATTAAGCTATGTTTAACAATCTGTCAGGCGGGGTCTCGACAGCCACTTGGTCCGGGTGATAGATTTCAAAGCGGGATGAGGCATCAATCACTGTCCCGCCGTGATTGGTTTATTTGTGTGTGTGTGTGTGTGTGTGTGTGTGCGGCGGCGGCCCTCCGTCTCGGCTGAGGCGAAGGTTGGCTGATTGCTCCCTCGGCCTCTCCGCATTCATTGTGGCTACCTGACACCCATGTTATACACCCAGTGCTGAGCGTGGAAATGCTTATTTACACTTGGCTGGGCTGAGCCGCCGCGTGTGCAATATCATTTGGGTGTCTTGACGCCGAATTGGTCGGTGTGCCACCTCCGCCGCGAGCCGAGCCGGTTTAGTAGTCTGGTTATTGCCTCCCTCGCTGCTTTTGTCCATTTATTCCAAGATAGGTTAGATGGAGGAGTGGTGTTTGTTTGTTTTGCCCGGCCTGCCCGTCTTCTGGCCCCGCTGCTACGATAGCTGACTGACAAGTGGTTAAGATGTCTCTTTGTGCTTATCAAAAAGTTGGCACACCGGGGTGAAAAAGCTCTGCTCTCTATCTGCTCTGAAGCTGCAACCGAAATTGCAGGTTTCTGCAGCTACAAAAGCGGCTGACGGCACGTATGCAGTTACAGTATAGTGTGTGAAAAATACTGTTTGCACAAGCATTTACATTATGATGTAGACATATATATTCCTGTGAATGGATCATGCATAATGTTTTATTGTAAATGCAAATATAACATTACTGCTGTCTGCTCTCCTTCCTGTTGGCTTTTTCTTTGTCTCATCTTTCTGTGGCTGTTACAGTTCCACTCGCTGACTAAATGTGGAAAATCATATTTTTCTAAATCATTGTGGCACATCTAATGTACAGTATAGAGGCCGGTAAGTACAGTTAAACCCGAAGAGTTGATGTGCCACAAATACAAATCTTCGACGGCCGCTAAACAGGAAGGTGAAGCCTGTTTACTAACTCGACTTCTTTGCCAAATTGAGAGGAAAATGTCTTCGTCTCGCAGTGCTCTCGATTTTTCCTCCTGACAGAAATGGAGCGGGATGAGATGACAGAGGCAGATTGAGCAGGCGCTTTTTGATCCGGCACACTGACGGAGATATTCACTATTGCTATTGTTCCTCGTACTTCCATGCAGGCTTCTCTGTCTCGTGATGCAAGCGTCATTAATTGTCACTTGAGTAGAGTAAGCAGCACGAGGAAAGAGTCAACACTATTAGTCACCATGTTTGACGCAGTCGAGACAAGTGATCGTTCGCGGAGTAAAATATATTCATAATTTGTAGGAGTGGTGGCACAGTTTGAGGGGAAACAGGCTTTCCCCACTCGCTGAGAGTTTAGATGAGAAGATGGAATTACTCTCTTGTTTGTACTTCATATATTTATACCTGGAGCCAGTTAGCTTAGCATAAAGACTGGGAAACAGGGCGAAGCAGCTCACACAGCTTCCGTCCGAAGGTAGTTCAATTTGCAACACTTCTCAAGCTCACTAATCCAACGGATGGCAACCGCTGCTGCAAACGTACTCAGCTCTATGTGATAAGCATTTGTTCTCTGAGCCCAGCAGCCGAAATTAAAGTGTGGGCAGTTGTCTGGTTGATACAGAAAACGTATTTCTGCTTTGCCGATGCTGATACATCAGTGCTTTGGGAAAGATGGTCTTCATAGGACTTTGCAGAGTCTTGCTAGGGTCCAACCTGCAGCGTGCACCATGCCCCCAAAGCTTGGTACCAGATCAGATCTGCATCCTGCAATTATTCCCAAATTAAATCCATTCGGTGTCATTATTGTATTGAAGTATTATTGAGTAAAATCAGGCGTATGGCGTATAACATTTTGCAATACTCAATCACTTGTTGGAGTTACTGTGCTTCACGTTGCAGTGCCATGCTGAGTTGCAGATTTGAGTGAAGATAGCTGTTATTACTGTTACTGAGGATCAAAAGGATGGAGAGCGTCAGACAGAAGCAGGCGAACGACGAAGTCACGCGAGGAATTCCAAACGTTCTCGTCCAGATGCGCGCTCTCCCGGCACGTCGATGCACTCTCTCTCTCTCCTTGTCCTTCGCTGAATTATGCATCCGTGCCAAATATTTTGCAAGCGTGTGCGTGACCGCGAGTCGGTCGTTTTTGTCAAAATGAGTTTTGATTTGTCTGCACGGGGAAAAAAAGGGGAATTGTGCGGGGAATAAATCTGAAAATGTGTTGAGTTAAAAAGAGAAGTAGCTTAAAAGCTCGTCAGGGCACAGAAGTGTTGTTGTTCGGGAACATACTTTCCCCGATGATCACATGTGCCAGATTTTATTCTTTTGACACATTTTCCCCTTTATTTTTTGGAGCATTTTTTTAATGCTACCATTTGCAGAAGTGTGTCATTGTGATAGAGGTGCCAAATAAGTAGCCAATCATATCGCCTGAGGAATGATGGTGTGAAATACGACAATAATGATAATGACTTTTCTATGTATTGCACTTTTAATAATGTTCAAAGACCAAAAAAAACAACATAACCACACATTGAAATATAACACACATGTCAAGTTTGAATCATTTTATTGTTGTACTAAATGTTTAAATATGACTCATATAACAGACCTGATAAATGAGTCTGTGAATTGCAATATAGCTGTTTAGCAGAGACAATAATCGGCTCAGAGAAAATGTCTCTCTCTCTCTACATCCGATGAGATTTGAGTAGTCTGTTGGTATTGGTGCGATCTTAAGTGTAATGCCTCCTCCAGATGGCCCTGCTCAATTGAGCTATTCTTCCCCCCCCCCCCAACATCCTGAAGAAAGCCATGTGGTTCCTCAGACTCTTGACAGTTATGTGTATTTTGAGCATATCGCCGTTTGCCCTTCACGGAGATAATCGCAGGGCTGTGACCGTTATTTGTCGAATTAGAACCCTGCTGCGTTTGAGACTGCAGGAATAATCTGGAAAATTGTAATCATTATTCACAAATGAGGAGAGAGAGGAGGTCAGGTTAACTGTTGACTGACCTTTAAACCATGACCAAGATATCTACAAGTATATCTGTAGCAATGTAATGTTTGCTGATTGTAGTATAAGCATTTAGCAACAACACCACATTATTCTGTGATCATCATACCTGGTATAGTCTTTGTGAAAGTTATGGTGCGATCTGTTTACATAATACTGATTGAAATGTCTCGATGTGGTAATCAATACCTAACGAGACATTTTCTCAATACCTTCGGCCTATCAGACGTGTGAGTGGCAGCTTCATGTCGCTTGGGAGAACACTCTCGTGTCCGAGCGCTCCTGCCACAGAGGGTTAAGTGAAAACGAAAGCGCTAACGTCCCCCAGGGGGCGATCTGTCCGGCTGTGCTCAGCGTGACTGACGATATTAGGGATAGATTAATTCCTGTTTTTATATCATTCCCAGTATTGATGATCCACTGGAGTTAAATCAGTGCGTGGTGCTCGCCTGATTGCGTTGCCCTTTCTTTCTTCCAGGGGTCAGTGATAATAACTAGATTAGTCGATTGATGTCTGGGTCAGACTTCCAGTGCTGTTCAGTGTGATTCGAATTGAAGAGGATTTTAAATGTGTCTCTGTTCTAAGGCTTTTATTTGGTAAAACTCTAATGCAGTTATATGACAATATAAACAAATTTGAGTTTGTATAAAATGTAAAAAAAAAAATTTTTTATTAATTAATTGAATTAAGAAAGGATTTGTAAGTGATTACAAATTGAATCAAGATTTTGAAATGTTATTTCATTACAATGAAAATGTTAAGTTACTTTTTGACATTTAATTTCTAAATTAGTTATATTTCATAATAACACAGCACTTGATTTATTGCACTCATTTAATTTAATTTTAAAATTGTTATCGCCTCTTCCCATTTCAACCAATCACATGCTCCCAGTATGAAACTGTCCTGAAGTAATATCTAACTGTTCATGAAATTGAACTATGATAAGGAGTTGAGCTTTATTTATTTATTCTAGTTTATTTAACGCTTTCTTTTTTTACTATTAATTCAGTATCAAACTCTTAGGGACTCCATACCTGACGACTCTTGGCAGCAATGACAATGGCCTTGAAATGATTCCTGTAATGGAGCATTCCACAAAAAGTTAATGACTCTGCGTTCAGCAAACGAGCTCATCAAGCTTTTTTGTGATGATACCATCTTATAGGTGTATAAGCACATCGGAGGACCCTCTCGATCCGAGGAAATTCCCCCATCAGATAACATTTGCAGATATTACTCAACATAATGAACGTGAGCGGAGATTAAGCGAGCATTATACAACTCATCACAATCAGGACGGTTATCACAGAGGAAGCGTGTGCCGGTTGAGTTTCAGGATGGTACACATCTCTTTGACATACCCAAAGCAGCCGCCGCTTTCATCTCGTGAACTATCACCTCTCAGGTTGCCTCATTACACGCCTTGATCTTTTATGCAGTCGTGTGAAAACAGAAGCCTCGCGGCGCTTTGATCTGCGGCATAAAAGCTCCCCGAGAACTGACAGTGTTTCAAGGTGGAATCGAACGCGTTCGACTAAAATATTGTTTGATACGTCGGTGCATTATTGACCGTGTAACAAGAAGCAAAATATTGACCTCGTGAAATATTGATGGGGGGGGGATATGACAAAGTGTGCACGTCAACGCGGCTGCACTAAAAGTTGACGTTTGTGCGTTTGTGGAGGACATTTTATCCAAGTCGGGGCCAGAGGGAAAGTGCATTAACACTTTGAGATGGTGTAACTCTGCCGTTTGAGTGCCACTATTTTAGAACACGTCTCGACTCTGTTCTGACCGGCTGTGTTAAAAATGTGTGGCTTCTTTTACGCATCCGCTCCGGTGACAGCCAGCGGGCGGAGGCATTATGTTGTGAACACGATATCTCAAATGTGGTGCAAGCGGTGGGTTGGACTCAAGGATGAGCTGATTAGATTTTGCTGGTCAAAGGTCAAGGTCGATGTGACTTCACGAAACACACATTTTTGCCTTGTGAACGCGATATCTCAGCAACGCCTCAAGAGAATCATTTCAAATTTGGCACAAGTGTTCACTTAGACTCACAGATTAAATGATTAGATTTGGCTGGTTAAAGTTAGTGCTTAGAATGTTTTTGGCCTAATCTGCCTTTCGGGGATTGCTAGTAATTTTGACTTGTCGTTACTTGGGCTCGAAGACAAACTGGTTAGATTTCAGTAGTCAAAGGTAATACGTCGGCTACACTTACATAACCACGGGGCTGTAATCCTACTTTATTTTTTTAAATTAAGAATTTGTTCAAAGACATCAGCAGCTGCAGGAGGCTTCCGTTTTATGCGGGCGTTTGCAGATATTTGCTACCTCTTCATCTCGGTCGTTCAGAGCCGTGTTTGAACAGTTAAACATCCGCTCAAACAGGCGAACCACTTGGGAATTACAAACTCCTCGGTGACTTCAAAAGCGCAGCCTTCATTTGTACCAACAAAGAACGGAATGTGATGATTCATTCACTTTCCCTGTGTGTGTGTGTGTTTTTTTTTTTTGTCTCCCTTTGGACACATTTTGGGTGATAAGCAGAACCCTCCCTCGATCGGCCAATACGACCGTCCAAACATACCGTGGGACGAAAAACACACACATCTATTTAGCAGCCAGACAAATTGCATATTAATAGAAACTGCTCTGTTTATAATTATTCCGTTTTCTGCTTCTCTTTAACCGGCCCCGTTCTTTCTTTCCCACACAGTTGCTCTATTTGTTGCCTGCTGCCCTGACATAGGTCACACAGGTGCTGATAATCAAGGCTGGTATTAAACACGCAGCGTTTCATTACCGCGTTGATTCTCATTGGCTGCCACCGCGGCTCCCACTGAGGATAAGACTAGCTGCTAATGTCATGGAAATCAAGGCCCCCGGCAAATTGAGGAGTGGGTTCAAATCAAAGCAGCTGCCGACTTTAGCTGCGCAGATAATGCACGGTGGTATGTCACGAGTATGCGCCGCTGAGGGCATCGGAGGACGCATCCGATTGTTTCGCCGCAATCTGCTCCTCTGCGGTCATGACATTATCTAGTTAATTCTTTCTCCGAGGCAAACAAAAAATGAAGTCATCTTTTGAACTATAGATGACAAAAAAAAAAGAATTAAACGTCCCACTTCTGACCTCCTGGATAGTGAAGCTAATGACCTGCAGCCAGGAGCAGCATAATCATGACATAATCATCTCAGCCGCACTTTAATTTAGTAAAATATTGAAAGTAATGCGAGGTGAGGCACTCCAACAAGAATTACAAGCTTCATTTGTCCTGATGTAATCGTGTTTTTTTACGTCCCTTAACATAATGTTAGCTACGTTCCAAACGAGTGAAGGACAGAGCTGTCTTTAAAGATGCTTTGCACAGCATTAGCTCATCTCCAATCTTTGCATATGAGACCAGACTATCCTATGGCATAAATTCCCCCTCTATCAACACTGTAGAGCTCCACGTTCAGAAGAAAGCACGGTGTCCCTTTAATTGTTTACCCTCTTTCTTCTCAATTCGGCTTGAATATGCATGGAGGGGAAGCAGCGCCTGTTCCCAAGGATATACTGTACACTGTGAGAGTTTGGATCAAAACAGAACTGGCTTAAACTGGATGATGCTCAGCGAGGAGTTAACCTCGTTTTCTGCCTTGATCTGATTCAGAGTGTTTGTGAAAGAAGGTGAAGATTAAAAAAAAAAAAAAAGTTTTGTATGCATCCAGTCGGCTTAACCGCTGCGATGAAGTCACACCTGCAGAGTGTCTGGATGCGGGATCTTATCAGATGTCCACCAGGCTTTCAAAGTGTGTCACCACCTTTTTTTTTCATGATATAAACCTAAATGGGATATGAGGGAGGACATTGTAAGTGGTAATAGCCAATGAACTAGAAATATGTTTCCCCCTCCCTTGTGAAAATTTAAAAAGGCTTTTGCTTTTAGCCAAATATGATGATGTGACTGACGTGAATCCCAGACGTGGCTCTGTCCCTCGTCTGACAGCGACGGTTTTAATAGCATGCTTACATAATGCGGTGACTCAAATGGAAATCCAGAACAGGATTTGCATATTGCCGGAACTTGAACATGAACAGGAATACAGATTTGCTACCGTCGGCAAGGGACGGCAATTCTTGCAGGTGTTGCATTGACAATAAACCGAAACACATGGCTTGGTGAAAACAATAGACTGATTTCCGCACATGCCTTTTATATATATATAGAGGGGTGTGACACAGATTAGTGGGTTTGACCTGAAGATATTTGTTACATTTTTTTATCAATCGAATGTGCCGCCAGTGATCATATTGTCATGAACTATTTTAAGGTGGATTTTCTCCACGTGGCAGCTCCACTGATCTACTCTCAGGGAACGAGTGCATTTCCTCTTCAAAAAAAATAACCCGACAGCAGCTTTAAGATCAGATAATAACCGCTCTCGCCGCTGCCACTTTGTGTAGGGCATCTACCACCCAAGGTATAAGATGACATTTAGTTCAGTGAGGGATTCGTGCGCTAATATAGACGATAAATGAGAGAGAAGCGAGGAAAGGGAACTGAATCTGGGACTAATTTGTGAAGAACGTTTGATGACTTGTGAAACAAAGTCAAAAAATACTGGATTAAACGGCTCATTCCTGTGATATTTGTAGACCTCAGGATGGGGCTGATACCCTCTCCCTCGGTACTCAGTCCCCCAGCTATTCCAGCCGAGCTGCGCATTGTCCGACGTTGGAGCTCTGCAGAGGAATCAGGCACCTCCTAAGTGCAAATGTGTGTATCTGTGCGAAACCTGTGATGCTGAGACCAGCTTCCGTGCTCTCAAGCCTTCTTTGATTGAAAGTATTCTGTTAAAAAAAAAAGAAGAAAAAGACTTTGACCTGATTTAAAGGAAAGATTTTTGGGGAATCAGGATTATCTCATGAATATTTCATGATAAGATGGGATTTACGGCTAAATTCGGTCAAGATGTGAGACAAACCCCAAACTAACTCAAATGATTGTAAAACTGGGATGTGAGGACAGTTGTTCGTTAAGTGTCTTCAAGTCATCTAAGCAACAATGTCAAGGACTTAATATGTGTAGAATGAAGATAAGATAAGATCAGATGATCCTCAATTCACAATTGACACAGTAGCGCAAGGGGAAATAGTAAGAAATGGAAATACTAGATACAATACAAATTGTGCAATTTTTCAAAATAATAGAATTTTCATGTTTCCCAATATAACACCACTATCGTTCAAATTTTAAAAAACGAAAACAACTTTGTTAAGGTTAGGAAATAATGTTTAGTGGTGTTGTGATGATTGGAGACCGCATGTCTGACTTTGACCTATTGGCCTCCAAGATAAAAATCGAACATGGGTGTTTCTTACTTGTCGTCACAACCTTTCCAAAAAACGCCGCAAAAAAACGTTTTTGCAAAGCATCCTATTCTTTTTGGCAGCTTTTTGGGTATAAACAAACCGGAATGACATGTGCTTAAGTGTTTTTAATGTTGTCTTCCAAAAATTCCACCACCCTCTGACGCTAGACGAGACGAGACGCAGCCTTTGGATGCACTTAAGCAATAAGAGAAACAATTCAGCAGGCTGCAATATTAGTGAATCAGAAATGTTGTTTAAACAGGCTTCACCGCCACTTAAAAACACAACAATGGTGTAAATGTATCGCTCACTGGCTCCGTCAGTCGGGGACGGACTCTTGTGTTTATAGGGCTGGCCTCGAGTGGTGATGCCCATCACTTTTTCAGGCCCTGTTCTGTGTGTCTTGGGTGATCCGATCCCAAATGGACAGTTTCACATCCGTTCCCATCCGGCAACGAGTCCGTGTCCGCAGTGGCCACTTGTGATCAGATCCTTTTCTCCTGCTCGGCAAGCAAATATACATGTACGCCATTGCTGTTTACGAAGAACAAATGTTTTGCCACAGTGCGACCCTAACAGCTCCATTGTCAATTTGTTTGCTTGTGAAAGACAAAGAGAGAGAGAGCAGGGCAGGGGAGGGAAGGGGCCGAGCGAATCAATGCGCTGCACACAGCTCTTCAAAGAAATACGATTTGATCCATTTCAAGTAGTAAAAAATAAGAAAAAAGGAAATCAATATGAAGCGGTTAATGTTTATATATGTGGAGGGCTGCCACAAATAAATCAATGGATGAGGAACAGGGGGAAGTGTAAAATAATTTTGGTTCATTGTGAAACTGCAGCGCACCAGAGCACATTGAGGAAGCATCTTGGTTTTCACATTGCGGAAAAAAAGGATGTGGCCACGTTCACACCTGTAGACAGACCTGTCCACTTGATCGGATCACCGGGGACAGATCTGAAAACTCATCCTTTGAACGACCTTCAAGAGTTTGACCACGGGAAACAAACGTACAGTCAGTTAAAGGGAAAAAAGACCAAAACCTTTTCTTTTAGAAAGTACATGCCGTTGTCGACTCCTGCCTCCAGTGACCCTGACAAGACGTCACAAATAAAGGCGACAAACACAGGATCAGGTACATCAAACCACAAAATTGGGTTGTATTCAAAGAATCCCGCCAGCCGTTGATTGGTTTGAAGAAAGACGAGCATTAAAAGGTTACCGCTCCTTGCTTGACAGAATCTTAACTCAACCCTAAACACGACCGTCCTCTTTCTGCTCCTGGCTTCTTGAAGATAACTCCACCTGCAAAAAAGGGGGACTGAGCGCATCTGTCGGTGCACATCAAAGGTTCGGATGTCCGAGACACCCGGATACCCCGTCTGTCAATAACTGGTAGAAATTCCGAGATTTCTGATCATCGTTATCGGCGGTGTCTTTGTTCTTCGGGTAAATGTGCCTGGAATGCTTCAAAGGCATGTTAATCAAGCGCCGTGTGAAGATGCCAGGAGACCAATTACACTTGTGAGCTGCACTTCAGCTTTCTCATTTCCCTGAATCCTGCTGCTCAAATGTGGTTATAGCCCGGATTCCTTTTTTTTTTTGTTCACGCCGATGAAATAGTTGACCTTGACAAATAGCGGTATGCAGAGCCGAATTGGTAACATGGAAACAGCATGGGAGTACGTCAACTTCTCTGCAGCTCCCTGTGTGTGAGCTACGGCGCCGTGTGTTTTTATGAAAAGAGGGTAGAGCAGCTTTTGTTGCTCGAGAATTTCACGGATGTGGCCGAAGATTGAATTTGTAGAACATTCTGAAGGCGACCGGAGGCTCTTTGTCCTGTTTTCTGTGATTTAAACTGTACTTGATAATCGTCCTTCAAGGTGCAAGTATATGATTCCGGCTCCTGACTTTAAACGGGAGAGTGTTTTTTCTCAACTATTTTCGAACTGCACAAGGTCACTTTAACCATCGGGCGCCATAACTCTGCCATCCGAGACGCTGAGGCGAATAGCCGGTCTTCCTTTTTTTCGGAGGTGGAATTCGCAGAGAACAGATGTGTGTTGAACAATGAGCTCTCGCCGCCTCCAGCTGTTTCTCATTTCGCTGTCGGGTGATCTGAAGAATTGAGGAATCTCCCACCAGTGGAAGCGGCGTCCCAGTCGGCCTTTACAAAGCCGCCGCCTCGTTCTCATCATCGTCCGTCCATCCATCTGCCGCAAGACTGATGTGCCCCTCGATGTTGTGAAAAGCCCCGGCATGGCCCCTCGCGCCCGGCAGCCAGCGAGGGCCTGTCTTTCCTCGGCTGGCATCGCATTCTGTTCACACCGGGACAAACTTGATTTGACCAGAGGGAGGCTCTTGTGATTGATGATTCCACCATGTATCTTCAGCCACGGCAATCTGGCCTGACTCGACTGCTGTGTGAATGGGTGTGGATATTAATGTTTGTGCGGCTTGCCTCGCTGTGACAGTAAGAAAAAGAAAAAAGGAAATGCATTTGTGTATGAGCGTTGCCACTCGATCCCGGCTTTGTTAGAGAAAGCTCCAAAATGCCAACAGGTCCCCCCCCCCCTCACACCCACATGTTTCTTCCGCTGTGGCAGTAATCAAACCCTGAGAAGTGCCGTCCATGCCTCAGTGGCCAAGACAGAAGCTTTTCCACACTGCTTCTTCTTCTACTGCTTTGCTTAAAAGTCCCGTGTTCGTCTCCCGTCCTCAGTCACACTCAGTTTCTGCTCAATTTCATTGAAGCTAGATATACTGTGTGGACACATAGGCGCAGACACAATGATGTAAATGCATCATGGGAAATTAATATAGTTGTGAACCAGCTTATACTTGAATAGACAATACGAAAGGTCCAATCATGTGAGGATGAATGCTAATTGGCCACTTTGAAAACCTGCAGAGTTAAAATAACACAAATTATGTCATCTGTCAAAAGAAGCAGGAATGACAATCATGACATCATAATCCCCAGACGGAGATAAACTGCGTCGGAGGGACTGTGGTCAAAGGTTAAATCTGACGACCCTGAGGGGATCTGATGGAAAATTACCTTTGTATCCAAAAATCTTTTAGCATTTTAAAAATGTGAACTCTTTCTCATGACATGTTCGTGCTCCTGTTATCTCTGTGCAGAAACCAAAAGCAGAACACACACACACACACACACACACGAGGCCCGCGAACACGCATCAACCTTAATGACATAAGTGGCATGTAATGGTGATGATACAGAGCTGGAGGGAAAAATAAATCACTGATGTAATGTTTCTGCCGAGAGCGTGGGACGCGTGAAGCCAGTGCGAGGGGCTCCATCTACTGTCGGCCCGCGTGAACTTCATCCCTGTGCGTCCTGACAATGCTCCAGATGACTCAGTTCAGCCCGCCTGCCCGTAAACAAAGACGGACAGCCAGACTCGGCAGTGAGAGAGAGGAAATATAATTTATGCCGGTGAATTATTGATATAGCAAGCAAAGTGAAGGCCAATATATGTTTTATACCACACTACCCTCCATTTGTTCAAGCCGGGGTTAGGACTTGATGGCTGGCGGCTCCATTGATGATGAATTCCATGATTTATCAGCTCAGTCGGGCAAGACCATCAATTAAGGGCGCGTTGTCAGGACAGGCGCGCCAAACGCACTGTCACCTGTTGTTTATGGCCGACTTCCGCAGAACGGGGCGGATCTCACCGGGCTGCTCACCGCCGTGATTGCCCCCCCCCCCCTCCCGGACACGAGGCAGTAAAACAATGTCCATTATCCAGCTGCAATTTTTCTGCCGCCTCTCAACCCGGCGGTGTCTGGTCTTCCCGGCTTCATTAAAAACTTCTTTTCATCCAGTAATCAGAATTACAATAACTGTAAACTGCGCGGCAGAACACATAGCATTGTTTTATAGCCTCGTTTTATGGCCTCGTAGAAGTCGCCCAACATATAGTTTCCTCGCAGATAGACTGAGATGTATGTACCGTCTATTCCCCCTGGAAGCCATCGGCAGCAATTTCCTTCCTCTTTCGTCATTCTAAATGTGCGTAAATGGTTTGGGTGTGGCGGGGCTGTGGGGGGGGGGTCAAGCGGCAATAAGCTCTACTTTGTGTCAGGAGGTGAATTTGGACTCTCTGATGCTTTCCCTGGCTTGAAATGTATTTACAAATACCTTTTTGTGGGAGCCAATAAAAGGTTTAATATTTAATTAGGCCTAAGGGCGTCTCACAATAACAGGCACACTTCTGATCAATGGGCGTGATGGAGGAGTCTTCCCTCACTGTCCGTCTGTGCGAGGACAAAGCGCCCGGCTTCCTCCTTTTAAATATTACTACAGTTACTTGCGCGCACACTGCACTTTGGGGAGAACAGTTAATCATCAGCCATTTACAAATGCACTTCCTGGAATGCTAAGCAGCCAGCGGAGCCAACGGATTCGTGTTTGTGTACATTTCGTGAATCTGAAGGCTCCTGACTTCGGATGATTACCATGAATGATGAATGGCCGGCGATGATGAAAAATGAATCCGGGCTCTCTTTGTGCCAACACTGATGAAACTTTCATGATCCCTGTGGGGGGGAACGGGGGCATGTCATAGAGCACTATGAGATTGGATTGTATAATCGAGAGTCTTAACTCGCCGTAGCCGAGGGGTGTTTTGAAAGACCACCCCCACACACACACACACACACACACACACTCTCCCTCTCTGTTCTCGTTTGTTGGAGCCTGTGATAACAAATGCCACAGTGGTCAGACATGCAAACTCACTGTTGCCTGCAAAGACCAGGAGTCTGCGCTTCTCCTGTTTGAACACGGCTTTAATATCAAAAGTTACCAGTGCAGTGCCCCCTAAACATGTGTGATTGGAACGGGCTGTTCACTTGGCCTGTGATAACGCCGGTTTCTGAAACTGTAGCCAGATTCTGTCCTTTCCACCACTTTAATAGTGGATAATTTTTCACATGTGAAACTGAATTTGCTTCATCATGTGTCGAGCTTATATAATTTTGAATGATTGAACTGGTATTATTTTTGTCAGAGGTCTGTTAAGCAATTGAAACAATCATTAGACCTAAGTTCACAACTTTTCAAAATAAAAGCTCTGTGATTCCGCTCGGTATAAAGCATTGCTGGGAAAAGGGAAAAACAGAATGAACGATGTACTTTTACTTTGTAGAAAGAGGAAGTCATTCGATGAATGTTGGTGCTAAGACGGAGATCAGCACCCACGACTCCCATGTCTGTGTCAGTCTGATTAAATGCTTTAATAAAAAAATAATCGAATTATCAAAAATGATACAAGGGTTACAGATATTATTGCTGATTGGACAGTTTTGACCTGCGCACCACCAGCCGATGGAAATTTATCCAAAGACAAAATAGTCCAAAGACCGCCTGTTAAGCCCCGCCCCCACTGACTGCAAGGCGCTGTTTTCCTGTTTATTCCCAATTGCATCAAAGTGGACACTGCACCCCCTCAGGCCCTCAACCATGCACCTGCCAAGTGTGAAGCCAATGAGATGAATGGTTCTCGAGGTATGCGTTCCAAATACAGACGAATAAATGACGATAACTTTTATTCATAAGAGTATATGAAGAGGAATAAATGTAATTAAAATGTTGTTTAGACCAGGGGTTTTTTTTCTGGTTCTTCTTTATTATTGTGCTTCAACGATGCAGCAGCATAGGACGGGAGCTGCGGTGTTAAGATGTTGTCTTCACCAAAATGACCCTCAGCTTAATAAATTTCTCCGCTTATACTTTCTGAGGGAACATTAGGAGCGGGACAGAAATGCGACTTGATGTGGAAGCGCCGCAGCGAGCGTCAGAGCGGGCGTTATTGACTTAAAACCTCACTGTTGTGTAAATTAGCACACCTGCTCCGTGCCACCCGATGCAGCGCTATCAGAAAACACAAAGCTTAACAGCAGCTGTCAGCGCTTCATGACAGCTGTCACGGAGTCAAGACACTTTGCTTCCTCTACTGCTTCCTTTTCTGCGAGTATCTTTGATAGTGCTGGGAGACATCACATTTCCATTCCCCGTGCATGACGGAATGAAACCTCCTCTGCTGTAGTTTGAATCTGAGACTCTTCAGGGTGTGCTCTTGAGCCACGTGGCATCGAGGGGGAACGTGCGCTCTCCCGCCGCCGAGACTTTTCGCCTGCTGCCACCGAACTGACGTCAAAGAGCAACAATACCTCCGAGACGGGGCACAAAACATATAAATGCCCAATTATAGTTGCTTCAAAGAGAGAGGCATTTAAAAATTAATAACAGAGGGCATTGCATAATTCACCACGGTTGGTTATGTAAGTGGCCCAAATTTGAAACGGAGACAGGGTATTGTATTGTCTTGCTAAAATGGCTAAATGGGTGTGTCTGCAAAAAAACCTGCACGTGTCACAGCACGCTTGCTCGAACTCCGCGTGCACGAACATGTGTGTTGGTTCCACGTTTTTTTTTCTGAAAGGAGCGCGAGTGACGTTGAAGGCAGAGAACAGACTCTTCTTCTGTTGTCAAGGTGCATCCAGTCGACCACCCTCCCAGAAGATCCCGACCTGCTCTGTTCCGTCTCCTTGTAGCTTCAGCTCAGCATCAAGGCTCCTCCGTCTGACGTACGAACGGCTGAGGCGCTGCACCGCTTCCCCCTAAAACCATAATATATAAATAGAAACTTCATGAATTAGTGTGCCTACATGCCGGGATGTGTCTTGCACGCAAGTTCGGATACCAACCTTCTGAGTTGTGCCTTTTACTCTTCGTCTTCAAGTCTCATGTTGTCAGCGTCAGTCAGGGCAGAGAACTTTTCAACTCGCCCCTCTTCACCCTCCAGTATTTCTCAGTACTGTAGCCGCTGTCACAAAGACTGGATGGCTTCTCGGCGCCGTGATAAAGACAGAGTAAAACAACCTAACATGTAGTGGAGTCTGGACAGTGGCACCTGGCTGAGCTGTGGTGGCGAGGTCCCCGTTCGTACATGCACTCGACCAATCACCGGACCGATCAAGTAATGGAAACCAAACTTACCAGAAGAATGAACATGTTTCTTGTGATGAGAACTGCCTAAAATGACAGAAACCATCTTTGAGGAATATTAATTTCATGTGTACTTTGACCTTTTTACTTTGGTCCATGTCCCACCCATTGATATGGAGGAGGCAGAATTTACTGCACACCTTATGGGCAGCTATGGTCTCAGGAGGTAGAGCTGGTTGAACACCAACCAGAGGGTCTGTGGTTCGATTCCCGGCTGCTCTATTCCACGTGTTGAAGTGTCCTTTGGCAAGACACAAGTACTGCACTTACAGTGTCTGAATGGGTGGATTGCAAAACTGTGCTCTGACTAGAAAAGGGCAAAATATATACAGACTCTTTGACCTCGGTTTCTATCACTCTCCCTCTCTGCCTTCTCCCATTACAAGACTCTTGTTTTTTTTCTTTTGCTCATTATGAGTTTCCCCAGTTGCTCCAGTTGTTCCACTGTCCACAGCGTCCGCCACCAGGGGAAAACAGCACTTTGGTGCATTACCAGCACCACTGGAATGTGAATCGGAATGAGTCTGTAATCTTCTGTTGAGTCCAGTCGACTGGGAAAAAAAAAAATCCATCGATGGCTAAGGGGTAAAACACAAACACTCTCCTCTTTCTGTTTTGGCTGCAGACGCGTTTCCCTTGTGCTGTAAATGGAGCCATCATTTTTCCCGGGAGTTTTGGGTAAACGTGGAAATGTTTAAAATGCTGCTGACATTGTGAAATCAACATTCACTGCATAACTTTAAGTGAAAGCAAAAAGGTATCAATTGAGTCTTTAAACATATGTGTTTCCATTCAATATCCCTTTGAATAAAAGGCTCATTTATTCATATTCTCTTCCTACACAGAGGAAAGAGAGGAACTGTTTGCTTTTCAGAAAGAGCTATGGGCTATGATACAATTGCAGACTGCAGAGAAATATTTTGCGACTGAGCTAAATTATCCCGATGGAGGTTTAGTTTGATTCTCTTGCAAATAATCGAAATAATTAACAGAGTGAACTCACGGACAAGGACAGATGGAGGTTAGTCGGCTTTTAGGATTGGATGCGAGCGAGTTCATGCACCTACTGCCCTTTTCAGACCCCCATCCGAATCCTCTCATCTTCATAACTGCTGTCATACACAGGGAAGACGTTCCAAGTAGCTCGTCCTTACCCAAAGCAATGAGTCTTGACACTAAGTTAAAAAAAAAAAAATGCGGAGGCCCCGAGGGTCCATGCGTTCACTTCACATGAAGCCGCAGATACTTACATAGTCTAGTGCTTCAAAGACATGTTCCCGAATCTGTGGCTTCCCAACAGATAACGAAACTAAATCTTTAATTCATCTTATTGCTTTGTGTGCCCCATCTCGTGGGTTGACGCTACAAAATTCATGCGCCGTGTTTGTCCTTAATTAGCGGCAATCCCAGTTGTTGCATGTTTTCATTTATTGTCAAAGGGCTGAGATTCTTTTTCGCTTTCTCATTCTGGACTGTTTCACGCGGCAGGGTTTTGAATTCCAGTCCTTTGTTCGCTCCCTCTTGTTTCATTAATATTTGACTCAGTTTCCGATGTGTGTGTGTCGGTGTGTGTGTGTGTCGGTGTGTGTTCACCTGCTTTAACTTCAATCATTTTTAAAGGCCCCTAATTCCCACAGAAACCTGTACTTAACTTATGAGCACTTTTGCTTTGACCGAGTTAAAAAAGAGGATGGGTTGGGGGTACCAGACTTTACAGACAGCTCGGGTCTAGCCTCAAATCCATCCAGTGACAGTACGTAAGCTCCTGTCTACCAAGCAAGGTAAGGAAGCGGCTTGATCTTTTCCTAAGGATTACTGAATGGATCTAAGTGGGGAGAGGAATAAGAAACAACGATGGGTTGTGCTCTGCTGATTTGGGCAGTTTCCACTTGGAGTGTTTGAACGGTGACGGTCACGTGATCAAATCGGGTGAGAATCGGGATGGAGGTGAATTGCGGCCACGCAAGAAAAGTAAAAATCTGAATCGTGCTGTAAAGTGAAAGGATTGTCGGTGTAACAAGACATTTTTCGAACATCATGACACACAAGCCTGTCACAGAGGGTCAGACTCATTCTTCCTTGAGTTTATCCATCACAATATCATCCATCATGCTCAGTAACAGCAGGGTCCCACCATGTGTCAACCCGAGCATGAAGTAGAACATTGCACAATTTAAATGAGCTATTTTCATCAATATGTCTTTTCTCAACACCCGATTCCATCATTCAAACAGGACTTTCCGGTTATAATGACAATTAATCACCACATAGAGGGAAAAGTTTCACGTTATAACAAAAAGTGTAAAGGTTTAGTTTTTTGAAGTTAGTATGTTGTGATAATGTGAACATCTAGGATAAGACCTTATTAATCCCGAAGGAAATATTTGTGCACACTTTTACCAAGATTACAGTATTTCAATATAACAGTACAGAGTACAGAGAATAAAACAATGCAGTATATACTGTAAATACAAGTGAAGATAAAAATAAATATAAAATAGAAATAACAGTACATGAGACAGCAAACTAATACCAAACAAAGGTATCTTGGATTAACTTAACATGAAAAAACAATAAATGTTAAACATTTTAACACTAAACAGATATTTTCTTTCATTTTTCTGACGTCTGACTTATGAATAAGTTTAAAAGGAAACTTCCGTTTTATTGCCTCTTTGATTTTTGATGGGTCTGTAGTAATGACATCATGTTCATACAAATTGAATTTGATTATCTCTGAATACAGTGACCGTGCAAACAAACACTCAGATAATCACATGCGATCATACAGATTAGACTAATTTACTTAAATTCAATTTGTTTCCCCTGTAAACCTCCATTACAGATGAGAAACAGGTGAGTGGGCATGACCACATCTCATATCCACATTGAGGTCATTTCATATTTGGGCTGCGACATAATTCCTTTAATTCTCATCCATGACTTTTCATGCACGAACTACATCCATGTGCCAGGAGAGGCGTCTTGTTTTGTCTCGGCTGCTCAGAGTCGTCCTCCTGCTCGTCCTGTGTCACGTTCACCCTCCTCCATGTTTGCTCGTGTTGAATTGATGCAAAATGGCTGCTTGCATCTGGGCCTTGTGGAAGAATGAGGAAAAAAGAATGAAGGAAAAGTGTTAATTGCGGCACAATGAAAAAAAAAACAATAGAGCATAATATAAAATGATTGCCTCACATCGTATTGCACAGTCCTAATTAGAAATATACTGTTTTAAATTATCAAACAAAACACTCAGGGCCAGATCTCAGCGATTCCTTTAATCAGTACAAAGATGTGAAAGAAGTTAAATAAATAAAAAAAAACATGGATTATCCTCTAAGTGAGAGCTGGACTGAAATAAAAAGCATGAAGGTGCATGGATGCCCTCACATCTCAAATGTTTAAACATGTTCATACATTTGTATAGACATGCTACTGACTCTCCTTGGACCTCAGCTTCCTGTATTTAAATACATATAATCTCGCTCTGTGCACAGTAACATCACCAAAATCAAAATTTAGCCAAGACTCAATGTGAGCAGCAATTAAAACTCATGTTCATTATTAAATGATATGTTATTTCCCCCCATTAATCACTTGAAGCAGTTACGATGCCGGACAATAATAACAACAAAGTGATGTCTTTATACGTCTTGTTTTGTCCGGCCAGCAGTCGAAAGAACCCAAAGATGTTGAATGCGTACTGTAACACAAAGAGCAGCATCATCACATTGGAGGAGCTTGAACAAGCAAATGTTTTGTGTTTTTGCAACACAAGCGGTTTAGTATTGAGCTGCCGGGACCTTCGGGGACTTACAACAGACAGATGTTTTTAAAAGAGTCAAAATTGATGCAGTGGAGGTCAAGAAAATCCTGACTTTTAGTCCCCGGTGCAGGTCCAAAATCACTGGATGCGGTATTTCCGATGAAGGAACTTAATGAAGTAGGACCGTTCTCTTAATGCCCATTATTGTCAAACCTCACATCTCCTGTTTGCACCACAGTCTGTCCGTTAATGGGCCTTTATTAAGAACCGACCCTGCAGTTCCACAGCTGATCAGGAAGCCTCTGGGTAAGGGGTAAGGGATTTCCAACTCACACTCGACCAATCCCAGTAGACAAGGCCGATGGACCAATTAAAGTACACTGGGCTTGGTAGGAGGCCATTTCAGACAGAGGTGTGAAAAGAGGTGATGAC
Source organism: Hippoglossus stenolepis (assembly GCF_022539355.2). Taxonomy (NCBI): domain Eukaryota; kingdom Metazoa; phylum Chordata; class Actinopteri; order Pleuronectiformes; family Pleuronectidae; genus Hippoglossus; species Hippoglossus stenolepis. The sequence goes on along the minus strand of NC_061505.1, from coordinate 7,803,152 downwards.
AAATAAGGCTTATTTAGAATGTTACAGCACGTAAACACATTCTAGTAGATCCTAGATTCCTAGAACGTCTAAAAACAACAGAAAAGTAATTTACAGCATGTTTTTAGCCGACATATCTGTTGTGATCCACGTGTGAACGCGGCTCCAGAGGCGGACAACAGAGGATATTTGGTCATTTTACTTTTTTTGGGGGGGTTTCAAGTCCAAACTTGGATAACCCTTATGACATCACCAGGGATATCTATCTATTCATTCCAGAATTCTTTGTCTGTCTGTGCGTGTGTCTGGCATTAATCGAGAACCGTTCATCTTATCAGTTTCACACGAGCTAATCCTAGTGAAGTGCAGTGTTGAATTTGATGCGAATTGTGACACGTGATACTTTCAGTGCTCACAAACTTTGTATAAACAGGCGACTTGCACTCTGTAGCAGCGGGGGGGGGACTCGTCGACGTAATTCTCCAACCTTGGGGTTCTGCGTTGAACAGCTCATTGTGCAGCAGCGGTGGCGAACCTTCAGGGTCCTGTAGTCCTGTAACAACTCGCCACTGCTCAATTACTGCAGGTCACGTTTATAGTTTCAGACCCGAAATCTGCAACTAGCATCACCAAAACAATAATCAAATTACCTCCTACGATTGATTGGCTAATTCTTCCAATCCTACTAAAGATAATATAAAATGTTGGCGCTTTGTAACTTCGTCCTTTTAAATCTTAAAACCTGGTCCCAGACTTATGCATGAACCACTGATGTAAGGTCTGTTTTTTCCCGAAGCACATGAAGCAGAGAGGAAAATCTAAAAGTGGTACACCGAGGTCCCTGTTGTGCGGCATCTCTTTGTTTTGCAGTGCCGCCCTTTGAACTGACTGACTGCTCTAACTGCAGAGGAGCATCCAGTGGCATGACAAGCCGCTCGTGTGGATGTCAAAGTGTTTGTGGCGTGTTGCCGTTACCGGTGTTTTGTTCATATTGTGCCGGGCGTATTAAGCAATAGATCATGCATTCACGTTATTGCCACTCCAGGTAAACACTGTATGTTTTTGCGCCCTGGCTCCAGTCGGCCTGTGTATTGTTGGCGTGAGTGGGCTTTCCCTTTCGTCGTCCTTCATTCTGACACAACCACACTGAAAGTCATTTATGTCCGACCAGCCTGCAGAAATGAAATATTCCTTTTTGTTATCACGTTCCAAGGATTTCAGTGTGTTTTCCTTTTCTCTTTTTTCTGCACCCTCCCTGGTGCACACCTCAGCAAATCCCCTCTCTGAGACATCCCAGAAACCCCTTCTCCCTCCCGAGACCGACTCTGATTCCAATTATGAAGAAATATGTACAAGAGACGGGCCCGACTGTCAGAGGTCCCATGGATATTTCCTTTTAATTAATTTGAGGCAGAAATTGGCAGCTCGGGCGTCACGACACTCATCGCAGGCTCCCTGAAGTAGATCCAATTTTCTGTCTCAATAGGCATTAAATTAGCAAGAACATTTCCACCTTTGTCACCCCGGCACGCGCAATAAATGAAATACATCTGGCTACGTGACATAATGGAGTGCTAATAAATGACTCGCCGCTCCGAGCAGGGGGCCACAGGCAGCCGGTGGCAGGTGAGGCGCGTTCGCCGGCACCCCATCCCGTCGGGGGGGGAGTGTTAAAGAGAGACCAAAATGTGCAGCAGGGCAGATTCGGTGACGTGCAAGTCAGGGTGGAGACATTTTTTTGGGGCTTTTTCCCTGTGGATATTGTCATCATTTCCGTGGATACTGTGGAGAACACTGGAAAGTAAATGTTCCCTTTGAGATCCCGATATGACTCATTACTCCAGTATGGGAATATGACAAGCTTGAGTTTTGCCCTCAACCGATATTAACTTTTACGTCTAATTGGAAAATAATCCCCGGCTGACCGATCACCTTCGAGAGTGCGTTCTGAAATTCAACAATATGTTTTTCGTGAAAAATGGCTCACCCCCCCACCCACCCCCACCCCCCCGATGATATCATTACCGCAGAGAAGTTTTGCTTTTGGGGTGTATTAGGATTGTGATTAAAGTTTCCATCAAACCAAAGACACGCGGCAGCAGCAGATCAATAAACTCTATTTTGAGAAGGTAAATTAATGTCCTCGAGACAAACTCCGGCACGAACACGTTGCCAGCATTTTGGGGCTCGGTTTGTGAAAAAGTTTCCATCAGTCGCAAAACTTTTTATCAGCCCACATGTGACACGGCACAAAGGGAATGTGACATTATTATAGAGATGTACCGACCTCAGCTATGACTATAATCAGGAGAAGAGGAGTCTGGAGCTCATTTGAGTGTTATTATATTGTTCATGCCTGCCTCACCCTGACAAGCGACGTGCTTCCATCTCCGCAACGCTTGCCACATCAGTGCCTGACTCTCATCCGCCCACAGACCGAGGTGAATTGCTCCACATATAGAACACCTACTCGGCATGATAGGAAATGTCTCTCTTTTTGCTTGAGAAAAGAAAGACGAAGTTTGAAATGTTCTGTTAAAGCACGTCGTCCATATACGGTGCACACGGTGATTGCCATCTGTCCAAAAGGTTTCCAGCGGGAGCAAGATGAGGGAATTTACAAAGACCTTTGATCTCCCGTCTCTTTCTTCTTCGTGAAAAAAATAACACTGCTGGGTTTGTTTGGTGTGTATGAGAAAATATGAACGTGCCAAACATCAACCAATCATCCGACTGTGCCACTGTTGATACCCAGGTCCGGTTTGATTCCTTGGGGACATTGTCACACGTGAAGAACGCAGCAGGAGGTTGATGTCAGATGCTGAGATATTTGTTTTCTTCCCACAGGCCCGGATCTAGACTGCTCAGATTTTTTTGGGGGGGGGGCACCTTCACACAGTGGACTGAAGTGATGAGCGTCACAATATTAAAAGATCCCTCCGTCCTGTTTATGAATCAACATCAGATCATTCAAATGATAATAAATCAGGAAATTATGACGGCGCGAATGAAATAAACATGATTGGCAGATTCAAATGGCACAGGATACAGTTGACCAACAGGGTGGGCAGAGTGGAAATGTTCCTGCTGTATTCTCACATAGTAAAATGGCCCAAAACATTACCTGGGAGGTAATTCAAAGGTTTTTGGGAGTCTCAACTTCGGTGCGGACATTTCTTGTCTCCTGGACTCTGGAGCAAGTGACTCAGACATTTGCGTTCTCACGTCCAGCCCCACCGCAAATGTTCAGGCAAGTATCCAGATTTCAGTGCATGTCTGAAAGTAGAATACTGGACCTCCACGAGGCACCGGAACAAATTTGCCGACCCACATTTCCCTAATGGTCGTTAACTGGAGGGAGGTTTGGTCACTGCCTCCAGTTTGAGTTCTGGGTGCCTCCAAATATCGTCAGGATTTCAGCCATGTGACGACAATCTCTGCAACACTCTTTTCCCCTTCTTGAAAGAAAAGTATAAAACTATTGCGTTTTATTCATCAGTTAGAAAAGCTCTACACTTTTTTCTTTTTTTTTAATAGCTGCATCCTTCCCCTGGTTCAGTGTCGTGTTCCTCCAGTAGCAACGCACGGGCTCCATCCCTGTCATCGCCTACTTCTGCGTTTTAATTGGCCGAGGCTCGCAGCAACCTTCCAACCCAGCTGTTTCCCGGAGCAAGAGTTGGTGTTCCTCGCTAATTACCGCCGCTGTCTGCGATGATCTGTGACACCGCCGGCTCCCGCCGAATTACCCTCACCTCTCCCATTTACAGTATCTGTCAATAATCCCCCACACCACCACTCATTATCACACATCAGTGGAAAAATCTGTGAAGCAAAGCAAAGGATTGACCGGAAAATTATGCTCTTTCAAAAAAAAAAAAAACGAGGCCCCCGCAAGACTAATGACTGTTAAAAAGCAATCAAGTGATAACAGCAGTTTGGCCAGTAGATCTTTGTGTTTTATTGCTAACGCCTGGTCCTGGCACCTCCGCCGTGTTAAATTACTGCTATGTAAATCACCTGAAGTGCTCTGGTATTGGAAAGCAGCAGATTTAAGGTGCTGGTGCGTGTGCTAAGTAGACAGTATCCCAATATCCGCCGAGGCCTTCATTTGCAAGAGGGCTAAGCCTTGCTATTCGTCAGCGTGTCAGTCTTCCCTCGAGCTGGCACTACAGTCTAGAGGAGTTCACCGCACGGAACAAATGAAATCCCCTCTGACTCGCAGCTGAAAAAAAATGCTTATTCTGGATTTCCTGCAAAAAAAAACTGACAGTGCAGTGCTGGCGTCGGGGGAGTTCTGACCGAGCAGGAGGGCGCTTCTTCCTACCTTCCCTTCCGCCCGCTCCTTCACTCACACTTCTCAAATAAGTTGAGCTGCTTGCAGTTTGAACGTGGGCGTTAAAAATGAAAAAAAAAGCTGTAAAGCCTTTGCAGTGCTTCACAGGGAACTTGGAACTGGGACATTTTTTTGTTAGTGATGTGTCATGAAAGGTATTTAAAGCCGCTGGAGTTTGTTTTTAGAAGTAAAAGTCACAGAGAGGAAGTGTTTTACCAGCTAAATAAAACAGTAATATGTGTCTGTAGTGTATATTTTGGGATGGATGCCCACCCAGAGCTGCTTGTCTTTTATATTTACATGAGATTTCACTGCCCTCTGCTGGGTTTTGTTGTGTAGTACACCCCCCCGGCATGGAGCTACATTTTTAAGGCAAAGTTAAAAGCCAGCTAATTTTAAAAATAAGTTTTACTCTACGTTCTCTTCCCTGCCAGTTTTGATAAATCACATCCAGCTGTATTCAGTCACATCTCCCGCTGCTGTTCCCCTGATGCAAAGCTCCGCTCGTGTGTTGGAACTCGAGCCTGTGACCGGTAATGTGCTTATCGCAGGAGAAAACTCCATTTGTCTGATTGTTGACAAAAAGCTTTGTTGTGTTCCCCAGCACATCAGCTTCATACATTTTTATTTTTTTACAGAAATGCATTCCCTTTGTTCCCCGGCCTTATTTTCCTTCTCTGCTTTTTCCAGTCAAGGATTCCAAATGGATGGATCCCGAGCCTTTTCGATATGTCGGTCATGACCTTTGCAAATGCATTTAAGGAAATTTTGCATCTGTTGAGGGAACGTAGCTCCAGCGCATTTACGTCATCGGTCTTTGCAGTAGTTTTTTTTTTTTTTTTATCAGTTTGGAAAAGTGAATTCTTCGTTGATTCGTGGCCCAGAGAAGAGTTTTGCAATTGCAGTCGCTGCAGGTTTATACAATGTGAAGAAATGAGTCCAAAAAAAACTATGCAGGCTGCAGGGAGATAAGCCTCCCCCTCCTCCTCCTCACACACTCTCTCACTCACACACACTCACACACACACACACTCCCACACTCTGCACCCCCAGGGCTTTGGTCATGAGTCTGCTTCATTCCGTAAGTCCACAGTCCCACAGGATCGACCTCCATTCACTCCCGGCTCAATTAGGTGGTGAACTTTCTGTGCAACTCGCGCCATCGTAGATACGTATATATATATATATTTTCAGCATGAGGAGGTTTTTCACACTGTCCTCACAATGGACTAATTACATTTGGATGATTCGGAACATGGTCTGAAATAGTAGCCCACACCCTATCAGAAATTAATAGAGAATCACTTTTACCCGGTTTTATTTTCTGTTACTCTCCATGTACAGTAGTTATGATTGGTCAGAGAGAATATAAACTTAGATTAAGTTATTATATTGTGTTAATAAACTACTAGCGGACGCAGATTCTGCGCCTATTGTCTTGTTAAACATCTCAACAACTATTTTATCGCCATGACATTTCAAACTCATCCTCCCAACAGGATGAATCCGTCTGACTTTGAGTGTCCCCCGGCTTTTCTCGAGGCTCCAGCGTGAAGTTTATATTTTCACCAAATGTCTCTGCGGCTCTCAAACATCGACTTGACGGGATTTCCCACTCAAATGTATTGCTGACGTAAATGTGTATGAGAGGTTAGATTGTGATGGCGGTTTTCTGGGAAGCTGGTGAAAGGAGGAACTCAGGCAGCAGCTGATGTCTCATGCAGAACAGTTTAATGTAGACTTGATGCAATCAAGGAGACCAGAAGGTGGACGGACATTCAAACACCAGCAGAGTAACATGAGCGAGCCTCAGGATGTCTCCCACAGCATCCTCAGTATATCTCCCTCTGCTTGCGTCACCCATTCCAACAGCACATCCATGAAAGGCCAGAATTGTTGTCCCTCTCTATGTTACATGTAGGTGTTCACATCCCATTGGATAGTTAAGCCTCAAGCATGCATTCCTAAATCACGTTGTGTTACTGGTGTAAAGAGTTGGAGGTTTGGTGCCTCTTTGTCTGGGGCATTTGAATAAGTCCCTGAGCGGAGACACTACTATGCACTGCTAGTTGGCCCTTTATCTATAACCTGACCTTGGGTGTTGGTGGAAGAGAGAAGGGAACATGTGTGGAATTAGACCGGCACTATTCTCCTGATGGTGCACAGATACCATGAAATCGGGTCCACGCATTCATGTCCCCCTTTGGTTGACTTCTGATCCTGCACAAGTTCCCTCACTACCTTGGTTTGTGACTCATTTCAAATTCCTGCAACATAACGATGTCCCCAGCAACTTCAAATGGTCAACACAGTAAACTTCACGCTAAGCTAAGCACTGACATTATCAGGGATGCTGCCAGCGAGAGTCCTGCCGTCTCCAGCTACGCCCTCACTAGCTCCTAGCATGGCTGCGTGCGCTTCGTCTCGTTATATCACCGACGCCCCGGAGCTGCGGCGGCGCGTCCACACGGGACTCGTTCTTTGAGATTGTGAGAAATGTTGTTTATTTTCCCCCTCGTTTGCAGCGGAGGCAAATGAACGCGAGGAAAACGCGGGGGCCCCCGTGATGAAGTGACGGCGGGCGCCAAAAGACGGCCCTGCCATGTCAAATTGAAAGAGAATGACAAGCCGGTTGCAGGCATTGTCTTGGAGGACAGGGGAGAAGAAGGGGAGAAGAGAGAGAGAGAGAGAGAGAGAGAGGGAGAGAGGGAGTCATGAACCGCTCGTGTAGCTCCTTCTTAATGACTCCCACTGTGCCGTTTTGACCAAAGGCAAGGATTACCATTAAGCCCGAGTCACATATTCTCACATGATCCTCCATCCTCTGCCCAAGGTTTTCTTTTTTTTTGTGGTTTTCTCACACATGCACAGACGTGAGCACACACACAGACACACACATGATGGTGGCAGGGGGAGCGGGTGGGGGGGGGGGGATGAAAGGGAGGTCTGTTGAGCCGTGGTCACGGGACTAACAGTGGAGATGTGTAAATGTTGGAGCACCCCTGGCAGAAAATTGCAGCGGATTTTCCAAACAATGATGAGACCCACCTTTCAGATGTTTGTGTATATTTACAGTTTCCGATGTTATTTCTGCACGTTTGTTACGCTCATATGAATTTCAGTCAGTGGATTAGTGTGGTGACATTTGTTGTTTTACATCTAATTTAATGTGCAGGAATATAAAATAAATGAGTAATAAACTAAATAAATGAGTTTGGATTAAACCTATTTTACTGCCTTTAGATCCTTTGCACTCATGTAAACTCATTTGATATATTCTTGGTGAACTGTATGTAAGTTAGGCAGAGATATGATAAATCTTGTAATTAAAAGACGATCAGTAAATGTCTGTCTCCGGAAACGTGAGCTTAAAACCACCGCCGAGCTTTTTCCGCACTTTGAATTATTAAACACCCACAAGTCTATTACTGCAATAACTCATATAGATTCATTTAGGGGCCATAATGACCCTTTAAAGGTCAAAGCAACTTTTAGTCCTGCCACTGTTCATATTGTAAATAAATGTAGAAAAAAGTATCGAGACTCTTAACGGGCCTTCGGACCATTTCTCGGGGGGGAACATGAGAAGTGCACATACGTCAGGAATGTGGCTGTATTTTCAAATGTAAGTTCCTGAGAATGAGCTTAGCACTAGCTTTGTGTAATCCTCACCATCACGCCCCAATTATGAAACGATACATCCCCGACTGGAATTGTGATAATCAATGTGAAACGCATGTGACTGGGTGAACAATCCTTTTTAGTGCATGGAATCTCACCAGGGGGATAAAGACAAAGTTCCTCCTCTTAGAAAAACACTGTGCCGATATATTTATTTGTGCCTGAGGATAAATCAATTGCATCCCCTCTGTCCAAGAAAGAATTTCAGGATTTACAGTTCACAATTTAACTCCAGAACTAAACGACTTAATCCTAAAGCAAACTTCGTGAAACAATACTTTGAATAGTACTCGTATCCTTTCTTAAGTACCAATGAATACTACGATGTAAAACAACTATTACTTGTATCCATTACAAGTGAAAGTCCTGGATTTAAAATACTACTGAACTAAAAGTATTCACCCATTATTAGCAGAATGTGTTTAACTGAAGAAAGTTGAAGTATCCCATATCTTATAATGATTTACTTTGGTGGTATATTATATTTATATTTTTCCATTTGCATGTGTTTTCTTAATTTGCAGTGTGTTGAGCTCTCTCGGCCACCGTACTTTTTTTTTTACAGGGGTCACATCCCACAAACTGGTTTAATCTTTACTGGTTTACTGTGCTCTATCCCATTTTGTATGTATAGGCCAAAAAACGAAGTTACCACAGCTGATAAGCGAGTGAAGTGCACAAATTATCTTATTTACCCGTCAAGTAGAAGTCTAAACAAATTATACTCATGTCAAGTACAATTACCTCAAAATTGTACTTAAGTGCACTTTCCGACCACTGTTGTATTCAGCATCACTTCCATCTAACGTGTGCTCCTGTGTTTTGTTGTTTTTTGAGGGTATAGACTTCATTTGACGAGTGAATATCTTGCTTCCTGGTGGGCGTCGGACCCCTGGTGGATATCTGATGTGCAACGTGTGAATTTATTGCGAATAATCAAACAAACGCTGTCGTTCAAACTACCCGGTGCCCTGACTGCAAACCCAGTGTGAAGCTTGAAGTGAATTTTGTGAGGGATGTGAGAATGTTTTCTGAAAGAGCCTGCCTCGCTGATCCTGCCCTAGATTTCGAACTCCTTGGGGTTGTTGCTGCAGGTTTTAAGCAGCCAATGTTTTTCCTTATCACAAAACTGCCTGGAGCTTGTGGTTGCAGCAAACCCAAAATAATCACGATTTTTTTTTTTGCCACAGGTATCATCAGCTCATATAAACTAATCAAAGTTGTTCTTTTCTGTTTTTGTTTTCAGCCCAAACCCCCTTCACCTGCAGGAGAGCGGAGCAGATAAACAAAGCGTGCTCACGCTGGAGGGGCGTTCGGAGGCAAAATACAAATCAACGCTACACATGGAAAAAAGGTAAACGGGGGAAAAAACACGTCAGCTGTGGAGGAGGGGGTGATAAGTTTGCACAATAATTAAACACTTTTTCATTCTGGCTGACTCCACTTTCACCTCGAATGCATTGCACTGGATTGGCTTCTGGTCATAAAGTCACACGACAGCTCCAAGGAAATGAAGGCAAATTGTCTCCATCGCCCCCTGGTGGCTGGTTGTGAGGTGAGGAGTTCCATAGCCTTCATGTTAGTGGCTGGGATATGGACCAAACTCAAAAGTCAAAGTGCACGTTAAGTACATTTTTCTCAAAGATGGTTTCTGTCATTGCTGGTTTAAATTAGTTATTTGATGCCGTCAAAACTGGGTGACACGTCATGACTGACAGGTGAGACCGACTCACGATTGGTCAGTGCACCGTCAGGAACTCAATACCAGGGCTCCTGCACAGACTCTGGTACAAAGCTCATGATGGCAGCGTTCGTATGTGGGATATTTTGGCTTCATTTCGAGATAATGGGAGGAAGTAGAGACACGTCGTCCATCTTTAAATCATCTCTATCTTTCTGGTGAAGTGTTATTTTTACTGATAGATCTAGAGGGACTTTCCACCAGATTTTACACACAGAGATCATTGTACCTGTCAGGAATAATATACCAGTCAGCATGGTTAAACAGATGAGCCACTGTAAATCAAGCCTGATGTCATCATCACTTTTATCTCAGCAGGGGGTTGGAGGCTTAAAAATGTGTAATAGAAAGTCTGTGTTACCAATTAAATGAGTGGGGTTTGAAACATGTGGGCATTGTCAAGGTACAAAGGATCTTATGGTGCTTTCGTGTCAATTCAAAGTTGCGTTATAGTTTGTCGTAACTATGACTGGGAGACTTTTCTGCAAACTTAAACATGCCGCATCTCGCTTGAAGACCCAAACAAACATGGAACCCTGGAGTCGACCCAAGTCCACTGTTCTCGCCACCGTAAGCAGATTCAAAGGACTTCAATTCAATGTCATATTTAAATAAGGGAGACACAGAGGGAAGCCTTCGGGGGCGGCACATTGTAAACAAGTAAATCAGTCCCGCTCTCTTCAGGAATATCAAGTGTTTGACTGTTAGAGGAAGTGAAAGCGTCTTAGTGCACCTGTATTTGAGCTGATTTAAGTTTATTGTGCAGGGAAATTTGAACCACGATGCATCGGATTAGGTTTGATTTGAGAAAACAAAGACAAAATAAAAGAGAGAATTCTCCATTCCTGGGAGGCCTCTTTTGTGGAATAAATGCCTTTCATCATGACTCCATGTCTCACATGCTCATAGCAAAACAGCTCAGAGCTCTGAGAGGAGGAGGAGGTGGGAGAGAGGGGGGGGACAGAGAAGCCTTCTGGAGAAGTCAAATGATCCAAAAGATGATGAACAAACACGTGAATCTTTCAGGCTTAAACTGGATCATTATATTGAAAATGACACGTTCTGTGTTATCTGGTGCATTCCTGTTTCATTCGTGTTCGTGGGAGAAATATTTCAGAGTGTGTGTTCCAGCACCAAGCTGATTGTTTTCACTGCACAAGCATGTGTGTGTGTGTGTGTGTGTGCCAGGGGCAACATTTATTTTAAAAAACGTTTATAAAAAAACTAAATTGTGCTCACAAATGTTACAGTTCATCTACAGGCATTTCTCATTCATGATCATTTGTGTAATGAATTAGACTTTCTGACAATTAATCTCATCCAGGCAGCTGTAAAAGTGCAGTGAGTCTTTCGAAGAAGAATTTTGTGCATGACCGGATCCTACTACCTTTGTGCCCCCCCCATCCCCCCATCCCCAGTAGGAAATATGATGTTATGTGATGGGATCACGCGGGAGTTAGAAAATCCGGCTAGTCATGCGCTAATCCGGTATTTAAGGTCGACGGTTCGCTGCTTTCGGGGAAGCAGGGGCCTGTGCGCGAGGGAGAGGACGTTTTCAAACGCACTCATCAGTAGACAGAGGTGATGCGCGTTCATTTCAAATAAAAGCTGAGCTGAAGTGCATAAAGGCAGATAACTATCCTGTTGGTAAAACCGTTGCCAGCTGTGCGTAAAACTCGACTTCTTTTGGGATAATGTGGCAAAGCTGCGTTTTGGTGCTTGTGGGCGCGGTGGTCGTGGTCGCTCAGTTCCCCAGAGAGTGTGTGACCCCCGTGGGGCTCGGGAGCGGACAGTGCTGCCCGTCGCCCTCCGGACTCGACAACGACCCGTGTGGCTCCGCCACGGCCCGCGGACAGTGCGTGTCCATCACGGCTGACGCGCGGCCGCACGGGCCCCAGTACCCCCACGACGGCCGGGACGACCGGGAGCGGTGGCCCATCCGTTACTTCAACCGCACTTGTCAGTGTAATGGGAACTTCAGCGGCTTTAACTGCGGCCGCTGCAGGCACGGATGGACCGGAGCCAACTGTGACCAGAGGGTTTCTGTCGGTAAGTGCGCGTCCTCCGGTTGGAGAACTTCTTTTTTATATAATTAACTTCTCATAGATGTTGTATTATGTTATGTTTAAGATGTTATTATATTAGTGCATATATATTATATTTGATTGTCATAAAGTCAGCTGACAGATATTTGGGAGCTAGTAAGGATTATCTGCCCTTGCTCAGTGGCACTTCAGCACTACTTTAGGACCCCACACACCAGCCAATTTAGCTAGTTTAGGCCCGTTTACTGTTTATCCAGGCTTGACCAGAAATAATAGTAATAATAATTAAGATTAATGCCCCATGAACACAAGACAAAAGTATTATAATTGCTGAAAGAAATGATCAAAGTTGCCTTTTACGCACGTTCTCTGCATTTCCTCGCTCATTAAAAGCTGATCCACAAAATAACGCATGACTGAGTGAGTTAATCCCCCACCCCCCTCCTCCTCCCCATCACTCCCCTCCCTCCCCAGTGAGGAGAAACGTGATGCAGCTCAGCTCGGACCAGAAGCGCGCGTTCGTGAGCGCGCTGGACCAGGCCAAGCGCACGGTGCACCCGGACCTGGTGATCGCCACGCGGCGGCACGCGGAGATCCTGGGGCCCGACGGGAACACGGTGCAGTTCGAGAACATCACCATCTACAACTACTTCGTTTGGACCCACTACTACTCCGTCAGCAAGACGTTCCTGGGCGCGGGGCAGGCGAGTTTCGGGGGAGTGGACTTCTCGCACGAGGGTCCCGGGTTCGTGACTTGGCACAGGTTCCACCTGCTGCAGCTGGAGCGCGACATGCAGGTGAGCTTCTGCATAACCAGTAATGACACTGTGCTTATTGGTATTTAAGGATAAAGGAAAGAATCGAATTGATTTTCCTTGTGGTGGCCTGAGGGTAATTGCCACCTCCACATTGGTAATTTACCAGTTACATCCCTGACTAATCGCCCGCTACAACAAAGCTGCTGTTTCCCCTTCTTGTTTGTTTTGTGTAATTTGTTTCCCCACAACTTTACAGGCGAGCAAATCACAATTGGCAACACAGTTTCATGCCTTATCACCGCTAAGCAAATTGCAATTTTAAGCGTTTTATCAGAAAATAACAGTCCCCCCCCCCACTCACTACTCTACTGAATAAACACACCAGCAGGCACAGTTAGAGGCAGGGAGCTCATTTCCATGCAAAGATCAGGAGAAGCTATATCAACCAAAGATGACTACAACTGTCTCAGCTCCTTGTTGTGCCACAATGAAATCCTGTCTGGTTCGGGGGCCTGTATTTTAATCATGCGCTGGATTATTTTTGCTCAGAAACTGGCGAGAAGACAAATGAGGCTTTAGTTCCGAAAGCTCAGACCTTAAATGGAGGGATTCATGAGCAGTGATTAGGAGCCATTAGTGCTTTTTTGGGATCAAGAAACTGCAGAATTTAAGAATGGGATTTGGTGATTTGCAGTGTTTTCTCATAGGGAAACAGTGAAGTGATTCATAGGGGTACAAGGATTCAATTTCCCTTGTAGCTTGATGAATGAACGTATTGACAAACTTATATTGGGTTTCATTTATCTCAAATTGTGGCTTTGCACTAGGTTTTTATTTATTTGAAGTATTTTCTTTCAGTATCGTTGCACTTTTTCTCGAACCTTATAAATACAATATATATATATATATATATCATGTTTATTTATTATTTGATATATTCCAATCTCTTGTTGTCGACTTATTCTGTGTTTTCCTTTTTCTAAACACAATATGTTGCATATAAAGTCTCCACAAAGAACAGATCTCTTTGAGACTCTGGGTACATTTCCCGAGGGGATTTCAATACACAAACATAAAGTCGACAGCAAACTTCGATTATCACATTCCAGACACTAAACTTTTCCTTTGTATATTTGCCCAATAACTAGGATATGCTCCAAGACCCCTCCTTCGCCCTGCCCTACTGGAACTTTGCCATCGGTGGGAGCACATGTGACATCTGCACCGACGACCTGATGGGCGCCAGGAGCAGTTTCGACATGAATTCCCTGAGCCCCAACTCCATCTTCGCCCAGTGGAGGGTCATCTGCGAGAGCGTGGAGGACTATGACACGCTGGGAACCATCTGCAACAGTGAGGCTACTGTTCTTATTTTTTTTTAACCATGTGATGTTACAGAGATCCTCTTTATTCTTGTCGATGGTCTAAGTCATCTGGTTCCTTTCCCCCGTCTCCATCCAGACACGGAGACGACTCCCATCCGAAGGAACCCAGCAGGGAACGTGAACAGGCCGATGGTCCAGCGTCTCCCGGAGCCCCAGGATGTGGCGGACTGTCTGCAGGTTAACGCTTTCGACACGCCGCCGTACTACTCCACCTCCTCTGAAAGTTTCAGAAACACAGTTGAAGGTGAGCGGGCACCAAAAAGGTATTTTCCTGTCTGTCAGAGTGTTTCTACATTTTTCTTATGGTCGTTTTTTCATGTTGTTTTTGGTAGGCTACAGCGCCCCCCAGGGGAACTATGACCCTGCGGTCCGGAGCCTCCACAACCTGGCACATCTCTTCCTGAACGGCACAGGGGGACAGACCCACCTCTCGCCCAACGACCCCATCTTCGTGCTGCTCCACACATACACTGACGCCATCTTTGACGAATGGCTGAGGAGACAGAGTCCAGGTGTTTTTATTAATCCAAAAAATCACGTTAAAAAGCCATTTGTTGTGTATTTTTTTACTCAATCCTTATTACAATAAAGAGCTTGTAGGCTAACTTGTGTTTTCTTGTCAGGTTCAGCAACGTACCCTGAGGAAAACGCCCCCATTGGTCACAACAGGGGCTACAACATGGTGCCTTTCTGGCCTCCAGTGACGAACGCCGAGATGTTTGTGATGGCCCCGGAAAATCTGGGTTACTCTTACGAAGCCGAATGGCCAGGTACGCGTTTTACTCCTGTTGCCATCGAATTCACGTGGGTTTGCTTTTAACCCTGAGGTCAAGGGGCCATAATCATCCACTTCCACTATTTTCCTTAGGTCAACCTTTCACTACGACGGAAATCATCACCATGGCAATAGTCGCCGCCCTCGTGGTCGTCGCGGTCGTTTTCGCCGCCACCACGTGTGCCGTGCGTGCCCGGTCCAGGATGGAGGGCCACCAGCCTCTGCTCAGTGATCAGTACCAGCGCTACGACGACGAAAAGAGCCAGTCGGTAGTTTAAAGATGCGTGTTGGAAAACAAGCTTCACCTATGTGCCTCTTCTCTTTACTCATTCAGTTTTGTGTTTTTTTTGTACCTGAATCTCACCGGGAGAACGTGTCGATTCTTGAAAATCCTATTTATGCTACACTTACATCAAAAAAAAATGTGTATAGTTCATTTTTTTTTCAAAGGAATACAGCAGATGCAAATATTTTTCTTTTCCAGATGCACATAAATCACTCATTTAGCCTTTAAAGGTAAAGAATACATGCAGTTGTCTTTAGGAGTACGACTTCCCCCCCCAAAAAAATTTGAGATTTCTGGTAAATATGAGAATGGGTTCGAATAAAGTCCGACTTTTAAAATGTCATATTAGTATCAGCAGTGTTGTGCCTTCTTCTGTAGGTTTTTATCTTTCAATTTTAAAGGTGATCAAGTGTAAAGAATGCCGATGTTCTGTAACTTATTAACTTTTTTTGGTAACACTTTTTAACGTATCGGACAGCTTAATATGAGTGTGATACACTGCCAAATAATTAAACATCTACAACCTGTCTGCAGCCTGGACACTAATCTGTTCCTCTGACTACAATCCCAGTTGTTTGGTTCAGTTCAGCTGATGGACAGAAATGTGTTTGCCCATGTAGTAGAGCCGCACTGCCCACAAGGGGGCGCTCTGGGCAAATATCTGAAACTTGCTTGTACACTGATTATTAAGAGAGATTTGTTTGTGTTTGTGTTTTTATGTTGTATTAAGACATCGATCCACATCATGCAAATGGTGTTCGTAATGAATGAAGATATAAAAAGTTAATTATTAAAGCAGAGGGTAAGTGAGAGGAAATGTGATAAAATGCAGAATCAACAGCTTTTTACTTCTTCTGTATCTTTATAGCTTTTTTAAAAAAAATGTTTTTACATTCCTGCTTTTGCCAAACTGTTGTTGGCTGCGGGTGCAGAAATCGCACAGTGGTTGTGTTTGCACATTCTTATGATTATGACAAATCGCATGATGCATCGTTTTATATAATCCATCATCAGCCTGGAGTGTTTCCTCCAGGTTGATGTTGGCACTTTCAGTTCCCAGTGCCTCCCAATTCAATCTATAAACCCTGAAGAATGTATCCCCTCGTGTACCTTTTGTTTCACAACACCTCACCTGTGTGGTGTCTGGTTTCAGAGGAAGCTCCCCCTGTGGGAGGGTTTTACGCAGTGCGAGTTGTCAGTGAGCGGTCTCTACTGGCCACACAGCTCCAGTGGGAGGTCTGTTGGGGGGGGAGATAGAGGTGCAGAGTTTGTGGCTCATCACTTCACTGTGCGAGCAATAAGTTGTGAGGAGCGCACGCCGAGCTGCGAATCAACTCTTCTCCTGGTCGTGGCTCCCCGTGCGTAATTGCGCGCCTCCGCCGGTTTCAAACCCCGGCACGCAGCGAGGCTTTTGTGTGCCATCTCTCCGTCTCACCGCCATGGACGGGGATAGCAGCGCGTTGCCCGACTTGAAGGATATAGAGACCAAGCTGGGTCGCAAAGTGCCGGACAGTCTCATTCGCTCCCTCGTTGGAGGAAAACATCACGACAAGCACGAGAAGTCCACGCCGCCGCATTTAGTCAACCACAACAAGTGCTGTGCCAACTCTGGAGACTTGAAGCGACTGGAGAGCAAAATGCAATTCCTCAAACAAGAAATGGTGAGTTGGCCTTTGTCTCTGTCCTGTTTGACTGAAGGAATAAGTTGTCACAGTGTGAGTTTGATTAGCTGCACATGCAACGAACCATTTGGAGCAGGGGACATTGCAAGTTTAAAATAAGATCAGATAATCCTTTATAAGCCTTTATTATACATTTGCAATGTTACAGCAGCGAGGGCAGTTATAGATAGACATCAGTAAAGTACTTGTAAATGTATGGAAATATAGAAGCTATGGAAAATCATTAATGAAATGCAAAATTTATATATATACATATTTACCAACATGTAATAACATCACAATTCTAAATTTTTTAGTTATTTACCAACGTTAGAAATAATGAAAACAATATCTTATAGAACCAATCACCATGGTTACTTAGAAGAGCTGGGCGATAAGACTACATCAATAATTATCATTGATAGCAGTATAACAAATCAATATATCGATACATTGCTTATGGATCGTGGAGGTAAAAACACAATTGATCTTCCTCAGATTCAGGAATTTCAAACCACAACCTTCACTCGGGTGCAAAAATCATACAAACTTGAAATAAATAATATTGTGACATATATCGTGATAAGGAGAAAAATGTAACCGTTATCGCCCAGCCCTACTATTTAGCATTCTTTCATGTCGGGTAAGTTTAATGTGATTATAACTCTTCTTTATAGGCTCTAATCACCTTTATTAGGCCTCTACAGGAAATGCCGACGCTAGATGCAAAACAGGTCTTCATGTCAGCATGTGGTTGTTAAATGCAAAGTGGTCAGTGGGGGGGGGTTGTTGCCCCGAGTCTTTCAAACTCACAAAGAAACTGGTCAGTAGGTGAGAGCCATTCACACCTACAGTACCACACCAGTCAGACAGAGCTCTGCTGATGAATGCTCCACACTCGAGGGGGATCTCTCCTCCCTCTCGTGATTCAAACTACCCTGAAATCCCAGCAGTGCCTGTGTAATTACCTTTCCAACCGTTACATGCTTTTTATCAGCTAACCCTCGGCATTAAATCTTCCCCTTTTTTTCCTTTTTTTTTTCAAATGCCACGCTTGTTACAGCAGAGTCAGAGCAGAGGCCCCGCACGCAGTAAGTAAGGTCACAGAGGGTATTAGGATTCCTGAGCAGATGGCCAAGTTGACCGAGTTCTGCAGACTGTGGCAGGGCTGTGTCATCGCCCTGGGACACTCTGCCTTGATAGGCTTAGTTCGATGTTGACGTGACGGAGTATTGAGACGTATAATTAGCTCTGGTTTTGTCTTTGCAAATGTAAAAACCTTCTCCCCCCAGTTTACACCTAACTTTTTTACAAGTATATGCAGCCATTTGAGGACAAAGGATCTACTTTTAAATATGAATCAAGTCTGTTGTTGGTCTGTTATCTGTAGAGCGCTCATTCTGAATTCGAGCCATCTTGGGCCTTCTTGTTGTTGTGGCCCGCTTTACCACCAATCCAGCCAAACTGCTCGGTTTTGATTGTGCACAAGTCTACCATGCGCACACAAACACACACTTCTGACTCACCTACATTAGTTTGAGAGGCTACAATAATCTACAGCCTGTCAGAGGAGCAAGTGAACTCTGAAATGTGCTGTTCCCCCTAAAAAAAAGATCACGGCCAGCTCTTATTAGTTTCATATGACTGAACGCTATTGCAGCTTCAGTGTTGCCATCCAGTGCAGCACTAATTGTGTTTCCTAAACTCATTTTGTGATACCGACGCACTGGGGGCCCTCCAACATGAAAAAAGCTGCTTGTGCGCCACTCCGTGTTTGTATAAGGCTTGTGGTAGCACACACAAAACAAACACAGTGGCATGGCCGGTTTTAAATCCACAGAGAAAAGGCTGTTGCATGAAGCCAGCTGTCTGAAACACTGTACCAGCCCCGTCTGTCCTACATCTGTTTCAATGCGTTTTAACCGTGGCAGGATGTTCCAGCTGTTTCTGACCGGGGCGTTTGTCACCCAGTCGACGCAGAGGAATCCCTCTGAATGGCTCCGCAGGCTGTCCACTTCCCATCCACAATCAATGGCAGGGCTTGTCGTGGCGGGGAGTTGAGTTAATGGTCATACTGTGTAAAGTAGCCACGTCATTCATTATCCTGGATGAGCTGCGTCTCCTGGCTGTGCAGCTACACGGCGATTACACGTCCTCCTTTCTTCAGCGACGCATAGTTTGGGCGTCTTTGTTCCTAACAAAAGCCCGATAGTCCAGACAAAATAGCACAAAATGTTCCAGACATTAGACGACAAAAGGGAGCTTACAGTTGAGGAAACAACTCAATGTAAGGTCGTGCTACTCTGGAGCTTTCAGTCATGTCATGCAGTTTTCATTACAGTACATCATCTTCACGTTTCAATCGCTGATGACACGATCGACAGCTCCAGGACAGTCACTCAATGGACCTCGTGGCGTGAGCAGTTATCTCACCTGCTGTTCCCCAGGGTCTAACCACTGCACTTTGAACCTCAAGGCTGACAATAGTTAACAATGAAGCACGTGCTGTTGTGTTTTCTGCTGACTTGTATTCTACTTCTGAGGGCCACACTGTTTCATGCAGCAGCTGGGTTGACATTTTCTGTGGAATACACGTGAAGATTGCAAGTTCTCATGTTTATTTGCGATTTACAACATGAGGTTGTAGCTTGCAAAATGGTCCAGAGTTCAGCATATTACCCAAGACAAGCCCTCAGATGTTTGTCTTTAAATGTGCTAATTGGTGCCTTAGGACAGAGCCAGGCTAGGCCTTTACCATATTGATGCTAAGCTAACTAGCTTCTCTGCATAGCCTTATTGATGCAAGGAATTCTTATCTTATACGATATGATAATAACATCAGCAAATCCCCAAATCTGATAATCCCTCTTAAATGTTGATCATCTGTATGTATCGTGACCTGACTGCGATGTTCTCGTCCAACAGGCACATCTACGAGCCATCGACGTGAAGCTGATGCAGCAGCTCATGTCCATCAACGAGGGCATCGAGTCCATCCGCTGGATGATCGAGGACAAGGGAGGCGCCGCCAGCCAAGATGGCAGCCTGACGGGCAGCTTGTACAGCCTATCAGACAGCCAGGACGGCACATCGCTGCGCGGCAGCTTCAACAGCTTGAACGACGGCAACAGCGACGACCTGGACGGCCTGTCGGTCGGCAGCTACCTGGACACTCTAGCAGAAGATCTCCCCGATGATCCGTCGCCCTCGGACCTCGAATGCTTTGTGGAGAAAACTGTAATCGACGGTGATTCCTTCAGCAAGTCGCCGCTGAAACTCAGGGTGGAGTCGGATGAATACTACTGCTTTGGATAATGATGCTGAGCTAAACGCGTTGTTCAAAGACTAAAGTTGTCATGTTGTTTTTTTCCCCACACGCATCACATTTTTTCTAATATCTTACCAAATAAGTCATTTTGATTTTTTAACATTGAAACCAGCTTCCTTACGTTACCGATTTGACACACCTCATCAGACCTTTGCCACTTGCTACATCCACACTATTACGTTTTTAGTGTTATTAACTCTGCTACTGAAGGGCCTGTCTTTTGAAAACCATGAAGTAGACACTCGCAACCTCGTGCTGATTGGGTCTTTTGGAGTCACGATATAGCCTTCGCTGATTCGTCTGGCTCCAGCCCCCCTTCTGGAAGAAAAACAACCGTCATTAGCCTCGGCTACCAGTGAAGAACGCAACATAGGTTGTCCATTCCAAGCATTGCTGAACTCTCGGCCAGCAGCTGTTTGCATTTTACAATGATACTAGTGCTTTCATGTGTAGGAGACGATCACTCATGCTTTCCTGTTTACACCGACACGTGCATGCCCAGTGTGCATGAGCAGTCACGTGATATAAGTTTTCAGGCGTGTCACTATGGACAAGGATTAAAACTGATTTGGAGCCAAAACGCTTGTGTGGACAGAGATCGGTTTTCAAAAGAAAACGTAGCTGTGTGGATGTCGCCTTAATGTCCAAATGCAAGTGAAAATGCTGTAACTGTTCCTTTACGTCTTAATTTTTTTGTTAATAATTCAGATTGAATAAACCAAAAAGGTGCAGAGAGACCGGACGTTAGCTAACACCTCAGGAGTTTATTTTCTTCCTAGCCAAGGGTGGATTGAAGCAGTTTCCTTCTCGACCTGTGGACCGTTCGACTGGTGTGATTGTGCGCGAGGTCAATCTGCAATCAGCAGATCTGAGTCAAGGAGTAGATTAGGATTTAGCAGCCATTTGGAAAATTGGACATTTCTTGCCGAGCGATTCAAGAGCCCCTGCGCTGCTCCAAGTGGCAAAGTGGTTGGTTCAAGTGTTACAGCAAGTGCAATTTGTTTCGATGCCAAAACGCCGAGCACCACCTACTGTGTGTGTTAAGCTATTCATTGTTTTTCACTTCATTGTTTTTGACTGATGCAAGTCCCCCTAAGCCGAGCCACACTCAGCAAGTGGAGAATTCACGACAAGAAGTCTTACACACGGGAGATTAGTTGCACATTTGAAAGCACAGATGCTTGACTGAAAAAAAACAAAAAACACAAAGCAGTTTCATTGTCTGATAGATCATTTAGGCCTGAGGCGAAAACCCTGTTAACACCAGATGGGAGATTTGCTGATGGCGGACAGAAGAGAAACACATGTTTGCTTTGTGGGCACATTTTTGAATTCTCGGTTGTTTAAAAAAGGTTTAATGAGAGCTTTACATCGCTGTGCTTAAGTGTGTTGTTTTGGGTTTTTAACTCCCAAATGTGTTGATTTGTTTGTATTTGTAACGCTGCCTGCTTTGGAAATGGCTTTATTGACTGCTGATGATTTTGTTGTTGTCAGAAATGAAATAATAATATATTGTAACTCTCGTCTCGGCTCGCATTGTGTTACGTTTGGAATGCAAAGAAAAAACGCACGTTCCTAAACTGAACTGAGTAAGTGTCCATTTTTAGAAAAAAGCAGTTCACCGACCTTATTATGGAACCTTAATGGGATGGAAAGCGAACATTATGCCACGTTCCCTTCGTGGTAAAATTGAGTTAAGAATAATCTCTGAATAATAAAGTCCGACTTGACGGTGCCCCTGTGAAATGTGCCGAGGACAATTACCCTCGTTAATTCACTTTGTCACATTCCTTCGATAAAACACAAAAGCAGGGAGAGGGTTTATAAATTTGGGAGACACGTGCTTATTTGTACTTTAATTAGCAAGCTCTAAGCGGAGGAAGGCTAGGACGGCCTTGCAAACGTCAATCACAGACGAGGAATGATGTTTCCCGAAACCTTATAATTATCTTTCATCTGTGCAATGCTCGAACTGAATGACATTTAAAATAACACTAGACTTGGAAGTGAAATGCCAACCCACGTAGAATATGTGAAGGCCTGTAATGTTTTTTTTGTTTTTTTCCTATTTCATCTCGCCAGCTTCTTATCTTTCACGTGATAATTGAAGTTCCAGACATAGAATACAGGGGAAAGTCATTATTGGAAAAAAACGGGAACCTTGGTATCTTTGGCTTGCAAATGAATGAGGGCACGATACTTCACTAGCTGTCACACTGGGGATCTGACATCATGATCCAGTTTTGGAAATGCTTTGTTAGACCAGTTATTCACAGAGTCCATATATGTTCTGGTTTTATTTGGAATGAGCAGCTGTGACGAGTGATTCTGTGGATGTTTTCTGAATGGGGCGACAGTCTTCGAGCCTTGTACGAAACTGGCAAACTAACAAGATCGGACATAAAGGACACTTAGCGTTACATTAGTTCCAGACAGATATCGTATAATCGCTTTATCCAGGCACATTAAGCACTTGTAACTTTGTCTCACTCCAAGTGCAAAGCAGCTTTATTTGGTTTTATGCTGCCTTCCCTTATCTCTACCTCCCAGAGGCTTTCCCCAAGCTTAAGCTCCCTGTCAGGCTGAACCAGACTAAGGCCACTAAACCAAAAGAGCCTTGTGAGTGGCACCATGACCTGCCTGTCAGCGATTCAATTAAAAACACAAGGAGTTTTTTTTTTGTCTGAACAAATATAACCATGTCTTCGCTGATTGGGGGCTAGTGTCCCCTGGGGTAGCATGTTGAGACGAGGAGCCAGTGGCCTTGAAATAATTGGACGAAAAGAAACAGGTTCTGCAGGTTTATGTTCTAATAAGTCTTGAGTCAAAAACCCTCCTGAGAGCGACATGGTACAGCACGCATGAACAGACGTTTTCCTATAAGTGTGTATGTCGTACATGAAAGGAAGAACCATTTAAACAAGTTCTTTGTGGCGAGGATAAGTGCAGTCTTTCATCAAATCCTCCAGTCACATTTGAAAAAAAAACTGAATTTTTCCTGTTCCTCCAGCTTCAGGCCTAAATCTTTTTCCCCCAAGTCCATATTATCATATAATTATTCCTCTTAGAAAGTAAGAGCGAAAACCTGCTATTAGTTTATATTGCAGAAGTAAAGTAAAAATCCTCCTGTCAGCATTCGTAGTCCCAACGTGCTGAGGGTGAATGACATCCAGGCTCTGCGGGGAAAGAAAGAGCAAACAGAAAGAATATCAACTGCATCTCCCTGTGTTTGGGAGCAGAGTGCGAAATAGTGATTTATTCATCCCTTTAGTCCCCCCCCCCCCACCACTTACATCATTTGAACACAATTACGCTCGCATGCAGTCCAGACGGCAGCTTCCAGCAGGGATCCATTAGCAAATTAGGCACTGGAGTTGGGCCTTTGCCACAAGATGAAGGGAAACCGATACTGTCTGGTATCTGGGAAGCTGTCACTGTGCTACCAATTGAGGATACAGGATATGGGTTACTGGAGTAGGTTTTTAGCCGGGGGATCAAACGAGCCGGAGACACAGTGGACCCCTCAGACAGGAAGCCACAGACACTGAGTATATACACACACAAACGTTAAGGCACTTTATTCTGGTTTAATTAGGTGATCTGCTCCCCGGGCCCGGCGGTGCTTTTCACAGTGGCCATTTCTCTAACAACTTAAGAAAGACTAGAGAATGAATCTACATCTATAACCTGTTAAACCAAAGTGGATCGTAGTCTCGTGCATTACGCCATCAACCTAACGTCTGAACGTTTGTGATGGCTCGGTGCTGTGTGGTCATGCTTACGCCCGTGATGGATGTTGCACATTAGATCCGCCATGTCAGCCTTATTGCATTCCCAGACACGAGGAGCTCCATGTTGGGAGATTTATGAAGCCCGTGGAAAACTTAATAAGGCACCGTCCCATCGCATGAATATCTCGTTTCGTCTCGGAAAAATACTTAACGGACGTCAAGGGTTATAGCCACAAGCCTGATGCTGTACCACACACACGAGATGCTCCTCATCGGGGATGCAACGATGGCGTTCAACGTCAGACTAGGCACGTACGTCATTCCTTCATTACATGAGTGGATGTCATACTATGTCAACTCAGTACTTGGGTAGATTATACAAGAGCTCTCAGTTGGCCCCGTGCCAGCCTGTGCAACCATGAATCACTGCAGGGCCATGTGAAATACGCTCTCCCTCTCAACCACTGCATTCATTCAACCGGTATCGGCCACTATTTCCATCAGCGCAAATATATTAGACTTCAACAATGGCCGCCCTCTGCTCTCTCTTGAATTCCTCAGCTGCGATTTTGGAGAAACGCCCCCTCTGGAAGCTTCTGTAAACATCCCACACAAGACACCTGAGAAAACCAAACACAGAACTTCATGAATGGTGAGAGGTGCGAGGAAAGTGTCTAATAAACTCAATGGCTCGTTGTGAAATTATTTTCCAATGGAAAGGCACAAACTGGTGGAACCAGTTCTACACTGTGACCACATCTAATGTCAACATAGGATGTACTTCACTATTATGCTTTCCCACACAAGGCCCTTTCACAAATCATTGTTCGGAGCCAATAAGTCATCATTAGTCACATGAGTGTAACCTTTACCCTGGAGACCGGTGCGTTTCACCATCTGTGGAGAACATGTTGTCGGCTCTGAACAGTGCAGGTAAAGGACACGGTGAATCTACGGAAGAGGGAGTAGGCACCAGTCCTGACACAGAAAGTCCTTCTGGGGTATTTGGCTCAGACTCCTTCAGCATTGTCTTAAGCCATCTTCCATTCGTTGCTCCGGTTTTAACTTGGCGTGTGTTGATTCACCCTGTGACACCCACACTGTGTGATGACTCCCCGGCATTAGACGCCTCTCCTGACTGCACTTCCGCGGGCCGAGCCGTTGAGCCAGCTGAGATTAAACAGCAGGCCCCATCAGCCAGGAACCTTCGGCAGATCGAGAGGAGAGAACAAAACAAACCTCTATCCCATTTGATCCCCCCCTTTTTTACACTCCCCTTTTTCCTCTTTCTACCCAGGCCAGGGAGCCTTTCTGTGACTATATTAGAAAATCAAAGGGACTTCTAGAGAAGGCACTGACCCTGTCAGAGCTTTTGAACTTTTGCTTTGCTCTTTGACAGCCGTGTTGTGAGTCATGAAAGAGACGGAGAGAAATGTGTTATCACGGTTGCTTTGAGGTTTACAGAAGCCGGGACATGACAGCGGACGTGATCTCTCCCGCTGTATTTCAGATTTGTCTTTGGAAGGCCCATGTTCATGTATTTCACTTGTAATGTAAAAGAGGACAATTATGCCATCACAAATGGACAGGGACCGCCTGTGGAGATATTCTCACACTGAGAACTTCCTCTCTGACTCTGGGATTTGAGCAGCTCTCCCAGCAACCGGCACCATGAAGCCAAAATGTCAAAAATCCTTTCAAGGGTTTCCCGGCAACCAGCTGACCCCGTCCATTTAAGGAGCCGAGCAGGGGACGGCGTGTTGGTTGGCAAACACGGTTGACCAAAACGTTTCCCTGTGGACGAGTGCTTTGTTATTCCCTGGACACTCATTCAAGTCAAACGAGGGCAGTTTGGGGTCAGCAGGACAGCGTTACAATTGATTGACCTGTGGGGGTCAAGACGTGATGAAATGATTTGGATATTCTTCCAATTTGCTGGATATTACCTCATGTTTTACATAATCTGCCCAAGAGGAGGATTTTTTTCGGGGTTGTGTTATTTGAAGTGCAGAACATTTGTCCTCATTGAGAGTAGTTACGCAAATACTATCATTACCTCCAGCAAGGAGGTTATGTTATCCCTGCTGTTTGTCTGTTAGCAGGATTTTGCAAAAACTGTCAACCAATTTACATGGGATTTTGTGGAGGGGTGGGGCATGACCCAAGGAAGAAACCATTTAATTGAGTGGAGTGGATCCACTTTTCCATTTTCTTTAATATGTCGACATAGGGTGTTAGCATTGGTGGGGGTGTAAAATAACTTCTGAATGCCATTGTTGTTCCCTCTTATCGGCTTTGGGAAAGTTGCCGTTTGAAGGCCTTTATTTAGACACCAGATTTAAAACTGGTATACTGTGAAATTCAAAGATTTACCTGGCACAACTGGTTTGGCAGGATCTTGAGTGTAATGGGGCGTCCTTTAACTGGTGCATGTTTGCATTTGTAATCATGCGAGTTAGCTTTGTTTCCAGTCACAACATTGCATTTCAAGTGAGTGGGGGAACTAATAGCTAACATAACAACGTTTGTTGTGTTTACTTCTTTAATTTCCTTCATTTTTCTTCAACTCTCATAAAGAATTCTTCTGAGGAATCTGGTAATTCAATGACTGTGGCCTCCAGCTCCTCGATCAGAGCGAGGCTGTACTGTCCCTCCTCCGATCTGTAATTTTCTACTCATATGAGTTCATGTGAGGATTTGCTCTTTGTATCTTCATTACTGTTCACACACAGGGTCGTGCAGCTCTCTCGTCACTGTGGGATCCCATTTTCCCAAACGTTCTCTCTGCCCGCCCTCATAAACTGGCATCCTTCATGGGAAAGAGATGTGATCCCCTTGGGAAAGGAAAAAAAATGCACCAGCACCCCCGCTCCCATCACTGCCCACTTGTATAATTCTTCATAGTTTTCTAGATGTTCCTATCCGATCAACAAATGTGTTTCAACAAATCCACACACACAACCAGACAAGGCATTCCCCCCTCAAGCCCTGATGTGCATGATCCAAGTTGGGATTCACCCTTTTAGCTCAAAATCTCAACCCAAAGTAACATATAAACGTTCCCGGTGCCATTTAAGTTCAAACTTCAAGACTTTCCACCAAAACCCTTCCTCTGCAACTCAAAGCAGGTGTAACACGGCCTGAAACTTTAGCTCAAGTGATTTGGTTTAAGAGGTAAAGGACCTCTAATATCCGGTGGGGGGGGATTAGGATGCAAAATTGGTGAGTTTTCTTTGGCACCCTCTTAAAGCCCCCCCGATCCCAGAGCTTCAATGAAAACACGATCAGGATTTGGATGGATTCCACCGCAGCGGTTGTAATTTTGGGAGGTTTGAATTACCATTAGGCCTCATCCACCTGAAAGTCTGCATGCAAAAGATAGAGCTGGATTTAGTCCGGGTCATGGTGGAGAAACGGAGGGATAGAGTGTCCACATGTTGAACAAATATGATACAAGTTTGATTTCCTGTCTCTTTTGAAAATCCATATTTGTCATCAACCCTAATGGATATGGACATTTTCTGAAAGGTACCTGTTAATGTGAGGGAGTGTAAGAAAATTATTGAACCTTACGGCTCTCAGCTTTCAGCCCCGATCTTGACTTAGGAAAAACAATGTATTCCTCATTATTATTCAAAACTTGTTTTTAAGGTTTCTTCAGTATCAACTAATTCAGCGTGTGTGAAGCGAGTACTGAAACGTTTTACTTCATTAAAAGTCCCCAAAAATATATACAAATGTTCTGAAGTAGAAGTAATAAGTACTTCCTTTTGAATTTACTTTATGTATTAAAAGTATAAAGTACCTGCAGAGAGTAGCCTTTTTCCTAATGCAATGCAACAGAGGAAATGTACTTTTTTTGCACGAGAGATTAAAAAAGTAAACAAGGGTTTAAATGATTAAATACTGAATAGGCAATTGTCAAATCATTTTTTTATTTTGAAGATAAGCAAAGTGTTTTGTTGCCAAACAGTCTGGATAGTTGTTGATCAAGATAATGTTCAATTTCCTCACAAAACATTGTGCAATTATAGCCACCAAAAAGAAAAATACATGACTACACCCCCATAATACCTGTCCTTATTCAGTGTGCAGAAACATTTAATGCTTTGGGTATTTCAATTTTATGTTTCCACGCAATAAGTGACATTAAAGATGGTTAAAACACAACAAAACATCCTTTATTTCTTATGTCCCTCCCTGTGCTGTGGTGTTACTCTTCACCAAACATTTAACCCAGACATTGAAGAGTTGGAAACCCACACCGCTGACATAACACCGCGCTTTTGTCTTGACTTGTCTCTGATTACTGCAGCGTTCAGCCTCCCAGCCCCCACATACATACCCTGTGGGGATAGCCACCTGTCTCAGCTGACTCCTGGGATGCCTCCCTGGCCTAACAGACAGCCCTTTGTGCTGGGGGAGGGGCTGGTGGTGCTGGGGGGGGTTAAAGCCTCTTAGCAGGCTGTTACTGATAGGACTCAGGAGACTTGTGCTGTCGGGGTGGGGAAGGGGGTGTGGTTACAGCAGTGTGTTACAGTGAGGTAGTTCACCTCCTGTCTTTTGTATTCCTCATTAAGCGTGTGGATAGGGTTCATATGATGTCATGCAACCTTGGTGGGTTGTCGTGCATGTGAAGGTTTGCGCAGGGTGACGGTTAATCCATGTGGTCGATACGGCAGCGCCTGCACGCCAAGGTGACATCAGCTTCAACGCACACAGTCGGGGGGGCGAATGCAAGCGAGAGGCAGCGGCTGACCTCACAGTGTTCAGGCCGCTGGCAGTTAATGATTCCCTCTGTACAGGATCATCGCTGGAATCGCCGGTGCACCACTCGCTGACAGTTCATTCCCCCTCCACCTTACCCGAGTCCTGCGGCCACATGGGTGTGGATGTTGTACTTTTGCAAAAGAGCCTAATGAAGACGAATGATGGCGCCCATTGCTAATAGGGTAGAAGTCCTGCAAGAGCAAGGTAGATTTCCTGGCCTTAAAAAAAAAACAAAACGAAGAAGCCATTCAGTTTTCTCCGCCAATGGCTTCTCAGGAACATGTCCATGTGATACTGCTTTCTTTAGGGGAATGCACCTTGTCAGATATGACCTCACATGACCTAGGTATGGAACTTTGGTCACGTGATAAGATATGGTCATATATATGAAGGGAACATGACCCCAGGAGATAACATTGGATATGACCACCTGTTTGTTTTTTAAGAACTTCATTTCTTTGCCTTTAGTCAATAGCGCCAGTGTGAAATAAGTCCACAGATGGGAAGACACCACGAGACACATGAGACACAAGCTGTGTCCCAATTCAAGGGCCGTCTCCTTTGGTGGACGCGCTCTACGCAGCCCGTGCAGGAGGCCGTGCACGTAGACCTACAAGAAATGAGAAACGGAGGATTTTCCTATTTGTTTCACCAGCTTATTTACGCCCTCACCACCCAGATGGCTAATTTGTTAGCTGCGTCCCCAGCATGCAATAAGTCCCGGGATAAGTTTGCCCAAGAGGGATCCAAGAGGAGCCCTCAATTCTAGTAAGTGATCCTTGAGTTGTGGATATTTTAGCACAGACACTGAACGTGTTTCCGAGGTCATGCTGCACCTCTGATGTTGCATGTGATAATATCTGAATCATTTTATACAAAACACGTGGCACAACAGAGCAGCGAAAAATGGGTTGAAGAAAGTTAAATGAACCGTTAGCTTCTCGTTCTCTTTCTCTCTTCTACAGGGTTGGAAAATTGAATCCATGGGGGATTTCTGGATCTTGGCAAGTGATGCGGCATAGCAGGGATTCCACTGCAGCCCACTTCTGAAAACAGTGGGAGGATAGATGTGCGGCTGCAGGACTCTGCAAAAGACAGTTTTTTCTGTTGTCGCCGGGGACGCTGATGTCCTGTCTTCAGATTCAAACTTTTTATGTCACCGTTAATCTGTGCTAAGGATCCATTTTCTTTTCATTTTCATTATCTTCTGCACTGAATTTTATTGTTGAGAGTCATGTGTTTTGCAGATTTAATTGATCACGTCCGTTGGTTAAACTGTTGTGCATTCCAAGTATTCGTGCTCTGCAGCTATACACGGCCTCGGTGATATTCAGCAGCTCAACCGTCAACAAACGCATGTTGATGGTGTCGCCATGGCGAGACGAAGCCTGTCAAGTCATGTGAAAGTGCCCCCTAATGATGCCATGTGTTAGCACGGCCCTGCAGCCACGTCTGTTGTCGGTGCAGCAGTTTGTCTGTCAACAAATAGAAAAAACGCGCCGGCTTCAGTGCTTTCACAACAGCAGCCGACCGGGGCCCTAGAAGTCATTAAATACATCAGCCAGGCCAAGTGGCAATTTCACCCAAATCAGTCCCGTTTTATCGTAAACGAGGAGGAATCGCGGTGCCTCTTGTCGTTTGATTCTCCTTTAGGAAACGAGATCGACGCAGCAGCACATCAGGAGAGCGTAAATCAATTCAAGCGCTCGCAAATAACAGGTTCATGCAAGTCTGATGGAAAGTTTTCCCCTCGAGGGGTTGAGTGCTTCGTCGGCTCACGACATATTTCCCTTTGATGTTTTTTCGGACACGTGCTGCGTGATTCTGCCTCTGATCGAACAGCCTCACGCGCCTCCCGAGCAGTAGGAAGAGTTTTCATTACTGAGGAAAGATTAAGATACGAGTGACTTCCATCTCTGTTCAAACTTCAACTGCAGCATGTTCCCAATTGTTTTTTTGGACTTGTGTTGTGTAGGTGTGATCGGTATTCGCTTGGAAATTCCTTTCAGTTATGCTCCACGTACCCGGAGTGCAGGTGCCGTGTCATAGGGTTCTTTAACAGCCCTTTAAAATCTCTTCCCCTGAAGTAGGTTTACAGAACGAGCCAGACCGAAGCATGTGTTCTTATCTTCAGAGGACGTGCAGCATTGTCACCGAGTCACATTTCTGTCTTTATTACCGACGTGCCCTTCAAACAGAGGCATGTCAGATAGCCATCAATGGATTCCAGTCTCAAAGCCACCCATGGGTGCTCCTTTTGGCAGCAGGGTGGGTGGGTAGGGCAGAAGAAACATGCTCCTCTCCCTTCTCTGCCTGATTTCACAGTGATAAGAGGACACGGTTTCACCTGTTTAACACTTGGAATCCACTCAGGAAGTAAAAAAAAAGATCCATCCGGCATCTGTGATGTTGAGGAAGAGGAGAAAGAACGTGCAGTGGCAGAAAATGTTTTAACAGAACACACACACACCAGGCAGGAAACACAGGGATATACGTTCACCTGGTACAGGGACATGTAAACACGCTTTAAAGCACTGCTGAGGCCTGCACTCAGCCGGCTGTGGTCTCATTTAGAGGCAGGTGGGAAGTCCTCGCGGCTTCACCCCCGTGGGGAACATCCTCATAAATCAGAGCCGGATTTAAAGTGCAGCGTACCCATGTGCTGTCACGGCAGCGTTTGCAGAGGCAGCAAAAACGGCTACATTTATTGCTGCTGTTGGACAAACAGAAATATTTTGAAGCACGAAACTTATGTTGTGGGGCTTGTGAGGTCCAGTGGTTTTCATGTGTTTGTCTAAGAACTTTTCAACAAAGTCTACAGACTCCGGACGTTACCCTCCACCAGCTGCTTGGCTCGCTTGGATGCTGCTCAAACAGATAAGATGCTAACTCAAATAAACTCTGCAGGCTTCAAAGTGATGAGTTGCTCAACTCCGCAGAGGCTGGGTTTTTATGACTTTATCGAGCCTCCGTGACACTAGAACAACAATTACAGGTCAGGTGATATAAGGGTTTGCCGGTAATGACTTGGTGAGATGCCACATCAGAAGAAGAAAGCTGCAGGTCGACAGGTTTGAATGCGAGGGAGATGTATCGTCTTTATCTGCCACCGGGGGTTGACAGCTGCCGGATGACTTATGTGTCACCCCGCCGCCTCGCTTTAAAATTCACAATTGTAACCCAGTTTTAAATAGAGGGGTTAAAGCGTGGGCTGTAACTCTGAGACTGATAACGGCGGCACTAAACATGTCGTCCTCGGAATAATAATAAAAGGAGCCGGGCATGAATCAAAAGTTAAGACATTCGAGTCAGAGCCTGAGCGAGTATTACTCTCAGAAAAAGGTTATTTACGGTACACCATTTAATTTAAACGCCCGTTCCGATGTAATGGCGCAGGCAGGTTGGCTGAATGAAGATGGAAAATGGGCTCGAAACAGCAGCGAGGGCCGGAGGCGTAAATGGGCTTTTATCGTCGGCTCATTTTTCCATCCTGCCTTAAAAATCAATATGATGCCTTTATTTTGAAACCAGCGGTGCGAGGGAGATGGTCGTCGTCAATAACACAGGCCATTAACAAATGTGGGACAAGCACACTGCTGTGTGGCTGCAGGAACTCTGGTATGTCACGCTACTGCATTTTAGCCACATTAGTGGTTGGCTCTATTGTGTCGGGTTGTCCACACCATTTGTTCCCGCTATTACATCTCAGCTAGTGGACGGCTTGTCGTGAAAGTTTATACAGATATTCATGGGCCCAGGAGGATGAATCCCCTGACTTTTCCTTTAGTGCCACCATGAGGTTGAAACGTGCATTTAGTAAAACGTCTTGATAATTATTGGATATTGGCAAATTTGTTTCCAATGTTGATGGTCCCCAGAGGGTGAACCCCCATTGTGACTTTTCATCTAGTGTTCCAAACGTATAAAAACTTTCAATGACCCAGTTTTCATTGTCCACAGAGGACGATATTTAATGTGGTGATCCCCTGACTTTCTCTCTAGAGCCAGGATGAGGTTCTTACAACAATTGGATACTTTGCTTAAAGACATAGAACTTGGAAAACTTTAACGCTAATCTGCTTTAGCTTTAGCATCACTCTTTTTTCTTTGCTTTTCGTTTATTCTGTAAATATTGAAGCATCGCACTCAAATCACCACTTTGTTATAATAAGGGAAGAGTTCTTTGCATGAGTCATTTGATTCCTCGCTGTCCTTTTCGTCTCTGTCTGTGTTTTCTGTGCACGCTGGTTCCACAGTCCTTCAGCCTCGTCCTTCACCGAGGTCGGATCCGTGCGCCTCTCGTTTGGCAAACACAGGTTGATTCTTCTCCCCCGGGCTCTGCAAACACTTCCCAGGAGCTGTGTCACCACATTGCGTTACACACAGCTCATAAACCGGTGATTACACACTCGGCCTTATCGGCTCTCGGTGATGTAATTTGGAGCTGTGACTGAAATGCAAACATTCCAGGTGAAACACGCAACAGTGGGGTTTTAGACACGTGGTGGCCTTATGGTGGAGTAGCGGCCTGTTATCAGCCCGGTCAAATAGAGATGGACTGGAGTTTACATGGGTGGGTCGTTAAAAAAACCGTCTTGTCTCCCGTGTTGTTTTTGTCTTGGCCGAGGCGACTGTTTGCTTTGCTAACATGTAATAACCGCGGTTAAGTGCTCGCCAGCCGGCGTTTAACGTCGGGCGTTTGCTGTTCCCTCATCGAGCACGCGGTCTGTCATCTGTGTAAACACGCTCGTCCGCCCTCGCACTGCGCTTTGTGCAAACACGCTGCAAAAAGGTGAGGAGGTAATCCAATCCTGCATGATGTCGTCACCCGCTTTGGTTAACTCCCAGATTTATTTAAACAGTGAAGGAACGTGAGACCGGGTGCTTGAGCTGTGGCTCTCCTCGGAGCGTGGAAGAAAAGAAACAAACCTCACCGTAAATCATGATTACATCCAGCTTCCTGCTCGCAAAGTATGACTCTGGCATAATTTAGGGTTATGAAGAAGAAGAAGAAGAAGAAGAAGGGAAGCCTGTGTGTGTTTACTCAGGAAACTGCAGTTGCCATCTATTTTAAGCGCTCGGGTCATATTTATTTTTTGTTTGTTCTGGAAGCAAGACACCAAAGTGGGATCTGTAGAAGTAAACAATTGAAATGCGAGACGAGTTTGTCAGGCAAATATTTTTTCATTACTCAGTTCATTCTACTGGGAATAATTCCTCACTCCCGGCTCGAGTTGAAAGACTTGTTCAGCAGACTCAGGTAATGTTTCCCTTAAGGTTTGGACTCGTTTCCAGTTGTCTGTGGTTATCATTAATCATTAAGTCAATAACGTTCCATCAAACATATCAGTCTGGCAAAAAACCAGGAACTCGGGTAATGAGTCTCTTCCTCGCATTCCAATCTTTATCAGGCATTTAATTGTTCCGGATTCAAAGACATTACACGAAATGGCATTTGACATGTTTGTCTCGGCGGGTGGATTCCATTGTCACCAACAATCACCACCCGATCTGTGGACAGTTACACCATTGTGCTGGGAGGAAGGAGCGCTGAAGAGAAACTAATGCACGCTGACTCAGACAGTGCAGATATTTCCGACGCGCCTGTGATGTGCTAATCTCCCTGACAGCCGAGATAAAGATTTGAGGCAGCAGTCGACGCGCAGGAAGGTCAAACGATTGCTGCAGGAAGCTGGTTTGAGTAGCTCTTTAAAAGCCGGTGAAGGGAAAGTCTTGTCTGCTTGTAGAGAGCGAGCAGCGTTTTTTACACCACCACAGTGGAAACTTAATTATGTTTGCTAGTTCGCGCACGCAAGAGCGAGGCATTGTGTGGGAAGGCTCGGATAGACGACCTTGTTGAGGCCCTCTGTTCTCCAAGACAAAAAAGAGCCTCGCCGTGTAAAGGAGATGTCTGATCCGTGCAAAAGATAGCAGGCTCTTTTCCATGACGTTGGAGAGTCCACGAGGCCGATCGGGCAGTCGGGGGATGAACGGTGTAGAGGTGGGTGAAGTGTTTGAGTCCACAAAACACTTTTGGAGTTTCAGGCGTAAACAGGGTTGCAGTCAAATCCAATACAATTGAAGCAAATGGTGACCGCTTCTTCAGACATGAATAAAACAACAGTAAAACATAAAATGCCTCCATACGGCTCCCGACATTCAAATTTGACTCCAAACGGTGCGTATATATAATGAGCAGATTTGAATTTTTCTGTGAACTCTCCCTTTAAGCGCTGTACTTCATTTGTGTCCCCGTTTGCTCTCTGATATTCAGAAACTAAATTGGGCAAACCCGTGCTCGCAGACAAACTGGCTTGGTGATGTGCCATTGTGCATGTTTGCTGAGTAAGCATGACCCAATTATCAACTAGTGTGCTTGTCGTCTTGATGGCCGGAGCGGATGCTGGCATGAGTCACGGCGATGCCGCCTGTTTTCAATGTTTAAACAGGCGGCAACAAGCTTATTTCTTTGAAGCTGTGGGGGTCAAACGCATTAGCGATGCAGATGACGGTGTGTGTGTGCGCAGCAGGACGTGAAAAGCGTCTGTGATATTTACGCGGTCAAGAAGTCTTGTTCCTTGGAAAGTCCCCGTTCAGCCCTTTTAAGTGAGGTGGCTTTGGCGCCATTGTCGCTGAAAAGTGACACCAGGTGCCCGCATTCAAGTCGAGCGTGACTTCACAGCTGCAACATCTGATCTCACATCTGAGGCCTGTGCAAACGAGCCTTGTGTAAACCAGCCGGCGTCTCCTGAACCTGCGGGGGAGGTTTTAATCTCCAAACCGCTGGGACCGACGCGAACAGGTGCTCGGTCGGACGCTCAGCTGTCGAGTGCAGTCCGGAGCTGAGGCTTGCGGTGGAGGCGGCAGCTGCCGGGGGGGGTCTCGACCTCGGGGTGAAGGAGCCGAGCAAGTGTGCTCCCACTGTAAAGGCGCTGCAGTGTTCGTCTCTCAGTAGAACCCCATTAGACACAGGACTTCAAAGGTCCTGAGTGACGCGTGTGATGAACTGGTAGCCCCCCCCACCCCCCCTCTTTGCCGTAAACCAACGTATGGACGTCATGCGTCGGACCGAGCATGCGACAGGTTGTGAAGCAGCTGCGCATGTTCTCTCAAGTCCCTGTTGACAACAGAGGGCCTATTCAAACAAGACCATACGTGCAGCTCCACACGGCCTCACATCCTTTATCTACTAATCTTTATTCAAGTGCTAATAAAGACGCCTTGTTATCTTTTTTTATCTATGAATCGTGTGCTGCTCATTTAATTTCAACTCGCCTCAGCTTCTGACTTTCATTTTAAATGTGACCTCCGGGCGACTGTAAAATGCCTTTTATCTCCCAGATTTAAAAATAGAAGTGATCTCACTGATGTTACGGCAGATGAGATGTGTCCTGTGAGATCGCCCGAGCGTTTCCACCAGGAAGCGGTTGAGATGGACCAAAAGCTGGTGCACTGTGAAAGCTGCCCTCCGTTTTTTTACAATGCTCAATGACTATCATTCATTTGATAACATTATATGGTCGTGTTAGAGTTTATGGTTCATTTGGCTGCGGGTGTGATGGGCTGGTTTTCCCGGAGGATTTAATGACGGCGCGTGTTATTGACTCACATTAACTCGACAACGCAAAGTTGCTGGAATCCAAAGGTCACTTTTATTTAATTCAGTGTGAATAAATCCAATACCGTCCCCTTGACAGTACCAGAGCCACATTTTAAGGTGAAAAGAAAGATAACAGTCAACTTTCTCCTGCACTAGACAACACAACAGGATCCTTCAGGACTTCCTAAAACACTGGATGTCTTTGTTTTGGGGTAAACAACATGGTCAAAATGAGCTCAGGTCCGTTATATAATCCACCTGACAACAAGAACCACTCGTCCATTCCGACCCTAAATAGCAGATCGTTTTTACTTTTCTGTGCACTTTCATCAAGCGAACAGTAATTAATACTTTAAAAATCCAAGTACTTTGACGTAATACGTGTATATCAGCTTTAGCAGCACTATATCTCAGTGAATAGGTCACACACACACACACATACATGCACACGCTCACAGTTCCTCAACTAGTCAAAGTGTGTACAAAAAAAAAACAAACCCAAACAACAACAACACTCCAAGGATTTCACATCTTTCCCTTCAGAAATGCGACAACACACAGTGTATTTACAATAGCAGACGGTTTCGCCCCCGGAGCACGTGGAGAAATGCTCTGGAGGCCGCGTTCGCTGAAACAACAGTGACTTGGTGACGAGTGGCGTAAAAACCAGTTACAGCAGCATCAGCCTTTTCAGGGAATTCAAAGTAGGGGGAATTACCAACGGCCGTGCAGCGTAAAAGGCGAATAATGCTGTTTTTCGGCTAATACAGTCATTAGCTCGGCCCTGCTAATTTATTTGTTGCCTAAAGGAGAGAATACTGTCATGCTCTGAATTTAGTTGGAGGTGATGCGCACCTCAGACTGTAAAAATAAAACAAAAATAGACCTCCGCTCTGTAGAAATACTCCGATATTGCTTCTATTTGCTTAAAAGTGTCCAGTGACTATTTCAATCCAGAGCCATGGAGTGTGTCTAATACTGTTTACCACATGATAACTAATTCAAATAAGAAGATAGTTCAAAATTCTTATTTCTGCAAGACATACGATTCGAGCATGATTTGTGTGATTGATTTAGTGATACATGAAATATACTGTATGCAAGTCTCCATCTAGTAGGCTTCATGGATCACAGTGTTCAGAGCTACATTGGGCAACAGGCTGCTTCATTATTATCAGTGTGTGGTTGTTCATATGTCAGTTTGCATCTGGTGCTTTCGAACACAATCGCCCAGATGGGAAATACTGCTGGTGTGAGCTCTATTGTGTGTGTGTGTGTGTGTGGGTGTGTGTGTGTGTGTGTGTTTGTATTTGTGTTTGTCTATGAAAGCACAGTGAGCGTGACAGTTCCTTTGGTTCTCTTCAGGATGCCGACAGCTTCTTCGTGAGTGACGCCCTCCAGGGTTTGTCCGTTAACGGCCATGATCTGGTCTCCTCGTTTCAGGCGCCCGTCCTCCGCCGCTGCTCCCTGAACACACACGGACGTAGGAGTTTTGAATAACGACGCCCAATGTGGGGGTTCTGAGGAGATTTGCTCTTGCGACTTTCTCGACTCACCTTTCCAAAAACGGTTTTCACATAGATGGGCAGGTCTCCGTGAGGGCTTCCGTACCCGCCGACTATACTGAAGCCAAGTCCGTCTGGTCCTCTGTCAAGAGTGATGCTCTTATACTGAGGGGGGCTAAAGGAAAGACATAATTTTAAATGGTGTACTATTTAAAATCTAGTTTAATAGTTCATACAAGCTACTCTATTACACATCTAAGGGCTACTAACAAAAAAGAGGCTACATCCACACGACTACTTTTTTTAGTTCCATGCCCCCGTTGTCGCCACATTTACAGCTTCCAGAGTTTTAGAGCCTTTTAAAACTGAGAAATGTGGAAATGCTGCTGGCCCCGTTTTCAGTTAGAAAATGTTTGGAAGCAGTCGCCCGCCTCTCCTCCCTGATTGATTGTTATCAGTCACATCTCGAATACCAGCGGTGAAGGCAGAAACCCTGTAAACACTTACTGTCGGCAGCAGATCCACCTCGTTATCGACCCAAGAGAAAATAAAAAATCCCTGCTCATGAATTTTCCCTATTGTTGTTTCTCGTTTGGTAGTATTTTTTTCTGCAAGTGAGCAAAAAAAACGGCGGCGCAGACAATCTGCTTTCCTGTTTACACCGGCACACACATGCCCAGTGTATGTGAATGGTCACGTGACGTAGACATGTGCATTGAAATCATTGTTTGTCACAGAAAACATAGTAAAATGGATGTAACCACAGACTAACACAGGGGTAAGGATGGATTTCTTTATGACATATCCATGTGTAATAACCAGTTCATACCCTATGTCATCCTGGAAGATGCAGCTGGGTGTGAGTCCTCCTGCCGCCTGCTCCTGAGAGGGACCCGTCACGGTCGTGTCACCACCTGCTACCACCTACAGGTGCAGCAACAACCACACACTGTTACGGTCACGGTACACTTCACAGACTGACAAGACAAAAGACAATGATAGTGGTGGTAGTGCAGGACGAGGGAGAAGGAAGGACGGAGGATTTATGGTATTTCAAAGTCTGCCGCTAGTAACCTTATACTGTTCCTTTTAGGGGAAAAGATAAAAGGTAAGTATTTAGCAGAAGTTTA
Source organism: Hippoglossus stenolepis (assembly GCF_022539355.2). NCBI lineage: Eukaryota > Metazoa > Chordata > Actinopteri > Pleuronectiformes > Pleuronectidae > Hippoglossus > Hippoglossus stenolepis. The sequence continues at coordinate 7,764,444 of NC_061505.1, read as the reverse complement.
TCAGCAGTTTATGGAACTGTGTTTGCTGTTTTTTATCTAATAAGAACAGAAAAGGTGACAGAGTGTGTGTGTGTGTGTGTGTGTGTGTGTGTGTGTGTGTGTGTGTTCAGCGAGACCTGCAGCTGGATCGTGCCCGTGGCGTTCTTGAGGAGAGTGACGGCCTGTGAGTGGCTCATGCTTTCAGCAGAGGTTCCACAGATGCTGACAATTCGGTCCCCAATCTGGGAAAAAACGAGTGAACATGAGGGAAAACAACAACCTGGCAATTTCTGCAGAGGAGCTCGATTTCAGCCTTTTTCAAGGGAAAGTTCAGAAACAGCTCAGAAACTGTTAGTAACAATTACACAGCTTTTTTTTTTTCCTTTGACTTCAGTGACAAACTGCACAACGAGAGGACACGAGACTTCGGCCGACGCTACTCGAAAATGTTTAATTCACCACCAGACAATACAAATGCACGACTATGCCTGGGCTGAGCGGAGTAATTTCATTATGTGGCGTTCTCATCTCTCTTTCTGTCTGAGAAGACAAAGCAGCATGAATATACCATTCAATATCCCCCCACCCCCACCCCTATTCATTTCAATGAGCCCTTCTGTAGACTTAATAATGCGAATGCAGGAGTGGGAGATTTACGATCGATGTTCGCAGCGGGCCATTGTCCCGCTCGCGTCTGTGTCGCACACGCAGACACAATTGTTGGTTTCTCTGTCGTTTAACTGCAAAGGTCACGGCTACAGGCAGCCGGCTCCTGACCTTTGGGACGATGTAAAACTCCTACTGGCCAAAGTGAGTGGGAACAAGTCCGGCGTGAGGAATAGGCATTGACGTTCAATACCACACAAAAATGACTGGTGTGACTGGAATGCAGTTTATGCGTATGTTTGTTAGTTAGCAGGATTCCACAAAAATACAGATTTACCACCAAACTTGGTGGAAGAATGCAGTGTGGGTCAGGAAAGAAGCCATTAAATGTTGGTGTGGAAGCGGATCAGGGTGCAGATGCAGGAATTTGTTTTCACTTTTGTTTTTTTATTCTTAGGGGAAAAATAGTTCATGGATCTTGATGGTAAAAAAAATGAGGGAAGTTTTTGGGACTGATAATTACGAGTGTGAGCAATTTGCTGCAAATGCATTTCCCTTTGAGCAGGTTTTGTATTTCATGGCTGCTGAGAGGGGAGCAGGAGGTCTCGTACCTTCAGCTGCTGGGTCTGAGCGGCCAGGCCGACGGGATTCATCATGGCGATGAAGATGGGTATATCACCCAGGGGGCTGCCCACTCCGCCTGCTATGCTGATCCCCAGGGAGTCACTGGGACCTTTGGTGAACTCCACCGCTCTGGTGTCCTGTTGCTCCGGGGCTGAGAGGAAGTGAAAACAAACACAATGCTTGAGCGGATTGTTGTTGTTTTATCACATGGCCCCGTGGATTAAATGTCTGCTTGTTACTTTATGCTCGCAGAAGTCGGACAACTTACATTCCGGACATTCCTGGCTGGTCTTGTCAGGGTCGACAGGAAGGCTTCCAGAGTCTGAGCACGACTGAGAGGCGGCCACCTTGGAGATGCCTGTTTCACTCATCTGAAACAGAAAGCGTTTAGGGATGTTATTGTCCTTTGCAGCCGTTTTCTGCCGTCACCGAAATGATAGATGTTAGAGGAGAGGGGAAATTACCTGACTGGTTTGAGATAGCCTTCTTTCAGAGTGGAAAGGACCAGCTTTAAACCTCCCCACCTCCATGTTTATAGGCCCCACGCAGCACTGCAACAGTAAAAAACTACTTATTTAAAATGTCCTGGTCACACACAGTAAGAAGATGTTTTATTAAAATACACGACGTATACATTTCAATGGCGGAAAGCAGCGTTTTTTGTTCGCAGTAACCGACTCGGACATTTGCGTTCTCACATGCAGCCCCTCCAGGATGATTTCAGGACTCCAGTGCACGTGTGTGAGCAGCTCGGGACAGATTTACCTTCAGCAGCGCAGCCACGGCCTCCTGAGTGGCCGACCTGACGTCCTCGCCGTTGACCGACATGATCTGGTCGCCCTGCGTCAGTCGACCGTCCGTCTCCACCAAACCTCCTTTCACGATATCCGACACAAACACTCCCGTGTCGTTCCTGGTGGGAGGGGTAGAAAGAAAAACTCTGGGTTACTGCTTGTGCCTCCGTATCACTGAGAATCACGCTGAACCCCTCTCTACTCGCTGACCTTTTTCCCTGATGATACACTATTGATCCAGCAGTTTCACATTTTTTCCTTGGGCCTCCGCACAATTGTGGCTTAGGCTTTTTTTGTTTTTTTGGGGGGAGAAACCACTGCCACACAGCTTGGGAAATGGAATATCTAATAGCTATGAGTGTGTGTAACCTCGATAAATGTGTTTTCCATCTTGGATCGTGTGTATAGTCTTACTGTGGACATTCTGCAGTCAGACACAACTGCGTATTATTTAGAAAAAAACATAATCTGGCCTGTAACTTGTAGTTAAGTATATATTGAGCCTTTATGAGAAGTATATTCTAGTCTTTGTTTTTCTTGAAAGATTGAATGATGGTTGTCGACACCCTTCCAAAGTTAGCTGTGATGATTGTCACATGTCCCACCACCAATTTTGGTTTCGCTGCTCTCCTATCTGACACAGTGGCTGCTTGTGGTTCGCCTAAATCTACACATCATGCTGTCTGTCCCACCACAGTTTGAGTTGTAAAATGAAATAGGGTTTGTAGAGTTTGGCTTCAGTCAAAGGTCAACATCGTCCATATGTCTGCTTTGCTCTGAGCACAGACCTTCGGGTTGTTGGCTGGACACAAGTTGACGTATCCTCGGCCTGTGTCTTTCTTTCCAAATACATATGTGAGGTGCCAGTCTCCACGTGGATAAGGACAAACAAAAAGCCCGGGAGGCGAAGGCAACTCGATCCCACTTGGTCGCCGCTGCCAGAGATGCTTGGCTGTCACAGCTCCTCACCACAAACTGCAAGCTTGCGCTTTCCGATTTAGCAGAGGGATTTTCGGTTGTCGGTTATGTTGCCGTTTTTTCCTTCTTATTGAGCATTTTAGTTGAGTTCCCCCACTTGTGTAGCAGAGCCGCTGCGACCCAGGCAATCGATTACAACTACATAAAAAAGTTGATCTGCCTACTGCTGTGTGAACTGTTCAACCTCTGACCCCCGCTTTTGTCCTGCAGTTAGGACGACCCAGACATGTGTAATCCAGAGACTGCAGACCTCAGGGTATAAAAATGTAGTTCACGGGCTTGTACGGCCTGCATAAGTCATTCTTGGGGCTTCTCCCAAAGGTGAAATCAGTCATCACACACTGAGCAGGAGCAAACTGTCAGCCTGTCGACCAGCGGGCCTTTTCCCACATGTCCCTTAACTCATAAATGCTCTACCAGAATAAAAGCCTGACATGATTTTACGTGGAAGACAGTTCCTGCTCAGACCGCTTTAAATCATCCTGCACAGCTGTGGGTTGGGAGCAACATTCCTACACACAGTGAACATGTGGTTACAGCGGTGTCCGTGGCAGAACTCTGGGGTACTGGTCGGCACTGGTGCCACTGGAAGTGACTGTAACAGAACTGGTTGGGTGCTGACTCACGTCTCATTGTTAGAAATCCATCCAGGAAGATAAATACAGCGGTAAGAAAGATGCTGTGCTGATCAGAATTTTGTGTCTACGTGAGAAAGGAGGATTTTCTTCTCAATCTACTTGGAACCAACAAATACTAAATACACAAAATTAATTTCACTGGAAAATAAACCCAGTAAAGTTGAGGTTTAAAGGGGAGGGCCTCATGACTACATCTGATTGTCTATGTATTAGTCTATTTGATTTCTCTACTCTACATTTAAATGTAAAGGTTTTTAACGACGGGTTACCTCTCATCCCGCGATCTGCGTTACAAAAGAAAAACAGAGCAGTTCCTAATTACCGCACGTTGTCACTCACAGAACAAGGTGGTTATGTTCTTCGTTGGCTTCACCTCCTTTATTATAACCTCCACCAAGGAGGTGAGGTTTTCATTGCCTGATTAAATAGAAACTACCGAACAGCTTTTCTTGAAACTTGGTGTAATGTTGGGATTTGGGCCAAGGAAGAACACACTTCATTTTGTGGTGGATCCAGGAATGTTTCATCACTTTTTTTTTTAAACATTGCAATGATTGAGATTTCTGACATTTTCCCTGATTTACCAGGAAATAATTTATATCTATGACTGTGTGAAAGTTGGTGCCTGGTGTTTGGTGACTGTTGGGCCTTGGTATTGGGTGTATACTCTCATTACTTGTTTATATACTCGCACCAAAATCACCAGCAGGCTATTACAACAATCTGAGTACATTAAAACATATTCTTAGTCCAGCAAACCTATTTTAAACTATTTGAACTTGACTCCTAATACTCAACAATAGAGAAGGTAGCTTAATCCAAAAAGCTTTTCAACTATTTTGCTGACTACACATCTCTCTCACCTCCTTCCCACGATGCTCAGGCCCAAACCCTGACCGGGCTTCTTATGCAGCTCCACGCTGAACGAGTCCCACAGGTCCTCCTCCTTGTACTGAGCCTCGTCCCTGTAGACCGCCAGCCGGACCCTCTGCGGGGTCTGCCGCAGCACGTTGATGGCTTCATCGTGACTGGCTGCGCGCAGGTCGATGCCGTTCACCTGTCCGAACACAGACGGAGTTACACACGTTGGTGCGCTGCAGCGATACTGACGCTGTTCAAAGCAAAAGCAACAGATTCAAGGTTCGTTTTGAGTTAATTTGAACTCAATTGCTTGAGCACATTTCCAATTATGAGGGCAAATTCAGCAAAGCAGTAAATCCTGTTATAGTCCTTTCATATTCTGAAAGTGGAAGCAGCAGGGGGGGGGACTGTAAAAAGTGCTAACAGCCTCATTTAATGCAAAAACTGAATTTTTCCGATCAGCAGTGAGCTCACATTTCCCCTGAAAGAAACCTGCTGATACAACTGGGTGACGTTAGAACACTTCGAGTAAAGGGAAGCAGCCTCCCCACAAAACTGTGAGAAGCTCAACTCTCAAACTTTAAGGACTCGTTCAAGGACCACATTAAACAGAGGAAATACCCCATTAGCTTGAGACGTGCAAAGGCTTGTTCCCATAGTGGCTAATGGCGTCGCTGTGGACTGGGAAAACCGCTCCTTTCACTTTCCTCTGACCCTATTTTCTAAACACTCACTTTGCTTAACAGCTTGGCTCAGGGACAGAAATGAATAGTAGAAGGTAATTAAGTCATTAGGGTGTGTGTGTGTGCGTGCGTTTGTTTGCCTTTCAGCTCCGGTCGACTGATCGAGCTTCCATAACTAAACTCCTGAGCTCCACCCCCGGCCCTGCCTCTGTGACAAAGCATGAGGTCACACGGAGGGCAAATCCAAGTTGAGCTGGGGTACTTAACTTGTCAATTCTCGGTACACATGCAAGATTTATCCTAAAGGTCACTTCCCCTGACCTTTCACTTCATTCTTCACCATATTTGTCTCATTGGTTTCAAGTGTTATATTTATATATAGTGAGAACTCAATATCGTTTTCCGGAGTTTTTTTCCTAGCATCAAACTATTTGATCTCTGACTGAACTTTGAAACCAGAGCTCTCGTGCCGGAGCTCCTCAGGCAGCCACGTCTCAGCTATCGAAAATCCTTCTTTTTTAAATTTTTTTATATCTGGGTCATAAGTGATGCTTATTATTCCGCAGCGCACCTCCAGGATTTGGTCTCCTGCCCATAGCCTGCCATCTTTGGAGGCTGCCCCTTCTTCATAAACCTCGTGGATAATGATGGCCCCCTGGAGAGAGAGAGAGAGAGAGAGAGAGGAAAAAGAGCAGAGATAAATCAGAGATCAGAAAAAAAAAAGGGTGAGCGCTGACTGTTTATTTAAAGGGAATAAGAGACAATGATTTTCATAATGATGTGGATTTATTCTGCGTTTCACATTTATTTTTTCAATTCTCCATGTGTGATGTCCCTGACTTCCAGTGTGTGTTTTCCTCGCGTCCCACTGTGTCATTTGGGGTTCAGAGGTTACATTCCAGGGCGGGATATTGTCTGCTGCGGCCGAGGCCAGACAAAGAGCTGCTCCCCCCCCAAGCCTGACTGAGCAGACAGAATAGATGGGCCGAGGAGAGGACGGCAGAGGAGCGCAGGAGGAGGAGGACGACTGTGACAACATAATTTCTACATTCCTGAGCCGCCCTGGCTATTTTGAACCTGCGCTCTACCACCACCACCGAAGGTTCTCAGTGGGTGGCATCCTGGGTGGGACAGTACAGTCACGTCACTTCTAAATAGTGGTATATTTACAGTGTATTTTTAAAAACAGCACAATTATTAGCTACATTGGTATTTTTAAGGTTGAACTTGACCAAAAGGACGTTATTTTCAGTATCCCCCCCCCTCACACCAGCTTATTAGTAAAGTGATAGGGCCTCATTAGCAGATTTGTTTTGTGTGTGTGTTGTTTCCCACCAGCAGAGTGTCGCAGCCTCCCACGATGCTGAGGCCCAGGCCTGTGCGGCCCTTGGAGATGTCGATAGTGGTCTCACAGCCGGGGATGATGGGACAGGTCGACGGGTCAGAGGCCAGAGTGGACGGGCTGGAGGAGCGACTCGGACCTGAAATAGAGGAGGTAAATGGAAGCATTGAGGTATAATATAAAGAGAGAAATGCTATTGATAAATCAGGAAATTGGTTAAGCTGTCTGTTATATATTAAAGGTTCAGTGTGTAAGATTGAGGTCGATAACTTATATGTTTTCACTAGTGTTTAATCATCTAAATTGTACAAATTGTTGTTTTCTTGTAACTGTAAGAATTCTCACTCGTGTCGGCTTCTGCCTCTGCTGGTATCAACACGACCTCGGTGTCGCTAGGCATGCTGGGTAGGCTGGCGAGGACTCCATCTGAGGAATCCCCTCCCTGGCAGGTCGACTGCGGAGAGGAGAGGAAGGAAGGTCCTTCCACTTCTGATGCACTCTGAATCTCCTCTCCACTCTCGGTGTTCCCCTCGACAGAGGCGAATCCAAGTCCTCCGTCGTCCTGTCGAAGAAAAAGTGCATTAGTTTAAAAAATAATAAAAGAGCTGCACCAGCCCCGGAAAACACAGCTGCCTATTATCTCCATCTCTTTTGTTCCTGGAGAGGACTTTCTGTGTGTGCCGCATCAATAAGCGCCCAAGATGCATCTGCTGTTTCAACACTGTCATCCCCAAATCCGCTGAATCCAGATGCTGTGGCTTTTCAAGGAATATTCCTCCATCACTTTCTCTCTTGTTTTGTCAGTTCGCCTAAATCAAAAAATAGCATGTTTTCCCCAATACCTCTTGTGGTATCTTTCCCTTTGTATTTTGTACGAGTTTGAGATATTCCCTGGCGACAGCTCTGTTTTCTTAAAAAAGACACGTCACTGCTTTCCGAATTGAAATGTGATATTTTCACAGGAATCCGACACCACAAGTGGTAGAATCTGTTCCCTTTATTTGTTGTGTCACTCTTCTCCCATTCACAATTTTCTGTTTAGTCACCCTCTTTCCTTGACATTGTCGTGTCTCCTTTCTCCGTCTTGACAGCTCGTCAGACTCGACTGCTCCCGTGTGTTCCTTCTCATTCTCTCCCGCGACGCTCCGTTGACTTTTTTGTGAACGTCTCCCTCATTATCACGCTGCTTTCACGACTTTCTCTCTCTATTATTGTCCTCAATTTTGCAAATTCAAATGCAGTAGCGTGTGTGAGTCGTGTGTAGGAGGTTTAAACCATCTCACCTCCAGCTTGATGATATGATGGAGATATTGGGAAGCATCAGCATCGCCATTAGCGGCCTCCGTTTCCAGCTGTAGGGGAATAATACAGTAGTTGGTACAGTATGAGGTAAATAAGTTGTGTGCGTGTGTGTTGGCAGGAGGGAGGACAGGACAGTGTGTGCACTACTGTTTGTGGTTTCTGGTTGAGTGGCACACAAGAAATGGGAGGAAGGGAACTCCAGGACCACCCAAAGTGACTTTTGGAAAACAATTCAGGAGCACAAAACAGCGTAGAAAGGGTAGAAATGAAATACTAAGAATGTTTTTTTTGGTGGAGTTTCCTAGTTTGTATGCAGCTGCAGGTTCACTCTGCAGCATCCCCCATGAGTCAGTCTGTTTGAGCACTTGTGTGTGTGTGTGTGTGTGTGTTTCGTGTGTGGCCACGAGCAGCGTCTTCGGTACCTCAGCGTGGGGCTCCGCTGTGTCTCCCTCGTGCTCTCTCACCGGTCCCACAGCCATCTGGTCCAGCGCCTCTGTGTTCCTGTTGCAGAAAGTCATAACTCTTGTAAATTGTCGCTCCTCCGCCGCCGTGACAGCGGAGCCGTGATTTATGTGCGCTGATCACAGTGTGTCTTTCAGGGGGTCGGGAGAGGGATGTGACTTAAACGGGAGGTTAAGTAGTGTGATCTGCTGGATGGGTTCGGAAGAGGGGGCGGTAGGCGAAACATCGGAGTCTGATATGTCGGCTGAAATATCACAATCCGATGTTACATATACTATAGATACTATACTGTATATATAGTTTTTACACAAAATAACATAAATACTTGCTTGTCAAAGAGAGATCTACATGTTTTTATGTAGTTTTTTTGTGTTCACCATTTAAAAATGTCTAAATCCTTCTCCCAGGGTCTATGTGCATTGTATTTTGGGAGATTAGTGTTCATAGACGCGTTGTTATACTTAATTTAACTTTTACAGAGTCACACTACAAATTGAAAACACCACGTTTAGTGGGCCTTGTGTAAAAGTTGATTGATTTATGATATTAGAATGAATACATTTCAATATCAACTAATAAATACCTAATAAATACTTTTTCCACACACCTGTGGATGAAACTGCTTCTCTACTTAATATTACTACAAGAACCATCTGTTAAATTACAATAGCCCCCTCTACTGGATTTTAAGTGGCATTACATTCATCTAAAACAAACTCCATTTATTATGGAAATAATGTTCTGACAGTACATTTTCACAGCTGTTGCCATGGTAATGAGTCCATAGAAGCTTAAATAGTAAAAGTATGTTTTTATACCTGACAAAGATGATTTTGACTTTTGATGGTGAGCTCTTGATTATGGAGGATGCATTCTGGTGACTGTGGCCGTACAGGACTTGCCCATTGATCTAAAAGAATAAAAAATAGTTAATTACTAAAATTAAATATGTAATCATGTAAACATTTAAGTAAATAAGTATTTAAATTCGACACAAAAAATAACTCCAACTTACCTCAAGCAGCTCGTCCCCCACCACCATGCGTCCGTCCCTGCCGGCCGCCCCACTGGGCTCTATTCCCACCACGAACACACTCATGCGAGAGCGGTCCCGGTTCCCTGCCAGGCTGAGGCCCAGGCCCGTCTTGCCTTTCTCCAGCTCAATCATGTGTAGGACACCTGGGAGGCCGCCATAGCGCTGGATCACGTTCTCTGAGAGATGGCAGACGGAGTCATACTGATGTAAAAGCCCACAATGCTGCTGAAATGCCAGATTTGTCTTGATCACGGGGGGTTGGGTATTAGTTCATGTCATGTTGCTCAAAAAAGGGGGGTGGGTGTTTGGGTTTTGCAGGCACGAAAAGTAAAAGTTTCAAATGTCAAGACTGCTTGAATTTGTTTTTTGCTTCCGTTTGCCTTCTATTTTTGTCTCGGGCCCCGTCTCCATTGTTCTCACTCAGGTCCCTTCTCTTTCTCTCTTTGTCTACCTCTCCTGTCTCTGGTGTGTTAGATATCTGCTCAGACCAATGGGCGCGTGCTTTTCTGGGCTCCCTGCCACCGTTGAACCATCAGTCCTGTACTAATCTCCACAACTCACCTCCCCGGGCCCAACCTCATCAATCTTAAACCCACAGGACGGGCACTGTCTCTCCGTAAGTAACACACACACACACACACACATACACACTCTGTAGTCCCAGGTGTTTGGAGGCTGGAAGTCTGTCCTTCATGCCGGCTGCCTGAGATGAATGTGACCCGTTCTCCTTGTAGCTGAGAGTTGATCCTACAGTTGGCGTTACAGTATCTGCAGGATGCTAATAGCTTAATTGGGACACTGAGTCCTTAAGGATTTGCTGAGGGTACAACCACGTCGAGCACTTTATGCAGACTGGGTGGATTTGTAATGTATTACATATAATATGGGGGACCTCTAGTGGCAGTTATATGATAATGCATACATGGCAAGTGTACAAATATATTAGAGTTTAAACTTTAAACTCAGAGACTTGGTCACAGGTCACTTTTTGTATCGTTTACACTGCACGTGTTTGAAAAATGTACCTGCTTAATTTATAATAAACCAAATTAATTGACAAAAATATAACAGAACTCACATTTTTACTGTTGTTTAGAACTGAACGTGTAACACCCTTAAGAAACAGAGAAAGTGAACTCACTCCAGTTGTATCCAAACTCATCCTCCTCCTCTTCCTCCTCCTCCTCCTCCTCTTCGTTCACCTCCTCTGCCTCAGCGGGTCTGCCAGGAATCTCCGTCAGCGTGTCTGTATCAGTCTCTCCCACATGGGGCATCACTGGCAGGGGGAGGACAGCGCTGGTGGGAGATGCCTTTGCCGCTTCACGCTTCGCCGGCTGTCACGCCGCAGATGGAGTTGGACAACAGTTTATTAGAGAAAATTACAGGTAGAGAAAGAAAAGCATTTGGCTTATGCAAGGTTTAAAGGGATAGGAAGGCACATGAGAGCTGCTGATGGAATCAACAGGGGCCATATGCTTGGTTTTCATTAAAAGCTTCATCGCGTTTAATAGGACATGTTAGTTTCGGGTTGAGGTATAATTAAAAGTTATGTAATATGAGGCTAAAAGCAAAATTAGGCTAATCAGCCTGTTTCAGCTACTTACTAAAAATACTCAATTAGTTAATAAATGATCCAATTACTTATCAAGCAATTCGTATTTGTAATTGGAATATACTTACCTGAAGACTTAGAGCAACATAATCACAATTTTGATGAATATAAAAATACAGCGCGTGTTTCTTGCCAAAAATCTAAAATGTGATTTTCTCAAATTGAATATTGATCCTGCTCTTTTTTTTTATTTAAAAGTTAGTGACAAACAGCAAAAGACAAAAGTGGCTCTGATTCCACAAAAAAGTGCACGCAGCAGACGGAGGAGGTGTTAGGATGAGCACAGGCGTGTATGCAATGTGCAGCGCGTTTGATTACCCGATGCACGGCCCGCGTCGCCGAGCATCGACACATCTGCACAAGCATACACAGAAAAGGGGGGAAAGGGTGAAAAGCACAACACAGAGACCCACAAACCTTAAACGGGGTAGGAGTGAAAGGGTTAGTTGGGGAGAGGCGGAGGTAAAGTCTACTGAGACTGTCACCCTCCTACAGAGAAAAGACAAAGGGCGACAACTTGAAGAGAATCAACACAAATACAAACGTGTATGTGTCAGCGTTGCGTTTGAAAATATATCTCGACTTCATGGTTATTTTCAAACCTGGTTCTGACTGGAATGAGCAACACTTTCAGAAACAACAACAAATACAAGACACTGATACACACGCGTTCGGCGGAGGATCATCGGAAACACCAACCTTGTCCTTGTCCCTGGTTACGGCCGCGGCTCTGTCCTCACTGGAGTCAGTTATCAGTGCCTGTAGCGTATAAGATGAGAAGGTAAATCACTGTTCTCCGCATCAGATGGTCACAATCAGGGATTTCTCATTAACTTGTTTCACGTATAGGGAGAGAAAAGCAAGAAAAAAAATCATAATATTCACTTGAATGTCACCAGATAGTGAAAGATACTGTATCGTGCTGCTGCATACTGCAAAACAGTAATCCCATAAATATTAATAAGTTCATACAAAGTCAGGAGTGTTCGGAATGACGAAAACCAGACTCACGCGGCATATGCTCTATCGTGAAAAGCCATCTGTTTATAACCGTTACTACTGAGGGGAAAATCCATATTTCTTAAATAGTTTCTTTTAGCGATTCTTTTGGCAATAACAGACACACACACACACACACGCACACGCACACGCACACACACACACGCCAAAACATTGATGTGTTGACTGAAAAAGCTTGGCCAGCACCACACATCTATCCAAGCTTGACCAATTCTTCCCAGTGATTGATCTTAAAAGGTTTTGCCTAGAAATTCTGGCAATTTTGAAAAGAAAAAGAAACTGTATTTTCCAGTTTTTTTCGGTCACATAATAGCAGCATCTGTGTTGACGGCTCCTGTCTTATCAAGTTGTCGTCTTTACATTAGTTGTCAAGTGAGACACTTTGGACGACGTTTCAGGGATAATTAGGAAGAATTGTGCTTTCAAGGCTAAGGGAAGAGGGAAAATAAAAGGCACTTTCACAGTCGAAGCCTCTGCTTTGAGTTTACTTTTTGAGTACTAGTCGGAAAAATTGAGCACATTTCCCCCTTAAAATTTCTACAAATCTCTACAGTAAGATCCCTTATAACTTGACATGCAGACAGTGAGGGTCACGCTGAAAAAGAGTGAGGGGAAAATTCTTTGCCACCTCTTAGGAATTTCCTTTTATTAATATTTAATAGGTGCAAGTTTTGAGTGCTATAGTAAAAAAAGTGAGAAAATGTTCCTGTGCAGGAAAACACAGTCGAGCTGTTTTCAGACATTGTTAACACAAATTGCACAAATGAAAGCAGCACAGGTCAAGTGAAAGACACACACACACACACATGCTAAAGCAGGCGGACACAGACACGGGGTAGCTTTCTAACCTGAGGGAGGGCGGGTGCTAAGTAGGGTTGATTAGTGCGGCAAAGGCTCAACCCGCGGCGGCTATTTAGCTGCGGAAAGGGCAGGGGCGGCTTCGGAAAGCAACACACACACACACAGGAGGATCAACAAGCTGACAACATGACGGATATTAAATACGACGGCTGAGTCTTTGAGACACAACTGAATCAGAGGCCATCCAGGAGAAGAAGAAGAAAAATAAGGAGGAGCGGTGGTGGTGGGGGGGGCGTGCACGCAGGATAAAATCACCTCCGGTTTTATTTAAATGAGGAACCATTAAAGCAAGCAGTTTCCTTGAGGACAGCCGTTTCCCTCTGTATCAGTAGAAACCAGAGCAAAGCTTCTTTCTCTGAAATAGTTTAACAAAATGTTTCAAAGATTCCTCCGGGCTACCTTGAGATTATTCACTGCTTACAAGAGGAGGATGGGAAACTTCAAGGGAAGCAGCGAGGATATGCTATTATGCTCCCTAGTTGGCCCCCAGTGGCTGCATTTAAAAACGACACCACTGACCCGCCTCCAGCACTCGCAGATATCGTCTAATCAAAAACAATATTTTCCAAACCATTCCGTCTATTCTCGTGAATTTCGGAGGAGCTGCAACTCAATATCAGTGACTCTTGGTCTCACCACAGAGGCACAAATAATTTCCATATTCGCTTTTCTATTGTTGAGTTGATGATAGGTAACTTCACGGAGTTACACTGCATTAAGAATCTGAGTCTTGTCTGTTTTATACACCTTTAGCATAGAGGTTTTCTAAAATACTCTCTATTGCAAGTGATAAAATGGGATGTACAACTTGCTGACACTTCTGATTCGAATAAAAAAAACATTGTGGCTCCTGCCAATGTCTGGATATTCAAACAAGCCTTCAGTTCTTTTCCTCCCAGGATGGAATCTCCAATTTCAGTTTGTCAGTATCACATGTACATCATCAAAGATGCAGTTAGAGAGAAAGACTCAGCTGAGAGACGAGGCGGGAGAGATAATGCAACAAAGATGAAGTGTAATGGAGAGCTGATGCAAGAGGAATACGAGAGAGACCAAGAGAGGGAGACAGATTACCTGACATGTGCGATGCGGCATGCATGTGAAAGCAGTGCTGTGTTTCTCTAAAGCAGGCGATGAAGCTGGGCTACATATAGACTCAGGCTGGGAAAGCAGTGTGGGGGGGGATAAAGAGGGAGGGTTGAAGCAACTCACAATGTGTAAAATTAGTATTAACACTTGGGGACATAAAGAAACCTCGTGTACAATGTTGGAAATTACAGATATATGATTAAAATGATAAAATATGTTTTTTACTCTCTGAGAGTTACTGCTGTTTCCATTCCAAGTTTAACTATAAACATAAAAGTGTTTTTTTTATAGCATCAAATACGTAAGTAAAACCAAGCTGCTCTAAAAAATGTATACAGAAATGATCTGTGAGAAGATTTCTATGTGTACTCTTTGTTAATGACCTATACTGCAGCCAGCCAGCAGGTGGTGATCAAGGGACTTTTGCACCTGATTTATTAATGCAAGTAAGTCCAGTATCCACCTGTGCTTTTAGCCCTGGTTTTGATCTTCGCCATCTCCTGAGGAATATATCAAGCTGGTGAGTTAAGCTAAGTTAGCTGCTAACTTTGCATGTTTAGTTTATTATGTGATTCTGTATTAAATTCTTGGCCCCTTCTTCCATTATGAGTTGCTACAAGGCTTAACGAGGAACCAGCCTGTTGAGGAAAAGCATGCGGGGATGTCTCACAGACAGTAATGCATGGGAAGTGATCGACTGTGACACTGGAGCAAAGCCCGGACGAAGCCCCGGCAACAAACCTACTTAGTCATGCTTTAAAAGCCTTTGGGCACCTTCAAACAACAAACAATGCTGTTGACACAGGGATTTTCAATGAGCCTCACTTTAAGGTTCCAACTCGCTACTATCTTTAGGTAGGGATTGTTGTCCATGTCTTAAACGATTGGATTTTCTGTCAACGTTTGAGAGACGGGGGGGGGTCGTATATATTGCACGTTTGAGTTTTTGAAAGTGCCCTAAGTGGCCTGTGTGGATACACTTAGCTTTTACATGAGTAAAGTTAGAGAGTGGGGGAATTGTGACCTTTTAGATAAAAAATGACGAGGCAGGGACTAGGAATTTGTTTGACAGTATTATACAGACTTACCCTGGGCCTGTGAATAATACTCTGCACCAGGAAGGAGACAGGGTTGCCTGCCCTGCGTATCGCCTCCACTGCCTCCTCGTGACTAGCATCTCGTAGGTCCGCTCCATCCACCTGACAAAGACAGACAGAGGTGTACAGGAACCTGAGACATCACACGCATGCTTTGATGGGTTTTTAAATTTCGTATTCTGCAAATTCCCTCCTCAAACAACGTCGGATTTAATCAAAAAGATCTGACACTCGGACTCCTTTACCTCCACGATCCTGTCTCCAGTCTTCAGGGTCCCGTTGTGTCCCGCAGGACTGTCCGCCAGGATGTGTTTGATAAAAATCCCCCTCATCACTTCTCCGTTACTCAGGCGGCTGCCCATCCCTCGTCCCCCCACGATGCTGATGCCCAGGGACTTGCCCGGCTCCCTGAACAGCTCCACTCTGAGAAATATATACCGGTGTCATTTTTTTGAAACTCACTGCTGTGTGACTCTGGTTCTGATCTGATTCTGAAAGCCGCGTCATGTCGGCCAAAGCAGATTAAAAAGCTGAGGTACAAAGTGTAAGTGCTCACTTCCTGGGTTGGTTCCAGTTGCTGTAGGAGGCACTTTCCTCTCCCTCTCCATCCTCACGCTCAGGGAGATTAGGAATATCTCTAGATAGATTAGGATGGGGAAATTCAAATGATTCAAAATGAATGGGGTTTAAAAAGCAGTGTTTTTTGAAAAAGGAAATACAGTTGATTTAGAGCGAAGCACTAATGTGAGCATAACTTTATTTGTTCCAGTGGAGGTGGAGGGTGAGGACGTACTTTGGAGCTGGAACTGGTGCCGGAGCTGTTTCGGAGAAGCCATCATCTTTAGCCTGCTCCAAGCTGGTTTTGTACTCTTCTAGATATTCTGCTGGAACATATGTAATTCTACACACACACACACCCTCATTTGAGTCAAACATTTCCTGAACCAAAAACAATTTCGCTTCCTCCCGCTTTTAGAAACTGCACTACCCACCTTAGTGGCAATTATGCCGCTGCCTTATCGCTGAACTCAGATGGCAATTTACCCAAAATAGAGACACCAGCATCAGATACAAACTGGTCCCAGAGCAGAACAACTACCTGCTTTTTAAATGGGCTCATTTGCATTCAGAGGCCTGCTCTTCTCTACTCCGTCAGATTTACCTCTGACTGCAGAAACACTGAACTCAGCCTGTCTCTCAGAAAATCCTGTCTCCCTACTCGCAGCCCTGAAGTGAGACGTCAATGAATTATATATAAACTCTTGACATCTGACTGTTCAAAAACAAATGTTTACCTCCGAAAAACGTCCGAGCAAATCAAGCCTTCCATCAATCTGTCGTTTCAGCGATGAACACACGACATGGGACAAATTTGAAGGGGGCGTATGTTATTAATTCAAGAGTGAGTAAACTAATTCGCGCTAAGAGATGAGAAGACGACAAAAAGATGTGACACCCACTCAAAGTCCCGTTTCCAAACAGTTTTCGAATGAAGTAGATTCTGAAGGACACATTAACACGTTGGAGTGAAGCTGACAGATCCTCAACAGATGGGTTGATTTGCTCGGCTTTTTATTTATTTATTTTTTACAGAGAGGGAAATGAGTCCCAGTGAAGTGATGAAACGGATGAGTCAGTTCATTGAGGACATTAAAACATGCAGTGAGAGACATGGCAGAGCTTAAATACCAATGATTCACATTCAAAAACACAAGAGTTATAAATGGTGTTAGTCATGTTAGTCACGGAAATGAAAGAAAATAATTACTTGGCAGGTTATGTTGAAAAACAAAGTGATGCAGTCAGTCAAGCTTTATCCAGATATTATTTTGATAATGTGGTTTTAGTTTTGGTGGTTAACGCTGGAGTTTAATACCATAACAGAGACATTAATCAGCGTATCTGAATGTTATTAAAAACAGCATCTTCATCAGCTGAATTCCATATTTTACGTATTGTGTTGTGTCTGTTGTTGAACTGACTTCCTGATTCTCTGGTCTGGATAAAACCCTTTGACAGACTGCGGGTGAAGCACGGCAGCGAACGGACAGAACGGAGACAAGAGAGGGGAAACCAAGATGGCGGCTTCCTGCTGATCGAACGCCAGCAGCGTGGAAGTTAAGTCATACTCACACATAAAATGGGCACAGATCGTCCTCGGGTGAACAAGCAGATCTAGAACGTGAAGAGTTGGCTTTTATGCACGGAAGCGAACACGTTGCCAAGTTTAGTTCGGCAAGCAGAACTCATAAAAAACACCACATGGAAATTTAACCTCGAAAAGGATTGGGAGGGAAACCCTGACTGCATCATATGGCTAATGCAGTAATTGTGCTATGCAGTTATTTGTATTCTGTATATTCTGTCTGTATTCACATTTTAGAAAAAAACACCTGCTCACATTTAGTTAAACTGCAACTTAAACAGACTCTTCACATAAACCAGTTTATTGACAAAAAGATAAAGTTGCTCACGATGACCGTCAACGTGTATTGTTTGTAAGATTTGCAAAGAACCACTTCTGGTGTAATTGAGGTGTTGGAGCCTTGAGGTGCACTACAAACTGACTTTCCAAAAAAATATATGCCAGACACTTAACAGCTCTGCAGCTTTCTGTGGTTGTACGACACAGCATCTTAGCAACATCAATTTTTCAACAGCAAAGAACACAGCACATCAGCAAAACCGTGGTATTGAAACCTCAGTGCTTTTTTAAATACAGAGAGAGAGAAAAATCTGACAAACGCACGCAGACTTTTCCAAATGCCATATTTCTGGGTCTTGTATTTCTTCATACGCTGATGTTACACCCACTGTGCACGACAGAAGGGGTTATGAAAATGTACCATTCAGAGAACATGAAATTGAATCAGACCGACAGAGCTCGGGGGAGAAGGGAACGATCAAACTCATGTTAACCCCCAGAGTCACTCTGTGGTTCCTGATTTAATTAAGGAGTTTTCAGACATGTCCTGCGGAGGGACTCCTAGGAACTGGGTCCGGACTCTCTCCGCAGTTTGCCTCTCACACATGCACAACGCAGCGGGGGGTTCTCTACTCAGACCCATTCACAACAACAACTAATCCTGAGGGGGGAGGGGGGGGTTGCATTACGGTAGAACTGTTACCAAACAAATTCAAATAATACCCCTTCCTACCAACTTCTCCAGAGTTTGAATGAATGTTTGTACAGCTGCTATCTATTCTTAAAAGTCTCTCTTACCCCAGGTCAGGTCCGATGAGGGAGTGTCTGCGCAGCATGGCACGGGCCTGAGCGTTGGTCAGGTTGGCAGTGGGCTCTCCGTTAATGGCCAGGATGAGGTCACCGACACCAAGACGCCCGTCACGGCTAATCGACCCGCCGTGGATTATGCTGCGGATCAGCATCCCCAAACCGTCTTTCATGGCGCTCACCGTCATGCCTTTTAAGGTAGATCACACAAATATACGTTTGAGCTATTGGAGCAAGTGGGTTGCAAACTAAAAAGAACACAACTCTGTTCGCAACTATAGAGAAACTTTCACTTTCATAAAGGATGAAAAAGTAAAAATCTGCTGGAGTTTCAGCAAGAAAACTTTCTGATGTCCCAGCAAATAATCCGAGAGGCTGTCACATTATTCACAGACTTGGTTTTCATATCATTCTCATCAGACTAATTTCAGAGTGGGACATAATACTGTCTGTCTCGAGACCTGTCTACAACAAGACAGCTGGGAAACGGTGTGATTGAAGTCTGACACCAAATTTTAAACTCCTTTATGTAACAGCACAGTCTGTGGGAGTTCATTTGCAAAAAATCCAAATGTTAGTCGTGTCCTATTAAGAGTGGATTTCGATTTTTAATTGGTAGAAAGAAATCCAAAAGTATTACAGACAATTTTTCCTTGACCACCAAATAAACACCTTTCATGAGCAAAACAAAGCAAAATGAGATACTGTTTTCACTGGGGACTTTAAACACTGCTTTCATAACACCTATTTGTTTAAGAAAGCTGAAACTTAGTATTCTCTGGACCAGCAGCAGCCTCATGGGCAGGTTTTGAAATGCAAATACCTCGTGGAGCAATGGATTGACCCTTTCAGACAGGAAAACAAAAAACAAAAATCTATCTATCATTCTGGCTTCAAATCTGGCATTCAAAGTAAAGGCCAAATATGCCTTTCAGTCCCCCAACCTCATTTACACTTCTGCGAAGGATGAAGAGAAGATAAAAAAGAAAAAAACAGAACACGTAAAAAAATGTCAACAAATTAATACAAACCCAGGCTGGAGTTGCCCTTGACAACGGTGATGGTCCTTTCAAAATTGCTCCCTGAGGTCAGAGCTTCCCTGTCTCCGTCTTCTTCTGGTTCTTTCACGCCGGCCTCCTCGTCCTTGAGGGAGATAATTCAACGCGGTTATTCATGAAAGTAAATGAAACGTTTTCGTGTGGATTTTTTACACAAAGCGCAGCTCTCCAGAGAAAAAGGCAGGTGCACTACATGAGCTGTGAGGATGAATATATAAAACAAATAAGTGTTTGGACTTTGTTTATCGAATATTTCACAAGAGCCTCACATACAACCAAGGATATGTCAAATGCTACTTAAAGAAATTTTGCAGCTTTCATAATGTGCCCATTTTATTCTTTCTGGAGATTTATGCTCTTTTACCTTTATTAAAATCTTTATATCTCTAATATCTTCAAAAGAGATGGGCGGGGGCTCCTCCTGGTAGTGACTGGACTCCAAAGTTTCCTCCATTGCGTTCAATCCGGTTCCTGATTCAGCAAACTGGCTGTAAGAGTTTGAGCACTCCACCGGTTCTTTGGTCGCGCGATGAGCCAGGAAGTGATCGGAACCGCCGAGTGCAGCGTGATAAGACGGGAGCTGACCTCTCAAACTCGGAGGAGAGAAAGAGGCCGACTTCTCTGGCGTGAACGCTTGAGTGTCGTCTCCGAGGCCGGACGGTGTCGTAAAGCGGGGACGCTCATCCAGCAACTCCAGGCGGGCTGTCAGCTGAGGAAAAACAAAGCGTAGCAGCTGAATGAGCGTTCTCCTCTGTTAGTTAGACAATTGCCCAACAGGGGGGAATCCATCTTGCTCAGTCGCCATCCTGCCCTCTTTGTAATGAGCCATAGAAAAGCCATCAGTGGCCAACAGAGAGCGGCAGAAATTACTGGTGATCTTGAGAGCAAAATGCACAAAATGTCGTTTCATTATAGCAACATTCACGACTTTATTAGAGCCAGACTGGCTACTGATGAATTTCAGCGAGGCAAATTCCCACTGGAGGCCAGGAGAGAAATAGGACTCTTAAGAAAATGTTAAAATATGCAAATATGTAATACAAGCGGGGCTCAATAAACAGACAAAGGGAAGTGGAGTAAAACAAAAAATAAGGTTTCGTTTTAATAAGGTAGAGCTAGAATTATGAGATGACTTGTTTGTGTATCCACGCAAAGCAGGGGTCGAATAGGAGTATGACCTGTATGATAATTCGAAAAATACACAGGCAACGCTGACAAAATTAGTTTCTAGTACATTTTGTATGTTCTTTAAAAAGTTAGTAATCACTGTACCTTGGTTGAATGTGTATATACCATAAATAATATATGGTGTCTCTACAGTAAACCAAATAAATCTTAGGGCGTAATGAAGGTCAATGGGCCTCATTCGCCAATATCTTCTTTGTTCTTAAGAAAGATCCTAAGAAAACTCGACGTCCGATTCATGACGTGTTCTTATGATTGGCACTAGTGTTCTTAAAGAAAAGAAAATTTAAGAAGTCAAGAATGGCTAAACTAAAAATATAAAGACGTCGGACTCAAACTGGACTCTAGTGTGTGAACGTGTTCTTTTGAGTGAGCATAGATTCTGTTCTTAATGAAGAGGAAATCCAAGATAAGGCAACATGTCAGAATCCTCCATTATTTCTAAATAACACTAAAATTACATATTAAAAGGGCATAGTCTCTCAACGACTCTACAGAGCTTCAGTAGCATGACTTTCGTCTATCA
Organism: Hippoglossus stenolepis; assembly: GCF_022539355.2. NCBI lineage: Eukaryota > Metazoa > Chordata > Actinopteri > Pleuronectiformes > Pleuronectidae > Hippoglossus > Hippoglossus stenolepis. The sequence continues at coordinate 7,743,459 of NC_061505.1, read as the reverse complement.
CTGTTTCCTTCACAGTGATTTTATTCCGACTTTGTGAACTCACCTTACTAATTTAATCATTACACAGTGTTGACCTTTTATATTGTTGTTCCATTAACACGAATGGATCAGACAGGGAAACTGTCCATATTATCCATACTACATTACATCATCCATACGCTGTGACCTTTGGTTAAAATGGAGGCGCAGGTACCCTTAGGAAAACACTTTGTGGGGCTCTCACTCCTCTTTGTTTATTTTCCCCGTCATTTAATATCCATTTTGGGAGAGATGTTGTTCCGGGGGGGCAACAAAAGTAGCCCCAGCTTCAATCCTCATATAACAACAAAGTCAGTAATGTTATTGCCGCCTTAACAAAGACAGAAAAAACATTTCTCGTGACATTTTGGCTCTTGATTGCAAAAAAAAGAATAATGGCTACATGCTTTCCAGCTCATTCGGACAAAGGGCAGTTACTGGTGCGGCAACATTTCATGAAATGAGGGAATCATTTCAATCGGTCCTTCTCCTATCAGTTATCTTTTTTTCTCTGTGGTGTAATACAAACGTTTTCTTACCTTTGGCGTGGAGGAGTGCAAGTAGTCCAGATCTGCGCTGCAGCTGCTACCGTGAAGAGCGATCATGGACGCCTGGAACGTGTCGTCCTCCATCCCAGAGTAAGAATGATCCAACACCCTTTCATCAGACAGGTCTGCTTCACCGGTGTCAATCTGGGGTAATGGAGGATAACAATATGACCAATCAGGGACAGAAAACTGACTTTTATTAACAGAGCTAACTGGTGAATTATCCAATCACAGACAGCTAAAATTACTCTGATATTCTAAGAGCCTAGCGTCGCTAATGCTAACAACAAAATGCAATACAGCACATATAAGCTAACGTTTGCCCAATTACAAACAATCAGATCACTCTCGGTCAATATTAAGACTTAAGTAAATCAAGTACAGTTTGATTTTCCATTTTATTAGGACATTATGATTGATTTTCCATGTTTTCACCCCCAAAAGCTAACTAACCAATGCCGGCTCTGCTCGGTAAACGATGCCCTCAGCCAGATCTTCTTCCTCTCCCCCTTCAACCAAAATACTGGTGAAGTCAAATGAATGGATGATGGATGATGGAGTTATTTCCTGCTCACCATATGAGTGTTGAGAGTGGGAATATCCACATATTCCCTAGGAAAGTGGAGAAATTCTTTCAGTGTCTCCAGCTTTGTGTAATTTGATTTTTAAATTGATTTTTTTTAAAGACCAAATCAAGTTCAAATAGATTAATATGAAATGGAAAAAAAGATGATAGGACTCATTGAGACTTCTTGTACACTCAGTCGAGTTGAATAATCTTGGTCTTCGCTTTCAATCAGAGAAATAGCTTCAAATTAATATTGACAGTAGCATGCAGCTCCCACGTATACTGTATAGGAAAAGCAAGAAGGCATGTTGGGAGGATTACACTTGTCAATTTTGAGAGGCAATAGAGCAAGATACCCCTCGGTAGTACATTCCACGTCCTGCAGGAGAGCTGGATAATTCCACAGAGGCTTCCTACTGCTCTGTAATCCAGCTAACCTTGGCAGCCCAGAGGTCTCATTGTGTAATCCAGTGGCAGATTCAATACAAGAGAAATGCAGCTCTAAAAGCTGAAAGAATGCAAGCAGCACTGCGGAGAGAGAAACATCCTGTACAAAACCGCGCGGGTGCCCCGGAGCGATGAACATGCCACTGCACAGACATCATATTCTGCACACCGGGGCAACGATGTGTTTAAACGATACGACAGGGTCCACGCTCTTGGTAAATTCAATATCATAATAATATGAAGCAAAGAGCATTTTCGGCCGGTCACCTCCTCTGAAAGAACAGTGGGTGGAATGCTAAACCATGCAGCCTCCCTCCACGCGTTTCCCTGCATGAAAAATTCAAGCCCTTGTAAGATGACCCCTCGTGACTGGTTACTAAGCTGCATGATGTAAAGACAACCTTGCACACCCAGAGTGATAAATACCTGGCATGCTGCACAAATTCATTAATATAAAATCACAAAAGCATGTACAAAAGTCTACCTAAACATAAACACACACACAGGTCACATCCTGCCTTCAGCATGTAGACGGGTTTAAAGCAAACAAAACAGAGGAAGAATACTGATCGCTTACAGGCAGCGGTTTGGCGACTCCGATTTGGACCTGGCCGAGCTGGGCCCCCTTCAGGGCCTGGACGGCATCTTCCAGACTGGCGTTCTCCAGGTCGGTGCTGTTAACGTACATGAGTCTGTCCCCTGGCAACAGTCTGCCATCCTGCTCTGCCACACCGTTGGGGACCAGAGAGCGAATCACGATCACCGTCTTGGCAGAGTCCATCGGGTCCTGTGGCGGAAACGGGCCCAAGTAAAGTTCAGTTAGAGGAAGTTTAAAAAAGTAAACTCGCACAGCTTTTAACTTCCAAAGGCGAACACAAGAAATTAAATTTATTTTACTAGAATAAATGTTTGAATTGACCAATTTGTTCTGAGGCTAGGAGGAGAAACAATTAATTTTGACATTTGAAAATACTCAAAAGTATGACAATTTCCATCTGATTGTGGCACTCAATGAGAGATTAGGGTATAAACAATACAGGAAACTCTTTTAAAACTCATACTACTCAAACATATTTATGTCAAATAAGTTATTCATTCAATTCCCACCTGGTAGTCCAAAATACTGAATCCCAGTCCCCCTTCACCCTTCTCCAGCTCGATATTCTGGATCGCCAGCTCCCACATAGCCAACGGAGATCCTATTGCCTCCTCTGTCACATTATCCTGCTCCGCCGCTCCCCTGTTCACCTCTGAGTCTTCGGCAACCAGTATGCTGCTCAGGTCTATTTCTTTCTGCAGGGGGAAAAGCCCAAAAGGAAAGTGAGGAAGCCATGCTCTAACAGCATGACTTTAACTCCCAAACTATAGGCTGCTACCCTCTTGTTGTGTTCTTGGCTCAGGTTTCTGGCAGTGGGTACAAGGGAAATATCTTTGGGATGGTAGCGCCTTAGTGCATTATCACAGATAAAGCTGGTGGAGATGAAAACCCCCTTCCCCGAAGAGAAGCTGCTTTTGATGTTTCCAACATCGAGCAAAATGTTGCTGGCTACTGCCGCTGAGTTATTACTAGAATTGGTTTTAATAAACATTCAGCCTTCCCCTGCTCATCGCTAAGTCTTAATCCATCATGGTTGGCAATGGAGCGATTGACAGCACAGGCTAAGCTGATAATGGCTGATGGGCTATAAAGGAAGAGGAGGACTGAGAGAGTATCGCTCTCCAATCATCATTCCTTTTTCCTATGTGCGGGGGTGAGGAGACATTTTTCATGATGATGCAGGGACTTTCTCACTCTTATATGCATCGTCTGCTGCAATGCTCTGTAAGTTATATCACCTGCATGATTTTAGCACTGAGGGAGATAAGATAACTTACATTTGAACCTCATAACATCAAGATCTTTATCACGGTGGATGTAAACATTTCAAAAGTAATATGTATGGTGATGTTCTACCTTCAGTTTGAATGGCGTGGGCAAAGCCTCTGGTTTTGGTTGGACGGCGTCCATGTCAGTCTGCAGGTGAGGGGCGGGTCTACAGCATGTCACATTCACACACAGTGGAAGCTCCTTCAGGATTCGGACTACTTCCTTGTGGGTCTCGCCAATCAGAGAGATGCCGTTGACCTGTGACAGGAAGGGCTTATCTTTAAAGTCGTGTAAAGAGGAAAACTGTTTGAGCTGTGAACTCAATATTGACACAATATTTGTTTAACTGTTCAAGTTGTTGTGGCGATTGTGTAAGTGAACCCAGCAGACACAGAGCAGCATTTACTAGAGATTACGTTTCTGGCCACCGTACAAATTCAAGTTTAATATTCAGTTTCCTTTTTGCTCTGGTCTGGAGAATGTAGCCTACGCTTGTTTTTTAAATCTCTTTTGATGAAAGTAGCTTCCTGTTGGGGCTGTAAACGAGTGCAGTGAGAATGAGCTGTTAAGTTACAGGCTGTGAATCCAAAACAAAGCACTGAAAGATGGGAGAATGCTCTGTAGAGCTGAGGGGAACTTCAGAGCAGAGGTCTGTTGAATGCGCCGCCGAGGCGACATCAGACTAAATGAGCGCCTGGTTTTCTCGAAAAGAAGAAGAACTGCACATTCATGTCTGTTTAGTTTTTTCAATCGCTCTGCCCTACGTCTAAACGTTGCATTTATCCTTTCGATACCTCAACTTAAATCGTGAGGCAATAAGAATTTCTGACACCTTCAACACATGCATGTCTATATATATATATATACACCTGTAACATTCTCAAGTGTCCCATGAGCAACATATTTTGCTTAATATATTTAAACCTCTTTAAATATTTGATACAGTATCAAAAGGTCTCCACTGTTAAGGTGAACACGTAGGCCTACCTCGAGCAGCTCATCTCCATTGAACAGCTTGCCACAGCGACCAACGGGTCCCTCAGGTAGAACAGAGCGGATGTAGTGATGTCCACTGTTGGCTTCCAGGTTGATCCCCAGGCCGCTGTTCTCACTGTACTTCTCCACCTGAGCCACCTGCAGTGGGAACAACAAAACACATCTCAATCAGCGAGTGAACCTTTTCTATCTCTAAATACTGGACATTAATGACTCAATCCACCATTTTTTAAACAACTACATTCCTCCTTGCATTTCTGGAACTTGTTCTGAGCTGTTTACCATTTCCCTTGAACTTAATTTGATGTATGAGAGAGAGAAATTCACTTTGAAAAGGAAACTTACAACAACTTCATTACTCGGACCCAGAATCTCCTCCCACTTCTTCATCAGTCGTTCCTCTTCGAAGGGTGTTAACCTCATCCCTGGGGAAACACAAAAAACAAAATACTTGTTGTTAAAATTCAGCAGAACAACATGAAGGCAAATTTATGATCAAATATTTACGGCCGGCAACGCAACATAAATTCATCACTGTTTCCAAAGTACTTGCGATGTGTTGGAGAGAAGACCCCACATAAAAAAAAGCTTTTTATCTGTCTCTCTTCAATTTTTACTGCAGTCTGTGAAAATACTAACAGCAGCCATCTCCCTATTTCCTCATGTTGTGTGTTGCTAGTCAGCATGGTCCTGACAACGAGGAACCTTTTATCTGTCAGACGCGCGCGCCCAGTATCTTTCCCGCTGTAAAAAAACCCAGTCCCAGCCTCCTACCATGTTTGTCTTCTGTTAGCTGATCCATGGCTGCGCTGACATCAGATCCTTCACTCTTTGTCTGAAGCGGCTCTTCATCTGCGGTGACTGGAAGCACACGATGAAAAGTGTGATGGACAGAAGCAGGCAGCGGCACAGACACCTGACAGTACAGGCACACGCGCCTACTGGAAAAAGTAATCTGCTCAAAGTAGCGTATACATCAATGCCGAATTGATTTGGAAAAGCAAGCATCTGTTTATCTGTTAATTCCTCCAACATAGCACGAGCATGTCTGACTCACTCATAATCACTGTCCGTCTAGAAGAGGAGCTAATCTCATTTTCCCATTGGTCCACAGAGAATATGCATGTTCTTGATGACAGTCCCGAAACACACCGGCACTTTAAATACATATACAATTATCCTATTACCTTTTGATGCCACTGTTTATGTCTTTGGAGCTCCACACAGCACCGAACATGAAATTACTATTAACTATTGCAGTGCCCATACTAAATAAGTGTGTTACTTAAGTAGTTATTTCTACCTGACCATCTCCCTCACTTACGTGAGGATGGAGAGTAATGTGGCGTTCTCGCTCTATTCTTCTTTTAAATGGCTAAAAGTAATCAATTTTCTGCGATGAATCCCTGTGTTAAATATCTATTTAATATATTAACAATCAAAAACCTTCCATGACAGAATAAATTCACCAGCTACTGGTTATGTGAAGGGACAGTTTCATCATTACATTGTAATTTATAATGTTGACATCAGTTTGGACTGAATTTCATTTGTTTTCATGTGTCTGGAGAATTTTGTGTTTCTGTTTTTAACCATCAGGATTAAAGTGAGTGAAATTTCCAATTTGGAGTCACGGGGAAATTACTCCTGAGTGCGTGGTGAACACTCCTGTCTGAGCCACATATACACAATAAAGGACACTTTTTGTTCCTGACAGGATGATGAGTGACAAAGAATCTCTTTTCCTTCTCTGTCCCTCATTAAAGTCCTCTCACTTTCTATCCTTCCTACCTAGAGCTGGCTCCTCGGCCTCCTTCCTCTCCAGCTCCAGCTCCCTCAGGACGATGGTGGTGGTGGGGATGGTGGTGTAGGACGGCAGGATGGTGACGCTGGGGGTCACGGCGGGGGGGATCTCGTCAGGCCTGAAGCCCCGCCGGATCAGCTGAAGGTGGACTATCTGGCCGGTGTGTTTGAGCACTTCCACGGCCTGCTGGTTGGTGTATCCTTGTATGTTCACTCTGTCGACCTGCAGGGGGCGATCATTCGGGAGCAGGAGGATTAAATCAGGGCAAAAGAGCTTGTTTGACATGGTTGAAATTGAAATAAGATTGATTAGAGCAATTATCAACACCAGCAGGCATACACAGGAACAGAGTGCTGCACATGAGCATTCCCATCTATTTTAGCAGTTCACTTTATTTAGATCACTGAGGGCCGCTTACAACTCCATACATTTAAATAATTCACAGTCAATTAAGTTCCTAATCTGAGTCCTAAAGCACATCATCATTTACACTTAACTGCAAACCTCAATCAAACACACAGAAGGCGCACACACACACACACACACACACACACACACACACACAAACATATATATCAATGCAACAGAACAAAACAAGTCTCTGTGAGAACGTGAGGAAACGCAGGGCAAAGGTGATTGATGTTTAATAGGATGCAAGACAATCTCACTTCATTCTCAATGTCCTGCAGAAATTCAATTAAAGCTTAATTTCCCATTATGCTAAATTGACACTATTTATTTTATTCGGAGTCACAAGTGCCCAAAAAAAAAAATCCTTTATGAACTTTTAATTGATTGTGAATTATCCCCAAATTATGTATCTCGTAATTCCCCTCCAATGGCTGAATGGGCAAATGTGATGTAATTTATAATTGTGCCACTGCAGACAGGGGAAATTGTAATGGCTACAAAAAGCATGATGGGTGTACTCACGGCGATTATCTGGTCTCCAACGTGAATGCGGCCATCTTGATCTACGGCGCTGTCCTTTGTTATGCTCTTAACGAAAATACCAGAGGGCTCTGAGCAGTCGGAAGAAGACAAAAACATCAAGATGGATGAGGAGTCGTGAATCGTGACGTTATAAATACAGACCCAAGGAGAGAAGAAAACAGATGTTCAACCTTAATGGTAGGAGTCAGTGTTAGAGAGGAGGTTGCATAAGTCATAATCATTGATGTGATGAACAAAGTGCATATATGCCTACAGAAAATGCAGAGTTCATTTTAGCAAAGGCAATTCGATATTCAATTTAATTCAATGAACATAACGGGTTATAATAAAATGCTATCTGTGGTGCCATTATGTTGTGGCCGACGACTGGGGTTTTTTAAAGCAAATAGATTAAAGCGGAATTGTATTTTGAAATTAATTTAGAAGTGCATGAATTGTGTGTGCACATAAGAGCTAAAAACACCACCCCGACATTACCATATAAAGTTGTTGTCGTCAAAGTGTTAGCGAACAGTTATTATATCTATTAGAGCGACATTAGCAGCCACAAGTTCTGTGTCTCTCCATTTGATAAAAATAAGTCTAATATTCACTCTTTTTAGTTCTGTTTGGACTACTTTTCAATAACGGCTTTATCAGATCAGTTTTGCTAAAAGTTACAACCACAAGTTGAAAAAGTGCTGATAAGAGGCAGGTCTAAAAACCAAAAGAATAAACTACAAGATAAAAAAATACACTATAGACAGTTAGATGAAAAAAAAACATAGACTTGTCCATGTTAGTAATTGGGACATAGACCAAACTTAAAAGTACTTTTTCTTTCTCTAAGATGGTTATATTTGGTAGTTCTTATCGGACTGATGTTTGATTATTATGTATATATTATTATAGATATTTTTGTTTTATGTCTGAATAGTCGGAAGAAGTGGAGACGTATCATCCATCTTTATTTACAATGGATAAAATTGGGTTTGTAAGACACAAGCAACCTCTTACACATAACGCATGTGATCCATTCGATTTTTATGCTTGAAAAAGCATTGATAAGCGCATCTTTAGTGAAGCACAGGTGGGATTAAACATCAATATGACATTTTAATTTGTTAAATGATCATTGATCGAAAGAAGGTAATCTGCCACTCCTCACCTAAATTCTTATCCCCAACGTAGCCAGCGATAGTGATCCCCAGTCCCTGGGTGTTCTTGGTGAGGCTCACATCGAACGCTTCACTCTCCTCGTCCTCGTAGCCCTGTGAGAAGATTAACGGTCAGCATCAACTAAACAAATAAAAGTAAATGATAATTCATTTGACAACAGTGGGAAAATACAAACGGTGACACATAACTCATCCGACGCCCCACATGGTCACCAAAATACATTTTTCAACCTTGATGAACGAGCGCTCTGAACCTGTCAGCCATAAGAAAATAAAAAAAACACCAGCTAACGTGCGCCATCAAAAGGATATAACGTTTGTCATTCATTCAGTGACTCGCAGAAATTCATTCATGTTTAGGGTAGAGAGCTGAGTGTAGCCATAAAAAGTGCTGTTTCTGAGGCAGTAAAGCAGCATCTGCTCTCGAATGAGTGAGTCACAGGTGATGTAGCCTGCAATATTCTTTAATTTCATATATCCAGAGCTGCCGAGAGGTAAGAAAAGGTAAAAGAAATTGAGATGAAAGAGCTGAACTTTAGGTCTGATATGTTGCAGAACTCTGAATGCGCGCTTGCATATGATAATCAGTCATCTTGTTTTGTTACAGAGAAACTGCTTCACTCTGGAGATACTGCGGACGATAAAATCAATTTTAAAGTTTCCTTATTGTCAGGATTTGTGTCAGATCACAGCACCACTCTCACCTGTTGTTCATTGACAGTGGGGAGCACCACTGGCATGACGGCCGAGGCCGAGGCGCTCTCCTCCACGGGGCCCCTGGTGACCACCAGCTTCACCCGATTGCCACACTGCCTGAGGACCTGCGCCACCTGTTCGCTGCCCATGCCGTGGAGGTCAGTGTCTCCGATTCTCAGGATGTGGTCCCCACTGCGCAGGCGACCGTCCTGAGGTAGAGAGCGTATTATTTTCTGTCTGAGTCTGTGTCGCATCAGTAGGAATCAAACCCAGTCAAACAAAACACAAGGTGACAGTTAATTCTGTGCTAGCTTGCAATTAACTCATGTACCCAGCTGAAAAGAGTCACCTCAAAGTGTAAACTACAAGAAAATGTCTCTTTTCTGTAGTCACTGTACAAACAACACTTCAAAGTGCTTAAGCCTCCCAGTCCCCAAAGAAAGTCGAGATGCATCAATGCAATCACCTGATCAGCTATGCCTCCAGGAAGGATGGTCTTGACGATGACCCCGGTGGTCTTGCCTCCCACGATACCGAATCCGAGGCCAGTGCCATCGTTGACCAGCTCAATTGTCTCGACGTGCTGCAACTGGGTAAAGTGAAAAGGAAGAAAGAGTGAGACGAGGCAAAGAAAACTGTGAGAACTTAACGTAGGAACAAAGTGTTTCAGTTATTATGAATTTGGCTTTGGATATGTAAAGCAGATAGTACTTTTATATAGCACGCCTTGATTTTCTTTGATGATTGTCTGCCTTTGAATCTAGTATTCACACTGTACTGCTGTGTAGGACTGAGCTGCTTCTATGTGTCTTTGTTCAGTTGTGTCTGTGCAGAAGTTTATGACGAACTGTTCCTGCGTGACTTCAGGTCTTCACTTAGAAGTCTGCTCAGACTGTGAACCCAGTGTTCAGTGTATTCATACCGTGCTGGAGTTGGCCGACAGCGTGCTGGCGGCGGAGGGTGTGCGGGACACCACGGGACTGGCCAGCTGAGGTATCGGTCCTCTGGCCACTGTGAGCTGCACCCTCTCTGAGGCGCTCTGCAGGATGGCTATGGCCTGCTGGTGGGTCACTGTCTGGTCCAGGGGCTGACCATTGATGGACAAGATCTGGTCGGCTTCTTTGAGCTTCCCATCACTGTGTGGGGAACAAGTAGAGTGGGTGATTTAGATAAGGGCATAGTGTAGTACATGTTGTCTGAACCTGGAGAACCTGTAAGATTTTCACTGTGTCTGATAGTGTTCATGTCAATATTGTAATTTTTTCATTCTTGCTTGTTGTTTTGGCTCAACATTTCTCTCAAACTGCAATGTATAGGTTCAAATTTGAGTTTATGTTCATATTTCAATCAAGTAAAGTCTGGAGATGTTTTGAAGTTGTGAAAATAATAGCTTCCACATTTATAATGTTTAATTTGAGGAAAACATCAGCAAATAACATTCTAAGCGAAACAGACGTATCTTATTCTGTACTTCGAATTCAACAGTTAGCTAAATGTTGAACCCTTGCAGTGAAATGATTTGACTCCGTCTTAAAAAAAAATCGATGTTCGTGTTCTCATGTCCCTTTGGGCTAGAGGGGTAGTCTGAGAGGGCATACCTCCACCAACACATGTATTGAGATCAGATACCACGTACACAGATTTCTTTTCACAAACTGCTTAATATTGAACCTGCTCATACATACTTGCACTCTATGTATGCCTGATTTCTTTTCATAAAGATCTCTGTTAAAGAAAGTGAGATTGGTTCTGTAAATTTTGCACAAGCCCCCTGAATAACAAACTAACGCAGATGGTGACATAACCGAACTGGTGGAGGTAATAACTGCAGGTCGATTCTTACCAGTGAGCCACGCTTCCCAGTTGAATTTCCTGGATGAAGATGCCGAGCTCGCCGCGGTTCTCGCTCTTCAGACCCACCACGCTGAAGCCCAGACCTCCCGACACTGGCTTCTGCAGCTCCACATGACTCACGTAGCGCCCCTGTGTCATTCACACACACACATACACGTTGGGCCCTTGCTGATTCATTATAGCATCAAAGCCCACAGGCAACCTTTAGAAGTCTATTTGAAGTGCCTCAAGAGGGGAGAGCCCTGTCTATAGTGTGAGCTTCTCATTTTTCACTGTCTTCAGATATTTAGCTTGAGTTGAAATACTTATCTGCTATCTACCCGTTTGTGTTTGTCAGATAAAATGAGCAAAAACTAAAATAAAAAATGTGGTTATAAATCTACTAGGACGGAAACAATAGACTTACGGCATTATATCATTCAATAATGGTGGATTTTCAGTTGCTTATACCTGTGACATGGACTGGATGATGTGCTCAAACTCTTCAGACGGTGTCTTTCCATCAGTGTGTGCAGCATCAGATGCATCTGAGCAGGAGACGTGGCTTCCATTGGGCTTCGCTGCTGTGAGTTGATCAATAGTGTCACTGCCTCGTGATGACGGGAGACTCCCCTGGAAACATAAAGACAAACCAGACATGTGGTGACTGATGCTGCACTTTGGCGGATTATTCTAAAAATGCATTTTCAAAACCATGGAAGAAGATCAAATAGAAATCAAACCGAGAAAGACACTGGACCCTTCATTGAAATAGCTAAATGTCAGGTTTGCAGTTTGAACGCTACAGATTAGAATTTCTGATGGTGCACACAGCAGGAGTTTAATCCATCCAAAGACGGACGTTCAAACAAAACCCCCTCATGGACATTTATCAAGTTTAATTTTAGACACCAAAACCCTGAATTGGGGATGTCTTGACACCACTGGGATGACAGATAGTTTGTTGTCCCGCCATGATAAGCAGGATCTGTGGCGGCCTAATCCTTTGGACGGAGATAATGGCACTTAGCTGATGTTCCAACAATGACGAGGCTCCAAACACAATATTTCTGTCATGGTGCAGGAAAAGCGTCACCGGCCATCTGGATGCCTGAACGCGCTCGGGTTTTTAATTACTGCAATGACTTTACTTCTGTGACAGATGAACTACATGAATGCGTCAACTGCCTGAAACTGAGTTTTTCCCAATTTCATTAGCCAAAGGCCGTAATGTTTACGGCCATCTGAATTGGATTGGATTCATATAGTCATGTCCATGCACAGTGATAATTTCATAAACAATGTATTTGGCGTGACGAGCAGAGACTGTCCTTGTGAACTTGTGTGTGTGCACGAGGAAGTTGACTGTGCAACTTTCGGAGTTCAGTACAGTAAAACTCGTTATCAGAAACTGAATTCCATTGGACAGGACACATTAGTGCTGCAGGGTGCAAACAAAACCCTATGGGCTGGGCTAAGTTAGCGTAGCATGCTGCTAAGTTGCTGTCCTCATGCATAAGCTTTGTTAGCTGGGGCCTTGCTAAGAGGATTAAAGTTCCAGTTTGGTTCTTGCACATTTAAGAAATTGTTTCTGCCCCACTTCACGCCGTGGCAGTGGCCTCTTTCTCACTGGAGAGAGGGGCCTTGTCGCCATAGCGACATGGGCTGAGCTAGGCCTAACTGGCGGAGCCAGACGACGGACAGTGGGTGTGTGTGCGTTTATGTGTCTGGCTCTTGTGTAACAACAAAACACAAAATACACACTTTCTCCAAATTGTTTCTGCTTGAGGGGGCTAAACACGTTCTGCTGGGTTTGGAAACCCTATAAACACACACGCTCACAAACAAATATTATTGTGACCTATATATATGAAAACCTACAAAGTTTATATGTGTGTGTTGTAGTTTATGAAAACCATTGTTGCAATGTGGAAGGAGTCCATTTAAAGATCTGTAGGGACTTTACAATGGATGGCTCCTTGATAAACCTTGCTTAGTAAAAACACACACACACACACACACACACACACACACACACACGCACACACACACACGCGCACGCACGCACATAGAAACGCAGCCCTTTTGCAACAAGCTAAATCGCCAGCACACAAAAATGCCAGCAGGGCTTTTATAATCTAAATTCCACCAGGAGTAAAAAGCTCCAACATCCCTGCCTCCCACTGCATAGCTGAAATATTTTCGTCTCTCTTTCTCAAACGCTTATCCCGGCCCCTTCCCACTGTGACTTAAGAGCTCTTTCCTTCCACTCAAATGTTCCAATTCTCAAAGGGGAGAATCAGCTCGAGAAAGAGTTTCTGACTTAGGCCAACTATCTTTGCTCATGTATCCATATTATATCTGGCTCTTGTGAATCCTGGCAGCAATTTGGCCACAGCAGCAACACTGCTGGGGATGGGGGCTGGAAGAAATGAATGTGAGTGGGAGGGGGGGCGACTTGACATGAGTCACATACTGAATCAGAAAGGTCGCCCAGGAAACGGGTAAAGCAGGAATTTAAATTCCACCTTTTTTCCAACAACACTATGATTATCATACGGCAACTGACAATAGACGGCTGCACTTCTGTCTCTGAACTATAAACTTTATATGCCTGAAGACACACATCCCCCCGTCCTTCTGCTTCAATCCCCCCTAAACCAATATAATGATGAAAACAGGCAAATCAGCTCTTATTTCTCATCAAACGTGGCTATTTCTGTTTATATTACTTGTGTTCTAGCAAAGTATGATGCACCCATCTGGCAGTGTTTATTCTCATACAATAATAATGCAGAACTTTAAATGACAATAATTTTGTTAACCTCTTTATGACCTTCCATGGTGCTTCAGCATTCTGGGAACCGAGCGGTATTTTTGTCACTTTCATCCTAATTTATCGTGTCCGCAGCTCTGCACGCCCAGTTAAGCTTATGAAAGTAAATAATGTTTGATATGAACTCAAAACTTATACCGTTCAGAGCCTTATCACAGACGCTTGGACCTTGGTGTGTAGTTTACCTGCTCTCTGATGTGCTGGACCGATTTCTGCAGGGCCAGGATCTGGTGGAAGAGGGGGCTCTGGAGCACGGACTTGAGCAGGCTGAGCTTCTCCTCGGCGGGCACCTCGCCTCGCTCCTTCAGTTTGGCCTGGAGACGCTCCACCGCCTGCAAGGCACGCTGTGTGTCTGCAAGCCGTCAAATAGTTCGGTGACAGCGCCAGGCCCGGAGTGAAGGAGTGGATGCAGGGGAGAGGGAGAGATAGAAGTGGAGAGAGGTGAGGAGACGGGGGGGTTTTATCAGTGCGGGGCAGAGATAGTGAGACAGGGAAGGGTGTGTGGAAATGACCTCATCTATTGGGTTAAATACTCTCGTTTAATTTTACCTTCATATGCTTGTTAATACTATATAGTTATGCATAACCAGTTGTATTTGTTTAACAATGCGCTCAACAGACCTTACGGTATTGAAACCACATCAGGTTTTTTACACCTGAGAAGAAAAAGTTCGATTTTCAACAAAGTGTTTGTTTCCAGAATAGCAAAGTCTCCTGTTATGTCTTTAGGGTCAATTGTAGGTTGGACAGGAGCATAGAGAGGATATCAAGGGGGTGGTGGGGGGGGATAAAAGAACCATAGCCCGCAACAGTTTGCTTGCTGGACCCTGCATAAGCCGCACAATCGAGCAACTCCGGGGAGGCTTGTTAGTGAGTTTGGGCCAGCGCAACGTCATCTGGAAAAAAAATCAAGCAATTTCCCCGGCTCACCGACTGAGACTAACACCTAATAGGGCGTGCACAAGGTCCAAAGCACTTTTTTTTGGCGCTGAGATGCATTGTTGTCTGAACAACCGCTGTAAACAAGCCAAAAAAACGCTTGACCCTCGGTAGTTGGATTTTTTTTTGGGGGTCCAGTGCAGGTAGCTGTAACGCTGTCAGTGCTCTCGCCTCAGTGTGCATAATGAGCAGACGCACCACAACTGCGACATGGTTGTGCAGCTGTTTGCATTTGTGTGTGTTCCAAGATATGTAATGGAGCATATGGAGGGCAAAATTTGTACTCGTCAAAACTCTAATTTAATTTTAGTCCGATTCAACAATTAATTCTGCGCGGTTTCTTTGAATGTGGATATTTAAGCCCCACTTCACATTATAACTCGAGTATTATGCCCCATTACCTGAACCTGACCGCAGACTGACTGCACACGATAAACACGCCAGTCTTGAGAGTCGCCACAGATTGCAGCTTAAAAGAAAGAAGCTCGCGGCACCAATTTGGCTCCGTTTGCTGACAGTTGGACAAATAAACCTCAACGGGCGCAAACAAACAATCAAATATATGGCAACATTATCAGATGTGGCAGCATCGAGCAGCGCACGAGCCCTTCAACTGAATCCAGGGCCTCTTACGCTGGTTGAGAAAACACACAGCAGCAGCCAAACGTGGGATGCGGAGCCAGCAGAAGACGGACATCCAACTGGCTCGACCAAAACCCCATTTCTAAAAAGTGCTCGTTTTTAAAAAATGAAATTGAAAATGAATGAGATGCACAGTACATGTGCAGCAGCAATATTTAACTCTGAGTCTTATTTATCGTGGTGGTTATGAATCTGAATCTTAATGGTACCGAAGTCTGAATTATGTTACCGTGACAAGACGAGACACTAAAGCTGATTCAGTTCGATTAGGGGCAGAAGTCAGGCAAGAAAAATAAACGTTTGATAGATATGCACTGATTATAAACCGTTATTTATATTAGAAATTTCCCGAACATGCATTTAAATCCATAATCAGGTGTCACTGCCAAAAAACAAATATTTAAAAAAATAACTTACCCATTGTTTCAATCATTTTCAAATCTCAACCGATTTTTCTCCTTTCACAGCAATTTCACACTCCCCCCTTTCTTCAAGGCCTGCGAAAGAACAACGCAACAGGTTATGATTGTGTCTCAATCAGAGAACTGTATGTGACATCAGGACACAGAGTCAGTCGTATCAATACAAACAGGAAGTCAGAGCAGGAAATGCTCCCCTGAACCCGACCCTCTTACACATTCTCTATCCAAAAGGTCAACATGAAAGAGAAAATGGATTTATTTCCTTTGTGTCTGACCCATATTTATCTCAGGGAGAATGGTTCACCCCCCAAAAAAACCTCACAGAGTAACCATTGTGCTGCAGAACTGTTTGATACTTTTTACTGAGTCACAGGCGAGAGGTGCCAGGTCTCCTCACAAGCACACATCTACTGTAGGCTCTTCCTTTCTTTATAATTGACTAATTGCTATTATAGATTGATTAACAACTGCTAATTTACATTCTTGGGACTTTATTCAACACTTTACTGTGGCATTTGTTTAAATGAATGCAGAACAGATCTGAATATGAATACACGTTGCACTCTCACCATATTTGCCTCTACCAAGGAGTTTATGTTTTCATCTGCGCCCTTTTAGTTCTATCTGAAATTCTCAAATGTTGGATCATCAATAATCACATTCAGTCAAACAACCTCATCAGTTATTTTGAAACTGGTACAACACCCTTCTTACACCATTATTACACTCTCTACCTCGTTTTACCTTCGACGAGGAGGTTATGTTTTCATCTGCGTTTGTTTGTATGTTGCGAGATGGGGCGTTGTTCAACATTTCTCAGAGAATAATTCACGGATAATATTATTCAAGCATTTTTAGGGGACTGAAATTAGTGTGTGAGATTTGGTGCAGTTCAAAACAAAGGTTCAGGTATTTCTTCTACTGAGTGCTCTAGTTTACGTTGCTCAATATATATGTATTACTTTATCTAGATATCAGTATTACTCATGACCTGCAGTACTTCAAAATGCTGCTTTATAATACATTAACAGCAGCTAGACCACATACAGACAAACACGTTGCTCTCAAAATACATGAGTGTTTAACAGGCTGCTTAAAACAGAAAAAAGGACATGTGGTAAAGAAGCTTGCCGCATTCATACACCCCACCCTCAAAGCCTAAAGAGAACATATGAACGTGGTTATGTCTTTATCCTGCACTCATGTGTTTATCAGTGCGATGGCTGTCAGCTCCCATCCCAGGGACATCATACTTGAGTTTATAAGTGGCTCTGTAACAAGCATCACATCACTCAGGGAGACATTACACGATTAAAGGAGATTGGTAAGATAATTAAAGGCCCGATACCGGCTCTTAGAATAGCCGCGACACTTGTGGCAGATAGGATCGCCACAGCGGCGGTTTGTTTAGGGTCGTTTCATTTGCTTTGTCAACTGTGTGTGTGCGCGCAACTGTCAAAGTGAAGAATCAGCTTTGGCAATACAGTATATTGCATCTGTCATAAATAGTGTAGATTGTGTTTTGATTAGCGGACACATTTTCTGCACGGCTAACTTGCTGCATGATAAGATAACAGATTATCTTTAGTGCTACTGCAACACTGTCTACCAACACCAAGGAGGTAATGTTTTCACCATTCTTTTTTTATAGTTGGTATGTTTGTTTCTCTGCATCTATGCAAGATTACGGAAAAATATTGTGATATGTTTTCCAGCATATTCACCACTTGCCCCAAGAATAATTAATGGATATTGATGGGGAGGGGGGGGGGGGCTTGATTGAATTAAAGGGGACATGCGATCTGTCTTACTAGTCATTTAATTAACTGTATGGCCACCATACAACATGCAATATGAATCTGTAAGTTCAGATTCATATTGCTAATAATAATAATAATAACAATGATAATAAAACATGTTACTGTGCCTTTCGAGACACCTTACAAGATGTAAAAAATACACATTCCTCTAATATTCTAATATGGTCTTTTAATTAGTTTATCTCTATAGGCTCCTCAGTTGTGTGTGATGCTTTCAGGGACACGGGGACCACTGTGATTTCTAGTATCGGCAATGTATTGTAAATGTTTCTCCTGCTCCGATAAACAAGAGGAGAAGTGATTCGCACCTTTAGGAAAACATAACCCGAGGCTTGTAATGTTTCACAATCCTTCAAGGGATAGTTCACCCAAAAATGAAAATTCACTCATTATCTACTCACCACTATGTCGATGGAGGGGTGGGGGTGGGGGAGTATGAGTCCCAAAAATACTTTGGGGGTTTTAGGGGTAAACAGCGTCGCAGCCAAATCCGGTACAATTGAAGTAACTGGTGACCACCGCTGTTTTCCTCGAACCGCCCAAGCTCAAGCCTCTATGCTACCCCCCCCACCCCTCCATCGGCACAGTGCTGAGTAGATAAGGAGTGCATTTTCATTTTGGGGTGAACTTCCCCTTTAAGAAATCAATCATCAGATCTCCAAGTGGACTTTGAGCTGGAAACACAGCAGCTTTAAAACCAACACATCATAACAACTTGTTCCTTAGCAAAACACCAGGTTGCATATTTACTAAAACACCAGGTCTGATGCTGTGTACGTGTTAATAGCTGCAGCACAAGTGTGTGTGTGTGTGTGTGTGAGTATAGTTAGTAAATCCAGTCAGTGTTTTTGATTCTAGTCTCCAAAGCACTCGGGACAATCCGCTTTTCTCAACTCCTCCTCCTCCTCCTCCTCCTCCTTCTTCTTCTTCTTCCTCCACATCCATGGAGCCTGAACGCAACAGGCTTCCCACAGACACACAAGTTAACACACCACCGCTGCTTTTAGGGTAAAAAGAAACAACAACACAAACGCCCACGGTGTCTATTCACAAGTTCCCATAAAAAAAAAGTGCTTCCCACCGGAGGAGAAGCCCGTGTTCCTCTGCTCTGTGACCCGACAACAGGCGTCTGTCTGCGGGTGTTTTCCTCACACTAGCGGCCGCGCAGCGAACAAAGACGAGTATTAGCTTTTTAAAGAAACAAGTTATCGCACATGAGTGTTCAGGAGCATTTCACAAAGAAAAGCCGTCAGTAAATATCACTTACATTCAGCGGGGGAGCCTCTACTTTTCCCCCGGCGGGCAGACGGTGTCCCGGCCTCAGCCTGTGTTGTCCCGCGGCTAACGGCGCTCAGACCGGGGCTTAAAGATGGGGCGTAGCGTCACCAGAGTGTAACCCGATCCTCTGTGGACATGTCCGGCTCAGCCGCGACTGAAGCGCCGCTTGCTGGCTGCACCCCGCACCCAGGGCTGGAGGTCAAAGCCCCGGATCAGGACCTCCAGGGTGACACAGGCAAAATATACAAGAACTAAAAAACCACTGGCGATGCTAGAGTCTACTGGGGCCCCAAGAAAAAAGTCCCAAGGGGGGCCCTCAAACTGTTCATCATCATAATATGAATATAAATAATATGAATATAAATAATCTTAGGAAGTTTCAACTTTTTTAAATTTCAACTTTTTTCCCTTTACAACATCCAAAATAAACAAAAACCAAGAACATTAAAACCGTCTAATTTTCAAAATATGAATATAAAGGACTATACAAATTGGAAAAGACCAAGTGATTTTAAAATGAGTCCCTCCGCTAGACTGGGCCTCAAGTCTGCAAAACAAAGAATGAGCCAGATGTTATTTTAATTACATTTTGTAAACTCTTAACAGATAATTACTAAAAGTAAAATATTTATGGAGCCTGGGACTGTGTTACTGTGCTCCGCTGCTAATCCAGACATGAACCTGAGAGGAATCTGTATCAGTCTCAAGAGCAGACCCACACTTAATAAAACTACTAAAAAGTCCCTGTGTTTATATAATAATATATAACAGAGGTGATTCACAGTAAAGTTTCTCAGGAGGATATCATCTTTTTACGATGGTCTGTGAAACAAATCTTTAAAATATTAAGGGCACAGATCCAAGGCAGTAGAGTTGGGCCCCTTCAATTATTAAAATCCTGAGTAAAATAACAAAGCAAAAAGTAACACTGTTATTATTGCAGTCGCACGTAGAAAAAACAAACAGAGATGAGTTCATCATTACAAACATCGCTGCAGGGGATTCATTCTTGGCAGGATTGACACAAACTTGTGTAAAGGTTCACATTTCATCAGGGTTTTCACTGTTTCACTGTCGTTTCTACAGCTAAAGTAATGAGTAATTTATGAACAGAGTTATTCTTGGTGAATCGGGCAACACTGCTGTGAGAGAACAGCGTTGTTCATCCTGCTAATGAAACATGAATGAGTGCAACAAACATTTAGTTTATCTGGCACGTGCGCACACAAGCAAGACATCGTTAGCACACTCCTACACAAACATTGAAGGCTGAGGCTGTATGTGAAGTCATGACAGATCCCCAGCAGTGAAGGCAAAGCATCTCCATCGCCACCTGGTGGCTGGCTGCAGTATAGGTCTTAAATCCCGTCTCCTCCATGTTAGTGGATGAGGCATGGACCAAATCAGAAAGTCAGAGTACACGTCACACTGATGTATATCCGGGTGGTATTTTTGGTTATTTGATGATATAAAGATGGGCCGTCCGTCTTTATATACAGCCTATAGCTGAGACCCACACATTTTAACGTTAAACATTCATATGTACTAAAAGATACATGTTTTTAATTTGATAAAAAGTAGAGAGTAAAGTATTTTTAGGCCCAGGAAGCACCTTGGGAAAGGACAACATTCTCTGCGTGTCCTGCTCAGAGGATTATACACTATTTCTGTCCGCAATGCTCCATGCTTATCAAATTCGATATGAGCCGTTACTCGAAATGAAATGTTTCAAACGCCCTCTGGGGCAGAAGCTGTTGACGCATGACTCATATCTAACAAAACCAAAACATGAACACAGTGATTATTTGTGCCGGTTTTCCCCCCGTCGTCAAGGACACAGAACTGTGTCGAAGGTGTTGTGTGGCCAAGTTGTTGATCAAGTTTTGCCTTATGCCCTCACTGTTACCAACTCAAGGACCCTGTTGCCGTCATGGATCGAAACCTCAGGGGGAAGGCAGGAAGGAGCAGGGTCACGCAGTAAGAAGTCATTTCAGCAAGAAGTAGGGGGATGAAAGCTGCTTTCAGGAAGCTGATACTGACTAAATCCCCCCTCACCATTTATATCTTTACTTCTGCCTTTCCTCTTATCCACCCTGTAACTCCCCTCTTACTCTGACAATAAGCCACTTTTATGTGGGAGGTCTGACTCAGCCAAACACCGAAAAAGAAGAGATTGAAACAAGAGAGAAGAGAAGAGTGGAGGGAGAAAATACATCTCAGCTCAGTGCTCGGCAGCTTCAGCGTTTTGTATTTTTGTACCTGCCTATTACAGGCCTTCAGCAGCCTTTGTCTGAAGGCGCTTAGTAACACGAGGCACCAAATCTGGTAATTGGATTCAAATCTTTATTATGTGTTTTCATTCATTTGGTTTTTTTTTACTCTAGCCTACTTACTCATACTTGCTTGGGTTTAATTTCATTTGTTCATTTCATTTAACCATTTGAAATAGTCCAGCTCGGTTTAGTTATAGCTGAGGATGAATAGGTTCATTCAGTGCAAACAAATATGTGAGGACGGGAATTAAAATGTACTTAACGGGCAAATGCATTTTCCTCTCGATGCATTAAGGGCGAGCGAAAACCAAGGTGAGATGTTTAATCAAAGCGTCTTTGTATGATTCTATAATTTCTAGATTTGTGAAGGTAGCTTGCAATACAATGTTCAAATAAAACTCAATACACTGTACTTTCTGTGGCAATAAACCAACTAGCACCATTGGTTATGTTTGCTTCAAGCGGACACACTAGGTCTATAGATAGATGGCGTAAAGCACTGCATGTCAGTCAAATTCCCACTTGAGCTTAAACTGTACAATTAAATGTGGAGATTAATAGCGAGGTTATTCACGGTCGCAATAATTTAGCAATAAAATGACACCACTCTCACACACACACACACACACAGGATGTCAGTACCTGAACCTAAACACACATTTGCTCTTCAAGGAACTCACTTCCAGATCCCGTGCTTCAATGGGAAAGCTGCTAAGTGTGTGAAGTCATACGGTGTAATAAAGAAATGCCCTGAAGGGTTCGCAAATTCAATCACGGAGTCCTATTGGCAGACTGAAAGCTGGCATTGTCTGCCAGCCTTGATTTATTGCCAGTAGAGCCATCAACATTGAAATAGCCTTTCAAATTATAACATCCCACAAGATGTAAAAAAAAAACAGCTCAGAGAAAGAGTCAGGGCATAGTGATTTTATTTCACACAAAGTATGCTGGAATAAAAACACAGGTAGTAGTACGTCCTTTATAAATCTTTTCTTTAATCCTTATTCCACTTTGCG
Organism: Hippoglossus stenolepis; assembly: GCF_022539355.2. Classification (NCBI taxonomy): domain Eukaryota; kingdom Metazoa; phylum Chordata; class Actinopteri; order Pleuronectiformes; family Pleuronectidae; genus Hippoglossus; species Hippoglossus stenolepis. The sequence continues at coordinate 7,721,345 of NC_061505.1, read as the reverse complement.
ACTTGAATTTTACAGTAATTTACAAGATGGCTAGTAAATACGCAGCTGTGGGGGTCGATGGTATTAAAGCAAAGATTTTGAGAATGCAAGAGTTGGATGATGCTGATCCTAGAGGGAATTTTAGCTTTGTGTCAGTAGGTCATTGGGGGTCATAAAATTGAAAATTGAAAAATTTGTCCTGATATGGCTGTAAAGGAAAAGGTCACACGGGTCAAAGCTAATCAATAGCTCCGTTCCTGTTGGCAATGTGAATGCGCAAATAAAATTTAATGCCAATCCCGTGGACCCTCTCTGACAGCTCATGCTGCCTCCAGTAATTATGATGTGGAGGGGCGCGCCGGAGGAGAAGGCACGGGGTCACCGGCATCAATTGGCTCGTGCCTCCTGGAGGCGTGCATGTGCAAACCAAATACTATACCCAGCCAAACCTTAAAAATCGAAATCAACTGTTTACAATTTTGATAGAGTACTGAACTATAACAGTCAGATTTTGAACAATCGTCACTGTGACAAGAATAAATCATTACAGGTATAATTTGACTTTTTAAATTGTTCCATGTCCCAACTATTAACATAGAGGAGATGGGATTTGTGACCTTTACTGCAGCCAGCCACCAGGTGGCGACCACAGCCTTGGAGGAAAAGATCCTAGTTGGTTAATTATAACACAATGTAGCACCAAAATGAAAATATGACCAAAATAAAGATTCTTGCAAATCCTCCTGAAGGGAACATTTGATTTGATTAATTTATTTGCACAATCACGCAACACAGTGGCAATACAATAACAAAGATAGAAAAATAAAAACTGTCCGACACATCATCCTGCAGCCTTTTTCAACAGTTGAGCACCAAGTTTTCATGTAACTAACTTTTTACAATACTAATAAGCTTGAAGGTGCATATGCACAGTGACATATTTCTCCACAGAGTGTGTGTTAAATGATGGTTGTTGTTTTAATGGTCTTAATGGTAGGTTAGCCCTTTTGCACAGTTTGCCATCTGATTCCTAGTAATTGCATATTTTTAGGCTGTCTTCAATACTTTATCGGAGTTTTACACAGTGGTAGAAATAAATGTCAGCTTGTTTGTGTCTTTAATCATATGTTTCTGTAGCTGTGAACTGACGGCCTGACAACACTTTGGAGCCCTGCTTGAATTTAATTACTTTGTTATTATAATTTTCTGGTAATTATTAGGGGAAGCTTGTGGAAAGAAGGCATTTTGGACGTTTTAAAAGTTACAGCAACATAATGTGGCTCTCATACGATCAACATCTGGTTAGTTTCAGCTGTTTTGGTCGACATTTTCCAAACTTTAAAAGACAGCATCTCAAATATTCATGGGTGCTTCTAACTACGGAGGAAGTGACTGTCATGCTTTGTGTGACAGGGTGGAAATTAGTGCATCTTGTCAGGAATTGCTGAGATATCTGTCCGCTTGTTAACTGATCTTCCATGTAGTGATACGCATGATCACTTCTTTATTGTTGGATATCCAGTCAGCCGAATTTAGAGCTGATAAAGACACAATTAATTAATGCAGGGATGTTCCAGACAGCATTGCAACTCTGCAAATGTGTGTTTGTTGTCTCAACAGATATATAAAGACCTCATTAATTCTAGTATTTGATCAGCTTTCCATCACTGTGTTTTTGATTTGGATTATTCACTGCATGAATACACTTACGGAGACAAACAAACAGATCAGACTTTCGGCACCTTTTTCTTTGTCTCAGCAGATAATGGCTTAAATGTGTTGTGGAAAACTTGTGACCCAAAGACACACATCCAGCAATGTCATGTTGTTTGCCATCTAAATGTAAGCACAATATTTACTGTCCTTCTAGGTCCATTTTGGTCTCCACCACCTCCTGAGGGGGAACATCTGGCTACTTAAACTGGTGAATGCACCACTAACCAGCGAGCTGACTGTAGTTGCTCACCTCATCTGTTGCCTGCTTCTAGGTAAGTAGCTCACCATCAATTTTTAGACATTTCAACAGCTGCCTTCTGTGCTTTAAGATATTTTTTTCCTGCAAAAGCAGAGAAAGTTTGCCTCGACTCCACACACTTAACTAATAATAGAAAGTCTACAATGTGTAAAAGTCGATGCATTGGCCTGAACTACTATGCATAACATCAGAATCGCAAAAACAGTAGTAGCATCACTCCTTTTGCTGTTCAACGATCTCTGAAGATTTCATCTCTTCTCCCCAAGTTTACCTACAGCTTAAAATAACATAAATAGCTGTGGAAGGAGCCACTTTTCAAAAGTGTGCACATGTATCATGTTGTGCAAAGCTGAGTGCGACGAGTCGAAGCTGTTGGGAAATAATGAAGTGTGCGTCAAAGAAGTCTTTGAAAAAAAAAAGAGTTCCTGGCGTTTTCTTTGTGGTGACTCTGTATATGTGCTGCTGTGTTTTTTGCGTTGCAGTGATTTTATTTCAGTCATAAAGGGTCACACTCAAATCTCAAGGAACACACAGATAACAGTGTAGGTACATAGTTCACTCCTGTTGTTGTGGTATTGAGATACATTTGTTAACACACACGCAAACACGACTTAGACTTAGACTTACAGCAGCTATAGGACAAAAAGCTTTAGAAACAATGGGCGCCAACAGTGCTAAATAATAAATTCACCCTATACTTAACATAAGAAGTGGATTCAGTGCTCTTCTATATGATCTTTCCACTTTTTCCACACAAGCAAGGACACACACAACACAACCTATATGACAGAAGGAGTGTGCCTCTCACACACACACACACACACACACACACACACACGCACACGCTCACGCTCATCCAGCAGAGGAGAGAGCTTTTCATTCCAGGATATTGAATTATACCCTCGTTTTTTTTAAAGTTTGTGTCAAATCCCATCCAAAGTGGATAGGAGCCGATTGTCAATTAAATTATGCAAGCATTTCTATTTAGGCTGACTGCAACATGTCTGAGTCATCATTTGAACGAGGTTCAAAAGGGAAACCTTTACCTTGTCCCACCCCACCAAACAGAAACAGGTCGGCATTGCACATGGACTCCCACACAAAAACTCACAGTCATGACCAGCCTGGTGGTTCGTGCATGTAAACCGACTCGTGACAGTTTGAGCTGCTAGACTGACTTACTTTTTGCCATTGAAGCTAATTGTAAGTCAACCCTGAGAAAAGTTTATTGTGTTGGTTCGTTTTTGTTTGATTGAATTGACGTCGTTGCCGAAGTTTCTCCCTAAAGTGTTGAAGAGTTGAGGCTGCACTGCAGTGGGTGAAAAGAAATGTAGGTGCTGCGTCGTGAAGTCGGCTGCGGCTGATGTAACGTTGGATGTGGGCACACAGTCCTGCCCACTGACTGTGGGCAGTCATAAATCACGCACACACTAAAGTTAAACAATGATAACTATGCGATACATAGAGAAGCCCGTGCAAATTGATTTACTGATGCAAGATAAGTTGTATAGATGAACAGATTGTACCAGATTTTAAATCAAGAGGGATTAGGGGTCATGCAATATTCAACCTAGCACACTCTTATTGTCAGTGTGCCACCAAAGCCTGCTCCCAAATGTGCTGGTGTTCCCAACCACTGCATTCAGGTTCAGCTTATATCTTGAATACAGAAAGAAAGAAACCACGTTTTAGTCACAGGACCTTCCTCCGACCTTCACTAGTATCTGATGAAGAACGAACGGCCTTGGAATAAATGTACAGATTTGGGACTTGATATACAGAAGTCTCCTCTTTGTCATATCAGCTGTTTATTTAGTTTTGCATTGCACATCTCCCAGGTGTTGTTTTAGCAGATATTTCCCCCATGAGAGATAAAACACAGCATTTATTATTTGTTCAAATGCTTAAAACGGTGCATATCTAGTGTTCTGTGACAAAGTTCTGTAGTGGCAGTGGGAATTATGATTCTTGTCTGTCAGCAACAAATGCAGATTCAAGGTAGTGGTATTTTTTAGTGCTATAAAACCTTTTAGACAGTGGATAGTCGTAGATAATCAAATTGGATGTGGCTCGAGAACAGATGTACCTTGGGCAGGGATGTCGTTGGGCCTTTCCCTCTGGCTGTTAATTTCATAAATCAATAATCCTTGCAGTTAATTTCAGCTGATTTCATTTTACCATCATCACCAAGTCTCTCCTTAAATTGAACCAAGTATTTCAGCTTTTAAACGTGTGGTTCATTAACCCAAAAGTCAAAATAAGTGAGTCCATATAACTTTTGTTTAATAGGGGCCAGTGTGGCCACACATTGCAATTACAGGATAGTGTGCAATCCTAAAGTGTAGTGCAACCGTGACTTATAAAGTCTGCAAACTGCCTTAGTAATTTCAGTCACACTCTGCGGCAAGGAGTGTTATGGATACTTTTAAGTGTTTGAGGAAGAAAGTGTCATTGGTTTTCTCAAAGTTCCACACGTTTCCTCTTGACCTAAGTTGTGTCTGTGGCTAAACCATAGATGGACGTAGACTCCGGGTCTGGAAAGTGAATCTGATGCTCAAGTGCACAAATGACCAGCGGAGGGCGATTCCACTGGTTGCAAAAAGATCAGTTTCTATGGATGTCAATAAGCAAAAGACCCTATTGTTTTATAACGTCTGTAAACATTTTCACATGGAGTTTATGATCTCAATTGCTAGTTTTATGTCTTCTCCAATAAAGCATGATGTTTAATTTGTAACTTGTGGTCCTATTTCAGAGAAAAAATAGAAGATAAAGCACTGTATGATGTGTGCAATGGATACCGTGTGATTGACGGCTATTACCATCCAATGGGTGCAGGTGTAGGTGGGTCAGACTCACCTCCTGCTCCGCCAAATATGGTTACTTCTTGTTTAGAAGAACCAAGGCTTCAGGCTTCAACATTCCAGTTCACAAACCGTTTGGCGACGGGTTGGCACTTGGCCTAAACCTGACCAATCTACAATCATAGAGGTGGCAGATCAGAATGCTGAGTGTCCAGTTAGTCCAACTTTTGTCTTTATACGACAACCTAGTATTTCCCACTTTGCTGATCTTCTCATGTAATTTTAGCCCAAACATCCCAGAAGTTTATTTTCTCTGTAGTCCACAAGAACACATCCTCACATTTCCCCACCAGCCGAGAACAGTCTGTAGCCGCGCGTGTCAGCACGAGGCTTGCTAGCATGGATTAACATGGAGAAAGGAGAGTTCGACATTATTGGATTCACTTTGCACGACAACTGTCCCCAAAAGCCTTGTTTTGCTTTTGGTTTTCCTGAACAGCTTTATATTTGGCAGCAGCAGGTGAGAAGCTGTACAGAGGTTTTATAGTGCCGCGCGTCACTTTATGGTGTTCAATTACATCTGTGTCTCAGGTGCTTAACTCGCTGTGTTTAGTAAATTCAGTGTTGGCAGCTGGATATTCTGCATTAGCGTAATGTACACGCAATTATACATATTGCCACAGAACTAAAAATTGTGGGCGCTGACAAGGAAATCAACAATGGAATTAGCCTTTTTTTCTGATACAAATAAATAGACTCAGACACTATGAGCGTGCTTAAATGTAATTACAAAACAAATACCAAAACACAACGGGACATTTTCAGCCTGTTGTGTAAAAAAATGTTAATTCTTCATTCTCCGGGTTTCTCTATGGAAAAAAAAGAGACTCTAGCTTTGTGAAATGAAATGCGTTTGAATCTAACCTGCAAATAAAAGTTTTGTTCATAGCTCAAAATGCAGCTTTTCAGGTTAATTTGAGTTTATCGTGCTTGTTTTACAGCACATGGAAAAACACAAGTACTCACGAAATACCCCATTTTGATATCGATGCACTAACTTTGATTCTGAATCCTAAATGCTGATGCAACCTGCTGCCATAGACTTGTTTTTTGAAGTAAGTTATAGTAACTTATGAAACAGCAATTTTAATATTCTGTTTACACATTAGAGCTCTGATTTCATTGATGCTGAATACATGTTAAACCGACGATAACTGATTTAATCTACTTGGGAACAGCGGGGACAAACAGACACCAAAATGAGGCATTTCAAGTTCACACAACTCACTTTTAAGCAAACAGGTAGCAGCATTAAACAGAAATCCAATAATCACTCTTCTTCTAACTCCACCGACTCCTGAGAGGAATATCAATGTTGTTAGCCGCTCAGTGCTACATGTTCACAAACCAGAGGGTAATTCTGTGTGTGTGTTGTGTGGTGCCGGGTCGATGGGTTTTTTCGGGGCTTTTTTTCCCCTGCAGACATCTGATGTTATCTTGTTGTCTTGAGGACAGTTAGTTTAGGATTAGCGTGCAAATAAAAATCTCCTCCAGCATCAAATACAAAAAAACAAATCCTTGGGCTGATCCATTTGCTGGGAATGAGCTACTAGCGGTAATAGAATAAAAGGTATTTTTATGTCGCTGATGGGTATTGTCTATTAGCATAAAATCTGACGTGTCTGATTTCTCGCAGCGGGCCGTTCATTGTCATTTGGGAAGCTCCAACAGTTGTCTCGATGGCGCTTTTCCTTTGCTTTACAACTTTGAATAACCGAGTGCCAAAAAACTGACGAGCACTGAATGGAAATACCTTTGTGCTTTGATTCCAAATTATACGACGATTTAGAGTCACAGTTCACATTCCTTTTCAAAGGGAAACTGCCATATTCATGCAGTTCAGGGACATTTGCTATTGCTCCTGTGATTTTCTTTCCCCGCAGTGAAACGAGATATGTGGTGTGACTTCACTTCACTGTTTCTTTAACTGCTTTTCCACTTCAGTGGAGGATATGCATTTGTGGATACTTTAATCATGAGGAGCTAAAGAGAAGATAAATAGGAGCTGATTCGATTCCGACTTGTATTCTTTTAGTCTGTCGGCGTCTGTATATCCACCGGTGGTGTAGCATTCGTGTCACTGCTATTTTGGAGCCTCTGTATTTTGTGGCTCTTGTATTTTTTGGGGGTGCAGCATATTGCATGGCACTTAAGGCACCGCTTTAAAGCTACCTGCTTTATGCAAGTGTAATGGCAGCCGGCTTTGGTCAGTGCTCTACCTGGAGAAATCCATTTGCGTCGGAGGGGTGCACGGGGAAGCGGTGCCAGGGAGAGATAACGCTGCGTTTCTTCAAACGCAGGCAGCCGGGGTTATTTTTCATTCGGGGCGCGTTCAGGAGTTCAAGGTGTTTTTCAGACAGGAAACAAGTGCAAACAATGTGCCTCCACCAGGTCCGCGCTCGCATGGGCTCATTAGCCGAGCACTGGGTGATGGGATTGAATGATTACTTGTTATTGTCTGATTGTAATTAGGATTGTTAAAGTGATTAATTGGCTTTAGGGTGATTGAGAGGGTGAAAGCTGGCCGGCTCCAGCTGTAAGTGGGCTGCAGCTGGTGCATGCGTTCAAAAGGTCAAGATCAAGACATGGAATGATTTTTGATCCTTTATTTTTTTCAGTGGCTCAAAATGCATCCGCACATTCTTGGGCACGATTCAGCAAAAGGCTTTTTTTGTTGTTGTGCACGTTTCATGCCGTCACCAGCTTGAGAAAAAGAAAAGAAAAGGCAGTCAAAGGAACGGCTGGAGTTACAGTAGATGTGCTGGAATACTAAGAAGGAGCTACAGCAGCAGCCTCCAGAAAACAGATCTGTATGAATAATTAGCTTCCAGCCAGAGAATGGACCATTAACTCTTCTTTGAGGATAAACTGTGGAGGAAAACCCAGATGCTAACACATCTCATACAAGCAGAGAATTCCCCCCCTGGAGAATACAGTTTAGGAATTAATTAACTTTCTGCAATCTGCAAACCTTTTTTCTTTTTTTTAAATCAAGCTTGATTGTGCTGCAGTTCATCCGCCACACCTTGTCACTAGTGTCTTTTTTTGTTTTGTTTGGGGGCATCTTCACTCATCAGCTCATCAGGGCTGCATCCTCCTCCATTGAACTATCGATGGACAGTTCTCACACCAGTTACACTTTGAATCCTGCAGGAGGGAGACAGCGGATTTTTCACATGAATATTGCAGCCCACGGGCGCACAGACGGAATGTAATATAACACAGGTTCTCCTCCTCGCCAAGCCAAAAGGCAAAAGCTATATTGTGTAAGGTGGGAGAGAGAAAAAAGGGGGCCTGCTATCTCGTGTTCGCTGCTAGGTGGAGCCCGAGTATTCGGCGTGAGCGGCGAATCCACATCCGAGTTTTGCCTCTCACCTTTTCCCCGGCTCTCCAAACCCCTCTCGGTGCTCCACACAGAATTACTCGCAGCCAGTGCGCACAATTGGTTTGTCATTGTCGCGGGGAGCTCAGCAGCCGTTTGGACCCCGAACAAGTTGAGATTCCTCCTCTCTCTCTCTCTCTCTCTCCCTCCGGCGGAGCTTTTCCTCACAAGATCTCCTCTCTTCTTTTTTTTTTAAATTATTTTTTCGTGCAATTCCTCTGGATACTCTTTTTTTTTTGGTTGTTTTTGTCTTTTTTTTTTCTTCTGGTGATATCGAAAGGCTGCTGGCGTTTCGCCCTTCCAAAGCTGCATGGGACGTGATGTATCCCCCGCGCAGGAGGACGGACGCCTTGTGCCATAAAGGGATGTAGCGGCGCGGATACAACACGAGGGAACCTGCTTGTTTCTCCTCCAGCCACATCACCACCGCGACTCGGATTGTGTGGACGCACGGCAGATTTGTTGTTGTTTTGAGGATATTGGGGCGAAAAGGGAGGAGGAGGACAACAGTTTTGGGGTTTTTGTCCCCCCCCACCACCACCACCACCATCACGCACACACACACTGTGCGTCAAAGGACGGTTCCCCCCCTGAAAAAGACAGTTCACACTTTGAATGGAAGGACGCGAGATTTACCCTCCTCTCCACCGGTGATTCGCCCTGGAACCCAGTGGGGTAAGTCATGATTTGTTTCTCGCCGAGAAGCGCGTATGTGTTCCCCCGGCGTCCGTGCGCACATCCACGGCCACCACCACCACCAGGGCGACGGTACACCCCCGTGAACTGAGCCCCCGCGGCGGTGCGATGTGTCTCACCATGTCAGTCACTGGCACGCGCTCCCCCCGTCTTAATTACTTTTAACTGGGCTCATCCAGTGCGCGTTCAGGTGGAATCAGCACCGATCACATATCGACGAGCCGCTAATCAATTACCTCTTTTCGACTAATCGAGTGTGCCCCTGTACGAGTTGCATTATCAATGGGGCAATGTGGAAAGAGAAGTTGCCTGTATTGGACGCAAGTTGCAGGATTTTTAGAGTCATGCAGGGAATTAGTCCCCCCCCCATTCAACCTTGACATTTAAACTGAATGTGCAGCCACCTTGTTTCTCCTCCGTGATAAAGCCAAGTCAGTATCTGAGCGCGTGAAGCGTAATTTGTCTTCCCAAAAAAAGAAAAAAAAGGTGCTTGAATCATGAATTGTATACCAACGCAGTCCCCCTTTTTCCCCCTTTCTTGTTCTGGTGCAGTTTTGTCGTCCAAAGTGAACCACGTTGGGTGATGCAGTGATGGTGCATTCTTCACGGTGGGGTTGACAATGTGCAAAAAGAAACGAAGTACAGCTATTGGTGTCGGTGCATGTGCAGTTTTCATGTTTATTTTATTCCCCCTCAGCCAGTCCACTCATTTACATGTTCTTCCAAAGTGCCACTGTTGGCTTTTTTTGCAGAATAGCACCTTCCCCCCAAAAAACAGCAACCCATAAATACTGCACAGCAAATATCATCATTTTTTAATCCACACATAGGGGAAAGAGGGGATGGAGAGCTGTGCTGTGCTGCAGGCCGAGTCCTGTGTCTGGGAGAAGTGCGGGGTTGAGGGGTGGGGGGGGGCACTGTACTGAACGCTTTGATCCGAGAACAGCACACTGTCTTTCAACATCACAGTCCGAGTGGAAAGAAAGGTATAGCCGAGCCCGTCGCTTTGAATGGGATCTGAAGTTTTCTCGCAAGCTGCACAATCACGCCCCTTCATTCCCAGTTAATGGTTTGAAATCTTGAATTGGTGCTGAGTTCTTTTTTTATTTCAGCCAGGCGTTTGGCTTCTTGTCTTTCAAGAAGCGTGAACCAACTTCCACGCTGTTGATTTGCTTTTTCGCCCCACATTGCAGAACATATCATCAGCATTCTGCTTGTTGGTTGTTTCCTTATCTGACAATTAGGCTGTGTTCATTACGTCCAGGACTGCAGTGCCATCTGTCACATAATCTGCATTGGTGCAAGTGCCCTCAAGCAGATGACACACACACACACACCCCAAACACACACACACACACATACACTCCAAACACACACACACACACACTTGGTTTATTTTACCAGCAGTGGAAACCTTGACTTCCTCCTCCAGGGGGAAACTCTAGGGGACATTTGATGCTTTCTGCCTAAACGGTTATGTCAACCTGCACTTTGTTTTCCTGTCTCATCCGTTTGGATTCAGCTAAACGCGGCTCCTCGTGGAATATCATCTGGGTTACATTTATTTATAACAGCAGTTGAACTTGAGCATCTGGTGTCATACCTGATGGGACGGAGCTGCGTTGGAAGTAATAGTTTTCCTGCAGTGCGTTAACTGGAAGGTGGCGATGAACACGTGCCTCTGTTTTACATATTGATAGAATTGGACGTCTTGGGTAAATGAACAGTGAGATAGTGATACTGACAGAAAACACTTTACTGGATTCATAAGCTTCATTTTAGAGATAATTATTATTCTATCATGTCTGTTGCAGTGTAAATCCAACACTAAAATCCTTCTTCCTATGCTGTACTGTGCTAAATTGCACGTGTTGCACACTAATATGGGTTAATTTGATGCCCTCATTACAAAGCATGTTCTTTCTGTGTTGGGTCATTTGTATTGTTCTTCAGAAATAATCCCACTCTTTGTGATGCTCCCCCCCTTTTTCTCACCCACTCGCTGGGATTTTCGTTCCATCGGCATGTTTTCATTTATTTTTTTAGTCGAGTTTTGCCTTTTTTGGGGACAATTGCACGCTTAGGGGGTCCAGTGTGTTGTTGCAGTGTGGGTGGAGGCATGGGCTCTCTAATTTCCCTTATCAGGTTAGTGGATGTGGGACGCAGCTTCATGGTACAGATTATGTACAGCATGGGCTATTATTGGTGTATTAATGAGGTTAGTCATTGTTAAAAGGGCAAAAATCATCTGTTTGTCACACACACACACACACACACACACACGTTGGAAAAACAACACAAAACCCACAGATAGAACCTTCATCCAAATACCGTTGTAGGTGACCCTGGTCTGAAAGGCAGCATGAATGAATTCCTTTTTTATGTCTTTATCTCTCTGCTTTTTTCCCTGCAGATTTGAATGCTCAAGGTCGTGTGCTGCACAAACCTTTTTCAGATTTCAGTCGTCTTTTTTTAGTATCGACGGCTGTTGTGGTTCACTTTTCATGTTTTCCCTGCCACGTGTGGGCTCACCACTTATGGGTTCCTGGTATTTGTGTGTATAAAAGTCAGACAAATTGTGCAGTTGTTAAGACTCAATCCCTCTTTTTTGGACAAACTCAGAAGCCTCTGTTCTATATGCAACCTGCAACATTGCAGCTCTTGCAGTATTGCACAGCTACATTACTTATCCCTTCTCTCAGCCTGCGTTTCCTGTGGAGCTGAAACTTGCAGTTGATTAATCGATGAGTCATTTGATCAACATTTAATCAGCAGCTATATTGAAAACCAACTAATTGATAGTTTTTAATAAGTAACACATTTCGGGGCCAACAGAAAGGCTGATGCACTGTGTGTGTGTGTGTGTGTGTGTGGCATTGCAGAAGTCATTAATCTAACACTTTTGCCTTCACCTTATTTTCTAAATTATAACACTACCAGACCCCAGACTTGCAATATCCCTAATGAGAAGAACACAGTCGACTTCACGACTTCTTATTTTCCACATTGGAACATCAGGGCTTTGATTGACAGCCCAGCATGGGATCTTTGGCGAGTTCGAAAAAATAAGGAATCCACAGAAGAAGACACGGCAGAAATTCTCAAACACATTGTCAAAAATGATGGATTCTGACATTTATTTTTTCATTTGAATGATTGTTTATCCCTGCGGCTTGATGCCGACATGTTAAGCGCCACAGAATCATCCTCGGTGAAGGGAGATGATGCTTTTTAAGATGCTTTTTCATCGCTGGCTGATTTTTTTCTTTCTTTTCCCCTTGTGATTTTGAATGAATATCCAAAGCAACCCCCACAGACAGGTTAGCCTTGGTGGCTGAAAACGTATATGCTCTAAATACAACTTCTCTATTTATACTGTTTACCTCTTAAAACATGATATTTAAACCTGTGGCATGACAGAGGAGGCGGGCCACCTGCTGGGCTGCATTCACATTTCCGTGGGCCAGATCTCACCCGCTGCTCCAGCCAGGCCCTTTTCGTTTTTTTTGCACAGGTCCCAAAGACCAGAGTTATCATGCTGTTAGGAGTGAGACAGGTTGATACGCTGGGGCCCTTTCTCTGGCAGGAATGTCACGGAAGAAGAAAAGCAAAAAGCTGAAAATGAGAAAAGAAAGCACACGGGCGCAGGGAAAGGTCCTCGAGGTCTGTGCCTCTCAACACTTTCGCTGTCCCGTCTCATAAAGACCCTGGACGCCGAGGGTTTTGACAGAAGCTTTCACAGCCCCCCTGAAAACCGAACCGCAGGAAATGGGGCTCGCAGTTGAAATGGAGACTGCGGCTGATGGAAAGAACAATCAGATTCTGTGCGGCTCTGTGATGAGTGACCCCAAATGTTTCAGTGCATTTTTAAACTGTGAACCTAGAAGAACCCGGAAGACACACTGGAAAATGCCTTTTTCTAAAAGAGCATATTTGGCTTAGAAAATAGTTCACAGTGAAAGGTTTGGATATATAAGGTCTGCAGGTTTATTTTTGTCGAAGGAGTCGAAGTGTTGGCATGAATCATTTTTGTGTGTTCATCACAGGTCGGGAATCCCAAAATTTCTAAAATAGAAAATACAACTGCAGTCTGATGTCTGCGATAAAATATATCATATAGTGCTGCAGTCATGTCAGAGGCTTTCGAAAAACCACGGGGTGAGAGGCAATCTGCGCCACGTGCAAAATATTGACAGTGTAAGAAAAATCCACACTGTTGGTGCCCAAACTTGGTTTCCGAAGCAACACCTATTATTTACCAGCGTGATTTTTTGATTTTTTCGGGGGGCGGGGGTTATTAAAGTCATTCCAGGCTCTTTCCTCTCTGGCTGGTTTACAGAAGTGGTTCGGATGAGAGCGAGAGAGGCTGCGTGGGGTATTGCCGAGCCTCTTTTAAATCACTAACGGAATTTGCAGGGATTTTTTTTTTTACACCACTCCAGTAAGTCTGTGTTTTGTTGAGGGCGAGGTCATGAAAATATTGCACCGGCTCTCTCCTTGACCCACAATCCCCGACAATGAGCGAGAGAAAAACACGAGGCGAGATGTTATTTTTGCGTGGAAGCGGGAGATCAGATCATGTGGCGACCGTGAAATCGGCTAAAGTTGCATTCGGAACGGAACACGCCAAGCCTTCTTGAATTCCACAAGCGCACCACTGTAATATTTTGTGCATTAAACTTTAATAAAGGCCTGCAAGGCTTGGTAAACTGTAAAGCTCACGTGTGTACGTCACCACGACCAGTGTGCTTTTGTAAAAAACGACGTTATGTTTTAATCTGCTGTTGTAATTATCTGCAAGTCCCCCCCCCCCATCCACCCTCTCTCGCTCTCTCCGCCCTTAATCTGACACTTAGTTCAGTCATCCCTGGGGGGGTCAAAACACTCAGCAGGCGCATTTTAACACTCGACGACTTCTGCAGGCGGCTGTGGCAAAAGGGGGACGTGAGTGCAGAGCATTAACAAGCTTGTGCCGATGCGGGATATGTAATCATTTTGTGAATGGAGAGGCCATTGTTTTAGTCTTGAAGTACACTCCTATAGCAATGTTGCATGAAGATAAGGGCCACTACAGGTTTGTCAGACCAGTATAAACAGTACAGCAACCGGGATGAGTTTGTCTGATGTTTTTCCGAAAATCGTACGTTTTCCCAAGAAGCAGATGGTTGCATAACATTGTTAACCCCTAGCTCCACTAAAAAGAGAACTATACAGCCAAAGGAACAAATAAATACCTCGGGAGTGAAAAAAAAAGATACTTTCTCTGCAGGAGATATGGACCCAAAAAATGTCAGCTTAGCATTTAAAGCAATCCAGGCCACTCTTATGACCCTGTTGGTGGTGTTAAAAGGTATCCAAAAACTATCAAACCGACAAAACCTGACAGGGCTGCACTACATCAACCCCTTTACTGCTCTGTAAAAAATCTGATACCTTTGTCTGTGTGCATTTCATAGAATGACACCAAGTCTTTTGCAACAATATTAATGGCCTTCCTTTGTACCGAGGGGCTTATTTTCTACCCCCCCCCCCACCCCCCACCCGTGAACTTTAGACCAGTGATGAGGATTCAAACAAAGATGCAATGCTTCTCTCAGCCCGACGCTCTAAAAAGCAGTTAATTTATGGCCTGTTTGGGAGGCAGGTTCGGGCTTGAATACATAATAAGGTAGTGCACCTGCAGCCGCATACAAATGAATGGAAATGACGGTTAGTATTTACGCCTCCCTTAACCACTGGGACCTCCTGATCTGACCACTAATTGGCTGGCGAGCAGAAAATGAAGATCGCTTCCTAGTTTCCAGGCTTGCTGTATCTGCAGATATCGGGTGCGGGTTTGCACGCTGGCCATTGTCAAAAGAAAAGTGCACCTTGAACCACAGTGAAGCACAAAAGAGAAACGGTTCTTTACAAGGAAAAGCCACACGGTCACTTAAATTCATGTTTTGTGTTGTCAAATAATACAATTGGAGAGATGTGCTAATTTTGTTGTCAGATTTATTTTGTGTCTCTTTGGCATTTGCATTTCATCGTGGTCGAATTGCATCACTTTTTTACCCCCACAACTCTTTTGAGATGTTTTTGCATTTCTTTGCAGTCGTGTCTCTTTGTAGTCATTTCATACATTTCCTTTATCGATCATCAACAGTGTAAAGTGTGCACGTCCCAAAAAAAAGCCGGACCCTCCCCAGCAAAGCAAGGACCAAAACTGTATTTATATGGAAATTTATAGATGAAATTGAGGAAACTCAGTCGTTTGCCATGTTAGCTCAAGTGTCTGTGAATGATTAAAAAATGGTTTCCGTCTTTTGTTAAAGTTAGTTTTTCTAGCTTTACATTGTACAGAACCTCCTTGATCCACCGATCATAGGATTGAACCAAAGCACGGTTCCAATTCAAAAGAATAGACATTTGGTAAGCAGGGTTCTGTGAGCTCTTTGTAAGGTGGGATACTAAAAATGGCAGAAAGTGGATTTTCCAGCCTGTCACTACAATGTGAAATCTGTCAAATATATATTCTGTGTTCATTTTATCTGTTTATGGCCCATTTGTGTCACTCTGTTGTCGCGTTGCATCTCTTTGCATATATTTTTTCTCTTCATTAGGCGTTTCTTTGAAGTCATTTGGTCTGTCTTCAGTAGCCCATCCATCCTCCTTCAGCAGTTCGACAAAATACGCCGGTACGCGAAAGAACACAGAGTTGAGCTGAGTTTCACTGTTATGTTTGGATGTGTTTTCCATTACAACTTTGTTTTCATTCGACTACCTCTCAGCCTTCCAATTAAAAGCGCTTGTAGTTGAACACAAAGCATGAATGCCTTGCAGAGATGTTGTGCATCCTGCTGAATGTTTTTTTCGAATTAAAATACCAGAAATCTCAGAGGAAGGATTTTAAAGCTGGACAGTTAAAAGCACTTCTATGCAGGTGCATTCCTCCACAGTGAAGGGTTTATGAGGCCTTTTCTTCCATTTCCTGATAAGAGCAGGCACATTTTGTCTCGCATTAAACCGGGGTGTATTTTGTCGAGTTGATCAGAATCAGATTCCACTTGTGACTTCAGAATATATTGCAGCATTTCCAGCGGGCTCCCTCTGTGCTTGTGACCTGGACCAAATTGATTTTCTTAATCGATAAGATAGGATTGGATTCAGGAGTGTGGGGGTGGGTGGGGGGGGTGGGTGGGGGTTGGATGTGGCAGGAAGGACTGCCTCAGCCAGCGCGGTCCTCCGGTGTCGCGCCTTGTTCGCTCCCCGTCTCTATCAGCATCTGCTCACGGTGGGTAACGAGGCTTTTTCTAATTCTCGCCGCCTCGTACACCTGCTATCCTGCTTCATCTCAGGGCTGCCGTAATGACAGCACAACTGTGTCTCCACTGGCAAATATAAACTTCCCTGCCAGCCCTTTGTCACCTCTGGAATGGAGATGACTGGATTGATGCACCGCCCCAGTGGAGCAAAACCGTTTAAATGACAACACATTTTTGTCTCACCTTGAACTTAATTGACTGCCTGAAAGCTGCCGTTTTGAAAAGTGCTGACAGGATGACTTGCCGTGTTGCTCAGAAACGGGGAGCTACTGACGGAGCCTGTGTTCCCGTTCTGTTTTCAGACTGCTGCCGCACCTGCATGCATCTGTACACCGCATGCATAAGTCAGGATGCACGGTGTCTTCGTTAAGCCGCCGTGCATGGCTCATGTTACATGGATAAGTCCTATTGGGATTAATGTCTATATGCATTAGTGTGGATTGCATTTCCGCAGGAAGGGGGGGAGGTGGGAAATGTTCCTGCTCACTATTCAGCAGGGAATTAAAATACATGGATTCTTATTCAGTCACATTTTCCTGTAGTTAGGATTTAGCAATGGAAATATCTCATGTTCTTCCCATTGCAGCCTTTTTAGTTGCAAGAATGAGTTGTTAACAAGGCACCTGAGGACCCAAGTGTCCACAAGTGTCTCTGAGAGTCATGACAGCAAGAGGACTGGGTAGCAGTTACGCTGTCACTGGGAAACACCAGCTAACTCTCCCACCGCCGTCTCCCCATCCACTTTGTACATTGGTCTTGCCTGTGATGCTGAGCGGGCGACGGCACAAATGCAGGCAACTGTGGGATTTCTTCGAGGGGAGCCCACAAGACTGTAATCAGTCATTATGTCGGAGGCGAGCCCCGTGAGCCCCCCGCTCCAGCTCATTCAGCCAAATAATAAGCAGCCGATAACCGGGACGGCGTCCAGGCGGGAACGGAAGCCCCCCAACGGGCGAGGCGCGAGCAAACGGGGGGGTCTTTTTCTCTTGTCTTCCGACGCAGGGATGTCACCTTGGTTCAAGGGCTGGAGCAAGCGCCTCGTACAGTGGACTGGAAATTTTGGCTGCTGTTCAGATTCCTGCCTTCAGCTAAGGGCAAACGCACCTTGAGGTGCTAACAGGGGAATATGTGGGATCAGTTGATAAAATGAGCATTACTGTCCACTGCTCTTGTTTTTTTGTTTTTGAATAAGGTTTACGAGATGAAGGGGGTTTTCAACTTCGAGACGGTTTTAAATAAAGCTTTGTTTAACACAGATCAGTTCAGCTATAGCAAATGCTAAACCCATATATTCCCTAATAGATTGTGGATGTCTTAATATGTTTGTTGTGGTTGCTTCTTTAATTCATTGCCTGCATCCCTTGTTATCGATATGATTCAATTTAACATTTTGTATTTATTTATTACAAATAAGGTTGCTCCTTGAAAGGGAAGGTTGGGAAAACAAGTGAAATACATCCATAGTCGGACATATTCAGTATTCTATTAATATAATACAGTATTATCAATTAAATCAACTAAACAAATGATTCCTGCTGCACAGAGATGTAAGTAAACTTGGGATTAGTGACATTCTTCTGCTATTTAATCATTAGAATATACCACAACACTGCTGACAATATGATATCGACTAAGAACACATCCCCCTCTCCACCCTCGTGGAGTTTTGTCATTGTATAACAAGGGTCACAGTCTCCCATTGTCTCACTGTAGCATTCCTCGGCATGGCAGTATTGACTGGTTCTGCTGGGCGAGCGGTGCCATATCGCGTCCATGCATCACTGGGAAGACAGAATGACAGACAGTGGGAGTTGAGATGTCAGATCGGCCTCTCCAGGCAACTGACATCCACTGCCTTCCTGTTCTCCACAGTGATACTCTATCTTCCGACAGAGGCTGCATTGATAGCCGTGGTCCCTCCGCTTCCGCACCTCGCCAGTGCACTTGACATGCTCATGATATACATTACAATTTTTTTCCCGTGGTTGTTCAGCAGCTCAGCACGGATAGTCACATATATAGGCCTGTGCAATATCACCCAAATCCAGATGTAGGTCATTTCATAGTGAACATGATATATGTCACAATATGGCGCACTTTCTGCAAATCCAATAAATATTAAGTTTATATAAAACTAACATGCACAGGCCCATTGTTTAAAATCACATGTTTATTTTATACTTGCCAAATAAAAGGTACTCACCTTGTCCTATATGCAAATTTCCAATCAATCATATAACAAATATAAAATAATACACCGCAATTCACCAAAATGAAATAAAGAATAAATGAAATCATACTAGTAGTTTATATACTGCCACGCTATGGTAATTCAGCACTGTATGGATGCAAAGATTGACAGCTAGATTAATCTCATCAAAATGTTAAGCTTTTATAATCTTCTCATGGACCCCTCTTACCCTCTCATACATAATAAATGTAGCCAAAAGTCACGCTGACACAGTAGTGTACTAGTCGCACTTGGAATATGTGAAACTGCAGCGTGCCACCGGACAATGAGCTCACTGAGGTCAGGCTAGGGCAACCCGCTATGGGATTTCTGCCCATAATGATTAATAAGGTTGGTGTAGTTATTACCTTGCAAGTCACCAGTGGAATGCTGGGAGTTAAGCGGATATCTGTAATCTAGTTCCATTACACCTGTGCCTGCAGTTTCCTTTTGTCTTTAATGCATTCTTCTGTTAATTCCAAGTGCTATTCCATCTCTACTAATGAATAGCTCATTATTGATTTGGTAAAGACAACGAGGATTGCTTTGTTTCGCTGTTTCTTTTACGGCTCACTCCTACCGAGACGTATCGGAAGCACCGCGGAGACAATCCCCTCGTTTTGAAGGGGCTCCGGACCAAAGGTCCATTTAGCCGGGGTGCTGTTGTCACTCATGAGCGCTGTGAAAAGGTTAGGCTCCTGTAATCTTGTTTATGTTTTTGGTCAGTCGTAAGCCTCCTCTAAGCCAGCTTTGTGTCAAACGCAGCTGGAAAGGCCCTTTACAATTTCACCAGAGCAGAAATAATTGGGCCAGCAGCTCGGATGCAGCCATGAGACTCAGGTAATTTGCTAATTTCTGTCTCTCAGCTGGTGTTATCAGTGCAGAGAGCCGAAGTTTCCGAGTGCATAAAAAAATGATTCACCCTCTGAGTGTTGCTTTGGTAGAAGTGGAAATTAAATCATTTTTGCTTTGGATGTGCCGGCAGACAAAATTTCCTCATGCCTGTATCTCGAAGGAGGAATGAAAACCCCCCTTCTCCTATCTTTCTATTTTATTTTCCTGTTGCACGGCGTCTTTGTCAAAGTGTATTTATGTTCATTCGGTGAATTGCCACCGAGTGGTTATCAATAACCCCCAACCCTCCATACAATCAACAAACAGTCCTGCATACATGACGCCATAACAATCCCAGGAGAAGCCCTTTTAACCTGCATTTTCGCGTGGATGACTTTGAGCAGCACCTCCAGCTGATGTGGAAATTTGGATTGGAAAGTCCGTCCGAGCTACTTCTAATTACACCGGCAGTAAAGGACGAAATTGAGCAGGAATGAAGTGCTTTTTGTGCATCGATTTTTTTTTTTTCTTTCTTCCCCTGCATCTGTGGACTGGAGAGAGGGAGAGGGAGGGAGAGGGAGAGAGAGAGACAGTTGTAACCTTCTCTATCGCTGCACTGCAGGCAAATGGGGTGGGGGGTTTGGGGTGCACTTCATGCTTTCTTTTTAATACAATGAGAGTATGTACATCAAACCACCCTTCTCATCTAATTAGGAAAGGCCATTGAATTGAAAAAAGGAACTCCGGCAGGTCTGGACAGAGGCCACGCAGGCACTTTACCTCCGCAGAGTTTTGATGGTTTCTGTGATCCGTTTTGACATCTGACAAACTTCGCCCAACCTTTGCTCTCGTGGATTGGAACCTTTAAGCTCGCTCTGCAGTCGCCCTAAGGATTCAGAGGCCATTTCAAGTGCTGTTTTTCCTCCTGATATAAGCCTTTATTTTGGCAGAATATTTTTCTCACCTGGGTATCGGATGAGTGACTGCCACCTCGATTGCCCCCCAGGTCCCCGCAGGATACCTTCCCCGACTCAGCTACCGCAGATGCCACCGGACTATAAAAAGATCAGTTACTTTGGAAAAACATATGACAGCCTGGCTTTTGTTTGCTTGTTGTCAGACGACGCTTCCCCGTTTTCTTGAGAACTTCCCCTGACCGCGATGCTTTGCACAGTCACACCAGCAGATGCGACAATTCGTCATGCATAAGAAACCCCACTCCGGCAGCCATCTGTCTCCTTAGGTCTGTTACCATGCATTGGCAGTTTGTTTTCACACACCCATACACAACTTTAATGGCATGCAAAATACGTCGAACCAATCTTATGACCCCCCGAACCTCGTTCTAAAATCTCATTTGCGACCTATACATGACCCAAGTAACAGAAACTAGGATATATGCTGACTGTCACCATATATAGTTTGCCATTTGCTGCCCCGCTATACGGTTACCTCCACTGGAGAGCTGGAATGAATTATTATGCCCAGTTAAAATGGAAATTTGACTCCCGCTGACCCGATTCCTAGCTGACCTGACAAAAACAACATGCCAAAATAGGTGAAGAGAAGGAAGGTCAAAAGGATCACTTTGACGGCTCTGGAAAGTGATCAGCGAATCCAGTAGCCTATTCTCCATTTCACCAAGTCCACTTGCAATTTAAAACCCATGTTCATATACAAGAATACATAAGAACAGTGTTCGTAAAAACTTTGCCCTTCTAGAATATCTGCCAACTGCAATATGGCAAAGGTTAGGGAAAGACTGGTTATAAACTTGTGCTATGATAAAGTTAGTTTGGCAACAAAAACTGTCATGACCTGTTACTCGTCCATCCACTGCCCCTCACCCTCGTACTCCACCTTGCTTCTTAAAGGCTGCACAACTTCCTGCATTGGCACTGGACCCAAAACGTGATGTGCGGAATCGTCTAATCTCCATGGAAACCTAATTCCTGGGATACTGATGTGAATAGGACAGCTTTGTCAATGGCTCTGCTCTTATTACACCGCGCTCAATTAAACAATAACCGCAAAACAATGGCAGTGAATATGCAAGGCTGCTTCTAAGATCCGACTCTCGGCTCGTACGCAGCTCCCCCTTTAGTGGAACGACGAGTGCCGGTAACCACAGCACGCTGCAGATCACCATCATGGTTTTGCCTGGTTTCTTCTCTCCCCACCCCCATCCCCCTTTCCTCCCTTGCAAAGCAGTCACATCCCAGTTCAGACGACTAAGTTTGACATTTCTGGTGACAGTCGGTGACGTGGGAGGTGGGATTCGGAGGTCTTTAGGGGTGCTGTCAAGACTGCGGCGTAAAGGATATCCATACCTTGTTCTTCGCTGCCGGCAAACGCACTGACTGCTGAATATCTGAGCTTTTACTTTCTCCTTTCTTCTGTTGCACGGCCTTCTTGTTATTCTCTTCCTCACAGTGGCCGTGCAACAGCAAGAGGAGCTACTGTTTCTTCTCTTCCATCCTCTTTGCTCATTGCCCGTGACCTGATGAGAATATGGCCCTTATCTCTCGCCGCGCCCCAAGAAGAATTGAGCACCTATCCACGGCCTATATTGTGACATTAAAGCAGTCGATGGCCACATGCTATCACATCAGCCCCTCGCTCGGAATAATGCAGTGCAGGCCTTTCAGTGATAGAAAGATGCCTATCATTCTTTGCTGAGCTTTTGCTGTCCTCGGGGCTACGTGTTTAATATGACTCTACAAATGTGATTTAGCAGGCAGATAGCCTTGGGACTCTTGAGGTCGCCGCTTCAGAGACCTCTAGTGTGTAGCATGTGGCAACAAAGCATGTAGGTTAATATCTGGCTGATGTTGGATATCTTGTGGAACTATAGCAGAAGATATTCTTCGAGGAAAAAGGTGTGGATAGGGTTGTGGTTAGAGAACAACCACCAAGTCCGATTATTACCCCCATTTTTGGCTGTTCCATCTGTAATAACAAGTTGCTTATCCCTTTGAGCCGTCCTCCCTGCATCTTTCCCAAAAAGCACTCTCTTACACAGTATCAAATTCAAAAGAAGAACATGTCCCTCTTCAGCTGTCAGCCCACCCTGTCCGTGTCCGTCCTGGATTCGGTTACTTTTTGGTTTCAACACTTGTCTCGCTCTGTGCTAAAGTGCTCTCCGGTGCATTGTGTGCGACACAGATTTATGTCGGAGCTGAAGGATGGCTGTCCAATTTTCAGCTTGGATAGCAGCAGCGCTGGTGGCTCGCGTGTGCGTTTTTTAAAAGCTCTCGTCAGACGTGCGTCGAGGACGTGTAATTTTTTCCGCGCGCTGGCCATTTATGTCTCATCTCGCCATTAGCTTGTGTATTGCAGCGATTTGTCATGCAAGTTCTTTTTGTCTCGTTGAAACACAGCATTTGTGTGTGTGTGTGTGTGTGTGTGTGTGCTGGGCTGCATTTGAAACCATAATTCTGTGACTGCGAATGCTTTTTATCTGCCGGGGTTAATAATTGTCGAGATAATGCAACATTTTCACCACCTCAGCGGTCACTTCGTTCATCCCTGTAAATGAGGAATGTACGCTTAATTGGAAATTAGTCAAAGCCGTTAAATTTGTTATTTTTTTTTACTTTGGCAGAATAACTGATGGTGGAAAGTGGTTTTCACTGATGGTTTAGAAACAGCAGTTGTGCTTTTCTCATTTCAATCACTGTTTTAATGGATGTGGGGATAAATGGAATAAAAACGGGGACTGTGCTGCATTACGGGATTTAGCATGCAGCTCTTATCGTCAACCCGGCCATGTCTTTCAAGTGTTTTCCACACTATTGTCACGACTATCCTCAACTCCTCACTGACTCCAAACTGTACTTCTACATTAAACCCAATTTTTAGCCTCAATGGTCAAATGTCCTCAGGAGAATCTGTCTACAGTAGAAACCGTTGACAGCCTAAATCCGTCACAGGCGGCCAGTACGGGGTCACACAGCCCATTACTCTGTTGATGCAGTTATAGTTATGTCTTTCTTTGTAGTCCCAGTGAAAGGTTGACGTGCCCCCAGATGACCGCCCCTCCTCACAGGGGTCCTGCGATATCTCGGTTGTCTCCTTCCAGGCCTGAATGGGCACATTGTGCTGCCGCCCGCTGCTGCTCTGCAGACCACTAGGTCCTCCACACACACCTGTCAAGCCATGTCCTTGGCGCCTTGGGTGCTGAGACACTCCAGAAGCCCCCCTGCTGCACACATGGTTATTGAACCCTCGCACACTCGCAAAGCGCACACCTCAAAGCAGTCGTACACGGACAAATAATCACATGTGCCTACACAGATGTATGCAAAGACACAGACGTGTATACACAGTTCACGTGAACAGAGCATGCTTGCATTCGCACACCTCAGCACACACACACACACACACACACACACACACATACACACACACAAAGACCCAGTTTATTGGAAAAACACTTCCACGACCCCGCGCTTATGCCAAGGTTATATTCAGCGCGCAGGTCGGCCTCAGAATTCGGAAAGGGTCAAGTTCCATATCTGTCAGGTTGGGGAGGGCAAGGGCACGGGAGGTTGGTTGGAGTGCACATGCCTGCACATGGAAACAGGACTGAGAAGTGACCTGTAACTTGATCCGTGTCTTCAATCAGTTGCAGATTTTCTCCTTTTGAGTAGAGGTGGGGGAGGTGGGGGCACTGGGGGCATAGCTAGTTTCCCTTCCTCGCATATAGAATATGTAGGGTTTACGTAGGCTATTGAAATGTTAACCCCATTGGAACAGTTTAAATGGTTAATTACTTTAGATGTGAAACAGTATGTCCACAAATTAATATACATTTACAACTTGTATAATCTTTAAATCTTTAATAATATTGCCGATTTTTTTATGGTTGTAGCTTTTAAAAGGTGAATTTGCTGGTTTTCTCATTTTGGACCATTTATCAGACAAATCCATACTGAGAGTTTATTGAGGACATTTCATTATTTCACTATATTTTACAGAGCCGTCAAGCTTTTTTCCTAAATCCATCAGACTCACTAATGGTTCATCGATCCATTTTCACACTATTCATTGATTGTTTAGTACCTTTACACTTATACGGTGCACTTACCTCTGCTGATTGCTCTCTGGGTGTTTTATGTTGTTGTGATGTATGTGTACGATACGCATGAATGCCTTTACTCAAATATAGTTTCTAACAGATAAATAGGATCGTCTTAAATTGAATTGACCTAACTGATATTAGAATTGAACAGATAACTGGCACATTAGTTGATAATGACAATAGTACATTTGATTTGACTGTTATCAAAGAAAAAAGACACATATTTGTCAGTTGCAGCATTGTGACAACTTTAGATTCTGTTTTTTGTTGTATCACATAAACCAAATCCCTTCTGAGTTTTTAAATGGTTTTAAAGTTTTTAATTAAATTAGAAAATGAAACCTCGGGCTCTCCAGCTCATTTTATAGACTAAATAGCTGCTTGATTAATCCCAAAATACATTTGATAGATGAATAAAGAATGAAAATAAATTATTTGCAGCTCTAGTTTACACCAGATCATTGTCAGAACGCTATTTTCTGAAAAGCTTTTGTGTGACCCGTGACCCACTGAAGGTAAACCTCCTCCCTGACCTGTTGCAGCACTCGTCTCAAGTACATCCGCTCTGTCTCTGAGCATCTCTGCCTTGGCCGGTAACCCTTCACAGAACAAAATGTGCCTCTCCACGTGGCGCTATCATCAAAGAAAAAAATGCTAAATGGCTGTTTGTACATGCACACAACGTGCACCCTCATCTGGGGGGCCTGCGGTGTCAAGTCCCACTAGTGTCACCCATGCAATGTTCCCCTCTATTGACTTTTATGTTGTGCTGCAAGGTTGGTCATCTTGGTGGGAATATGTATGTATTCCAAATAAAGACAAGCGTGATTATCATAATGATATTCCCCTGCTAAGGTAAACAGCTTCATAGCCCCAGCAGAGGGTAAAATTGCGTGCGGCTGTGTGATAGTATGGCATTTTGACAGCTCCTTTCTGACGATATACATTTCGTGTATTTCACACCGGGCGTCATGGACATAAAGCCCTTTTTTTAAGTACTGGCTTTGAGCGGGAATTGCCTGCGAGATCATGTGATCACGGAGATCTCGTTCTGGCTGGAAAAGCAATCTAGGGCCCGGGGACTGCAAAAAACACGATATTTACATAAATATTCAAACGCATGAGCCTGCATACACCCACGTACAAAGGTTTAAAACGGAGGGGCTGTGTACCACTTTCGCTGAATTCATTATTCCGGAGGCTGTATGTGTTCCTCACTCCGATCTTCTTTGTTTCTGCAGACGCAGACAAATGGCCACAAACAAGAAACACATACGTGCAGCACCTAGTAACCTACAGACTCGTATCCTTTGGTTTCCTCCCTTTCCAGTTAAGGCCAATTAGGGCCCTTGTATCAGGATGTCTTCTGGGGAAGGACCCTCGTCCCTTGTCACCTCTTCTCATGGGAATGCCAGCTCAGAGCGAGAGGGAGAAATAGGAAGTGTGTGGAAAACTTAAAGGAGATGTGAGGAAGAAAGATGAGTGGAAAGAAGCATCAGGAATTAGTGAGAAATGTAACTATACATAATCTTACCGCAGTTGCCGGCAACCTCACTCAATTGTTATCAGCTTCCCTGAATTTAATGTGACCCTTGGGGGTAAGGATGCTGCCCATGCATTATAAATGCCGCCCATTGACTTCTGCTGGTAACCTTTTCCACCCTTTCAAATGAGCAGCTCCCGACTGGCTATGATTACCTAACAGACAATAGTGCAATATAATATATTCAAGGGGCTTGTTTGTATTTCATTCCATGACTTAGTGATGCATTGTCCTCCTTTTCAGAATATCGTCAGGATTGTTGTATTTTAAAAATGTATATATAGATGCCGACTCTCTTTCTCCCAGTGTGAGAGGTGTAATAGTTACATTTGGTGAAAGTCATGCTATGTTATCCTCAAAGTGCAGTTTACCCGGTGGGTGCAAATTAAATCTTTATAACGCCCGGTCATTTCTGTCGGCCAGAGCAGCTCATTTCAAAGTCTGTATAATCTATGAAATAGCTGCAAGTGGTTGAATACGTACCAAGAGGGTGTATGTTGCGTACTTCACACAGGAGTACGCAGGTTACTCAAGGTCACTTGTACAAGATGCCGCCATTTCAATCCATTTTTCTGTTCATTAGCCGTATCTCCTTTGCCTCTGGCCTCAGCATGCACGGGCACGGCCTGTCCGTTACAGTGTCGCAACCACAGGGTCATTTAATTTCGAGCCCTGCTCCGCCGATTAGGGCCTTTTGTTGTGAGCGGCTGCGACTACTGTAACACGGGTGTTTGGGTCAGCGACGGGCACAATAGCTGAGTTACTCTCGCTGACTTCCTCTCTATTGCCGCTCCCTCTCTTTCTCAGCACATTTTCCACTTGGCTGATAAAATAAGCCGGGTTCTTTGATGAGCTTTGGGCCGGGCCACAGCGCTGTGCCTCGGTAAATGCTTTTATAGAGACGCACCACAGGCTGTCGACTTGGATCAGTCATACAGCGGCCGCATGCGTCCACTGCGCCCTCATATGTGCTTTTGTCTCCTGATAGCACTTCTTCTCCCCGTCACACAAGGATAAGCTGCTGCTAGAGCCGCTAATGAATTTCAAGAATGCCCTAAGACGACAATATGGAACTTTTCGCCCCAGAGGCAGGAAGGGTATTGTCGGTCAGCCCGGCACCTTTTCAGTGCGATTAGTCGTCTACCTTGAGGCGGCGTGACGCCAGAGGCTGACGTGGCCGAGAGCTGCAAAGCCAACATCGGGCGTAGAAGCAGACGGCGGATGCAAAATGCAAAGATTCATGAATATATAATGAAAGAAGTGATTATGTCTGTTGTGGTTTTGCGTCGAGTTTAGCTGGTCCAATTTCCTCCGTCGCCCGTTACAATTTGCCTTCATTTTAATTTAGAAAGCGGCTGCATTAAGTGTTTAATTTTATACGATTAAAAGGAAAAAGGCTCACTTTATCTTCCTTAACCCTTATTCTTTATTAGAGCCTTGTTCCCTGATGCATTACTCCTCATTTTTTAACTACACGGAGATGGGCAGAATGGTTTATTTTGATTGGAAAAACCCCGTTGCCATTAAGTTTGGTAAGATAGTTGAAACAGGGAGGTCAACTAATTAATTTGTATGCTTTGGGAGGAAATGATAGTCAGCCGTTTCACTGTGGAACGTGCACATAAACAAGTGCATGGGAAGGATTGCTGCCACACATCAGTTGGTGCTTTTGCTATAATGCCCTTTTTTTTTTGGTTTCAAATGAGCATCATAAACAAAGTTGAAACTCAACATTGGGAGGTGTGGTCAGACACACGGCCTGCCGACCACACTCGGCAGCGATTGTCCGGCGCATTGTTCCAAAGTGAATCACTCTTCCTGGGGGTGAAGTCACATTTGGGCGTAAGTTCACGGCACTGGCATGCAGCAGCATCGCCGGGCTGGGTTTCATCATCTCTGTAATGTGGAAAACACTTTCGCCATTGGAAACTCAAACACTGCACTCGATAATGTGCCAGTGAAAAAGGACCAGACAGAATCCTCCGAGGCCATGTTGTCATGTTAATGCAATAAAGTTGCTACATGTCTTCCCTTAGAATCAGCAGGGGGGGGGGGAATTGTTCACTTAAAACAAAACAGGAGTCCAATAGATTACTGTAGAATCCAACAAAAATCACTTATCATAAAACACCAATGTATGTTTATGTAGTCTACTGTCATAAAGTCGAGTTTCAGAAGTAGATGTAAACTGCGCCGTAGCCTGACGTCAACTTGTGATTGTGATGCAGACCGTAACAAATGTGATTGGTCCATTTGGCTGCATCACACTTCCTCTGACCGCGGTGACTGGACAAACACAAAAACTAAAATCCCACCTCTTTCTGCCTCAGTCGGTTAAATTGTTGTGCACATTATCTGTCACCCTGGCATTGAAACTCCGGTACGACGTGACCTGCTTATTTCCAGGCGCCGCTGTTGAAAGTCCACAAAGAAGCTGAGCGCGGTGGCAAAGAAACTCTAATTTGCAAACCAGTGTGCGACACTCACACACAACAGCACAGACCTCCTGTCCGTGTGGATCCTACACACCGTCCTTTACCGGGCTGTTTTCAACTAACTCAAAATTGAAAAACTGCCTCTGAGTTTTTGAAATCTTTTCACTATACTTGCACTTTCGGAGCATCTGGTTTTGAAAAAGTGCTGATGCAGAACAGTGTCGCCGCTCATCTCGTCAGTCTGGGAGGCGAAAATGTTAATGTTCCGGGCCGGAGCTGTCAGCGGCGGCATCAGGTGTCCGATATCAAAAACACTGCCAGATGTGACGTGTGAGCAGTCGGTCGTAATTGCTCTTTGAAATCACGCGATTTTAAATTCCGATTTCATTGCACATCCCCAAATAGTTTCAGACCACAAGTAGAATCCTGTAGTGTAAAAGAAGATATAATAGAAATTGCAACTCGGATATTGCTCAGAGAAAACAAGACAGTGCTGAGTAACTGCACTCACGCTTTCATTAACAAGCATCTTGGCATTAATAAGCAGCGTTCTCACACAGTGTCGTGTTGGGTCATCCGTTGCTTTCCGACTTCAGAGAAATCGCATATCTCTGGAACGAACATCTTAGTAGTAATGGTACAAGATTGCCTTCGGTGCCTGGAACCGCCTGGTGTACATTTCTCTGATCCGAAAGCCTTTGAAGATATGACGGAAGCCTCAATTCCCAACTAATGGCCCTACTGTAACACAGCTGATTATGCGAGAGCGAGTTTCAATTCGGCTCTGAGGATGTGAACCCCGCTCATCGAGGAGGGAAGAGTGAATAATGCTCCTGCAAGAGGTAAATGTGTAAAATCAAAGATCTGCACAATCGCTGTAATTGCAGTAAATTAACAGGATGTATTGTAAGCAGATGATGAAAGTCGACCACGGCTCATTAAGCTGTCGAGGATATTATGTTTTTTATTTTCTGCTGCCTGCGAACCCTCACTGCTTTTCTGTGCAACAGTTTGCGGTCGGGATCGTAACAGTATGGCCGGGATTGTGTTCCTTTTCCAAACACTTCCAGGCCTTGCTAAATGACTGGCAGATGCTCCGCTGACCAGACCCGGCTTCGGCGGTTCAGCAGAATTGACCCGCGGCGTCTGTTTCCCCCGCGCCAAAGTCTCACATTTGATCAGCGAGCGAACAACAGATTCGATGAAGCGCGGCCACGGCGCTGCGTTTTCAAGCCAAGTTCGGTCGGCTATGGTGCCCAGATGATATTTTGGAAAGTTTGGCAAGATAACAGTTTATTTTGTAGCATCACTTTGGGAGAAAACGTTGAAGTTTTTATCAGGGACACACATGCACGGTATCAAACCCGGCAGCAGCTACAAACAATGCATTTCTTTACATTTGTTTGTTTCTCCATGCTTTGTTTAGGTCTATTGACACAGAAAGTGCTTTTAAAAGTTGCGTTGACGTGTGACAGACGACACAAAAAAGGTCCTTTTTTAATTCTCTCCAATCCGATATCTGTCTAATTTGCATTGTAAACACAGTGCTAGTAATTACTCCTTAATTTTGGCTTATTATTCAAGACCCTCACCGGCTACAGACGCCTCAATTACAGAAGTGTTGAAGCTCATCAGTTCTATTGTTGCAGGTGAGATTTAATTAGAACTCACGTAAAGATAGTTTGCATCACAATAAGGGGAAGGGGACGTGTTTTCTCTGCTCCCGAGGTGAAGACAAAACCGTCTTTTCACTTTCATTAAATACAATTTGGATCCAGCTCTTTTAAAAAAAAAACCCCGCACATGTAGCCGATTTAATTCAGTCGCAATCACGCCGAAACCACTTCATCTGCGTATTAGCCTCGCGTAAAGGTTTATGTTGAATGCGGACGGCGAAAACGTAATAACAAGTGGAGGCTGAAAGAGAGGAAGTGGTGAAAGATGGATTTAAACAAAGGCCAAGAGGCAGAGCAGGAGAGCAAAAAATGTGCACGGGGGGGAAAAGGAGATGGCGCAAAAAGGGTTGAGTGAGCGAGGCGGCCATCAAAATGCTAATGCTGTATGGGATATTTACTGCGGGAGTGTTAATGCGGTTTAAAACAGGCTCTTTGTCCTGCAGCCCATCACCGAGCCCCTGTTGGGCCCTAATAAATCAGCCATTAAAAGCTGATGTGACCTGAATAGCTCTTCATACGGCGGGCGAATCGGGGCTCCGTCGCCCAGTGTGAGAACCAGACAACAGCTGAAAAATTGATGAAGATGCCACTTAATAATGGCCGTCCCAGAAGAGAGCAAAAAAAGTTTGTTTTTTTTTGTTGCGTGTGACTGTGGCTGTGACAAACTGACACTGCAGGCACTTCAAAAAAAAGTTCGTATTTTCCAGTTTTTCGGGGGGGTTTATTTTCCGGAGCTGGAGTCTTAGATGTGCACGGGCCTGTTATCCGTTGAGTTAGAGAGTCGAGCTGGCAGACATTTAAAGTCCCCCCCCCCTTTTTTTTGTTTTTGCTGGAGTGTTTAATTATGTCCCCTGTCAGCTATTCTGAAAGAATCAGTGTTGCCATGTTTTGTGTTCCGTTCTCTCTCCCTCTCTCTCTCTCTCTCTCCTCTAAACCCCCTTCCTCTCTGTGTTTCCTTTCCAGGACAGACCATGGTTTTATTATCTGGCATGTGACGCGCCGGATCGGTGAGGAGAACACTCGAGAATCGCTCTCCCCCACCCCCCACCCCTCTTTCACGCCCAGAGGTATTGTTGGATTTTTTTTTATCACCATCTCTGAACCATGACAAACGGAGCTGAAAATGTACACAGCAAATAGGCAGTAGATCCCGGATTAAGTCCACAAGCAGGTCCCCCCGCCCCACCCCCCCCCCGCCCCACCGCGGTAATGAAGATCGTTCATGGTGGCCAATTGGGCATCGCTCTTTGTGTGCAGTAGGGTGTTTATTAAAATGATTCATGATAGGTACTCATCTACTTATGCAAATCTGTGGGACAACATTGGTAAGTCTTTAATTTCTGCCACCAGCGACAGGGAGGGCTCTTTTTTTGGAGGGGGGGTGGGGGCATCTACCGAGCTTGTTTGGATTTCATTCCCTGATGCAAATGATGTTTTCAGTGTAATCATGCAAAAGCGCAGCTGGCTTCCATTTCTCCACACCTCGACACTCCTGCCCCCCCCCCCCACCCCCTTGCTGCCAACACCTTCACGCACCCGGCGCCACTCGTCTGTTTGCCACTGTTGTCTCCCACAGCCCCCGTGTTTGCTCCCTGCCTCTCGTCCTTATCTTTTTCTTTTTTTTTCTCCCATTTCATTGCTCACTTGTCATGCCAGCTCAAGCCCACCCTCCTCATCCCATCAACACACTACACTTCCCTCCATCGCGGTCGCCCCCCCCCCCCTCCACCGAGTGGAGCCTCCAGCCTCGCTGCCTCCCGTGGCGAGGCTGGATTGAATTCAATTAGGTAGATTGTTTGCCCTCCAGAGTTTAGTGGGCTCCGTGGATGATAGGTTTGCCTGCCGACAGTCCCACTCACTCACACACACACACACACACACACACACACACACACACACACACACACACACACACACACACCTACACACACCCAAACATGTCCTTCTACATCCATCTAGCCTGTTTCCCCTCCATTTGACTCAATGCATCTACCAGCCTTCTTCCTCTTTTCTTGACAGCATCCTAGCGGCAGTGCATACATTGTATTATTGTGTGCATACGTTGTTTACACATTCCGAGGCCCTGTTCGCATTTTCTGTTATTTTCAAGATATTGTGTTCAAAGCGATCAAGGCATAGAATCTGTCTCTGTGGGAGAATGTGTCATATCACCTTTTTGATAAGCCTTAGGCCACAGGGGGGCTTATATTCCTCATGTGGCTGGTTTCAGGAGGGATGATGGGATGGGTGTTTTCAGGGGGGGGGGGGGCTACACTCACACTTTGCCCAGGATTAATTTGCCAGTTTCGCCTGCACATCCAGCACAAAAGAAAGGATAGTAAAATGTTGCTGACATAGGAGTAATGTTCACATTATTCGCAAGGTGAAAATAGTATCGGGCTGTCATTTGAATAACATTGAGAGCAGCGGGCGGCCGTGCGTGGCGTTGGCTCACGTTTTTTCAGATACAAAGTGTAAATCTGGTTCAGACATAATGGGCCTTTGGTCTCTATTCTCTGTAAAAGTAAAAAAACTCAAACATTTCAGCGACTTGTCCTGCAACCCGCTGCTTTCCCTCCAGATGCCACGCTGTGAGAGCGTGTACGGGTGCTTCTCAGATATCAGATACTCTATTAGGGCTGAAAGATGTCAACTGAATTAAAAGCCGGGAGTCGCTTTCATGATAAATATCCTAATGCGTCCCGACGTGGAATTACGACCTCCATTTGATGCACCTTCTTTTTTCCCTAATTCGTGGTCGCTTTGGATTAAGTGCGATCGGCTTCCCGGTGATAACTTTTTGGCTGAAGAAGGCAAAAAAAAAAAATCCCATTTGAGTTCCAAGCACAGTCATTTGTAATAGAAGTGAGGGATTTCATCAAGGACAGATCTGTAAACCTTCATCTACAACACTCGTTTTCAGCCTTGTGAGAGAACATGAACCTCTGGAGCCTCCTACAATGCTTTGCATACCCAACATGGTCGCCCATAGCATCCGGCCATTCAAGTTAGTTTGACCATAATGGCCCGATAATGACACCGGCCCTGCCAAGGTTTGGTTCTGTTATTTTAAAGCCCTGCCATTTGTTTTCCTAGTGTGATCCTGCTCAAACAGCTTGAAATGATGCAAAGCAGGTCATTTGAATGGGAGGGGAGTAGAAACCCTTTCGGCCGGTGTCGGCAGTGTTCTCGAATTTGCATCCTCTCCAGAGGTAGTTGACTTTGCACGTATTTGTTGTTGTTGTTGTTGTTGTTCTCCTGTTTCTTGGGCAACTACGGTCGGCACCAGAGCAGCCTTGGCTCAAGGATAACAGACTCAAAGCCCCCTCTCTAAGTGACCAAATTATTTAAAAGGCACACATTGCTTGATGTAGTGCACGGCTGATAATGGCAAATTTGTTGACCCTTTTTTCTTGCAAATTGCTGTCGTCAAGACAACTGCAACCTGCTGGAGACGTATTTGCTCAGACATGTTTGTGGTCATTTTGTCTCAGTGGACAGGGAGTTCATGGGAGAACTCTCCTGCAGCTGCATGAAAATGTTATTTAATCATCTCACCATCGCTTTTATTATATTTTATATATGTAAACTGTGATAAGGGATAACTGCGGTGCACAGATGCGTTGCGTTTACGTTCCAGATCGGATTGTTATTGATTTTAACCTCAAGCACATTCACATACATTCACTTATTTGCGTTTAGAATCATTCAGGAAGAAGCATTATTCAGGCCAGTTGTTAATGGCAGCTTCTTTTTTTTTTTTGAATACATTTAATTTGTAAAGCTGCACGCCACAGAAGGGCATTTATTTATTTTTGCTTGGGCTCTTGTATTATTCTGCAACTCATTATCCACAGTGTTGAGTCCTTTTAGAATATTTATTTAACTGTGTATTACGGTGGTCATGCTTGATCAGCATATAGGCTACTGTATGCATACATATATGACAGCTGGCGTGTGTGTGTGTGCATACAGTAAACGCATATGTATTTCTTATTAATGTGGTTTTTGCTGACAGACTCTGCGTATCCCCCTCCACTTATTCCAATACACTATTCATGACTTCAGTGGCCCTTCATCACTCGCTTTAACTGCATCATCATGCTAAAAGCACTTTATTTGGACTTCTGCGTGTGTTTTTTTTTACATCCTGCAAATGCTGCAGCCTTTTGATGTTATCACAGAACGGATTAACAGATAA
The DNA here is from genome assembly GCF_022539355.2 of Hippoglossus stenolepis. Lineage (NCBI taxonomy): Eukaryota > Metazoa > Chordata > Actinopteri > Pleuronectiformes > Pleuronectidae > Hippoglossus > Hippoglossus stenolepis. The sequence goes on along the minus strand of NC_061505.1, from coordinate 7,687,140 downwards.
CAAATTAAATAGAAAAGTTAAGAGATGCTAAAGGCATAGGTTGACATGTTTTCTTTTTCTTCCACAAAGGTTATAAGAGAAGATCAATTCCATTTTTGCATCTGCAAAGCGTGAAGCCGCTGTCGTCGTCTCGACTATAAGGAGAAGGAAAACAAGCCTGGCTCTGTCTGCAGGTGCCACCTCACAGCGCTTCCACCCGGCTCACTTATTAACACGTTTTATCTTTGTTTAAATTGTACAAAAAGGATCCGCGGCGATGACAAAACTCCTAGAAATATGTGTTAATTAGCGAGCTTCAGAGGAAGCCAGACGCCGTTGCTTCTGAACGCAGCCACGCAAGCTGTGTTCCCTCGTTTTCCAGACTCGCTATAGGGTCGGCGAACCACCTGCTGGCTGTAGCGCGGTTTGTTTTTCCTGATTTAGCAGTAAGGTTTTTTCTTCTCTCTCCCTCTTTCTCTCATGCCATTGCTTGTCACCGCCCTCTACCTCAGTCGCAGAGGGCTACACAGAGTTTCCCCTTGATTTCTACACCTAAGAGCTCCTTTGACAATGGAGCTCTTAGCTCCCCAAAGTTTGACAAAGAGAACAGTGAATTTGGACAGAGCTATTTCGGTATGAGAAGGGAGATGTTAGCACAAGATCCTGCCACGTGCCCACATGGCTGCTCTCCTGGTACCTGCGCTGACAGTCGGGGTGTCTTAATAAAACAACACCCCCGACAGGGAACTCGCACAGCAGCTCAACGGCCTCTCTCCATCTCCTCGTCTCACTCTCATATCGTCTCTCTTTTGCCCCCTCCTCTTCCCCCTCCTCCTCGCCAAGACCGTTTATGCAAATGTAAACTAACACGACGATCTGTTGATGACTATTAGATTCAAACGCCGCCAGCACCTCTGGGGCCACGCTTATATCATCTGACGCGACAGAAGAAAGCAGAAATGGCGATCATTTGAGAGGCTCTGATGTTATTTGGGCCCCAAGGCATTGGGTTAGAGAGGCATGGTAAACGGATACTGAAGCCATTTTCAAATGCATGAAGTCCAGAGAGGTTGTCCAGTAACTTGGAGAGTTTCCTCCTCCTTTGGTTTTTCTAACGCTGAGTCCCCCTTGAACTCGTGCTACACCCTGTCCAAAGCTTCAGCTCCAGCAAGGTGTGCAGCTCTAATCAGCTCTGTTTGAAGTACGGAGGCAGCAGACTTTACGGAGGAGCCAAGATCTCTTAGGACATTAAGGGGAGAGAGGCGAGGGAGGAGAGGCCGAGATTACTGCTGGTCTTTTTATAGAGGATCACTCCATCTTGTCCTTTTTATCTCACTCATTAGCTCCTGCGTTCCCCCCGGAGGGCGATCCGCTCTTTCTGTCTCTCGCTAAGACCAAGGCCACTTCCCTCGGTTTGGCAAGGCACCGGTCTGGCCATCGCTTAACCAAATATGAGTCTCCAGCCTTTCCTGTCACTATCAAGTCACAGTCAGAAGCTGCTCGCTGTGGTCAGAGCCACTCGCGTTCTGGCAGGTACGGGAAGAAAAAAAAGATTGGCCCGGGAGAGGAAAGGGGAGATGGATGAATACCGATTGCACATGCTTTCCTTTGTTGGCAGTGGAGGCTGTGGGCCCGGTGACATACCTTTACTTCATTTTCTTCCCCCTCTAATTCCCTCCATTTCCTCCCTCCCTTCGGCGAGTACCCGTGAAATCAGACATCCCTCTGTGCCCGTCAAAAAAAATAACCAACACTCTGCCACTCTGCGACTGGCTGTCAGGGGAGTTCACCGCCTGACAACCGGCGTACACGCTGAGGTAATCAGAAGTTGTCAAACGTGAAGTGTCCTCAGCCACGAGCGAGAGTGTGCGTGCCGCGTTCGCCCCCCGTCCATCGCCAGAGCTTTGGCTGTGGTGTAGGTGTGCTAATGGCCTCTTTATCAACAGGGATCATTAAATAATGTCCTGCGACCGCATATTTGGCGGCGAAATTGTTGTTTAGCCGAGGAAAATGGAGACACAGATGGATAATAGGAGCTTGTTGTCGCTGCCCCAGCCCAGTTCTGTGATGGAGCACGCTCGCACACTTTCATGACCTCTTATGATTATACATCATTCTCAAGTACACCGAGTGCTGCTCCTTTTTACACATTCCCAAGTGGTTTATGAACATTTTATTTACATATTTGTTCTCCATATGCGCGGCCTGCTCCTTAGCCCCGGTGAGCGGCGGCGGCGCCCGTCTTATAAAAACACAAGCAGGGAAATTATTGATTTGCATCTGTTTATTGAGGACGAGGCAGAGCACCTCCCTGCTGTCAGCCCCGCACGGTCCCGCGCGCGAGGATCCCAAAGGTGTCATCGCGCCCGTCTGTCCTTTTTACGCCCGGCTCTAAAACGCGGACAGGGGCTGCAATCTGCTTCTGCCCTCCCTTGAGTTTTATTTACAGCCCCATCCTGGTAATAAAGCCCACAATTTATGACTTTCTTTTTAATTAGAAATAATGTCTTGTAGAGTTAAAGTGATGGATGGTTTAATCAATATATAGACTGCGGCTGGCCCCCCCGATGATGGACGCCGCTATTGACAGCGCGCGGAGTGGCCTAACTTAACACTTTGTCTTTCAAAGAAATATGTAGTGTTTTGTCTGGTGATGGAAACTGTACACTGGTCCCCTTGTCTATGTCTCTTCATTCTTCCTCCCTCCAGTCCCACTGTCTCTTGCTTCTCCGTCAACACTTTCACTACAGGCAATCTCTCCCCCCCCCAATGAATCAACCCTCTCCTGTCACACTGTATTGAAGCAATTATTTTACCTCAGTTGAAACCCCATTGTGTTGTGTGCCACATTTTGCTCAGGTTTTAATAAAATAAGTGCTGAAGGTGGTTTCCCATGAATGGAACCTGACAAGCTGGGAGGAATGCAATTCTCAAATAGGTGATTCAGATCGGAGATTTTCTTTTTGTTAATTGGATAAAGCCATTTTTTTCTTCTGAGGGTTCAGAGAACAGAGAGCAAATAGGATTTTCAAGCAGAATAATTAAATAGGATCAAGTAAATGGGATCTGTTTCCTGGCACGGGGGGGGGGGATTGCGTAATATACACTCGACGGTAGTTACATTTTTGTCGTACCTGGCGTTAACATGCGTCGTGGGTGATCCAGTCACAAGTAGAGTCAATACGTCAGGATGCGTCTCGAGTGACCACTTGTCATTGGATCCCACCTCCTCCCACAAATACACTCGTGTGTCTTTGCTGTTTGCAAAGACCAAATTGTGTTGTTGTCGTGTGTAGCCGGTCTGACCGTGACAGACAGGGCTGTTGTCAATGTGTTTTGTGTGTGAGTGGGAGTGAGAGCCAGGCAAGGAGGGGCTGAGCAAATCAATGCTCTATAGAGGGGCTCTATAGAGAAATACGATTTTTTCCCATTTAAAATCAATAAATGGCAGTCCTAGTTTAAATTGTGGCAGAGCCGTCACAAACAAATCAACGTATGGGAAACACTGACAAGTGTCGTCATATTTTCTGCTAAGTGTAGCAGGCCAGAGGACGTCAGTGCAGTAGGTGGTCTTTTTTATGTGGCCCAGGAAATAGTGGCGTTCACACTGTTTGAAGAACAAATGTGGTCGGAGTTCTCACCTCAATGCATCTTGGGTACATTCGCACCTGAGCATGTTCGAGCTGGATGTTAATGGCAGGTCTGAACAGGGCCTCGGTGTTTTGCCAAACACTCACCACAAACGGAAACAGTGATTCAATCGTCTGTCACTACCCGAAGAAGGTACTTGTTTTATTCTCTATCTCTGTCAGTCACAATCTACTGGAATGTTCTGTTTTATTATCTGGCCGACAAACAATCATGTTGTTTGTATTAGAAACACTGCATGACCTCACATTTTAGAAGTTGGAATCAGCGAATGGATATGTTATTTAATGAATTAACAGAATTAAATAAATATATAAACCTGTTGGTCTACTAAATAATTCAGCTTTTATTTTGCACATTTGTTCCACTGAAATTTTAAAAGCCTGCTATATGTTGTATGTAGTGAATTAGCTGGAAGTAACAACACCGTAGGGATTGTCTCCTTTTCTACAAAGCTTAATAGATAATAATAATAATACAATAATACACATCAGGCCAATCTATTCACAAAGAGAATATTTCACAGGCTCAAGTTTATGAAGTTACTAAAGTAAAAAACTACATTCAGAAGGTGAATCACATTTAGGGCGTATCATTTTTGGGTCCTTCCTTCACTGTCACAAATTCATTATTGGAACCTGATGTCGCTACCATTCAGACCACCTACCTTAAAAAGAGCACTAATAGACAGGATGATCTTATCCCTGCACACACAGATACACACACTCTCACACACACACAGCAACATAATATCACCTGCCCTCTAAGGCCGACCACAATACCGTTCTTTCTCATTGATTAGTGTTGCATTCACTGCCCAGGGCAAGCAGAGGCCCTAATAATGACTTTATGCTTTGTTTTCACGGTCTCCGGAATAGAGTAACCACGGATGACATGGATCCCATGCTTCGAGTCCCTCTAGTCAATGGTTAACTGTTCTGCGGCGAGTCAAAGCATCCGGGCTCTGTTGCAACTGACCGCTCTCGTGTAGATCCTGACCTGCGTATGTTTTCGTCGCCCCCCCCATGGCCTCATTTCTGCCCCTTTTCCTCCATTCCCCCATTCTGCTGGCATGTCTCAGCTTATCTGCCTCCTTTGTGCAACATAAGCTCGCAGATAAGCAGTATATTGGCCCGGGTTACTCATGTCTGTCTTGTTCATTCATCAGAATCCTCTAATTCCCCCCCCCAGAAACCTATTTCCCAGACTGCAGGTGGCCCCGTGTTGCAATACCGAGGGCCGCGCCTGATCTCTCCAAAGCAAACATAGACATTTAGTCACCGCTGCCGCTTTTGTATTCCCTGCGAGTGCCGGTAATGCCCCAATATGTATGTGCGCTGCGAGTGTACACACGACTAATCTCGGAGACAGTGTGAAAACATACCACCGATAGGTACGCAGCTTTAGCCCAGATTAGCCCGCGAAGTCGGGAATTATTCATTTGTTGTATTTGCCCCCTCTCTTTATTCCCGGTTGACAGATAGGTGGCATGTACAGAATAAACACAATCCTACTGGAGATCTTAAACAGGGGGGTTTACCCTGTAAAGCCATAGAGTCCACAGGTGTTTCCAGTTGTGCTAAGTCTGGAAAACGCATGGCCTCCAGCGGGCTTTAGGTTCGACTTGCTCAAAGCATGACCCAGTTCTTGCAGTTCCTCGACGCGGCGCGCACAGTAACAATGTTAGAAACCCGGAGTGAGGGCTTCAGCCGAGCCTGCTCCGTCGGTCGGGGTCAGTGGCGACCATGATCTCTGTTCTAGGCAGTTAATTAGGAATTAGAACGTGGCACGACCCTCAGGATGTTCTCCATGGTCGGAATAATGAACACCTGGAAATTGTGAGGAGCAAGAGCAAGGGGGGAAAACATAATTTGGCTTGTGCACAAGTAAGCCATTAAGACTTGTGAACTCCTGTGGCCTTTATAATTGCACTCCAATCTTATTTTTTTCTTTCTTTTTCTCAACTTTTATCTCTCTGCGTGAAAGTATATATATTTATTTAATATATATAGAAATATTTGACACGAGATCCGATGTTTAACAGTTTGAGATACAGTGAAATTTATTCAGCACTAATTAACTTTAACCAAATCCTTCCCGGCGCTAATGAAATCCGACTCCCTCATGTTTTACATTAATTAGCATTGCTGTAATTTGATAATTTCACATTTATTTTCAGGTTTGCCTGATTGTTGAGACAAATTTCTTAATATTTTGAAGCAATTTATCAAGTAGATGATTAAAAACTCAAACCAATAGTTTGTTTTAGACTTTAGACTCTTAAATACTACTAATACATCTACTGTGCTATTAGGTCATGTCAAATATCTGCTTTTAAAAGAAATACAGTCAAATTAGAATAGCTAGAAAGGATTGAGCAAGTAAAGGAATAAAAAAGAAAAAGATGATTGCAGCATTGCACCCTGTTGTGCGTGTTTTGTGTGGAGCATTGTCAAGCTGTACATTTTCAGAGGCGTCCATGTTGCCTGGTTATATCTAGACACTAATAAAAACAACAAACTGTCCCTGGGCTGTTTGTGAATTCGGAGAGGAATGAGGTGCAGGTGTAGAATGGGTTCTACAGCTAGAAATACAGACCCCCAAACAAATGACATACACATACAGACAAAAAAAAAAATCCAATTTAACCTATAATCTTGACTTTCACTTCCCTGGTGCAGCTGGTGTGTGTGTTCATGGGGGCCAACAGTGATTTTAATTCTCCATGTGTATATATATATATATATATAAGCTCCCGTGTGTCGTTTCGTAATGATCTGGCCCAATGCCTTGATTTGAATTGGTGAATATTATTATTTTTTTTTTTACTGCCCGAGTAGTTGGAATATGATACAGCTGCTCACATTACTACCCACATTATTTTATCAACTGCATTTGCGGGGTCGCAGTGCAGTGCAGAATGTGGTGTGTGTTCTCCCCCCTCCCCCACACACACACGCACACACCCGGATTTGGCTGTGCTGGCAGTGAGTATGCATGCCCCAGTACACACAGTCCCCTAGATGCAGTCTGGCAGGCCCGGTGAATCATCTTCCCGTCACAGGTGGAGGAAATACAACAGCGGGATTGGCAGTCGCAAAGGTGGCGTCTGGCCCCAACTGTTGAGTGAGGTGTTTGGCTTCCTCTGGAAATGAAGATGGGTCAGGAGGCGGAAAACTAGTTGTGCAACTTTTTAAAAATTGATCTCTTCCCAGAAATGACGCGCCAGCGATACTTTGGAGTACACACACACACACACACGCATTTCTAAACGTGTCCAGGACCAGTCTGCTTTTCTTCCATGTACAGTTGTGCCAGCCTGTTTAACACTAACTGTTTCATCCTTGCTCTTGCTGGAAGGTGAGGGCCGCCGATCAAAGGCAGAATCCTCGGGGCCAACAGGGGGCCCAGCACGAAGCAGCAGATGTTTCCCCGTATCTGTTAGAGCTATCCTTATTTAACCAGCCCCGGCTAATGGCCCTCGCCGGTGTCTGATACAGCGGATCACTTTTCCTTCTCTTTTGTGTGGGGGACATGGGACAGGAGGCAAAAAAACCCGGCAGAGATATCTTGTTCCTCTGTGACACTCTCATTGTGCTTCCTCGGTGGATTTCTGGCCAGAAAAAAATCCCTTTCATAGTAATTGGGTGTGAATGAAACACTTGTGCTCGCCTGTTGTCTACAGTGGAGCGCTGCACTGAGGCCGGTGGTTACACAAGCCAAGAGGAGAGGGCAGGAAAGGGGGGAGAAGAAAACTGGGTGTGGGGGGAGTTTGTGGGAAAGAGAAAGGAATCAAGAGGAGATACTGGCAGAAACAGAACAGCATGCGAGGGAAGCGACAAAGAAACGTGGGCATTGTAGTTTTAAGGGGAAGCGAAGCAAACGGAAAATACGAAAGTTTGAAAGGCGAGGAACATTTTTAAGGGTTTGCGCTGTTTGAGAATATAAAATATAAACCAAAAACAATTTGCAAATATCAAATATCAAAGTGGACGAGCGCAGACACAGCAGCGCAGCTCAGGTCCCGGTTCTTCCTGGGACACGCTGCAGATTGATTGAGAGATTCGTCGGGTCCTAATTGTGCTGCGCCATCTGCCCGAGTTACAGAACCTGCCAGGCATGTGACAGTTTCCAACAGGCTCACTGACGAGCAGATGTGTGCCGGAGCGTGCACGCTCTTCGTGTGTGTGTGTGTGTGTGTGTGTGTGTGTGTGTGTGTGTGTGTGTGTGTGTGTGTGTGTGTGTGTGTGTGTGTGTGTGTGTGTGTGTGTGTGTGTGTGTGTGTGTGTGTGTGTGTGTGTGTGTGTGTGTAAGCATGTCAGTCTCTCTTTACTCTGTGATCACATCTTTTTTTTTTAAAGGGAATTAAGACGAGAGCTGACATGCCAGTGCACATGGTGGAAGATACTTCATTTTTTAACGCTGGAAAACGTCCTAATGTGCTGCGTTTTCTTGTTTTTTCTTCGTCGTCCGCGGGCTCCATCTGTTACGTTGGAGTGGTCATTGTCGCTGACAGTGTTTCTATTGATATAACAGCCGCCGACAAATGTCATAGCCAAAGAATGGCTTTCCATAAATCAATCAACTGTTTTTTTTTTTTTATCCTCCCTCATTTCCACAATTGAAACACACTGCGGGTGGAATTACCAATGGAAACAACGCAATGCTCCAAACAGACCGTGCATACTGATTTATCCCGTAGATTTACTTGGTATTCGATGAGATGGTCAAACACAGATTTCTTTTTTTCCCCCCATCACATATATTAACAAGGCACCTGCTGAAAACCCACAGGACTTTCCCATATTAATTAAATCAATTAGTCCCCCCTGAGGTTTGGTAATGTAAGAGGAATAGTTTTTTTTGCATTTTGGGGGGTTGTGCTTATTCGCTTTCATGCAGATTCCCATATGATAAATATGAAGCTAGCTTGCAGGTTGAATAGTCCCTTTCAAACCCATCCAGTTCCAAATGGACAATATAAGGACAAAATAAATCCAACCACATATGACAGATTCAATTAAAACATTCATAAATACTTGATTAAAGCACCCGGAGCTCCAGAATGTCACCGAAAACGTAAGAGCACAAACACGGTTGACGCTTTGAAGGCCAGAGTATCTCCTCAATCAGACACCGGAGTGAGCAGAACAAAGTAAGGGAAGCCGTTCCGCTAATGAAGCAATATCACACTGCTCTCTACTTACAGATACACATGCGTGATAGCAGTCAGCTGATACCGGGCACCTTTGTCTTACCCAAAGCAACGGGGACACTGGATTAGCAAACACGATAATTGCGTTTGCATATCAAATCGCCGGTCACTGTTCTGCTGCTGCCTTGTTCCAGCCGGGGGTTTTGATGTCCTCACACACTCTGTGTTAAATTGTCACTATTATAACTTCGGTTAATTAATTAATTATGAATCTACAAACTGTTTTGTGAGCTTTCACATCTGGAAAACTGGTGTATTTATTTGAAAAGTACAATTTCCTCCACGTTCGTCCATTGTCCCTTATAAATTCCGGCTGAACTCTATTCTCCCCTCTATGAACATTTAACGGCCCAGTTCACTGACTTATCAAGCTGCAGTTTCTCCAGCAAAAAAAAAGAAGGAAATTACATGGACTCCTTGTAAATGTCCAGCAACTATCCGAGCCACTAAATGTGACAGTAAAGTAATTGATTTTTAATTTATACGTCCCCGGCTACAGATTTCCTAGACGTCACTCCCACAGATGATGCAGTGTGACAGTCGGAGTGGTTGAAGAAATGAAATGTTGAGAAAGTCAGGGCGTTGACGTGCACAACACTTTAAATCAAATATCATCAGAGATATGAAGGGGAAAAAAGGGATAAATACACAGTCTGCTGTTGTCGTATTTGTGTCTTTCAGGATTTGCCGCAACCCCGTCTCCTCTCCTTGATGCCGTCACCGGCGACAGGGGACGTTTGGCATGTGTTTCATATTCTGCATACTCATATCCCTAAGTCCCTCTCGTAATTATTATTCAGTAGATGCACTGTTTGGCACAAGGACAAAAGTTTGAATAATTTATGCAAGGCCGTCATCAATTTTTGAAAAACGGCCCTGGCCTTTTCTCGTGCTTTTAACTAAATAGATGCACTTCAGCTCGGACATAAAACGACCGCAAGGAACAGAGGAAAAACTTTATTTATATCTTTACGTAAACTTTGAACCAATGCCGCCGGAGGAGGGTACATTAAGGTTTGCTAAGTCCGGCTCAAATAAATGTTTTATTTGTCCTCCCCGAGCTCCCATCGGGATAAAACTACCATATGAAAAAATTTAAAAATAATAATAGCACCGAGGCTTGCTTCCTGGCGTTCTGTAGAAGTCAGCTTCCCGGACAAAGTACTTCGGAGATGAGCTGGGTATGATACACTTCCTCTGGATGCGTCCCTGAGGGCTCTCACCTGACGACTCAGAGTTATTTCCAGCGCAGTGCTCAGAGAAGGTGGTCCGCCGAGAGAAAAGAGAGGGGGACTTTGTTATTCCTCATCCTGGGAGAAAGTGCTCTATATTTACTTTAATGAAGGAGGGGGGGGGGGACGATGCAAATAAACTCCCTTTATTGTGAACCTCTTCTCCACTCTTGTCCACATAATACCACTTTCCGTGAATCCCCCCCCCTAATCCTGCTTGTAAATGTTTTCCCCCTGCATTGTCCGCTGGTTTGGATTTCAGTAATCTATGGGCTGGACACTTTAATCCATCCCTGTTGCCAGAACGCGGGAAGGGGATGTTGGATATACTTTTACTGGCTCTTTTGTTAAAAACGGAAAATTGGCACTTGTCCCTTAATTTCTAAATAGGCTGTGTTTAGTGGACAGGAGACCATTATCCAGAATTCTGGATCTAAGCGGCAAGATTGAATAATGCGCTTTTTGGCTCCGCTCTCGGTCTCCGGTGATTGAGTATTTAAAAGAAAAAACATTAAAAGGATGCGTTTATCTGTTCTGATCTTTTCTTTTTTTTTTACCTGCCACACAAAACTCTTAGGTACTTACCGAAAGGCATTTGTCTCCAAAACTGTGATTACATCATTATTTCCTCTTTATACGGACATATTTGTGAGTGGTTTAAAACAAAGAAGATTGTTATATAAGTTGTAGTTGGTTAAACCATCATTGGTAAAAGATTGAATCAATGTTTTTTGGACTAAACCCTTGTTAGTCCACCAACTACTAATTTTGTATTTGTAGAAAGTATAAAGTTCCTGATAAACTTTACGTTGTGGCTGCTGCAGTCTTCAGCACAGACACGTTTAAATGACATATGTTTCCAGGCCGACTGAGCTCATCAGATTCTATTACTTTTCCCTCCACGCGGACTTAGTTTCCATTTAAACCTGCTGTTAGCATCTGCGGAACGAATCAATAACCCAGCGGAGTGTGTTATTTGCATGATAACCGCGGTGGAGATTCACCCGAAACAGTAAAAGCTTCGGGAGGAGAGTCGCTCCACATCAGAAAACGAGGAGACTCGATAAGGGTTGAGTCCTCCGACCTTCAGAAAGACGAGTTCAGGGGAGATTAGGTGAAATCGAAGAATTAGCGACTTTGCCTGTGCTTGATAAACCGTTCGCTTAGAAAAATCGAGGGCAGCGATGCGGAAATATTTAAAAAACGGCTTACTTAGTTTTGTTCTTGCTCCGTCTCATTCTTATTCTGAGGGAAAAACAGATCGATGTGCTTCACTTGGTTGGGAGACCCACGGGATGTATTACTTGTCCGTGACAAGAAGCTCCAAAGCCCAGATTGTTGCCAAGATTTCACGATGCCAGACAGACATCTCAGATGCATCTCACTTCATAACCTGACCTCCGGAGCCGTGGAATTTTTTACATATTAACAAAGGAAAATATTTGGTTGCGGCTTGGACTTGGCCTGATATCCCACTTGCTCTCTGCTATCTGGTGGGTTGTCAGATTTTCATGCCTGATCATTTATTACGGCGCAGAAGGACGTGTCTGCAGACAGTGATGGAGGATGCTGAATACTCAAGTATACTTTACTCCGAGACAAAAAAAAAACCAATATGTGGTTTGAACAATACATTCTCACATCGTGGACAAAGCACATGTGAGACACTATCTGTAATCGCTGAGATTTTTAGGACAGGGTTTCTGCAGCCTCCTAAAAAGTCTAAGATTTAATATATTACTAGGTCATGAATACGTTTAGGTAGGTCCTAATTATATTAACGTTCTTCTAATGCTGCTTCTGTCACCTTAAAAAGTATTAAATATGTCAAAATGCTATGCTGCTTCGGTTGCTCTTACATCTTTAATTTTTGGTCTCTGTGTGTTCTCGGTCTTTCTCATCAATACAGATATTATTACATTGAAGTAAACTACAAATAAGACCAACGTATAACTGATAGCAATGGTCAGAATTTATCGCCGGACACTCGTCTCAGCTGTCGGAAAGACTTCTGTCTTTACCTGAAGTTTGCAAGATAACATTTTGAGATATATTCTCTACCTCACCTTATCCTCAATTATGGGGAAGTGCAAATAATCCTGGGACTTTGATATTCCTTCATGTTATTAAAAAAGTCTTGAAGTGAACTAGTTGAAACCTGCAGAAACCCTGTCGCAGGAAGAAACTACTTGAGGACACGTTTCTGATGAGCTTTTTGAATTTTTTTCCCCAGCTCCCAGAGACAGCTTGAGTTCATCCTTTTGACCATCAGTTTACAGACAACACTGCAGAAAGTGGATATGAAGCCATATGGCACCCTGAACCCTCATACTACAGTCGTCTGAGTGCTAAGTGCATCATTTTTCACGCTAGCATTAGGCCTCATACAGCACACAGGACATTCTATGCATATTTAAACAATTGAACGCCCACAAACTGTAGAGCCCCGCTTCTGCTAATACACTGCAGCGTTTAGTTTTTTATTCTTTTAACTTCCTGGCTGTTTAAAGACGTGACCCAGGATCTGTTTCCCCATTAGAAAACAATAACGGATAAATTGCTTTTGCAGATGTATAATAAATGAGCACCGTGAAAGACTTCAGGCACTAAATAATTTCATTGTCAATTGCTCAGAAATAACGCATTATTAAAACGGCGGGGCATTAGCTGTGCTTATTTTCTTTTTTTTATTCTTTTATATAGACGTCTGGCTGATAGTTTGGATATTATCAGTCTGCACACAGTTGAGGTATGCGCCCCCCGACACTTGTTTCCTGTCATGATGCACAAGAGCCGTACGAACACAGATGTGCATTCATGCTTCTCGCACTCAATTAAGGATGAAACATGAGCCAAGTTTCAGACCCCAGGTTAATAACAGGACTCCGGTGTTTAATGCGCAGGTCATGCTGTTGATGTGGTGTAATGTGCACGTGCTCCGTGAGAATGAGCACAGACTTTGGCATGTGCGCCTCGCATGTTTTTGATTACAGCTGCCCGGCAGTGACATTCTGCTCTCGGAGAACTGTGGTACCACCAACATGGAGAAGACGAGGAGGAGGAGAAATGAATCCAGAGGTCATAGTTCGTTCATGTAGGGCGGGTCAGTGGGAGTGTGGACTCTTAATCGAATTGAAATTCTATTTGTTTCCATCCTGAATGACCTTTGGACAAGCCCCGCCTCCTTTAGTTACTGTTGCTGAGCCTCTTTAGCGTTCCGTGTGCATCACGCTCACTTGCATTGATCCAGGTGCACACAAGGCACAGGAAGTGATCATTTGCATTATACTTAAAACAAGAATGGTCATTGGCATTGATTTAAAATTCCTGGAGCTAACCAGGCAGCATTAAATTTGAACAAATTTTAATAAAACCCCGTCATAAAATCATAATCACTTTCGCCCACTAAAACTGAATTAATGCTTACAATGCACATTTATGCATGGGCCGTCTCCAGCTCGCCTTATTCCCACACACATACACACACACACACACACACACACACACACACACACACACACACGTGGTGTCGTCGTCGTCGTCCCCTCAATTCATTTGACTTTTTAAGGGATCGTCAAAGAAACTGTCGGCATCAGCGCGCGCGGAGGAAATCGCCGAGATATACTGAGTTATCGGTGCCATTTGCAGCGAGCATTAATGCACGGATACGGCCTTGGATCGCTGAGGTGTGCCTCAATCTGAATAATGATTTGCAGAGTCAGACTGAACAGAGGACATTTCTCGATGTCAATCCACTTAACATGCGCCCCTTTCCCTCCCTGGGACAGGTCCCACTGAAAGTCTTTTGGGGAAAGTAATGTTGTTCTTTAAGTAAAACTAAATTGAAGCCACATGTTGTTAAATGGTTGAATTATTCAGGTTATCAAGGTTCTGACTGAACCCAAGTGTCACTTTGGTCGGTATCAGACTCTGAGAGGCGGCTGCACATCGTCCTGTAACGTTATCCCTGCTTTCTTTGTATGATTCTTATTGTGAAGTAGTTTATCACTCATTCCCTGCATCTAATTTGCTTTTACTATCATGGAATTGCTTTAGCCTTTGTGAACCGTATTTTTCTATCATGACCGTTGAGTGAAATCATTCTTGTTCTCTCATCACTGCTGAGGCACGGCGATTGTGGACTGTGGGAAAAAATCCACATTCTGGGGGGGATATGTTGTGGCTGATGCCTGACTCAGCTCTGGGCGGGTTTGAGAGGTCAGAACAGGCGCGGCGATCGGAGCGGAAACGATTGCGATTCACGCTCGCAGGCTTTTGCTTCACGCGGTTTAGACGACGGTAAACAGGAGCACGGCGGTTACGTGTTGCCGTCATCAATCACCTCGGAGACTCTGTGATGTGTCACGAGGATGAAAGGCAGGATTCTCGATGATGGGGCCGGGGAAGATCCAGGCTTCTGAGGAGATGGCATCAGGGTGGGTTGTGGTAGGCGGCGGCGGCGGCAGCGGCGCCATCAGAGCTGAACCAGCAGAGAAACTCATCACACAGACATGTTTACATGCAAATAGGAAAGCAGGTTATTAAGAGAAATCAGGCATAGATATATTAATTTAGAGAACACACATATATATATGGTTACTCTATACACCATGTTTCCATGCACATGGTCAGCAGTCAGATTGATCTCATTGGGTATGAGATAAATTCTATATTTTTAACCAAATGAGGCAACGATATAATTGTTAGTTAGGCCTGTTTGTTCATACTATTATTCACAAGTCAAAAGGAAACGAGTAAAAAGACAAAGATGAGTCGTTGCCTTAAACTGTATTTTTTTATCAAATGTGATTCAACCATTGGCGACCGTGCTGCATTTTTTGGGGACTATTTCCAGACGTGGACAAATACAAGTCTGGTATTCTTGTGAGTATATGGTGCAAATGCTGTTCATTCAAAGAAAACTCTATGTTCATCACAATGGAGGACCATGACATTAAATACCACAGTGGGACTTTGTGGGTTTTGGACAGTAATGGCAGAGAGGACTAGTCCATTAGCCTCTACCTAAAATTGCTTAAGAAGAAACCATCATTGATTCTGTCCTTCACATGGGGTTTGTTGAAAGGAACCGCTCCAGCAAAGTTTGTTTTGAAAGCTCTGCAGCTCCTTTTCCTCCGGCTGTTCATCTTTTAAAGAGTTTTGATTGCACCAAATTCCACCTCCAAAGTAAAATGACCACCGTGATATGTGTGGTCTCAAAATGGTCATACGGTTTAACATTTTTTAATTGAGATCAGTTCCACCGGTCGCATGAATTTAATTCTTCCCATTGGCTGCATCACATTACTGAGTTTTCAACGCGGGTTTGGAAGCATCCATCAAATTTGATGAAGCCTCTCAAACACAAGATGGTAACAGATTTTTAGAGGGAAGGCAGCCCCCGTCCGGGGAGTTCTAAGTCATCTGTTAATCAGAGACGGCCATAATTATTCTTGTTGTGCTGCGGTTGCCTCATTTTTCAATCTGCATGCCCAGCATTGCCAAGGGTTGCCTGACTATATCCATTCGGAAACTCTTGACATGCGAATTGTGAGGGTTGGCTGCTGTTGTAATATTTCCAACTCCTCCCTACGGACATATTGGGTAATAAATATGAGATCCACCAGTAATGTCCCGCACAGATGATGTTATTAGACTTGCCAGCCTGAGGCATCAGCTGTGTGTGTTGGACGTCTGTCAAAGCAGAGTCCTCCCTTCACCCCAAGGGGAGGGCCGCAACCAACTGCTCCAGGAATCGCATGCCAGACTCATGCAGGGTCCCAGAGACCCCGCTTTGCTCTGTGTCCACGTCCAAAGAAAGACGTCGGCATCGAAATGGCCTCCCCAACACTTATTACACAGAATCAAAAAAAAATGTAGCTTTGCCCTGGCCAGCTTTGTTGGAGAATCAGGTCGGGGCGGGTTACGAATGCTGCCCCAACACACAATCCTGATGGCCTGTTGTGCAGGTTGAATAACATTCCAGTGTCGGATTGATACAGAAATGAAATGGGGGGGGGGAATGAGAAGAGAAAGGAAAGCCCCCTTCAGCCTGACTTAGGGCACTTCATTGCAAGTGCGCGATAGAGGGAGCTGACACGACTCCCCAGAAATGCAGTCGATATTTTTCTGTCGGAGAGGGTTTGTGGTTACGGATCGAGGAGGATAATCAGCAATGCACTAAAAAAATACAAAAATAAATAAAGCCACAGTGAGATTGACATCAGTCTCAAAAGGATTTGACAGTTGCGCCGTGAGTCAGATTTTCTAAATTTGCAACAAATGGAAATACAGGCAGGCATTAGGGAATCACATTTTTGCCAGAGACACATTCTGGCAGTATGCTCATAATGACAATACTGACATGGTGTATCTACCCAGTTCATCATCTTCTTTCACTTATATGACCCCAACAGCTTAGTTGAAGGTATAAATATATAAAATAGACAGGTTTTCATTGGTATTCATCATCTACAAACCATGAATATCTTCTTCGTGTATAAGGTGGATGATTCATCTCCACATCCTCTGTCAATCCAGGAATGAAATGCAAAAATATCCCCAATAGAAACAGTGTCATCTTGTGTCCATGATGTCATTCGGGGGATGGAGCCATGGTTCCAAGGTCCCGTCGATCCAAGCGCTCGATCTTTTCTATCCCTCATCATTTCTCTCCCTAGAGACACGGTGCTAGTTTACAGTAGAGAAATGCGTCCATTAATCTGAACAGACGCCATAAAGATCATTGATTGGCTAAAAATGACTTTGGCATGAAAGAATAACCGGGCTGACTCTTCCTAAAACCTTATTGACCAATAGTTTTGGCCAAATGAAAAGCCCCGACAGACCCACCCAGCATTAATATGCTCGGTATTGACTGGTAAGAGGCCAATTTTATCCACCGAGAGTCTTCTGTTTGTCCCGCTTGGCATAAACAGGAGGCAATCTCATTAAAAAAAGGCCCGCGCTCCGAGTGGGCCTGCACAATATCCACATACTTGGGGTGCGGCACTCTGGAAAGTCAAAAGCAATTACTGACTTCCCCCTCTTTCATCCGCTCCGCGCAGAGGACCGAGCGGTGTTTTGTGGTCGCCGGCACAAGTGGACGAGTAGCATTACACCAGAGTGCAATTAGGACTTGGATCTGGGTCACAAGTTCTGATGATTCTATTCGGTGTCTACTAAAGTGTGTTTTATACAGACACGGAGCGAGAAGAAAGGAGAGGGCAAGGGGGTACGGGGGGGGTGGAATAAGATGGTGTTTGCACGAGCTCGCTCCGTCTCCTCGCTGCCAACAAACATAGGATATTACAATTTCAACAGAGGATCAGGGTGCGAACCCTTTTATTACGTTTTCATGTCCAATCGTAATACAATCGTTGGCCTTTCCAGGTCAATCTATCCAATTTTGGTACATTTTCATGTCACAGTGTGTACACGTGTTTAAACTCCATTCACACAACCCGTATAAGTCATGTTTTTTTTATTCTGTTCTCGTACTTTGACAAGCGCTAACTATCCCCCGACCGTTCTGTGGCTGCAGCGCCCGGGAGATCTCTGCTTTTAGATTTAGAAAGGTTGCCTGCTGAGTCCAACCCAAACACGTTCTACCGCTCAGCCAAGAGACACAGGGCAAGGTCACTGGTTGTGTGTGTGTGTGTGTGTGTGTGTGTGTGTGTGTGTGTGTGTGTGTGTGTGTGTGTGTGTGTGTGTGTGTGTGTGTGTGTGTGTGTGTGTGTGTGTGTGTGTGTGTGTGTGTGTGTGTGTGTGTGTGTGTTCCCACGCCGCTCCCCGAACTCTGTCTGAGTGCATGAAAACAAAAAAAGGCACACACAGGTCACAGAGCGTCCTCCCTCCCCCCGTGTACTGCAGGTACTAACCCCACACCCTCTGGAACAACCACTGATCAACTTGGTGTCAATGTGATTCTCTCTTCGTGTCCCCAGTTCACTTCATTAAACCCCCGCGATTGCAGATTTGCACTTCACACCAAAATCTTTAATGCCTTAATTAGAATTAGTCAGCATCTAGTGAAATTAAACTAGTAAGGCCTAAGTGGCTTTTTGTAACTAGCACAGCATGAAAAAGTCTGCAGTGCTGCATTAGATGGAGTTCATGCAGTGGTTGCCTGCTGGAAAATAAATAATTTAACCAAAGAATACTGTAAATACACAAAGAACTTGCAAGGCGATTAGCAAGTCGTTTTTAGAAAGCATGTATTATATTTATTCACTTGTCGTGCTTCCTAAATCCCCTAAATCTCGAGCTACACTTGTTCTTTTTTTGTGTTACGTGCTGAAAAAAAAGCGATATTCAGAGGAAGAAGATGAACAAAAAGAGTACTTGATATTCAGCGGACATTTACAGCGGTGGTAGACATAACCCTCCGTGCCCCGGCTATCTCATCAGGTTTCACAAATCGCGGCGAGAGCGGGCACCTCAAGGCCACCCGTGATTTGTCGGGGCCTGAGAGCATTTGCCACGACAAGAGAGGAGAGTATTGCTCTTTTTTTTTTGTCCCGAGATATACCCCATGAGGATGTTTGCCCAGGCCAATCAGACTTTCATCAAACTCTATTCTGTACGAGTGCGCGAGAGAGGGGCCCGAGGAACCCTCCAGCCTGCCAGCTCCCTGCACTTCTTCCATACTTTACGCAGCAGGCACCTCTTTCCTTTACGGCCTGGAAAAACAAAATGCCCAATTACTGATGATTATCTCCGAGCCTTTTGTGATAAGTCGGACTCCGGGAAAGGTCCGGAGGAAGGAGTGTTTGGCAACTAAGCAGGGCTTCTCGGGGTCGACCTGAACCGTAATGATTCAGAAATGGCTCATAGGATCTTGGCTGGTCGGGCAGCTGTTTGCCAGTGCACTCGAGGTCGTTTCTCTTCACAGCTGTCTGCGTGGGCTGACAGTCAAGTGCACGAAATACAACAAAAAACAGTTTTAAAATGAAAAGAAATTTAGCTTTTTTAGTCCTCAGAAAACCTCGTAGTAACACCCTCGCTTTTCTGTTATCTATGGAACCTTTCAAAAAGTTGGTCGTGGAGGCATTCACAAAATCTCAACCCTCGCTCGCAAATGGTCACGTCAGAATCAGGTCAGCGGGGGTCTCGACAGGAGAAGCTCTCTCACATTTCAAAGAAGCCCTTTTCTAAAAGCTGCTCGACAACAAAAAAAAGCAATTCACCACGACGACCCTTGACCCCTTGAGTCAACTTATCTGTAGGTGAATATTTACCTTTAAACACCAGTGGAGTAGGAATGTGCAGGTCGGCCTGCGAAGTGCGGTTGAAGTGTTTTTTCCCTTCGTTTTTTCATCCTTTCAACGGTGTCTTTTATTTAAAGGGTGTTAAGTGACTACTCCTCCTTGGTCAGGTCAAAGCAAAATAGAAAATAAAGTGGTAACTTACAATGAAAGTCATTTTCTCACGATACATTTGAATTTTATAGTATTTGTAAGTCACTTTTTAAAAGCCAGTATTATTTATACGTTTTTTTTTGCCACTTTATTTTGAAAGACCAAAGGTAAAAAAACTAAAAGATGGATGTCAAAATTAAATCCCACTGAATCAATAATAACATTATTTGCTCGTGCTTTCACATTGATATTTTTTGCTCATTGGGGGGGAACATTACAAAGATCAGGACATTTCACACGGCGACAGGCGGAGCGGCTTTTGACAAAATGCGTTTTGACTGAAACGTCAAACCTCAATAAAAAAGGCGCCTGGAAGTGTCTGCGATGTGGCAGTGAATCTCTTTTTTTTTTACGCCGCCACCGCATTCATAAATAATGCTGTCACCGTGTTCCTCACGGGGAGCGTCTCATTATATTAAGATAGCGTTTGGAATTATATTGAAAATGTTGTCATGCGAGGATAAATGATCTCACTGAGAGGAGGCCGGAGTGATTTGCTAATGCGCGGCCTTCTATCTATATGTATGAATCGTACATTTAGTGGACATTGATGGACACATATGTGTTTACATATGCACCCTCCCCCCCCCACAGTCTGCCTCTAATTGAGCTTTGAGTAGAGTCCAGGTGGAACCCATTTCAATTCCCCGCGGCCGTGACCACTGTGGCCGCTTTGCGACACAGCCGTGCCTCTCATTTCCCCGACCATTTACAACACAGCCTTGCCACCAGTAATTCTCATGCTACAGTCATTATGCCACCAAGACACACCACAGCAATTTGTGGTCAAGAACCCTAACAGAGACACACGCAGGACCAGACGGAAGGCGGTGTTAACATTGCAATCAGGTCCGTATTGAGCGAGTGCAGCGCGATGCATAATGCGCGTGTTGGAAAATGTGCCCCGCATCCCCCCCAGCCAGGGGATGCTATGCAGCGCATGTTTTTAAGATTTCATTATATTCCGTGCTCTTGGCTCAGCATCAGATAATGATATTGAAATGCATGCGCCATTGGGATCAGTGTTATTGACATTGGAATTTGCTGTAACCCTGATTCAGAGGCTGAGCTGAAATTGCTGTGGTTGTTTGTTTCTGTGTGTGTGTGTGTGTGTGTGATAGTTTTCCCCCCCTCTTCTCAAATCTGGCAGGGAATGAAGTGTCTATTGGAAAAAATTATGCAAATGCGGTTAGAGGGAATACAAAATGCAGGCAAATTGAGACCTGGAAACGTCAAAACACAAATAAAAACAAAGCTAAATGTTTTCTGAGCAGATTCCCTCCCAAGCTCGGGATGATCGAGTCCAGGCTGTGCTGAAAGGTGATAGCAGTAATTAGAGAAGTGGCCCAGTTCGTCTTTTGTTTCACTTGTGCGAGAGGGTGTGGTCCGTGTTGTGTTTCTTTGTAGCTTTGTGTGGTTGGTGTTAAGTTTAGTAGTGACAGCGAAAAAAAGAGGAATCAAACGAGGCAATTGCTTCTTTTTTAAGTGGCCTAATTGTCAGCGTTGCTAACTGCAAATACACAGTTTCAACTCAGCTCTTCCCTTCTGTCCTTTTTTATTTATTGCTCCCTAATGATCTGCACCTTACTTTATTAATACAGCACCTCGACAAACAGGGTTTACAAAGTGCTCTGACAGACGGAGAAGACGCGGGACACTCGGGACAATTGCAAAAATGCTTTCCCATAAATAAAGGCGATTTAGAAAAATAAAAACAATAAGAAGACAGCTTCCCATAAAAGCAGTAAATACAAATTCAAATAATAGGAACAATAAAAAGATAAAATCACCCAAAAGCAATCAAATACAAATACAAATAAAATACAAGTTGATAGATAGATAATGGATATTGTATTGATCCCGAGGGAAGTTTAACTTTACCAGCTGCCCTGTGAGGATACACTCAGGTATTTGAAGTTTCAGTGTTTTTTAGGTACAATTTTAAATCTTTGTTCAATCTTAGCTTAGTGTGTCGGCTTGCTAGTATTTGCGAATTAACTTAGGATGTGTGCTTGGTATTTTCAGGTATTTTGGTCAAATACCCAAAGAACCCAAAAAGTTGTTGGATCACCAAAGTTATTACAATCCATCCTGGATGGGACGTCATCATTGACCAGGTTTCATAGAAATAACTTTTTTTTCTTTTAACCATATGATGGAGGTAAAGGGGAGAATTCAGGAAGTTAATCTGATTCATGTTACATTAAATTGCAATCCATCCAATCAATATGTCAGTGTTGACAACAGTGTTGAACCAACCGTCCGGTCGACCATGCCAACGTGGTTAAAAAATTCTGTTTACGTGGCGCCATCTATCCTGCTCATAACCCTGCCAGCGCCATCAACCTGTATCCGAGAAAACCGCTCGTCACTGCGATACACGAACAATATATTGACGCTGCAGTTGAAAAAAAAAGTAAATCCATAGCTTGGTCGTTTTAGCTCTATCGCTTTAGCTCGATATGTTTGTTTCATTACGAGTATTCTTGCAGTGAGTACGATGCAGATGCCTTTTAACTCACGTACCAAATAATCCAGCTTTGCCTCGCAAGTGTTTGTGAACACACAGCATGCTGATTCCCCCGGTGCATGATTAATTGCCAACAGGTAACGTTGTCATGGTGTCCTGCCCACC
This sequence comes from Hippoglossus stenolepis, assembly GCF_022539355.2. Taxonomy (NCBI): domain Eukaryota; kingdom Metazoa; phylum Chordata; class Actinopteri; order Pleuronectiformes; family Pleuronectidae; genus Hippoglossus; species Hippoglossus stenolepis. The sequence continues at coordinate 7,665,012 of NC_061505.1, read as the reverse complement.
TGAGCCGCTACAGCACCTGCATTCGAAGTGTGGATTTGCTCACTCGGCAATTCATGACCTTCAAGTATCAGCCCCATATCCTTTCTTTCCTTCACATCTTCATCTTTTATTGTATTCATCCCTGAATCAATTTTTCCCTTCTTTCCCATTTATCTTACTGATTTTTTTTTTCTCCCTCTCACCCTGTCTGTCCTCCCACCCTCTTATCCTCATCCCTCAGTCTTTTTACATTCCTCCCTTTCCCCGATTCTTCACAGTCCATCCCCATCCCTTCGCCGTCCTGCCTATTACCCCGCCTCTTCCTGTCTCTCTTCCTTTGTCGGAGAGTCATTCGTGCTGCATTAGGGCCAGATATGCTGAGAGGGGAAAAAGAAAGACATGGAGAATGGGAAGTGTCTGAGCTTTGCATTATAATGGAGAGCTGTCTCAAGGCAGATTTTGGCCTGCCCTTAAATGACGTATCTATCTGCATTTATTCACTCAGCCGAACTTCCGCTCAGGCCGATGCGCTTTTATGTCTCTCCCTCGTGGGAGCGTAACCCATCTCCATTCCACGCCTGTGCACTGTTAAATATTTCTAACGTTAATTTATTTGTTTTTCAGCTAGTTTTTTTCCCCCCCGAATGTTTGCACAAGTCATTTCCTCTAATGGACTGGTGTTCCTTTTGTCTTGTAGTCTGGAAGTGTTTCTTGTGTCAGTGCAGTGCCTTTGTGTGTGTGTGTATAGAGGGGGAGGAGGGACTGTCCCATTATTAAAGCCGAGCCATCAGTCACACTCAACAAGCCTATCATATAGAGCCATTCAGAGACTGCGCAGGCTAAAGTTAGCGCTATTATCTGCCTGTCACTGGCTAGCCGTGTTGGGGTCCCTGGTGGAAAACCAATTGTATGAGTGAATGCCTTGGCTGCTCCCGTTGTCAAGCTCCAGGGATGCGCACAGTGCCTTTTTTTTAAAAGAGCACTCTCCATTTACCTTCAGTGTTTCACACCTTTCAACTCGCATTACAAAAAGCATGATTTTTTTGACTCTTCGGCCGTGTTTGGAATTCCCAAAATTTGACCGCTCAATTTAAAAAAAGAACCATCGGGGGTTCAGAATCATCTTTTAACCGTGGAAAGGAAAAGGATCATCTTTGTTTTAATCGTCTCCCAAGATTTTCCGAGCGAGTGCCCTTAAATCAAACCGTATGCAGACAGTGTGCTCGATTAATATTCATCTTATATGAGACACTTCATTTGCATGAACACACTTTCTGTCTCGTAAAAAATTACCAGGCCCTCCCCGCTGGTGTGATAAGCATCTGGACATGAAACCGTTTAAAAATCTGAGACATGGTACTTAACCCGGCAACACAATCCCACTTCATTACATAGTGTAACGTGGGAGGGCTTCGAGCAGGCGTGACGAGTAATATCATACTTAGCGTGCCCTCATCAGATAACACCGAGGATCGAGTTTCACTTTGTTGCAGCGGCATTGTGCGGGACACCTCTGGATTAATGAACAAACTCATCTTTGGTTTCCTCGGGTCAGGAAGTGACGGATGGAGAAATGCCCCTCAGGTGCTGATGTGCATCGGCGCGATGGCTATCTCACCGCTCGCATTAGCATCACAGAGACGAGAGGAGCGCGTGTGAGGAAATCCATATCCGTTTCGCTGCAGAGACGTTTGTGTGGCTGCGAAGTAAAGATTCACAAAGACGCCCTTTAGATGAGAATGATACGAATCGGGCCAAAACAATTGGTCTTTTAATTGATGCGTCGATTCTGAGGAAAAACAACAATTATGATAACATCCCTGGTTGCAGCTTTTTGATGATCGATATTGGCGACTTTTCTCTGATTCATGTGATTTCTAAATTGAAGGTCTTTGGATGTTGGAAGAAACCAAGTCATTTGATGACATCACGTTTTGACAATGTCTCCAGTTTCACAGAATAAATAATGAATTGCTTTAAGACATACTCATCAGATCAATTGATAAAGAATATAATCAGAAATGGAATAAGAAAGTAATATTTTTAATGATAGGGCTTGTTTTGTTGATTTAGTTTGATGTATTATTTAAATATCCTAATTATGGTGTTTGAAATGAATTTATTAAAATATGAAGTAAAAGATTTGTACTAGAGGTATAGCTGAGCAATATTTGTTGTTTATGGATATCTCTAACTTTTATCCGTGGATGCATTGTGGGCGATGTTATTTAATCAATGAGCAGGGTGGCTGTGGCTCAGGAGGCAGAGCGGGTCGTCCACCAACCCAGCATGTCGAAGTGTCCTTGGGCAAGATGCTGAGCCCCATATTGCCCCTGACGGCTGTGCCGGCAGCGTGAGTCATGTGTCACAGTGACAGTGCTGCACGTGGACGCACTGTATCAATGTGTGTGTGAATGGGTGGATGGCAAAGTTGTACTGGAAAGTGCTTTGTATGAATACAGACCATTTCTGTTAATACTGGATTCATAGTGGTTTTGCAGATGTGTGTTAAAATGCCTTCATTTGACAGGTATTGAATTTAAAAACATATATTTACAGTTGGTTTGTATATATCACAGTAAAGTATAAGTATCATCCTCCAGCAGTAATACCCAGTCAGTACAACTAGGAGCTATTGTAATGTAAATGATGATGCACTTACACATATTCTGCAAGTAGAAACATAATTCATATCCATGCATTTTAATGTAACATGTCAATGAAAAGAGTAAATAAGCTACATAAGTGTAAATTGAAATCTAAACATCTTTTCAAGCCAGAACAGGCTTCAGTGATGCTGATGTCATTGGAGGGCATTTAAATATGAAAATTGTATGTAAAGGGAAATGCAAAACCCCGGGGCTCCCGTATTTTACTCCTGCCGAGCTCTTTCCGTTCGAGTTAGAGAAAGAAAGCAGCACCATGTTTAGATCAAATCTGTGAAATGGCATTAAATTGAACTCTACATGAAAATAACAGGTTAACCAGATGCCAGGGAGAAAAAACCCGGTGCAGTGTGTTAAAGTACGTTCTTCCGCTTCCTCTCCTGAGAATTATCTAATTTCAGGTGTTGTATCATGGACAAAGTCACACAGCATGCTTCATTACAACATAGCACGTTTGACTCCCACCCAGTATCGTGACACGTGGATAAGCAGGAGTGTGTCATCGATATATGAAAACAGCGGGAGGGAGGTAGTAAATATAAGCAGCTTTGAAATCCCTTTTGTAGCTGCAACACTTTTCCAGCAAGGTGTTTTTGCCATTATCCATATTGCCTCAAATGAATAATGAACGTGCTGAATTTGCAGGGGGTAAAAATCCTCCGAATTTTCTTTTTGCCGTCTTTACTCCTAAATTCCTAATGAGCCCTTTTGCCCCAGCCTTAATTTTGGACCCAACTTGAATCCAGCTAATAGGTTCCATCTCCCTCAACGCTCCCCATGCTTCCCATTCCTCTTTTTTCTCCCAGTCACATTCTGCTTCTAGACGCCATATCTTCCAGCCACTGCTGAAAAAAACTCAATTAATTAAAACTGCCGGGTTACGTCTGGGCCCGTTGCTAAAAAAAAAACACACACAAAAACAACAACATTGCTGATTAGAGAAAAAAAAAAGTAGTTCTGCGGGAAACGGCGAGGGCAGTAATGAAGAAGTCTCCTTGATGTGGGGTGGAGAACAGACGCCGCCGTCGCTGCTGGGCCTGCTAAATGTTGGCCGGCTTATCTAAGGGAGTTATCCTAAATCCCCCTCAGAACGAGTACCCTTGAAACGTCAGCACCATAATGTATCATAAGGCTCCTTCTGGAATACAAGACGAGTTGGCAACGCTGGACTACCACTCCGTCTTTCCCTTTTTTTTCCCCTCCTCCTCTTTTTTTTACTCCCTTCCTTGTTTTTGCACTGAACCGGGTCCAAACCCCCTTTCTCATAAATATGTATTTTATGATGTGTTCTTTTGGCGGTTGATAGCCGTTCCTGTACCTAAGCCCACATGTTTTCTGAGAGCAAATTAACAAACTGTGATAGTGAAGTGTTTTTCCCATTTTATGTGATAATTCTCGAAGCAACACCTGTGCGAGTCGTTGCCGCTTTTGTCGGGCGACGCGGTGAGATGTGGCACGTGTGTGCGTGTACGTGCGCAACAGGCAGCTGCAAATCTTTCATTGTCTCACCAGCTTCTGTCCTTTTGGGTCCAAAAACGGCAAAACAAAGACGTATGCCAACGATCACACCGCTGAAATCACTCATATTTTCCTTGTCTGACGTACACTTTCAATATTGTGTTGTGCCTGTGCCTCATTTTCATTCCGTAGCCCTGCTTCCAATTTAAGTATTGTCCCACTGCATAAAACTCGGGTCCAATTTTCCTCCCTGGACGTTGTATTTGAGTGTGATCATTTTGCGAATAATGCATTTGATTTTTTTTGTTCGGGGAGTCGCACCATCTGATTTGATGTCAGTTCAGTTTAGTTTAGTTTAGCTCTCCGGCAGCTGTCAGAGTGTTTTATTAAAAGTGTTATTGACACACAAGGCGGCGTCTGTGATCACATGCGCTCTTTCACGCTCCTATTTTAAAGTCTTAAGAGGCCTGTCGTCATGTATACATGCACACAAGGAAAAAAGTCAGCGCTACAGGAGACGTGCTTGAGGATGATTTGTTCAAACTCCGGGTTTGAACTCCGCTGATGAGGACGCTAACCTTTTAACTTCCTGACATTACCCCAAATCGTCTGATTACGCAGAGACGGATCGCCTCGCTGCCTCTCCCCTTAAACCCATTAATTTCTCCTCCCAAAATAAAAAATCTGATTACTCTAATCTGGGATTTTGGAATTGGGATTAAGGGCTAGATTAAGATATGGGAACCGTTCCCCACTCCCAAAGCGCGGCCGACACAGGAAGAATGGCTCCCCGCAGGGATGCACGGGTGTTTTTGAAATTGCGGTGCTTGGGATTTTGATTCCAATCAGCTCCCCAAATTAGTAGGACATTTTGTAACCAGGTTTTCTGGCATCGCACAATGGAATTAACTCTGGAATGACTATTACACAAGTATAATGCGCGTGGAGGATGGCTGCGTGTGTGTGTGTGTGTGTGTGTGTGCTCTTAGGTTTGTATCGTTTTGCAGAGATTATGCTGCAGATCATGGCTGATCGTGGATAACAGGAGGGTTCGGGTGGCCTTTGCATTAAAGCTGACTTAACCTTAATATCATGATATGGGTTTGATGAGGATAAACGTCGAAAATCCTCATCAGAACATAAATCACGAGATCTTTCATCTGTCTCGAACTATATTTTTCCGTTTCAACACTTATAAGATCTAGAGTTGCAAACTTTCACGCACCATTTTTTGGGAGTATTTACACGTCACAAGTGTTAATTTCACAGCAGCCGCGTGCCGACACCGTGTAAATCACATTGGGTGCTTGCAGCTTGCTTTATGTGAACTAGCAAGCTGAGCGACGACTTTGTTTCGGGTCAGGAGTTCACCGGTGACGGGGGCAGCGCTGGCTCATCCATCCCTGTAGCTGGTTAGCCGTCTCCGTTGACTGGAATTTGACTGGAGCCTCCGAGCATGTCGTTCCTTAACAGGTGTAAAAAACTCAAACTGTGACGTTGTGGCACGTGACCACAGGAAAGAGAAAACACCGCCGCATTTGTTATGTCAATTACCATCGGGCCTCACGAGGGAAAACCCACACGAGGTCCAGACCACACATGTCCGTGCAACAAGATACACCATGTACAGTCCATGCACTCTCATAGCACATCCGTCCAAGCCCAAAGCAAAGCGTGCTTCATCGCTCGCTCCTCTTCCCTCTGTGGGAGTGATTCGCCGGTAAGGTGGGGGGGGGAGTTAACACTTCGATAAGCAAGCAACAATGGGATCTCCAGAAATACATTTTTCGTGGTTCGCGCGGTCGCGGCATTTGGTTGATCACACCCGGCATGGGTTCAGCTGACTGGAGATCTGAGAACAACTTGCACTGTGTCACTTGATGACAACTCCAACCCCACAGCGCCATAAGGGCTGTGCATAAGGATGATTAAACCGTGGTGCATCCATCTGTCGTGTCTCTTGCTGGAAAAGACGCGCTCTTATTGTTGCTGCGAGAGAGAGAGCGATGGAGAGAGAAAGGAGAGTCATCTGTTAAGCTAACATTTATGTCTTTGCATTTCTTTATGGCAGATCTTAGGAAAGCATCTGGCGCCCGCCGTGCAACAGGACCCGCGGGAAGAGTGGCGCAGTGGAGGGAGCCGCGCTGTAAAAAAGAGGCACCCGATTCGGGCTTCTGCCACGAAAAAGACAGAGCACTGAACTCAACTGGGAACTTCGGCAGGGGGCGGTAAGAGGAGGAGGAGGCCATGTGGACCGCACGCCTGCTAGTTCTCGCCAGCCTCTTTGCACCAGCCGCTCTGGGTAAGCGTGGCTCATTAGGCCAAGAAGCTATGTTTGTGTTTATGTGGACGTGCAGATGTGGGCGCGACCAAAACATACAGTACCCTCTTGCATTTTGTGACTGGCACGGTTGGAAGCCGTATCACAATTTCATCCTTTCGCTATTGAAAGTGCCAGCCTCTGCCAGCCAGCCGCGATGAAAGCCTGTGACTTTGTTTGTCTCGTTTCCGCCGTCTAACCTGCTCTCCTAATTAGCACTTTTCTCACTCCCTAAACTCTCCCTAAACTTTTCTACACTTCTTTGCTTTCTTTGTCTGTTAATTTCTCTGATTTTTTTCCCATCTATTTTTGGATCTGTCCCTCCTTTTTTTTTTTTCTTTCTCCCGGCTCCGTCTCCTTGATCTCCTGGCAGTGGGAAATGAACCGAAATGACTTTCAAAGAATCATTAACACTACTGCGGCTTTTGCGGTGTATGTTTAGCATAGTGAGAATTACAAAGACTTATTCCATCATTTCATGCATTAGGATCTCAAGATTAATTTGCGAGATCTTTTTTCTTCGTTTTTGCCACGTCGCTGTGAACGGAAAAAACCCGCCGCAGTTTTGCCGCGTTTCCCTTTTGGCCTTCAGTGAATTGTTTCAGAGGCAATTTAAATGAAGTCATTTAAATGTAGATTAAAAGAAGTCAATGGTGGTGGTTGGCTGGTTTGTATGTGGATGTATAATTGTGTGTGTGGATGAGGGCGGTTGGTCACAATGAAGTAGAGTTTAGATGTAAAGGAGTGTTGGGAGTGGAGCAATAGCCCATAAAATGTTAATTTGATATGGCTAAAACCATTAATGGGGGGGGGGGTTTGAAGCTTTATTTTTTGTGTGTGTGCTGTGATATCTGCGGAACGTGGCGGCGGCGGCTGGTGGATTCGCCATCTGGCGCTACTGAAAGCTCACTTCCCTGGCATTGTTAGCGTTGCGTTAATGCTCAGGAGAAAGAGGTCAGCGGACAGCTATACGTCATGCATCTGTCTTTATAAAGCTTCATTGATCGGGGGGGGGATGAAGCATTATGAGGCAGCAGATTTAGGCCTAATCCTATATAGACTCCTTGTTAAGAAGTCAGTTTATATACAGGTATATACTCTCAGTGTTGTGCACTTACTTCCTTATAACCCTAAAGGAAGGAATTGAAATTATACACGTTCTCATTTTCCTCACTACATTACTACAGGCCTTATTGTGTTAACCTCTTGACCTTGTATTTGACAGCGTGTGATCATCTCTCTGCTTCCCCCAACGTGAATCTTCAGTTTATCTCTGAGGGGCATTTTTTAGCCCTCGATTGCAGACGTTACTCTAAAGAAGTGCACACAGTCTTTTAGCCGGAAATCCATTGTGCACAAACACCATTGGAAACGAAAAAAAGCATTTAAGGACGTCCCGGGATTAGAGAGATGCTTATCGACGCTCCGTCGGATGGACAAACACACGACTGTGGGACGAGCAGCCAATTAGAACGTTTCACGGGGGGGGGATGGATGGATGTGAAGTGCTTTAAAGAAGACGGACGTGTGAGAACTGCGGCCATTTGTTTAAAGCACGGCAGTTGTGTTTGTGCATTTTCAGTCCATTTACGAACAAATGTGTATTGGTCACATTCTTTTTTCCACACATGCTACAACCTTTGGATTGGTGGCTGCCTTTCCCTACCTTCCAGGCTGTAATTGATTTCAGTTTATGTCAGTGTGGTATGTAGAAGTAAGGCGAAGAAATACCACTCATCAATCATAAAAGCTGGAAAATGCATGATTTGTCATAAATGGGCTAAAACATGCGAAAACACCTCCACGAGACCTTTTAAATCATCACCCTGCTTTGTAACTCCCACTCCAATAATCAATCACTCATCGATCCCATAGGAACAAGTTGACATCAAACCAACAAACCATTCAGTTGCTATGGTTTCTCACAGCAGCTAATACCCCGCAGGATTTATGTTTAACCACTTGTGTCCTGTTTGAACACCGGATTAAGTGGTTGACATCTCAAATAAATAATTAGTCGGCTTTATGAAGAAAAAAAAGACATCATTTAACACCCAGCCCCCAATACTACGAGCAGACGTGGCCAGATGTTGCCGGTGAATTGTTCCGCAGCTGGGAAAGCTGTACTGGGGAATATTCCCCCCCGCAATGTCATTGTGCATGTTTCTCCCTGAGAATGTTGGAAATGTGGACTCCAGGGGATGCTGGCCTACTTTGGGATCTGTGGTCCCTTTTGTCTGCATACAGTCAGGCACAGGCATGCACACATGCGCACGGCTGAATGGCATCGCACACAAGGACTAGCTGTGTTTTCTGTTGACACACATGCCAAGTTTAACATGGAATCATCACAACACAGTGTTTGTGCAGTAAGAACGCAGCCGCTAAAGCCGAGAGTGTGCGTCCTGCCCTTTCTCGTCTTTATTCGTATGTCAACGCGCAGCCGACTGTCCGACACTTTACACTTGTCTGGACAAAATGAGAAATATTTCTGGACAAGCATCACAGCAGAGGGATAAAAAAAAAAACCCTCAGTGATGGAATGCAGCTTAAGGAGCGATGGGGAGTGCGTGGGTGGAGTTGTGTATGTGTGTGTGTGTGTGTGTGTGTGTGTGTGTGTGTGTGTGTGTGTGTGTGCGAGTTTACGGACTAACATCTGTGTGTGTGTGGCAACAAAGTCTTGTGCGATTAATAACAAGTTCCATCACAGATGCTGTCAGTGGGTCGAAAAATAAGTAAAACGCACCCTTGTCATTGTTTTGGTGACAGTGAATAACAATGGCGGAGCAGCGTCCCCCAACACTGTGACCATGGCTGAGCGGCACATTAATCATGCGTCTCTGTGCATGTGAAAAGCTCAAGGAAGGATTTCATATTCATTCCACTTAATGCCCGGCCCATGGAATCAGAGACAGAGCTGCTATAATGGATGACGGCTCGTGGACCAATCCGAGAGACGCGAGCGCGCGAAGCCTGATGCATATTTTTCACGGTCAGATACGAGAGCATACATCAAGCCTGGAAGCAGATATTGTCCTGCCGTGGGGGGGGGGGTACATAATGAGGGATGGATGAGACATGGAGGCAGATGTGTGCCAGATGCACGCAGCGCGCGTGTTTGTAGGTTATCGTAGCTCTCGGAACACAATGTCAAGTTAAATGGCGATTCTGCGGTGGAAAAAGACGCAGTGTAAAACCAATGAATAGACTGCGTCCATGTTGCTTTGTCTGTACGTCCTCTACATCATCCACCTGTGTACTCGCACAGCTACACTGAATCCAAGTGCCTCGCAATCACCGCCTGCTGCTCACGTTGAGGTAAACGCACCAATACGCTCAGGTTATCAAACCAGACAACGGCATTAAACTTCAGCGTCGGTCGCATTGTTCCCGCAGCCGATCCACTTAATTAATCTCCTTGTGCCAGGGCACCGACTCCATCCGCCAAGGCGTCCTCGGATTTGCCTAATTTGCTTAATTAATTAAACAAATGATTTATTTGAGGCTCATATTTCAAAGCCGGAGGAAGTTCTTTGTGGAGCCCACTGAGGCATGTACTGTTTTGTTTGCCGCCGTGAGATGCCTCCTTGAAGCATTAAAAATAAGTGGGCATTGGAGTGGGTGGGTGTCAATCATCGGGTTACAGCCGCAGCGTAATGTACAGGCAGATACAGTACTTCAGAGAAGAAGTGGATTCCGCACGCATTTAAATGTGACATTGAATTAAGTAAATAACTGTCAGCGGTGTTCTATTAAAGGGGGAAACAAGGGGGATGAATGCGGTTGCATTATGTCATTCCGGAGAAGGTAAACAGAAAAGTAGTTTATTGACTGTGGGATTAGCGCCGTACAGCCCCAGTAAGGAAAGAAACAGGCCTTTATTTATGAGGTGACATCTGAGTGGGTGGTTGCAGACGTGCACCAAACTCGACTACCTGCTGATTTCCAACCAATAACTAATGGTGGGTTGTAGCTTAGCACGATTAATAATGCACAGTCAGAAAACAGACCTATTATAGGGTGCACACACTTATCGGCCCCCTAAATATGTCTGATAGTTTCCAATCAGGATCCATGCATTACACTCTGGGGATGTGGTGTTTAGGATGGGTGGAAATGTAAAAAAGAAATGTCCCCGTGTACACGAAAGTGGAACATTTTATAGCTTCTTTCTTGGCCTATGTTCTGCATCCCTTCACCAAGTTTCATGGAAATCCGTTGTGTAGTCTGTGCGTAATTCTGCTGACAAACAAACAGGGTGATAAGCAAAAATACAGATTTTCTTTCTCCGCAATTATTGAGTCATGAATCAAAACGTCGGATAAGTTGAAAATCGACCCGAAGGTGCCACTAGAGGGGAAAAACAGATGTGTTATATGTGTTCGTGTTAAGCTCTCTGGGGACCGTGAATGTCTGGAGAAGAGCTCTTGTCCAGTAACTGTTAGTGTGAAACAAACTGACCCCCTCCCACTGCGAGCAGGCCTCATTCACACTGGATGTGGTTTTTGCATTCATACAAAACTTCCTCCACCATCCCTCAGCTTGAAATGTGGGATGTGTAGTGCATTAAATGTCAATACAAGTCCACAAAGGTCTGAAAGTCTCCGCTCATGCCTGTTGACATTAGTTTGTCCATTAGTTTGTCAGTTTAATCTGAAGTGCAGAGACAATAAGACAACAGAGATGCACTGTAAAAAAAAAAAAAAAAGAATGAATCCATGGATGTGTATCTAATGATGGAGAAACGTATCGCCTGCAAAAAAAAGATATAGTTTAATTTTGCGACTCCATTTTCACATTAAAGTTTGATCACTGGGAAAATGGGTTTGATGATATTGTTAAAAATGCCTCTGGTATGATGCCTCTTTTTATTTCCTCTCTTTTTTTCCCTATGCAATGGATTATGCTTTTCCCATACGCCACACTAGGCTTTTCGTGAAAATAGATAATGATGTTGCAGTTATGGGAAAAAAAAAAATTACTTCATTTTTATACCCTACCCTGAGGGTGGCCTCCACAGCTGTCATTTGGACGCCAGCTTATTCCATAGCTCTTTTCTGAATGCTAATTCCTTTTGCGTAGTGTACAGCAGTTTCCCTTTGTAACTACACAAGGCCCTATTTGAATAGAATCATTAGATTTAAATTTAAAGTTAATAAACTGGCTTTAAAATCCAGTTTTCTCTGTATTTCACTTTCCCCCCCTCGCACTTGCACGATATCGCCAGAAACATTTTGTGTGGCATTTGGCACGGAGCTCGCAAATCCCCTTCTCTTTTTATGTTCTTCTATAATGAGTGAAAAATCAATACCTGCTTGATATGGGGAATAAAGAAATGGCCTCTGCTGCCCAAGGCGTCCACAGTGACTGCTTGACATTGCCAAATTGCTGTCAGAACTCGCAACCCGGGAGGAATGAATGACAGCGACATTACGAATGGGCGGCGTGGGGTTAAATACTTCTGCGTGTTTTATAGGTGTCCGTACTCGGACCTGTGTGTACGTCTTCCAAATAAATGAATTACCGCGGACCCCCTCGTCCATTCAGCCCGGTTTGCACGGGCATAATTCGGTAAGCGCTGAATGAGGCCGTTTAAAGTGGACTTGCAGCTCGGGCCCCGCTGGTGTTTAACGAGGACAGATATTGACAGCAAGGTCAAGTGGCCGCGGACGGTAGTTTACATTAGGGCCTGCATAATGTGTGCACACGTGTGTGTTTGTGGTGTCTGGAGGGTGGATTGCTAAGTAACCACCAGCTTCACAGGGCAGAGACGGTGGGCGGGCGATGCCACAGGGATGCCGACACCGCGTGGCGGCAGGGGTCAGGCGGCAATTTTTTTTGGGGGTGTGGGCGGAATGCGAGGAGCAGGAAGGGCAAACAGGAACCACGCGGAGACACGACGGCCCAGCCGACCTGCGCTTTGGTCAATTTGTGAAATTAATTACGTTCTCCTTCCCGCGCCACACTGTTAAATCTATACGAGCTGCATATGCTTTATTTTCTTTTTTACGCCCCCTGCATGTAAAGTAAACCCGACATGTCCTGCTGTTTGCACGCATGACATATTTGAATTCCGATGACACAGTGAGGCCGTGCACATGATTACATCTTGCAGTGGTAGACACTACAGTGTTGTGTATATGCAAATCTGACAGCTTTATAATCATGGCTGAAGGTACAGTTGTGTGAGTGAAGCATGCTGACGCCGTCTGTAGTACCACCCCCTCCCCATATAATGAATTGTTGCTGCAGCAGCACATGACTACAACATCTGCCTCCGGGGCCATGCTGTATGCATTTTGCCAATTATTTTGATTAGATTCTCTGCTTTTTTAAACACGCATGCATTGATATTTCGATTTTCTTTCTGTGTGTTTGTGTGTGTGGGTGGTGGTGGGGCTAAATCTGTTAGATATGTGCGTATGTTTCTCTCAGATAATTTGATATGTATGTGTATCGACGTAGTTCAAGGTCAGTAATGAATTATGAATAATATACCGCGATTAGTTTAGGTAGGAATATATGCAAGATATTTTCCAATTATATACAGCAAAGATTAAGATGAGATTTAATATTTATTTAGGAATAGAAACAACCAAAATAGATTATTTCAATTTAATCATAATGTAGTGATAAAGGAATAGCTTTAAATATGTGGCTACTCCTATTCTGGAGAGTTAAATGAGATGATTGATGCCTCTCTTACGTTTGTTATGCTAAGCTATGAATGCTAAATATGCAGCGAACACCAGAAGCAGATTGCAAAGACTGGAAACAGAGAGAAACCCCGTAAATCCTGTGTTTCCTCCACAATGTCATGTGGTCCCTTTTTTAAACGCCAGACAACCTATCTAAATAGATCTGTTGCATTTAGAGTACCGAGTGCCGTGCGTGTCTGTTTGATCCGAGTGTTTTCGTCCGTTGGTAAGTGACAGTTATAGACTCGCGGATCTTGCATCACTGGAAACGGTCTGTGAATGCTTCTTCAGCTTATGTAAGGCGTTCTCTTTATTTGCCCCGGCTCAGATACACTGGGCACTCTCCGTTGATAGAAAAAACCAACATAATGGCACCCTGTCACCGGGACAACGGAGCAGTGTTGCCAACGAAGACACACATTCTTTTATTTTTGTATTTGTTTTCTTGTTTAATCGTAGGAGAGCACCTAAATGACTGGCTCTCTCCATTGTCAGGAAGTTCTAGATTGCCGTCCTGTGTTGTTTTGATGCGTGCGGTGTTGTTGCTCAGTGCCGTGGGAGCACGCAGGGTTATTAGAGCACTGCAGAGGGGAAATACAGGTGTCTCTCCCCTGGTAAGATTTACAAGCTGGGGTGGAGCGAGTTATTGCTTCTTTTAATATTTATTTTCTCTCGCAGCGGCGCAATTGAGCTGTCGGGGGGGGGGTGCTTTTTTATTGTATTCATACAGAAACAAAGACTGCTAAAGATCCGACGCCGTGCACCGACCGAAGCTCACTCGAGATGCAGCCGGGGCCAATTATGGCCGAGGCGGTGTGAAACCCCTGCTCTCCGTTCCCACAGCGTTGTCATTAAATAAACCAAGCATGCACAGTAACTGGTGATCTCACCCGCAGCAAATCAATATGTAGTATTGTAAAGTCTGCATTTAGAAGGAAAGGGGGGGGAAGCGATGAAGGGCGAGATCAAATGAAACTGTGGCACAGATTAGCCCATGAGACCTTGCGGAAAAGAAAAAAAGAGGGAGCTGCCGGTGTGGTGAGGGGGGGGAGGCGGATACTGGAGATGGCCCTCGGTATGGCCCGGTGGCCTTGAAGGGGAATTCAATACGGCCATTGACAAAAGAAGGGCCTCCATTGTTGAGTAACCCGCCTCCTTTGGGAAGCTGTTCCATTTCCTTATTAATTGTGGTCTCATTAAAATAAAAGGAAGTAGAGAGGGGGGAGATGGATAGCGCGAGAGTAATAGAAGCTCTTGAGCGTGGCCTCCTCGTTTGGACGGACGCCAGGGTCGGGCACTCTGCAGTTCCACTTCTATCCCGGGGACGGAAAAATGCACTGTAGTCTATGTACTCTGTGCACTGCATGTACAGTACACACACACACACACACATTCCCTCCCTGCCTCCCTCCCTCCCTTTATCTTCCGTCTCTCCAGCCCTCCCACACGCGAGAACACAAATCTTCCTTACGGCCCCCCCCACCACCACCACCACATCCTCTGCAGATGTGCAGCATCAAGGCTCTTGGGGTCACCGCTTGGCCACCGCAGCTGTCAGCCGAGGGAGGAGCCGTCAGTTAAGGCCACGGATCACTGCTATCCTGACCAAATACACTCCCCCCCCGAAGTAGCCTGTGACCCTCCACTTAAAGGGATCATTCTGGTTTATTGCAACCTGGGTCATATTTGTGTTGTTTAACCAGTTTACAATAACGTTTTATCAGCGTACGAAGCAGCTGAGATCCCGGAGCACGGAAGCAGGACCATCAGATGGCTTTTAAACAACGTCTTTATTGAAAGTGCTTTATTTCAGGCATAAAACGGGAAGTGAGTGCATCCAAAATGTTGGTAATAATTCCTAATTGCACAAGAAAACTCTTGAGTGGAGGATCGACGTCAAACCAGGAAGGCGGCTCAATAAACCGTGATGGATGTTTACAGCAGGCACTCGAACAATTTTACTGTTTGTCATTGTTTTTTCATTCGGATAAGTTTGGCTTCGCTGGCTGTTTGTTTAAACTCTGAACGAGCCCCCGACATCTCGGTCCAACGGACTTATTCTTTTAAAGCGTGGCCATATTTTCTGATATATCAGCACTGAACTTTATAGTAGAAACTATAACTATGAATAGAAATGATGGGCAGAACCAGGAAACTAAGCTGCAAGAATACATCATCTTTAAGGTGCGGCGCGATGCTAAAACAAGTGTGTTACCGTTACTGCAACTGAGAAAAACATGATCTGTGGTCTAATCGATACGGGCATGAATTGTTAGTTGCAGTCCTACATTACAGTATCGTCAGCAAAACACAGAAACGCACACATTTCAGCGTCCAGACCTCTGCCCTCTCTGTTTATTATATCAAATATTTTGGGTTTGGTGAATGCGGTCTCCGAGCTTTGTCTCCTTCCAGCTTTTTCCTCCTCCAATTGTTCTCTCTATTTTGTTTGGGTATATCGTCTGGCTTTGCAAAAATAGAAATTAAAATACCCCGCGAGCACAGTGTGCAATGTTCCGTCGACATCTCGGAGAGCGTTCCTCCCATAAACACAACAAGCTCACAGGTCGCCTGTGCGAGCGGCTTCTTATGACCCGTAGACACGTTTTATTGTTCGGCAGACTTCAGCGGGCGTAGTAATTATAACGGGAGCAAAAGGGGGATGTCCGGTGACAAAGTCGGTGGAGACACAGGAGTCCGCCGTTCTCTTCCCATCCTTTTATCCATGACTGACGTGTTTATTACTTTAACCCTCTAGTCAATCTGAGGGGAGGTCAACAACTCATATGGTTGTTTAGGTGTGGGGACAAAATCCAGAAGCCATGAATAATTGTGAATGTTCATTACGCTTACTCTTCCTCATGACCACATTCTTTTTAAACTTAATCCTCTGCTGTCTTAATTTTCCGTCCCCCATGTGGATCCGCGGCTTTTTTCCGCGCTTTGTTTACATCTAATTGCTCCCGGTTGTGTGTGCGAGTTTGCTTATGTTCTGCCAAACTGTCTGGGTCGTCCATTGGATTGTTATCCTCCACATTCCCTTCCCTGACGTGGACTATTCTCCACTGAGATGGAGAATACCCCAGTGAAGATGTCTTTTTAAGGGAGGTGGGGGGTTGAGGCCAGGAGTCATAACTTTCACAGACGTCTCCCCCCTCTCTACGCCGGAGACCCGACAAAAGGCCGACTGTGTCGAATGAGAAAAATTGCAGGTGCACATTCCCCAGCGGTGCACTCCCTCTCGCCTCCCTCGCTCTGCACACATTAACACACACACACACACACACACACACACACACACACACATGCACCGGGCCTCTGTGATCACGGCCCCACGTGTGGTGGCGGGAGGAGGAGGAGGAAGAGGGGGTGGGGTGGGGTTGGGGGGGGGATTAGAAGGAGATCCTTTTTCAGGGTGATAATACACTTCTTTCTCTGCAACGGGCCGGACTGAGGAGAGGGCTGAAACCGGAGAGGCAGAGTGAGCGATGTCATTCCACAGCAGGCAGCGGCAGCATCCAGCGACGCGACATGCCATTTGTTATAGGCGCACTGCAGATGTTTCTCAGCTGCATCACAGCCCCACACATACAATGGTGGCTATTTTGTGCCGGGGTCATGGTGGGGACC
Organism: Hippoglossus stenolepis; assembly: GCF_022539355.2. Taxonomy (NCBI): domain Eukaryota; kingdom Metazoa; phylum Chordata; class Actinopteri; order Pleuronectiformes; family Pleuronectidae; genus Hippoglossus; species Hippoglossus stenolepis. Next base: position 7,648,261 of record NC_061505.1, on the reverse strand, counting down.
ACGACTGGGAGGTCTGGATTTGACCCGTAGCGCTAAATCACAATACAAACACATTCTGCAGCTTTCAAGATCTAATTCTGCTTCATTGCAACATCTGAACCCTAACTGAAAAGCAGTAGTTCTCCCATAAATCTCCATTCAAATGACGTAATGCATCCCCTTGTGACATATTGCCCCAAATAATTATATCCCCCCTTCTACATGGTTGTTGTGTGCATGAAACATAAGTGTAACATTATTTATTCATGTATAGAAATTGGTCATGTGTTAAAAATGTCCGGCCTCGGGGGACACACTCAAAAGGATTTGAGGCCTACATCATGTACAGAGAGTCACGTACGCACAGTTGGCGTTTCTGAGATTAAATGGAATAAGTCTCAAGGTAAAGGTGCAGAGACTCGCGAGTCTCGATCGATTGATGTCCTGATGACTCTGGCAGGTTGTGGGACCAGTTTAGATTTTAAACACGTTTTAAGGGGAAACCTGCAACTTTTTCGAAGCTTCCCCTGTTTTCCAGTCACAGCTTTGCCGAATGAATAATCAGTTATGGAGGCACAAACCTGTCTCGGTGTGTTGCTGTATCGCGCCACAGCTCCACGCCTGCTACGTGTGAACGCACGTGTGGCACGTTTCGCTGAAAACTCTCATGCTCCCTAACGCTCGTTGTCGGGTTCTTTCCAATACGCCGCGTGTTCCGAGTTGCGACCAGTTGATTTGTGGCGCTGGCGCCGCGTACATGTTGCTTCATCCATATTCCCCCCGCTCATTATCTCCACACAATAACTCCATATCTGATACCTGTCGCTTTGAATGCAGAAGAAAAAGATGATCAAAGCAGATGAGCGTCGCCGCGTGTCCCAGATCTAGCGTAGCCACCCAGGCTAATTTCTGCAGCACTGCCTTGATTGCACGCATATGGAATGAGATTACTTTTCACTCTGTGGGTGGTTTGGGAATCACTTTTTTTCAAAACATTTATCTCACTGGTTTTTGTCTCCATATTTGTTTTCATCTCACTTTTCTCCCTTTGTCTTGTTTTCACAAATCCACCTTTACCGCAACTCGCAGATTTCCTTTTCCCGGCGCAGTTACTCCGCTGACAAATACTTTTCTTCTCATATGGTATGAAACCACCAAACTGGCATATGATGTGGCGTATAGTAAATCAGAGGACAGCCTGGGACGCCGAGGGGGGGGGGATTGACAAAAGATTGATTAGGTGCTACACCCTGCGAGTGATGCTGCAGCTCGGGAAGGGGGAGGAAGCGAGACGGAACGAGCGAGGGGGGTCTGATTTAAAAATTACTGTTGCCTTCAACAGTGTCACATTTTGTACGTGTAGGTGTATGCACCAGATAGAAGTATTCCTCTAGGGAGAAACACCCCCCTTCCAATGCATAATGTATTAAGGTGAGCACATGCAAGCACAAACACACATGTAAGTATGAACAAACCACAGGGGAGTGAACAAAAGAAGCCCGTCGCAGTTAAGCACAGATACGGACGGCCTTTAATCTATTGATGCCACCCGGCACATGATATTGCACCACCCTTTGGGTTCTTACAGTATATAGGGCAAGCACCCCACCCCCGCCTTCACCGCTCCCCCTGCTTCAACCTACTATTATCCATACTGATTCAAACACCTTTGAATTATATCTCTCCGGGGATTCGGTGTGAGCGTGGACAGTGTCTAGATACTCGTTTTTATCAATCCCTGCATGTAGGACTAGCTGCAGTAAAACCCAATTAAGAGCCCAGTGCTACATATGCTCCGACACAAACGATCGGAGAAGTAAGAAGTTTGCGGAAACCCCAGAAATACACAACAGATGAATATGCATGAAATGGTATTTTAATTTTGTCATTTAAATCATTGTTTTTGTTCATTATGTAAGTAAACACGACAGCACGGGGCTTTAATTGGTATTAATTCATGCTTTTTGCCCCTCGGTTATTACACTGCAGCAAAGATTACAGTTGCAGGAGCATGAGGAGGGGGAATTTTTTTTTTTTTTGCGAACACGCTGTGCCACGGAAAACAAACCGTTACAATCTAATCCAACGAGTTGTGCAAGGATACTTTTGATGAAATGGAGTGCAGACAAATTCAAACAAGGACAAAGTGAGCGTTGGCCTTAGTTTCCTTGTTTTCCTCTCAACCCCCTTAAATTCCAAAACAAGGCCAGAGACTTTCATGCGCGGCTTTCATGAAGAACACAAAAAGGGGAAAATTTCATCAACAGCCAATATGCCGCCTCGTGCAAATTGTGTTACTGTCTCTCCTCCCGTTCCGGCTCGTTTCAAGTTGGAAAAATACCAGCCTCTAACTAATTATGGGTTATTGCATGTGCAAGTGATGGAGTGTGGAGTGGAGTGGGATGTTGGGTTAATTTAGCGGTTTTCCACTGATTGAGGTCATTTCGGATAAAGTGGTATTTTTTTTTTTTACTACCATCACAGACACAAACATCACGATGTTCCACGGCGGAAAAAGTTTTTTATTTTTCCGTTTGGTTGTGACAGATGGTGCGAACCTGGTGGCCAGTATAGCCTTGTGCTGGAGTTCACCCCATTCCAGTATTAATACCAGTATAATAAGTAGAACCCCAGGGATCTATTCACACCGCGATATTGCCTGTTTTCTTTATTCATTACAAGAGAATGGATTTTCTAAGTGCCCTTGTTATTGGTTTGTCATTTATCTCACGTGGACAGGATGACGGAGAGCTTCTTCATTTCGCCAAGTTGCGATTGGCGGTGACACACGTGTTCACGTACATGCTGCTTCCTAAAGTTAAGGAGGAGATAAGGGGGACAACTGTGCATTGTTTTTTAATCCTTTAGGTTTTGATATTTGCTTTTTACCATCAGAAAAATGCTGGTTGGTGTTAACCAGGGTCACAGACAAACTGAAAATGAATAGAAGGCATTTCTCAGTGTTTCTCACAGGAGAATATCTAATAGTAAATACACTACACATACTTTACATTTACTCAAGGAGGTCAACTACACTGAACTGCAGTTAGGAGGTCTTTTTGTACTCTCTTTGGTTTGGCTTATTTATATTTAATACCTCTGTTTAATACAGTTGTTAACATTTTCAAGATTGGACGATTTTCTGTACAAAGCACATATCATCGTATAAAAAATACACATTGTGATATATTCAGTCCGTATCCTGGGGACCACTACTTCTCTCTTTCTAGTGAAATAATAAATATACACCTATTTTTCCATAGAGATAACCCTGCTTTGCACTTATGCGTATATGTTTTGAATAAAATGTGCATACATAAGGTGGACTTAGATGCTTTGGTCATTTTTAAGCTATATTATCATTTTAAGAGATGATTCATCAATGGCTGATTGGTGGAAAGAGGTGTTTAAGAAGAGTACCTTTGGAAAAACGTGTCCATAAAATATAAACTTGACAGTATCACACCATCAACAGCAGCACAAACCTGCTCTCACTAAATCCGCCACCTGCAGGATGTTTTTTTAGAAAGAATTCATGTTTGTTATTCATATCGATTGACCGGCTACGTCCACATTAGTGTTGCTCTCGTCTAAACACCGAGCCACCTCTGTTTCCTGAGCGGCTCGGGATCAGTGGAGGTTGCACTTTGTCTCAGTTCACCGTGCTAAACTTAGCCCGGCTGCTGCCTCCAGTGAGCTGTTGGGCAATTCCATTTGATGCTGTGGTGGTAAAAGAAGAGTGAGAGCGGGGAAAAAAAAGACCTCGCTCCCCCTCACACGAGACGAAAAAATCAGCCTGTTGTTTCTTTTCTTTGACCTCAATTACTATCAGGGCACGTGTTACTATGGGGGCATGTTGAGTCATGCCTGTGCTGGGAGTCCTGTGTCTGTGTGTGTCTGTGTGTGTCAGTGTGTATCTCCGATGTGTTTGTGTGACAGAGATTGTGTTCATTTAAGCCTAGGAGGCAGCGTACAGTAGGTGGGGGCCAAGGTGCATTAGTCGTGGCTGAGATGTTCCCTTCAGTGATGCCGGCACATGTGGGTGGGTCACAGGAAGGAGGGAGAGCGAGCGGTAGGGAGGGAATGAGGAGGCAGGAGGCAGTGAAAGGAGAGGAAACAGCAAAACGATGTCAGACATGACGGGAGCCGAACAAAGCCCGGCTCACTGTCTGGAGCCACCGCCCGCGACAGCTGCCAGCGCCACACACTCACCTCCGGCCCGGGCCGTCTGACAAAATGCCACTTCGCTGATAGGAAGCAGGACACGTCGCTCTGCTCTGTTTACACTCAGGGAGGAAAGAAAACTGGAAAATGGCTAGAATTGGCTCAGAGCTGTGTTTTTTTCTTCTTCTTCTTTTTAAATACAAATTTCCAATTACATCTGATGAATTTTAAGACCAATCTGAATATAAATGCAAAACTGCAGGGGAACGGCAGATTTCTCCTGAGCCAGAGAGGATTTGACCGGAGAAACGGATTTGTTGTAATTTGCACAGCGAAGTGGTTTTGAACATAAGACTCGCTTCCTATTCCCCTTTTTTTTTCCATTTCTCCTCTCGCCACAGCTATATGCACTTAATGAATTGAAGTAGTGATTAATTAAATGGAAGTGCCCGCTGGACGGAGAGATTTCTTCACCTCTGTGTTCTGAGCATGTGAATCAAGGCTTTATGGAGGGATGTATTTGTTTCGGGTAGTGCGTGTGCACAAACATGAGGTGACTGTCTCCTGGAGCCGCGTCACACAGGGAAGTTGCTGTGCGCTGCAGATTTCTCCCCATCCAGCGACCAATTTATTAACTTTCACAGTTATTAACTTTTATTGTGTCAATACATCATTACGGGGGGGGGAGGAGAAGCGCAGCGCCGCTCCGCCACGCCTGCTATCTTGTCAGTTTCATATACGATTGATGTCTAATGTTGGTTCCTCATAGAAAAACGTCAAATATATTCACCGTTTGAGGATGATTGAAGAAGTTGCAGCAGGTTATTACAGTTGCACAGTCTCTCTTTCTCCCTCTGTAGCGATTTTGTTAACACCGAAGTGCTAATTTCCCCACTGGCATCACGGCCAGTTTGATTGACAGCTTGAAAGTCGCATTTGCATGTTGCTGCCCTGCAAAAAAATAAAAACCCACAAAAAAAACCAACATCAGTCTTTTCCCTCTGCTGGAATTTGCAAGCGCGTGGTGTGTTGCCAATTAATGTGTTCAAATGTGTGTCAGCGGACGGCGAGTGGAAGCAAAACAAATGGCTCGTTCATTGGCCTGCGTTGGAATGGATATCTGGATCCTGTCACAATGAGTAATGCTAATTGTGCTTAGCAGCATCGTCGGTCAACGTGTCATAAGCCATCAAGTCGATTCTGAGGAGTTTGTCACGCTCGCTCCCGCGGTGGGCTCATGAATTCATCATTACCGATGTGCCATCCGTCATCCGCTCGCACATTTCAATAAAACTGCTTATTCACGCTCGTTTTTTTTTTTTTAAAAGCCCCCGATACTTTCTCAGAAGTTGCTCCGACCGGCGTGGAGCAACTTCTGCCGCCACTCTCGCGCGGCACAAACGTCGTTTCTCATCGATGCCGTTGTCTTAAACGCTCGATCTGCAGAGTTCTCTGACAGTTCAGTTCCTGGATCATTTCGCACTCCTTGTGAAAAGCCCCTGAGAATTTGCTCGCCTTAGGCCATATGTAAACGTAATTTACTTGGGAGAACAATTTGCCTGAACTGTTTCTCACTCCAAGATAAATAATCCCTTATGCATTATTGAAGATGCTGTACTATTTTTTTTTTTCCTCTTTTCCGAGCTCAGAAGATTTCTCCTCCTTGTCGCAAATTGACTTTTTTTTCCTTCGCCAGAAAATGTCATTTGTTGCGAACTAGGAAGTGGGTGTGACAGGCTCCCATTGGTCTAATCAAATAACGTTATCCGGACTCGTGTGCTAATTAATCACTAGCTGTGGGGGCCGGGCCCATCCGGCGGAAAGTCGGTCGGCAAAAAAAAAGACATTTGATCTGTTGAATCAGCTCCCTTTGCCTTCCCCTCCCCTCTCATCCATTTATCTTACATTGATTCAGTGGAGTTCATTTGAATTTCAACCCCTCACACACACACACACACACACACACACACACACACACACACACACACACACACACACACACTCGCACACAAAGTTTTAAACTCTGCATCATCTGCTACAAAATTGGAGCCTTTCATTTTAAGGGGATAAAAAATGGGATCTTCACAAATTAACAGACCCTTTACCAGGAACATATTTGGTGCTTTGCCAGACTATAAATGCAGAAAGGACCATTATTTGTTGGGGAGTTATCCACTCGGCACTTCACTTAAAGTCTGAAAACGATCTAAAACCCTGTTTCTCTTTTTGTCGGGAGCCCGTCACGTGTCCGCGACATCTGTTCATCCGAGTGACGGCGGCTCGTTGCGATGGAGTGCGGTGGTTGAACTCGCTCTCGCTCACTTTTTCTTGGGTGTCGAAATGAAAAAAAAAAAAAGGTCCCCCCCCGCAGGCCCCTGTTTTGTTACTAATGATGACTTTTAAATGTCATTGTTACTCCGCTCGGTCTACACTCCGGTGCCCGCTGGCTCCGATGAAGGTAATGGGTCTGAGCTCTGTGTCAGTGGCCCAGGAATAAGCTCGGGCTTTTAAACTGCAACAAAAATGTGTAAGCATCACAATTAACAAACCCACAATCAAAACTCGGAACCATTTCCCCGTCAGAGTGGTTTTTAAAAAGCTCTGCGGGGGAGCGACATTTTCCGAATGGCCATTTTTCTCCCTGACCTTTCTCTTTGCCCTTTTTGGTGAGTAATTGCGTTTTTTTCTGGGAAATATTCATTTGTGAATTATGTCATTCGCCGGCATCCTGTTGGTGCGAAAGTGATGGAAGTATCCAGCGTGACCCTCACGGCTTTCTTTCTACAAACTACTACTCCCCCTTAGATTCAGCAGTGCACTTGTCAGAAGAATTATCCAGGGAGAATCTGCAGTGGAGAGATACACACTGCATATAAATGCTCCTCCAAAGAAGTAGCTGCAGAGGGAGGAAGAGCGATGAAGTGAGCAGAACACGGGAACTTGGATAAGACAATGGAGTTTCAATAAGAGCTTTTTTTTCGATTTTCGATAGCTCCGTTCCGCGACGTGTTCAGGTTAGACGGCGGCGGTACGTGCGAAAGTGGGACAGGACGCTGTCTCTGGCGCCCCGAGGAATATGAGCCCTATCAATCACCGCCCCCCGGGCACAAATGTAATTACACTACGGTTGTTGACTAGCCGGGTAATCCGAGACATCACTGGCATGCGTTGACTCACTTACATTAGGGGATTGCTGGTGCCCATGCTGATGGGGTTGTGCTCGCCCTTTCCTTTGAGGACACTGGCATGAATCAAGCCCTTGTCACTGCAGGGTCGCAAAACTTAAAGGACTTATTCTAACCTTTTTAACAAATCATACACATCTCGTTAATCAATTTCCCTAATGGACGGTTGTATACGATTCTTAATTTGATAGCACTTTTTGTGTTTTTTTTTTTTCTCCTGCTCCCAAAAGAAGGAGAAAACCCACAAAAAAAATCGATAAACAAAAAGGCAGGATTGTCCTTTTTCAAGTGTGGTTTATTGAAGTGCACCTGGCGTAGTCGACTCATGTTCTCCCTTTTTCCTTCGCCGTCGTCAGCCTCGCAGAAGTTTGGCGCGATCCAGACCAGCACCTTTTCAGGCGGGGGGGCGGAATAAATCTCCCCATTAAGAGGAGGATAATTGATGGCTTTCATCACCAAATGGAATACAATTATTTCCGATCGGTGCCCGTTTCAATGGCACGCTTTGCTGTGTCGAAGGCTTGAATGATTTATGAGACAAAATCAAATGACACGATGATGAGCGGCTGCTTTTGTTGTTTCACCTCAGCGTGTGGCATTGTGTTTTCTGCTATGGAGATTTTTTTTTTCATTTTAGGCATATTTTAATTGCTACGGAAAATAGCAGATTGTAGATAAAGAATTTAGTCTAATGACCACCTGTCCCTGTACCTGGGCCTATATCATGAACTCTAATACTAAATTCCTGTTTTCCTTTTATGTGAGGATATCATTTAAAAAGCTGTCTAAGACTTTGAAACAATTACTTGGTTATATTAAAGTTTAAAATACCTAAAAACAGTGTCCCAACCCACTGCCACGTCAACCTAGAACTTACTTAAACTGGTAATCAGACATGGAGTAATTTAAACCTGCATTAACTGGTTTATTTTTGGCTTTGCCTTTTATTTTTCACTCTGCTTTTTAAGATGCTTATAACACAATGCTCTTAAACTGGTTTTTATCTTTATTTGTATTATTTAATTATTAATATTGAATGTGGACAGATGTGTGTGTGTGTGTGTGTGAAGGAATGTGTGTGTGTGTGTATCATTCTTTTAGGGGCTGCCCTTCGAATTTCATTGTGCTATTTTTTACAATGACAATAAATCTTTGCAATTCCAAGAAGCCAAAGTAGGAAACTGTGGCTTTTGGGATTTTGAATTTAGCTCAGACGTTTATTTAAAAAACAACTTTCCTTGTTGATCCCTGGATAACTGTGACGATTACTCATCATATTGATCTCAGGTGATGTGGCCTGGCCTTATTTTCACATGTGGAAACAGTCTCTCTCTCTCGCCGCCTCTCGCTCCGTCCTCTGTGATGAACGTCCGCGCCGCACGTCATCTCGCGGTGGCTCTGGCAGCGCGCTCGTCTGAAAGGATGTTTCTAAAACAAATCTATAACTGCCACAGTCCTCCTACTGTCACCCAGGCCAGTGTTTACGAATCTCGCTTATTTTTTTTATTCTCGCTGTAAACACACAACACCCCCGGTCTGCTGTGTGCTGTGCACGTGCCTGCTTGGTGCACGAGTCCAGGCCTCTGCAGACGTGTGTGGGCGCGCGTGTGCCTGTGCGAAGGAGAGGGGGGAACAGCAACCTCCAGGCCGCCGCCGCTCGCCCTCGCTCGCCCTCCCGGCCATTTTGGCTTCGCAATAAACAGTCGACTTTTGCCAAACAGACTCTCAGCTCTGGCTGGAGGCAGCGAGCACCTCCTGTTCGCATGTAGCTTCACTTAAGTGCACCATGTCACCTTAGAATACAGTGAACGGAGCAGCTTGTGTGATTTATAGATTCTAGTTGTGTGTGTGTGTGTGTGTGTGTGTGTGTGGGGGAGTTTAACAATTTACATGAGACACCGTCTGCTGTGGTTTCTTTGTCTCCGTGTTTCTGTCTGTCTCTAATTTCTCAGCCGAACGCACCTGTAATGAACGTTTATTTTCCTCCTGCGTTCAAATGCAAACAGCGCGTCTATTTCCTTACGTTTGATTTGTGTCAGTCTCCCTCTCTCCACCTCTCCCGGCCTCTCGAGGGCCCTTTGTTATATCGCTCATCCTCCCACTCCGCGCAGGCAGCATCCTGTCCGCCCACACTCTCAGACCAGGGTGGACAACCTCTTCTCATATGTCTCGGAGTCAGACCTTTTGATTGCAGGGGCCGCCCATCTGTTCTCCTATTTCCCTGCAGGAATATACAGATTCTTTTTTTTTGTTGCTATTTATTCAACACTGACTGCAACTCCTGCATAAAGTTGTTTTCATACTTAAGAGCGGAAATCCTTTATCCAGAGTAGAAAAGAGATTATGTAAAATAACAAATTCTTACGTTTTGTGTTTTGTTTCTTTTCTTTATGCAGCCTTTAGTCGAGCGCCCATCCCCATGGCCGTGGTGAGGAGGGAGCTGTCGTGCGAGAGCTACCCCATCGAGCTGCGCTGCCCGGGCACCGACGTCATCATGATCGAGAGCGCCAACTACGGCCGCACCGATGATAAGATCTGCGACGCGGACCCAGCACAAATGGAAAACACGAGGTGTTACCTGCCTGACGCGTACAAGATCATGTCCCAAAGGTGAGAAGGCATTTTCCTGTAACACACAGTATATCAAGAAGAATATTTTAGTTAGCAGACGTATTACTTAATGGAATTATTTAAAACACCTCTTTCTTTTGTAGGTATTGTAAAGATCTATCAACGATAGTAACAAAAAAAAGAGTTGTTTGGAACGTGAACATTTGGATGTTTTGCACACACACAAAATCACACAAACTCACACTCGCAAGTAAAATGTTTAATACTGTTAAGTAATTGACTGAAGTAGCTGTTTGTTAGAGAAACATCATCAGTCCTCAGGCAATGAGATGCTGTTATTCACACCTTAGCTTTGCCGAAGCAGAAATAAATGCACTTCTGCTTGAGACCAGTTTTTCATGTTTACATGGATTAGACAGCAATGTTATGATATGAACCAGATTTAGACGACCCGCACGTACACAGCAGTTTCTGTTTTACATTAATCCAAAGGTCGTACTCGGAAAATGTATAATTGAATGTAGTCATGTGGAGTATTGTGAGTTTAGTCCCATTGTGTACATATATGTACACAATAATCACAATGTAACATCCGACTGAGTATTCACAGTAAGTAGGAGCGCGTAATGTTGACATGAGTCTTAATCACACTGTGCTCTGTTACATGTAAATACAGATGAAATATTCCGTCAGCAACTCATGTCAATGTCATTATGGAAATTAGAAGGTCAATAGTCAGGATATTGCTGTCCATGTATTTCTATTGTCCATACTGTTTTAAATGGAGAACTTACTGTTATGTTAAGAACATGTCTTTTTTTTTTTTATATAATAAATACACACGCCTCTATCTGGGTAAACACTATGGTACATATATATAGTTTAATTAAGTCAAGAACCCCAAAGAGCAATGCAACTCATCACACCTGCTTGTCTACACCAGCCGCACATTTCTTCTGGCACAAATCAATGTTGATTTGAAACACTATGAATACATCATCAGGTATTTGTCAAAACACAAATGTGCTTGATGAGTTGCGTGTGTGCATATGAGCGTCCAATCACAGCCCTGCGTAATCTGAACCAACACACAGAAGTGACCAGCAGCTTTAGAGCCACCAGTGTGCAGGTCGGAGAGGATCGTGTGTTTTTACTTTTACAAAAGTGCGTTGTGAAAGTCTGTGTGTTTCCGCCGCTCGGGAGCAGACGCCTCGTTTCTCCAAAGTCGGGGGGGAAATCATCTGGTGGATTTATTCCCTGTGGAGTTTCCCTGGAGCTCCCGGCCGGTTTATGCCCGAGAGACTGACCGACTTGACCCATCGATGGTGCCCTGAGTGCCCCGTACGTAGTGTAAATGGGAACGCTGATGTTACTGAAGCGACACGGACACTCCTCTTTCTGTTTACTCTCCTGAGTTGTTGGTTGTTGAAGATCCACTATAGCCACTACAAAAAAACGAGGTGTGAACGGAGCCGTGGCTCGAAGACGAAGGTCCGAACCGTGGATGTGAACTATCGTATACAGCCCTAATATGGAGGAGTTTCAGGATTTTAACCAAGTCGTCTGGTTACAAGAGAATGTGAGAGCTCAGGGCGAGTGCGGAGTGAGTATATGCACAGTCAAACTTGCACAGTCTTGTGTTGACTTATTGCAGCACTTAGAGCAAAATGAAGACTCCTCTCGTGGATATCATTCTTAGTATAGTTTCTCTTGCCTTTGAGGTTAAAACACCCTTGAGCACTCAGAAGGAATGGAGTTTATCTAAATTGCTGCTCGGCGTTTACATTTGTCTCCGTTTTACTGCCACAGCTTAACGTATGTCCACCTCTTTCTCTTTCCAAAGCTTCAGCTCCACATTGTGGAATCTGAGAATCCTAATGGAGCTCCGGGCCGTGTCGAACAATTGCTCTTGGCTTTTTAGTTTGGTACCACGGAGTTCAGATAATCAGCCGCGTGAAAGGCAGCTGATGGTTAAAAGAGGTAGTTTGAAACATGTTGTCAGATAATTGTTGCACCCTGTAGCTCCATTGTTCTGCAGCCGCCCACTCAGACTAAAAATCCCTGCAGGAATGAATCAATGGGTCTGCTTCTGTCAAGAACACAAAACTAAGATAGCGTTCGAGGGAAAAGCACTTTTTTTTTTTTTTTTTTTACCATCTCGATGCTAACGAGCTTCACACTGGCGCGAAAAAGGTAACTACAACCTGATTCTCGCCTTTTGTCTTGGGAGAGGAAGCTGCTAAGTGGATGGAAGGTGTGGGTGGAATTGAAATCGGTTTTAAAGGGAGGGTGCCAAAGCGGAGATGGGAGCGTGAGGATTCAATGATATGTGTGGCTGGAGCAACACAACCGCACATTAGCATGCGATTGGTTAGCATGGAAAAAAATGAAAAAAAGAAAGATGAATGCCACCCCCGACTATTTCATTGTTGGGCTGTCAGAGCCGTTGCTAGGTACCTGCGGCTAAGCTCACGGGGGTTAAAAAGAAAATGACAACACAAAACAGCAACAAGCAATTTGAACAGCGTCGGTCTTAAAATAGTGATGGAGGCAGAGGTTACAGCCGGGGCACCGAGAGCCGACTCCATGTATTTGGTGTTAAGATGAATAACGCACGTGCATCAGCGAGGATGAAGCGATATGAAAAAACAATGTCACATACATGAGGTTATTTCAGTTTTGCTCTCTGATTTATACCATATATTTTCCGGTTAGTCAATATCGGCAGTCTGTCGTTAATATTTCAGATGGATTTTCCCCTCTAATCTCATAATCTCTCTCTATACACCCAATGCAATATGTTTACACACACACACACACACTATAACTTAATCTCTGGAAACAATGTAATGAATCTGATTAAAGCATATACGGTGCATCCAGGGAATGTTCACACCCATTTAGACTTTATGTTGCAGCGTAAGGCTGAAATAATTTAAATTCACTTTTTACTCTCAAACTACATGGAAATACCTTAGAATAATTGCAAGGAAAAACATATTATAAATGTTTGCAAATAAAATCTGTAAAAAATGTATATGAACACAATACTCGCTATTGTGGTTGTTAAACTCTTAAAATTGAGGCCAAGAAGTTCAATCCTGTCACTGTTGAAAACCTTCACTGAGGGGTTCCTGGTCACTTCTGTTACCAAGACGATTGTCCAGCTCTGGAATGACTCTGTTGTTCCAAATTCCTTCCATTTATATGTTGAATAGTTATGCTTTCAATGCAGCATAATATTTTATATTTTTTGTTGCCTTTCCAGATCTGTGCCTGGAGACACTTGCTTTGCAGGGACCTGATTTTCCCTAATGGTGTTTTCCATGAGTCGTTTGATTAGCTGTTATTGGCGATGGAAAACAAAACCAACACAGAAAACGGACACGCTTCATTTATGCTTTTGTTGTTTGTGGTGTCGAATTGGCATAAATACTTGTTTGCGTGTAGATTCATTAATATTCAATATTCAATTGGGACACATTCGTTGGTTCAAATATTGGAGACTAATCTCATTTCAGTCTTAATTTTACAAAAAGTCACCTGGTTAAAGTGTAATAATCTAAATATGACCTTAATTGGGTTAAACTCTAATTAGCATGATTGTGAGTGCAGTGATAGCATTGCACGTTTCTCCCCCCCCCCCTCTAGCCGGTGTCTAACACCTGCCTCTCCTGCGGGCACCGGTTAAGTCGTGGCGACTGGCAAGCGAGGTAGTTAGCATTCACATCTCGTCTGAAGAGGAGCCAAGCGGCTGCCGGCTTAGTCTCTGTGCCAGGCGCGCATCCGTCTCCGGCAAATGCCCAGTCATGTCACCGATTCTCGCGGGCTGTCAATACACATTCAGGGAGTTCAACCCCCCACCCCCCCGGCCCCCCAGGCCACTGAGAGTGCCCCATTGATATTCAGCTATCAAACCCAAGCACTGCCTTTTTCCAGTTTAGCCCACTTAATGAGTGTGTGTGTGTACCAGGGCCTCCACGGCAAGGTGTTTCAAGTGAGAGCTTACAGCACCCGGCGCGTCAGTGATATTGCGAGTGCTGCAATGCCTCTCAAGACGAAGGTTGTCTCGCACCCAACTGTGACAGGCCGAAATCAATGGGTCCCTTTCAGCCGCCGTCCCGCCCCTTCACCGCGAGTGTCACGGCTCCGCAGGATCCTCGGGCGTCCAGATAAACACGTCGCCTATAGGTGGAGCCGCGTTGCCAGCTCGATGGAGGCTAATGAAGCTGTTATTGAAGCCTGCTACCAAACATCCATTTAGCACAATTGGAGAGCATTTGCATATTACACACAAACACACACACACACACAGGCTGCTCTCTGTGATTTTATAATCACTGCTCTTCCCTTGTGGGATATTTTTGGAGCTTATTGTTTGGGAGCTGAGGCGTCTGTTGTATCTGCTTCTCTCCAACACGCGTCCAGATCCACTTCCACTTCCCAATGTTTGAATTTGCTGGAGACTCCGGACACTCGTGTTATCAAACAACAGTGAAACCTTTTTTCTCATCACAGCCCCACAGTATCCCTTCTTTTTTCTGTCTTCCCCCCCAAGGCGGCCTGGCCTTCACGGCCAGTAATTACAGGCTATATCAAAGCTATATATCACCTGATATCACAGGAGACCTCGGCAGGCACCTGAAGGGACAGCAGATAGCATTGTGGCAGGCTGGTGCATGACCCCTGAAGGAGAAAAGCAGGTCAGGAAGGAGCAAAACCCTACATTCCCCCGAGCATCCGCATCCAAACACACAAACACGTTCTCCTCCCTGTCTTTTTCAAACCCTCCTTTTTGTGTCTTTTTTTTTGAATAATTTTTAATTCATTGTTTTGGTGTCTGCGGGTTCCTCCGCGCCGCCGCGTCATCAAACTTCAAGCAACAAAGACAAACATATTTTTATCGTCTGGCGGTTTGTGTTTATGCACATGACACGAATGAAGGTTAATAGACACAACAGCTTGATGAGTCTCTCGAGGGCGATAAAACCAAATGGATGCAACCTGTGGTTTTGAACCTAATGGCCCTGTGACAGTTGACATTTGACAGCCTTCCTGTTAATGACATTAATGTGGAAAGCAAATGCCTCCGGGCCATTATTTACTCCGGCGCACTCTGAGTTGGATGCACAAGACAAATGACTCCGCTCCCGTCGGATGAGACCGTGTGCTGACAGAGCGACGGGAGTGATTGAGGGATGAGGGAGGAGAAGCAGATGGGAGGATCCCTTTGTCCTTCGCAGATGATCTTTCCCATACGTTGCCGTTCTCATTATCCTTGGCTTTTGACCTTATTTCAGACTTGAAGGATTTGATGAGATATTTGTTTGAGCAAGGGGGCAGGATTAGCGGCAGAATCTCCTTCGGCTCTGTGCCCATCTTCATTTAAATCCCCTCATTTCGAGCAGGATATTGGGGGTGTGGGTTCTTTGGGTGGAAAAGGAGAAATCTGAGGTTGATTCTTTGCCTAGTTGCCGACAATTCAAGGATGTGGAAATTGAGTAGTTTCTCAAGTGAGTTATGAAAGTCACTAATTTTCCTGTTACCTTTATGTAGCCCTGTCCTCACTTTCCCTTTTAGCAATGTGCTGTGTAAAGGCATACATTTATCTATTTATTATTTTATGTATTTCTGCATATTTTAAATGGGATGATACATCAAATAAAATATCATAAAAGAACACAACGCTGATCTGTATAGAAAACAGATTTTCCGTGTTTTAATGAGTAATTATTCCCGAGTATGCCACCATTAAAAAGTGAACTGGCTGTTTGAATGCACATAAATGTGTTGAGTGTAGAAAAGTTCCATCAAGTTGCACCTTGGGAAATGTAGGAACCAGTGTTTTATGAAGCTTGAGCCAAATAAAGTGAGGATATCTGGGCGTTATCTGATATAAGTGAGTCTCCTCTTATGGAAGTGCAATGCTAGAGTCGTAAGTTTTTGAAGCCTCCATGCAGCTCTTTGTTTCCTAGTGTCTAAACAAAGCTGGACAAATGTGCATATTTATTTCGTGGCCTGAAAATAAAATGAATGCAGTCTTTAATTGAAGCAAATACGCATTGACATTAACAAAGATCTGATCAAGCTGAGCAGATGTGAGAGTAATACGGCCGTTGTTCATGCATGACCCCCAGAGCCTATAACAGCAAGTGGCCTCCCTTGTTAAAAAGGCACGTTTTACATAAACGCACTGAGATGTCAGATGAAAACGAGACAATGACTTCCATGTCGAAAGTGCAAATATCACACAGGTGCTCTGTTATATCAAAGGTTTGCTTTTTGCAGATTGTAATAAAAGAGGCGCTGCGGTCCTTTAATTATACGGAATGATCCACTGCCGCTGCAACATTTAGCGATTTGAGTCCTACTGGGCCACTCGTACTGGAAATACAAAATATATTCAAGCACTTCAGAGCACATAGGGTATTACATGATATCAAGTGCATATTTTGCATCAATCACTCAGCAGAGTTTCCATGAGGTCCTGACTGTGAGCCTCCCTCCTCTTTTGCGAGAGTCATTGGTTTGTCTAGTTTACTCCTGGCTGCAGGCTGTTTTTCTATGATACAATTATGTGTTGAGCACCTGACAATTACTGAACAAAAACCAAGAGCGATGAGCGCAGCAGGGGGGGGGACAACTGCCTGTTGTATGACTATGAGCAAATAGAGGAGGGTGGGCGGTTCTGCAGCCAGCATTAATATGCAAAATGATATTAATAAAAGCTCCGACAGAGACGAGATAAAGACACCCCACCTTTTGCTCTAAAACAAACATGCAGAGAAACAAACACATTTCTAACCTCTTTGGATTACTGCGGGAATTTAAACCGTCTTCCCATCTGTCCACCCCCTGCCCCTTACGTAACCCGCTTTCCGCAAATACTTTTTTAAATCAAAAAGGTTTAGTTTTTTATTTTGTATTTCCTCCCTTCACTAACATCTTCTGACTTTCATTATCCTGTCTCATTTTTTGGTTTTTCCATTCCTGCTCCCGTCCTCTTCTGTAAGAACCTGCCGCTTTTAATTTTGGCCCAATTAGTCGCTGGAATTTTCAAGCAGGCTCAGCCCGGTTCTCCAGACACGGCCATACACACTGTGATTTAGACGGAGGACGAATCCCGGAGTGGCAAAATGGGAAATGCTTAAGGACGTCTCCGCGGCGTGAAGCGTATTGGCATCTCTCAGGAGAAACTGATAAAACAGGGTTGGACTCTGCCCATGCCACTGGTCTGAATCGACCGTAACAGGGTCCATTTCTGGATTCCAAGCCGAATGCCCCATAGACTTTATTACGCCCCCTACAAGTTTATCGCTTTGCCAAAGAATCCAGAAGTTTGTCCGTTTCTCACAAATGTTTTTTATTTTTGGCCTCCTTCGCCTTACCCAGAGGAAGCTCGGGGCTGGCTGCAGGGTCTTCTGGTGTCAGATTAATAGCCGTCACAGTGGTGGCTGACTAAACATTGGGTTTTATAATGTGTAAAAAAAAAAAGATGGAAGTGGGAGGCCTCAGTCCATTTGTCAGCCATGGGAGTGAGTTTCACTTGGATGAGTCCAAACAGTAAAGAAAGGGCTAATTCAGACAGGAGCAGGTGGTTAGTCCGAGTGCAGGGAGCAGACTGTGAGTTTTCCCTTCCCTCTGTCTGACATGTTCCCTTCTCCGCACTGCGCTCCACAGGCTTTCATCCATGTTCTTCTTCTGCGTCTTCCCTTTTTAATAGGCAGGTTCCAACATACACATTTGATATCTCCTGCTCCGCCTCTTCCTTCTGCCCTTAAGTGCTGGACCCATACCCCCCCCCTTCCAACATGGAGAGTGCATGCAACTTCCACTGACCTTTAATGACTTTGCTTGCTATTCATCATCTCGCTGCCGAGATAAAAACAACATCCCCTTCATTCCTTTGCTGATTCATGGTTCATTTTTTTGGAACGAGATCCAAAAGTTCTTTCATCTGTGCAGTCGACCCCCTCGCCGTAAAAAAAAAATTACTCCCACTCTGATCTTCAGATGAATATCTGCAATTGTCAAGTTGTGGTGCTTTAATTGAGGGTCTGAGTGGAAGAAGTAATCCTGAGGAATGTCGGCAGTGAACAGAAGTGAGTGGACGGCTCCGGTAATTTATGCCGAATATTTATTTTTAGCAGCACTTTTATCCATCGGTATTTTGATCCACTGGGCAGCTTGCATGTCAGAAGCTGTGGTTTAATTCAAGCCCTGTGCAAAGTGAGTGAGGTTTTTAAAATTTGGTGAACCTATTTGCATAGAAATGGATACAAATTGCAGATCAATATACAACCAGACTGTGTGACTCCAATTGGAATTTAAAAACCCAACCGAGGCTCATGTCCATTGGTCTAGACTGTGACCCCTGTGACACCTGTTGACCAAACAAAGTAGGATTAAAAACTATAAGGTTAAAGAGATGTCGATTTCCTAACGGATGTGTTGTTAGACAAAGTAAAAAAGTCTTGAGTCAATGTCTGTCATTTATTGTTAATTTATTTCATAACTCACTTTTCTCTACAATACTAAATCATCTCCATACAGTTTGTTCCCATCAGTCTTCCTTCTCTAACCTTATTCAAACCCCCCCACCCCCCCCAGTTGCCATGGGCAACAGCTGCGTGAGTTATGACCTTTCTTTCAACTTGTCTGGCAAGACTAGTGTTGAATTTAATTTTAATAATTGGCAAAATGCCTTTTAAATGGCAGTGTAAAATTATGCGGCGGTGATATGTTTGCGATAGTTTTGATTAAATGGGATAAGGGTGAGCAGGCAGTTCATCTCCTAAAAAAATATATTTTGTCTGCGTGTCATGTAAACAGGATTATAATAGAGAATTGTTAGTTTATGCGATCACATAAACAGCTTAAACAAACTGCTGTCTCCGTTTTGGCAGGGGGCAGCCTCATCGCTGCAAGTAAGCATATCTAATGGAATCCAACCCTATTAATCACTTAAGTGAAACAAAGGCAAACATCAAAATAAGGTAATACATAATTCATTTCATTTTTACTGCGCGGTCGGCGTGCAACCGAGGGGCCACCGTGTCGCCAAATAAAACTTTCAGTGACTCCACAGACACCAAGATACATCGGCAGCCTTTGGCACAGTGCATCTGCACATCTGAATCTCCCAGACAAGAAAATGATTACCCCACCACACTCTTGCTCTCTGTCTGGGGTGGGGGGGGACGTCTTTGTCAATAACTGCTGTGTTTTGCAGTGCAGTTTAAAATGTAAATGGCTTCAGTAACTCAGCCAATGAAAGGAAGGCCTCCCAGATATTTATCTTGGATGTTTAATGTTATATGTGTCACGTCATGCTTTAATAATTCACCGCATCTAAAATAAATGTGATAAATTATGTTTTACCAGCCAGATTATCCTTTCACTGCGTTATTTAATACGTACAATGCTTTTTTTTTTTTTTACTCTTTCAGGACTCAAACTTCTCTTTTCCTCAATAACAGGCCACAGCTTTCTTGGTTTTCCCCTCTGTTGTACAACTCCCACCATTTGTCACGGATATTTAAAACTTGTGATTGTGTCAATTTGATGCTCGTCATCGAACATTGCTTGAAAATGACTCATCTTTCAGAGCTCGGGGCTGGGATGAGGTTCTGACGTCCCACCGAAACGGCCGATGACTCAAACTTGGCCGAGAAAGCGTCCAGTTGTTGCTCAGCCCCGCGTTACACGCCACTCTCCACCTCTCTTAATCCCGCTATCTTCCCCTCTCTCTGTCTCTGTCCCTCTCCTCTCAATTACTGTTTGCCTCAGAATCCCTCCCGCACCCCTTAGCACTCCTCTCCACTTTCCTCTATTTCACTTTAACGTCTCGCTCTGTCTTTGTGTCTCTCCGTCACGTCACCCTACTTTCTAATTGGCTTACGCTCGGGCATGAACCGAGTAGCCGCTGTTCAGATTCTCTGGGTGCTGTACATGCGAGGGCAGCCAAAGTGGGATCTACATTCATGCCACATGCCCCCCCCCCCCTATCCTTGCTGTGGCAAAATCAAGGCAGCGACACAAGAAGCGGTTTCACCTTGTTTCCTTTGTGACTCTCTGATGGCTGCCCACGGTTAGCACCGCACAAAGGACCGGTTTTATTACCCTGGTCTCATTTCCATTTTGGCGAGAGGATACATTGAGAATTGTGTGGAAGATTTCTCCGATACAAGTCTTTCGTAAATGGCCTTCTACTTGTGATAGATGCCACAGGGATGATCGTGTTTGTCGGGCGGATGAAAAGGGTGCGCTGACTCGAATTCACCCACATGGCTAATTTGAAAAAAAGGATAAAACCGAATGTTTCAGTCTTTAAAGTGAAAACGCTGATGACACTTTTGCGATCGGTGCTCCATTGCACAGTTGCATAATTCGCTTTGATCAAACCCATTGAGCTGAATATTCATGGAGCCTGAACCACTTGAACTCTGTACGGATCCAGTAAGAGACTCAGCAGCTGATTTGGTTCTGGAGGGATTCTGTTGCACTAAGTTGTACATGTCGTTCAGTGCTTATAGATTCCATGACAGTAGATAGTGACTGACTCGGTTTCAATTGTTCCAATACTCAGTCAAGCTAATTGGCAGTTTGACACCAATGCCATCCTCCTTAAATGGGATCTATAGACATTTTTGGCTTCTCTATCATTCATATGACCTTTGTCAAGGCTTTAAAGGTGTTGGGGTCGTTCTCTGTATTCCTCTATACAAGAAGGGTCTTCTAAATTTGATTCTTTAGAGTAAAAGCTAAGAAAAGTGATTTCGCTAGCTTTGTGCAGTGCCTCCTTCCTAGCCTTGAGCATTACCAACCCTGCCCCATTCATCCTAGCAACAGCTCCATAAAAAAAAAATGAAAATAATCTCTATTAAAGACCGACGCCCTTTTAGACTCAACTGAGTGTGGTTACAAATTCTGCCTGCAAACACCATTCAATAGCATGCATTCAGAGCGGTCACTTTCTGAGCCTCGTGTTTTCGGAGAGATGTTTTGTGGCAGTTAACTGCTCCGATGAAAGATCTGTCTTTCATCGATCCGGGGGCTGATTGTCCCTCCACCTCGGCCCGACCACTCGCTCGTATTCAGCGGCACACGCGCGCTCCCTTTCGAGGGTTTTGTCCGCCTGGAGTGGCCTCTCCCGCTGGCCCCACACTTGCTTGTGAAAGCTAATTATACCAGGCTATTTTCTGACCAGGAAGCATGTCAATATTACACAGTGGGGGAGCTCTCACTCGCCCCGCGCTGCATCTTATTCATGAGCCTTAATTCCATCAATGGCCTCCTCAGCCACTGGACCGTGGTTGTTCCGTAGTCTGGTGCGATTTTTAAGGAAAGTGATTTTGGATGCGGCGGAGTAGTGCGGCACCATAAAGATGCACAACTCGTGTTGCCGCCCACTCACCATTTAAAAAAGCGCTTTTTTATAATGCACGACAATGACTTTTGCGGGTGCCGACATGGACCTAATTCTGTCATGTATATGCTCATTGGAGTGGGGGTGACAGAGGGTGGGAGCTGAATGACTGTGGTGTGGGGGGGGGTGGTGATGGTCTTGTTAGGGAATTGAACGGGATGCTTAGCTTGTCTGTGCAGTGCTGTAGCAATTCTGGATTGATCTGTTTTTTGAATTTGAAAAGAAAAGCGATTGGTGGAAATTCAACCTCATCAATTCCAATGTTTGTGTTTGTGTACTTACTTATAACAGATTATTTACATGGTCTGACAACAGGGATCAGGGCAAATGTAGCCTTAACAGATGGATTATACATATTTACATTCCTATTTCTTTAAACTTCTTTTATTTCAAGTAATTATTCAGCCTCTATTTTATGCTGTAATCACTTTTACTAAGGAGGTTATGGATGGATTAACCATAAAACTTGGTGGCTGGATGCAGTTTGGGACAGGGAAACATTTTGTTGTGGATCATGGACCATTTGCTGATTTCTCCGTGAATCATTTGTGAATAATGACATATTTAGAGGGTAGGGAATCGATGAACGTGTACATTTTGATGCGGATCAAATCTAGTGGATTTAAGTGTGGTTTCTCAAGCCTTGGCAGAGGTTTGCACTCTACTGATTTGATTTAGTTGAGTTGTTCAAATCATGCTTATTTTATGCAGTTTGAGGTTAATCAGTCCACACGTGAGGAGGCCAAGGTCCTTAGGAGCCAAACAGGAGCCAATCCTAAACTCTCACAGAGAAAAACTGAGGCTGTGGACTAGGCATACCGCTGATGATGCAAATACCTTCTCTCGTGGACCAACTTCATTTTGGCAAAGACCTGAGGAGCCATAAATTTGGCTTGAATTTGTCTGCATTATATCGTAGATGGAGGGTAACATTTTGCCCCTGACGATTCAGAAGCAGACTTTTCTTTATGCTCCTTTTTTTGGCTCACGCAACTAATTATTGTTAATGAAATTAAAACCTTCAGCTTTAATCTATGGGCATATGAGCCATGACAAAGGCTCTGCAGGAGGCAGGAGGAGAGACAGAAAGTTTAGACGTAAAAAGAAGAGAGGCAGAGACTTTTTTTTTTTTACAGCTGGAGAAAGACGGGGGAGGGATGCAGCAGAGATAAAAGATGCCTCATCCTTCAGCCCTGCACCGTTTTTTTGCCTGCCGACACTGCTGCCGCGCAATCAAGTTTCTCATGTCACCTTGAGAAGCTGATGGAATTTACTTAACGTCCACCGGTCCCTGACACTGTTGCTTACAATGCTGTTCGCTCGCAACTTCAAACCCCAATCTGCCGTGGTTTAAATTAGTTACGGGATCGGAATTTGAATTTGCCTCTGCAGAGATCTCGGTTTGACATCAAACTTTAAAGAGCCGTCTTGAGAGACCACTGCTGTTGGATGTATCCCAGTTGCTTCCTCGGCTGCTTCACCCTCGGCCTTCCCCCGTGATGCTACTTGACATGAAAGCGCTCCGAACTGTAGCAAAGCCAGTGACCCACTGTCTGTATATTTAATAATAGATAATAGAAATGATTGAATTGTTGATTCCAATTGGGAAATTAGCTTGGTGCCGGAGCATGAACCCCAGTTGTGCATAAAGTCATAAAGGGTACTTTACATATTTTTTATATAATTTATTTTATCAGAAATTTGGATTCCAGGGTAGTTATTGTCACCCATTCAGTTTAGGTCATTACATGTTTTTTTCAGTTTGGAAAATAATGAACCAATCAGTTAGGAATATCAGAAGGCATCCAGCTATCAGTAACTAATTCATACAATTTACTAATGATAATAATAAATAGCTATCAAAGACTGTATGTCTTCAAAAGTGAAGCCAAAGCATCTTGATCGCCCCCTGGTGGCTTGCGTCAGTATAGGTCGCAAACTCCTCCTTATCCCAGTGATGAATGCATTTCACTTACACTTCCATTTTTTGCAAAAGATGGTTTCTGTCTTTCCTTGCAATTGATTGGTGATATTTACCCATGTACAAAAAAACATTTCATTTGAGGTATCGTCTGCAGCAATAGAAACCATAGCAACAGAGCTCGGGTTAACCTTGAGATGTCTTTGTGGGAAACAGGTTAGGCCCAAACATAGCTCGACAAATCCTACTTTTGAGACCGGCCTCAGGTCACAATAGATCCCGGAGATGATGGAATTAGGTGAGGATAACATTTTTATGTTCCGTCCAACATCACAACAGCGTGTGCTCCGCAGAAATTGTCATTTTCCGTCGTGGTTTGCAATAAATCTTCCGCTACAGACGATGACACCAAATACATACCGGTGTAGGGGAAACATGCCGAGCAGGCTTGACACGCTCCACAGTTTGTTTTTTTCACCAGAGTGAGACTCCCCTTCTCCTCAGGCTGTTTTCCCAGGAGACCTGTTGGTGTGGAAGGGAACTTAAAAGACAGCTAAATGTCTCGGCTTCCCTTGACAAATTCAATTGGACAGTGGTGCTGCGTGGGGTGAAATACAAGAGACGCCTTGTCACCTCTACTAGTACAGGAAAGGGCCCGAACTATATCAGTCTTTGTACTTCTTGTTCAGTCCTTGTTCACCTCGCTTGCACTCGTGGTCTGTCAGAGGGGAAAAAAAGCTCTACATAAATCGACAGTGTTCGTGAAATACTGCTCCTGACTCCGAGCTTTTGGAGGAAGACGTTAGATGTAAGTTAAGAGCCTGTGATGTTTGTACAAATTCTTAAAACGGTAAATTAACAACAGTGTTTGAACAGTAAATTGATTAACCGGTGAGCCGTTCAACAGAAGATGACTAAGGTTTTTTTTTTTTTTGGAAATCAGGATAATTCACAGCTCAAGGCTTCTTCAGTAACAAATCATTCCAGGGATGGTTCTCTGTACATCCATGGGTACATTGCAAAAAAGGAAATATTAATATAATACAAATCATGCAATTCTGAAATGTTTTAACCTGCTCAAGTTGTGTTTTGCCGCCGCTGCCCTCCTCCCATTAACATAACTGGTCCATCTTGTAATGGATGAGACCTCTGTGCCTCCATGGGCCAGTAAATTACTTTCCTCTCAGACTTAAGTTGTGACTGACAGCGCCCTGAGCATATTGACACCGAGGAGACAGCAGAGCTCAGTCAAGCCAGAGCTTTTAATCCCGGCCGTGCTTCTTCCCGGACAATTCCTTAAGACCGGCGGGGGATTTCACGCATTCCAATGCAGCCCTGGACCCTTGCCGAGCTATTGACGTCCTGACCTGTCCTGTATCGAACACTAAGGTTACTCATAACCCCTGCTCATCTTTCATTATTGAGATGTGAATGAGGAAGGTCGGTGGGGGGGGTGGCTCCCATCGATCGGTCAACACAGGAATATTTGATTGTCACTCGAGCGGCTCTGCCAAGACACTCGTCTTCACGGCAACAAAGGGTGGCCATTTTGAAGGTACAAAGAGATTCAACCTGGTAAACACGGAGTTTTGAAATGGCCGTTTAAAACCCTCCAAGATCACACTTAGTCTCATTCCTTCTCTTATTTTGCTTGAGGATCGCGAAACAGCAGCTGTACTGGCAGATGTATTTATTTCTAAACCTTGTGGCTTGAATGGAGCGATTTGTTATTAGAGGCACCTGTTTGTGTCTTTGTGATATGAGGCAATTAGCAGCTAAACTCCCTCCTATAAGCTAAGCACTGCATATGTCCATTAGAGAAGCAATCCAGTTTTAGGCTTTGAAAAAAAGGGCTTTGAAGAAGGAAAGTGCTGGAAGCACATACTGGCCCAAGTTGGACATTGGAAGTTACCATGGTGACAGGGACTGAAAATAAAATAAGTCTTTGCTTAAAGGCAGGCCTTGGTGTGTGTGTGTGTGTGTGTGTGTGTGTGTCTGTGTGTGTGCTGTGTGTGTGTGTGTGTGTTGTGTGTGTGTGTGTGTGTGTGTTGTGTGTGGTTGTGTGTGTGTGTGTGTGTGGTGTGTGTGAAAAGTAAGAGGGAGAGAGAGATGGTTGTGGGGATTAGTGATACAGTGCCTATTGATTTTGTGTGTAGATTATAAATACAGTGAATGGAGTACTATTCTCTTCTCTCGTTGCTATGAGTAGTTTTGCATTCTGTTTGCAGACAAAGCTCAGAACTTTTTTTTTTTTTTCTCCCAATTTTTCTAAAATATAGATTGAATGACAGTCCAGGCGACGGATTAGAATCTCTTTGTGGTTGCCGTGCAGCGCCTGCAGTCGCATAAGCTCCCTCAAGCACCGCTTTGACTGGAAGCAGCAGCAGTCGTCACTCTTTGTGCGTAACAAACAGGACTTGATGCCTTGGAAAGTCAAACCAGTGGCATTTCTGCCTCTCGGTTTCTTTTTTTTTTATTCTTAAATTCCCCATCCGTCCGTTTGAAGGCCAGCACAGCAGTGGCACCACTGGGTATCGGGCCCAAAAATCTGGCGCTCGCAGAGATACTCTTGAGATCGGCTCAGAATCTCAGCGGGAACGGTTCAAAAGGCTAACCCCTTGTCAGCTATTCAATGGGGCCTGTCACTCGGATATATTTCAGGATGGATTCCTTTTTTATTCTACAGAAAGTGTATGAATGAATGTAAATGTCGGTTTCCCTGGGACGCCAGTGCTCTCACGTACGGGATTTCAATCTAGCCCCTGATGCATATATGGGTGCAAGCAGCCACCCGCCCGTCAGACATCTGTCTTTACACCATGCATTTCAAATGATTACTTTCCTTCAACGTGTGACACATTGATATTCATATCCTTGTTGTGAAAAAGATATGACCCAATCCTCACTTTTACACATTTCCCCCCCCCCGGATGAGGTTTAGCCTCAAATGAGCCTACAGGGCTGGAAGTCCCAGGGGCCGTTGCTGGAGGATAAATCAAGCGTCACCGGGATGATGGGGAGCAGCATCATTTGTCGGCATAGAATAGAAAAATTCATCCCGGAAATCGTAAATCCTTCGGCGGCTGGGCCCCGGCGAATAAGCCTCGCCCGCCAAACAAATCGATTCCTGAAGTTATTGCACATTTCAATCCTCCCCTCTGCCTCCATGCAGTCACCTGAAGAGACACTGTGGGCGTCGTCATTTACATACACATAGCCGGAGATTAGACGCCGCTTGTTTTTTTTTTGACAGTGACAGATATTGAAATGATACACTGAGATTTATTCATTTGTTTACTTTTAATCGAAGAGATGTGTTATTAACCTTGTGAAATTAATATTGGGGTCAGCGGGGTTAGTTTTCACCGTGCGGTGGAGGAGGAGAGAAAAACACTTTTCCAATCAATGCCTGTTTTCATAACAACAGATTTCTAAACATGTGATAATGAACTATTGTCCTAAATGTACTAGAAATAAATATTATTTTTATAGAATTATAACAGACTAGTCTCCTATCAGGTTCAGACTTTTATTGAGGTTGCTGAACATTGTGTTTAGCTCTAGAAAATGTGCGTACAATGCAAATCCCTTTAAGATAATAACATGTTCCTCATTGATCAGAAGTGAAGGAGGCTGCGATCTCAGGGGAAATGATCAGACGGTATTGTATCGTACGGTCTGTCAAAAATGCTATGTTGAGTTGTCAGTACTCCGTGGCAGAAGTCCCTGGTGCCTTGCTTTAAACGAGGGCAGTCGGGAGATAATGACGGAGTACTTGAGCTGCTGTTTTAATTAGCAACTGTCCTGGCTGCAGCATCATGTAAATCACATATATGTGTCGGCTCGCATGATAACATCATTTACATACAACACGGCTTCCCAGCCCATTTATCTAATCATCACATTAGTGTAAGTGGAATTATGATAATAACAGCAGATATGTGTGGTGGGAACTGTGTTAGTCCAATAAACACTAGTTTCAGGCAGATTCAGTTCGCTCACAGGATTAAACAAAGACAATAGAGTGGGGATAATGCATTATTTATATGAATATATCCACTCTGGCTCCAAGGTTGTGTTTCAGTTTGTGTGGGTGTGACGATATCTGAACTAATATTGGCAGAATTTGAAATCGCTAACAAGTTTAAACAAAACACAGTTCTTTCTCTCTTTCCTTTTTTTTTTTTTTTTAGAGCTGCACAGTTTTCAAGATGTGTATCTCCAGACATCCAAGGAAACGGTTGAGGATTAGTCCGCCGAGTTTATCGTTTCCCGTTTTTGAGATAGACATTTGTGTGCGTGTGCTCCGAAAGACCGCTGACTGTGCCCCTGCCTTGACAGCAGAGATAAGCTGTGCATGTGGATGCATGTGTGAGTTAATGTCAAAGAGGATTCATTACATGAGCTCTATTGTCTTCTGAAGAATGGTCATATATTACCATTGTGCGGAGGAGCACAATCGGATTTCAATATGAACTCCAACACTCTCATTCTAAATTAATTATCATTGTTGTAGATTAGCATAATTGTATTTTATTGTAGAATTTAAACCATACTCTTGCAATATGAACTCGAGCTATACTTTCCTCATCAAAGCGATTTTCCCCTGATTTATTTTGATCAATAATTCCCTTTTTTTCCTAATGTTGAATTGGGACGCATCCTAACTCCCCCGGTGCTGCCCGGCATGTGCCGAAATTATACTTTAATGGAATTTTGTGTGCACACCGGCAGATAGATCTCCTCAGTGTGTGCAGAATCACGGACTGACCTTTCAGGTGGAGAGAGAAATTGCATCACCTAATACCTGTTGTGGCACCGAATGGATTCATTTCATTTCAAAGAGGCTGCGCTGAGAAAAGTTTGACCCGTCCGCCTCTGGATTACCACTCCTTTTTAAAATAACACAGCGCAGGACTCTTATTCATAATTCCTGAAAAAGAGCCTTGTGGCCTACATCAATATAATTTGCCAACAAAAAGTGTTTCGGTGAAGTAAATGTGAAATATTCTTGTTCACCCAGAGGTTTGAGGTTTAGAATTATGAAATTTGAGTGTTTGAGGTTAAATTTTATGAGATTCGAGAGATATGAGATACAACAGTTGTCATTGATGTCACAAAGTAGGGAAAATAAACAAGTCTACATACTTTTGGTTGTTATTCCAAACCACAGCCAAGTTGTGTTGAGTTCCAAAACCTCTCATAAGACCTAATATGCACTCGTTGATTTAATATTTATGTATTTTAAATGCATGGATTAACCTTTCAAAACATATGTCAAAGAAAGTTTACCACTGCTCTTAAACCTGAGTGGTGTTTGTTCAAATTTCTTTTCTCATGAAATATGTGTAGGTATGTACATAACCAATGTTCCCTGAGGGATGGAAACAGGGTGCAGCACATCAACACGCTTGTCGAGGCCAATGAGAAATATTGCAAGCACGGGAGGTCCCACCCTCCCCGAGGAGTAGAAGACACGCTGTCTCATCTACTCAATCAACCCTGCGCTTCATGGAGCCCTAAGGCAGGGATGTGCTCACCTGTGTTGTACCTGCTTTCCCTCCCATGGATGAACATTGCATCACAACCCCGAGACGGCATTTGCATTTGTTTAACAACGCCAGATCCTCGACAGCCCTGGTGCTACTTAGCTGGAGGATAAAGTGGGCTCTCCTGCAGACCTCATTCAACAACCCTTGGCCACTAGCGCAGCTCTTGCAACTTCTTTGCTTTGATAATCCTGCAGCGTACAGGCAGAGAACCTGTGCTGCTTATTGGGAGAGAGGTTTTCAATGGTTCTGGTGTCAGGTAAAGCGTCAGTGTCGTGTTCATAGAAGGAATGCTAGCTTGGCTCCATGTCGTTCAGGTCTAAAACCAAGCAGTAGGGCATAGAGAAAAAGGTGGGTAATGATCTTAGTCATCTTTGCTAACCTTGCTTGAAGGTCTCTCTGTTTTCTTTGGGGGTAAAATGTTGGAATTGTCGATCTTATTGAATATGGAGAAATGCAGCTCACTAGCAAGTATGGATGGCCAGAGAGCAATGCATGAGTCACCGACAAAGGTCGAGCAGGTCAGGTTATGTGAGATTAAGTGCAATTACATTAAGAAGGCAAAACAGCGGGGGGGAGGGGCCTCATGTGCCTGTAACAATCTCATTGGCCTTGAGAGGCTTGTTGAAAGAAATGTTTCTCATTGATCACGCAAAGGGTGCAATCTCCATACTGATGTGTTGTACTGACCAAAAGGTGGTTAAGATCTGTCTGAGAAAAGCAGGCAACCCAAGCTAAATAAATTCCTCCTCATGATGGGGCGAGGGCAGCGCATCCCCCGAGGTGATCCCCGAGGTGATCCCCCGAGGTGATACCCCTGACCTCGCAACCGTGTGTTGTCCGACAAAGTAGCAGCTTAGAAAAGCCTGTGCAACCGAGTCTCAGCTTCTCTCCAGATTTACTTTTCTTTTGCTCCAAAAGACAAAACTATGCTGCAACTGCAGTGAAAATAAACTCTATATTTGTTTGTGTTCAGTTAGAATAATGAAATAGCAGATTGGCGTCCTATTAAATCGTTGTTTCATATTAATGTCAGATAACGTAGATGTTTGATTAAAGAACATAGAAACACAGAGGAAACAAACTACATGTTTTGTTATCGTGCTGCATTCTAGAGGACCAAATATTTGCATCTTGAACTTTTAGTGACCACATCAGTCTTTGCCCTGCAGATTGTTTTCATGTAGCTGCCATTGTTAAATACACATTATCGAATAAACAGTGACAGAAGCGTTCTTAAAAAATCTGGACATGTTCCTTTCACAAACCAAGTGGTCATAAATAGTTTTTATACATAAATTGTGAGGATATTTTCTTGGCGCAGCGTTCAGTCAGTGGGCAAATGTACAAATGGAACAAATACGATGAAGACAATGTGACCATTGTTCAAATGTGTGTCATCCATCATTGTGAGTCGTAAAACAAGACCACTCTCGCTTCTCACTTGCAAAATATTATTTTTGTCATCAGCTCAGCGAAAGTGCCCACTCGTCCGAAATATACACACAGCGAAACGTGGAAAGCATGTGTTTGTCAAGCTGAGCCTGTGCTTCACTTTGGAGACTTGGACGAGAACCAAGAAAAGAGCTTCATGGGTGAATCCATATCCCACCTCCACCCGTAAATTATCCAGAATTAACTCCGATATTTTAAAAATACTCCGTGTTCCAGTTAATCGTCTCTTCCCATCCAGAGTTGCGGCGCCTCAGTGCCACTGCGTGTTTCTAAGCTTGTTGTTGCATCGGGATGAAGTGCGGCTTATCTTCCAAATACAATATTAGAGAGAGGGAAAACTGTGTGATGTAAAATCTCGTGAAAGCTACTAATCTGTGCGAATGGCAAAGAGGGATTACGCTTGTCAGCGGGGAAGAAATGAGCACAAGATGCTCATTTTTGGTAGAGATTGCATTGCATTTACGTAAAGCGCAGGAAGTAGTTGATCAGAGATGGTCAGTCTTGACCTTAGCGTGACCACCCCTAATGAAACTCTTATCCCGGAGTCACCGGAGCCTGATAAAGGTCGTTCCTATAGCTCCTGCACATCTTCCCCGCTTGATTCATTTGTGCTTCGTTCCACACAGCTAATCCTGTAAAAAAAAGGAAAAGATGGCTGATGTTTTGCCCCAGATAGTGTTTATGCAAACAGTCTGACACAGCCTGGTGTTTTTTCGAAGGTTTAACTGCACGCTGCCGATGCCACCTGCAGCCCTGTGTTCATCTCAAATTCAACCGTCTCCATCATCCGTGGCCATTCACATTGATTGATCACCGGTTCAATTGTAGGTGCACACGTGCGTCGGCATGTTCGTTCTCATCCGTATCTGTGCGGTGGCATTCAAGCTTAAGTGCTGGAGAACAGTGAGTCCCTTCAGCGATTCACTTCAAAATCCTCCACTCCCACACTCAGCCATTGTATTTGTGTTGTATACGTTCATCCCCCGTCTTCCTCTTCTGGTTTTTAATCTGCATTGAGCAGCTCTGTCTGGGTTGTGGAAACAAACTCCGCAGCTGAACAATAAAGGGAGAATATGTCAGGTGGATTCACTGGTTAGTGGACTTAAATATTTGTAACCCACAGAAGACAATTCACAAATATATGTCGGCTACCATGATTCACAAATATTTCACAATTCCCTAAACATCGTTTTTAATAATATCTTCCCAAAGAATTGAGCAGTTTGCAGATACACACAACTTCCTTGACGTTTGTACACGTGAAACTTCTGCAGATCACTTCTCAGTTTGTCAGTTAAATTATATTTTTGACATCTCTCAATTTTATTGCATACAACTTCTTACTTGATCTCTTGGTTCGATGTGAAGATGTTGGTTTTCTCCTGTGACGACATAAATATCCTCATGACTGTTCATTGCAGAATTAAGACGATGCATTCAAATACAAACACATAACTATTGTGCTGTATTTACAGGTACTCGTCTCACTTGCTGGCTGAGAGTCTGAGTACAATGCATCTCAACTAGTAGTTGTAATAGCAGCGTGTCTAAATAGCTGTGTTGAATCATCCAAGTTTACACAGTATAACCTTTATTTATACAGATTTTCTTTATATTTGATTTCCTTTCACCATCTGAATCCCGTCACAACCAATCGACGAAATGCAAGTAGTCCCTATGGAGACAAGCTTCCAGTATCATGTCATGATGAGGCTCAAATGGATGTTGCTGTGGTTTGTTGTGGTGTGACTTGGCACTGTGCTGATACACCTACAGTAGTATTTCAATCACACACACTTAGCGAACCCTTCCCAACACTGGGAGAACATTAGCAGTGTGGTGTTGTGCCAGTTCACACTCAAAAACTTGTTCAAAGTTCAGTTCATAAAGTTGAAAATTAACAAGTTCACGTTCATACTTCATTGAAAAAAAGAAAATTTAACCAAGTTCACAGTTCCAAAAATGAACTAGTTCAAGTTCATTTATTACATTTTCTTTTTATTAGCATGGTTATGATTTTTATGACAAACCTACGATCCTGTGTTTAGTTATTAATTGATGGTGTCGGATCATGACTCCTGATCGCTCCGACACTGAGTCCTGGCTGTGAGCGTCTCGCCTGCTACAAACCAACCGCTGCTTCTGCTCTGATCCCGAAGCAGCGGCACTGATCTTTGTGCAGCTGTGCACCATCGTGGAAACTCTGTATTTTCACTGTTTGTTGCCGCTGATCTTCAGGAAAGTAACTTGCTTCACGGCAGCAAGCTCCTGCTATCTCACTGTGTCTCTGTGTGAGGGAGTGAGGGAGTGAGGGAGTAAGGGAGTGAGTGTGTGCTCCCACACTCTTCAGACTGGGAGCACACTCGCTCGCTCCTGGTGTTTCATGTGATGGCCTATACGATGATGATTTAAAAAAACGGTGTCCTAAAAACGTGAGCGGCATTCACTCTCACTGGAGTTTATCATATATATATAAATAACTGTAACCCCTAAACCTAAACTGATTTGTTCAGTTCAGCGTTGACAGAAAATATCAACGTGTTCATTGAGCGCGTTCATGCACAACACTGAGCATTAGCATGGTTGATTGAGTTCATCTGATCGTCCCCAGCTTGAGGTATCTTCAAAGAAACTTCAAACAATTGAATATACTGCATAAAAGATTATTTTGCATTCTGTTGTAACTCCCCGAACAGAAAACCTGAGACGTATGCGCCTTGAAAAAGCTTCCACAGGGAACTCGCCTGATGGCTTGATGAGCCAGATGCACAGTGCTTATGGCCACTGTGTCTCCTCTTCTTGTGTCATTTTCATGGGAGTTTTAAAAGT
Source organism: Hippoglossus stenolepis (assembly GCF_022539355.2). Taxonomy (NCBI): domain Eukaryota; kingdom Metazoa; phylum Chordata; class Actinopteri; order Pleuronectiformes; family Pleuronectidae; genus Hippoglossus; species Hippoglossus stenolepis. Next base: position 7,615,180 of record NC_061505.1, on the reverse strand, counting down.
TGGACCAGGTGACAGGCTGAATGAGAAAAGATGGATGCTGTGGCGCACAGCTGGGAAAGATAATGAACGAAGTCGAGCGCGGCTGGCGAGGACCATCACTGCAGCGTAATGGGTCCTGACAGAGGGATGCGGATATTGACCCGTCCGTCACTTTTCCTTCCGCAGCGATCCCTCCCTTTCTTTACAAATACAAACTCTTACTAGTGTGTACAAAGCCTGGCACGCACACACATAGACACACACTGCAAAATACCAGCAAGCACTTAGTCTTCGCTCACACGCTCTCGGCCCCTGAAGCACTTTGAGTGTCGTTTTCTATTCTTAACACACGTACAGATACCGATGTGTGCGATATTCTTGGAGGTGGATGAATTAGCTTTTTATTTGAACGGACAGCAAATGGAGAGTTCGCCAGCGGCGTCCCAATCGATGCAGAACGCCAGCTGAACCGTATTTGAATTTCTTTCATATGGATTCTATGGAAAGTAGAAGTATTAAGCATGTTGAAAATAGATTCAGCATAGTTTTTCTTTTTCCACCTGGACTTTTAAAAACTGGCGAACCTTCCGCTCGGTTGATATTTCCCACCTGATATGAATCGCTGAAGCGCTGAAAGGGAACAGTGGTGCACACCACTTCTCTTTCATTATTCTCCAGTGAGGACAAATCTTTCTGGCTTTGACAGCACCTGCACTATCCACTATCTCTCTCTCTCTATTTTTGTCTATTAATTCATTCATTCGCTCATTCATTCATTTATTTTTTGGTCCCGTGTACGTGGTCAATAGACGGAGGGGAGTCGAACCCACTTACTGTCATCACAGGCAGCCGTGGGATCAGCCAGCGATTATAGTGATTACAGTTTGTGCTTACATAGGACTCTGGCGCTTTGTGCCACATCTCCCCTCGTCAGCTGGTGGTCTGAGCTCTAATCTGCCAGTTATAACAAACAGCAGACGAGGAAAAAAGCTGTATGGCGGAGAAAGAGAAAAAAAAGAAGCAGGAATGCGGGTAAAAATTGGCCGTTTGTGGCCACATTTGTCAAATCAAGGGGTTATTGTCCTGTTTTTAAGTCTGACTGAGTGTCGTTGTCGCTTCAGAGAGCTGATAACGCCTAGAATTTGTGTATTGCTGTTATTTTCTCAATAGTTTTATCATTTGCTTATGTAACCCAAGCCCTCCTGCCAGTAAGAGCACGGTCGCCTGAAGCATCATCGCACCACCTGCCGTCTCCCTCCTCCTATAGTGCATATGTAAACCACATACATATCTGAATGCGTCAGTCAAAGTGAATCCATTTCCCTCTTCCCCTGCTAGTTCAAAGGGCTCCAGCACAGCCAAGGGTCTGATGAAATCCTGATTACCCCCCCCTCCTAATTGGTAATTGTGAAGTCGTCGTGGCGCGAGCAGCTTCTCCTGCTATCGATCCCCCCCACCTACTCCGCCATTGATTTGCGCTTAATTCATTTAATTGTAATTCTCCACCTTATTTTTTATTCCTTTACAGGTGCCCCTCAGGACAGACATTTTGGAATATGGGTCAAGATAGATGTTTATGCTGGGATTAAGTTTTGCAATCCACGTTAAATACACATTATGATATTTAATCCCTCAGGGACAAGTTATTACAAACACTATGATTAAAATCCCAGATTCGGCGCAGGCTTAACTTCTGGGGCCGCGTTGTTTCATCAAAAAACAAATTCCCGTTGTGCATTTTAATAGTTTTACAGTAACAAAGAAGTGGAACGCTGCTTTGTAGAAGAAGCCAGCAGTTTATGTATCTATCCACGCTGCTAAAAAAAAAAGAAATGTGTTGTATTTGTTTACGCTCCAACCTCCGGCGAGTTGCATCTCCTCTCTCCGTCTCACTTCTAATTCCATGTGACACTTCATCTTAACTTGTGTTCTCACCCGCTGATTGCAAAACCCCACCCCCCACCCCAGATCCAAACAGAATAAAGCAGAAGTGGTCGCGAGGAAGGAAGACTGCAGAGATGAGAGGGGGGCTGCCTCCCTATAATTGTTTCTCACTTTCACGGGGCTTGACCCCTTATTTATTTGACTGGCATTCACTGCCTGGGAGTTAACTCTTCATCGCTGGGGACAACCCGCACACATCTGACGGGGGGTGGGTGGGTGGGGGGCAGGGGTGGGAGTTCATGAACCTATAAGGCAGACCACATCTCATTAAGAGCTTGGCTTGAAATGAGATTGGGCCCCTTTTTTTCCGCTTGTCCCTCACTGGTTGGATTGATTAGTCGGCAGCCAATCAATGTTAATTAAGGTCCGGAGAAGCCTTTAATTGTGGCGTATGAATCATTGTGTCAGACCCCGCCTTGACCTTCCCGAGACGTACACTGTGAACGGCCTTGCTCGGGGATTAAATACCTTTTATATATTGCAAGGTAATGGCGGTCCGTTAAACGAGTATAGATCTGATTGTATACTGTGGCTCGCAGCACTGCGACCACACAAGGCAAACAGGAACCACACCAACCCTTCAACTCCCGTTCCTCCGACTTTTTGCAGACAGACGCGGAGCACGCGGCCCGATCGATACCTAAACAAAACGTTTAAGAGTTAATGTTGTGAGATAAGTGCTGCTATTATGTGTGAGGCGAGAGGCTCCGTGCATATGAAGTGGGGCTTTGATTGATGACTGCCAAAAACAAAATGGCACATGAGAACACCACCGGCAGTGTAATTGTGTTTAGTTTTTTTTTAATGAAGACCTACATTTCGTGTGTGGAGCTGATTTCGCACTCAGTTGATTGTGTCTGCTTCCTCCCCCCCCCCCCACCTCCACCATCACTTGCACCACCAACATCCATCATGCAGCAGTAACAAAGTAATCTGGATGTGGGGCGAGGTGTGAGCTGCGCTGCCTCCAGCTCTTCATGAATTTAACCGCGACGTTGACTTCTGCCCCGGAAAAAAAAAAAGGAGACAGGTCAAATTTATAATCTCTCAAAAGTAAAAAATGTCACAGAACTCGGTTTGCTCTCCTCTCTCCTTAATCTTCTTTAGTTTGTTTTTACCGTGACTGAAGCACTGCACCGATCTGGGATTTATCGCAGAGTGCCAGATGAAATCTTCATTGTTATTAAAGGTTTTTCAAAAAAAGCACCGAAAAGATTTTAACGCTGTGAGGCAAACGTTTCTCCAACTAAGATTTTAACTGATTAAACTTCAGACATGAAGCCAGTTGGTCAATTTCTTCAACGTCAGAGTCATGGAGGCCAGTGTTCTTGGGACAACGTTGTTTCCTTCTCCAGATCTTCCCAAGATGCACTTCTTGTCTCTGAGCTCTGCACCTCTTGGCTTGATTTTTGGTCGGAACCATACACTGTCTATAAAGATGGATGGCACGTCTCTACTTCCTCCCACTGTCCAGACACGAAGCCAAAATATCCTGGATTCCAACGCTGCCATCAGGCACACTAGGAGTCACGTTGTCCATCTTTATATAAAGTCTATAGTCTGAACAGAAGTAGAATACACATGTATTATGTATGTATATGTATATTTTATAAGAGAAGAGACCGGATGCATCATTTTGATGCAAAGTGTAGTATAACTCTCATGATTATTGCTGCAGAATTAAATAGTTTCCGCTTCACTAACCAAACATTAAACAACTATCAACTCATTGTGGCCAATATGAAGGACTGTGTTGTTTGTTGTTGCTCTCCATGTTTACACTAATTGAAATGACCCTTTTTTTTTTTTGCTTCCCTTTTCAGATGTAATAACCGGACCCAGTGTGCTGTCGTGGCCGGACCAGACGTATTCCCCGACCCTTGTCCCGGGACCTACAAATACCTGGAGGTCCAGTACGAATGCGTCCCTTACAGTATGTATCCCTCCGTGCTCGCACGCTGATCCCTGCTGATGCTCCCACTCTTTCTCAGTTCCTCCCAACAGCCGTGACTCAACAACAACACGCTTGTGGTGTGTTCAAATGATCAAATATCACATGTGTCGCACAGTCAAGTCTTCACAGATTGAAAGACACAGCAGTGGCTGTCCAGACGAGCGATGATTCATGTTATTTGAGAAAACACAACACCCTGCATGAGGTCGGGAAATATTATCCACAATGTCATTGACATGTGAAAAACAATACAGCGGTGCGGGCCAGTGTTTGAGTCTTTGTTGAAACTGACAAGACATTAACATTTTCTTCGTTTTCCCCTCATCCCACACGGCGTCAGTTGTGTCGGCAGTGCTGCAGCCGACACTGAGCATCCTCTGTGGGGTAATGGGTGTGCAATTTATTCAGGATAAAGTAAGTATCGTAAAGGGATACGATTAAGGTGACGCGACAGGCAAATAATTTGAGACAGATGTAGATTTGTTTCCCAGAATAACTACCGCTGTGTGGGAATGCTGCACACCTGTTAGTGTAAGCTACGTTTCATTTCTTTGGATGGCGCTCGTCACTACCTTCCCATCAGCTTCCCCAGTTCACAGCATTTTTTTTAATATCTTTGAGGAATCACGTCTGATTAAGTCGTGTCTCTGTTGTCGCGGCAGCAAGAAAAGGCCACTTGACTTTCATCAGAATCAAAGATGCTTGTTTTTCCGGCTCAGCTCAGTGGATGCCAGTTAATGCTCAGACTAGAGGCCTCTCTGACGGGAGTAAATAAAGACAAAAAGCAGGATTTAATTAGTGCAGCAGGTGACAAACACAGTCTGGCTTCACGCAAGTTGAGGTGGAAACATTTGGGCAGGGACTGGAAGGATCGGCGGGGGGGCAACAGGATGAGCACGCAGGGAGGAAGTCCAGGTGAGGCCAGAGGAAGTGGAGTGGACCATTGCCACGTGACCTGAGCTATTGTGTTAGGATGACCTCTGAAGTGGAACGCCAAACTCTTCCTGCCAAAAATCCCGACATACTCTGCTCAGAAATGACATTAAAACTGGAAATATCTGGTCACGGGGCAGTTATCTGTCTCGTCTGCAGCTGCCGGGGTCCAGGCGAACTCTAATAATTCAGATCAAACCCACCTTTTGAACATGTAATCATGGCTCCCTCAGCTGTCTGCCTGGCAGGCGCTTTCATGTATGTGCAGTAAAAACTATCTGGACCTGTGATCCCCCAGATGACAGGCGGCTCTTTTGTACCCGACTCTGACATATGCACATTTTGCCATGTCAGCTCCCCAGTGTCGGTGTCTTTCCTCTCTGACAGCATCTAACACTTCCCCGTAGAGGGGGCGCTGCGATGGGGCAGTTACACCTTTTGCACACTCTGCAACCTGGACCTAGGTCTAACCAATCGGAACGTGTGCAGTTGACAACGTCCCATTTTGAAGCATCAGTAGTTTAAGAAGAACTTCCTCTTCTATCCAGTTTGAAACGTTTGTTTATTTATCCAATATATTTGTCGCTATTCACAGATTGTTTGTCTTTTAAAAGGACAGGATGTAGCCGAGACAAGATTAACGGACCAAATGCCAATTATTTGTGATTTTGTGTTGTTTATTTGCCTCTCTGTTGATGTGCAAAGCCCGTATAGGTATGTAAACACTCACAGTGTGGACTTGTGGCACTCAACTGCTCTACTAAAGTCTTGTTTACCTGTAGTTCGAAGCAAACACTGATGTTGGAACTGTTTTTAGCGAGCCTAGTGAAACTGGGGCGATATTTTACATCCTAATTTATATTTTCTTGATCCCATTGATTGGCTTTTGTGCTTAATTACTTCCCTTCAAGGGGAAACTGTCGCTTTTCATAGTTTATATTTTTGGGCATACTCACACGTGAAGGCTCTGTGGGAAAAAAAGTGTTGTGGAGGAAGCTTTGTAATCCTGGTGTGTCCTGATCTTAGTGACACGATACCCCTGCCCTTTAGTCTTAGGGCGATCCTCCTAGATCTATTTCCTCCACAGTGTTCAGTAGTTAGGGTTCGAGTCCCACCTTCCACCACTAGAGATCAACACAGGAGTGACTTGTTTATTCCTATTTCCTCAAACCTGATTGAATTTTTCCCCCTGAACCCTTTTTGGAAAAAACTTATGTAACCTCCGTTCCCATCCGATTCCATTACACTGACTTCTGGCGTCTTATTTGTCACATATCATGACTCTCATGTAAAAATGTTCCCATGAAATGCAGAGGCTTGGTTTTGCCGCTCTGTCACGATCCCAGCGACACAGAGTAATTGCCCCCCCCCATCGGATGCGTGGCGCTCCCCCCATTCAGGCGTCTGACTCAACCACCAACCTGCCAGGCTCCTCTTTCTTTTTTCCTTAACAATATAATCATCTTTCCTTTTTGAGAAGCCGAGTCAAAACACGGAACAGTGAGCCAGTGTTCCCTGGCAGCTTTGTTGCTGTAACATCGGGGGACGCCTATTAGTGGTGCACTAGTGGGGGGATGGCTGCACCTTGTTTCCACTATGGATTGCGCCCCCAGAACTGTTGCAGGGTTAAACATTCTGCTGGCGTCGCGTAAACATTACAGAAGTCGCGTAGGCGTTTATTTGTATGTTGAGTGTAATCAGTAGCGGCCACTGGAGACAGATTTTCAGATGCAGTTTAGAACATGGCGGGGATCAAGTTCACTTGTGGGGTCCCGGCAGACGATGGAAGCAGTCGGACCCTCTTTGAGCCACATTCAGAGACTGTGTCTGCGTCTTGCTTAAGAAACTGCCTTACCTGCATAATTTATAATATACTAAATCCTAAATCGGTTAATCCTGTTCGAATAATCACGGAGTAAAGTTGGCAAAGGGGGGGAAGTTTGACACCACGAAAGCTCAATTGTGGATGGGCTTTTAACACAAAGTCTCTTTACCGCCTTCTTGAGACAGACTGAAGGATTTGAGTGTTTAATAAGAGAAGCAGCCGCCCGTGACTCCGACTCTCCGTCAGCGGTGGAGCCCGGACTCTGTATTCCTCTGACAAGCTCTCCCTAATACTCTCCTTTTCTTCCAAGCCACCCTCACTTTCACTTACACTCACTTACTTGTCCTTTAAGTGCTGTCACTATGTGCCCCTCCCCCCCACAAAATATCTGTATTTGTCCTATTCGGAGCTTCTTCTCTTTTAGGATAATTCACCGCCGCTGTTCCCCATGTCTTCCTAAGCCGGCGAGATCGTACGATCTGATCCACCCCCCTAATAATCGATGGTGCCGCAGATGCAATATTGATTTTATTAATTTGGGATTTGATCCGCTCCATCAGTTATAATGGAATGTTAGTGTCTTTGCCGTGAGCTGTGTGGCAGTGTCACCGCTCAAGGCAATCCGTCATATTTTCATATTTCAGCTGCCATCGGAATGAAACTATTTGAGCTTTTGTAAAAAGAGTGGAAAGGAGTTTATATTGTGTTTTAAAAAATAAGTTTTAATTTCAGAATCAGTTCTCCTGCAGTTCATGTTTGCTCCTCCGTGCACTCAACAGATTAGCGAGGCCACCCTCGGGCAGGAGTCGTGCGCTGACCCTTTTTAAAATGACTCATAAACATGGCCGTGCTCCGGCGGCCGACATCCGTCTCTGCCTCCGCCCTCTCACCTTGACTCGCCGCAGTTCCGCGGAGGGAATGCGCGCCTATTCTCCGAGTGCCCTATTAAAACCTCCCGCTTCCGCCCCTTCCTCGCCGTGTAACTTTCGCTTTAATAGCTCCTCCCAAAGGTCGGGGCTTATAAGAGGTAAGCACAACTGCGTCGCACTCCCAACCTTGCCTATGCACTCTTCCTCCGCAGTAATGAAATGCTTACATCCCCCCGCGGTGGCCCCCTCAAATTCTCCGACTCACACAAGAAAGTGCAGTCAAACTTGCGTTGCCGTGCTCCGTGAGAGGAAGAGTCTCTCTGTTGTTGACAGCTTCCTGTTACGTTTCATGTCCTCGCTCCCTGGTAGCAACCATCTCCTTCCAGTAATTAGCTGCAGCGTAGAGTCTATCGGAAACTGACTGATTTAGTTCAGGCGAGCGGTCGAACCCGTCGTCCCACAAAAATGAGGTATAGGGGCTAATTGCACGTCCTTTAAAAAAAAAAAAAAAAAGTGACACTTCAGTGTGTGTGAGGCGGAGGAGATGGAGAAGTGAAATTCAGAGAAAAAGAAGAGAGTGAGAGAACAAACGAAGAAAACCTGCTGTCAGTGTGTTGCTATACATAAGCCACTAGTTCCCCCCACTGTTTGTAGCTAATAAGGACAATGTAAAATCCTGTCTCGCACAGTGGGATCCAGCTCAGCCCTGTCAGATATGGCTCTGGCTCTGAAAAGCTAAGCCAGGGCATATAATCATGCAATCAATTCCCTGATTTGAGCGGAGCGCCGTAATCCTGGGCTCACTGCTCTCTTCCTCCGACTTGCCACGCGACGTGTCGTTGTTCTTTTATTTCCAACTCGCCTAATTCGTTTTTAATTCATTTTGCTAATATTAACACACCTAGCAGGTTCAGGGGGCTCTAATCGAATAATGGGATGGATTGTTTTGGCAAGTTTCACCCGAACACCTGCTACCAATCTCCGTCCTTCTGTGTTGGCAAGTGAAGCCATGAAATTGATGCTCTGCACATGGCTACCACGCACTCTGTCGTTTGGGCATAATAAGGTGTGATTACAGGGCCTGTTATCCAGTGGTCACACCTCAGGCAAACGCCACCTGTGTGACCAGGACAGGGCTGCACGGCCTCAAACCCCGGCCTTATTGTTTCAATGCCCCGACACTTAGTTAGTTTCTAAAATATGGATTTGCTTTACTTGTTGCTCCCACTCGCACGTCATCGCCCGGCACTTTGACAATCTTTCCCACAACTCTTGAGCCTTTGCAGGAGCAGATTGCTCTTTTTCACGCTGTCAGTAAATCAACTAAGCAGATTGTGTGGAAGCTCGGTGGCTCTTTGCCCTTGGGCTCTCCGATCCACGTTGATCAGGTCCAGCGTGGGAGTCAACAAGCGTGACAGCCGATACATCACGCAGCCACACCCTCCGCGCTCCCCGCTGAAATGCCAGTGAGCATTAGCCTGCTTGTTCACACAGCGTTTTCTCCCCCACCCCACCCACCTGGATGACCAGCTCCACTTCTTCCCGTGTGGGAGGGGAGGGAACTCGCCATCTCATCACTCAGTGACAGCTGACCACTCCCAAAGCCGCGCAGCACGCTCTGATGACGATGACTTTCATATCTCACTCTTCCAGATTCGCACTAGTGTCACGGCCGGGGTTTGCAGAGATTGATCTTGTCACAACACATTCTTTTTAAACCCCCTGCTTTGCAGAGAATTCCAGCTTTTGAAGACATTCTCCCTTTACATCTTAGAATGGAACTGAAGTCACACTTTCCGATCCATTTTTGCACATATATATATATTTTTTTTTTTATATGCATAGGAATAGGAATGCATAGTACTTGTACTCCTTTTCCCTCAAGCGTCTCATTGGTGAGATGCATGCACTGGTAGGTGATGTGGCCCAACTTAGTTTTTGTCTTCAACTATACTGCTCATTCACTTTGAATGGGGGTGACGTCATGTGTTGTCAAACTGCATTACTCCAGCACCAAGTGACTGACACACAAACACGTTAACACAACGCATTCATGTGAGGAAGGTGGAGCAGGATGGGTCGACAACAACTTACTTTTCATATATGTTCTTGACCTTCTGTAGGGCGAGTATAAGACATATAATTGAGGTCATTTTTTTTAGGTATGAATAATAAAATTGATCATATCTAGCTGCTTTTAGTGTCCTGGTTTTATGAATCATGGCTCAGCATCACTAATGTTTTTCCTTCTATGCAAACTCAATATCTTTATCTTCACCAGGACTTTAAATACCTTATTGATCAGAAGAGTGAGGGAGGGAGGGAAGGCACTTTTATTTATAGGGCTGTGGAATATAGTTAAAAATAATATTGCTATATCAATATTTTGTTTTACTTATAACATCATTTATATTTTGTTCTTTGAGATAAACTCTATATCGATGTCTGCAGCAGTAAATCAATTTTATATTTTTATTTTATTTTGAAATGGTTAATTTAAAGAACAGAAGTTAATATGATCAACATGATTAAACCGTCATCATACAATTTATAACGAAAACCTTGAATTATCGCCCAGCTTTACCTCATCACATGGACAAAACAACGTTAACTTCCTGATTTACTAGAATATAATAACAAATAACACATCGTCCTCATATTTACTGTTGCACAGTGTTTACAGGGATTTTCATAATAAGAGCCTAGTCGTTTTGGGAGGGTCGAGATTAACAATGGCCCTTTTACACAAAAAAAAAAGATATTACTTCCCCTGTTGAGAGGAGGTGATAATTGCCCAGGGAAGCAGTGATTACCAAAGTGGATAAATGGCGGTAGGACAGGGGTGAATCTGGACATGTGGAAACTGTTTTTCCCCACTAATGGCTATATAAGCTGGTGTAATCTATCAGCTTCTTGTTTTCTAGCCGCTGCTCTTTTGCTCTCCAACGTACATCCGGGATACGGTCAGAGACCCAAATGTGCTGCGACATATTGGAATAAATGCCGCCGCCCGCCGAGCGAGCTTCCACAAAATCTTCATAAACACTTCCATTTATATAACACAAGCACCGCTTTCATCTCAATGCTTTTCCTCCACCGGCGAACCCACACACACGTACCCATAATCTTGCACGCACGTCGGAAAGACTTGTTGGGATGCCAAGTGTCGAGGATACAGCTCTAATTAGAGTTCTGGTCTCCTCAGGGGGTCTCGCCTCTTAATGATAACCCTACTAATCAAAGCTCCTTTTCCATTTCTTTTGTCTTTTTATTTTATTGCTTTCTTTGTTCACTGGTGCTCCACCACGTCCAGCCGACACACCAGACACCCTTGTGGCTTTCTCTTCTCCCCCTACGACCTCCCGCATCCCTCTGTTCTCCGCCAGCATTCCAAGGTCCTTGAAAAATCAAGACATATTATAGAAAGTGCAATCAGGTTATTTCTGCTCCAGTTGCCGCTGTGTTCCCCAAAAATGTATTTCATTTTGTTTTGCCCAGGCTGCACTACGTCTTGTTCTCCCTCTGTTGGTTGCTTCCACGTGGGTAGCAGGCAGGACGGGCGCCAAGTCCTTGCACCTGTCCCCTCGAAGAGAGAGACAAACCCACACAGGCACATGCTCGCACGCACACGGAGCACCCTGCATTGTCAAGGTTATGAGATAGCATAGCCGCTCCCCCAATAGGAGGGGGAGAGAGAGAGAACGCGACGGAGACAGAAAGGAGACACCGGGGAGGAGATACGAGAAGGGAGCACAAAGAGAGCAGACAAGTGTTTGAAAGGGAAAAAAGGACTGTTGGAGAAATGGAACCTGTAATGATGGTATGGGCGACTCACGAGCACCAGCCGAGGGAAATGATAGGAGGAGGAGAAATGAAGGAGATGAAGAGAGAATTCGGAGAAAGAGAGATGGTGGCCTGCACGTCCTCCCCCATCCTTAGGCACATGCTATTCAAAGCCCCGTAATTTGTGTCATTAATTAAAAAGCTGATGGGATGGAGTTAAGGGGTTCGCACTCTCGCAACTCCTCGGCTGAGAGGGAGAACGAGGGAGACGGAATGGAAGAAAGACGGGTGGTGGTGGGGGGGGGGAGGAAAATATTGCAAAAAATATTGCAGCCATTCCGCCATGAATCTCTATTAGTGGCTAATGATACCATTCTGATACCTCTCGACCATTAGTGTGAAATTGGGAAGCATTAATTATTCAAATGAAAATCCATACAGCTGCCGCTCACATGACAGGGGCCCGCTTCTCCCAGCAGCTAAAGGTCCCCGCCGTTAGCTGCGCCGCCTGCGTCTAAAGTAGCAACTACACCAGAATAAGTATGCAGGGTGACATCTCAGGTGGAATTTATATTTAACTCGTGCATTATCTGAAGGAAATACACGATGGGCTGCATTATGCATCGGCAATATAATTTGTACAAAATAACTAGAATGGCACTTAGTAGAGCATACCTCCGCCAAGGCCCAGCAGTCCCCTTATGAAACCACGTTTTTTTTTTTATTCACTACATCCAGTTTTTAATTGGAACTGCACCAAACTGCACACACTCAGCGGTCCCCTGAACATGCTCGATTCTTTTTTTTTCATCCAAATCCCAAAATGTATCGCTGAGAATGTTAAAGAAAGTGGAAATACTATTTTGTTTCCACCAAGTTTGGTGGTAACCAGTCTAGTAGTTTCCAAGTAATCCTGCACTAGCAGATATACAGACAAACGGATGCAGACCAAAACATAACCTCCTTGGCCGAGGAAAAGAAAACATTTTAATTTCACCGGGTATTGTGCAATCACGGAGACCTCGGGCTGTGATCTGACAACGAATTTGCCTCTGGCTAATATTTTGGGGCCAGTGGAAACAGCGGATATCCGAGTCAAGACTCCATCTTCCGTTCGCCGTACACAGTTTACTGTCCAACTAGCATCTTCTATCACATGAGACAAAACACAGTGATTCAGGTCCAGACAACATTTTTGGCTAATCTCCATCAACAGCTTTCTGCGTATGAATGCAGATGAATTAAAAAGCTGAAAGCAGATGCGTTTCGATTCATCTGTTCCTTCCTCTTTCGCTTCTCCACACTCTGATTTCAATCAGATGCGATTGGTCCAAACTAAAACGGAATATAGAAGGATTCCAACCTCCAAATCTTGTCCCTCCCCTATAGATTCTACATGCAGAATCTCTTTATATATGTTAGGCATGGTGTGGGGATACTTCAGCACTTTTTAACTCCTGTTATACGCCATCAAAGCTGAATTACGTCCACAAACGCGAAAACACTTTGTTTTTGCGTCTACTGTAGGTTTTTCATAGTAATGAACAGCTGCTACGCTCCTTTATCACCGTTAACAAAAAAAAGATAGTATTTTAAAGGCAATGCCATATATGTAGCTTGCTTTTTCAGCTTATTAGATTTGCAACAACAGCTTGACCAATTAGACAAGCTGCAGAATCAGCCACGTTGCCTTTATGTGCTTGGCAGGTGGAGCCGCGGAGCAGCCAGAGCGATACAAGCTGCGTGCACACACATCAGTGAGTTATTGTTTTGCCCAAACCTGTTGCCAGGATTAGCTCCAACCTGGCTACTTGCGTATATTTACTCACCATCTATGACCTGGTCGGACACTTGCATAGGAAAACACTCATCTGACAGATTGATAATAAAAATAAATGTTCCCAGTTTTAGTATGGGCAGCTGCTTTTCTTCTTTTTTTTTTTGTCCTTGACCCAGTCCCTATATAAACCACTTGCTGGGAGTGAATGAGCAGCACTTCAGATGCCTTGGAGCAAGGCACTTAACCCCAAACTGCTCTAGTGCAGCTTCTCAGCAGCCACAGGGTAGGTCAGCTCCCATCCTCGGTGAATCCACACCAGATAATTAATGCACAATAACAGACTTTTGTTAATCGGCACGTCCAGGAGATGTGTAAATTTCAAGAGGATTTTTTAGATTTTCTCTCCTCGCCAGTGATGGCATTTCCTCCCGGTTTGTTTTGGCATCTGAGGAAAGACGCTTCCAGCTGGCCATCTCTTTTTCCTCTCAGGAAAATGTGCCAGACCTTCTCAACTCATCACGAGGTACCAACTGTCCCTGCAAAAGCAGAACGATGAATCCTCGTATGTCAGGTGACAGACTTCTCTGATCATCCATCAAGATGATTGTCAAATTATAACTGGGAAGCAGCACCAGCCCCTGAAGAGGCTGAAAAAATATCAAGAGCCCACCTGTTATCTCCAGCTTGGTGTGTGGCCCCCAAACACCCATCATGGAGTTTGCGTATTTCTTCCCAATTCTCTGAACCCCATGTCTGCTTTTTGAATAACTGGATGGTCAGTCAGTGATGATGATCGCTTATTCAAATAATTTGCTCATCCCTTCCCTGTGTTTTAAAGTTAATTCCATTGAAGCACAGCATATTGGCAGGTGGTAGGATTAGCATTAACATCACCATCAAACAATTCAGTAGAGTATTGTGTTTAACTTCATATGATCTCTAAATGAGTGGAAAATAGGTAAAAAAGCTGTTTGTACTCATAGCCATTATAAGAAAAGATGTGGAACAGAAGGGACATCGAGAGGCTAAATGATCCATTAGATTCTCCCTGTGTGTCCTTAAATAGCAGGAAAATGATTCTTCAAGTGTTTTGCGGCAGACGTACAGAGGTCGGAATCACGAATCAACACTTAAAGGTGTATTTTGTTTGGTGGAGGAGCATGTGACCCTTTCACAAACCCGAGAGTAGCTCTGAAACAAAACCCCTAGTTTTTAAATTTGTATTTGTATTCATCTGCATATTTTGAACATGAGACGGGGGGGGGACAACGAGGAAGGAGGAAAAGATGAGAGAGCTAAGTGCTTTTTAGTTACTCACTGACAGCCGTGAGCCAAATTGTATTAAGGTCACAATGGGGGTTGGCGGGGTGGAGTTAAAAAAAAAAAAGCCTTTCAAATGAATCAATTTTCCGTCTCACTCGGCTTCTCACGGCCGCTCCTCTTGTGTCGGTGACAGAGTGAGATAGGTCCATCTCTCAGCACCTACAATACACTAAATGCAGTGAAACACTAGTGGACGTAACGGGAACAAATTGGTTCGAGCGATTTGACGGGTGACCTTGCCGCGTTCAGGCGGGCGCCCTCTGGTCAAGCGAGAAGCTGCAGCCCCCCGGGAGCGTGCGTGTTCCCTCGTCACGGATTTCATCCACATCCTTTTTTTTACTCCCTTCTCACACCATCTCCCCCGGCGATTGCGTCGTGTACCACTTCTCACATCCCCACCACTAATGCCTTTCTCCATAGATCATTAGCCTCCTCTCCCCTCGCCACTGTTAGCGATCGCTCAATCAGAAATGCCCGGCCCCCGCCGCGGTCCCTGCTGTGTGGCCGTCGCTCGTGGGAGTTGAACGGGCTTCGATCTGAGATGTTTGGCTGTTTACTTTGATTTGATCTATGGTGTCCATGTTAGGTTACGAGGCAAATTTGAGTTGCCAGTAATGGTGGCTCAGATGTAGCCTAGAGCTGTAGTTGCTTGGGCTGAGTAAGGACTATTTAAAACAATTTTTTACAGTTCATTATGTACCGTACTGTACCTGTGTACAATTTTATGATCTGACAAACCCAGTTGAAAGCGTCTCCCATCCCCGTCATCTCTCCCTCTCCTGCTCTTTCACCCCGCCCGACACGGCTCCGCCTCCTGCTCCGTTTTGCATTGGCTCACTGCCTTGCGTTCATATTGTTCACCTCTAATAACTTTCCCATCTTTCAAACTTTACCCCCACCTGCCCCGACACACTGACCTCCGCAGCTCACTCTGTTGCTCTCTCCATTTGGAGGAGAGGACTCTTGTAAGCCCTGGTAACAGAGGTTAATCCTCTCTTATTAGAACCAGGATTACTGGAGGGGAAGGGACAGGAGCGGGCTCGCTGTGTGGAATCCAGCCCCTGCTACAAATGGAAGAGACCAGGAAAAATGCCCTGACTGACATAAAAAGCTTGTCCACAGAGGAAGCGATATATTGAGTTGAGACGTAATGGCCTCGGTAGTTCAGCCTCCAAGGTTCTTCTTGTTGTGACACAAAAATACTTTTTTACATTTCAGTTATACGTTAAATTATTCCGATTTTAATAAAATAAATCTTACGTTGAAGAAGATTTTTCGGGCAAGGTTATACTATATTTACCAGGGCATACTAACGACTGAAGCTGGACTTATTGATAATAGTGATATTAATAATTGATCAAACCACTGAAAATAATGTGAAGGCAACAACTTGGAAAGAATGAACTTTCTAACTTGGCAGATCTTCCAAGTCTCTGGTGTGTTTTGGTGTCTTTCAGCTCGTTGTTTTGGTTTTAATGGCTCACAATTTTTATGTTTTTGTCTGATTTTGCTGCTTTAGTCCGTTACTTTAGCGGCAGGGAGATGTTTACTGCAAAATCCACAGTACCAGACACACAAAGATAGTGGCGAGCTCTTAAGTGTAGTGTAGTATTGATTTGCTTAGGGGTCAGATAGTAGTTGGTTGAGACCAAAATAAAGCTGACAGGACACTTAACAGTGTACTCATAGTAGTAATCTTTATTTTGCTTAGCATAGTGTAAATAGTGGTTGCTAACATATTAGCTATGTATGTATACATGTTATCGTATCAGTCTGTTTAGGTCATAAGTGATAACATTTGATTTTCAGTTTGAGATTATTGAACTGAGCAATGTGAAATCTACCCGATTTGCATTTTTCCTCCCAGTTGCAGCTTTAACTCGAGAGCTCTTTGCTCGACCGAATGTTTTTACGGCTGCAGAAAATAATCACGTGCTGTTACATCTGTTTTACACGTTCACATCTCACAAACATGTTTTACAGTTTAAGACCTGATTAATCTGTCTTTTCTTCCTCCAGTGGTTTTTGTGTGATGCAGGACTTTTTTTTTTTTTCTTTCTCTCCTCTCCGAAAGCTTTCAGTTTGATATAATGTGTCTCCTCCACTAACCCCCTGTTGTACTTTTGTGTGACTGTTGTAAAATAAAGACAGTTATGACATCATTAATCTGTTCTTTATTTCTTTTCTTCTGTCTTTCTCTCTCCCCTTCATGCCTAAATATAGAAGTGGAACAAAAAGGTAACTAAATGCCAACAACTTTCCATTTTTTTCACCTGCATATTCATTTTGTTATATGCTTGCTTTTTTAATTTTTTTTATTTTGGTGACGGGTGGCCAACGCAGGTCTCTAGGTCCGCTCTCATTGTGTGGTTCATCGGCGTGGTTACGCATGTCATTCATGGGGAAAATGAAAGTGTTACCAAACGACATAATTCTTTCTCTCATTTGGTCGTGTGCATCCAGAACAATGAATTCTCATCTTCAGTCCTTGTTCTCCAGCGCCGTCACATCTCGGAGGTCTTGTGACGTCGCCACATATATAATCGTTCTTTATGGCCGGGGTCATTAAAAGACCCGCTCCCCCGCTCCCCCGCTGCAATCCCGATGTTTTTCCTCCGTGTAATAACTGAAGATTATTCCAGCTCTGCTTTATCAGCTGCATAATATTAAAGGAGAGGTGATCAATAGCTTCTCCAATAAGCTGTCAGCATTTTTGATTATAGCTCTAACACGATGATGGCCATAACCTTCAGGGACTCACCAGCCGATACTGGAGGTGGATCTCAGCGGGCGTATTTTTCGACCTTATCAGCGCGGCGTGACGCTGCGGGACGCACGCTAAAATCCTCACACGTGCCCCAGGAGCACCGTGTTTGTCGTCACACCTTTTCGCACGAGTGGGAAATATGTCCTGTGTCAGACATTAACCACAACGCTGGATTGAAGTCAAAGATGTAAATGGAATCATTAAACAAGAGTCAAGAGTTCGGTTTTAATAGCCGCGCAATAAATTTCCCCGTTTCATCGTCGTCGTTAATTAATGACATATCACTGAAATCCGTGGCGAAGAGAATGAGAAATGAAGGTGAAGGGGGGGGGTGTTGGAAAACATTTTGTGGAGATGCCTACACGTGCTGCCGCGGTGACACTTTCTGTCAATTCCCCATGAAAGACCATGACTTGCTTTTGTGTCACTTTTTTCTAATATATCGCTCATTCACTCCATCTCTGCGCTTACACCCTTCAAAAGCAAATTCTACAACCTCCTGCGAGTTCTGTGTGCTGCGAGTACAAAGCTTACCCACTCCGACCTTGTACTTCGGCACATCTCGTCTTTTTTTCCACCGTAGAAATGAAAACAGCCCCCCCCTTTTAGCGTTTAGCGGAGCAGCCGCTGAGATGTGTGCCGAGGCGCCGTGTCAACGGGACGCGTCTTGGCACATTTTTCACCCGCAGGTAGACAACATGTTTAATCTTAGGAGATTACAAGGGGAAGGAAGCCTCTGTTTTCACTGTCTTCTTTCTTCTCCTGCTCCTCGGAGCGCTCAGCTTTTTTACCTCCCATCTGCGGCAAAGAACCTGTCAGCGCTGTGTCGGGCTCGTGGCCCATTACAGCGAAGGCAGCCTTCACATGCACTCTGTTTCCATTCGTGATGTATTCTGGGCCCAGACCTGTGGAAAAAGGAAAAACTGCACTGTCTAAATTATTGATTGTTCTTGTCCGTCAGACTTTTACAGTGGCCATTTTCTTTGTTGTTGTTGTGGTTTTAAAGGTAACTTTGTCAAATAAAATGTAAAGTTTTATTCAAATGTTTAGCCTTCTATGAATGTAGATATCATATGTTAAGAAAGACGGACATTTTCAATTCCCCCGGTCTCAGATAACCCGTAATGAGCAGAAATTAGCTTTCCCAAGCGGAGCCCACTATTGACCTGCTCCAGCTGTATTGCCTTGGTCTGGCTTTATCAGATTTGAGTACAAACCAGTTCACGTATAATTAGTTTACCTTGTGTGGTGTTGTAAATCATGCAGACTAGAAAACGTCATGTGGATGAAATAATGGACATGCAGTCATTATATGGATGACATAATTACTGCATTTCTTTTCTTTTTGGTTTTTCTTTCCCCTCAGGGCTGCCGCTGCCAATAATTAAAGCGGAGACATTTCTTTGTGTTTTTAGTGTTTAATACTTATTACTAAGAACTGCCACTTGGGTGGTTTAATGAAAGAAAAGAATGAATCCTTTTTTATGCTCCAATTATATATTATGTATGGAAAAGTAAAACTATAAAAGGCAGAAAATGTGGATTTTAATGTACATGTAAGACGTTCCGTGGTCTTTGCCTTACATGAAGTCAGATGCAATTAACCCCACTTGATCTGTTCATTGCACTCATTATTCGTTACTTCATTGTCATTGTTGCTAATTGCTTTAAGAATCAGACGCTAACTGAACTTATATAAGTTTGAGTCACAGCTTGGAATCATGACAATGGTGGCTGTGTTTGTATGTTGGTTGGTTCATGCACTGTAAAGTCCTGGCAATCCAAAACTAATTAATGTTACTAAGTTGTTTTCCATCCTTCATTTGTCTTGTTTTGACAGTTAGTGATCTCTTTGGCATTTCTCCGCTCAGGGTTTGAGGATAAGACTTCACATCGGAGAAGACTGAGCTGCACATTGAAACATTATTTCTGTTTCATTCATGAGTTGCTGCTCTATCTATTGACATGTAATACCTGCCAATGTAACTCTGTACTTGTTTTTCCCCTATTTTGGCTCCTCAGTATTCCTGTGCCCAGGGCTTCTGCGCAGGGTGTACCAGAGCGAGCACCTGTTCGAATCTGACCACCAGTCCGGCGCCTGGTGCAAGGACCCTCTCCAAGCCTCTGATAAGATCTACTACATGCCGTGGACACCCTATCGCACCGACACATTGACTGAATATTCTTCCAAAGAGGACTTCATCGCGGGAAGGCCCACGACAACCTACAAGCTCCCACATCGCGTCGACGGAACCGGCTTCGTGGTGTACGACGGGGCGCTCTTTTTCAACAAGGAGCGCACGCGCAATATTGTCAAGTTTGACCTGCGGACTCGTATCAAGAGCGGCGAGGCCATTATCGCCAACGCCAACTACCATGACACGTCTCCGTACCGCTGGGGAGGGAAGTCAGACATCGACTTGGCCGTTGATGAAAACGGCCTTTGGGTGATCTATGCCACCGAGCAGAACAATGGGCGGATCGTCATCAGCCAGCTCAATCCGTACACGCTGCGCGTCGAGGGGACCTGGGACACGGCTTACGACAAGCGCTCCGCGTCCAACGCCTTCATGATTTGTGGAATCCTGTACGTGGTGAAGACGGTGTACGAGGACGATGACAACGAAGCGACGGGAAACAAGATCGACTACATCTACAACACAGAACTGAGCAAAGATGGGTTTCTGGACATCCCTTTCCCCAACTCCTACCAGTACATTGCCGCAGTGGATTATAATCCCAGAGACAACCTGCTGTACGTTTGGAACAACTACCACGTGGTGAAGTACTCTCTGGACTTCGGAGCGTTGGACAACAGACTCGGTAAGACCATTCATATTTATTCTTTCACCTGACATTCATAGTGTGCAATTTAGTGCTTCAGAGTTGGTGCATTGTGCTTAAGTGTGAAACATGGAGTGGAAATGAAAACACAATGTCAGACAGAGGTGTAAGACAAACTGGATACTAACCCAGAATTGACAAAAGAAGAAGCTGGATGCACGATGGTTTCATGTTTTCCATCCACCCCCCTCTTATGAGCATGATAGGGTTGTTTGTTTTGACTCATTATTGCCTGTAAGGAATTTCGTATTATTTAGTGCAAACATTCATTTTGACGTCAAGATGAACATATTTAGTTTTTGTGGTCAAATTTCAAGGTCACCGTGACCAGAAGCATGATATTAACCATAAGTCAGGCATACATTCATTATGACAACGTCCACTTTACAATGACCTTGAGAAAGACATGAGTATGCAGGAAGGTAACTCTAATTTGTTGTTTAGAGAGATGAAAATAGAAAACATGATCTGAAATAAGAAGTAGAACAAACACATATATGTTTGAATTAAAAAAGTCTATGACCGAGAGTTTCACGCCGCGATTCAGATTTCGTACTTCAGCCGCAAACTAAAGTCTTCTCCCCTCTCTAGCTGTTGGCTTTGCACAGAAACCTTCAACCCTTCAGCAGCCAGTGACTTCAAACTTCCCCAAAACTCTTTTGAAAAGTCTAATTTCTCCACTCCGTTGTTCTTTTTTTATACCTTGATGCTTGTGGGGAGGCATGAAATGGGGGGCAAACAGAACCTGTTTTGGCACAGAAGGGTGATTCTTTGTGCTATCTCATCAACAGCTCTAGTCAGAAATGTCACAAGTTATTTGACTGTGACGTCGCTACCTCTGCTTTCTCCTCGGGAGCTTTCTCTACCTGCCACTTGCGAGTTTAATTTGTTTCCCTTAGCTGGCTCTTACTCTACCCCGAATCTTTTTCTTTTTTTTCATACACCGACGTCCTGCTTCAACACACCCCATAATATTTTCATTCAGTCAGTGACCATGCTCGCGGTGTTTGGTTATTTGATGATACACTGCTTCACATAATATAATTTGTCGCAGTTAAAAAGAGGAAAATGCTGTTGTGTTGTGTCGCTTTCTCTATTAAATGATTATCCATCAACTTTTTTTTAACAGAGGCACACAATGATAACACCGATGCACATTTTTTTTTTTCGCATACAAATGCAAATTCTCCGCACCGAGACTTCCCGGTGAGATGTCGACTCGTGTGCTCGGCTTTTGTTTGCGCAGAATAGGCTGCCTTCCAAAGACTCTGCTGCATGAATGTAGATAATAAAACGCTGCATTAAGTGGATGGATGGAGTCAGAAAACAAATATAAACGTCAGATAAACAGAGTGATAAGGGAATGAAAGAGTGATTGAATGGACTCCGGGGTAATAAACCCTTTAGTTTGATCAACTCCCCCGGACCACATGCAGAAACAAAGGACGCGGACTTATTTCGGTTAAAGCAAGTTTTCAACAGCGCACGTTTTTCCTCTGTATTGTCTCATGAGGGCACTACTAATAAAACTGTGTCGATCAGCATCGCTGTCAACCACTTCACAGCAGACAAATATTATTTGTCATATTGTTTTTTTTTTTCTTTCTTCCTTTTATGTGCTTCTCCAATGAGAGCCTGTAACGATCTGAGAGCTAAATGTGACTAAGGCACACTAGACATATCTGTCAGAGGAAGTCACGACAACAAGGGGCTGCTGCGAGAGAGCCACACATATAGAGAAGTTGGGGATTTGGTGCAGATAGTCTTAAGTCTGACTGGAAGCAAGGATACTTAATCAGGAAAGGATTTTTTTCCCCCAGCAACTTCATAATCTGCTGTTGATGCAGGAACTCAGTGATTCTGACTAGATACACTAACATTATATGGGTTTAAAGCCAATGTAGTATTTTCCTTTCGCTGCACACGCGAGCTTCTGCAATTTGATCCAGTGTCATGATCACAGTGCCTGTTAACACTCCCGGAAAGGTGTCGTTCTCTCATCGCTCCAACACAGGCTCATTTCCACTCGGCGCTTCCACCTTTATGAGCATGCATGACCTGCCATACCAGTGGAGCATGGTACATGGGCAACAGAGCAGGAGAGACAAGGCCAGACCCACAGCTGGGGCCCGCTGCCGTATGCCCAAATCACACGGGCCAGGGCACAGCACATGCTACAGCGCATTAGGCAGGGGTAATGACATCTGGACTTCCAAACTCTCCTATTGTATCCCATTTTTAAGGATATAAATATGTATCTATTTTAGTGAATAATCTAGAATTCTTTCCCTGCCAATAAATGTCAATCAAATGTGTTGATATTCATGCAAAATACACTTTATTTCTGCATTTAAAATACCCCCTAAGAATCCTGTTCTAATCTGTATACTTGCTGAAATCTTCCGACAGACAAGAGCCCAAAGAGCCTGTTTTCAAGGACAGATGATCTATGCCCGCGAGTGCTTCCATGACAACTCCACTGATAATTAAATTCACTGAATTGGTGATAAAAAAAAATGTGCTGCACAGACTGCTGTTAGCAGGGAGATATATAAAAGCTCTCTTACCATCCAGGCCCCTTTTCATGATCGGATTCAGTGCCGAACATGCAAGGACAACTGAAATAAATTTCTCTGCTTTTCATAAAAGAAATCGCGCAGAGATGGCCGCATGATTCGTACAATCCTTGAATAGTCGGCAGCAAACGGGAAGATAAAGTTTATTTTTCAAAAAATGTGTCAATAAATGGAAACCTTGCAAACTAAAGTCACAGTGATGTCGAATTTCCAGCAGTTGAGGAAATGTCGTTTCGTGACTGTTCACGACCTCGTTCTGCAAATCATCACTTTCACCTCTTCCACCACAATCCCCTTCTGCTTGTGTAGCTTCTCACATTAATGCTTTGCACGCGACGCCCTAACTTTACCTGTCAGTCCCGCCACATGACGTCTCTCGGTACAGGCCATGTTTACCTCTAGCCTTGACTCCTGCGATGCCCTTCTACTAAGCCCCCCCTTCGAGCGCAGGGAAACTGTTACAGATGGTCCAGAATGCAGAAGCACGCCTGGTCTTCGATCAGCCTCAAAGGGCACATGTCACTCCAAACTTCACTGACCTCCACTGGCCACCTGTGGCCGCCACAATCAAATTCAAGTACTTTGCGCTTCCCCCGCTGAGTGACTTATGGCTTTTCAACCGTCTATTTGAACAAGTCCTTCTCTCCAAGGAAAGTCGGCCAACTTAGTCCAGAACACTTTTGTTTTTGGTTCCCTGAGGGTGGAACGAGATATTAAAGGTGTCCCTCTCTACCTTCGAGAACCTCTAAAGGTGGAAGGTTCTCACCTCTACCCAGAGCACCTCCTCTCCCGTCACCCTCTAACATCCCAACATGCCTAACTCAAACTTACCGTCCCTACTTTTTGGTGCACCTCTTCACCTGGTCTCCAGCACTTCTTTTATCCAACAGCTTCAACACGTGGTACCTACTCCCAAGGTCCCCAACTGTACTGGAGCTTTAGTGCCGCGCTCAGTTGCAAGTCGCTTCCGATAAAAGTGTCTGCCAAATGAATAAATTCAAATGTCATGTAAGTTGCATGATGCCAAGAGTCAAGATATGAAGCGGCGGACTTGCTACCAGGAAATCACCCTTGGAAAAATGAGTCCTGTTCCATCAAAACCAATACAGCAAATCACTTTAACTGTTTCCTCCTAAAAGCACGTCACTGCTCACCAAAACCATCTGCAATTTAAATATGTAGATCACGCTCAGTGTCTCAGGTCAACAAGCCGTCTACGGCAGATAAATCTCTCAAGAAGTATCTCAAAATGTGCAACGTGCTTATTGCGGTCAGCCTACTGATGTTAATAAAACACCTTATACATACTGTAAAGAAACTTCTTCCTCCAAATATCTTTAAATACCATATGTTTATAAAATAATATATACTTGTTGTATCTACTCATCTCCAATAGTTAGCTGTCTTACATATTCATACCTATGCAATGAGATACATTTTTTGAATTTGGAGAACAGTGCTTTTATTAGATAGTTACTAAGTATTGCTCTAATTGAAGTAATGTAGTCAGGATTGGAAAAGTCAGATTTGTTCATTTCTGGTATCTGTGACAAAAACTTAAATCAGACAAGATGCAGGGGGCGGCTGGATGTCGAAGTGTAGATGAACCGTATGAATGTGTGTGTGAATTTGTGAAAAACTGTACTGTGAAACACTTTGAATGGTCACCAACACCACAAAAGCGCTATATAAATCCAGACCAGTTACCATTTACTTGTGCTTGCAGTTCCTAAGCTTCTAGGTTCATTGCTACATGCAGTAGCTTTCCTTAAACTTGACTTGAGAAATTACCCCTGGCCAAACTAAGCCGTCACTTGGAGCATTGGACACTGACTCCACAGGACTGCAAAGAAATAGGCAGCAACATGAGAAAATGTGATGTTGCACTCTAAGGCACGAGCATATTATTATACTAACTACAATATTTGTGTTTACAGCTTATAGATGTATATATATTCAGCGATTTATATAATTCAATTCCATCCGGTGTTTACAGAATACAGTGGCTATTAGTGTGTTGATACTCCTCCACAGTGTGAGGCGATCCCTTCTTCTCCGGTTTCAGCGAGACAAATGTCTGATGCCTGACTCGGCTGCTGCAGGAGTGATTCTTTTGTTGACTCATAATTGGGGCATGGGATGCGGCACAGCGGGTGTCATGGATACACACTCACTGTCTGGTTGGTAGCTCTTTAATTTTGCCACATGTTTCCATCTGGCCAAAGGCACAGTGCCAGGCCCTGCCAGGGTGCGGAGTAAGCCCGCAGACGACCTTCATGCCGCAGCAGCCGCCGCTCTGGTCGTCTTGGCCCTGGGTTGGCAGTGCCTGACACATGCTAAATAGACAGAGGCCGTCTAAGCAGTAAATACGCGCTGGCAGAGTCTGGTGGAGATAATCTGAGTGTGACTCAGTTTCGCTGTTGACGGCGCAAACCGTCGTCCTTTTGGCTTTCGCTGCTTTCCGCGCCAGCCCTCCATTACCTGTCACGTCTGTTGATTGATGCACTTTGACGTGTTGTTATGCACATTCCGGCGCCGCATTTGCCGTGTGTTGTCACCAAACCTCGTCTTCCTTGATTACAAAGCTTTAAGGAATTTCTTGCTTTGTGAACTAAATGCTACTATTCCACAAAAAAAACTGTCTTACATGCTGCACGGAGCCCCTTTTGATGTCAAGGCTTAGGAATGTAGGCTACATGCTTATTTGCGGGGCTGCGCACTTATCACATGCCGGGTGCACCTCTCGCAGAGGGCAATTTTTTTTTTTTTTTTTGCAATGTGATGTGTGAGGCTTAGGATTATAGTTTAGAATGATTTTTTTCTACACACACACACACAGAAAGTTATGCACAAATGCACAGCTTTTTTTCTTGCAAACCCTTTAATGCTTCAACACAGTGGGGCTCTGTTAGTAATGCAGCTTTCGATTTTTTTTAGCATGGAAACAGAGAGAGCTTTGTCGGTGCTCCCGGCCTCTGAGCTGATTCCTTCATGTAAGAACAATTTCTGATGTATTGTAAAACTTGATCATCTCTTTAGTTGTGTTTTGCTGTTTTTAGTCGACTTTTGTTTTATCATCTCCATCAAGAGGGTTGTTTGTTTTGACCCATGGATTCGTGGGGGCCATTACATTTTGATCTGAATCCAGTTAAAGGGCCCAAAAAATATAAATTTACAGTTTTCAGATCTTTTTCTACAATATTTCCAGACTATTTAGTTATATTTTTATTTGGACTGTTTTTCTATCGTAAGAGCTAGAGACTCTGTTCTGGCCGAATGGTCGCACAACAATGTTTACAGTGACATATCTTAATGGACGGTGGGGAAACACTCATAATCATTAGCAGTGCAGCGCGGAGAACGTCCAGCTGCAGCTTCTAAATGTCCCTGTCGCCGCTTAAGATAACAAACATGCTGGTGGTGCTTGGCCTCGTCTGTGCTTCTCGGTTTGAATGCTCTCTGCGCGCCGCTGTTGGTACTTGTCAAAGATGGTTTGAGAGAGAGGAGCGGCCACTCTGCGATGCCACTGTACAACCGCAAGTGTTTCTGCAGTTCCAGCAAATCAAACAGAGTGAGATGTCTTTGCATCCATATCATATCAATACATTCAGCTGACGGACTTTAGGTCCATGAGCCGTTGCTATGAACTATGATCTAATCAACATTTAATTATTGTAAATGAAGTGTGCATGGATTGGACGTGTTATTTGCAGATATCCAATATCAGAAAAGATTCTGATTGGGGACCAAAGTAATCATGATGCTGAGCTTGTCATAGAGATTACTGTCAGCCATCTGTGATCCACTCCAGGAGACACTCGTGTAGGATTGATTGTCTTTGGCTAAATTGTGTATTATAGAATTGGTACTATTCCTTTTTTCTGATGTGGAATTTAAGTGAAACCTTTGTCCGTTTGAACAGAAAAGTGTCAGCATGTGAAATGTTAATTTTCTGTGAGTGATACCCTATTTATATATCGTCCCTCCTCATAAATAGCCATCCATCACTGGCCTTGCAAATTCCCAACCGACAATAAAACCCTGTTCATCCCTCCTGACATAAATGGGGAAAAAAACTTTCAAATCTGAATATTGTCCTCACGAAACCTGTGGAAATTATTACTAATGAGAATAATGAGGTTCATTTGTCTGCGTAATGAATTCCGATTTATTTTGTTTTTTTTACCTCTGTTTTCATTGTGCAGAGCCAAAATAATTCTTGCATCTGTGCTTCCCCAGTTTTCCCCCTTCACTCGTTTCCTCAAACACACCTGTTACTTCACACGAGTATCCTCACATAAGCCGATCAGCTGTGCCGTGTGTGATCTGAGCCCGTTTTTTGGCAGTGATTTCCAAACCTTTTCCAACTGATGAATATCAACTGATTGAACCAAAAAACAAACAAACAAACAAACAAACTGTGAGTAACTGCAGTCATGCTGTTGTGTGTGTGGGATCTTCTACCTCCTCTCTGCTCTTTTTCTACACCTGATATGTGTGTGTGTGTTAGTGTGTGTTAGTGTGTGTGTGTTTGGCTATTGCTTTCGCTGGAGCCCCCAAAATTGCCACATTAAATTTAACAGGCTTGGTGGCACACAAGCTCAGGGTAATTTATTTTGGCCAATCAGCCGAGTAAATCTGATTGGAGGCCTCTGAAGCATCTTTAACTCTCTTTATCACCGGTGTCAGAGTTTTCTCCGCGCAGCTTCGCCTCATCCATTTTGGCCCATTTCGGCTACTGGTTGACAGTGTTTTGAAAAAAAGCCTCACTCAAGGTTTGACTTGGCAAACGGTGACACCTGGGAGGAGGGTGTCTTCCCGCCTGGCGAGTCTGGAATCCCTTCTGCTCATGTGCTCGCACTCCTCTTCCCTCCCTTTGCTTTTTCCTGGTACATTTGACGATGTCTGGTCTTGTCAGTAGCCTGACAGACTCAGGTTTTGGCTGGAACGATAAAAAAATCCCAGTCCAATATTCCTCAGTTTCCTCAGTTGCTTTATATGGATTTGTTTGGGTTGTGAGTTTTTAATGCACCTGTACGTCAGCGTATGAATAGATGTTTAGATGCATGTCACCATTTGAGCTTCGAGGCTATCCAACATTATGCTAAATAATAAATACATCAAAATGGAATCAGGAAAAGCATCTTCAGCAAACGCTGGTGAGTTGAAATCTATGCGTGCACCTGTATTTATGTGTCTCTGGATGCATTTGCAGCAAGTGAATATACCCTCAGTACTTCACTGCAGTGCAAATGCAAGCGGGCTCCGCTTACATATCCTCTTTCACTTAACTTAAATACTCTCTGGGCTTGGGTCCACGTGTGCATACATATCAGCCGCGGTGCGTGCGTGCCTCCCGGTGCCGCGTGACCTCCACAGATGCCCTCTCGAGTCGCAGGCAGAGAGCCCGGGAATCAAAAAATTAATTGCTAAACAATGCATAGCTCCCATCCATTACGCTTCTCATCATGTCAGATGATATCGGAGCATTACCGGATGTCTGGCCGCATAATTTACCGCACCCTCCACCCACATCCCAGTTGTACTCTGTGATGGATTTGTGGGGCCGCCACAAAAGGCGCCATTAAACGACAGGACCTTTTATCATCGTTTTATTTTTCCAGCCGTTCTGCTCGGCTCACGAGGACACGTGTAGCGTTGTGGTGGGAAATAAACAACGGGGGAATTGAGGGTGAATCATGGCATCAGGGTACTGATGTAGTGAGATCTGCTGAAAATAGATGTTGAGCCAGAATAGTTCTCTTTTTGGTTTTGTTTCCTACGGTTAGAGTCACACTGGGACAAATCTTTTACTGTTATTTGTTTTTTGACCCTTCTCTTTTTGAAAAGGAAATACTTTATCAGAGTCAAACCTGCTGAAGGGTTTCCCTATAAAAAAAACAACATAAATTCACATTTCTGTAACTTGTTGTTTTTGGCTGTAGCTTCTTCTTCCTTCTGTTATTCATGCATCACATCTGCTCTCACACTCGTCTCAGCTTCCGAGATCGTTATCATGACAATTTGTGACACCACTAATTACTGTCTGGTTGGCAAAGGATTTTTTGAAAGTCTATTCCCACAGCAAAGGAAGTCATTTACTTTATTTTGCACAACAATCAGAAGAGTGTGTAATAGGTCAAGGAAATGCAGAAACTATAGACTCAGTATAGCGCAAGGACTGTGATTGAGAGGTAACTGCTTATGTGGCTTTGCTTGAAGATAAGAAAACATGTCGTAACTCTTTGGTCTGTGCAAAAACCAACGCATAAAATGACAAGTTGTGCAGGTTATGGCTGAAATCTATCAAGTTCAAGTTTGATGCATTTCAAATTCACATGCAAGTTAACACAGGGTCAACGGTGCAATTAAAAGTGTTGCACGATAAAGAAAAATGACATAGAAATATAAATATATGATTTATATTGACCTCCATGTTTCGAACCTCGAAACATTTTAGTCATGGTATTCAAAACTCTGCTATAAAGCTTGTAATGCATGAGAACAGCATCATTTCTCTAAATTTTATTTCAGAATTGTAACTTGAAGGTTTAATTGGAATATGTCAAACTGCCAAACATCTGTTAGCCCTGTGTGTCTAAAAGTGTTTGAGAATATGAGAAACTTTAATATTTGATGCTTAAACTACTCACAATGATGGAAATGGTTTCACTCTCTTGTATTTGCCTGCTGTGCAGAAGTCCTGACATCACAGCCAACTTTAAAAGAATTAGTCAATCGAGTTGCAAAGTGGGAGCAGCACCCTCGGTTCCAACAGCCAAATGAAACCAGTATACGAGTGTAATTTCTTTCTGAGCGACCCGTTAACAGCTGTGGCGATAAGTTTGTGCTCCGAGTCCACTTATTAAGTCTAAAAATACATGTCCCCCGCTCACTGAAATCCCATTTTCTATCCCTTTTAAACAGGCGCGTGTAAAGCAAACGTGTGACATCACACAAAGGCCGTCTAGTATTTTGTGAAGTCTGTGAAATAACCTCCTGATGCAACATGCATAAAGGTTCAAATACTAAAAATTAGGAGGTAATTGGGTTCAGCACGAGGCTGAAAGAGTCATTTTACCATCTGATGCTCGCCTCATTTTTACCCCCCGAAAGCCCTCTGCACCTCTTTTGATCTCCAGTCTGCAGACGTTCCTCGGAGCCGGCGAACCCGCTCCCGGTGCGGAAACGGCAAGTCATATTAAACCGGTTTCATTTCGTAACTAAATTTTTTCTTCCTTTCTTTTTTTTTTTCCTTTCTCCCGGTGCGAAGTAGAGTGGGCTTATCTAATTGTGGAAGCCACGAGCCCTGGGATACAGAGCGGGAGCGGGAGAGAGAGAGAGAAGCTAATTAGTTTGAAACGAATGCTTTGAAATGAAGCACAAAGCTCCGTGTGTGGTGGGAACAGACTTCATGCGTTTTGGTGAGGGGGGGGGGGATTTGTGTGTAATAGAAGTGGAGCGTGAATGATGAGTGGAGCTGGTGTTTCGGCGAGAGGAAGCACAGGATCACTCTTAAGGCCACTGGCTTGTGAAGCCTGAGCAGCTGATAGGTGACTCTTAGTAGTATTCGTTTTTTTCAAGTTCTTATTGCCAATGAGAAGGCATTGAATCTTAAAATTAAAATATAGACAATAAATAGTGATGCATCTACAGTCATATGTGTGGTCTCACTTTTGGTGTTGTCCTCTTTTGACCCCGGCCCATTAAAAAACTTGTGTGTTCAAATCTTTCCTGTAAGGTCACTCGCACGCCCCTCGGAGCATACCAAACACTTCAGCTAACTTTCTCTCTCTCTCCCTCTCTCTCTCCGTCCCTTTGGATCGGATGGGGCGAGCTAGCAAAGCAAAACAAAATGTCCTTGTGTTGTCTCCAAGGCGATAGTGCCTCCATACTGTGGCTGCTGTCGGCTCCTGCCTTTGCTTTTTTCTCCTCCTCCTCCTCCTCCTCCTCCTCCTTCTTCTTCTACTTTTTTTTTTCTCCGTGCCCATCTCGTGGAAAAGATATACAAGTTTGCTCAAGGACACATTCTTCTCTTCCACTTTCTCTCTCTCTCTCTCTCTCTCTCTGTCTCTTGTGAGTATTTGCAGGCATAGTTAACATGCTGTGTGTTAGATGGAGGACTCGGGAAAAAAAAATTTAAGAGCGGACTCAACAGGATCATCCGGAAGAATGGAATTACATTCTAGACATGTTTCCCAGTGACTCTGAATTAACCTCATGCTGGGTCGGCGATTTCCTCCAGTCGTATATTTCTCTGTAATGTAATATTACCCTCGGTGTTAAAGAAGGTGATGTGATAACTTTATTTAAAAGACATGAGTCTAGTCATTGACTTTGTGAGATGATTAACTTCAAAGGAAGATCGTGTGACGTTTGAAAGAAGAAACGGTACATGCTCGCTTTGCAAAATAAAAGGTTGATTTCTTAAGCAAATAGAAAGAAAAAAACGTTTTTGTTCATGGCACGACACTTAGAGTTGTTTTATTTGTTTTTTTATGTCATGTATTCATGCAATGTTGGTGGAAAAGGAAGAATAGAAACCCTCCATCAGTATCCTGGCAGTCACATCATTAAAAGTTGGGATCCGCTCCTTTCCACACAATTTAAACGGAAGAAGATTCCGATGTGTTCAATTAAGACAATTAAGGAAATTAGCTGCTTTTGCTGTGTTATGTACTGTTAGAGGTTTGTGAATGAGTTAAACTGGATGCATAGAGAATGTGTAGGTCTGTTTGAAGTAGCTGAATCAATCATATAAATGTTTCAGGTTGGATTCCGTGAAGATGTAATTGCTCCCATTTGTGCCTTTACAGCCATCTTCATTGTAGTTCATTACATCGAGTGGGAGATATCGCAGATGGCTGTTGATGTTGTTGCGGCCAGAGATTCCTCACATTCCTCACATATGCATGCTGCATTATTTAGGTTTGCTAATGTGAAATATAATCTTGGAAACTAAAGGGCAATTAAGTAGGTCATTATTTTCTGTAGTTACCAATTCTGTCCACAGTGGCTACTAAAATACGACTATAAAACTTTTTGCTGACTCTGCTGAGGAATGGAATGGGTCCGGAAGGAATATGTGTGTCTCTGAATTCCGTATGGTGTGTTTACATGTATGTCGGCAACATTGCTTAGATGTAGAAGAGAAGCATAATTAATTTGACCGTATATAGTTGCTTATATTAACTAACATAAGCCGTACAAGCTGTTAGTCATTTCAAACTAAAGCTAGGAGCAAAACCATGTGAATATATGTGGAGGAAATGTTTTTTATTCTTGCGTTAAAACCTATTCAGCTTTTAAACCCTTGATATTTTTTTATGAGAAAGAACTCTAATATCAAACTTGGTGTCTTCTTCATTAGTAAAACTGTGCCCCCTGCAGCACATGTCCCTGCACAGCTTTACTTTCTTACTTCTGCATAAATAAACATAAAAAAACACTGTCCCAATCAGAATCACACACTGTATCAGCCGCCCCGACCACCGCACTAATTCCCTTATCCTCACAGGGCCGTCTGCACACCTTTCGAGCCGCCCGTGACCTTCACTGACCTCAATATGAGCAAGAACCAGATTTCCATGAGGTGCTCTAATGGCCTCCTGTACGATATACGCTGTCAAAGCACCACCAGCTCATTTCAATTATACCCGAATGTGTCATGTTTGGAAATGATCACCGCTTCTCCTCTTTAACAATCGAACAAATTCCCCCGGCGTCCTCGACGATAACTCTCCCTCCTGTTTTTGCATGATCGCTGCGGGTTGAAGGATGGACCGGCCCGGCCGTGGCACAGATTGATGACGGTGTCTAATAGTGGTTAGAGGATGCAAATGGTGATGTCTTGTTGGCTGGTGGAAATGTTAAATGTCTATTTGAGCATAGATGTGATTTTTTGATTTTTTTTTAAAGCCCTGTTGATGGGTGGTGGTGTCAGTTTATGTTGGTTAATGAGGGTTTGTGACTGAGTGTGTGGCTGCCAGGGTGTGAATCTGCCTAATGCAAGTGTCTGCATCTGTTTACAACTGAATTAAAGCATCTTGCCTTCAACTTAGTTTGTTTCACACCTCACATTTCTCCTGCACACTGGGTTGATTAGTGTTTTTTGGGGGAAAGGGAACTGTGTAGCCTGCATTTAAGCCTCTGTGTGCTTTTACTTAACATCTCCCTTCAATGAGATTCACTGATGGAGCGCCTTCACAGGTGGGTCCAAGACACCCACAGGTCTAAAAAAAAACACATCAGACTATTTTGTTTGCAAGCGGAAAAAACAAATACTCAATCAGCCCGGGACTCTCGCTGCGGCGACCTATTTAATCAACCTTGCTGTCGTTGAATGCTGTTAAGCATTGAATGCATTGACTGCTGATGGCGGCGTGGTTTGTGTTATTACAGCCTCCGGCGTTGTGTTCCGTTTCCCAAACGGCGGCACTTATTTATGCTGTCTTATTTCGCCCGCTTTTTTAAAATTTGCCACACAGAGAAATGGTCACGACTGCAAATTGAATCCTGCCGAACTGGACTTTCTTAGCAGCGATGTCTGTTATCTAAGTGCTCTGCATGTGTGACGTCCATTACACCTGCCAAGCCCTTAAAATCGACCCTCTTTAAACATTGTTTTTCTTTCCCTCTTTTCCTGCAAAGAGTGGGACCATTTGTCACTTGTGTCACTTTGATTGCATCTCACCGCTAAAAGGATGCAGCGTCGATCCCAAATTGCGTTTTTTGGTGCAAACACCCACATCGTGCGTGTGTCTCTTAGAAAGCGTCTCTCCTGGGAAGCGTCCCACCTTCCTTCTCACCTCACATCAGTGCAGCGTATTTAAAAATCTGCGTACGAAATAAACGATGCAAGTCTATAATGAATATTAAAGAGCAATATTGCAGAAAGAATCTGATATTTTATGAAGTCTGACGTCCTCCCGTGTCCTCTGACCCTCCGCAGCTCAGCCAAGTCTCTCACTAAATGAATTTGGAGACCTTGTTTTCCAATCAGGGCCACCAGAGGAGGAGGATAAAGGGACAGAGTGGATGAGCAGATTGGATGATTGATGACAGGGCGTGAAGGAGGAGCTGTTTGTGCATTTCAGTGGGAAGAAAAGGATTATTGTGTGTGTGTGTGTGTGTGTGTGTGTGTGTGTGTGTGTGTGTGTGTGTGTGTGTGTGTGTGTGTGTGTGTGTGTGTGTGTGTGTGTGTGTGTGTGTGTGTGTGTGTGTGTGTGTGTTGGAGTTATGACACCCCGTCTCCCCTACAGCTCCGGTAAACAGTGTCATTATCAAGCGCCTCCTGGAGTGGAACCACGGGGAGGGCTCCCATCCAGGAAATGGATATTCCACTTTGTCCCGGCTGACCCAGAAATAGCGTGAAGCTGCAACACCCAGCTATTGACTCGCAGAGATATGCCCTCGTCAATGACTACATTTAGACGTCACAGCTGGAAGTGTGTGTTCGTGTGGTGTGTTTGAGTGTGTGTGTGTTAGCTTAGCCAGCGATGGTCCCCCCCCCCCTAACCTAGACACCATGCATGCTTATCCAAGTCACACCTGCCAGTTCGATTGATCTCCCCTTAACTATCTTCTCTTAAAGTGACACATTGAAAAGGAGGGAAGAATGGAAGCTCGCTGCATAAGCTCTGTCTCTTCTTCACCAGCGCTGGAAATAAATGTTCCCTCTCAGACATTAATGAATAGTGACAGAAAAAAGGAAAGACATTTACCCCTCGATCTTCACTTTATTTCTACCCGAGAATACGTCACTTCATTTTGTTCTTCCCTTCTTCTTCCTTCCAGAAACGTCCTCCTCTGTGATGGTCTTCATGGACACGACGACCACAACGGCGAGGACCACCACCCGACCTACCACGGTTACCATGACGTCCACAGTGGCCAGGACGACGACCACCAAGATGCCCGCCACGACGGCCGCAGGTGCTCAGTGGCCACGGACGACATCGAAGGTGGTGGCACCGGCGCGGACGCCGTTGGAGGGTTTGGCCCCCGAGGACGACGACAGAGCGCCGCCTTCCTCCAAGCTGCCCAACATCAGGGTGGAGTACTGCAACCCCCTGGTGATGATGGACATCTCCTGGCCCAAGACCAAGCAGGGGGTGGTGGCCAAGATGCTCTGTCCACCTGGAACCATAGGTACTGTAGATTCTTTTGATATTAGATTAGATTATCTGTGCGTTCCCATTAAACGATTAAATTGCCAAGGCTCTTCCTCAGGGTCCCCATCTTAAATACTTCCATTGTGGCTGGCAATGGGAAGAACTCATTACATCTTGTTGAGGATCTTGATCAGGGGACAGATCCAGGATCTTTAACATAAAGAGTTATTTCTCAGAGGATATTTCGTGCATCTTAATGAAAAATATTATGAGAATTTATGATCTAAATAAAAATCTGGATCTAGCGAATTTAAATGTGGCTTCCTAAGGGGGCTGTTGGGCCTATGCAATCTGCTGAGTGCCAGTCAAGTTAAATATTAAAAGGGAAATTCCACTTTTGTACAACATGGGTACTGTTTTGTGTGGTTGTTACTCATGTGATAAATAACTGATCTGAACAGAACATCAATGCAGCCATTCATTCATCCATATTTGGACAGTTACTTTGTAAACATCCGTCAGGTTAGACTCCAAATTCAGGGTTGAACCAATTTAATATCCTAAAAGTTTTCCTTCAAATGACATGAAACATATCGCACTACAGTGTCATCTCCTTAAAAAAGTACTAGATCATCTGACTTAACTGTTTGCTCATCATCCAAATGCTGATGATCCCTTCCCCATTCAAATTTCCTAATTGAATTGTAATTATTGTTATTGTAGTGACGACTGTGTTTTTCCAAATCGCAGCAGCTACTTTGGCCCAACCTACAAAAATAATTTTCCAGTTGCGAGTGGGACTTCTGTAAATTTGTCCCCAGACGTCTCACTGCACACGAACAATAGCAAACTGTTTGCATTGCCACATTCCAGTAGGTGGAGGGTAAACATCGTGATGATTAATGATCCGAAACCTCAAACATTGTCTTCGTGCCGTCCAAAAAAGGAAAGAAGTGAAACATATACGTTGTTTCTTTCCTTTCTTCCCTCTCTGTGAAGATGTCAATACTCTCATTAGGAGGCCCGGTCCACTCTGAGCCTCGTTTTCTTGATGTCGGTCACTGGAGTGTGTTTTGTGCATGTTTACACTCCTCAGTCTCACTCCTGACTCACTGAGGCAAGGTTAGAAATGTAGCTTAGCATCACTTCTGAATGGAAACAGGGAACTAGCACACACACACATAGATATTTTGACTATTAATTTGTGGTTAAATGTATTTGTGCCATGCAGTGAAAGAGCGGCTGTGCTTAGAAAACCATTTCATTCAATATCCGTTGTTCCAGCTTTTGTCTTTGTCTCCAAAGAGAATGAACACAAGTATACATTAAGATAAAGCCGATTCGGCTGCTCGAGATATAAAAGCTTTACCTTGGAGAGTAAAAAAAAAAGTGCTTATCTCGGAGTTCATATAATAATGAGACCTGACCACTGAGCGTAGACTTTAACATTTTAAAGTAAAAGCTCTGGTGTTATAAGGTTGAAGATAATGCTGCGTGCTTGAAACGAGGAAATGAATTCAAGCTTAAAGGTAACCTAGAAACCAATGCATTGTGGGTTTGTGCTGTCAGACATGCTGTTGCATAAATAAAGCATCTCAGCGGTGGCAGTGCCTTATTATTATGAACCCACAATTAGAGCGTACGCGAATTCAATGTGCTTGAATTGCAGAAATGAGCTTTTGTCAGGGATTTTCTGAAACTTCCTTATCATGATTTTTTTTAAAAGACAGCTCCACCCACATTAGGGAGTGACATCACACCCTGAAATATGTCCCCAAGCCTCAGAAATTGGGTTCATTGCATCAATCAGTGAACACACACACACACACACACACTCACATTCAGGCTTCATTAATGGGCAACGCCAGCACCCATCGAGACCTCACTAACAGGCGTCATATGGCAAGATAAGAGGAACACATACCCCGCCTCCTCTCGGCGCCCCCGCTTCAAAGGCCGCCGCTCTTCACACGACACCGCCGAGCAGAACACGACTGCGCGAGCTTCCTCTGCCACTCTTTGAAAGTTCCTCGAGCTCCCCTTCCATCTACCTCACTTCGCTCGCTGTCATTCTGCACCCCCCCCCCCACCATCCCCTCGACGCCCCCAATCCGACTCCCGCTCTCTCCTCTTTCATGCTCCTACTCTCCCTGCCTCTCAACATAGGAGGAAATGCAGAGCGAGTCCCCACCCCCTTATCTTATAAACCCATCAAACGTAAGGCTGTCCAAGGTGGACCCAGGGAAGGAAATGACATGTCAATCAAAATTTATATCTGTTAATGCCGGTCGTCTCGCCCTCCGACACCCCCCCCCCACCCTTTAAGTACAAGCAAGGGCGATTTAATGTCAGCGTGAAGCCTTGTCGATGTCAGCTCGAAAAAATATAGACGTTACTTGAGGGGCGTGAGGGAAGAAGTCACAGACACTACGTTTTCGTATCCACTGCATCCGTTGGATTTATCAGAAAATAAAGAATAAATGTTTGGTTGAACTGTATTTAAGTTGACACGTAATATTTATATGTTTAAAGATAGATATAGCAGAGTCAGAGAGGCTCTTATACTTATATCCAGGGGGTTTATTTGTGCTGAAGCCCACGTGCAACATTGTCAGACACTTACTTAACAAATCACATTTGAGACAGTCGTTCTCCGACCAGCTTAATTGACCTTTCGTGTTGAATTCAGCAATGGCGGATTTAATTGGCATGTATGTTGTTAGTTTCCTCTCTCTTCCTCGTGCAGCAGTTGAACTGTCACACTCAGGCCCTGTCTGGCTTTTAATGATTAAATACAGACAGTGTCTGGGCGAGCTCGTCTGGCCTCGACTTCATGCCAGTCGCTGAAAGATAAAATCATCCATTTAGATCATCCATTATTTTAATCACTTATGAGTCGTGTGTCTTGGGGTGTCACAGCATTATTTTGACAGGCTTTTGGAAATAAGTGCTTGACACAGAGAAGGAATAGACATTAGTGGACGAGCCTGACGGGCCTGTGTAATCCATCACTCTCTCACGGAGTAAAAGAAATTAGGGCAAACCTAATTGTAGTAAACTTTCAGTAACACATGCAGAAACACACACACACACACACACACACACACACACACACACACACACACACACACACACACGACTGTAGCTGCTGTTTTATGACCCAACACGTCTCCACTGCCTTTTCTTCTCTCTCCAGGCGTGGCCTCATACATGTGCGTGGGTCCGGAGGGATACTGGGACCCCCAGGGACCCGACTTCAGCAACTGCACCTCCCCGTGGGTCAACCTCATCAGCCAGAAGGTACCGAGCTGCATGATGTAACAAGCTGAAAAATCTGTTCCCTTAAAGTAACGTCACACTTGGCTGGCTTTTGTCGAGAGCTTTTTGTCCTTACGGTGCCTGATCAGATCAGTTGCAAAGTACAACCGCAGAAAAGACACAGAAACGTCAGAACAAACCTGAGCCACTTTGACCTGCTCTGAAAATAACATTTGGAAAACTCGCAATTCACATCGAGGTTACTGAGGATATATCGCTTGCGTTCATAGGACTTGTGTTTTGGTGGGTTTTTCTCTTTTGTTCTTTGTCTCTTTTTAATTGGTCAATTAGTGTCATTGATCAGCCAGAGGCTTTACTCAATGGAATGTGTGTATGTGTGAGTGTGTGTGTGTGTGGTCAGTGTGAAAACCTATACCACAGCACCATAGTCTAATGGGCTGCTGTGGCTAACGGCTAACCAGGAACATTGCCTATATGATGCAGTAGTTATTTGTCATATTTATGGAGCGCAAACGATTTGTATCCCCTCTTCTGCCGGCGTGTTATCATGCAAAGCTGCACATAAAGCTTCCCATGTTTAAATCTATAATCAAATCAAAAGAGAGGACCGAGGTGCCAGGTTGTGAATTGCAGGTAATGTTGGAAAATGCTCTCGTTTAAACTCACAGGACCCCGAGGCACGCATGTTATAACACTTATGATCCACTCCATGGCATATAGCTCGGCCCATTAAACAAATGGCAGTTTGCAGATATGGGATGGAGAGTGGCTGTGGGGTGGAACCAAATAGAAGAGCCTGTTTGGAGAAATTAACTAACAGCAAAAGTTCTCTCTGCATTTCAGTTTTGCTTTTTTCCCCCATTTTGTCGCTGTGTGATGCGAATGTCGAAAGTTTCCTGTTAATATCTACAGGAAAGAAGCGTCAGTCAAGTGCCGCGTGTATTTTTAACAAAAGTGTTGTTAATCTCTCCTTTAAAAAAAAAAAAAAAATCACACTTGAGCCGTGTGCCTTTCGCCGTAAGAGACGCGACGACATTAATGAAGATCAACCTGTCAGGGATCTGAAATGCCCATCTGGCGCCGCATTGTTTCCCATCTCGTGCCACTGTCCTGTACGTGCCACTGCTCATTACCAGATGGTTTCGTATATATACACCAAATTAGGGAAAAAAAACCAAGGGATTCAGATAAGCAGAGCGTGTGGAGCCATTTACCCTGGGTTCACTGCGCTCCTCATTAAGAGACAAGAGCAGGGAGGGGAAAAGAGGAAAAACATCTTCCACAGACACTTTCTCCTGCGTGCACCTCTGTGAAGAGTGTGGTGTAATTGGCTTCGCTAATAAACAAAGATAGCAGGTGATGCTGGAATAAGCAGGGTGGTACTTTTTAATGCGGTGCCACTGTGAGTCTTATCTCACTGTACCTGATGTAATAGTCAAAACTTTGAAGTTCCCCAACTTTTAAACATCAGACTTAAATGGTTTATGCATTAAGTCCCATTGTTAGTTACTAGTTGTGGTTATTTCATAGTTAAATCATTTGTTTAAATATTTTTTTAATGGTGGCATGGTGGAGTTTGAATGCCCTCCCTTTGTCTGAGTGGGTTTTCTGAGGGTGTGCCGTCCACCTCCCACAGTGCACACAGATTGGGGTAAGTTTAATTGCAGACTCTAAATTGTCCATATGTGTGAATGTGAGTTTGAATGGTTGTTTGTGTCTGTATTTATGAAAGGGGACCTGTTGAGGGTGTGTACCCTGCCTCTCACCCAGTGCCAGATTGGCTCCAAACCCCCCTGCGACCTTCAAAAAACAGAATTGATTGATATATTTGTTTGTATCCTCCTCTGTTTTTAATTAAAGCCAGTTTATTCAAATGTTTGTTGAGCAGAGGCTCCAAAAATAAAGGCAACTTGATATGTCTGATATCAAGGGACATTATTAGCTCGGTAGAGATGTGCAGCGTGATTTGAAAACCAGGGTAAAGAACTGTGCCAAGTGTGTGTACTAAGAAGAAGTCTGTGAGCAAAACCTCTCACTGTTTGTGTTGAGTCTCATTAGCCACTAGCATATGCATGTGCAGCTTTATAAGTCAGATATTGGGAAGAAAAAGGAAAGGAAGACTTTTCTCCACTATTGTCTGCAAATCTACATCAGGAAATTCGACTCGTGGTTCAAACACGGTTCACAGAAACCCATAGTTACTGTTGCCAAGTGGTTAATTCGTAAATCGGGGGGGAAACACGGGTCAACTAAGCAACACTGTCATCACAAAGAAAGCACTGTGTAGAAAAATAGACTCTTACTGTCAAATTCCCCCAAAAATTACAATGATCAATGCAACGTAAATAAAACAAAATAGATTTTGTACCACAGTGCCCTGGTCTGTTTGCCTTCTTGAGAGACACTTGCCCAATAGATAGGACAAATAGATTGAAGACAACACACACTGGTCCCAGAAGGTGGCAGCGATTCAGCTGAGCGGATGTCGGATGCCGTAAAAAACAAAGTAGAAGCAGAACACACCGATTTATGTGCAAACCAGATTTTATGAAAATTGCTGAAGTTGCAGGCAGCAAGCGCAGCGCAGTCCTACATGGGGGAATACTTTTTGAGTATGACCCCGAGGTAGACAATAGTAAATGTGTCATGATGAAGAGCGACACTGGCATTTGTGGGATGTAGCTGAAAGGGAGAAGAAATCCCACTAATTTAACGGTTCACCTGAAAAGCTCCGGCGGAGAGAAGCACATGAAGAGGAGTCGAGGCAGCGACGGACCAATGTAAGCTCAGAGCCAGACAGCTGCACCACATCAAGACCTCCACGGACACAGCAGCCCTCACCCCGGTGCTTTGCCCAGGAGGATGCGTGCTCTGCTGCTACTCAGGAGCATCGCAAGCACGAGCGGGCGGCGGTTCAAAAGTGCATTAACTCAGGTTCCTATATATTACTTTTAAATATATAAATACTTTTTAACCAAGCGATTCCGACGATAGTTCAGAACTCCTGCCTGACTGAGAGCATAGCTTTACAGCCGCTGGAAAAAGCTGCAAGATAACGTCAGGAAAAAGCTCGGAGCTGGATTCGGTGTGTTGATGGATGGACTGAACGTTTAGATCATCCACACGCTGGCGAGTTGATGGTCTGCTGCATTGACCCGACGCTGACCTGGCGTCGGGAAGATGGGACGTCAGGGACGACAGAGTGCTGCTTGCTACACCAATAATGGAAGCAATAATGTGAAGGCCATGTGCAAGGGCCGGAAAGAAAAGGAAGAAGATCCCACAGACTCTTAAGTGCAACACAGTTAGATGGATACGAGGAGAAGGGTATAGATAAGAATATTTATTTAACTCAGAAGCTAGCTTAGATATCTATGTATTGTATTTGTTACTATGCATCTTGTAAATACAATTTTCCAAAGCTCCAGCCACCACTAAATGGCTTTTTCCCCATTAAGCTGCATCTCTACTGGTATACATTGTGTTTTTCCATCGAACTGGAGAATCACTTGGAGAATAAGCCATGCAACAACGGATGGAGAGAATTAAACATCTGCAGTACGAGTTGGAGACAACATCCTCAGCTGCTGATGTGCCGAACAAGTGACTGGAGCCTTTTTCTTTGCACACTAACCTAATCTCATGTTGTGCCATCCCTTTAATATCGGATTGCAACACCCACTCTCCACTACCTGTCGCTCAGTACATGCTCAGGTCTCTGACAGATCTGGCGGCATTCGAGGCCCCTGCAGCAGGAGCCTGCGGAGTGGACCCCAATGTTTCATTTGTTCTGCACTCACCGGATTGGAAATCTTTACTGAAGACAGCAGAGTCCTTCGTACAGACCTTAGCCGGAGAGTCTCATCCAACTATTTAGATGGAAACACCTCAAGGGCCAATGAAACTGCCTCTCCAGTGCCCTATGCCCTCAAGAGGTGCATGCAACCCGCCTGGAAGCAGAAGGTCAGGCACCAACCTCGGTGTGAGTCCAAGTGAGATGACTAAGATATAATGGAGATCTAGACCCTCTGGAGTTCTGCAGGTTAAGGGAAGACATTAATCCAGGTTGCTTTATCACTGTGTTTTCCTCAAGTCGTTATGACTAAAGATATGCAGAGGCAGCCGTGGGTGTGTTTGTGTTTCTGCAACTTCATTCTGGCCTGTTCGTGTCGACAAAGTTTTGCTTTCGATTCATCTGAGATTGTAATTATCCCGCTCTGCTGTGGGTCCAGCAGAGTTAATGGGTCATGGTGTTTACTCGGTATCATGTTTGATGTAATGTGTTTTTTCATCCCACCTTTTTCAGCTTCGGTGGATGAAGGCTTTCCTCATAACACAAGTTTAGAAGAAGACTAAAACTAAACTAATTCTAGTCAATTTTTCAAAATAAAACTGAAACCTAAGCTACTTATTCACTCCAAACGACATAAAAATATATTTCAAAACTATAATTAAAGCTTAGAGACTAAGGGTAAATGAATTAGACACCAAATTATGTTTGGGACCGGAAAAAAACTGGAGAATTAAAGTTGCTGCAAGACAAAATAAGGCAAACCCTCAGAAACAATTATGATGTCTCCATTTTTTTTTTTTTACAATAAATCCCCAGACACAAAAATCTTAAACATGAGAAAAATGAATATCCAG
The DNA here is from genome assembly GCF_022539355.2 of Hippoglossus stenolepis. Lineage (NCBI taxonomy): Eukaryota > Metazoa > Chordata > Actinopteri > Pleuronectiformes > Pleuronectidae > Hippoglossus > Hippoglossus stenolepis. The sequence continues at coordinate 7,572,564 of NC_061505.1, read as the reverse complement.
GAGCATCTGTCCTCTGTGTACCACATATACTTCCTCACGCTGCAGTGCTCCCCTTTAGTTTCATAAAGGTCTAAAGGCTATCTGGGGAAATTCCCTCAACAGTTTGATTTTATAATTGCTTCCGGGTAGAATATTGGCCCCCGTGTACGGTCAGCTGAGAACCATCTCGCCACATTAATTGCGTGCAATATAGCAGCAGTTATGGAAAATGCATAGGCTGACGTGAATTTATCTCTGCACATTTATGTATTGCAAGTCGGCATGTTTCCCCCATGTTTTCCCGTGTGTAGGCCGTGAGGAACGCAGTAAAAAGCATGCCACAGTATATTAACAAAATATTAATAGATGTCTTATCTGAGCTACGAATCTCAGCCGTTAAAGATATTCACACGTTTCACTCACAATTTGATTATTTTTTTTGTTTTCTTCAGCTAAAAGCCGGCGAGACAGCTGCGGTCATTGCCAGGGAGTTGGCGGAGCAGACCAAGAGTAATCTCCAGGCGGGGGACATCACCTTCACAGTGAAGGCCATGGTCCAGCTGGTGGATCTCCTGGACGTGCAGCTGAGGAACCTCACGCCAGGCGGCAAGGACAGCGCCGCCCGGAGCCTCAACAAGGTAATGAGAGAGGATGCAAACATCCCTTTTTATCCCCTGAAATAATTCTGTGTAACAAAAGAAATAACAAAAATAACAAAAAACCAAAAAGATATTATGTGGCACTTTTCTCCCGACTATGAAACCATAGGGAATTTACAAAAATGGTGGCCCGCCTACCACAAATACCTGCAATTTTGTTCTGGGCTGTCAAAAACCATCCTTTGCCTGTGCTGCGATCCAATACTAAAAACAGCCCCTCACTTATCATGCAATAAGTATTACATCTGTGTAGCTTAAAAGATCCCCATGTCCTGCTTGTCAAAAGCACCACATTTGCACTTATGATTCCACTAATGAAATAGGCCTAGATTCCAGCGGGGAAAGATCTAAGCTGTGGGAGTACAGTGGTTTTCATTTAAGCTGAAGCTAATGCATCCCTTCCCCAATTCACAGCAGAGCGAGGCAAGGCGAAGTCGGGCAAAAACGAGCTCGAATAATACTTTCTGTCTGCCGAGCAGCCAACAGGGAAAGCAAACATCAGTGAAATTCAAAAATGTCATTCTCTAATTTGCTGGAGCGACTTCACTTGCAGAGGAGCCCGAACACCTGTTCTGGGATAGCTCTTTTCTGGGCGCTTTTTTTTTTATTTCATTGCCACAACAGACACAGATGTCCCCATTGAGATTTTAGTGCCAGTTTTCTCCAATGGAGATGGGAGGCAGTAAAGATGGCCAAAAGGCCTCGGAAGGGAACACGACGAGTAAATTCACATTGAGGAGCAACTAGAGTTTATAATGCCTCTTGAAAAAGAAAGAAAAAAAGTTTCTCATAAAACAACAGCGTTGGAGGTGGAGGAGCTGTCGTAGTCTCAAGTTTCTCCCGTAAAAACCAGGAAATGATAAGAAGAAAACCCATTTGGGCTGAGGGGAGTAAACCCGCCTCCAAAACCAGGATAATTTATTCAGGAGGTCATAGGTTCACGATTGATTCATAATTCTCTCTCCACTGAAACACACTCCATACTGGCAGTGTGGTACATCTATGGCAAAAATAAAAAAAAGTCCCTATAGCTTCCTCTTGTGCTCGTCTTCCTCTGCCAGTGCGAGTTTTCCCCGAGGAAACCCTGGAGTCCAACGATCCTCTTCCTCTCTGCTCTGGCAGTGGCGGGTGTTTACCTCCCGAGGTTCAATCATTTTTGACACAATCTGCAAAGAGCTAAGCGAATTACAGGGTTATATATTATTTTCGATAGCGAAGCACAACACCCTCTGCCAGCAGACAATGAAAGGATTGAGTTGGCGAACGGCGGGATCAGTGTCGTTTTGGTGATCAAAGGGTAGCTGGCTAACGGCTGCGGACGGGACCGTTTCCAGGAGAGTGGGCTGGGATGTAGAGCAAGAGGCGCCTTTATGGGGAAATGTTGCTCTTTGGAGCTAATCTGCACGGGATTTAGCACGGTACCAGAACCGAGCAGTTAATCCACAGAGTGGCTCCACTGTTTGAATCAGAAGTCGATGCACTCTCCGTGCACTGCCGAGTCACTGATTGGAATCTGAGCTTTCCGCTAGTTTCCAGGTTTGCTCCGTTGTTGCGACCATTATCTTCCCCCTAGTGGTGGCAGAGGCTTCCACACGAATTCACTAATGTTTTAAAACGGAAACTATTTCACTAATTTAAAGTGATGTGTGTTTTAAAACTGAGACGTATTAGTGTGGAAGGAAGAAATATTAAATAAAACAAATGTTCATTGAAACAATGTTTACAAGTGTCACAGCCATATTCCCGAATCATTTCAGTTCTAGCTTCTGCTGTTTCCAAGCATAATAAAACTATTGATTTTCACACCATTTATTTGAAGGGAACCTTCAACTTTTCAAGAGTGAGGTGATCATTCCCCCTCGCTACTGTGAAGTCTCTTTTTCAATCAGAAATGTATTTCAAGTGGAATTGTTTGCGTTGTTGACCTTTCGCTAACTGTTGCATTTTCTTTGGGTTGCAGCTGCAGAAAAGAGAGCGCTCTTGCCGGTTTTATGTTCAGGTATTTGGACGTAATTTCCCCCCCGTAACATTGCTGTCACCTTCATTTTTTAACATGTAATTTGAGGTTTGACCTTTTGAAATTAAAAAGAAACACAAAGCCACAGTTTAAAAGTCGGTATATACGTATACCAGACTGTAGTTGTGTTAGAATCAAATGGTCAAATTTCATTGATATCATTTCAATGACATTGCATCCAAGTAAAAACCATCAGTGCATCGAACCTACCATCATTTAATCACCTGTCATTGTTCACCCCTGCATGGATGTGTCGTGACGTTCCCCTCCATCTCTAATATGTTTAACCTGAGCATGAGAAGTTTTGTATTTTCAGATGCCATGTAAGCTTTGTGGATTTCTCTAGTGTCTCAATAATTTTTTTTCTTTAAACCGTCACATCAGCACAGATTCTCGGTGAAATAGCCCACATCAGTCAAAAGTAAAACCTCTCAGGCATGTAACACACTTCTCAGCAAATGCTTAAAAGCCAAAAAACTGACCTCATTATACCAGGAAGTCAACTTCTAACTACTCACTCAGCCAAAAGCTGTGGCATGTTTTGATTCTCCCTGATGCATAATACATATGAGTCCTAATTTAAGTGGGTCTCCCATCGACCTCACTCAGCTACTTCCCTGGCTACTGAGTGATTTTTGTTACCCCGGGGTCGACTTTTGAGCTGTCGTCAGAATCATTTATGGCTTGACAAGAAAAACTATGTGAGAAGTTGGCGTCCCCTGTCTTCCATACAGATGTGTCCAATAAGCCAGATGTTGGTTCACATGTATGCTCGGCAGCGCTCATGTTAAGAAACATGCATTTTGCCCCGGATTCCTCTGAGGCGTGTCAGGAGGCACTTAGCCATATTTCGTCATGTGATTATGCAAATTACTTCCAAGTGGAATGTACGTGTGTGTGTGTGTGTTTGTGGTTGAGTGTTTTCACATGTGCAGATGTGTGGTGTTCTGCTTTTCTTTTTTTCCGCGAGCAAATGTCGCACAGTCGATCACAGACAACAATTTGTTAATTGTCTGTGTTGCCAAAAGCCTGATTTAGCTCATTCTTCACAGACATCCACAGCTCAGATATAAAATGTGAGCGACACAGCTGCTTCTGCTGTGACATTTCTTCTTGCAATGAATATGAGCATTATTTTCTTTTCAGCTATTCACCGTCCTGGTTTTGAAAATGCTTAAGATGCTGATAATGATATACCTTATAGGTTTATTGCCCAGTTGTTTATTTGTTGTTTAACCTTCCTCAAACTGCTCAGCTCCAGTTTCCAGCTTCTGTCTGAAATGCTTGGTTTTAGCTCCTGTTTCTTTAAGTCCCCCTTCCTGATAAAGCCCAGTCTGCTCATTGGCCAGCTCTCCCTCTCTGTTGTGATTGGTCAAGCACTTCAAGCACTTATAGGAAATTTATGTTGGGGGAGAGCCAGACTGGTGCGTTTTTTTTAAAAATGTGATCACAACGGGGTGTTGGGGAGCTTCACTGTTTTCTCTGAGGAAGAGGAGCTCCCTGTACTGCAGACATTGGGGATTTTGTCTGTGCAGAACTTTCACATGCACAGAAAAACCTATAACACACCAGAGGAAAGAAACATACAGAAATGTCTCCATTAAAGTTTTGTAGGAGGAACATGTGTCCTTGGGGGAATTGGAGTTAATTTTAACGAAAATTCACAAGGTTATATTTATTCGGACAAATTTGAACAAGCAGCCATTGCTGTGGCTAACGAGAAGAAATAAGATGCAGTACTCTAAATACACGTACACTCTCTGCATCTTGGTTCAGGTGTCGTTTACACTTCTTACCGCCTTTTGTATTCAGCACAGCCGCTCAGCCGAGCACCTTCTCCTCGGTCCCGTCCCCGAGCTATGGGGTTGACAAATTCAAACAACAGCGCTGTGCTTTCACTTGACGAACCGGAATAATGGAGGAACATCTGTGGCCTTAGGTAAACACGGGCATCGACTGCACGCGCTGCCAGCCTTTGAGGGACTTTCATTGATTAGGGAAATTGGGCAATGTTTTCTCCAACGGGGCCCTGGTGGCTGACGTAAGTGGGATTAGCAGAGGAATACAAAGCGAGCAGGGGGGGCGCGCCTGCCTGTACTGTCCCCTCTGCGCAAGGAGAGACACGCACGTTGCTGCAAAACAGGTGCAGGTGCTGTTGTGTTGAGGGATTCTTAAAAGTCCGAAATAATACACGGGCCTTGTGGTTGAGGTGCGGTGATGTGTCTGATGAGGAGAGATTCTCACGGGGGGGGGCTTCCATCACAATTAAGTGCTAAACAAGTAGATGGCTCTTGAATCCACACGGTACCGAGAGTCTGTCTCATTATCAACATCAGGCTCGTTACAATACAGAGAGCGTATGTGCTGTTTCGCACATTCACAAACTGCAGCGACGACCCGGCCTCCGCGGATCCTTTTGCGGATAACTCAGCGATTTAGTGCTTTTGAATCCTTTTCGGTTGTTAATAAACAGCGATATCTGCTGCATGTCACAGCCAATTTAATCCCACTGAGCAGAATTTGGCCTTGATCAAGCCACAGAGCATGTAATGATCAACTCCCTGGGTTCTGAATTCCCCCTGCAGCAACGCTCTCTCTCTCTCTCTCTCTCTCTCTCTCTCTCTCTCTCTCTCTCTCTCTCTCTTTGCTGTGCTCTTTGATTTTGAACAAACTTGCTAAAAAAAAAAATGGCGGGCCTTCCTGCCGTGCCTTTTGGTCCTGTTAACGGCAGCTTGTTTATAGGCAGTGACATTACGGCCGTCCAATTACTGCGATTATTTCCATACACGTTGCGCCGAGCGAAAATCAAACACGCTAGCTTTTGAAATAGCTCCCCCCCACCCCCGCGGCCATTTATTTGGTTTCAAGTTGAAGATGTGCGATTTACAGTAAACGATGCCCCGCTTCCACACATAAAAAAAAGATCCAAATAATATTTCGTGCCTTAGTAAAAGCCAAGTGGGTGTGAATTTTTTGCGGGGCGCGGGGAGGATATTGAGCCCCGACCCCTCATTAAAATGACACCTCTGCGTGCGAAAACGAGCCGTGGGAGCGTCACGGCGCCGGGTGACCTTAGAGCAGGCGAGACGGAGGGAGGCGCCTCGTTTCGGGGGAGACGTAACGAGATGATAAAAATTTCCCCGGTAGTCAATTTGTTGAAAGATGAAGATAACCACGTTCTCATAAACACGGAGCTCCTCGTCTGGCCGGCAGTGCACAGTTCTGCCTGAATGGTTTTTGTGAGCTGTCTCCGCTCACGATGAGGAGACTGGAAATAACCTCTCGAAACATTCAGGGATTTGTTTTGAACAGTCGCTGTATAATTTTATATTCATATTTTTTGTGTTTTTAATGAGATTCAGGTTTTATTTATACACATATAGTGCATACTTAGATCAAAAAAAGGCTTGATGACTATGTTCATTAAAAGCTGGGTGAAGGCAAGGTGAAAACTACTGAGTGGGTGTGGAATTAACTGCACTCGAAATTTACCCTGTGGAGTATTTGACCACTGTTAACACGATGGATCTATTCGCTCTTTCATGAGCTTTTATCTGCGCGTCCCGGTTGTAGGGTTTTCTGTCTTGTGTGTAAATGGAGAAGGTGCCATGCACACGATCATTGCCTAGAAACAAGAAGATTACAAGCTTGCAAATATTATTGTAAATATGTGCATAGCTGCACCATTTTATGTTTAGTTCCAACACCAATTAAATATATGCAATAATTTGATGTTATTTTTGCCAATATGCTGCTTTGAGCTTGAGTTTTACTTTGATTTTACAAAGTAATTACATTTTTGTACTTTTTAGTCACAACAGTTACTGCAATTCACCAACTTTTGTGCAAGAAATGTCAGAAATCATTGACATACATCGATCGACAGAATATAGCAGGACTCATTGGCATTGGAGACGTCAATTGAAATGCTGTGGTTTCTTTGCATCACGTACGTGCAGCAGCAGCACGAGGCTCTAGGCAATCAAATCACATTAAGTCAAACACAGGTCCTGCCTGACATCCACACATTTAGCAGAGAAGGAGCAAACATCATCATTCATTCGTTCTTGATTCACTCTCTTTTCAGCTCTTCTTTGGTCTCCACTGAGGACAGATATCTTGTTCTTGAGCCGTCCATTGGTCCAGTGTGGCTGATTTGGGCTGTGGACTGGTGTGTGTTCAACGTTGTGCATTTCATCACTGGGTACTTCCTGTCATTGCATTGATTGTGTGGCCCAGGCAATGAACTGTGATTGTAGTGCACGCCCACCGTCACACATAACACATAAGTGCGACTCCTGTGAATTAAGGAAATGAAAACAACGAGTTTGTGTTGTGGAATCTCCATGTTACTGATTTTAAAAGCAAATTCAAATAGCAGGAGATAGTAAAATCTGCTTGTAATACAGGACACTTGGAGATTAAGGCATTTCTCCTCTGTAAGTCTGTTTCAAACAAAGGCCTGTCCTCTCTCCAGTTGAGGCAGGTGGCTGCCGGGGGAATTGTACAGTAGCACGATGAAAACCTGAGACATAAGACAAGAGGCACCGACGTAATCCCTCAGTAGCTCCCATACAGTACGCAGACACCACCTCCCGCTAAGAGAGAGGTTTCATGAAATATTAAGTGAGGATGCTGCAGAGATGCTCAAAGAAGACGGATGATTTGGCCCCGGCAGGTGAAATGAAACGGGCGAAAGAGAGGCAGCAATGATGCAACAGCTCGAAGAGGACAGCGGGAACAAGATATATTCCCACCTTGTTTTGTGTTTGTGTTGTTTCCACCCGCTTTTTTGAGATCAGCCTTCAACTTCGGCGAGAGGAAAGGGAGTGGGGGGGAACCAACTGGTGAGCGGGGGGAGGGATGAGGGGAGCAGGGAGGGATGAGGGGACGGCAGCCGAGTGCACACACGCCAGAAAAGGGAAGCAAAGGGAGATCAGCCCCCGCCAGAATCAATTTCCCGGACCCAGAGTTCATTTCATCAATCAGCACACAGATAGAGGCACAAACACACACACACACACACACACACACACACACACACACACACACACGGCACGTTGTGGGCTTGAACCTGTGCCAAGCGAACACTAATATCCAGCTCAACCCTGCCTTCCTTCTGCACGGTTATAAACGGGCCTGTGCACTGCAGCGTTTCACCAGCGAGTCGTCATCCTCGTTTCCCGAGCGCAACATTCCAGCAGTGAGTCCACTTTTAACGATTAGCATTTCCTCATGTACCAGGAAACCGGGATACATTCGTGTTTTTTTTTTCGCAGCAGCAGCAGAGTGAGCGGCCGCATTTGACAGATGGAGTGGCAGTGTGCTAATAGCGGTGAAATAGCAGCAGGCCGCCGCCACGTCTCCGCCATGCAACTTGCACAGAGCGTGATGATGATGGCGGTAGCGTAGTGCTGCCCGGGTGCACCCCCCCCCTCCACTCACCCACCACACTCACCCACTCCTCTGCGTTTGCTCCCGCCGAGGCTGAAAACGATGCCGTTCTCACTGATCTCATGAAATTTTTGCAGAGCGAGCCCGGCGTTTTTTTTGCAGAGTGTAATTTGCCTGAGCCGGGAGAAGCACAATTCCCCATATGGGAGCGGATTACATGGAGGAAACACAAATACATACAGGCAGGGCTCTGGCACTGAAATAGCATCGTGGAAAAAAATAAAACATGGCGTACAAATAGACCAGCCCTCATGAAGGATTTAACTCCAAAAGATAAAAAATGTCCTTTTCAGCTTGTGTTGTTATTTAACCGACCAACCAACCTTAAAACCCTTTTAACCTGTAAAGTAATCATTAGCCTTTTTAGCTTGAAGGGGCGGGTTTGACATTTTGGTTTCCTCCAAGAAGCCACGTTATTTTAACATGATTTGACGTGTTAATTATTGAGCTTTAAAGGTGCTGGGAGGTGCTGCTCAGCTCAGCTAACTGGCTGCAGCTTTTTATTTACCACAAAGCCCGTGGGAGAATAAGGACGTTTTCAAACCTGTCAGTTCAAACCAAGGTCCTGTTACCTCGTCTACATTGGACCTGTAGCCTACTTGTCATTGATTTGTCTGTAGACGGGTTTTAACGATTGCCAATTCGGTATTCGCTGGTTTTCATTTTTTATAAAGTTCATACGAAAAAGTAATTTTTCCATTTGAATTGAGAAAATAAAAGAGTTGGTTCATTTTATTCATTTTTATAAATTAACTCATTGTGGTTTTACTCCCAGCAATATGAACATTTGTGAACAAATGTTTGAGGTAAAGATTAAAAGCAATCCAATGCTTTTTACTTTTTTATGTGGCTGCTGCCGTCTCCATTTCCTGCGAATGTTCCAAAAAACAGGTTTTTCCACACTGAGCTGAACCATCAGTGTCCTCCAGACGGAGACCACCGCTTCTCGTCAGATTACATTTTGGTTTGTCGGCACAAGGCCCATTCCTCAGCTGTTGTTTTGCTTCCGACCAAACTGAAAAAAGTCTGAAGGTCTGGACCAAAAACAAAGTTGCTGTGTAAAAAAAATAATAAAAAAGCAACCAGAGCAACTGAAAAAGATTTGTTTAACGCCAATAAAGCTTTAGTCATCCGGAGCCGGTTGAAGAGTAATGAGATAATTTGTTTGAAACTCAGTTACACTAACGCTCTGACAACATGAGCTGTCTTCATGGGTGTTTTAGGCTGTTTTTGCCCTTCGGATCAAACTAGAACCATCCATCAACCGTCAAGGCCCCATAACATGTCTGTGAGGTCTTTATTCTATGAAATCAAAGTAAGGGATTTAGCATGGGGGACTGAATCTGTAAAGTGGATCTTATTGTCAACCGTTTGCTGCTGTGGACAAATAGGAAGAGGATGTATGTGTGTTTTCTCTTCTCCTGAATGGCAGGCAGTGCTTCCTTTGACAACACTGAAGCGTTTTAACGAACCCAGATACACAAACATGACGAATGTCCGTGCTGCTTATACGTTTAAAGACTGAAATACACTTACAGGCTGTGTTTAGAAGGAAAACGGTGCCTGGACAAATCTAAAATCTATGATGACCTTTCACTGACTTTACATACACATTCAGCCCCTGGTTGCGAAAATCTTGTCTGGAAAATATTTTTGATGCGCCAGAGGGAAAAAATAAAGTGAGGGCTTTGATGTAGAAACATGTGAATATGCTTTTTTTTTTTGGACATTCGTTTAACACCAGAGCTTTCGCTGGGGAAGTTTAAAATACACACATTTCAAAAATATTAAACCACAACGTCCCTGAGGGAAAATAAAATGAAGGACGTGTCATCGCTGTCCTCAATGAAAGCTTTAGTGCTGTTTGTCAGACATAGATGGGTGAACAAAACACTCAGGGACACGAGGTAATAACACACAAAAAAGGTGTTTCTCATTCGACGTGACCTGTAGCTGGAGCTATTTTACTTGTCCTAACTATTTTACAGAACAAAGACATAAATGGCGCTTCGGTTGGATGTACAGTTTTGCGATGGAGCAGCGTAATTGTTCGGGTTCGCCTCGGAATTTCCTTTCACGCAATTTGGCCGTCTCTCGTTCAGTCCTCAGAAGCATTTTTGGCAACAGAAATGCTTTCTTCCCTTCTCGTCAACACTAAAGGACACATTTTTCTTATCACGTCGTACACGTTGTGCTCTCACACAAGTTGAGAGAGCACGCTGTTAATTAGATTTACACAGGAGCAGAGTTTTCACGTGGAGATTTTAAAAAATTGAATTGAATCAAACGTTTCTTCCTATCCAGCACTGTCCTGCTCCTCCTATGATTCAAAGCCACCGTCTGTTCTCTTCTAATGTTTCGGGTCATTATCTCACTGTAAAACTGTCCGTCTCCATTTGTTACTTGTGTTGTTTTGTCTCACAATACTGAGAGCGAAATACTGCATCTGCAGCACCTTGTTTTTGTAACAATGAATGAGAGGGGACTGTAACAGTTAGACAAGAGAGTTTATCATGTTTGACAAAAGTTGGGGAACCTGAAGGAATCCGTTACGGTTGCTTTTACTGCAGTAAAGTTATAAATTAAAGATATTATATGCAACAATTCTTAATTACAAAAAACGAAAAGCAACTCGACTTATGTTATACATTGAGTAGACTTGTCAATCACCAGTGTCCTCTGAGGTAGCAGGGTGTTACATTTTGGTTGTATATCTAACGAAGGAAAAACACACTGCCAACCAGTTAGCCATTTTACCGGCCATTTCTTATTCATTGCCGTTTGCTGTGGATGAAACTTTAATACCTCATCCGGGGACCTGATTTGCACTCGAGTTGCGTCAGGTAGATTTTCATCGGCAACGGGGGCGAAGGCAACAGCTCCCATGATCCCACGCTGCTTCGTGACGTCATGGAACTAGGTCTTTGTTCTTGTTTCGATTGAGTGATTATGACTTAATTTTCAATTTTTTTTCTGCCAACCTTTGTGCCATAAACAGTTCTTAACTGCTCAAAGTGAGGCTTTCTCCAACCTTTTGACCCATAGTCTGTACTCAAGTTCAGATAATTGTGTCATGTGTAAAACCAAGTGTGAAACCCAATGAGAAAACACTGCACAGTCATTATGTCATGATTTCATTCACTGGTTTGAAGTAGACAAACATGGTGAATGCGTATTAACAGTAATGAATAATGATTCGGTGCATGTCCAGATAATGCACTGTGAACAATTGTCTCTTCGTGATGGCCCTGTACGGAAAAACACATCCATACTCCAAGATTCAATTTTTGATGCAACACCAGCCCATAGACGCCTGTGGTTGTTTTGTCCACTCTTGTTTATCAATTATCCGTTGCATATTCCGCCCTCATCAAGTTTCGCCGCTCCCCGAGGCTTTGGGGATTTGCCACGAACCAGCTTCGTGTACGTCTCTTGTGCATGTGGGTTAAAAAGCGAGACGGCAACTCTGCAAGTCCATCAATCCTTTCTCTGAGGAACCATTATTGCTTTTTTTTTTTTTTAAAAGAAGTGCTGAGGAATAAAAAAAAAAAACTTGCAGTTGTGAACAAAGAGGGAAAGGAATGTCAGTGCCTGGAGAAAAAGAGCTCCTTAATTGAGAGTGAATCAACCTCTGCCTTTAGCTGAATGTCAAAGGGTGTGAATGGAGATTGGCTGCAGATAATGAATAATTACCTCAATGGTGTGTGTGTGTGTGTGTGTGTGTTTGTGTGTGTAGCTGGAGTATAGCTGTTTTGTTGTGCACAGCCTGTTGTTTGTGGCTGCTCTTGTATGCAAGCAGGTGTAAAGGTGTGTTTTCACTCTTGCGTCATTCTCTCACCATGTCTGCCTGTGTGTGTCTGTGTGTGTGTGGGCGGCGTAATGTGTGCAGTTTATGCTTTGAATAAGAAAAAGCCAGCTGGTGCTATTTGAAATTCTCAGTCGGCACTGGAGAATTCAACACACCCCGTCGTCCGTCTCTCCTCACGATCACAGCGATTCCAAACAAACACACAACTTAACGTTTTGAGGTAATTGGAGGTTTCCATAACACTTATGCTTTGTGACTCTAAGGGTTTTTCTTTTTTCCTTTCCTCTTATTTTCGATCAGGAAATCATTTGATACACTGGAGCACCAGATTTGTATTTTTTTTTCTCGTTGCCTCTAGCTTTCTCCTCATGCTGTTTTCGGAGTCACGTTAAAACTCTTATTCCCTTTCATAATCCGCTGATCAAACGGGGGTGGGATCTGAGCAGAGTTCAGAGAGTTCCGCGGCGTGACATTTTTATGTACATCACAGCTTCCTATCGGCGGCGGCGGCACGTCTCCGCGTGTAAAGTGGCTTTTGAAGGAATGTAAAGGGAGCATGAAAAAAATTCCAAGCACATTTTCAATCAGATGTATGGTTTCCTCCGCAGAGCGCGGGGCGTTGCTATTATTAGCCATTCAGGAAATTTCTCGTGATTATGCTTTTGACCACCTACCGCACTGTAATGGCTTGGAAATAGCTTTTTTTCTTCCAAGGGCAGCCGGGGCTCACTTTGCTCTTCAGTGCAGCGGTACTGGCAATGAATCGCTTCGCTTGACCAATTAGTATTCCATTCATAAATCTCGCCATTGGCACTTTTAAATCTTTAATGGCTCTTAATTTTTCATCTTGTCTCGAGAACGCTCCGGTCTCTTCCTTGCTTACTTGCCTCAGCATTGTCGCGGGGAGATTAAAGAAGGCATACGACTTGTTCAACGCCATTAATATGCAGGAAAGATTTCCGCTGAGTGGTCGCAGATGGCTGCTACCGGCACAAACCTTCTACAGCCACTGGAATGTTTTAAGTGTTTTTTTGTTGTTGTAGTATCGCCTGTGTGTGCTGTGATTGTCGGCATGGAGGAACATTCATCACACCAATTACAGACTCTTGCCTCGGGTCATGTAAGAATTGGCCTGTAGTCTTGTAAGTATTGGCTCTGATTCATTTACATGATTAATTCCCCCTGTAGACAAAAAAGGAAACAGCAACAAAAAACAAGCGAACAGCAACATCTCCTGTTTCCTTACAGATTCAGGTGTCGCTGCTGCTGTGGCTGCCGATCCATGTCCAAAAGCATAACTTGTCAATGAACTGGAAATCAGGGGTCATGGAGTTTCTCAGTGGGAAAGCTGATAAAAATAGTGTTTTCAGTCCAAATGAAGAAGAGGGGAGCTAAGCACTCTTCATGCCTCTTCCTCACACAATCCCGACAGGATTGTATGATTGTTCAATTTTACAGTCGTGAACTCTCTTTCATCCTCCTTCACTCAAACCATTTTAACAAATCACCGTGCAAACGAACGCAGCCAGTCGCTTGCTCAGCTCCTTTTTTTGCTAAATCACTGATTTGGACTCCGCAGGCCATGGTGGAGACGGTCAACAATTTGCTGCAGCCGCAGGCCCAGGCGGCGTGGAGGGAGCTGAGCACGGGCGAGCAGCTGAGGGCCGCCACCATGCTGCTGGACACGGTGGAGCAGGGCGCCTTCGTCCTCGCCGACAACCTGCTGAAGACGGACATTGTGCAGGAGAACACCGAGAACATCCGTGAGTATAGAGGAACTATCTTTACATGCTAATGTTGCTTCTTCTGATCCAACTTTGTCCATATTAGGTATTCTGCTATAATTAAAACATATGATAAGAAGTTAGATTTGTATAGGACCTATCAAGGTACCAAAGGCGGCTTGACAAAGTTAGGAAAATACAAATAAAACAAACCAAGGACACAAACAGTCAGGTAGGTTGTAATCTTCTGTTGGTCTGAGAAATTGTTGAGACAAGATAAGTGGCAGGAATAAAAAGCACCAGTTACACAAAAAGCACAGAATTTTCAAGTGAGAACTGGTGACATCCTCTCACATCTGGGACTTAATGACCTCACTCGTGTGCATGTAACGGTTCCTCGCTCTGTGGAAGTCATTGGATCATTCTCATGTCAGTTAATATGTTGTTACCTCCACCAAAGAGGTTATGTTTTCACCCCTGTTTGTTTGTTTGTTTGTTTGTTTGTTTGGTAAACAAGATTATGCAAAAACTGCTGCCTGGGTTACCACGAAAACTGGTGGAAGGATGTGGTTAAAGACAAATCCATCAAATGTTTGGTGCCGATCTGGAGCTTTTTCACTTGATATCCCCACTTTATCTATATTATGTATTTAGCACATGGGACAAAATATAAGTATCTGCATCTCTTTTATTTGTCACGGATTAAAACAGTAACAACTGAAATCAAACAGTACTTTTTAATTGTGGTTTCTTCACTTGTATGAGTAAACCAACTCAGAGGGAAATAAGATAATTTCTCCTTCAGCTGCTGGAGAACAGATTATTAACTCAGCTGGAAGACTCAACATACTCGCTGGTAGTATTTGGCGCTAATTTTCAAGAGACCAGTGTTTGGTCCTTGTGATGTTTTCCTGTGGTGGTTTTCCTCACGTGTGAAGTGTTTCATCCTTCACTGGTCCTGTCCATTGTCGTGGGGGGTTACAGAGTTCACCATACTGCTATCGATCCACCGTGCTGTCATATCGACAGCCGAGCACTTGAGGTGGTGGAGCAAGTGTGAAGGTCACTGGCGTAATGCCGGCAGGGCTTCTTATGGCTGACGGCAGTTAGCTGTAAATTGACAATTATCTCAAATGATTGTGTTTATATTCGTGTCAATTATTAGCCAGAATTAACCACTGGTCGTGCAGATCAGGGATCGGTGCTCATTACTCAGCGTATAAATACCGAGCGAGCACAGATAATGGAACTTCTGTCGTTACCGTTTCTCCCCAGCGGGGCTTTTTTAAAAACTGGATACATCAGTTGTTGAAAAGTAGAATTTATTAAATCTGCGGGTTTGCATTGAGAGTCATTTACACAGCATCAAATAAAAAAAGGAATTGAATATCTTTTCACAGACTGTGGCTACTGGGGACAAAGGGAATTAAGAAAGAATAATGTTATGATGTATTGCCCTCATCTCTGAACGTGCTTCGTTTTCTTTTTTCTCAAGTTCCTGCTGCCATGGCAACCTAAAAATATAGGTCTCCTGACTTAAAAAGGAAGCAGGCGTAAGGAGAATTAATAAAATGGATTTTATTGTATCTGGCACACAATTCATCTGGGTAAGGAGATTCTGGGCTCGTTTAAAGGTGGGAACGAGACGATGCCTGCGGGGCTTTACGGCGCATAGTGCTAGTGCTGGTTAATTATGTGCTGGTGACATGTTTACTAGCCCTTATCTCTCTGTTTGCTCAGCTCATTTTTTTCCCCCAGCCAGTTGGCTCCTGCAATCCCTCACGCCACGCAGGGCAGTTAAATGAGGGCAAGGAGGCCCATTCAAACACTGATAATCCCCCCCAGCGGCTAATTATTGATCTCTCACACTGAATTACAAGCAAAGCGAAGGGGTGACATGTACGCAGGTGCACTGTCGCTTGCGCACGTTGCACCTGGTGACACACGTTCTCCAACGTCAGATGGAGCCGGTTTACCAATATTAAACCGTATGGATGCCTCGTTCCAATTTTAGACTTAAGCCGATAATGAGATCTGTTTTCTTTGCTCACAGAGGAAAAACAAAAAAAAGGATGTTTCCTCAACCGTTGTGTCGGTGTGTTTGTGTTCACACGTCACAGTGCATGTGCCCGTCTGGGGCTTTGTCTGCAACGAGAGGGTGCTTCACTCTCCGCATGATAATCTTATGAGCAGATTTCTGCCGATTAGCATGTTATTTAAACCGGCTTTGAAGGTATAGCCTTTGGGTCCAGCAACTACTATGGCATCAAAGAAATTCCCCAAAGCCCCGTCGTAAGCTCTTTTACACAACCACACAGGGGAAGGAGAATGAGCGAGAGAGAGAGAGAGGGAAGAAAAATGCTCCCTTTCTTCCGAAGGCAGGCTTGGAATCCAGGGAATGGTGAGCTATCTGGGGTATTGTCTTAGCTCAGTAGAATAGGAATGTATCACTGAGCCCTCCCTCGCCCCCCCGGCCTTTGGAAAAGCACAAGAGAATGTTAATACAAAGTTTTTTTTAGTTTTTTTTTTTAATAGAAAGTATGGGAAGCCTTGGTTTGAGAACAGATACAAAGGACGGATTTAATGCTGCCTCCTCTGTAGCTGTTCATGGACACTAACCTTTATCAAAGTGAGAGGTGTCGTGGTCCGTTGACACGTCGGCTGAATGTCTCATCAGGTCCAATGAAGTTTCTATTTCTCACGCCTTGTTTCAAGTTGAGCTCGCCCTTTCAAGATTAGTGTGCCAGACACTTTGTGCTGTTGTTTTGCAATGAGAGCCGTACAGAGCAGATTTAGTTAGATCCTGGTTGGACAGGTGAAGGTAGCCTACATTATGTTTTATCTCAAAGCACTGGCCAGAAAGGATAAGACTGTATATCAAGATGGAGGTGGCGTCTCCACCTCCTCCCACTATCCAGAAATGAAGCTAAAATATCACGGACATAAATGCTGCCATCTCTTGACAACGTGATTTGTGAGCTAGAGTCTGCGGAGTAGCGATCATGGGATGATGCTGTTGTAGCAAAGTCCCATCGAATGTTTTAGAGCACAAAACTAACAAATTAAAACCAAACTAACTAGGACAATTTATAATTTCACATATTTTAGTGTGCAAAGAACAACCTAAAATGACAAAACCATATTGAAAAAAATGATTTTAAGTGTAGTGCTGCTTTGACGTTTTAGTTTGGCCCCTGTCCTACCCATTAACGTGGAGGAGGAAGGGTTTGTCACTCTTGATATCGTATTCAGGAGGAAACAAGTGACACTGCATGTTCTGGAATTTAAAGAAATACAGCACATACAGGGTGATTTGAGGTGATGGGGAGAAGATGCAGCCGTTGACATGAAATCAGCACAGTACCAGAAATGTCAGATGAAAATAGTCATGCGCCTGCACAAATAAGATTGGACACGACTTGTCAGCCGGTAGCCGGACACTGATGAATGAGCCGCTGACTGTGAAAGATGGATGAAAACAGGTGGTTCCAGTTAACCAGTGCAAGCTTCAGTTGTCTGTCAAAACTCAAGCTAAGCTCCATTGATGTCGACAACTTTGTCAGAGAGATATCTCAGTTCAACTCTTCTTTTAAAGGAGACACATTCAAGTCAAGTTCAGGTTGAATGTTTTATTTTTCGTCATAACAGGTTTACGTGGTTTATTGTTGAGAAAACACATCCCTCTCCTCGTTCTGTCCATCACTGACTGCAGCTCCTCTTTTCAGCCTCTGTCTGAAACACGTGTTATTCCCTCCTGTCCCTTTAAGGCCCTAATGAAGCCTATGTCTGTTCTGATTGGCCAGCTGGCCTGCTCTGTTGTGATTGGTCAACTGCTGCCGGCGCTTGTAGGAAATGTTGGCGTGAATTATGCAAACGTAACAGTGTCAGAAGTATTGAGTACTGACGAGGCGGTTTTTTACTGTGGACTTTTTAAGTTTACCCACACAAAATACTGGAAAAGCACCATATGTAGACTTGAAAGTTTTATTTTTTTACTCTTTAGATTATGTACATTTCGTTTCCATAGCATTACAATGGCTACATTTCAGGATTGTGGCAGATTGTATACAAACATGACGTCCTTCTCAGAAACCGCAGCATCATTATGTGAATCCCCAGGCGAGATGCTGTACCTCAGTGCTGGCAGCTTGTTTCCTCACAGCCTGGATTCCTCCACACCGCTCACCTCTCTCATTCCCTGAATATGAGATTCGCGCTGCTTCTTCTCCTCTCCAGTGCTGTAATGAATCAGCGGATTCATGCGAGTGCATCTGGGAGCTAATGTGACATTTAGGAATGCCTCGACTTCACACAGGTCACCGGTACTTGAGATTAGAGCACACTCCGCTGCTTTATTAACCCGAATTGTATCCTGGTATAATAACTTTGACGGAATGAGCTTCTTCTCTCAGCCCCGGCTCGTATCAGCGGCTCATTTTCCTCTTCTGCATGACGCCGGGGTCTTTGAACCATAAATTAGGAGCTCGCTTCAGACACAACAGCTGCTGAGCTGCCGCAGAGGCGAGCTCGTCTTCCCCTCGCTGGTGTTTATCTCCTCCTCGTATCTCTGGCTCTCTGCTCTTCATGAGAGGAAGATTCCTTGAAAGGAAAGCAGTTTTTTCATATTTTTTTCAAAGGGCACAGACAACCTTTGTTGTTAGTTATATATTTTTTTACAGTTTAAGAAGAAACAGCCTCACCCGAACGCCTGGTAATCACTTAATTAAGAAGCCTACAGTGAGACACTAACCTCCCCCCCTGCACGTGGCGAGTTGAGAGAGAGGCCCTCAAAGCGGCGGGAATCAAGAGAGGATGTGTCACATTTAGTGCCCGTCGGAGATGCACTGATTAATAAAAATCAGCTCCTACAGGAGGATGTTTGAATCAGTGAAGTGGCTGAAGATGTGTGTGTGTGAAGTTTGCTGCCGTCTCATGTCGTTGTTTGGTCTTTATGTGATTCCAGAGATGACAGGTGCGCCACACGGAGGCCAGGTGCAAAGCGCATGCATCGCTTTATCGTTCGTTTAGTTTAACACTTACACGGAGTGAGCATAATGTGACTGTGCTAGAAATTGCTTATGACCTTAGAGAATTGACGTCAACAGAAAATATCCAACTCGTCGTATATGGTCAGCGAAGCACATTTTTGCCTTTTTTACGTCTAATCACCATGAATAATGGCTGATGGGTTGTCTTTTTTCCAGGCACCGGAATGTTACTTAGCAGAAAGTAGCACGTCTTAGAAAACACTTAAATATTGATTACAATGGTATTTAAAAGATGTGGCAGTGTAATGAATCTCATCCAGCGAGAGTGTATTCAAATATGCGTATTCAAGACTTTTGCAGATTCCTCAGGATATAGGTTGCACTTTTTATGTTGGATTGTGCATCATAGAAAATAACATTGATCACTAAATGCCTGTGTGTGTGTGTGTGTGTGTGTGTGTGTGTGTGTGTGTGTGTGTGTGTGTGTGTGTGTGTGTGTGTGTGTGTGTGTGTGTGTGTGTGTGTGTGTGTGTGTGTGTGTGTGTATCTGCAGAGCTGGAGGTTGCAAGGATGAGCACAGAGGGAAATTTACCTGATCTGAAGTTCCCACAAACCGGAGGACAAGGCAGCTCCATCCACCTCTCTGCGAACACGCTGAAGCAGCACGGGCGAAACGGTGAGAAGTCTGTTTAAATCTTGTTTGGGTTTTTTTTATTGGTCCCTTATTGTTGGTTTGAAGTGTAACCGGGCCTCACACACAGTTTCTGTTATTTTACAAACCAACTGTGAAAGAAATCCTGTTTTATTGTACTGCTTGGGAAAATAAAAACTTCCCGGCTCAAGTGATCCTCCGTAATTAATCAAAATACTCTTTTGTTATTTTTCTCTCTTTCCCACTTCTGGATGTGACTGTTGAATGGTGCCGCGCTGGTGTTGTTGAAATTTCATTACTCATGCCGGAGAATCGCTTTCAAACCTCTGCCCCGAATCCTTTTGTTGGGCTGCATGTAAAGAACAGGAATAGCTCTGCCACCTTTTATTTAAGGCCCCGGCTGCAGAACTATTTATGTTCAAGTGCTGCGTCTAAACTGTATTTGAGGCAGTTAGACACAATACGTGGATACGTCTTCAGGAACAACGCGCCCCCTCGTTTTTTTAGACTTTATTATCAGCGCATGCAAATCAGAATCGACTCAAGTGTGCCCGCCGCCTCTCCACGAGATGACTCCGTCCACGTCCAGCCGTGCCCGGGCGGATCATTAAAGCAGGGTGGGCGGATATTTCCCCACCGTCATCCAGCCCCCTCCCCCAATTGTTTTCTTTTCATCTGAGTGAGTGATCTCAGGAACGGCGGGAGGGAACTTTCTTTCATATCAGTGCTCCAAAGTGAGACAGCAGGAGGGGAAGGAGATGCGTAGCGGAGAGAGAAAGCGTGAAGGAAATTATTAACAAGAAAAATGCTCGCTTTTGTCGGCGCAAATAGAAAAGTGGTAACCGCATTCTTTGAATACTAAATTGAAATCAATGTTTGTTGATGTAGCAACGGTTTCTCCTGTTTTTCCCGTTTTTTTTTCCGCCGGCCCTGACACTGGTTTCTGTTTTGACAGTTTTACTATATACACTTTCTGATTCCTGTGTTAACAACACTTCAGCTGAGGGATTGTTTCCCGTATTGTTATTTACAGAATTTCCCAAGTGTTGCCGAAGCTCAGCAGTTCAATTTATAAGCCATATAAGTAGTATATATCTGGGCTGCTTGGATGGAAGAAGGGAAATAACCAAACAGACACATTCTTGTCACGTTATTTCTTATAGGTTGGACTTGTGATTCCAAACATAAAGGAACCTTGAAGCTACAATATACAGTTATATTTTCCACGATAGAGTGTTTACAGCTTCGTGGTGACAGCTTGAGGAAGACCCTTTACCACAGGTTCCTGCAATTCCTTCCAACACTGAGGTTCTGTATTCGACACCAGTAGAATGCGATCAAATTCTTCTAATGACCTTCAACACACACCGGGAGCTGCTGACATCCACCTACCATGTTGTCATCGAAGCTGCTTTAAGACGTGAACTGATGATGAAGTTGAGCGTGGACATTTCACGTACTAAGAGCGCAGCAGGAGGTCAGACACCTTCACTTCATTGTCCTGCTGTATTCTCACATGGGCTCTGTTACATTGTCCATGACCTTCTAACTGGGGCTGTCAGGGAAAGTCCTGAATAACAGACATATGCGTTCTCTCCGGAAAAAAATATAAGGGTGTCCACACACTTTTGGCCATATTGTATAGTCTGACTGAACCTTTTCTCCATTCGTCCCCCTGCAGGTGAGATTCGGATTGCCTTCGTTCTGTACAAGCACATCGGCATCTACCTTTCAACGGAGAACGCCAGCATGAAGTTGGGCAGCGAAGCCCTGGCGACCAACTACTCCGTCATCGTCAACTCGCCGGTAATCACGGCGGCCATCAACAAGGACTCCAACAAAGTCTACCTCTCTGACCCAGTCATTTTCACCATCAAGCACCTCCAGGTAATATTCTGCATCTGTGTGAGACCTCTGTGTTTTTTATACTTTGATCTTACTCCCTCGGCCTTTAATGTGCCTCTCTCTCTTAAACTATCTCGATAGAACCAACCCATCACGATTCCCTTTGTCCCTGAGGCGCAACAAAAATGCACAAATCCCATCTCAAGGCGAGAAGATTGAGTTAGAATGAGGAAGTTTTGTTCAAAGAAATGTGTGAAGAATTAAATCGTGCAAAACAAAATTGCTCGCAAGGTGTTGCCGGGGATGCATGTTGTCATTTATTAGTTTGAACAAATAGCAGCCTGATCTCCTGAACAAATAGCAATCTTACTGAGCTTCACTGGAGGCCGCTTAGTCATTGTGGGAGTCGCGACTTCTCCCTCTTGACTCCATTATCTTCTCCACACTCTGCTACCCTCCAAATATCCCTGTTTTGTCTACAAAACAGCGCCCTCAGCGATTATCAGGGATGTTGAACAGCCATAGGAGAATTGCGGCGGGGTCTCATGTGTAGGAGGGAGCTGGTCGGAAGCAGCAGCGGCAGAGGCAGCGCACGGAGGGATAGAGAGAAGAAAAAGCTCCTGGACGTCAAAATTAAATGGCTGAAAAAATGTCAGGGGGCAATGTCAGCGTAGTTATTGCCGTGACTCACCTGCCTTAAGTGTAATTTGTAATTTGGACTGTAGATTCAGTCATTTTACTGTTGGTCAAACGTTGGGGCACCGACTCTTTTATACCCTTGTCTTTCTCAGCTGGAGTCATTTCAATAAAACACTGCCCTTTTGGAAAAGTGTGTTTTCTACACCGTGGCCCCTTCCACTTATTAAACCGGAGAGCATCAAGGGAAGGTGCTGCCGATCATAGTAAAGGGCCATAAACATGCACATTTACATATAGAATATGTTTTGTTTACACTGTGGGCTTCACAGTGAATCACAAAATCAGCATGATTAAAGTTAAACTTCATTGGATGCAAAATTGACATTCTGTTTATTGAGTGGTTACATCAAATCAAGACCTCCCACTTCTCTGGTAAACTGGTAAACCAGTCAGAGGGGTTATTAAGTGAGCGCTCTGATTAGCTGTGGCTGCGGGCAACTATATATTTCTTTCTTATTCCTCTCTGAGGGGATAAATCCTTTTTATATGTGTTTGTATTTGTATATTTTATCATCTTTTTCTTTGTTTAAATTTGGCCCTAAAGGCTTATTCATGCTCAACATTTGATATGAATACAGAAATGGACGGAGCCCTACTGTTGAGAGCTTACAGATACGGACGAAACAGAGCATTACCACAGGAAATTGTTGGGGGGGGCAGTGTAGCAAAAAGTTCAAGCGAGGCACGAGGAAGAAAATGTAACCACGGTGCACTTCTTACATACTTCACCCGGGCACAGGGACTCTCCACGGCAGCATAAATTGACCTCAACAGTTCTTATTGTAGCTGTAAGAATGCAGCCCTGAGTTCATGTAGTACTGTATATGATGTGTTAGGCTTCCAGAACCAATCAGAGTTATTAGTTATTATCCAAATCAACTCTAACTTGCCCTCGGTGGAAAGAACCGCAGTAATCTTGACTACTGTTACGTCCCCGCCTCTCAACCTTGTGTCTCCGGATCACCGGCCCTCTGGGACGATGATGGCGATGTGTCCTCTAGTTATTGTTTCGCTTCCTTGCTTCACCACTTAATGGGACCAATTAAAGCCATTAATGGGACAGAGGTTCCGTCCTATCTCCTTGCTGCCGAGTATTTTTACACAGGGTTTGGGTGTGTGAAGGGTAAATTCAATCAGCGGCAAATTTACATTCACAGAGGATAAACCTTATTAGACTAATTACCCCAGAGCAAGTGTGAAACTATGAAGAACTGCAGCTCCTCACGTGTGTTTATGAGGAAGCAGACGCAGTTAACCTTGGACGCTGCGAGCCACCAAGTGGGCGCACTTTTCTTCTTCTTCTTTTTTTCCGAAACTACAAAAAAAAGAAATCGGGCACAAGAGGAAAAAGGCTGTTGATGTATCTATTTATCAGCGGTTATGTGTTCGCTGTGCTCGTGTGTTGCCCAACCCCAGCGTTGCGAATGACTTTTTTTTCCCCGAAAATGGCGAGCGAGATAGCGGGGAGGCGTGCTCGTCGTTAGGGCCGCAGCCCGGCGCAGACAGAGGTGGTGCCCATTAAACAGTGGGGCGGGCCATTGTCACGCAGGGAAAGTTAAAGAGCAAGGTCAGAAAAACACAAGGAAAAACAGGCATGCGGCCGCTTGATGCTGTATGATAGTAAAACCACCTGCTACTCGCTGTAGAATGGCCATGGATTGCACTGGGGGGGGAAATAGCCGGTTTGCAGGATGTTTATTTTAGAGGCAAAGCACGGTAGAAAATGGACGAAGCTAATGTGTGATTAAACCCACATCCCCGTGTTTCACTAAGTGAAGAGACACCGCGATTCTCTCGTCTTAATTCCCCCTCTTTGTTTGGTTCCACTGATTAATCTGTGTGTATTTTTGTTCTCTTCACAGCAATCCAAGGAGAACTTCAACCCCAACTGTTCATTCTGGAGCTACTCCAAGAGAACCATGACTGGCATCTGGTCCACGCAGGACTGCCGTTTGCTGGGCACCAACAGGACCCACACCACGTGCTCCTGTACCCATCTGACCAACTTCGCCGTCCTCATGGCTCATGTGGACGTCAAGGTAGGACAACTTGACGATTTAAGAAATGCAGTCAAGAGAAATGATAATGCGTGATCCATCACGGTCCGTTCCAAGTACAGATGAGCATTTTAATCAAAAACCCTGCTCTAATAGTATTTGATTATCACGAGGAACTACTCGACCCTTCTTCTTCTTTTCACCTTCGTCCTCTTTTATGTTA
Organism: Hippoglossus stenolepis; assembly: GCF_022539355.2. Taxonomy (NCBI): domain Eukaryota; kingdom Metazoa; phylum Chordata; class Actinopteri; order Pleuronectiformes; family Pleuronectidae; genus Hippoglossus; species Hippoglossus stenolepis. Next base: position 7,548,519 of record NC_061505.1, on the reverse strand, counting down.
AATTGGTGGTGTGCAAATGGCTTTTCACCTTCTGGCAGTAGAAAGCTCTTACTACCAGGTGTTGGAAGGTATATTTGTCACATAAATGTATCACTTTTTTAAATAATATATGACCTTTGCAAAATTCAAAACTACTTTCCAAATGACTGGTTGACAAGAAAATATAGATTTGTCTATCTCTTAGTTTTCTACATACATATGTAAGCACTTGGACTTCAGCATTAACTAAGCTAAGCTAAAGGTTCCTAGTAGAAGCTCTATATTTAACACACAGAGTGGTTTATTTTACCCACTGTAGCTGTGCAAATATACAAAATAGTATTTTTACTTATTTCTGGAGCTTGATTTAACTTAAATATTCATACACCTTTGTGTCTGGAAGTTGTTTAGAGCCAAACCTAACTGTATTTAATAAAGGATTAAGTGGGAATACATTTTACAGTCAAGCCAATAAACCCTGTATCCTAACATTACGATTTTAATTAGGCTGCCCTGGTCCCAACTGCTTCTTGTATTAAAAGCGTGTATTTATTCATTTATTTATTCTTACAAAGGAAGGAAAAATTAAAACATTTACATCCTATCCCCACATTTCAGTTTTCTCTCAGTGCACCATGTGTTTTTGTTTGCCTTCAGGGCAGCAACAGAAACTAGGTGAAAGAAGCACAGTACAGTAAGTGTGATGGTGATTAATAAGTAGGTGCTAATGATGGTTGTGCGGAAGAAAGAAAGTGATTTGGCCTCGAGGTTTGTGTGGAGTGACGACTGTGGGCAGCCCGCGCTCTCAAAAGAAGAATACGAATGGAAAGGAGCTGGGTGAGGAGTTGAGAAATGGGGGGAAAAATCTACAAAGTTGAAGTGAAGCACAACGTCAGTGAATTACCGGTCAGGGAAAGAAGCCCGTGCTGTTGTTCTGACGCTGACGGACAACTTCATTATTTCTGTTGCAGGAAGTTTTGAGGAGCTTTCTGCTGACATGGCAGAGAAGTTCTCTATATATCTGGCGTGGCAGCTGTCTCTCCAGAGCCCCACTCCTGAGTCAGTGGGAGGGAAAATATATAATAAAAACAAAATAATAGCTCATCATGTACACAACCGTATACAAAATCGAAAAAATTCTAAAATGTGTTCTTCCCCTACACGCACACATGACTTCTCCCGGCTAAAGAGGGGCCACTGTTTGTCACTCGGCGGCATGACTTTCAGAGCCACTAAGCTCTCCGCGGGGCCGACGCCAAGTCTGGAATAGAGAGAGAGCGGCGAAGAATGGGAGCCTTCACGCAATGAAAGCAGAGCAGCGAAAGAGAAAAAAAAAAAAATACAAGGAAGAAAGAAAGTAAGCAGTAAAAGGGGCGCTTTCAGCCGAGCCGATCCCCTAACATTTTGGAAAGCCTGGCTCGCTTGTGGCTCGGCATTCACTGGAGGAAAGTGGACGGCGGTTACACCCCGGTTCTGACTGATAGCGTTTTTTAGTTTGTTTTTTTCTTTCCCCGCCACCTCTTATTCTTTATCGTTTCGACTTGGCTGTTATAAAAGGCGGCTTGTTGGAAGGTGCCGCCAAATGAGAGTCTTTTTTTTTTATTTGACAAACTGTCACTGTGTTGTATCTCAGAACGCACTAAATGGAGGGACAGTGTGTGTGTGTGTGTGTGTGTGTGTGCGTGTGTGCGTGTGCGTGCACGTGCGTGTGCAAACAGGAGAGAGGCAGAGAGAGACATTTTATGAATTGATGTTTTTTGTATCCATGGCAACAGAACATACCATAGCTCATGCTTTGCTTTGTTATTACTCATTACCCTCAGAGCAGCAGATTATATTCTAACCTTGTTTATTTCTCAGTGGCATCTCAGGAAGAGAGGGAAAAAAAAATAGATGGGCAGGCTGTAATTACAATTTTCCTTTGGAGGACAGAGGCTCGCTACAGTATCACCACCATCTTTCATCTTGTTGGGGGGGGTTTGCAGCCCGACCGATTACGTGCGCGGTAGTTTAGAATAATCACGGTGTTATATTACGAGATCTTTACGTTCTGCCTAATAGGCCGTCGACCGTATCGCGCGCTTCGCAGTGTCACATTTCCACCGCCGAGTTATGATTGCATTCAAAGTGCCACATACTTCACTCAAATTAGAAGAGGCAAAATGTCCCCGCTTGCGTATGTGACATTGCCAAACGCTGTCATTTTGTCCTTGACGGTGATTTCAAGTTGCCGCACGGCTGCTGCCTCTCCAGTTTTTAAATTCAAATGTGCGTTCGTATTCCATCGCTCATCCGGTAGAGGAAGAAGAAAAAGAGGCCGGCAACTGTGTGAAAAAGTTTGTTTGGAAGAAGTGGTTTTACCTGTGATGCATCTTCGTTGGTAAATCACAATAATTATACATTAATTATGTGTAATCATACCCGACGACATGTTCTACAGGCTTTAGTTTGTTTACCTAACATCGACTTTATGACTTCTGGCTGAACTTTGTCTACTTTGACATTTGTTATAAAACTAATGTATGTGCATTAATAAACTTTCTTAACAATAAGCCCTAATCAGTAATCACACTCAACCTGACGTTGATTGTAAGTGTGGGCAAAGTAAAAAAAAAACATTGCCCACACATTCATATTCATAAGGAGCCCTTCAAGTAGAATGCAGTGCAGAGAATATGTAACATTATTAGACACACTCATCAGTGGAGAAACTCCAGACTGTGTCTCATCGGGATTAATTACGTCTGAAGTCAATTAGTTCCTCGGAATAATTTTTAAATCACATATTGTGGATGTTCGAAACGTCGATGGAAATTTCCCGCGCGCCGGCACCCAAAGATGTTTAGAGCTTCGGCGGTTTCTGATGTAATGGCCCTAACCGAATCAGCAGACGTGAAATCTGTTTTAAAGCCACGGACTCGCGAGGACTCATTAATGGCAAACGTCTAAACCGAGCCTCCCACTTCTCAGGAGTGCGCCCACTCGCGCGGGTATCTGTCAGACGCAGGCGATCAGGTAACCGCCACTTAGACGATCACAAGGGCATCGAGTGCCGCCTGTGTCGCCACTCGAGCCCTTTGTTTGCTAATTTTTGAGCTATCTCGCCGGAGAGAGAGAGCCGATGCCTCTGACTGATCCTGCAATCTGAGCAGAGGAGCGCCGTTGGCCGCATAAACAAATTAAGACTGTGCTCACAGACGGCGGCAGGCAGCTGCAGCGAGAGATTATACGTCTCTTTTGTCTTCCCTGAATGAGCGCAAACGGGGTGTTTTGAGGGAGCAGCGTGAGAGTGGGTGTTCTTTTGATGTGACTTTGCTGTTGATTCTAACCTCGAGATGTCCTGTCACCGAGCCGGGAGACACTTGAAAGCAATCAAAGATGTAAAAAAAAAAAGGGATCCGCAATAAGTGCATTCCACTCGACGCGGTGTTCGAAAGGCAGGATTCAGCCATATCACCGGTGCACATTTCAAAATTAGATCGTTTTACTTCAATTCTATTCGCTAATAGAGGCGATGTTGACTTGTTTTTGATGCACGGATCAGCCTCTTTGTTTGCGTGAGCCTTTCTGGGTCGCTTGGGCTCGTTCCAGGAGCCGAATGAATGTCACAACAAATGCGCCACAGACCCCTATTCCATCAAGGTCGGCTTTAGACATCATTTTTAAGGTTCCCCTAATGGCTCATGCCCATTCAAGCCCTTACGGCTTCTTATTGAACCCCTCTCCTGGATTTAAGTCTGCCATTTGTGAGGATAGCCAGTGGGCATTAAGAGAAAGAAAGAGCTCTTTTATATATATACGGGCTGAAGCACAAGCCCCAGCTCAAGAAATATAGACCTGCTCTGGTTCCTCCTACAGGCTATTATTTACATAGCAGATATGTGCGCTGAGATAGGCCCCAGGGAGGCATTGAGCTATTGGTAAGTGGCACTATTCCCGACAGACCAGTACGTATAAATCAGTGGCACATCCCGATGGATGATGGAGGGGGTGATATTTGGGGAACATCCATCACTGTCCTCACCGCACATCTCCACGCTGGCACCATCAGACAGTAACTATGATGAGAAAGGACAGTCAAGGTCGGTTGTGTGTTTTATGATGTTACATATTGTATAAGCGCGGCCCCGGCACTGTACACACAGCAGGGCTGATGTTCAAGATACATCTATTTATATGTTTAAGGTGCAGACGGGGGAGACAGAGAGCATGTTAATTGCCATAGCAACCGCAATGCATGTTAGACATAGTTATCTCAGCTTGGAAAACAGTCTGACGTCTGGGATATGTGCTGAATGTCAACCACCGCCGCCACACAAGCGGGAATCTATCTCACGGCCCTTTTGAAATGTGGCGAATTTGCCCGGATGCCTGATTCATACGCCCTCGCCACCACCGCTCCTCATCCTTATGCAGATCATAAATCCATGGTCATACCGTAGGTGAACTTGTCACATGACTCCCTGCGGCGGGCCACTGCCCCTTAGCTCAAATGTCTGCCCTGCCTGACCGTATTTCTTGAGTCAAAGGCCCGGCTCTGGAGGCATATAGGGAGATTTATGCATTTTAATTGGATTGGCTTCATGGCCCCCACGCTGAGGGCGGTTCTTTGAGGTATAAACGATTGATGCTCTCCTCTCTTCGCCACTTCACCCTCATGTGCTTTTTTTTTTTACAGACCTGATCCCGAAGGTTCTGGCTCTAAACACCGGATGTCACGCTAATTAAGTGCATATGATTTGATGTCAGTTTCAAACGGGTGGGCAAAGAATCGCCCCGGTGCTCGCTCGCCGCCGCGCACCTGCACCTCCTCGACTCTCTGCTCGGGGGCCCAGCAACCTTATTCTGTGCTATATGTGAGCAGATGAGTGGCAAAACCAATCTCCACAGGCAGCGGCGGAATGAAAAATATGTGTGTTTAAGAAATAAGAGAGAAGTGCAGGTGAGAGAGAGATTGGAAGACAAATCGAATGTGTACACCTCGCCCCGCTAAGTAACATGGATGCCGCGTGACTCGGCTGGCCCTCGTAACAGAGCGAGTGAATTTCAGAGCAAATTATGTCGGCCCACTTCGGAGACCCCTACACAGATTCCTCTCGTGGAGGTTTGCAGGTGTGAGGTGAGGAGCAGGGGCTCTGCAGATCACATCATTTGCCATTCCTGTCTGGGCACGACTCCCAGCAGAAAGGAAACTTCTCCGCAGAAACGCTGGGGCCGGCGACGTCTCAGCCATCATCCGCCCTCCCAGAACAAAGACATCATGCCACAGTAAATCCATCACCCAGGTGTAGATACACTCCCCTCCCCTCCTCGCTCTGTTTCCACAGCTCTGTCTCTTCATCCTCCCGTTGCCTCTCTCTTTCTCTCTGACCTGGGCCCCTCTCCAATTTGAAGGTGAGATTGTGATGGATAGAGCCCGCAGCCACCGCACACCTCGCTAGACCTCAGGGTCCGCGCCCGCGGCCACCGCACCACCCACCTGCATCGATACCTCTGTCGTGCAGCGGACTGAAAACCGACCCACTTGTCGCATGCGCCGCACAAACATCAGCATCTGTTGCCACCCACCGCGTAGGCACTCGTCGAAAATAAGGGGGCTGAAATCAGCTTTGCTTTCATGCAGACTGGCATATACACACACACACACACACAGACGTCTGCTCCACATTACATCTCGCCCACCCACCCCCACCACACACACCCTCCTCCGAACGTATACACAACGGCTCATCAGGCAGGAAAATCAAAAGAGCGCCTTCCCCAGACTCGAGGAGCACTGCGGCTGTTATTGTACCAGAGCCCCTTAATGATCAGCATCTGTTCCCCCCCCACACACACTCTCTGCGAGCGTTAGCTGAGGGTTCCACTAAACAAGGCTCTGGTGCGATACTTCATCTCCCGAGATTCCACACTGTAACCCGACTGTGTGTGAGGGTGAGAGATGAGAGGAAGAAAAAAAATGGCCGTTCCTCTTCTCTCCCTGCCCCCGTAGGAAATCCTGCTGACTGTGGTCGAAGCACGACTTAAAGAGGTGCTTGTTTTAAAAAAAAAAAAGAAGACACACTCGACATACAGAATGCTTTTGCAGGATTATTTCCTGGCGTAAGCAAATATTTTCTCGGAGTTCGCCCGACGCCGGAGCTCAGACTCGTGCATTACTTTGCTGGAGGCCGAGACTGATTACACAGCCTTTGATATCAAACAGCCAAACTGTACTGGACGGCTGCAGGGTAACACACACACACAGTCGGTGCTTGCCGTACACACCGTTGAGGGGGAGTATATCTTCGATTTCACATGTGCTGGTTTTTTCACCGCCTGTCAATGGTGATAAACCGTCCGCCTTGGAACTAGTGGTGACATCCGTCTGTGCCGAAAGAACTCCCCGTTTGATCCTCATTAACATTCAGGTGTAGTCGTCGTGTCGAAACTCTGAAGTTCCACCCATGTAGTCGTCGAGCGCCGGCAGGGGCTGACAGTCAACTGGAAGGAGGGTTGGCAGATTTCTTTAAAATTACCCACACCCCGCCTCCACTTTCACTTTCCACTGTTTAAATCAAGGCCCAGCGGGCTGAGCGAGAGAGGAGGACGATTCCTTTGGGAAATTAGAGAAGCTTCAGTCGCTGACCAGAGTGTTTGGCTGCAGTAATTATGTTTAGTTAATAAATCAAGATGTCACTCTCTGGGTTTAATCTCCATATAGAAGGGTTTTTTTTGTTTTTTTTTCATGCACATCACATGTTTTGGTGTCTGTCCTGGCACATGATGCAGAACTGTCAGAGTGAACCGCTCTGGGAATGTGCACATCTGTTCCCAGTAATGTGTGCTTGTGCGATGTTAAATATTTTAGGTTTCCAGCCTTTCTTGTCAGACGAGCCCCCCCCACAGCCACGTCAGATGTCGACACCCACCCATCACGCTCCAAATGTGTTTCTCTGAAGTGGTTTTTAACTGGTTGTTATTTAACTATTAACGATTTAGAAGTGGATGTAATAGATGATGTCGGGATGTTTTGCACTCGACCTCTTTCAGTGGCAGAGTTTGAATGTTTCTTCTTCCAAGTGCCGCCCGGGTTACCTGAACTCAACAGGCAATTATCCGATTTCGAAAAGCTAAAGTAGATAACTCAGGCAACGTGACCAAACCTGACCCCGAGCTCAAATACCATTTCAAAACATTTGTTGGCACAGCAAGGTAGTTTTTTAACTGATGCGTACGGTGATGTTGTCGGATGGCGTTGCGGTTAAAAAAGATTTGAGATTACTGCAGTGCGGAGCAGCAGCTTTCGAAAAGGCTCGGAAGTGACTTCTTGTAGTTAACTTTTTTCATACTTGCTCCGTTGTCTTCGAGCAGAAGCAGAAAAACATGTAGATGAAAACAGCTTTGTTGGGAATTCCACTGTAATAAAATGGTGTATATGTGAGCGGAGAGAGTAAGAGGAGAAAACACCTAAAGGGATGAAACCAGACGACACTCTGCCGAATGCAATATGCAATACAATGACAATCAGGAAAATGCTATTAACAGATTTCATCACATTCCGGCTACATACTAGGTTTTGACTTAGTGTTTAGAGGATGTCTGTGTTTTCTCTACTCTCGGTGAGTTCCGATGTTGCCGCAGACATCTTTGTTTCAATGTGCCTTTCCTCACGTCTCCCTGCGTGCACTTGGCTTTTACTGCCCGTTGTAAATTTCCTTTTCATGGCTGCGGCAGAATTACTGTTGATCCTCACCCATCCTGTAAAGCCACAAACGTAATGTCAGCAAAAGCAGGGTTTTTTAGCACCCAAAAAACTAGCCGCGATGGTTGAACGGCGGTTTGAGAAGACCCCAAAATGATCAAACGGCAAACCGGGAAAGTTATCGAGCGTGTTGTGGTCTGATTGTGTTTCGTGTTGCGACGGCCTCAGACACCTGTGGCCCTTCCGGTCTGCTCACTTTGTTTTACTCCGCCACCCGAGCAAAACGAAACAATAGGGGGGAGCATTTTAGATTGATTCAGCCTAACTAATTCATGATTCATATCCACCACCTGTGGCTCGCCGTGTTGGGCTTTATTGAATGCACTCACTACCCCCCATCTCTCTCACACCCCAAATGGAAATAAAAGCTTTAGGGTTGTTGCTGGGATGGAATGGAGATATAACTTTATGGGCACTTTTTCATTTTTTCCTATTGATTGTTTTTTTTGATTGTTTTGTATTTTTCACATTATGCACACGGTGTGCATATATTATCCTTTCCTTACAGCCTAGTCAGATATCATCTCCTTTGGGACACGGCAATAAAGAAAATATATATTTCCAAAGCCGTGATGACGTTGTGTCTCTCGCCCTCTCGCAGCACGCGGACCCCGTTCACGACATGCTCCTGGACGTCATCACCTGGGTGGGGATCCTCCTGTCCCTGGTCTGCCTGCTCGTCAGCCTCTTCACCTTCTGCTTCTTCCGGGGCCTCCAGAGCGACCGCAACACCATCCACAAGAACCTGTGCATCAGCCTGTTCGTCGCCGAGTCCCTGTTCCTGGTGGGCATCAACCGGGGCGACCAGCCGGTAAGACAGCTGCTGCTGGTGGAGACATGTTGCACCACTGCCAAGTATTGATTTATTTAGCACCACTGCAAATAGGATGCTGCGCAAAGTACAGCGAAACAGCGGGAAACCTTAGAATGAGATAAAAGAAACAAATTCTAGACTCTGATGTGCATGTGCTCCGTAGTTCTTGTGTAATCCTGCCGACAAACAAGCAAATCAACCAACCAGCAAATGAACAAATGGTCTGGGAGAACACATAAACCCCCCTGACGGAGGTAAATATGCACATAGACATAGCTTATTGGCTTCCATAGAGATAAATGATGAAGTAAAGTTCATTTGAAGTCTCAAGACGTTCACTTCAAACCTGTTCAATTAGGTAATTTCATACGTTTGAAGGTGTTAAACGATGCAGTGACTTTAAAAGAACAAACACGAGAAAAGACACCAATGTGAAAATTGTGTTTTTAGTTCATGTTGGCACTCCACTTAAAACCGTTCGCTTCTTCCTTAGATTTAAGAGCCTCTTTGTTTAGTTGTTTGAGAAGATGTAACCTCTGGTGTCATGCTGCACTATGAGTGGTACGTCCAAGCGAGCGCCAGCGGCCCTGAACATTTTTCTCTCCTGCCTGCCTCAAAATACTGAATGAGAGGACTTGGATCTCTTTATTCGACAAATGCTCCCTCCACTGATTCCACAGAAGAAAAAAAACCTAATCTCACACTGACACCTGCCAACATATCTGGATCACTCTTACACCGCACATACTCACTGACATGACGTCATCCATTAACCCCAGAGCTCCCTAATCTGGATTAAACTGCTCAAGATTTAAACCTTCTTCTTCTACTATAATAATTATAGTTTGCATTACTTTCTTGTGAGGGCTCAGCTGTGGTAGCAGGTGGAGGCGCGCTGTCAACACGCAGTCATCGCCAAGCGTTGGCACTCGCACCGCAGACGAATGCGGCGCCATTACAAGCGTACAGGACGGCGGAGGGCTTTATTCCACCTACAGCTTCTTTTTTTTTTTTGCGATCGTGCCATTTTTGCTTGCTAATGAGGCAGAGCACACAGTTAGCTTTGCTCTCGGTGGGGGGGAGGTTGAGTGACGATAAATTTAGTGTCTGAGCTCAGAGTAAAAAAGATCTTGTGGCTATAAATTCCTAATGGGGTCACACGCTGGAATACATCTTATTCCTAATAGTCTTTTTTTTAATAATTTGAGTTGTTTATTTCCTGTCATTTTCTGTGTCGTATTATCCCACACGGTTTGCAAATCTGTTGCCGGAGCAGCTCTTCTATTCAACCTCACGTTTTCCCCAAACACGTCGTTGTTTTGCTTTTTTTCAAATATCACTTTAAGCACCTGGACCAAAACTCACAGGCCGTACTTTAGCAGCAGAGCTACCTCCGTGTGAAGTGAAAGCTAATGCTTTGGCCCTACACCTTTCCCTTCCATTACATTTTATGGATGTAATTCACAGCCCGGCTCTAAGATCACTCTCCTGGACGGCAATTAATGTCCACTCAACCTTTTAGATATTTAATTGGATCCATTTCGGTGACAAAATGCAGTGGTTAAGCTCAACTGTGCCAATAATTATATCAATCCATGTAAGTATTGTATCTTATTATTTTTTTGGGAAAGCGAGCCGGCGCACGCAGACGTAGTGTTTGCACGTCCCGTCCGTGTGCACCTCTCAGCTCAGGAGGTGCAACTATATTATGTGTGTGTGCACCCGGCGGTTGTACACAATGCGGTGAGTTCCAAATGGCTTTTGGACGGTCGACTTCCCTTCCTCATTCATATCTCTCTTTCGCGGACGCCAGCTACCGGGCAAACACACAAGACCGCACGGGCGCATGAGCTGCAGCCATCTCCTGCCAGTGACTACAGGCAAACATCCAATCACTTCAGCCAAACAAAAGCTTAGCATTGCTAATTGTTGGGAAGACACAAACATGGAGAGGTCAGGCAAAAGCTGCTCCATCACAGCCGCACTCTGCCAGGCACACTCTGCCCTTCAGCAAGGCATTTAATCCTCCAGAAAACCGGCTAAATGCCCCAAAGTTATTGGAATGAAACATGTTTTCAAGGGTTAATTATCATTTCGCTCCCTCTCTCTCTTTCTCATTCGCTCTGTCGCTATATACAACTTTCCCAGATTGCCTGTGCCGTCTTCGCCGCCCTGCTCCACTTCTTCTTCCTGGCCGCGTTCACGTGGATGTTCCTGGAGGGCGTGCAGCTCTACATCATGCTGGTGGAGGTGTTCGAGAGCGAGCACTCGCGACGCCGCTACTTCTACCTGGTGGGCTACGGAGTTCCTGCGCTGATCGTGGCGGTTTCAGCTGCGGTGGACTACCGAAGCTACGGCACAGACCGGATGTAAGTGCACGTGACACTAGATTGTGAGCGCATCATATAAAGGACAGCATGATGGAACCTTTTATATTATAGAAAAATTGAAGTTAACTTGACATTCATTTTTCTGGGATAAAATCAAAAGCCACAGTTTAGAGGACATGAGCAACTTCCTTGAAAAGTGCATTAGTCCACTTAACCAACACATCGTGTCAGACATGTATTTACTATTACACATCAAGATCCATTTACCAGTCGTTTGAAGTAAGGAAGTCATATAATGTCTTCTGTTGCTCTGGAGAAGTATGAGAATACCTGCTTTTTGAAGTGGACGTACAGAATTTGAAAGATGTCTATCGATTTATATACTGCAAAAAGCAAATTGCATTATGGGAATCATGGGATTTTTCGGGGCGATACCAACATTATCAAGGAAAGCAGTTTGATACCAACATTTAGTCCGAAATATATTTATTAATATATGAAGAAAATAAATCCTAATTCTCAAAATGGCATTACTAAACCTTTAAGACAGATAAATGTACTAAGGCTTGATATTTTGCAGTTTAACCGTAAGCTTTATAATAAATAACGATGAATAAATAGAAAACACAAATTCAACCAAATGTATGGAGTGTAAATTAAGAAAATAAGTGTTTTCTTCATATCTTTCCTGCATTTTTTATTCCGGAAAATGAAGATTGTCATATTAGTAAAACGCAGATAACAATATGGTTGTGAAAGGCTCATACGAATATAGGTCTGGCTTTAGTCAATAATTTGTGCAGACATGAGACTGAGACATAATGTGTGTTTGTTCCTGATATTAATTATTAAATGTGTCCAATGTGTTTAAAAGAAACTTAATGCTATTGTTTTACTTCATGATAAGGAAAGAAAACAATTTTTCCAGAGCTTTTGGAAAACTTTCTTGAATCTGGGGATTGAGGCGACTCTCTGTTGGGGTTGGGTTTGGAAGAACAAGGAGAAAGGAAAACCCACTAGTGATTCCCTGCCCCACCACATCTTTGTGTGAGCGTCTCCACCCACAGAGACCCCGCTAACAACTTAACAACTGTTTGTGTTGTTTTGAGGGGGCTTCAACGACGTCGCGGGCGACACTCCAACAGCTATCGCTCATCATCCACTTTTAATGAGGCAGAACGGTTACTCAAGCTGAGCACATTTCCCCCACCGCCGAATTGACGTTGTTTTGACAGGGACAAATTTAAACCTCAGAAGATGGCGTCACCGGTTTGGATATCAGGCTTCCGTGGTTTGTCTCTCTGGCGTTTTAGGATTGCGCAAATTACAGCACGGGAATGGAGAGATTCCGAGTTTGAAGGAGAGATTGATTAACAGAAAGATGGGGGAGCGGAGGAGACAGACTTTTTTTTTATGTTTCCCGCAGAGGCCCAGTAAGATATAATTCCCCAGCCCTTCCCCTCTGAAACACAAAGTGGTCCATAAAGCAGCGTAATGTCGAGCAGAGGATCGGCCTCCATCCCTCTCTCTTAATCTCCGACCCATCTGAAAATAATGAAGACCAGCATCAGCAGTTTGCCTCTGAGATGTTTATCATACACACGCACGTACACACACACACACACACACAGCCACACACACAGCCACACGAACGCAACAGTGCATCGGTAGATTGGCGGGGCAATAGTTCTTGGTGATGGATGAGGTGATAGCTGCCACCGCCTGAGCCTTGGCATCATGTGAATAATTAAAGCCTGCCACCGGTGGAACAATTATACGCCGCCATTGAAGGATGAGGGAAGGGACGCGGCGCGACACGTGCCGGAGAGCACAGTGTCGGCGAGGGCACGCAGTCCTGCCTGCAAATTGATTCCGTGTTATCGCGGGGTGGCCCCTGTTTTGTCCAGAAATATCCAACAAGCCGAAGTGAAGAGTGACCGCGGGTGCGACAGATGAATGAACGTTATCGTCCGGTGACTCATAATAAGCGAAGCATGTGTAAAAAAACAAGGCGGCAGCAGCAGCATGAAGGTCAGCGAGCTTGTAAAGTCACCTCTTCAAAGGCAGAGATCAAATAATCTTTGATCCGGGAAGGGAAAGTCGGACTTCCATTCACCCCCTCGCAGCAATAACAATAAATGCGCCCTCGAGCAAGGCACTCCGCCCGCCTCTGCAGTCCAACGAGGCTGTTTAATGGTCGGCAACATGTGATTCTGTGTAATCCGTCAAGTTTAATGAAAGTAATAGATCAAGCATCTGTAAACTCAGTGGATAGATTTTAGTTTCAGTGACGTAGCTGCTGCTAAACGAGTCAAATGTGTTGAGGATGCAGAATAAGGATTAGTACGAGTTTTCTTTTAAATGAACACCGTTGTGTTTGCATTCAGTGTTTCTCACTGAATTCTGTTCTGCTTACATTCTATTGGGTTTTAGATAGTCACTTTTTTGTTCGGCAAGCTATTATTACATGTTGTGGGATCGTTTTTGTCGGGTTAGTGGTTTTTATCTGTTTTGAATTTGCAATGGAAATTGTCATTTGGCTGTTTACTACAGTGGCACTTGGCTGAGCCTTGTTTATCATCTGATTATCTCATGTGGATGGTCTGACTTTCAGAGCGAGTTTATGGAATCATTGCTGCTCGTTTCTGACAGTGACAGTGAAAATGCAAATTCTTGCTTTGTTGATGGGATGATTCCTACTTGAGTTTTTTGTATTTATTTCCCACTGTAAATAAACCATAGTGATTACTTATGTTTGTCCCCGAGCTGAAGGATGTGAATGAGGTAAAACATGCAACAGGATCAACAGGCTTTCAATTTGCCTTTTTCTTTTCTTCTTTTTAGTGCAAATGCTCTTTGTTATGTTGTGCATTTCTCCAATCGTCACCTTTTTTATTGTACAAGTACAAAAGGTAGAAACGCTTCCGAGAAGTGGCCTCCCGACACGTTCTGCTGCCTCTGTCTGTCATGTGACCTTTGAGTTGCACGTTGGAGTTGAGCGAGAGAACTTCCACATACACATTGCTGCTTAAAATCCAGTAACAGAATATTGCTCCGTTGCGCAGCGATTGGTTAAAACGTCACAGGACACATTTAATGCATTTTGAGAAAACAAGATGCAGCTCGTCATCGTCCTCGGCCGGACTTTTCACGTTGCTTCACCCTCTCATTTGTTCAGCAGCACACTGTCATGCCAAGGAAAAGACGATCTCTGTTGCAAACATTAAGTCGCCTGTGTCAACTCCTCCCTGGTAACACAAATGCAACAGGCTCCGGCTTGTGTTTTGACCGACCGGCACATTTGAACTGTATTTAATGCTTTTCTACTGCCAAACACGAATGTGACATAAGAAGGGGACATCGAGGAAACATTTTTAAACCAAAGAAAGAACCCGCAGCTCCCGCCACCCACCCCATGTTTTTACATCTTTCTATGATCTGATGAAGAACGAGGCAACAGAACAAACAATAGGACCTTCAGCATAATTTAGAATAGGGAAGTTGAGAGCACGCAGTTTGATGAGCTGCGCCTGTTCTCCAGCTTTTGTTCGTTCACTTCTTTGTGCGTCGTGTCGCTTATCCGTAGAAACAAGTGAGCTGGAGACGTATCAAGTTCCTGTTACGACAAAAGGAGAAGTCGATTTTTTTTTGTTGTCCTGTCACTTCTTGCACAGTTTTCTCCTCGTGTTTGTCTGCCAGGTTTTTTTTTTATACGACAAAACAGCGGAACGTTCAAACCCGTCCGTGGCATTTGAGGATATGAGCCTCGATTTCCTCTTTGTGGGCTGTAAATAATGAAGACGCCTCATTTAGTTTTTCCTCCGAGGGAATGGGACCAAAATAGCAATCATCGTATCATAGCTCATTATGTTTGGCTTTGTTTCGCTGCCGTATTTGTGTCCTCAGCGAATCAGAAAACTGTAGTTTCATGGAAAACATTTTTTAAAAAATCTCATTTTTGAGCGTCATGCCGTATTTTTGAGACGTATATATTTGCTAATCTTGGCGGTTTTGTCTTCAGCACCCCCGTCGGTGTTTAAATCCCAGCGCTGTGTTCCTCTAAAGTGCCTCACACACTTCACTTTGCCTTAAAATGCAACGGAATTACATTTAATTCTCTGCCACTTCCATTTTCCCTCTCTGTCAGCCTGAATGACAACGCCGCCGTACGCACTGTAATTTTCCAGTGGCCAAAAATGGAGGCGTGTATCTGCTGCAGTAGCGGAGATTAAAAGATTAATAATTCAACCACAGGACATGAATCAAGTTTTTTTTTTTTATTCTCCTCGCCCTTTTCCTTTTTTACCATTTCAAAGAAGAACCGTCACCTTCCGCCAGCCCTGTTGCTTCTGGCCTGTATTTAATTTTACCCGGCGGAGAGGAATTGACTATCTGTAATGTTTGGATGTGAAGTATGAGGTCAGGAGAGCGCTTTATTTCATTATTGACATAATTACAGCAGGACTACAGTCACCACGGTTAACACGAGCGTGTTAGAGATGTCGAGGTCTGCATGTGGCCGTGTCTGTCAGGGTCAAGGTCAATCCAATTCCTTTGGAGTGATACAGTTAGGATTCAATTGAGAACTAATTGAATCATCCATAAATTACCCTGTGTGATCGTAATTTGCTTCCTTAACCCGACAAATTGAAAAAAAAAAAAAAGAATTGAACTGCAGTCCGGTCACTGTCAGACATCTTTAACAGCTGCAGCTACATCCCATTCACGTTTTTTTTTTTTTTTACACAATTCCTCCTGATGGTCATAATATGTCGAGCTCTTCCCTTTAACCTGTTTTTGACCTGTCACTCCGGCCTCTGTCTGGATTTCCATCCTCTAAAGCAAAGTATAAATCTCTGATCTCTTTTTCTCTCTTTCCCCTCTCTTCACTTTCTCCACTTCATACCCCCCCCCTCCCCCCACCTCCCCTCACTTCCCTCTCTTTCATTGCAGTTGCTGGCTTCGCCTGGACACCTACTTCATTTGGAGTTTCATAGGACCGGCAACCTTGATAATTATGGTAAGCGTAACCCTCCCTGTCTGCTCATTAACCCTACTTAGCCTGGGGGTCGTCGCTTTAAACGGTCCGCCGAGATCCCTTTTTTTTTTTCTCCCAGCTCCGATCCTCCCCTACCCTCTATGCCCTGTTGAGCATATATGCCACCGCCGGGCACGGAGACGTCCAGAAGAACGAATGAGGGGGTGCAGGGAACGTATCCCAGTTTGTTACCCTGCTGCAGTCACCGGCTGCGACGGTTCTGGAGGGGGTGGGAGACTGAGAGAGGGAGAGAAAGAGAAGGGGAGAATGAACTCTGCTCAGTATGCAGTGTCGGAGTAATCCGCACTGCCATTATGATTGATTTTGTTCCCGTTCCAACTTGTACTCTGCCTTTTTCCATCTCCTCCTTGCAGACACACACACACACACACACACACACACACACACACACACACACACACACACACACACACAGGGCTCTGAGTGCAGATACACGAATATCACACACACACTTTATGTGTCTTTCCCCAACTAGGACAGCCCTAATTCTCTAATAAAATGGCTCATTTATTGATCCCACTGCTTTAAATCTGATGCAAGACTCGTGTTCTTGTTAGATTTTAAGTTAATGCCAAGCTCTAAATATCACGGTGCCACCAGAGATTTGCTCCTAATTGTCCAAGACACCACTCAGCTATGATAATACATATTTTGGAACCAGGAAATTAACCTAAGAATATCCCCAGCAATGAAAAAAAGGGGCCACATACTCAAAATACCACCAAAAAAAATGTGACTCTCCAACATTTTTATTCCATCTCCTGCTGCCCGGCTACAATCTGGTTGCTAAATCCAGACATGAATAATGCACTTTCACGCTCCAGTTTGAAGTAATCATTCACAATTCATCTCTGTGAGCCTCATGACTCACTGTATTTTTTTTTTTTACTTTTAGATTTACAAACACGGGTATCTCTGCAGGAAAGAAGGCGAGAGCTGCAGATCCAGTTCTGTCCCTGGGCATTTGTTGAGGGTCTGACCATATGAAGCAGTTAAAAATGATGAGGGGAGGTTTTTTTTTTTAAACTTTCAATTCATATTAGGGGAATGTCACATGCAAACAGCAAGTAAATGTAAGAAGAGCAAGTGGAAAGCTCACTAATTGCTGTCGATTTTGAGGAGGCATTCTGAAAAATAGCCCCAGTGCCACCACCGGATTTGAGTCAACTTTTATGATAACTGACTCGCTGGGGAAAAAAAGGGAAATAATGAGATATGCCACAGTGGCTCTGTTTAATGTATGTTTAGTTTCTTTTTGTGGCTTTTTGATACGCAGCAGTCAAACATAAGACAATGTTTCATTTCCCCGACTAATTACAGTGTGTTTGGCAAATGTAGGTGTAAAAGTTCAACTCACTGAGATGGGCTCGATTCGACTGTTTGTAATTTCTATATCCTAATACTAGTAATAATATATAACACATTTGATCTATATGGCACTTGTCATGCTTAAGCACAAACTACATCCCAATTAAAAGAGAGTAGATATTAGAATCAGAAACCCATGAAACCTCCATGGAGGGAACATGACAATAAATATATCAACGGCACTATGCATCAAAATTATGTATAATTAATTATAATAAAGTGTGGTTAAGTTCTAAAAGATCATCAGAACAAAATAACCTCATGTGTAGTGAATATACTTCTATAAAATGATAAAAAAAAAGATAAGTTTTATTAGATTTTTAAAACAATTAAATTAAATAGAGAAGATAACACAAAAACAATATAATAATAGTAATAGTTCATAAGTAGTTCAAATCTCTTGAATATATATCCTGGAGCTAGGCCATGGCCTTGCAGGTAATTGCTAAAGCTTTATAATGTGGCTCAGGGGATAGAGCGGGCCGTCCACCAACCAGAGGGTTGGCGCTTCATCGCAGCCTCTCCTCCATTCTGAATGCCGAAGTGTCCCTGGGCAAGACACTGAATCCAAAGTTGCCTTGACAGTTGCCTGACAACTGGGCCGACAGTGTGAGTGGCGTGCGATAGAGTCAGTGCTGCACATAGACGAGCGTGTGTGTGACTGGGTGAATGACAAAACTCTATTTTAAGGCGTTTTGAAAGACTAGACAAGTGTTATATAAATACCAATAAATAAATATTACATTAACCATTGAAAGTAAGATTATTCTAAAGAATTATGTGGTACTTGGAGATATGTCAATTCAAAAGTGTTTTTTATGGCAGTGGGCACATAAGTGATATTGCAGGAAACATGAGATTACAAATGCTGAACCTTTTTCGGGGCATTTTCCCCCGAAAAAATCCCCCCAATGCCAGATGTGTAATTTTGTTTCCAGATGTACATACTGTAAAGAGACGGCAGCAGTGTGACAGTTACTCCCTGTGGTTGCCTCTGAGTGTGAATCTGACGAGACACGTGTGGGCAACTCAGACGGAAAAAGGCTCCCTCATTCAGGAATGCAGCTGTCTTGTCCCACCGTTCCCTGTTTGCTCCGCCGCAGAGTTTTTCGTAGGATTTCTCGCTCTGTTTGGCAAAGTGGGAAACCACGTCCGGCTGCAGCCGTCCAGCTTTGTGCTACAAAGTGCCCTGATTTAAAATGAATGGAAGCGAAACAGGAAACACGAGCTGCATCCCCTGTCTCTCACTCTCCCTCTCCCTCTCTCTCTTTATCTCTCTCAGCTCAACGTTATCTTCCTGGGCATCGCTCTCTACAAGATGTTCCATCACACGGCCATCTTGAAACCAGACTCCGGTTGCCTGGACAACATCAAGTAAGAGCAATCGCATCATATCTCTCCGTCCATTAGAAATTGTCCCGAAACACGACTTATCTTTGTTGCAGAGGATGTTTCAGTGCGTGCATGTGATCGGCTTGCTTCCACCGAGCGCACCCCCCGACAGCGCTATTGTCCCCAGTCCGGCTCAGTTTAACGAACTGAGCAACTTTGGGATGTTGCTCTGTATTCTCCGGCGTTCCCGAGCAATTCGCGTTACCTTGCCTTCCTGCTTTGATATTTCAAAACCTCATTAAAAGCACTTAAGGTTGTGAATTCCCAACCCGAGGGGGCCCGGGAGTCTGAGGCCGCAAGGTAAGCACCTCCCATTATGCTGAAAGGTCGTGTCAGGCAAGGTTAAAATCAAACATGTATTCTGTTGCATCTCCATCATTATCTGAGGAGCACTGTTGTCGGGCCCGGGGAAAAGGCCAGGAGACAATCTGACAGACCTGACCCCGTGTTATCTTGGTGTCAACATGCTGCCGATGAATATTCATATTGCGCTGGTGTGTGTGTGTGTGTGTGTGTGTGTGTGTGTGTGTGTGTGTGTGTGTGTGTGTGTGTGTGTGTGTGTGTGTGTGTGTGTGTGTGTGTGTGTGTGTGTGTGTGTGTGTGTGTGTGTGTGTTTGAGTCTGTTTATCTGCGTTCGCCTGGCTGCTTTCAGATAATGTGAAAGCTTGAGGGACAATGATGGTTTTAAAACTTCGACGCAAACTTTGTCTGGTGTTTACAGGTTTGTCAGTGAACGTTTGAGGTGTTTACATACGAATGGAACAACTTTGTCAAGATTTTCGCTAAGGTCAAGTTGGAAGTAGTGAAAAGTTACCATAACATTTTCAGACTCTAGGTTTCTGTACATGGATGTGAAGTGGAATATTTATTTGTTGATATTTACCCTTAAAGGCCCATACTACTGTTTCCACATCCAACACTGACATGAAATGTAATAGCCTAATGTTAATGCTCATTTAAGCTCTGTTTTGGTCTCCACCATCTCACCAAAAACGGTAAAGTTACAATCAAAACCATTGACCTTATTCTGAAAAAGACATTACTTTGATTAGTTGCTAATAGAATATTCCATTCATATTCCTGGTAACCTGTTGCAGAGCATAGTCTGATTATGAAGTCAAGCTGTTGGAAACTATCGTATGTTGAAATAGGACGTTACAATGCGATGAGCATATATATATGCATGTTTTCATAATGTGACTAAGGTCAAAATACATCATGTCTTAATTCAATTATTGCTTAATCTTATTCAGGTTTAAGTAATT
Organism: Hippoglossus stenolepis; assembly: GCF_022539355.2. Classification (NCBI taxonomy): domain Eukaryota; kingdom Metazoa; phylum Chordata; class Actinopteri; order Pleuronectiformes; family Pleuronectidae; genus Hippoglossus; species Hippoglossus stenolepis. The sequence goes on along the minus strand of NC_061505.1, from coordinate 7,528,568 downwards.
ACGAGGAATATTGTCTTAATCAGGTTAATAACAAAGTATGTGTGTCCATGTAAACCTAATCAGTGACATGAGAAAAGCAGTGCACTCCGGATTGTCTCTGCACTGAACTCAAACAGACTTATTCACTTATAAAAAGTTGTTTTTACGATCTCGTGACCACTGCAGAATGACACAGCTCTTCTCAGTGATTGTCTTTGACGTGAGCCGCAGTTATCTGGTGTCATGGCACGGTTCATCCACAGATGGTGTCAAGTTGTTGTTCTGCCTGTTTTACTATGATGGATAATGGTCCCTGCTCTGTTTTTGCTGTCTGCCTCACTTTTTTCGAACACACTCTGGACACATTAGTCTCCTTTATGGCCGGCGCTCTGGCTGTTTTTTTTTTGTGTTGCATCACAGCGCTGGTTGTGGCTCAGCACAGTAGCCCCTGTCTGGCCTGCACAGCGATGCACATAAAGAAACAATCTTCTCAGAGCATGATGTAGCGTGCTTTAGCTGCGGCGTTGCAGACCACACTGTGCCAGTGTGTGTTTTCCACCACAGATTCACTGCAGGTTATCCTGAGCCGACCCACAGTTCTCAACCTGTTTTGAACTGCTGCCTCTGAGCAGGACCACAGTGTGTTCACCAGGGGCGCCTGAAGATCACATGTCAGAGGAGGGTGGTGCTATCTCCCCTTTACTACATGTGTAGAAATTATTTTACCCGCATGTTATAAGTTTCAATGCAGCCTAGTTATAATGTAAATGTTCACTAGATGGATGGCGTCTCAGTGAAATCGGGCTGCTTCACAGAAACTAGTTCTACAGTGTGGCTTAGGGGGATAGAGCGGGTCGTCCACTAACCAGACGGAGGGATCGATCCTCGGCTCCTCCGGTCGGCACAGGACGAGACGCTAAACCTCAAATTACCCCTACGGCTGTGTATGAATGATGTGGGACAGAAACGTGCCGTGTGTAGAAGCTCTGTATGAATATGACTTGAAGTCTAAAGAGCTTTCAGTCATCCTCAGGAACAGAAAAGTGCTACATGCTGTGTACATATATACATATTTACGGTAGATAGTATACCCAGTGTACTATATGCTGAAAATAACATTAACATAATATATTAACCTGTTTAGAGAGTAAAATAAATAAGGTTGTATATATTCACCTCCAAAGATGGATTTGAAGTAAACGTGGGTATAGGTTTGACACGTTCCCTGTGTAAAAACAATATTTTGTTAAAATAGGTGATTGATATAATGCTTTAATTGGATGATGCTACATTGCCAGGTAAGTATAACTTTATAAATCACCAGTTTGAAACCAGCCTGAGCTTATTAACAAATACTTAAAAGGCAAAGCTGATAACAGGTTTATGAACAGCTGGTGCAACACAATCATGGTGTTATTGTTAAAAGAGACCTTCCTGTGTGTTGATCCTTTTCGAGACTAAACCCAGGTTTCCCTCCCGCCATGTTAATAATATAAACACCCAAAACTTGACTCCTCCCGCAGTGGTTCCATTCGTGTTCCATTCTTTTGTCCAGGTCTTTCATTTTCATCAGATTCTGTGAAATCACAGGCCATGGTTCATCCGTGGGGACAAAGAAATTTGAATTAATCGTATTCACTCGGCTAAAATGAAATTACTGAAATTAGGTTTATGGTGTGGGAATTGTGAAGCCGCTGCAGGAAGTGTTGACACAACCATGAAGGTCAGACGCCGAGACCTGACTTCTGAATGATCTGCTTCTAGATTTGTATTTTCTCTTATTTTTGAGTCGGTGAATGATGGAAACACTGAAACACGGCCTTCATTTCCTCACAGTGTGGGGCTCTGATCACCAGCAGCTCTGCTTGGAGAAACCAGAAATACCTTATATACTCAGACGTATACATGTTTTCATACTGCGACAAAGTATGTACACTGAATGTGCAAATAAACACACAGGCCCAGGCTCCAACATGAGAACTAGACACGTTGCACGGTGCAAACTCTGGCAGGAATATATGCAGACCACCTGCAGCTCACACGCACACGCACACACACACACGCTTGGCCGCCTCTGTAGCTCATGCACCGACTACGTGTTCTGGAAATATATTGCTTAGCCGAGCACCGTGATACAGCTCCAGACCACAACTGGACCAGAACAGCAGGTACATGAATGAGAAATGGACTGAGCAGGATTATTCCAGCAGAACGTTTTTGTTCTGGCATAAACGTATCACAACGTCTGGAATACAATTTAGTGATCTTAAGGATTTAAAGTCTGCTTATGTTCCATCTTCGTGTCGACTGCCTTGAAGAAAAAGAAGAAAAAAAAAACATATTGACTGCCAGAGTTCTCCGTGTCGTATGATTTATGACACTGGCCGCACGTAATGCAGCAAACACCTGACCTCCCGACCCCCGCAGCTTACTGACTTCGAAACAATCTGCAATGTTTCAGATCGCCATTGGAAAGCGGTGCAAAGCCGCGGCGCTTTTTGTCAGCGCTCATTCATCTGATACAGTTTTTAAGTCGGGAGCCATTACTCAACACGCCGCCGCGCAGACACTGTCGGCTAAACGGCGCCGCTCAGCCGACAATGCATCGCCACATCACAACAAGTGGTGGGAGACGGTGGGGGGAAAAGATGACAAAAAAATAAAGACATTTTCTTTTTATATCTTCAGCAATAAAATGTATTAGATCCCTGTGATCTCTGACTATAAAAGCGGATCTTCTCAGAATCCTTATCGCCTCGTGTTTCTCTTCGACGCATCAAGGTGAGCCGGTTTGATGATCGCGGCAGCGCGGGTTAATTAAGTCTATTTAGCTTCCTTTAATGAGGTGCATCTGCATCCGTCTCATCTCTCTGCCCTTTGCTCCTTCTTCACGGTTTGATGTCACGTTTTCTGTTTAGATTTCATCACGTCGCTTTGTTTGAATATGAATGTTTCATGTCTCTTTCTCCTGCGTTTCTTCTTTTGATTAGCTTCCTGCCTGTTTTTCCGTATATTATGCTGGTGCTTATCTGTAACATCTCTCTGTTTCTCATCTTCATCTGCTTCTTTTTTTTTTCTTCTTCCTCTTCATTTTAGCTACCGTTATTATGATGGATGTGTTATTGTAGAGTGGCACTGGTAAGACGTTCCTCAGTAGAGGGTGTAAAATAGAATTAATATTGTGTTTGATGTGTCTCTCTCCCCCCCCTCCTCACCCGTAATGGAGACAGCGGCTGCCACTGTCCTGTGATTCATGGATCACAACATGACTTTTACACCGGCGCGTTTTTAAATACCAAACTCGCCTCTGAATGCGGCGCATTTAGAGCATGATGGACCGAAAGTGTGAATTCTGTCTCGCTCAGCTTCCCCCTCGACGCGGATACGAACTTCAAATGATGAATGCTAATGAGGATGATGTCAAAGATAAAAAAATATATATATATCTCCGCCAACGTGAAAAACTTTTGATGTCTTAAACACTTTGAGGTGATTAGCATTTCAAGCATTCCTTTGGTTTAATGATTAACACACCGTTGCATCGATCGCAGCCCGTAAAGCGACTTCATGCAGATTTAAATAGGTTGAATTGACCAATTGCAATCTCATGCATAAATGACGAGTGGCACTGCGGTGAATGGCACCTCTGCAAAATTAAGTCATTTTGAAGGAAATTGGTGGTAATTTGATGCCACGGTCTGAAGTAGTTCTCTCCACGACTAAAAATGGCTCCTTTTTTTCTCCCCGGTTTCTGCTCGATGATTAGCACAATAAAGCATCTCTGGCTTTTTTTTTTCTTCGTGCTTCAGATGCCTGGAAGCTGCTCGGCTGCAGCCCTCAGGGACGGATGGTATATCCATATATCGCACGGTCGTTCAGACGCATCTATGGCGCTGTGACAAGCGTGGTTCAGCTTAAACGCTTAAACTGCTCCGATCGGTTTGACGCTCTCAGATTTGTTTGAAAAACACATTTAATTAGAATTATTCATAAGCCATCTCCAACCTAATGATGCCAAGAGCACGAGAGGATCCGTAAGTGATATTGTATTGGCGTCGGCGTTTCGGCGTGCGGCACAACTGACAGGGTAGAAACACTGAAATGCGGGCGTCTTCGTGTTGGAAGTGAGCTGTTATGCTTTTCAGTGACTGCTCTGCCGTCTCAGAAGTTTTTTTTTTTTGCCTCAAGGCTCCTCTCTCCGTGCAGCCCCTCAAATTCATCCTCATATTTTTATCTGATAACTCCAGAGTGAAGATAAGCCATGTGCGATATGAGCTGCAGCCTCTTCATATCCTGTCCTCGCGGATGCATTTCTCATGACCTCTCGTGTCTTTATCATCCGCCACCCTTCGGAAAAACTAAAAAAGCCGCCTAGTTTAGAGGACAATACTCTGCTCTCTTCTTGCCCACTGCTTGTGTTTCCGTGTCCATTCCGGGGGCAATCGCCTTGATGAAGTACCTCCACCGCCAGGTCATTAAGACAGCCCTGGGAAAGTTATGTTTAATGGTCGCCCCGGTGAATTCATAAATCATTTATTTTGCCGCACACCTGGCCCATTTATAACGGCTTAAATGTGAAGGTCTGCCAGCATTTATGAGAGGAGCGAAGATACTCGCGTGAACTGAGATAATTACGCCCGTGCACCTGTAAATCACTAACAAATCCCTTCCCGGAGACACTATCTGGCCCCTTCCTGTGAACGTAGCGTTATTCTCCTCTGCCAAAATAAACCATCTTCCTCCTTTGTGTATTGTTTCCCCCTCCATGTCTAAATTTGCTCCTTGTATCACTGCCCATCCGTGTCCTTGTCATGTGATTATATCTATTTCTGTGTCTTCGCTTATTGTTCTTTTCTGTTCTTGTCGTGTTGCTCAGCTATCAGGATTATGAACCTGAGATCAAGTAAGGCAAAATTGGACGTGGGTCCCTTGTCCCTTGTCCCTTGTCCCATGATGCCATCTTTCATTTACTCCCCCGCCCCCCACCACCACCACCACCACCTTATGAGCGAATCTGGACCCAAATCCATCTCGCTGTCGCTCCCCGGACTCATTAACATGATTTATCGTGGAGTGCTCAGTCATGTTGAAGGCCGCATTAGTGTGCACACACCGCTCCTGTGTTACATATACATGGTCCGCAGATGTGACAAGCAAGATTAGTTTTAAATGGCACCTGTATCTTCACTGTGCTCTCTGCGGAAAGATTAGCACTGAAACGCAGACATGGCGCTCTTGTGCTCTTCTGTCCGCATCCGACCCGTGTGAGCTCCCATTTTACTGACCTTCCTTTATCATGTAGGAATCTGCAGCTTTGTAAAGAGGTTATACCAACATGTGAAAGAGGAACAGGTACAGGAGACGAGGAAAGAAACAAATTTAACAATTTAAGTTCATTGTCATCTGTGATTAGTTCCCTTTCCCTCTTCATTTGTTTTGTGACTTTTCTCCCTCTCAGACAAAATGTGGATTTAGTTGTAGAACTGTTTTCTTTTGGATATTTGTTTAATGTAGTGAACTAAATATTGTATTTTGGTTCAGCTTTCACTGCGTCTCATGCAGTTCGAGTCACGTTTAAAAACATCTTCACCACATTTCCTCTGTCCGATGGTTTATTAGTCGTTGTGTCTGGATTCCAGATCTTGGGTGATCGGGGCCATCGCCTTGCTGTGTCTGCTGGGCCTGACCTGGGCCTTTGGTCTGATGTACGTCAACGAGAGCACGGTGGTCATGGCCTACCTGTTCACCATCTTCAACTCGCTGCAAGGAATGTTCATCTTTATCTTCCACTGTGTCCTGCAGAAAAAGGTACGGGGAACTCTGTATTGTGACCAACTTAAGCAGATTTGTTTTTCCAAACTTATTTGTATTTTTACCCAAGTAAAACGTTTGGTGATTACATTTATTTAATGCTTCAACAAACGTGTTAAGATTGTTGTAATTGTTGGCTAGTTTGTGGTGTGAGTATCTTTGTTGTGTTTTCGTACAGGTGCGTAAGGAGTACGGAAAATGCCTGCGTACTCACTGCTGCAGTGCGAAAAGCGTGGACAGCTCCATCGGCTCTGGGAAAGGCACGGCCTCTCGAGCTCCGGGACGCTACTCCACCGGGTCACAGGTGACAGGACACGTTTCTTCTTCCCCTGTATTCTACTACTTTTTTTTATTTATTTACCTCCTGAATATATTTTGCTGTGTTTTTTTTATTAGGCCAGATTTATGCTTATTCAGTGAATCTTAATCTTAAAATACATATTGCAGAGGAACTCAGAATGCACACAGTAGCTGGAGGAAAGAGGGTACATGGTTCTAAATAATACACTGATGTGTGCATCCATATACAGAACGAATGAGAAATTATCTTAAAGGTGACTGTGTGTGTGTGTGTGTGTGTGTGTGTGTGTGTGTGCATGATATATTTCAAGGAAGTGTAACCAATGTCCTTGTTTGGGAGTTGATAACAGGTGTGTAGCGCTTGTCGAGTTCAGCATTTCCTAAGTACATAAAGTCAGCGTGCGGTTCTTTTTGCCGCAGCAGGTCCGGGCTGCAAACTGGCAAAGCAACACTGAGTCACCGACTGAAGCGGCGGCTCGAGCCTTGTGAGGAATGTGTTCACGGTCACGAAACGCAGATCCGAATGTCTCTGCCAAGATATGTGGATCCTGTGCGCGAGCGAGTCTCTCCGCGCGGAGCGAATTGTTAATTGATTCCTCCCACAGTTACAAGAAGTATATGGTGAATAGCCTTGATATACTATAATTGAACATCATATCCACATTCCAAAGAGTGTGATTTCCTCCCAGTGTTCAATTATAAATAGTCCTCGGAGTCGAGCATGCAGTGGCGGCCCACGATACAAGCTGGATTCTGCATGCAGATCAAAGTGTTTAATTATACACAGGGCTTTGACAAGACGGCTCTAACCTCGTGCGCTCGCTTGATGCAGGAAAGGAAACCCTCGCGAATATGTGGCTGTTTGTCGCTAACTACGAGGCATCTGAGTGAATGTGTGATCAGCAAAGTACACGCTAACCCGTGTCCGAAAAAACAAGAATAAATAGCAGTGGCGTCCTTTTCCAACCCATCTGGGGAACAACATGACGTATGGTATGTTAATGAGATGTTGCTGTGTCAGTGTTGCTGTCATGGTGGGTTGTGTGTGTGTGAAATAACGAGTCCCACAGAGAGAGCCGTCTTGATCAGAGGACATCTGCACGGGCAATCACGTGATTCACTGTGTGATGTATAATGTTACGTGTAGTGGGTGGGGACTGAAATCCAGGGCCAATCAAGCACCAGTAACCACATGTTCGATACCTATCACACCGAATCACAACGCGGATTTCGGTGCCTGAGCACATGTCTAGTTTGAAATACACTGAACCTCAAACTTGAGTCTAAACAACAACAAAATACTTGAAGCTGTTAAACATGTGGCTGTATGTCACACGAAATTATTCCGACACCGGAACATGATGCAGATGATTGATACGGAAGGAATAGGACAAATTTAATGAAGCCTTAGACGACACACAGGATACATTTAAAGGAGATGTAGGCTTTGTGTTTCACTGCTGGTGTGACCCCGTGTCAAACCCATCAGCCGGCACTGGTCCTGGCTGTGGGTAGGCAAGGGATGTTTGTTTTTCGGAGCTGGAGTATTTTGGTCGTATTAAGAATTGAAACTGTTATCTTAGTTAGTTTATCATGTTGAATTTCAACTTCCTGTCTTCCCCAGCAAGAAAACAATCCCTTCTTATTATTTTCTAAGAAAAAAAGTATCCGCTCCTGCACCGTTTCGGCACCAATGCTGTTTTAAAAGTATCGATTCAAACCCAGTATCGGGGGAAAAACAAACAAACAAACAAACAAATCCTAGTTCGGTAACAGTTGCTCTGACTCCAGCTCACATTCCGCTCTGTGGTTGGCCCCCTTCACCCTCAGCATCAGCCCCTGGGACTCCATCATAATTAACCAGAGTGAACCCCCCTGGATTGAGCCTTTGCAACCTGACACGCTGATTCACAGGAGCTTGACTGATGACTTTATTATTGACTACACCTATCCCGGCGCCGGCGCTCATCTTTAATTGGAGGTTACTTCTCCCCTCAGCTGACACGTCTCACAGTTTTACTGCTCCAATCAAAAGCTGACATTTAGTTTTTCCTGCCTCGCGTCTTTGCCTTTATTGTGTTGAATAGCAGGTGAGGAAAATATGCAACACGTTGTTTCCTCCACATTCTAATATTTTGCTGTGCTCGAAGGAAGTGTTCTGATGTGTCCTGACATGTTGTTTGTCTCCACAGAGTCGCATCCGTCGGATGTGGAACGACACGGTCAGAAAGCAGTCCGAGTCCTCTTTCATGACCGGCGACATCAACAGCTCTGCGTCCCTTAACAGAGGTACTTGGCCAGATATTTTCTTACATGACTCTGCAATGCACCAGCTTTCACCAAATTACTAATGCAAGAGATTTTCCGTTTTTTTTCCAGTAGCTCATCTGTTTTTTGGGGTTTTTTTGGTGACACAGAGGGTTTAGAGCATCAGAAGTCTTTTCATTTTAATAAGTAAAGCTTTCAAATGGAAAAACCTTAACCCAGCTTCTCAAAGTCAAGGCCAAACTGCAGCTTCAACTCGGATACTCAAATCGTTAAAACTCCCAAGTAAAAGACACATTTTTCTTACTTGGCTTTTTATTAGCAAATATTGAAGCGAGGTCTTAAACATGTGTCAAAACTGCCGTCAGTCGCCATATAACTCATGTGACTGAGGGTGTTTATCAACATGCCTGACTGGGTGAAAGAGGACGTGGTTGTGAACACAGGGCCGAGAGTGAGAGGGTGAAATCTTTTGGTGTCACACTGGTTCAGAAAAGAGTTTCTCCTGTTGGCTTTTCTTGAATCTTTTCACCCATGGAGTTATTCAAAGGAGCATGCAGTGAAAAAAACATTAATCAAAAATGTCACTCAACAAAATTAAATAAAGTCCAAACGCTCACTCTAACATTTAACCCTACGGATAATTTAGAATCTCCAATTAGTGCAACCCCAATCTGCCTGTTTTTGGACTGTGTTGGGAGTAGCTAGGAAAAACCCTTGCAGACAAGGGGAGGGCGTTCCAACTCCACACTGAAACACCCGATTATGAAAATCCTACTTTTGTTGCATGTGATTTCTGTGCAAAAAACTACCTCTTTGTTTTTTTTCCCTGACTGCAAAATCCTTGAATCGGAAACTGGGCATTATATCAGAAAGAAAGAACAAAAACATAAAACTGCTGAATCACAAACTAAACTAGAGTAGCACTCAGTAGAGCGTGTACCATCGCCAAGGCCCAACAGTCCCCTTAAATCCAATTAAGCTGCACCAAAGTTCACACACTCATAGATATCAGTTCCCCAAACATGTCAGATTTTTTTTTTTTTTTTATCATCAGGGGCCATGAATTTTTTCCTTTGGAAAACAGTGGAAATGTTGAAAAACACCCCATCTCACAATGTTAACAAAGAAAAGTGAAAACCCAAGTTTTGTTAAAAATCAGTTCAGTGGGTTTTGTGTAATCATGCTTAGAAACAAACAAACACACACATGGACAGAGGTGGCAATATAACCTCAGGAGATACAAACGGATTCAGTGGAATTTGAAAAGAAACATGTGAATATATGTGACAGCCACAAATTGATTACTGGAGCTAACTGACTGAGGAACCAGACTGCATCACATCCGATAGCGTCCACACTGGTGTCTCTCACTGGAGGCTTTGAGTTCCACTCAGCTCAGGGTCTGAATCCACTCCGGGGCGCCTGCAATGCGTCGACACTAATACATAGTTACAATGATGGATTAATGTTTGACACACAGAGGAAGTTTCCGAGATCTCAGTAATTAGGCGCTCGGCTTAGCACCATCAACAGATCCAGCTTTTATCCATGGTGGGTGTGGGGTGGTGGGGGTGGTGGTGGGGGTGGGGGGCTGAGCCAGTGCTGGGGTCGGGAAAGAGGAAGAAAAGAAATCTATGTGGAAGTTCAATAAAGACGAAAGGCGGAGCTCCAAATTATTTACGCACTTTAATACCCCTACCCACGATCTGGTAGAAACAACACTCACCAGGACCTCAAGTGTGTATTACTAGGTGCAATCCTAAGTGTCATAAGGAACAGATGCAAACAGAATCAGACATGCTTCTTGCTGATTTTCCCCTCTCGCACTCTGGCTACTCCCCCCTCTCCATCACCACCTTCGCATCCGAACCACTCGAGACGAGCCGCGGCGTCACGCAATCATCTCGATAGCGTCGCCATGTTCAGTTTATCCCCGGCGTTCAGGATTATTGCCGCACAATCAGTGTGTTTTTGGAAACGGTCCAATTCCCCAAACACAAACACAGCGAGCGGCGGCGGCGGGGGGTCTGTCACTGGAAGGATTTGAAAGGGGGCCGGTGTTTGTGCAATACACTGTAATTAGGGCAAGCGGCGGCGGCGACATCTTTTTTTTTATTTTTCAGTCGAACATTGATTTCCAAGCAAAAACATAATGTGCCTAATTAATACTAATCTAGAATTAAAGTGATGCTGAAATATGAGCCCAAATCAGCAGGAACGCAATCATTTTATTAATCCTCTCGCTGAGCACAATCTTCCAGGACGGTAAATATTTCTGCAATTAAAATTCTCATCAAAAAGTAAGTCTGAAAAGATGGGTGCAGTAATATTCACATATATCTTCCTCCGTGATCGGTGCAGTGTAATTGCTGTGCACCGCTTCTTCAGATACGAGATGTTTACCCGGCTCTGGACGCACATACATGCATCGCCCTCACAAGTCTTGTTTTGAGCTTCTTTGAAAAATAAGAGCATCATATCATGTTCACAGGAGGAGGAGGGGGGGGGGGAACAACTTGCAAACAGGAAGTGAATGCAAGTCAAAAACATTTCCTGCACACTTTCCTGATATTCTGCATAATGTATTCAAACGCTTGAAAATTAATTTTTTTTTTTTCTTCTCACACCAGTGAGGGAAAAACAAACATCAGGGAATCTGTAGCATTCGTGTTTAGGATTGCAGCCTTCAAAATCGTCCGCTAATCACGAGGCTCAGACTGTGAAGGTTGCTCTGCCGCGTTAGTATGTGGTCGGGGGAACCGATGAGTCATTCCCGGCGAGATCCTGGCAACGGGTGCAGCGTGTGAGGACAAGCGGCGGATAAATAGAAAACAAGCCCGTGTTGGGTTATGTGTGCGAGGGAGGCGGGGCCGCTGCAGACTAATGACCATCATGACTAAAGAGAGGACACGTCGCTTTTTATTCAGAGGTTATTTCAGCAGAAAGAGAACAAGACCAAATATGAACTTTGCTCTGTGGAGAGATGGAAATTAAACAGCACTCCGGCTCAGAAGATTGGCTCAAACAATAATAATAGTGACGCACGGACTCGTCTGCATTGCCTCGCTACGCCTCTCAAACTTTTCATTCCTATAAATATAAAGTTTAGAGTAGCAGCACATGTAGCACTTTGAAAATCATCGGCTATTTTTCAAACAGTGACATATATGAAGAACAAAGCTGGAGATTTTCTGGGTCAGACACATTCACAATAACTGGAAAATTGCCGGAACATTAAAATTAGTGGTAGAGCACGCAGGAGGAAGGAAGTGATGCACAAAATGTCGCTGCAATTAACACGTCAATAATGGCGTCTGGCCCTTTTCGCCAAAAGCTCTAAAATCGTTCCGAGTTGACATCTTAGCTTGGCGTCTTTTACGTGTTTGACGCCTCTTTTTTCATCCTGAGATATACGTATTGCGTCCGTCGCTTGAAACGTCGCCAACACACCCACTTTCTCTGACATCTTCTCACCGTATTCCCACATGGACTCTCTGATGTTTTACAGATGTTTTACTCTGGCAGGGAAAGTTTCAAGCAGCATATTTTCTTTTCTCATTATTTTCAGCCTTGTTAAAGACCAAACGATGTCCTGAGAAGTTGTTGTATTCTGTCCTGTTCGAGTCGTTGCTGTTGTTGTAATTTCTGTCTGTTAACACTGGTATGCTGCCTGAATGTGGAGCTCAGAAATGGGCTTAATACTAATGGCCGGCCTTAGCGATAAATCTAATACACTCTCCATTGGTCCCATTAGCCATGTCAGTTCAGCTCTGCCACTTTCATGTAGCATAAAAAAAACCCTCACATTAATGATCATGTGATCATTTGGGTGTTAATGGCTGTCATTGCTCAGCTGCATCTGCCTAACTGATATGAATGTTCTCTCTCTCTCTCTCTCTCTTTCTCTGTCTGTATCTATTTTCTGTCTCTCCGCTCTCCTCCCCCTGTTTCTTTCTGTCTCACCCTGTCTCTTTCTGGCTGCTCCAGGGGCTATGGCTAACCATCTTATACCAAATGCACTCCTACGTCCTCATGGCACTAACAATCCCTATAATACATTGCTTGGGGAATCGGCAGTCTATAACAACCCTCTGGGCATGTACAACACACAAGGTGTGCTAGCTTCTTCTTCATTCTTTAACATTGTGTGCAGGGCAGTGTTTTTTTTTTCTTTCTTCCATGTCCTGGAAAAACTACGAGGTCTCTTCTCTGTCCTACGAGAAGAAAAAAAGCAACTTTTTGATTGGACATTTTAAAAGTTACGGACTTTAGCTGAAAGTCCAGTGTTCACCCTCGAGAGATTTTACAGGGCTTTAATAAGACAACAAAAAAAAAACACTGCCCCAAATGTTGTGTGTTAACAAACTGCAGCTTTAGCAGAAAAAAAATCCCACAGGTTTGATCCGTGGGGTTTTTCATTTGTAGGTGTGTCCTGGCTTCTGGTCAGGGGGGCGTGCAATTCGCTTACACTCTTTCACGGCTGATTGGCCGACACAGAGATTATAAAAAAGAGGAAATCAACAATGAGTGCCGATGGGAGCAGGACACATCCCCAGCCGTTTATCTTAAATGTGCTCTAATGTCGTCAGTGGAGCTCGTCAGTCATGTCCTCTGTCTCCTTGTTTTAAGTGTCAGCATTTCTTTCTTTTTAATGGGCAGTTGGACTGTTGTTCTGGGGTAGATGTCATTGAATCTGATTTAAAACACGAGAGCTTCCATTAATCTGATTCTCTCAGTGCTTCAATATTTTCCAAAACGAATTCTACCCCTAAAGCTTTTAATTGTAATGATTAGAAATTCATAAATTCAGAATGTGGGTCATAAGTCAAGATTTGTGTTCTATGGGGGAAGTTTAAAATTTTCTTAAGCACACCAAAAAATTAGATCTGACTATTAGAAAGCACCTCTGATGAGCCACTTATCGATTAGTATTCTAGGATCAGTGCTTTTCAGCATTCAGTATGAGATCTCAGTGATTTGAAGAGTCTGTAAAACGGAGATAAAAAAAATCCCGAGAGCTTTGATCAGAGGATAATTTATGTGCACTGTACGAGTACTGCAACGGAGCTCTTTACATAAGGCCGTAATTCACCAGCATTGCCATAGATGCAATATAAATATCCGCGAGGAGGGAAATGCTAATGCATCATGTTGTGGTTCTTCCTGCGGGTTGCAGGAAACTTTGCATGGTGACTTAAAACAATTGCATTCTGGGAGCATTTTTTCTTGATGCGTCATCAGCATATGTGTATGTGCACATTTCTCTTTCTACCTGTCACTTGTTATGCTTATTGTGTTTTCTTTTTCTTCTTTCCTTTCCCTCATGCTGTCCCTAAAAGAGCCCTACAGAGAGACAAGTATGGGAGTCAAACTAAACATTGCTTATCAAATGTAATTGACTTTGGCTTTTACTTTCTTTACACTCAATGATGGCAGGGGGGGGGGGGAATAGAAAAACATAAACTGTACCTCCTTTGGGGATTAGCATCACGCTTTTGACCAGGCCCTCACCTTCTCAAACAGACCCCAAAGAATCGGTGTAAATCGCATTGTGAATTCCACCGATGAGCGGAGATACTTCTCCTTACAGGCACGCGTCCTTTGGCTCGCTTGACATCACGCACTGAATAAGTTAATCCAATTACAGCCAACATTCAGACTCTCCTCAACATTTCAGAAGGCGCGTCAATAGAAATTGATCCGTATTCTTTTTCGGCGATTACCGAGCGGCCTCAGCCGTTGTTCGCGCACTTAATCATTATTTATCTTTTTCTCTCGCCGCTCACTTTGTTGGAGCCGATGAACTTCTTGAAGGTCTCGGGGAATGCGTCTCGTCAAATTTTCAAGAGTTCACACTGCGGGGCCCGACGTTTTTTTTAACAAGCCGGACGTCCTTGTCTGAGGTGCTTTGAATTATCGTCAAAAATTTGGCTTTGATGTTGCTAGCGTGAAAATCGATAAAGTATTAAATCTACAGCAACAGGGGAGAACAGAGCGTCTCCTTCCTCGCAGCGTGGTTTTGAACTAGTTTATGTTTAGAATGATGTATATTGTTACATTGCAATGCTCCTATGGGACAATATGGCTGGGGTCCGAGTTTAAAGCTGGTGCACTGGTTTGTGTTTACTTTATGAAGTGTGAAATGCATGGCTTTTTTTGTTGTTGCTTGCTTTGTGTTGTGCCGTGCTTTGGCTTGTGTGTGTGTGTGTGTGTGTGTGTGTGTGTGTGTGTGTGTGTGTGTGTGTGTGTGTGTGTGTGTGTGTGTGTGTGTGTGTGTGTGTGTGTGTGTGTGTGTGTGTGTGTGTGTGTGTGTGTGGCGCACATTTATCTGTGTTTTCATCACTGCCAAAGAATAATCAGTTAAAGTTAATGAAAAGTGAAATTGGGTCTTAGAGAATGTTATTTTATTTTTTTTCCTCTGTAACAAGGTAAGTGTCTATGATGCTCACATACAGTATAGAGGCTTTTAATGTAAATGCAGTGCTTTATGTCTCGTCTAATCCAAATACTATAGGGTCTTTATTTCCACTGAGTGCACTTTATAGAAATGTGGATGACACAAAGTGCTGAGAGTGCTCGAGGGGTCAGGATGTGTTTCAGAATAAAAGCGCCACAGTGTTTGATGGATGTAATGTGTGTTTGTAAAGATGGCTGACATTTAGCTGTGGCGATTACATCCCATCAGATTTCACCCTTCTCATTCGCCCCCTCTACCCCCCAACCCGACCCATGTCTGTCATTCCAGAGGGAATCCTGAACAATGCCCGGGATACAAGTGTCATGGATACTCTACCACTGAATGGTAACCATGGCAACAGCTACAGCATCGCCAGCGCCGAGTACATGAGTGACTGCGTCCAGATCATTGACCGGGGCTACAACCACAAGGAGACCACCCTGGAGAAGAAGATCCTGAAAGAGCTCACCTCCAATTATATCCCCTCCTACCTCAACAATTCCCACGAGCGCTCAACCGAGCAGAACCGGAACCTCATGAATAAGCTGGTCAACAATGTCAGCAATGGCGGCAAGGATAGCGGCTACGGGATGGGCTTGGGAGTGGGCATGGGCATGAATGTGGCACTGAGCCTGGATGACCACTCAACTTTTGGCCCACACCATGACGAAGGCCTGGGCCTGGAGTTAATCCGTGAGGAGTCTAACGCCCCGCTGCTGCCCCAAAGACCGCCCCCTTCCCTGCAGGCAGTGGACAACCTTCACAGTCATCTCCACCCGTCAGCGCCGCCGCCCCTGCCCCTGCCCCACCACCCCTTCACGTCCACCACCGCCTCCTCCTCGTCCCGAAGGAGGATCCCCCAGGAGAACAGCGAAAGTTTCTTTCCCTTACTCACTAACGAGCACACCGAGGACGAGGGCTCGTCGCCCACCCACAACCACCAGAGAGACTCCCTGTACACCAGCATGCCCATGCTGCCCGGCCTGCCCGATGTGTCCGCAGGATCTGCCGACAGCTCCAAAGACGGCGGGGATGCCAAGAGCCCGGAGGCCAGCTCGGACGACGTTTACTACAAGAGCATGCCCAACTTGGGCTCGCGTAACCACCTGCATCAGCTGCACTCCTACTACCATCTAGGGCGGGGCAGCAGCGATGGCTTCATCGTGCCGCCAAACAAAGAGGATCTATCCCCAGAAGAAGCCCACCAGGAGCCCTCGCATCTGGTCACCAGCCTATAGGCCCCAAAAACCACCCACCCAATAGTGTCCCTCCTATTACCGTAGTCCTCCTCCTCCGTGTCCTCTTGTTCTATCAGTCGTTGGCAGTGGTAGCCTTTCTTTTTATTCAGTGTTCTGAAGACTGAAGCGGAGCGAAAAACAAACTGTGCTCTCGCTGTTGCTGACCACAACCAGGATAGCGATTGCGACGTATGGGGGCGAGTACGTGACTATATTTGGTTAGAAAAAGCGGGAATCTGTTGATGTTGTGTTTCCCCCCTCAAACCCCGTGTGGTTTGGCGTGTTTTGTCTCGGTGTGAAAAGAGGCAATTGCTCGAGCAGGATTGTTAGGTCTCAGAGATAAAGTACGACAGTCGAAAACGGAACTGCACAGCCCCCCCCACCCCACCCCACCAACTATACAAGTCTAAATTATAGACTTCACCATAATAAATGGGAAATTTAAAAAAGGACTATTTTATTATTCTTCTGTATCTATATTGACTTTTTGAAAGATTTTCTTCCTCTTTGGTGAGTTGCAGCACATTTTGTTTGCTGAAGTGTCCCTTCAACGAGAAAAAAAAAAGGAGAATCAAAAAACACACAAAAAAAAACATTTTGGACAATTACCATGAAGGAATTATTGATCGTATGCTTTCAAGCATAGCTGTTCTTTTTTTTCTTTTCTTTCATTTTACTGTAATAACAGTTGTTAAAAGAGGGAGAAAAAAAACTAATACAAGAATTATGAGATATTTCTATGTAATTGTACAGATAACTAGCATTGCACATAATAGTATGCTTTTTTTGTTTTTTGTTTTTTGTTCCGAGCAAAACCCTTTTGTCTCTGTAAATGTAGTGATTAGGAGAAATTTTGTTCTGTTGTGCTGGCCTCTCTGGGTTTCTGGTAACAGTCTGTTTCTTTTTATTTTTAATTTTTTTCTCCTCTTTTATCACTTTCCACACATAATCATCGTAATAGAAACAAAAATAACACAAACAGGTATCCCTCAGAAAGGTTCATTGTGCATTCTGCATCTCTATTGGCATTCAGTAAACGCTTGTGCTTCTCCGAAAAAGAGAACAAATGGAACATTGACGAGCACTAGGCACTTGTACAAAAAAAAAAGAAGAAAGTTGGCTGTTTTACCTATTAAAGAAAGAGCTTTTGGAGTGAGGAAATACTGGAAGTGTTTTTCTTTTTTCTTCCTCCAGGAGAAAACATATTTATTTATTTGTTCAAATGAACCGTACTAAATGGGGGAGCGGAGGTAACTTTAGCGGCACAAATACCTTTTTATTTTTATTTTCATGGCTTCTTATTTATTCCTTTTTTGTATTGGTTTCCAAGCTGAATGGCATAGCTAATATTTGTTGTAACAGTGAAACTTGTTTACCAACAAATAAATCCCTGATTAAGGTTCATAACTTAGCTGCGGGGGGGACGTTTTGTCTGGGCCTTGGAATCACTTTTGTACGGATACCAGTGAAGGACCTCGACACACGATGGAGCGATCAGTTCTTTTTCTTTTTTTTAATCATCAGTTAATCTCCCTCATTAGCCCTCTGTCTATTTCAGTGCCAAATACATTTGGCCCAGCAGCAGTGGATGTGCTCTGTATGCTCTGGTCTGCTTTACGATAGAAGCAGTTGATTTCATAAGCTGTAATAAATATTTCAATATCATCGCTGGTGTAACCAATCGATTCTTTCCAGATACTGTGTGTTTGACATGAGTTTGATAAGCCGCGCAGGGGAAGCATGAAAGACAGCGGGGACACTCATCTCGGCCGTGGACAAGAAGAGAAGTAAGTATGCTCTGTAACCGCTGTTCTTATGGTCATCATCAGAATATAATCATTATATTCTTCCACTATAAATTAAATCTGATAATAAAAAATGTGAATTAATAATAGATCAAATGACTGGAATGTTGGAAAAGGTGTCATCAAGAAAATTATACCCCGACTGTTTTCCTCAGATTTATGGAGCATTTATATTGTTTTTGGTTTAATGTCGTGTAATGTCACTCTTTTGGTTCAGTCTCATTATTCACCACGTTGCAGCAAGCACTTTTTGTTTAGATCAGTAAAACCAAAAGTTTACAACCTAACCAGCCCCAGACAACAAAGAAACATACGTCCATTATTGGACCCACAATTTAAAAAAATGTTTGATTGAGACCAAAGTGATGCAAAGTTAATAGAATTGACATCACCCCAAACCCATGCTAATCTTGCTCTGACCAACTGTTCAACCATCGGTGTCTGAAAGCTGTGGGGAGCAGAGGTGGACCTATAGCTTGTTGCTGTAAGTTTGAATTGAATGTGTGTTAATGTTTGGGTTGTTCTCTTAATAGTGTCAGTTGTGCATTTGACATTACATCGAGGAACTTGAATGAACAAATTAAACGATGGCTTTTTTTAATCCCAGTGTTCCAAATACACACAGATAAGGAATAAAAGTAAAAATGTATAATACGAGAGTTTAAATGATATATCAATAAAGCAGTAAACCTATTTTTCTAGATGCACAACTGTGTTGGTCTACGTAGTATTTCCCTTTTTACTTGTCTTTTACAATGTCTGTTTTATGTTTACTACACTGTGCATGTTAAGTATTGTTGAATGAAAAGGGCGACGTGAGCCCCTTTTCACAGAGCTGTGACTGTGATGAAAAGCTGAGTCACTGTGAAAACTCGCCAGGGACGTGTGGCTCGGCCCGGATCCTGCGTCAGAAGATGGAGGCAGCTCCGGTCCGTCCTCTCGCCCGCGTGCGATCTCCGCTTGCCAGATATGACTCGGGTGGACAGAAAGTGCTCCGGCTGTCACCGCCGCATCACTTTGACTGACATTTGCAAACCCGGGCGAGTTCCTGAAATGTGCTGAAGATGTGACTCTGACCCCCTTATATCCACTTTCTTGATGAGTTGTTACGCGAGCTCATAGGCCGCACCGGGCCCTGACGCTGCCCAGGAACATGCTTGCGTGGCACAAAGCACCAGAGGGGAATAAGCAGCACTACGGCTCACTGCCCATTCACAAAGAAGAAAAATCCATAGAATGAAGTCAGCGTGTAACATTTTTTTTCATCAAACATTATCCTTCATTCACACTTTGTTTTTCTTGCCCAAGTGAGAATAATTTCTGAGCAGCACAGGTGGACGTTGTATTGATTTTTTTTTTCAGGCTAAGCCATCACACTTTAGATAAATCCTTAATTACTAAAGCTTTTCTGCTTACCTGCCGAACCACAAACTTAGTGTTGACATGTGCTCAATGCTCTTAAAGTGGAGCACCGTGACGCTCCCACAGAAATAATCGATATACCGAGTTTGTGCCAGTTTCTTTTTTTCCCAGAAACCTGTCACACTCTTAAAATGTAGGCGAC
The DNA here is from genome assembly GCF_022539355.2 of Hippoglossus stenolepis. Taxonomy (NCBI): domain Eukaryota; kingdom Metazoa; phylum Chordata; class Actinopteri; order Pleuronectiformes; family Pleuronectidae; genus Hippoglossus; species Hippoglossus stenolepis. Next base: position 7,509,146 of record NC_061505.1, on the reverse strand, counting down.
TGTAAAACATTAAAATGCTATAATAGGAAAACGCAACCATCTTCCTGTTAATGTCGGACCTGTGGGTTAATTTCAGTTACTTTAGAGGATTAAAAACAGTATGAACTACACATTATAAGCCCCGGTTGAAGTTCCCTCTGGCGAGCATTAGAGGATCCGTGTGATTGGAGATATCCTTGTTCCTGACAGTTGAGGGCATTCTCCACTTTCCCTGCATCCCTTCTCCAGCGCGCAGCTCCTAATATATGACTGATTTATTTTACCTTATCCTCAACGTGAACTGCTATTGAACTCATCCGCTTTACTTTTACTTTTAAGTCGACATAATCGGATACAATAGCATTTTAAAAACATCTGTGTGTGTTTTATTCCTCTGCGGTAACGTTATGACACAGTGGACAGATTTAAACTAGGATATAAGGTCTTTTTTATGTTTTCACACTAATTTACACAAGAAAATGTAGTAGAGTATTAAGTATTAAGTATTTGTAAGCTGTCTGTTCTATGGGAAAACTGTTGTCCGCCATTCACGTGTGATCATGAGCAGTTGTGATTATTTGTGTATTGTGAGGACAAGGGTCTGCATGTTTGACTTTCTGTGTGTGAATTAAAAACACGCGGCGAGACAAACACCTTCATGCCATGTGAACAACAATGTATAGGGTGCAGCTCACACGTCGTATATCTAACGGCACATTTCATTTCTGGCCCTCCAGTGAAAAAATCAATGGCCAAATGCCTGGCAGAATTTCAATTGAAAGGTGAATCAATGTCATTTCCAGCTCCCTGTGCGTTGGGACAGCTTGACAGCCTGAACACATGAAGAGGAATACCTCACTGATTTTTAGTCAAGATAACATTGATTTAAGGTGGCGGGGGGTGTTATAGGTGCTGATAAGTATAGGTAGGTGTACGGCTGTTCACTTGTAAGAGCTGCAATTCACTCGGGAGCTTGACTTCCAATTCCCTGCAATGCATTTTTTTTTGTGTCAGTGGCCTGTGGGATTTCTGTATAAAACTTAATGGAAAGACAATTTGTAAGATTAGATTTTCAGAGTTTGACCGAGAGGCACATCTCAGGATCCACTGGGAAAGTAACTCCCTGACTTTTGGATGGAACATCTCGGATCCACTGCCAAAAAAAAAACTAACTAAAACTTGTGGTTTACTCTGAAAGGTCCAGTGTGAAGGATTCAAGGAGATTTACTAGCAGACACTGAATATGATTTTAATAATTGTGTTTCCGTTATATTCTCTTGCATAATCCCCCTGATATTGAGAATCGGTGTGTTTTTTTGTTATTATATTAATGTTAAGTTATTTAATTTAAAAGATTTCTGCCGTATCTTAGCAACTTTGAATGTTTTAGCTTATTAAACATGTTCTTAGCAGGATGTAAGCGTGCACGGATGAAACATGATGGGCTGTGTGTGTGTGGGGGGATAATGTTCTTTTGTTTGTAATTTGACTTGTAACCTTGTCTTTTATTGGTAAGTGTGGAGTTATGGTGGCCTTGGTAGCATCATTTTAAACCTGAGCAAAGGTCCAAACAGTGACAATATCTGAAAACACATATGGATTTAAAAATAAATATTTACATTTTCTAAAAAGCATTAAATTACCAGGGTTGATTAGACCCTTAGTAAATTTAACATACTTTTTGTTTACGTTACACAAACAGAGTCTGAATCATCTGCTCCTGTTACCTTTGTTGTTTGTTTAAAGACAGTGATGCATTATGGGTTGTTTGTGTCTGATTGGTGTCACCTGCTGTGTTCTTCTCCTGGAGCCAGTCACCTCAAGGTAAGATGAGTTCTATCAAAGATATGAAACTCACACGAGTTCTTCTTCCGGTTTAGCGTTAGCGGCCTGTTTTGCTGCATTACGAACGAAACTGAAAGATTCTCATGAGGAGGGAAGTGGGAACAAAGCGGACATGACGTCCGTGCGTGTGTAAAAAACACCGTCACGCCAGCCGCAGCTTGAAAGGGAATGCGCGTCTATTCTGGGTGTTACGGTAAATGTGATTGGGTTGAAAATAAACAGGTGGAAAACAGACGTTGAAAGTTAAATGTCACTCATGGACGTTTAATAAGATAAAAACAAGGGTGAACCCACTGTGGCTTAATGTACAGATACTGAGGGTCACCATGAACAAGAGTGAGTGGAAGCATCTTCGTCACCTCTTAGGGATTTTTTAAATTATTTTTGTGGAGCAAGTTTTGAGTGCTATCATGACAATTTCCCCTTAAAAACAACATTAACCGTGGTCTTGCATAACCAGAGAGACACCACCTGAGACCAGTTTGCAGGTGCACTCTGTCAAAACAACTGTAAAATAGTTTGGCCCCACAGGAGGTTATTGGTTAGAATGTACTTTCTATACTGAACAACTGTGGCTACAAGTTGAATCTAGGAGCAAGGTGATGATAATAAAGTGACTGAAGCTGCAACCAGGGATTATTTTCACTGATGCTTGTTTTTAAAGTGTTTGTAAAAGTGCTGACCACACTTTTCCACACCCTGAGCCGACATAATCAAATATCTTGAAAGGTGCCTCAGACCAGGATCCGGACCAATGGACCAAAATCTTGTCCTGAAAAGAAGTGGTCTTTGTCCGGATCAAACAGAACCATGCTTCGTTCTGGATAGTTCGTAAAAGCGTCTTTGCCTCTGACGATATAATGTTTGAACAATGAGGACATTCGTTCAGCACATTTAAAATGGTTTCGAGGACTGCACCTGAAATGTGTGATGCTGGGAGTATTACTGTCATATTATAGTGGATACAACGTTTACATCATTCAAACGGATGACGGCCAAACTGACGAAATGCTGACGTCATGCTTGACACTGATTGGTTTGTTGACAGGAAGCATCTAAGTAGACACAGCCCATGTAGGTGATGATGACAGGTTGTACGTATGTTATTTAGAAGTCTTGTGAAATCAAAACTATCCAGATTAAATGTAAAGACCCTCAGTCACTTCACGTGTTTATGTTATTTTATCCTGTCACATTAATGTCATCCTTGAACACGCCCCTCCTGCACAGTTCTGCATCTTGACCTCTGACAGTCCCCATTTGCCCTTGTCTCACGTTTTTGGCCACACAGAAATAAAACACCTTGCACCGTGCCATCGTGGCCTTGTTTTATGACAGAAGGGATCAGCAGTGAAACCCTGTGCCCCTTCATCGCCCGACAATATCACAACACGTGCTCATCAGGGAGCAGCAAACAGGCCCTTATGCCCGGGGCAAACAGGTTACGTGGCATTCGCAGGGAATCCTCTGTGAGTTAATTTGGAAGATCATTTTCAGTGTACGGGGCCACAAGAGAAGGAGCGTGGTAGCCAGGAAAATGGTAATGGCTGTCCGGGGAATTGTAGTGTGTGAGTGCAGGTCGTAGAGTGGAGTGTGCTGTTGGTAACCAGAAGGACGACGGCAGCACGAGCTACTTCACCTGTTACGTATGTGCCGGCCTGGTCTCTGTGGTGTGAAAGCTCTTAGGTCACTTGGGCTGCAGTCGTGTTTACAGTCTGGACATGGGCTGGGATGTAACAGCGTGTTGACCTTGAAAAAGCTGGCGTGGAGCATGGATGTTAAGTAATTGATTTACAAAACCTGCAGCACAGCAGGAACCAAAAAAACATGCATTTTGTTTTTACAACTGAGATAAATATGATTTACCCATTTCTCCGTCCTGATGCACTTTACATGTTGCAAAAGAGAAATTACAGAGAAATTAAACTATGAATTTCCTTCCCATTAGAATATGACATTTTGTTATTTAAATAATTTAAAATACATTGTTGTTAACATTAATACTTAAACATATTTGAAAGATCATTGATATTATTGAAAAACTAATCAAACCCAAACTTTTATAAACATGCTCCTTATTCAAATTAAAAATGAACTCTACAGTCAGAACTGCCATTGATGATTAACATTGCTGATCATTTTCTTGATTGATGAATTTTCCGAGTTTGTAAAATGACAGAAAATTGTGCAAATTGCTTATTAAAATTTCACACCATGATGGAGTTTCTATTTTTCTCTGACAGCCAATTAAAGATATTCTGTTTTCTTAACAAATTAATTCACAGGTATCATTTGAGAAGCAGAAACCAATGTTTTGGCATTTTGCTTGTAAAATGTCTGAAATAAGTTCATAATTTCCTGTCGGTTAACTAAGGGAAGCTGAAACGATCGGTTTATAGAAATTGAAGTGACAAGTAATTTGATGATCTATATTTGTTTTAGTTGGTCCTCAGGAGAAAAAGAAAATCCTAAATCCAGTGTAAGGATTTAGTGCTTTTTGTATTATTATTCTTTTTTGGTATCTTTATACATTTGTTCCATAGAAAAATCATTATTTTGCTCCAGTTAAAAAAGGAATACAAAAAGCATGTATCCCTACAGTTTATACCACATTCTAAAAGTGTATCGGCAGTAGGTGAGATGTTGTTGTGGCACACACGGGTCGTTTCTGGTGGGTCAGTGATACAAATTTTGTTTTTGCAAGGTTGTGACAACCATAATGACACAGTAATTACGCCGTGACACACCTCTAGATGAGTGATAAAGACGCGGCGATAAAGGGTAAAATAGTTCTGCCTCCGAGCCAGATGGCGTGCGGTGATGATGTCTGGCCTGCAGTCAAGGTGGACGGCACACGAGCCAGTGTTCTGACAGGCCAATGGATTCCATCCTCGCCGTAGCGACCCGTCTATCCCACCCTCTCTACGGCCAATCAACACAGATAATCTTTTGAATTAAGAGGAAAAATCCGGGGTGAACACTTTGATGAGATAAGTACCCTTTTGTCAGTGCAGGCAATGGTATTTTAATTAAATATATGAACACATGGTCCTGCCCCAGATGCTCAAGTCTAAACAAAGATAGCATCATCTAATCAAAGCCGGGCCCGGAGTGTTTCAAGGGCAGAATTATTTTCTATTAGGGCCCCTCTCCTCAGGGATTGAGCCAATTTTCTTTATTATGATAGAATCAGCATATTGTAGATTGAATCTGGCGATAGTGTCACGGCGGGATAGGTGCGCTGGTCCCAGACCACCCGCTTGTCAAAACCCTTCAGACGTACACAGTTGTGTCTTTGGAAATGTTTTTTTTTACTATTATAGAAAGTGAAAGAGATTGTAGAGTTTTTATGATATTAGTTCACAAGATCACTGTGTTTGGTTCACACCGTCTCGCTGAGCCGTTAATCTCTTGACCTTGCTTGATTATAATCGGTCTCCTTCAAGATACGCCACTGAGAAGCAAGATAAGGATACCCGCTGTTAAGGCCTCTGTCTCAACATGCTATTCTAATGTATGGAAACTATATTAAATAAATAATCTGCGTATATATAAACCCTGTTTAAGGTAATAAAAATAAATCCCTCCTGGATTCTCTGTGGATGCCGTTGATTGGACACTACAGCCGTTCCAGCACTTTGATGAGATCTCCTAACGGGAAGCTCTCGCTAATGTCTCCGCATCTGCCAATACCAGCAACCGGGTTTCATAACGGATGCCAGCACGCGCTGCTGCACAGTGGGATTTAAATGATGAAGTTGTATATCGCCATGTTTTCTAATTGGGTCACGGAGCAGCCTGGTCGAATGTGGAGAGAGAGACGCTGTCATTGGGATTATTAGATTTATTCCTGGGTTTTAATATGAACGGTATCACAGTGTCACATTTCAAGATAATTGTAGAAATGGAGACAGTAGTGGAAAAACCCAGTTTTGTGCACAGGAGTGGGTATTCTAGCTCTAAATTACAACAGTGACTACAGTTGCACGGTGCATATTAGAAGAGGGGTTCAGAGAGTCTGAGGATTTGTGCGATGATTAAGTAGTTTGATTTCAGGTTTTGAAAACAAAGCATTCAGATCTGTAATTGCCTGGCACCCCTTGTACATTCCTAATTGGCTTAATTTCAGTCTGTGGAACAAGACGGTGAGTCAAACGTTTGCAAATTCCAGTCAGGTCCGTTTAGTGTGAGCGTGTTTGAAGTTGCGAATATGAAGATCCGTATTAAGTGGAGAAATTCGAGGAATAAAAGTAATTTTCCGTTTGCAAGTCGTCATGTGGGTCCCACGTGGGCGTTTAATCTAAATCTGCCGTTGCCCTGTAGCATTGTTGTGATTTGTAGTGTTTCTGCGATCAAACGCACTGTAGGTTTATTTCTCTCGCTCTCTGAAATCAGATCAGAACATGAGCCGAGGCCTATCGCTTATCTAAATTGTACCTCAGACCCCAAAGAGACAGATCAGATCTGGAGCTCTAAAGGGACATTTTTCACTCTGTTTGAAATCGAGTGTTTCTCGAAAGGAGTCAGGAGAATCGCTCACTATTAACATTGTGTTTACAATGAAAAGCTGCATCATTATCTACAAGCTTTACACTGTTACACTGTCCTTGTTTCCTCGACAGCTCTGGACTGGAAATTCTTGTTTGTATCTTATCTGTGAAGGTGCCACTTAAGATAAATAGAAATTGATGATTGTTTCTGATTTTGTCTTATTAAAGCCACCAAGAAGGTCATTTAATCTTTCTTTTATCTTTAATCTTTGTCTTTCAGTGGGATCGCTGAACCACCAGGGAAGCACCCGTCAATTCTTTTGAGCGGATCCAGATATAAACGCGCCAATCCAGGAATTCTTTTCTTCACCGGCAAGGGCGAGATATTATGGAGGTATGCGCTTCTCTGAGGGTCGTTCTTTTTATTATGTTCTATGCCAAAGCCTTGACTGAAAACGTTTTTGAAAGAAAATATGCTCGTATCAAATTATACTCTGTAGTCAGACAAAAAGAAGCACATCTTTGTGAATCATCTTTCCATTAAAAACCCTGATTCCGTTGTTCAGACGAGGCTGCACACTCTGTTATATACTCTGATATCCACCTCGCTGTGTCTGGAGACGCACAGAGAAGCTTTCGCTATACAACCGCCATTGGTTCAGTGTCCAAGGAGTGTGTGTACATTTAGAGCAGGCCAAAATCAATATTGTTATAGTGCTGCATTGTCATGTCATGTACTGTAAGGGTTTATATGCCTCAGCGCAGGGGACAGCCATGCACCTGAGGCATAATGTTTTTTTGTTGTCCGAACGTCCTTGAGTCCCATTCAATATATATTAAAATATACTGTGTCTCTGGAGAGTCGTGAGGGAATTTCTGGGATAAATGAGCAACTAATTAGACGTTTTTTGGACGATACTGAATAATATGTATTCTAATTATGGCAAACCCTCATCCACATATTAAATGAGATAAAACCATAGACTGTATTTAAAGATGGACGACATGACAGCTGACCAAATGTGAAGCTAAAGCATCTCAGTCGTAAGCCATAAACTCCGCCCTCTCTATTTTAGGTAGTTCTTGACACTGATGTTTGTCCAAGTGTACATTCCTCCGGTACTTTGGGTTATTGGGGATATTTTAGCTTCATTTCTGGATAGCGGGAAGAAGCGGAGACACGTCGTTCATCTATTCTATTTAAATTAAGGATGAAACAATGCAGTGATGTCGTTTCATATCCAAAAGGTCAAAGGTCAATGTCACCGTGACAACATAAGGTTGTGTAACAACACTTTTCTGGACAATATTCAACAACCTGAATCTGGAACAGAAGGCTGTGAATCTATTTCTGTCATTTGAATTGTTGGGAGAGGTGCAGTTCTGTTCTCTTCTTTCTAATTGTAGTTTTACACTGGCTATGCAGTAGAATATTGTTGTTGACAGCTGTGGCATTCTGGCATCTGGAGTTTCCAGAAATAAAATGTTCATGCATGTAGTACGGCCCACGGGATGCTGAATGTTTTGATCGGTTTATTAAACTAAGTAATTTATTCTTACCCTCTGTTATATTTCACCACCCTGTAGCCATGATTGCCACATCCAAGTGTTTATTTATGATATATTCTTTACATTATTTTACATGATTTCAAATGGCAAGGATTATATTACTGCATGGATTTCTCTACCTTCCACTGCAGCCATTGATTTCCAGTGGTTTTCACAGTTAGGTAATTAATCACAGTGCATTGGTGTCTGTTTTTATTGTTTTAAAACGTTGTTAGTGGTTTGGCAGAACATTTTTCTCGAATTAATCTGGACTGAACTACAATACCATTTAACAGTGATGTAACTTTGATGAAAACGAAAGCTGACATGACTTTTACTTTGATAAATTACCTCAAGCGTCGCGTCTGCACATTGATTATTATGTAATGTATGGAAATCAAGTAGTGCCAGTAATACAGTTTAAATCCTGGGTAACAATTACCTCATTTATTCTAGTGTTTACTCTGTAAATCTGGATTAAATGTGGGGATCACAAGATGAATTACAGGCAAATTAACCTGGTGACTTAGAGTAATTCTCCAACAATAGGTCTCATACAACAAGAAGAAAAAAAACAAAAGAAAAAATGTGTGTGCAGTTGCTACTCATCACAGGTCTAAAGGATTTATATCAAGCTGGGAGTCATATCCATCCATCGTCTGTGGAAATAAATGCATTTATAGATGCTCGCTGGCAAAAACAAGAGGGAGTAAGTCCGATGAAGACATTTTTTTTACAAGACAAAAGGGCAGCAAACAATCAGTTTATCTAAAATCTGTGGGACTTTGCTTTTGTATCAAAATGTCATGGGACTGGGAGTCAATAACTCACATTGAATGACCGAGGGAGCAGTTGTGCTTTCCTTTAATGAAGCAAGAAAACAGTTTATCTGGCTAGATTGACCTTAGGCAATTACTTTAAGCGCATTCCTCAATCAATAAAACACTAGTTCGGTTTGTGTGCGTGCTCGTGGGGAGCTCGGCTATACGTTTCCCAGCTTCTTTGGTCGGGAGTATCATTCTGTTGCATTGGATATGTGGCTTTTGTGCCATATTTCTACACCTCAGTGTTGTTGGAAGTATTCCATTTGAAAAGCATCCCAAAAAAAGGGCCGCTCGTAGTTGTGAGTACACCTGTGCAATCACTTTAATAGATAAGAAACGGTCCCTGGGGGCCCGCAGTGTTTTAAGATGAGGTTCCTGGCCTTTAGTTATTTTATGTTTTGTGTATTTTATGTTTCTCTGAGCAGCAGCTGTCAAAACCAAATGCCCACTGGCTCTGCTAAGAGAGCACAGATAAAAGTGACCCTCTGCAAATAAGCTTTTTTTTTTCCTACCTGGGGTTTGCAGGAGGGTACAATAAGAAATCACACTGCAGATGAATATCTGCACAATGGCCCTTTGTTCTGTATGCTGGGATGACCTTGTAGGATCTAAACTCCAGATACAGCGGAGAGAGGATGCCTCAAATTAAAGCTTTGCACAGGAAATTGAACTGTCAGACAGATGGAGAAGGAGAACGAGCCAGTTTGTAATACAGTTGATTTTATGCTTAGGGCCTGGCTGTGCAAATGTCACAGTTAATGGCGGTTATTCTGGATGAAATATGCGTTATTGTTCCTACTACACTTTTATCAAGGTGATTCATTGTTGAGAGTTGTTCTATATATAAAATACTGTGTGCGTGTGTGTGTGTGTGTATAATATATGGTGCACATTATCTGAGAAAGCAAGAGGACACTTGGTGGCTTGGCAGATGTATTCTCTGCTCTGTAAGATGTGATATTAATATAATTCCCAGTGTAAATATTTATTCAGTGGTATTCTTTACATAATGTGTTTTGGGTCCGACTGTTATAATGGATGATCCTAATATTCGTATACAGCTTCAGATTCCTGACTGCTATTTGGGGGATGGGTTAGCTTTTAAGGCTTAAAAGGCAAAACAGGAACTTTAATAATTAATGTGTGTAATGTCTGTCCTCCACGTTCAAATCAACCAATTATTAAAAAAAGTATCAATCCATAATTACTACTTTCAAACTCTACATTTGTTTTTCTGGAAGACTAAATGCTTCTCTACATGGGAAACATTCCAGTCGTCATTCTCTCACACATCTGGTGGAATAAGTGCAGGTTTATTTTGACCGGTACCGGCTTGCGGCTTGTGTTTCATTTGCAGCCATGCACCCGAGGCACATTTTTTTTTAACGTTTCAAATCTGTTGGTGAGTTAAAACAGTCACTTGTATTCTAATGATTCTGGGACAGTTATTCACAAACATCCCGAGGCTAAAGTAGCTCCCAACTGAGTCAGCAGGGCTGTGTCATTTCTTACTTTGCAACTCCTGAACTAGTCGTAGAAACTCACTTATAGAAATATATTTGTTGCTCATCGCATTATATTGCTGTATGTTTTGAGCAGGGACATACAAGTGAGCGTCTTTGCATTGTTGCACATTGAAATCAAAACCTCAAGCTACTTCAATAGTTTTGAAATGGTTTATTTACACAACCCCTCCCCCCCCCCGAGAGACTTTCACAGTCTATCTCTGGGCTTTATCTTGTTTTTCATCTCTTCAGTTGATGCATTGTTAATATTTTGAACAGACTTTTGTGATTTCCGTCTGCCCTTTGCTGTCAACAGTTTTCATTGTGTAGGTATTAGCGACTCCTATGTTGTTATGGTACAGAAATATATCAAAAATACCAAATAAGCCGGTTTAGTTGTTGCTGTGAATCGTTCCACGTGACATGGTTGTGCTCCTTCATGCTCTTACAACACCATGTCCCTCCCATGTCAACATCCATGACCTTACAATGTCTCCTGACTTATGACGCTCAGTGAAACCCCCGCCCCTTTCTTCTATCTAACTCAAAGTAATGACTCCAAAGCTTAGCAGGACCTATTTCCACTCAGAACCACGGCTCTTCATTTATATGTGGTAGCTCGGACAGTCGTGGTATTCTCCTCCCAGGAGAGTCTAACCAAGACAAGTCTCCCGTGCCTTTTGACGATGCAGCGTTTCGAGCAGGCCATACCTTACGTGAACCACGTGGCCTTGTCTTTGGAGCGATCTGAGTCAACAATGATTCACTGCGAGGAAAGTCCCACCTTTTGTCCGTCCAGGCCTCATCATATCTTTGAAGGAAATACAGTTCTTACAAAAATAAAATCTAGAAATTTAAGTTGAAGCAAAAAAACGGTTTCTTATCAATTTCGAGTTGACTGATTTCTGGACTCTCTTGTTTTTCCACGTTAAGCCGTGAAGCGTGCATATTCGTCTTTACTGACAACGTCCATAAACCTTTACAGTGAAAAATTGTTATAGGCAAGCCAGGGTTTTTATATGGAATAACTAAATAAAAAAAAAAATAAAAAAACTTGTAATTCTTTATCTTCCTGTCAAGCAGGTCATGTCCTCCGTCCTCCGGGGAACAAACTGCATCTAAAACCATCATAAACGTCCCGCGGTACATTTCATGCAGTAGTAACTCTGGCAGTGTCCTTTATGTGAGTGATGACTGAAATTAGTATCTAACTAAATCTGCAATAAGCTCCTGTATTAGGATAAAGCTCCCATAGGACAAATGATGTGCCTGCATTAAATTAAGTGAGCTTTCGGATGCCATCATGTCACCCGGAGCATCTGTGTCTGTGCTTCCATGATTATGCACGTCCCACTAAGAGAACTGTAAAGGCGCTCTGTCATTGCTTATTAAGTATTCCTGCACAAATAGTGTCAATTAAGTGCAGTTCCCAACAGGCTACCTTAGACGCTAAGTGGATTGATTAGGTTTTACATTTGAATGGATTTTTTTGACTGTTTATGTGATGTACTGGCAATGAAATTACAGATTAACTCAGTCTTTCACCGTCTTTGCTGGCAGACGGAGTCTTTCTATAGAGGTTGCAGTGCGCTGTTTATTTTCCTCTTTTAATACTTTCCTCTTATACTTTCTTACCTTTGATATTTGGAGTAGATCAGACATGGCAGTTCCTTTTCTATACGGCCACACACACTTGAGCCGAATGTCTATACGGTGTATTGTGCAGTGCAATATCGCAAGAGGCTTCCAACAACAATGTGTCTGTGCTTTTTCGCTCGAGCGTGTGAAGGCTGCAGTGATGCTGAAAATGTCAGTTGGCTGAATGGTGATGTTTTCACTGGTGGCACTGATCGTTATGTTGTTGTCAGGCAGGTTTACAGCTTCATATTCTCTATGTTGAATTAATAGACAAATGCTTTCCCTGCTCTTACCCATAGATGTCATTTTAGTCTTTTGAGACAGGTGATATTGACATTTTTTACCTTTTTTTTTTCTGCTGCGGGCGTTGGTTACATGATATCACGCAATAAATTATTCATCGCGGTGGGTTTTCTGGGTAATTTGTCTGCGAGCTCCGACATTAAAAGGCAAGCATCCAGCTATAATAAGTACAACTTCATTGAATTCTAATTTGTCAGTCCTCCTGCAAATGCGACCATTAGAGGAAACGTATAGCTATTTAATTGTCTGGCTGTGGCCATACTTCAGTGCTTTCGCTGACAGTCGTGTCTTAAGCCTTGTTGAATTACCTCCTCCACTTTATTTTGATTTGAGATCCACATTAAATTAGTCACCTTTTGTACTTTTCCTTCTCGGTTCAGATCGCTCCTCCTCCTCCTCCTCCTCCTCCTCCTCCTCCTCCTCCTCCTCTTGTTTTGCTCTCTCGGGTTTATACAGCGGCATGAATCACGCGTGAGGATTATTACTCTCCTTCGGGAACACCTCGCTGTCCATTTACTGAGGCACGTATAAATGCACTGGTAGTCAGTGGGCTGATCATCAAAGAGAATAGTTCACCTTGTTTTGTAGTCAGCACGCCGTGTAGTTTATAGCTGCGGTTTAGGTGTCAGATGATCTTTAAACTTTGTATTTTATATTTACTTAGGCGGAGAGTTAATGCCTCGTTTATATGCAATATCATGTCTTTGTGGTGTCTACGAGGAGAAATGAACGCAATCATGAGCCAGCATGATCTTAATTATTAAAGCTCCATATTCTTAAGCTTTATAATTCTGTTTCAGACCCTGCCGCTCTCCAACACATGACGCCCGACGACAGTTCATCAAACTGACCCGATCCGGAAAAGGAAATGGCATTTAGCGGCGTGATTAATAGGGTCAATATGCAGCTAACGGGGGGACACTAAAACATGTCATTTTAATCATGACATTGCTTGTGGGAGAAATGGAAGCAAATGATTTCATTACAATTTCCCAGCATCTTGCTGCACTGCGTAAAAGAGAGGGAGAGAGAGGGAGAGAGAGAAAACTCCTGAAGCCCTGCAGCCCTGCCTCTGTAAGGATGCCGGGGACAAAGACTGTTGAGCAGTGGGCTCAAAAGGGAGAATGTCATTTTACATGGCCCGTCCCCTAGAGGGTGGAGGCATAATGGCAGAGGGAGTGCAGTTTTTTTTTTTACTCCGGAAACGGCATGCGCGGTGTCAGAGCTCGTGAACTTTGCAGTTTTTATGGGCTGTCATGTTTTGTCAGTGGGTCTAGGGATGTAGCTTCGGCGCTTCTTTGTGTGTTGACACGAGTTTCTGCATAGGGCACCGATTAGGCGCGCCCATGGCTGATATAACCGCACTGGAAAAATGTTTTTGTTCACAGGCTGCCTGGCAGAAATGGCAGCTTGTCCAAGCACTGGTGTATTTGTCACAAGTAATTAATTTTTCTCCCATAAAAACGCCCACTGGGATGATGGAAAAGGTGGGTTCATTAACCTCCATCACCCAAGCTTCCTGTGGCACTTAACAATGTACTGGTCGCTGGTTCCTTCAATTGCCCGTAGCCGAAAATGTGCAGGAACGAAACGCTCCTCGTTCCAAGATGGCCGTTTTGCCCGGGGAACCAAAAAGGATTTGCTTGGCAACTCGGCCCCAAATTTTCCGACACGTTTATGGCATTCTCACACTTTGTTCATATATCCCCTCTCTCACAACACACATCATAGGCCATTTTGGAGCCCCCCATCCTTCCCTGCCTCCCCGGTTTCTCCCTATTCCCTCTCCCCTCTGCCTCCCCTCCCCAGTGCTTGGGCTTGAATTCTGAATCACTTTTTTCTCAGTTTATTTCAAATTGACATTTCATGGAGTTTAATCTCCAGGGGGGAACAATGGGTACATTCCATCACACAGAGTGATATGAAAAGCCCCAGACCTTGTGAATGGGAAGTGAGAGACAGAATAAAATAAATAAATGAGCAGTGTGACCCAGAATACTGATGAATGCGGGAACCGCAGCGGTGGTGGGCAACTTTGCATTTTCAGCTTGAACACGTCCTCGTCTTTTTTTCTCGACACACTCCTTTCGGTCGTCTTTATTGTCAGTCAAGACACTCGCAGTCTGCTTACGCCAACGTGCTACAATATGCAGAGATATTGTGCACAGATTGAGTGAACCTTGTTAAAAGAAAAGAGGCGAGCATCTGTATCCGTGTGCCCTCCCACAGTGCCGGCGTTTAGATCACTGCTTGAGGAGCATCCTGACAGCTCAACCCGCTCTGCAGAGAAGGAAATTGACTTGTTTATACACCAGGAGCAAATGGCATGATGGGTTGCAACCAGTCTGGCACCCCGTGGGCAGCAAAAGAGACTATTGTTGTAGCCCTGTGCCGCAGCTGCAAACCAATGGTCAAGCAAAGTCAACATTAACTGCATCCCCTCATTGTTTCTGTAATTCTTTTTAAATGAATACGTGAGAGAACACACTGTAGCATCGCTATCCAGCTGCCACTATGTGTAACAGCTCTAGGGAAACAATAAATTGTGGATGCTTCCAGACCACAGATAACTCCCGCCCTGTTTGACTTCTCTCTGTCGACAATCTTGTTTTTCTCTGGTTTTCTAAGGCCTCTTTAACCATGAGGCATTAGCGCCGCAAAGAAAGCAATGAATATTTCATCCATTATGTGTAAGCCCAAGGCCGCATCACAGATTATTGGGTGTCATATCATTTTTTTTTGTTTCTTTTTCCCAGAGGCAGAGAGTAACCAACCAACCAGAGAGCTAGTGCCATCTATAACTAATTAACTGTAATAATCTTTTGAGTTGAGTGCAGTATTATCATTCCTTCACAACTAAATGATTTGTTCCATGCTCATTTTATTAATGGCCTTATGATGCGGGTATTGGATTGTTCTGCAAAGACTGTTTGGTAAATGATCCCTACATGTATGTAAAATGAGGAGAAAATTAAAAAAATACCGAAACAAAGTAATCATATTCTAGTTATTTGAGTTAAAAATGAAATACTCAGTCCTGCATTCGAAATCTTATTAAGTGAAAGTACGTACGTCAGCAAAAGAATAAAGAGTAGGTCCGGGCGGAGGGTGTTCATTATATTAGATTGCTTGGCCACCTCTGAAGCTGCAGTTCTCATAAGTGGTCGTTTTCAATCTTAATGCTTCATTTTTTTTTTTTCCTCTCTTGTTTTATTTAAATGTGGGAAACGCACATAATGTGGGAGAAGCAACATCACACGCCTGCTGCCGTGACCTAGTTTAAATCATCTCCCTCACTTTATTTCATTACATTTGAATACATTTATTTGAGCTTTCTCATGTAGGTGCTGCCAGGTTGTGTCTCTTTATATATATCTTTATTCAACTAGGTATTAAGACGAGACAATTACAGTGAATTTGCGCGTCCCTGTGCCGAAAGC
Source organism: Hippoglossus stenolepis (assembly GCF_022539355.2). Taxonomy (NCBI): domain Eukaryota; kingdom Metazoa; phylum Chordata; class Actinopteri; order Pleuronectiformes; family Pleuronectidae; genus Hippoglossus; species Hippoglossus stenolepis. Next base: position 7,493,574 of record NC_061505.1, on the reverse strand, counting down.
CTTTATAATGTTGTCGCACCCGATGGCACAATAAATCTAGCACATCGGTTGATCTTGGCTCTTGGACTGGGAAGACATATTTGAAGGTGGTGCATTAAGTCTCAGTGCGCTCCCCGCGACTCAGGCTTGGCTCTGCTAACAGTCATTAATCTTCACAGTCATCCCTCACCATGTTCACAGTCATCCCACCACCACCACCACCACCACCACCTCCCCCCCAAACCCCAAGGGTGTTGGGGGGACTCCGAGAGAGATTCTGGAGGCTCCGCGAGTGGCACCATTATCAGAGCCCCGGTAATGGATTACCTCAATGGTCAGCCTGTCACAGTCAATGTTTGCCTTGACATTTCATGTAAAGTTCCCTTCCCCTGGTGAAATATCATATTTCCACAGCCAGGCAGTGGTTGTTTTGCCAAATTGGTTGTCACTGTTAGAGATACGATTCCCCTCTTACTCTTTCTGCCTGTCAGTCCCTGTATCGTACCAGTTTGACTGCAAGGACCTTGATGTTTTTCCACTGGTAATGCTGAAAGGATGAGGATAATACTGTATGGAACATGTTTGGCTAAATGGTTAAGATACAGCTAGTTAGTATAAAATGTTTTATAAAACGTTAAATGATTTTTTTCCCCCTCTTTTAAGAGAAATTCCCCGCACACCCATTGCATTTAGGTTAAGCTGTGCTGGGAATGATGTAAGGTCACCAAACTCAATATAACTGTGAGAAAAAGCTGTCGTGCATTAGCAGTCTAACACAGGACGTGAGGGAGATGTCAATCAAGCCTAGTCTGAGCACACACCGCTCTGAGGTCTAATCTGAATAAGTTGTTGAAAAACACCTGTTTGGATTTTCCTGGATGTGTCGGATATTTAAGTGGCACAGAAAATACAATCAGCATGCGTCAGCTGCCTGCCAGGTTTTGATTATAGGAAGTCAAGAAGCCACTTCACATCTCTGTATCATTACAATTTGAATGCCCCCCTCTGAGCCATCCATGTATTTACCTTGTCTGAAATTCCTCTCATGCACATCATCATCTCCTCTCGGGGAAAAAAAAAAAAAGCTATTGTGCTGCTCGTGGTACCAAAAAACGCTACAGGCAAAATGAGTTTGACATTGGTTCATGATACTGGCAATGGATGGTGACATATCCAATATCTGGAGAGTGGCAGGGGTAAATATTTTTGTCAGGCTATAGCAGCTTTACTGTGAAGAGACGTGGAAGCACAGTTTGTGTCTGGATTTGAGCTCCTGATTTTAAAAAGCTAAACTCCAAGTAAAAGGTAGGTGTGGTGGCTCTTAATAATACACTTGACAGATGAAGAGGTAACAGCAGTGTCAGCTGGCACTTGTTTTGGATCAGTTGTTAGCATATGTTTAAAAATATTTTATCTTATAAAAAATGTATATGTATACATCTTTGAGGTATAACGAAGAAGTTTGGTGAGCTTCATCCCTCTTAAAACACCTGCAAAGCTAATATTTTCTATAATAACTACATTGTTTACATTCATGTATTTGCTTGCTAGCCTTCTACTTCCCTCCTGCTTGTGTTGGCATTTTGCAGTCACCAATTGAAAAACATTGAAACACCTTGAAACTGCAAGATGTGAATCATGACAAGTGCTAGTGGTGAACAATAATTTAAGCCATTCTGCTAAAGCCGATAAATACTTTGTGTATATACATAGCATACACACATTGTTGCATTCTGACTGACTTATATCTGGTTGCAGCCTTTTCTGTAATCCAGCCAGTCCAAAGATGACTACATTGCTAAACTGAAAGTTGACAAGACAGATTGTGGGCTTCATAAATAAAATACTGTCCATATCCTGTGGGAGACGGGACGGAATCATTACTCACTCTTGGACACCCTCTTGTACACCAAGGCCATCCTCTAGGAGCTATTACATTATAAGTCAGGGATTCCTACAGATACACAGGCTGAGCATTATTGTTTCCTAAAGGTTCCTATCGGATCATCGAGTAAATACGTGGCTCGAATCGTGTCTGTATGTGTCGCTCAGCATCTGTCCGCCACTATTTCAGTTCAGCCATACCTTTTTTTTACAATGGTAGCTTTAGCAAGTCCGTGCTGTCTGCTCTTACAGCGAGCCACGACTCGACGTCCTGCTGGGATAACAGCCCCGCGGAGTGTGTCACGGCGGAGGAAATAACCTGGGCAAATCGATGGACTGTTTTTTGAAATGCCAATCAGACTTTGAACAGAGAGCAATTTGGATCAGGCTGAGTTGTCTGCACCCGGAGACCTCAGACCTTTTAGAAATCCATTATCACCCATGAGCTTTGGACTTTGAAAGACTAGATAGAAATATGTCAAGGAAGAAGATAAACCTTGTTCATAGAAAGTGAGAACAAAAAACCTGTCTGATGCTGCTATGTGACGGATTTTTGAATGTGAAGTTTTCATAGAGATCTCATCTATGTGTGTGTGTGTGTGCAAGTTTTTGTCCCCTAAAGTTAATTAGTGAAAAGCCACTCTTCTAGATAGTGTAATGCCGTGTCTCTTCTTCTGCTGGTGCAGTACGGAGCTCTGGTGCATTGCAGATATACCATATTTACATGACAGGGAATGACTTATCTTTGCCTTTGAAGTCACTAGTTCTGCTCTGTGAAGTGTTGGGGGGGAAAAGGCCACGCATGCGGACGTGGCTCCAGTGTTGGTGTTTATTAAGGGGCTGGCGCAGCTCGTGCAAATATCCCCCAGCAAGTTTATCCACCTCTTATCGACTCTTCTCCCTCGTGCACGGAGGTGAATCAGAGCAGCCTCTCGTTCTGAAACACAGCATTGAAAAAACACAAGTCAATTTCCTGTATTCCCAGCCAGGGCTCAGGGCTGCTGCATCACGCTGACATCAATTCATAACATGTGTGTTTGTTATCCTGAGCATATCGTGCAAAGAATAGGTCGAGGGACATGGAACGGATGTGTGGCATTAACCGACAATTTGTTGCAGAGCTGCCGGCCGCTGTCTCCGTGGCACGTTTGAAACATTTTGGGGAAATTATATTTGCCGTACATTCCCTTTCAGCCCTCTGTCAATATTTAGACTCAACTTTAAAGTGTTACAAACAAGCAGTTAACGTTCTTTTACTCATTGTGTGTGTGTGAACATTTAAAGGTTTTCAGGATTTAATGCGTCTCACTCTCGTAATTGTATCGTGGACTCCAGCTGTAGATGTTGAAATTTCATGTCAACCCCGTTTCATTTTCTCTTATCTTCTTTTACATTAATATAAAACATGTGATCACCAAAAGGTTAAATGATTATTGTACAAACAAAAACATCTTGTCCGCTCCTCACCTCTGAAAAACCCGATGGAGCAAGTTAGCAGCTCATTCGACGCTTGTACTAATTGACATTAATCCATGTCTATTTGTGTCTGAGTTGGTGGGGTGTTTACTCCGGGAACATGGCCCTGCCATTAGCACTCTGCCATTTTCTTTGACGTGCAACCATAAACAGTGGACATAACACACTACTCTCCAAATTAAAGCGCTAATTCACTGTGAAGGCTTTACAGTATGATGAATAACGTCAATTCCAAAGTTGTGTACAGTGAATAAAGTGAATGGGCTTTACCCTTAAAAGGCTTTTAATTCCATCAGAATAACTTCCTACGAATTGTCCATTCATGAGTATTTTTTATTTGATTTTGCTACATAATAGGAAAACGTTGATAGATTCTTTCAATCTGCTTTTCCCTTTTAAATGGTGCGTCCTCTAAGTCCAGTGCTTCTATTTTCACCAGTTTTGGTAACATAATGAGATATTGAACCAAGGCTCTGTCACAATAGATGAAAATAAACTGAAAAACCAGTGAAGACAGAAATGATGTTATCTGCTTTTATTCCTCAGTTTGCAACCTTGATATTCACTGTCCGACTACACTTATGTCCCTTATGTCCATATGTCTCTCATTTCCTTCCTTATTGACAGATCACAACATGTCGTACTGCTTTCCATTACCATCCAGGTCGATGTGAAACGTCTCCACATTGAGGTTACAGACATGATACAAAATCAGCTTCCTCTGTTCAGATATTTGTCAAGGCCTCAACACCATACATACTTTTAACAAGGCCAAACATCTAGTGAGCTCCTGAGTGAACTCTCAAAAAGTGTTGTGTTGTCTCCAAGAGTCACAATAGCTTCCAAGCAGAGGGATCTGGGACAGGATGCCTTGTTTCCATCAATACATAATCACATTTTATCTTATTTGTGTTCATTTTCACATTGTTGGCATTTGGCGCTGAAGGTAGAACTGGAACCTTCAAGATATAATAATGCAATGAATGCTCTCCTTGTGAAGCTTATGTCTCCAACACTGTGTCAGAGATTTGTCAGGTTCTCCTCTCTGGTCTTTTTTTAGTCCTTATGTCTCATATACTGGATTTGACGACTGTAGACCTCTTCAACCTCAGCAGGTCAAGTGACCACTAAAGAACATAAAGCTAAAACCTCGAACTACAGCCTGGCATTGATTTCAATGTACACCTCTTACACCGTCGCACATTCAGAGCACAAGTAGATACTGTACATTCAACATGCATCGATGTGGAGTCCACAACATATGAGTATGTCCTGCTGCTGCTCTTTTCTTCTTGACAATATATTGCTTATAAAACTATTACACGATTGATAGATTTAACAGTAAAAATTCACTTGTTAAAGCAGGAAATAGTTCAAATGGGATTGTGAAAAAAGATCAAATACATTTGACACAATTCACATATAATGGGTAATATTAAAGCTTACCGTGGTCTATATATTCGTCTTTGGTTTTGACTTCAGAGAGGTCTTCACATATTTGCCGAATTCAACTAAAACTATAATAATATTTCATTTTAATTACTCGTGAATCTGGAAAGTCCACTAATTCTTTTGCTGTTGACTTTCAGGAGACTGTAGTTGTAAGTAGACGTAAAGTAAAAGTCAAAAGTCATGAAACTTCAACACCCGACAGCCTTTTTCTTCTTTTTTCACCGTCTAATTGCATTCTCTGTTATCCATCAGATTCTTAACATTCTCTAAGAAATGTCAAAAAAACGCTGCCAGGAACTTGGCTGTCGTCTTTCACTCAAGTTTTAATTCTGAAACACCAAAAGGTTGTTCAGTGTTCGAGGCATCTACAAATGAGGTACTTCTGACAGACGAGAGGATTCTTTTTCTCACATTTAATCCTGGATTGTCGTACATCTCCAGATTCGGATCTGTTTATCCCCTGCAGCTAGCTCTCAACGCAGCAGCCAGACTTTTGTCAAGAATTAAAAAGGCAGAGGCCACATTACTTCCATTTTCACAGCGCTGCATCGGGCTCCATTTTGTCTCGATATTGATTGCGAACTATTATTCGTCACTTTTAAAGGAAACATTGAAGCCTAGTTCCTATCTCGGGCTTTTACTGCGTATCCATATGACCTCCGATTGTAGATAAACCCATGCTGCCTGCTTGAAAGTGCAGTCAATAGAGGGTCGAGTATCACTAACACTGTCCCTTTACCACCTAACGATTTGAGCTGGATTGAAAAAAAAAAATCTGCTTACAACCCACAAGCTCGGTCATTAAGCTCAATCATGATGGTGCAAAATTTCAGCCTCAGGTCACTTGATTTCACACAGTTGGCATCCCCCCCTCCATTTATTCACTTATTATTTGCCGTGTGCTCTAAGTGTTTCGAAAAAAAGGTCACTCGGAGTACTCTGCAGCTACTCTCCAACAGATTGAGCCTTAAAAATATTCGCAGTAAAAGACTTAAGGGCCATCCATCAGTCTGGCTGGTGCCAAAATCTCTGACTCTTGTGACTCTCCCGGATAATGACTCGTGGAACGGTCAAACCGGGCCTATAAATGGGGAAATAATTCTTGAGCGGGGACGGCCTCAGAGATCTCACCTGCTGGGAGCGCACGGGGCTTATTAAGTGAAGCTGAAAACAGAGGAGCACACATACAAATATCAATCAGAGCTAAGTGAGTCACTCTTTGGACAGTAAGGTTTGGATTAAGGCGAAATTCATACCACTAAAAACAATCTCTGTTCGTACAAGTGTTTTGGCTCCGTATCCCTTTTAATTAACGTCCATACTAACATGCCTGAAAACGCCAGTGAGCCGGTGTAAACAGGAAGACAAGCCCATCTCACTCAGCTCCCAAGGACACAGGAATTGTCGCCGATTGCTTGAATATTTGGGAATCGTGTCTGAGAGTTAAACTTTTGGAACAATATCTCAGATGATGGCCCAGATATTTGTTTTGAAAGCACAGGTTTTTGCCTCATGGTTTAGATGTCCATCCCAAATGATGTGTGAATAAGTTGTCTTTGAGAAAAGGTAAACATATCTCTTAAATGAGTTTAAATTATAGGGTTACAACACATTGTTTGGTAAATTATAACCTAAAGAGACACTTGAGTGAGTGAATGCAGGTTTCAGGGACATCTGCACAGCAAATGTCAAAAATCCTCCGGCTCTTAGATTCTGTCAGCATCGCACTCAGGATCCCTAAAGACTTGTTAACCCCCTTTCAGTCTGATGAAATCTTCACCATTCTCCACCCAGCCAAGCTGATGGAGCCGCACCAACTATTGCAGATGACACCGGTGTTGACTCTGGCTCATTTGATGTGCTGGCAAATGGCAGAGTTGGTCTTGTTGTTCTTGTGGTGGTGTGTGTGTGTGTGTGTGTGTGTGTGTGTGTGTGTGTGTTGTGTGTGTGTGTGTGTGTGGGGTGTGGGTGTGGGGAGATGCAGGTGTCACACCTGTCTGTGTCCTGGCGGAGAATGAGTCCACTGATCACCTTCTGTTCACATGCAGGGAGAAGAAGAACCACTTTCATCCTTCACAAACAGAGTCACAACCTAAATGGTTTTTACCCTGACTGTGTGATATGCACTGATGTGAACAGTAGCCCAGGATATGCTTTGTCCACACGGACTGGCAGGAGCCCCGAGTGCACTGACAAGGCTGTGATCTCTCCCAAGCATTTCCAATAGAGGGTATGGGAACTATGTCATTGTGTGTAGATGTTACGTCCATCACTCCCTCTTGAATATGAAAATGTACCATCATACCGGGCCAATAAATGGAAACTAGTTATTGAATGGGGCCGACCTATGGTGGGAGCATACAGAGCTTGACAGAGAAACAGACAGAGGAGCACACAAACATGCATGTGTTGATCAGAGCCCTGTACAGAAAACATGGAAGATGTCATGTGATGCTATAAGGTCCAAGAAAAGACTTATTTTATCCCCTTTTCACCATTGGACATTGAATGGTGTTCCATTCCTTTTCATCCGTCCAATTTCCAATCTTCCCAACTGTCCTTAGCATGTTGACAAAGAGTAATGACAAAGTTGGATCTCAACTGAAACCAAAACAAGTATGGTGGCGCGAACTTAATGACTTCAGGGGCCATGTGGGGAATAAAATAACAGAACAAACACTCAGGAAATCAATCCCATCCTTTATGAAACACCCTCCATTAATGACTTATCCTTGATTATTCTTTAAACTGATTGAAACCAGGGCTGGTTCATTGGGAAGCACCAAGGTTCCACGAATTATGAACGTAACCAGTCCAAGAATCTCCAACATCCATGTAATCTAAACCTTGTATAAACCTGTCCCCTGACAACGAGAAAATCCTCGCGATTAGACAAAGTCAAATCAAGGAGTCTGATTGACGGATGGAATTTTATTCAAGCTTATAAATAAGTGAAGTCACCCGTTAGCTTGTTGCCAAGATGAGGCAGCTAATTGGCCTCCAATTAGCAGAACAACAATAATTCTTCAAAGTGGGCTGTGATTTAATTGCTGGTTCTTGGTGTTAGAAAAAGGTGACTCCTCTAATGAACCCTCCCGTTGTCTTGCACATCTAAAAGGTCTGTTTATTGCCAGTTTTAAACATCCACAATGATCATAGACTGTTGGATCACCTATTGTATTTGAGCTTTAGACTCAGTTTGCCAAGAGTTCACCTCATTACTTTTTTATTCACAGCTGCTTCCTGTGGAAAAGATGTGATGTACATTTAAATATTAGCTTTTCATCTCACGGCAAAAATAAACGGTCCAAATTTAGCTTTGGATGCTTATAAACTTGGCTCCAGAAGTAATAGAGCAGCTCTTTGAATCTAATGGCTCACGAGTCCAGATTTCAAGGTGTTGTTTTTCACACACCATGTTCTCGCTGCAGTCCACATAGTGCTGATGTCAAGCTTAAAAAGCACAAAAGAAAAAGTGTTCCTCTGCCTCTGCACAGTCTGTGTGGGCTCTGCCGGCTGAAGTCAAAACAGATACAATTGTACCCGTGGCCGGCAGTCAGAGAAAAGCAGCAGCATCTGTCGAGGAAGGCTGTTATTTGTTTTTCCTCAAGTTTTTTTTCTAGTTTTCTTTTCACTAGCACATCTCTCCACCTGCTAAAAGAAAGAGATAGCCCTGAATTGAAAAAAGCCAAAATGCCGGCTGTGACTGTATAGGGCTACCGGATGTTTATCCCTGCCCGGTGTCCATCAGCTGTCTGGTTTGTCCGATTCAACATGCGTAACAAGCACATATGTGTTTACCCCTCATCTCATCAACAGGGAGAGAGGAATTGGAGAAAGTAAGGGCAGAAGGAACCCAGCAAGCTCGTCTCCCTGCACTAAGCAGCCTTGTTAGGCAATTTATCTGTGATCATTTCTCTTATTTATAGTTTTTTTCTGTGTGAAATTGATTGAGATGCAAACACACAAGAGTCCGACCCAGTAATCGTGCCAGCCTGAACTTTGATGCACATGAATAAGTCAGTCAGTGAACTTTCCTGTACTTGAGTTCCCCTGAGATGCCAATAAAAGCAGCGAGGGTTGCAAAAGGAGCTTGTTACTTTTTTCCAGTAGCTTGTTTGGCAAAGAATATTTGACTATTTGTGCCCTATAATGATGGGAGTAGTGAGACAGTGATGAGAGAGTTAAAGTTGGAGGGCCAGTGGGTGTACTTTAGCTGTTAAAGTAAGAATACTACAATGTAGAATACATTATAAATATTAAACAACCATTCAAACCTAAGGATGTGAATCTTATCTGCAGGACGACTCACTAATAACAATCCACATCATGTTTATCTTTGCAGCTTGTGAATTATTTCACCTTTCTGCCTTCCCTCTTTAGAATTGGAGATCACCTGCACATCATTCCATGCAGACATCCCAAAGACGGTAAATAATGTACCAATGCTGAGCCCCTCGGAGACCAAAACAGGAAAATAAACTATTTTCTGCTTTCGGTGTAACTTCTTTTTAGGACTTTTGCTTTACTCACGTATGCCCATCTGGCTCCTCAGCTCGTGGCCCTCGGCACATTGCTTCTTTTCAGGTTCAGGTTCCGTTCCCATTATCTTTTTTTTTTCTTTTTTTTCCTTAAGGTATGCAAGAAGCAAATTACCAGGTAGTGCTGTTTTGAATGTGCACCCTGTTTTCCATTAGTGTGGCGAGACTAATACAGCGTTTACTGACCCGGGAACAGCAGGTGTATTCCACCACGTTGGCACCTTCAAGCAGCAGCACTTCATTAGTCGGAGCAATTACTTCTGGGCAGTCGGGGTTTCACCTGGTTTCCATGAGTGCGAGAAACTGAGAGTACGGACCTGCACCTCATGAACAAGTCACAGTGACCTTTGAGTGATTATGAGGGACGGACAACTTTTCTCTTGTAGTTTAAAAAGTACGGAGGACAAGGGAGTTTGATCGCTATCACTATAAAATAAGTCAAAAAGATCAGGATGTTATTTCACAAGTTCAAAATGGTAAATGATGTTCAGATACTGGTACCAGCTTTAAAAATACCTCTGAGACTGCGGAAAATAGCAGATAGGGCATGAGTGAGTACTCAAAACTCTCCTGATCCAATACCATATCTTTTAAATATATTAGTTTCCCCCTGATAAAACTGCAATTGTTTTTAACCCCGAATCTAACTTCTTTTCTCTGTCAAAAATAGCAGTTGCACTGAACTGCCTCTGGCAAGTACTATTTCTAGAGTGAAGCAGGAAACTGACGAAAAAAAATTAATTATTGTGATTATTTCGATGAAGTCATCCCCAAAGCAGGAGAGATAACCAATAATCTGGTCCAGTTCATTGTACTGGATGACCGACCCTGTCACTGGTTAATAGAACATTTAGAACCACGGTATTCGAATGTGAAATATACACACAAAAGTACTTTATTCTTCCAAACTGTGGCTGCATGCGAACAGTTTTTTTGCATTAATCATAATTTATTGTTGCTGTTGCACTATTAAATACTGTAACTGTACTGTTTAATACTTTTCCTGAACACTTTAACAGCTATTCAAATTTATTTGTGTTCTTTTTTTTAAAGATATGACTGTCAAAAGATAATAAAAGAGGCATACGTGGCATAAATTCTCTGTAGGTATTTATTTTTTTAAACGTTTTTAACCTGGGCCAGGCAATACAACGATGATCACAATCATATGTTAAAATATATATTTTTTTAATTTGTTTTATCTCACTGGCGTTAGATCTGTACTCAAGTCCAGGTATTGAAATTGGTATTGTACAGGTTTACATAGGCAGCTGGGTATTCCACCTCTCATCCAATGAGGATGTAAACAGTGCTCTTGCAGAGTTCTATGTATTTGCCTATGTTTTGCTTTGGTCTGAAAGAAAAACATGTTGTGTTGACATACTTCCTCTTGATGCATAAATATTATCCAGTGTGATGCTTCCCTGTTTATTTCCTGTCTACATCCTCAGTAAACACCCAACTCATCTGCATACTTATATCCTCCCAGTGCACCTGCTATTATTCTTTATCACCTTGCATAATAAACTCTTAGCCCCCTTGTTACCAAATTATATAGCTGCTATAAAACCCTACAGTCAATGCACTTAGCCCCCCCCGTCCCCATGTGACGCATTCAGTTGAATCATCAACAACATCATCAACATTTTCTGCTCGGCTCCGTCTCACAGTAAATAAATGCAGCTCCCTTGATCCCATCTGGTCTCTAACCTCTCTAATTGATGCTTCAGTTATTAAAAAAAAAAAAAAAAAATAGATTAATTTTAAGACTAATTAGCTCATGAATAATTTGCGCTAAGTCAACAGGTGACTACATTTCAAAGTTACAGCGAAGACACCCGGCGAGAGAAACCCAGATAGACAATGAATGCAAAAAAAACAATTGCGGTGGAAATGTAGGGCAAAGGCTCCTGTTCGCCCTCTTCCCCCCCCCCCGTCAGGTGACAGGGAGCACGAGGAGCCGACTTACGTGCTCTGCTGCAGGAGTAAACACACGGCGACATGCTGTGTTATGTACACCACCTGTGTGCTTCCTGACTGTGGCATCACTGTGGCTACAGTTGCCACGTCTGGCTCGGCAGAGGTCATTTGCATATTTTATGACTCCAGGTAAAAAGGCGATGGGGAGCGTGAGAGGTAGGCGACGGAGCGTGAGAGGGAGAGAGGGAGAGGGAGCTGGTAAAAGTGCAGGAGTCATAAGGCCCGGCAGCTCAAACCGGTCATATCCATCTTCGGGCTCTGAGGTGTGCTGATGGGCGAGAGGCAAACAGCTCGCAGGTAGGTTGCTTTGGACTGTTTGCTTCCTCTAACAGGACACATGTTTTGTAGCCGAGTCTCCCGTGATGCTGTCTTTCTTCTTCTGCTGTTGTTGTTGTTGTAGCTTGCACACATAGTCCCGAGGCGAGATCCTGTTCAGGCCTGGGCAGCCGTACACTTGTCTCTGTTTCCCTCCACTTGTCTTGTCTGGAGCAGATCAAATGGAGTGCCCTGAGAACTGCTTATCGGATTTGAAAAGCGTTTAATAAACTGGTCTTCAGGCAGGTTGCCTTTAAAGTGTAGGGGGGGGGGAAGGGGGCCAAGAAAGGAAATACGGGATTTCAGAGGATACCTTTGGGTTTTCGGTTCTAGTCATCAGCCAAATGTCAGGGGTTTTAAACTTACTAATTTTCTAACGTCTTTCTGCTGAGTCATAGGGGGGAGAGGAGACGGTGACCTTTTGCCTACGCTCTCTATGCTAATGATTTACACAGATGGACTCCACCGCTCGTAAAGAGACAGTGCACCTTGTACTGTATGTGCATAATAAACTCCTCCTGAATGACATGTGCTAATCACTCATTAAGCGCTGTCACTTATCCCGTCATTTTTTTTTGGTGATCACTTTCATTTGTTTCTAATGAATGGCTAATTGGCTGCTGGAGGTGATTGACAGGTTGTCCAAGGAAATGCAATTACCAGACCTTAGAAATATTACTTATCTTCAACTAATTACCTGTATTGACTTACTTCATGTCCGTGATTGCATTTAGAAAGAGTCAAATAAGTCGCTGTGATGAAAGGGAGTGTTGAGTGTTTAGTGGAGGGTTAGGGGAATAAACGCTCAGATTTTTTAAAAAGTAAGTTAAAAGCAAATTCAAGATATTAGTTACCTTATTATTGAAGTTTGTACTGCTTGAATTTTTGTAGGTACACACTTTTAATCAGTGTGGACTTATGTCTTTCACTCCAACACAAGGACACAAACAACTTTTTGAAAAGGCTGTGAAAGGGAAGCTTAAGGGTCTGAATTAAAAAACCAGATGTTCCAACCCCCTTTTAAATGCTCTGTTTAAAACATGCTTGAAAAGCAAGTAATCAAACAAATTCGTGTAAAAGCAGCAAACTTAAAAGACAAATTATTTCTTGCAGGTGTGACCAAATTACTCACATTGAGCAATTTCTTTATGGTCAGGCAGACGTAACAAGTCTGAAGTTTGATAACACCACAATGTGGTCTCATTGTCCTCTTGAGTACAACATCACTTCCCAGCCCAAAGCAATTAACATAGTCATTAAATAAGTAATCATTGGACTCTGCACTTTTCTAGCAAAGAAATTAAACTTTTTACTGACCTCACATCTGGCTGTTTTTTAGCTTTGTAAATGTAAATGGTATCGCTAACTTCGGTTGATGCTGGACATTATTTATTTAAAAGCACGGTAATCAAACATGGTTTGGTCGACATTATTATTTTAATTATGGCTATAATTCCTAAAATGTCATTATAACATTTTTATGATAAAAGGAATGCAATAAGGCTTGATTTGTTTAAACTAATATAAATAATTATAAATAAGAGACCACAAATACTACCAAATATATAGAACTTGAATTAAGATATAAAGAAAATAAAACGTAAACATTGAAGCACATATGTTTGCTATGCTTGAATTATAACTAGTCATATTAATATTTGTATAATTCATTCGATCCTGTGTCATCATCTTTCCATCTGGGTGATACAGCATTTATATTAAATAAATTTGGCTGGTGCTAAATACAATATCCATAAATCAATGGATAAAGAAAGCATAGTTGATATACCTGATGGAAACGTAATGGCACCGTGTGATGTTTCGATGATGTCAAACACAGTAACATCACCAGTCTGACACTAGAATGGCTTTGTGAATAAACAGCAGCTTCTCATGCACACATCACTACAGAAGGAGGCTGTGCATTTAGCGGTGTGGGGCAACACACATCATATGACTGGACAGAGGACCGATTTTTCGGGAGCGTTTAGAAAAGTTTCCACGGACTTTCTTCCTTCCTTTGCCATGAAACTGGGTCAGCGTCAGAACCATGGTAACCTCGGTGAATTGAACTCGCAGTCCTCTGTGAAGGAGCGTGCAGGTAGAGCTCTAAACTTTTCAAAGCACCGAGAGGCTTTGTAGTCTATCGGGCTGAGTTATTCAAAAAGCGCAGGTTTTCAGTGGAGTATAGTCTTAATTGCTGCTGTGCTGTGAAACCATTTGATACTGTTAAACTTTCTCTTACACTGTATATATATATATATATATATATATTCTCTTTACATGATTGTTTTCTATTTTATGTATTTCCTTCTTCATCTCATCTTTGTCATGATGATGAAGAACGTCAAACCAAATAGCAGTTCACTGTTTATAAATGGTCTGTGTTTATATAGCACTTCTAGTCTTGAGGAAAAAGTACGTTACAGTTTTGTCCCATTTCTCTCAGACACACACACACACACACACACACACACATTCATACAGTGCATCTACGTGCTGCACCTTCTCCATCGCACATCACTCATACACTGCCTGCACAGTTGTTTGAGGCTTTTCGGGTTCAGTGCCTTGACCAAGGACACTGTGACATGCAGAAAGTGGGAGACGGGGATCAAACCACCAACCGTCTGGTTAGTGGACGCATAGTTGTATTAGTTTCTATAATTTCACTTATCTGCCTCCTTCTATTTTAATATTAAATCTGAACCGACAGTGAGCCGCAGCAAAAGACTAGTTTTCCATTACGTTTTCCCTCTGTGAACATTTCCCTTCCGTTTCTTTTGACGTGTGTCAATAATGATTTTCAAATTTTACCCCCAACTACAGACATCGGCTCCCTTTTGTTTATTATTACAGGCTATAATTTCAGATTCTTCTATTCTCTCAATACTCCCATTTTTAGATCATCAGTTTAATTCATTGTTCACTAAACATTTGTTGTTGAATGAACGGCAGCAGCACGATCGGGGGTCACGCTGGTGCTCAAATTACACTGCAATTAAACCATGGGTATGAATCACGGTGGTGACAAAACACCACAAAAAAACAACTATTTCAAGAATAGAGGCAACCTGAATAACATCCGATAAGGAAAGTGAATTACCTGCAATCAGAACAGATATCATACATATCTCTTTAAACCATAGAGTACAGTATATATCCCTGCCGCAGTAAACCTCCAGGGAAGATCATGATGGACGTAGTTAGGAATTGTCGAAGAATACATTGAACGTCTGAGCACAGGGACCATTATACCCTTCAGTGGGCTACAGCCGGCCCCTTGTAACTGATGTTGCAGCTATTCTCCGCCGTCCTCTGCACTCATGCTGTATGACAAATATCTGTTTACTCTTTGTATCATCCTCGGGGCTGAAATAATGCACTTTGCTCTCCCAAGTCCCCCGAATGCCGGGCATGCATCAGCACTTATATCCTCTCAATAGTTTGCTTTTCCTTTTTTTGGGGGGGATCTTCGCCTTTCATAGCACTCTTGCTCCCTTTCTTTGGAACTAATGATACCATGAAGAGCTGATGACGGCATCTGATGGTGGAAAACAAGTCCAGAGAAGTGGCAAAAAAGGAACTTATTTTAGTTTTTGGTCTGTCCGTGCCCCTCGTCGTAGATTAAACTGATGATCCGGGAACCACTCTTCACACTGTGTGCTTTTTTTTCGGTTCTCCGGAGAACTGTGTTCTTTGTGTTTCACTGCAGCCGCAATGCAAATCATGACCAAACCCTCTCTTGTTGCTTTTGTATCTCTTCTATAGATGTGGAATTGAAAATGGGTCCTTGAGCCGGGCTTTCCCACAACACTCATCCTACCCACACCGTCAACTTCTCTTTTCTTCGAGGTGAACACAACTCCGTTCTGACACACGGGTTTAGTATATTGTTAGAGATGTTGTTTACCCTTCACGCTTGACGTGACTCTCGAGTGGAGGTGGTACCGAGCTGTCCTTCTCCTTGCGCATTGCATGTTTCAAAAGACGGGGCTTGAAAGCAAGTGCGAGCGAAAGCAGCACATACTCAATTATACACGGATTCAATGGAGTTGAGTGTTCATGCGTGAGTCAGGTTTCAATGCAAACACGTGGTCCGTTTTAGTCTCGCACTGTTCCACAACGTACAAAGATTTGTACAAAATAAGTAATAGACTGGAGGCAGAGCAAATAAAGTATAGTACTCTACACGAAGAACTGCGTTTTCTGGGAAACATGGCGTCTGTGATAGCCTGACAACAGCAGTATATATAAAGACAAGCTGCATTGCATCATGGTAATAGTAGGAAATTCATTATAAATTCAGTGCAGCTGTCCACTGCAACGTTACAAATTGGCATTGCCAATGAAACATAATATTAGTCAACAAAGTCTCCGCTCACCCTGTTAACACTTCATCAATTTACTCTACTAGATTACTGAATGGCCTCGAGCGCTTGTCTTTACCCCATTAGAGAGCTTATAGGCCATTTTCAAAGTGAACGGGAGCCTCCACTTCCCCCCATGACAATAAATAAAACATCCATGAAGTCACAGTAAATAATGTAAACACACAGAGGGGAGATGGAACCTGTGCAGAAAGAGGAAATGGAGCGTTAAAAGGTGCCACATTTGTCAGGACTACCCTTGGGTTAAAAACAAAACAACCCACCCCCACCTCCCTCTATGTAGTGCACATAGTCTCCGCAGAGCAGCGGTGGAAGAGCTCTGCAGCAGATTGGGAGCACAGCAAGCAAACACACCTCGGCCATTGAAAAATAACAACCTATAGAACTATATTCTTGACGTCCATTTGATCATTTAAATTGTCTCCTTTTTGTACCCAGAATCCAGTAATTACTCTCAATAGAATACTGTTTATTGTATAAGTTTTACATTGTGTGTGTGTGTGTGTACATTTCTTTTTGCATATCTAATGTATTAACATATTGTCACTGTATTGCATAACCTTTGTTGCATATGAGTTTTGCCACAGTTCATTTAACGTGTCAGTTTAAACACTGTAAACTGGTTGAACTCTTGTGTATAATTAGATTTAAACACCACCTAACATGTGTGTGGTGATGATGAATGGGATCTCAGGGGCAGGCTAATCAATCAAATGTAGTTGCGGAGTCTTAAATGAGGCTGATAGAGTGGGTCTGTTTGTTTACTATGTGTGTAATCAGTGCTCAGTGGCTAATAAAACCTGCAGTAAATGTTTTACAGGAAACTTGCGTCGACATGAAAAGTGAAAGTGTTTCCCCATGTATAGTTTCTTCATTTAAATTTTAACATGATGTTAATTGGCATTTTGTTGCACGGTGGTGGTTAATTAGACTGAGTTTAAAATCACCTCGTCCCCTTTTAAAGAGGCGGAGGAAGGTGATTTTGTTTTTGACCTAATAGTTTTACAGTGGGTACATTAAATAACAAACCACCTGGTCTGAAATAATAATTCTCTGACTGTATATCCAAGCTGTGCAACCTCCACATGCTGAGCCACAGCCCCTGTCCTGAGTGTGGGTGTTAATAATTCTTAGAACAGGTGCTGCGCCCCGAAGGCCCGGGGAAGTAAATGATTAGTGGCACTCCCCCAAGATGCATTGCTCCTCTGTATTAAAACCAAACTCTACCTTTTATTCCCTCCAGGGTTTATTAAGTGGGCCAGTTGCCATAGCAACGCTTTGGCAAGCTATTGCCAGGATAAGCCATAATGGGTCTCCTGACGCAGTTCACTCTGCTCCTGTGGAAGAACTTCACTCTGCGTAAGAGACAAAAGGTACACTTGTGCTCGCCTACCCCCCCCCTTTCAAATCAACATATATCTGCTCAAATTGGTCAGCAATGGAGGTAAAACGAGGACATGGTCCCTGGGTTGTGTTATCAAGGACAAGTAAGTTATTCAAGGGAGGGAAAGGTAATAGGAGGGATTTACCACGAAAATTGTCTCCTATAGAGGTGAGCCGCCTTTAACGCTCCCACTAGAGAACAAGAACAATCTTACCTTAATGCCGACCAATTCAAAGTGTCACCTTCAATTTTTGGAGATGTATCTACCCTGCACGTTATGTCACATGGCCTGTATTTTAGGTCTAACAAAGCCAGTCTGTGGCCTAATGGAAGGGGATGGGGAGTGACGAATGGTAAGTGCTTGGTTTGAAGGGCAAATACTTTTCCAGCTCTTCTCACAACGTGTCACAGCCTGTGTTCAGCAGGGCCATCCAGAGATGTCATGTCATTGCAGTTTACAAGTAGTTACCAATTGAGTTAGAAATTAATTTATTCAACATTTTACAGTTAAATTGGTTATGAAGGTTTTAAAGGTTAACTGGCACTAGATGTTGCATGCGAGCACCAGAATATCTGACCAAAACAACACACACAACAGAAACACAACTGAATAACAAAATGCAATCCAGGCAAAAACAATGAACCTTCACTTGTATTGTCATGATATGTTCCACAGCAGTTCTGGCAGTAAGGTCAATAGCGATATTGAACAAAGTCATACTCCAGGTACCAGCAAGCCAGCCAGATTTAACTTGTCTAACACTCGGAAGCCTCGGAGAAGCTGCACCAACACTGGCAAAGGTCTGATCTTTTTTCTTTATCTGAGGCCTTTTTCACTGAGGAACATTGTTTCCTCTGTGGAGAATATTCAGAGAGAGGACTTTTACCCGAATGCCTGACAGTGACTCACATTCCCTATCATGCACTGGCCACCTAAAGACAGAACAGAGCAGCTCAGATCACAACACACACACAGGGAGTGAGACCTTTCTGCACAGGACACCACTTCTTCACTGTGTGTTTACGTAGAGAGGTTGAACAGCTCCCTTTGCTTAAGCTCCAAATGTTCGTTGAACTATTTTCAGCTTTATACTTCAAAAGTCACTTCAATCCCTTTCAGAGCTTGACAACCTGCAGTTTTCAGCCTAGCATAGAAATGTAGCCTTTTCCCATTGTTATTTTTGCAGAGTAGGTGAAGCTAACAATTATTTAACACTTAACCAGTGGACGGACAGACTAATTCAATTTAAATGGTTTGCAGATAAATCAGACTATATTTCAATTTATTGCTATCATGTGGAATTAAAGCAATATTGAAAAGGAAAAATCATACTTTGGGATTACAGTCATAAAAAAATGTTGTAAAAATGAAATTAGGAAATTACCATCAAGGAGAACCTGTGCTTTCTGGAGTCCCACTCCTTCAGGATCGAATATCTTAATTACCATTCTCACACTTGAGAAATTAAGAAACTCCTTTGAATAGCACTCAGAGTTGATCAACAATTAGACCCAATTCCCGACTAGTCTGTGTGGTGTTTTCTCTGTAATGACAGTTTCTTGCACGAGCTCTTCAAAGACCTGCTGCTTATGATAAATGTGCGATATATAAAGAGTATTTATATTGTTAGTTGCGAAACCTATAATAAAATATAACTTCTCAACATGCTCCAAGTTCCACATCTTAGTGCAGACGATAGGCTGATCTTCTGATACCCCCCCCCCTGGCACATAGCCTTAAATTGCGACTTGAATCTTGGAATATTCTGACTTTATTCTCGAAATCTCCGACTTCTTTCCTTCTCCTTGTCCTCAAACAGTGTTGACCCTGCTGTTGAGGCTTCAGTCTGAGTCCCTCTACTGGGCCACTTGCCTTTACCCCAGTTATTACTTCCTCATCCTCGTCAAACACACTCATCTACACGTTATCAGCCAGTGATGTATGGTGGCTATCATTGCCTCTGACCCACTCTTGCCGAGAGGTCATTGGCTGCATGAAGATTACAATTACCCCGTGTGTCACAACTGCATTTCAAGGGTCAGAAGAAGTTGTCAAGGTACCTAGTTAGCCTCCTGAGTTATGTATTTTTTTGTTGCAGGCACATATAACTGATACAAAGAGCCGCATTGTGTTCTTTGATTTATACCCTTGCAGTGATGATGGGAGTCACATCCACCCACTTGTTTTGTGAGGGGTTCAAGCGCAGCGGCGTGCCTGTTGCCAGAGTAGAACAAAAGACGACTTCACAAAAAGAATCAGCTTTCATCAAAGTACACACTTTCTCGGAATAAGTCAAGGCAAAGTCATTTGCTATTCTTTTTGCAACTTTATACGTGGGAATTATTCCTCTTGTTAATTTCTTCCACCAGCAGAAAGAAGACAATAACACACTTTGGTGACAGGAAGAAATATTCTCCCACTTTTCCCCCCAGTATGAGTAAGAGGACAGTGGTGGTTTTTGTGCAGACAGTTCGATATTTGGCCAACGTCAACATGACATATTGTTATTAGACAAAAACCAGTGGGAGTTAGCAAGGACAATGGTGCTTCTGGAGGGCTCGTGGAGGTTAATGACCAATTATATGAATGCCTCACCAAGCATTTTAAGATTTTATAACGGGCGTGAAACTGATTTTATGGTCCAGTATTTCACATAATTTCATAGGAGGAGATTATCTATTCACAAAGACGCTGGTGTCTCATGGCAAATGCCTGGGGAGCCAGACATTGAGAAAGTCCCCACGATCTCTGTGTTCCCTCGCCATGCCTCTTCTTTGGAATACATTATGATAATTCCCCCTCTGAGCAGAACTACATCCTCTGTGACACACGGACGGGATGGAATTAAGGGACTGAATTTGAGATTCAACCCGGTTTGCTTTGAAATGTACTGTATGCATTTCCCTGCGATTTTAACCTCTGTAGTTCATTCACTAAATTTTACCACACGATTTACAATGTGACTGTGTACCCGACTATATAACTACAGATTTTACGGCAGGAACCTTCATTTAAATTGTGTGGTTTCCATGGTGCTGTGGCATAACTACCACCATATATCACAGATTGTACTCTCACCTCTGCCTGCCCTCCAGTTTAATTATGAAGACAACAAACCCTGTGCAGGTCTTTTTCCTTACTCGTTGGGCTAAAGTGCGTCACCGGATACACTGTCTGAACACGTTACGGGAGCAGGAGATCGCCTGACTGGGGCTTTCCAGCTGATTCCTTTTAGCAGGTCACTCCACCAGAGATGTTGAGAGGGGTTGAGCATGCGGATAGGTCAGCTGAGGTACGCGGAGAGGGCTCAGTGGGTGGGTGCAGGGCTGGGGGGGGAGGGCGTGTTTGGCGACGGCGCACCAAGGGATGCATGAAAGCCTAGATGGCGGACGGCGTGGGGTGAAGAGTCGAGGAAGGATGAGCCGCAGCTTTGTAATATCTCTCTGGAAACCATTCCCCCCTGATGGATGTTACTCCCGCTGACAACATTTCTATTAACTTAACCCTGTGGTTAGAGAATAAGCAGAGGGGAACTTGGTTAACATAGAAGCTTGATGAATGCCCTCTCTAACATGTTTATATGTCTATCTCTTCTTTATCTCTCTTACAAACACATTTTCAAGCACTGCAAATGATGTGAACCCTAATGTGCCACAAACATCTATTTCCCAACCAAATTATGAAAACCGCTCCACTCTCATTTGTGCAGGTGCGACTGGTCGTTGAACTCATATGGCCTCTGTTTCTCTTCTTCATACTGGTGTGGGTGCGGACCACCAACAAGCCAATTTACAAAAGCCAATGTAAGTAGAAGTGCAGATTTAATATTGTTGATTAGTATAGTTGTTTTTTTACAAGTCATTTGAACAAGGTTTTAACTTCTAAGGACATGAGGATGTAACAATAATTGAGATCACTGCATCTATTTCCAAAGACAACCTTGAGTTTGCCTCGTAGGAGAGAGGATGGATAAATATCCCTCTATTCCTTTAGGTCACTATCCAAATAAAGCCATGCCGTCGGCCGGCGTGCTGCCGTGGCTTCAAGGTATGATCTGCAACATCAACAACCCCTGTTTGAACTACCCGACGCCTGGGGAGGCACCAGGCCAAGTCAACAACTTCAACAACTCCATGTATGTGCTGGGATGTTCCCTTCTTCCGCCTTTCGGATGAATGCAATCTATCTGTTTTGTTTTCCTATAACATCAAACACATAACATTTATAGATTATCTTTTTTTTTTTTGTCTTCCAGAATTGCTGGTGTGTTGATAGAGCTGCAGAGCCTGGTGGAGAACAGATCCATTCTCAGGGAGGCAAAGTTGCTGGCGGACGACATCGACCAGTGGTCCTCAGTCCTGTCACAGTCGAACCCTGGGAATGGTAAGAGAAGTTAAACATCAAATTCATGAGAGGAGCTTGTTTTAAGGTCACTTAAGCTCCTGTTCCACTGGTCAAAGAACCTGCCAACACCCACAAACATTTGGCTTTTGTCTGCAACGGGAACGGATTCAATCGGCATTCACTCCCTAGTCGAATGACTCTGCAGTAGACGTGAGTGAACAGGCTAATTTGGCTATGGTTTGCCTGCGTTTAACATACCTGCTAACTTTAGTATAAAAGATAGAGATATAACCAACTCACATAAACTGGAGGAGAGCAGCCGGGTCAAAGTGTGGATTCAACTGTTTTTGATATGAAAGTTAAATTTCTTCTTAGCAATTGTTACAAAGTATTTTTGTGGTAAATGCTCCGGTTTATTCCGTTATGTCTTTGTTGAGTACTACTCTATCAAGGAAAGTATCCCCTTCACGCGGATGACAAGTTGGCGGATTTGTTATTCCCCTTTATCCCTCAAAAACAATGGCGCGTGATTATTTATGATGCAATTTCCCATGCAGACTGACAGATCGTTTGTCTTGATAAGTTGCTGCTTTGCATTAGGCTCATTTAGCCTGATGATATTCAGATTTTCATACGGCACCTAATTTGCAAAAAGGCAGGGGGTGGGGTGCATTTGCATTTTGGGGTCGCGGGTTTGTAATATACAAGATTAAATCCATCAAAGATCTAAGCCTGGTCATAATTAATGGGATTCGCTATCTGAGGCGAGAGCACAAAAGGTCATTAACAAGAATGGGGAGTGAAGTGCTATCAAAAGAGCAGGATGGCAAAGGTGAATGTGTTGTCCTCTTTTGTTTTTACCGAGGATTGATTAAAAGACTCTTGGTGGTCACTTCAATCAGAAAGGCAGCAGTGTTCAGACAGAGCTCGGAGCATGTTCTGCCTCCCTGTGATCTAACCCCGACCATCCCTCCCGACGCTCCTCCACTGATGAGGGGCATCGCGGGTGCTCGGCAGGAATCAGGGGTGCGGTATCGAGTCTGAGCAGTAAATCAAACGGCAAACTTCATTCCAGGCGATAATGAGCGATTGTCGTATCTTTTCAATAGCATCGAGCCACCGATTTAGACCTGTGCGAGTTCCAGACCCACTCAGAGAAGTAAACTAAACATCTAGTAATTGTATGGATATCATCGAGGCTGAAAATTAAATTAACTTAATTATGTTAACTCCTGGTTTTCTGTATTGGTCTAAAATGGTGGTTCTCGGCAGGAGGATGTTTCTCATTTTTGGAGCAAACATTTATCCGATTAAAACCTTGAATAACCCGATTTAAATCACTTCCTTTGTCACATCCTGATAGTTAACCGACTTCCATGTATTACACTTGCAAAAAAAACAGGCATAGTCTAATTAAATAATAACTCCTTCATCGTCTCAACAGCACATTCTGGAACAGAGACGTTATTCTAAACCGATGATGGTGCAACAAACGGATAGATGGTTTTAGAAATCCTGACGATCTGTGGGCAGCTAATCGGGAGAAAACGACTGGCTAACAATCTGCTTCATGTAAAGCAACAAATGGTCTCACTTTACACACTCGTGCAGCTAAAGTGCACCACTCGTACTTGTACCAGTGAACGATTTAATGGCCGCTGTCATTTATAAAGCATTAAGTTAAGCTGAAATTCATCAGAGCGTAATGCCACTCGAAGCAGCGTGAATAACAAAACCAAATCTGAACTCTGGCCTCTTGATTTTACATTTGTTCAGCCACGTGGACACAAGACACAAAATGGAACCTCTTTTCCACCCTAGGTCTTTATTTTAAAAATCAGTCAGAAGAAAATTATCCTCTAACCCCTAATCGTGTCCCTTCAACAGCAGAATACATCCTGTTGTACTTTCAGTCGTCAGCTGTTTTCAGACATTAACTATATCAGGGAAACTGGGTCCAGACTTTTTCCATAGTTTGACTTTTGTTTACATGCAGCTGCTCTGGAAAATGTCAGGAGAATGCCCAGAGTTCAGTGCATGTCTGAAGCAGACTACTGACTTATTCCTTACACACCAACTCACTCCTTCATGGTTTGCATAGGTATCTATTAAAGCACGTAAATTAAGTCTTGCATGTTGATACACGTGCGCAGATTTGTGCAAAATATCTAAAGCAAAGAGTTAGGAGGATTTTTGGCTCAAGCTATGAGGATAAAACCTTTTTTTACAAACATAAACACATCCTTGTAAGTAACCACCCTGGTTAACATCAAGTGTAGTGCTGCTTAAAGGTCTTTTCTTTTCTCTGTCACTTGCAGTGAAAGTAATGATTCTCCATCTTTACGTTGCAGCTCAACCAGTGACCCTGAAGAATGTTCTGCGAGACGATGAAACGTTCTCCAAGCACCTGAAAGAGAACTTGTCGGTGTCACCGGCAGTTGTGGAAAGCCTCTTAAATGCCACGATTTACCTCAACCCAGTGAGTATGATTTCACAACTCTGAATCCCATCCACTTTGAAACATGATTATCCTTCTGTCAATAAAGAAATTAAAATGCTATCACAGGTTTCTGGAGACTAAAAGTGCTCAGAGTATTCTGCGTGAGCATTTCAGAATAAAATATCCTGGACCGGAGCTGCCTCTGGGACTCTCTGTCTTGATTGTCATGATCAAAACCAACTGCAGCGTTTACTCGACAGAATGTTTGAAACGTTTGACGCTCTTCACATTAGGTGATTTGGAATGAAAAGAAATTGCCACAGCAATAAGAGCTACAAGTACCTTCTCTCTATAAATGTTCCCCCCATCTGATACGCTGGTTTTTACAAAGTGATATCTGAGGTGCTGCGAGAAGGAAATTATGTTTACTGACGTTGGGAAAGATGTTGAAATACAGTGTGAGCTGATTAAAAGCTACCTGACTGTGTATTAGGCAGGAGGTCCTGGTGCAAAGTTAAGGTGCCCGCTGTACTGTTGTCCACAAGCCATTATGTGTCCTCTGCCCGTCCATCTCATCCTGCTTAGTGACACTGTGTACTGTCTGGTATGTCACAAATCAACGGTGTGTGTGTGTGTGTGTGTGTGTGTGTGTGTGTGTGTGTGTGTGTGTGTGTGTGTGTGTGTGTGTGTGTGTGTGTGTGTGTGTGTGTGTGTGTGTGTGTGTGTGTGTGTGTGTGTGTGTGTGTGTGGGCGAAAATGTGTCCGTCATCTGATATTTTGACTCTTGTTGTGTTGTCTCACTGTGGTGTTTGTGCACATGTTCACAATGACATTATTTATTGAAGCATAATTCAAGAAACAATATGATTTAATAGTTTTCTAACAACATCTCAGAGGACACACAGATGAAATATGGTCCCATGCAAACTTCTACTCAAACGGATGTTTCTCTTTCAGGAACGACCGGGCGACCTGAGGACGCTCCTGTGCGACGGGACCGGTCTGGATGAGTACGTCCAATTTAGCAGCCAAGCTGAGAAGGAGGCTTTTCAAAATGTCAGCTGCTCCCTCACTCGACAGCAGCTGATTAACACCCAGCAAGTGCTCCGGCAAAACCTGGATGTGAGCAAAATGCTGTCTGAGGTGAGCTTTTTTTTACACTAATTTACATTTGACCATATATAATAAGCACATATAAGCAATTTTTTTTTAAACGTACGTAAACCAGTTAGAAAAAGCGATTGAATCCTTTCCCAATTACAGCCGAGGAGTTTGCTTTTCAGTTTTTCCCCCCTGGTGTTTCACGTTCGACATCGTGAACACAAATAAAACATTTCTTTAAAAATACACCTGCAACTAATGAAAGCATAAGTTAAATGCCAAGGTGTTGGGGTTTTTGTTTGCCAACATGTCCTGTTTACTCCCTCTTTTTGGTATTTTCTGTGTGGAGGTTGTGATACTTAGTTATTACCCCAAATTGAGAAATAAATAAAGATAAGATAACGATCGTTTTCAACATGGATACTCAATAAATTACAGGCTTTAGCATGAAACACACCCATCTTTATGTATTTTATAAAGATTCCATGCAAATAACTGAATAACTCTCTTACTCGAACTCAGTTAATTCAAAGCAAAGACAATGCTTTTCTCTGCCAGCCAGTTGAGTAACCAATTTAAAAGTTAAATGTCATGCTTGTCTGGTTCTGTGACTTGGAGAGATGAAGAAGTATCTCTTTAAAGTGAAAACTAGATACACGCATTCACTTTTAAGGACAAATCTACCACCAAGATGTCAGAATGTATAAACTTTCATTCCTGCACAATTATCTTGATGTAATTCACTCCTCTAATTTAAAGGGAGGAAGTTATTGTATGTCCCACAGGATCTAAGCTTTCAAAACTTTCACGTGCACATCTGTTTTCTCTTTCTCTTTTTGAATTCTTTAAACTCTCAGTTCTCTTTGGGATTATGAAAGCGTGCACTTTTCTTTGAGTTTATCTTAGAGAAAAATATATGGGACAGCAAATCCAATAAATAAGTGATAAGGCAGAAGGTTCGTAGGAGAGAGCATCTGAACAATTTAAACCCACAGGCGTATTCAGACACAGAAAAAAAGAAAAGGGAAAGCCCCAGACAAGATATGGTGGAAAAAGCTCTCCAGCGCCTCAAGCAAATGGATGGAGAGAAAAAAACAACAAGCCTTCACACTTAAAGCTTGACATTGCTGAATGATTGCGATAACAACAGCAACATAAAGAAAAGGACCAGGGAGGAAGTCAGGGTTTATCAGTGAAGTTGTGAGTGGCAGAGGATGATTTAGACATTGGTTCCTGTTTTTTTAGGTTTCCTGAAAATCCTTTCAGAACACGGTTCCCATGGTAACGCTGGTAAACAAAAGGCTTTTGATTGATGCAGGGGAGGTTATGTTTACATCCGCGCTGGCTTGTTTGTTAGTTAGTCAGGATTACCCCAAAAACTACTGAACCAACCCATTTCCATTAAAAGGTTTGGGACATGAAAGATTAAATACCAAGTCAAGGATTTTATTTTTTTACTTTCTTTGCAGCATTTCCCACAGAATTAACTAAATCCATGGCAGTAGTGGTGGGGGGGGGGGCACATGCGTGTGCACGAAGGTCACTCTCATGCGCATCAGAATCTGAGTGACAGGTGCACTGACTAAACAGTTCTTGTGTTAGAGATGGAACTGCATTGCATGCCACTTGTGGGTACATGTACAACTGCAGCTGAAACTCACTACTCTGAGTGAACGGTAAAAACTTTATGGATGACAACAATGTGTGTAACTAGCCCTGCCCACAAATATACAATGTGTCTACGGAGTAAAACACCAAGTTAGAGATTTCTTCTGTATGAGAGGGTGAACTATTTTATTTTTGGTTCAGGACAAACTGGAAAATGGCCGGTCACCACAGTTTAGATACTTAATGGGAATCACTGCTTTGGCCATTGTAGTTTTAGTCTGTCTTAAACAGATAAACTCTGGTGCTCATCAGGTCGACAAATCTAAAATAACTTTAAATCAACTTTGTATGATAATATAATTGCTGTATAATTTGTTTTATTATCAGCTTACTTGGTAATCAGAAAAGTAAAACATACAAAAAACAATCACTGGTGACATCTATAACAAAGTGCAGCGGGAAATGAGTTTAACAAATGATAATGAGAAATCCTTTTTTTTGTTGTTGCCATGACTCAGTTTACTTGCTCTTGTTCTAATGGGACAGAGTAACAACGCTGGAATCTCTCCCTCCATCCTCCCTCGGCTCTCTCTCTCTCGCTCCGTCTCCTCTCCACGTCTGCCCTGAGCACAAGTGGCCCTAAATGAACGTACTTGAGACTCCATCAGTCGCGGGGACACTCCACACTCGGCTTGAACGGGCTTTCTATTTTTGAAAAAGAGTTTTACTTTACAAATAACAATGCAGTGTCACCATACCACTCTTTACACTTCTCTTTACGCTGCTCCCAGCCCTCTGATCCACCCACTTGCCTACAGTTCAAAGCTTTGTAATATAATATGCTGAAAGACAATACGCCTGATGCTAACACAGCTCATGCTCTGGTACAGACACTGGTTGAAAGGACGTGTCATTTACGTGTTGAAATATTTACCAATATCAAGGAGGCTGGTTAGTTTAGAGAACACAATCTCTAAACTTACATATTTAAGGAATATGAAGGCACAATTTAAAGCTTTTTACAATTTTTAAAACTGTTGAATATTTTATAGATTACAAATAATCCTGTAAGCAGTTGATCATTTCCTGTTTTAAACTCTGGCTACTGTGTTTTTGTACAAACCGCCTGCTCATCCTGTCCTTTAGGTGCCTCAATCTCTGGGCCTGGATGCAGCAGATACCGTGAGACTGGTGGGGAGAACCACTCAAAATGCTTTACCCGTGATTGAGGAGGTTAGTGAAACGGCATCGGCCAGGAATCCATAGTCTATAAATAAATGTCTATTTTGTTGAATGTTTGCTTCACAAATCTAAATTCCTGACTTTGGGCCTGTGTTGTCTCCAGCTGTCGAGGTTGCAGAACTCCATGGTCTTTCAGGCGGCGCGTTCATTGAATTTCCAAGACGACATGATTGGCAGTATCAATATGCTGCTGTGTGGAAATCAGCCCGACTCTACCAATATGACCCTCAGTTTACGCTCACCTGGACAAATGGATAACAACGAGTCGATCTCCATTACGGGCAACAGTTCCGGTAAGTGCCGCAGCAAACTCGTTTTTTAAAGCAAAGCAGTCGCACAGTACTCGTGTCTCAATAATTAGAGTACTGTATGTGCCAGTGGAAGCCAGGAAGTAGGCCGTGGTAGTTTATTCCTATTTCTGAAATCACCGGTGTACAACGCAGTATCACAGGACGTGATAAAAATATGTTTGGTAAATATGGAGCCACTCGGAAATTAAGTGATGACTGGAAGCTGTTTGTTGAAATCATTATCTGTTCCTCTTAAAAAACAGTAGCTATGCCAGAATAATGGTGGTTTGGAGCTGCAGAACACACAGAATGTCAGGAAACAATTTAAAAAAGCACAGATTAAGTACTATTAATAAATGTTTATTTAATTTTGCTTCTGCATTTAAAATCCCAGAGTTTCCTGTGGTAGAAATATGGAGGTTGCAAAGATCCAATAACCCACATTTTCATAAATCAGTGGTCATGGTTAGGGTTGCAAAATTCCGGGAATATTCAAAGTTGGAAACTTTCCATGGGAATATACGGGAATATACGGGAATTAACGGGAATTAACGGGAATAAACTGGAAATTGTGTGGGTAATTTATACTAACTGTATTTACCTTGTCATATACAGACATAAATACAAACATTTTGTTTTGTCATAAGCTGATTTGAGCCCTGAGGAAACTTTGGGCACTTGACTATATGCTTCTGCATCTTTGTGGCATTCTTAACATAGGTCTTTGCACAGTATTTGCAAATGTACACAGCCTTTCCGTCTACATTGGCTGGGGTGAAATGTCTCCACACACGAGATAGTGCGCGTGGCATTGTTCTGTAGAATAAGATGAGAAAAAAGCTTGTAAAAAACACTAATGCAATGCCAGAGATTTAAATAGTTAGCTAAACAATTGGAATCGTCTTTAAAAATATTTTACAATTGATGGATAAATGAATAGAAATAGGTTAGATGAACAGATGAACAATCCTCAATCAGCATGCTTATATATTTTCCCCAGTAATATCATCAAAACTTACCTGACTAGTCCTTGGGCTAATGCAGTAGTGTGGCCTCAATAGCCCTGCTGTAGTGTGCAGGATACTGGGAATTATCTGTGCATGTGATGGAAGAATGCACTGCGCATGTGATGCACAGTGCAGGGTTGAAATTCAACGTGCAGCGTGTGCTGCATTCCATACATCTTTAAAATAGAGTTTTGATTTATTTTTTTATTGCTCAGCGTTTAATTTGCGGTCAATTTTTTTTTTCAAAATTCCCAAAATTCCCCAGCTTAACTTCCCATGGAAAGTTTCCGGAAAGTTTCCGGAAATTTACCGGAAAGTTTCCGCCCCTTTGCAACCCTAGTCATGGTACAGTAGATTACAGTCGACTCTGCAACATGCAAATGTTCGTGAGTACGACTACATCCAGGAACCTGTGGCACAGTGGACACCGACGCCGTAGTTTGGGAGTAGGTTTGATTAGGAATACATTATCCACAGCTCTGACACGGGCTGGCATCCATTGCAGCCAATCAAATCAGCTCCTCTCATTCCATTTAAAAGCTGTGCTCTCCCCACCCTGATTTCCTAATGGACGGGAGAGTCCAGAGCAGCTCATCCCAAATGGAAACCGATGTTGTTTTCTGAGTGGGGCAGAGTCGCCCGGCAGAAATATATATATATAGCATCCTAAAAATGAACGCATGGCAACACAAA
Source organism: Hippoglossus stenolepis (assembly GCF_022539355.2). Taxonomy (NCBI): domain Eukaryota; kingdom Metazoa; phylum Chordata; class Actinopteri; order Pleuronectiformes; family Pleuronectidae; genus Hippoglossus; species Hippoglossus stenolepis. Next base: position 7,463,446 of record NC_061505.1, on the reverse strand, counting down.
CCTCCCACGGAGGACAGATGCTGACACCACAACCCTTCTACAACACATTTGTGATGTTTAAAGTGGTGTCTTGTCCTGTTGAGATAGAAATCCAGTCATGTTAGCCATATCGTGGTTAAACTGGCTTAAGTTGCCTTCCAGTGGTTAAATTGAGGAGTGGGTGTTCACTAAAGAACAGTTTTTTTTCTCTGCTGCATGTATATTTCTACAGTCGGAAACGGGACGTGAAGGTCCACTCCTGATGGACCTATATGTAAAGCAGTATATAAATAAATATGCTTCCAGTGCATCATTGTCTCCCATACTCCTACTGATTTAAACATGCTAACATGGTGCTGAGTAGCTTCCACAGCTGTAACTAGAGGTGCTAGTTATCAAAGATTTATCGAAAAGGACCACGTTGTAGAAAACTGTGCTACATTGACAGAGCTTTGATAATCAGGATTACACCTCGCACATGTAGAATGGTTGTAGGTTCTTATGGCTGCAAGACAGAGTCAAGTGCTAATATGAAACAGCTTTTGATCCAAGCCAGCGCTCCCTCTGCCTTCCTGGCATTACTGCATTAATGTGTGAGTTTAATACAGAAGTTATCTCTCGGTTGAGGACTTTTATATCAAAGTTAAACAGACACTCTGTTCATATGAGTCAGTTCTGCAGCAGCTGAGTCGTTTGCCGTGTTGCTTCTGTGGAAAGAGATGACTCTGCTTCACTGGGAAATGTGTCAATTAATCAGTTAAAGGCAAAAAAAACCCCAAAAACTATTCTTCTCCTGGAGCAATATATGTGGCACACTGTTGCCGTAGGCCTGTTGGTCAAGGCCCGAGGCAAAACTGAAATAGTACGACATCGCCAAACCACAGAATGATGCTTCACAAATGACTGAAGGCCATGTATTCTGAATGAGCTGTATTGAAATTGTGTTTTTCCTGCCGCAGTGCTTTGGCAAAACCTTCCCGAGCTGCCACGCAGGTCGGGAAGGTTTTTTTTGTGCAATCTGCGGCATCGACTTGAAAGGAAATCGCGTTATGACATTCACAAAGTGATGTTACTCTGGATCTTCTTGTTGAGGCCATTTGAAGTTAGTGTTTCCGACTGAAATTGGGGAGATGACCTCTTCTGTCACCAGCAGCATTTTGGAACTCTGCGCTTGTAGATTATGTGTTTATTTTATTTTACTTTCCTCTGTGGTTCTTGAAATACCCACAGGAACAAAAGACATCAGGGGAGCAATCATTTCTTGTAGCGTATGGAGATTTCTGTTGTTGATTTACATATATATAATAAGCCTAACGTGTGTTTGAGGTGATTGGCATGTCGTGATTGACTCTTCCTTTCTTTCAAGGATTTGAGACTGAAAAGAAAGATGACTCTTCTTTTATCCTTTGTGTTGCCACACTTCTCCCATACAAGCACATTCCCACCTCCGAGTTTAAATGTTGTCAGCACTACACAGTCAGATGTGATCCCCATCTGATCCAAACACATTTATTTCCATTTCATCTGACCAAAGAATGTGCCGCTTGTATTCATCATCTTTTCATGCTTTTTTGTGAACACTTTCAGTTTTGTGAGGAATGCGCTTCTTCTTCTTCAAGGTTGTTTTCTAACCTTGTTCACAAAGTTTGTCTTAATTTGAAATCAGACGTAATATTATAGTTGCAGTGGTCACTGCAGCAAAAAGTACTCACTTTTATCTTTTAGGTTTAACTTTAGAGGCTGTATTTTTAATGTAGTCTTTCTAACCAGTTTGCTTTTGAAGATCACATAATATTACATAATCACAAAAGATCAAATGCACCACTTCAGTGTATATTATCACAAGTATTGCAATATTACACCTTTCTGTTGTGTAATACCCAGTTTCTCTACCTAAAGTAAATGAAATGTAAGTATGTGTTTTGAAATGCATTTTGAAGATGCAGTCAAATTAACATGATAGATATTTTGGACAGATAAAATAAATCATTCATACTGGTGCTGTGCTAAAAAAAAAAAATAACTTAGTCACTGTGTGAAAAAAAAAGGAAAAGAGTAGATGCTGCAGATGTGGAAGCTTTGAAAAACCACTGAATATGTTTGTCCCATAAAAAGCTTGTGAAACTTCGTGCAGCCGGATGCTCATTAGAGACCCTGCATCCCCGTTTCATTAAATGCCAGTTCTTTGGAGGAAACGGCACAGAATTAGATTTTAATAAGACGCCTCTATTCCCCAGGAATAAAGTTATACTGTAAAGTGGAATTTCATGCTAGTGCCAGAACAAATTAGCACAAACATAGCATCATCCATCCAAAATAAGCACTAACGTCTCTGTTAGCATGCTAATGGCTGTTTTCGGAATTGTTGCCGTGGCATTTCATTGTGTTGCTCTATGTACAGTTGAATTAATGTGCAATATGCAGTGTGCCTGCGTAATGGCCAATTACAACTCCTTTGTAAGTGTAAAAGTACACTCGGAGGAATAGTAAAAAACTGCTGCTATAAAGGCCAAGGCTGAGGTTTTGTTAACTGCTCGGTAATGTTCTCCGCCTAATTAATTGGTGACAACAAAGGGAAACGTCAGAAGAGTCTGGGCGGTGACGGCTCTTCATGACAGTAAACACTCATTTTAACCCGGAACCTTATTAAAAAAAAAGTTAATAGTCTTGAATAAGAAATGATTACAAGGTTGACAATGTCGTATGCTTATTTAGGAAATTTGCTCTAAGCCTCCAATACAATGTTTGTGTGGTATTTCAGTGGAATAGCTTCATTCTCCCTCTGCACACAGAATACGTTGCTGAACTCTGTCTCAACGGTTATATTTTTCTTTGGATTTTCAAAGTTATCTATCGCCGCAGCAGCTTATTGTTGACAATACATTCTTGTACCAGCCGGAAGGTTCTCAGATGAATGCATCTTCTGTTGATCGGTCGAAAATGGCCTTGTCTCTTTCACTGTTCTCTTGTAACTGTGTGTGATTTTTTTTGCTCATAACTCATTCTGGTCATTTCAACACTTGTTCTGTCATCCTTGCCCACTGGTGCTGCTGAGAATAATTAGTAAACGGTTTGTACTCCTAGTTTCAAGCACATTGTGTTTAATGTAAGCTGGAGCCAGTGAGGCTGTAATGAGTGTCTATTGTCGGGGTTGTAGGCAGTTAGAGTGGCCACTCTTATATTATAGCTAATAATAACCATAATTAATTATAGATGATAAGTGCTTCTTAGTTCATACATCCGGTAGTTCATTTTAAACTAGCATGTCATGCATGTGCTGGACATGTGTGTGTGTTTGCGTGTTTGTCTGAATGTGTTCATGCTTGTCTGACTCACATTGTGCATTGCTTGACATTCCTGAAATGTGCGTGATGCATATACCCCTGTTCCTGTGTGTGTACACGTGCATGTCCACTTATGTGATTGCGTGTGCAGCAGCAGCAGCAGCAGCATTTGCAGTGCGTCAATGCTGCAGCCTCTCCGTAGTGCAGAATTGAGCCCATCTCTAGGGTGCAGCTCAAATTGATTAAATTTGCCAGGTAAGTTGAGGGGCTGACTAGAGGCTCCAAGCAATTATTTGACTGTGGCTAAACCCGGTGTGAAGAACAGATTCTCTTGTTCTCTAATGCTGCCGTTTTTTGTAATAAAGTCAAGATCTGTTGTATAAAAAGAAGTGCAGCTCACAGCTGTGGAGAATGTAGCCTCAAGCACACTCACACACAATTGCATGGATAAAGATAACCAATACTCGAGTTCTATGTGACACTGCCATCTGCAGTCTTGCGTCATTTATGATAATTTTTTAGTTTTCTATTGGTGTGTGAATGTTGGCCAATGCTCATGTGAACTTTTGTCTATTCTCATAATCCGAGTTATGGTGCATTATCCTGCTGGAAGTCGCCATTAGAAGACGGTGAATCGTGGAAAAGGAATTAACAGGATTCAGATTTCTTTCCCTACGTCATCACACCACCACTTCTATTCTGGACTGTTGATATGAGGAGTGTTGTGTCCATGGATTCACACTGTTGATGCCAGATCCTCATCTCATTCATCAGTTCAGGCTGTTGTTCAGGAATCATCTGTCGGTACCCTTTGTCTCGAGGTTTGCCTTTCGAGATGCTTTTCTTCTCTCCACGGTTGTAAAGAGTGGTCGTCTGAGTTACTTTAGCCTTTCTGTGAGCTCCCACCAGTCCGGTCATCCCCCCCTGACCTCTCTCAACAACCCTCATCATGGGTTGTTTTTTGTTTTCGGAGTAAACTCTTGAGACTGTGGTGCGTGAGCATCCCAGGAGCTCGGCAGTTTGAGAAACGCTCAAACCAGCGGTCTGTCTGGCACCAACAATCAGGCCACAGTCAAGGTCTCTGAGATCACTTTTTCACCCCGTTTTCGTTTGTCATGCGTGCTCAAGAAAACGAAAACCTTTAAGTGGCTGTGCGTTCTAAGCCAAAGTGCACTGTTCCTTTTCATCTAGTTTCATTATAAGGATTTCTGAGGCTTGAATAATTGAAAGCATCTCGTATTTGTTAAGAAAAAATGTAAAAGATTTCCAATTCAGGCCTTGAATCATGTTGTTATCGATCTGGTTTATCTTGGCTCCCAAAGTCCAGGTCTCCACATCGAGAACCACTGTTTTTAAATGATCAATATACTCTCCCTTTTCATATTCAGTGTCTCACACTATCCTTGTTTCCAAAAGACAGCGAACAGTCTACTGAGCTGGAAGAACTCCTATAACTCAAATGTTATGATTGCAGGAAGTCACATCTGCGCGGTCCGTTGTGAGAACAGCTGGCCAGACTCTCACTAAGGGGGTGGCCATTAGCTCTCCACACACATACCTCCCAGGAGCACCTGGGAGAGATGGCCAGCAGGCAGAAAGGCTAACATTTAATTGCACTGAAAATGGCTGCTAAAATCCCCCTGATGGGCGAAATGGTTGCCCCGGTGAGATGAGAAGCAGAAGAGGTTTGAGGTCTTGACAGGGAAAAATGAAAAAAAAAAAAAGGGGACTTGAAAAGGTGCTGATGTTCTGACAGCTGTCTGGACAAAAAGGACAGTTATCAACAGATCAGAAAGGCAGACGGCCGTAGTGACTGGCAGCCGAGACTCCGACATGATCAATTGTCTGATGAAGTGCCACACAGACGAAATCCACACACAGGCTTTCTTCTTGCTCCAGGTTCCATTCCTTGGTCCTCGTGTAGCACATTCAGCGTTCTATCAACCTGGCAATATTCACGCTGGCTATATTCACGCTGGCTATATATACGCTGGCAGACAAGTTAAAGTAGTAATGATTGTTCTGCTGCTGAGCATATTGACTTTTTTCCCCGTCTGCTCCATTGAACCTTTTCCTTATTATTCAGGTTTCAGCTCAAGGTTTGTGTTTTCCTCTCTCTGTGTGTGTCTCTGAGCATTTTTCAGTAATCCCAACTTTTTGTAAAAACATTTGCAACTTCTAGTCACTGATGCAGAATAAAGTAGCAGTGACTGAGCCAATGTCCCACTTTACGTTTGATAAATATTTAGGGAAGAACGTTCCCACGAAAAGTCGTGCAGATGTCGGAGGAAGCAACAACCGTGGTGTATGTGAACAGATCAAGTGAGACAGTAAACTTTCCTATCAACAAGTACGAATATGATCAACAGAAAATCCCATCTAAAGATTATTGTAGATTATTTTAGCTGCACACACAGATTATTGTTTTTTAGGTTGGATTGTCACCAGCACTGTGCAAAAGCTTTCCACTAAAACTTGCTGGAAAGATGGTACAAGGGCCAAGAAAGAACCTATAACATTATGGTGCGGCCCCTGGACAAAGGACGGGGATCCAGAAATGTTTTTAGCACTTTCTCTAAAATTGTGAGATTTTTACATTTTCACTGATAATAAATAAATCATGGATCCAAATGAAATATAAATCTGACACATGTGGGGACTGACATTTATAAGGTGTGGATCAAAATAAGAATCTGGATCTACAAGGTTTATGTGGTTTTACTGTGTGGTACGATTTTTAAGAGCTACAAACCTGTAACTCTGTTGTTGAGATAAAGTGACTTAAAAAGGGAATCAACTATTTATATGTATCTTCAAATATTTAGAACAATGTCCAAACAAACATGACAGATCTGGTGCAGAATTAAAGGGACTGTTGGGCCTTGGCCTTTTTTCATTGGTTAAGTATTGATCATTTCATAAATGCAAATATTTCTTAGCTGACAGTTCCTTTGGTTTTAATGTAATAATGTCAAATTAGGAGATTATTTAATTTAAAATGTACCGTTCTCAGTCTTCTCTCTAACCATGCAAACTTTCACTTGTGAAAATTGATAATTCAGATGTTTAACATGGTATATTAGTATTGTGATATGTCTCTGTAAAGGTTTCTGATTTATTAAAGCAATGTGTCTGCTTTATTAATACACATGAAGCTAAAAGGTTAAAATCTATGCCTAATGGTTTTAATAAAGTCATATGTTAGTTATTGCTCACTCGGGGGTTGAGAAAACGTCTTTAGGGGGTTGTTACAGCTGAGAATTTCAATCTTAATGTGGAATATTTATCATGTTTGCTTCTTCGCGGCTGCAAATTCAATGATTTTGCAGCTCAAAGAGAGTTTCTCCTCTGCTCGTGTCCCATATGTGCGCCGTGCACGTGGGCTCACAGATGCCGACTTGTTTTTCTTGGTTCTGCCGTGACTTTCCCTGTCCTCTCCCCTCTCTTATTTTCTTATACAGATGCTTTTTGTCAGACCCTTGTCGACACCCTGGAGAGCACACCTGGTCTGCGCAACATTTGGAGCACGTTCAAGCCCTTAGTACAAGGCAAAGTCCTCTACACACCCGACACACCTGCTGCCCGCCTGATGGTGAACAAAGTAAGTTTAGCGAGGGAAAATGCACGACATCAACAAGCGGAATATGTGTCTAACTTGCATTTTTTTTACTGAGCGCCACGAAGAAAAGTGTTGTTTGTTTAATTAAGAGACGAGCATGTGTGCATATTTGAGTCCTTTCATTACATTGCCAGCGTGAGCGGGGCCTCCAGGGTGGCGAGTGAATAACGCGGGATGTCACTCGACGTTACTACCTGGGGAAGAAAAGAAAAATAACACAATAGTTCGTCGGGAGAACGCAATGAAAGCAATGCGTTATCATGACATGACATTTCTCCGAGATATTAGCATCACTGTGATAACTGCATAAGCCAAACAAACAACAGGCGGGGGGGCGAGGATTTTGCATCGAGAATATATTACAAGTGTGAGTAAATTCTGCTGACTTCACAGCAAGTGGCCCGGTGCCCCCCCCTCCTCACACCAGGCACAGTCGCATTGTTTACAAGTCGGTGTTCAGGGCTAAATAACACCATTTACATTCGCTTCCATGGGGGGTGTGACAGTGTGACAATGTGATGAGTTCCTCCAGGGATTAGCCAGCAATGTGCAGAGGTGAAGCACTGTCATGTCGGGATCGGCTCAGTGCAAATAGGAGAGGCTCGGTTCTTTCAGTCCAGGGAAAGGTGAGGCGATTTATTAAATACCGTTTTTTTCTTTTTGTTTCAGGCAAATGGCACATTCCAAGCTTTGGCCACGTTGAAGGAGCTGGCCGATTCGTGGGAGGAGCTTGGGCCCCGCATCTGGGATTTCTTTCAAAACAGCTCTCAAGTGAATGCATTACGGGTATGACTCCACACCAAGATGTACAATGACCTGAATCACTGCACCGTTTCATACAGAAACCTTACCCTACTTTTTTAATAAGACTTGTTTGCGAGAATAATCTTTCAGTCTCTAATCTTTACATGTTACACTTGTTTTGTAGTAGTTGTGGTTTTGGTTGTCATTTTAACATCAATTTTTTCAACAGTTTCACATCAATCTCCACCAATAGTCTGACAGTTTAGGAAATATTTGTATTTGCTTCCCTGCCTTACTTTCCTCAGTTAGATAGATTCCTGCTGTGATAAATATGAAGCTAGTCAGGAGACCATTAACTGAGCATAAAAAGGAAAACATGAAAAGGAAAACAGATTGCCTGACTCTTTCCCATGATACAAACTGGCCCGACCAATTAACCATAACATTAATTAGTGAAGTGTTTCTTTTATTCACACAGAAAAATGCAAGTGTAAAATCAGCAAAATATGGTTTTACAAGGGGTTATGTGCTGGAGGTCTTTCTTTCTGGTTGCTTGCAATGACCCCTCGGAGTCTCTGCTAGTTGCCTGGCAACCCTACAGTGACACAAAGACTTCATCATTTTCAGTTTTATTTAAAAATGATGATTGCCATTTTTCTTTTAATTCCTCCTTTTATATTTTACATAGATTCACCCTGGCACATGTACTTTTTTCTTTTCTATTTTATCTTTACTCAACATTAATTTTCTATCTTGAGCTTGTTGTTAAACAAACACTGCGTTAACCTTTGAATGCACACGTAAAAAAAAGACCCAGGTATTTTTTTTTAAGTGAAAATCAATAAAAAATGAACTGATGAGTCTTATATACACACATGTCATGTATAACAATGTGTTGCACCTTCAGTTATATATGGTAATTGGAGGGGGGAAGTAATTATGGATAAGTGCAGGATAATTTCCATCCTGGCAGAAAAGGATTATCTATAGAAGTAGAGGACATGGACTCTCCCTGCCTCTTCTTCTCCCTCTCCTCGCCTTTTTCTGTATTTCCTTGACACTGACATTACTCCAGTGTCACTCCAAATGAGCTTATAGGCAGCTGCAGGGAAGCAGACATTGGAAGCTCCATATAGCCAGGGTATTCATTACCTTAGCCCTAACCTTTACACAAATGGGCCGGCAATCCTCCTTTGTCTTCATTTTCTCGCAGCCCCGCTCCCGCTCCCTCCACCTCTCGCTATGACGCTGGTGGCTTCGGAGGTTTGTCATCTTCGGAGGTCCTTGAAGGTCGCAGACACGTTTTACGTTGATGGGCCAATTACCATCACCACCACAACTACATTTGATAGAGGATAGAAGATTTAGGGTGCAGAGCTGAAGAGAAGGACAAACTGGTGTAGCACATTCTCTCTACAAAGTGTTTACATGTTAAAGTTGTAAAACTAAGGGCAATTGTCACCTGTGAACATCTTAAAACAGCTGTCATGGGGGATTCGCCACAGGAATCAGATTTATTCTCTTAATAAAGGCCAGCGGATGCATTCAATTTCTTCACTGGAAGATTTTCTCATGACGAACGGGATTCCATTTGACACATGACCAACGAGGTTAAATGGCATTTCTGCAGCTCATTGGCTCAAATGCCACTGATCATTAGGCCACTTGAAACAGAAATGTCTCAACCTCTGCAGCAGATAGAGACATTAAATAACACAACCTTTGATGGCTCGAACATTTGGCTCTCATTTTGAATCATTTACTTTTTGTGCACATTTCTTAAAAAGTAACAACGAAGCCGTCAAAACTCGCACGGATCCTCCCTTTTCTTTCTCCTCCTCCTCAAACGTGTCTCTCTTACCGACCGAGTCTCGGTCAGCAGGTCAGCAGGAACATCAATGGAACCCTGCGTGCTCTCCCCACGCTGAGATCGTCAGTGCTAAGAGTGCTGCAAAACAAGCACATACTAAATTTCCCATGATGCACTTCTCCTTCCCCATGATTATTTCATGGAATCACGATGTATTTCATCAGGCACATTTCTTGAAAATGATGAAATCATAATAAAACACAAACATTGCACCCGGCCTTAAAGGTACATGCATATGTTACATCAGGTCTAAATGGGTTAATAGTCTTAGTCTGTTTTCCATCATGACTCGACTACTACTATTTATAAATGACTGATTTTTTAAATACTGTATTGTAGCAACCCACCAAAATGGATATGCTGATTTAAAAAAAAATTTTAAAGGTCATACGCTGCATCGTGATTACTTAATTTGACACTCTGTCCCAAGGTTAAGTAGAATCTCATCACAAGTGTTGACACTGAAAGGCCACTGAGCGCACTGTCCAGAATACATCTGTATCCCCTTCTCCGGCTTTCACACTTTAAACATCGCCCTTTCCTCTCCAAAAGTCAAAGACCACATGGTCCCACACACACACACACACACACACACGCACATGCAAGTACACTGAACTGGAATGCAGGCCAATTAGACTCTATTACAATATGGATATTATGGCGGTAAGGCTGCTGCTTATGTTAGAAATCACATTGAATGAACTGATTTAAATAACGTATATGATCTCAGTGGGTTTCGCTTCTCTCTCTCAGTTTTTCCCTCTGTGTACGTGACAGATAAATTACCAGTGTTATGCTTCATATTACTTTTATGTAGTAACACTGTCATTACAGGGAGCGGTGTCGAATTATTACCGGGGTGTAAATTTCACAGCAGCATCCCGGAGCCTGAAGTACAACAGTGCCATCCATCTCAACCCCGCTAATTAATCCTGGGGAAAAATAAATGTCAGCAGCAGCAAAGAGCGATGCTGACCTCCCGCACTCGTTCTTCTATAATAAGACTCCGGATCCAAACACGTTGGGACTCATTCCGATTCTGTTGCATTCATACCACACTCGGCACTGCACTTCTCACCAGTAACTATAATTAAATGCCCTCTCCCCCCCCTCTAAATCAGGCTCTGCTGGAGAACCCAGTGTTTGCTGCCGCCCTCGACCAGCGTCTCAACGGCACGGGATGGACGGCCGAGCTGCTCGCCAACTTCCTGTACAATGGGCCCCCGGAGGATCGTCCACCTGGAATGCCGACCAACGACTGGAGGGACGCTTTCAACGCCACCACTCAGATCATGAAGCTCATCTCCAACTTCCTTGGCGTATGTGTTCATTTTTTCTTTATTTTCAAAGAAAGGTAAAACTTCTCAGTGTTGTTTTTTTCTGTACATTTCATTTAAATAATAATCTCTTCTCTCATATTAAGGACATTAAGGAAACACTAACTATTCAGATTATTTTGCCTTTCCCTACTAGTTTAGCTACTTACTTCTGTTATTTATTTAATTCAACTAATATATGGTTCCTTTCCCCTCTAACCAAGTGCTGCATGACCTTCAAATTTGTCAGTAGCCTGTTTGGGAGAAATATAATGAACAAATCAGTTTCCTTTCCTCGGGTAGTTTGCAGAGTCAGATCTTCAACTTGTGAGATGTGAGACAATGATCTGATAAAAGGTTTATGACATAATTACAGCACTTTAATTCACTCCTGTATCTCTCTGTCACACCACTCTGGTGGGACACCAGGGGCGCTACTGAGTGTAAGTGGGATGACACAACATGTTCAAGTTCAGCACAGCGATTCATTTTTTTGTTCCTCAGCTCTCTAATGGCTGAGTGTTTGCTGCTCCAACCAAAGAGACTTGACATGCTTGACTTTTATTCATTAAACTTGAATATTTTTGACATTATTATATTCTTGGCAAACTGTCATATACAGGGGAAGATCTTTTGGTTCATTGCATCCACAATAATCATGAAAAACATTGTTATGGGACTAAAGTGAATCTGTATCGTCCGCATTAAACAGAGCGGTGTCTCAAAGTAGGAACCCACACAGTTGATATTGAAATATTTATGTGTTGCACAGTTTGTAGCAGAAGCCCTCTATCTCTAAGCTGTGTGATGAAACCTATATAAAGCCCACAAACAATGCACAATGTTACAGTCACATGCACAATGACATTTTATATGAACTACTTTGCTAGACGGTGAAAAAAAAAAGAAGCTTTTTCATGTCTTAAAAATGTTGTTCATCTAATGAGCCGCTACCAATATTGGGTGGTAAACAATTCCCAATACAGATATCGGCTGATATACACATTATGAAAAATGGCAGTGGTTTGTAAGATGTCATTATTAAACCATTAAGATGAAGACATGTAACATAGGCTTGATATTTTACCGTTTACCTGATAACTCTGTCTGGCTCAAATGAGAATAGGCATCATGTAAACAGCTAAAGAGGTAATTGTGAAGGTGAGCATGGCAGCAGCAGAAGTAGTTGACTTGCATCATCATTATGTTATTATCCCTGGGAATAGATCTTTGTACTATCTTCTGATTTTCTCTGGAGATGTTGCGTTTAATTACTTTAATGTTTCGTTCGCACTTAAAGGACCCATGTAATTTCTGAAAGGACAAATGTTCTGAGCTGGATGTTACATGACTCCTGAAGTCTCTCCTACAATAGCAGATGATGTTGTTTTGTGGCGTCTTCTGTGCAGAAATGATTGCTCGCACTCACACATCCTTTTGACTGGTGCTCATGTCAGTATTATCACATCTCTATCAGCTGTCAGCAGCACCAGAGCAGCCGCGGCGAGCATGACACCACCAGGGGCTGCACAACTAAGCATGTTTCTCTGAATTAGGCCAAGACGGGATTGTGGCGCTATCATCGGGGCCAGTTTCTCAGTGTGGAGCTGGAGTCAGATTGTTGATACACAATAGCGTAGCTGTAGCTGCTGGCCCAGTGGTTAGAGACAAAAACCCGAAAAAATGCATAAACATGCATTCTCTATCTCTCCAATGAGCACCATGGCTGGCAGGGCTTGTAGCAACAGAGAATAGCGCTGATATACAAAAACACAAAGCAGATTCAACATAGATGACAAACAGTCTTGCAGGGCACTTGTAGTAGACTGCAATATCTCTACTTTCTGGAGAAATGCCTGTAAGAAAAACACATACCGGGAAGCTAAAATATAGATATCTTATGATTTTACATCAGATGTGATGGATAACTCCTGTCGCCTGATTTATGAAGAGCACATTTCTTCCATGTTCTAGGTTTCAGTCGGCACTTGTCCAAACTTCCCCTGCTGTGACATCCGCTGCGGTCTGTGTGCAGAGCAAACGCTGCTGTGATACTTTCCTCCCCACCGTAGCTTGATATAGAATACCGAATAGAGAATCCTGGGGGGAGAAATGATAAAACTATTGCAACAGTGAGACGTGTGGACAGCTGTCAGGTGCGACTGCCTCCCAGGATGGCTAGCTCATTATCGTCTCATGAAACAGAGGGACAAGGCTACAGAACGAGGAGTGCTAGCAAGGCTGTATCTCATTTGCTTGTCTCTGCCGGGGCCCGAAACATTTCCCACCCCCTGGCAGCTCCAGATAATTTGGAAATACACACTGCATGGTTAAGTAAATAGCTGAGTGATACATTTGGCTAAATATCCATCTGCCACTGAGTTGCCGCCTGGCTCTTTTTTTTACTTTTGTGGATACTAAAAAAGCAAATGATTTCATGTAAAAGCAAAGATTATAGTCAAGTTCTGTGTTTGTCGACAGTGTTTAGACCTGAATAAGTTTGAGGCAGTTCCCGATGAAAGCCATCTGGTGAGCAAAGCACTGGAGCTCCTGGACAACGACACGTACTGGGCCAGTGTCATCTTTGAAAACCTGCAGCCCAACTCCAGCCAGCCCCCTCCTTATGTCAAATACAAGATCCGCATGGACGTCGATGAAGTGGAGCGCACCAACAGCGTCAAAGAAAGGTATGTGGAACAGCTCGGAAGCAGCATTCGGGAATGTAATCACAGAAATTCAAATTAACAATATACTTTATGTTATGTGTAGCATGCCATAGATATTGTTGAAGGAATATTTGGATATTTTGGGAAAGATGCTTAGTTGTTTTGTTGCTAAGATTAATAGAAAAAAACTCACGTTTACACACTAAATATTCGGCTATAGCCAGAGGAGTTGAAATTAGCTTAGCACAAAACTGATAAGAGGAGGAAATTTCCATCCTAGCTCCATCCAAAGGTAAAAACAATATCCTGTCAATCGTTAAACTACTTCCTGTGCCTTTGGCTCCATTTTTGTCATAAAAGTAATTTTCATCTTCTCCTCTTATCCAAAATCTATTTGCTGGAAGGATGCATTCAATACATGTGCAGTGGAGTTGTGTCCATTTATTCTGAGCATGTGCTCTGCAAATCAGATCAAAACGGCAACATCCCTCCAAGAAGTAAAAGGCCTGTTCTGTCTGTTAGCGTCCATTTTCATAATTGCACTCAGTACCCAGTGGAGCGCAGACATAGTTTGCACGCACAAAACAAATTTGTGGGTACATGGACGTGCACAGCCTCGTACAGACCCTTACATCATTCAGATCTCAGTGGAAACTTGCTTACGTGCAGAATAAGGAAGGTTTAACACTGGCTTACCTGTTGGCACAAAGGTAATGAGCTCAAATAGTTAAGAATACAGGTTACTTATACAGGGTTTGGACTGGTATCACCAAATTCTCTACTAATGAACCCAGAACATTCTCATAATCTTAAACCAAAGCAAAGTGTTGTTTAATTACACGGAAAATGCTTAAAGGTTATAGAAACATTAAATGTTTCAAGTCTTGCATGTATTACCTTTTAAAATGTGTAGTCATGACACCGAAGATGATGATGTTATTTACACAGGAGATGAGAGTGAGTTAACTTGGTTCTGCTGCCCTTTCTGTTCCCCATGGTAAATTGTGTTTTTCTGCCTTCACTGTGTAAAAATACAACTTATAAGAAAAGTCATGATACTCAACAGTATTTCTGACTCGTTTTCTCGTGAGTAGTCTTTGCCTCTGACTCTTTCTGGTCGTAGTTTCTTTGCCCTTTGCTAAGACCGATCACAATGTGTCTGCTTTTAATAAGGTTATGGTCTCCTGGGGCCCGAGACAATTCCTTTAACGACCTGCGCTATATATGGGGAGGCTTCGCCTACCTGCAGGATATGATGGACCACGGCATTACAAAAGTGCAAACGTCAAAGACCCAGCCCCTCGGAGTTTTCGCCCAGCAGATGCCATACCCCTGTTTCGTGGATGACGTGTGAGTACAAAAGCTTTTATCTCCCAGCCTTGTGATTCGAGGAAGAAGGTTACGCAGCAATAAAATTCCCCTCACTCTGGGGGGGTTGCTCGCTTCCACCTGAGCGTCGAGTCGTGTTCGTATTAATCAATTACACCTTTTTGATTTCCCTGCGGAAACTTCAAGATGCTCCCTCTTATTTATCAAACATACTCTTTCTTTAATATCTGTGTTCCTCTTGTTGTATGCCGCCACTCATCACAGAGGAAATGGCTAATATGGCCAAGTCCTCTCACAATGTCACCGTGAAAGTCAATAATAAATTTATGTTACATCCTAATAAATTAAATTATGAATCGAGGGTCAGCGAGGGGGGGAAAATAAATGAAGACAGGAGGGTAAGAGTGGGCTAAAAATATTGATTTTAGTCAAACCACAGGAAATCCCTGAATAGTTGATGGATGCTGAATTATTAAATCAACCAACACAAGTCTCTCTTCCTTCCTCGTATTTCCCAGGCATCTTTATTTTTAACAAAGCGAGCGTACACTATTCCAGATCGCTCCGAGCTCCACTCGCAGCTCCATCACAAGTAAAGATTGATAGCAGCACTCCGTTTGTGTTGCGCGTGTATCCACTGATAGCGCTCGCTTCCTATCACGTCCTATCATCCATCTAGGGACACAGATGATGTGGTATCACTCCGAATCTTCCAAAGCCAAGATTTCCTCCGAGTCTGGGAAATTACTCGCATCCAGACAGCGTTACGATCTCCGTTAATAAAGCAAAGGCCCAGCGATGCCATCAAGGGGAAAGATAATTACCAGGGAGATTTAAGTCCAACAACACAATGCGCCCCCCTTTTTTTTTTTTTTAGTAGACACAAAATATTCACACTCCCATGGGAAACGCAGCTCCGACGATTAGGGATGTAATTTGAAAAGTATTATGTGCTTTGGGCACCACCAAGTTTACAGTCAAGTAATCTGCAGGGAGTGCTTGGATCAACATGTTTAAAGAGGCCGAAGCTAAAAGGAGAATGAAAATGATGGTATTATATTGAAGATGCATGTCAGGCTGCTAATATCTACAATTATCCTGTTGTTGAAGCACGCCTTGAATAATAATGGCCTTTATTCTACCATATGATTGTCTTGGAATAATAGGAAACAAAAGGAAAATATTCAAAACCCTATTCAAAGTAACAGCTTTATTAATCATCATTGGGGTTTTTGTATTGAGTCTCTCTGAAGTTCTTACTTCTCCCTGAACATTACATGCAGCTTCACAGCTTTGCACTGCATTCTGTGAAGCTGCTTTCATCAACCTGGTTTTTACTGGGTACTATAAGTAGCGCTAATTAACGGGAAGTTCCACTAACTACTGCACCCAGCGGAGATATTCATCTGACAGGAAACGTGTCATTTCAAATTAGCGGAGGCACAAAATCATCCACTTTATACATTAGCGAGTAGACGTGCTGCGGATGGGAGATGAAAGATGTCCACACCCTCGACTTTTTGGGGGTATTTTCTTACATGCCTGTTTTTTTTTTCCTGTACCAAAAATTAGCACCAGACTATGACGGCAATGCACTGCAGTAACACTCGGTGTGTCACCTCCGTAATCAATTTTCAAATGAATCACACTGATTTCCCTGCGTCATCATTTACCTCTCATCGTTTGATAATGATCTAGAATTACACGGTCACGGTGAAGCTTATTTGCTGACGCCAGCCCTCTGCTGCCTCAGTTTCGTCTTCGTGAAAACAAAGGATTAATAATTACACAAGATAAATGGGAACCATAAAGCACCACAATGCCCTCAGTCCCTCCACCATTTACTCTCTCGCCTGCCGAGCCATTTGGGCATTTCTCTAAATTATTAACACTTGAAAACTGCTATTTCATTCATAAATAATTGAGAGTGAAATCACACAAAGGAAGATGCGCTAAAACACAGAGAGGCATGATGGGAGAAAGAACCAGGGGTTGGTAATTATTTTTGATCTGGAGCCGGGTCCTCTCAGCCAAAAGGAAGGACAGGACATTGTGCATTCGAATGAACATTTTTGTGGTCGGCTGTAACGGTCTCTGAGTTTAGGGAAAGGTCCAATTTGACTTTTAAATGTCTTTTAAAAAAAATACATCTATGTTTAGATACTCTCAGATGTTCCATTAAAAATATAAAAAGTTTACCACCTTGGTATTATGAGATGAATAATACATGTACATATTAAGTCTGTGGCTCGAAAGTATGTTGGTCTCATATAAATGTGGTTTCAAAATTAGGTTAAGTTTATGTTTTGTGGAATAAGGTGGGTAGCACTTTAATTATATATTTAGGTTTGTACAAATAAAATTACAAATGTTTTACTTCATGTCTTCATGCCTATCTTTGTTTCCCTCAATCTCACACGAAACAAGATTTCAACTGCCTCGAACAAACTTCAGCTAACAAGGCTTCACTATCTGCCCTGACCTCACACTCATCAACACTCCCGGCATCACAACTCCCCTCAGAAAATCATTTCCTCCGCCACGTCCCGCATTTCCGTCCTCGCAGCGTGCGACTGTAACGCAGCCGATGAACCACCAGCAATCTGCGCCACTTCAACCATAGCTGACCCTGTTGGCATTTTGAATTTGAGATAAACCAAACTGTATTAGCTCCCACTGTCTTTGTCTTTATTTCCCCACTGTGCACCGGCCTGATATGACGGTATGGGATAAAGCTTGACCGCTGTGGGGCCTGATAGCACATAAACTGGTGCTTTATCAGCGGCCTCTGTGCCACCGCACGCTCCCGAATCAGAGGCATCTCTTGTTTGGATCCCGAGGCTGCGCTCCCCATCAATAGGTCTCTCACATTCACACGGGCTTGATGTGAGATCTGAGGCGGCTTTTCAGCAATAACACGGGCCCCGCAGTGGACACAAGGAATATTTAACTCAAGGATGTGAAGGGGGAGAGACACTTTTGTCCGGCGACAGTAGCTAATTAACCTAATGTCTGCACTGTTGGTAATGAGAGCGGGTGAAATACTTGAGCCTAATTGGGACATCTGAAGCTCATCACAAGCTCAAATCAGCGGTTGATGTTTAGTTTCATGTTTCTAGTGACATGCTGTATTAATAACATCAGAAAATATTCCCCTGTTTGCCTCCCTATACTTCTAAAAACCTTAAATACACTTTAATTTTAAAAGCGATTACAAGTACAGTAGAGGCAGTAGATTTATTCAAATGGCCATTATTAACTTGCTAAATGGGCAGAATGCAAAGTGTCCGCGTGTAGCCAATCAACATTTGAAGCTGAGTGAGCAATAAGAGCTGTGCATTAATGAGCGTGTTTATTCATTCATTTGCTCCGGTGTGACACTTTTTAAGACCTGGCATTTCGGGAAGTCTCAGACAGAGGCAGAATGGCAGATGCTGCACTATTCACACCGTCCAAGCACATTAACTCGGGAGTGTTTTTAATTCAGAGTTAAATCCGTTTGAGAAAATGTGCTTTTAGTTTTGCATTTGCAATAATCATTGTCAGACAGACGGGCGTAGTTTACTTTTTGAATCATCTGCTTTAAATCTTTAGACTTTTACTGATACAGCTCATTGCATGTTTGCCTTTAACTTAAAAAGGTTATGCAAACTGTGGGGATTAGGGCCACATCAGATGTCTTCCTGTTTGGGAAAGTTGACAGAAAGTTAAGTTTGCAAAAACTTGGATAATTTCTTTTGTGACTGAGCTCAAAAGAAAAAAACTTATTGCAATTTCTCATGAAAGAAATATTCATCCAAACTAATAAGCACTTGGGTTAAATCTGAGTCTTCAAAGAGGTTTGTTGAAAGTAGTCTTTAAAAAATATCATGAAAAGTAGAAGCAATTTTTATTCATTAGTAAAATTTGAATGGTGTTGGAAAGATAGATGTATTTTATTCAAATATATTTTTGTTTTTTGTGTTGTGACTAATATTATTTTTTTCAGAGACTAAACCTGTGCACAAAAGTTAATTAATTGGACACCAAACCCATCATAGTCTGTGAATAGGTTCAAGTTGACTATAATAAAGTCTAGGGCATCTCCTTAAAGATGGGCAACGTTCTCCTTCTATATTATTTATAAGATGGCAGCAGCCGAAAGAACAAATAAAAAAGTAAAGACACAACCTGTCTTCACCTCTTACGGGTCTCGACCCCACTTTGATGTGCGTCTGCTAAACTACTGTACTTTCAGAAGCAAGCAGAACTTCATATAGATAATATAGAATATAGGCTTTTACTGTGAAAATAATTGATTTAATATTACCTCTTGTTTTTTATTAAAAGTCCCAGTTTCTTAGAATCCTGTTAAAATTAATGGTCATCAATTGTTCTTTAAATGCTGAGACATTCATTTTGTAATTGAGCAATAACCTTCCATTTTTAGCCGTGTCTCAAAAAGTAGCTTTGCTGTCGGTTAATTGAAATATACTTAATTTCTTGGACGTGATCTTGCTGGTAGAAGCAAAACTGGAAAAAAAACCACATGACGGATGAGATCCTTTTTTATGCTATAACCACACATGCATCGCTCTCTTTGAGCAATAATTTGTACCAGCAATTATATACTTCTTATTGAATAATTATTCCCTTTTAACAAATTGCTCATTTCAACCAAGACACTAAAAAGTACATATTCTCAAAAGGAGACAGGAAGCTATTTATTTTTGAATTTTTTATATAGCATCGTGCGCCAACCTCTGGGGAGGCCGTGCTCTACTATCTCTCGGTTTTGCTGAGAAACGAGTCTTCCAGCTTCCCCCTAAATTTAGGTCAGGCTGCCGATGTAGCCGGAGCCCTCGCACACGGACCCGCCCGGAGTTCTGTTACTTAAGCACCTTTGATCGATCAACCGATGTATAATTCAAGAGCGTCTGGTGGCAAGGTTGTCGGCGTCAGACACGGTGTGCATGACTGATCTCTCCCCCCCCCTTCCAGTGCCAGAAGTCAGACAGAAGGAGTTAACTCGCCGAGGCTGTCAGCTGTTACAGAGACGTCAGCGTAGAACCCGGAGCAGATAAAGCCAGAATTAGTATTCAACTTGCTGCGGGAGGGAGGTCTGCTTACCTCCCTCGAAAAAAGTTATTGGCTTCATTTGTGAACGTGTATTGATTCGGCGATCCAGTCAAATCTCCCGTCAATTTCCAATTTAGAAGAAGAGACTTTATTTGTGTAATCTGGCGAGGCTCTGAACTTTAAGAAACTCTTCTCTCGCTGCTTTCAAGGCCTCGTTTGAAAATGATCCATCCCACGAGGGCAGGGGAAGTGTCCTCGAAATAAACAACCTCGTCTCTCTCGCTCTCTCTCTCTCTCTCTCATTCAAGTTCTCATATAACTGAACTTCCTTCCAAGGTCTCAGCGGAACAAACTTAATCTCTTTGTCGTGTTTGTGAGACAGTCCACTTCTTTCGTCAGCCGTGGATTTATTAACGGAACTGTCTGTGCCAAACAATATTTTCGCAGACTGAAACTGTCTGTAAAATTTACATTTAAAGTTTGTAAAATGTGAAGTTATTCACCAAAATAAAAGCTGTTCCAGTGTGACTTTGAAAAGAGCACAAATAAACATCTTTAATAGACAATTATAGCCACATAATATACACCTGTTTAAATAGATATGAAAAACAAGAAAATCAAATGACTGATTCTAAATTAGCTTCAGATAAAGCTATTATGCGGTGCTAACTAGCAATTAAGCAAAGGAGATGTTTGGGTGAATGGTTTTCACTTGACAGGAATTCATCAAGGCATTTAAAATAAAGCTTGTCCAGAACTACAGGAGAAATGAATTCCATTCAAACGCACTCGAAGTCCACTTTGATCAGTTATTTATGCTATATTGCTCTGAGGAAGAGGATCGTTCTGCCAATTACTGCACTTTCACTTTTGGCTCCGTCTCCACATCTGTGCCGAACACTGCTTTGCTTGCATTATTACCCCCCCAGTATTTATGTAATGTAAGCATAAGTGATATGTGGAATCTATACCGTCAAGATCTATTCGATATCCCTCCTTCATTGTCTCATAAAGGAGAGGAAGCACTTTGCTATATTGACGGAGGGGAGGATATTGACATGGCATTTTGGTGGCATTATGAAGCCGGTTTAATATCACCTCATTGTGTTGCGACTGAATCAAATCATGCATCATCTTTGGCACCAGGTGCAGCACTAAGTGGCTCGAGCGAGCCGGTGCACCAAGTTTATGAAGGTTAGCCGAGTGTAAAAATGAATATGGCCAAATGGAACCGGGCTGCATTATTACATCTTGGATTGTTTCGATTGTCCATTGAGATTATTAACTTTTTTAATACCTGCAACATAGTTTTCTTTCTTCTTTGCAAGAGCGAGTACAAGTTTTTTTGATCGCAAGAAGGAACCTTTAAAATAGAGGGTGCATGTGAAAAGCACTGTTTTTTAAATCATCATTTAATCTTTATTTCTTTATTTCTTTGTTATTTATTTTCTTTACTTTTAGAATGAAAAAAAAACATTATTTACCAAAATTACCAACAATTAATGTCCATATATATAAGCAACAAGGTGAATTATATATTTTGTATAATAATCTGAGAGAGAGGAGTAGTGCGTATACAGTGAACTTTTGAACAGGTGTTGGATTAACCCCAAAAAAGCTTGGCAAAAAAATGTTTTGTTCAAATACTCTCGTAAATCCCTCAATATTTTGTTTTGATGTGGGATTGAGCACAAATCAGTCAAATAATCTGCTCTGCTAGAAATTCATAGTCATATTTGCATGTTTACTGTAAATTAAAGTCACTTGTTATGTTTTTTTATGCATTTTGTGGATGACAGACACCTGTAAGTATAATGTTATACTGACTGGTGTTGTTTAAACATCAGGATACATCTGTGCAATGCCCTACAGTTCAACAGTGTCACAAACTATATCTGCCATAATGACCTTAACGTTAAATCTGCATTTCTCCCAAGGAAAAGAAACCTTTCTCCAAACTATATAATCTTCATTAACCGGACTGTTGCATTAGACTACATTAGTTTGAGTGAGTCCCTTTGCCGCTGTGCACTCCTGACCATCTTTGATTGTTTCCCTCAACAACCAGCTTCATTCAGAGCATTGGAGGCATCCTGCCCATGTTCCTGGTGCTGGCCTTCATGTACTCCGTGTGCATGTGCATCAAAAGCCTGGTGCTGGAGAAGGAGCTGCGGCTCAAGGAGGTGCTGCGTGTCGTTGGCATTCAGAACGGCGCCCTCTGGTTCTCAAGGTTCACAGAGAACATTGTTCTGCTCGCAGTTCCCTCTTTGCTCATAAGTGTCATGGTTAAGGTCAGTAGAAACGAGTCGCTGGATGGAAAGCATCA
The DNA here is from genome assembly GCF_022539355.2 of Hippoglossus stenolepis. Lineage (NCBI taxonomy): Eukaryota > Metazoa > Chordata > Actinopteri > Pleuronectiformes > Pleuronectidae > Hippoglossus > Hippoglossus stenolepis. The sequence goes on along the minus strand of NC_061505.1, from coordinate 7,441,255 downwards.
GAACACAAAGCATCAACATGACAATATATCGTATGCTTTTATGCAAATGTTAAATTCTTATATATGTTATCAGCCACATTATATGGTGCAGAAAACCAGGAAATACTGACAAAATAATTACCACTGACATAATTTTGATTGAGTATTTGTAAGTGTTAAATTTACATAATTTTACTTATAAAATAAAGCAAATAAAACACAGTTGAAACTCAAAAGTATCACGAAAAGGAAAAAATCTGCATCAGGCCGAATGCGGGGGGGGGTGTGAATGTGGGTCATTCAGAAGTGTTCATGCTTTGTGTGTTGATGTTTTCTCCGTTGTTGATCATAACCAGTTAACGATCAACCCAATCAAATCATTATCCCTGATTCTATAAATCAGCCCTCCTGAGCGAATTAATTGAGCATGCGACCGATTAAGTCAAATTAAAATCACAAGCAGTAATAATTTTTTTTTTATTTCATGTAATTGCATCACCTCTTCCTCTGTGCCCCGTACGGCAGGGAGTCTTATGTAATGTCATTTGGAAAAAAAATTACATTCAGCCACTGGAACATTATGTTAAGTTATCTCATATTCACTGAGGAGCCCGAGTGTGTGGATTGAAATACCTGTTACAATCCTGAAGTTCCTGTTTTTTTTAATACTCAGGGCTTTTATTTGTGTGGAACAGTGTATTATAAGTTAACAACTGGGTTATGGAAGTAAAATACACACAATAAGAGTGTATTACGATTTATATTCCAGCAGATTTAATTTGTAGAGATATACAATGTGGACAGGTTAAAAAATAAGACTGAACAGAGACGGGGTCACCGAGGTTATGATGTGTAAATCATTGTCTGTACAATCATCTAATGGATCTGACTCCATCAATCACTGGGGGAAAAATGCACAATACAATGGTACAAGTACTAATTATGTAAGTGAGTGTATTAGCATATTTCTTATTTACGTGAAATATATGCAATCTGTTTTTAAGCTGTTTATATATTGATGCTTGTATTGGATCTGGTGGGATATAATGTTCTTGTTTATCTGTTGACACGATCTTCTGCTTAATGATCGATTCGGATAGACGCACATATCAGTTATCACAAAAGGGAGAACCCCTCATGACACAAGTTACAGACACATCCTCACCTTCTACATGAAGCACATCCTTGAAAGACTCCTTGTTCTGTGGGCGTTGCCAATAAAGCCCAAAAAAACAAACAAAACAAGGATGGTTCATTGAGATTCGCCCTAATCAATTCTCGCAGTTTAATTTGAAAATGTGGCTGGTAAATAAAATCTGATATTTGAACAGCTGGGCGAAATGTAATTTCCCATCAGCCTAATGTGTTTGCGAGCCATCAACAATTTGTAAACATTAATAACAATGAATTGAGTTAGCGCCGTGCCTTGGAGGAGCGACTGCGAGCACAATGAGCGTTCGAATCGCAGGCCCGTTCTAAATGATAATTTCACAGCACATTTTCGGCACATTAATAATCATAATAGCAAATCAAATGCTAATTATCACAAGGCTGTATCTGGATTAGGTGTGACAAACAACCGGTTTTGTCGTCTGCACCTGAGTCCTCTGTCGATTTACACATGTTTCCTCTTCCATTATGGAGCAGCTAATGCATTTATTATGTGGCAGCCGGGCAGATATGTTTGCACCGTTCACACACTTGGCTCCGTCTCAATTCCCCGGGAATCCAGGTGTTTGACAAGATCTTCTTCATATTTAAAAAAAAAAATAACCCAAACAACCAGATCAGCGATGATCAATACCCGTCACATCGGCCGCGGTCCTCTCCCAAACAGAACGTCCTTGTTTTGACAACGTGAAACCACCTCCCGAATGTTTTGTCATGTTAGCTGTCGTCATTAAACTTTGATTAATCTGTTGTGCAACACGACGCTGAGAGAATAATGCAAATGACAGTGGCAGAGACCACCTTCACAGTCGGGAGACAGCTATTGACATGTCATCAATCATATCTTCACACAGGACTAAAAATAAATAAAATGACACAAGGCTGAGACGGAAACAGGCTGTGGTGAAACACAGCATTTACATTCACTCTTAAACTGTACTCAAGTACCATTTTTAAAGTACTGTATCTGAACCTAAGTACTGCAATTTATACATCTTTACTACATGTCAGAGTTGATTATATTCATTTAGTTTTTTTTTGCCGCCTCAGTTACTTGTCACTTTTCAACTCAGCTTAGATTTGATATATAAAACGTACAAAGTGAACTGTTATATTGTCATAAAGTAAACTGCAAACTAGAATCGACTCTAATAGACCAATTGCAATTTCTACGTCAGTTTCCACTTCCACATCAAAATGCTATTTACATTTTAATGCACCAGTAACAACGAAATAATATAATTCTATAGCACATACCTCTGTGTCTCTGAGGGGACATATTCTTACTGCATGATTAGCACTTCTAAATATGAAGTGATAACTCCACTCTCAAATTAGTTTGGGGATTTACATGTAATGATGTGTTTTAACAGCTATTCATTTTTTATATGAACATGGATTGGATCAAATGATTTTATGAGAGGAGTCACTTGTTGTGATGAACCTGCAAAGAAGCATCACTAATGCAGTTTGCAGCTCAACAGAGCATTTTAGCCTCTTTCAGCTCATTGTTTAGATTTTCTGACCACGCTCTCACTGTTTGGGTTCGATCCCATCGGCCCCAGGAGCAGCAGAATGGTTCTTTTCAGCTAAGAAGAAACTCTGATGGATGCACTGTCATCCCAGCAGCTAAAGAGCCACACATTTACTTCTACTTGAGAAGTGGAAACCAAAGCAAACTTTAAAAAGGATAGAGGGGAAGCTGGACTTCGATTTATCAGCCGGCCCCAGATACAACTCCAAATGAATGCTGCTATTGCTAAAATGTTCCCCTTATCATGTTTGAAAGTTGATAAGATGCCCGCGTGTGTGTTTCGAGCTTGTTTCTGCAAATGGGGTTCATTGTCTTATCTGGCCCGGCTCCCCTCCATCCTTCAGGTTCCTCCGCTCCCTGTCCCGCTCGCTCCCCTTATACATGACGTTAGCCTGGATCTACTCGGTGGCCATGATCGTTAAGAGTATCGTTGGCGAGAAAGAGGCGCGGATCAAGGAGACAGTGAGGATCATGGGCCTGAGGAGTGCCATCTATTGGCTGAGCTGGGCAGTGTCGAGTTTGCTTCTGCTGGCCGTCAGCGCCGTCCTCCTTGCCCTTATACTGAAGGTGATTTTAACGTGATTGAACAGTGATTCAAGGAGACCCGGCACTAGTTTTGGAGAGTTATCGCTATCGAGTCTTCAATGAGGCTTTTGCTAAAAGTCAAAGTTGTTATTCTGAAGTAAAATAGATGATTTTACCTGATACTAACGCAGTTGTACTTGAGAAAGTAAATTTAGGGTTTCAGTGATGAACAATCCAGAGTCCTCTAATCATTCTTTAATCATAATTGCATCCATCATCCCAGCAGTTCAAGTGGCCCCCAACAGTCCCCATCGTGGTGTCATGTGAGAAACTGGATGGATTCAGGGGTTGCTCTCCAAAATTAGAGAAGGGTCCTCTTTCAAACAGGCAGAGTAAAAGAGTGACGTATTTAATGACAACGTCAAAATTGTGTTATTGAAAATCAGACCATAATGAGTCACCTTTTACTCTGCCTTAAAATATCAGCCATTAGAATCAAACTTTCTGATTCCTTCTGCTCGCTTGTTATTCAATCATTGTTTTCTATGTGTGGTTTTTAAATGAATATCGCATTTCTTTCTCTCCTCCATCTTTCACGTGTTTCTCCTGCCACAGTACGGGAAAGTGCTGCAGTACAGCGACCCCTCGGTGATCTTCGTCTTCCTGCTGGTGTTCTGTATGTCCACCATCACTCAGTGCTTCTTCATCAGCGTCTTCTTCTCTAAGGCCAACTTGGCGGCGGCGTGCGGCGGCCTCATCTACTTTGTCCTCTATCTGCCGCACATCCTCTGCTACGCCTGGAGGGACATCATGGGTTTCGGGGCCAAGGTTGCCGTGGTAAGTCCGTCTCCGGCGCTGACACGTTTCTCTTTTTTATTTTTAATATCTTTCCCCCGCTGTTATCATACACGAGGGCTGGCGGAGGTTTGAGTTATATTCCGAGGTTATGTTTTTCGCCACCGTAATCACACTTTGGCAATCATTCCACATTTGTTCCTGATCCTTTCCCGGTTGTTATGAAGGGAAGTGAATTCACCGAGCCATTAATATCCGTCATAGATTTGCCTTTATCGTCCCCTGATAAATAATGTGTGAAGTGGGTGCCTCCAAGATGGATCGAGGGTCCGGTGAAATTTGAATTGCAACAGGAGAGCACGTCGGAATTGTTTTAAAATATTCATGCCGTCACATGCGACATATTTTGGCACTAGCTTGAAGAAGCTACTTTCTTCTTTTTTTTTAGAACTGGACAAATGACAGAAACATGAACGATTTTTATTTACATAAAAGAAGAGACTAGACAGACGCACACTAAGGAAGTGGGGGATTTTCTGCTTTCCTCCGAGGGATAAAGATAAATAGTGCACCATTGCTCAACTTTCAGCGTAGCCTTTCTCCGTGACCTTTATGGCGGCGCTGGTATCATTTGTCCTCAAGCTGTCCTCTCTGCAGACAAAGACACCAAAAATTTAGAAAACTTCACTGCGGCGTGTGCGAGTGCATCCTCCCAGAATTTAAATCAGGTCATGTTTTATCACTATTTTTTTTTTTTTGTCTCGACAGTGCAGTGTAAGGTTTGTGTGGGCAGGGGGAAAAACAAACAATCTCATGCTTTCTTAGTTGTCAAATTTAAAAAAGTAGTCATGTGCATCGTACAGAAGTCACTTTGTAAACGTTGCCTTTGCAAACGTATCTGGTGAAACTTCTCGCTCCATTTCGTTTCACAGACATGCAGGTTAGGAAGGTGCTTTACATGTAAGACTCTGCGAACCTTATGTAATCCCTACATACAAAGTGCCGTTGCCAGGTTCTCCCCGGCACTGAGCTTTCTCTCCCCCTGCTCCAACTAGATGGATAGTCCTCTCGCCCTCTAATTAGCATGAGCAATGTTCCTCTGACCAAACCACTATCCAGTTCATCCCCACACTTTATCAGAGATGTGTGTGTGCAGAGGTCTCTCTCTCTCTTTCTCTCTCTCGCTCTCTATATATCTCTCTCCCTCTCTCTCTCTCTCCCTCTCTCTCTCCCTCCCTCCCTTGCCCAGATGAAGCCCCTTCGGTGTGGAATACAAATTCCTCCCCACACCGTCCTTGATAATGAAGTCTTTAATCGGAACAGAATTTCAAAAGATCACCTAAATTTATATGAACAGCTTTTGATTGCGGCTCGGTGCCAAAGGAGAGCTCCGGGCAGCGTATCAGAGGGGCCACTGTGAGACAGGGCACCATCACAATCCAACTTCCCATCTCCTGCTACTTCCTCATCTCTTTGAGCTCGAGCTTTTAAACAGGGTTGAAACAAGAGAGAGTTCCTTTATGTTCTGGAAAAACCAGAAATATTCAATTAATCTCAGCCCTGGAAACGTCACGAGGAGAAAATCATTATTCCCGCAAAATAATGTAAAACTTATCAGATTTTGGTTAATTCATTTATGCTTTTGCAGCATCTGGGAAGTGGTTTACACGTAAGAATTTGTTTAGACTTAATGTGTCTTACTGCAATTTAAATATAGGGCTGCAACTAACTGTTGTTTTTGAGATTGCTCAAAAACAACCATACAGGATAAAAAGGGAGGAGAGAGGATTAATTCACAACAATTGTCCTCTGTCCACTAATTACAAATTACCAATTTATTGCTCTAGCTGCCCCTTTGTTTTCAGAATCCACTTAATTCTGAGAAATACTGCTCAAACAGGTCGGAACAGACTATCATGTCTTTTAAAGGAAACTTCCTTTCAGACAGAAACACATTAGTGTCGGATCCCTGTCCGTCATTCTCACCCTTGTTGTCGAAAAGCTCCTTGAAAATGATTTCTTGGAACCCTGATTACTCCTTCTTCGAACAACAGTCTTTGTCTGCCGCCAGCTTGAGCGGTGGCAGTACCTGCAGTGTTGACGTGGCGCTCGATAGAGGAAGTTTGTCTAACCTCCCAACTCGTGCCCTTTTCTGAAATGCGTTCATACCGAGCTCAAGCATGGGTGCGCACTAGCCCTGCTGTCACCTCTCGTCGTCTGATGACCTGTTGATCGCCTGGCAGTAGACGGGCGGTGGAGGACGACCCAGGAAGTCGCCTGCAGTGCTAGTAGCCAGACTAGAGGTTCATCGTCACTAAAAGCTTTTCAGACCCTCTCCCCGGTAACGCAGCAGCGGGTTGGCGGTATCCACGGCGATTCGTCTCTGACGCTTCAGTGAGTGCTTCTGCCGGAGCGAAAATGCTGCGAGCAAATGAGGCATGGTAGAAAACAGCTGGCAGCCAGCACGGCAATGCAGAGTGATAGGCCGCGGCAGATGATGTCTCACGGGGGCAACACATCGTTTGCAGTTTCCTACTTTATGAAAATCTTAATTTTGCAGCACAAACATTTAGTCTCCATCTTTGTTTTCGTCACGATGCGAAGTCCTCGGAGATGCCAGCGCCGCAATTAAACCAGCTGACATCTGTGGAGATGTCGTGCTCCTGTCTGCTGCAATAGTTCACTGATCAGCTGTGTTAGAGATGTTACCACAGTGATCCCATACATGTAATAAACAAAGGCCGTCCCTATACAATTAAAAGCATGGATCTCAGTAGACAGTATATCTTCGCCAATTCAGGCCAAAGACTAAGATCCATTCATTTTCTTCCTGAGAAATGACAAATGCTGTATCTTGCAGTTTTAAGGAAAGCGGAAAAAAACCTTTTACCCAGATCCACATCAAAATGTGATTCTCCCTTTTCATGCCCTGGTCATTGTTGTGCAAATGGATTCATTGACATTTGCGTAATCCCACTTTTCTGTCAACAGATGTGAAATTTGAAATCACTTTCATCCCTTTATGTCAGTTGTGCAGCCTGCTGTTGTTTATGCTGTCGCTTGTTTTAATGACTCCTGACTGTCTTGTCTTCATGCTTCGTTTATATATTCCTCTTTGGTTGACAAAAACGTTCCATTCCATTCTGCACCGAAATACAGCTGCTCAGCATAAAACCTGTAAACAGAGGGAAACTACCATAGCCTGGAAACAAATTAAACAAAATCCACCAACCTCGAAAGTTCACTAATTAACACTTTCTATCTCGTTGGTTTAAACTTTGCAAAAACTGCACAGTGTAAAAATACCAATTCATTTCATAGTCCCCCCACTTATTTCTTGGCCAGGGACCAGATGCCAGGCAAACAGCAGAGCTTAGAATAAAGACAGTTTCGATTTAAACGTTTTTTTTCATTCCCAGAGTTTATTGTCATGTGTGGCCTTCGGCTACGGCTGTGAGAACTTCTCCAAGTACGAGGAGCAAGGCATCGGTATCCAGTGGCACAACATCAACAAGAGTCCAGAGGAGGGTGAACGCTACACCTTCCTACTGTCCATCATCATGATGCTCTGTGATTCCCTCATATACTGGATCCTCACCTGGTACATTGAAAACGTCTTTCCAGGTACTCGTTTGCTCAACTTCCTTAATCTGAATCGGATGATGCCACAATTACAGATGTGCTGCTTCATTTCCCTGTTCCTACATGTTCAGTAGCCAATTGCTGCAATTCTCTCATTGCTTTTGTCATATACTCTAATCAAAAGAAGACAGGAGCTGTGTCAGGAGGAAACCTACACTGTGAAATATCTTATTCCCTCCAGCCAAGCCATTGTTGAAATGTTAATCATGTTCTCCACGCTCGTTCCCAGGCCAATATGGAATCCCTAAGCCGTGGTACTTCCCTTTCACTGCGTCTTACTGGTGTGGCAGAGCCTCAGTGACCCGTGTTGACACCGGTGATTTGAGGGACTACAGCCTACATAATGGTAAACACTCATAGAACTTTCAATTCTTCGCCTGCGGTGTGTAATTCTAATTTCCCCTACCCAGGTTTAATGTGTTTGTCAGAATGACTCGAGTATTTCAAGGGAACATAGATCTGAAAAGAGGTGCAAGTTAATTGGGATGGGTCGCAAACAAACATTAGCACCTCATTTGTTGCACAGGGTGATAATAGAGCTTCTCACTGTGAAGGTAAAAGGGGAATTCAGGAACTTGCAGAACAAAAAAAACAGTTTCTAGTTAATATTGGAGTGAGCTCAAGTTGGATATTTAGTTTTTTCGTGAACAGGAATGCATTAATTTTCCTTTCGCAGCTTCATTAAACATTACCAAGCATTTTTTTTTATTAGTCTCTATTTCTATATATATTTTAATTTGGCTCATCGTTAATAATACATGAATAAACTTAATAAACTGCTTTTCTGTTAATTTCTCTGCTTGCATCTGTGTTTCCCCTAAAGAATATCTGGAGAAACCGCCGCCCGACATGAAGGCCGGGGTCTCAGTCCGCAATCTTGTCAAGATCTACAAGACGGGAAAGAAGCTGGCCGTCGACGGACTGACCGTGGACTTCTACGAGAATCAGATCACATCTTTCCTCGGCCACAACGGAGCCGGAAAAACCACCACAATGTGAGCAGCATTATCCGTTTGGCCCGTGCTCTGCCACTGGGCTCGGCGTTCATGTCATTTCACAGGGTGCGACTAATCTAACTTGTACACAATGCTGACTGCGCGGCGGCTACATTAATTCAGTGGTCACCGCTCTCAGAAGAGTGACTTCTTCTGAGGGGACATTCATCACACGGCGTCAGCAGTTGCGTTGATAGCGGGAGTTATCTAATTGCTGTTTAAAAAATTGTGGAAAGGTTGGAAGGGGTTTTTTAGGATGACAGCAAATAAATGAAACGCAGTGGCCCAGAAAGCATGAGAGCGAGAGAGAGCGAAAGAGGAAGGGAGAGAGCAAGTGATGCAAGACTAAGGGCTGAAGGGAAGGCGTCCGCTCTGAGCCTCTGTAACGAAACATAACGGAGCACAACAACAGAAAAGGGACACAGGAAGGACTGTCACACGCTGACACTCTGTGTGAATGCATTTCCACAGAGATACCAGAGCGTCTTATCTCTCTGTGACATTCACTGATACACAGAAATGTCCAGACTAGTGGGGTTTTTTATTCTTTGCTCTGTTGCAGTCTTTTTTAAGAGATTTGGTATTTTTCTGCTCAGGCTCGTCAGTAATTAACACATTGACCATGAATGACCTGATACACGTTAATGGAGAGGATGTGGACAGTCAATGCTCCAATTTATTTGATAAAGTACTGTGTTAGACAGCTGGTTCAATTTCTCTACTTTATGATAATTTAATTATGATTATATTATTATAGTGTTGGTGAAATTGGACAAGAAATCTATTGACTTATATTTTTTTAATGAAGCTGAGAATAAATGTAGTTCACCGTCATCTTCTACCAACGGCTTCTAAGTTGGAGGAAATCTTTTCCTCACGATTGTAGAGATTATTTATTTAAAGGGAAGAATCAAAAACACAAATTAAAGATAGGATATGGAACAATTCTTCATTAAAATGTCTAAAACATTAAGTTGTATTTGTTTCCTACAATTTACAACCAAATAGAAATCCCCAATTTTATTCAAGGAACAGGATGTTTAATTTTGGTCTGTTTCTATGGGTCACTCATTATGGATTTACCATTATTCATTCACCATTTGCAGCATAACATTAATACAACTTAAATACATGACCTCATCCTTTAACATGAGTTGCATCAGATAGATTTTCATCAGACAGCTCCCACGATCCCAGGCTGCTTCATGACCTCATCAAGGTCTTTTGTCATCGTGTTAATTGAGAGGCCGCCAAGTTTTTATCACCGCGCCTCAGTTTGTAATCAGGATATTGTGTCTTTTATTTCTCTGCAGGTCAATCCTGACAGGACTGTTCCCGCCCACATCGGGCACCGCTCTCATCAACGGATACGACATCCTCACTGACATGGACAGGATCAGGAAGCATTTGGGAATGTGCCCACAGCACAACGTCTTATTCAATGAGTGAGTGAATTAAGCAGATAACCATCCGTCTGTGTTCCCAGCCGGCCATTAGTGTAATCATGCTTTTGCCTCTGGTTTATTAAAAGAGGAGAAGAAAGGGAGGAAAAAAATCATTAAGGAGCAATTTGGTCACATGTGTAACGAGGGCTCGGTCTCAGCTTATTTTCCACATCAACACATCATTATCCTTTTGCCTTTTTTTTATGATAAAAAGTCAAATGTCCACTAAATCTCCCCCTAATAGCGTCATTCCCAGCGATGGCAGTGTTTTAAATTCACCTTACGAGTCCCCTCTTTTCTCTCCCTGCACAAACTGACTCCTGCAACTTGACACAAGTCCTACATCATCATTATGGCTCAGCACCTGCAAATTACTTTCATTAATATTAATCCCAGACAGTCAAAGCACCTATATTAAATAGAGTTAAAATATTCATGCAAACACTGAGGTAGACATTACAGCATATTACTTCAGCTCGCGAAAAGTGCAGTGGATCATCTGGCAAAGTGCTTCCAACGTGACGCCGTGGATAATTCAAACAGCTGCATATGAAGGAGTGGCGGCGGCTGCCCTCCGCGGTCACCCCGGGCCTCCTCACACGTCAATCAAACGATATTATTTTCACCTTTCCCCAGGCTGACGGTGGAGGAGCACATCTACTTCTACGCCCGGCTGAAAGGACACAGCCGCGACGAGGTGAAAAGTGAGATGGACCAGATGATTGAGGACGTCGGTTTACCACATAAGAGGAAGGAGCTCGCTAAGAACCTGTCGGGTGTGTCTGCGTGTTTCTTGACATCTTTTTTGAATCCCTGCAACTCAGAAGCTCTGAATGAAATTATGCAGAGATGTAAATTATGTTTTTTTGACGTCTGCATCAGTCTGTGCGCTCATTGCATTCATTTCCCCCCGGGACGATACATCATCTGTAAATTATCTTTTCTATTCAGGATAAAGCTGCTCTGTTACAACCGCTCCTCTGCCGGCACATTCACAAGCAGCAGCCTCTGCAAACACATGCACTGTACCTGTGTGTCACAGGCTGTAATTCATTGTCTGGGGGGGGGGGCATGAGCAAGTCCTGCTTGATGAATTGTTCCCAGTCATGGATTGCTTGCGAGCAAAATCACTGAAATATGACTTTCAAGGTTGATCCATGTTGACATTTCCACTACATTAACACCACGTCGGATGCATTTTGAAGAGCTCGCTATGAGTGGATGTGATCTAACCTCAGTCAAGTGTGTCTACTCCTCAGCCTGCACGCAAAAAGACAATGAAACAGTGGAGAGGTACATCTCGACGCATTTAATCCATAGTCAACTTCCAGTAGTGTGTCTGTAGTGCAGTGCCGGATCTAAACATGTCTTTTTCTTAGTAATCATTCATTAATAGAGTAACGCAAAGTAAAGACAGAGTGCAGCTCGACTCAGTACGCAGAAGCCTGAACTGGAGAATCACTTGTTGTGAACGCACTTTTGTCGTGTCCCTCTTTATTCCAATGTAAGTACTATTGAACGTATCACCAAATCCAAATCGCATCAACTATTCAACACTGCATTTCTCTGGCTCTTAACAATACAAATGCCAAGTGTGAATGGTTCTCGAAGATATGTGAGCCACAGGCAGACGGAGATTTCTGATATTATTCGAGAGATAAAAGCACATTTTCAAGACACAATATATCACAAAGGTGCCGCCGCTGATGTGGATTGCTGTGTGTTCCAGGCGGCATGCAGAGGAAGCTTTCCGTGGCCATAGCGTTTGTCGGAGGATCAAAAATCGTCATCTTGGATGAACCGACGGCAGGAGTGGACCCCTACGCCCGCAGGGGCATCTGGGAACTGCTGCTCAAATACAAGCAAGGTAAGGGATCAGTGGTAAGAGCCAAGGCTGCACCAAAGGCTTTGAAGTCCCCTTATGTTGGCAGGATTGACTGGGATGCACGGTGCACGATCGACCTCTGTAAGAAAACCAGAAACTTTTCCCAAACTTTTAACTGACGGGGCTCGAACGTGTCCAGTATGAGAGTTGTAATGAACCAACCAGAGCAGCCCGCACAACTTATTTTTACCTTACCTTGCTCTCCTCAGATGTGGGTGGAGAGAAATTGTAATTTGCACTGGAACAGATTGAAATGCAAGTGAAGACAAGTGAATCCAAGACGCTTTAATTGACGCCGCTATTTAACAGAGGCCCTAATTGTGTGCCATATCGGCCCGGCTTGTCACTCCGTGGCCTTCTATACACTTTGTGGTCGCTGGCGGCTGAAAACAGGACGTGGACGTTATAGTAACACGCTCTCTCAGCAGATGTCTAAATGTTTAATGTGCATTGAGTGACATTCCACCCTCGCTGTGTCATTAGCTCCTCTCCCTCTAATCAAGTCCTTTCACTCCAATTCCGAAGCCGGGAGATAACTCTGTTATAATGAGAACACCCACATTCCGGCTGCCTGACTCAGCCACGTTTTGTGCCGCTCCTCTCCTATTTGCACCACGGCGTTACTGAGGTTTATCATTAGGCATGAAAGGACACAGACATTGTGTTTGTATGAAAGAGCCGGAGGCCGAAATTGGACTTGTGTTGTGTTGTGGTTCTTTATAGATAATTAACAGTGCAGGTTTTTTTATTTTTTTTTATTTTACAGGGACAGGTTTACCAAATTAATGTAAGTCGGCGCCGTATTTATTGAATTCTGACGAGGCTTATTTGGTTGCTGACAGTTGAAACTCTTGTTTGAATATTTTATTGGTTTAAAGGAACGTGAACATACCAAACATTAAACCCTATTATGAATATTTGATTTCTCTTTGTAAGTAGGGAGTGGTGGCATGTTTGGATTTAATTATTTCCCCCGACTTTTCCATTAAGGTGACTTTTAATGTCTCTTTTATCATGTGTCGTTGGAAAATGAACGTGGAAGACGAAGATTTAAATGTAAGAATGGTTAATTTTTAATCATTTTTCCATTACTAAAAGTTGATTACTATTAAATTACCACACTTAATTTGTGAGAAATTGTCCCAGAAAGACGATGTTTTTTAATAGAGTTCATGCATTCTGCCTCAACCTTTTAACTTTCCTGATAACTTCAGCAATTTATCTTGTGTAGCTGTCATGGCATCGTATTTTAAGACTGTATATATCTATAGATACACGTGTACACACACACACACACACACACATGCGCACGGCCCAATGTGTTTTGATTGCGTAGCTAATGAAATCTGTTATTTCCTGGGAATTCTCCCGCCGACTCACTAACTTTCTCATTTTAACAGCTTGTATCCGCAGCCATCTAATCACTGAGAGTAAAAACATTAACATCTCTCGAGTTGGTTATTTGGATTTAATCAGTAGTAATGTAGTTAAATTACATTAACTCGCTCATCTAAATATGCAATAAACACTATATTATAGCTGTCTATTATGGCGTGGAGAATCTCCAACCCCACCTTGGAAACCGATATAATGAATGTTGCGTTTAGGTTCAAATTGAATCTGTCACATGTGGGCGGGTGATCCACTTTGTGAGAAACAAGGGAGTGCAAAGAAAATGTGGGAAATATTACTAGTGGGAAAGTGAAAGTTAATTAAACATTCAATAATCAGGATACAGCGGATTTAATCTTGACATGAAATCCATTTAAAAATTCCTGTCAAGAGGCAGAATCATTCTCTCTCCTCCAAGACTTACCTTGAAAACAAATTGACTGAATATTCAAGTTGGATGTTTGTATCAACTCCCATTTACGGTAGACTCTGATTACAGAGATCAGTTGTTTTAGTTTCTCTGGAAAAATGGAAGTAGCATACATTATGCATTTTTATCCTGGGAATACAGATTAATGTAAAGTAGGAGAAAAGTTATATATATATTCTGAAATGTGCATAAATCTATGAAAATGTTATGCTCATGTGTTAAAACCTGACCTTATCAATGAAATATGATGGAGAGAATGGAGGCGAAGTGAAGTAGCTGCAATCACACTCCTGTGGTATTCATATGTTGTATTCATCATATAACATTTAAAGCGATACTCATATCGAAAAAATATTCTGTTAACCGGTGTAACCTTCAACAAATACTTGCAGATTTTCAATTTCATTCAATAGACATCATAGTAGCAGATGTTAATGGTTGTGTCCGAGATCATTCACTCTCCCATACTGACGATAAAGGGATGTTGAGGAATATAACAACAAGAACAACAAACTACCCCACCAGATATATTAGGGACATACGCCAAAGGAGATATAATTGTAAACATATTGTTCTTTATCCTCATGATAATTCAAATATTCTTGATAGGGATAAGAAGTAGTAGAGGAAGGCTGAGACAAGATGCCCTCTTCCTGTCAATGTCACAAGCGCAATGCATGATGGTCTATATTGATCGGTTGGTGACAATCAGTTGTACACTACTTTTCACGCTGCACTAGACATTCTGACAGCTCTACAAAATGGCCAACTCACTGTGAAGTGATTGGTGAATGATTTTGTATGTTTTCTTACTCAAAATGTTTTGTAAAACTCTCAAAATCTGACATTTAACATGCATTTCCATCAGATTCTATTCATTTATTATATTGGTTTGCCTTTAATCAAAACTACCGGCCCATCTGTTTCTGTTAACTCGCGGACAGGCCATTTCAATTAACTTTAAAAAATGTATTGATTTGGATTGATTGCCACAAAACGGCAGTTGATACAGTTTAGTCCGGTAATTCATCTTCCTGCCAATGTGCATAATATCTGTCCGGCCTCACTCAACTGCTGTGAAATCAATTTCTATCAGCGTGATTTAGAGGGAAGGAAGCAAAAATAACAGCAACCAGATTCCCCGGCCTCGCTTTTCCTGTACTTTGTGCGAGCGCTTCCAATTTACCTGAACACACCCGGCTCCGTTTGATATATCACTTTGTGCTGTAATGCGCCACAACACGCTATAAATCAGAATACCTTTGTGGACCATCTGCAGTCCAAGCACATTTATTTTGCTCCCGACTCACAGACGACGCAGTGGGTTTTTTTATTTATTTTTTTTACCCTCGTAAAGCACAACAAATCCCTATAGGAAAATCATCTGTGAGTTTGAGCAACACACACAAAATGAGCTGGCTCAGTCAAACTAAACCTCCAGCAATCTCCCCAGCCCCCCGCCCGCCCCTTCATAAGCATTTGCTTTTCTTCCCCTCCATATGTTAAATTGACTGGGTTGCGGGCATTCACTCAGCTTGGGCATTTTGTTGAGCCTGTGTATGGATCCAGACTTGCTTGGCGTAGCATAAGGCAGCAATACTTAACTGAGGACGGATGGATTTAGCGGCTCAGCTGGTGACGGGGCACAAAAAGAGAGCGGGGCGAGGGAGGGAGAGAGAGAGAGAGCTGAATTAGTTGACCAAGCAAAATGGCTGCACCGGGCTGCAGTCAGTGACCTCTGAGTGTGTCCTTGTCCCGGGGATAACACGACCTGTGAAGACACACATTTGTCCAGCTGGGTGCAAAAAAAATATATAAATAAATAAAAAAGATGCCGTGCTCAGCAGAGGACTTATGCAACAAACACTGACACAGAAAGGGCGAGAACTGCATCCAGTCAGATAATTACCGAGCGTGTATCCCCTCATCGTGTTTGGAGATTAATACGCTTGATGTGGCGAACCTGCTGTGATCTGCTGCTTGCTGTTCAAAATAACACCTCGGCGACATCCAAAGTCGGCAGCGAGCTGCCGGCTCCGTGAGGCGGCATGTCTCCACACAGAGGAGTGAGATTTTTTCCCCCGATAATGTCACCAGATGAAAAGTTAAGATATCGCTACAGTTCATCCGGAGGTGAACATGAATAATCGTAATCAAAGCCGCTGCTTGTTTTGAGTCTGGAGCGAAGACAACAGAGGGTAATTTGCATGGACGAAGCCTCCAGCAGAAACACCAGCGCGGCTAAACTGACTCGTTTGGCCTCGTAAGTGTAGAAGAACAGTCGGAAAACATCTGACATCCAAGCAGGTCTCTTCTTTTGTTAGTTTGTCACTAAAGAAATATTCAGCCTAAATGTTTTTCAACTCGGAAACATGACCGGATCAAAATCCAACCTTTTACATCCAAAGATTTTTTTTTTTTTACTGACTATTTAAGAATGTTTTCTTTAGTTTTTCCTCTGTTCTGTCAGTGATCCTCAAATTGTAAAATATGTTTTGCTGCATTTCCGTTGATCTGGAAAAATGTGGATTTAGTTCATTTAAATGTGGTTTCATAACGACTGTTGGGCCGTGTTTGAGGTGTGAGCTCGACTTTGTGCCACTCTAAGTTTATTCTATTTCATTCGGTTTCCTGTTTTTAACTTGTAAGTATGTTTTGAAAGGCTCTACACAAACACACTACATTTTTTATTATTTACTACTTATTAGTAGATTTCAGGGTATATGATTAAAACCATATTTAGTCAGATATTTTAAAATTTGAACATCTCCAAATAACCTTGCAGTGCATCATGTTGGCTGGCCTTCATCCTAATTTTTAATTTAGTCCCCGAATCACACCCACGCTCTCCTCTGGAGTTTCTTTTGTTGCCATGGCGGTGAGGTGAAAAGTGACGACCATGCTGTGACAGATACTGGAGAGTGATACCGGCTTGATTTGATCTGTCGTGTCTTATTCTTGTCACGTGTGAGGAGAGAGAGACAGTGCAGAAAAATAACTTTATTAATTAGCTTTCTATTTCTGCCTGTCCTCAGGTCGCACCATCATCTTGTCCACGCACCACATGGACGAGGCGGACATCTTAGGGGACCGCATCGCCATCATCTCCCAGGGCAAGATGCGTTGCTGCGGCTCCTCGCTCTTCTTGAAGAAAAGCTTTGGCAGCGGCTACTACCTCACCCTGGTCCGAGACGAGACCGAGAAGATGGCCGCTCAGCGTAACGGTATCATCCACAGTCAGGCCGCAGAGGTACGAACAGATGTGCGTGGATTCTGGGGCGATGATTCGATTTTAAACGCTCATTTTACTGGGAAACGCTCGTACACAAACGCCATATGTCCTGTTTAGCAATTCATGGATATTGGGTCTGTTATTGTCCACTTGGATTTTGATTGCATTATTCACCATGTGGACTGAATTACATTGGATTTTAAACAACAACATGGATTAAGTCTGTCAGTTTTTATTCTACATAATGTCGGTCCTGGGTACAGAACATCTCTCACTATTGTTTCCATTATTATAGAGTAAATAGATGTGTTTTCAAATGAGACACATGCTGGCACAACTTAAACCTGGAAGATATTTGGCTTTTGTTAAAGAGAGTAAAGTCTTTGGATAGTTTTGCTCAATTTAAGGAATAATAGTTGACACTGATCACCTATCTTCATTATTTTTGTCACAATCTTGCCTATTTTAGATGATGTTTTCGTTTTTTATCCTTGTATTTGAAAAAAATAAAATAAATGTGGGGTAGAACAAGAGGATAACAAGAAACAAAAATGATATGTTTCTATTATATTTTGCATTTCCCTTCACTTTCCCCACTAAGCCATCAGAACCTATTCTATTCAAGCATTTTTTTATTAATAAATCAACATTTAACATTGAGAGATATGAGTTTTTAACTAAATAATTGAAAGGATTCTAATAAAATCAGTCATTTTCAATCTTAATTTGTTATTATCAGTGTCAGTGCTTCTGACTGTTGACAGACACAGCGTCCGTGTGGTCTAATTATCGTCAGACGTTGCTGATTAGGACCCCGACCACACAATTACCCTCTGTGTTTTTTTTTATCCCCATTAGAATAACTTCACATGAATCTGGTGTAATTGGGAGGGGATCATTCTTTGTGACTTCACGCATCAACAAAAGAACTTGAGCTGCAAAACCTCTGCGACACAACACTAACCTCTCTCCAGTCTATTATTGAACATGGCTCCCTTTTACTTTCCTGAGTGCTCTCCTTCTCTCTTGCCACCCTCTCCCTATAATGATCTGTGTTTAGTCTCTCCCAGCATGAGAATTGGCAAACGCCTACGTGCTGGATGATACTAATTGTCGCCGGGGAGAGGGGGGATTCTCGCTCTTGCACGCCAGTGGTGCCTCGCACACTTAGTTTTAATCAATAGGAGCAAATGAACAAGATGCACTGATGCCAGCAGGGCGAGAGCAATTACCATTAGTCTGCAGGCTCATTGAGGTGAGCGCAGTCATTTCTTTGATAAAAATAAACGTGCAAACACCTTTTGTGGGGAGGGTGGAGAAGTGTTACCTCCTCGGGATTACAACTTTGTTATTCAGTGGAGTTTCAGTCAGTGTGAGGAAATGAGACATAGATTTCTGTTGCTATTATACTAAAACTTGTGGCTTCATGTTCTGCTAAAGGTTGAAAATTGTACCTCTTGTTGCCTGTGCACAGTTTTCTTTACAGCACTCAAATACAAACTTTGCACCCATAATGTGACTAATGAAATGCAGGTACTGTTTATCCTGGTCAGGAACGATAAAGCCTTTCCAATCCGTTTCTGATTAACAGGAGAAAGACTTCCCTTCGAGGAGCAGCCTTGATGACGGCATCGGCAGCCAGAGCTGGGGCAGCTTAGATCCCTCAGGTAAAAAACTTTATCTCCGTTCCTGCCAGTTTCAGATTAGCGTTGTATAAATTCATGCTACATGAACACAATTGGTACAACCGATTTTTTTTAAATAAACGCTGTGAATATTTCATCCAAAACTTAAACTTCTGTCTTTGTTATGTTAAGCATAACACGCAGCAAGTAGGTTACGCAGCTCCTTGTCAGCCTTTTTGTAAAGGAGACATATTTTGCTTGTTCAGGTTTCTTTGCTCTAGTATGTAAATGTTTTCTTGTGAATGTAAAAAAGTCTATATAGTTAAAAAACCTAAAGAAAACACTGCTCTTAAATCTCGTGGAACACCTTGTTAGTACTCCCACATTTAAAAGAGGAGCTGCGGCCATGGACAGAGGAACTGTTTTTTCAATCTTTTCAAATAATAACACAAAATAAAACAATATCTCTTTTAAAACGAACACAACCATACAACTTCTTAAAATAACCCGGTGAAAGTGTGCTTGAGGCCCATGAGCTCACAGGTTTTTACCACCAAACCAACTGAAGTAGTAAAGTAGCTGCTGCCTTGAGATGCAGTTTCAATGTTCTCACTACCAGCGGAGTGCACTTTAAAGTAAAGTGTTAAATGGGGGAAGTGGGAGTTTTAGTGATGTGAGTGCAGGAAGAACTGGGAGACAATAATGGACATGGGAACATGTAACACGGTGTCATTTGAACATCATGTTTCAGATGATGGCAAAGGGAGGATGATGTGCAGAGTTGTTTTTCAGAGGGAGGTCACGTCACGTCCTCTTGTTAGTCGAGCTCGCTCCTCAGTTCTGAAGTAGCGATTGTCCACAGTCTTCCAGAGTTTATCCTTCAAATTCAGCTCAAGATTTTTTTAATATTTAGAAGTAATGAATAATTTTGTTATGCTCAAATTAAAAAACAATTTTTTTTGTCCTCTTTAAAATTATTTATTTGAATTTTCTCTATTTGCCCATATATCATATACAGAAAATACAATTTGCATAACTGTACATATGTAAATGACTATTTGTCGAACATTTGCAATTTATCTCTACCAAGTCCCTTCTATCCTCAGTTGTAACTATAGTCTTTTTTCAATATTAAAAATACTTTTCCTTTTCTTAGTGATGTTGGGTGGATTCCCGATGTTTAAGTGTCTTAAATACAGTGCGTGAAAAAAAGAATAATCCGCCTCCTTGAGTCTCAGTCGGCTCTATATTCATCCGCTGCATCTCATTTGACACACTCTCATTCATGTTTTTCTGAACTCTTAAGCTTGAGGATATTACTGATTACTAATTACGGAGTTTATTGAGCCAACCAGGGCTCCCATGGGTCCTTACATGCTTAAAAGTTTGGGAATTGTAGAGTAGACACAAGTTCATGACAGTGTTTATGTTTATATATGTCTTTAAAAACTAGAAATTAGAATTCAACTTGTAAATAAGTTCCTGCCTGTGTCTAGAGTCACTAAATGTAATATACCCACCTCACTATTTATCTAGTGCTGTCTGAACGTTCAATGAGAATTTCTAACTCCTATATAATAGACCCATTGACTCCCACAATGTGTCATGAAAAGTAGTTTACAACCAGCGGCCACTGACAGAGCAATATATACCAGCATGCATTGTGCTCGCACTGAATGAAGCGAAAACCTGCCCAGAAGATGAGGAGACTGTTGTGATGTGCAAACAGAATCGTGTCATGTCTGAATAAGAAGAAATGAATAAAAAGCCCTTGGATGTGATTCAATAGAAGCAGCGGCAACAGAAGGAGCCTTGACTGTTGACACTGAATCGTTTTATTCAGGTGGGAAGATACATTCAGTAAAACATGAACCGATCAATGCAGATGTTTCACGTTCTAATTACGTGACAGGAATGACATTTATTTTTTTCATTTTTCCAATGAGAGTGTTCACAACAAACGCCCACTCGACCCACAACCATGCGTCGCCGACATCCCTTCTAGGTTATGGAAAGAAACGAGAAAAATAAAATAAAAAAAGTAATTAAATACAAAATGATCATTATGATAATTGAGCAAATAATAACTAAGTCTTGAAGAACACCTTATGCTGCAATCTTTACACTGACAGTAACAATCCTAGAATAAATGCAATCTAGTCTGTAGGATTCCTCATCCAAGCCCTTTATATCTATTCAAAATAAAGTCAGGTCTCCACAGCTCATAGATTCTGGACTTTCTTCCCTACAGGGTATATTTTATTTGAACACAGTTTTAAAGAAATAGATGACCTTTCACCCATCATGTCTTTTTTAATGAGCTCCTGAACAACCTGATGAATCTCAGGATGAAAACCCTTTGTTTTGTACCAGTAATTAATGTCTCTGTGTATCAAGGTTTGCTGTGTTGTGTCCTTGAAGTGGGCCTCATTGAAAGGCCATTGAATTCAATGGATAACAAAGCAGGAACAGAATATATAACAGGTACTTTTGGTTGAATAAAACACGTGAAGCTTGTTTGTGATTTGTTTAGATCGTTCTCCGCCGTTATCGTGCAAAACAAACATTATTATGTCTGGAAAATAAACATCAAACCTGCTTATTCGTTCACTCTGAATCAACCCCATGTCCCCATATGAGCTTGGAAATACCATAAGAGTAATCATACTCCCACTAGTGACAGCACATTTCTCTTTATTACCGCAGCAAACAGACTCGCACATTTTCACAAATGATTCAGCCTGATGTGCGAAGTAGATCCATTTACTTCTTCATAAAGCAGCGAGCCGCTGGTTGTTTAGCTGCAGTGATTATGTATGAGGGGCTTCTGGA
Organism: Hippoglossus stenolepis; assembly: GCF_022539355.2. Classification (NCBI taxonomy): domain Eukaryota; kingdom Metazoa; phylum Chordata; class Actinopteri; order Pleuronectiformes; family Pleuronectidae; genus Hippoglossus; species Hippoglossus stenolepis. The sequence goes on along the minus strand of NC_061505.1, from coordinate 7,419,774 downwards.
TCAATAATGGATGCGGTGCATTCTGCAACACTGTCCTGATTGATTCTCACTAAGACCCGGCTTCGGAATGGATGAGGCAGGAGTTATTACGGCCACTGATGTGTTTCGGTCTGTTTACAGGTTAGAGCATCAGCTGCCGACTTTTTTTACACAGCAAGGTTTTTATATGAGGTTTTCCATGAAGTTCTGAGTCACATCAATACCAACAACATAAAGTATTTTCTTTGCAGCCTGAAGTGCTGGTTGTTGTTGAACTTCAACATCATGCTAACAAACGAATTCAGCAGTGATGGAATATGCGTTAAAAAGAGGGATAGACACACGTGTATTTCCCAGAAGAGTCTGTGGTTTCCGTGCGTGTGCTCTCGCGCCCCTTCCCTTGGAGTTCGCATCGTGAGTTCCTTTTGTGCCTATTTGTCTGGCAGATCTGACAGCTGTGGGTCAACTCGTGCGGCGCCACGTCCCCGAGGCGGTCTTCTTGGAGAGCATCGGTCAAGAGATCACCTACATACTGCCCTACAGCGGAGCCAGAGATGGGACCTTTGCTCTGCTCTTCAAAGAGCTCGACCTGGCCATGGCTGACCTCGGCCTGACCAGCTACGGCATCTCTGACACCACACTGGAGGAGGTACAGCGAGCGTGGGAATGACAACCTTTACGAGATGCATAGATACAAGCATGCACACACATTTATTTATACATATGGCAACTGCCTATTTACATGTACATAACAGAAGAAAAAGTACCATACAGGACAGATACTCCTGTCTTTTTGTTAGATGTTTGCATACTAAAATAGAGAGAAATACCAGGGAAACTACCTCATTCTTGGCTATGCTGCATGATAAGTATTATCTTATTGAACAAATTCCAAAACGTCAAATTTCAAGTCTGTAATGAGATTGCGATGAACACACTGAATTCCACTAGTAGTCAGTATTTTCAGAAATTCCACTGACATAATAATATCATAGGTTTTTGTTCGTAAATATATTTGCTGTCTAAAGAAACCCATTCAACTAAATTCCCCATTATAAGGATTTAGTGGTAAGAAAACATATTCTGCTCCCTCAGATAAATCAAAAAACCCGTTGGATGATTCACAAAGATGAAAACGCGGGTGTTTTTTCTCAGCTCATGAAACGTTAACGATTTTGAGATGTGTGGTTTTTAGACTGATGTCTACAGACAGAAAATGAAGGAAAATATTTCAATACTCCTTCTTAATGTTTAAATGTAGATCCTCCAAACTTACATAAAGTACCTCAAACTGTGTAAAAGTACATGTAGTTACACAAAATATTATCAAAATAGCTTCATATTTTAACGTATTTGTTACGCTGAACTTTTTTAGCAATTAAATAAATGATCACTACTAATACTAAGGCTGTACAACCACGTCTATGAAGTTGTGGTTGTTACACATACACACAACATCTTGTGACTCACTTTGTGTTGGCATGTACACAAGTTTTAGATCCTTAAACTGTTGGCAAATACTCTTCATGTAACTGCATGAATCAGACACACAGCCCGCAGACAGTGTGAATAATTCCTCTTGAATATTTAGAATCGAGACACCGCAAAGTTATTTCAATCCATCTATGTTTTCTTTTTTGAAGTTTCAATATAATAAACACAAGCTAATATAGAAACCGGTCAGTTAAATTGCGTCTTATAACCAATCAGCTTTGTATATGATTTATTGTTTTATGTCGTTTTCACTGAAATAATTCACAGCATAAAATCCCAGTCACGCTCTCAGTATTTTTAGATGGCAGGTGCTGAGTCGGGGGCTCAACGTGCGCAACAGAAAGAAATAATGAGAAGTCACATGGACGTTCCTCACTAATGGAGAGTTTATTTATTTTGACATATAACCTGAATGAATACAAAAAGTCAAGGAGGGCACTTCTCTGAGAGAGGCCAGTTGGCACGTGTTCAAGCAGAGGTCAGTGCATCACAACCCTGATCTGATAATAAGCAGAAACCTGAGTGTTAACTGGAATCCTGCCTCGAATCCGCACACACTTGTTGACTGAATTTCTATTTAAGGTCAAATTTGAGCCAGAACAGCAGCTTTAAATATCCCACAGTCGCTGCAGGATCACTGGTGTGGGGTCATTTCACGTATGTGATGGGGGAACATGTAACTGTCATGGAACTATACTCATACGTGTGTTCTATTCACAGATATTTCTTAAAGTGGCAGAAGACACTGGAGTGGATGCAGACATTCGAAGTAAGACGACAACACGAATGCTGCCTTAGTTTCATCACAAGTTTAAAAGCTTTAATTCTATTTATATTTGTATTATCCTATTGCATGTTACTTACTACTTACTGATGCCTATTTTGACAGTTGCTGCTCTAATATTGCTAATTTCTCCAATGTCAGACTAATAAAGGATTATCTTATCTTAACAGCAAAATGAAGGAACACCTCTAGAAAAATATATGATGTGTGAGCAGAGCCGGCTACAGAGACACGTTTACCAACTCCTACTCATCTTTGCTTTACATTTATGTTAACATCTTCTTGTCTGAAGGCAAAAATTGCAAAAACCAGAGGGTGTCATAGTTGATATATAAAAACAATTATAATCAAACCAAGGCGCTCTTGCTGTGAAAACCAAAAAAAAGCGCCCACACTTCCTCAGGGTGACTCACGTGAAGGGAAGAAAGAACCAGAGGGAGAATAATCAGTTTCCTCATTAAGAGCAGGACGAACCTCGGCCTTAGGTTAGAAAAATGTTAAAAGTTCCTCGTTGCATTAACATCTTCTTGTTCTGCCTCTGTTATGCTAATGACACTCCACAATAATCTATTATATTGATTATTGTATAACTTTGCATGATATCATACATACAGCCTCTGCACTGCCCTCATAGTACAATCATGCTCCTTAATCATACTGTATGAGGTTGAAAAAGTAGGAATATAATAAGGAATATAGACTCAAACAGAATGATGTTGGGTTTTCCTACTGGTTTTGCTCATTGGTCGACCTCAGTAGAAAATTTACATTTCCTTTCCAGCGTTTTTTTGTTTGTATCCGTCCCGAAAGCACTTCGCTTTTCACGTTTTTCTCAAAATCGCATTCTTTCATGTCCCAAACACGCCTGGGCTTGTGCTCTTACAGGAAATAATATGGCGTTGTGCAGGGCAGGTAGCTATTCTCATTGTTATTTATAATCCTAAAATTGGGTCAGGCCAAAACAACATATCTTATTTGTTTTCCCAAAGCAGCAGTGGAGCCGGTTGAGAGAGACTGCGAGAGGAGCCCCCGCAAATCCAAGCGAAACAGCATCGCCAGCCTCCACACAACATCCGCACAACCACAACAAGTCTCCGGGATGACTGGCAAGTGTCTTCGAATCCTGCAAACAATAGTTTATTTTTCAATTTTCTACTGAAGGAAAGTCAATAAACTGGCCTGAGTGTATTTAAAAAAGCAGAAAGTTACGATCCATTTTTCCTTGTTGAGTTTCGCTCCTTTCTGTTTTTCATGTAGAGTTGAAGGAACGATTTACAAGTAAAGTGGAAGGTAGGTGTAGTATTTCATCTTTACTACCGTCCACCCTTAGTTTCATTATGTCCTGGAGGTTTGTGTGTTTTTCTACACACCCTTTTCTTCTGCAATTATTAACTTGATTTACCTCGGCTTTAATTTGACTTTTCCACCTCAGTAGCCATTTTGAATAGAAGGGCATCAACAAGAGCTCCGTCTTCACGGGAAGTCATTTTCAGAAAAAAATCATTTTCTTCTAATCCGCGCGACTTCATGCAACCTGTCTCTTCAACCTTTTCAATTTTGCCCACATAAAACAAATTCACTTTCAAACAATGTCTTTCACTTCGTGGAACAGGTTTTCAATCAGAACGTGTTTTATTACCTTAACGACTCATGTGGAAATATAGTGTTTCCTTTTTTCAATAACAGTTTCCTCCGAGCGTGTGAAACATAAAAAACAAGGTGTCCACAAATCCCTTGTTTATCGCCCTTTTCATAAGCTCCTACTCTGAAGAACAATGACAGATAACAGTTTAAGAGTTAATGTCCTCCCCAGACTTGCAGAGGAGCAGCGCAGTCGGCGGGAGGGGATCCACCGTCATCACCGGGTGGGAGCTGATCAGGAGGCAGTTCCTGGCGCTCTTTATCAAGCGCTTCCACCACGCCCGCAGGAGCCGCAAGGGAGTCATTGCCCAGGTAATGGCCTCAGTCTGTCACGTTGATGAATTGAAGGGTTACACTGGGAGGGGTTGCGCGGGAGGATCAAGGTAAGATTGTATAAAATCCAAGTTGGCTTTCAAAATCAGCTAATGGCATGTATGATGGAGGAGGCTAATTTCAGACGTGGAAGGGAAAAGTCCCGTCATCCATCTCGATGGAGCCACTGGTTTAACAATTCATCCCGTTGGAGAAGACACGGACTGGTGGCGGAAGGGAAAGTGAGGAGCAGGTTGAGAAATGTGAAGAGCGGCTCTCAGAGTGACGATGTAACACGGTGTCAATGAACTGCACATAGAATGATCGGTGTCGGCTCGTCAATGATGCCATGAGTTACGCCAGAGAATTCCTGAGGGGACGACCAAGGCTAAAGATGCCATGGACGCGTTTTACTGCTGCGAACAAGAAGAAGATTTTTTTCTCTTTCAATCAATCACTATCCACGAGCAGAAAATCGTCCCTGTCGCCTTTGACACAACGTCACAGTTTCGCCAAAACACTTTAAAAGTTGTTTGCGTGGCCCCGGCTTCACCTGATCACTCTGACTGGCACCGGAAAGTTTGAAAGTGACTGCCGTGATTTGTTTCTCTTTCATTTTACTTGCTAATCATGTGTTTTCATTAGCCACGTATTAGAAGTGATAGCATAACAATTACGGCGATGACAGACCGCTATTAGCCTATTAAATCTACGTCTATATTATTTTGTTCGCCGTAAACATGATTTCAAAAGTCAAAACCAATAAACAGACGTAATTTAAACGAGTCAAAACCAATTTCACTAAGTAGCAGTTTCCGAGATACTTAAATAATTTCCCCCCCCCCAAGTTTTAAAAACTGTCCAGACCTTAATTGTTTTGACACATGCAAACCACCTTCCATATAGATGAATAGTGTATGTGAATATCAGGTGATGGGACATCAGAAAGGACAGTGTCGTGACGCTGGGATAACGTTAAGTGAAAGTGACTGAATCGCAGCTCGTCCAGTCAACACTGCTGCATGCGTGTGTGTGTGTGTGTGAGCGACTGTACGTGTGCGTGTGAGCGAGAGGCAGAGGAATGTTTCACCTCTGTAAGGTGTATGGGTTGTTCTTGTAATTTGCTGCAGTACCAATCCCCATTAGTCACTGTCAATCTCGGACGTCCCCCCTTGGAGCCGCAGAACCGGATGGAAAGATAAGTGTGCGAGTGTGTACGTACAAAGGGTGCACACACACACACACACACACCCACAGTCTGCAAGGGCACACCTCCTTCCTCCTCCTCTTTATTCATTTGGCTAAAGGTTCTCTCCCCCCCCCGTCATGTCAACAGCTCCCATTGTCAGCAGATATGATTGTGTGGTGAGGTAATCTCCTCTAATACAAGCGGTTAGGGGAATATAAAAGAGATTATGGTGTGTAACACAAAAGCAGTGATTTATGGGGATGAAAGTTGGGGACAGGTGACTCTTGGCAATGTCACAATAGTGGAGAGGAAGGGACTGGTAATGTTGCAGCGGGTGAGTTGAGATGATCTCACTACAATGCCCCATTCAGCACCACTAACATGCAGTTAAACTGTCATTAAAGTACATTTTGTCATGCAGAATATTTCTATTGTTTCTGTATTTTTACTCAGGGTAGCTGTGGGTCATTTAAAACTCTTAAAAATGACAATTTAATGGCCTTAAAAAGTATTAAATACTTTCAAACTGCATGGGTCTTTGTTTTTTAGGAACTTCACTGGCAAAGATCACCATGAAATACCTCTGATGGAGAGTAAAGTTTTAGTTCTGGTGTGTGTTGCGTCGTTAGTCTGTCTCAGTTAAGTTTATATGTTAAACTTATGCCTTTCTAGCCTGCCAGTCTATGAAAGTGGGGAAATACAATTGTAGCACATTTTAGGCTTGAGAATGACAAATACTCATAACGATAATTATAATGTATTGATTTGTATAGCTCTTTTCAATACAAGTTACCAAGTGCTTTACAACAAACTGTATGACCAGGGTAAAAGTAATAATATTAAACAAACAAATAATAAAAGTCATCGACAATGTAGGATAAAAACTTTTTTATACGTTTAAATGGCTTTTATCAACTTTTTTACAAGTTAAAGCCAGTGTGGTTATGAAGCAAACTGCACTGTGGGTCAACAGTCTTTCAAAGTTGGGAGCGTTGGGATCAAGGCTGAGGAGTCCAGCAGACTTTGGTGAATGAATTTCATTTCAAATGTTATGAAAATGGTCTCAGAAAGTCTTTTTCAATTAAATTTAACTTTACAGACGCAGACAAAGTGTTTTTTCCGCACTGCTGTGAATATATTTCCTTTCCTTTTGGAGTTAACGATAGCTTTATTGACTATTTACTGTATTTCATCTGAATGCTGTGAAAAGAAAAGTCATCATTAACGCGGCAGTAAAAAATATCCAAGGTGACGCGACTATCCCCTTAAACCCAAGGTGCAGCAATCATGCAATTACTCACGAATGAAATTGGAGAGGCGGAAATGTTTGTTGAGGAAACAAAGTCTAATGAGCTATTGGACTTTGCCGAGAAGAAAACCCGCGTCTTAATCTTGTTTTGTAGCTTAAACCAATTCTGCATATAATCCCACCCCTCTTCTTTAAATCCCCGCCAAAGTTTAGAAACGCTCTAAACTCATGCATTGTTCATGGGAGTGCTTCGGCTTTGTGAGCATAATGACTTCTCCCTGGTTTTTTTTTTGGTTTTTTTGCAGCTCTCTCTCTCTCAACGGAACAAGTACCAGCTGTCACCTGCAATTACCGTTGAGAGAGAGAGAGGAAAAGAGAGACAAAGAGCGAGCGTGTGCGGGAGAAACAGAAAAGTTCTTTCTTGTGCAGCGTGTCATTAAGCTTTTCACTCTCATTGCTGCTCTTTATCTTTCATCCAAGCACATTTTTCCAAGGCCGTGCAGTCATTTTTGTATATATATTTTTTTCAATTGTGGCATCTTGAATTGGCCGGGCGAATTGCACGGCCCCCGCAATTAATCAAGTGTATGCAAACCTTTCCCCCGACCGCAGCGCGCACGCCCCAACCTACAAGTGATTACACATTAAAGATATGTTGCGTATTTTCCCGCTGACCTTTTTGTCAGCTCCAACAATGAAATGAAAAGACCAGTGCATAATGGAGGGAAGAGGACTGGACTAGGGGGGGGGGGAGGAGAAGCGTGGCAGTGTCTGGTCTTAGAATATACAACAAAAAAAAACCTGCACAAAAGACAAGAGAATAGCAAGAAACTAATTATATCTGAGTGGCCAGATGGTGGTGGCGGTGTTGGAAGTGTTTAATCAAACTCGTAAAGCATGCAGAGGAGCCCAAACAAGTTGGTGGGGAGCATATTAATGTGCGCACATTATCGCTGTGGTCCTGCTTTATTGTTGATTGCGTCAGTCATTTTGTACAGTGGGGAGGGGGGGCGGTGATGATGAAATCGATCTCGCAGTGAATCTTGCGCGCTCACACACACACACATACACACGTGCATCTGGACCACCCACTCCGACAACCTGTGCGCGCCCGTGTTTGTTTTCCATCCAGGAGGCCAGCGAGAACTGTATCACTCATAATTACGTGAGTGTATGTCGCAACCTTACATTGGTCGTAAAGTGAGCACAGCTTGTGTTCACAGTTAAAGTGACACACTGTACACACACACACCTGCACTTGTGTATCATAGTTTCATTATTGGACTAGAGGGTCTCTCATAGAAAGCATGAGTCCGCCACGAAGTCAGTGTTTTAGAAAGAGGAGAAAAAGAAATCCTGTATGTGTTAGTCCTGGGCCCATAATCCCACTTTTCCACCAAGTTTCAATAAAAGCAGTTGTGTAAGTTTTGCATAATCCTGCTGATAAAAAGACAAACTGCCATGAAAAGTTACTCCTAAAGATGTCTGTTACTGTGGTAATTACAACCCATCAAAATATAAAAAACACCCATGATTTTGTTGAAATCTCGTTCAGTTTTATTGATACATCAAATATTTTGTGTCTGAAGCAGAGCAGTGATTCTGTGTTTTTGACAGGAAGCTCTGCTCGTCTCCTAGGTGATCCTGCCTGTTTTGTTCGTGTGCATGTCTCTGATCTTCTCACTCATCGTCCCGCCGTTCGCTGAATATCCCAGTCTGGAGCTGCAGCCCTGGATGAACGGCCTGCCTCAAACCACATTTTACAGGTAACTTTACTTTCCTGGAGGGCGGTTATTATTACAATATTTATAAAAAAAACACACAGTTCAGGTGGTTGTTTTCACTGCAGAGGAAAAAAGAAGCAAAACAAATATGCTCAATTATTTAGTGAGATCTGTCAAAAAGGGATTCTTCACATTTTTGTGAGCGATTGAAATGTTTGTCTTACAACATAACAATTATCGCTGCATGTTTCTCATTCCCCCGATAACAATCAGACAATATGACATAATTTCTCAGCTTAGAAAGATCTTTGTTTGGTGTGTTGCCTGCAGAGCGCTCGCTTTCCCAGTGGTCACTAGTCAGCTGACTGGGTTACCACAGCGATCAATGTCGTTCCTCTTGTATTGTTACTTTCTCTGACAGTGAACATTGTTCAGACGTCAGTCCTGAGCTCATCGTCTCTGACGGATGGAATCATTGGATCTTTTCTGCAGTAAAGATACAGACAGACGCTAAGGACTCGTTGTATTTCCTCTATAGCAGCAGAACATGTTGCAGCAACCTTGGCTAAACAAACACTTTTACTGTGAAACATACTCTCATACTCACTGTCATAACTCTATAATGCAACACAGTAAAAGAGCATCATTAAACTGGTGCTCCCTCCTTTTATAAATAATGTCTGTGTTGCAGTGAACTTGTCCTGAAATATAAGTCACATTTTTAAACCTAAGTTTTAGGGGAAAAAAATAGTCAGGCCAAGAGTCTTTCGCTCTCCACGTAGTTTTTCCCCTTCATCCACTTTTAGAACTTTGCAAAATGCTTATGCTCGGTGCTTCAGTTTTAAAATGGTATGGTCAGCACATATTCAAATTTAGATTTCAATGTCCACAATACAAATGGGACATTTTCCTGCAAATTGATATAATACAGTAATTTCAAGCGTCGAGCTCATAGCCAGGTTTAAACTCTGGGCTGTTGTTTTAACTGTTGCTATCGAGCCGAGTGTCTTTGCTCTCCAGAGCTTTAGAGAACATCGTTTATCCCGTTCATCCACTTTTGGCACTTTGCAAAATGCTTACGCTCGGTGCCTCGGTTTTAAAATGGGATGGAAACACCTGTAAGTCAGCACATATTTAAATTTAGATTTCAATGTCCACAATAAAAACGTGACATATTCCTGCAAGTTTGATTTCCTCTCTATTGCAACTTGATATAACGCAATAATTCCAGTGTTGATCTCTTACCCAGGCTTAAACTCTCGGCTGTTATTTTTATTGTTGCTATTGCTGAGAAGCAACAATACTTTTCCGGGGGGAAGAAAACCTCCTAACAAGTGATGTTTCCTGTTATCGGAGGCGCAGAGTGTGTGAATAATTGGAAGAAGAACTGGGTGAATATTATAGCAGACATGGCCGAGTGAATGAACAACATACTGCAAGCCTGCAAGAAAGTTACACTGCAGCGACAGGAAATCAAAGTAAAAAGATGTCACAGCGCTGCTCATGGTGTTCGATTTGCCAAGAGATTTTTGCATCGCAGAGGTCATCAATCTGGACACTGTCCTCTCCTTGGCTGCGGCTTGATATTCTGTCATTGAGGATCACAGACATAATCGGTGACACGGCACAGCCTTGGTCCACATCAACACCCACTGACTTATTGCAGAGGATGTAGATAAAATAGAAAATGACCCTCAGATGTGAAGGCTTTTTTTTTCCCTTTTGATCTGTGAGTTCTCAGCTTTTAGCAAGAAACGGCCCAGAAAGAAAATGTTGTCGACTGTATTTTAGACAATGATTTCTCCACTCTTTATTTTATCATTTTACAGGTTAAATCTCTTCATAGTCGTACCAGTAAAGTCAAAATCACTGCAACATGATTTGTCTTTCTCTCTAACAACAAAGGTGTTGTCAAAATGCCCAAAACTTTGTGATAAACATCAATGCTTACAGCAACATCTCCGTCCTGACACTGACTGTTCAGTCTTGGTCAAAGTAAGAAACAACAGTTTTATTAGTCCAGTATTTGTTTTTAATACTTTTTTCTTTTTTACCAGTGAAACTTAGGCAAGAATCTAGTAATAACTTGCGACACTTGGAACATTAATTCACTGGAGAAACTTTTCTGAACATTCATAAAGACAAAAAACATTTTTCAAGGTTTCCAAAAATCTAATCTTGTGCTCTGTGCTCAACAATTCCCTTTATTTGTCTATTTATTATTGAAATTATAAATATTATTATTGCCAAATTCACAAAACCGAAATATTAAATACTGTCTCCTTCCACAAACACACACACACATTCAGTGTGTCTGTGCTTTTCTCTGTCCAAGGTGCTGAAACATTTAAAATACCCTGCCTCTCTCCGTGGTGCTGAAACATTCCAACCTAAAGTCCGTCTGCTGTTCCAGTTGCTGCTTTGACTTTCACGGCATCATGTGCATGGAGTTTTCATTAGAACGTAAACATTTAACCACATGCTACCAGGACTCCATTTCCACTGCTGCCCAGGCAACCAGCCTAGCAACCTACCTAACAATTCCATTGTGCTATTCCATATAGTGGTGGAATTTAACCAGGTGCTTTCCAAACAATGACAAAACCTTCATGTGATACTGTGAAAAAATAAGTGACACTTAACAGTTGATGTGACTTTTTAATTAAAAGTGAACGACCATTATCAAGTAGGAATAAAACCCTGCCTCACATACGAGAGCTCCCAATTAAACCATGAGCCGCACATTCAGTTATTCAGGGAGCAATCCTCTGACCTCTTCTGGAGTGATACACTTTCAAACTGCGTTCTTAATTTTTATGACATTCCCCTCGGCCGATCACCAAATATTGTCTTCTCTTCACTGGCTTTGAAACAACCTACTTAGTGATGACTGGGTGATTAAAAGTCCTGTGCCATTTCATCCATTTTCATCCATCCAGCCCGATCAGAGGAGCATTGTTGCACTATATACCTCATAAATGCCAATGATCCATTTTAGCTGGGGGAGATTAAAGATAATGATTGATCTAATTTAGAAATTCAAGGGGCTTCGGGCCCTGCTCACTAGTGTATAATGTGTCACTGTGGCAATATTATACACTCTATATAGTTATACTTTCTTTCTGTTTAATTGGAAAAGAGATATGAGAGTAAGGAAGGTAATATTTACAGTTCAAATAACAAGAACACTATTTTTGGTTTCGTTTTATCCAAAGGGATTAGTCTTATTATACAATGTAGCATTTATTTGACTTTCTTCCATTGTTGTCTGTTTCAGTTCTGACTAGATAAACTCTTCATTAGTTCCACCGTTTATGTGTGTGTGTGTGTGTGTGTGCACAAGTCTTCACTTTGGAACTGTCCAATAGTTTTATTACCTTGAATAACGTGGTAACCCAGCCATTGTTAATTGCAAAACAGATGGCTGCACATAATCCATTTTTACAATCGGACCACTTCAATTGCACTCGCTGGTGGCCAAGGAGGAAACGGCCGTGTGACCTTCATGGAGACGCGTCTAAATGAGACAATGAACACTGCATTAATCCAAATGGTTGGCTGGGCTGTGACCACCGTTGGCAGCGAGCCAGGGCGATAGTCTTTCTGAAACGTTGTGTTTTAACTCCCACAGCAGCGTTAAGATAAAAGGGGCAGAGTGTGTCTGGCTCGTAATGAAGATGGAATTGGAATGGGAAGATTGAGACTCAGGGCTTAGAAATGCACAGGACACCCAGATAATGATGAAAGGCTGTACACAGAATCTTGAGCAGGCTGGTATCGGGACGTGCTAGCACAAGAACACACGTCGGCACATAGATGTGCTGAGGCCACGAAGGAGAACGTGCACACCGAACCAGTCAGTGGCTCTTACCGTCTGTTGTTGTTTCTTGGAATTCACGTTTTGAATCCCGAGCCAAAGTAAATGCACTGATTTTTCTCTCACTCTTGATTAAGCGAGGCACCGTTGCCATCGAGTATTTACCGGAATGCACCACCCCACCCACCCCCCCCCCCGGCTCACTTCTCATTTCCTTTCAGGCCCATTCTGGAAGTCGAGATATGTTCAAGATTAATTGCCATGCAAACTCCTGTGCTTTGCCAGTGTGTAAAACAGATTAGACCACTTGTACAATCTTAATCAGTTGTGACGGTGGGGGGGGGGGGGGATAGATTAGAAGACTTGGGGAAATCCTAACCACTTCATTGTGTTGGAAACAAAATGAGAGATTCTGGAGATTCGTGTCACTCAGGTTGGTGGATTCAGAAGAAAAAACAAAGTCCGCCGGCAATTTATCTCTGACTTAATTGCAGGGGCCTCTAATATCAAATAATGTGTTGGCGTAATAAAACAATCTCAATGTGACACCAAGATTAGAGGTCAAGAGTTAGACACAGCCGCTCTGCGTCGTCTTTTATTTGTTGGCCGTTGGCCGTAACCTTAAAGACGTCTGGCTGCAGATCCCAAGCATTTTGAAATTAGAGGCTGCAGAGGGCCTTCTGTAAATTGGTTCGGCTGTTGAAAATAGACTCCGGTGCTCCATCACCCGATGGAATGACAATAAATCTCTGGCCGATCATTTGTCATGACCACCAGGACTCTGATTAGTATTTCCATTTTGAATGTCTAGACGGTATTTCCAGTGTAAATGGGCCCAGTTGTCTTCTGCTTGTGGGGGGGGGGGAGTTTAATTCCCGCCGTCCTTGAAGATAAGATCCTTTTGATAAACCAGACATATTGTTACTTCATATCTTCATGTTTTTTTGTAATTCCACGGTCCCACCGAAATGGACCCACAATCCACAGTCATTTATTTTTCTTTGACTTATGTGCTCGTGTCAGACCATAAGACCCAATTACGGGTTTGGTCTCCTTTTATTGACTTTATGCCAAACTGGCTGATGCTCACAGATTAAAGAGATGTGTGCCTTTGTTTGGATTTAACATCTTATTCGTCCAAATGTTTGCATGTGTATTAACGTTCATTATATTTCCAATTGACACAGCAACGACGGGCCAGATAACGTGGAGGTGTCTCAGGTGGTGGAAACGCTCGTGAACAACCCTGGATTTGGGACTCGCTGCATGGATGGAAACCCGTTACCGTAAGTGTTGATGTAAACAAGAAACCACATGATATCCTGCCAAATGCTTCTTATTCAGTTTCAAACTTAGCAGCTCTGTGTGCCTATGGCTAGTTGGCACACAACTGTGCACATCTGTAATACACCTGTATGCAAACATGGAGTCACGCGAGTCTGAGCATGGGTCTGTGCCTGCTGCAGAAACAGGACAAGCTATTAAAAAGCGAACTAACCCTGAATGATTTTGAAAGCCAAAAAACAAATGTAATCAATAAATAGCTTGAATGGCGCTCGGTGCAATTCTCCTCCGAGGAAAAACAATCCTAAATCAAGGTCCATTCATTATTTCCTCAGAAATTGATTAGATGCACACTAGAGGACAGTGTTTTTCTGTCCAAGGCCGTCTGAACCAGATGGAATTTAGTTTTTTTTTCTGAACCCGACCAGATCCTGATGAAGTGACTATAAGCTGCACTAGGTTTGTGTCACCTTGTTCCTGACACACACGGTTAGAGCCCGAACATTATTTCAAAACTCTTTATGCCAAATCCGGTCCAGCCTATCAGGTTCCGACAGAGCCTGATGCAGTGGCTCCCAAACTAGACACAGACGGAGGGTGGCAAGATTATTTCCTCAGTCAAATACAATTTAAAAAGCAATTATCATTATCGCATTTTAACCATTAGTTTTCCAAAAGCTAAAACATGCAAGGTGAATTAAAAATCGAAACTGTTCCTATTAAAATTAACCTTCTGATTTTCTATGTCTCCATGTGACACCTGAGGTGATTACAACAGATTAGTGCCAGTTAATTTACAGAATTACAGAAAACAGTTTCTCTCTTTCCTGGCCCATGTGCCATCACTTCACCGAGTTGGGTACAAATCATTTTCGTTATAACCTGTGTTGGAGGTAAATATCATTTCACACACACAACATCATCATGACGAGAGTAACAATGAATATCATTTTTAAATCCAACAATAGTACAGAAGCTTGTATCCTTCATAATTCACAGACGTGTGTGCATCACAAAGTTCCTCAGTTATTCAGCTTTCTTTTTAAATATATATATATATATATCTCTTGTGACACATGCAGTTTATTCTAAGTGGGTAATAAGAAACCCCTTCTGTGGCATCCTGTATGATAACCAGTTAATGTTATACTTTCTTTTAGACCACAGTTTTTTTTTGTTGCTACACAGCAGTGGCACAGCGTGGTACACTGCAGTCACACTTGTTGTTCAGATGAGAGAGAATATGATTCAAATGATGATTGATGAGGGTGGAAAGAATGAATTATTACCAATTCTCCCTTTTTCTTCTTCTTCTGCAGGATGTTGCCATGTTCCTCTAGTGGCTCTGACTGGTTCACTCCACCCGTAGATCAGTCGGTCAGCGACATCTTCCTCAACGGGAACTGGAGCATGTCCAACCCCTCCCCTTCCTGTCAGTGCAGCACGCCTAAACGGACGATCATGTTGCCCGACTGTCCCCCTGGAGCGGGAGGGCTCCCTCCACCTCAGGTTAGTCTCTGAAACTGAAGCTTGTGCCTTTCGGTGGCAGGGTAGCGGGAGATCCAAAGTTTGATCAGCTGCTTTGTCTCGAAGTCCCCTTGAGCAAAACAGTGAAAAACCTGCCTGAGCTTCTCCTGCCTCGCTGTCAAGCTTTCCTGCGAAAATCTTTACACTTTCCAAACGTGTGTCACAGAGGGAGAAACTGCAGTGTGGGAAGGTCCAAATGTAAAAAGATATAATAAAATCTGTGACTCAACAATACGATAAAAACTGATTATCATGGGAGCTTCTGGCTTCCAGGCTGAAAGTCCCAGTCAGCATCATTTTTATTCGAAAATGTAAAGGTACTTACTAACAAGTACGAGGATTCTGCGTTGCATTGCAAAATGTAAATCAGGCTTTTCTGCTGCGTCCCTTTTGTGAACCTGCAAGCACGCGTGAGAGAAGGGCTGAAAGTGATTCCACTGAAAATACACAGAACCGCCCTTTGGAAGTGATTCAGCTTCTTTCCCACACAAAAATCCAGTTACCGTATGTACCACGTGTGTCTTTTTCACTGTGTCTTCAGAACATGTAGTTCCAGCATCTCACCTTTTCCTGCTCACGTCACGAGTCCCTGGAGGTTTCTGTGTCTCACCCTGCCTTAAGTCAATACCAGTCCCCCCTGTCGGCTATTACCTCAACAATAAACATGCTCAAATGCAGGTAGAGCAAATGTTGCTTGGTCTGATCTGATGAGGCTCGATCCAGGCGTGGATCAATGAGCAGGTTAGAGATCCCGGCCATTTCTGCCTGGCAGCCGCCACCTGCTGAGTGAACGAGCCACGATACAGAGAGATGATGAGAAACTTAAGCTCCAGACGGAGAAATTGCCATCGCAGTGACACCTCCATTCTGTCAGAGATGGCTTTGTCTGATACCTGTGCTTTGTGCATGTGTCTATACTTTCAAATATTTGTATTTGACCTGTCCTGTCTTCACCTGTATTTACCATGGCGCTGATATGTACTGATTCAGTGCTGAAACAAGTGTATAATAGCCAGTGTTTCATATCTAACATAAATACTCACATTATTATCAACATTATTATTATTATCTAAATATTGGATCTTATCAGCACAGACTAACACATCTAATATAAAAAAAAACGTGATTTCTTACAACACATGACCCATGATTGAAACCACTGGGCCCCCCTGCCACTCCCCACTTCCTCCCAAACCCCCCTATACCTCCCCTCTATACGGCACCACGCTCTGTAATGTGCCATTTCACACCCTCCACGGATCTGCGATGCCTCATTGAACTTGTGCGATTCCTCGCTGTGTGCCGCTTCCCGTGACAAGGCCATTTAGGGCCACTTTGAAGCGGCAACTGTCCGGGGATCATGGTATAGGATGATTGTTGAGACAGTCAAACAGGAGAAGTGCCCTTTTTGTAACCTTTTCCTTCGCCTGACATTCGGGTCCTAGCTGGTGACAGCACTGTCAAAGGAGTCCCCCATTTGTTCAGGAGCTCCTTGTATCTCTGTATCTTCACCCTGGCCATTAAGCGCTTTCTTTTTTTATTCAGCTTTTCTGCTTCCATTTACAACAGACCGACTCCTATTTGTTTCATTTTAGGTACTTCTCCCCTCTTTTTCTCTCACTGTATGAATTGCCCCTACTTTACTACTTTATATCGACTGTATCCTGTCATTATGTATGTGGCTGGTACTTATAGTACACAAAGTCTTGGTTAAAAAAAGACCATTTACAAAAGGCAAATTCTTTTTCGACATCCTGTTACATTCACTTGCATCATTTCTCTCTTATTCACAACATCTTATTTTGTTCCAATCCAGTTCCTGTGAAAGGATATTGAACGGACTAAACAACCCTGAGGACATTGAGTTATTGTCATGCAGCAAGATCATTGCCAGTCATCTCCCTATGTGGCTAAAGGGACTTTAAAATTATGAAACTGCAACAAGAGAATATATCAGAAGACAAGTCAGCAGATGAGAACATTTATAGGTGATGCACAGGCTTGTTCACTCTCTTTGCATAATGCAGCACTTTATTTATTTGGCAGGGGTCAGTTTGTGGAACACAGTTTGTAACCTTTTATTCCATCATGTGGAATCTTGACAGCACTGTGATAGAGTTCATATGTAGAAACTGTACCGAAATACAGTGAGATTTACAGGCTACATCTATACCACTATGTTGTTGTTTGAAAACACATCGACTCTGCTGCGGATACGCCTGGCGTCCACACTACTAGAGTTTTAGAGCCAAAAATGGAGATAATTCCTGTGTCCAGTGAAATGCACATTCCTTCCTGTTTCCACCAGCACACACCTCTCAAGTGTATGTGTGGCCATATGCATTTTCATGAGTGTTAGTAAGGAATCAGATGATACGGTGTCAAAACATAAATGCGTACAGAGACTGTTTTCATTTGAAATCGGTGTAGTTGTATGGATGTAAAGAGATAAAGCGGTCGACCACGTTGTTTATAGTGAAAAAGATGCTTCTTAACCAGCATAGTAGTGTATTCTCCTTATAAATGACAGTGAATTACAGTGAGCTATAATCCTCCCCTGTCTCCCTGCTGTTAACTGCGAAGCACCAGCAGGGTCATGACGCCCAGCTTGACTTGAAAATGTAGAGCAGTGCATTAGTGCACACGTCATATACAGTATAGAAGAGGAGGCCTGTGTTCAGAATAAATATAGTGACATTTATGAATAAATGAAATGGGACATGTTGCTAAACAAACATCTGCACTTCACTATGTATGTCCGTGTTCTTGGGCACATGCATTTGTCGCCATTGCTGCATTGCTTACCTGTGGTCCATCGCAGGGGGTACATAAATACATGCGGGTCCGAGGCAGAGACCACCCACAGACACTGAGCACATTTTGAGGATGTATTCCCTTTGACCTGAAAGCCTCCCCTGTTGAATAAGTCATGACAAAGTGCACCAGCCCCTCGTTTTTTTTGTGTCTTTTATCCCGCCCATCCTCCGCATATGCCCTTGAGAAACTACAGAGAAAAGAGACGAGGAAGAAAAGAACATGGACCGAGCACAACAGGAGGTAGTGGGAAATCATTGTTTCCATGGAAATGGCAGGCAACAGTGAGCCCATTATCAATTCTCTGGTATTGACTCTTGTTCACTGGTGATATTTAACCTTCATAGATGAATAGGCCGTCATGCGTGCGGAGGAATTGATAAAGCCGCCACGTTCATCGCATTACGATTGATGTCTTTATCATTTGGAGACTGGCCTAACTGCAGCTCGCTTGTAAATTACTCTCCTTGGCCTCATCTATCAGGCTATTGAAGTTGGGCATCGGTTTACCATTTGTGTGGAAGAAAAAGACTGTTCGGAATCCGGGGGTGCAACCAGCACTATCTACTTGGTGTTTTGAGAAGAAAACGTGTCTTTGTTGGACTTTTTTAGAAAGAAAGTGATGAATTTATAATGCGGCATAATCCCGACGCTGTTTATTTCAGTTTTTTGGCATTTATGTTGAGATTCAAAACATGAAATCTGGTTATTATTGGAAAACGAATGCAACAACTTATTCTTTCCACTCGATGAAAACATAACAAATCTGTAAACCTTGAGTCTGAGGCTCTATCTCAGGCAACAGCTGCTGGCAATGACCAAACCCGGCTGACCACAGATCAGCTCTCGACCCCGCCAGTCCAAAACTCAACCTGTTAACACAACAGTGTGACACATCCCTCTCTCTGCTGGGCCCTGTTGATTTGTCCCTCTGACTCCGAAACACCTGCGGATCCATTTCAGCGTAAAAACGACCCGTCTCAGCAGAGGGCGGGAAATGCTCAGAAACAAAAGCACAAAGGTCGTTGGCTTGTGAGGCGAGGCAAATGGTGGATGGTGTCTCTTTGTCGTGGTTAAACAACACGGGCAGAATGGGAGAGGAGGAGAATCTGTCACCAGGTGTGGGCTTCAGTGACCCGCTCTCTTCCTGTCCTGTTATAATTCTTTTGGGAAAGACGACTTTGGACGACTTTTATCGGCAAACTGATAATTTGTTCGGGCTCTAGATCGTGGTTCAGTCTGTTAATGCAAAGACAATGTTCCTAATAATAATAATGACAACATTGCACATTTCAAAATAAAGCTACAAATAGTTTTTACAATAAAACTGATGTTATTGATGTTTTGATGAGATCTCATTGGTCACAATCAATTAACAAAGTGGAGTTTTCTGCACTGAAAAGCACCTGAAGTTAGAAAGTTACAATCTCGTGCAGAAACATCATTATGCATGAAAACACAATAAACCTGATCATGACTTTAAAAAAAAACAACAACCATACACCTCAACACAACATGTGTAATTACAGAAGATTCAGCTTTCCCCCCAAATTGCTTTCCTCTGTGCACTCTGAATACAATTTGAATCCTCGCTCAGAGGTACAGTGCCGATACAAACACGGCGCAGCCTCTTATCTTTCCACTGCTGGAGCGCGCCGGCTCATTCAACAGATTTGGTTGCTCCTTCATTTACATTTCACTCACCCCGGTTTGCTTCCTCATCTATCAAGCCGCCGCCGCGTGGTGGAGAACTGATGTCACACAGAACGTGGAGCACACTGAAGCTGTTCCCGGGTAATGAACAAGCGATGCCGGCGCAGGTATATCGCACAATCACGTAATGTTCCCATCTCAGCCTTTTGATGGGGGATATGAACCCAGGCCAAAATAATTACACCCACACCGACTGTATGCGTTGGTATAAACTCATTGCGTGCACAGCAGAGTATAAACGCTCTCGTTTTTTTTTGGGGGGGGGGTTTGGTTGTTTCCAAGTTCCTGTGGCTTTTCAAAAGAGAAGCATGTTTGTTCAGAGATAAGCCAAGGTTGCAGTGTTGCTCGTCCTCCTTATCTCTGATTCATAAACCAGATGGGTCCGACTCTTCCTCTGCTTTCCCCCTTCTGTTTGTTCTTTGCCTTGTGACTCCACTTCTCCTCTTCCTCCTCCTCTCCTCTGCTATCTTCAATAATTTTTCAGTCCTCCTGCTGTTTTTTTCACACCATTTGTTGTTTTTTTGCAAAACTGACATATAATATTTCCTCATTCCTCTTTTTACTCAAAGTGTATTGGTCTCCTCTTCACTATACGTCTCCGTCCACACCCTATGGACCAACACTGTCAACTGCACTCAAATCCAAATGAGGCGTAATGCTTCCCTAAAGGAAGTTTTGGCAAAGATTAATCCACACACCATGTGTACCCTAAGCTTCCACGTCAATCTGTTTGTACACACGAGCAGATAACCATCGTAACTAGGGGGTGATTAGTAAATTGCATTGCAGTCGGGGGGGTCTCAGTTGCACTTTATCAAGGATCACTCTGCTAATTAGCATAGCGATACCTCTCTAAACAAGCAGGGATGAAGCAGCGTGAGTGTGTGTACTGGGAAGTATCAGTCCACACGTTGCGGAGCGTATTCATTGCAGTGTGTCGCACCCTCTCTTAATTGGATGTTTGAATGTACCCATTTATCCACAGAGGGGCATCTAATTAGGGTCCTTTGACATCAGACACAGCTCGCGCGGCTTTGGCTGGGGTCTCGTTTTCATCCCAGCTTAATTGACTATTATGATAAGGTCCTAGAGAAGATGTTCCACGGTGCTGTGAACAGATCTCACCTGCAAAATGCTCCCGCTCTTAAGTTTTGTAGATTTTGCGTGAGTTTCCACGGAAGAATTAGCACGTGCGCCCGCTGGAGTCGGCCTGTGGTCATGCCCTCTCATCTCGATGCTGCACTACACACACACACAGACACACACACACACACACACACACACACACACACACACACACACACACACACACACACACACACACACACACACACACACACACACACGTCTATCTTTCTCAGGAAGAGGGGAGGAGCTGTTTTTTCATTAACACCTCTTTAATGATAAACCCTCTTTGCGGTAGCCATCCGACACCATCAGGAGTTGGTAGAAACAAAACACAGAGCTAAAAGGAGAGTGGGTATTTGAGTAAACATTGATCAAGTGGCCAGAAAACTATCTGACAAGAAATGCTAATGTTGCAAAACCTGCTAGATGTCACTTATTAGAGCACAGACCTCCACCGAGGCCTTAAAAGTTCCCTAATGAAACCACGTTTAAATTCACTCGACCTTTTACTTAGATCCACCAAAATTGCATACAAATAAAATATGTCCCCTAAACATGCCAGATATTTTTAATCCATGAACTATTCTGAGAAATCAAGGTAAATGTTGTTGATAACGATAATGAGTTCTTCCCTGACCCATAATGCATCATTCCACCAAGGTTCGTAGTAATCTCTTTGGTAGTTTTTCCGTAATTTTGCTCACAAACAAACAAACGGACCGGGGTGAAAACATCTAACCCTCCTTGGGGGAGCAAACTAATATTATATTTGTAATGTTTTGTCTTTTGTCTTTTCTCAAACCAGAGGATCCAGAACACGACAGACACATTGGAGGATCTCACCGGGCGGAACATGTCAGACTTCCTACTCAAAACTTTGGAGCACTCGGGTAAAACGAGGTAATGAATGTCAGGCGTCTGTGTTTTTTTGAATGTGGTCCGGCGAGCTTTTTGCATGAGGTAATCACAGCTCACTCACATGTCTGACAGCACTTTACGAGACTGGCGACTTCCAAATTACTACCTGCGCCGCTGTAGTGGTGTTGGTGCGAGCACTTTGAGAAGGTCAGCCGGAGTCGTATGAATAAAAGGTGGAAGTCCTTTGCACTGTGCTGCCATTTCCATCTCAATGTGTGAAAACGCTCTGACAAATACGACCGAGCCACTTTCTGATACGCTTCCCTTTATGTGTTATTTTACTACATGAAGACATTTTGAGGAAACTGTCACTGTGTTCTTCCTGTGCTCTTATTTTCTGCTTTCTGCCACTTCAGGTACGGGGGTGTATCTGTTGGAGGACTCAACTCACAAGTCCGTCTCACTGAGGGAGATATCGAGGTTGTATTCAGGGATCTGAGAGACCTGCTCGGTTCATTTCAGGTACGTCATAAATATTGCCACTCAGAGTCAAGCCTGACGTTGAAGCCCCGTGATTGTCTGAATATATCTCATGAGAAGAAAAGTCGTATAATACACTATATCCTAGTGCAAGGTCAAGATATACAGTTGGGAAACAGCCCAGAGGGATAAAGAAGGATGCCTGAAGTCTCAGTGTTTGTTTTTCTGCAACACAAACGTATAAAACAAGGACAGGACGCCTGCTTTCTGATCCATTGGTTTGTCACAAGAAAGTGAATATTTTCCAGTGTCACAATTTAGCTTTTGTTTTAGCTGTGCTCATTACACGGCTGGAGAGATGGAAATATCAGTCCCTCTGTAGATCGGCCCGCTATTTTGGTCCAGACTGAAATATACCCCCCACTATTGGATGGACATTCAAAGTCCTGATTGGATAAATTATATGAATATGACATTGACATATTTGGTTTTGGCGACATGCTATTTGCAATTATCAGTTATCACGAAAATATGTGATATGAATATTCATCAAATACCATCTAGAAGTCAGAACATATGGTTGATGGCCAAAAACCCAGTATCATCCTTAGTTGCCTCACCATGACCTTCCTATGTAAAGTTAATAAGATAATGTAGGTTATGATTTGACGCTATACAAATGAAATTAAATTTAATCATCATTGTTTTCAACCACTAAACTATCGGTAGCATGATAAATTATAATTTTATTTGGATTTAGTTTAAAGCAACAGCAAATGTAGCCTCGCTTCCCACTTGCACGTCTGTATTTTTTGTCCCCAAGCATCATTATCTTTATATCACTTTTATTTTTATGTCTGAGCCATTGATATATGTGGATAGTGAAGGTAAATCCACGTGGGTCATCACTAGTTGTTCCTCCTGATCATTCAAACAGGAGCGTTGATACTTGAATGCACGTTCACCTACAGGAATCATAAAAAAAATGTCATCAGTTGTCATCAGTTTTGTGACTCCTCCATTGTGACTCTCTTTCCAACATTCAATCTTGAGACGATGTTTGCGGCAGAAGGAGGTGATTTTTAGAAACGGTTTCTTCCTGTCAAGGCTGCAGTGTGCCAGGCGCCCTTTGAGTGTGCTGCTGCTAATTGGAGCACAACGTTCTTTGTGCCGTTAGCTTTGTATCCTGGATACAGGTGATGATGTTTGAAGTGGACTTTTGGATCCCGCTGAAATCTCGAACAATAGGGGAACGAGAATGAAAGCAAAGGAGAGAGGAGGTCCGGATTCTTCAAATCTGTTTTGTACAATGTCTATGGCAACAGGCTGTGGTTGTCCGTGTGTTTGAATATGTCAAAGAAATCTGGGCCTTTACTGAAAAGGAACACAGTCACACAACTGTAGTTTTATTTCAACTACCTGAATTCAAGTAC
Organism: Hippoglossus stenolepis; assembly: GCF_022539355.2. Classification (NCBI taxonomy): domain Eukaryota; kingdom Metazoa; phylum Chordata; class Actinopteri; order Pleuronectiformes; family Pleuronectidae; genus Hippoglossus; species Hippoglossus stenolepis. The sequence continues at coordinate 7,396,348 of NC_061505.1, read as the reverse complement.
GTTGTATCAATAAATTAAACTATTCAATTGAAAGTGCTGCTCTACTACTCAAACTTTTTACTCAAATGAAAGTATAGGCTCTGAAATGTACTAAAAGTATAAAAGTACCATCGCTCTGTGCAAAGCAAACTGAAACTCATGTCACATAAATACTCTTTAAAGACTATTTAATGTAAACCACTCTTACTTCAAATACACTAAAATAAACAATACAAAAATTGCACAGGTTGAAATGTGCACGATGTTTCGAATGGAGAATTCTTAATCTAGATGAGAACAGGAAGAACGGGGAATGTTATGTTTGTAAAGAGAAGAAAGTACAGAAAGTTGTGAAAATAAAGACTTATAACAAAGTGCAGATAAGTCATCTACTTAAGTACAATAACACGGTATCTGTACTTCATTACTTCCAACCCCTTAAACCAACTTACTTGTCCCGCTCTCTCCACCTCTCTCTTGAATACCGCTCTCACATTAACTTTTAAACATTTTGGAACGTTCAAACTACTTTTTGAGATCAGCACGTCCGCTTTGCCCTCAGGCGTCTCCGGTCTCATCCCTAACCTGGCTCCCTTGTCTCTCTCCTGGATCTTGACGCTAATGTGACTTTAATTCGCGCGGCAGCGATGATGTAACTCTAATGGTCGGGCATTAGCTCTCGCAGAGCTCTATTCCTTGTGATTAAAGTGCTGCACTGTCCTTGGGAAATGTCCGACTCTCCGCTGCCGCTCGGCAGGAATTGTGATGTGAGACACTAACGGGACGGAGCGCTGCGCTTTGAGCCACCTGCGCACACGGGGAAGTGGGCTTTGAAATCTCTGTGTAATTGCATTTCCTCCGTCTAGCAGCTAGAAACCAGGCTCTGTGTTGCAAGAGGTGGCGACGAGGACAAGAAAGCCTACATGAGCTGGACATTTTATAATTTAGCCCAAAAATACACCTCATGTGGCACAGTGTGTTATGTAGATGGAATAAATGCCACAACTGTTCCCTGAAATGTTTCTCTAACCCTCCCAAGCAACAGATCTTTGTATCATTATCGAAATAATTCAGGGAAATAAAGCTCCTTTTCTAACTAACCACATACTCCTAATTGCAAACTTCCTACACCGCAGGCAGACACATATGAACACAACATCACACAAGGCCACACGGCCACTGAACTGTGCCGGCCACTTTGGAATAGATACCAAAAAATGTCACCAAACACTCGAGTGGCTTTTTTGCCGTGTCGTCGGCCTTGGCACCGGCAGGTCCACCGGCCAAACCAGCCTTGTCATTGTCCTTGAGCGGGGAGGAGTTTGTGGAGGATTAGACGCAGGCAGCTGCTGGCCCACTCCTCATCTCGTTTCAGTCGCCGCTAATCCTCGGGAAGGTCGCCTTTTGGCACCGCCTGTTGCTGCTTGGAACAAAAATCAAACCAGAGGGGAAAAAAACACAAAACACGAAACAGGGTAAAGATTCCCTTGCTTAAGCTGGAGGAGGCATTACCGGCAAGAGATGGAGTCTTGTTCTCTGCCTGGTGTATGAATAGGTAATGACTTGGAACAGAAGGTATTTTATTTAGCACAAATACTCCTGTCAGCGTAGATAGGGGCGTTTATTTTTTTCACACTGTGATATGGAAAGAGAAGGAGCGCTCACGCTGGGTTCCTGAAATGATGTGTAAACATTTGTTATGCCAAACGGAGAAATACTGGATCTTATGGCCAGGTTGGAAAAATACAAAAGCTCTCAATACATTATTAAAATGTTTCCAGATTTCTGATTGAGGTCTCAATGTGGTGTGAGTGAAGGACCGAGGGATGGAAGAAGTAAGACGAGACGATGTTCTGATCTCAGTCCTTTGTCCAGAGGTCTCTATTTCCTCCCACTCTCTCTCCATCAGCCCAAACACCTGAGCATTCTCGTACATTCTCCGGATATCTCTCTGGATTTTTCTCCACTTATTCCTTCCTCTCTCTCCTCGCCCCTCACGCCTCAACCCCCTCCTCAAATCCCTCGTTTCCCCGCCTGCGGCCCTCTGACGACGGACCGGGTCCAGCAGGAGGTCCATTTGCATTTATATCACACGTGTAATGTGCTCAGCGCTCTCATGGCTGAGGTCTGAACAGCACGGCATCGACGTGAAACTTTGAAATCTCACGCCTGTCATCTCAAGCCCTCGTCCCAGGGCTCATTTCACATGAAACACGAGTGGAGGAGAGAGGATTTTGAATGCAACCTGTCCAGTTCAACCACTCAACCGTTTCCCATCCTCACCACAAAATCCAACACTTTCTAAAAAAAACACTTCTTTAACTGTTATTTTCAGTTTATATCTGTATATGGACACTAGGAGTCTTTGACCAATTGGTACAGTAGGTAATTTGTTGGTTTTTTTGTTACCTGTTCTCTTCCTTCTAATTATTTCACACAATTTAATAAAAATAAAATGTCAGAGGGGAAAAAGTAGCCAAAATAACAGGGAACATATTTTCCCCCCTCGTCTGGGGGGAAATAAGTGGCTCAGAACTTGCAAACGCTGTCCGGAAGTTTTAATTCTTGTCTCCCTCTGCCTCATGTTTTTGCATTTCAAAGAGCACTAGTGGTTTTCCAAGTGTATCCAATTAAGTCTCCAACTCTGAGTTTTCTCTTTTTTGTTTTTCTTGTTTTCCTCATCTGCTTTAGGATAATGTCACTGATGAACTCTTACAGAAGTCTGAGTCGCTGCTGAAGAAGCTGGGAACCAGGGACAACGTTAAGGTATTATTTTTAATTGGCAGATGACCCTTTGCTCTCCTGTAAGATTTGAGCCAATGAAATTTCACTCTGTTGAAATCATGCTGTTTGGGTTTAGATATTTTTTTTAGAAAGCAATGGTGATGAAATGGGGAAACGGGTGAAAGAGCACGCCTCCGCTGTCTCCACCTAGTTCTCCTATTCTCTCCTTTTAAGACGCACTGTTAAAGTAATTATAGATTATGTGGCAGTATAGCTAATAAACATTTTCTACCATCATAATTCAGGAGGAGATGTGGTTGTAATGGCCAAGAATAAGATGAAGGTAGAGCCCAGCTGATTCTGATACCGATATCAGGGAGTAAAACATTTCTGATACAATATATCGGCAGATATGATTTTATAAATATAAATAATTGGTCATATTTCCGTCTCTTAATGCAAAGACAATGTTCCTAATAATAATGACAGCTTTATTCATACTGCCCATTTCAAAATAAAGCTACAAATTGTTTGATGTAATTTGGTCGCTTCTCTTTGAATTAGTTGCAAATATTAGAAAATGGTGGGTAACTCAATAATTAAAATGTATGTTTGTAATTAATCTATTAAGTGCAAGCAATCTGCTGTCACATAGATTCATTGTATAATGAATGAAAAGTAAGTAAACACTTGATTGCAGTTGCATATAGTTGTAAAGATGGAGATCATTTCTCATCAGTTATTCCTCTTCTGAAAAGAAGTTGATCTGTTTTAGTCTTTTCAGAAGTAGCTTGCAATAATATATTCTCACATAGTTTTCACTCCCACCTTCGCACCTTCTTGTATTTCGCAGACGTGCTCGTGCTCTTTGCTCTTATCTCGAATACATCAAATGATCTTTTAGCTACAGGCGTTGCAGAAATTAGAGGATGAAGGAAATATAATAAGGAAAAGTTCAACTGATGTCAATCTGTGTGCAAGAGAGCGAGAGAGCGAGAGCTGCAAACAGGCGTGCACATCAAGTTTCTCCATATCCTCCTCTGTGATGCAGTGTTATGTTAGACTGACACTCAAACACCATCCGCTCTTAATTAACGCTGCACTATCAGCGGGGAGTCCTCTCTCTCTCTCTCTCTCTCTCTCTCTCTCTCTCTCTCCCCCGCTCTCTTTCATCCATTATTCCTCTTTTCTACACCCCAGCAGCCACAGACTCAGAGAATCACTTACATCAAAAAAGAAATTGTGCAAAAAGTGTTTTTCATACTGTCTCCGCAGCAGCTAGCATGCCACGCCATATTGGGATTTGTCAGTCATCACAGGCTTTTAACTTCCGCTAAACTGAAACATTTTGGTCAGCTCTCTCGCTTATTCTGATAGATCAGGATTTAGCCATGAAAATGTTTGAGACGATATAACCCTTCTCCTCCGAGTGGACCAAATCAATTTGACCTCTTGCTGTATTGTAGCCATCAAGCGAGACAAAGATACAGAAATACTGAATAGAACATATACATCACAATGTGCAACAATAACAACACAAGCTGTTTTCAGATACAAACTCGTCCGCACAATTGGGTTTTGCATCGGTCGCGTGTTAGAATCGTCCAGAGGATCCATTTGTAATCAGCAATTAAGTTTATGCAAAGGGTTGCCTTCCAAATATTCCCAGGCAAAGGATGTAATTCAAGGATAATTTCACATCCATTTATGTCCAGGTCCCTCTCGTCCTCCAAATAGATAAAACCAAGTATTGCGTTTTGATATTTATTCAGACGAAATCCAAACTTGACCCTGTTAAGCAAATAAATCACAAAAAGAAAATAAATTATGTAAAATAATCATTTTAAAAAGTTGAAACTACTACTAAATAAACTGAAGAAATGCCTTTGTTGCCATTTTGAAAGGAATTTAATCATAAGATGTTTCATCCATCACTGGTCCATACTCGTGGACCTTGCATCTTTTCCAATTCTCTCTCTTTCCTTTACCTTCCTGTTGAATCTTTGTCCAAACGAATCTGCCATGGCGGTTGCCCGATGTGGTTGCTAGGAGACATCTGAAGCAGCCGCAAAGCCTCCGCATGCTGTTCCCAGCGCTAATGCTTGTCTCTACCTCGGCAGGTGTGGTTCTACAACCAGGCATTTCACGGCATGGTGTCTTTCCTCGGTGTGGCCAACAACGCCATCCTGAGGGGAAACCTGCCGGCGGGAGAGGATCCCCGCCAGTACGGCATCTCCGTGTCCAATCACCCCCTCAACCTCACCAAGACGCAGCTCTCCTTTGTGGCCATGTGAGTTCATCAGACCAAAAACAACGGTTGGAGGGGGATCTGGTTTAGACAGCGTGGAGGAAGTGAGCGCGGAATGAAATGTTCCAGCTTCGGGGAGAATTCTTCTTATTACATTCTTATTACATTTCTGTATCTTGTTAGGTCAGCAAACACGGCCTTAAAAATGGAAAATATAGCATCAATTAGCCACACAACCAAGCTTGTTAGTGTAAAATGCTGACAGTGCTGTATATATTGTGTCTAAACATGTTGGAGGGAAATATATGTGGGGTTAAAAGTGAATGCTGCAGTTAATTGCTTATATGTTATATATTACTGCAGAAAAAGTGCTTGAGCAAACCCTGCCTGCAGTTTCATTCATAACATTTCATCATGCACTGCTGCTGTGATGCATTTCTCTCCTTATATTATTTTTGATTTCCTGAGAATGCACCAGAGAACGACTGCTGGTGAGTGAGAGGGACAGAGCGGTGGAGCAGGGGGAGAAAAGTAAAAAGTGAAGACAGCCCAGACAAAGTGCGAACAGACGAGTCAGAGACGGCACAATAGAAAGTGCAAGACGGATAGATGAGGGATTTCTTTGAGTATATGCACAGATTTTTAAGACTCAGGGGAGCTCCTTAAGAGGATGTAGCTTAGTTTTTCCTCATTCCTCATCCCAGGGCTGGCGAGGGAGCAGCTCCCCATGAGAATCAGAGATTAATGACATGCTAAATCTCAACATACCAGCTCGTGCCATACGATTCCAGCAGCTCTCTGTGCTGTTGTGTACTTTTTTTGTTGTTTTCCGTTTAAGACCACTGATTTTACCCTGCAATCTCCGACATTATCAGTCGTCGGCATTTTTTGCATTTTAGCCGCTAAGCGACGTTAATTGAATCCACACTTTTGGATGGAAAGCCCTTGGAATACATCCCACTGCAGCAAATTACCATACACTGCCATAGCTACAAGGCCTGACATTATACAGGCATTTCAATGGCTGCTACCAATCACCGCACAGTAGCAGTTTTATTCGACACTCCGCTGCTGCTCCAGCCCGCTCCTCAGTCAGGTATTTATGTAGTGATCAGGTGCCGGCGACAGGCCTGAGTTAGAGAGGGAGACTGCGACACAGATAATTCCGATGGCCTGCCTTCCTGCCCGCCGTAGATTCAGGATGAGCCTCTCTCCCCCTCTCTACTCCGTGCAGAGTGTGATGACTCAAATTTATGAACTATGATTTCTAGATTAACTTGGACATCCCTTCATTGTGGAATAAGTGCGCAGATCTCAAACAGCAATGGGGGAAAAGACCACTTGAGCAGATGACTAAGCACAATGGAGCCAGGTTGCTTTAACCTCCTCTTGATACTTTTTTATATGAGCAATGGATCAAATGACAACCTGTAATGTTTCAAAAGGGAGTCACAGAAACTTAACAAAGATTGTTCACAGATTGATCTGCAGCCCCCATGTGACCAGAAAGACTATTTTACGCCAATTTTGTTTGAGAAGTTCATTGTGTGATGAGCTCCGCGAACATGAGATTGTGGAAATCACAGAGTTTTGGCGTTCTGGTCTCTCTAAGCTGCAAAATCCATATTCGTAAATGTTGAATGGAGCTTTCGACATTTTCACATGTAATACCAGGAAAAGCAATTCCATTATTGTTGTATTGCATATAAGTGCACAACTTTTAGGTTCATGTTACTATGCTTGCTGCACTATCATGGTTTATTGGGACAATCTTAAATGAACCAAACCATAGTTATCAATATAATAACTTCTTTACTTTTCCTGTCTATTGATTACTTTAGTTATTGAGTATTGTATGAGTCACTGCAGATACATTTTTATAATAAAGTTATTGGACTTATTCACGTTAAGTAAGTTAATTGAGTTATTGTTTCAGCCCCATGAAAAAGGTTATTTAAGGTGTAATTCCCTCATTTATTTCTTTGGTCTATGTCAGCACCTCCTTGTCTGGTTGAATAAGAAGAGCCACTAAATGCCTGTCCTGCAGAAAATATTTAAATTAGAAGCGAACCTTCCGGCTTAAAAATGAATTTATATTTCTCATTGACGCCACATTAATGTCACGGAGAGACAATTGCCAGAGCTGTTATATCTATAATCATTCATCACTAATGACCTGTTCCCTCTCCGGGTTTTGGGCCAGAGCGGAATTATCTCATTTAGAGTGATGCTCTCCTCCGCTGCGCTTCACGAGCAATTTCAATGCGAGTGATGTCATGAGCCACAAAACCGTGAAAGTGTGCAGGTGGAAAGAAAGTCGATGTTTTGCATCCGTCAAAAATTACCAGTCCACTCTCTCTCCCACTGCTTCTCGAACGACAGGCAAATAGGTCTTTTCCAATTTCCACCACCGTCTATAGAAATGGCCTGCTTCTTAATTGCTGAGGAATAGCAATGCAACTGACATAAACGTTACATTTTACCATCCAGTTGAGTTTGATGTGTAATTTAGTGGCTATCGAGTGATTTGATGCCTGCAAAAAAATATCCCATTTAAAAATGCATATGGTTGAGGTGACAAATTAATTGTGATTTGCTTCTATCAAGCTCAAATTGCGTCTCCACATTATCAACAGAAAACTGCGTGAAACAAATAACGACCTGGATGTTTTGCCCCGAGCCTCAGATTTGATAATTATCTCCTGCTTTCAGCCCCGCTGCACTTCAACATCTAAGGCTGCGCACCGAGGGAGAGCAATCCATACTGCGAAGCCATACTCCCACAGCTCATCTTTCCCGCTCTTCCATTATTAGTTAATTAGCAGATTGCTTGTCCTCGTCTTCACAGCAATTAGCCGGCTTCATTCACGCTTAGATCGTCCACATCTCTGTCCCCTACAGTGCATTATCACCCAACCAGGGCTCACGGCCCCTCGAAAAGAACCTGTTGAAACGTGGGTTGGCGCCCACCGAGGTAAATTATTTCATATTTATGTCATCTAATTGTGTCTGGTTGGCGATGATAAATACAGCTATGCAGGGTAACTTATTTAATATGCTAATTCCACAGTGGGAAGTCTTGTGAGAGATTAACGTGGGCCGAGGGTGACGATGGCGGCGGGGGTTAAAAGAATACATCCAATGCTAATTGTGCAGGCGCGACGAAGGGCATTTTCAAAAACGTAGGATGACATAAATGAAGACGAATGACGGTGAAATGAAGGTCAGCATCTCGGAGGAGGAAGGTGTAATTTGCTCTTAACATGACGGAAGGAGACGGTTATAAGTGTGGTCAACATTTTTAACTGTGCCCCTCCGTTGGCTTTATAGGAAGTGGCCTATCGTAATCTTTAAAAGCTTTTTTATTATGTACAAACAGCATTGGCGGAGCTTTCCATTAACGCATGTAATGCTTGTCTAATTAAGTCATCAATATTAACAAAATTAGGGGTATGGATTATTTCTGCAGGTGCAACAAAAGTGGTTTAAATGGATCCTAACATTGCAAAGTGATAAATCGAATGTGTTTATTACGTTAGAGCAAATTAGCCGAATGCTGTTTCAGCTCCATGCGTCGTCTGGCTCATTTCCTATTTCCACTTTTATTCAGTCATTTTTTAAATCATTAAACTTTTCTGTTGTTCTCTTTGTTGTTTTTAATATTTTTGGTGAGTAAACAAGTATTTTTTGTAAGTGTCCAGTAACAAAAACAAGTGCAGTAGCAGATAATAACAGATATGACTGAGGGACAACCTCTGTCAGTCAGACAAGCCACTTCAGTCTCCTCTTTTAAAAACACACTTTTATTAAATGGCTTTTAACTTCTTACTTTTGTTTATTTTATTACTTTATTATGTTATTACTGCTTTATTTTACCCATTCTCTTGCATGTACTTCTTTAAATACGTTATTTTACTGGAATTATTTTATGTTTCTATATCTGTGAAGCACTTTGTAAATGTGTCTTTAGAAAAATATTTTTATTCTTAGTAGATATACACCTTATATACCTTATTAAACATAACTATGCATGTTTAAACCTAAACATTATAGTCGTTAAGCACTTTCCTGTCATCTCGGCCTTGGGTCTTGTGAATGAAATGGATATCGAGTGAGAAGTGTATTCAAATACAAAGGAACCTTTGCACCTTTCAATTTCAATTCAGGAATAGTCAGGTATTTCATAAAATATATTTCATATTGTAATTCATGTTTTTTCCAGTGGTAACTGTAGGAATATTCAGAAATACATTTCCAAAACATCTCTTGAATAAACTTTAATCTCCGCTCCCACTTTCATGTCTCTTTCATGCGTGGCCCTGTGCACGGTAATAGCTCTCCAGTCAACTTCCTGTTTGCTGTGCTCTATTCAATCACAGGGCCACAGCCTCCAGCGACGTGGTGGTGTCCATCTGCGTTATCTTCGCCATGTCCTTCATCCCTGCCAGCTTCGTCCTCTTCCTCATCCAAGAGCGGGTGAACAAAGCCAAGCATCTGCAATTTGTCAGCGGCGTGAACCCGGCTGTGTACTGGTTGGCCAATTTTGCCTGGGACATGGTGGGTATCTGTTTTTCAGACTTCTGCATCACTGCTTGTTTAGGTGCTAATAAATAGTCCTGCTGGTTGAATACATTTAGGAAGTTTTAAAACATCCTACAATAGGATTCAACCAAACCAGGCGTTTGTGGCATCGGCCTCTGGTGTGATTACCTTCTATTTCACTGATATTTCTCCACCTACCGCTATGTTTTAAAAAAAATAAAAAAGCTCCATCCACTGTAATTGATGATGTAGCTTTGACACCACTTGCTCCTGGGGAAAAAAACCTTCACCTGAGCAGCAGTCATTGGCTGAGGCGTAATTATCGACAGCGGCTACCCCTGCTGGTTTCGCTCAACAGGCTTCACCGGCAGTTTCCCCGAGGCACAGTGGAAGTAAACATTTTATCAGGTGCCTTTGGTAAAGAAATGGCGTCAGGGCGCTCATCATTATGGCAGATAAATGCTGTCTGAGTGGAAGACAAATGGACCTAAGGAGCCGGTCTAATGATGCCCGCCTGAAGCTTTCTGCATTAGCATTCGAGCTCCATCAACAATAGGTATATAATACAGGAACTCCAGATCGAAAGCTCCCTTCATAGATCGGTGTGAAGTTTTTCTGTGAATGGTAATTAGATGGTTAGTTTCTTTGCTACTTTCTGTTTATTTTATATATCGTACATCATTTACCCACCAGCGGGAAGCTGGACTTATTTTTATAAAAGAGCAGACTTGGGGGGAATATTAATCCAAAGCTAAAAGATAGTTGCATTATCAGTTATCTTTATTTAGTTCTTTGGTTAAAAATGAAAACCTTGAAGTAAAAGCTTTTTCAGCCTCTTTCAATGGAACGGATTTAAAAAAGTATTATTCAATAAATATCAGTGCATCAGATAAAAACCTTTATACGAGCATTGTAAACTCTTTCAGGTCAATGCTTCACTCAGTAACCTCTTACCTCCAACAATGGGATGCGTCTCTTATTCACTGAATTAATTAGAAAATGAAAGCCTGCTGTATTGAAGTGCTAATTCAAATGTAATTTACAGATTTTATAATTACACATCGTTTTGGTTTGTTTGAAAAATGACAAAAATAAATAAATCAAGAGCTTCCAAATCTTTTGATGCGGTTATGAATGCCCTGAAATATTACGCGCAGGCTTCTACTTCTGATGAGGATGAAAACTGCTTCTTATGTCTTTTTTTAAATGTTTCCCTTGTTTCTGTTTGTTTTGATAGTGTAACTACATCGTCCCGTGTTTGATTGTGATTCTCATCTTCGTCGCCTTCCAACAAAAAGCCTACGTCTCGCCCCCTAACCTGCCTGCGCTGATTTTGCTGCTCATTTTCTATGGGTAAGTACATTAAAACAACACCATATTTCTGATATACATCTCTGATATTCGCTTTAGGAGTGAAAACAGGTTCTAGTTCTGCAGTTTAAAGGAGCTTTATGACCCTGCAATGGCCAACACAAAATTTGATGGTTATCTGAATCCCTTTCAATCTGTTGGGAGCAAAAATGATGGCTTTTATTTTGAAAATCAACACTGAAAAGACATCCCAGAGATGCTTGCAACTGCAGTTTTTTTACATACGGGGCCACTCAGCGAGGAACTGGGTTAGCTCCGGGGGGCCTGCCGAACTTCAACATGGTTGTAACACACGATAAAAGCAGCCACAGCATGGGGCCACAAACAACGCCTTAATAAAAACAGGCAGGGAAATGGGTGGAAGTGTGAGGATTATTTGTTTTTACCACACAACTCACGGCTGTAGCTTTATTATTTTTAAACTGAATTGAACATAGCCCAGAGAAACCTGCAGTAAATGTCGGAAACACAAACAACTGCCTTCCTCATTTGGCATCATCATCATCATCATCATCATCAGAAGGAGGCTAAACTATAGTCGGCAAACACCAGATGAAAAACCAAACCAAGTAGCCTCTCGCATCACTGGCCTTGAGGCAAAGTGGATGCAGCCAGAAAAATGCTTCTTATTGTCAAACACATTGTTCAGTGATAGAGAATCCAAAGACACGACCTGCTGGTGTGATTTATTTTCGAGATACAATGTTTACAGGTCAGAAACAATCCTGAAATAAATGTTCTCACCATGCAAACTGGATTACGGTTGTTGGCTGATGTTATGTGTTGTGCAGCAGAGCTTTTATGGGTCCCTTACTGCAAACGAGGCTGGTAGTACCATGAAGACTGGAAGTGAAAATTGCACGGCATTAGCTGATGCCGTCACACTAACCCAATTCAAATCAAATCAGATTTTATTTGTCTAGCTCAAATAGGCAGAAATGTCAGGGTGTGTCTCAAGTGAGAGAAGTATAATAGATGTTGCATGTAACAGAGTGCTTCAACAAAATAGCATTATCTAAAATATTAATGAGAGAGGTATATCAATGTTTGCAGCATTTATCCAAAAAATAACCTTTCGATGTTGCCTTCGTTAAGTTTATTGGAGATAAAGCTGAGTTGTTCTCTTTAGGTGGTCCATCACCCCCATGATGTACCCCGCCTCCTTCATCTTCAGCGTTCCCAGCACGGCCTACGTGGTGCTGACCTGCGTCAACCTCTTCATCGGTATCAACGGCAGCGTGGCCACCTTCTTCATGGAGCTCTATGACGATGATGTAAGTGGAATCGACACACATCAAAACACACATTCCGGAGTGGGCTGAAAATTAAGGGATGCAGATCCGTATATGCACCTTTTTATTTTTATAGAAGATGAAGTACTGGTGAAATATAGCAGCACAGACGGCAAGGGCTGCTTAGCAATTATATTTTGAGGCTGTAGCAGTGGATGTCTAATTGACTTGAATCATAGATAAACGCTCTGTGTTTTCAAAGCAGATGCTTTCATACGTACGTGGGTGGAGTGTGAACCCACCTGGTATGATTTTTTAATATATTTCCTTTATCCTCTCTAGGATTTTTTCAAAGGAATTATTTTCCCTATTCTCCTTAATGTTTAATCGTTTGGTGCAGAATTGGGTCTTCGGAGAACTCTCCTCATCCATCTTTCAGCAAGTGTTCATTTTAACTGCGAGCTGCCTCAGTCTCCGGGGAATCAAAAGACAAAGACACTCAAAAAAATAAGGAAAAACGAGCTGGAGAAGAAATGGAGAGCTTAGTTTGGAGAGGAAGAGAGGGAGAGGGCGATGTTGACTTGACAGTCATTTTACTTTTGATTGGAGCTGAAATCATTATTCAATCGTTTTTTTAAAAGTGTTTAAAGAAAGAGACATTGGTCTTTTCTGAAAATTTAATTTGTGTAACTAAGACTCTCGAGCAGCAGAACTTCTTACAGGTGAAGATAACTGGAAGAAATGATTGACTTTTCTTTTCCAGTTCGAGTGATTGATTATTATTTGCGCTATTACCTCAACTCACCAATCAGACACAACAGCGCTTCACTCTCCGACGAGCCACTTAAATATCAGATTCTTCATCAGAATGTCTCCCTCGACTCTAATCTGACACTTCAGATGGAGCCTGTTCAGACTTCTCCACTCGTTCTGTCCTGTCCTCGCCTGCCCCGACTTGATGTCTCCTCTGGCGCCACGCGGCGACGGCATGGGACGTTTTCTGTCTCCTAACCAGGCTGCCTCATTTGCATCCTGACTTTGTTATCACCAGCATTCATTATCAGTTTGTGTTTTGGGCGCGTCTCCCCTTAAAGAAACCCATTGTTTCCATCTCGATGTCTCTGCACGCTCTTTATTTATTGATACGGCGTTCGTGGAGCATATTACTCATAAAGGGCGCCGCTGGTGATAATTTAATGGACAGCATGTTGCCCACGGGCAGCGTAAAGGGACAGATTTATGATGCACTCCTCTTGTCCGAGGCATTAGAGACAGAGATAGTGCTTCTATGAGACTCGACGGGGACACGGGTCCATGATAATTCAGGTGATCTGACTCGATTCCGACGCTGATAAGAGAACCTGACGGATCGACATCAATCACCAATTCTCCGGGTTTCCACATGTCCCCTGTACTGAGCAAAAAAAAACCTTCACTACATTTCTAACACACTTGAGATACAGTGATGCTTGGATGTTCCCGCAGTGAAGCAGAAAGGGAAGACTCTTCACTTGACAGCTCAATCCGGTCGGCTCCTTTTCTTTTTGCGACTTCTACCGTTTCAAAGCTTTGTCTCATCATGTGTAGACTCAGCAGTGATATTAGTTAAACAATGTCTCTCCAAAGCAAAGCTGCAGACTCCACTCTGCTCCCTGTTTTAAAACACACGGTGAATCCAGATCCCTTTTGGGCAGAGCAGCATTTTCTTCCAAGAGAGGAAATAGCAGGAGTGAGAAGGCAGAGCTGCCGTGTTGCAGACTCTCTGCCCCAGTTTTGTCTCGAGACGAATGGGAGATTTTCTCCCCCCCTCAGGACTGTCCAGCTCCCTGTGGATTGCATCAATCCCAGCCTGCCTTGTGTGCTCGAAGCAGAGTCTGAGTCAATACCTCCACCACGTGCCACTCAGAGATAACCACAGGCACAACAAAGATTTTGCAGGATAAAAGTAAAGGTGTGGCAAGATGACCACATACTCCCCTTTGGAGTCTTGCAGTCAATTTTGAGAGGGTGTTTTAATGTAGACATGAAAGAAAGTAGGTCTATCTTGTGTTCCTTATAACTGAAGCAAAAGCCTAGTCTCTTAACCTTTCATTTCCAGAAAATCTGATAACCAAAGAACAAAGTTAGCAAAAAATGCCTGAATTTGCCTCTTCACAGCCTTCCTGCTTTTTCGCAAGCACAAAAAAATCATGAATACTGTCTCCTGAAAACGCCTAACAAGTCTTTGACTCGCGGTTGAAGCCGCATTCTGTGTCCGTCTGCTCTCATTGTGATTCGCGGCATTATGAATGAAGCCCTGCTCTGGGAATAAGCACAAGTAGCGATATGGGTCAGATAAGCGCCGCGCAGACCGTACCACCTTCAAAAGCATTTGAGAGTGATTTATGAGCACACAACGCAAACGCAAGGGAGGAAAATTGTCCAGCGTTTTATCATCCGCGGCTAAGAGCCTCTCACGTCTCCTTGATGAACACCCAGTCAAGAGAAAGATGTGTTATTTCGCGTATTGATCTCAAATTAAGTCTCGCTTTCTTTGCATTCCTCCGCCAGACGGACGGCTCGCCAAGGTCACAGCTACTGTTTATTTATTTGACTTGCTCTATCTTTGCAGAGGCTTAGTGTTGGATGTAAAGAACAGTAGAGCCTTCAACAAATCCCTAGATGTACGTCTGTGTGTGTGTGCGTGTGCGTGCACATATATTTGCCAACAGCGAGGGGATAAAAATATGTTTGACATGAAATGCAGGCAGGTAAGTATAGAATGTGTTTAGTGTCATCTCCCTGTGAAATTCCTCTGCCGCTGTGACATGCAGCTGTTTAATACAAATCAGGCCGACTGACTGTCACGAAACAACAAACACACACGGCAACTGGATAAAAGTCACCGTGAGAAACTGGCTCCAGCTCCAACTGTTCATTACAAACGTTGATATTAATGATCCCTCTGCTCCACACCTCCCCTTACTTTTTTTAAATTAGATATAAAACTTTCGGCATTTTAAGATGCAATTTAACGCGCTGTTGTTCTTTATTATCGTGATCTTTAGGATTTAATCCTTAAAGTCCTGAACACTGACTCCACGGCAGAATTTGAATAGATTTTTTTTTTCCCCGTGTGAAGTGTGATTGCACTTTCTTTGTACCCTGCAGTCGGCCGGCGAATGTGTAAATGCAGATAAAAGGGGAGATGAATTGGAGTTGAACACATCTAAAGGTTTGCTCAGACATCATGACCAATGAGGTCTTTTCATCGCACGCTCGTATCTGCCAGAGAGACACAGGACCACAGACCAACTACCAATGCAGAGAAATGATCTGACTTATGCATGTGTCCACTGGTGATGTTGGACAGTGAGAATATCATGTTAGATAAAATCTCTTTGACACGGCCGCCCTTGTATTTTATGAATAGTAATGCGCGGGTTAAGTGTTAAGAAAGACAAGAGCCTCCCACGTGAAATATTGATTGTTTTTTAAATTGTTTTGTTACACAAAGTCAATCAAGAGGAGACTGAGCCAAAGGAGTTTATACGATATCAGAATAAGTCTGAGGCGCGAATGTGGGTGAACATTTGGAGCTGATGTGATGAATTTCATTCCATATTCCGAAAACTGAACAAAGGGCTTTGAAAGGTTGAAATCTATCAAATCGTTTGCAGCCTTCTGTTGAAGCCTTGTATAATGTGTTGACAGGCTAAAAAAAACAAATTTGTCTTTTCTTAAAAACTGCAGCACACAGACATTGAAACTTGAGTTTTGAAAGGCTGAACCTTTATTCAGAAACTTTGCAGATGTACACCTGCACTTCTCGTACAAACTGTTATTGTTATGCTTAAAAACCCGTTTTTCAGACACGTTTGCGGCCTTGTGAATCACATGTTTTTTTTGTCAGGGCTCTCCTGCTGCTCTGATCTCTCAAACTCTGAAATGGCATGATATTCCCATAGTAGTTTTGGCATCTTTCTGATCAGCTTTGCTCATCCCTCCTCTACTCGGATCACGTGGCAGAAGAATAAGTAGAAAAAAGCAAATACGCTGGTTTTAAGCTACAACTTGATAATTAGAAAATAATCTGAGAGCTAGGTGTGAAGGTCAATACGACTGTGTCACACACATGTCCGCTACAAGCTTAAAGAATGGAAACAGGTCTGTCTCCAGCTAACATCATCTGCCTCCAGCTCACTAATTAACACATTATATCTTGTTTTTGTTTCTGTAGGAAAGACAATTAGCTGTTTTATGAGGGGGGTTGTGTGCTGGACTATTTTTTGGCCGTAAACACTTTCTGCCCAGACAACCAGCAACACAAGATGTAACATGTTAATTAGTGTACAGATGCTGGCGGGCAGATATTGGGCTTGTTTTCTTTCCCACTTCCCAGAGCTCAGACTCAATATTTATTGTCTAGATATGAGAGTTCATAATCTTCTCATCTAACTGTCGAATACGCGTGTTTTCTACATGTCAAATTGTATCATTAAAAAGTAGACACACATGCAGTAAAAGTACTTTAATTTTGGCATCGGTATAGTTTTCAAGGCTGAGAGTCATTCGGCTGCGTGCACTCCTCCTCAGCTGCCTCCTGAAAGCTCGCTCGGTGAATCTAATAAATCACCGAGCATCCGCAAATGAATCCCGCGACGATAATGGCCATCATCTGGAAATCTTGCACACAGCTTTAGCAGAACGCACTCCTGTCCCCGCCCCACCTACTCCCCTTGCTCCGGAACGCCCCAAAAACAGAAATGATGAATTTATACAGTAGTCTCTCCCCATGTGTGCGAAAGCTTTGAAGACTATGCCGCAATGAACCCGAATGCATAATGCATGAACTTGCCTTTGAACGCCACGCCGTGCCAAATGTAGTAATATTTTGTCTTCCCCTCTTCCTTCCCTTCTCCTCTCTTACCCGTACACTCACCCTCCCTGACTTACTGTCCTTCTGTCCTTATTTGAGCCAATTTCACACAGGCTCCTCCATCGTGTCTCCATCTAATTATTTCTTTTGTGTTGAGCTAGGACGTCATTGAATCATAATCAGTGGCAGGAGGAAAGCGAGACAGGGACAGAAGAGTTATGCACCAGTGTGAGAGTAGTTGTATAAGTGTACCTTGTAAAAAACAGTGAGGCGATAAGCTCTAGCTTTCTGTTTGTGAGTACCTGTCGCTTTTTTCTTGTATATCGTATCAGGAAAAGAAAAAAAGACGACACACACACACACAGAGCGCCTGTAGGTGTTTTCACGTGTCTGTGTTGTTTCTTTGGTCTCTGGATGCTCCCTTCTCCCCCCGAGTGAGGATTTTAAAAGGAAGAACATCTGCTTACGCGGAATCTGTTTGTGTTTGTGCGCACACCGTGTGCATCACCTCACAGATCACACAGTGTGTTCCGTAATGTTTGCTCAAATTTCACCATCATGAAGGTAGATGAACTTAGATGCCTCTGTGCCTCCCCGGCGCCCCGCAACACAACAGCTCCCAGCATGCATAGGGAGTACAGGATGTTTGTTAATTATCCACACTTGCATCAGGGCACTGCACGCCATCTCCCAAACCTCTCCAGCCTCTGGTCCTGCTGATTCAAGGCGGCTAGACGACATATTAAGCTTGTGCCGGCTAATTCACAGTCATAGCACAGCTACTCAGAAGGTTTTACATGACATTTATTTGTGCATTTTGTGTGTGTGTGTGTGTGTTTCAACAGAGCGTCTCCAACATCAATGACATAGTGAAGCAGGTGCTGCTGATATTCCCACATTTCTGTCTGGGCAGAGGGCTGATTGACATGGCCAAGAACCAGGCAATGGCCACGCTCTTCATCAGCTTTGGTAAGACGCCACCAGCACTATCGCATTATATATAATCACTGAGGCAAATAAATATTCGTTTTAATTTCATGAAAGTCGTGCTACGGTAAAAGAACATCAACCTTTCATGTGGCCCTGTTTACACAAGCTAAATCTCACGCTTCAAAGTATGCTTTTCTTTCAAGGGAAAACAATATGTGCTTGTAAAATTCCTTTCAACAGGCTTTCAACCTGCTCCCACACACTTTAGCTAATTCTGTGTCAGCATCTCTGCTGCTGTGTTATGTGGAACCGACGCTTCGCAAAGATCGGATCAGGAAGACTCAGATCTTTCAAGAAATGTGTCATTTGTCAAAGTGTGAAGATTCCGACTGGTACAGATCAAAACGCATGATCAAATCAACACCGCCGTCTGTGTTTTAAAGGTTAAACAGAATCTGCATCTGCCAACATGTTGATGAAGCAAATGTTTGATTACAAGCGAGATGTATTCCTTTTGCTTCTATTGTGAACTTTGTAAAGGGCTTTTGTTGTCATGATAATTATTCTCTGCAGATTTTAAATTGCATTAGTTTTAAGGTTGTGCGACTGGTGCATGCGTCTTGTGTGTACAGCTTCAAATTATATGTCGTCAGTTTTTCAAATATTTGGTCAAAATGATCAAACTAATGAATTAGAATTTAGAATTGATGACAAATCAAACTATTGGACTATTGGACTATTGGACTATTTCATTGCTGAATGAAAATCTAAAAGGGACATAAAGACGGCAATGATTTCTGTCCAAGAAATTTCAAATCAACCACAGGTGGCGATATAGACAAATGTCTGAACCAGATTCCTTTTCAATCTGATAGTCATTGAGATAGTTGAGAAGTGTTGGACCAACAAACTGACAAACAACTAGAAACTGTTGTCCGAAAACATTCTCCTTTCGCCAAAATCAACTTCATCCCTCTCGTTAACCAGGTAATAGAACCTCAAACACCACTTAACCAACATAACCAGTAAGGCCAGTCTCACACCTCGTCTAGTCGTCTCCACGTGTGTTAAATTTAAACAGGCGATGGGGTGAAGAGCGGAGCGGGGCTGCTGGAGGTGGAGCCCGGCTTGAGGGGGCCATCAAGAGGCAAAGTGGCACATGAAAGAGGAAGAGGAGTCGAGTCTGTGGAGAGATGGAGCAGGAAATAGTGGTTTGAGGAATCATTTGCGGCAGTGGCGGAGAGCGCGGAGAGAGAAAAGCAATCACAACTTAAAAGGGCTAGTGTGGAGAGGGGCTATTTACCAGAGAATGAGACCAAAAGCGCTTTTCGTTTTTCTTGTCTCCTCACTCCCCCCACCCCCATCAGAGTGGAGGACTGTAGAAGCTGAGAGGAGGAAAGAGGGAGAGCAGAATGGAAAATGATTAGAGTGTGTGTGGGGGGGGGGGGGCTGTCACCGGTTTACTTACATGTTCATTAGCCAAAAGAGGCTTCAACATGAAAAGTACAGCATATCAGCTCTTTCCTCATATTACACAGGTGACAGCATTTATTTTTTTTTATTTTTAAGGCTAAGTGGCATTTAAACTGCTGGCTCTCAACACTGAATACATCCCAGGAACACTTCAAAGAGCTGACACATTCCACCTCTCCTCTAACTTTTGACGAGGGTGTATTTGGCTGGCCATGAAAGGAAATACTCATCTGGCAATTCGTTTATTGTTTTGACGATGTTTTTTGCTAAATTATTCTCTGAGCTTGTAGATAAGGGCTTGAAATTAGCGTGAAATGACACACGGTCATAATGCTTTTAATTACTTGAACTTCTCCTGTTTAAAAAATGGTTTATTATGTGAGAGCCAGTGGCCAGAGGCACTGTGTTTTCCTGTTGTCTGTCTGTTGGTATGTGCGATGCCGTGTCTGTCCACCCGTCCAATACTTGTGAACACGATACGAGGGAATTGCTGCAAATTTGCTGCACGTTGGATTCAAGGATTAGCTAAGTAGATTTTGGTTGTCAAAGGTCAACATCACTGTGACCTTGTGGACGCATTATCTAAAGAATGCCTCAAGAGACTACTTTCTAATTTGGCTCAAATGTTCACTTCCAATCGCAGATTAACTCAGTAGATTTCGGTGGTTAAAGGTCAAAGGTCAAGGTCGCTGTGGCCTCACAAAAAAGGTGTTTTGCCTCTTGAGAAAATATCTTCAGATTTTCACCAGTTGTCACTTGGACTCAAGCACGAACTGATTAGATTCCATCGGCCATAGGTCACAGTGTCCTCATGACTCTGGAAAAATAATGTATGAAACCTGAAGCTGCCCTGATTGGTAGAGACATTCAACCATAGGGTGGTAATTCCAAATGACATAGTTTTCCCTCCTTTCTACCTTCTTTATCAGGGGAGGACCGTTTCGAGGATCCACTCAGCTGGGATATGGTGGGAAAGAATCTCTGTGCCATGTCCATCCAGGGAGTTGTCATGTTTGCCGTCACAATCCTCATCCAGTATAAGTTCTTCTGCAAACCGAGGTAAAAGTTTTCTGTCAACTAAAGCTTTGTCAAATTTAATTAACTCAAGTTGTTTTAAAAGGAAAGAAAACAAATCCTTCAGTCTATCAGTCGGATCACTCTCATATTCTCCTCCGTTTGAATTAGCAGTCCAAAACCGAGGTTGCCATGGAAACTAATGCCTGGGCTTCTACTTCCACTGCTTCTACTATTTATGAAAATTGCAGAGATTGTTTCGCTGAGCTTAAACTTTGACCAGGATAATTTCTCCTGCGAGTTCATGTTAATTGAAATGAAGGGTGTTATGCCAATTGTGGTCGACTTCTCTCTGCCAGGCTTATTTCTGGGAAGTCATTATCTGCAGAGGAGGAGGATATCGATGTTGCACGGGAGCGTGAGCGAGTGTACGAAGGCAAAGCCCAGAATGACCTCCTGAAGATCTGTGACCTCACCAAGGTACCGTGAACTTCATTTTTGCCTCCCTGGTTGTTTTCTAACATTACCCAGTAACAACCTACACCATTAGTAACTTTTTAAAACCTCTCTTTTAACCTTTATTTAACCTGGAAGCCTCTTGAGATACATTAGTGCTTTTACAAGAGAGACCTTTAATTGTGAATACTCTCCATCATGGCCATGAATGTAGGAGTTTTTTTTTTTTAGTAAAGTGCACCTGAGAGAAAATGGAAAAGACAGGTTGTTTGCAAAGCCTGCAGATCTGAACTTTCATCGCAAGTGGGCATGAAAACCAGACAAGACTTAATTTTTAGGGATGTAAAGGTCGGTGCTCCTTTACACCTTAGTTCTTATTCCAGTAGGGGAAGTCGAGCGTGCTGTGAGAGTGTCTGCCTCAACACTGTCGAGATTAACGCTTCATCCATCCCCAGATGTTCCCTCGCTGCAGGCGCCGCGGCAGCGGGAAGTGTCACCGCAGCTGCCTGCAATGCAGCTCCAGTGCCAACAGCTGGACAATCTAACAGCCTTTTGCTTCTTGCCACCCTTCTTCACTCCTTTACTCGCTCGGTCTTCTCAGTCTCACCAAACTTAATCCGTCGCTCATTGCTCATGAGCGCAGACGTGCACTTCGCTCCCAAGGGTAATTACTAAACAAGCGCCGGGTGAAACACTTGGGTGGGTAATGTGTTACACATCATCTCACAAGGTGAAATGTTCACTTTTCAGGGGAAAACTTTTTTAATACACTTAATCCCTCCAAAACACATGTACTCTACTGTAAAATACAACTCTGAACAGTGCCAAAGAACACATTAGATGTGACTGAGCTGGTCTGTTGTTGACAAGCAGCTCAGCCATCGTTAATGTGCACCTTCATGGTTGACAACATTTCTCTGGGATGAGACGCAGTGGCCCATCATCACACGAAACAGTGGCAGAAGGCATCAGGATTCCTCCTGCGCTGCCCTCATTGACTCCCACCACAGCTGTGCCCCATCCATTTGGGGTGCAGATAACAAATTGATCAATGAGCGCGTGGCTGCGGTGGCCACGCGCCACAGGCCGGGCCCATCATAAATCTAAACATGCCTCTGAAGCGATCGACAGGCCATCAATCATGTGTCAGGATCCTGCTCCTCCCCTTCCTTTTCCTCGCGGCTCTAAGCAGCAGAGATCTGCAATGGGCCCCACCTGCTAGCCTCCACTTAGCTGCTGCATTAGCATCGGCACCGTAATCGATGGCGACTGTAATGGAGGTGTGTCCGTCTGCGAGTGTCTTCCAGGCCCAGTGCTGTCACTTTACCTTCCAGTCACTCACTAAGCTGACAGAGGAAGTCTTAAGGAACCCTGTGTCTCGGGGTTGACGAGATGCATCTTGGCACGCTGCGAGTACATTCCCAGTGCTGGTCGATATAATATTTATTTTCATACTGCACATCAGCTTTAGTTTTTGACGCATATATCCAATACCATTAATGGGGAAGTAAACATATTCACCATAGCTAAAGGATAATTGACACACACAAACAAGAAAACTCCACAGGGCATCTGTGCTGAGCTTAAAACTTTCAAACAAACAATGGGGTGAAAAAAGGTTTGTTGTTTTTTCCCATCGTCCTCAGCACAAGTTGCCATTATATTTACTGTGGATATTTCTTTTTATTCAGCGTCAGGACAGCAAACATTTTCAAATGCCAATATGTTGTGACCTCTATTCTACACAATTTCATCCTTTCATGTGTATATTTGTCTCTCCACACGGGTGCTCAGTTTTTGTTATTATTATATTAATAATGTATATTTCCCCCCTTGTTGTGAGCCTCATGTGTCAGCTACGGAAACCTGTTGCTTATAGAGGGATTGTGCAGATGAATCTTGACAGTAATACACAAAAGATACACTTATTCTAAATTACATATCAGTCTATCATCATTATTGCTTTAATATTACTATTTATAGTTGTTGAAATTGTTTTGGTGCCTCGCTGCATATGTTCCCTTGATAATTAGCACTGTGGCTATTTAAGTAAATCAGAGGGACTTAAATGATGAGAGCTCAGGAAGAAACCATTTATTTTCTGAGAGGTTTCTCAGTCTTTATTGATCTTAGTTATTAGTTTTTTTGTATTTCTGGGTTTTTATCCACAAAATATATATCTTTAGCCATTCTTTATTATGTCCATCATTTTCCCTCATGGTATTATTTGTATAAATTCGTATTTTAGAAATACTTTTGGTCAGTTATTTAAAGAGTGAGAAGATGACCTGCGACTGTCTTTGGGTGAGTTAAGATAACACCACATATTTGTCACGGCTGGACTTGATGGACCACGCGTTGTCGGCTCCTTCTACATAAAGCGGTGTCAGTGTCATGTTTTACCTCCTGACGTGTGGCATCCAGAGCCCAAAGCTCGAGATTTTCAAACCCGTATCTACATTTAAGAGATTCTCCACTCCTGCCATGGCGTTCTCTCGACTGTCTCATCTGATTAGACGTCGGCCTGCTTATCAAGACAGCTGCCGTGGTGCTCGAGTCAGAGGAGAATTATCCTTTAATTGCCTTCCTCCGTACACGTATCGGATCTTTGATGTAGCTTTAGTGCTGCAAACTACCACTAAAAAGTGCAGTGGGTAACACAGGTTGATAAGTGCTGAGTGCAGCTGCCAGATGGCACAGAGGGAATGATGGATCTATGCAACTCCGGCTTTTATCAGATGCTTTTGATGTGCCAACTGTGTAATAAATACAATGTCATGTGAGGTTTGAAGTGGCAGTTCTAAATTTACATTTCGCCCGGCAGCGTTGCGGACACATTTGCGACAGCCGACTCTTTCTGACGGTGGATGGCTGTTGGTGTTTAGGAAAACGATACACAGGAAATGTACTGAGAAAGGTAGCTGTCACTTTTCCGTCACTGAACGTTCTTTGTTTCAGTCTCTGACACGGAAACACGCGCGCGGCGTTTAGAGAAGTTGTGTTTTCAACTTTTTTTCAAAACTTTGAAAAGCAGCTAAAAGGTCGTCACTCTTTCGTAACTCAAAGGGGCACAGATCTGTCCTTGATGTTAAATGTCTAAACTGTCACACTCGGCAACAACAACAAAGCCCTCATCTTGTTTTTTTGTACTGGAGCAAGACGAGGCTGCTTTCAAGCCACTTTGAAAAATATATCAAACCTTTACATTGTCTTGGATGTGGAAAAAGCCCTCGTGCAGTAACTCATTTTGTTGAGTATTTGCCTGTTTTTCCACTTCTTCATGAATCCTCTTCACTTTGAGTGGAGGTTTTCTTTACCTCCTCTGCTGGAGGTTTTTTTCAGATGATATAGATTAGAGTGGAAACTTGCAGGGAGGAGGCTGGTCAGCGTGGGAGGAAATGGATGCAGCGTGGAAAAGTTTCTCAAGTGAGATGTGAGAGACATCAAGCGCTTTCTCATTTCCAGTGCCGCTATATGATCTTAGCAGGATACTGACTCACAGTCAGAATGTGAGAAGTTTCATTCTCCTCTTTGTCCTGAAAGGTGAGATCCTTTCTCTTTTCCTCCGGCGAGGAGGGGAAGTTTTTACCCCTGTCACTTTATTGGTTTATCGGTTTATTTGATAGCACTTTATTTAACTATGTCTTATGACAAATCGGTTATCAGACCAC
Organism: Hippoglossus stenolepis; assembly: GCF_022539355.2. Classification (NCBI taxonomy): domain Eukaryota; kingdom Metazoa; phylum Chordata; class Actinopteri; order Pleuronectiformes; family Pleuronectidae; genus Hippoglossus; species Hippoglossus stenolepis. The sequence goes on along the minus strand of NC_061505.1, from coordinate 7,371,850 downwards.
TTTTCATACACAACTTTATAAATTCATGTAGGATTGTTCAGCCTTGTTATAGGTGCTTTTTTGAGTACAGTTCTGGTTTAGCCATATTTCTTTGCCATGGCAGTTTTTATCGGCCTAAGTGCTTCATTTATATTTTCGGATGTTCTGTATATACATTTGTTCTTGATGCCTTTTTATAATTGCCTCATATTTATATTCCTATTGCCTCTCCCTCCATGCAAGTGTCTCACTGTTTTTTTTTTAATACCATCTGGCTCATCCTAAATGTTGCAAATGATCCCTTCTGGTTAAAATTAGTTTCCTTCACCTTCTCTGTCTTTTCCCCTTCTTTCTCTCTCCACCTGCTTCTTCCATCTCACCTCTTCCCTGCTGCTCTGCTCTATCGCTCCATATTTTTCTCATGCCTTCCTCTCAGTTATCTTCCTCACTGTCTGCTCCCCACCCATCCCCTGCCTCCTCTGCCTCTTTCTCTGTCTGGCTGCTTGATTCATTTTATCGCCCCTCTCCCTGCAGGTATACTCTCGGAAGAGCACCCCCGCTGTGGACAGGCTATGCGTGGGCGTACCTGCTGCAGAGGTGAGACAACTGCTGCCGAATCACACAACACACTGTTCCAGCCACATGGAGGAAGACTTTGTCACATTTGCACATTTGATAACTTCTGAAATTCACCAACAAAACCCTCATGGAAGATAATAATTGTAAAATATTGACACACACACAGCCAATGGACAGAGATTGTCTGAGCGGGCTTTGTCTGAAGATTTGAGTTGTTGTTTGGTTCAATCTCTCCTCAGACTGAGTCAAATCTCAAATTTCTTCCCAAACACTGCTGAGAGAAGGTGTTTGGAAGGAGCACTAATCTCCTTATCCGGCTGGTTTTCTTGCATTATGCTGCTTCCAAGCATGTGTGAGCTAAAAACACACAATAAGGCCAAGAGAAGAGCATTGCAGAGCGAAGGGCTTTAGGGCCCAGCGATGTTAAGTTCAGTACATGTATAAATTGGCTGAAGGAAACAACCAAATACAAAACTTTGGACCGAGAAACCTTCAAATAGTCTGAGTAAAGCATCCTTCCTCATTACCATGCTATATATTACACATGCCTCTCTCTCTCTCTCTCTCTCTCTCTCTCTCTCTCTCTCTCTCTCGCCCTCTCTCTCTCTCTCTAACACACACACACACTGTACTGCCGGAAGCCTGCTTTAAACATAATCCCAAATGCTGACAGGAAGTCGTGATTGGTGGGCTCTGTGCTGATATCCATCCTCTCTGCCACTGTTTACCCAAAGCCCAGTGTAAATGCCAGCGGAGTATTGTGATTCACGGGACTCTGCTGATCACACACCGCATTTCCATGCATTATTTACATCGAGCTTAGCCCGTCCTCTCTTGCATTCACAAGCGCGGGTCACAAACAAGCGGGGGATCAATGAATGACGGGAATCAAATATTTATGCCCGAGCCGGAGCACCTCGGGCGGGTCACGTGGCCGCCGGGGTGCCGGGGGTGAAGTAAAAATCAGCAGCATCTGGGAGAAGAGAAGGAGCGAGGACAGTGTTTGTTGTCGCAATTTACACAAGCAAGGAGGAATGCTGTAGGGAACGTTCTTTTCTGCTACACTGTGTGTTTGCCGTGTTGATTTAGTGTCTGTCGTTTTGTTTGTGTACAGACATACCGTGAAATATTTGTTATTTTGCTAAACATTGAACTAGTCATGCATTCTCTAAACTATAATCATGTGGACAGTAGTTACAATATTTGCACACTCCATAGAGAAACTTTATTCTGCGTACACGATATTTGAAATGTCTCCCAGCAGAAGTTTCCCTACTGTTTGTTTTCCAATGATGCTTGTCTCTACATAACACTGTTTTGCCCAATCGACGCCTCCCCAGTGTTTCGGCTTGCTGGGAATCAATGGGGCTGGGAAAACTACCACGTTCAAGATGCTGACAGGAGATATCCCGGTCTCTGGTGGAGAGGCCGTCCTAAATGGATACAGGTGAGGTGCTAACTCCCGCTAGTGCAAGTAACTCATCATAATTAGCCACCCAAGATGGCTGCTCAGGTGGGGATCGAGCTGAGGAGCGTTTTTTTCTCATAGCTGACACCCTTTCCTGAGCTCCTCTTGTTCTGCGAAACACAGCTTTCTACTCCTCTATCTCTCACACACTGTTTTTTTTCCCTCTGCAAGGTAGTTTCGATGTCTCGTACATTCTGCCGTCTCCGTCCTTTTCAACTTTGCCTCTCTCATGTCTCCTCACTGCAATATCCTCAGAAATGCTGAAGACTCTGCTCTCTGTCTTTCTTCCTGCTCCCTCTTTCGCATATATCATTCCTGTTCACATCTTCGCCCTGTACCCCGCTCTGTTTTTCTTCTGTTCCTGCTTTGCGGAATCAGTCGTGAGGAATCTTTGTACATGTCAAAAAATACCTTGACAGCATCAATATGTGATTCAAGCACTTGAGCGAAGGAAGGCTTTCTCTTCCTTATTTTTAGGAACAAACAAGTTGTGTTCCTGTGCTTCGGCGTGCACCTGCGAGGCAGCACATCCCAGCGTGGTTGAGCGTGAGCTGCGGTTGGGTTGTGCATCAGACGGTTGCCACAGTTGTTCTCGTATAAATCTGGTATTTGACAAAGAAGAGGAGCTGAACGGAGCAGGGCCTAACAACGCATTGTTAATGTTGATTAATGTGGGTAACGCGGATCAAAGCAAGATCCCAGAGACCTTCAGCGGGAACAAAACGTGAAAAGAGAGAAAAACAGATGTGAATACGCCTCCTCTGCATTCAGCTCATTATGCCTTCTGCGCATCGGCATGTAGAGTGATCGGCAGAGGAGAATAAGCAGCGTCTCTTAAATTGAAGTCTCAGATCTCCAGACAATCCCGTGTCTTATTTGTGATTGTGAGCTCACACGGAAAAGCTGTCCGTCTGTTTACCGCCCGGCGCAACTCCGCTGAATGCTAAAAAGTAAAGCTGGCTACTTGCAGTGCTCACCGGCAACCAGCAGGAGTGACTCATCGAACGGAGTCTTGTAAAAGTCGAGGAACAACCTGACAGGAGCAGGAGACTGTGCAGCTAAGTTGAGATTCTGAAGAGCGTGTTGATACCAGTATGATAAATATGAAGCCACGGCTGGTGAGCAGATTCAATAATCATTTCTTTATCACCACTTTTGTTGCCCCACTACTTTTATCGCATCTCTGCACGACCTTTACTGTTTACAACATACAGAACCCCGTGGACTCAATCTCTTTGTGTATACGTTTATGGTGTATACTCCTTTATACTCTATATATTTCTTTACACATGCCATTGTGCAGTACAGTCTGGACCATCCACCCCCCCTCATTGAATTATTCTTGCACAGTTTTGTAACGTATTTGTTAGGTTTCTGTTGTCCTGTTGTCAACAAAGCTGATTGTAATTATCAATACCAATAAATTAGCAGTGGTACAGCAGCATAACAGAATAGACAGGATTTGGCGCATCAGAATAAAATAGTAAAAAATATGTAACATGCAATCTAAACATTGGGAAATAGAAAAATAGGAGCAATACAAACATGGGGCAATTTAGAAGAATGGGGTCAACACGAGGAAAAATAAAAATACCATCATTGTAAACACGAGGGAAATATAAAAAACTTATATATTGTAAACTAGGAAAAACATTCAGCAGCTGAATCTACCAGTTTCACATATAGAGATATTGAAACATTGAAATTGACATAGTTTAGCATACAGACTGAAAGTGGAAAGGAAAACAACAAGCCTGTGCAAAGGTAAAAAAAGAAATAGCTCTACCTCCAGCACCTCAAAACTTTGCTGTATAACACAATACAATAATATCTTTTTACACATTTTTTAGGTCAAACATAGAGTGGCAAGAAAAATGAATTGTATCTTTTGCTAGTCCTGTGGCTACTGTAATATTTTTCCAATTTATTTTTGTTGGACTCATTGTGTTTGACTGTGTCGTTTTCCTTGCGTTTGTTTTTATTTTTGCACGAGTCCATTATTTTATTTTGAAACATCTTTCCTTACCTGTGTCTCTTACTTCCTTGATGACCTGCCTCGCCTTAACTAGTTTCACCTGCTTAACTCTGTGCATTGAGTGTTTGTTCACCAGCTCCTCTCGTCAGTTTGTTTGAGTTTTCCACTGCTTGTCCTCCCGATATTCTGCCTGCAGCCTTTTAAGTTTCTGGATTCTACTTCCTGCCTGTTCACCTGCTCGTAAGTCACAATCAGGACATGTTCATTGGATCTGTCCTCGTTTCGCATCTGCATTTGGGTCCTGATTGTTTACAAAAGATGCTCTTGTGTCTTAAGAATTCACTGAACACACAATGCAGCTGCTCAAAGAGAATGAGAAGAACCTCGGAGTAACAGCTCACGGCGTCATTGGCAGCTGGTTAACATCTCTGCTCATGAGTCGTAACATGGACACCATGTATGAGAGAATGAGGAAGCTGTTCTCCAAAATAAACCCATCACCGGGTGCTTAAAGTTTGCCAAAGAGCCTGGAGACTCCACAATGCTACTGGGAAAAATGTTTTGTGGACAGATGAAAGCATGGTTGAATTGTTTTTGAAGAAAATGCAGTATTTTTGCATGAAGTAAAAAAGGGCCACTGGAAAGTAAAAAGAAATAATAATCTCGGCAGTGAAGTTCTGGGCCTGAACAGCTCGACATCATTCGAACATCTTATAGAATAATGTCAGGGTGTTGAAGTTTGGTGATGTAGCAGAAGATTGACCCAAAACAACAAAATACATCTAGTACAGAATGATTTTAAACACAATCTGATCAGAGTCCGAACCCAACAGAGGTTGTGTGGAATTGCAATTGGAGGAGAGCATCTCACTCTGGGATTGGAATAATGTTCTGAGTGATCCTCCTGACTGTGGTTCAGTTCTGATCCGTGTCTAGAAGCTCTTGTTTGAGGTTATTGCTGCCGAAGGAGATTCAACCAGTTACTCAACCTAAGGGTCCACTGCCTTTTCTTCCAGCTGCACTGTGAATGCTTAATGGCTGTGAAAGATTCTAATTGTCTGTGCGTTATTACCTTACGCACATATTTTGACCAACTCATGCAGAAAACCAGATAATTCAAAAGGGTTCGTGCTTTTCCTCGACACTGTATATACAACGTATAATGGGTAAATTGGTAAGGTGCTGGAAGACGGAGCAGAGCGCGGCAGGCTGTGCTCCCTGCTGCAAACTTTTATATTTGGTTAAGTTTCTAATATATATACATATTTGTTAAACTGTTAGACATATCTATCTCATAATTCCAGGAATCTTGGTCAGTATGTGGAACGAATACCTAATGAACCATTCATTTTATCGGCTTCACACTTTGCGTGTGTATTTTTCAGGGCGTAAGGCAGTGCTGGGAGGCGGAGCTTAAACACGCCTACCTACCCAAACGGTTGTCCCCTGCAAAGTCCAAGACGGTTTGAAACACCGGGTGGCGTCATAAATGCAATATTAAAAGCAGCATGACATATTCAATCAAAGAACTGTCATATTATTTAGTTTACAGCTCAAAGCATTTCCATAGATGCGTCATTATGATCATTTTTAAGCAAACGTGGCAGCAGTTATATGACTGTGAGAACATGGATGACTCTAGTTTGGGCAGGACACTTACATTTTATCGTAAAAGGTCAATTCTCTGTTTGACGCACAGCAGCAGAATCTGTCCAGCTCGTACTACCACACTGAAAAGACGGAGCTAGTGACGTGATGTGATGTGTTGTGTCCTGAAAAGGCTGAACTGCCCTTACCGCACAAACCATTATCAAATCTAAAACAAAACATAATGTCGTATGAGTAAAGCTTTTAGTTCTCTTCCTCGTTGAGATGTAGCAGCCTGCGAACACATCAAATCACATTGAGCCTCCCCGAGGCCGACCACTGCTCCAGGAAAATGACGTTTGGGGTGGAAAAATGGATCCAATATTATCTCTGAAAAAACAAAGCATCGATAAAAAGGAGGAAAACATCAGCTGCAGCATTTGTCCCCTGCAGGTGGTGAAAGTATTAATATTGTAGATTGCAGAAAGGGCATGTTTTCGTCCTGCTGCCATTGTTCCCCTGCCTCTAGAGGGGGCCTGTTGGTGTGCATGGAGCTGCATGCCTGGAAATGATTTCAGAGATGGGATTTTTGGCGTTTGTTTGTTTGTTTGTTTGTTTGTTTGTTTCTCTGTCTGGCTTTTTGTTTCCAACACAGAGATTTTTAAGTGGGGGGGGGTTGGACACTTACTGGAGACCAGAATGTACAAATCAGCCGCTCAGCTTCTCCCAGTTAGTTTGGGAGATTTGGAAAAATGGACTTTCACTCTCTCAGCTCTGATTTTCTTGCTAAGTTATTGTGAATATTTGATGAATCTTTCCAAGCAGATCAATTTTAATCAGACTTCTCTTTGAAATGAAACAGGGAGCTTGAATGGAGTGTGTGTGTGTGTGTGTGTGTGTGTTTCTCGGCCCTAGGACTGCTTCCGATGTATATTTCATATCCCACTCTCTGTCTCGCTAGAAGAATTTAATACAGTATCTCTCTCAGAATCTCTACCTGAAACATTGATGGCCTGGTGTTCTCTTCCACAGCATACGGACGGAGATGAGCGAGGTGCACCAGAACATGGGCTACTGTCCCCAGTTTGACGCCATTGATGACCTGCTCACAGGACGGGAACATCTGGAGTTTTACGGCAGGTTACGAGGAGTGCCAGAGCACGAGGTCGCCATGGTAACCATCCATTCCTCCGCTACTACTAGATTTAAATAAAAACAAGTTCGCCGACTGTTTTACTCTTGAAGCGAAATAGCAGGAATACGAGTAACATTTGAAAGCACAGATGTATTATTTCAAGATATGTTCATTTCCCTTCAGAATATTTTTATTGTTATTTTATTTATTCCTTTTTCAAACCATCAAATGGAAGGGAGTGCAGGGGCTGAAGCTGAAGCACGCGTCAAAGTGATAGATGACCTCAATGGGAGAAGCCATACATAATGAAAAATGGCCAGTGGTGGAGAAGCAGCAGCTGTGGGTTGCGGCTCTACATTATTCAGCATGCCTAGTGGTGTGGCCTGCCCTGTGCGGCCTCCCTGCACTCCTCCCGCACCGCCCGCCTCTACAACAGTGAGATCAAACGAGGGAAGACGCTGGCGGCGACCAAAGGCCTTAAACTCAGCGCCAAGGCTTTGATCTTGTAGCTTGCGACCTGATTCTGAGCTGCTAGCAGAGCTCTTGATTTTTTCTGTGGCCCATTGTGGTATCGCCGGTTTGGTGGCGATCCTTCAATCGAACGTTTGCGTCATCATATTCGAAAATTTGAGACGTCAACATGTAATTTCAGACCTGGCGATATCGTGCACACGGGCGTTACCCCGGATAGTTTGACGAGACATTGTAGAAATAGCAGGGGGAACAGTAAAGTACCTCAGCAGCCTGTGATTAGGGTCTTACAGCGATGCCAGCTGTCATGCTTTGTCCTTGAAAGCCACAGAGCTTAAATGCAAAGGAGATCCAAGCCAAAATATCCACCGCAGAAAAGCAGCGAACCCTTTCTCTTTTCTTTTTTTTTCCCTCTTCAAAAGGTGGCAGAGTGGGGAATCCAGAAGTTGGGGCTCGTCAAATATTCCAACAAATCGGCAGGGACCTACAGCGGTGGGAACAAGCGCAAACTTTCCACGGCCATAGCCCTGATCGGCTGTCCTCCAGTCATCTTTCTGGTGAGCTCCCGCTTCATTGATGTCGTACACGGCGAAAACGCGATACGCTTCTGTGTTATTAAGACTTAAAGAGTGTAATGCTTTGAATCAATATTTATGTGGTGCAGATGTTGGGATTACAGCAGATCAGTTCTTCCTCTGTCCAAACACAGAAGATGATGGAGTGCAGGAATTTATGCGTATGAAACGTATGCTTTCTAAAAAGGGAAGTAGAGAAAAATAAGTTATGGGTGAAATTTGCAAATCCTCCGTGACTTTGCTGGAGGATTACAAGCACATTACTTGTGGATGAGCGGGGGGGGAGGGGATTTCAGAGGTCACATACTGGTCATGTTTTAATTCACATTTTCAGGGAAGAACCATAAAACACAGAAGTCTCTGTATGCATTCAATTCATATTCATCAGGACTTACAACTCATTTTCTCACTGATGGAAGATTAATGAAAGCATGACTCAGAATTTATTGCGTCACATGCTTCTAATTAAGTGGCTTTAATGGGAATGAGGAAGTTATGGCGGCTTTGAGGGCTCCCTGAAGTATGAATTTTCATTACGATTATTGCAAATTTTAACTTACAATCCAGGTTTCACCCATTAAACCACATGATCAAATATAGCTGAAATACAAAATTGAAAATAAACGTTTTTGTCAATTTGTACCCTCTAATAACTTCAAATGTCAAACAGGTCTGCATTTAATGTGTTGCATGTAAATGTTTTAAATTTTTTTCAATTTACTTTAAAACCTTTAGATATACTGGATAAATATCGAGGGGTGAAACGTACTTACAATGATTTCGAGGTGAATTACAGAGACAGAAAAAGACAACAACAATTTCAGAATCAACCTAAATAAAACCTTAAAATAATAATAATACAAATAATATATAGTTATGTTAGACATTACAACTAAAATAACTAGGCCCAAAAATGTAAAATAAACAGAAAACAATTGCACTTGGAATTCACTAATAATGCCCCTTCTAACAATTCTCATCGTGTAATGACTGTTCCATAATAAATGGCATTTACTGAATTATCTCTCGAGCCATTTCTGCTTCCTGGCTCAGTTCACCGGCTGCAGAGCTCCCCTATCCTAAACCTCCTTATTTACTCGGCTGAGCATGGCGAGCCTTTACTTTGAGGCAGCGGGATAATGTGCTGTCAGTGTCTGTGTCAGTTTCAGCATTGTGCCCGAGCCCAGGCCCGGCCTTGAGGCGGTGCCACGTAGGGTTTGCACAGGGACACATTGGGCACGGTGATGGAAATGCCCCCATGGGATTTGTAGGATTCTGCAAGCGGAGGGAGAAGCCGGCCTGGAACAGAACCAGGCAATGGACTGAGTACTGTCACTCTCTAATCGTGCATGGACAGACTAGCCCTGAGGAAAAAGAAACAGCAAGTCACTGTGACACTGTGTGTGTGTGTGTGTGTCTGTGTGTGTGTGTCGATGGCTTCAGAATATGTCTCCATTGTGTCTGCATGTGTATATTCTGGAATCACTCAGATGTTATCTATGTACTGAATGCCTGTGTGTGTCTTACATCCGTCCATAATGCCTCTCCTCTTATGTGTGTGTTCACAAACACAGATGGATGACAAATTAAAAGAACATTAAGCATCCTGTTAATGTACTGGTCTTAGTCTTCTGGCCATTACTGGATGCATTGTTCAAGTTATTCCCTCTTATGATGTTTTGATGTTATCACATATATCGATAGAGAAATCCACATTTTTCAGTTGGGTTGACATTAACTGATGTGTTGAAAGTAGATTTTTTTCCTATAACCGATGTACCGTGATGTGACATTACCAAAAACAAAATTACCAAAGTAAAATGTAATAGAAACTGTTTTTAAGACTAACTGTTTATCGCAGGATGAGCCGACTACTGGGATGGATCCGAAGGCCCGCCGTTTCTTATGGGACTGCATCCTGAGTGTCATCAGAGAGGGACGCTCAGTCATTCTCACTTCACACAGGTGAACGCCCTCTCTCTTTATCTATTGATCGTCTCTGATGGATTCAAACTTCACCCGCTCAAATGTTTTGGACTCGTCACAGAGAAAGCGGAGCCACCAAATTGTCCGTAAAATGAATGTGCACCGTCGATATCCCAATTATAATTGATTTGAGTTCCACTGTAGTTGAAAGATATTGTTTCCTGTGTAGCAGTTGCCATTTGTTGCCAGAAACACATTTGCTGCTCGAAAGCTTTCATGAAGCATCAGGGCATATTGACTGACTGGTGCCTTTTTTTTTTTTCTCACCATGAAAAGAGAAACTGTCAATATCGGCGCTGGAGTCTTTTCATTATCCAAGATTTCCTGGAGCAAAGTTAACTTTCACAACTCTGTTTTCAGTGAGGAAAATATAATTAAATTCCTTTTTTTTTTTTTGGGTGAAACTTAAAACTTGATGGCCCGAGAAGATATGGAACATTTTTACGATTTACTTTCCCGTTCATTTTCCCAAATTGCCCCGAGCGTTTGTGTTATCCGTGTTCCTGGCAGTTCACGTGAATAATCTGTGCTGCTGTTTTTGTTTTGGAACATAATTTCCCCTTATTACACGTGTCGCCTTCATCGAGAAATAAAAGCAATTGTTTTCGTCCCGGCCAGTGTGGCAGAGCCGCATCCAATTGTCCATGGCACGGCCAGGTGCTCGTGTTTTTGTTAAGTGGCAGATTCACCAGGTTTTACGGAGTCATAATCCTAATTGTGCCATTCCTCAGAAGGGCCTCACAGGTTTCACCTCCACTACAAATGACTCCGGCACCAACAGAGAAGAAAAATGAGATGATAAAAACTACAGATGGTCCCTTCCTGTCCCTCTAATGACCAAATATGTTTTCTGTCCGAGGTGCTGAAGTAGACGTGTAAGATGCTGAAACCCAAACTTTAACTGTAAATAAGCAAAAGTCTCTATGTATCTACAGATCAACAAAATAAGGCAAGTTTATGTTGTCTCAAATTGATTCGTATCCTTTCTTCTTCTAGTCTTGGATTGAGGACATTATAGTAGTTGGAGGAGAAGGACCGGCATCACAAAAATCCCTTAAATGTCTGTTGTGGGTCAAAAATCGAGTTTAAACGTAATTGATGTGACGCACAATGTGTTTGAATGTGTCCTCAGATGCTTCGGTGTCTTTGTTCGCGAGCCTCCTCCGTTTCTGTAGCAAAACAACATTACATTACTGACTCACTCTACTGATGCAATAGAGCTCAACGGTGTGACTGGTTCCAGAAGTCAGAATCCCAATTGATTTTGATTGACAGCCATAATATTACCCATCCAAGGTGAAGCAATGTTATATTCTCCTGTAGAAGTCCAAATGATATCAACTGTGTTCATAGAAAATGTCAGGGAGAAATATGACACTACCCACAATCCTCAGGTGTAACAGTGACGCCTCTGACTCGTGGAGCTCCAGGTTACCATCGAAATGTTTACCACAACGAACCTCATTGGCTACAAGCAGAGGATTTACCACAGTGAAGCCATGATTTCCCTTTATAACAGGTTTTTTTAAGAAATGAGCAAAAAAGCCCAAAGAGGTGAAAATCACTACAACAAGGTTATATTCAAGAAAGGCGCGTCGGAAGTCATTGGAAAGGGATAATTCGCAATGGTTTGTAGGATGCATAGTCTCTTTATTCCAAAAATAATTACGTACACAGCCTTATATATATATATATAATTTTTTTGCTCTGAATCCAAGGTTTTATGTTCCCAATTCATATCGTAGCTGGTCTCCTTTGTTTCAGACTTAAACTCTTTTTTATAAGGTTTTCCTGAAACGTCAGCAGAGAAAATTACTAAAAATGACCAGTCACTGTTGTGCTCCATAGGGAAAGCTGGTAAGCACCCTCTGCTGGAGAGCCTCCAGGCAACTTACTCTCCAAATAAGAGTAAGGGCCCAAATATCTGGTTTTACTGCTACATCTCATTTATGTCCCCTTCTTTCTTTCGATAGCATGGAGGAGTGCGAGGCCCTGTGCACACGCATGGCCATCATGGTAAACGGTCGCTTCAAGTGTCTCGGCAGCATCCAGCATCTGAAGAGCAGGTAAGGGTCCTTGTTTTTCCATCCAGTGCATCAAATCCACATGTTGAATCGGAAAAGAAAAAGGAAAACACACAAAAAAATTCTTTGAAGCTTCTTGAACTGAGATGAAAGAAATCCTTGCCTCTCGCCGAGGTGCTCCGTTATTTATACTGTATATATAAATAACATGCCCGTGTATATTGGCAATAAAAAAAAGAGTATGATTCCAGTTTTTTCAAGGAAGAAAAGGAAATAATGCATATTCTTATTTTATCATTTATTGCTGCCCCTAAAAGAAGGGCTGTGCAGAGAGAATAATACAATTTATCAACTGTACAGCACGAGTTGAACTTCACAAACTCCATAATGTCATTGTTATTAAAGGAATAGTTTTTGGTAAATATCCTTATATGCTTTCTTGTAGAGATTCAGAGTAGAAGATCACTTTAGATTTCTTAAATTCGGAAAGTATCTGGATAATGTTTTAATTTGTTTTGTTTACTTGGACGTTTCCAGCCCCGTGTGTTTTGGTTGACGAAGCTAAAGACGTCCCCTCTGTTAGAGTCGACCCATCAACACAACTGCATTGATTTCACATGAAAAGATCCATATATGAAGCCGGCGTGCAGACGGTCTAGTCTGTTTCCCAAATCTCTGACCATTATCTCACTTTCACAATTGTTTCCCCCCAGACCCATAAATTCCATGTCCACCATCCCCGTCCTTATGCACACCCTTAATAGGTTTGTACACGGCGCTTAATGTGTTTTGCTACGGCTCCATCACAGATATCTCCCACCCTTAACTCTTAGCACTCAGCGCCACTCTCCGATATTCAGCTGACATTTCCCAGGGCCAGGCACTTATGCCCCGGGCCCTGCGTGTAACAGTGAGGACGATCCATTATCTTAGGTACAGTCTGGTGACATTAGTACCACTCCGTTGTGTGATTGTGTAAGAGGAAGGACATTACACTCGCTGCACACACAAGAGCCGCGCTCACGCCAGGAATACGCGGTGGAGAGAGAGAGAGAGAGATCAATACACCCGGGATGAGGGGTGGAGCAGACCATTTTTCAAGTCGTACGGGGGATTAGCAGGAAAAGGGCCTGGAGCAGCACGGAGGGGGCAACGGTGTCAAGGGTATTTCCCATCAAGAGCGTTAATGTCATATCATTGGCCGTGTGTTTTTAGATCACTTTGAGGAGAGCAAAAGGCAGAAAAAAGAGAGAGAATAAGGGGGAGGTAGAGAGGAAAAGGGCTAAAACGGGAGAGCGATGTACCAATCAGTCCGCCCCAGATGTTGCTGTAATAGACAGATCCTTTGTGTCAATTACATCCTGCCTGTAGGTGGAAGAGCAGGGTGGTGTAAATAGTTTATGAACCACACAGGAGGTATTGGATAAGTAAGAGCTATGGAGGGGGGGGGGGAGGCAAACAGCAGAGAGGAGAACAGAGGGTTAACACGTGTCCCACTTCACTCTACATGCTATCAGGTAACAGGGAATCGCACTTCACAAAGCGGAGCGTGTGAGAGGAATCCAGATAAGCATGACGTCGACAACCAATTTTTTTTTGCCCTGCTTATTTTAGATCTCGCATGGACAATTTACATGCCGCTGAAATGCTATCGCTTAGTTCTCGCCATGCAGTGAATCATTTCTAATTAAGCGTCGCTATCTCCGCAGCGCTTTGTGTAATTAATGTTTCATGAGGTGTGGGACCCTGTTAATGACTGAAAAGGCAATTAAGGACTGTCTCCTCTGTTTTCTTTTCTCGTCACTATCCCACCGCATGTTTGTGCTGCCATGTTGGCCTCCACCCCCCCCCCCCAGCCGCACGCACCCTCCCTGCTTTATTAGCACGTGACCCGCGCCTCATCAATCCAGCTTTTCCGCGGGTGAAACGCCGTACGTCCGATATTTCACGTTCGCGTCCGTAATGTGGTCACGGAGGGGCTGAGTCTCGCAAATGCACGAGCTGTCGCCGCTTTGCAGATGGGAAGAATTCCATCAGTCGGCAGGGGTTGGAGTAGAGAGGGCGGGGGGGGGGGTTGCACAGGCAGGTTGCGCGCACCATTGTCGCACGGCGTGAGCAGCTGACCTACAATGCTGGCGGGGGTCGGCCTCCTCCTCCTCCTCCTCCCCCCCCACCCCCAACTTCTCCATCTCTTTTTCATCACGAGCCCCTGAAAGGAGTGCAGGGTCTCACCGCGGGGCAGCGCTCACATTTTGACCCCCCATTGCTCATATGTAATACATGTTCACCCTCCCCCATCACCCCCTCCCAATACTCATCTCCTTGAAAACCCTCTCACCACATTACTCTTATTTATTCCTCCCGCTGCTGCTCTCAGGTGGCGAGTCTTCCCGAAACCCAGCCGTCCACGTGCTTGTTAGTGCTGCCCCCTCCAGTCCGGTGGTGACCTTGTCTTTATCACCAAGATGCCCCCTCTGCTGCTTTAACAACCCCTCTGTGTATCAATCAAATCAGCCAAAATAATCCATTTGGACTGCTGGAGAGGTGATTGGCGTGCGAGAGGAGCCGGGGATTTAGTTTGGGGCGTCAGAATCTGAAGAGCGGACTGGCCGTTTTTTAAGAAACTCATTTCTTATTTGCCTCTACGGTTGTTAAAAACATCCTCCTCTCCTGTCCCGATACTGAGCCCCACAAATCAATCACGCTTTGAGGACTTTCTGAAAGCCTGACAGAGAAAAAATAAAGTTAAAAAAAAAATGTTTTTGCAAGAGGCCGTAAATGGTGCTTCGGCATGGCAGTGTGTATGGTATGAAAGTTCCCAGGTGTTAAGTAAACCCAAATGAAGTGGAGGAACCAATAAAAGCAGCTTCGAAAGCTCCCCCCTATAATCTTGTCAGTTTGGAAGGCCACCCACTAGCCGATGCAGGATTTTTTCCACTGATTGATATCATTCATATTCCTGGCTTCATAGAGTACCTCCAGTAAGTACACACCACAGCCCGGAGTCCTATTTTCTCCTTGCTTAAAGCACGTCATGTTATAAAAGTACGGGGTAAAGTGCCTTTAATGCATTAAGGTAATGCACTGTGGGCACGGGAGAGTATTTACAAGAGCGGCGTCTGAAAGTTTTGGATCGATCCGCCCGAAGTTGACGTGGAGAAGTCCAATAAACTTCCTCTGCGTCAGCTCTGCAGGTGTACCATTAACAAAATAGTGTACGGCTTTTAAGTATGTGTCACCGACAAAGATGGATGGCAAAATCATTCTCCCTACAGTTTACAATGCATCAGCGATGTAGGTGTAATCAAGAGTGCGAGAACACTGACACACAGATGGTACACTGTGCATGTACTGTATGTATCTCTGAGGCATCTTTTATGCTTGATAGATCTTAGGAATCTTAATTTATGACGGTATGTCTCGAGGACAGATCTTGGATTTTGCTTCAAATCGAATATTCTGCAAGGATCTACATAAAGTCCTTCAACGTCTGCACCAGGTGCTGTATATCCTGGTATTTTATTAGCCCCTCGTCCAAGTCTACATGTTTAAAACGCCTGCGGTAATAACTTTTACAGGCCAGATGATGGCCTTCATGTAAGATTACTTCGGATACACAATCCCGTAGGCAAACACCTTGTAAATACACTTTAACATAGACTCAGTCCGACACTACTTATCACTGAAAACTGTCACCAAGGGCACATCAAGGTCATGAGTAGACTCTCGCCGCAAGTATTGACTTGTTTGCTTGAAAGCACATAACCAACATTTGCTGTTTTCCAGGGTCTTCATTTTTGATAAGTAGAGATGATGATCTATCCACCAATTCTTTGTGCCTGGTTATTCTGTCACAGGACACTGGAACATATTGTTTCAAAGGTTCCCAGTAGAGATTTGAATTCTAGTGCTGTTATGCATTCTTACATTGAAAATGTACAATTACCGATCAGAAAAAGGTCTCCTACCCATACACCCATCAACCCCTCAGTCCTCATCCTGAGTGGAGCTCCTGCCTGGAGCTCTTGTCAGCCCCCCCTTCCAGGTACTAAGGAAGTTTTTTTGGATGACTTCCTGCCTGATCAAAGCATCAGACCACCGTGGCCGCACCGCGACCTCGTACCCCGCGTCCGCCCCCCCCCGCGGACACAAATACAAGGTTTGGCAGTGGCGAGGGTGACCTTTCTCTACTCCCTCAGATGAAGGAAGGCTGCAGAATTATTTTCTGCCTGTCATGCCCTTATCTGTGTCTGGCTGCTGTTTGTTTTAAATTACATGGAAGAATGACTTTCCAGCGGACCACGGTGGAGGCGAGGATTGAGGAAGAATAATGAAAATGAAGAAGAGCGAGCTGCGGCACCGACATTACAGTGACTCTGCCATGCTGTGTTGTGCCGCTGTACATCTCTAATGTAAGATGTAGGATTAGTCGTGACTCTGTGGGGCAGCGTTGACTTCATGCATTGTCCATTAATTGTATTTCTCTACAGTTGGATTCAACCTCAAATTGCAAAGATCTTGCTTTTATATTATTATTATCATATATAGTAATTATCCGTCTCAAGCATGCAGTGCTATTGTTGTGACCATACAGTGTAGTGCAGGCTCTGCTTAAAGATCCCAGCCTGCCTATCCCCACACAGCCAGGGTTTATTTGAGGAGAAACAAGACAGCGTATCAGATGAAAGAAGTTGTTTTGCTGCGAATATGAAGGCAGACTGAAAAAGGATGAATATGAAAGAAAGACTTTTTTTCCCAAAGTGCCGCCTGAAGCCCCCGTGTAACCGCACCGAGAGAGGAAATAAAAGAGGAGCAAGGAGGGAGAGACAACGAGGAGAAACTAATTGATAAGCCCCTTTACTGTCACTAACAAGCAGCATTTCATTACCCGCACACTCTCCAAACCATTTTTCGCCAAACACTTTTGCCACAGTGCTTCCTGCGCCTGATTGGATTTCTGTTTTTTGGCTGAGCTTCCGGGTCCTCGGACAATGCACATTTTTCCGAGCCAGAAGCTGTAATAAACACAGGGGGATTATGGTCACAGTGTTCATTGGGTGATGGATTAAGCTTGATGTGTGGCAACCAACGGCGGCGATGTTGTGGTGGCCGTGGTGTCTGATTGCAGACTGTGTCGTTGCCCCATCGTATAAAAATCAACCTAAATTATGCAGCTTTGCACAATAGGATCAGTGTTCTGGCCGCACTTAATGTAAAATGATGGCGCAAATAAATGAAGTGCTTTTGTTCTGGAGGAAGGTGGATACGAGTATTATGTATTTACATTTCAAATGAAGTTAAACACCGTGAGACGTCTTAAGGGACAGTGACAGTTACAGTTGTCGCTGCTGAAGGATGCTAGTTGCTTTACTGCCCTTGATTGTTGTAAATCTAGTAGTAGGCAATTATTATGAATTAGAATTATTAATATATGAATGTCGCCTATTATTTTTGATCGCATGATGCTAATACCAGTGTGTCTCATGTCCATAGCTTTATCTTTACCATTATTCCTCTCCACATTTAGTTTTGACTCCTTGACCATAGACTGTATGTAAAGATGGACGATGTGTCTCCACTTCCTCCCACTATCCAGAAATGAAGCCAAAAATATCCCCGATACAAACGCTGCCACCTTGTGTCGATGATGCACATTGGTACCAGACCCTGCGTGGTCGCTATCCGTGGTATCGAGGTCCCACCAATTGACAGCAGCGTCCTGATTCAGCTGCTGCTCAATTTTTCTCAAAGAACTCTATAAACTCACCTCAACAGTAGTTGACTAAAGATAATTGATTTTTCCACATTCTGCCGAGACTTAAAGTCCTTTAATCATCGGTTTGTTCATAGGGTTATTTCTTTGGTTGAATTTGTAATTGTTGTCACATGGCTGTGGAAATTCAATTCTTGCTACGCCGAGCTTTCTGGCTCGGTTTGTGGAGCGACTGCGTGATGTCCGTCTCCAGGGCCTGTGGGAACACACCTGAGAGAAGAGACATGTTGACAAATGCAGAAGATCTGAGGCCGTGCGATTGGAAACATTTTGCAGAAGCCTGCTGGCAAAATATCAAGGCAGCAGCGGGAGCACGATTTCAGATGATGTCCTCCACGTTTCTCTGGTTGATAGGATCAAACTCTTTGATGCTACTTGAATTGATTCTAAGTGAACACAAGGCCAACACATATCCTGTTCCTAATGTGGAGGCTCCGAGTGCTTGTCGAATTTTCCAGAATGTTTGCAGATAAAAGTTCAGAAGCTTCTGACACAGGAGGGTGCATTAGCTTGTTGACGATAATAAAAAAGTTATGAATTACTAATGATTTTGGCACAGATAGTTAGTATTTCTCATTTTGAAAATACAAATGTGAAATGTGTTAATGAAACTGGAGATAGAGTTTCCCACATTGGAGTTCAGCCCCTTGAAACAGACTTTGGTTTTATTCTTAACAACTTGGCATGTCTCGAGGGTGATTTCTTATTACCAGAGACAAACTTCACCTCTGTGAATACCATGACAATTTAAGCATTAATATTAAATTGAAATATAAACTCATTGACTGAGACAAGAGCTATTTAGCTTTCTTACCTTCTTACGCATCCTGGCTACACTCATTAAACTGAAGTTCCAGCTTTTTTTAATCTGTGGCTAATTTGTTTTTGCGAATTTTACATACTAAACTCAAGCAATTCGTAAAAACGTATGTTGACATAACTGTTGAGAGTAATTCTCATTCTGTGCATTAACAGATAGGTAACCACTCCCCTATTTTAAAGTAAAGTATTTATTAGTCTCGTATTTATTGGCTGTGTATAGTCGGATTTTAACTTTATTTAAATAAATTTACATCCTATTTCTATTCTTTTCTATCGTGTCACTCTTTGAGGGCGTTTCTGTCTTACTGGGTGTAATTTGTTGTGAAGTATAAATCCAGGGTCATTTTTGAGACCCTGTTTTTATGATTTTCTTTTTTAACTTTTGGCCGACAAAGCCCCAGCCGCATCGAAAAGCCAAGGACTTCATGCGGATGTGCAGCAGGGCTGAGGTCAGTGTGAAGTACGATTAGGAACGGTTGAAGGGCCGTCCACCCGGTTGCTGCCTAATGAAGTGCTAACATCCTGACACTTGCTGTGAGGTGTTCTACATAATATGTCTCAGAGTTTCATGGTGGATGCTTTTGATCACCCGTGGTGTGCAGCCCCTGAGAAGATCAGAGTGCAGGCACAGCGCTCAGATCCCCCTATATAAGCTGGAGGCAGGTTGTGGAAGGATTGCGTGATAGCGGGTCTGTTGCATCATTATAGAAAAAGGAAATCATCCAGTCATTGCTGCAAATTGTCTTCATCCCTGTATATCATTATCTCCGCCAAGGAGGTTATAGGCACGTTTCTGTATTTGCATGTGTTGTGCCTTTTTGCAACACATCTGTCGTCTAATCCGCACATGTTTTTTTCCATTCGCATGCGTCTTCTTAATGTCGTGCGTTGAGCTCTGTCGCCAATTGTTGTTTAGTTGCAAGATAACATAAAAACAACTGAATGGATTTCATGAAATTTGGTGGAAGGGGTTTGTTAAATTTTGGTGAGTATCCAGATCAGGGATGGATCTAGGAATTGTTTTGTTTATATCAGTAAGTCATTTTCCAGGGAAATAACTTGGGGATCATGATGTAAAATTGGCATATTTAGGAGACTGATATCTAAGTGTGTGAAATTTTTTGAGATACTTTTATTTTCCCATACCACAGCTAATTTCAAATGTGTGCATATTTATATGTTGCTATTTGTGGTTTAAATATCTTGTTCACTGCAGTATAAGACCACAAAACTAATACCACCCACTTGTTTCCATTTCATCACCTCGGGCTTTTGTCAGAACCAGTTGTAGATCTTTTGACAGGAGAGGTTACAGGTCACGGTTGTATTGATGTAGCAGGTTATAGGTTTCAGATGTCAGCTGCTGTTCATGTACAATAGCCTGTATCCTACATCTTAAAATACTGCAAGAAAATTCTAGCAAGATTCAGACCCGCAAGTCGATTCACCATAATCTAATCCTAAAAGCAGCATTTAAAAGACACGTATGCGTTTTAAATGGAAATGAGTATTAAATAAGTAATTTCTTATACAATTTATGCACAGTTACACTATTTTTGCACTGTGGAACTCACAGATTTAACCAAAGAGACTGTGCTACCCATGGGGTCCAGTCATTGTGCGTCTCAGCACCAGCAGAGAGCTCCACTCTCCCTCTCACTCCCTCTGGGATCGCGCAGGCCTGCAGTTTATCCACCATATCGCTAATTGCCACTAAGGGGGCCCGTGACTCTCGTTGCATGTAGCTCGGCACTAGCCCACAATGGACATTTCCATGAGTAAATCCAACATTAGGGAATTAATTAGGTAGAAAACAATGGGTCATAAGAGTGCTAACGACAGAATAACAAGGCACAGAGTCTTATTCGGTGCTCACCAGACGTAGCATACAAATGGGAAGATGCAGAACGCTAATTAGCTTTAGAGCTTAGCTACGGCCCATTTTCATCAGTGACAACACTTTATGTGCAGGATATTGTTCGCGTTGTAAAGTTTTACCAGTGGAGCGCGTTGACATGTTTTCAAAACTATAGCTGTTCAATGATGCAGGGGTTCATATCTACTCTGCATTAATTATCATATTGAAATGATCTTTTATCTTGTTTTTCTTTCCACTTTTTTCATGTTAAAGCAGCAATATTTGATTTCTGTCACTTCAAGGCAGTGAAACTAGATGTAAACTCAACACTTACACATGATCACCTAATTATTATTGTCACTAGCAGTTGTTTCGGATGTTTCCCCCACAAACAAGTATATGCAGTATGAAAAAATGAAACCTGAATATCATTTAAAGTTTTCTTCCTTACCTAGCCCGATGCCTGGGTCAGGTGTCCTCACTCTGATCTACACGTCTGCATCACTGAGCAACTGTTCTGTTTGTATTTCTCAAGGCTTTTGCAAATTCATTATCATCCTTTTAAGTCTGTTTTGGTTTCCAATAGCCCCTGAGGGAAACATCTGGCTCTGGGTTTCTCAGACACCATTTATGCTGAAGACAGATGCCTGCTGCTGCCTGAAGCAATGTCGATGAGTGTTGAGCCTTAATGGTGACGTAAAACCAGTAAAATTAGAGGAAATATCCTTAAACTCTCCTTCGAGTGGCAGAGTCGAGTGATTAATTTCCATCAAATGATTGTTTCAAGTGACCCCTTTCACATTACATGTAATTTGAACCATTATTCCCAATAGAACATATTAATTTGTGCAGCTTGTCATAGGTGTCTCGTGAGTTATTGCTCTCTGTGGCAGCATCACCCCGACATGACGTTGTTTCTGTGTTTCTCATTGTTTTGACCCTGTAAAGACTCTAAACTGATAGCCTGTGTTTTTCTGCTTATTACTTGATTCAAATGGACACTTTCCTTTTCATTTGCTGGAAGGAAATTGTTTTTGAACCTACTTTTATGTGACCTCGCCACAGGTATAAAAAAGTTTACTTAGTTGTTATTGTTCTTCTGAAGCTGCTTTTGCTCTCAGCTGCTTGTGACTCACCTTTCCTCCAGCCCAGCACGCCATGTAATGACCACAAGGAGAGAAGTTATTACTGACCAGCAGTTATTTGCTTGCTTATCGCCCTGTCTTTGCACTGAATGCTTATCTGACCACGCTCGTTCCAGATTCGGAGATGGCTACACGGTGATCGTGCGGGTCGGGGGCTCTCCTCCGGCCTTGAAGCCCGTCGAGGACTTTGTCCTGCAGACCTTCTCGGGCAGCGTCCTGAAGGAGAAGCATCACAACACGCTGCAGTACCAGCTGCCGTACACACAGGGAGCACTGGCCACCATCTTCAGCCAGTTCACCATCCACCAGCAGCGGCTCGGTGTGGAGGACTACTCTGTGTCACAGACCACTCTAGATCAGGTAAGGCCCATGGAAACTATATTTATTGTTTATGTGTGTGTTTTTACTTACTTTTTTTTACCACCCCTGGAAATAATTTCTTTAGATTTTGGAAACCCTGACTAAGCAGAGGAGCTAATTATTGAATATTAAATATGACTTTGTTGATATTTCTCAGATCTTCATTGTCTCTGGATCAAATAGACACATGTTTAACATTGTCCATCTATTGTTACTCCTATATAAAGCCAGCAGTACATGTATTACTATCTATATACCTATCTTCACTATTAGATACAGTGGAAATGTATTTGCAAAACACTAACAAGGCGTTACCCACACAGAGTCCATGCTTTTGTAATAGATGCAGATGTATTTACGGTTGTGGTTTCCAATGAACAATTACACACAGTTCAAACAGTGTGAAAGATTTCTGCGTTGCCTTAGGTGTTGGTAATCTGAACTGGAAACCTTGTTATTTTATAGGTTTTTTGTCAAGGCAAGTGATGCAGTGATGATTCAGTTCGTATTCAAATTGAGTGTTATTCCCCTGAATCCAGAGGGGAGAGCTGTTTGTTCTTCCCTTGGACAAAAAGGAAGTGGAGCTGAGCATGGGAGTGGATTTGTTCAGTCGTTCAAATAAGAATTCTAGCTGGTTGCAGCTCCAACAGAAGCAGAGGATGTGCAGTTTGACTAAAGATTTCACCTCTGACACAAGCAGAATTTAGGTGGGGTATCCGGGGTCACGTTCCATTGTGCTACTGTAATTCTGTGGAGTAACGGCTCAGTTTAATACATCATTAGGCCATGAATCAATGCATTTAGCATTTTAAGTGCTCTCGGTTAATGCAAGTCTGCTCATTCCAGGATAAGATTTAAGGATTTATATCTGCCTACACATTGTCTTCTCCCATTTAGCCTGTCAGACTGACCAATGAGGACTACGCAGACTTTTGTGTAGCTATAGTTCAGCCACCAGCTCCCAGTATTGATCAAGACTGAGATTATATATATATATGTATGCACACACACAAAGTCCCCCCCCCAGAAAGAGCCCATATTTTATTCCTGCCCAAGTGCACCAGCCAGCCCCTGATTGTTAAGATATGGACTAGCTTCACCTTGTGTTTTTTTCGAAATGGCCCCAGGGATCTGATTCGATCAGGCACTCTGAGGAGAGTGTGAGTGTGTCTGGTCTTGCAATCCCGCCATTAGCTCAGCAGCAGATGACCAGGTGGGAGGTGAGGATGACCTCGGAGGGGTCCAGAAAGGTCACCGCTGCACTCCAGCATGTGGAGGGAAAAATAACCTCCTCTAGGATAAAAAAAAAAAAAAGAAATCCAGACAGAGACGTGAGTGACTGACCTGTCTGTGCATTGTGTTGCCGTGAGCAACTCAATGTTAATTCGAGATGAAGCCTTTTTTCAGCAAGATTTAAATAAATTGCACCCTTCAGGGGCAGAGGAATAGAGGAAATGTTAAATTCTGTATCCCAGTCTGGTTTAACATCAGATTTTCATACCATTACCTCTAACCTTGAGTAATTTCTTATCTCTATTTTGAGATCTTGCCCCACATTTTGAACTGGTCAATATTCACCAGATCAGAGGTAGTAAATATATCACACCTGGACCAGCGGGGTCACAGAGGGGACGACAGGAGAACCAGTTGAGACCTAGACAGTCACCTTTCAGCTGGTGATTTATAGAGAAGAGCCCTGACCTATAGTGTAACACCCGACTTGCACTACAATTAATATTGATCCACGCAGCCTGCAGCTCAGGCGTTATCGCTGATGGCTGAGACAGTGCACAACAGAACGGGGCGTATGAAAGGAAAATGTGACTCTCTGAACCGTCTTTTAAGAGCAGATTGTGTGGCAGGACTGTGGAGTGTTTGCTGCTTTGTGTGTTGACAATGGTCCACAGTGTCCCCTCTGCGCCGGTGAAACAGCTGATAGGTCCGTCACATCCACTTTAAAGCAATGTTGAGTTTAACTCAAATGTGGTTTAACTGGAATGTATTTTGCCAATTTCTTTCTCAGCTAAGGACTCTCTAAGGGTTAGAAAATATTCCCCACATAAATGTCCCTTGGAATAATTTGAAATAGCCTACTGTCTTACACTTCTGCGTAGTTATTTAAAAGAGCACAAGAGAAATGTCTTAGAAAAGATATTAGACATGTATTAAACATATATTTCCCCATATCAACACAGGATACATATGTCATGATCATTTTAAGACATGAAGCTGGAGATTTCACACACTTGAGAACCACTGCTTTACAGAATACCCCACTGTCTTCTCATTCTAGTAAAAGTCAGTTCCCGGCCCTGTTATGAATAAATTTGAAACCCAACTAGAATAGAACTGTAAAAGTCCCATGCACTGTGTTGCTTCCAACAGTTATACAGCGTTCAGGTCAAACAAAACAAAGTCTCAGTGCAGTTATCCTAGAGTGTGTAGGAGTTGGTTTTTTTTAGGATTTATTCAAGTCTATAAGTGTAAAAACATCCGTTATGAGAGATTTATAATGTTGTACAAGCCACAATGAATTATATTTCATGATGCAAATTTTAACCTATGTAAATGCATTGGACAGATTTAAAAAATCTGCAAAAATACTCTATTCTTGCTATTAAATAGGTGGATCTGCTAACATGTTGCCCATAATAACTTAAAATGGAGAAAATGTCATGTGTTGTAATTCTACCAAAAACATTTTTTGTGCAGCTTTAAACTGTATCTAAGAATAGTCAATACATTCCCAATAACTTGTGCCTAATGAAGTTCAGGGATATGAACTCATATTACTATGGACATAAGAATAGCTTTGGTTTTATACATTTTCCCTTTTTAAATCAATTTTAAATACACTTAGCTCTAAGTTTACTTTAAGAACCAGACCCTACAACACTTCTCAGAGTCAGTGGACCCTCATGGCAGTGTGTCAACATGTGAGCGCCATGTATCTGGGCCATTTCACATTGTGCTCGGACTCCAGTGATATAAAGGGGAAGTTAATTGGGTGATTCAGTGTCCTTCACCTCCTCTGTTCTGCCTCGACGGCCATCAAATAAACACCCAATGCACCCTCTGTAATGTAATTAATGCCTGTATCCATCTGTTATTAAGAAAATGTCACTCAGTAGCACTGGCGCATGACTCTGCGGCCATGAATGGATGGTTGGCTAAATACAGAAAGTATATTAAGAGGAAAATCACATCTCTAAGCTGGGGATGGATTCACCACGGTCGTCTCAGTCAAAAACGCTGTCAGCTGCATCATTAAAGCTCTTTCAGAAAGTCAGGAGCGAGCAGCGCTCGTACATTCTTTTACAGCCTTGACTATGAATACGAAATGCTGTGCATGCCTCGGCACATCAAGCCAATATCAGCCGGTGGCAGGGTCAGAGGCCGACAGAGATGGGCAGACGATGTATTTGTTGCTACTGTCATTCTCATCCTCTTCCTCATTCTCCCCTGATATGATGGCTTGACAACTCTGACCTTGATACACACTGCTGATGGTCTCACATCACACAAACACAAGCGGGCTCTGGCCTGAGGCGTGCTGCAGGTGTGGCTCGCCTCTTACTCATGAGGCAGTCTCCTGTTAGACTTCGTCCACAACAAACCAGCTGCCAGCACCAGGAGCATGCACCTGCCAGTTTCTTTGTCTGTAAGCTCTACATATGTGGGTGTCCCAGTCCCAAGAAAAGCATATGTGAGCAAAAAGCGTTATTTGTTTGAATGAAATCTTAGGAACTTCATCACCATGCCCACTCGCCCACTGTGCATTTCCTGTAATGAACAAGAGAGAACAAGAGATGTATCTTATCATACAAATCAGTGAGACAAATTATATTTATATTTTTTCAATCTATATAAGTAAATATAGCCGGATACATGAGCAATGAAAATGACTCCTGTCCCTATTTTTACTGACAAACACAGGAAATGAAAAGAAGATGCATCACATTAATTGAAAAACAACCCCTTTTGTTCAAGTTTGCAAACTCTAATAAGACTTTTTCTTCTCTGTAGTTAACATGACTTTATCGCACTTCAGATTATATTCATGGGCTAATTAAAACCAGAAGTTTCAAAGGCAGACGGGATTGATCTTTATTTCCCCGTCTTTATTTTCTGCAGCTTCTCATAAACAAAACCCTGAAAAGATTCTATTGTTCGTTTCTGTTCATTTGCGCGGCCCCGTGTATTTATTCTCTGTCCCGTTTAATTTTGAGACGGGTAGTTTTTCATGGAAACGCTCATAGAAATTTTTAAAATACAATCTTGTAATTCTCGTGTCCTTTTATAATCACACAGCCTCTCAAAAGCTTTTTAATGAAAAAGCAATGCTCTTATCATTTTTTACGATCCTCTTTGTCGCTTCTTTCTGCAGAGTAAAAAAATATCTCTGTATAGTTTCACCCCAGCTAATGCTAAGGGAACAAACAGAAGCCGGGACTCCAGCGATGTTTACAGCACAATGAAATACACACAGCTTTTTTATGAACGCCTTCGGATTGATTTCTGTTGACATTAAACGGGCATCACGGAGAGAAGAATGATTGTTTTATTCTCTTTCTCAGCTGGTCAAAGATGTCAAACTGGCGTTCACTGTGTGAGCCCAGACGCTTACTTGAGTCTTCACAGCCCGTGTTTAGCAACTCATTCACATGCACCTCATTGTGTGTGCGGCCAGTTTCGTTTGTTTTCGGAGCGGAGGCTGGAGGAGAGTTAAAAATGAGATGGGCAGAGTAAATATCTTCAGGCCCGTCAGTGCCGCGTGCGCTTTAACTGTTCGTCTTTTTTTTTTTTTAACTTTAAGTATTTTTCTCCTTGTCGTTATTATTCCAGGTGTTTGTGAATTTCGCGAGGCACCAGCACATCGAGGAGGAGGCTCAGGGCTACGACAACCCGGTGGACACCTCAGATGAGAAGCCCGTCGCAGAGAAGGTGTAACGCCCATTAGGAACACAGATCTACTATAGTGGGCCCGCAATATACACAAAATCTAAATTTAATGGTTCTGATGTTCCAGCCGTGAGTGATGTACGATATTTAACCCTTATTACTGCAAAGTGCATCGGCAGGACCTTCAAAAATTGTTTTGAACCCACCACATCAATTCCTAACACTGATCAATAAAAAAATCTGTCAGTCAATCGCCCGTAAAACCTGCAAATACCCGCTAATGTTAAGTTATAAGTGTTTGTGGGGTCTGCATGGCAACTTATGTCAACGTACATTTAACCAAATAATCATCTTTAAAGCAGCAAATCCAAAAGTTCTGAAATACAAATGTCTTGACCTGCAGCACTGATTGTATTGTCTCCACCCAGTGTGGACGCCACGTAATGAACCGATCTGGAGTCAGATCACGCACACGTGATGCAATGTTGATTTTACAGACGTTCCATTTCGTTGAAAGTTTACTGTTGATCTTGATACATACCTCAAGAGAGTGCACGGGCCAAACCATCCCTGAAAGCATCATGGATTGCACAACAACCAGGAAACCTCAGTGCCGACTTTCAAATTGAATTGCAACCTTTTTACATTTTAAAATTGTGCTTGTTCCGTACATTTACTTTAGATTTTTAACGATGATATTATGAGCTGTAAAATTCAACCCTTATGACTTATTATTGATGACACTGAATTAATGAGGTCAGATATTTGACGCACTCCAAAAAACTTCATCACTTTAGATTTTTACATTTAATGACACAAACAAATAAACTCAACAAATGAATAGTACAAATCTTTGGTCAACACAGATTCCAAAAGACATTAAACCACCGTGAGTTTCACTCTCTCAAATGTTGTGCCTCTGAATTTCTCTTTAGCACTAAGGATTTTTTTGTCATAAGGCATTCTGGGTATTGGCACTGGCGTATTGATCCGTGACCACCAGAGATCAGTGGCAGAACTCTGCTGATGAAGTGAATATGTTTTTGCCACAGTGAGCCTTCCAAACACCCGGTGGTAATACTGAAAACCTGATTGGAAACGGGTGATGACTCTGCATAGCAATGGGCCTCATCTGCAAAGTTCAAATGTCTTGGCTACGATGCCTTATGCAAGGATATGGAGCATTTTTACGGGATTGACCCTTTGCAAAGTCCAGCCTCCTTAGTGACTATTACTCCTGCTGTCAAGCCTCCTTGTTGCAGGCTGGGGACAACGAAAACGGCGACAGAGTTTCCTTTTCAAACTAACAGTAATTTCTGGAACGCTGAATCTTTGTGGTAAACAAGAGTAGACATTCATTATGCCTGGATAACAACCACTGTGGGCTATTTTCTCAACTAATATCAGCTGTGTTTTTGTGCCTCCAGTTAACTTATCTTGAAATAGAATCCCTGCACAAGGGTCTTAAATGTAAATGGCAGATTTCCCAGGACAGAACTCTGCATCCCCACAGTTGATGATCCACTTTTGCACATCTGATCAACCAAATAAAGGAGCAGCATCGTTCTTGTGTTGCAGTTTGGAGCTAGTTGGACCTTTTGTTCTAATTTATGTTCGCATGGGTAAACAAGAGGTTATGGTAAAGAACCTGGAACCCCAAACTGGTTCCAGTTAATGCCATGGCCTCAGAAGTAACTCTAGATTAACACTGTAGTTGACATATTGGCTTTGTAGCTGGATATGTTGACGTTCCTACTCCATCGAGTCACGGCTGCTAAGCTGCGATTGGATAATTATTGCTCAGCGGAGGGGCTTAGTGGAAGCTCAGTTATGACTAGGAAACAACCTTTTACAACAATTCTTAAAATTATAAAATACAAATATTTTTAAACTCTTATATTGCTGCAATTTATATAATTTTTAACAAGATAATAATTACAATGTTTGCAATATGTACATATATTGTATTAATATGTATGTATGAACACAATCTATAACTGTAAAAGAGTTATTTATT
The DNA here is from genome assembly GCF_022539355.2 of Hippoglossus stenolepis. Taxonomy (NCBI): domain Eukaryota; kingdom Metazoa; phylum Chordata; class Actinopteri; order Pleuronectiformes; family Pleuronectidae; genus Hippoglossus; species Hippoglossus stenolepis. The sequence goes on along the minus strand of NC_061505.1, from coordinate 7,343,194 downwards.
GCTATATGTTTACTGACGTCATTGAAAGTTTAAGTGTCTTAATGGTATAAAATCAGGGATGTCACATAAACAGAAATTTGGTGATTGCTCCCTATTGAAATTCCACATATATATATACAAACATATATACATCTGGTATATATGTTATTGTCGATACCATCAAAATTTGGGCATTGATTTTTGTCCTGAAGTACCGTTTCCATGACGCCTCTATTTAAAACCATAAAGCTTTTAATTTTGAAGCTTACAGCACTTCCCTGTAATTTGCTGCTCACAGGCGCTTTATGGTTTACTTTCAGCCTGTGACATAATTTGTATGCTGTGCCTACATAACCATCATGTAATGCAAGGAATAAAGAATAATGGAACCACTTTGTACTGAATATAATATTCTTGTCAAGACAAATGATTAAACATTTGCACAAATTGTAATATGACTCAGAATTTAATATTTGTACATTTCTGTGTTTGGCCATTGAAGGTCTCTCTCGCTCATCAGTGTACATACTGTGTTATTGTCTCATCCTATTTTCACTCACTCTGTCTTTCTCTGAGTCCAGTTTTCAGTTGCAGGTTCACGTGGAGTCTCCCACACGTCCATCCAATAGCTCCGACCATGGGGGATATTGAATTCACACTGCAGTACAATGGGTAAGTTCACTTTTGCAGAGTGGCCTCCTTCTCATATTTTAGCTGCCAGATAACGGGAACTTCTTTTCTTGTCATTTGGACACTTTAAACGCGTGGGCTTTTTACCCTGTGCATTTCTGCAAATTTAAACGCAGTGTGGCTCAGGTTAAATCAAGTTGTTTTCTTATTTTAATTTCAAAATCATAAAATATGTATCTATATTGTTTTGGTGAAGACTGTTAAATAATTCATTAAAATGACTTATTCTTATGTGATTTCCAAATCGCTTCCAATTCCATTTTCGAGCAATTTCCCCCCCCAAAAACTGAAAAGACAATCAAACGTAAACAGATTCCAGTGTCTGCTCTACGTCTCAGTCTAAATTATAGAGTGAGGATTGCATATGGATAGTTTAGTTTTTTTTCTCTCAGCTGCAAATGTGTTTGTTGTTTTTGCTTGTGAGTGGCAGTCACATCAATGGAGGAATCGCTGCGGTCCTATATGTTTCATGTTGTTTGAACAAAAGATGCAATATGAAGAAGTCACCTTGACTCCAGGAAGGTGTGATGGACATTACTCTCTGTTTTCATAAAGGATATGACGCCTGACACAAAATATGACCAAACAATACATTTATTTAATTGATATATGATGTAAATCGTGATGTAATAAGTCAAAGATTGATTGGTACAAGTATGTGTACTTGTTTTTGTTGACATTGATTATACTGCATATGTGGCATCATTGACTTAAGGTTATTTTAGTGAAGAGCTGGATTACATGTGGATTAATTCTGTGCCTTAAGAACATTAACTTCTCTTTAATTATTTACCTGACTTATAAATTCAGTTTCTACAGCTCCTCTCTGAAAACCGCCTGACTCATATTTCCCCACGTACAGTTTCCCTTTAACTTGAGTGTGTAATGTTTGCACTTCCTGCATGTATCTCACCTCTTCTCTTCCTTTACTCATTAGAACGCTGCCTGAGCTCTGGGGCACGCCGCCAGAGGCAATCAGCCGGGTGGGAACTTCACAGAGGCGATAAAACCGGAGTCTTAAGGTAGGATTGCTTGTCACGTTCTGGCATTATTCTCTCGCACATCTCATTCCAGCGTAATACGTAAGGGGGTTTACGAGCGCGGGGCACATTACAGATCAGGAGAGTCTGGTTTGTGTAGTAATGAGCAAGGCATTAATCTATTTGAACCATTGATTCCCTCCCTACAGTCATTCTCCAATACATATATTCGAACGTGTAGACCAGACTCCTGAAAGCCTTTTACTTCATGTTTATTTAGTTGTGTGTTATCCACCTCAGCACCACAGTTTTTAGAGGGAAAAGCCCACATTCTGTGCAGCACTGGGCATTATTATTTGGCATGAAATGATAGCGAACAGGAACACGGGGGAACAATCTATAAAAGGCATTTTCCATTTCGAGTAATTGAATGCTGCACTTATTTTTGAGTGAGAGTTGCCATTGCTTCCTCAAAAAAAAAAAAAGGTTTCTCATCAAATTATTTAGTTTTGCTCCAGTGTGGCTGTTGCAAAGTCCGTGCTTTTTCCGAGGATACGTTCACAAACGGCCACGATCGCCTCACTTTCACACGACTTGACGGTTTGCCGATCTCATTGTCAAGTGCGAGATATACAGTAATAGACATTGACCGTTGAAATGGGAAGATTACAGGAGTTAGAGGGGGATTCAATGATGTGCTCGACAGACGAGCGTTACAGAAAGCTCCCACCATCCTTCAGACTGTAATCACCCTCTGTACTCTCGCTGTTCTTGCTTCAGGGTACCTGTTCCAGGCAGCCTGGAATATGTAGTAATTGGAACAGTGTCTCTGTTCATCTCACCGCTGTCAAACTGATACAGACACTTCAGAGCAACTTTTTATCCGTCTGGAGAGAGAGTTTTTTTTATTTCAAATGACCTTTTCAATTTAAGGATTGGGCCTCCGTGCTGCGTCGAGTGCTGCAACTATTTACCACCGGGTTAATTAGAGTGTCCACTGAAGGTAATTCATCCATCAGAAAGAGTTGTTGAACAGAAAGTTCAGTGTTATACACATATATTAGAGATAATGAAATAAGAAACTTTTATAACAAATACAGGCAAAATATGTTATCATGAACTCTGGGAAAACTCTTTATTGTCACATTTTCATGAAGGGGAATTTCTATTTAAGTTTTTAATTCGAAATGACTTATTTTTGATTTCTTAAAGCAACACTATATAACTTTTTTCGATCTTAAAAATAGCAGCTTCAAGACTATTTCGATGGTTCACTGACTTGGAACAGGGAGAATGTTGCAGTTTTACTTCCCACTCGTCGAACCTGAACCTTCGTGCTCATTGTAACTAATCAGCTACAATCTCCCGTGAGAAGATAGAATTCAAGTTCAAGAGGCTGAACTGTTGATCAGTCGAAAAGACAAATTTAAAACCAGTGTTTGTTTCAAATATTCAGCTTGGATACTTTAAAACATGAAGAATTATAAACAGAGTTTGCTGTATTTGTTACATTGGCATATATTGTGGTTCAGGAAGTAATATTAACCATTCAGTGAGTGGGACTACACTTACTCTGTTTGAATGAAGATGGCGCTGTTGCTCAGTAAAAGTAACATAGTGTTGCTTTAATAAACATTTTATTTCGTAACACCTACTTTTCATCAGTCTTCATCCGCCAGTCGTGACAAATAAAGCAGAGTTGCTGTATGTGGCTGTCAGCTCAATCAGACCAAAGCTAATCACATCATTATAATGCATTTGCTCAAATGATTTCCGATGAATAATGAATGAATTGTCTGAGACGTCTGGCACACGAGATGCAGTTTGGTGCAACATAGTTGAAATACCTGAAAGACCCTAAGTCCCAGTGTGACAGCTTCTTATCAGCAAACGATAAGATATTACTATAAGTGTTACTGTGAGTTTCACTGCCTCACACTTATGTGGCCGGCTTTTTACATATATATTCTATTACAGCCATTTATTTGCAATATTTAAACCTGTTGGAAAACCACATTTACACCCTGACTGTCAGTCCTTGACCTGATTGATATGTGAAAACATCTCCTCGCTTGGCTAATAGAAAAGTGTCCACGCTTCCAGCTGTGGCCCGTGATGTTTCCTGCTGTTCAGATTAAGGTGCATGTGGATTCTGATATTAACCCTGCTGGTGTTGTTCTAGAGGCCGTTTGACTGATACATAATAAACCGTGGCTCACTAATGCAGTGAAAGTGAACAACAGGTTTGTCCCGATGGAGATTCTTTGTGTGCTACAAAACAAATCTATTCATACATACTTTTTTATTGTGCTGAATGAAAAATATAAAACACACATTCAGTCCAAATGGGCTGTGGCGATAACAAAGTGCTGCTGTGAAAGAAGGAAGTTCAGTTTGGAAAAATTGTGTTTTGTGTTTTGAAAAAGTCTCCTTTGTTGTGATCGCAAAGCAATTTGGAAACATGATTACAGTTATGAACTTACTGTAATTACTTGTTTGATGATTTGTTATTTATCTGCACACTCTCTCACTGCAGAAAGAGGTTGGCCTGTGCAACCAGAGGAATTATTCATAATTTTGGCATATTTAGTGTTTAAAGCTCAGTGTTAGCAGAAACCTTAATGACTAATGCTTCCTATACCACTAAAATATGAGCGTGTACTTATATGTCGCATGTAGCACATCTAAAGCTCAATAGGACCAAGTGAAATTTGTGAGCAGGCAGTATATTTGCTGTGGTAATGAATGTCTCGCGGCGCAGACCCCGAGTGTGTGACCCTGTCTTCAGCCGGTGTAAAATATCACTGTTGTCTCGTGGAGAAGCTTCTCCTCTCCTCCTCCATTTAATTGCCTTTGTTGACATTTTTACGCATGCATGTCACGCTAAACTCTCCATCTTGTCCGCCGGTTTGATTTAGAGGATGTAAATACCATCTCCTCTTTCTTCTTCCTGTCCGTTTTTTTTTTTTTTTATCCCCTCGCACAAGGAGATGACATAACGGCTCCTAAATTACATTTTTCCTCGATTCTCTTTGTCGCCGATGTTTCTGGTTTTATTAAGTTTTAGTGGCTCTTTCTTTAATCTCCCGGCTGTGTGCCACAGAACTCACAGTGAGTGGGGGTTTCCAGAAATTTGTATGCGGTGCTGCTCTGGACTATTTTGAGCCACTTCAAAGCTTTATTGCCTCGTCTATATGTGGGTGCGTGACCCCCGGTGGAGGCTGGTGTGAAGGTATCAGGGGGGTGGGATGACGCATCCTGTGACAGGGTTCAGTTTAACAAGACAGGGCTGCGTCAAAAGTTGCTCTGATGAGTCAAACATTTGGTCTGCAGCCTCTTTTTTATAACAGCCTCCCGCTCGGGGACCTCATGCTGAGTAAGAGAGTAGCGTTTATCTAGTATAGCGCCAGACTTTCAAAGAGCAAAGTCACAAAAGTAAAAATTATGAAAGATAAAACCACGAAAGTAGTGAGGGATGAGGGATGGTGAGGTTTTTTGAGCTCGCTTCCTTTTTGATTTGTGTTCATTTCAGGATCTCCTGCTCCTGAATGCGACAACACGCCGCCGCCGAGTCGGAGACATTTCCCAGCTCCTTCCACCAAGGCTTCGGCTGCCGTCTCCAAAGCTGCTCATATTTGCTGAGGGTGGGTGGTGAGTCACTGTCACTGCAGAGTCGCTGAGTCACTGTCACGGCGCTGTCAGACAGGAACCGTCTAGCGCGGTGACTGATTATGGCCATTTTAATAATTTAGCTTTCTTATAGTCACCTTTGCAGATGCTGGTGAATTACTTTCCTTCCCGATTCATGACATCACGTCTGTCTTAGATTTGCTTTGCGTGTGTGTGTGTTTTATGTCAGATCAACAGTTGGATAAACAACCACTAGATACGATTCCCCCTTTTGTTTCCTGACATTTCACTTCCATTTTATTTTATTCAACAAACTGAGTAGTTAAGTGCACCTCACATGCAGGAATGTATGTGTGACGCATTTCTCTACACCAACCTGGTAGTTAGCATCAACCTGCGTCCCTCAATTAAAGCCAATGAGGACTTTAAAAAATCGTACTTATTCTCTCATTCCTGCAGAAATGTATTGTATATATTTTGCATCGCCTGTAACTCCTATTTTTCATGTCAAACTCTTAAACTTGACTCTCCATCCTTGTCAAAACTTGAGAAAGCTGCTAGGTAATTCAAACCAGTCGGCAATTACATTCCCTTCCCTCCACGTTTGGCAGAACAATTTAGCAGTTATCAGTAAAACATCATTTATAGGACACAGAGGTGAATTATCTTGATTTATTTGACTTTCTGCAGTAGTGTGAGAAGGCACTTTCCCCCCCCGTGTGCTTAAATTCAAGGTGCCAAAAGTGATTCAGGGCTCAGCAGCAAAACTCACAAGGAATCATAATTAATTCATTTGCTGGACAGACTTTGTGTACCCTGTTGTCCAGTAGGGTTAGAGGCTTTGGCAGTTGGGGGAGTCAAAACAAATCGGATTCTCATTTCTGCAACATCAGAAATTCCTCTTGGACGTGTATATATATATGCCGTGCTCTGCAATAAATTACTGTCACTGACGTCCAAGCGAGAACGCATAAAGGTATAATAAAAAACGACCAATATCCTTCCTATGAGGCAGCGGAGTGGATTTAAGCAGTACGAGCATGCAAACATTCGCTCGGAGTCCTCTGGCAGCTGCTGTCCCTGTTTTTCCTCCCAGAATCCTCCTCTATCATCTACTCGGGTGTGTTTCATCGTGTTGTCTTGTTCATTAAAGAGTGCCTTGAAGTCGCAACAGTGGTTCGCCACTTTGTGTGTAATCTTGTCTGGAAAGTGATACACTTGCTTGAAAGGGCACCAGCGATCTCGTTGACAATAGAAGCGAAATAACGAGCAGGCTCTCGCTGCCTGTTGCCACTTCAAAACCTCACTGTCTAATAGGTTGGTGAAGAGGCTCGGTTTTTGCCGGCAAGGTTGCTGGAGGGTTGGTGGTTGTGAGAAAAAACAAAAGCGAGGGAAAAGAAAACCGACGGAGAGTTCAAGGCCCAAACACTCTCAAGCCCGGCTGTTTCTCCCCTTCTCTCCTTCCAAAGCCTCCCAGCGCTTTCCAGTCTGTTTTGTTGCTGGGTGCGCTCCACTCCCAGTGTTTATCTGACATCATGAAGCGTTTCGGCTTCCCCCAATCCGCTGACAGCCCCAGAACTCTTCAGAGTGCACACACGAGCCAGCTCGGCAGATGACAAAGCGATGCTGAGCCCGTCGGCGGAACCACACGGCTCCCAGCATGCTTCGCCCACCAGCGTGTCACCTACCTGGTCTGGCGCGGATTCAGCTCGGGAGACTGCCTCATTATTCACTCTGACAGGGTTTTATGACCCAGCGGCCATGCCCAGACTTGATCTGGGAGCACGAGCAGATGCTTGAACCTGTAGATGAAGCACCATCCTCGAACTGCAACCGAATATGAAAACATAAAGTAAATAAAACAGGAAGACGAAGGGGTTAGCTGAGGTTTTAATCTCGGTTTATATGGGTATAGAGTCGTCAGGGGTGGTTTGACTCAGTCGCTGGAATTTGAAACTCGAATTGTTATGCAGTGCAGGGTTAGGGGTTAAAAAAACCCCCAGGAACGAACTTATTAATGCACCGCACACATCTGCCTGCAGGTGCATACTGATCAGCCGAGCTTGATTGAGCACAGGATGATTCACCCAGGCCTTTATTTTGATGGAGCGATTCAGAGGCTGCACTTGAAGAGCCACCTTGCCTTCCCTTTGGTCCCCGGTCTCCTAATGAAACTTTGTGTAGCAGCTTGTAAGGCCCGTGGCAACACAATCCCCAAATTTGACACAAAGCCTGTTTTTTTTATCCTCACAATATATTTCTCTTCCCTTAAATCAAAAGAGGTTTGACCTTAGCGTCGTAGGAATACAAAGTAGACGAAGCAGAGTCCCCCTTTTCCCAAGTTAAATCTGAATGGGTTGCCACAGCTTGGAAACTAACAGAATCAGCACCTTGCACTCTCTCAAATGTTTACCGTCACTGTACTTCGCTGCATCAGGGAAAAAAAAATGTTAAGGACAGAGAAAATCGCTGACCTTCAGAAAGCTGTGGCTGCCGGACAAAACGCCTCCAATAATCCTGGTTTCCTTTTGAGGGAGCTCAGGGTAGAAAGTGACAGAAGCCAGCATTGATAATTTCATAAAACAGATCCGGACATTTGATATGTGCCTGTCGGGAATAAATTGTTTTTTTGCTGCCTTCGAACCTTTACAAGGGATAGTTCATCCAAAAATGAAAATTCACTCTATCTACTCAGCACTATGCTGGGGGTGGGTGAAGTGTTTGAGTCCACAAAACACTTTTGGAGTTTCAGGGGTAAATAGCAGTGGTGAGTAGATAATGAGGGAATTTTCATTTTTTTGGTGAACCATCCCTTTAATGCTTCTTCTTGAATGTCCATCAGATATGCCTGTCGAAGCAAGACCATGCGACTTTATTTTAACCTTAAAATAGCAGCTTCAAAATGACTTTGATGGTTCAGTGTATTGGGAAAAAAGGACACTGGTGCAGCCTTCATTCCCACGCCTCACCCTGGAGGTCTGTTCTCTCTCTGTGGGGGGGGGTTACGATCTCCTGTGAGAACTGTGTAACAGACTGATCGCGGCTTCAATTGTCAGGGTCAGGTTCAGTAAGGAGTGATGCTGAACTGTAGATCAGTTAAAAAGACTGAGAGGTCATTAAACACCAGTGTTTATCTTCTCTTAAAATACAGAGAATTCTTAACAGGGTTTGGTGTTAGTTACAGCAGCAGCTCTTCTGGTTTAGGAATCTGAGGATCATGGGTAATATCCAGAGTTCAGTTGTTTTTCAGTTAAGTGAGCGGGATTATGCAGTTAGAGGTCGTCTCAACACAGTGATTGACCTTGTTTTTCTCTACATGAAAACCACTTGATCTTTCGGACACGAGCCCAATAGAATGAATTACCACGTGTAGCTGCAGAGGGCGCTGTTGCTCAGTAAAAGTTACATAGTGTTGCTTTGATACGACAAATCGCAAAAGCAAGACGCATGAAAATACATTCTCCCATTAATGCACACATGTATACAGTACTTCTGTATGCAGTGCTTTTTTGCGTCACATACCATTCATACACTGTTGGAGCACAGGTGTCGGGGATCAAACCATCGACCTCATGGCTAGTGAACGACCCGTTCTATCTCCTGAGCCACATTTAAGCTTCTTTAAAAGCTTACATAACACATTTGTTCCTTGTGAAATAGTTTTTAGTATTATTATAATATTATTATTGTTTTCTCTGCTCTGGAAAGTGTTCTCAGACGTCGACTCTGTATGTACAATGTCCCACTGTGTGCGCGTGTGTACAGTTCTAGTAAAAGGCCAGGCCAATCGATCAGCAGGGGCTTAACAGCTTTAGTCAAAGAGCACATTCTTGCTCGCTGCTCTGTGCTCTGTGGGCTTCCCTCTGCCGTGGTTGTTCTAACGCTGAATTCAAATGTCCAGCCTGAGCCCGGTGAACTAAGATTTGAGGATATCTGACTGAAGAGCTCACGGTGAATACACAAGTTTGAAAGGATGCATTCTCGGAAGAAGACAGACGCTGTCTCTCAAAATGGGCCGTTTGCGTCGTCATGGGAATAACAATTGAATGCACCAGTCAAACTCGATATAAACGAATCAATTAATAGCAGCTTGCCCGACATGTTGAACTCGACAGCAGACGGACATTATTCGCTCCCCGGGGACCGTGTTTCCAGATCTTATCCCAGGGACGAGAACAAGCCTCTGTCACCTGATGTCTCCCATGATCACATCAGCAGAGCAGTCAGCTGTGTGAAATCCCCCTCGCAGTCTCCAGGCGAGCAGACTCTCTGGAAGTCCGCACGGAGCCCGCGCCAAATATCCGCATGAGAGCCCTGGCAGACTAGATGAATTTTGGCAAAGGCCTGCCCTAACCCCTCTGCAAAGCCCGCAAGTCAGCAAGTCTGGGCGAGTGGACTTTTCTGGATTCAGCACATGGTCTGTCTTTACCCCCCCCACCCCCCCCTCCCTCCCCTCGAGTTGTCTTACTGCATCTGAAGGCCGCGAGGAAACAAGAGGCCTGAGCAGAGATACTCAGCTCGAGTGAGTGACTTCAGCTCTGTGCCCAAAACCCCAGCATCATGGATGTGCCCCATGTATGTTAAAGAAAATAAGCGAAGCCTATTTTGAGTTGGTCTTTGAGCCTTTTACAGGAGTAGAAGTAAATAAAAATGTAAAAAGTAAATCTCACAATGTTAAACAAAGTGAAAATAAATGCCCGGATCCGCGCTAAAATTTAATCAGTTCCTTCTTGGGTGACGCCTCAGCTCTCCAGAACACGTCATGGAAATCGGTTCAGTTGTTTCTGTGTAATCCTGCTAACAAACAAACAAATGGACCAGGGTGAAAACATAAGCTCGTTGGCGGAGGTATTAATAATCTAAAATGTACACTAGCACAGCAGCAGCTTTGAAATGATCACCTGATTGATTGCTTTTAAGAGTTGTGTGATTTGTTATCAGCGCGTCATCGGTTCCACGCGTGTTACAACCTGCGCCTGCTCTTATCTTAACCTTGTTGTTAGACAGTTAATCAAACCACTTTACTCGTCCTGAAGCCAAAGCCCGATGGCTCTCGGCTCTGAGAGGAGAGGAGAGAGAGAGGGAGAGGGAGAGCTCTGCAGCCCGTGCACGCGTTCGCTCCCGGCCTTTGCAGCTGCTTGTTTGTGTTTCCAGCGGCTTTGATTAGCGTGCTCCAGCCCACTTGGCATCCCACATCACCGGAATACATTGACAGTGGAGAGCGGGAGGAGACGCTGCTGTGCACGTCTCTGAGGACAGGGCCAACTGGAGGAGATGCACAAATATGTAGCATTCATACTGCGGGCTAAAAATAAACATCATGACCTGCAAGTCAACGGTAATGCAACGGTAAAGGCAAACCTCACTTCCTGTTAAGTCACTCAACCAGTCCATGTCTGCTGCCAGGAAAGAAACAACTCTGTTACGTGTTAATTTCAAGTATTTACTTTAATTTAAAAATGGCTTATTTGGGGTTTATTTAGCAGATAATTAAATGTGATTCTCAGTGTGAATGAAGAGGGATTTAATTATGGAACTGGAACAGCTCAATCAGCCCAAATGTCAATCTTTTCCTCATGAATAATAAAAAAGTACAGTAATAGGCAGTTAAAGCAAGTGTTTGATTTTTAGCATTTCAGTTAAAAGTGAAGAATTAGTCGCAAAAAAAAACGTTTGAGGGGGAAATGATTTCTGCCGCCCGCAGCTGGAATCACGAGCACAAACCAAAACCTTCCTCTTAGAATTAATCTGAAAATAATGCGACCGATTTATTAGCTTATATCTTAATCTTCGTGTTGCCTCTACAGGTTTGGACTAAATCCACCTCCCTGCACTGTCTTACATCAGCTTTTTGAATCTTCTCTGCAGCAAATATCGGAAGTCAAATTCACGTGGCAAATTATTCACAGTGGGTTTATTTTCTAACAGGCACACACGTCTGTCACAAAGATGGACACGTTCGATATTTAAAGGGCGAGGAGTTCACTTTGAGTCGTAGCATTCGGTGACCCCCGCCGTGCCCCCCCCGCTCGACTATCGCTATCCTTGCTCCTTCTCTCCCGCTCTTGCCTGGACAGAAGGGGACATCTGGGATGGCACTCTGAAGCAGATGCAAAGAGTCCATTACGGTCGCCCCCCAGCCCCACAGCCATATTTCCTCTGTCAGTGTAACCACGGCAATGAGAGTCTCAGGGAGGTGACCAGGAGCTTGGCCTCATCTCCAGTGCAATCTGCTTTTCAGGACGACAGAGCAGACGCACTGGTTCAGGCGTACTCGCTCTCACACACACACACACACACACACACAGAGCCGTGCCATATGGCCACAGCACATAATGAGGGTCATTAATGTCTTGGTGACACGTGTGATTGACAGGTGGAGAGGTGCGCTGAGTGGCAGGTCCATCCGCAATGAAAAGGGATAGAGACGACAGTGTCACGGCCGCGCAGGCAGAAGCGGCGCCGACGCAGTTTATATTATAATGCGGCGGTGACAATGTCAAAGCTTTTACCTGGTGTGACCGAGCCGTCCCACTCAGAGGCCCCGACGAAATTGTTTGGGGCTTTTATGTAAAAGTTTAAGAAGCTTTCCACCGTCCCCCTCGCGCCAAAATGATATTGATGCCATTTTAGTCTCGTCTGTGCTGCTCGGTTTGAAGCTCTGTCATGGCTGGATATGATTATTTTAGACACTTTTCCAGGCATGAGAGAGGAAGGGAGCACTTTGTGAAATGTGAAGGCAGATACCTCGAAATGTAGAAGACTGTTTTTCTGTCTATACTACACCTTTATGTTTTTGAAAGCAACTCTCACGTTATTCTCATGAGTTACATCGAATAAATTGATTAAATTGACCAAGCAGCTTTGTTTGTTCGTAGGGATTCTTCGCTTTGTTAAGTAAAACATTTTTGACCTTTTTATCTGGTTGTTCAGTTTCTCCGCTCATACAAACTGAAAGACTTTTAAAATTGGAATCTATTTGTTGTTGAAGGGGAAAGATTTTTTTTTCCACTTTCTCTGCTTCATATTTTTGCTCCGACAAAGAAAATAAGTAAATGTGTGGGGTTGCTGAAATATATTTTTCCTCCTATTAAGTTAGAAAGTACAAGAAGCTTTTGGTTGCTGAGACTATTTGGCAGTGGGGATGTTGTAAAAAATAAAAGTTTAAAAAAAGATAAATCAGCCTCTCTATTGATAAATCCCTTCAGCCATTGTCTTATCCTAGCTCGGGATGTGGAACTAGCATATTCCAGACATTACGCTCCCCAGCTAAGGTTTCCACCTCCTCCTGGGTGGTCCTGAGATGTTCCCAGGCCAGAGGGGATATGTAATCCCAGCAGGTTCTGAGTCGACCTTGGGGTTCTCCTCTCGGTTCGACGTGCCCAGTAAACCCTCCGACAGAAGGTGCCCAGGAAGCATCCAGACTAGATGCCTGAACCACCTCAACTGTCCCCTTTCAATGTGAAGAAGCAGCGGTTCTACTCTAAGCTCCCCCCAGGATGTTCGAACCCCTCACTCTATCTCTAAGGCTGAACCCAGACACCCAACAGAGAAAACTCATCGGCTTGTATTCGCAATCTCCTTCTGTCGGTCACTCCCAGGAGTTTGTGGCCATAGGTGAGGGTTGGAACGTAGATCCCCAGATAAATGAAAAGCTTTGCCGACCTCCAATATTCAAATGTCACCCCTAAAATTGGATGCTTATATTCCCAGCACTAATACCTTCTGCACAAGCATTTAGCTTTGCAGTTTATTAGAACTGCAAATCAATGTCTATGTGAGTGTCTGGCGGCTCCACCTGAACTTATTAGCCTGTGTCTGTTATGACAAGTTGCAGACAAGATGTTTTAAAAATGTTTACAGACGTGGATGAAATGATGGAGCTGCAATAAATCATATTTCAGGCTGTATACGGGCGAACTAATGGAAGCCGCAGTGATTATACACAGAAACAAATGAATGCTTCTTGTCAACATGCAGAAAGAAAATGAGGAAGCTCATGAAAGTAAACAGCAGGGCGAAAAATCAATAACGCAACAAAAATTGGTCTGCATCTGAATTTGGATTATTGTGCCTTTTCTACCTGGCAGCCACTTTTCTCAAGTTTTACAGTGTTTACAGGTTTAGTTTATGACAGAGGCCGTCTCTAAAAGCACTTACTTCTTTCTTTAAAAACTTGTGCGGTTAGAGGAGGAGGTATTTCACTCTCCTCCTCATTTTCTAATAATTCCCAAGGTGCTTTCCTGGTAAGAACCATTTCATTTGGTAGTAAAGTTGCGCATTAAATGTGCCAGACAACTGCTGCTACTTGAGTTTACTTTAGTTATGTTTGTTTGTTGAAAGTTGTTGATTTCAAGGAGAAAAAGAACAACTTAATCTAATATCAATGTCTGTAAAGATGGAGGATGTGACAGCTTCCCAAAAGTGAAGCCAAAGTGTTTCAGTTGCCCCCTAGTGGCTGGGTCATAAACCATGTGTCCTCTATGTTAGTGGATGGGACATGGGCCACTAGTTCTTATCACACAGTTAGTTGATGCTATCAAAAATGAGAGAAACATACTGATTGACAGCTGAGACTGACCTGCAGTTGGTCGAGCACATGTAGCGGCTCCACGTCGCTGCCATGGCTACATCTCCAGATTGCTACTGTTCAGACTCTGGCTACAAATACACAAGATGGCAGCAGTCGTATGTGGGATATTTTGGCTTCATGTCTGGATAATGGTGGAGACACATTGTCGTGGTACACATGGTCCAATATGCAAGTGACACAAGTGGGATGTGGAAAGTTTTAACCTCCAGAATGAATTTTACAGTGAAGTAAAACCATATTTGTTATCGGCTTTGTATTTTTCAATAGACTAAGCGAATAAGAACAAGTAAAATAAGAAAATTAGAAAAAATATCTGAATATTTGAATACATAGCACCGATTTGAAATGTTGCTCTTGCTCACATATTTTATTACCTGGTTTAAAAGCACTGGATAGGCCACTTCATCACAGTGGCAGGTTTTCAAGGTCCTCAAAATCGTTATAAGTGACTGCACTTTTGATTGTGCACTAGAAGAAGGTTGTTTTTGACTGCAGGAGAAGTGCAGGAGCCAAGTTAAGTTGTGAAGCCCAGGTCCCAGCATGTGGGTCCAAGGGCACATGATTGACATTTCCAAAGACCTCCAGAGCCACAGCCAGAGCCTAAAAGCTGCCGGATTTCCCGCGGCGGGAGCGACCCCCTCGAATGCCCATCAATGGCGCGGCTGTGTGTGTTCCACCCACATTAGGCATCTCCTGCTGTCAGGGAGACATTAACAAAGCAGGTTGTGCCCTGTCCTCTGCTCTCAAGCTCCTGTTTTTTCTCCTGTTGACTGTTTATTGCCTCGTCTCTCCGTGCACTTCCTGGGATGAGGTGACAGACGTGGCATTGTTGACGTCCAAGCACAAAGCTTCCAAGAATGCAGCGATTGCCGTCATCGCCTTTTCTGTCGTCGCGTTAAAAAAGAGAAAACACATGTCGTTTGCCACCTGGCGACGGCACGCATCTCTCCTGCCACCTCCAGGTCATTAAACTGATGCGGTGACGTCACACCCTGATTGGTTCCCAGTGGTTACAGCTCAGCAGTGACATTCATTTAGCAGATTAAACATTGAGAACTCGAGGAGCAGACCTCACCGCCGCACAGTCAACCTGGTGCCCACAGTCTCTTTTTTTGTTTTTCTCTCTTTGTCAGACGAGTCTGTGGGGAAATTAACTGATGAGTTCACGCTGGCAACAGGGTTGCTATAGAAACTTCACATATAAGACTTGTTCTGGAGTTTGTCACCAGAGAGAAAAAACAGGAGAGAGAGACTGAGAGAGACAAAGAGGCGGCTGTGTTGAATACTCACCGGAGAGGCATCAAACGCGGAGTCATTTGCAACACAACGTTAATGCCATGTTTTATTTCTTCTCTACCGCATCCTCTCTGCAGCATCCACCTGAAATCATCCCATCCTGCTGCAGGCCTCGCTGGCTTTCTCTTTACGTTCCGGCACAGTGCATCATAAATACTCAGGTAGACACTGGTCTCTTTTTTTTTTCTCTTCTTCTGAGATTATGAACAGAATTGGACAATAAATAACACCCATCATTGGAACATTCCTCGCTGTCAATGTGCCTTTGTGTATCTCAGATAATCACTTTGGAAAATGGCACGTTTTGGGTGAATTGTCCGACACTGAGCAGATTCAGGCTCGTCGACATAATGTGTGCATATTGATCAGATGTTCTCTTACTGGCCCCTAGTGGTTCAGGTTAGTAACAACATTGCAGTATTGTGACTTTATTGTAATTTATATTGCGGACTGTGCTGCTGTGATGTAGCAGCGCATACTGCATTTCCTTTAAATGCCAAGAAAGCATATACACATCTCTGGGATGACAGATTCTCCTCCTTCTTGACTCCTCCTCGCAGACTGCAGAAGTGTCATTGCTGTGATTGAAAAGGAACGGATAACTCTGTCACGTCTAATGGAGTGAGGAGAAGAAATGAGAGTTTTCTTTAACAGCCTCCCATTGAAGACTATTACCTGCGTTCTTTGTAAAAAATCTACTTTCGGTTAAAGAGCGGTGGAGAAGAGATGTACCTGTACAGACGGGAGATTAAAAGTGATTAAATGGAGGAAATTCATTTAGTTGTGAAGGCTCAGCCCCTGATTTACGACTGTCACAGCCCAGCCTGATTTCAGGCCGGCTGACACAAGAGATGAGCGTCGACGCGAGTCAGGCTCCAGGCTCTGACAGGAGAGTCGCAGCACTGTCTCGCATCTCTCACTCTTCCCTCCCGCCACTCCTGATGCTCCCTCTCTCCACCACGCCGCTCCTCCGTCTTTCTCTGTGACTTTCAGAGGCGAGGAGTGCACATTGTCATGCCGAGCTCGACTCGCACGTCTCTATCAAGTGCCGGTGCCCCCTGGAAAAAGTGTTTTAGGGAGAAGGGAAAAATATAGTTTATTTTTGAAACATCCGTCTGCCCATTCTCATCTTCCCCTGCAAACACTGCCAGTGGGTACAGGCACAGAATGTGCACAGGGAGTGTGTGCATGCATACAGAAACACACAGTGAGGCGTTCAAAGCCAGCTGCTGCTGATTTGAGACTCTAACGCAGACGCGCTCTCCCCTGCACCCTCTTCATATTGTAAACAAAGTGAACAAACACCAGCAAACTCTCTCCACCTCTTCTCGTTCTCACTGCTGGCGGAGCCGTGACTCACTTGGAACCAGGCTTTCTCAGAATAAACGTAACCCGGACTTGACCGCAGCTGGAGTTGGAGCGACAGAGACAGAAAGTTGGAGTGTCACCTTCTGCTCACTGGCATCTCGAGCGCGAGGGCCTCGGAGAGTGCAAAGGGACACGGCGGGAGGGGGGGGCCCTCTGAACCCTAGCCTCGGGACAGATGGCAGGTTTGGACCCGCGGACCTGCTAATGAGTGGGTCCTGCCAAGTGGTGTCGGACACGGGGGGGCAGAGGTGAGGCCGCTCCATCAAAGTCGTGATCTTCCATTTCAACGAGGCGAGGCCACGCCCAGCTGCTTGGCTGGTGGTGACATGCAGATGCTAATGACGGGGTGGGGTCCAAAGACTGCGTTGATTTGAGACTTGAGTCAAACGGAGATAATGACACCGTTTTCTTAAACAGGTCATTGTGTTTTACTGCTTTGTTCTACTCAAGGTCGAAGGTTAAAGGTCGACTGATACTGATCAAATATGTCTAACATGCTCCACTGATGATGCTCCAGGGATTTAGCATTGTTGGATTCCATATTGGCTGTGAAGGGATCCCATCTTAGAGCAATGACACCCTATTCTGTCCAAGTACGCATGCTTAGGTTCAACTGAATCTAATATTAGGCTGCATTTATATTATATTATGGTTGGCTAAACCAGTTGTGTCTTTTAAGTACAAAGTAGGACCCCCTCGTGTTGCCATCCCTCAACTGCGGCGCAGCAGGGAACCGCTGCCTGAGGAGAAACACAAATAGGACAATTAGGTCAAATGTATTCTTTGGTTCATATATAAATAATAAACCATTTTTTAATGACATACAGTGTTGTAGGTGGAGTTTTCTCCTCTAAACCCTCAATTGGAAGGTGTCTCTTGATTAGCAGTGTACAGAGGCGGAATGATTACATCAAAAACACTCAATACCCAATTGAGGTCACTTTAACATTGAGTATTACATCATTAAATTGGAAAGACTTTCTCTTTAAAGGGTGAAATTTTGATTGGTGAACATAATTGTGTAAACACGGGTTCAAACATCCTAATTGTTCAGACATGAGTTCAGAATATTAAGTATATTTTCTAATTGCTATCCATCATCTTGTTTATGCTTATGCTTATTTAGATTTGCACCTGGTGTGTGCAGTCTTCCTAATTTAAAATATAGATTCTTAACGTTCATCTCAAGTTGATATGCTGCTATCATTTCTTACAGCTAGTTGGCGCTCTTGCACCGTAGGTAGGTTCATTTAGAAAACAGAGGGAGGAG
This sequence comes from Hippoglossus stenolepis, assembly GCF_022539355.2. NCBI lineage: Eukaryota > Metazoa > Chordata > Actinopteri > Pleuronectiformes > Pleuronectidae > Hippoglossus > Hippoglossus stenolepis. The sequence goes on along the minus strand of NC_061505.1, from coordinate 7,325,388 downwards.
ATGGAGATTACTGTTGACTGAGTTGTGTTCGAAACCCAGAAACCTTACAGCTTTGAAGAGTTCAGGAAGGAGCATTAATTACCCACACAGTCATAAGAAAACAGAAAGTTTAATTGTATTACTTCTAAGAGGAGAAGGATCAAATTTAGACAAAGAAGCACCTGTACACACCAGAGACTGTTGGTTATTTTCACCCCAAAGCAAACTTCTACCAGTCTGGAGACACAGCCACACAATTTTTGGGGGGGAATTGGCATCATTTCTGTGTGTGAAAAAGAGAAAAGTGTTTATTACAAAATACCACAGTGGGTATCCCTGCCAGGAAATGCTCCCACACCTCAGACATCTGTATTTTACACCTCGGCACCAGTCTGACGGGCCTCAAATTGGCCGCCGCAGTCGCTTCAAGCACGTGATTGGCTCTGTGTGAGCTCAGACACACGAGGTCGCATGTCGTGGATTATCATCTGGTTTGTTAATAACCGCAACTCTTTACCCCCGAGATCTGCCAACACGTGAAACTCAAGATTCTCTCAATTAATATCTCCACTTCTGAGTGTGTGGCAAATAAGGATGAGCTATTTTAGGTAGAGCTGCCCTTCATTAACAGTGAAGCAAATTATGATCCGCATTATATTCCCCCCTTGGATATAGAGACATTTTATCCGAGCCAACACTTAAACTCAGTGAAGAATCGCATTGAAGTGGCTGATATTGGTGGTGGGATAGACAGGCTGCACCCTGGGAGCTTGTTTGTTAAGAGCACAGGTGTGAGGAGAAGGAGAAGAGACAGGTAGGAGCCTGTGATGGATGATGAGGGTACACAGTGGACCAGTGACAGGGGGAACATCAATAGTTAAAGCATCAATGATGTATTGCATTTTGTAGTTTTGCTGCGCTCAGTTGAAGTTGAAAATAGTGTGGGGATTGCAGCGGCCCGCACCCGGCGCTCTGCTTTGTCATATTTAGGACGCGTGGTGCTTTTGAAATGGTATTGTCATGCATAATCAGTCATCAGCCCGCTCACCAGAGGCTCTTTTGTTCCTCCAATCAAAGAGCTGAAGGGCAGCTGACTGACAGCGCATGTGTGTGAGCCAGGTCCCGACTTTGTCACGTCGCCCCTGTAATGTGCATTTCTGTGTCTTTACAGCAACAACACATGCTGCTGTGCTCAGCGTGAAAACTGCACAGTCACCGATGCCACGTTCCAGGCTTGAACTCCCCAAAGGTGACCCTGATGCCTTGCTAAAGGGCACCTTAATGCTCAGAATGGGTACAACTCTGTGTCCCTATAAACCTCCTTAGTTATTTTATTGAACAACAAAGTCAGGCACACCTCAATACACACATAGATGCATTAACTCCAACCTTTCCTATTTGAAATTAGGTATTTTAGATAATTATCTTTAATCTCCACTGACTCACTGTGATAACTACACATTTATCAACAGTAATGCATCATGTTTTATTCTTCATACAGAAGAAAAGATTCTTTTTGAAGAGAAAAAACAAGGCATGTAATTTGTTTCAGTGAATTAGTTATTTATCTATATGGCATACAGAATAATCTGTAATGACATTTGAGTTGATATTTAATGACAGGCACGGCATGAAGGACCATTCCTGCTACTTCTCGCAGCAGAGATGGGCTACAAACATAATCCAATTCAATTTTATTAGTATGACGCCGAAGCACAAGATAGAGATCTTCATCTCCAGCACTTTCACATTCAATGTGTGCGGCCATCTGCTTCCATCCATGTTGCAAAACTGAATAAAGGCGCAGCCACGTGCTCTAAGTATATTTAACTCCGATCTGCAGTTCTTTACTGAAGGAATATTACATCTGAAATACAGTATATGATGAGAAGCAGTTTTCTTTGAAGTTCTTCCTTTAAACCATGAGTCAGCTCAGCACCGCAATCAGCCACAGTGAGAATTGTTCTGCAGCCGCTCTGTGCAATTAGAATTAAACCCAGAGAGATAAGTTAACATTCATCACAGATGGGTTTTACACTCGAGACTCACAAAAGATGTTTTTGTGTCGACGCCGTCCAGACGCCTCATCTCTTCCCCCTGCACGGCCTCGCGAGAGAAGAGCAATTCTTTTTCCAACGCCGCCTTATATGCAAAGATCCTTAAACAGGCGTACAATGTCAAAAACACCAGCATCCATAAGTGGAACAAAACATAGAACCACGAAATGATACGGCGAAATATTCTCACACACTCATTTCTCATTTCAAAGAGCTGCATATTTGGGTTCATGCTTGTCACAGCATGACATCATAGTGGTGGTGAAGTGAGGATCTGCCACTGCATCGTTGTTTCTGGGCAGCACAGAGCCCGTGTGTCTCTCCTGCAGTGAAACAGTGCCATCTATGGAAATCCTGAGCGACTGGTCTGTGTTCGATGCAGACAAAACCTCCTCAAGGTTTTTAAGATGAATCTCTGTGGACTGCCGAGGGAGATCCATACTCGGTGCAACAATTTGTTTTTGGTAACAAACATATATTGACTTTCTTCCTATATATATATATATTATTTTTTTATCTGACCTCATTCAGATTTCCTCTCAGTCGTTTAGAGATTGTGAGAGAAAATTGCCCCCAAAAATTAATCCAGGGGATTATGTGAGTGTAAATACGGCTCTGACAGTTGGAAACGACTCTAATATGTCAGACTTGGCTGATGTCACTCATACTTAGAAGTTGCTGCACGACTTGTCCCTTCAAAGTGGATTCATCAAACTTCTTTAACGTTTTCTTTTTTTACCCCAACATCCCTGTAAATGTATTTTTATGGTTCACTTGTAGGGTATATTATTTATTCCTAATGTTTGATGTTGTTATTTAAAGCAGATGTTTGCTATTTTAATATGTAGTTCTGTGTTGTGACAACTGTGATACCAATATAAACTGTTAGCAACTTATAAAGCTTGAATATAGCTTTTAATTTTGTATTTAGTTTGATCAGAAAACGTAATTATAGAAGATAATGCTCGCTATGTATGTTTTATACGAGAGAGAAAGTGATATGGAGATGATAATGATAAGTATTCATAGGATCCAATTCAAATTAGTTGTAAAATACTCTGTGAAATACTCTACGGCACTAATACAACCTGTGAAATACTGGGTGTGCATTGGTTTTCATGTGTTGTTGCAGCTCATGGCTGACACAACAGCTCCCTAAAAGTGAAGCCAAAGCCCCTTGGATGCCCCCTAGTGGCTGGTTGCTGGACCAAACTAAAAAGTCAAAGAATAAACCAAATAATATATGAATATATTAATACCCCCCATTACTACCGCGCTTCTGGGCCTAAATACGCAAAATGGCATCATCCAGATCATATTTTGGCATCATTTCTGGACAGTGGGAGGAAGTGGAGATCCATATTTTTTCAGTCTTTATACACAGTCTGTGCTGTAGCTACCTTAGTTTACTTCAGCTAATCTTTCTCTGCTGTCTTTCCAGATACTTTTCTTCCTGGAAAGTTGCTCTGACTTTAGCGGAAGAAGACAGCCCAGGTGTAAGTATAGCCTGAGACAATCCCCAAGCAGGAAGATAACAGTGAACACATCTCCCTCCTCCTCTGTTCTCTGTTACATGAGAAATGTACGGGCCCAACCCGGGCTGAGTGTTCTGGGAATGAACCGGTGCCCCAGGATTGCGGAAGGCTAGGGGTTGGCTCTCGAGAGCCAAGAGCCTGTCAGTTTCCCTCCCAGTCTTAGCCCTCAATTACTGAATCAAAGGTGAGAGGAAGACCAAATCCCATCCTGTGCCTGGTCCTCATCTCACCCCCGCCAGACCCGACAGGCTATCTCTCCCTGCTTGTTCATTGGCTCTAACTCAAACGCACATGGAGCACAGCTCCTGGGAACCTTGCAAGTGAGCCGCTGGTCGCGCTCCAAAGAGGCTTCAAAGTCCATTGCTCTTTCTCAGCAGGAGTGCAGATGGGGTGAGTTCCCAATATGTCCTCACCCCTTCTTTTTCCCACACACTCCCTCACACGTTGCCTATTCCCGAGCCGCTCCCGCATGAATGTGTGCAGATGAGACGTGTCGGTGTCGTTTTCATCCCACATCCGCCGACTTATATCTCCCTGCCTGTCCTATGAAGAAATGCACTTTTTTTTATCTTATTTACTAAACAATTTCCAGGCTTACGGCGTAAGTCGCGAGAGGCTTATCCCAGCAGAAAAACGACTTCGGTGACAGCTGGAATATGAGTATGACTGACATCACTTGACTGGTTAATGTGAAATGCACACCGGCTGTGAAAAAAAGAGCCTCTTTCTTTTTTTTTTTCTTGGGTACGGCATAGATTTAAGCTGGATATTCTCCAGACGATTTCCGCTCTGGATGAAGGGATGAAACGTAAATGTGCTCCAAGTCTCATGAGAGAGGGGGGAAAAAAACGTAATAAAACCCAGCTTCAGTGAAGGAGGAGTGTTATGGTTTTTGGCAAGTCAAATGTTTGGAAAGAAAATCCATATATGCCGCGCCTTGCATAGGCCTGCAATGCTATCTGACTTATCTATGAGTTATTGTTTTCTGTAAGTTAATGTTGTGTTAGTGATCATATAAGTCAAATAGTGATAACATAGCACATCTCAAAACACAGCAACAAAATACAAGAAATAAGACGATAACACAACGTCAAATCAAAAAACAAAGCGGTAGGTACCTGCTATCCAAAAGATTCGATGGATGCACTGTCCATGTGTTTTCTTATTTGTTGTTGTGTTTTGTGATTTGCCATTGTGTGATTTTCTATTGTGTGTTGCTGGTTTGCAGCTGTTTTTACTTCATTATTGTTGTGCTCCGTTATGTTTTGTTGTATTTTTTGGTGATTTGCTGTTGGGTTTTGCACTTCAGGGCCACCGCACATTGATATTCGAGTCTATGATAAAACCTTCAACAATAGTATGGACTATATAAATAAACCCTACAAGAAACTGCTTGAATTCATCTGTGACTTCCAGTGAAGTGATTGAAGGAAGGAAACATGAAACAACAGGCAAAGTGAAACAGGATGAAATAATGGGCTCGACACTTCATTCTTGACCTTAGAAACTAGAAGCTGAAACAGTCTCAACTCAAGGTCCACTTACTTGCTTCTTGTGGAGCCCAATTACACAAACCCACACTGAGACGGCTCAGTTGCCATGGAAATGTAGATGTGGGAACTTTCCAAGATGCTGAGCTCTTCTAAGACTTCTCATCCGTATCAGTGCTGATCTTGTTTGTTCGACCTTGAAGTTGCAATCGGGAAGATTTCGGCGCCGGTTGCTTTGATGATGCCGCTGGTCGTTAATAACGTGTGTGGATTAATACCACACCAGACACAGAGTGAGCAGTTATGTCGGGAGAACAACAAAAGAGGAGCTGGAGTGTTGTATATATTTGTATCAGACTAAAGTAAAGTTAAAACTGTGATGCTGGAACCAGTCCTTCATGTATACATACACTGATTTTCTCCAGGAGTAGCAGGCACTTCCTCACTGATATAGTTCAGAATTCAGTCCCTTATTTATCTTACATTACCTATTTATTTTATAATAATGTTTTCATCTTCATGAACCCAAAACATAACTTGTTTTTAACTGTATTCATCTGTTTCTTGCAGATGTAGGTGCCGATTCTGTGGTTGCTCCGAGCTCCAAGCACCGAGGTGTGCCAACAAACGTCTGGGCTACATTTACATTGATCTGATACATTCATTCAAACTTCACGGTTGGTGCAACATCGGATCAACTGCTGGGACAGTGGCAGTCAGTCACCTATCCACCAATCAGATGGTCGCTGTGGACAATCCAATCTACCGCCATTAAAAAAAAGTTACGGCAATGGTGCAGTATCAGGTTCCGGCTTTTGTTTATGCTATTTGTTTTGCCAAAGATTTCTTATTTTGCGCGAGGGGTGAGGCATTCAACTGTTCAGAGCACCCACAGCAACACATATCGGCACCTGTGATTACAGAGGTTTACTTTAGCCAAGAAGGTAGCATTTGAATTGACTTGAACCACTGCACTTAAACTTTATGGACTCTGCATTCACAGCAGCGGCAGCAGGGTTGTATCCCCCGGTGCACTTTAACATGTCTTATTCAGACCACAGTGGACTCTCTCTGCCGGTGTATAATCGGAGCGGAGAGGCTGCACTGTAGCACTGTTTTGAATTCAGGCCGGTTCAGCTCACCTCCACTTTGCAGTGACCCAGCGCTCCTGACGAGCCGCAGTGCTTCCAGACACCGGCGTGACGCAATGAATAGATTTTTTTTTAATGGACACCTCCAGCTCTCTTTACCCAAGGCAACAACTGTGTACACACCGCCTTGTTTTCGCACACTCCTCTAACAAGCTGCCGAGCTGCACCGCCGAGAAAACGGCTGCTTAAGTGAGAACAATTGATATTTGAGTTAGCGACGTGCTGAATGAGGGAAGCAGGAGAGCTGCTGTGTTGTGATCCTGAGCCAGAAGGAAAAGCGATTTGTTCTTCAGCGGCATTCGTCAGAGCGTTTATGCTATTAGTTGTTTTTAAGGAGATGATTAAAAACTGTTAAATGGGAATATTTAGCCAAACAACACTGTGTGTTTTCTTCTGCTACAGTCACTCAGGATGACATGGTTTATTTCTAACCATTCAATCTTTATAAAGCAACACATTCTCCTTAGTAGAGGCAAACAAGTATTAAAGCTGCGTTTGACAAGTCTGTTTTGCATTAGTGTACAACCCAGTCAATACTCTCTCATATTAAGTGTGTTTTTTGAGCTGGAAACTAAATTATATGACTGTTCTTTGATTAAATACATTAATGCTGGTTGTAATATCACATTTATTACTTAAAGAAGAAAAGTGTATTCAAAGATTCTTCAATATAAATACGTAAGATGAATAATTGGCAAACAGGTGAAGCCACCTCTTAAGCTTTGTGTGAGGTTCAGCTGTAGCCTGAGTATGTGGGAAGTGAATTGAGGGGACACACACACACACACACACACACACACACACACACACACACACACAGATGGATTGTATCTGCCTCACTTGGCTGTGAGAGTTGTTATTTTACATTAAAGCCACAAAAGCCCCAGCGTCGGTAAGTGCTTAGTGGAGGAGAGGTGTTGATTGGAGAGCTGCCGTTCAAAAACCACGACAAGTGTTGGAATGAGGGAATCAGATTTTAATCGGCATGAGAATGGGCTGAGAACATTTGTTTACTCTGATTAAATTAAAACAGTTTTCCCCTGAAATTAAGAACTGGCTTGAAAATGCTTGTTTTAAAAATGTCACACTTTGTTTAATTAATCCAGATAATGAACAGTTTGGGGAAATGTGTTTGTAATTAAAGACTTTTGCCTTTGTTGTGCAAAAATGAAATTGTGTCTTTTTGAATTTTTGCTGTTCATTTAGTTGTAAAGTGCAGATTTCTTAAGGAAGAATGTTGATAAATAACATTATAGATTAATTATAATTATGAAATAATCACATTTGTCAATCTAATTATATTTTCCAACTGTAAAATCATCGACACTGTGAAAATTGTATTGTTTCCCTGTGATACAATAGAAATAGATACAAACCCACCACTACATTAGACAGTACTGTACTTAGACTGAAGTTCACTGATTTCACCACCAGTTTTATTTCATTCTCTTCATGTTTTCATTTAGTTTCTTATCAACTTCAGTTTTTCTTTTCTTCGTTTGCTTTGACATCAGACTTTCACTGCCGCCCCCCGCATTTCAATCTCACTTCCTCTAATTGAACATGTTCTCCTCTTCCTGTGATTTGTCATCTGAAATGCATTATGCAGCTAAAATTAAATGAGAAAGGCAGTGAAAAGAAGAAGAAGAAAAAAATCTCCAGCTGAGTGTTATAAATCTCTTTTGATTAGTCAGATTTCCTCATTAGACACCGGAACGATGGATGTGTACACAACAGATACTCTTGCTCTTTTGAAATACTCAGTTTCTATGAGTACTTTTTGTGTTGGAAATGATTCATGTGCCATTGAGAGCAGGTTTGTCTTCAATCAGAGTTGTTTTTACGAGAATGTGTTTGGCTACAGGTTTCAGAATTTACCCACACGTGTGCAAAGTTAGTTCCCGATCTGTTTCATGGCTCCCCCATGCCATGTCCCCTTCAGCGTTGCCAGCTCCATCATTGCCCTTTTAACGAGGTGATATCCAGACACATGGGAGCAGATGTTGCAAAGGAAAACACACTGTGACGTTATTGTGATCGATGCGCGCCTCCCACCATATCCACTGCATAATTTGATCGGATGGCATCAGGATAACAACCCGCATTATGTGGAGACAGCTGTCGCCATGGCGCCCGGGCAGCCATCGCCGTGGCTCCCGCCTTATTTCAGGCACAGGCGGGGAAGCCAATTAGAGTGATTTACAGCTTCCCTCTGTCGTCACCACCTTGAATCCTGAGTCTCAGTCCAGCAGAGGAAGAGGATCTGCTGATGGAGTTGTTTACTGGTGAAATTTCAAAAGTAATTCTGCTTCACTTGAACTGTGAACTTGCTCTAAAAGTTCAATTAGTTCACTTTTGTGAGGGGAAAATAAAAAACCACGGATGATGAGAGTGTACTGTATGAATATGTAATCTTTAAAATGCACCCACCCGAGGATATTTATGTCTTGAGAGCGGGAAGCTGTGTGTATTTCTAATTCAGCCTTGAGTGCAGTGTCACTGTGTTGGGATGTGTCTTAACATTATCCAACGCCTTGGGGGTCATATTTATCAATGTATATTAATAATTTCCCTGTTATACAGTTTTTATACTTTTTCACGAGCCGTGCATATCATAATATTCTATAGCAACATTAGTGTGATTAGTGAAGCCTAAGTTGTGCATACATGAATGTCTTATGTGTTGAACTTATCCCTGAATTCTTTTTCAACCAACACACGTTACCAGTGAGTGAAGCGCTGTCTGGTTTGGAATTGTGAAAACGTGAAGGATGCAAATGAGCTGCAGCGTTTTACTTTCTCAGGTTCAAAGGTTTATGGAGGAATGAATCAGATACGGTGGCTGATGAAATGCTGAGGCAGAATGAAACTGGGAGATGGCAAACACAGGAGGAGGATTCGTGATGGACTGTCGCTGATGATCTGTGCCGCAGCTTTGAAGTGGAGAAAAATAACGATTTGAATTTATTCGCACTTCCGTCAACAGCTTGAGAGGTCACGGGGAGCGGCTCCCGTGGAAGAGGAAGAAAGGCGCCATCACAACACAGACGCCTGCAGCTGTACGATTCACAGAATATGATATGGAACCAGGATGACGGCATTTGTTGATGTGGCGAGAAGGCGACTTGTTAGAATATGAGACGTTAATGGCTGCACTCACCGGATATGGACCCTTATTGAATTATCTGCTTTGTTAACGTCTTGTGAAAGAGGGGGAAGATTATATACGATCATTCTTCTTGCTGCTCCTTTTCATTCAAGATGTGAGATTTTGTGTTTGCATTTAAATTGTTTTTGTTTGGTTGATGAATAAAATAAACTATATGTTAACTTAATAAATCTGGTAGTGAGCATTTAAGAGGTTCAACTCTGTACTTGATCGTTTTTTTTTATAAAAAAATTATATTTTAAATAGATTTAATGTAATATATATATTTAGGTCAATTTAATTTTTTGTTTCTTCGTTTGGACTTCTATAAAAAAGCGATGGAGTGTCACAACTATTTTGTCAAATAAATGAAGTAAAAATGTACTTCAGTTAAATAATTATACACTACAAGTATCTGCATAACAAATATATCTGATGCCTTTATTTTGTGTTGTTTATGAAATTCAGTCAGAATCCTCCAGACCAGCAGGTGGTGGTGGTGGTGGTGGAGGCGAAAGAGGCGAAAGAGGCGAAGCTAGTTTTGACTTCCGTCCCCCAGAGGAAGTAGCCGTCGCTCGCCTGTGACGCAACACTCGCGCGACGTTCAATTCTAGCAAGTGGCTACAACAAGAGAGCAAACCACCTCGTAGAGAAGAAAGTGCGTCGTTCGGTTTAAAAATAAAAAATGCTGAAAAAGAAATCGAGCGGTGGCGAGAAGAAGAGGAAGCACTCGCAGTCTGAAGAGCGACACGACAACAATGGACGCAGGAGCACGGGAGCGAATGTGGAGGTGAGAGAACCAAGATAGCATCATGCTAATCATGAAACACATGTACAGTGAATACAGTTATTTATAGAGCTACGAGACTTTTTACTTATGTAGTTTGTTTAAACGACAAAATTTGGCTCTTAACTTTTTTATTATGTATTTGTATTTAACTCAGTGGAGGGGATAATTTAGCCAAAGCAGAAGCTAACATTCGCCAGTAATCTATAATGTGTAAACAAACCTCCCAGCTGCTGGACCGTGACAACATCACATGTCTAATATGTCTGTTGCATGTCACTGTGCAGAAAGGAGCTGTGCGTGTGTGCGTGTGTGTGTGTGTGTGTGTGTGCGTGTGTGTGTGTGTGTGTGGCTCCATCCGTGTGGTTATAACTATCAAGAAGAACAACACATGGTCCCCTGGCGTTTTCATGTCTCTTCAGTTGTCAGAAGAGAAAACAGACAGATCCTCAGTCACGTCTCTTTTACTAATATATCTTAGTGTTTATACGTGTTGTACAACTTCATTTATGTAGTACTTTGAATACTAAGTTCTTTACAACAAAACATTACAGTGAATTTATAAACAAGACACAACTATTGTCATTATTAATACAACTACCACCACTAATTTCAGTAATAACAACAATTTAAGCACAAATAAAGGCTAATGGGTAAAGACGTGTTTTCAGATTACATTTGAAGATTTCTATTAAAGAGGAGACTCGGGTGATGGGTGGGAGAGAGTCCTGACAGAGTCCAGTCCCAGAAGCACTTGGTCCTTGATCTTGGGACAGACAGCAGTCTCTAGTCAGTTGACCTCATTGGTCTGACTGTGTGGAATGGGGACAGGAGCTCTACCACTACAGCACCATACAACAAGATCATATGATTCACTGAGGTGGAATTAATACAATAACCCTACGGTGTATGGTGTAAACACATTTACGGATGTATTGATTTCAATTCATTGTCATTTTGGAGGCCTGAGTTTCTTGTGTTGAAAAGTTTCACTAAGTTTTATAGACTGAAAGTTTATCTGAACTTCATCCACCATTTGTATCAGTAAGGAAAAGCTAGATATCGCAAACGCCTCTCAGTATAACACAATATTATACACCATGATATTATACATTTGATAATACTGGAATAAGTTCAATAAGGGGTGTGTTCTGTATTAGGACTTCTTAAAACCAGTTTGAATAAAACAAATGACTAAATTAAAGCATTAAATATGCTGTTTCCAGACCTCCAGATACTGTATTTGTAACGGGTTGTTCTGTTTTTTAAAGGTGAACTCCAAAGATGAATGTGCTGACCCAGAGCTGGACAGGATTGGCAGTGACATTGAGGAGGGGGGCCTGGACCTCAACCTCCCATTTCAGCCCATCACTGCCTACGTGGCCGACAAGAAGGAGATGCTACGGCAGTGTCTCCTCGTGCTGGGGGAGAAGAAGCTGCGCAAGATGCTGCCTGATGAGCTCAGGGTGAGGACGTGATCTCAGAATATTAGTATGAAGAGAAAATACAAATATCACTATTAAATAAAAATTATATCTGGGTTGTTGTGAATTTATTCCTACTTTTGTCAAACATGTATATTTGAAGTGACAAAGAATCGATGCAACAACCAATGATCAAGCAGCATTTGTCAACTAAAGCTCAGCTGTATCATAACCAGCCTGAAAAATGGATCCTCATCATTTCAACGCAAACTTTCAGACATGTATCGCTGTATTTTCAGACATTTTGGTTTGTGGCTTTACGAACCTGATTTCCTGCATTGGCAGGTGCCGTCTTCCAAACTAATATGTTGGCAGACATGTGACCAGCGTGGTCATAGTTTTGCACTGAAATCCAACAGCAACGCTTAAACACGTTATTCTTCACAGGATTGTAGTTTAGAGGAAATCAAAAACCTTTGTTGGGAGCAACTGGAGCCGATCTCAGACAGAAATGTTTTTCAAATCTTAGCAGGTAAGTAACTAAACTAACTGTGGCACATTTTTGTTTTTCGAATGTCTGAGCTTAAAACAATACAGTGCTGCAACCAAAGCATTTCCATTCACCTGAAGCTGTTTATTGTGTCTAGGGGAAGAGCTGACATCTGGAAATGGGGATGAAAACACAGAGGAAACCTTGGAGAGCCAGTGAGTTAACAGTTTTCTAACTTACTAAAGGAACAATTTCAATTTCAGAGTAAATATCCAATGTGGTTTTATCCGTGATCCCTGATGTGTTTATTTAATTTTTCCCATCGAGGCAGGACAATAATGTAGACTCCACATCTTGCATCAAAACCGAGGACCCAAAGCCAGGTAATTACTGTTTAATCCACAGAAAGAACATTCCTCAGACACTCAGTCAGATAATTCAAAGACAGAAAACGATTCAAATGGACCATTGCATCATATTATATATCTGAAATGTCTCGGTGTATTTTCTTTACAGAGGTTGGTGGCTCAGGTGAGGAGAGCGATGTCTTGAGCATAAATGCAGATACTTATGATAGTGACATTGAGGGACCCAAAGATGAGCAGGCTATTAAAGCTGTGAAGTTACAGGGCAGCAGTCGGGATGCAGCTGATCCTCCTGTAAACCCCGACCCAGCTGATCCTCCCGCGCCTCCGCCTGCCGACTCCCAACCAGCCGAAGCAAAGAAAGACATTCAAAGCGACATAGATAAAAGCGTCAGTGAGATTTTAGCGATTTCCTCCACTTCAAGTAAAGAGCCAGCTAAAGAGGAGAGCGTACCACCGCAGAGTGCAGACGTCAGCCTACCAGTTCAAGCCAGACCGGTTTCAAGTGGTGCACCTGCCGCTAGTCAGCCGTCCATTCAACAGCTGGAGCTCCTGGAGCTGGAAATGAGGGCGAGAGCCATCAAGGCCCTGATGAAAGCCAGTGATGGGAAGAAGGTTTCTTCTGTGAAAAATGTCTAACATGGTTTATACTTGTGTTTTGTTTGATTTAATGGTTTCAATGCGCTTTGAAAAACAAACTTTACTGACGCTGGATTTAGTTTAGTTTTTGTAAACTAGATTTTTTTTTTTTTTTCAATTGGTGTTGTAAATGTAAGATCGATGCCATGTTTGCATTATTGCTCCATATTGGAATGGTGTGACAAACTGGTTATTACCTAATTAAACACAAAGAGCTGTTTTATTCCTGCTCTACTCTCAATGACTTGAAATCCATTCATCCATCCATTATCTGTAGTGCTTCTATATTATATTCAGGCGGTTTACATCCTGGTCAGGTTGCTGAACATGTTAACAATATCAAATGCTTTTTTTCCCCTAGGTCACTAGATGGCAGTATTACCCTGCTGCAGTAAATCTAGGGGAGAGCACGAGATATTATTTATTAACTTTCATTATAGTAAAAATACTCATGAGCAGCATTAAAGTCAAGTTTCCAACTAATGATATATATAGTAATTCATTAATTCAGCAAAGATTTCCTCTGCAATGGCAAAAGTTCTCTGAGTGAGTTTTTAGAGGAAGTGAGCATAAGATTTATGTGTTGTTTTATATGAAAGACCATGTTGGTTTTATTTATTATTAAAGGCAGTAGCTGGTTTTAATGTTGTGGCTGCGGGCTGAGCCTTGAAAGCCAGAACAGGTGGCAGCGGTGTTGTGCTGCTGTTAAGACGGTATTTCTTCACCGAACACCTGTTTGACTTGTCAGGCCGGAGCGTGCAGAGGAAAACCAGGCACCGCCATCACTTTTATATTTGCATCGTCGAACGTCTTGGTTATAGCTCAACTTTTTAAAACCATCTGTGGCCTTGCAGATCGCCCAGAACTAAACTGGATCGCTCACTTTTGGATCTGCCACTTCACTTGAAGAACTTTAAAATTATTATTGTTTTCTTGTATACCTCCATATAGCAACTAGAACTTATAGCATCTCCTTACCTAATAATGTAGCGTGTGTGTGTGTGTGTGCAATTACATGCAGATGCGAAGCAAACTAGCTCTCCACCCCACTACCCCAAAGGAGACAATGAAATGTATGATAAGAAGCCTCCTGGATATTTGCATTTAAAAGGGTTATTTCATGGGAGAAGTGAGGGAGCGTGGGGGTTAAATGCATCTTCCTTTATGCATTTATGTGCAGTTATCTTTCTGCTCCTTGATGAATTCAAAAGGAAAAACGTCCACTTTGGTAAAAAGGGATACAAACTCTTCTTAAGTGCCTGTGCTGACTGTGATTCCCGAGTATCTATCAGTGTCATTTTACCGATATAAGAATGCCAATTATTATTTAGCATGAGCAGATAAATGGCTTTTTAAAGCCGAGCTCAGAATGATTAGGCTGACAAATGGATTGATGGAACTTGGTGAAACTTGAGGGAGCACTTTTGTGAATTCAAATGAACTCTGACGCTGTTAAAAATATTGAGGCACGTTGCTTCCATGAATGATGCTATTATCAAAGTCAAAGACGGGGTCGTGCAAAAAAAGTTCCTGTGCCCACAGATTGAATCTGTTTAATAGCCACACTTTCCCTCAGTGCTGCGGCACTGACACTGGGTAGTGATGCTCATCAGGGGATGAAAAACACGGTTTTGTTTTAGAGTGGGTTTTATGTTCAACTTTTACTGTGTAACTGTCTCAGAAAGTCAACAAATGAACATCGGAGGAGTGCACTTCAGTCCCGACTTGATGCAAATACAAAATCACAAACATTAAACTCTGAATGCACAAGGCTGCAAATGTCAAACCTCAACAGACGTGCAGATTTTAGATTGAGCAAAAGTCTACTGCTTATTACGCTGTTATTTTATTGAGTAGTAATGCATAATGCAGTTTTATGTGTAAACTTTGGTCGAGCTTAGTCATAGTCAATTTTCTGCTGCTTATCTGGGGTGTGGTCGTGACGGCAGCAAGTCAAGAGGAGAATTCCCCTCGTCCTTCTTCCCAACACCATTCTCCAGCTCCTCCAGGGAGACCCCTAGACGTTCCCAGGCCAGATGAGATCTCCTGCGTGATCCGGGTCTACGCCAGGGCCTCCTACCAGTTGCAGGTGCCCAGAAGACCACCAATGGAAGGCACCCTTGTGGTATCAAATCCTTGGACCTTGCCGCCCATCCCGCTTCGATTGCATTCCAACCTGATGTCCGTCCCTACAGATGATGGACCCACAAGGTGCTGGCTGTAAGTGTCCCAGACAACGCAGCTCCCACCATCACTGAGACATACAAACCCCTCGACTCTCACAGGAACCACAGTCCCCCAAGTGTTTTCACTTTTACATTCCCTAACTAGTGCTGATTGATCGTGTTACACTCAGTTATCTCTTAGTGCATAGAGGTTAAAACACATGATTAGTGGTGTAATTATACAACTGTGAAAACTGTGCGAATCTACGCAGCCTAAAGTATAAACTGTAATTGTCAAGTATTTGTAACAACTTTAAAAATAAATGTATTGAAGAAGTTAAAAAAACTGCATAACTTAGACAACCTCAAACTTGTCCCTGACTACTTTAGTAAATGTACTGATGCTGTAGTAACTGTAGTGTCGGGACACATCGATGTTAGTGTGAAGCACAGCTGCTGTAGAACAGGTGAGGTTCACCTGGACGCCCGCTCACTCTGTTGGATGTTTTTACTTGTCAGATATTTAGTTACTGTTATCTGAACCTGTCACTGCAATTTGAAACTCCAGATGTGACCGTGTAACCACAGGGAAAACTATCGGATGAAGAACAGGTATTTAAAATCATGCGTTTTATAAGAACACATGTTTGCATAAATAAAGTAATCCCATTCAAATTCCCTCTGACTCGCCTGTGCTCTCTCTGCAGCGAGAAATTAAATTGAACTAACAGCTCGTGCTGACAGGCAATAAATAACTCCGCACCTCTGTAAGGCTAAATGAATTGATTTCCTCCAGCAATGACTCATTGGACACATTTCAGACACCATTTTTTTCCAGCAAAGTGGAAGAGATGTTGGATGTGCTCTGTTTTGATTAAAATGTCCAATTCTGTGTTAACGCTAAATACGGTTGCACTGGCAATTATCCTGATTGCCATCTCAAAGGCTGGAGAAGCATATGAATGTGCTGTTTATGTAAATATAGAGATGACTCCAGAAATGGTGGCTAATAAGAACTCCTTCACGAATATGTGTTCATCACCGACCCTGATGCTTCAGACCTTCTGGACTGGATGTGGTGTATAATTTGAATGGTGGCTCGGTGCAGGCATAATGGATCCTTCTGTTCCCCCGTTGAATCCGCTGTCACTGAATGCAGACGAATGGCGATTGTTGGAGCCTCGTGGCAGGTGTGCGGCACATCTGTTCCCGCGCTCGCTTCCTGTTGCGTGCGTAAATGATTGGCTTCTTCTCAGAGTGCTATGAGCTTGGCAGAACCCTTTTTTGAAAAATGTGAAGTGGGATATTGCAAGTTTGCTGCTTTTTGAGAGAGAAGAGCTCCCTTTTGTTTTACCAGTCTCACTCCAAAAATCCGTGAGAGAGATTTGAACATTTGATATTCCACTCCAGTGTAGTATCTGCATTTGGAACAGAATTCCTCCCCTCCACTGACTCCTCTGACATCTGACTTTCAGATTCCATGCATGCTCTCCCCGCATGGGTTTCTCCCCCCGCAACTTCGGGGCCTGCATTCAAATGGTGCATTAATACCATCAAACAACCATTGAAATTCTGGCGAGTAGACCAGCAAGCCAATAAAAGCCAAATGCTTTTGAAGGATACCGAGAGACGGCAGGCAGGACGGATGACCTCGCACAATCAAATCAGCATAATCAAATGAAATATCACAATATTACATCAAAGCCAACTCTCAGCGCTGCGGCGACATGATCAACAAGCTCCATCCTCGGGGTCTCGGTGCTTTCTCGCCCAGATCCCGGGATTGATGGGCGTGAAATAAATATATTTTACATCTAATGGAGAAGGTTCAGTGCATCTGTAATGTCGTGTTGGTTTTAAATGTTCATGGAATCCATGGTTAATCTTCAATCAGTAAACATGAGTGATTCCTACTGAAATGAGTATGCACACTGCAACCACAATCTCTGATAGTACACAGCAGCCCTTTGAGAATTTAGGGCGATAGCACCCTGAAGCAATAATTAATACAAAAACTCTGCAAAAAAAAAAAGAAGCTTTCATGTCTATTAAATGGAGCATTATTTAAAAGTCGACATAAAACTCAAAGAAATGCTACTGAAAAAATAAGAAAAAACATTGCTGGGCCAACTTCCCCTTATTTCCTGTTTCCTTCTGTCACGTCTTTGGGGTGTTGGCCAGCATTGTCCCTGTGATGCATTGATCCTCTGTACATGCAGTCCTACTGGGTTTAAATGTCAAAATGCAGCATTACAGAACAACTAACATCTCTTAAATATACACGTTATTATATATGAGTCAACCTCAGTATATCAGAAAGACCTAGTCGACATTTTTCAATGTGACATTCCCCTCCTGAAAGTATGGCTGTATATTTTGGGAATATACCATACAAAGAAAGGCTGAAAAGGGATAAATATGTAATAAATGTTGTGCTGACGGCCATTAAAAGGGAATTGATTATCCCATAAGAGAGTCTAACTGTAACAACGCACAAATATACACTGGACAAAGTGACAGTATATTTTCTTTTGTAAACTGGAAGAGTTTGAAAACTAGTAAATCAATATGTCATAGGAGATATCACTGCTTCTCCAATGAAAAAATGTTGGACCAGCTTCAAAATTACATCAGTTGGTAACATACTAATTAATTAATCATTTCAAATTAAAATGATATATTATTTGGGTTGGTGTGTGCGTGCGTGTATTTAGATGCATTCATACAGTAACCTTTTTTTTACGTTAACGTTTGTTTGATATTGAACATTAATAAACAATAAATCACAAAAAGCAGACATTATAGTAAAGAAGCGCTCTATTTCCACTTTCTTTAAACCAACCACACTTGTTGTGATGCTCAGCTTTAACCAGCTGCACGGTTCCAGTCCCAGTTGTCCCATGAGCAGCTCTGGACCACCAAAGCGTCCCCCAGACAGATGATGCATCGCGGCACGCAGCCCTGGTAACTCACACTTTTTTTACGACGCCCGGTGAAGACGACACCATTTGCGCTGGGGCTGGAAGACATTGAACTGTCAAAAGCCTGGTGGGGCGCCATTTATTTATTTTCATTTGGATGATTTATTTCCCACAAAAGCACGAAAAGGACTGAGCCGAGTAAATTACTTTTGTCAAACTTGTGATAAAACTGTCAAATTGCTCCCCACCACCAGCTGGCAAGCAATTGTATTACATAAGTAATTGTCAAAAGCAATGTCAAGAGAGGGGTATATTGCTTGGTGAGCTTCTGCTCGTCTTCCCATCAGGGTTTTACATTCCTTGCCTTAGTTTAATGGGCTTGTTGTGTGTTTTAACTACATTGCAGCGTGTTGCTCTTTGGGGAAAAAGCCAAACAGCAGCACAGATGGAGACAAAGTGAGTTTCTTTAGTCTTTTGTCGACTTGTTTCTGACAGAATCTGTTAGGTTTGTGTCCGGTGGCACCACTCTCTGTCATCCCCTCCTTCTTTCTCTGGTTCAGAACAACACGTAGGCCAAGTGTAATTTATCACTTTTCATCGAGAGCTGATCTCAGCAGGCCCGTCAGGTTCCCTTAAGCTCTGCCGTTATGAAAGGTAATAAGTCAGACATATGGAGCCATCGCTTCGGCTATTACACAACGAGCATGAGTCATACGACCAACAAAGTGCGGCGCACAAAAGCTGTGCCCCCACGCTTGCCACTTCAAGTCCCAACATCCATAATCTCCTCTTCTTCATCACGTCATGTGAATGGCTGCGCTATTTCAGCTCCACTTCTTGACAGCCAATTAAGCAGCCACTGTCTGCCGCGCGCTCCCCCCAATCTGATTGCCGATCCCTCACTCTGATTGTGAGGGGTTGTACAGAAACAGCACTTTTGCAACTTAAATGGCATTTTGATGTGAAAATAATCAGGAGAAACGGCCGTGACGGAGGGAATCGAGTGATTCCAAGTGTTGCTGGCTGTAGTTTTTAAATGTATCTTGAATCAGGGGAAGGTGTTCACTGTGAACTCAGCAGAATATCCGCTTCCTCCAGTCGCTTCATGTTCAGTATATGAGGTTGAAGCCTCGAACATAGATTAATACTGTCAGCTATATTTACTAAACAGTATCAAAAATGTATTCCAACTCGTACGCACATACAAGACCCAAAGGAAAACAGCCATTAAACCATTATATGTAAATCTATATAAAACAACAGCCCATTTTTAAATTGTACACCATAATAAATTGTTCTGTTTATACTGATGAAGGATTTGTTTTTTTACATCTCCTGAGATTGCTGAGTAACAGTCTTTTCAAAGGTTAACGCCATTTTCTATATATATCTAGATGTATTATCCTTAATTTTCAGTTTGTATATCTCACTAAACAAAGTGTTGTGGTTTCCAGTAAAACAAAAGATATTAAACAAAATTAAATTGCTTTTCTGTGCCTGTATTGGGCGTATTGAGAAAATGTGTGTTTATATTGTATAATGTTATATTATATTGTATTAAATTACATTATATTATAGTCGGAAATACCATCTATTCTCCTGAGTGGTAAAATTGAGGAAATTACATGCAGTATAATGATCTGAACCATTTTTAATTTTAGCATTTGGTCACCGTCACACAGATTTGGTTTATCCTAATTAGCTCACTAGTCTTAGTGGAGTTTCGCTGTGAATATGAATAATGACCTTTTTAGTTATGGAAATGTACGTTTCTTTGTAAAACTGTGTTTTTCCACACAATCCAATAACTGCTGTTAGTTCAAAAGTAAATTGTGTAGCACTTTATCTTTATCTCTGTTGTCCTGATTATGTTAGGCTGATACTTTTTATGGGGACGATTGTTTGCTCGATAAGGAAGAAACAGTAAAATACTTAAGGTCTGAATGAGAAACTGTCCACATCTTCCTCCACGTTAAGGCCCACATTCCACATAGGAGAGTATAGTAGGAGCTGTGATATGGTCCTGTGCCCTTTCTAGTTTTTGTTCTTGGGTAATATTGCTTATTTTGCTCACTTAATTAATGCACCTCTCAAGATTTGCCTTTTGGGAGTGAGGTCATCATATCACCAATGTTAAAGCGAGCACACATTCAATGTGGGACAGATGTTAAAATGTCACCCCTCTCTTGTACCTCAGCAGGAACAGGTGTTGCCGGACCTGCTGTTAAATGGAGTCGGCGCCGCGCGAGGACAGGAGGTGGCCGTGTAACTCCTTGTTTCAAGTGGCTGGAGCCTGTGGACCCGCTCCAACTCCCCAGGACCTGCACATCCTGCCTGCGGCGGTAAGTCTGCAGACAAGGTGCAGTTTGTTGATGCCCCCTGCAAATAATTCAGCGGGAAATGATGTTGACACGTGTCTTCATTACAAATGAGATCACGACCATTCTGTGCACTGTTGATGAGCCAAAAAAATGTCAGCGTGGAATGGATTCGCACTGTGTCCCACGGTTTGTTTGTCAGTGGCTAAATAGTTCAGCACACTAATAATGGTTTCTCAGGAATTAATCAAGGGGAGCTGGAAGTGACTGGAACATAAATTAACATTCCCTCGCCAGTCGGTTTAATCTGGTCCGTCCCCAAACTAATCAGGAGCGGGCTGATGCAGCCGCAGTACGACTTCCCAACCGAGCGTCAGCGCCATTTTTCCTCCCCAAAATGAACTGACTGTCACTTTTTCTTCTTTTTTTTTGGCGATTAAAGGTCGTGTGGAAGTGATGAGTCACTTCAAAAATCAACATCCTGAAACCCAGATCCATCATGAGTCATCCTGTATTCACTGCAAAGGTCCACCTATCATAGTGCTCTTCAATATTGATAACACCCACCTCAACCTATTCCGAGGTGACTCATTAGTCACCGCGGTAATGATATGTCATAAAAAGAGGAACCAGTGTTCTTGATGAAAGTGATGACTGCGGTTTTAGACTGTGATGCAGCGCGTGTCCGTTCAGAGTCCCCCCCCCCCGTCTCTGTTGTCTCTGCTCCCCGGAGGTAAACAAACAGCATCCTGTCACCGAGAGTTAACCTCCGAGCCCTTTAAAAATGCATTTTAAATAGCGGGGGAAGTCACACCAGCCATATAGGATATTTCATCAAAAGCTTTATCATCCTTAATCCAGACCCCTTACAACCGGGGTGCAGAGATGACACGGTAATCAGAGGCGAGCAGGCCTCCAGAATAAATGGCTCCCAACAGCTGAATATGTGAAACAATCAGGCGGAGGCTACTGTTGTACTTAACCTCATCACGCTCCTCGTTCAGGTGATGGAGGACATGGATGCTGAGGTGAGGGGGGCTGCTCGGGGGCTGTTTGTTATTTTCAATTTACGCTTGACGGAAAGAATCAGCAGTTTAAGTTCAGCGGAGATAATTGCAGCAGTAGGTTTTTATGTAATGATGCGCTGGAGTTGTTTTGTTTTACAGGTTAGGACATTGTTTTGTTTGGCCGCAAGCATCCGTTATTTCCTGAAATGCCTCTCCCCCTGCCCAGACTTGAATTATTGATTAAGAGCGATCTGGACAGTGTGGAGTGATGCACACGCATGTAAGACAAAGAGCTCCACACATCTGGGCACCGCTGATGTCAGATTCAGGGTTCAAGTTTGGCCCAAATTGCAGAGTTTTTCGCTCAGGGGTGGAAATCTTCCCCCAAAAGCTTTACCAAAGTGATGTGTAAGTGTCTGTTTCTGTAATGGGCTACGCCACGGGAGCGTTTCCATGGTAACGTGGCGAAGGCGCGAGTACAGCTCAATGCTGCTCTCTGGGGAGTATCTGGGAAGCTTCTGCTTAGTGGGAAATGATGATAATAGCACAGAGTGTTGGATAAAACTCAAATGGGGAAGACTAACCCCTTCATATTGCAGAGGAAGGAGACGACATCCATCGTCTTTTGCTGGCTTTTTAATTTTTTTTTGGGACCAGTTTCCCTAGTTACCGTCTCGTACCGTTTGTCTCATTTTCATTTTTATTGGATGTACTGTACGTCGTTAAGGAAGAAAGACGGTGTTGCTGATCATGTCCTGTACAAACCCAGTTGTAGTGCTCAAGGCCTTCCGGGGCTTCACCTATTCAAATATATACAAACGCCTATTTAATTGGGAATGCTTGAGCTTCTTAGTCTTGTTTCACATTTTTATTTTTGTTTATCACCTTCGTTGTTTCCTTGATCTGTAGCATGACCTTGTGCACAAAGTTATTCCTGTAATTATTATTATTATTTTATTGTTGGTACCTGCTTGCACAGAGCTCTCAGGAAGCAGCAGTAGCCACAGCCTCAGAGTCTATTTGACCCGCTGACTCCTCTCACAGCGTGAAACCTCCGCTCGAATCAGATCCCTGTTTACACCCCACCTGCACTCTGTTGCTCTTTCCCCCGCCGCCGATGTGTGCACACGTGTTCCTGAGTTGTGGGGGAAAAAAACACAGCGTTGTATTAGATCACAACTGTGCATAAATTACATCCACGGCGCGGAGAAATAACTGAAGACTGAAGCTCTTTGGAGTTGAAAATGTCACATTAATTTCCAGCACATTACCCCCTGCCTGAAGTCTTAATGAAGAAGCCCATTAGAATGTCATACCTGCTTACTTGTGAGTTTTGTGGAAAGTTTATTTGATATGTCTGAGTCAATTACCCAAAGCCTTTGTGATAAGGAACTGCTCAGCCGACCTGAACCCCCGGTTCTACTTTGGGAGCACTTGGATATTTTCTACACGGCTGTGCTTTGAATAATTTCCAGGCAGAGATTCTTTCTTGGCAGGGCACTTTATCCCCCCCCCCCCGCCAGTTTAAAGGTTTTGTCCTTGACGTCTCTTTGCAAAGTGGGTGCAACTGATTTGAAGTAAAGATTTAAAGATCAGCTTTAAGAGGAGCCTGGGCTTCTTTCTTCTAGAACCTGCACACAAACAGGCTGACAGGAGGAGGAGGCAAACATGCAGTCGAGTAATAGACCAATGACTTTCAAACAGAACAAAAGGTAGAGTTGTGGATATTACTGGGGGACATGGGGGCTCCGTACCCCAAATTCTCCCCAAATTCCATCTATAAAGTTGTAAATACTGTAATAATATGCATTGGAAGCACTTTTATTGTCTAATCGTAGTTATTAATATAAATATACATTGTGTATAATGACTATAGGTGCAAAATAGTGTTTTTGACATTTAGAAAGATTGCACCCCCCTCTCATATGGCCAACATTGGTTTGTTCCACAGAGCCAGGTGACAGGGGCACAGCAGATCATGAGGACCTTTAATGCCATCACCAGCAGAGGCCTCTCTATTCATTATCCAAACTAGGAATAAGGATTTCCTATATATCAATATAGAATACAATAAAATAGTAGAGAAATCCTTTGTCGTTTTAAATTCGACATAAACCAATATATACGAGACCATGAATAATTTAAGATATGAGTGTAGCTATGCTTGTTATTGCACATAACAGATAATGCACTAAACATTTTGTTGAATTGGTAGAGATTAGAGTATTGATGGCCTAGGGAAACATTTTATAAATGCAACAGAATTATCCACCCCTGAGCTGAAGCTTGAGTATCATGATCTTAACTCCAAACTTCCTATATTTCCCACAATGCAACTGGAAAGCATCTTTCACAAATGCTCTTTCCATCTGTTGGTATTGTTGTGTCATCATACCACAGTTTCACAGGCTGAGTAGTATTCATTACAAAAATGATCTTGATCCGTGTTCAGACAGATTCACTAACATACTGGTTATAATGTACATCCTCTATCAAACATACCAGGAACATACGTGGACATTTTTGCACGTTGTTTGCTTTGAGTTGTTGCTACAAGCGTCCAACTTGTATTTTGACTCCATCGCTGTCACTTCTGTGTGTCGGCGTTCTCACTGTGGAGTTTGTCTCTCTGTGGACACCGAGCGTTTCATGTCCTCCTCAGACGCGTTGCCGCAGCTCTGGGACAAACACCGGATGAGTGACTAAGAAAACAATTCCCCTGGATATGCATGTTGTCTCGCTCTTCCTCCCGCTCGTGCTCGTTCTGTGCGTCTCCGGGGCTGAATCACATTTCTCTTGCTTCCCTCCAATGTGTCTCTGTCATGTATAGGTGCATGGGCAGGCATACCACCACACTCTCACTCACACACACACAGACACACACACAGTCTGACAAATCCCCCCTTCTGCCAAAAAGTCGATAAATAAATGCATTGTCTCTTCACTTTCTGCTGTTGGCATCAGCCTGTCTAAATTGTCTGAGAAGGCAGTGGAGTGTGAAATTGAGTTCAGAAGTGTACGCTGTGTGAGGGGGCACAAGATGAGCGTATGTTTGGTTATTTATTCATATTGCAGCTGCATTCAGCAGCGGGTTTTGCACGAAAGGGTCAGTTAAACACGTGGAGGTGTTGTATGTGGAAATTTGACAAGTTTAAAAGGAAGAGGCTTAGGCGGTGGCATTTTGCCATTGCACAGGGAGCAGTAGGTTATCCATCCCCGGGCTAAATGAAGCTTTAAAGTGAAATTGTGCAGTAACGGTGTGAGTCTGGTGAGTTTCTTATTTCTGCCGTCCCTGTGTGCTGTGAACCGGGATGACTTCCTTTTGACAGTCGCTATCATTTGTTCTAAATGCCATCCACACCGAAGCCCAGTAGTTGCATACAAAGCAAAAAGGTAATTTTACTTGAATCACTAGGTAGCGATTGAATAAATTCACAGTGATTTGCTCTCCCCTATTTCTGAAAAGATGAATTCCTCTCTCAAAGCCAAAGAGTTCATGCGAGAATAATAGCAGCTGCCCACACTAATTTGCCAAGAACAAATGATTTTGCTTGAGAATGTAACTTTTGCGCCGCTTTCCTGAGATTTAATCAGAGGTATTACGCAAACCTTCCCTTCCTCAGCTCTTTTCTTGCCACTCTGTGATGAATGTGTTGTTACCGGATGATGTATGTTTATAGATTGCTGGGGATAACTGCTGTTTTGAAGAGTTATGGCTTCCCCTCACATCACAAGAAAGTGCTTCTGTGCGAAAATCATTCAGGGATTTCAGGTCTGTCTCTCAATTTCACTGAGCACAGAACATGATAAATGTGCATTTGTTTAAAGGCAAAACACGAAACCTAAACTTTGTTTCCAGACTTTTTTGACCAGGCTGTGTGAATGTCAGCGTCTGGCCGTCCGTCCGTGTATCGCATGGTTTTTTTAAGATGAGCTGCAGTGGTGGAGGTGTCCTTCACTGTCACCAGAATCACCAGTACGGAGGTCATCCCCTCAGACGGTTTTATTCTAGACTGACAGAAATTGTAATTGCAGCATAAATCCCATCAAAGTCTTTGCATCCTCAGCATTACCTGTAAGAACTGCCCAGAGGTCATCTGATAGCCCAGACTCCATTTCTGCACCGCTCATCCCTCTGTGGCAACAATGCATTTCATTTGGCTGATTGGGAAATGTGTTACAGAGAATTAGAAATTGGAAATAATGTCTAAGTACAAGTAATTTGCAACAGCAAAAAGGGTTTGGAAGGGAAATTAATTGCGACTGGATTACGTTTTCAATTAACGCAATGAGGGCATGCTAATTTATTTAATTTATGTATTTGGAAAGTTGCAATTATGCTGGTGCTGAACATAGGAGTAAAATGTTCACAGTTGCTGTGTTTGCCTTTCTGTAAAACATCTGATTGTGCAGTGCAGGATCTCCTGATGAGATAAGTTCATCCTTTATTGATCCTCATGGGGGGAAATTGGGAATTTACAGCAGGTACAAGTACAGAAGAAATACAGCTGAAGATAATAGAAGTAAGGTAGAAGGATGAAAGACAGGAATTCCAGCTGTGCAGTGCAGCCAGTAGTGATGTGCTGGAACTGGTGAGTATTAATGAATACAACCATATTGAAGTTATTCATCCTCCTGATTACAGTTAGCTGTAGAAAAACAACCAGGGAGCTGTGGCCCAGGTTCCAGAGTGGATCGCCCACTAACCAGAAGGTCGTTGGTTTGAACGGCCCCTGACGGCTGTGTGTGATGTCATGTGTGAGTGCCGCACATTGATGCTCTGTGTATGTGTGTGGTCATCAAGACTAGAAAAGTGCTATACAAATACAAATCACTTACAATTAACTAATACAAATATTGCTTTTAGAAAGATAGTAATACTGTAGTGGTAGTGTTAACTGAATCCAACTGTGTACTTTTATTTTGTATGTGACTAAACGCTGGGACGACAGGTTTCCATTGCTCAACAGAAATACAGTTTCCTTTCTTATTCATTCTGTATTCCACATCCACCACCCCAGCTGTGTCTTAAACCTTGATAAGGAGTGTGACCATGTCCCTATTGAAAACAGCTCAATTTATGTTAATCACAGCACCCTGAGGACATATTGGCCTATTATCTACTTTAAGCATCTGCACTCATTAAATGAGTAAATACACAATTACTGTCACAGTAATTAATATGCAATTTGGCCTCGTCTTTAACTTTCCAACCTCATTTCCGATCGCAACATTACCGCAACACAAATTGTTTCAGACCATACATGCTGTTTGGCCTTTTCTGGAATGCAAAGTCATTTTAATGCGGTTAATTGTTATTGAAAACACCACTTCACTCGGCTCGCTAATGCCTGTGACTGTTTCATTTCCATAAACCGTCACATCGAAGGGAGGCTCTGCTCTTGACGGGCTTGAAGCCTGCTTTTGAGGCCTGACCTCAATAGAGGAGGCTGCTCTTTCGGCACATGGCTGTTTAATATAGATTATATTTTTTGATTTATCTCATCAGCTCGCGAACATACAGTGCTGTTAGTGTGAGAGAAATCGCCGTCAGTTTGCCAGCAAAGCTCCACCTGTAAATGTCAGACAATCTCCAAAACGACTGTCGGCGATTATTCCAGCGGCGTAACCTTTTCTATTTTTCTTTCAACTTGACCACATGCTGCACTTACACATGACTGCAGAATAGTGGTGAAAGGGCGTCAGTAGGTAATTATCAGTACATTCACTCTGAATTTCCTCCCAGCTAACTTTCTAAATTTAAAATCCGTGTCCGTATTGCCTCTTGCGTCTCAGAGTCGGCGAGATCCATCGGCTCCATTGTGCCATTAAACCGGTGCCTGCTCGCAACTCCCCCGAAGTTTACTCCAATCAATATTTCAGTGCTGAATGGCAAGTTCGTCGTTAAACAAAAATAATTTTCTTCGACAACCTGTGCAAGCGTTAAGCCGGTGAGACGAGGGCTGTCCTCCTCAGAGCCCATTAAAAGGCTTTTAATGAAGGCAGAGTGGAAGGCAGCAGTGGACCCCCTACCAGCTTTTCATACAATGCACTGTCACCTCATTAAATCCTGATGATGTTCACTGTATCTCTGGACAGTTGCGAGACCCATGTGTTACTCTGCAGACGCTCAGCCGCCGTGGGGGCACTGCCGGTGGGGGGGGCGGCTGAGGAGTTACGGGTACCAGCTGGACTTGGCACCACAGCTTGGCCCTAGACAGTGATAATGGCCTCGCTGCTTCTTGTTCACATCACATGCTTTGTCACTTTAAACTGCTCCGTAATGGCCTTTATGGGCTTCCATGAATTGTGCAATAAAGAGAGGCGTGGAGGCAACCCAAACAGAATAGTAAGCAACCACGGGAACTCTGCTAAAGAGGGTCTGCGTCGTGTTTGAAAGGTCGCAGGTTTGATTAACTGTGCTGACATTGTCTAATGCGGCGGTGCTCCATCTTTTTTCCGTCATACGTCCCACATTTCTCCGGAGTTAATGATGTGCAAATGAAGAAAATGTGCTTCGGGTCTATGCACCAACAGAGACTTCTCATAGTTTGGATTTTGACTTTGCTTTGTAGGAGCCAGCAGCTAAAATGTGAAGAAATTATAGAAAACCACACAACGACGGCAAACTGATTTAAACAGCAGAGGCTTCAGTGATTGACACCGCAGAGGTGAGAAGTGTTTTAGGTCCTGGCAACATTTTAGCAAAGCTCTATTAACGTCTATCTGCATATGACTGCTGTGACTTCTGGGAAACGCAAGAAACCAAAACCAGAACGTTTCTGGAACCAAAATCTTGTCCCTCGCCCACGATTCTGCAGATTTAACATAAATTGTGATTAGAAACCTCAGGACTTAATTAGGAAACTTTGTTAAATTAAAGCAGGTGTCATGTATGATTGTAAAAGTTGAAATTATTTTGTCTGGCTCCCATTTACAAAGTCAAGAATCACTTCTGTGCCCGTATTAGTAAGTGTTGATTGCAGATATAATAAACTTCCCATTGAAATTAGAAAGAAAAAAAAAAACACTCGGATATTAGGATTAACGTGACTCTTTCCTCATTTCACAACAGAACTGATGAACACTAATGCAATTTAAATACAATTTCCTCTTGCCTTCCTCTGCAGTACAGAAAAAAAAGCGTTTGATGAATCGGTGTCTGCAGAAAGAAAAAGCTTTTCATAATCTGTCAGATGCGTATTTAGGTTTTTTGTGTGAGCGATATCATTTAGTTTTTGTTTGAAATATGCAAAGTGTCCCCGGCTCCTCGGAAATTAAGAGGTTCTCAGCTCTGAAGCGAAGCCATTTCTGAAAACAAGCATGAGCAAACCATGTCACCGTTATGAGCCCATATTGTTGTTCGATTTGAATTAGTGCCTAAATGAGGCATTATGATACATGCACACAACCTCTTGGTTTATTATCCCAGCCTTTACAAGCGGCCGCGTGTTATTTTAATCACATTGAAGCATGGTTAACGCAGAATAATAAAAGCTTCTGTTTTGTGTTGGGTTCAACCTGGAGGTATATTTAAGGGCTGTTTCATGTTATTTTTAAGATGCAATTTGTGTTCCGTGTCTGTGCTGAGGGTTGACGGTGCCATACTATCAACGGGATGGAAATAGAATGTAATCTTCGACGCTCACACTGAGTATTTCAGTCCGGGAACACATCAGCTCCATTTGTGTAGTGATTTTCCGCAGCCACAGGTTCTATACCTGAGGATATCGTAATGAGATACTGAGGCTACAGTATCAGGGGAAAAAAAGATAATGGAAAGAAGAAGCAATATGTTGTTTGAATGTTATTGACGTAGCAACAAATCAGGCCACCTATCGCCTTCAGAGCGTCCTCGTTCTTAATTGTCTTGTCGCGCACTTTGAAGGATCCTTCAGGAAAGACGCCTCCAGTTCTTTGAGTAATGAAGGAGGCGGAAATCTGCGCTGCACTCTTTCCAGAAATTCCCATAAAGGATTATTCCTGTGTGATTGGAACGTTGGCTTATTTCCTGTCATCCTGCTCTGGTTTTTACATCACTCCATTTCCTTTCTTTTTTTTTTTTTATGTCATGTTATATTTCCTTTCCTTTATTTAGAGAAGGGTTGCTATTTACTGTGAAATCTAGTTTGTGGACCACAGTTTTAATTTAATACGACCGACGTGAGGCAAATTGAAAAAGAAACCACAGTTTTCGTTGCAATTTTATAAAAGAAAACATGAATATCAGATTGTGCGGAAAAGTGAAAAGTTGAATTGAATGAGAAATTGTTTTTTTAATCTGGGTTTAAATTGTGTTCTTCAGTGTTTGCCTTCACATTTAAGGCCACCAAACCATGACATGACAGCTTCCTAAAAGTCAAAGCATCGCAATTGCTACAGTATCGGTCACACGCCCCACCTCCTCTATGTTAGTGGATGGGACATGGGCTAAACTAAAAGCTTGAACAATGCTATAAAAAGGGGTGGAAACATTGTGATTGACAGCTGAGTCTGACTCAGTCGAGCTCAGGTATCTGCAGCATCTCGCCACCACGGCTCCATCCTCCAATCCCAACTGTGCAGGCTCTTATGTGCAAGATGGCAGCAGAGTTATTTTGGCTTCATTTCTGGAATAGTCATCCATCTTTATAAAGTCCATGCACCAACCTTGGACTTCTCTCTAAATGTTAGTTTGATGAATAAGTAAATGGATGCGCTGTACTTTTGACCTTTATATGCCAGGAGTGAACGAGTGTGTGCTCCTCACACTGATGCTACTTCCTCCATCTTTGAGAGAGCGTTTGCATTGTTTACATAGCAAACACACAGAGTCTCTTATCTAATCTCACACACTATCTCAATCCACAACTGCATCAAGTATGCAATCATTTATTGTAACTGCTGGAGGGGATCCCATGTATGATACAGAGACTAGAAGACAATCCACACATCTCCACCCTCGTTCCCCTAATCCCTTAACCACTGTACTCCAGAAGACAAAGTAGGACAAAGCTTGTAAAGTACTGAAGCATCATGGGTGAACAACCAGCAGAGGAGACAGTGGTAGCATTTCATAGTGCACATTTTCTCTGGCAGTGATTCTAGTTTCTCTTGTTCAAGCTGATGTTTCGAAGTCAGTCTGACCTTCACTCCGAGTCTGAGACTGCTCTATTTGTCCCTGATGGTGGAGGCTAAAGAAATGTGTATGGGCTTTCTTGGACTTTTAGAATGTTTGCTTTATTTACAGGAGGAAAAACAGAAATGCCTGTAAAAGAAACGAATGTACCAAAGTGAAGTAAAAGTGTGTGAATCAGTAGAAAAACATTAAATACAACGACAAAACCCCAAACTGAGAATAACACCAGGCCTGTAAATTAACCTGTCAACTGGAAGAAGTTACACATCTTGTAACATTTTCTTTGTGAGTTGTGTTTATGTCCTTCCAATGATTCAACGTCCAATATTCATTTGCTCCCCTGTCTCCGCCGACTCCTGTGGGAAATATCAAACTGGGATATAAGAGCTTTTTTGTTGCTGAAACAGTTGCTCAGTTATTGTCGGGAAATCAAAAACAATGAGCCGAAAAGATGCTAAAATGAGAAGTTGTAACTGCAGCTGTTGGTTGATAATTGACTTTACGTCTCGTGTTTGGAGCTGTTGTTAATATAACTCACGCCACAGTCGCTTTAAATAACTGCAGTGTTTGTGTGCAACAAATTTCAGCTCACATTAACACTAATCTATTCATTTACGCCAAAACTCCCATAGAAACCGCTGTGTTTCTCAGTGCTCTTTGAAAGCTAATGCATCATTCATAATGATTTTTGTCTATAAAAGTTATTTGACACATGCGGCTCGCAGACACTTTTCACAGGAGAGTTGAGTCCACGCGCAGCCCTCTGCCTAATTCCCCAGTTTATATTTTTAAAACCGTCTCCCTCTGACAACAGCCATTTGCCACCATGGCATTTGTCGCAGCAATTACATACGACTCTGACTTTTCATTCCCTTTTTCTTTTCACTCATCTGGACAAAGACAGAAGGAGCCATTTTTCATACCACTCTGTATGCCCACTTACTCACTGACACAGGCGCTGTTTGTAATTAGACGCCTATTACTGTCTGCCAAATTACTGGTTGTTTTTCCCTTCGGCGAGCTCCAAACTATCATATGCTCACATTCGCCAGGGAGAAACCGAAACCACTTTGTCCATACTGGGGGGGGGGGGAGATCCATAATTGATATTGTGAATTTTCATTTTTGAAATATGTATCTTGGCTGAGAAGCTGCTCCTGGTTGCTGGAGATTTGATAAGCCTCCTGCCCTTTTTGTCAAGTTGAACGGACCGTAAAGGCAGAGCGATGTACCCCGGGGACCAATGAACGGCTAAACAGATGACATGAATCCGACCAAGAGTTCCAATGAACTTTCCTTGAACTAGAGAGGAGCAGTGATCCATGGCCATATCTCTCTTCTCTCCTCCTTTCTCTCTCCTTGATTATAACTCCTCTCTCTTCGCTCCCACACCCCTATTTCTCTTTCTATTCATTTTTCCCAGCTCTCTTCCCTCTCCCAAGGAACCCGATGCAGTCGTACTGCAGTTCTTAAGCTAAAGTCACTAACAAGGCGCTGTCACAGTGCAGTGCCACTTCGCTGCCTTCCCATCATGTGGGATTTTGGTTTTGAAAGACAGCAGTTCATTTTCCAATGTGTGGGCTTTCACTCCAACCATCCCCTGCCCGCTCTCCCCCAGTGAGGCTGACCAGGAGGGTTCCCAGGCCATTGCTTTGATTTATCCACTCTGTGAAGGCGCTGAGCAACAATAGATCACACAAAATGAAAATTCCCCAACCTCTCAAGACATGCTTTGCTTCTTAAGCCTGCCAGCGTTACACAATGTCTTCAGGAGAGTTACACTTTGAACAAGCCGTTGAGCGATCGCTCGTATTACTCTCTGCATGACAAACAAAACGACCTTTCTGCTTTTAAGTGCAATTTTATTAACCTGTCACCAGATATTAGATTTAAAGGTGAGCTTGAATATGAAGCTCTGGCATTTTCATTGACACATGTGGTCTGAATATATTTACCCCCTTTTTTTTTTAATAACGCTATAATCCTTCCGCCATCCAGCCACTTTCTATAAGCACTTAACCGGTTCAAGGTTATTCTGACAAAGGCCTTATGTAGTTAATATGTGTCATGGAAGAAGAAAAAAAAAGAAATATTCCTGCATAAATTTGATGCATTTGGGCCTTCATTGTGCACTGCTGTGTCAAACCAACAGGGGGCAGTGTAGGAGTTTACAATGCTGCCAGCTCCTTCATTCCAGAGGCAGCCTGTCTGTCCTGTCAGGGACACAAAGGAGCGAGCAGGCATCGACTTACATGTATCAGTGATGTCTCTAAAATACTTTTCAAACACTGATAATCTCTCTGCCTCTTTCTGTTCGCCTGCTCCACATTCCAGTCCCTTTTTTTTATATAAGAATGAGTGTATATCTGTTAGTCATAAGCCGTTGTAGGTACCTGTTGTTAAAATGCAATGAGTGCAGATCAATACTGACTAGAATGATCTCAAAACCGGCGTCCAATCATCCTGTGGCTTTAAATAATACTATTGACACTAACGTTTGCTTCTTAAAGAACTGCACTTAGGATAATAATGGATTTGTTTGGAATGATGTTTCTTGAATGCCTTCTGCTCAAACAGTGATTATACATGTTAGTAGTTTGAACTGAGGCAGGTGTGATCCATCACCCCATCCATCTAACATGTTTACATTCCATACTTTTAGTTTTTATGCATGGAATGTATGTACTCATGTCATTTAAAGGCATTTGTTTGCATGGTTTACATTTTTGAGGAAAATCTAATTCGTGGGGAAGCCGTGAATCAAGAGGTAGAGTGGGTCGTCCATGGAAGGTTGGTGGTTCGAACCCTGGCTCCTCTAGTCTGCGTGTTGAGATGGTGAACCAGTACTACGTATCAATATTTAGATAGAAGTACCATATGATTGGGTGAATGAGACTCGACACATTGAGTGGTGGTTAGGAATAGAATTGCAGTCCATTCACCATATATATATATATATTGCCTACTAAATTTAAAGGAGCAAAAATGGCAATTGAGCATTTGGAGATGCTGGTTATCTGTTGTTATAGACACATCATGTCTAAGTCATTTTGATTTGGCTGTTTTGACTTCCCCATCATTTAATATGGGATATTCTACTACTTGATAATCTCAACCTTTTCCTATCGATACATAAACAATCAGTTTTCTCTTTGTAAACAATTCACACAATGTATTAATTAAAGCATAAGGAAATGTAAATTATATTGGCATGCCTCTGGGTGCAGCTAAAGTAAGACAGATAGATAGATATTGTCTGTCCCAAGTGACAGCAATTATCCTTTTGACAGGGCTCAACACACATAATTCACAACTGACAACACACAGTAGATATTTAAAAACAATACTCAACAATACACACGATTTACATTTAAAACACGTAGCTCACATCTAAACCAACTTCCAGAATAGGTACATGAGAAGGGACTGTTAAAAACAGCAACAGTTACAAACTGGTTAAAGTGCAGTGACTATTCTAAATAGTCAAGGGTGGTTATTGCAGAGGGAGTGAAGGATTTCTTGAAGTTGTTTTTTTTCGGGCCAGTTGGACCTGCTAACGAAAAGCGAGACATTTAGAGGCTACGTCTTCGTCACTATTTCGGACAACATGATGAAATATCCGTTGGTGCCGACCACAACTCAAAGCCCTGTCGATTTATCACAGTTATTTGGAGCTATATGGCCGTACAGTTCTTGTATTATCCACTATTTAATGTCTTTCTATACAAGTTCATTGGTAAATGATGGGTTTATATATTTTTGCATAGTCTTTTAAGAACTTGGTTAAAATATTTGTGCAAATAATGGCCTGGACATTGATTTTTGACTGCGTGTGGTTCCTCTGGTCTCAGTCTTGACTTAGACTCAATGCCCTGCAGACCTGGTCCATAGTGACTTGCACACGTTGCAGCCCTGCATGGCTCAGGATGTATTAGAGGGCTTCCCAAGGTGATACATTGGCATGAGAAACCTACACCTGTCAGTGCTAATATTTAATGTAAGCAGTCCCTCAGGGTGAAAATGTCACAAGTCCCCAAGTGTTTGGCTGTTTGCCGAATCCGAGGAGCGAAACCCAAGTGGAATGTTGAGCTGGTACAATATTTGCTCTTAGTGCTGCCTAACAGGCACAAAAGGTGGATTTAAGTGAGACTATAACACTTAATGACGAGTAATGACTAGATAATGAGGCTAACTGCAATTATTAATCCAATACAAATCTTAATTATGGAATGGGAATCGAGCCGACACTTCACAGTACCACAACAGGCAGATTATCTATTACCTTTCCATTACAGATTTAATTGTTCATAATCATCGTGAAGTTACTTTAATTATCTAGAAATAAACCATTGCTCACAGTAGGTGAGTGCAGAGTTGGAAACTTTTTAAAGTTAGTTAACTCGGCGATACAGACTTTTTGTGCCGAGGAAGTAGGTTTTTCACAGACGTACATTAACAGGCACATAATGATGCGTATCTTTTGGTCCAACTTGAAAATATATATTGAAAATCATTTCCATTGTTTAAAGCAGCTGTTCCCAAACACAAGGGGATGTGAGATACATCTCTTGAGTCCTCTTACATCTGTTCAAATAAATCAAGAGGAAAACCCCAGAACTGTTTGAGCCGCAGACAAATGCGTCCTGTAACAAGTGGCTTCAAGAAGACTTATGTCCTGTGTCCTTTCCTAACCACTTCTCCTTGACCTTCATGGAAAATGGTGTGAGATTAAGGAAAGATGTGAAGGAGAATTCACAAGGAATTCAGAAAGTCAACAATCCGACTGCACTTAAGCTAGGCTACATAATCGTGGGACGGCATTATCTCCTTTCTTTTGTAGGTTCTAGTCCAACGTTCCCTATGCTAGTATATGACTGCAGCCCTAGTTTTGTTTTAAAGGTCAAAGATTATTTTTTTGAGGCAATCAGTTATAAGTGAGGCTGAACGTCAGCTGCAGATGAGCTGTGAAACTCTTCAGGAAGGTGGAGGGTTTTATCATGTGACATTGACACAGGAAGCCATGATTACAATTGAGATCATTCAGCTGTGACCATGATCGAAACCCGACTGTAAACTAATATCATAGTTATGATATTGATTGATATGATATTAGAAAATGCTAATATTATTTAGTTTTTGGGGGGGGATGGCAATGATAGCTCTGTATTTTGATCTTATTGCCGATCAAACACAATTGACTGCATTCGTTGGTGGGAAACTGTTAAGGGATCAAGTCCTTGACACAAAACTTGTGACCACTAAGTCCACCAGGGCATGTTTACTTGTCCAGAATTCAACAAGTAAAATCCTTCATTTACCTTTTTCTTTTCGTTTATATATACATAAAGGGACGACTATGATTTTATGCCATTAGTGGAACCTATTTATCCCGACAAGAAACACATGCTGCATGATAAGTTGTTATTCTAAAGACCACATTCTGTCTGTCTAGACCAAACATTCATCGCTGAAATACTGTATTGTGAAATATCACTGGAAGTATAAAATCTATTTCATGTGCTGCAAATAGATTCCTTGAAATTAATGTTGTTGGCAGTGAAAAACAGTGATAAACTGAGAGCATATTTCAAGGATCCCCTCCGCACTGATACCCGGCTCAGCTTCTGTTGCTTTTTTAACCGTGATGCTTCAGGACACATTGGAAATCATTACCGGGCCTGTTTTTTGAAAATAGTCACCAAGTAAGCAATTATATTTTTAATTGTGATTAGACGTGGGGCTTTTCTCCGAGCCGCTTGTTTACGTCACTTCTTATCGGGCGTTTGCTGACACGATGCCTCATGAAAAAGAGTGATACTCTGGGCAGAGAGTCGTGGGCATGGACGGACTTCTCCTGCGACTTCCTGAAGCCACGGGAAGCTCCATTTGGGGGATTAAGTTCGCAATATGCCTTATCTGTGGAGCCGAGTCCCTCCTTCAGCCAGCTGGTACTTACAGATGAGATCTGGACCTTACTGCCTCTGACAGCTAGATTGGCATTCGATATCCCCCTACTCCATACCTCTTATCCTGAGCCGTCTCATAATAGAATAGACATCAACAAAACTGGACATGCTGAGGAAACTAGTGTAAATCCCAAATCCCCATGTTATCACTTTGGCACAGCTAAAAAACATTTTTTAAATTCTTGCTTCCTCAAGTGGTTGAGCCACATTTTTTTGAAAACGGGAAATAGCTTCAAGGCTCGAGGCAAAATCAGGATTCACAGTAAACAAAGCGAACTTCAGCGTTGCCTTTTTACTTCGGCATTGTTCGGAGGCGCCATCATCAATTCTTGCTGTGTCAGGATACAGGAATGCTTCAGGGCTCTTTGACTGTGCATTATAATAGGCATCATTAAACAACTAAAAATGCATTAGTCTGGTTTCCACAGCTTCGTATGTGCTGGATCATTGAAACAGCATCAAGTGAAATTAAAGTATTTAATTGATTTTTGCAAGATATTATTGCATCTGGATCATCTTTCCATATGTTTTCTTGTAACAGTGCGGTTACGATGTACAGCATCTCCCAAATGTTCCTTTAGTAAGTAAATTATGGGTTATTCAAGTTTACATTTTACATTTGTATGCCTGTTTCAATCTTAATATTTGAGATTTTCTTTTACATGAACACAGTACATTTCATAGGGACCCTACTTAGTGGAATTTGAACATAATATATTTCACAACATAATTCGTGGGTAAAATATGTGACAACAGATTCTTCTTCTCTTTGTCCGATACCGATATCAGACAGCGGCAGTAGAGATGACAAGAAACGAGGGAGGAGGAGACAAAGGTCCCCATTGTGGTTGATGGTTGCTGTTTCAACTCCTCAGGTTTGAGGGTGGCCCCCAAACGAGCTCTTTCAACACTGTAACAGTCAATTTGTCAGCAGAATGACTTTGGCCATTGACTCTGTAATTTCATGTAATTGTCATGCGGGTTATATATTGTTCACCCATATCTATAGAATAGAGACCGGGCTTGGGTGTGAAGCAATTACAGCAAATGTGAGGAAGGAAATGCAGCTCCCCACTTCAGCTGCCGTAGGTATTTATACATTTCTGTGCTTCTCATGAGACGCACTTCTGCTTCCGGCTGCTTGATAAGATCGTCTCCTTTCAACCGCACTGGTTTCTTCTTTCAGCTACTTTGGAATTTACCCTTTTGTGACTAAATTTAATCTGTGACTCTGGGATGTCTGCGGCTCCCTGCATGAACAGGTGGTGGATGAAGCTGCTGCGTTTTCCCTGGCACTGTCTTCCACGGGGCTGTCCCTGGCTCCTCAGCCTCACCGCTGAGCCTCAGATGTTGTTCTGTTTTATTTATGTTTCATATATGAAATTTCTCCGTCTGGTATTTTGCCAGAGTTTCCCTGGCAGTGATTTCTGTTCTTTGCATCTTTCTAGGAACACTTTTAACTCAACATCTCTCTTGTGCTTCAGCAGTAAGCACTTCCTGACTTGGTCTCATTTATGGAAAAAGACAGTTTTTCTGCAAAGTGTAAAATAATTTCTGTGTTACATTGTTATTACACAGCATTTTATTCCTTTTTTAAAAAAACATATTGACCATGGTAACACCAATGTAACATCTTGACAGGAAGTACATTTTGTAGGAGTTACAGGATTTCTGCAGGGTTTTAAAAAACTCAAACATTTGACTCAAGTAAAAGTACAAATAATTAGACAAAGATTCACTCTGGTAAAAGTAAAAGTAGGACAGAGCTGCTGCAGGAGGCGGGGTCTAATTGGATCCTTGGACCAATTCCCCTTATACCATGTACTAGGTCTTAAATATAAGATAAATACTTAAACCCTTGATTCTGTTGTGCTTTAACAGAGTTTGTAAAGTCTCTGTGTGTTGTAGTTCTTTCTCAAAGATACAGATATCAGCCAGCTTTGATAAAACCACAAACAAGACGAACTTGGAACTGATAACTGAATCCTGCCCAGAATGTATTGCAGTACACTCGGCTTGGCATCCAAAAAGCCCTGTGTTTATCAGTTGCTCCAATATAAATGTCCTTCCCTCATTCGTCTTAAAAGCATATTTCTTTCTCTGCGATTGCTCCCGTTTGGATTTAGATGCTGTAGATGAAAAATACCAAGGCTGTTGATGTTTTCTTTGTGTTTTCTCATCTTTTAGCCAAATATCTCTTTATACGAGGCTGCACTCATTAATCACAGCAACAGTCAAAGTATGCTGGTTTGTCTTATCAGTTTATACTTCAGTCTTCAGATGTATTTGAAATTCAATGCACATTATATTTGAAAGACTTATTTACTGCTCGGATGCTTTGTATTTTTTACCCACTGCCCATTATCCAGTGTATTATTGCTTTGACACATAAGTCAAGAGTTCCACTGCAAGATATAATGGGGATTATCCAACTTCCCCCTTTTTGCGGTTTCTGTATTTAAAGCTGTTGGACAAGTTCATAAATCACTCACTTAGCTAATGTGGATATCCCTTTTGGGAGAAAATGACTATGGATTTTGAGGTGATGGTGATTGCAGAAAGAAAGTAAGCACATTTGTCATTGTTATCATTCAGACTGGTGTTGGCCACTGAGGATGCTATTCAGGAAATGATGAGGCCAGCGGACGTAAATAGACTGGACGAGCTCAGGATAAATGGGAAATGCACTTAAACTCAATCATTACATCCGTTAGCTCTTCTTTTTAGCCATCGTCAGTGCGGCCGGATGAATGATTATATGATGGAACACGAGAAGAAAAGGTAAATAATTGCAAGCGCTCGGTTACCATAGGTGACGGCGGCGCAGATATCAACAAACCACTCTGAGAGTTCTCGTTTCAAAGGCTGTTTGCTTCAGTCAGACTTTTATCAGCCATCGAGTCGCGGACTGGATCCAAGAAGCTTTCAAGTTCCTTTCTTGAAAGAGGCCGGTCGGAACCAATGCATCTGACAGTTGCATCATCTGAACACTAGAAAGAATTGGCTGCTTAAAACACAACCACTGTCGCTTCTGTTGCTCGTGGGCGAGACGTGATAACGCAAAGTTTACAGCGCCGAATCAGATTGATTCGGCGCTGTAAACCGTGAAGACGATGCACAACAGGTCTTTGCAGTAAATTGGTAAACGTCTGAATGCTGCATCAGCGGCCGTAGACGACATCTGTCACTCTAATCAGGTTCTCAAACGTTGACAAAATAATATCACTTCAATGAGGCTGCTCCGGAGGTTTCGGTCACACATTATCATCATGAGATTATATACTAACATGTTTGTAATGCTGAATGTGTTCTGCCACCATGGCTGGTTGGAGGACTCACTGTTTTGTCCCCTGCTTCTGGACTTTTCCATATTTAACCCACATCACAATCCCTCTCTAACATTAACAAAGGGCTCTGTGTTTCCTGAACATCCTCTAATCATAAAAAGTTTAATCGTACTTCAGTTGCTTTGAGTGGAATCGTAGGAATACAATAGAATACAATAATTATGTTTTGAATTTGCACAAAACACAAATTATAATTGAGGGCTGTGGATTTTTCATTAGTTTTCTTTGGTATTTGGTCACAAATCAAACTACGGGACAAATGAGCACTTTGACTGTAGTTAATTGTGCATTAGGTGACTTCTTAAAGTCAATCGTTGATCCTGAGGTGGACATTAATGTGTGTATCAAATTTCACTGCAATCAATCCAATAGTTGACATTTTATCCAAACTGCAAATGTCACATTTGCGTTGGTGCTAGAGGCAAAATTTATTTTTTATGACCCATAGTTAAGTTTTATTGCGAGGTGACCTCTTGTGGGCATGTTAGCTTAAAAAGTTAAAGTTCAGATTTAATGTTTGAAAAAAGCAAAACCATCTCACTTCATATTCGTGACTGATATTCAACCAGTCTCAACTGACGCTGATTCCTTGTGTTGTGAAGGAATCTGATGTAAAGATCATCACATTTCAAAGCCTTTGGCCTCAAGAGTAAGTCGTCTCTTAGGTTTCCCCAGGAATAATGACAATAATATGATATATTGTATTAATCAACACACAATTTAACCACATGCAAACCTTGCGATAATACATTTTTTATTGGAATTAATTTATTCAATTAAGCGTACTTTAATGTTTACACTGGTGTAGATGAGGGTGATTATCGTAAAAATAGTTGCTCTTTTACTGTGTTATCAAACTGACAGGGGATGGCCCACTTCCTGTTGTCCGGTAGGAAACCAAACCACACGTTCACCCTTTAGAGCCTTTTCCCCCGTGGGCTCCTGGGGGAAGGGAGAGAAAGTAAGCAAGTTTTGACAAAATCAAATTTGATACAAATTGCATTTGCTCCCAAGGAGGAGACATCGAAACCTTTTCGCCAGAATAAGCTGACAGTGATTTCATTTGTCTAAGTAGATAAATCATACATATTGAACTTGTCTCTCACGGCATGTCACTGCTCAGACCTGATTTAATTTGCCACTTTCCTGCCGGAGCAAGAAGCCATGCTGAAAATACAGAAACACTGAAGGTTACACCATTTCAGCATTTTAATTAGCTGCACAGTTCCCCTTCTTTTCACATCCTATAACTGGGTGAGTTACAGCCAACTGATTTCCCTTTTCTTCTCTTATCTCTCTGTAGTTTTCTATCCATCTTTGAATTCCAGATTCCCCCTGAAAATGCTCATGTGTGCTTTCAAAACACAATACATTCTTTTTTACTGACCTTTTGAGAGTTTGGACATCTGCGGCTGTCTTTGTGCGTCCGCTGCTCACCGCGGTGGCATCGACAAAAATCAAACAAGGGAATTCAAATGGCCCCCTCAGAAAATGCTCCATTAAATTGGGTGGAGTTGGAAGGTTCAAGTGCACCTGATGTGAGATCAATTGTATTGGAGTGCCGGCAGTAACACTTAGGGTGCTCTTTGCGGCGGGGTGGAGGAGGTGGGTTGCCATGTCTGATAAGGGGGACAGAAGCAGTCACAGGAAAAAAAAAAGCCTGATGAAAGACAAACCATTTGTGCCCACGACTGAATACTGAAAGCTATATTTTACCGCTGCTATTCTACCAAATTGCTTTTGTGCATTGGGTGGCTTTTTAAATAATGCAACTGGTTAAAAGCTCTCGGTAAATGCTGTGCTTGTATAGCGTGGGAAGCTGGAATGCGATTGAGTACATTTTTTAGGGAAAGAGGGTTATAATTTATGCGCCATTGAAATCGGGCCACTTTGTGTTTTTCTTTGCCACTTTTGATTCAACAGGGTTCAACGTGTTGACGGTGTTTTCTGAAGATGGGTTCAGAGACCCCTTTGGTCCATTGTCTTTAATAACAGTCATTGACAGGAGTCTGGACTGTTTTGATAGCTGGGCTTTGAGAGTATTATGATATGATGATGGCGCCATGCGGCCTTTGCTTCGTTTTTTATTTTTTTTCAAACTAATTAAAATTCTCGCCGGCGGTAGGAGCACCATTACCGACACGACAGTGCTTTGTACTGTGGTAATACTGATGCTAAGAGCAGCATGCATCACCTCTGCCTCCTCCTCTGTTGTAATTAAAAGCCCTAAGTGGCACTTGTTAGCATGGTCACGCATTCACCGAGGGGGGGGCGTAGCTTGTCGACCCTCCCCATCACTGCTGCTGATGCTTCTCATTGGCAAAACGCAGGGTTCGCCCTCTGGACTATGGCTGACAAAATGATGGATCAGTTCTTCCATATTGGCTTGTTGATCCATAGTCACGCCCCCCTTTGCCCCCTGCGACAGAGTGGATATTGGCATTTGCCACTCAGGCGGCTGCGCCCCCGAGTCCCATAACTGCTGATTAGTCAAATGAGTCCCGGCCAGTGGAATAATTAATGTTTAACAGTGGGGTCTTTACTCTGTGGATGATCGAATGGCGCCGAGGTGAGCGTGACGGTGAAAATTGGACTGCAGGGGCCTGGCACCCTGTGAGGAGAGCGAGGCTGGAGCCTGATCAATGTTAATGTTATCCCAGGTTAACCTTAGTGTGCTTGTAAGTGGCTGAACGGCGAGGCCAAGGGAGGGATTGGTGTCTGACACTGGACCTAGCATTTAATTGTCTCTTAATTTGTTTGTTTATTGCTTCCTGGATCTAGGGGGCATTTAGAGCAGCAGGAAGGAGCCACATGTGCTTGTTTGACGCTCAAACATCACTTTTTTGTTGTTGGATTTTAGCCGTGGAAGATTGGCCTTTTGATTTGCCAGCCCTCCACTTGGA
Source organism: Hippoglossus stenolepis (assembly GCF_022539355.2). Lineage (NCBI taxonomy): Eukaryota > Metazoa > Chordata > Actinopteri > Pleuronectiformes > Pleuronectidae > Hippoglossus > Hippoglossus stenolepis. The sequence goes on along the minus strand of NC_061505.1, from coordinate 7,282,578 downwards.
TGGCTGCATGGTTTCCTGTTTGTCAGTGAAACACCTTTTGAGTTTCCATGAGGGACGGGCGCACATCTTGTCACAGACGTCCTCGTGACTTTGTTGACCCCTTGACTTTTCATCTCCAGACATAATCAGGTCCAAATGTCAGATACTTTGATTAATTTGTTTTCAGTTAATATTCATTGTGAGCACAACATCCCCACAGCACTGCTTACGTGGCTCTACAGTTCTATCTCAATTCCTATCAATTATCGGTGGACTATATTTTAATGACTTTGAACTGTTGATGGAAGAAAACAAGTTTTTTTTGACGACATCAGTTTGAGTTCTGGGAAACTCTGACGGGTGCTTTCCACTATTTTCTGACATTTTATAGACCAAACACTTACCGACAATGAGTCAGTCTGGAAAATAATCTGCAGATGAATCAATAATGAATGCAAATGTTATTTGCGGCCCGTTAATGCATGCAGAATGTCTTCCTCGTGTAATCTCTCGCTAATCAAAGCCACCTGATTCAGTACACAACCTGCAAACTTTTTTTCCCAGAGTCACCTTCATGCGATCCCGTCCATTTGAGACACCATTGATGATGAATCACATTTCCACTTCAAGGACAATAGAGGAGAACAAATGCAGACAATGATCCAAACATGATATCAAAATAAGAGGAAAGATTCAGCCCTGCTTATGCCATAAAACACCACATCTGAAAGCCATCCTGAATGACTCGCAGGTATGTTTGAATTGGATGTACTATTTTTCATTTTGAAGTAATAAAATATTTAAGGAGCAGACAGAAGTCTGTGTGACATGCTTGACCTTCAAAGCAGAAAGTCTTGCCTGTTATTACAGTATTTATATGGCTGTCCCCACCCGCACAAGCAGGGATATAAAAATATTTAATTACTCAATTAACTGAGGTGCAATATGACCCTGTCGGAAACAGGTGAGGGAATAGGGCACACGTGACTGGATTCGACAATAGGGAAAGCAACAGACAAGCACAATGCAAAGACAACAACATGCTTTTTGTTTTAATGTCACATTATTACCTGAAGTTACATATGAGACGAGGAAGAAGAGGGTGACATTAAGAATTTTGAAGCATCATTCTGAGCTATTCACTACAGTTTGTCTTTTAGCAGGATTACGCAATAACCCCTGATCCGATTTTATTGAAATGTATTTCAATATTTATTGAATATTGGTTGAAGGATGGAACCTGGGCCAAGAAAGAGCCTGTTATTTGTCATGGAACACTTTCTTTAACATTGCATTTTTTACCAATTTCCTAGATAATGCTTCATGGATCTTGAGATGATGCCTCTGAATGGTATTGATAGAGGAATAATGACGGACACCAGTGGTTTGTGTTGCTGTATTTTCTTTAGTTTGTATAAAACACAACAAGAAAGCAGAGCGTATTCTCTGTTCTAGCCTTGTCACTGGGTTTCAGCCATGATGTTATGGATTAATGGGGGGAAGAGAACATTCTCGTCCCAGATGGGGGCTCTAATGTGGCCGGATTCAGATCATTATCGATTGTTCCTCTTTTAACTGCACCAAGAGTGTTCAAAGCAGTGATGAGAAAGGGGATTACCGTCAGCGACTTGGAATAAAACTTTCATAGGAGCAGTTTGCCGTTCCTTAATGCTCAAAGCTACTTTGAAAGTAAAATTTAGCGAATTTACATTTTCACGTCGCTCCACTAACCAGTTTGAAAGTGTCCAGTCCAGTGGGTGAGAGCTCGACTGAAAGCTCACAGCAGAAATGAAGGATCTTTTCAAATGAAATAATACACTTGTTTCACTTGCACACCACGTAAACTGGAAATAACTGCCCACACTACATGGCTAAAGATATGATTATTAAAACTGTAGATATGTTTGATTCATTCAAAACTTATCTTGATTTTCCGAAAAACAAAAACTCCCTGATCTGATCTTTTTTATATTTTAATTTTGCAGTCAATTAAACAAACATTTTTCCAAGCAGCTTCCAAATTTATCTCGGTGTCATTTATATCGTAATTCACAATAGCGTTTGACAATATGCGTGTCAAGTAATGATGGTGAACACAAAAGCAGAGACAAATGAAAGGAAAAAAACCTTAATTTCCATCTGCAATTCCAGGGAAGAACTCATTAGAATCAAAGCTGACAAAAGTCACCTCTTCCCCCTCAGAAAATGAAAGTTTTTTTCCCCCCCCGTCTTCTGCAGACATTGATTAATCATCTCTTGAGGAGTTTGAACATCCATTCATAAAGACGCAGCCTCCATTCCACAGACTTTATGGGAGAGATTAATCATGTTTTGATTTGTTAAAGGACTGCTGACTTGAAGTTGTCATAGGAATCCATTTGATCTTCCTCTTTTTCTTCGATTAACAGTTTTCTAATAAGCACACTCGCGCCGACTGCAGATGAGCTCAGCCACAAAATACAAACTTTGCTTCCACCTCGATAATAGCCGCTCAGGGAAAGAGACCTAAAGGCTGTTATGTATATTATGCCCTCATGTAACAATGCAAACAACACATGCATTAGCGAATTAAGTGCTTCCAGTGGTTTCTTTATGGAGCTGCAATGGCTTTTTTCAACACCCTTTCCAGCTGCATTAGCTAAGGACATTGATTCCCAACAGATCACACAGTAAGAGCACTGCAGGATCACTTACCAGGAACATCTCTGTATCGTGTAACCTTGGGCTCGGCGCGGTTTGTCTGACATGACAGTTCACGCGCCCGTATCAAGCCGCAGAGTGTGAAATCCCGAAGAGATCCCATGACAGAGGCACGATCGGTGATAGATTAACGCTGTCACACGTCTCGGACGTTAACACGTGTAAGACCCGAACTCGTATTAGGATGTAAAGCCATCATTTAGCATTTTGATGGACTTCCCGGCGCGTTGATCGCACAAATAATGGAAAATATTTGCAAGATAAGGCACTGGCGATCTTCAAATCTCAGAAGCAAAGCCAATAGGCGGTTGTGTGTATATGCTGTGTGCATCATGGTAGATTTGGAGAGCAGTCCTACCCAGGCCAATTTGTTTAGGAGGACTAATGCCAGACAGCTGCGCAATTACACCTCAGCACAAAGCTAAGCCAATCTACTATAGGCAGTAATGGTTCGCGCTGATATGCCCGTGTCTGTCTGAACAGTGCCCACACACTGAATTGTCAACATAATGTCACACTCGCGTCTCAGGTTGAGCGCTGGAGCGGCGTCTGTTCTTTTTCTCTTCCTCTCTCTCTTTCCTCCAGTGCTTGTTACTTGATAATGAAAGCGAGATGATGGCAGCAAAATGCACCCATATTAATCTCTCGGGCATTTTCCACCATGACAGCACAATTTTCAGTGCCTCCTCGAAACGATCATCATCCGCCGCAGTGTGTGCGTCTCTCAGGGCAGATGGAGACTGCGCCCGCATCTCCCCCGAGCCAATTCGGACGGAATGTTTAAGGTCCGTCATTGTGAAAAGGAGACGGAGAGAATCTGTTGACATGAAACAAACTTTGGGAAACATTTTAAGATCTCTGGATTCTTATTTTGCACACATTTGATTACTATAATTTATGAATATGTGCTTTTCAGTGCATTTCCCAAGTCTGAGTGACTGTAGGTGTAAACACCCACCCGCGGGGAAATGACTGATAGAGGATTTAACCTGCTCAGGAAAAAAAACAAGCCTGTTCTGTCTCCCTGCAGCTTCATTATCTGCTTCCATAAATTGAATTTGGTCCAAAATACAGCTCCTGTCTTGATGCAGCACTCATCTCTTTGCTTTTTAGATTGCAGACTTTCTTCAGATTGAATTCTCATGGGCTTGATGGGGAAGACGTCTGTGTCCTTTTTTGTATCTCGTCAACAAAATGATGAAAGTCGCTCTTTGCTGTTCCCTCCAGGAACCAAACATAATTTCCAAGGTTGTAAGCAATTTTAACGATAGTTTTTATGTTCTTCTTGTTGCATTCACATTTGTCTTATTGTCAACAAATTCAGTTTGACGATGAAATAAACAATGGGTTAGTTTGAGAAAAGTGCTACTAATGTTGTTGTCCAAACATTAGTTTAAAACCTATCCCTTAACCATTTTGAAGTTTTTGAATATTTAGATCCAGCAACAGTTAAAACCTTTAGACAAAACTATTTTTAATATGAAAACACAGATTAATGCAGTTGTAATGATGCAAATTCAGATTTTTTTTACGTGTTCTGTGGCCAAAGTATTTCTAGATTCCCTTTATCGAGGATTTGATGTTTCTACGAGATTTAATAAAACGCATAAAACTTTGGATAGATTCATTATTAGAAATCCAACAACTGTCTAATGTTCATAGACTGTATATAAAGATGGACGACGTGTCTCCACTTCCTTCCACTTTCCAGAAATGAAGCCAAATCAGTGGAAAGGAACGCTGCCATCTTGTGCCGATTTGGAGCTAGAGTCTGCTCAGTAGCCATCAGGGGGTGGAGCTTAGGTAGCGAGGTCCCATCGATACAAGGGTTCGACCACTCTTGAGTTAGTCTCAGCTGTCAATCATGATGTTTCACCCCGTTTCTATAGCATCAAATTCAAATTTTACAGGGAAAATGAACAAAAATCTTTGTGATAAGAACTTTAGAAAAATGTGTCTGATGTGCACTGTGTGACTTTTAAATTTGGTTAATGTCCCATCCTCTAAAATGGAGGAAGCGGGTATCATGACCATACTATAGCCAGCCACCAGGTGGCAACCAAGACACTTCTGCTTTCACTTTTGGGTAGCTTTCATGTCGTCCATCTTTACATAAAGTCTATGCACCGAGTCATGAGAACACAAAAATAAAAGCATCGTCAAAGATTAGAGAATATGAAATCAATAAATATCCCGTAGATACGAATTTTAGTCATAATCCTGTTCTGTATTTCTTTCCCTAAACTTCCGAGCGAACACTCTAGGGAAACTTGTTCGCAGCACTTTCTGTCCTGAAAGTTTACCATGACATTGGATTTGTGTAAACTGAAAGCGACTGAGACCTTATTCAAAGCCGACCTTTCTCAGTGACATCGAGAGAAAAAAAGAGCAACAGGGTGAGGAGGCACTTTACAGCTTTGTCAGCTCGGAGTGACGGGGGAAGTTTTGCATAGAGCAATAGCCACAGTGTCTCCTTGACATAGCAGTGGAATTATAATGCCTTTCTCTTTGCTTCCTCTGTGTCTTTCCTCCAAGTTTACAAAGAATCAATAATAATGGTCCGCTTTGGAAGAACAGCTCCTCAAATGATGCTGCTTTGCTGTGGTGTGCACATGTGCTCCGAGGCTGTGATTGGCTTTCTGTCTTATTCACGGCTGTGGAATGAAATGGGACAGCACTGGAGTATTTAAGGGGGGAAGGCAGAGGAACAACAAAACCTCTGCTGTGGCTCTGACTGTGGCTAACGAGTGGACTGTGATATTTCCCATAAAGGTTGTCTGCCTTTTCTCCGTTATCTCCTCTTCCTCTCACTCAGTCTCTTCTTTTCACTTTGGCTCTCTCTCCCTCTCCCACACCCTATTTTCCAGAGACCATTTTCTGACAGGAAACATTACCGCCATTACAGATCACCAGATACCGTTCAGTGGATGTCAGAAGAATCAGATTGATCACATGGCACCGCCGAAGTGTTGCAATGTGGCAGAGGGGACAGTCAAATGGCAGGAAATAATAGGGTGCTTGCTAGGCCTGACAGATAACTTGGAGGGAGCCATACAATAGGTGAGCAACGTGGCTTCCACTGCACAATGGAATAAGCAGGAAATGGCTTTGCATTTCAGCCGTCCTCTCATTTCAGCTGACATCCCAGATAGCATATGTCACGCCGTGGAAAAATATCTATGCACGGATATGGTGAATCACAGCTGCAGGCAGCCAGCGAACTCCCATTACGGCCCGACCTGCAAACTGTGCAGAAAAACCTGAACGGTTATTTTTGGTTGCTTCCAATACGAGACGATCCCCTGATTTATGCTCAATTAGCTTTTAATTAGAAATCAATCTCATTTGAATAAAAATATCAATCCTCATTCAAAATAAGCAATTTATCCGCAATTACAAAACCCATTAAAGCATAATTACACTTTCACACTGAAAATCGCATCAAGACAAACGTGAGCGTTTCTCGGTGTATGTTTTCGGTTCAGTGTCATTTTGTCCCAAGGAAGCGTGATAGTAAAATGTCAGAATTTCTAATTGATTAGTTAAACCGATTATTAATTGGGAGCAATGGTATATATCTTGACAGTTAATGCCGCAAATTGTGAGAGACTTTCCATAGACTGAATATATAAGATAGACAACGTGTCTCCACTTCCCCCCCAATGAAGCTCAAATACGATACGAGCGCTGCCATCTTGTGCCGATGATGTCATTTGGAGTTTCACCCTGTTATCAAAGAAGTGAAAAGAACTTCCTAAAATGATAATAAAAAATAAAAAAAATAACATCTGGGTCAATGACCTATATTGCAGACAGCCTTTAGGGGGCGATCAAGACACTTTGGGTTCACTTTTGGGGAGCGGTCATGTCGTCCATCTGTATTTACAGTCTTTGGGACTTTGATTTTTTTTGCCCTCTGGATAAACTGTCAAAACTTTGGTGATCTGCTGACTATTTTTCTGTGGTGCCACAATCAAGTCAAATATTTTGTTCGATATTTTAGTTGCTCTGCTTCAGCTGTACTTTGAGGTCTGTTCTAATTTCCAAATCTTTGAATGTTGACGGGTGTAATTAAGATAGTGAAAATAGTCTAATGAGCATGTTTGAACTGTCATTACGATCATGTTAGCATGCTGATGTGCACATTTAGTCCAAAGCAGAGTACAGCATCCCAACACTGCAGGCACGGATTTAAAGTCTCCTTTTTGTCCCGTGTCTCACATGAATAACTGTTATTTTTTTCTTATGATAGTAAATTGAATATTTGGGGGTTTTAGACAGCCCGACAAATGATGGATTGAGAAAGAAGTTGGCAGATTAATCTGTATTGGAAATATTTGTTAGTTGTAGCCTTGTGTATTCATTTATATGCTGTGATAAGCTTGACATATACAATGATTTACATCGGGACCAGTAGTGAGGACAACACTGCATAAAAAGATGCCAAACCAAGCAGAAAATAAAGAAAGCAAGTGGTTATTGGTAAAGCTTTATTACCATTGATTTCCACTGAAAGCCTGATAGTGTAATGAATTAATACTTCATCTGGTGAGCACAGTCAATTCACTGCAGAAATTGATCAGGTTGCACACTGTACCTTCTCATAACATCTCACCCATCACATCCCGCCTGTAAAGCTTCTCCCACTGTGCGGTCGCAGGCTTGCAGCAGCAGTGTCCTGCAGTAAAACCCACATGCTTCTCCTCGCCGTGTGTGGGCGTTGGCGTTTCCACCCCCTCCTGTCATAAAAAAAACACACTGCTCGCGACGTTTAACCTTGAGCTGTTGCTACCCGGGCACATATCACCTTTGCAGCCCCCTCGGCTACTGATATAAATCAAAATGTCCGCCACTGTTTTAGTATGAATCAGCAGTTTTGGGGGGGATTGATTGAATTTTATCTTGATTTCATAAAACATTTAGACAAACCAATTAAAGAGGTGGCTGACTGCAGCCACCAGCACTTAATCCATCATGCTGTCAGGGGGATAAAATCGGATTGACACTAATGTAGTCGATATGTTGGTGTATTTGCAATCTGGTACAATAAAGTGGAAATTAATTATAGTAACCCGAGGAAACGGGTCCTGATTGGGAGGAAAATGGCTGCACCTTTGACAACAAGTCATTTCAGATTCTCTTAGAGCAACGAGGAGTACATTTTTTAACCACGTTAGTTTGTCACACCCTACTTCCCCCGTCCCCTTTGACTCCAGTCATTTAATTTCCAATGTGTTCCACGGTGCAGCAAATCCATTGCAGTCCAACGGCATTATGCTGCAGTGCGGTCCAAATATTATAATAAGATGGATGGCTCCTGCACATTTTTTCCTGGAGGACCGGCTTTCTTGGTGTTGTCCACCAACTGCAGGTGAAATACAGCGTGCGCATTAACATGCAGCGGTCCTCCTCGGAGTTAACGGCCCACTCCCACAGAACTCCTTCTCCCTTTGTTTTAAGGCAGGCTTCTTAATTACTGGCTGTCCCATTCAGGTTGTAAATGACCCTTTATTGCCATTCTGTAATCAGAATAAATCCTCGAGCCCATTCACTGGCATGATGCCCCTCCATTGATTTACAAATGACCCATGTATTATTAATATGATGTTTTCCCCCTTCTCACCTCATTATAGGGACTATATCTGCAACCAAAGGGCACCTCACCACAGCGTTATCGCACCGTACACTGTTGCTCCAGAGTCCGCGCTTGTTTGTTTTTCGATATGATACCGTGTTGTCTTGATAACAAAGAGAAGGCGAAGGGGTGTGGCCATATCAGCGCTTCCTCTTAGAGTTCATTCGGAGCATATTATCACTTTTATCTGCTGTAGTCCTTTTCTCCTTTTGCTTCGACCTTTGCTGTTGGCGAAAAAAGAACAGAGTGCTATGTTAAAAAAAAGAAAGAAAGAAAAAAATCATATTCTCAGGCAGGAAATTAAAGTTTATAGGCGTCTGTGGCAGCGGGGAGTTTTTCAGAGCATGTCTTTAAGCGAAGGCTTTGATGAATGATGTTGGAACCAAAACCTTGGTGTTAAGAGTAATCTTCTGAGATATATATTTTATGACAAGACCTTTTGATAACGGCTATACATCTTCCAAGTTATGCTCCTCAAGTCACCGCAAAGCTATTTCTATATCAGGCGAAACGTTTGTTTTTTGGCTGTGTGCACCCGCCTAAATACAAACAGCTTCATCAACATCTCACTGCAACACAATCTGCGGTAGCGGCCATTATCAGCTATTAAATGAAACAGTAGATGGTTATCATGGGAGATGTAGGGTTTCAGTTCCTTGAACCACTGGACCGGCCGAACGTGGGGATTAAATAAATTGTCTTTATTGACCCTTTCGTTTCGCATTACCGCCTGAAATGAGATCATAGGAATGAGAGAAGCTCTGATCAATGCCTCGGCGGAGCAGTGGAATTAATATCAGTCATGGCCGTATTGACGAGGCCTTTGGCAGATAAAGGATTTCTGGGAGAGAATCACAGCAAAAATACAGTAATTCATACAGTCAAGACTTTTTTTTTTTTCACAAAGCTGCCCATCTCCTCTGGAAAGCTTGTAACCATATTTGCAGGGTAACAGACACTGACTTCACTTTTTAAGATAAGATAAGAAAATCGTTTATTTCTCCCACGACGGGGGAATTTGTAATTATATATTACATTTATTTAAATGTATTTATTTGTATTCAGGTAGTTGGCAGATTCAGGACAGTAGTGCAGTGCCCCTTCTAAACATGCCTGTTTGGATTGGGCTGTTTGTTTGGCCCGTGGTGATGCTGGTTGCAGCTTTGTTTCTGAAACTCGAACAGTGACCTGCAGTAATTGAGTCACGGGTGTGAGTCCATAGAACCCTGCAGCCACCGCTGCCGCACAAAGAGCTTTGTTTGTTCAAAGTTAAGTGAAGCTCAAGTTGTGTTTGTCATTGTCGTGAACTTGCTGTTGTCATGATCAACGTCACTTGTGTTGATGAATTCCAGTCGCCACATTAGAATTGAACTCGTTGGGCCTGAACTATACACATACACGTAAGATGAACGTTTCTCGAGATGGACGGAGATTTCTGGAATTAGAGATTTTAGAGTTGTGGCACAACTTTATATCACAGAGTTAAAGGTCCAGTGTGTAAGATTTAGGTGAAAGGGATCTACTGTCAGAAATTCAATATAAAATTATCCTGGTGATGTATTCACTAGTGTGTTGCATCTAAATTGTTCTAATTGTTGTTTTCTTTACACTAGAATAGGCCCTACTACTTTTATATTTACATCGTGAGTGGGTCCTCTCTACGGAGGCCGCCATGTTTTTTACAGTGGCCCAGACTGGACAAACTAAACACCTTTTGAGTTTCTATGACAACTGAAGGCTACCACAGGTTCTCTTTCATGTTTGGAAGTGGAGGGTGAGGTGAGGGGTGTTCAGCTGCAACATGCAACTTCACCACTAGATGTCACTAAATCCTACACACTGAACCTTTAAGTCAACTTCACTGTTTGGTAAAAGTAAGAACGTGGGGTAGGACAGTTTATATTTCATCCTTGTGAAATTAGAAAAACTGTTTGCTGAGCTTCAATCAAAAATCACCATGACAACTTATGGCTGTTGTCTCGTAAGTTACGTGGAGGATTCAAACTGAACTTTAAACCAGATGAATTTCCATTTTTTTCCCACCGTCCTCCTGTTGCTCTGCAGTTGTTTCATTGCACAAAAAAATGTACAGACGCTAAATGCAGTCATCAATTTCAATCAACATGCTGCCTGAAGTCCAATGTGTTCACAGTTTCATCTCCTTCAATTACCACAGCAAATTGGCCTGAAAGTCAAATGAAGCAGTTCATTGTTAATCAGCGTTATGAGAGTGGGTGTGGTATACGCACCGGCCACATTAACTAATTTATTACCTTTCATGATATTGTGTTTGAAGGGGGAGGGGGGAATGTGTTTAACGATACCTGAGGCGATTTATTCCTCATATGCATTTAAGAGGGGGAAGTGTCGGTTAACATTGCACAGCACGTCTTGGCGTTCTTCAAACAATGAATAACAAAGAGGGCTCAAGGAATTTTCCCGTACGGAGAGCAAAGAGAGCGCTTTACATATCCACAGTCTGTCAGAGAAATAAATAAATTACCCCCGCGCCTCTTCAAAAAACAAACAGCTGTCAAAAAGTCACTCCGGGGCGCCTCACACGCACCTCTCCCCCCCCCCCTGGAAATACAAACCCAGACAAAGAGGATTCTTTAATTGTATTCCAGTTTTTTTCTTTTTTATTGCACCACTCCTTTGTAAGTTGCCATCTAAGAACCAAATCAAGCAAATAACATCCTCGGAGGTGCCCGTGTTTTAATGTGATGTCTGCGGTGCAGTGTCTCACCACAGAGTAATCCGCCTTTAGCCCCGGGATGAGCCTATGATCTGCGCTTTGACAGAGCAAAGGGGACTTGGCAATATGGAAAACGTCATTATCATCGGGTCGTCCGTACCTGCACTAAATGCAAATCACGTGAATTAAGTGGGAGGGGAGCGGTTTGTAAACAAATACAACAGTCAAAGATGAAAGCATGGGAGTGTTTCCTCTCTCTTCTGGAGAGTGAAGCGGGGGTTGATTTGCATGTCCCCAGCCTCTGAATGCAGCGCCTGCTTGACTGACACAGGCAGAGCTCTGGCTCGCTGACGCCGACTGTGAGCTATGTGCAGTTTGTCGATTCGACGATAAGTTAAACCTGCAGCGTTTGAGTTCTTAAGCGTTTCATCGAGCAAACACTGCTGCTAAGTGCGTAGTTGTTGTTTTTGTTGTTTACATATATTACAGTAATGCATTGTTTAACCTATGTCATATTAGTCTTTTTACATATTTTCTCAACGTGGTAATTATGGAAAGAAAATCATACATTTCTTTAATTGGGCTGTGAGTTACACTACACACAGTTCTGTTTGCTGTGTACATATGGTGCTTATCACATGTTCGTTCTAGAAGGGAGACCCCTCCTTCCACAGCCCACTTAGACAAAAGTATGATTTTCTTTTTCCATATTATTTACTAGCTGATATAGACTTTCACAGACATTTTTGTTTTATTTCTTTACTTGTTTGCTGATATGTGCTGAGGTTGCACAATGCAGAAAATGAATGAATCATTTTAGCAATTGTATTCCTAAAGGCACACAGTATTTCGTCATTTGGCAAATTGATCCCATTTGTATTTCAACTGTCTTTCTTTCATGCATTAAACCAGGCCATAGCATAACCATGAAGAAGTGTAATACTGCTATCATCACCACAAGAGGAAATTGTTCTCGATTACGTATTTTGGCAGAAAACAAATACATTTACACATTTATATTTTCCTGATAACTTCAGTGTCACCGTATTTGTGACTTGCCATTACCTACGTTGGTTGTAGTTACTGGTTTGTAGCTCTATTTGTTACCGTACAGCGGCTACCGTAACCTCCATTTATATCGAGATCCACATTTGTATTCATTATTTCATTATGATAATAAACAATCTTCTTTTAAAAGCGTCTTGGAAATGCTTAGAGTAGTTTTTGCGTAATGTTGTTGACAAAAAAATAAACCAACGGGGGCGTAAACAGAACCTCCTTCTTGGAGGTAAACGACATAAACATACTTTATTAGTAGAAAACCTAATTTTAACTTTGAATTGTATTACTTTAGTTGCATATACAGGGTTACCATATGACACATCTCTAATTTGGTTGAATCCATATTGTAAACATGTTCATGTGTGAAAGGTCACAGTCTCCTGGCAGAGTCTTCTCTACTTTATGCTTTCTTGAACTAAGGTGCTCTGCGAATGCCTCAATCCAGTCTGACAGCATCATTTCCATCTGACAGGCAGATGACTGCAGGCTCTCAGCGCTTCACACCTCCAATTAATGAAGTTACCTTTCCATGTGAATCTAGGTTATGCAGAGGGATTGCCTGTCTTCTTAAATAATCATTTTGTAACAGGATTATTGTGCATGAAAAATAGGAGTCGTTTGAGCAGAAAGGTCAAACAGCAGCTGGAATCTAGTAAACCCAGGAATGAGTCACTTTCTCAACAGTGAGATTTATTCCTTCTTCCATTCATCCGTGTGCTTGATGAATATAAATCGGAGAATCGCTGCATATACACCGTCGGAAAGGAACGAGGAATAAAGTGAGATGGAGCCTTGAGAAACTTCTAGTGTAAAAACAAAAACCTTTTTGAATTATTCCTTCAGGGAATCTTCCGTTTTCAGTGTTGTGCCTGTATAGAGAGCAAATTAAAGGGATAAGTCACTGATGTAACAGTATTTGTTAGTTTTTGTCTTCCCTTCAAGGTTAAATAAAAGTGACAGAATACAAATAGCAGTATTTAAGCCCTGGGCGGAGAGAAATCATCTGACCCTGGTGTCAACAAACGCACCTACTGCTCCACAGTGGCTGCAGGAAAACCTGCGGCGCATCCCCTGATGCCTCCTGTCCCGGGTTTTAAAGGGTAAATCATGGCTGAGTGTAAGCAGGTGTCTTCCTTCAGCTGTCGGAGACAAAACACCTGCTTGGGGACATGACTGGGGTGTGGTGCAAACATACTGGAAAGTTTGGATGCCAACAGGGCACCAGCATCTTTCTGCCAAATATAATTCAGTGTTCATTCACCATTTACTGCCTTTGAGTAGTGAGCAACAGGGGTGATAGTGTAATTTATTATTTTAGCACATAAAGCAGTGTTCAGGCTGCCTCTATGTATGAAAAGAGGTACGTCTATTTGACACATTGTGAATTTCAATACTAATTTTTCTATGCATTTTCGCTTGTTGAACACTAGGGGGCCGAGTCAGTATGAAAGGGATTTACAGACACAAAACAAAGCTGTGTGGAAAGAAGCATAAGGCTTTGTCAGTTCCCATATACATATCTAACGTTGGGCATAAGTGAGTCTTTGTTGTGTCAGTTTTGCAGCTTAAATAGAAATTGCAGGTTGACGTAGATGCTCTCCATCAGGCCAGTGTGTTTGCATTGCGTGTTTTTGTGTTAACACCCTGCCAAGTTGAGATTTCCAATTAAAAGATACAGCCACTTCTGGTGCTGAGTGAAAACGTATGGTCTCACCCTGTACGTGAATCACTGGGAATGCTGGGGCCACAATGGGAGATTATTAACTGAGGGAGATTCCAATTTGCCTCTCAGCTGATTCCCTTAAAATTTCAACACGTCTATTTTACACCTCTTAAAACCGGCACCATTTGCAATTCAAATTCAGACTCGACGAGCTGCACGAGCTATTTTAAATCCGGAGATATATTTATATACGTGTGGTTATTGTATCTAGTTCACTTTAACAATGTGAATGGAAATTTTATAATCACAAAACTGTTGTGTATCTATTGCTATCTTCATGTGGATTGAGTTCACAGGGGGAAAAAAACATTGCTTCCATCTTCACCTTGAGATACAGCACAGCGTGCAACGCCAGGCAATTCTAAAGTGTCACTCAGTCGTGCTGTTTCCTCGCTGTGTGCTGTGAGCGCGCTGAGAGAGAGTGGACCTGTGCAGTGGTGTGTCCAGATTTTTGGTGGGCTGCTCGTGCAGGGAGGCATCTTGAATTATGGATTCCCCCCTGTTATTTGGACCTGTTTGGCGAGTTTAGGGACCTGGTGTGGAAAGAAAGTTTCCATTTAATTTTTAGATATGAGTAGGTGGGTGGTTGCTGGGTTGTCAAGCTCCCTTAGGGGGGGTTGCACACCCCTGTCACCCTGTATAACCACCCTGCAGGGAAACAATGATTACCAAATCACCAATGAGGCTTCAACTGAGGTGATGCACCAACTGGGTTTTTTTCCAAAACCACAATAACATGAATTGTATTGACTTCGAAACAGAAGAGCACATTTGTTTTGCTCTGTGTGTTGTGTCAGGGATAACAAATACAAAATAAACCTCCTAAAATGCTCTTATTGCCGTCATAAATGGCAAATATGGGCAATTTTTGGTAGAAGAAGGAAAATATAAATCTTTTCAGAGTGTTGTTCCTCTGTTGTCTCCGTGAAACAGACTCTCAGGCCAGAACAGATTCCACATTGTCGCTTCTCACTGTCGTCTACTGCAAAAGACCACAGCCATTCCATCAGGTTGATTTATCTCCTTTAAAACCTAAGAGAGGAGATGATTGTGAGAATGCTGCTGGTCTGGGGGCAAGGGGTTGCTATTCCTGGGCTGTCATCGGTCACCAATCAGCTTTTGCTCTTTGATAGAATTAGTCTGTGGCTGAATGAGCGTCCCCTTTGCCACAGCTCATCATTTAACGGATGAGGGTGATTGTGAAGGACCCACCATTCCCCTCTCTGATCTCTGCACTGTCCAGTTCCACACCGAGAGCTGCTTTCAGCTTCCTGACTGCAAACAACAGCGCACTTGATACCACAGACTGATCCTCAGTAGCCTGTTGCACATGTTAGAGAAACACAGCAACAACAATCAATGGAGAAAATGTTCAGAAGAGAAAGTGCAGAAATGGAAAAATTCAAATAAAGTGAAAAAAGTTCTGGCACATCAATCGTCTCGGCCAGCTGTCGGAGGTGACATTTCATTAGTACACTTTGTCAATAGAGAAATCGTCTGCAGAGAGAGCGGCTGGGCTGCGAGTAACGAGGAAGGACAGAGCCACGCAGAGAAAGAGGAAGACGAGGAGAAGAGCACAGTCCTTTTTCATTTGACCCTTCCTGATTCCAGCCACTGGGAACCACTAACACGGTGGCTATAGATGCAATGAGAGAGAAGGTGGGTGTCCCTCTCTCGTCCTCAGTCTCTATCAATCATCCACGCTTCTCTTTTCATCCCCTGCCGATGTGGCGTCGCCCACGTGTCTCTCTGCCTGTTCGGGGTCCAGGAGAGTTGCTGTGCATCCTTCCCTCCACCGGGCAAGTGGCAGATACATTTGAAGGAAAATCACCGGCATAACGACTCCTGCCATTTCCCATAACGTCCTCATCCATCAATTAAGGGCTTTGCAGTAAGTGGGAGATGGATATGGCAGAATAAGGCCAGACTTTTTGATGACTATAGCACAGGGGGAATGCAGGCCCCCGCTGTAACCCCCGTGTAGGCCAGTAATCACAGCGGTGGCTGCAGGCGGTTTGAGGCGGGAGCGGTAATGTCAATCACAACACTCGCACTGTACACGGCAAAGGCATTTTGTTATCTCTTAATCATATTAACCATAGAGCACTATTGTTTTTTTAGATGTTAAATGCTGAAATAGTCCAAGTGACAATGAATCTACTGAAACAAGTCGTTTTTTTCACCCCATAAACAACGTGTATTA
This sequence comes from Hippoglossus stenolepis, assembly GCF_022539355.2. Taxonomy (NCBI): domain Eukaryota; kingdom Metazoa; phylum Chordata; class Actinopteri; order Pleuronectiformes; family Pleuronectidae; genus Hippoglossus; species Hippoglossus stenolepis. The sequence continues at coordinate 7,266,581 of NC_061505.1, read as the reverse complement.
TTGGTGAACTTAATTTTTTTAAACTTTATTTCACTCAACATGAATAGAAAAATACATAAAGGAAATGTACAAGTGGGTTGTGACATAAACCAGTAATGACTTATACGAAAAACCACATTGTCAAATTTGACAAATAATGTTTAAAACAGAAGAAAATGTGAGTGACAGTGGTCTCTCACACAGTCCCTAGCTCACTTATTAACCTTACTTAATAAACACAGGCCAATTTACACGTTTGTATGCAGTACAGTAGGATTTAAGAAACTTTTCATCCTTTACCGGCTTGACACTGTATTTTTTCTCTTTTGCCTATAGTGTACAAGTTTGACATTTAGAATTCAGCCCAGTATGTTGATAGTTACCATGTTAAAAAAAAAAGAGACTAATCGGGAAACTGGCAGTTAATCACCACAGATTTGAATCACTTCATCACTGAAGTCATTAATCAAGCAGAAATGCCTAAATATTTCTTAATTGAGCATCTGAAAATCTGAGGATTTCCTTATCTTCGATCTCTCATATTAATGGAAAATGATAATCTTTGGGGTTTCGTGTTGCTTTCCAGACAAAAACAGCAATTTCTGACGTTTTAGAGACAGATGAATTGATAAGGAAAATAAATCTTTGTTGCAGTCCCAAACTAGTTTGCTTATTTTTTGACAGTTTAAAACCTGGACTTTTAATTCTTAAAGTCATTATTTAATTTACCTATTTAAATGAATTTGCCTTCAAACGAGGCATTAGACTGTATATTTGTTTTTTGAGTGTAAATTAAAAAACTGAGACAACACTCGGTCTAATAATATTCTTAATCATCTATTTAGTTCAATATAACTCAGTGCAAAACTCTGACTGACTCCATCCTTTACACATTTATAACCACCCTGATATGTAAACAGCAGTGTCACCCTGCCAGCCTCCACTTCCAAGTGTTCCAACCCTTCACAGCCCACTTAGCCCATATTCCCCCAGCACCCCAGCGCAGCCTTTGCTGTTACTAGTTCAACAGTGATCCGTTGGGCTCCTAAACTGCCGGCGCTTAGAAGCTCGCGAGATGCACATCACAGGCAGCGAGAGGGGAGAAGTCGTCAGTTTTCAGTTGTTTCAAGTGCGGCGCGCAATACCTTGAGGCTCTCACCGTGCGAGACAGCGTTTCCACACGGAGACGGAGCAGACAGCATTTCAGATGGCAAAAAGTCAAAATACAACAAGAAACAAAAAAAAAGCTGTGTCAAAAGCTTTGGTTTGAATGTTTAAGGTTCGGGGCTGGGGCGGAGGGGGAGCTGTGCACAGAGTCTGCAGATAATTAGACCTTTTGGGGTAAACAAACACAGGACTCCACTGTTTTAAAGCGTTTGGTGCTGTCTATTATCTTGGTTTGCATCACTAGACAGTAGATAAATAATACGTAAGTGGCGGTAATCAGGAGGATATTGCTCCAGAGGGATCCTTACCGCTGAGTTTCTCGTGTCCGTCGGCAATAGCTCCTCAGTCACATGTTTGTTGCTCCTTATGAGACACTAACCCACTTATTTATTGTCGAGAGAGAGAGAAAAAACGATAAAGCGCAGGGCAACAGGTAACAGCAAAACCGGCGTAGCATTTCAACTTGTCAACATCTTCCTTGTTAATTAATTCAGCAACTTGCCGTCGTGTTGTTCTGAAACATTTAATTTGACATATGAGGGGGAAAAAAGGAGACGCAGAAAAAAAAAAGGCTGCAGTTATTAACATTGACAAAATAGTAGATTGTTGAAGTCTCAACAAATTATTTAAAGAAAACATCAGCTGGGTCTTTTTATGGCGCTGCGACAGCACATTTCTAGTGGAGATATAAATCCCTTTCAACTGAAATGAAAAGGCGGCTGAAGGTGAGTTGCTCTTTCCATATCGCTGATGAACTTTGTCAGGGAAGGGCTCTGTTTCCCAGAGATAGTATATTGTATTTTTCGCAGCGCTAATAAGGGAAACTGAAATGTGACTTTTGAACAAGTCAAAAGAAAAATCTACTCGAGAATCTACGAAAGCACGGAAGTTTATCAGGGCTCTACAAAACTGCCTGTCTTTAGGGTTTTGCCATTAAACCATTTGTTTCCTTGCGTATTGACTGCGGAGCCTTGATGACGGAGTAATCTCTTCAAACACTTAGATGTTGTCGACTTTCGCCCACAAAGGAGCAATCAGAAGCCCGGAGATCCTCAGCTGCCAATAGAGCACTTTGTTTTTCGAGCAGGCGCCATGGTCAGAATTCTTAATTGAGCTAATGATGAATGGGCTTCTTTTATTTTAGTAGGATTGTATAAATTGTTGATATCAAATTTAATAAAAAATCTATCGGGACTCTTCACCAAATGTCTTTGTGTAACGATACAAAGAAATGGCCTCACTGACCCTTTCCTGAGCTCGGTTCTGTGGGAAAAGCAGCTCGTGTTGTGTGATTATCACGGCGCTGAGCGCGTAATGAGATGAAAGTGAGCTTCCAAAATAGCACCGAGGGAAAACCGTTGCAGGGCAGTGTTGAGAGAAGCTGTTTTAAGGTGTCACTCACATGTTGGAACAAGTCTGATTTAGCACAAGTTTCATCATTTTGACCACTAGTTTCAATAACATAGTCACTGTTGGAGATTTGGAGAAGCGGCCAAAACTAAGTCTGACAGGGAAAGAAACAGGTAACGAAAAAGCCTATAGTTTAGCTTAATTATTTAAACCACTTTATTCTGAGGTAAATCCTCAAAGTGATTGCACCTGTCCTCATAATTCTTGATGGTGGCACAGAGAATTATACTTTTATCCCAACCACATTCATCATAGTCGGCAGTTTTTGAGAACACAGTGAAATACACTGCTTTTGGCTAAATTACAATTCCGTCTGCTAATATGTTCCCATTGACAATGCTAACACGCAGGTATAAAGTTTACCTCAAATCAAGTTAAGTGCGTTAACATGCTAACATTTATACTACAAAGTGCAGTGGAGGCCGATGTCAATGTCTATGTATTGGAAAAACAAAAAATAAATGTTGTAATAGTTATATTGCATGGGAAAAATACGTTTTTGTAATTCATTGCATGGGAGACAAAAATGTCTGTACAAACTTTCATGGCAGTTCGTCTGAGATGTTTCATCAGCTGCAGACAAAGATTTTGAAGATTGGACACCATTTTGTGTCAATCTAGTATCAAGTATCAATATTTTATGGATTAGGTGCAAACTTTGACTTACAGGTGGCGCTAGAGAAAACGTCTGAGGATGTTCTGAAAATGATTCATTCCCTGGAAAACATGAATGTTCATTTGTACTAATTTCATATTGATATAGATTTTTTTAGTTTGCTGTTAATGTCCCATAAAGCAATCAAGGCCATTTTGAGATGTTAAAGTGACAATATGTTGATTTCTTGTCTCCTCACTGTATTATAGTAATTAGTATATGTACCTAATGTATAAAATCAGTATCTAATATGGAATTGGGACATATGCCCAGGTTTAGTTTGCCCAAACTGGGTGTTTGTTTACACGTGTGTGTTGCTACAGCCACTCGGCGCTCGGTGAAGTTGTTTATATCACCTCCTGACATGATGAACAGATTTAGATTAACTTTCCCTTTAAATCTCACTCCATTTATGCCCCCGGTCCTCTGCAGAGAACCTCCGTCTCCTGAATGAATTGCCTGTGTCTCGGAAACAAATGTGCAACAGAATAACAGAGGAAAAAATGTTTCCAGAGTTTGCACATCGCGTTAAGCCAACATTTAAAGTCCTGCCGATACCTGCAGTGAAGTATTGATCTCCTGATGCTCCTTGAGGGCCCAAAGCATATTGATAGATTATGTAGATTCTTTTTTGCGGCGTTGGGATGAGCTGTCTCTGCCATGATATAAGACCACGACAACAATCTCATCTATTTACCTGACTTGAGTTGTTGTTATGAATTTCAAAATAGGCTTCTGGGCTGCCATGGGCTTATTGCAAATACGTTGTGATTTTGCATAAATGGCTGATAAAGAAGAATCTGGCTCTATACAGTCCATCTGACTGTACGGGAGACATAAATGTACAGAGATCAGATTTCACACGAAAAGCTTTCTAAGCCACCGAGAATACTTTCTCAGTTTCCTTTAAGTAATGCAGGTGTTGATGCTTCTCTGAGGGGAAAACAGGATTAGGGAGGAAAGTAAATTGCACTGTCACTTTGTGATGGGTGCTGAGGCTGTATTTCCCTGTGACACCGCCGCTACACAGACTGACTTAAACACAGATGACAAGGTGTTGCTATGGAGACCTTAGCGAGGAACCTGCAGCAGCCGATCCGTGGACACTTTATGCAAACACAAAGACGAGTGTATCTATAGCGCTGTTTTTGTGGAAAAACATCAAAGGAGGCAGGTTAAGCTCCGTCTCAAAGACACTGGGTATGTTCATTAAAACAAAGCAGCAATGTGACAAAAACTTGTTTATTAGTTATACACTCACCCTAATCTATAGAATTCACAGGAATAAAAAAAAAAATAATACTGTCGCTATCTGAAAATCTAAATGTGGCTTTGTATCAAGTCCTTTGTTTCCATCAGTCGGATCTGTATGTCAAACCTTCAGGTAAATAACAGAGACCGTGACAGACTTAAAGGTCCAGTGTGTAAGATTCAGGTGAAAGGGATCTGTTGGCAGAAATGGAATGTAAAATAATCCTGGTGATGTTTTCACAAGTGTGTTTCATCTAAATTGTACAAATTGTTGTTTTCTTTACCTTTAATTTAAATAATTTATTTTTACAAAGGCCGACATGTTTTTTACAGTAGCCCAAACTGGACAAACTGAAAACCCTTTGAGTTTTTATGACAACTGAAGGATTCCACAGGTTCTCTTTCCTTCGTTTGAAAAGGGAGGATGAGGTGACGGGTATTCAGCTGCAACATTCAACTTCCCCACTAGATGTCACTAAATCCTACACACTGAACCTTTAAAAATTCTTCAACATTTTCTGCTGTAAATAGCTAACAAGTGAAATGGCCCTCCACTCTAAATGTCAGATATTTGTTTTTCTTTGATTAATTAAAACGTTTGCCTTGGGTTGCATTTTCAGGAAATATGATGAAATGATTAAACCCTAATGACTTTGGCGAGAGTTTAAGTTGTGATTTTAGGTCGAACAACTGTTGAAGGCATTGTAATGAATTTGGTACAGAATCCCATGCCTCCCTTTAGAAATAAATTGTAGTAGTTTTGGAGATATTCTGGTTTTGAAAACAAGGACATCTGGCCTTAGTTACTAAGCTGAACCCTTTTTCCTGCACAAAAATCCCTTGATACACTAAGAAAAGGGAAGAACACAAAAAAGCATAATATATGCATTTAAAGTTCCTGATAATGTGAAGGTTAGAAATATATATTCTATATCGACCGATGTCCAGTTTTATTTCCCTCAAGATTTGTTATTGTCTCCATACTCGAGTAATATTTCAGTGCAGATGTATTTGTATTGAAAGTTACGATGGGTGTCTACATCTGCCGCGCTTTGCTCCGATATCCATCTTTTGAATCTGGTTACTGCCCGCCCTGCTTCTGCTTGCTGGCTCAGAATGATCGATAGCTGGAAATGATGGCGTGTCCGTGTTAGTGATGATGACAGGCGAGGACGAGGAGCCTTTCTCACCAGCGTCCAACTTGCAAAACATGCTCAGTTGTGTGTTTCTAATTGTGCCGCGACTGGGGAATTACAGACGGGTCTTTTTCGGTGGTGGAGTGGAACTTGAGAGTCTCCAAAACAGTTTTCGAACATTACTTTGCCAAATGTGTACGGTTTGAGAACAGAAGAGTTGAATGCACAAGTATTTGCAAGTGTTTGTTCTATTCCATCTCCAGGGACAAGTGTTTGAGTGCGAATACGTACAGCGATCAGCCACAACATTAAAACCAGTCACCTGTCAATATAGCTGATATATCTTGCAACTATACTAAGAGTAGCACGTCTGCTAGGTAGAGAAGATATTGGACTCCAGCACTTAGACAAGTAGACCCATACACGACTATGCTTTTGGATTTTCAAAATTGTGGTCACTGTTGGAACATCTCTGTGTCTTTCCTGCGTTTGTGCAGGTTTATGATTCTGCATATCTCAGACAGATTAGTCACAAATGTGCCAATCATGTCGGATTTGTCTGCCTCAAAATCCAAATCTGTAGTTTTAACCGATTAGCGACAGAAATCCGAGCAGGGCATTTGCCAATTTCCACAACCTGCAGAAGTCGGCCATTAAACGCGTGATTTCAGATCCATGTGATAGTAAGGTTATCATTTAAAAAAAACACCTGCAGTACACAGCTTCAGGTGTAGTACACAGCTTCGGGTGTAGTACTGCAGCAAGTGATAGTTTGTGACACGTAACCACGACCCACATAAAAACATAGTTTCTGTCTTCGTTTCTCTTTGTTGGTAAAAATGACCCAAAAATTGAATAATTCCGGGAACTATGCAAATGGGCAAAGCAAATGACCATTATGATTATGCATCATTGAAATTCAGATGAAAAAGATGAAGCCCCTATTTTGTAACATTCATCAATATGGTAATTTTAACATTTACTCCCCCTGTTCTCCATTTCTTGCTTCTGTACTTTCGACTCCGAGACTTGAAAGCACCGCAGCTGCTTGAGAGCACCCACAGACACGCACACAGCACACACAGACACACTTTACACATAAACACACAACTGGCAGCAGTTATTAAATGAAGGTACAGTCGCCTTTTGTCTCCGCAGCTACTTATTCTAATATTAATGTTGCAAAAATATTAATCACCGAATTATCTTTGACATATAATTTCATTCAATTTGCTCCGGGCGCTCTGGACAATCCCTGATGCTCGACCCAAATATGCAAATGGTGAAGTAGTCTTTGTAATAATTAAGAACAGTGTATACATTAGCACGTCGTCGTCCAAAGTAAACTGAGGAGATTTAGCAGTAACTTCATCGTAGAAAAACAGATGCGGATTAATGGGTCCCCACATTAGGGAGAAAGAGATGCATTATTTCTTATTTGTATGATTCTCTATCCAGCAGGAATAACAGATGTGGGCAATAACAATAAAATACCAATAACTCCAACTATAATGTATTGAGTTTGTGGCTTCATTTTTTTTATTGCTCTGCTCTTTTTTTTTGTGCCATTTGTTGTCTGTTCTCTTTTTAGCCATTAATGGGAATTGATGCAAATTAGTGTGTTTTGTTGTGGAAAGATAATTTTTTTTATTTGTCTTGTTCATCTTCATTTGTTTGGGATGTAATAGCGATGCCCTGATGTCATGGATCTGTAATATGGGTCAGTGTGGTTTAACTGGACCGGGTTTTGACATATTGTAACCGAAATAATGAATTCATACTGTATCATTGGAAAATGTCATATCTCATCAGGTTAGCTTGCATCAACATGATCTCATTTGTGTGATAGACAGGTTTTAAACTTCGGGAAATGGGAGTATTGGTATCAGCTCAGTGATCTGTATGAGCGAACACCTTCAGCTGAGGTATCCCAATCACTATTCGGCAGAATCAGTGGATCCCGAATATTGAATTCAATGTACTACACAACACACAAATACTACACAATTGTCCATGGTTCATAATATGAATTTAGATTTCCAGATAATTTACTGTATCGTGTGAACTCACATTTTTAACTAAAGGATTTGATCTACATAATCCACCCCATTGTTACAGGTGTCAACTCATAAAATACATTATATAGTAATACTTACTTATACTAATTTAATTAATCAAACCAATGAAAATACCTAAATCAACAATAATTTAGTCTCTTATCTCGATGCAAGTCTTTAAAAACAAGTCACAAATGAGTAGTTTTTCTTTTGAGTTTAATAATATTCTGTAAACTATCTTTATTTCGTAATTTTTGTACCAAATGTTGCTCAAAATACTGTGTATTTAGTGTGGTGTGTATAACATTTGATTCAAAATATAGTTCAGTTCTTGGAAGGAAGTTGTCACCTAGTCCAACACTGTGGCTCATTGATGTGTTTTAATAGTGTTTGCACAACCTCAAAAACATAACTAGTCCCATCCGGAATATATCATTTAGCTAATAAGCTACAGTAAAACATGATATGAATTAACTTTGTTGCATTGTAAACGATTTATGTCGATTATTTTTGCTTTTGTAATCTTACCTGCCCCCAGTATGTGTATCAGGACATCCATGTGCTGTCATCAGGGAGATATGTATTAATACTGAGTCATAGATAGAGCTTAAGTTCATGCTTCAACCACCAAAATCAGTAATTTGTTGCCGTTTATCAAAAATAAACGCGATTATATGGTGGAGTGCTGATGGGAAAATAGTTGTGCAGTGCTCTCTGCGTCAACAATACGCGGTGAGGTTCCTCCTCTTCAGCCTGACTAAAAATAAAGCTGAATTGCAGCCAGGGAAGGTCAGTATGGATTATGGAGCACTGCGCTCCCCGTGGAAAAGAGTTGTTTGTTGTCCGTCCCAATGTCAGATCGAGAATCAGGAGGGAAAGTGCCTCTCTCAGCAGGTCCAGACTTCCTGTCAATGATAATCCGATGGAATGGCTGATCTGGGCCGGATGGACCGTGGCCAGCGTGGAAAAGACAGCTCGGGCGGTCTGCTTGAAGCTTGTAACGTGCTCGTGTAATAGAGATTGTCCAGGCTGATAAAGAAAGTGGAATGAATCAATTGTTTGCACAGATTGCACGCTGGATATGGCTGTTTTTAAAAATGATGCAGTTAAGCAAAGGAACACTCGTTATATTCAGCATGGACGCAGCACTTTAATTAGGCCTTTAAATGAAGTGGTGTCGGGATTCCGTTGTGCTCGAGAGAACAAAGTAGCTTGTTTCAGTCGGTTCAGGAAAGTAACACTTATTCACTGTAGGAGGGGAGCACATCACAGCTCGAGTGTGAAATCTATACCAACACCTATTGTGCTTTGTGCATCAACTCGGGAAGCTCAGCTTTAAAATCATTTAAACATCCCTCAAGTTGATTCTAGGCCAACTGGTGTTGTACTGGAGCTATATTAAGTTGTCTGGGAAAGAGCTATTCGTTATGGACGTAAAACAACACCAATTGGGGCTTGGCAGAGATGGAGGTCACACCTGTGTTTGCTGACAGGGCAGCGTGTTGCACACTCTGGACCATCACATCCAGATGGTGAGATCTCATGGAGGCCCGAGGGGTGAGGCTGCAGAGCAAATCTGCTTCACCAATATGCTTTTAAAGTGTGTCAGGAATGTAGTTGTGTGTTCTGCACAAGCACAAACAGCTCAAACCAAGTGTATTTGTTTTTTATGTGTGTTTTTTAAAGATATTTGTGGGTGTAACGCCTCGTGGTGACAACTAACAGTTCTAACTTTGTCTTTGTTGATTAACTGGTTGGTTTGTTAGTTTTTTCAGCAGGATTATAAACAATCTATGGAACATATTTTTTCTTTTCTTTTTTTTTACATTTTATCAGATTTCCCAAGCAATAATGTGTGGCTCTTGATGAGGAAAATCGGGCAGGGTTGTGCAATTGGGTGCAGATCCAAATAAATATCATGATCTAGTTGAATCAGATGTGGTTTCATAATGGGCCTTGGCAAAAGTGTGCGCTCTACTGATGCCATTCCAGTTATTTAGGTAATAGGCAACTTGCATTGTAGCCTATATTGAGCCATTCATTTACTTTTAATACAGTTATGGGTTGTATATGACCAGGCAGCATCTTTCTTTTTATTCTCCACAGTGACTCTGTTCACATGCTCTGATTTAGTCTGTATTACAGAGAACTACAGTGATTGATTGAACTGGAACTATATTTAACTTTTGTAATGTTCTCAATCTATAGATATATTCTTTAGGCGGTGCATGTCAGCTGTACATTGCAGCCTATGGTCACAGCCTCCGCACATAGCAGTCACAGGTACAGCCTCGAGTTACCGGCGTCTTGAGCTTGGATGGAAACTGAATCCATAAAAAAAGATATAAAATACAAAAAGATCTCTCAAACCAATTGAGTTTTCAGTACATTTTCTTCATTTACGATCACAGAGTTTTGCTAAATGAAGCACTGGGGATTTACTGTGTCGATGCTGAGAAAGGAGGCTCATGAGTTGTTGAAAAATATAATGTGCTGAACAAACCGTCGCTCGACCAAATGAAAACACAAACACACAGCGACCCGCCTCATTTTGAAGACGATTTTCTCATCGTCTGTGATACTTGTGTCAAATCATTTGACTTCTCAGCATGACCAGGCGCTAATGTCTTAAATTACCAGCAGCGGCGACAAAGGTGATGCAGCAGCGCTCGTGTTTACTTCACTGTGATCTGGCCACTTAAGCAGCTGCCACCTTTGTCCTTGTTGCAGGAGACCGAGAGAGGATGGGTTCGCGTCCTTGACTAATGCTAATCTGTGATTGATGCTTCAGAGCAGAAATCAATAAGACTGTTCAAAATGAAACAGAATGATGTGCCTGGTGCTTTTTTTTTCTTTTTTCTCACTGTGTAATAATTTTGCAGCATAGACGCTCGCGTTGTTGATGTTTGTGAGCAGAATTGTCAGAGAGGTCATAATATAGTATCGAGCAGTGAGCTGCAGAAGTGGTTGGTTACCTAATGTCCAGCTTCTCCCTCTGCCTGAGCTTCATCTTCCCTGCGTTGCATAAACAGCTTCTGCAATGTGACGTTTACCCGTGTGTCCCAACAGATGTGACATGAATTTGTCCGTTCTCTCAACTCCCTGACATCTCTTGACTCGGTCGTGCTCTAAACTCATTTGTCATAGAATTTTGAATTAAATTATCGTTTCAATTATTGTATCTGCACAGAGAATTTTAGTGATTTTTTTTTTTTTTAGTGAATAGGAGGTTGATTTAATCCTTGAATATAAAAACTCTTCATAAATTAATGAATGCATTACAGCTGAGGCATCGAATGACTCAATCAGAATGCCCGTTCTCTGAAAGGTTAAAATGGTTATAAAGCAAAGGTAAAGTTAGAACGACTGTAAAGTTTGATTAGTCCAAACTAAATAATTCAGCCCAGGTTTTTAAGTCAAAGATCTTTTCCAAACCGCTATCAAATTTATTAAAATGCCCGACTCTAAGCACAATATTTCCTCAGCTGTAACCACACTGTCTCAGCTGCTGTGTTTTCTATTAAAGCTAAATCCAGTGACACATATTATCCAGGACTTTGCAATAGCATGAACAGCTTGCTTTTTTTAGCAGCAGCAGTAATAATGAATTGATTGATTAAAGGAAAATTAAAGTATAAGGGGAAAATCTGTCAATGACACTTTAGCCATTAATGGCAGTTATGTGCTTTTTCATCTTTGTAAATATGGATATTTGTCAACCTGAGCACTTTTAGACTCTTGGTCGGACAAACAAGCGATTCTCATGTGTTCACCACTACAGGAAAAAGTCCAGAACATCCAGGTGATGGGTGGCGTCTGGGTAGAACAAGCAGGAGGCAGATTGTATAAATTCTGCTCCTGAAATTATGCGTTTCTCTTTCCAGCACATTGATGTGTGTCTGTTCTTATCCCCAAAAGCTCTCGAATCTCATTGTCTTTCTAAGTTGACGTCTTCTCTGGCGTCTTCTATGTGTATGGTGCGTCTTTTTCATCCTGAGATGTGTGTGTCTGTTGCATGTAAGAAACGTCATCAACCAATCGCTAGCTGTTAGAGAATGTCATGCTACTCCTAACCAAACAATGAATTAGGTTAAATTGATAACCCCCCCCCACCCCCAATAGCATTGTTCGGTAATATCAATGTCATCCACGATGGCAAAGAGGTCCCACAATATGACAGCCAGCCTAACTCCACTGGACAGCCTTCACAATATTACCCTTCACCGGCGATGAGTATTGAAATTACACTGACCCATGATGACCAATCCTTTATGTCTGTTGTAATTGTGCGTTCGCATTTCCTCAGGTGGCAGCTTTAATTGTAGACCAAGACACACACACACACACAAAACAAAAAAAAACCCGTGGAAGGACAGAAGTTGAATCATTTCCTGAAAGCAGGCCATTAATTATGATGTGCTGTAATTGCAGATCTTTGGGGCGGCCTGGTTATAAGATGGAAGTGAAAGCTGGCAGCCCAGGTCCGCGGTGTTTTGGAAATAACTGACACCACTAAGTGCTAGATTGCCACTGCTGTGACTCAGTCTCATCAGATCAGATCATATTTACCATAAATAGAGCCAGGGTCACGCGGAGGTAAGAGGTGAACACATGGCACGTCGGGACATTTCAGGGAATTATGTGACGGTAATTTCGAGTGCGGAGTTGCGAGATGGGCTTCGGATATTTCTTCCCGTCAGAGCCCATGAAATTTAGCAGAGAAGACAGCGAGACACGTGTAATTATTCTGTTAGATCTTACGCAGACCTACTAAATCCCATTAGTTTAAGATCTTTGAAATGAGGTCACATAATCTGGGTCAACCACTGTCCAAAAATATAAAATAGCCCTGAGATAAAAAGAAAAATAGTGGGTGTATTTTGTGAGACAAAATTCTTGAAAAACCATCGAGGATTTCTGCTTTGTGTGTTTTCTTGTAGATGCTGCCTCGGCCAATCATCAGCCTATTGACATCATGTTGCATTGCAGAAAATGTCAGTTTTAACATGGCCGACATTATAGATTATAGTATTTACAGGAGAAAACTTTCATTATTTTTTTCATACTACTAGTGAAAACAGATATACTTGTTATGAACAAAAATACAGGTTCTTACAAATTATTGGACCCACTCAGGGAAGAGTGCGGGTACCAAAGCACAACAGACACTAATATATACTAATATCGACTTGAGACATTCAGAAATGTGCAATAATGTATACGTTCTATAACCTATTGATGACAGATCTAAAAAGAAAAATACAAAACCCACATATCTGTTTACATCTCTGTCATTTCAGACTCAAATAAGCAGACAAATAATACATCTCTGGAAAAACTTTGGGATGATTCTAACTTTGTTTGATTCTCTTTAGACCTTCAACACATTATTTCCGAGCCCCCCCCCCCCACTGCACCTCGCAATTACGATTCCTCTGTGTATGTCATTTGTTTTCATTTAGGTATGCATAAGCTTTATCATCACCCCATGTGACCTGACTCCGGGTCTCACTCACAACATCAATAATGGGAATCAATTGTCCTGAGTCACTATACAATTAGGGCCACCTATTTAAAAAATCGTATGTGTTCCTGTAGGAAAACGGGCTGCCTCCGTTGGCTGATTAATTTGCAATTTGTCGTGGACTTATCCTCTCCAATGCACTGGTCAACACACATAGATCTCTCATGGGGGGGGTCATCATACAACACTGTGTCCATCACTAATCCTAATGTGGACAAACACAAGAGAAAGGATGATGAGAGGAAAGTGTTTACTCTCCATCTTTTTGGAAATAGTTCTGCTTTGGGGTTTTCAGTGGCTCAGAAATAATCTAGTCAAACTAAAGGTTGTTTCCTCCTTTGTCTTCACTTGTATGTGCAATGAAACACAAACTGTAATGATACTGCAAATATTGCGCATGAGAGGGGAACACCTTTTTCGGACGCATTCGTGGAAACAGTGTTTAAGCTTCAAACCTCTGGGAGGAATTGGCCGTGGCAGCAGCTGACTGACATTTCAGTGCTGGTGTTGCTAGGAGACGCAGACTCGGCTTCTGCGGAGCGCTACCGTCTGGAGGAAGTCGTCGCCCGATGGTGATACAACACGTTGTGTCCTCCTTTTTTTTGAAAAGCACACAGATAGTGATGGTTATGTACCTTGAGGTTGTCCCTTTACAACTTTTGGGAGGCGTCATCATGCTGTTTAGTTTGGACTTGATTCAGAAAGTGGAAGCCAGATTGGTTTAGAAGTTGTTCATGTAGAACCTGTGGAGTCATTACACAATTCAATTCTGGTCATTACAACTTTAATTTAAAACAAACGCCGAGGCCATATAAACGATTTCTTTCCAATAATCAATACTTAAAACATGCGGCAAACTGTGATTAACATGGTTTAATATTTAATGTTACATCGCTAGCTAATGTCAATGCTGACGTTACCGTTTCAGTTATGGAAACCGCGCTTCCCCTGGTGGCTCACTTAAACACACTTGCCCTTTCAGCCCCACTTACCTTAGCCGTCCGCACATTGATTATCACGTTGCCTGTCACCTCCTGCGTGTCAGCCCCCTCGACTCTGATGAGCTAGGACAGACAGCGTCTCTCACATGCGGCGTCCCTCGCAAAGTACTGGCATCCGTGACCTTTTACAAGTTAGGACCACAATTTACCAAAAAATTAGCCGAGTCCGACATGCAAATCATCCGGCGAAAAGGGCAGTGGAATCAATTTCTTCTTAGTTTAGATATTACTGTATCTTCGTGGAGGAGAAGCAGTGGGACAGAGCAGAAAATAATTACAAAGATGTAAAAGCAAAACCAGGGGGCAAAAGCCGAGATTGAGAGACGTGACCTTTTTAGTTTGAAAAATGAGCGTTGGGGTCCTTTAAGAACTCTGCACTTATGAGTGATCATTATCCGCTAGAGTCTCTGAGTCTCTGAGTAGGGCCATTTGCAAACTTAGTATGTATTTCCATGCATCTTCACATATAAGGGTTTAAGCTCTTCTGTTGGTTTCTTGGTTTCGTGCCGATACATTCTCTGAAGGTGTTGACCTATAGGACCCGTAGGAGATGATCCAGCATCTATTGGCTTCTCCCTTTAGAGCTGAATGAGACGTACTTGTGATGCGGTCGTATTTAAGACGCGTAATTGGTGCAATGCGTCTTGATTCCCTAAAATTCTCATCGGGAAGTTGAAATGCATTGTGGGAAATGTATTTTGATTGTTTTTTTTGGGTGGTTTTAGTTTTCAAAAAGATTTTTGGAGTGGGCCGACTTGGACTTTGATATGCTGTCCAAGCTGCTCGTCAAACCTCAGAGTGAGAGACATGTTTGAGGAGGAGAGATCAGAGTTCAGCCAGTATCAATGGAATTTAGAGACCTGCAAGATACACTGTTACAGGATCACTTCAATCTGTATTTCTTAGCCTCTGAATTTGACAGAAATATGGAATGAAACCACACGAGGGCATAAATTGACCTTATGTTTCATTATTTAAAAAAGAAAATCTAAAAGCAATTAACCAAATTCAGATGTAAGCTCCTAAGCGGTTTTTGTTTCATTTTTTGTATCTTCTTCAGAGGCTGAGGAATTAAGGTTTTAGCAAACATTACAGTTTTTCAGAAAAGCCTGAGGTTTTAGGAGGTTGTTTTCAAACAATGCTTAGGTTTTGGAATGGGGTTTTAGAGGCCGCCTCAGGACCTAATGAGTTAAAGAGGCATCATTTGCATCCATAATCACAGTTCTCTCTTCTCACGGGGGCCTTGCTCTTTAAATCCTCTGGTAAGGTTCGGATATCAAGCATTGATATCCTTTCCCCCAATGGCACAATACTTTTTAAACCAATTAGGTGGCCCTGCCTCCCAAGACATCACCATTGACAAGTAGCCAATGCAATTTCCATAACAGAGCGATTGGCACCCTCAAGGCCAGTCGAAGAGCTTTTCGGGAACACGCTGCCATGCATCTTGACGTTTGTTCTCAATTTACCGGTTTGGAAAGTCACATCGTCAACAAGCCAAAAGACTTAAAAGTCTCAAAAGATTAGAGTCAGCAAAGTTTCGGGCTTTAATTGCCAGTGTGTTCCGTCGTCAGTATAACTCAGTATGCTCATTACTCCACCAGTGGTGTTTCTCAAGGACAATTACCAGTAGTCCTCCCTCTCCCAGCATCTGAGAACGCCACGACCCTTTATTACAGAAGAGCAGTGATTCAGCTTTATTGGATTACCTCTCAACCTTGATTTCCCCCACCCCCTGTCTGAGGAGGAGGAGGAGGAGACCATCTCAATGTGGGAACTCATCTCCCACTAAATGGGTTGAACCGGACTCCATGTTTCTGTCGACCCATGATCAGACTAAGTTTGAGATAAGGGTTGGTGGAAAAGAGAGAATACAGAGGGATTATTATTACACAGTAGCCACACCTTTAATCATTAGGAGGATTAGTCATTGATAGTGGTCACTGTTTGCAGGCTATTTATGGCTTAAATAATATGGATATATCGATGCTCTAAGCCTCTCTGCATGTCGGCTGTGGTATCGTTTGCGCTTTTAATTGAAATGAATAGAAAAACTGTAATTAAAACCAAAGGAACAAACACCAAAGGAATTGCAGGATGAATCACAGAGGTCATGAAATAATCGTAAGACTAAAATATATATATATATTTGCAGGAGAAAATAAATTATTTTAAGCCTAATTATCCTCCTTTCCCTTTTACTAAAAAAAGAGAGGAAAAAAAAAAATTTCAGCTGATTTTCGAAATGCATCGAGCTCTAGAGGTTTTCCTGAAATTTTCCAGAAGGGTTGGAGGGGAGAAAATAAAAATATCCGAATCAGTTACTCTGGACGTTTTCCCGGAACTTGTCCTGTCAGCCACTTTGGGGAAATGTCTGGAATAAGTCTGAGGGAGTCCTTGTGAGAATACATCAGGAACAAGTTCAGGAAGTGAGTATGTCGATGTATCGAACACACGACGGAAGCAAAACCGAATTAAAGAAAAGACTAAAATAATCTCAGGATGAAAAAGACACTTAAACATATAGGACTCCAACGAAGATGTCCGCTAGGAAAGAAAACAATTTAATGGCGGCTGATGGCTGCCTCCTGCCTCTCTACTCAGGCACCACCCCTCACCTGAATGATACCGACACTGTCCTGTTGTTCTGAACCCATCCAGAAAATCCCTTGCTGCGTTCTGCATATGTGAAAAGTAAACTCTGGAAAGTTCTCTGGACCCATTTTTCTGCACATTTCCAGAGTTCATGTCTGCAAATGGCTTTGGTAACATTTGATTTCCATTGTAGATTTGTAAGATGTGTTCACAACTACAATGAGCTGTGAGATCTATCACACACAGTCAGTAGATGGGAGGATGCACATATATTACCATCATGTTTTTCTTCCACAATATAGTTTGACTTGAAAGATGGAGGCTGGAGAGTGACAACACAAGCAAAACCTCTTGTCTCTTTTGTTGTGAATTGACAGGAAATGTCATGATTCAAACATGCCGCTGCCTCTCCAAGGTCACCGCTGCCCTTTAGAAAGCATTCGCAGACTCAGACCAGCACATGAATAGATGTCAAGAGATGTTATCACAAACATTTCAACCTTTTTGAAGTATCAAAAGACGGCCTAAACATGGTGGAGCATGTGCCTGAATTGCTTGAGCCCGCCAGGACCCCGCTGATGTCCCTGATGAAATGTGATATCCATGTAATCAATCCCAAATGGATGCCTCATGCTCCGAACGCCGCTTGCATTATAATTTCTATAGATCCAGTATGGAGTCAGGGTGACACAGCAGGGCGACAGGGGAGAGACCATGTGCAGCATATGAAATTTTACATGAGTTTGGCCCTTTTCAAAGATCTGCTTTGTGATAAGAGTCTGTCACATCAGTGCTGGGCGCTGTGATAACGGGGGGGCTTTGTTAAATCAGTCCATTGGTCAAACACTAAAAGGACTTTTAAAGGCAGCTTTTTTCTGACTGATGTGAAAGAGGCATGATTTAAAGGAGAAGGAGGAGGTATTACATTTTGACTGAGAGCAATCCATAAGCCAGGGTTGTGAAAAAAGAGCGAACGGAAGCAGAAAACAGTTGCCTCTTGTTAAAGAATACTTTTAGTTTCGATTATAGTAAAAAAATATATATATTCTGTGTAGTTGTTCAAAGTGTCAGAACGTGGAGCGTATATTAAGATGGACCGCACGACTACTCCCCATAACTGAAGCCAAAGCACCTTGATTGCCACCTGGTGGCTGAATGCAGCAAAGGTCACAAATCCCTGGTGGATGGGACATAAACAGAACACCCAAAAAAATCAAAGAACACGTCAAATAATTTGTTCTTCAACATGGTTTCTGTCATTGTATGTAGTTGTCATCACTGATGTAGGTTCAAATGTTTTTTTCCAGTAAGTTTGACTTATTTGATGCTATTAAAATGGAATGTTATTATTGACAGCTAATATTGACTCGAGGGTCCATCCCCTGATCGCTATTGTGCAGACTTTAAATGTGCAGCATGGCAGTGTTTGTATCGGAATTGGCTTGATTTCTGGATAAAGGGAGGAAGTGGAGACACATTGTCCATTATCATAAACATCTGTGTCACTTAAACAATTCGCTGACACTGAAACAACCACCAGAAGACCGCCAAAGTAGGCATTTTGTAGTTGCATAATCGAAGAACAAGAAGAATGCCAACGTAACGCTGGCCAGAGTGCGTCGCTTTGCAACTGACACAAACCCCCAAAAAACCCTCAATCGGAAATCATTTGAAAACAGCAGGAGAGGAGTGGAGCAGGCAGCAGCAGCAGCGGCGAGAGCAGCTGCATCCACAGTCTCAACCTCTTCAATTGAGTCTCTCTAGTCACGTAAGGTGCGTGGGCGAGTGAAGGCTCTGGTTTCTGTGTCTCTTTGCCGGCCTGTCGGTTTCATCAGCGGGCGCGGCGCTCTGTTACTCGACATCCTCCTCCAGAGAAGACACCTGCTGTTTTCATCTTAAAATCTCATGTCGGTCTGCGATCAATCATTCCTTGTCAAGTGAAAAGCAATATTGATCCAAAGTGGTAGTGTTTGGCTGTTGTGAGTGTGTTGGTTGCACCGCAGTCGGCAGGACTTCAGTTGTTCGTCGTTTTGCACGTGGCTTCCCTGTATCAATAACGGCAAAAAACCTTCGGCACGTCTGCACCACTTTTTAGTGTTAAAGTTAGAGAAAAATATGGAAAGATAAATGGATCGGAAAAAATAAAGTTTGAATGCTGGAAACCGAGAGCTACAGATGTGCCACGTATAAGTGGGTGACTTTCTTGGCTAATGGTGCTGTCAGTGTCTAATCACACTGTCAGCTACCATTACAGTTAAGGAGTCCATCTTGTCTCTGTATTCAACCTAACCCCGAACTTTAAAGTGCTTCAATTCTCAGATGAACACAATTACACAAAACTTAACAGTTTCCCTTGAGGAAACTTTACAACATAACAATGTCTTCCGCAGGTTATCTCACTGTTTTATGTGCAGTTATTTTGATAATTTCCCTGTGCATCGCTCCGCAGGCATCTTGTATGTTCGCTAACGCTAGAGTTAAGTTATAGGTTGAAATTTGTTCTGTTATTATCCCCCGTGGGGAAATTTGTTCTGTGCACATGACCCTTTCTAACTATGTGGGAGCACTGTGCAGCCACAGTGCAGCGCCAGGGGAGCAACTCCAGCTCTGAGGCCAGCGTCTTGGTCAAGGGCAAAGGCCGAACATGCAAGTCCGTAGGGTTAGAAGGAAAAACCCACGCAGACACGTGGGGAACATGCGACCTCCACACAGCGCGACCCGAGCCGACCTCACCGACGTTTCAACCTGCACGCTGTGAGGCAGCGAGCCGCTGTGCCACCTGCCATGTGCACATTTAAATGAGGCTGTAGTAACAGTCTCCTGCGGGTGGCTGTGGTGTCATCACAGTTGACGGTGAACGTTTTTCCCTCAGTGATTTCTGAACATGTGTAAGTGTGAAGGAGGGCGAGAAATGAAATGACTTGCATATTTATTTATTTTTTCAACCGCTGGATGAATTATGTCAGGAAGTAGTGAAAGATTCCCGTGTTTCTCACACATCTTTGAAAGAAAGAAAACAAATGCTCACATTTAATGGCTTTGGTTCAGATTGAAATATTACTGGATTGATTGCCACTGATTTCTGTACAGAGGGGACGAATCATGGACTGTATATAAAGATGGACACCTCCTCCATGTTAGTGGATGGGACATGGATCAAAGTGCATCGGGATCATTTAACTCTTCATTTACAGCACAATCATGAGTGCAAAGTTTTAATTTGAAAATACTTCGGTTTAGCAGCAAATACCTGCTCAACTTTAATTTGTTTTTTAACACTCATTAGCAAATAACAACAAATAATAGGCCAAGCTAAGCTGGTGAATTGATGGTCAATTATAATTGGTTCGTTTGTGTGTATTTATGTATTTTGAAGATTTATTTTGCTTTGTGTTTTTAAATAATCTAAATTACTGCAGCCGACTTAATACTGACGACATTACTACTTTACCCTTTGTGCCTATACTCGACTCATTTCCATCGGAAACTGTTTTCCATTCTCAATTAGTGGAATCAGATCAACCGAAGCCACTTTTTGCGTGTCAGATTTCCCTGACCCCCGTTTTCCACATCAAAGCAGCTCATGAATAGAATCCTCCCCCAAATCCATGCAAATCAAACATGGCGGCTCCTGTTTGTCGGCGTGTCAACGTTTGTGTGCTCTTATTAATCTCGATAATTTCAGCAGACACCAGTGGGGACGCTATCACTTTTGAACACTGGCTTATTGGTCGGGGGTTGAATTATTCATATGTACCACAGGACTGCTGCTCTGCTATGCGGCCCCTGTCAATGACTGTCTGGGGCCTGACGGGGGCCGGATGCTGGAAGCGCTACGACTCAGAGAGATTCATGCTTCCAACCCCCCCTCTAACTTTTCTTCATCAGCAGAAATCCTCCTCTTGTTTTTTTGTTTTTCTTTACCAGCCCCATGGATCTTGGGCCTGATCCAGCGTTGCTTTTTTCATCAACAACCATATTGCACAATAAAACATTGTCCCAATGCTCAGATATCCGCTGATGAATTGATCTCTGCTGCTGCGGCTACACAGTAAAGTGTCGTCACGAGGCCTGTTCTGATGGGATTGATCATCTCAATTCGCTGAGGCCATAAGGCAACGTATGCCAACTGCCTGACAGCACCATATGTTCAAGGTCTTCTTTGCGAGAACTGCTCCAGACAAGGTGAAGCTGTCATTGTCTCTGAGAGGAAACTTTGATTGTACTAGTTCCTCTCTCATACATCCCCCTCCTCTGACAGCCCATATGCTAATAAGCTCTATTGAGATTATAAGGTAAAAATCTCTTAGTTGTCAGAAATTCTTTTGGTTCCACTTTTCTCATAGGGCAACATTAATTGTTTCACTTGTAATTAATGGCTTGTCAATAAGTCATTTAGCACAGATCAGTCATGAGCCATTAAGAAGACCAATGTTTGAGTTGTCAGCCGTCGGGAAAAAAAAATATCTGTTGAGTTTTTAATGGTGAAGTCATTACTCGAGGGTCGTGAGCTCTTCACATTTTAAAACGGTGATCAAATCTGCATTCATGAATAAATGTGAGCGAGTGAAGTTTTCCGACGATCGTCCATCAAACTTTAACAAGTAAATTGTTGATTGATCTTTTTTTTGCCCAGATTTTTTTAGGAAGCTAAGTCAATCAAATGAGACTTTAAGGATTCCATGATATTAAAAGTGAATGTATTTGTGTTGTTATTTGTTTTATTATCATTGGGTTTTATTTTTTAATGTAACAATACAAGCTATTTGAAGATGTCAGGTAAACTGTGATGGGTATTTTTTTACAATTACATGGACCTACCAATTAATTATCGTTTCATCATTATGATCAATGATAATGAGAACAACACCGCCGTCAATTTTTCACTGCCCAAACCTGGTTCTCATTAATGGCTTTTTAACTGATCAATAAACATATCAAATATAGCTCATTACAGATTAATGAAGACATTGACTTAGAAACCCTTCACAGACTTATGATGAAGTGGTACTAAATACTTTTCAGCTGTATCTGCTCCTCTCGCCCGGTTGACATATTGGATCTGTGCCGTTCTGTTGTGGACGTTTACCGTTGTGCCGGATATGTTTTTCGAACTTTACTTCCACATGTTGACTGAAGTGAAGGATGCCTGGGCCCTTAAGCCAAACACTGATAATGCCAAATAAAATGTAGTAGCCCCGGAGCCTATGATTCATGTCTTGATCCCCGCAGCTACATTAAACAAGCATTGATCGTCCCCAACGCCCACCCTAATCCTAATGCAAAAAATAAATACCGTGTAAATTGCCCCAGCAGATGTTCCTCGACTTTCTCCGAGAGGCTGTGCCGAATGCACGCGATCAATACATGCTTTTGGGTGTAAAATAACCTTTTGATGACCAGTGAGGAAATGCAAGCCATTCAAACAGTTTCTCACACACCCATATTGATTTCCCCATCTGTGCCTTTTTTCTCTCTCTCTTTCTCTCCCTCCTCTCTTTCTCTCCACACTCCAAATGCCGCCATCGTCCGCCCTTTTATTCTGGCCGTTCGGTGGGAATCCTCTTTCCCCTGCAACACATTTGACCGCACATGTGGTTGCGAGTGCAGGCAGCACAGCGGTGGTGGGTCCTGCTCCACCCTTTCTCTTTTTCTCTGTGGTTTTAAAGGTTAGTTCGGCTGCTTCGCCACCCCTCTGCGGTGAGGGCGGGGGGGGGGTTGTCTCCTGCTGTGCTTACTCAGCTGAGCAACCGTCGCTTCAGTCCACTTAGTCTTTTCTTCTGCTATTCGATTCATTTTTCTCCTTTTTAAAAAATAAACAATTATTAGTTTGTGGAATATTCGCACATTGAAAAGTAACGTAAAAGCATAATTTGGCACAGGGGGAAGTTGGATATGTAAATAAAGGTGAAAGCACTTTGAGAAAATCGAGTCAAAGTTTTTGATTCGGATGAATTACATTGGACACTGGCATTTTCACCTCTTTGATCTTTAAAGCCATTTGGAAAATACCGTATATGTTATTTTTTACATGCTAATATTATACATGCATGTGCATATCAGTTGCTGAGGTTTCATTTTTTTGTAATTCCCCATTTTGTATTCAGTGTGTCACACTGAAAAAACTCTAATTGCCTTTTAGTGATAATAATATTTTCCACTGTTAAAAATATGCACTCATTTTCTACTATTTTGATCCAATTCCCCCTGAAACTTATCTCCTGCGTCCAAATGGTCGAACCTCAAGCTCCCTGCTTGTTCAATGCATTTAAAGAAATATGTTAATAAATTCCCCCTTTTCCACTAGAGTAAGCAGCTCCTCTGCAGACTCAGCTTTCTTTGTGGACTTTGGCGCCGGCTAAATAAGATTTGTGCCCTACATCGTGGGCATTTACTTTGTCTGACATCTTATTACCATGCACGTGTTGCAGCATAATCTACAATGGGACGGACGGCTAAGACTAATTTGCTAGGTCGTCAGGTTAAGGGTAAACCTATCGCGGGGGACGAGAGTTTATTGCAGATAAGCCAAGGAGAAATACAGATGATATAGAGTGAGCGGGGAAAATTAAGTATGAGAGGAAAGCGGATGCATGTTTGACAAATCTTGTTATTAATTTTATATTTACATTGAAGTATCGGCTCTCGTGATAATACAGCCCCTCAATAGGCCAGATGGATTATAGCAACCAAAGTTACCGTAGAAACAACAGTAGATATGGTTATTTAAAATTCACAGTAGTGTTGAACAAACCTCCAGGTAAACTAATCAATCCCCTCATCACTTGGATGTGTTGGTGCACACGTGCCTGGGCTTCTTTGTTCATGTAGGAGTCGATATCAGCCATTGATTGTACATGTGTGGAGTGCAGGAACCTTTGTGTGCGACAGGTAATGAACATCTTAAGTGCTTCATGTCGAGCGGTCTAGTAGATAGCTGCTGTCATAATGTATGTAAGCTGCTGTTCTATCAATTTGGGGGTTATTTGTAAATGGTTCTCTGAGTGTATTTTGTGACACGGCATGTCACAGCTCATGTACCTGAGAGCCCCTGACTGTGCGGAGCTCGCCTCCCATCTCTTGGCGGATCCGTCCCTGCAGCAGCTGCTCCGAGACATTGTCATCACTCTCCCCATAATGAGCCCGGGGTGGGATGGGAAGGTTAGGCAGCAGGGGTGGGGAGTGCCGCTCGGTGCTGAGGGAGAAAACCCTGCAGTGACACAAGCTGTCTGTGTGGACACGTGCGAGTGCCAGACTCTCCGAGACTCCTCAGGTTGGCCAGTGAAACAGCCACAATAATGGAGTTTCATAAAGTCCATAAAAGTTGATTTATCTGTCTATCCGTCCGTCACTATCCTTGTCATACAGTCAATTGTCACAAACCTACAGAAATATTATGATTTTTATGATTTGGCCACATTGCATCATCATTTCATGCCCCCTCGCCTCCGATCAGCCGATGAAACGTCATTGGCTGTGATTGTTGTTAATTATTGTAAAAAATCCCTGCAGCTGCTTCCTTCTTCAGCCTCTCCTCCTGTTTGTCAGGGCCAGAGAACCTGGGCAGAGAAAAAGGCAATTAAGCTAATGCAGTATGGGTGTCATAAGGTTGTAGATATTTCAAGAGCGGAGCAATTTACCACTTGGAAAAAGAGAGGAGCGCTTGCATAAAGCATTCCACTCTCTCCCAGATTTATTATGCTTTTAGTTGTGTTTTATGTGATACAATTAGCGCTAGGTGCCAATAAGGCGCGCAGCTCAAGGACGTGGTCAGCGCCGGGCCATCTGTCATTAATTGCGTTCTCCTGTTATGCGGCAGGCAGGCCGGCGAGCGGGAAGGCCCGGAGGGGGGGGTGCAGAGTTGAGCTGCGTGTCACAAGGCACATCGCACCACAGGTGTGGATTTAACATTTCTGTCAGTGCGGATCTGTGTTTTAGGGGATAAAAAAATAGGACGGCCGACTCGTCCTAGAAAAAGTAAAGAACTGAGCTCGGAATGTTCCTCGGGTGACAAAGTCATTTTCTGCGCTGATTTTTCCGAAGGATTTAATTGTTCGACGGAGGAGGAATTAAAATGTCAGACATGCAGAGATTATGCAGAGTCGATATCTTATCATTAGAAATGGCTGTTTTATATTTATAAGAATAAATTAATAATGCTTTTCCCCAAAAAAAATCCCCGTCGTATGACAGCAAAAGGACTGCTCACATTAGAGGCACGGCATCGCCACACAGCCCATTACAGCCTTATCAGCTCCTTCGGCTGTGTCATCTTCATTAAGGAGCAAATGGGTGTAGAACTGCAGAGGGCGGCAATGATATGTACAGGGATGGCCCCCCGAGTTTCATGTTATCTGTGGAGAAGGGAGGGGGGGGGGACCTGACTGCAAATTTACCCAGAGTGCTCTCATACAGCAGCAGGAGCAGCAGCAGCACATGCCTCGCTCTTCATCTGCTCCTTTTTAATCAAGAATCTGGGACTATTTATGGTTCCATTTTACGGGCTTTACATTAGCGTGTAATATGTCGCAGCGAAAAAACAGGACATCACAACACACGGAGAATACAAAGCACCCGATCTCCTTTTTTACTGCCGCAGTAATGGACATGTTTTTTTTTTCCATTTCTGCAGAATACCACTGATATTGGTGTTTCTAGTGCTTTTTAACAGCTTGTTTCTGTGCCCCAGCAGCACGGCAATAACACCCTTTATCAAGAGCTGTTAGGGTGCACTGTGAAAATTTCAAAGCAGGTGTGAAAAGCTTCCTATAGGTCAAATAAACCCGGTGTCAGGCTGATGTGCTGGACTCTCTCCACAGTCTTTTTTAATTCAGGAAAAAGAGCACAGTGTGTGTGGGCCACTGCCAGGAAATGGAAGGATGTCAGCAATTCAGTCAGTGCAGTACTTGCATACTTCCACATCCCGTGGAACTCCGGGAATGTGAGTGAGACAACACTTTCTTCCACTAGGATTCTTGCAAAACAACCTCTGCCACAGGTTTATGTTCTCAGATTACAGTTAATACTTGCGTTTTCCATAAGGCGACAATGATGAACCACAAGTGTAGGTGGAAACGCACAAAAAACGAGAAGTCGCTCCGAAAGAATTCACTGCATAAACATCTCACTTTTAGGCTGAGTCCACACCCTCCACCAGTGTGTCACTGATGTGTGCAAGCTTAATGGGATTGGATCTAAATTTAGAGGGATCGTGTCTCGCTTGTATTTAAAAATTTGGATTGCGGATACCTGGACAAATTGCTACTTTGCACAGCGCTTTCCGACGATGTGTCATGACAAGGAAGACTCGCTGCTGCCAAGAAGGACGCGGGACCCGGGTTCTATTTTAGGGGGGAAACTGGGAGGGGAGCGGCACCGTGCCCCCCACCCCCCACCTCTCTTCAGCGAGCGCGAGTAAAAGCCGGATGGCACCCTGTGGCGGCGTTGAAGGACAGGTGCGGAGATGAGTTCCTGACACACGTTGGCACGCACGCTCAAAATCACCCGTCTTGTCGGGGCTTGACAGGGTTCATTTTGTCGGCGAGGGTTTGACTTGACAGGTTGGCAGAGATGCAAATGATCATTTCCTGCTCCTTTTCTTTATTTTTTTTGGAGCGTGTGATTCCATTAAAGCCAAAGGTTGGCAGACGAAGGTTGCTTAAGCATTCGGTGTTGTAAGACAGCATGTCGGGTCCATCTTGGGCGGGTTGATGGACTCGTGATTGGCAGATTTTTATGACTGAACTGGCACAGTGCATGCAAACAACTGTGCGAGGGCAGAGTCAACACGTTTGAAATCTTGAAGGGTCTTGATTGGCTCGGCGTCATAGCGTGCACATTTTAAATTCACTGTACAGTCCCTAAATCTGCCATATGAAAAAATAAAGTTCATCTCAATCTTTTAATTATGAATTAATTCAATGATTGTGCAAATGGGTTCATCTGAGACATCTTGAGATTTGTAAATATTTTGAAAGTATTTGTTATAGGGCGTGCAGAAGAATAGGCACAGAAAGGGCCCGCTGATGGGCTGGGGAATAGCAGGCTGCGATGCACCATCTGGCCTATTCTGCATATCCTTTTTCCATTTGAATTGCAGATTGGAGGTAGAGGGGACATTTTTTTTGCAATGTGAGCAATGGCACACGACCAAAGCTGGAACAACAAACCGTTGGAAGGGGATCGTTTCCGGTGAAAAATAATAACGACAAAGACTTAATTGAGAAGCTGGAACTTTCACTGCATTTATTTGTCACCGACATAGATGCACTTGTTGCCTCGATGTCCAGGAGGAGTTGTCAGTGTTGTAAAGGTTTTATTGCGGGTGAAGAGTGTGTAAACAGCGTGGAAGTCAAAATAATCTTAACTGAAAGTCCACTTGCAGGTACTTTCCTGACCTTTCCACCCTTGGCTTGTGGTCTTCGTCAGTCAATAGACTTTTACCTTGTGATAACAGGTGGTCTTACAATGGTGGAGAATAACCTCCGTCTCTGTTTATTGGCGTCAAACGGCAACGATTGTTTTGTCAAATTAGTTTTCCCAACGTCAACATTAGTGGTTTGCTCATTTTTAAACATTTCCGCTCAAATCGCACTTTCGAAAGTGCTGATTCACTTCCAGTGCAAGTAAACTGCAATTTACACAACCTCAAGTTCTCTGCAGCTAATTGCCATGGTTATAAACTCCCGCACTGTTATCATTGCCCTTAATAATTACAGTCATTTCACTCGCAAGGAATTTAGCTTCACACATCTTAGATGCTCGTGCACCCACACACACCCCCATCATGGACAATTTCAAGGACTTTGTTTTACTTAACACTTTGAAAATGTCAGCCATAATGTGCAACTGTGGTCAGTGTTTATGAACAACCATAAAGGCAAACTTAGTGTAGCGTCACAGCCAAGCTATTATACAATAAAAGTTAATGTCCATGAAGAGAGGGGAAGGGAACGGAGGACAATGCAATCATTAAATAGGAAATTACTGCTGTGTCACTCAACTGAACGCTGGGGATAATAACAGCTTTGTAGGTTTTAGTGAAATGGTAAATGCAGTTCAGAAAATGTCAACAGAAAGTGGGAAAATGGCGGATTTTATAGGGCCGGGAAGAAGAAGACAATAATGGGATTCGATGTATACGACAAACCTAAAGAACATACTGTGATTTCTCAAAAGTGAAAACACTTAATAACACCCCAAGGCGTTGGAAAAAAACAACACATCTGCAGAGTAGTTTTGAGAGGGAGCCAGGATTTATGAAACTCTCAAAACTTGGCCACTGACTCAGAGCAGACAGGAAAAATCAATAGAAGCAGATGCCCTATTTTCCCTTCGTCTTGAAAACAGATATATATATTTTTGTAAAAAAAAAAAGCCCTATCTCAAAGGTTAATGCTTCTTCTCTCTGCCCAAGTAGGAGCACTTGAGCCTGGGGACACGAGGTCTGATGGAAACGGGAACTGGAATCGAGTGCGCGTGGTCAGGAACATCTCTGGCATTTCATCCTCCACTGGAAGTGATGCAACGTTGCCCTGACATTACTCGGCCGCGAGAAGATAAATCAGTCGCAGACAGAACCCGGGCCACTTTGCGATGTCTCGTTTCTGAAGCCAAAATATTGCCGGCATATCGAATATGTCAAGTTGATACAGTTTGCGTCGGCAGAGTTACGAGCGATTAATGAAAATACATTAAAACGAGGATTTAAATGCCGTAAATGGGGGGTGAAGCGAGGTTCCGATGGCATCGCAGTGCATGGTCAGAGAGTTTATTTATGAAACACATTTATTCTTTATGCTGTTATTCAGAGCTGAAAGCAGTGCACTGAGATAATGGAAGGTTCCCGCTGGGTCACGGAATATAAATCTTTTTCTTGCCCCCGAACCCAAAGCTTTGCTGTGTGTCTGTATATTTGTTTGCTGGAGGTTGAAGTAATAAGACATTCCCTGAGTGAGTACCGTTGGGTTTCGAGTGGTTTGTGGCCGTGTGCGCTGGGTGGCTTTCAAGAGGCGACCGAACGGAAACGCATCAGGTATCCGTGTTAACTTATCCACCTCGGTTCAAGGCCCCAGTCGCCGCACGCCTTTTGTGTCAACTTAATCAAAAGAGCTTTGCACAGCGTATTTGTTTACATAAAGAAATGCATCCCACGCTTTCCCGATGGCAGCTCCAGACCACCTACTTATCAACAAATGCTTTGGGGCAACAACCACTTTTAAAAGAGCAACTAGTAGACACTTGTGCAGGATATTATTCCCCTTTCTTCAGCGTGTCATATATATATATAATACTCTTTGATTCTCTGAGCTCTCTGGACTAGGAGGGACGACGCGCTGCAGACAAAGGCAGAGGAGCAGGCTGACCCCGGGAGAGGACAAACAGCGAGCTGCCACAGACAGCAGATTACACTTTATCACATTTAAAGCACTGGGACCTTGAAATAATGCACCTTTAATATAATTACCTGCCGGTGGCGCAAGAGGGGGAAGAAACACACACACACGTCTTTTGAGTGTCACTTCATATCTGGCCTGACCTTCGGTGAACCACTTAGAATTTCTGCTGGCGTAAAATCTTTTGTCCCGCTAAACTTGATTTTCGCGCATGAATTGAATGACGGAGGCTTTTAATCTGAGCCCCAGACGGTTTAATTAAGTCTTTTCCTTATCAGTGTTTTTTTCTTTCGATAAGGTCTGTAAAATTGGTTCTAAAGGTATATTGATTAAGGTTAACTAGAGAGAAGTGATAATGTAGCTTTTTTTTTTTTCAATTCAAACTTTTTCTGCGAAGCCTGGAAATCACAGAGATAAAGATCAGAAAAGCCTCAACTCTGAATGAGAGAAAAATCAAGACTTACATTATGATTTTTTAATCAGGGCCTATGTTTGCTTTAGATTTGTTTTTCGAAAGGATTACATTCTTCATAGCATCACTTGTCTCTTGTCACTTATTTCTTTGTCAAGTTGAGGCTTATTGTTCAGTGACCTCACAGCTGATCTTACCCAGGCTTGTTGCCATTTTTCTGTTACTTGTTTCTAATGATTGTCACTAAGTAGCTAGTTTAACTGTGTGGAGAGATCATGTGTCCATTTTCTATCGTATCTACAAATCTCTTGTTCCCCTCATTTTGGAAAAGGCAATATCTATCTGAACAAATCTGAATTACATTTGGAGAGTCTGGAATTATTTTCTATGAATTTGTAGCTTCCATGTTAGTGGATGGGACACGGATCAAACTAAACAGTTTAAGTACACGCTGCATACATTTTACTCTTCTGTCATGATGTATGTTCAAGTCTTCGTTTTAGTTGTAGGTTTGGTCTTAATTTGTTAGTTTGATGCTCATAAAAACACATTGAAATGTCGTGATTGACAGCTGAGACTGACTCACTCGCAAGTGGTCAAACGCGTGTATCGATGGTGACGTGCTCTATCCCCCTATCGCCGCTGTGTGTACAGGGCAACAGCAGTGATCGCTCAAGACAGAATTGCTGCCCCCCAATTTACGATACGTGTCGTTACAAATGGAACTATGTTGCCTGTGTTATTAAAATACCATTGTCATTACCACCAGCCGTGACACGTGTCGCCAAATCAACCAGGCCTGACATTTTAATACTCATCATTTTTGGAAAAATAACCCGGTTTTGAAACGGTTCAGAAGAACCTTGATCTTATTCACTGTCTGTAGAAATGAATACAAAAAAACCCCACTCCTACCATCTGAATCCTGCAACGTAAATCAAATCTTACGAAACGTTAGCTCGCCGCGTCCAAGCGCCACGCGTGTGAGCCGTTGCTTTTCATGTTGGGGTCGGCTGGATGTGTTTGCCCGGACAGATTATAATTTGATTGGCTCCACTGGTAATGATCTGCATTAGCTCCATTATTGGAAACTATAAAACCCAGCAGAGAATGGACTCAATCTTGTTAATATCAATTTCCTTAATGCTAAAAGCACTGAGGTAGATATCCAAAGGGAGATGTAGCCGGGGAGACAGAGAGGCGAAGGGGAAAGACATGTTCTGATGCGCTACAGCAAAGCGAAAGCGTATCTAATCTGACACCCAGCACTCCTGGCTAATGTCTTGATAGGGCATAAGTGGATCATTTCTGCCCTTAGAAAATTTTCTCTGGTGCAGCTTAAAAAGAAAGAGACTGAGAAATCTCTGCCTTTTCACTGAACCGTGCCCCCTGTTCTCTTACTATTTGTGTAATATTTTCTCTGTCTCCAGCCTTATTGATTTTGGATTACAGTCGCTTTATGTTTCCCTGTATCCCGTGCTCTGGTACAGTGAGATACCTCGCCATGCTGCCTACTGGAGAGTAGCTTTCCAGCTCATCCAGCCCAACGGCTGTTTACAGTCCTCTGTTGCATTGCCTCAAATGTCAAAACAAATTCCTCAACTCTGCACTGTTCTGCAGTGTGTGTGTTTTTTTTTTAAATTGTGAAATACATGTCCAGGTTGATGCCGGAGTTCAGAGGAACACGGACATCCATCACCTCTTTGCGTTGTCATGGCTCAGATGAAAGTATGTTTTTTTGCGTGTGGAGCTTGAAGAGGAGTTATCTCACCCTGGTGCCCGGCAGTGGTGCAGACGTGTCCGGCTACAGTGTGATAATCTGCCGCTTTTATACTCCACAAGGTTTGAGAAAAACAAATCACTATTTATTTTTTATGTTTATAGCATCTTTGCTGCGCTGTGAAGGTTAAAGTACAGGACACTTGCCGACTAATTCTCCTCGAGGAGCTGCGTTGACTTTGCGGTGGAGATACAGTGAATGCCTCATTCAGTAGGTGTCTCACCTCTTAACGTACGCTTTCATATGCAAATGTTTGACCAATAGATCAATTTTGGGAAACGGTGACCACTCCTTTTAGCGTTTGCTGGACTAATCCCACATAGGAGGCCAGAGCCAACGGCGTTGTGATGCTGCAAGTCAACAATTACCCAGCGGACAGTGGAAATGACAGCGTAGGCATCAGCCGTTCCCGTGTCCTCACCCGCCACGATTGATGAGTTCATTTATCGCTCCCTGGCCCTGTCCTCTGCCTTTTCTCCCCTCGGTTGCTATGAAAATGAATAGTCCATTTAAAATGAGGAAAAAAAAAAGAAAAAACCTGTCTTTACAATACCACAGAGGCATATTTATATCATCTTAAAGGGGAGGTTTGAGGTCACCCTCCAGTCCTTCCCCACTGACATTTTCTGACTTGACATTCTGTGACATTTCCAGTTAAATATTGCTGATATTCCTGCAGTGGAATTAAAAGCATGTCTAAAAGGGACACCAGCATTAAAGCTCTTTCTCTCCCTGCCTCCCTATCTTCCTCCCTCACTCCCTTCTTCTCTCCCCCCCTCTCTCCGTCTCCTCGACTCCCTCCTCTTCGCACAGCAACACAGGCTTACATGCACTACCTACTAAGTGCGGTTGACTTGCATCACCAGGTATTAGAGGAGGTCTTTTTAATCCAAAAGGATTACCAAAAATTCTATCGCCCATTATACACAGGAGACAGACACAAAGTGCGTGACTGGGGAAAGCTTATGGGGCTATTTTGAGAGAAAACTCTGATTAAGATGCAGGAACATGTCAAGAAGCAAACATGCAGGAGAGACGAAGATGGTCTTAACAAGTGTCCTACATATGTACAAATGGACCCGATGAAGACTATGACGAATCTAAACTCACTCACTTGCACTGAATTTGGTTTGTAGCATTTTTCTCCATTAAGCTTGTTTTGTTTTATTATCATTTACAGCTACTGCCCGCTGTATGCATGCAGGAGCTATTTCCCAATTCAAGGACCAATAGCGTCAAAGCAGCGTCTTCAGGCATTCCCATTTCGAAGGCTCATCCAATTGCATCCTCTTATCCACGAGCAACAAAGGCTCCCACAGGCGAGTCCTTCCTTTCCCAGGATTCATTGCGTTTCGGTGACATCGCTTCGGTACACATGTTGAAAGACCAACGAAAATTAAAGTGTTCTCGTTGTGTCCAAGTGCTGCCCTGTTGCTAAGCAACAGCGATTGCGGAAATCCTTCGTAAACCAGGCCGTCTCATTTCGGTTCGGCCTTCACGGTCTAGACGGGCGGCAACAACAATAAGACTATAAGAATAACGGAATAAAATTAATATATGACGTGTTACGATGTATTAGGTTATTTATATGTATGACTTATCCGACCTGCTTTTTTTCAACTTCAATTTTCTAGATTACAAAGCCACAGTGACATAGTTGCTTTTGATTGGGTGGCACTTGAGATGTGTCTGGTAAGAGTCAAGCCGAGGAGTTTCTCGTGTTTTCATGGTGCAACTCAACGTAGTGAACAGCGGATCTGAAACTAGCTCGTAGCTACTGGGAGCTTCGAGAGGACCTCACATACCAACCCAGTTGAAATATATTGTTCCAGTTGATCAGTCTGTAATTAAAAGAAAAAACAATAATCAATGTTGACAGTCACCTAACAATCATAAGTCTTGTATTTCATTCCCTCCACAGGGTTGCATGATTTGACCAGTCACTCCAGTGAGTGTTACATCAGTGCGACGTGTGCTCTTACTGGCAATGCTGTGTGCATACAAGGTCCTTTAAGTGTTTCCTATTGATTCATCAGACCATTAGCTCCGACACACCACAGAATCCCTAAAAGCAAACGCTGACATGCGATCAGCTCTCAGTGCTTTAGTTGAACAAAGCACCTTTTTAGTCTAGTCATGGTGATTCACGTCTTTTCCCCTCATCAGGATGACGTCAGCATGAACTACTGCTCCTGTTGCTAGAGAGAGAAGTGTATGTCATAACACATCAGTATTATGTACTATCAGTATTATGTGTTTGGTGAGCTCACCTCAGCAACCGGGGAAAACACTTGTCTGCAAAGTTTATCGTGTATTTAAAGCATCTTTCTTAGACATTATTCAGATTGTTATAATATCTCTTATCTTGTCACATTTAATGTCTTGAATCTTATCTAATTACATTATATATATATAGAACTGAATCAAGATTTGATTGATTTCGATATGAATACAAATCCTTTACTCACTGTAATCACTGGATTGGGGCTCACTGATAATTGAATATTGATCAGTCAAAGCAAAAAACTAATTTCAGATGGAAATGTAAGAATAAAAACACAAAGAAATATGAAGTTGACCTCGAGAAAACAGTTGCATATTCAAACATGCAGCTGACCCAAAGCAAAGTGGGTATTAATTTGAGGTCTTGTCACATTCAATCACATCACAATTCAATCTTCTTTTAGCTCTAACTTCATTTATTCTCCTCCATTTTTCCACAGTCACATAAAAGTTCTCACTAACGCTCTCACATTGTGCGGACTCATCTGAACCTTTGTTATTCTAAATATTGAAAAAGAGATATTTTAAGCTTTATATTCACTATTTACACTGACATATAGAAGTTGGTTTCTTACGAGTTGCAGCTCGACTCTTCTTCCTGTGGTTAGTCATTATGCTCGTCTCACCTTGGCGGCAGAGCCATGCGCTTTATCCGGCTCGGACTGATTCATGTGCCACGTCTCCACTCCCCACACATCATCCGCGCTCATCACACAGAATCTCTGTAAATAATCCATGATAAATATGGTACTACACCCACTCTGGATTTTATTTTTTTACTTCCATCGCCAACAAGATAATAATCAGTGCCTATAGGGGGGTCACTGAGTAAAACCATAAACGCTCCGAGTCTCTAAACCCTTCAAGTGGGATATTTTGAGATGAGTCTGCAGAGTAGAGCATTTTAACAGTGGGACGGAACCAGATCTGTGGCCGGAGATAGCAATTGATCGTAATCAAAATGTAAAGTAAGCCTGAGCCATCTCGCTAATGGATTTAATAGTTTATTTGACCAGAGAGGTGAATCAATCTTAAGATATTGAACACAGGATCCTGAAGGATTACGGATGGGCCAAAGGGTCGCAGGGCAGACCAGTGTTTTTGCTGCGAGGAGGCTAGTACTTGGATAAAGTCCCCGGTTCTAAGCAGTTTAGCATATTGAATCGAAATTAACCCTCCTCTGAGGGGGGGAGGCCAAGACGAGCAAATCCTCTTTCGTTTGTTAATTCATTCATCAGTCCGGGAATGACAGGACTGCTTAAGAAGCGGCGGCCATGCTCAGTTTGCGAAAGTTTGTCCACAGACGAAATCCTTCCAGTGACTCGGTGGCAGCTGTTTACTCCATCCAGCCAGCAGGAAGTTATCAATATTGAATAGATTTCATTTTCGAAATGCAAACACTAAAACAAAAGCGTGTGTAGCCCCACTGTGGCTGAATGACGTTCTTTCTCCGTCGCCAGGTTCCACCGTGAATATTTCCTTGAGGATAATACCGGATCAAATGCTCATGATATTGACATAGTAAGCACGGTGGTGATGGAGGGTCTCAGCAGTTAGTGGCCCTCAATGGAGCACAAACAATAACTTCTCTTGCAGCCAGTGTCAGAACCAATCAATAGCGCAGTTAAAAAAACTCCAGTGAATAAAATATGGATTATGAGCGCTCTCTGCCTTCATCTCACATCCGTGGGTGTATATGCATCTGGCATATTCTCTCAGTAAATAAACCACCAACCTATCTATTTACGTGCTGTTGACACTGGCACCAGACCATGCAATCAACACAGCGCACTCGCCTCAGTTTTGCGAAATTAGAAGTGGAATTTTTGATTGTGCCATTAAAGAGGGCCCTCATTATGACTAGGCAAGGACAATTTGCATGCTCTGTTCCACAGAATCCGAATGAGGGTCCAATCAATTACACTCATTATCCAGGCAACTGATTGGTATGTGGTCAGACGCCGCACCCTGACGAGGCAGCGCCGTGGTTACCGGGCAAGCTACGACACACACACACACACATCACGATCACAAGAAAGAAAGGAAAAACAAAGCAAAACAGAAGTTAAGCAGCTTGCCCTTTCCTCATGCGTGCAAACACACTCCCTCGAAGACACAAACACACACAAACACACACACACACACACACAAAGATACAATGCATGTTTAATGCGTGATGATGCCGCTGTAGCAGATCAATTGGCACTTTAAAGCGTTTAGGATTTCTTTGTTTTGTTGTTTCTCACGACCAAAAATGTGTGTGCATGTGTGTGTGTCTCTGTGTATGTTATATATATATATATATAATTGTGTTGATTCAACCAGGAGTCATGGGCTTATTTATAGTAATGAAGACACATTTTTTTGACACCATTCTTTGTCTATTCAAATAGACGTGTTGCTATCATAATGGTTTTCAATGCTGCCAAGCTGTGGAAGTAATATTACTTTTGTAATGTAAAAAACAATCCGAATCGTTGATCGACAGAACATTAATTTGCAAATGTTTAGATAAGTTACTAATTGTAGAAAAGCTCCAACTGCTCACTGGCTGCAGCTTCTCCAGTGTGTGGAGTTGCTGTTTTGTCATGTTAGATCATTAAATGTTAAATATCTTTGTTCTTTTACTGCTGCTCAGACAAAACAAGACACTTATAGATGTCTTGATCTTTTGGAGACTGTGACAAGATATCAGCATTAAGCAGAAATGTGACAATAGAACCATGAATATGATTTCTAATGCAGCCATGTGAAAGATTTATTCCAAAATAATAACCATAAAACAGCCTAAGAGTTGTCTTAAATCATCCCAATAACCAGTAACAGAGAGCAGTTAAGCTGTATCCAGTTTGGGGAAACAGCAACATGTACCATTGAATCCCTGATACGGGTTGAACAGATGTTTACTTCACTTTTCTTTTTTTTTTGCCATTCGTCAGTACTATAATCAATTTGAACACGTATTTTGAGGTCAAAATGTGAATTAGTTTTGGCTGGGTGACAGTGCACCCTTCAAGTCTTTCGTTTTTAAACGTGATGTTGAATAAGTCTGTTATTTTTAATGCGTGAGCTTATCTGGGAATCGCTCAGCAATGTTGTACTGTAACTGCTGGCAGACATTACAGAGGTTGGTTGCTCCCGCCCACACAGTGTATCTGTGTTGTAGATGAGAGCAGCCTCACCCACCACCCTAGTTTAAATATTAATAAAAACGCACGTGACCTGTGTTTGTCTGAGTTTTTGCAGCTTCTGAGGAAATCCCCCTGCGAGGCTCCCCTAACAGCCAGGAGAAGTGCTTGCGAATGTAGCGCCCACCGACACTTTGCCAACTTGAGGAAAGCCTTGGCAGTTATTAGATAAGGTTTCCTTCGCCTCGTGGTGGTAACCAGACTGCTTCCCTGCCACGGGCTCAGCTCGGCTGCAGGGCAATGTACGCTCCCATGAGTATCTCCGAGATCATCCTGCTATTGGCAGGTTAAATGACTGGAAAGCAGCCAGATGCACGACGGCCCGCCACGAATCAGCTCAACCCTCTTGCAAATATGCGCCATAGCGCAGTTTCGGTCGGTAATAGATGCTGCATTTCAGTGTTTGTGAAAGAACACACGGTGGCCTGAGTAATCAATGCTGCATTAACCTCTCTCATCAGAGAGATATTTGGAGCCTCAATTTAAGCTACGGCTGCTCATGTTTTGTGCATTAAACCACAAATACCATGATTGCTTTGCCTATTTGCGCTCGTCTGTAGAGAGTTGTTCTTGTTGACAGAGCTATTAGTCTGAGAGATACCACAAAATTCATCATAGTCACCCTGCGGTTGTTTCACAAATTCATCATTTCATTACTTTTCCGCAGAGGGTGGCGGTGGGGCGAGGGGGCTGCCGGAGACACCATGTTGGTGATAACATCGAAATCCCAGAAGAAAACAACACACAGCGGTGCTGTTAGGGTGTGGCGCTGGAATACAATCCCCAGTAATTGCCAAAACAAGGGCAGGAATTAAAATGTAAATTCATGAGAGCTTGGTTAGAGAACATAAAAAGGTTTTCATTATATCTTGATCAGAAAGCCATTTATCTCGCGGCTCTCAATAAGTCCGGCCCCGTAACCTGTCGGACAGATAATTAATGTCTGCTTATTGAGTAAATGAAAGTCATTATCTTGATTTCCGTTAGATAATTTATCTGTCTGTGCTTCACGGTGAGGACACTTTATGGTGCGGGCCACTTTGGCTCAGCAGGCATTGATCACCGTCTCAATATATGCAGCAAAATAATCAGCTGTCAGGTCGAGGTGCGCTTTGTCAAAAAATGAAATGCGTAAACAGCCTTTAAACAAATTTAAAATCATAAAAATCTGTAAAGAGAATCTGAAGCTCTCTCTTCTGGATGTGCATCACAGTCTTTTCTTCTGTTAGAGTGCCCCCACATATCTACAAAGCCCACTCTCAAACGTAGATCTCACACATCAGGACGAGGAAACCATGGCAACCAACATACATACATACATACATACATTGATTGCCACAGAATTACACATGTGCAGTTAATAAGTAGTTTGCTGCATTAACACAGACACAAAGAAGAGGCTGCGATTTGAAAATGTGTTTTTACATAACGCAATTACTGGGTTTTTTCGCATTCAACATTTGCATAATAACCGCAGCTACGTGCGACTAGTGTTTCACAGCTCACGCTCTAAATGTCACACGTTGATGTGCACTAGTGGTCACAGACTCAAATAAATAGATAGAGAGTAAACTTACTTTTCTGTTTTTCTTTCTTACAGAATTATTTTTGAACAATTGGAAGATGATGTGCGCCTGGACCCGACTGTGGCTCCGACGTTAGAGCAAATCAAAGGAAATTCACGGTTCGATGCCCTCAACTGACGACAACAGGTAATTTTATTGGAACACACAGTGGATGGCGGTGGTGCCACCTTGACATTGGTTGCCACTCGCCAATAAACCAAAGGAAGATGCAAG
The DNA here is from genome assembly GCF_022539355.2 of Hippoglossus stenolepis. NCBI lineage: Eukaryota > Metazoa > Chordata > Actinopteri > Pleuronectiformes > Pleuronectidae > Hippoglossus > Hippoglossus stenolepis. The sequence continues at coordinate 7,227,949 of NC_061505.1, read as the reverse complement.
TCTGGCTAATAAGGTGAATAGGGGCTTATAAAGTAGTTTAGTAGATGGCGGTAAAGCATTTTTACGTTGGTTGCCACCAATAACCCAAACAAAGAAGAAGAAGAAGATCAAGCGAATATTAGAAACTCAAATGTAAAAAAATAGCGCGTTAATCTTCTTTGACAATTCCACAGCATCTCACTCTGAGGGTTTGGCTGCATTTCTCACTCCTGACACCCTTTGCCTCGGATGACATGCACTTGTACTTTTCTCCCTCCCTTCTTTCTTGTGGGATTTGGCTGAGCAAAGCAGCCGCGTCCCGCTGTGAGCCCTCAGGGGCGAGTGGAGTCTGCGGCGCTTATCACCCAGGTGGACATCCAGCCGGAGAGAGGCCGCCACGGCACAGCCGGGCCCAGGCGCCCTCGATGGCGTGCCCCCGGTCGTGTGCCTTGGCTCGGCTGCTCCCTGTCGTCTGGCTCAGCGGGGGGGCTGCGGTCGCTCCTCGCTGACAGGGGTTGTCCCTCGGCCCAGCGGAGGGTGGAAATAAAAGCAGTGTGACTTCTCGTCTAATGGGCCGAGACACTACTGTGAGGTTGCGTAACCGAGGGTGTTTATACTCGTGTGCAGTGGCAGGCAAACATACAGTTGGTGGCTGTTAGGGCTGCGTGGGATGCTCATGCCTTAGGCTTATATTTAAACCCACTGTAAAGTAGTTGCCATTGTGAATGTCCTCCTTTATCCTGCATCTGCCCTACATTAATGCTGCAGACGATTCTTTGTTGAACCAAATCAGTACAGTGTCAAGCGAAGCTCAAGTGCTCTCAAGCAACTAGTTACCAGGCCAGAATTTGTAATTTGCAATCACTTAAAAGAGAAGCAAATTTGATTTTAATTTTCCTGAAGAAAATCCTCAAGATGCAGCTGCGGCGGTGGAGGAGGAACCACAGAAAACCATCATGGAAAAACATACTTGTACAGTATGTGTGGAGGTTGTGGCTGTATTTATGAACTCAAGTGGCAGTTTTATATATTATTAATTTCACGTTTTCTAAAAATGAATTGTTTGGCGTTGGGGAAATATATATATTCACTTAGCGATACATTTTACAAAACCCATGAAACCACAATTGTTTTATTTTTACACTTGTACAGATCATAGACTGTATATAAAGATTGAAGACATGACAAATCCCTAAAAGTGAAGCCAAGCACCTCTATCACCACCTATATAAACAACATATATCACCCAAATAAATAAGTGTTACATTTTGGTTTTGATTAGTTATTTGATGCTTTAAAAAATGTCTCCAAATACACAAAATGGCAGCGTTTGTATCCAGGATATTTTGGCTTTATATCTGAATAGCAGGAGAGGAAGTGCAGATCCGTTGTCTATCTTTACAATTTATGGTACAGACACATGTTACTTAGTGAGATTTAAAAGGCACCAGGCAGTTTTTCCCTTAGCTTTGGACTGAGCCACACTATAGTTTTATGACTCCTGGATGTAGATTTAGATTTAGGGACAAATGTTCGAGTAGTATCCACATTAATCCATTCCACTGACTTTAACAAGAAAAAGGCGCATCCCAAAGTGCCATGCTACTCCCTTAATATGGAGCTGGGGCCATAAGATGTTCCAGTGTTGTTCAGTCAAGATAAGCAAAGCAGACAGTGCCTGACCAATTAAAACCCAAAATAGACTTTTATTGGAATGATACTGAATCATAAACAACATATCTCTTCAAGTTTCGGGCCTTTTTATCCTGGAAGCTACATTGACTAGTTTGTTGGTTCTGTAATAGTCACCATGCACCTCGGCCGAGTTCTCTCCTGGCACGCGATAGGCTCCTTCGTGTTCAATCTCTACACAAACAGAGACCTAGCTCTCAGAAAAACAGCTAATGGGCTTATTTTTCATTAATGTCCGACTGTTTCTTTAAAAGTGCCGAGAAAATACTTGCAACCACTCAGTCAAGTACATGTCACAAGAGAGAAAAGGCAAAGTTGAACCTGTCTGGGAGCATTTTCTGTCACTTTACTGTCTCTGTCCTGTCTGCGGAGGTCAATAACCAGAACAATAACACTTATATTCCTTCTAATTCTGTCGTTTCTTGTTTTTGAAAATGCAGCAGTAAGGTTGAGGGAGAGAGTGAAACACGCAGAGAAGCCGAGGAGAGCAACCTGCGTTTCTCTTCACAAAGCAGATGTTTGACTCGTCTGATGCTGAGGAGATGTGCGATGTATGGGATCTCCTCTGTCCTGTCTGCCGGGCCCCCTCGGGGAGGAAGGGCGGCGATGGGGTGTGCGGCGATGGCGGGCAACACTTGCTGGAGAGTGACAGGAAGCTTTATCTCAAAATCTGTCAGTCACCCATTTTAGACCTTCTGCGTTCGGAGAGCTGTCACGCCGCGGTTCGCCACTCAACTTCCCCGTGTCCCGCCGCCTCCCCCTCGTTACGTAAGCTGCCACCCCTATCACAAAGAGCCATCACAAAGCCAAGGCCCAACACACACACACACACACACACACACACACACACACACACACACACACACACACACACACACACCACACACACACCACACACACTCACAGTCACAGCACCAGGGCTGGGATGAGATCTGACTGCTGTGAATGTGCGCGGCAAAGGGGCGTCATAAAATACGTGGGTGAACGAGGTCCATGGCGGTGATAGTACTGATCATACAGTGCTGGAGTCCAAAGTAATTTCCACCTCTCTCCCCGGCACCTCCGCCTCCGTATCGGACATAACATCCTGAGACGGCGGAGATTGGTGGCCAGGATGCTGAATTTTTCATGAGGCAGGAAAGGTTAGATAAGATCCTCCCATGTACTGCAAGAGAGTGCACTAGCAGCCAAATGGTGAAAAATAAATTTGAATGGCTCCGGTTTTTTGAATGCGACCCCTTTATAGCTAAGAGAACACGCGGAGATGAAATGTTCCAGAGCTCGGGGGGGTTGGGACCAGGCACAGAGGTGGTTCATGTGAGAATAAACCCTCTTTACCTCCCATGATGGCTGGAGCATGACTCATGAGAATAATGAATTCACAATAGGTGACGCTGTACGTGGCTAAACACTGTGAGTCATTCAATCCCATTTACATGAACTCAAACAAATTGATTATAAAGCTGCCTATTGTAGTTTATTCAGTTGGATTTAAAGTGGGGGTAGGGAACATATTTTTGCTGTTTCATTATTTTCAATAATTCCATAATTCCAACCATATGGACATATTTACCAAGACATTACTAGTAAAACGTTGCAATTTAACAAAAAAAAAGGTTTAATATTATGAGATTAACGTTGTCAGAGAATAGAATAAAAGAAAAGTTTAGGAAATAAGCAGCCAGTTTAACCAGTGCTTGCCGGAGTTCCGCTCCCTCTGCCTACTGGGTTAATTTGTCTCGATTATACTAATCTCATTGTTTCTTGAGAAACTGTGAAACTTCTTTTAATATATTCGATCACTACTAAACATTCGAAAATGTCTTCAGTGTCCATGTTGTTCTCTCTTCAGCTCAATCTTTTCAAAGTCCAGATACTTAATATAATGTTTATATAATATGATCTGGTGGTAGGTGCTCAGGACAGAGGGCCTTCAATCTCAAATCTCAACAATCCACTATTTCTCCAGTGATCCCACCTACTGCAGCTGTAACAGCTTCAAGCTTTTGTTATTGCAACAGGTTCCTTGCCAATTACACTGATTGTATAGGATCAATTTTCAGAAAGGAGAAAAAAAACAGAATAGCCACTTAAAGGAAAAAAAGGAGACATAATTCTGATTGTTGTTATTGTTATTGTAATTTTTTCATTTGCATAGAAGCAGTAGGGAAATACATCTTAAATCACCACAAAAGGAATAGTAAGGCAAAACTCAGTGTGGTTGCATGAGTAATACAATGAGTAATACAAAATAGAAGCTGCGTGATCACAAACACATTTTTTTATTCCGATTAAAGTGGTGTTGCCGGCTTTTGTTTTGTTTCTTCAGTCATTTATTTACACAGTTTTGTTTGAGTTTAGTTTATGATGATGTTTGCTGTAGCACAAAATGTTTGTTAGTGCAGGTACAGCGTGCGATTGAGAGTGTTTGGTGCTACGGAGGCGTTGTTTAAAGCAGAAACATCCCCATGATGATACTTGTGTTTTACTCAAATCGCTTTGTGGGGGAGAAGATTACAGGCTTACGAACAACCACAGAACCACACTAGGAGCAATCCAGCACAGAGATGGGAGCGCGATGGAGGGCAGGCTTGATGGTAGGGGGAGCCTGGTAAATGCTCCCCTGGGGCTTTCTCCAGGTTGAGATATCTACAAATATTTCCATAATCACAAGAAAAGCCTGTGATTGCCAGGCCCCAGCCCAGATGCAGCAGACAACATGTTTGAGCTCTTAGTGGGAAAGGTCAGTAGCTGCTCCTCAGACGCGGATAAAAAGCCCCGCTGCCATTTCCAGTCTCATTCTCAACCACAGGTTGCAGCCTCTCCTTGACAGGAGCAAGCTTCCTCATCCACGGCAGAGACGAGATAACATCAGAAGGCCAGAGGTGTTTGCATCGTGTTTTTCCCCCTCAAACTTCTCCGGCGGCGTATAGATCTGTTTGTACTTGGCGGTAATTCGATGCAATTTGGGGAGTTTGTTTTGCTGCAGGAGTCAGCGTGTGTGCCTGTTGCATCCTAACATAATTATCTCGTGCATGAATGTTGCCGGTCATGGTTTATTCTTGCTGGCGTACAGTAGCCCACCTAATCAGCTCCATCCCTGCTGAACCTCTCACTGCCTCCGTGGAAGCCCTTCATCTGAGGACATGTTTTGACGTGCAGGTCGGCTCTAAATGAAGCTCCAGTGACACCAGCAATAATCAAGAAACGGCACCGCCACAGCTGACCATTAACCGACGATGACTCACCGCTTGTTTGGCGGCTGCGGTGACGTGTGCCAGCTCTTTTTGCAAATAGCGATTAAAGGACTTTTATTGGACTGAGCCTTTCATGATGTGCGATAGAATTGACCTTTGAGTGCTTTTCAGAGCTGAAGCGTTGTCAAAGCATAATGTGGGAGTGGGAACTGATGGGTATGTAATTTACGGGGGACGCTGTGAATTTGTTTTCACATTCGTGCCAGGAAAAGAAAGTCTGTGAAATTCTTAACTTTGCGAAGACATTTGTTTGCCCGGCACACACTGCTGCATTTTTAACTCCCTCTGTTGAACAATTCAGGGTTATGTAAAAAAAAATCTTAGCCATGTCAGTTCAACCTGCGGAGCTTGTAACCTACGCTCGTTTTACCATATTAAGGATCCCTTTGATAACGGTGGAATCTGCCAAATCAAGGGCTGGTAAATATTCCAGAAATGCAGGTGGAGTCGAATCCTCCGACGCTTCAAGGACACTGGGTATTAGCAGGCAGGAGAGCCGGGGCAGAAAAAAATCCACCCAACTCGTTTGATGACCCCTACAAATGTGCTTTGATAAATATGCATGTGTTGGTGGTGCTTGGCGCAGTCAGGCAAGGTTACTGTACAAAGTTGAGTATCTGCGAGATCCAGGATGGACACAGGGCGAAGCTGCTGCCTGCATCGATTAAATAGTTTGTCGCCCCTGATGCTGAATAAAGATACTTCTGAGAGGTTGACGTCCTTTGTCACCGCCAAGGCAGTCTGAGGGTGTGGATGGGTTGTGCACAGAATGAGGCAGCGTAAAATCACACAAGCCTGTCTCCTAGAAAATCTGTGCAAATACAACGAAACTGCAACTGGCTAGGGTCAAGGTATTTCTTTAAATGAATAAAGCTCTGGATTTGGGCAAAGAAAGTGCTTTGATTAAACTTTTGGTTTTGGTTACAGGTAAAATGAGCATGTTGTGCCTGAAGTAACTGTAAACACCCCTCAAACCGCACTTTATTTTCCCTTTTAAAAAGATGTTCATATCTAATAGAACAGTGTTAATTTCAAAAGTAGCTGTATCTCATCTAAACTATTCACAGTCACAGTATATACATGTTTTAAGTGTGCAAAAGCAATTAGGTTACACCAATGACTGCATTTAAAGATGGACGACAGGGCGACTCCCCACAGGTGCAGTCAAATCATCACCTCCTGGTGGCGGGATCCAGTATAGGTCATAAACCCTGTCTCCTCCATGTTAGTCGATGGGACATGGGCCAAACCAAAACGTACATGTTCAGTAATTATTTCCTTCAAAAGATGTTTTTTCTGTCACTCTTGTTAATTGTTATCACAAGGGCTTCTTGTGATTGTGTTTGTTCTTTGGGTAAGTTTGGTTTTAATTAATTATTTGATGCTAAAAAGTGGGCTAAAACAAAACAGACAACAAAATAATATAAAAACCATCAACTTTCCGCACCTGTACTAGATGTTTTAACTATTATTTATACAACAATAGGAAGTCTAGACGTGTTGCCCATCTTTATTTACCTGTCAATGGTCTAAATCGTAAACCATAGTGATTGTGTTTCCTCAACCAACAAAAGGTGTCCTTGAAACTCAGTTGAAACTCTCGCTTGTGGATAAGTTTTATCTCTTGACAGAAGTGGTGGCGTACCAGTAAATGACTTCCCCCTTTATCCGGAGCTTCCCACCACACCTGAGGGACTCGTGGACAATAGGAATTAGAGTAATCGTCGTGCAGATAATGTCACACACAATTATTTATATAGTGCACAATTCAAACAACATCACACTGGTGTCCATTATTTCTTGTGACATCACCTGTGTCGTCTTGTCATCGCTTCACTGGTTTCCAGTGTAAGACACATGTGTGACTCGTCTTTCCTGTCTCCATCAGCTGCTGCACACTGTTTTTTTAAAAAAAAAGGTGCATAAATGCTGTAAATAATTCAGGTTTCCCACCGGCAACCTAATTAATATACCTTTATTTAGTGAGTGCTATATTCAGTTTACTCAAGAATATTGTAAATAACAGTTATTTTCAGGTGTGTGTGTGTGGACAGTCCCCCTTTTCCATCACTTTGTCTAAACATGGCCTGCCCCAGTCCCTGGGGGGTAATCACTACATTTCCCAGTGATGCCTGCTTGGCTAAGCAGTTTTAATACACAAATCAATTTTGCATTACCCCCTTCTGGCTGTGAGTGCTCATAGTGTTAGAGCCATGAAAAATTGATGGGCCTTAGCATGCAGATTGCAACCTTGGTGAATCTTAAATCTGGCTGGGCCTTTTTTTTTTTTAACAAGACAATGTCAGTGAGGTGGGTTGACTGTTTGTTTTGCTTGTAAAACTGTTGTTGGGCTTTTTTTTTTTGTATATACTTGGGTTAAGAAGAGACAGCTGCTCCAGTGGAGAAAAAAAACTGTTAAGAGGCGCAGCGTGAGAAAGTGCGATGTGTGAGAGGATGTGAGGAAACAGACAGAAAGTGAAAACGTCTCCCATAACCTCAAGTGGCACATACATACATACCCAGACAGTATGAAAAAAAATGATTATTCTCTCTATTAAAAGGTCATATTCACTGCCACTAGATGTTTCACCAGTACCGGTGTCTCAGAGTAAAACTAATCGGTTGTCGGCCTTCTCTTCGTGTTCTCAGCGTGGCGTTAGCCATACAGTTAATGTTGTAAAGCCCATTGAAAGGCGATCTCTAAACCATAGACTGTAAAGATGGACGACACGTATATGTCCTGTGTACGAAGGCGGCCATCTTGTTGCCAAAGTCTGTGCAGTAGCGATTGGCGGAGGAAGTCGCGGTATTGAGGTCCCGCCGATGCACACACTCGACCAATCGCAAGTTAGTCTCAGCTGTCAATCGTGATGTTTCATACCGTTTTTAAATACAACAAATAACGAATTTAAACCAAACTTACCGGAAAAATGAAACCGAGAACAAGCAACAGTTCTTCATCTGGGAGGAAAATGTTTTTGATGTGTAGTTTGACTGTTTGGTCCATGTCCTGAACAAAGAACAGAAAAACTCATGTCACAAGAGGAGCTGTGACATGAGCTGACACCCCCTAACCCCTAAAAAATTGTTGGCTGCTACATTTATAATGACGATCTCATATATGTGTTTATATAACACTAGAATGTATTGACAAGTACCTTTTAAAGAGCATTTGATTTTGCCCAAGCAATTATATAATGTCATTTGATGGGTCGCTCTGTATTTGTCCAGCTGGTAACTTGTGCGCTGAAAGAAATTATAGAGCCCATAATTAGCTTTCACTATGAAATGAAGCTATCATGGGAGAGAATGGGGAAATTTCACACTTTGGAAATTAGATTTTGCAAGGTGCTGTGTCGATGTCCTTGAGTATAAGGCACATCAAAAGCCTTTATGTTCCCCTCTCACTCGGTCCTTTGCTCCTTTCTTTGACAGAAATCTGCAATGAGCAGCAAATTGTACAGCTAAGAGGTGTTTTGAGGATCTAACTGCCACATTCGCACGTGTAATGATTTCTCTGAGCCTGACAATACGGGAGATCTCTTCATTTGTGCCTTCCTCTGGAAATTTCGCAGCGCTGGTAATCACAACTAAGCTTATTTCAAACGTGGCTTTGAGATTTTATTTGGTGATATTATTTTTTTGAGTGTTAAGGTACGGAAGCGTATAAAGGTGCCCTTTTGAGTTTTTTTATAACAAAGAAAATTGTTGTTATTCCATTTGCAAAGTAAATTCGATGCACACAGTGACCCCACATGGTACATATACCTCTGCCTAAAGTCCACATTCAAATTCACGAAGTTTTTATTTGGATCTGCACCAAACTACACACACTCACAAATATCAGTCCTCTAAACATGCCTGAATTGTTTTACCTTTTTGCGTGAGTAGTTTTTCGCAAAACCCGCTAACTAACAAAGAAACACAGTTGAAAACCAAACCTCTTCGGCGGAGGTAACAATAAAGCCATCGCTCGTCATCGCAAACTCCACAGGGGTCCTTTATTGTCCAAAATATGAATCACCTTTCCATTAACAAATCTGTAGAAACGTGAGAAGGGGTTTGAATGTGCCCCTCACTCAACCCGCGATTATTAAATTACAATGTAAATGTCAGAGAGAATGTCGGTGGATGTAGGAGGCACATGTTGACTTAAGCTATAAATGTGATGTACAGTACTGTAGTCCTGCCTGGAGCTCAGTTCAGCTCACATGGATGCTGCAGGCAAATGTCTGGATTATTTGGACAGGGTGATCTGAACAGACTAGCACACAAACCTGCTGACTTACATACTCTGCTGTTTGTACACCGCAGTGCTGTAGGTTGTTTTCCAGCACTTGTCACACTAAAGGACGTCTTTTTGTGTTCGAAATAATGATTTTATTTTGTGTGTGTGCGCTCAATTTAATTCTGATGCACCTGACTCCAAAAACAGGATGCTGCCTTCTACAGTTCCTCTTTGGAGAAGGGGGTTTGTTGCCATGACAATAGTAATGTCACTTCAATGGCAGAGATGTTAAGATGGCGGGTGTGTTGCATTTCATATGCAGGTGCTATGCACAGTGGAGAAGTGATACAGATAATGGAATCAATTTCCTGTGATTTCTCAAGCAGAGAGCTCGCCGAGAAATAATAAAGGAATTAAATGAGCTGGCGCTAAACATCATTCACCGGTTACCGACGGCTATTGGAGTTCAGATTGCTGCTTGGCCAGGAGAATCAAAGAAAAAGCCAGAAATTCGCTTCCTCTCGTTTTTCGCTGTGATTCCTCATAAGCTCACTTTTTACCCCATGAACAAAATGCACAGGGGGCTTCAGCTGTTTCTTTTATTCTGCCACACTCTTTTTTTAAAACATGCAGGAGACCCCAAAGTGTTTTAGAAGGAACAGAAGGAATGATTTTACCCTTAAGACAGAGAAGAAACCAACTTGAAATAATGAACTGAATTCTGTAATAGTGATAGTTTCCCAGTCGATGCATGGATCTCCTGCAGGTGCTGTTGTTGAACATACAGTAGCAACTCATCTGATCAGTTTCCTGGCCGTCAGTCTGATAGTTTGAATTCCTACCATCTGCCTGTTCAATAACATGCTGAGTTTGTACTTTTTGACCCGCCCCGCCTCGAGATAAGTAACGTCCCCAGAAAAACAAGCTTGTGTCACAGATCAGATTTGTATTGGATCCCCCGTCACCTCTGAGAGACCGAGACATGAAGTATCTAACCTGACGTCTGAAAGTGATGTAGGGGACCTGGGAGCTGAGGATGCGTTGGCTGGAGTCTCAGTAGATCAAATACATATTTATCAAAAGTAAGTGTGCTTTAGGAAATTCATGTGTTTGCCTTTTACTGCGAGTCTCCAGGCTGGTTACTTCTCTTTCGGCTAGAGCAGGTACATCCAATGTCATATTAAAGTCTGATGCGCACTCTTTTTTCACTAAATATGTAGTAGATCCCAACTGATATGGATTTTCATGGGGCTGATGCCGATCCCAAGATTAGGGAGTAAAACATTTCAGATACAGATATATTGGCTGTTACATGCATATTTAAAAAGAAAATTACAGTTTAACCAAACACTTTATTATAAATAACTCTCAATAAAAATAAAACACAAATACAACAGATATATAGAACTTATTGATAAGATAAACACATGTATACTCTACCTTAAATGTATGAATGCAATTTTTTAACTGCATTTTATATTCTGTAAAATAAGTTTTCATATCAGCTCATATTAGCAAACACAAACCCGATATGTCTGTGCAAGGCTCATGTCAGCTGCGCATCATCAGCCAATTGATAAATGTGTCAGGATATAATATATAGATCCAGTGCAGGTAGAAATGCTCCACGTTATTGATTACCCTATTTGATGGCAAGATATGGGCAGTATAGATAAGAGAGAGAATAATAAGGCTAAGTTCAAGCTAAATTAACATTGATTTAAATGGCTGTGTATAGCATCAAGAAGCCAATAAAAACCCAGTCTCACTTTTCTCATCAGCCTTGTTTGCAGCAACAAGCGTTGGTCCATTTGAATTTTAAATCAACATTTTCTCAGAAGTGGGTGGAGACCAAAACAGAGCTAATTTTGGACATGTCATGTTTTTTGTGACCTGGAAACAAACCCAAAATGTATGATAAAAGTTGCTTTGTGCTATTTTATAAACTTTAGATGTTGACGGTATGAAAGGATGATTTAATACTGAGCACATTCAGTGTATGTTTTACATTAGAAGTCACTAATGGAATAGGGTTTCCTCTTTTATATACATGAGCCTTTATTTGTCCAATGAATTGTCCACTTTCAATACTGTCTCATTCCTGCAAATATTTCCGTGTCATCTTCACCCTGACGGCACTGATCTAAAAAACATTTTCACGACCTTCTCTTGCGTCCTATCTCTCTTCTCGTCTTTCCTTCTCAGAACCTCTCCAGTAATTCTATTGCTGTGTGATTTCTTTATCAAGCGCACTATAGTGAGTCTGTAGTGTTTTGTTGTCTCTTCAGTTATGTTTGTGGTATCTGGAAATAGCAGAGTGAAAACTGTCGGCTCGCTTCTCCTCCTCCCCCTCCTCCTCTCAGGCTCAACCCAGCAAAGACCATTTCTGGCGCTGCAATAATAATAAATTTAGCTCGCCATTATGAAACACCGACTCATTTGGCTACAAGGTGGCTCGGTCTCCCATCTCTGGACAATCCCATTGATTGGACAGTCCTCTGAACATAATTTTAGACGTGTTGAAAGGGACATTAGCTGCCTGTGCAAGCTGTTCCGGGGAATATTGGTCCTCTACATCAACTCAAAGAGCCTGGGCAGCAGAGTACTTCTCCCTCAGTCTGTTCAGTGACAGTCAGCCGTATTACAGCATCTTAATGTATGACGGTTGTTCTGTTTACTGCACATCCACACGTGTCACTTCAAGGTGTGAGGATGGTGGAAATCAAGCAGTTGACACAAAATGACACTGCCGAGCGTGACATGTTTTTCTTTTTATTTATTTGCCTAAAGAATTGAGTTTTCAGTGCCTTTATGTCAAAAATAGATTTTTTATAACTTAGATATCCACAAGACGTTGTGTCAAAAATATAATAAGTGTTCAGAAATCCATGTTGCACCAGCCCAATTGACTTCTACATGCCAGTGGAAGATATAAATTTCCATTTACAAGATGCACACTTGTGTATGATTGACATATCAAGAGGGTAAATTGCATGTGCTTTCAAATAAGCCTCGTAGTTAGATGACATTTATCTTCAGTGAAATGATGTGTCATGTGTAACTTAACAATAAGGTGCACACACTCCTGAGCTATTGCCAAGATAAGAGAAAATTCAGATGAATAGTTTTGTATTCTTACCACCACTGGTGTAACATTGTTTTATATTTGATATTAGGCTCTCTCGGAATTAATAAACTATATTTATCAGTGGCTTAAAAGAATAAATAGTTAATGTCATACATTAAAAAAGATCCTTCTGCGAAAATTACAGCTCCAACTCTTCTTGTGTGCGTCTCGACAAGTTTTGCACCAGCACACGGATTTGACCAGTTTATCCCGTTCTTCCAGGCAGAGCCTCTCAAGCTCCGTCAAATTAGAAGGGGGGGGGGCGTCAGTGAACTGCCATCGTCAGGGCTCCGCACAGACGATCTGTGGGGTTTAAAGTCTGGGTTTTGGCTCAGCCACTCAAGGACAGTCAGGTAATCGAGAGGTTTCTCGCTCCGGGTCATTGTGGTGCTGAAAGGTGAACCGTCTGACCACCGTGCCCCTGCTGCTGAGGAGCCCCCCCTCATAGCATGATGGGGTTCGCCAGAGGAACTGTATAATCCCTCACATGTCCAGCAACACAATTGACCAGTGCACTTGCAAAAATCTGCCGCAACCTGTTCTGAAGCAAAATGACGGACATCCATTAATTCTTAGTGAAAAATTGTATAAAATGTCAACTACATGTGCTCATAGGAAGACATGTTGGGAATTCATTTATTTATGAGGATTGTACTATTTCTAGCTTTTGCAATTCATGATCTACTGATATGACTCCCAGCTACTTCCTCGTAAGTTGTAAGTACCGGTGAGGTGATTGTGAAGTAGTTAAGCGTCCCTGATAACGACTCAGTATAATGCTCTACTTTCGAATATACGACACAACAACCGTAACTTCGAGGTAGAAAAGTAATGATCATTCAAGTTTTATCTGCTGATTTACTGTTTATCAGGAAAGATGATGTGAAGTGTGCAGATTTATACATGCAGAACTAATCATAACACATTTTCTCATTAACATAGTGTGGTGTGGAGCAGTTTGTTTTCAAGTAACTCGCGATCTACTTTTAAATTCTTAATGAAACTCCTTACTTACTATCCATTACCCAGCAGTTAGTTCTTGACTTGTTTTTATTCATGCACCGCTAACTACTCAACATTTTACATACATCTTAATATAAAGCGTTACCTGATTAGATGTAATGGATCCTTCCTATACGAAATAATCCCTAACCTTGTGGAGACGTGGAGTCAATGAGGGGGATAATGTTACTGTTGTATGTATGTGTTGTATATGTGCTGTAATCCTACACGTACATGCGTGTGTGTGTGCGTTAGTGACAGAGACGAAGGGGATGGGGTGGGGGGGGGGGGCTGAAGGAGAATGGGAGAGATGTGAGTGGCCCATCTATGAAAGCGCCATTAAATTGTCAGTTATGATGGATGTTCCGCCTTTTCTGCATTAACTGGTACATTAGAAGTCATTAATTCTTCAGGATGTGCACTGGAGATCAGAGCCTCCCAGGGGGTCTCAGTGCCTTGATAAAGCAAGAGAGAGAGACGGAGAGAGACGGAGAGAGATGGAGGGAGAGATAAGGAGGGTGGAGTGCATTGGCTGAAAGAATAGGGAGCGAGGGATCCTTGCGGTGCGATGACCGTTTTCCGATTTTTGATGCCTGCTCAGTCTCTGTCAGAGGCGAGTAGACGGATGTGAGGGAGACTCTTCCACCGTCTGCAGTGGACGTGTGAGGAGCATCCTTTGTTCTGTCAAGGAGGTGAAGTAATGAAGTATGAAGTAATCCCCCAATTATCCCACCAATCAGGGGAGATTTATACTATCGAGCAATATGTATTCAGCAATTAGCTCGCTCGGTTGTTCATCAGCATCAGAGGCAGGTGTAGTGACTGGGTTTCCCTCCTGACGTCCTTCGCGAACTGTCAAACCAGAAAACAACATTTCACCGCCGATTAAACAACAATTACAGGACATGGCGCACTTTGGTGGGTGACTAGAAATTGCTCAGAACACTGCTAATACGTCTCGCTTCCTCTCCCACCCACGGTGCGTTTCAAACGAAACCTTGACGACGAGACGAGAGCTAAGTTTGAACAGGAGAAAAGAGAACTAATGGAGGTTGAGCGTTTCTCCTGCCCACCTCTAAATAATACCCTCGGGGATTTTTAAATCAGTCTATAGCTCCTTGAGATTTCTTATTTTCGTGACCTGCTTAGTGCGAGAGCAACCTCGCCATCTGCTGTGTTTAAAAGCAGTAAATATGTTAAATTAGGGGTCAACTGGGACAAATAGGAGGAGTTAGCGCCGCAATGCGAGGCTGAAACAGAGCTCCCGTCAGTGTCCCACGATGTTCCAGTCGACCATAACCACCGCCAGGTATTAATCATGCCATGACAGAAGGTCACAGGCAAGTCACACAACTATTGTTACTATCCTCTGTATGTACTGCCAAACTGTCTGGGCTGAGGCCAGAGGTGCTTTTTCCTCTGGTGTTTCTGATTAATGCGCCCTCTCTTCCTAAAAAACGCGAGACAAAGAGCAAATAGTTCTGAAGCTGGACAAGATTTCCCGTCTCCAGAGGGTAAATGTTCAGGACTTTCAGAATTAGAACGATGTTTTACTTTTTCTGTAAGGTAATCCAATGGCCTGTACACGTTTACAAATCTGATTAAGCACACACTCTGAATCAAAATTAGCAGATTCCTCTCCATCTTTTCCGTACAATGACTGGTTTTGTTTTATCGCACAAGTCGAAAAATTCTCCACACAAAAACTCAAACAGTGATTCTTTTGTGAAGTCGTTTCAGGTCAAGACGACATTTTGGCTCGTTTCTCTACCGCTCTTCTTTTGCTCTCCACACGGCCTGTTTACCTGCGAGCAACCGAAGCCTGCTCAAACACGATTGGTCAAACTAGAAACGGAAACCAGTAGACTTCTAGCCTCAAAATCCTAATCCCCGCCCACAGATTCTACGTATTCACACGTCAAATCTTTTAATAGAGATAACAAGGAGACCCAAGATGTTTCAGTCCAGGTTTGATCTTCATCCGTTGATCTGATTAAGATCCATTTTGGGTCAGAACATCGTCTCCTATTACCAAAACCCTGTCTGCGGGCACACACATACTAATTACACTCCTTTCCCATTGGAAGTTATCATTAAAGGAGCCATTTAATGGAACAGTATGAGGCTTCAGACAACTATTTCCAGCCCCAATTGTTCATTTTCACGAGTGATAACAGCGTCTCCCGAGTCACACTTTTACTTCTGCTCTCATCAGCACAGAGAGCCATATGGTTGAGAGCTGAATGTTCCCACTTATTAAAATGTGTCAGAATTATTTCATATCTACTACACAAGCAGAATAAAAAGTTATCTACAGGATCTAATTGGACCGCGCGCCACATGTAGATCTTCTCCTCGTCTGCCATATTGAATCTGTCACATCTACGACGCAGCAGCAGCAGCAGCAGCAGCACGTTAAAGGAGAGACTTCCCAGTGATCATGGGCGTGTGTGTTTTGTCTTTTTTTCCTTTATGGTTCTTGTCTGATGATGATCGCGGCCGACCCCGGGGGCGTTCAGCGTGCCGAACCTTCACTCCTTTTACTCTACTTCAATGCAGCCCACACATTTCGAGCGCGGTGTTGAATGGAGAGGGGCTCTCTGAGCACTACACCCTCCACTGAGCTGGCTGACCTGTGGCAGATTTCTCTCATCTCCCAAGACCTTCCTGGAATGCACACTGGGCCTGACTAATTACTCTTAAAAACAAGTGGGATGTGGGTGGTTTGTAATTGGCAAGTGTCAGCATCCAGCGAAAGATCACTCGTCTTAAGGGCATGTGTGTCTGAGCCTCCCATTCATGTAGTCTCGGTTCAGCCAGCTGATTTCTATGCTGCTGCACATTCCCACTGTCTCATTCCGCACGCTGTGTGTTTTAAATCAATGATTTTTTTTTTTTTTTTGCAATGCCCCCAAAAAAATAATCAAAACATTTCAAACTATTTAAGTCCAATCACAACCTGGCAAAAGCATTAATCCAGATGCAGGCAGAACAAAGAGAAGGAGGAGATGTTTGGCTGCAAATTGGGCGGCCGGCGACTGGAAAACAAGCTCAACATTAAGCTTCGGTTTGATCTCGGAGCGAGTGGGTGGGATGCCATACATTACAAGTGACATATCCAGTGACAGGAGGCAGCCACAATAGAGCCACTCTGTTTCCAATTAGAATCCGGCGGTGGCCACATAGCTTGTAATTACTTAGCTCTATGTTGGGGGGGAAAACTGGATTTTTCTTTTTTGCCCATTCAATCCTGTGAATCTCACCCACTTGGGAGATTTCTGACCCGGTAATTTAGAAACGCAACTGCGGGAGCGTCTTTGTTTGCTCTGGGCATGAGTGGAAGTTGTTTTTTACGTGGTACGACTAGGACTTGTATCGACGTCCACTGGAACCTGCCGCTGCCTGCGAACGTGGGCCACCATCCGTGGAAAATGGGAAATCCGTCCCCCCCCCCTCACGACGAGGCAGGAGCCGAGGCCTGCCGTTTAAGTCAGCCTTCATCGCATCATCATTCTCCGTGATGCCGTGCCTCTGATACCCTTTTTTTCAGGGGAGGTGTAATTACAAGGCATTCTGGGCGATTATGCAGGGGCAGGCGATGGCTGGCAAATAATAAAGGAGCTTTCAGTCGAGCTGTCACATGACGTGCCGCTGAATGACAAAGGAAAACGCAAAGAGGAGGAGAAGCAGGTTTCAAAAGACATATATGAGATACGCCAAGTACATGCAGGGGCGACCTTAAACTTTTAAAGGAAAAGATATTGGAAATGGAATTATGAACTGTCAGGGGCAGAGGTAGTAAGTCATTTCCTTTTCCCCCCATGGCCATTCATGGCCTTTGCCGTGGCTCTAATATTAGAAAATATTACTGCAAGAATTATTTTCTGACATTCAAATGTTATTGCTTGAACCAGAAATTTGTGTGTTGACGCTCCCTCGTTCATTTGACTACTTGACAAGTGCGACGGGGGGGTTTTGTTGTTTTTAGCCGGTAACCCCGCGCTGTCCCACTGGCCTATAACTCTCAGCAGCTTCTTGGACAGACCATAAATGTATCAATAATTGAGTGTCTCACTAAAAAGGCTGGGGTGTGGGGGCATTAAAATTTTTATGGGTTGTCATTATGCCCCCCCCTCAAACACCACCACAGCACCTCACCTCCTGTTTTCTATTTTTTTTTTCATAGTATTGTCTCTCCAGCAGGAAGCGCCTCGATATGGAGACGTCTCTCCAGAGCTAAATATCTCCTCCACTCGTTGGTCAATGCCCTCGGCTTCACAGGAGCTTTTAAAAGCTCCAGCTGTGGAACACGGTGAAGCGATACGAGTTAAACACAGCTTTACTTTTTCATAAGATGATGGGAACAAGTATTGTTTCTTCATAGAGAAGTGTGTTTTCTGACAAAACATAGTTAAAACTGCATTCATCTCTCTGTATCGCTCAATCATTCAAAGTTACAGGAATGTGTGGAAAGAGAAGAGTTGATGTGTTTGTGCAATGATGCTAATCATTTTCAAGAGTTACACCCTGTTAACTCCATGTACAAGACTTTATTTAAAAATGGACCACACGTCTCCGCTCCCTCCCGCTATCCTAATTTTGCATGATATTAAAATATATACACACACACAGAAAGACAAGGGCATGGAAATAATGTTGGTATAATATGATAATAAGCTTTATTTATGTAGCACTTTTCTTATTAAAGTTACAAAGTAGGCTACTTAACAACAGAAATAAATGAAAATTCAAATTACAGCAATCAAGAGGAATATAATCAGTTATTAAAACAGAGGAGCAGAACAGGAAGTAACACACAAACATTCATCGAAGTCACATGATTCACATGCAGTTCGAGCATCTCTGCACTCTGCACCATTGAACTAATGTCCTCCTCTATTCGCACGTAGTAGTTATGTTTGTTTTGTTTTAACTGTACGTCCATTTGTGAAAGTACACTAAGTGCAATTATCACCGGAGTCAAATTCCTAGTTTGTGTACACGTACATGATAAATAGAGCTGATCCTGATCCTGAAAAGCTTCGACAGCTTCCACAGCAAAAAGGGAACCAGCTCCATTATTTGGATGTGTTCATCAGGCTGAAATAATCATTTAAATACTTGAGAGCCTGCACATCAACGAGTCATGCGACAGTAATTCAATGTTGTGTCTAGACACAGGAGTTTTTTTTTAAGGAGGCGGGTGGCTGGTCAGACATTTAATAATTAATAGCTGTTTTTTCATGTTCCCTAGGTGCTGCGTTTCAAAGCTGGCACACGGGCAGCACCAAAAAGTCTTTGTGTGGACATGTGTCATCCTCAGGTTTTACTGCATGTGAAAACAACTTGCTGGTAAAAAAACAAACCCTGAATTAGGTCGTGAATCTGCCATAATTTGCTTTCCACGTGTAATCAGATTACTTCTCCTTAAAGCTGTTTTGAAGTGTTACTCGTGGCCACACTCTTCCCGCTGACCCATTTGACAGAAGGCCATTTTATTTCTCTCTGTATGTGTCAAGTTATCGTCCATTTTTTATATATTTCTGTTGCACTTCACAGTTTCTCTGTGTGTACATGGTGACACGCTGGTTCCCCGCGTGTTCGCTGGAGCATGAGATTCTGTCGTTCCAGGCAGCAGGACTCTGGTACAGTACCTGGTGTTTGACAGCCGCTCTCATTGTCTCTGTGTTGTCGCTGGCTTTTTTGGGGGTGTTTTCACACACACACACACACACACACACGCAAAGATTGTGGAGAGTTTTGCAAGGTGAGACATGCAAACTCCCACCATAACCGGGATTGTGTGCACGCTGCTGGTGGCCTCTGTGCGTATTTGGAGGAGGAGGTTTCCTGTGTGTTCGCTCTCTCCACACCCAGAAATACCTTTTTCAAACCGTGGGTGCAGCTCCTCTCCCCCCCCCGTGCTCGAGCTGCAGTCCCAGTTACCTCCAGGAGCAGTGGGTCAGGGGGATTCACCCGGCAACCTGTCACGCCACAGCTCCCAATTACTTTTCTTTCACCTGCTCGGTCCTCCCCTCTCATGAAGATTTGTTTTACCACCACCATTTTCCTGAAACATATCTCAGCAACACCAAACCTGTCAGTGGAGGGGCTTCCAGGAGCCCACTTTGCCTCCTCTTCCTCCCTCTCTCTTGTTTCTTTCCTCCCCCTCAGCCTCATTCCCTAGAATCCTCCCCTCTTCCTGCACTGCCTGTGTGTCATCCTTCTGTTCTAATGAGAGGCAGGGATCAGCCAGGCAGACCCCTGGAGTTTGACAGAGCTACCTGTTGTGCCTCCACGTTTCTTCCTCCACAGCTCGCTCGTTCTTGCTCTCTCTCTCTCTCTCTCTCTCTCTCTCTCTCTCTCTCTCTCTCCCCCTCACACGCTCCCTGCCTCTCTCGCTCTCCCTCCCTAAACACCAGAGCTGTCGACTACTGGCAGTTTGATGCTAAACTGTTCCCCCGTGTCGGGAGTAGCTGCCATGACGGAGAATAAAACAAGTGAAATGTAGAGTTTGTAGTGAACAATGTGAGGATCGGCTTCCTCTCTACATGATGCGTCGAAGGGCAGACTCTTCCTTTTTTTTTTTTTTTTATGTCAGTCTACGAGGGATTCTTTGTATTGTCTTAGTTTTTGTGAAAGAAGTAGTTCAACATTTTTGGGGGGAAATACACTTATTTGCTTTCCTACTAAGAGAACGTCGAGAAGATTTATATCCGTCTTGTGTCTGTGCATTAACCACTGATCTGGAGCCAGGCACGTTTTCTAGTGCAGCATTAAGACTGAAAGCACGAGAGGGAGAGTCGGCATGTCTCGGTTTAACAAAAATATAGCCTCTGACACCTCCACTGCCGTCTTATTTACATGATCTATCTTGTTTATTTAAGCAGAACATAGACATGCATATAAAAAAGCCCATTTGTGGCTTTAAGGGGAGTTTGGAACGTGTCAGTTCTCTCTGCTTCTTCTTCTTGTGTTGCTTTTCTTCCTCAAATTGCTCAGTGAAAGTCAGGTCCAGATTTATGTTGTCTGTCTGAGCCTTGTCTCTATTTTCCATAATGTCAATTTTTATGTAGAGACCTGTCTTCTTCTGTCTTTGTACATTTCCATGGCCCATGAACCAGAGTCAAACATCTGTCCGTCATGATCCTTTCACAAGTGGTCAGCACTAAGTGTCCTGAATAGCCTACGTGCAGACGTGTACCCTACGCAGAGCCCTGACGTGCACCTCCCCAAAAATACAACTACGTGTTTTTTATTTCCCCCAAAAATCCGATTCCTTTATGTATATCTATTAGAAGGAAGGAATAGCAAAGGAGTCACTGGTTTGTTGTTGTAGCAATGTCTCAACGGACAACCTGCTTATTTGTCCGTCCAGGAAAGGTTGCCACACACAGGGCTGGCTGCATAGATGGACACAAAAATAGCTCAGGCACACAAATTGTCCCCATTACTTTGCTGAGCTCTAGAGTTGTTGCCCTGTACTTTATTCACTGGCATTGGACCGGTATTGACCTTTTCATCTCCCTTTTGAGAAAAAAAACAATTGTATACTTTCCAAAACTTTATCTGTTAGTCTGCTACCAGACAGGACAAACAAATACATTCCAGTCGCATTGTTAATAACAGAAAACAAACATCAGTGTTATGTAAAATGAAATGCAAACAAACTGCAGGATTCGACTCCCACCTCTCACACAGATTGAGAAATCACTCTGCAAACTGTCGCACACGTGCCGCTGTGCTTTCAGCGCAAGTCGCTCAGGCAGAGCCAAGACGACCTAACTTACTTTTTTCTTCACATGTTCAACTCTAATATTATTTAACAGGTGGTTTGGCCTCACCGGCAGTTACCATAGCAGCCGTGCAGTGAGTGACAGATAGAGCTTTGGAGCTGCCACCAGTGTGGCGCTCTATTTCAGTCTGGCTCTTAATGCAGACCCACCTCAGGTCAAGTCAGATTATCTTTACCAGCCACGACAGCTATTATTATTGTATTATACATCATATACCTATGGTTATTTTCACCTTGTGAGTCATCGCGGTACAAAGTCACAGCTACTGTAGAGGGAAGTACCACAAAGGTGCGTGTCTGTATCACCACAATGGCATCACAGCCATGCAGGGGACAGTAGTGTTCGAACCATGACTACTCTTTACTCTTTGCTCCTGTATTAATGTAGGAATTAAGTACTCAACAGATTTACAGGCTGGTTATTGTATTGACTGTAATAATTTGACAGAGGTGTAAATGTGGCACAATCGCAGAGCATCATGTTTGACCAACTTGCTTTTTAGTGTTGCCCTTGGTAACCTCTTTTGTTTTCTCTTCCTCCACTGAGATATTGTCTCATTGAATTGTTTCCATTCCACCTAAATTTTTCTGATTTGATTCCTAACCGAGCGGAAAAAAACGAGTTTTGATATTTAATTAGACTCGTGAAATAGATTTTTATATCCGAAGCAAAATGCCGCTTTGTCCTTTACCGTAATGGATTTATTTATTTATTCTGCTCTTTTCTGTTGTGATTTACAGAATGCAGCCAAACACAGGGAGGGGAGAGAGAGACAGAGAGAGACAAGAGGAAGGAGAGACGGACACTTACTTCTGAGACTCTCACTGTTCGGCTCACACACCACTGTCAAGTAGGTCAATGCGACAGGCTTGACTGATTCCTCCTCTGTACTGTTCTTGCTCAGGCTCTCGCTGAGCCGGTGCCATCGTGAATTCACCTGTGTCATAAGGCTTACACAAATGCAGAGTGAACTGCATGTCTGATCTTGTGCAACAAAGACCCCCCCTGGGGACTTCCTTCGGCCAAAGCAATAGATAATTCATTAGCCGAAACAAGCCAAAGAACCACCAAATCACTTAAAATACCCAAAACTTGAAACACTCTAATGAAGTTCACCTAAAGTTCATCGAGTGCCATGGGACATATGATGATCTTTAAGCTTTTTTTTAGGGACAGATAATCTCCATGGGGACCAGCTGAGCCATTCTTATTGAAGTCATCTATCTTCACGCTCGTACATTTTTGGAAATGTTCAGCATAATGACCTCTACCTTCCACTTCACGCCCCCTTCCTGCACACTCAGCTGCTTCGAAAAGACCACATCTGACTCATAATACACCTCATTAGACTTGTATCGAATACGCTCCGAGCTGGCGTAACTTAGCCGCAGTGTTTTTCTGCCCGTGTGTATGTTACATTAGAGAATTAAAGATTAATTGCCAAATTTCCCCGGTTTAAAGCATTGATTAATAACAGTGTGATGCGCTGGTGGATCCAGAAGATTAATGTCGGGAGAGTCGCCCCCTTTTAGATGGCTATTGATTTTGATTTGCTCAAAAAAGGCCTGTCTTGTCTTCCCAGGGGGACAGAGGCTGTGTGAAGCACGGACCGTGAGCCAGTCAGCTCTGAAGTACATTGAGTGAGGCCGGGCTTAAAATATAGGCTTTGTGAATTAAGGTTCGCTTAATTGGGTAGCAAGTGCTTGTACCAAAGAGGTTACCAATGGCAACAAATGATCAAATAATACATTGCATTAGAGAATTCATATTCAAATCAGGCACAAAGAGATTAAATGTAGCCTTACTCACCTCTGTGATACCGAGGGGGCTCTTCCTCGTTTTTAAAACGACGATACTGTCTAGTTTCTATTTCAAGAAGTCTGCTCCCTCGTGAGCTTCGGCTTATGTCGTCTCCTGCTGCCCACGAACCGTGGAGACAATTGTCTTTTTGCGGCTCCTGTTCAATCTCAGCCCCGAGTCACAACAAACAGGAGCGACTGAAGCGTTTCGTCTGTTTCAACAGGGGGCTCTTTATTATTTGTGCGCCACTGGGAGGTTGTCTTCCATACACAGGATTATGCCCATTGTGATCTGGTTAAGCGCACCGTATTAGCCATATTCTCGCGAAATCGCATGAAAGCCACTTTGAAAACGTCAGGATGCTTTCTGATACGCCCGTGTCAGGGGAACAGGCGCCATATCTGGGAGCGCACGATCTCAGATTCAATTATGCTTCCATTTTAAATGAGATATCTTTGCCGTAGAAAATTCCCAGATTGCGGCGCTTTGAAATGGAAAGGGAGTAATTCACGAGACCTGCGTGTGATCTCCAGAAAAGGGAGTTGTATCAAACAGATTTGTGATGCAAGTCACTGTAGAATGTTCATCCTTTTCTCCCCCCAGTTGCAACCGCAGGTATGTTTAACATCGCACAAGAGAAGATACGAGACTGTGTCGATGGAAAATTGCAAATATAAAGCTGCTGCAAGTGTAAAATCGGAGCAAAGGCCTCGGCACCGGGCTCAACATGACTGACACTCACCAGGTGGTTACACTCTCACAAGTATCTCCTCTCCTTTCTGTCCTCCTTCCACGATTCTCTCCTTTTCCTTATCTCAGTGCTGGAATATAGCTCTGCTGTGACAACCAGTCAAAGTGTCCCTCTTTTTCCTCAGGCTCTTGAGTTACCTGTAAGTTTCAAGTGGACGTCTGCGAGGGCCCAACATCCAAAACCTGTTCAGCTCAATCAAAGGCGCTAAGATGGACCATCGGTTGCAGGTCACGTAATCTATGTTGGGGGAATGTTTGTCTCTGTGATTGAACTGTCCCCCGGGTCTACGTTAATTGAGCTCCCTATAATCACACACAGACCCATATGATCAGCGTCTGCCGCACCTGGAAAAGGCGGCAAGAGATTATCCTCTCACCTGGATGTTCCATTTGGTGACAGAAATTGAAATAGATTTTTTTTTGTGATCTCCTTTCTCATTCGGACCGACACCCGAAGATCTCACCGAGCTCTTCACAAACATCTGCCATGTGATTAATGCCTGAAACTTTCTGATACGACTTCAGTAAGTGTGGCAGTGGCCTTTCTACATGCTGAGGGGATGGAGGCTCCTGTTCCCCTGACTGAGATGTCTCGATGGATGACAAATGACTCATTACGCAGCTGTTGCTCAGGAGGTAGAGGGGGTCGTTCAGAATCCCAGGGGTCCCCAACCTTTTCAGCCACAGATTCCGAAAATATGCGGGCCAGTGACACATTTTTTTTTTTAAATAAATAATCACAGAGCTGCACATGTGATGATGTTTCCTGTGATGTTTCCCCCGACGGCTGTGCTGAATGGTGTTTGAATGGGTGAATGCGTCTTGTATTGTAAAAAGTGTTTTGAGTGGTGGATATGACTGGAAAAGTCAAAACAACATTTAGCATTAGTCTCAATTGGAGTTTGTGCAACACATTTTTGTGTGTTGGCGTCGCACGCAATCATGGCACCGCTAAACTTTGCTTTGTCTTTATAACTTTTCTAATATCTGTAGTGGAGAAAAGCTTTTCCTTTTTCACTTCCACCGAGTTAACCTGTGATGAAAGTACCACAGGGGTTCTAAATAAATGAGCAAGTCGTCTTTGTCCTCTATGCCGTTCCAATCACATCCCAATAAATCCCTTTGCAATAATGAATGAGATACAGGCTCAATTCATCTTCCGAGTAACAGCGGGCTGACTAATTTGTACAAATATTTCTTTGGGAGAGAAGCAATTAACTGTAGTGATGAACTAATTTGACACTGCAGAGGTGAATCACACCAAAATAGGATCCAACGTGTTTGTCTTTAGTTAAATTCATTAGGGCGGAGAAGCCATTATCTCAGCAAACTGCCATGACTAAATAATTAATCATCCCATCACTTGTTTGTTTGACCTGAATGTATAACATTTATCCCTCGCTCTTGGCCTGCTAATGAAAACCTTTCTTCCATTTCAGAGGAATGTTGGCTCTTCGTGTTTGGTCCAGCAAAGTCGTCTGTGACTCTTGATTTGGTTAATGCATAATAAATTACAAGGTCAGACGCACCTTGAGATGCAACAGGAGGCCTTTTGGATTTCACAGACGTGACCTCGTAAGAGTTCATCGTGAGTTTCCATCGTACGCGTCAAACGGTACCCAGACATTTTGTTGTCTTGATTATCCGCTGTAACGTTGTAAAGGTAATAACTTGGTTCGAATCCCAGTCCGAACGTGGCCTTTGTGTGTGGAGTTTGCGTGTTCTCCCTGTGTCTGTGTGGGTTTTCTCTGGATACTCCAGCTTCCCCCCACAGTCCCAAACCATGCAGATTGGGGTGAGGTTAATTTAATGTGAGTGGTCCCGGGTGTGTCCCACATCTTACCCAGTGTCACGTGGAATCAGCTCCAGCCCCCCAGTGACCCTAAATGAATTAGAAGTATAGATGATGGATGGATGTCCAGCCCAAGACAGACTGCTTCCAGCTCAAGTGGAAGATATTTGACTTTAACATGAACATAATTTCCCTCATTAAACATCATTAAACATTTGTAGTTTAATTTCAAGGAGCACGAGAGAACAGCAAGTGGAAATAAGTGCTTAAAGTTATTAAAAAAAATACAAGTACTATAGGGTTAGTATTATACTGCTATCTCCACATAGGCGGTAATGTTTTCGTTGCTGTTTGTTTGTCGGTCTGTTTGTCTGCAGGATTATGCAAAAACTACTGAACCAATTTCCATGAAGGGGAGAGAAATGACCCAAGGAGGAACCCATTGCATTTTGGAGCAGATCCAGACACAACAGGCTGGTCCAGGGATTGTTTTTTCCCTTGTTTTTAACATGGTGAGAGTGCCCTTCTAGTTTTATTATTCTTACTGACACATTCATATGTAAACAGCATTTTACTGTTGTTGCAGAACTAATTTAAGAATTGCAGCGAATCATTATTTTCCTTATCGATTAAACTGCTAGTTATTTTTGTCCATAAATCAATTTATTGTTTGAATTGTAAACGAAATATTGAGAAATGTCCCGGAGCCCAATGCGACCTCTGCAAATAATCAGATTCAGACATTGCATCATATGCTATAAGCCAATCAGATATTTTCTATTTTAAAATCATAAATAGGGCTCTCAAATAAATGTAGTGGATAAAAATTGTGAAGCATCATGGAAATACTGAGGTACCTTTCGAACAAATTGGATAAATTCATGGTTATAATATCAGAAAGCCCAAATGCTGTTTTGCCTTTGTATTTCGAAGCGCTGACATTTTGGAGCTCCAGCACAAGGCTTTCAAATGCCAACAGTCCAAACACCCCAACAATAGCTGGCAGATTCAGGCTGACAATAATCGCAACTAATTGCACGTGTGCCGGCAGCACAATGAGGTTTTTCATGCTTTTAAAAAACCCTAATGAAAATCACAGTGAAACCCCCTCTGTGTTCTGATGGGTCTCCGGTTTCCCTGGACTGATTTCTCCTCCTGGAATTGATCAGTGGGTGAAATGATACAAGCACCGCCTGCAGTACAGTACGCTGCTGGTAACCTGACCTGTGCTTTTTGTTAGCCAGGCTGGCAGCGGCACATAAATAACCTTTAAATGGATCGTGCTATTCACGGGAAACAATGTTGTTTAGGGAGCTTATAAAGTGAAATAAATGAGCTGGTGACTAAGTCTCCTCCGGTCAAAGTAAGACCCTTGCGTCCTCTTTGCTGTGTGCACCGCGATGCTCTTGATGAAGCAACACAAGCCGGTGTCATCAATTAAGACCCGATGTGCTAAAATGCTCTAATGGCCCTATAATGAGCAGTACAGAAAACTAAATACAGGAGCCACAGAGGAGAAACGGCAGCGAACCAAAGAGCTTAGTTTCTCAGAAATCTGAGTTTTTCCTCGTGTTAAGACTCGCGCCAGAGTCTGAGGACAATTGGCTTTCAGTCAGACACAAGCTTTGGAAACTCCCTCCACTTCTAAGACGTTTGGATTTAAAAGGGGGAGCCAAAGATCAAATTGCACTTACGAGACAAAGTGTGAGCAGTCTGCAGCTGCTGTTTAATGATGCCCTTTTGTTTGTTTTCTGGGAAATTCACTTTCTAATCTCCTGGACTCTCTGCGAAGGCTTGCCAGGGAGCGGTGCCACATAAAACCCCTTGATTTCTTATTTTATCTGTGGACAACCTAATCGATCGTCGTCTCCCCTGCACCTGCTCCCCCTCCGCTCCCCTGCACCCCCAAGATAGGCCCACGCTGTCCATCCCGCTCTCCAATAAGACTACTTAGACAAGGCTATTTCAGGGGGAGAATGAGATACCGGGTGGTCAAGTCAAGTGTGTGCAAAAAAAAGCATTGAAATTTCCCGAGATCTTGACACGTCTAATTGAGATTTCATGCCCTATTTTCTCACAGATCTGAAAAACTCAGTCTGTTCTGCTGCGAGCAGTATTTCCCCGAGGATCCAGATGAAAGAAATAGTTTTCAGGTTTTATTTGTTTTTTGTTGCTTTAAGGCTTTTTTTTTCACGCTCGCGCAGCTTTTCATTAAAAGTGCCCTGTTTTTGTTCAGTAGACAAAGTGACTGCAGTTTATTTGGTTTGTCTGAGAGGTGGTTAAAAAAAAAAAAAAAAAGGAGTCCCAATAAACTTTCATCATAATAACTCATTTGACTGCATGCATAGATTTGTCATGTTTGGGGGAAAAAAGACACTACAAGACTTTTCGCAGCTGCTCGGCTTCTCGTTCATTTTTATCACAGGATGCCTTCAGCTGTTCTCAGCTGTCAGTCAAAATGTTTGACACCGGGTTTAAAAATGTATTATTCTCCTTTCACTCTCTTTGAATATTGAAGACCTTGAAAACTTTGAATATTTAATCTAAAGACATCTTATATATTTTTTAAAGTTCTTTGTCTAGGTCTCTGAAGTCTGGATAAATCCCTGATCTAGCCTGTTTTGGAATATATGTTTTGGATATGTCAAACAATTGAACAGAGAAAATAATGACTTTTTTTTTGTCTCATCATATATTCCAGGTTAGTGCTGGATTAAGTGCTAATTTGTCATTGTTGTCTATCTGGTCTTCATGCTCCTGAAATGACATCACCCAGTCTTTCATTACACAGCCATAACAGTCACAGTGGGGGCACAGGCTTCCCAGCAGGACCCATATTGGATGGTCTGCAATCAATGACATCATGCTCGAGCATCAGGCTCAAATACCATGGGGAAATACACAAAAAAAGGGGGAGTGATCCCAGCTGCCTCTTTTTTGTTCTTTTCTTCTGGTGTGAAACAGGTTACATCATAAACACATTAAGTGATTTTAGTTGTTGTGGTTTTGATGTTTGATTTGATTTCTCTTTCTGTTTCAGGCGTCGCTTCCTCAGTGTTAAAAACATAGTTAATTAGAGTTGTTTTAAAGGTTCAGTGCGTAGGATTTAGTGACATCTAGTGGTGAAGTTGCATGTTGCAGCTGAATACCCCTCACCTCACCTTCCCCTTCCAAACACGAAAGAGAACCTGTGGTAGCCTTCAGTTGTCATAAGGTTTAGTTTGTCCAGTCTGGGCCACTGTCAAAAACATAGCAGCCTCTGTAGAGAGGACCCGCTCCCGATGTAAATATAAAGTATTTAAATTACAGCATACTTTACCTTTCTTAGTGCTACTGTTAGAGCATAGAATACAAGTGCTTCTATTGTTTAAAAGATTGAACTGTTTTTTCTTGTTGCATTTGTTTCCCGTCCAGAGAAAATGTCATAATTTGCTTCCAAAATTGATGGAGTAAAACGTTCAGTATCAGAAATGTAATCATAAGTTCAGTCGAAGTTAATAAAATGCTTCAACAATCTTAGTGAGACAAATAAAGTGGATTTCTTATGCTTTCTCTGTGATGCATTAGAAGTGAAAGTGCAGCATAAAAAAAAAAAAAAGTTAATTATAAAAGTCGCAATTTATCATGTAACTTCAGTCAACCTCTGAATTTTTCTGAAAGCTGTGATGTCACTTGAATGCCACCTCAATAGCTGATTCCCATACATCACAATCAATCGTCTGACAAATGTTATTTGTAAAACCAAAACAGATTTGTTGTTTTAAAATGTACAGCAGCTAAGTAAAAGAATTTAAGCCTCATTTTAGAACAGAACCTGAAATGTTACATCTCACTGACAACACAAATTCAAGGATTCTTTGGGCTCCTATGATGATATGTGAATTGTACATCAAACAGGTGTGGAGCTGGAGTTTGGAACAGTCGTAAGTCTTAAGCTATACCGAAAAGGTTTTTGTGCAAAGAACTAACAGAGCAATGTGTAGTGTGTCTCCTGTCGAGAAGCCTTGACCAACTTGTAAACACGCCAGTTCATAAAAGTCTGTTCAGTCCTCTTCAACATCCTGCCTCCACTTTCTCCTGATCGCAGCAATCTTTGGGCTAAAAGCAGGAAAAAACACATTCAAAGAGATATTTTACTGCAATTTTGCTCATAACCTGCTATTGCAGCCTTTCAGGAAGCTCATCTCGACTTTTTTTTTTTCCGGTCCTAGCGGGGAGCATTAATAATCACCTCCATGCAACGCTGTGACCATTGTGACCAAGTGGCTACAGCGCAGGGAGCGTTAATGTCTCATAGGAACAACTATTGACATCTTGGTCTCTTTGCTGGGATCTATCGGAGAGACACAACGCCTATGTGTGATGAAATGCAGGCCTGTCATCGTCGCCGGGTGCCGGTAAATGTGCTGGGGGGTGCAGAGGTCAAGAACACTCACCCTTGACATTTAATAGCAGGAGGGTGGGACCCACTGGATCAGTCATACAGATTATCAGTGAGCAGAGAGGGGATTAAAGGGGGAATATTTATGACTTGCACCTTGCTACTGGAGGGGTTTTTTTTTTTTCGGGCTTCATCAGTGTTCATCTGATTAAAAAAGCATCGACTAAGATTTCACATTATTTGCCGACATACCTGACAGAAACTACAAATTAATTAAAAGTATTTTCCTTTGAATTGTGCTGTGGTGGAGACATATTTTCATGTTATAGTTTAAAAAATGCAACAATATAAGACAGAACGAATTCATTAATTTGATTTTTGAAAGCTTGGGGAGTGTGGTGGAGAAATATTTTCATTATTAATATACAGTTGGGCTGAATTACAGCTAATATATACACTGTTTATATTACATAAAATCATCACCTCTTTTGTTAGTAAAATCTTTATGTGAATAAAAACTATAAGATGAAGGCAAATGGAAAGAAAAGCATACACAAATTTAAGTCGTAGAAGTACAAATATAGTATATAACTCAAAGTACAAGTGCCTACAACTGCACGGTATTTGAGTAAATGTATTTAAAATACTTGGTCAATTTGAATGTGGCCCATTACTCCACCCTTTCCAAGTCAGATTGACTCACCATACACACGTGTGGTTTGGGACATGGGATATTTAGTGATTTATGAGTCACTCAGGCAGATAAGAGCAACCCCCGCCCTTTCATTATTGATCTGGCGCGAGTTGAAGAAGAATCTCGATCTCTACTTTCAGACCTCGGTGCTCCTCATTACAAACAGGGATTTGGTTAATGACTCGGCCACTGACCTGCATACGTATTACACACGCGTGTTCATATTTATGGCCCTGAAATATAGATGGCTGTGTGACCCCTGGTCAGTTAAGCACCGTGCAGCATGTCATCCCTGTAGATCTCTGAGGAAACAAAGTCTTGTGGGAATGTTATTGATCCTATGCACATATATATTTTATCAAATACTCTGTACTATATATACTTCTTTCCTTCAGAAATGTATTATTGCTTGTAATATTTCCAGTTCTTTATTTCATTATGACATAAAATCATTGTCTAAATTCTTAAAGGTTTTTTATTTTTTGGACTCTGTATACAATTTCTTTAAGTTTTCTCTTCTCTCTCTTTAAGGCCCCGCCTCTTGGACAGCCCATCATGGGTGTGGTCAGGAAGATGTTTGTCACATCATCAGGCTGCAGGTGAACACCGGAGCAGGAAGTGAGCAACAAACATGGTAGTGAACCCACTTGTGTTGCACGGTATACTGATATTAGAAATGTATCGCGAGACCAAGCCGTTAAAAATAATACGATACCTTATTTTAGTCGTATAGATACTTTATGATTGACGAGAGAAGGAGAGAGAGAGACTACCACCCATCACCTGAACTTACTCTTAGTATAACTGCAGCCTTTTTGAGGTTTGTGGTATAACTGCAGTATTTCCTTTTATAAAAGCAGTGTGTGTATTTATTTGTGTACTCAAATAAATACCAGTACTATACAGTATGAAGCCGTGCATCCTCCCCTCCTGCAAATATTACACAATAAAACTCTATTTTAGTATCGAAAAAGGATCGGTATCGAAACCAAAATTTTGTGATACAGCTCTAAACATGACATTCGTGTGTAAAGGCTAAAAGCTGCAATTTGCAAACCATGCTAATGTAAATTCAAGAGGAAGAGGAAGAAGCAGCAGAGGAAGAAGATGGAGGCAGTGAAGTGTTGTTTGTTAGCTGCTCCATCAACACAAAAAAGAGGACTTAAGCCTCCTGAGCTGCCAAATCACTTCTTATTTGACTATCGTGCGAATATGTTCGAATCCCACATTCAAACTTTGAAATGATTTACTCTCGTCCCCGATTGATCTTTAATTTGATAGACTGGAGGTTCAAAAAGAGTCAAATATGTCCACAATCTGTCTTCACTCTGCTCCTTTGTCTCAAAATGTTTTTTTTTTGCCGCTCTCTGGGTGTGGTGTAGCTGGCCAGGAGCATGCTGTGAGGGCCTGACAGGAATATGGTGCTGGACCCAAGCTACAGGAGCCCGGTAAAATGTTCTAATGATTGTTGCCTTGGCTGCCACACAGTGAAATCTCCTGAGAAGCATAATATTTAATACACCAGTGCAAACCCTGAGCCTAAAGTATCGACTGCTCGGCCATGATGGCGTCTCTGGGTGTTTAACTTAGTGTAAGTCAGACTTTTTACGAATGAGCCCAGCTGTACGTGAAGTGAAAAGGGAATTGTTGAGATGACAAGAAAAATTAGCTCAGCCGCCTCTTTATTAGGTGTTAATTTGCTGCCTCCATATTTTCCCCCATTCTCTTCTATTCCTGGAAACAAGTCACAAAGAAGCACCGGTGTCCTCACACTTCCCTGATTTATCCTGATTTATTGACCCCTCCTTGTGTCTGATCTTTTAAATACAGTCTACCTGACGACTAAGCCTTTCTGACATTCTTTTGAGACACACTTTCACAAATCACAATTAAAAACGGGGAGCAATAGGTCCATGTTCTTTCCTTTTAAGAATCCTCATATGCTATCTAAATGCTAATGATCTAATTGATATTTGTGGGCATGAATAACTTCAGCCAGAAACCAGAGCAGGGAGACTTTAGAGTCTACTGTTAAGATGAAAAGCCTAGAAATACCTTTTTTCAGGAGATTGATTGTGAATTTCTTATCCTTAAATGTTTGACTTTTGTAATGCAAATTTTGAGCCAGACAATTGGACCCACACTAAATTCCCTTGCTTGATTTTCAGTCACTCTGTATCTCAACATTTCACGTCAGTTACCTACTTTGTTTCCGATCATGTGTATGTTCTGTGACACATCCTGAAAGATTATGTACTTATATAATTATACGGATGCGATCCTAGTTCAAGAAATTATACTAACAGGACATTTTTTGAATAAAGTTTCTCAACTGTTGCCAACCGATATTTTTGTGTTTTCAGAGAAGGCTTTTCTTCTACCTGACTGAGAGTCTTAGGGGACAAGTCACACCTCTATTTGTTCACGGAATAAACAAATGCACTGAGGTAGTTTCCTGTCGAGATGCAAGAACATTTCCAGCTCGAACTTCATGGAATTCAGCTCAGTGCTATTTGTTTGTTTGACTTGCTGATCTCCGGAAGTACAAACATTTGAATTCATAGTAAATAGTTTGAGGTTAATAGAGGTTACAACCTTAAAAATAAATATGTTAATTATTCAAATCAATGCACTAATATACACACACTATTTGCACATTGATTGTTTATACATGATTTGTTTTCAGGTCCTTTACATAGTATGTAAACTGTTCAACAATTTGTATTTGAACACGTTGCAACACAGCCCTTGAGATTTCCTCCGGCTATGAATTGGCATAATTAGAATGGTGTTGATCCTGAATGAAAGCTCAGTTATCCTCTTTGCTGTTGTTGGGTCAAAGGTTAAAATGCGAAATTACGCTGGAGCTCAAAATGAGATTATGGATCATAACATGTTTTATATTTTAAAGGTTTAATTTTCTATTTCTATTTGTTTATCCTTAGATATGGGTGAAGAGGAAGTGGTGGATTCCCATGAAGAGGGACAACTCTTAGCAGAATATTATCACTTTAGTATTTATTTTGTTTGCACATTGCTTAAAGTATAATTGAATTTGATGATGAATATGATTTTGCACGCATTTCTTTTTACAGCATCTATTTAAGGACTCATTTTATGTGTTTTATCCCCTTTTCTAGTGAGTATTAGTTGTGTGGTGTATGCAGGTGAAATGGTTTGAGGATATTTACATGCAAACCATTTCACAGTTATGGGAGGATTGTCTGCAGGTCCTGCATTGTGTTGGCGGTTTTCTGCAGTGAGCTTTTGAGTGCATGGCCATTTTGTCAGTGCTGCTGTATGTGGCCTTACATACTGAAACACTTTGCTGCTGAAAGCCATCGATCTTCCTCTCATTCGGATCCATGCAAGCCCCCTAACTGTTGCTCCACCCTCTAGAGGTCGACAACACATGTGCTTGGGATGCGTCTGCAGCCACTCCTGCATGGTGCACAGTGTTGCCTGGCCACTGTGTGTGTGTGTGTGGTGCTGCTGTAAATATTAAATCCAGCGTTTTTCTATTGTGTAGAAATACATCTAGGGAGACCAAATTGCCGCCCACCTTTGTTTCCAGCCTGTAGAGGTGGAGTGTTGGGGGCTGACCATTGACTTTAAGGGTGTGAAGCAGACAGTGAGACGCATGGAGGCTGCTCCTCGCCACTGCTACTGTACTGGAGCCCTGCGCTGTCCGTGGTGCTGGAACCTGCACCGACACAGACGTGTCTGCAGCAAAGTCACAGTCTCATTTCTGACAAGTGACGATATGAGATGTGAAATGGCGCAAGGGGGGGGGGGCATGATGTTGCAGAAATAAAAAATAAAAAAAAGGCTGATGACGAGTGGTCCATGATGGGGACAATGTTTCAGAGTAGTTTCATAGTGGAGCATCACCTCATCTTGCAGAAAGGTTCGACTCCCTGACACGAGAAAGCGGCAGTCAAAGCTCAAATGGCTTTAATAGGGTCAGCTGCTCCTTTTGTGGAGGGCAGTGGCAGAGGTGGTGCTGTGGTTGAAAACGCATGTGTGTGTGTGTGTGAGAGCGAGAGGAATAGAGAAAAAATCCCCTCGATGAGTCGTGGTGTTATTCCCGCCCGCTGCACCTCGGCGAGGCAATGTTTGACTTCAAATGCCATATTTAGGAAAAATGCTTGATCGCGTTGAGTGACTGCGCCGTCGACGAATGGCGTCCTGCGCTTTGGAGAAGACGCCGGAGCCAATGGTGTTGGAGAGCCCGTGTGTGCATGAGCGGAGGATGGAGCCACTCTCGGTATACTTCCGCGTCCAATGCGTGTTCGTGTGTAGGTTGAATGGATGAAACGGAGAGAGCGGAGAGGTATAGGCATGCTGTGATACGGCCCTATATATTCGCCGGCAGGACTATCTTCCTTTTAAAGACCACCTCCTCCTCGCGTTGGTTTCCACTCAGTGATGTCGCGTATTTGTGTGGCGCACCTGTAAAGAGCGAGACGGGCAGAAGCCGGCTTTTTTTAATTATTTGATTCCTTTTATTTCTTCTGTTCTTTTTTCTCCTTATGTTCCATGCATTTGCTGAAAGGAAGTCATTTCTGTGTTTTGATTTAATAAATATTTCATTTCCTCATTTTCTCTGGTTTGTGTTGGCTTTTATGTTTCCAAGTTTGAACTAAGAGAGCGGAATCCTTCATTTTACACGCTATTGGCCAGGTGTTTCATTCAGAGATTGTTTGCCTAAGGACGTCCCTAACTTTCATTTATAGAAACGGTAAGATCTCTTTTACACCTTTGCTCATTCACCTGAAACATTTGTCTAAACCGATTTTTTTCTTCCAGCCTGTGACAGTGCTCTTGAGGACATCATGCATTCACTGTATGTGTGTGTGTGTGTATGTGTAGTCTCAGCCGCTGTTTCATTGCATGTGAACGCGATGGGGGGAAAGTCACCGTGGTGCATTCATGTTTCCATTGACTCTGGATTGCGGTGCCTTGGCTGATCACGCACTCACGCGATATAGGAGGAGCAGGCTGCGCACATGTGCCAAATCTCCCAAGGTCTCCGCCGTGGACGGACGCTTTTATTGCTCCACTGTGTAGAAATACAGGCCTTGGCACAGTGCTGAAACGTGGGATCCGCATAGTAGTCGCTGATTCTACATGCATCCCGACTAGAAACGTCAGAATATTGGAAATACAACTCAAGCTCGAGCCGTTTTACCTGCAGTATTTAACACTAGAAGCAGAAAGAACGGCTGCAGGACGCAAACTATACCTACAATTATTAATTTTTTTTTTTTAATGTGAGCTCTTTCATAAAACTTGGGATTTATTTATGTTAAATGTGACAATATGCCCAAATCCAGATGGGATGTAAAGAAAAAAAAGAAAAAAAAGGCGTTTGGATTTAAATGTAAAAAAAAAAAGCCCATAGGGCAACAAAGGAATGATGCTATATAGGTTAAGTGCAACCTGTGTGTTCCACTACTATGAGTTGCTGGATGGTATTTTCTAAGTTATGCTATCATGTGCATGTTTTTATGCTATTTCTGGATTTCCATGCAGGTGCAAAATGTACAGTATAGACGCCCTTGCACTGAAATCCACTCTGGAATTCGGATCCTATTTGTTTAGGGTTTTCCTTTCATTTTTAGGCCTTTTTTGTGGTTTTGCCAATGCATATGTCTCTTCTTCAGAATAGAAATAGCAGTGCTCATCCACCTCTGTTGTAATCATAGTGGATCAGATCACTATCTCTAATTGTGCTGGTTCCCTCTGGACACCGCAGGGGCCCCCGAGGCTCCCACAGGCAGCTCCCAGGGGCCCCCCGGGGGGACTCGGTAGTGTTCGCTCTTCACGTCAGGACGCATGTGTCTAAAGTGCACCTGCAGCAAATCAGCGCGTGAACACCCCCACTTCCGGGGTTGTGACGTGGCCGCCGGCGATTGGCCGACGCGCTGATTAGTGTCGTCATAGCGGCCGCGTTCCCGCCACCGCCCCCTTTATTCAGCCGCTCAAACACCGGCGAGCAAAAGTTTGATGTCCGCAGATCCTACGTCATTAAAACCCCGCAACGTGCGACCCAACACCTGCAGGTAAGCTCCTCGGAGGGACGCGGGGGAACTATGTCTGCTGTCCGAACAGACTTAGCTCCGAGTGGACGCAGCCGAACGCTTCCAAGGGAGTTACGGTAGCTAGCAAGGCCAGACAGGCGGGCGCGGCGAGGCGACGCTTCCCACATGGCCGCGTGAAGAACTCCCATTGGGGGGATGCGTATTTATACAACGCGTGTTTGTTTTAATAAGAAACTACACAGTAACTGTTGTTGCAAGTGCGTGGACAAAACACGGCGCCGCAGCTGCTGCCACGCAACTTTCAACGCTTTTTTACCGCGAGAGCTAAGCCACCGCAAAAGCCGGGTTGGAAAACGCAGGAGTGCATGTTTGAAAACCGCAGCAGTCGCCACGCAGTTTTTTTTTTTTGCTCGAAGCTTCGCGGTCATTCAACCGAAACCGGCGGTGTGTCGTTTTAAACGCTTAAACCGTTTAAAAAATGGCTTTAATTTGGACTTTAGCGCGGAGCCATTTTCAGCCGCAGTTGACGTCGTGCGGTTGACGCACAGCAGCACCCGGTGCAGCTCGTTAACCAATCACAGCCGCTTCCTCATTGGAAACACCTGGACCCTGACGCTGCTTTATACAGGCTCCATTTCACCCTGTTGCAAATCTGTGGTGTATATGCATGTGTTTATATATACATGCAGATCAGTGGCATGCTTATATTTTGCAGAAATCTCCATTGTTTGAAACTGCATTTTCCTGTGTATGTGTGTATAGATACTAACAGCCACTGTATGGCTGCTACACATTTAAAAAGGCTTCATGTCGTCGTCCATTGTAGTTTCTGTGCCCGCAGGCTTTCTCCTGACAGTTATAGTATCTCTCGTAAACCAAGGCACGTTCTCTGTAGTTGGCATTTTCTGTGCGTGTGCGGATATAGAACGTGCCAGTGGCTGTTAACCAGGTGAATGTGTTGAGTTGTAGTTGGCGGTCTGCAGGGAGCGATCTCCGCTCGGTAACTCATGGAAAGATTACATATCATCCAGCCCGGCCAGCAGCTAAAAGCCTGGCCGACTCGTTTACCAGGAGGTTGTCCCCCAAAAAAACAGGACATCTGCTCCTGTGGGTATAGACGGACAGCCCAGCTAAAGGGAACGGGGTTGTGTGAGGATGTAAGGTGTGCTGCAGTTTTTACTGTAATGTGAGTGGAGATTAGTGTGTTGATTTATTGTGCAGTTTCTTAAGGACTAGTATTAACACTGAATGAGAAATGTTAATTTTTTGGTCCTCAAACTGTAGTACATATACTTATATTGCTTTATGTGCAGTATTGTCTTGAATTAAATGAACGCCAGAATAATTTAAATTGTTTAAATGGGGCTTTTACTTGAATAGTGATAGTTTTTCTCTTTAATATCCGTCATATTCAGAGTACACGATATCTCAAATCAAGTCCAGCTTTACATAGATGCCAACATGCTCCTATTTCTATTAATACAGCTGCTGCTTTCAGGCATTTTTCCTCCTCGGCGTTCATGCAACGTCCCCAGTTGCAGCAGCCTCTGTGCTCCTGAGAGGGACAAGAGATAAGAGCGGTTGTCTTTATGTATTATTGAGCCCCCACGTTTGCCTTTCTAAATAAAGGCTGCTGACAGAGTGACTAAAATGCTGGACAGTGAGTGAACTTCCAAAGGCCACATCACTGTGTACAGCAATGTGTGCTGCTGTCAGAACTGGGTTAGTGTACAGTGGATGGCTTTAGCAGAAAAAGGGAGGAAAAAAAAGAAACCACTCCACAATTTTGTCCCCTTTGTCCTCCTTAAATGCCCCATCTCCTTCTCTCCTGTGTGGCCTCCCCCCTCGTCTCCCCTCCCCTCTCTGCAGTCTGGACTCTGTGGCTGCTGCACAGGGCTGTTTTCATTTGGTCCTTATTGTCTGTTGGCCACAGGGTGGCCCTGCCTCTGCATGTGTGGGTCATTACAGGAGGCCAGCATTGCAGTGTCCCTGAACCCTGCCACTGCATCACAGGCTGTAATAGATCACTTCCCATGCTCTGTAGGTGTGGCCAGGGTTGATTTGTGTAGTTAATGTGGTGAAGCAGTATTACTGTGCAGGTCTGAGGAAGTGGGAGGCGGGGGTAGTGTAAATGTTTCATGATCTATCTAAACATTAATTGCAATGTTAATTGTTGGATTGAACCTCCACAATGAATAAATGCTTTATTGTAACATCAAAAACCAAATTGACTGTTTAGCTTGACTGCTAAATTTAAATAATATCAAAGTATTTGGTTTTTGCATTACCTTTTTTATTAAGATCTGCAGTTGAAAACATAGTAGGGTGGCTGCTTCAAAGATGGAAAAGTCACATCCTTAATTATGAATTATAAATGCATATTATGAACATGAATTATTAATTAACAATTATAAGTGTCACTTTATTTGTTTCAAATACTCTGACACTGAGTGTGTCCTTGTATATGTACAGTATATCATGCATTCCAGCTGTTTTCAGGTCCAGTGTAAGCAACACTGCCAGACTTTTCTATATAGCCTATATATCTTTTTATATAATATATATATTTAATGAAACCAAAGAGTCTAGATAATAGAGCAGGATATATGAAGGGTGTTCCTTTTTACATGCAGTGACTTTAGTTTTTAATTAGTTTTCAAGCAGCATCAAGCCAGAAGGAATAAAAAAAGCCTCTGGTCAATAGTCAAGTCAATATTGATGAACATGTGTTGCAGTCCCTTGAGAAATATAAAGTATCCAACAGGATTTTGTTGAAGGTGAACTGTGTATTGAAGATTTTTGAATTATTCTTTTTTCTAAAAGTGCTGGTGCACTTTTTGGGGAGGCAGGCTGCCAATGATGGCTCTGACTTGCATCACTTTTCACTATTTTTCTGACATGCTCTGCCTGTCACTACCCAACTCTCAACCCTACCCGGTGTCGACTAGCACCTTCAGAACAAACAACACACCTATTGTGATTCATTTCAGTTGTTTGTTAAATTACTAAGAAAATTGGCTTTCTAGTCAGAATGATGGAGCAAAGATAAAATAAAGCGATGTGGCGTCGTCGAGCGTCGACATGTGATGTCATAACATACACTGACAACTGTGATTTCTGTTATAAGTGACATTAAGATGATTTAAATAATTCAATAAACCAGATGTCAGTCAAAGCCAAATTTTATGTAAGATATACTATTTTTCTTACAGCATTGAATGATGTAGCTTTTGCCTTTTGTACACTTCATGTGTGTGTGTGTGTGTGTGTGTGTGTGTTAGTGTGGGTAGACGAGTCACAGCCATGTTTTCTGCTTGGATATTTTGAACTGTTACTTGTGGGCTTTTAGTTTTCAAGGACAGGCCGTGCATGTCAGCGTGTACACTCTGGAGTTCTGTGCTCTGCAGTTTGTCACGCATACTTGGTCAATTTAATTCTCTGAGGAGCTCGTAGCAGAGATTCGTGCCTCCTCGCTTTTAAGTGCTCAGTGTCACAGAAATGCGTGCTGATGCAGCTTCAGGTTCAAGTTAAGGAAGTTTTACCATTAACCTATTGATTAAAAAACATCCCCTTCGATTTTTGATGTATGTCAGCTTTTATTTGACTGTATTTCTTCTCCTCAATCTAGACAGTACTTGCAGTATATACAGTATGATAAGCCTTTCAGAATAGTTTTCATACAAAGCCTGAAATTGACAAGAAAACATGCCAGAGGCCTCTGCAATATAACTTGTTTGTGCAATAACATTTGGGCTGACATTTGTGTGTATGTCTTCAGAGTTTAATGTGTTTTACTTTGTTTCTTTCGTGTTATAAGTCTGTGAAAGTGAAACTATTTTTAAGTATGACAGGTATGTCTCTTAACGACAGTAGATTGCCTGATGGCTTGTACTCAAGCTGCTAAGTGAAATGAAAATGGCCGTCTAATTATGTTCAAGTGTCAGTGGTGACTTTACTGCATCATGTGGATGGATTAAACTGGATGGAACTTTGCTTTTCTTGATTGTAGATTACGTTTGTCATTAACTTGTGAGCTCAAGCTGCATTTCATATGGTGGAGTTAAACAAGTGAACAGGATTAGAGCAGGAAGTTATTATCATTTATATTATAAATTAACCTACTTATCACTTTTATTAAGTCTATAGAACATCAGAAGCAACGTAAGTAATCGTCACGCTTGATCTTTATGATCAACATTTCAAAACAGAAGCTGGAGCCAGGGGATGGATTATGATTTTGCTTAGAAATATAAAAATGATTCCATTCAGACAATAATTATCTTTACTAATCGAAATTGATGGATCTACTCTAATCGTTTCCACTCTGACAGTTATGACATGTTGCCAGGTGATTGGTTGATTTGACAGTTTGTTGAGCTGTGAAATCTTGCTTCCAAACTCCCACTCTGTCACTTTTCCATGTAATTAACCAGCAGAATTATTGAGCCGCTAAAACAGAGCCAGTACCACCAGCTTCCGAGGTTGAAGGATGGTACATGGCTAAGATATAAAAGTACTGTCTGTTAGATATCTGAGTGGAAGAAACCTTTAAGTTGTGTCATTGGTTGTCAATGACCCTCATACTTTGTGCGTATTGTCATAGTCGCAATATAAATAACCCTTGCGTGCGAGTGTGTTTTAGTCTGAAGGGTTCACTACATCTGAACTGGGAATCACTGTATTCTCTTCATAGTAACACTCGGTGCGGAGGCTTCTCTTCCCCTTGTGAGACTGCTGTGGGATCTGAGAGTACCAATAACTAAACACGCTACACTTTAATGAGTCCTAAAAGGCCTCCTGCTCAGTGGGGTAAAATTGTGGAGGTGGATGGTTTATCTTAGCCATGATGGGAAAACAAAAAAGAGGCATGTGGTCTTTATCTGGGGTTGGTTTGTGATGCAAACTATGAGGCAGGGCCTCTGGGGGAACAAGATGCTGTGCAGCGAAATGCCTTCACTAAGAGCAGGCTGCTGGCTGGCTGCACACGCTGAAAGCCTTGACTGAAATATTTTGGGGAGAAGCGTTTTGCCAAGCCTCCTTTTCCAAGTGTTTATCTAATAAAATATTTCTGCCTTGTGGCATGATCTCAAGCGGGACAATAGCCAATGTTTGTGCTTTGTACGTAGAATAAAAGGTGAAACATATGAAAAGGAGATTGAAGTCAAGTCATTTTGTTCAACAATATGTTCTCTTTTGGCTCGTTTTCCTCTCTGTTGCTGTGCACGTGGGGGAGGCTGCTCATGGAATAGGTAACTGCTTTTTTGTCACTTTTGGCATGTGAAAGATTTTGGCTGAATATCGAATTTCTGTCTGGGTCGTTTTCTGTCACGTTTGAAGAGAAAGCTGGAAAGTTTTAATGTGAAAGCAGGAGATGTATTTTTGAGTCACTAACTGGTTTGAGTTTGAAACAAATGACAGATGGAAGGAGCAGCAGGAGGGTTCAGTTTAACCCTGTGAAGTTCAAAACCTTATCCTTGCGCGAGTGGAGTGCTCGCTGTATATTTGATGTAGCTGTTGACTGTACTGGCAGCAGTTAATGTTGCTTTGAGTTGGAAACTGATGAGGAAGCTCTGATAGAGAATTATTGATATTGTTGGCCTCAATCAACATATCAGGACTACTGCTATTTGTGCATTGATCCAAATCTTTGTCGTTTTTAGGTTATGAATATATTTCAGTATTATCATTTTGTTTGTTCATGTTTTAACCAGATGTAATGTGTTACACCTGAAAACAAGTCACTGCATATTTTTTCCTCTGAGCTGTGAATCCATAATCAACTGTTTACATTTATTCTGTTAATGATTTCTAGATAAACTGTTTGAAATTGTCATATATCCTGATGCCTATAGGTATTTACCTGCAGTTTACACATCTTCCTCTACTAAGTCACAGTTAATAAGCGGGGCTGACGTGCAAATCGGTCGTCCGACCTGGGTATAGGGGCGAAAGACTAATCGGTCTAGTCTCTGACACAAACTTTCTTTTGATTAATCTATTGACTATTGCATCAATTAATCAATGAATTTTCCTCCAGAATATCGATATATAGAATAAGACAAGATTCTAGATTAACATACATATTGTCTCGTAAATGTTTTATGTCATATTGTCCAACGCTACAGGAGGAACAGCACTGCTTCTTCATATGTTGGACATTGAGTGTGGTTCTTGTCGTCTGTGGCAGTGCATCAATTTTAACTAGTTCACTGTTTAGAGACACTCAATCCTAATGTCCCACAGGAGATGGAGGCAGTCACTTTTAGTAGCATGAACCTCATTCATGTGTTTCACCCTCCTGGTTAATCTCCTTGGCTGGCAGGCGACACGATGTGGCTAGCAAACAACCATCTGTGTTGACAGGAAATGGCATATTTGCAATAATATTATTTGTATAGAATTGGCCATTCCTGTCAAATTATTGGTGCTTACTATTTTTAATTCTTTGCTTTACAATATGTGAGCAATATTTTGTATTAGGATATTAGATTAAACCAAAAAAAGACACAAGTAGCTGTCATGAGGAACTTTTTATGGGCAAGTCACCCTCATGCTTTTCGTCGACAATAAACTATCCCATTGAGCAACTATCTCTATAAACTACGGCTGTTAAACAGGAGGCTACCTTATTACCATATAATCATAATATATTCTTCATATAGTGACATGGATCATATTTTCCTCAACTGCATGCTCTGACAGTCTTTTATTTAATGCAAGCTTTTATTAGAGAAAATACTTTATTTCTAATTCCCTCTGTTTGAAGTATTAGTTATATGTTAATATGAGGCCTTGTTTGTCCTTACACTCTGCACTCTCCTTCCTGGGCGGGGCTGGGTACACAGTGCACGCTCCTTCGCACACAAAAGCAAATGCTGTGCAGCGTCTCTGCTGTGGTGGACACTGAACAATTTGTGAACTAATCACAAATTGTTATGTAAAGGCTAAATTGAAAGTCTGGGTGGTTGTATTAGTTTATTCTTGTAAACTTAGTTTCTGTCTGAGATAAACCACGACCCTTTCTCTCTACCAGTGGTACCTGCAGACAGTGAATTGCTGCAGCAGAGGGAGGGCACAGGACTATTTCTGACTCATGTCTGTTCTTTCTCTCGAAACTTC
Organism: Hippoglossus stenolepis; assembly: GCF_022539355.2. Classification (NCBI taxonomy): domain Eukaryota; kingdom Metazoa; phylum Chordata; class Actinopteri; order Pleuronectiformes; family Pleuronectidae; genus Hippoglossus; species Hippoglossus stenolepis. The sequence goes on along the minus strand of NC_061505.1, from coordinate 7,184,288 downwards.
ACTCAGGAGTATTATTTATTTTACTGACATGTTAGAGTTGTCTCCAGTGACAGGTTATTGAGTTTATAGTGTCTCTTTCGAAGTGTTTCTCCTCGAGAAAAAGTATTTAGCTGTGAATGCAGATGCTCCAAATCACATTTTAAAAGTACTATTTGATGTAATGGAGTATCCTACAGTAACACATATATGATCCGTATATTTCTTCACATTATACATTTTAATCCATGGTTTACATTTTTTGTTCATCTCGTCGTATAATTATTTTCTCCTGTTTTGCGTGAGAGTTAATTCTTCATTTTCTAATTCCTAATTCTCCTGTACAATAATTCACTACATGTTAAGTCATGTAGGCATTCAAATGTAACACATGCACTTCATTTTGGCTTTCACAGCCAACCGTCTGTGTATAGGGGTCATTCATCAAGACCCCGTATCTAGTTATCTAGTTGAGAGCCCTGTTAGAGCCTTGGGATTTTCACTGTGACGACATCCACTCTGCTGCTGTTATTGTTTCTTCTAGTGAATGAAATGTATCTGTGGTAATGGGTCATGTGGGTTGTAGCTGCTGGCTATGTGGCTGTAGTCTGTATTTTTGTATTAGGTGATGCAGTCAGTGGGTTTTGACCTTGTTTTTTGGGACGTGACAGTGAATCAAATGACTCATGTGTTTGCAGTTGTGCACTGGAACATTGGCTTTCTAGTTTTTCCACAGAATATTCAGAACCCCCAAAACAGTGACGGTTAAGGACGAGTGTTTCTTAAAATAAAAGTCAAATGAACAAGTCTGGGCACAATTCTCCCCCCAAGCTGCGTGTATGGTACCCTGATTATTTACCTCAGTTAAAATTGGCAGGACAATTACACAAGCAGCGTTGTGCCACTTTATTTTCATTTGTAAAGGTTCTTTAGCTTTTTCTCAGTTATGTAAACGTTAAAAAAATAGACGGTTGACATAATTGCTTCTTTTGTCAGACAAGAAAGATCCAGCTAATATTATTAAACAAGAGCATCAAGTCTTATTGTCAGGATTTGTTATATCACTGCTCTTAACACAGAAGTAGTCCGTCAGTTAGCACAGTAGCTATGAAGCCGAAAGCTGTAGAGAGAAGCTGCTACTAAATACAGTCTTTGTATAATGCGCACAGAGGAATCTGCATTACACTGTTCTGCACATGACTTCTAAACTGCTGCGTATCTGCAAACACTGGGGTGAGCATATTGTGTGTGACACAGGACATTGTGTAATTCAGCGGAGAATGCACTGTTGTGAGGATGCTCCTGCACCGACTTGAACGCGGCTTCTCGAGCAAAGCTGACTCAACCAAAGTATTGGCTGGAGTTCACTGTGGTCCTGTCACAACAGTGGATTCTGTGTAAAATAAATGGTAAATAAAAGTGACCAATGTCTTTTGTTTTGATGCACAAAAAAATGCACAAAGAAGACTTAACTTGTGCGGTTGTGATGTAATTGTGTTGACATCTGTCCACAGACCCAACAGCTTCCAAAGTACTCAAAACAGAGTATGTGGTAGTTCACACTGTAGTAGCGGACTCCACAACAAGCACACTTTTTTCAAAATGTACCAATACCAGACAAGTATTGCAATACCCACACATTACCATTGTAAAATGCTTACATTTTACTCGTCATATAACCAGTCTTTGGCCTTGCTGACATTTCTAGTATTCTTGAGTGGTTTGGCTCTTTATTATAACACCTCTGTAGGAGCTCAGACCTTCACTAAAGCAGCTGCATTGAGTCATATTTAACACTTTTATTTGCTTGCAAATACAATGAAAGAAATCACAAACTCAAGGTTTGATTACGCAGACCTTGATATAGTTAACTATTATCCAATTATTGATGCTGTAACTGTCATAAAGGTGTAGTCTTAAAGGTAGATTAAACTCGTGGCTGAATGGATATATGGCAACAGCGTTACTGTACTTGAATGATTGTCGTGGGTCATCAGTAAACTAGAATTCCAAGTAGTTGGATTCCTATAACAATGCATATGTCAGTATATGTATTATGCTTGTTTTTTTATTTATCTGCCATTGCTGTACAATTTGTCTTCATTATTCTCATTAGAAATGTTGTTCTTTGTTATCCTGATTATATTCCCCCGAGTGGAAATCTTTATGTTCGCTAAGATTCACACAGATTCTCTGAATAGATGCATACCTAGATAAGTAACACTGTTAAGTACGTTGTTGTTTTTAGTCATGCCATCAAAGTGGACTCCACACACTCATTACGCCCCCGTTTTTTCACACTTAGGTAAGCTAAGGTTGTAATTATTACCTTTGCCACATAGGTTATGTTTTTCTGTTGGTTTGTTTATTTGTCAGCAGTATTATGTTAAAGTTACTGAACCGATTTGCACCCAGCTTAGTGGAGGAGTGGAGCGTGGGCGAGGCCAGAGTTTAGTACGTTTTGGTGTGGATCCGGTTCACTGGGCAAATCAAGGAATTTATTACTTAACATTATCATTTATGACCTTCTCAGGAAATAATTGATGGATCTTGAAGGAAAAAAGTATAATTATGCTGTTGAAATCTGAGTTGTCATAATGCTGATCCAGATAATTTAGATCTGCATTGGTGGAGGAATGTGCTTATTCATGTTCTAATCTGCAGATGTTGAAATTTCTCCAGTTTTTTAGTTTACATGCATTTATGTACACAGACTTTATTTAGTTAAGATTCAAAATGCTGCTAAGACAAGAAATACCAAGTCAGACAAGAAAGTCTGTTCCTGAATGTGTAACAGGAGATTGTTTGATAGCTCCTGTTTATTGGCCCCATATACTCATGTGGAGCACGGCATGAGAGCACAGATCAGCATATTGTACATGGCAGAAAAGTCCAAACAGAAAGCAGTGAAATCAAGACGCCATAAAACATTAATCGTCTTCTGGCAAACCCTGAAAATTAGATTAGGAAATTTTAAAAATGTAATGTTTCTGAATCATGCATTATCCATGTCTTATGGCCGAGAGTGGTTTTAAGACATTTTCCGTGCCTTGAGCTGCTCTCCACTAAGAAATATCGATTCAGGTTTATCGGGTTATACCTGACAACGGAAATTCTGTTTTCAGCACTTGAGGAGTGAAAATCAATTTGCATCAGCGTTATGGCAAGATGACATTTTCACTAGATGCAAGCAGCAAAGTGGAGCTAGTTCATCAGTGGGACAGTGAATGCTCAGTCGTCTGTGCCGAGATTTTCAACCTTTAGAAAAATATTTCCATCTTAGAATATAAAATCAATGTGGCAGAGGCATAGGAGAGAGAGGTGCTGATCTTATTTATACTGCTTCACCTCCTGTGGTTTTTGCATGACAAGCTGAATATGAACCACTTCTGTGTTACAGCTAACTTTAATAAGACAGTAAAATAATCAAATGTATCTGTATCATCGTTTGATACATTTAGTGTATTCCTATTTTGACGCTACGTGATGTTTTCCTTATAATCTGCGTATATAAATGTCATATTTCATTGCTGTGGCTCTTTTACCTCGTGATGTGTGTTGTGCTGATTTAAGTCTATTCTCCTCTTGTCTTGCACTGTATATTTGCTCCGTGATTCATTGCTGAAGCTCCACTTGTCTTGGTGATTTGAACCTGTTGTCAGTAGTTTATTCTAGAAGTAAGTGTGCATTTAGCCTAACTGGGAAACTTGCTGATAATTTTATTGTTGGTGTTTGCAGTTTCAGTGTGTTGTTTGCCAGAGATCGCTGTAACAAATGCAGGATGTGTCAGCGAAACCTGAGCATTAGCCATGTTGCTGAATGTGAGCAATCTGAGCAGACCAATTGATTTGTGCTTTCCGATTTCAGTGCGAGTCTTTGTGCTGCTCTTCCATCCATTGTACTAATTGCCATTCCTCATGCTTGTTGTGGCCAGGTTTTCTCTCTTTACCGAACACTCTGCTCGTCTTGGTTCTGCTGTTTGCTCCGTACTGCAGATGAATTGTGACTAAGTGAAACATTGCCTTTTGCCTTCTCCCTGGTTTAAGCCCATCTGCATGGACAGCTAGGTCCCAAAAAAAAAACAGCCTCCTTCTCTTCTCCCCATCTCTGACATGTGATCACCTCTGACTGTTGCTTTTGTTACTGTTGATCTAACATGACGTACTTTGTGTCCACATTTTCAGACGGCAACTCCAAACTAACATGGCAGTCAGACTGTGCGATGTGGCTTCTCTCCTCAGAAGTGGTTCGTGGGCGCCTGAGCCTTGGACTGGGGTCAGTGGCACTTCTTATTTTGAAATCATTCGGCCAGAACAAGGCCTGCTGTCTTTGTCTCAGTGCTCAGGCCATACCAATGACGTTAGTTTGGTCATATTTCCACCTTCAAACCAAATTAATCACATGTTCAATTTGGAATTCTGGCACTTTTGTGTTTTGCATGTGCAAAGCTCCCAAGTTTTTAATGTCTGAGTATATTGGTATGGTCTTAACCTGTGTACTATGTTTATCTCATGGACGTTTAAAATTGTCATGTCATGGCCCTTGTTATTATATCATATTAATGTGTTTGCCTGAGAATAACATGCATAGCTGTGTGATGACACTGCACATGGTGCGTCTGTTAACAAAGGATGTCTCTTCATACATTGTTGCTGGTTGGAGGCTGTTTTTCATGCTAGAAGACACCAATTTTACATGATTGAAAATACTATTGACATTCACAGTCTTACAGTTTATACTTTTATCACTTACAATGTAAGTTCTCCTGTGCTACTCTAAATTATGGTAATGCACATTAAAAAACGCAGCATGCAGCATCTTTTTGTCAGTCTGTGCTTTGGACTTGTTTTTCCTTACAATGTTTTGTGTTGATGTTAAATAATAATTCACTCCTTGTTAATAATCCAACAAAACGATGTTTGAATGTGGGAAGACCATCATTTTTTAACTCTCTGGTGTTTCGGATGCTTTTCTCAGATTTGCATTTGGTCTTTTTTGACTTTGATTTTCTTTTCTTTTTTTCTGTTTCTTTAGCAGGTAATTGCTGCCATGGAAACACAGCTGTCCAATGGGCCAACTTGCAACAACACAAGCAACGGTCCCTCTACAATCTCAAACAACTGCTCCTCACCTGTAGAGTCAGGAAGCATAGAGGACAGTAAAACTAACTTGATAGTCAACTATCTGCCTCAGAACATGACTCAAGAGGAGCTGAAGAGTTTGTTTGGGAGCATCGGAGAAATTGAGTCCTGTAAACTAGTCCGGGACAAAATAACAGGTAACTCATCTGATTTGCTTTGCTGTGTCTGGTTTTAGTAGCTCTGGTCCAACAGATACTAAGTGCTCAGTATGTGCATTCACTTCACTAAATCGGCACAAATTAAGATTGAATTGATTTGATGAAAAATTTAAGTCATGATTGCAAAAATATTTTCTGTACTTGGTAACATAAACACTAAACCCACATAATGTATCAGTGGGGCCCTATGAGCGTCATTGTCCATGTCCAAGCTTTTATATTTTTGCATTCATGATATGCGATTTCCTCGTTTGTGACATCCAGCATCATAAATAATGGAACATTTTGCCCCCAATAAATGCAAAGGCATTAATTTGAAAGTCAGCCAATCATTCTGCATGTCATTATGGAGAACATCGCCATTATAAATCCTACCAAGCAGCAACAGGACTAATTTATTTTCTGTACAGTATCGGCTGCTTGAATATACAGGATGACACTAGTTGTACCAGCAAAAGGACATTTCCTAAAAACCAGGCTCAAGGGAAATGGTGTAATTAAATTTGAGTGTCCCATAAAATGTCTGTAGTAAATAACCAAGGGAACACATTCTTTTCTTTATATTTGGACAGACATTAGACAAGACTTGCAAAGGATTTCAGGTTGTTTTGATGGGAGGAATGCAGCGAGCAGTGGCGCACACTGACGTGTGCAGGTGGATTATGGCTGAGGCTGCTGGATTTTTACTGCTCGCTGTTTTGGTCAAGGTTACCGAGACCTTCCTCCATCTGCTCCTTATAACACAGTCCAATGGTCAGACGCACGAGTCTCTCTGGCCTTTTTAAGAATGTATAAACACATCTGTTTCATTTGCATGTGAGCCTGAGAGGTCTTTTATTGAGAAACACTAATTATAGATAATCAGTATTCTGAGACTCGAAGGTTGTCACCTTCACTAAAATTAACTCAGAATGTGTGCCAAACCACATCTGCTTTGAAATATTAATAATGCTTAATATTTCAGTGCTTATCTGACCAGTGCTTAGCTGGCTCGTATTCACATGTCTGTCTTTGCCTTGGTCGTTAAATTTCCCCACAGGCACTAACAGCCTTAACGCTAAAAATGTTTTCAGCTGCGCTAAATATATATGGCTTCTATAACACTCTGCTGTCTTTTTATTTATTTTTTTTAGACTTTCTTTAAAAAGCATTTCCATTATAGCATGTGTCTCTGTGCATTTGTAGGGAAGCTGTGTATAAGTGCCCTGTAAATCAAAGTGTTCATATTTTATGTAACTGGAAACAAATGGCAGCAAGAGGTAGACCACAAGCCAAGGGTGGTGTATTTGTAGGGATGGAAGACGTGGGGCTCTCATTATGTATTTACTCTATTTAGATTTTTGGCATTCAGACAGGAAAATTGTCAAGTGTTTAGTCTTGCATGGAATAAACTCCCCTGTGTAGCCATGCATATAAGAAATGCATTTGATAATGTGTGAAATGAGCTGAATTGTCGAGTGACAATCGTTTAAAGTCGGTGTCGAGCTCAGTCTGCTTTTGGGTGATTGAACACAAACATGCTTGATATGTTGGATATTTAGTTGAGAAAGTGTGAGCACGGCACTCCAAGTAATTAATGTGCATGTCACGAAACCAGTTGTTTGATATCAATTGACGCAGAAGGACTTTATGCTCTCTGCCCTCCTGAAAGTCTGGCAGTGTTGAGCAAGAAAAACTGTTTGTTTGTGCCCTAGTGATTCAAATTTCTAGACTAACACTTCAAGGAATACAAAATAACAGATGAACAAATCCTATTACAAAACGGTCATTCTTCTATGCTATTGCTTTGTGTTTGTTTTTTAGGCAAGAGACTTCCATTTAAACAGTTGTTTAGCTGGCTGTATAATCCTTGGTTCTGTAAATTTAGATGTTCTCAATCCCCAAAAACTAAATAAAATACCTGCATGAATTAGTTCACCCCTGATAGCATGATAGTTCAATTTCATCTTCTGTGGGGTCAAAACGTGTCAGTGCATACAAATGGTAAAACAGATTTCTATTTAACCTTAATTAAGTTTTTTTTTCATTTTATTAGCTAGAAGAGACATTTACATTCCCAGCTTCCTGTTTCGCAATATGTTACCAAACATTTAGTTGTGTTGCTTTTCAACTGCGACCTGATCTCTAATATATTTGGGTATTTTATTATCATTGACCTGAAATGACTAGTAACTAAAATCTTAGTTTGCTTAAACATCTTTTGTGCTTTCAGCAGTCTAACTTTTTTTTAGAAACAGTCATGTCCACGTGTATCCTTGCAGTCATGTTCGTCTTGTATACATTTGTAAAAAACTTGTTAAGGTAATTTCCAACTTACACCTTTTTAAAAAGGACATAATGTTTAGTGTATTATTAGTTTCACTGTGTCTTCTCTTGGATTGGATTAATGATGAGTCGCACCAGCATCTTTAGAGAAACTGTGTGGCACAGCTCCAAAGGCTCTAAGCATCACCGGTGATCTGATTTGAAATAATTAGTCGTAAAAACTTAATTTCTTATTTTAGAAATACAAATGTACTGAGCTGTAACGGGTAAATTGTTAGCTCTCCAGCTTCTCCTAGATGTCTTGTCGAGGACACCTAAATCGAAAAATAGTCTTTCTTAGGTAATTGCAGCCCTTAATTGATACTCATTTTTATTCTGCTAAAACTAAATGGGGGTTTGTTTGCTGTTCTTTATCTGAAGCTTATAGTGTGTCCATTATGTGCCTACATTTATTGAATGAGTTTGGTCACATTTGCAAACTTTAGGGTTTAGAACCAGTTTTTTTAATCCCAGGACTGAGTCAGAAAAGGTGGATGATGCGGCTGTGCCCAACAACAGCCACTCACCAGCCTGCTATTATGAAGTCTGCTGTAAAACTAGTATATTTAGAAGAAATCCCTTTTAACTGATAAAAGCTTGAAGTGGGGCAGGAAAAACTGACTTCAGACTCAGTTGGGGGGAAAAGTAACCTTAATGTTATTCAAAGCCTCCGAGTCATTTCTGAGGAATGATGCTGTGATTTAAATTTCAGCACTACATAAAACCCTATCCCCTCCAGACTCTGTTGCTTTTGTCTCTCCCTTGGCCCCGTGGCAATGGATTTAAGCCAACCTAAATCTGTGTACTGGTGCTACATCAGATGCTAAATAATCACCAGAGAGATGCATGCTTCCTCTTTGCTTTAAATGTTCTCGTCTTGGCTGCTGCTGCGGCAGCGGCGGCTTACTCTTTGTGTCGATTTCCTCCCACCACGGGCAGCACTAGTCTTTTACTGGAAGCTGGGTGCAGTTGTGTGTAAGTGCATCCCAGGATGTCGCCACTACTCCCCAATGACAGCTGAAAGTTGTTTGTTATGGAAACATATTACAGGCCCTCCCAGTTATAACAGATATTAGACGTTCCATAGGAAGACATCACTATACGGGCGTAGCGTGCCACATGCAGCAGAACATGCTGTTTGGCCTCCAGGCTTTAAGTAAAGTGTCATTTCACCAGCTCATTTCAAAGGCTTGGTGTGTTTCTCTGGGCTATATCAGTCCCACAGATGCAAGGTGAAATTAAGTTTATGAACTTCACTTAATCACAGCTGAACAACCCAAGAGAGCAGTGACTCACGGTGGAAGACGGATAAATCCAGTATAAGGCACATGCATGGTGAAGCTAATTTAATAGCAACGCTGTGTGCTGTATTTGACAGTTATGATGTCTATTATCATACTAATTGTGTTATTTCAATACATTGTCTTTTAATTTTACATGTCTCAAATTTTAACTGTCACAATCAAGTTTCTTATGCACAGTATTAATATTCTCAAGCTGCTTGAGCTGGTGAACTTGACCGGCAGTGGAATTGCGCAGAGACCCAGCAGTGTGGGTGGAGGAAATTGAATTGCCTCTGTGCACATAAAGAGTGGGTGTCAATCTTTTGTACATTTTAGAGATAAACTGTAGAGAGAGGGGAACACGCTGCACCTCGGCTACTGTCTCAGATGAGTTGGATTGGAAGCGGAGAAACTGCCTGTTTTTAATTTAAGACATTTTCGTCAGAGTTGGTTTGAGAATTTACTGTAGGTTTTAAGCCTAATAGACGTCTGACCTGTATAAGGAATAAAGACCCACTGTGCATGTGTGTGTGTTCTAGTATTGCAGACACTATTGATTTTGCACACTTAATTTTTGAGTAAAACTGCATTGACGTCATTCACCAATTCATAAAAAAGCAGTTTTTTTTTTTTTATGATACCTCAGTGATGTCTGACGGTGGCTCTGTTTTCTGGTTCTTTAATTGCAGGGCAGAGCCTAGGCTATGGATTTGTGAATTACGTGGACCCGAAGGACGCAGAAAAAGCCATCAATACTTTAAATGGCTTGAGACTCCAGACCAAAACCATCAAGGTAAGACATCTTGATTTTTCTTTTTACTTCATTTTCAATTTAATTTAGTCTCCAGTGAGCGATCTCATCAAACATATTAATTTTAAACCTGCAGAAATCTGTTACCGTTCAAGATTGGCTGCAAAAAATACCATTCGTGTGTATTTGGAGTCGAAGCATAATTGGGCTGGAGAACTGTCGGGTCGAGAGGGAGCCTATTGTTAATCTGGGCACAAGCAGCTTTGCCTGGGCCTCAAGTAGAGCAGAACTGTTTCTATGGTTGCATGTGCTGTAGCACTGCTGTATGCCTTTACAGGGAGGTGGCTGCCATTAGCATTCATCAGGCAATGTAGCACTCAATGTGCTGCTGGAAAAAATAATTTGCTTCATATAGTGCAGCAGGATTTGTGGATGGTGGAACCAGATTATTAGATGTGATTATTATTTCACAGTGGCCTTGCAAGGAGATGGCCAGATCCCTTTTTACAATGGACAGAGGATAATGGAGAAAACGTCTGTGGGCTAAAACGCATGTTGTCACAGAAAATCTTGTTTGAATAGCACCAAACTTAAAAGCCTAATGCTTATTTCACTGTTGGATATAAATGTGAAGATATAGCATGTTATAATAGAAGATGTGGCAAATTCCGAACCCCATCTCTTTTTCATCGAACACGTCTTTCTCTCCACCTCTCGTCCTCCCTCAAAGTCGAACATGGGAACAGTTTTTGTAGATCACACCTCCAAAATCCTCTGGCTGCTCTGTCAGAAGTGCAAATACACCTCAGTGAGGTACAGGAATATACTTTGCAAATATTAGCATCAAGTGAAGGTGAGAGTGAGGGGGGGATGGGGAAGAGAAATGGGGGAGTTGCCTGGCTGCGGGCAGGAAGCTCGAGCGTTTGCGTTCACTTTGTCAGTGTCCCCTTCAGGGCGCGTTTTGAGAGGGGGCGACCAAGTCGAGTTCTTATCGATCTGAGAGCACAATAATAATTTTTGAAGGTTTAATTCAAGTGAGGGCTTTTCTTTTTCAGATGTAATCCATTGCAGAAAGGAAATTTGTGTAAAACCCTTTAATGTGTCTGACTCTGTCATTGAATAGCTGTGGCGCTATTCAGGTATTTGGCAGTCGGGTCACAAAAATCTGCAGCCACTTCATGGAGAGAATAGCAAGATACAGCAGACTCTTCTTTCCTTCTCTCATTTATGCCTTTACAAAACCACCCTCGATCCATATTTTCACATTAACTCTCAAATCTTGGCTGAATTGGGTCCTGTGTGTTATTGTATAAATGTCTCAGACTGAAAACTGGACGGTGCAGGGAGAAAAATGAATTTATGACTAACGGTGGGGTGTAACGATGTATTGATCTGAGGGACATTGAAGAATCCCTGGTCCCCCCTAGGTTTTCTATTACTTGGTTGTATTTATGGACAAATGTTGATTTATGCTGCATGGTTATGTCGTCTGGTGCCGGGGGGGGCTTTTCAAAAATCTACTGTCTAAAGTCGCAGGAATGGCCGAGATTAGTTTAAGGAGGTAGACACGTTGCTGTCTAGTAATTTTCAAGAGATGTAAATTTGTTTTTGTTTTTTTAAATGGGAGCTATCCAGACAGGCCTGATGCTGCATCCATCTTTGTCAGAGTTCCCACTGTTGATGGACAGAGAATGTGCCAGTTTTTAGGACACACTGATTGTCACTGTCCATTTAACTTTAAGTTTTGTGGAGAGAAAAACTGACAAATAGACCATGGAGCGAACAAATTATTGCAGTGCAGCACCCTATTGTTGTCGGACATAAATGATTATAATAAAGAAATCCAATCTAAATGGTGAAGAGCTGGAATAAGCAATCGCATGAAAAGCTGTTTACTGTAGTCGTGACTATTAAAAAGAAAAAGAGCAAAAAGTTGAGTGTGAACTTTGCAAACAGCAGTCAGCTCAACCACTGTGGCACATAATCTAAAAACAGGAAGATCATTATTCTGCATTAGGTTTCTCCATCAATTTTGTGTAAAAACGACTGTGGCTTTGATTGTGAACATACGTTTGTCCGAATAATTATGATAAAATGCTTTAGTTTCAGTTGCGTTTAGATTATTAAGGCTACCAGGCTAAAGTGGTAATTGTATTTGTGGTACGTGAGTTAATTACTGCCTGTTTTGTCGTGTCTGCCTGCAGGTTTCCTATGCTCGTCCAAGTTCGGCCTCCATCAGAGATGCTAATTTGTACGTCAGTGGCTTGCCAAAGACAATGACTCAGAAAGAACTGGAGCAGCTCTTCTCTCAGTATGGACGCATCATTACCTCACGCATTCTGGTGGACCAGGTGACTGGTGAGTACAAGATGGCAGCTGTCACACAGAGCAGTTATATTCTCACTTTCTCAATATGGAAGCAGAACCCTCATTAAACACTAATAAACTGGGATGTTTTTCATATCTGCTGCTGAAACATGGTTTTTCAGGCATCCATCATGGGAATGTTTTTCTTTATTCCTCAAAAATCAAGCCAATAGCTTCAAGATAACTCATTTTTAAGTTTTATATCGTCGTTAATAAAGCATTTTGTGATTGAGCTGAAAGAAAAGGGGAAACGCAATCACCCGAAAAAACGCTTTTGCTCACTAACGGATTCAAAGTTACTCCCGTTCGTATGCATTTTAATATGATGAATCTCATGGACAAGCAAAAATATGTATTAAACCCTATGGGAACACGCCTTAAATCAAATATTTCGTGAAGTCAACTGCAGTTTTAACAAACAAAGCAGATACTTAACAACAAATGTGCAACAAGTAGTAGTCCCACAAGCAACTCGACTGGAGTGATGGACCTGGTTGTGAAGCTCAAGGCTCATTGACAGACAGCAGCAAGAAACAGGACCAGGAGCAAAAAGGTATGCATGGGTGTCCCAAGAGAGCAGTCATGTTAAATAAGTTAAAGAAATAATATTTCTGTAAGGGAGCTAATCATTTTAAGAACTTTTGCATTATTGCCCAAAATAGCTAGCTAACATTAAAAAGTAATGTAGTAGGTAGATGGTAACGTTAAGTCAATAGCTATTTCTCAACTGTTCAAAAGATTTGCAGCAGTCAGTGCTTGTAATCTAGCTGTTTAATTTACAGTGATGGGTTTCCTTTTCTTTTCACCTCTTTCTGCTTTCTTGGGACGTCTGCATTTCACTATGCTGCCTTTTCCCTGCTGCCCGCCAATGTCCCGTAATGCAAACGCTTCGTGTTGCTGCTCATTCAAAACTGTTCTCTTCTGTTCTATGCTGAACATGTCTAATGTGAGCTTGGTGTTTACAGCTTTCCTTATTTTAGTTCTGTGTTGTTCTGGTACTTCCTGGATGTGAATCACATTGTCTTAATGTCACGATTACGTCAATTATGGTTGTAAAGCATTGGCCCAATGATTGAATTTGAATTATTGACTGACAAATTCACAAAATGTAAAGACTGCTTGAATAAACGGTTTTTAAGTTGGTTAATTTACCTTTTTATGGTCAAAAATGCTATTTGGTAATGTAATTAATCAGACGTTAAATGTAAAATCTTCTTTCTGATTAAAAAATACAAATAAGAAATACAAAACCATACAGCTAAACCTTCCAACTGTTTACTCTGCTCAGGTGTTTCCAGAGGGGTTGGCTTCATCCGTTTTGACCGGCGAGTTGAGGCCGAGGAGGCCATCAAAGGTCTGAACTGTCAGAAGCCGCCTGGTGCCACTGAACCCATAACAGTCAAGTTTGCGAATAACCCGAGCCAGAAGACGAGCCAGGCCCTGCTGTCCCAGCTGTATCAGTCGCCCAATCGAAGGTACCCAGGACCCCTCGCACAGCAGGCACAACGCTTCAGGTAAAGGGGGCACACCAAAACAAATTAATAAAATAAAATTAGAGCCAAGCTTGTTTATACTGCTAGTGATGTAAAGTTTGACCCTCTGGGCCTTTTTTGAAATAAGCATCTAAATTGTCTCACAGCAGTTTCATGAAATATTCTCTGTTGGAGAATCATCAACACTGAACAGAACTATTCACCCCCATATCCACATTTTCAACTTTGCTGTGTTCCTCCTGTTGCACATGTAGGCCTACGACACAATTAAGATTTTGACACACATGGAAATGAGATGAGAAATACTCTGGTGGATATTTCAGTGGGTGGTCGGACACCTTTTTACGGTTGGCTTATTTTAATGCATGTGGGAATTTATTCTTTGGTCCAATGATTGACCTCAGAGGTCTGCAAAAAAAAATCTCAATGTGGAAATTGTGTTTTTATCTTGCACCTTCTATATGAACTGAATGTCTCCTCTCTGCTGTATTATGTAGGTTGAATATTGATAGAGAAGTTAAATAAGGTTATAAGGACACAACAGTTTTAAGATTATTTGAGTGGAATTATTATCCATCTCTGTCATCCTGTAAAAATGCATCATTCACCTCACCTATTTATTTAGGTAGAAATTAATGTACGTCTGTTGTGTTTTGTTTCTTTAAGGTTGGACAATCTGCTGAACATGGCCTATGGAGTCAAAAGGTAAATAGATTTTCCTCGTAGATTTTATCGGCTGCCTTAATTGATCCTGAGTGAAAATCAAAGCTAACATGAGGGAGCTGATGGGAAACATCTTTGTGTTTGTTTTCCTGCAAGAGCTCTTAGCAATATGCGTAGGTAGTGAGCATTGCACTTATTCAATATCAGGTTGTTGATCAAGCAAAAAATGCTTTTGTGTGCACACATTAGTGAGGATGCAGCAATCCAACCTTTCTACTCCGGATACCAGGGTTGAGAGGAATCAGTCTTTTATTTCCAAACATCAAGTTTGATTTAAACATCGATTTCTAAACTTTCTGAAAGAAAATGTAACGGTGGAAAAAATGGAAAATTGATCAATGCTATCGTCAACAAAACTCGGCCCAGTCTGTATCGGACCAAGATCAGGATTGGACTGAGGCCTCCCCACACCATTAGTGCTCACGACAAAGAAATGGATCTGTAATTAAGTTGATTTGAGTGAATCAGACCGTTTTGATGTAAATAGTTAGTGTGTGTGCAACATTTATAGCCGCGTCATGGGTGTCACTTAAGCTTATCTGCTCCCCTGACCTGGGAAGATCAGTTCATGAAAACTCAATTCTTGTGGCCAGCACCAATTTGTGGTATAAATAAATGCTGATAGACATAGTGAAAGTGTAACTCTTGTTGGCCTGTTTATCATAGTTATAAGTTGTGCATTTTCAAATCCACATGGACGCACTCCCACATTGATTGTAAAGAGAACATGTTGCATAAGCCCCCGGTGGCATTGAAATCTAGGACCTTGTGGATGTGAGGGGGCAGTGTAACCACGGAGCTCCCATGCTGTGTGTATTGGTAACTGAAACAGCATATTTCACATTTGTACTTTCATTAATTAATTCTCTCACAGGCTGTAAAATCAGTGGCGTCTGGACTGAGCTGCTCAACACAAACTGTATATTTTCTAAATTAGCACAAGCATGGTTATGTTTTTCCTACCTGCCAGTATTAATGCTGTAGCTGTATATTTGATGACTTATGTGTCTATAAACCAGACACTTGTACAGTCTCATGATTTCCAGTCATTAGTTTTATGCCCTAAATTTGACTGGTGATTATTTAATGTGTCCCTCTCCAAGATCAGGTTATTGACAGTGATGCAGAGATGTGCTTTAATCTCAATGCAATGTCACAACATGTCTAGATTAAAGCATTGTCTACATAACAAAAGACACACTTTTACAATCTCTTTCTTGTTATTGCACAAAATTGCATACTTGTATTTGGAGCTCCCCACTCTTACCTTGATCTATTATGGACAGGCCTGTCCTGTTTTAAACTCTGTTGCATCAGGCGCCTTTCAGGATTCACCAGGATACCAGTTTGTCGAAGTTGAGTTTTATGAGAATGCCTTCCTCGGGTATGATTTAAAGTCCAGTCCCCTGAAAGCTCAAAGGCCCATCGCCGGCGACAATAGACTTGTGATTTCTTTTCTGCCCCGCTCATTGGCTCTCCTTGGGTCCTTGATGCTGGGAGCGCACCTGTCATGGTCGATGTTCCCTGAGAGGCCAACTGGAGCAGCTAATCTTACGTGACACCTGCTGCAATAATTCATAGGCTTTCCTTGCACTTTGAATTTTGTTTCTTCAAACTGCAAAACCACATTTACCAAAGGCCAGGACTTTTGTGTGCCGTTTTCAGTCCTGACGCAGATTCCAACTTTAAAACTAATAACTCTGAGCTCCTGTCTTTGTCGACACATGAGCTCCAAATTATATTGATGTTATTTACAGAGATTACTTATTGATCTATATATGCGTTCGTTTTGGAAAATAAGTTGGTCACAGAAAAAATGCTTCATTTTCTAAAATGTTTTGAAAGCTGGATTTAATCTGGTTTAAAAAGAAAAGTATGTTCATTTGTCTGTGTATTGTCGTTTTAGCTGCATTCAGAATGACAGCTGAGCCTTTTGTCTGGATGATGCTGTTTTATAACTTTTATCGTCCATGATTTATGGATAAAAAGTGTCTGAAATGAGTAAGCACTGTAAAAACATTGTAAACATGTGAGAATAAAGTGTGGCTCTTGCTGATCCATTTGGAGACTTGTTAGATTCAGTCAGGCCTGTTGTTTTGCTCTTATTGTGGCTCTTGCCTTGAACCATATTATTCTTTTGTGTTTTACAGCAGGTTCTCCCCGATGGCCATAGATGGGGTGACCAGCCTGGCTGGCATCAACATCCCGGGGCACGCAGGCACTGGCTGGTGTATCTTCGTCTACAACCTGGCTCCAGATGCAGACGAGAGCATCCTGTGGCAAATGTTTGGGCCGTTTGGTGCCGTCACAAACGTCAAAGTTATTCGCGACTTCAACACAAACAAGTGCAAAGGATTTGGTTTTGTCACCATGACAAACTACGACGAGGCGGCCGTGGCCATCGCCAGCTTGAATGGATACCGCCTCGGGGACAGAGTGCTGCAGGTCTCATTTAAAACCAACAAAACACACAAAGCCTAATACCCACTGAGATTGTTTCTAGAAAACTCAGCAGAAAATGGAAAAAGAAAATGGGAGCGTATCGACCATAACTTTCTACATTAGTAAAAACAGCTTTGTAAGTGAGTGTTACGAAGAAAAACAATATTTAGCGTCCAACAATGTGACAATTTTTCTTTCTTTCATTGCTACGCTTTGAATCTTAATATACTTTAAAACAGGAAAAAAGTACTGCAGGTTTCTGCCTGTGATGTTGACTTCTCTTGCTGTCCTTACAGATGGACCGTCTAAAACGTTACTATAGGTTTTGTCATTTTGTTGCACATCTGCTTTGAAACAGTCAGTCTTGTAAGGTTATGTGCAGTGATTTTCTTTGTATTTTTCTGTGTCCTGATTTGCCTTGGGTGCGTTAATGCCTTCAGTGGTTAGCGAGTAGTTATTTTGATCTATTTGCGGTTTTGTTGATTTTACAAGTATTCCGTTTATTGTAATATGAGTTGGTTTTTGGTTGGCTGCATAATGTCGCTTATTGTAAACTTAACGGATAAAAGACAAAAAAAAATTCTTAAAGCAGTACCTTGCCAAAGAGCTAAGAACCTCTTTGATGTGGGTTTAAAAAGCATCTATTTTTATAAAAAGAAAAATTTGGAGAAACTTTTTACTGGACCTGGAACAAAATATTTTGACTTGGATACTTTGAGAAATATCTTCATATGACACCTTGTGAGCTTTTGAACTTTACAAGAAAGTTTGCAGTGGTTGAAATTTCTGGAGAGATTTATGATGTAAAAGATACATTTTGAGATCTTTGTATTATCTTTAGAGTATAGAATCAATGGCAGTGCTGGTTTCATCTGTAAAATCATCTGTGGGTCCCCCGTCATCCTGGTTGTTACGACTAGCAACTCGCTTTCCGATTTGATTTGGAAACGGACAAAAATACCAAGGTTTATTCGCAAAAAAGTGCATGCAAAATTATAAAAGTGGAGATGTCTTTCAAGGTAAATGGGGGATAATAATCAGTTCTTCCTAAAGGATTCCCTTCAGATGGAGCACATGGTGTTTGTGGTGTACCTACGATGTATCATTGGACTGATTTTGTCTTAATATTGACCAATAAGGGTTTTTACATACTTTGTATGAAAGGGTGAGGACAAGCCAATGAAAGGCAGCAGCTTAAGAAAGTCTGAAGAATAGATTGGATTACTCCTGAGCTTTGAGCTATGTAAATAAGTCCTTTTTTATGTTGAGTATTTGGCAGACTTTTTTTGTTCTCGTTTGGACTTCATTGGAAAGTGTGATATTAATATAACGTTTTTTTCTTTCATGGAGTATGTAAGGTATTTTCATTTTAGGATATTTACCTTTTTTAATTTCAGGGCTTTTTTTCTTTGTTTTTTTGAAGAAAAAGTTTTCCGTTGTCCCATGGACTAGCATTACAGTGCGTCAAATTTGTTGGTTGTTTGGTCTGTAGATAGTCTTGCTTCGTAAAAAAGGTATTAAGAAACTATAGACATTTGTTTTTGTTTTTTATATATAAACATTATAGATATATATTTATGTGGTAAAGAATGGATATAAACCACAGTTTTGAACAATTTTGCTTTTTTCTTTTCTTTTCTTTTCATACTCATATATATATATATATATATAAATATACGTAATGCATATAACCTGTCTTTAAAATCGTAAAAAGGTGTATATTGCTTTATTCACTTCGGGGGAAGGTCAGTGAAGCAGTTCCATTAACGAAAAAGCAAAATTGGTTGCAGGAGTTTGTCGAAACAACATCTAACTCATCTTGAACAAACAAACGGCGGCTGGTCGAGCCTTAGATGCACTAAATACTGCACCTGCATCCTGCTTGTTATTTAAACCAATTACTAGTCATGCTTCCCCTCAAATGAGCAGTGTGCTATGCATTATATAATTATCTTTGCAACTGCTTTTTCTTGTTTATCTATTCCTTCTTTGTGTTATTTGTAAAAGTTTAACTTTAAGTCTAGATGAGTTGTGATACTTGCTGCTGTGGGGTTGAGACATTTTTCATGCCTGACCGAATATTGATTTAAAAAAAACCAAAAAAAAAAACAGTTTCTTTTTTGTAATTTCTTCATGAGGATTTGGTCCTGACAAATTGTGCCGATGGTCCGACATGAAAAAATGTTGCCTCCCACCCCTCTTATCTCAATTCTTAATATGAGAATGATTATTTATTTGAAGTTGTATAGTCTGACTTGGTTCACAGCATTTTTGGAATAGAATATCTTTTTGTTGAGTATTTAAAAGGATGTACATGTTCTTTACTTTGTGTTTGGATACTTTGGATTTTTTCCATGTTCAGTACATCAATAAATAAGTTGAAGGGCAATGCATCTTTGTGAATGGATCCCATCATTCCTTCTTGTTTGCAAAAAAATATTGTGTACACCTTACATTTCAAATGTCACATCTGTTGTCAAATTTCAGTAAGTAAAACTATCTGTTTTGTTCAAAGGTATAAATCTACTCGTGGTAGAATGGTTCCATGTTTTGGGAAATATGCATTTAATACGTTTACTGTCTGTACAGTAAATATGAAGCTGATGGCTTGTAGCTCAGGATAAAGACAGAATGAGGAAACATGGAGCCTGGTTCGAATTACGTCTTTATCTTACACCTTCGGCTTGATGTTTTCTTGTCTTTATGCGAAGCTCTCCTGTCTGCAGCTTCATATTCAACACGCAGGCACAATACATAAATGCATCCTGTCAATTTACAAGAATCATTTCCTGAAATGACTGAACCACTCTTACACGATCACTTTATTTTGTTTGTAAACTCAAACTTTGAAACAAATGCATAAGAAAATGCTCTAAGAATAATATTTGTCTTATTTTGCATGGCAACAGGGCATTTAAAAGAATAAAGTGCATCTAAACAATAAATCTAATCTGTTTTCAAGGGAGCTCAGCAGATAATTTGGTCAGAGTTCAGGTGCACAGCTTAAAGGAAGCGACTGATGTAGATTATTGATTTATTATTCTTTATTTTATTTTTTTTTTAAATCTCATGCTCCACTTGAGGTCGATGGCCTCGCTGAAGATGAACCGTCCTGCTTTGAACTGCGAAACCACCCTGCAATGCATGACTGTCATTTTAGGGGCATTGCAAGGACGCAGATGGAGTTGAAGATACTACACCGCCTTTTTAGTAAAGAAAGCTGCTCTGACGTACTCTCTCTCGGGGGTGGGGGAGAGGTTCCGGCACATTGCTCAACTTAATGAAAACAATATTTATTGCATTCTCCAGATAAGGAATCAGCTCGAGAAGCTTTCAGAGTCTCTGCAATATTTACTATTTACTGTGCCATTAGCCTGCAAGTTAGAACAGCATTAATCTTCCCTGACAGCAGCTTTTATTACGGAAGCAGTGGGTTTTGCAGTTCAATGCATCCCATATGTTTATATGGGATGCATTGAACATTAAGACTGCACAGCTCCTCTATATGTTGAGCTTTACTGGATTTACTGGAAAGACATGGATGTGAGCAGCTTTGGCTAAGTGACAGGGTTCAGTTCTTATCTGGGCACGTTTGAGCTGAAACTGGTCGAAATCATCGCAGACAAGTCCTGTGATTTGGCATCTTCTCGCTAATATGCTGTGATCGTAATGCTGCCAGTAAACATGGGTTAAGGCTTTAGCTGTTAATAACCGTCACAAATTAGTTGGAGTCGGCGTACGTCACATTTTGCTCAGTTACTTGGGTTTTGACGTGTTGGCAAAGGCCAAACTATTAAGTTCTGTGTTTTAATAGAAGGAACCCGATCGAAACACCACAAAGAGAGAAGTGGTTCCTGTTCGGCGGCACCATCTGATCTCACCCTTTACTGTCAGACAGCCCCGTCACATGAATTCAAAGGGAGTAACTTTAAACTACAGTGGTATCTGCATTTGAGCAGAAGAAGCGATACGCAAAAATAACTATGCAGATGTTTAGTGTTATATTTTATGCATTTAGATTTATAGGGAAACAAGGTGAATGTATCTCAAAATTGTACAGTGCTAGAGAACATGCAAATTCATTTTATTTTTTAAACTTTAATTTACTCAAAATATGCAATCATCAAATTAAGACGTGAAGTATTTTGACCTTAGTCGCATTATGTTGACATGCATATGTATTAATCTCATGATTAAACTTGCAACTGCTTGACGACGCTCTCCCTGGGTTAGAGTGTAAACGAGTAGTGGGACTTGATGTGAGTAATAATCAGACTATGCTCTAACATGTGAACAGGAATATGAGAGAATATCCCATAGCAACTCATATAAACAACATAATGTCAATAATGTCTTATAGAATCCAGTCAATAGTCAGATTACTGGTGTCCATGTCAACGTAGATCATTATTTCTTGTATCATTCTTAAATAAACACATTATAAACTAACTAGACTATTGTGTGTAAAAATCACAGCTCAACAGTTTCAGAAATAGTCAATCATCTGGCACCAAGAGGTCAAATTAGTTTACATCACATTTTTTCCCCCATTTTCTGTAGTGCGTGAGTTTATTATTACACTGCTGCCACACGATTGGCTGAATGCATGAGCAGGCATACACAGGTGTTCCTAATAAAGTGCTCTGTAACTTTATGTGCTGTAAAAATATTTTGAGTGACAGGAGCTGCACATTTCAACCACTTATCTCTCGGTTGCAGCTAAAAAAAAGTCATCCATTATTTTTAGCGTCTGTATCTATTGCAACATTTATTCAAGCTTATTCATCACTCACCTTTAAACAGGGATTTGAACCGTTTATGTATCAGACATTTATCTATGACCAACTTTGGCCAAATGTCAGCTTGTCCGCAAACTTAATTTAAATGGCACACATGGAAGTCAGCTGTTATATCTGTAGATATTTTTATAATTATAATTTAAATTTTTGCAGAAAATGGTTGAGAAAACTGCCATTAATATGCAGTACGTTTAGTGACATAACTTTGACTTGCAGACCCCACATGGCCTGTATGTGGTGATTTCCAACAATGTGTCCCCTACATCCTTCCCCACATTTGAGTCTGTGTTAATGACGAAAAGGGTCACGCAGATGGTCCCTCTATTATCATGCCACCCGTTTGCTGCTCTGACCCTCGTAACCGCCCCCTTGCTCCTGTAGAACCTGACATACTGTAGCATGGTATGTAATGAGACAGGAGATAAATAAAACATGCTTGTACATTTTGTCCAGAGCTGCTGATGTCAGCGGGCGCACGTAAACACATTTGCATACTGCCTGTCTGCCGAAGTGATTTATGGCCCACCAGGTTTTCTGTTAGTCTCATTTATAGTTTGCATCTTCCCTCCTGTTCAGATGCTCCGGCGTCACTGAGACACACAAAGGCCTTTTTTATTCTCAGGCTTTTCTCCGATTGTGGATTTTAGGAGCTTGTACGTTTGAGACAAAAACAACAAAGCAGCAATTGTTGGAACAACAGAATTCTACAAATATAAAGTTATTACTATGTGAGGCAGATAAAGTAAAATAACTTTTACTATTCTAGGCCTAAAATATTAAATATGTTTAACTTTCTTTAGCATTATGCCCATCAATCAGTATAATGACCAGATTTGATAGGTTTATCATGTTATTGTGGAGTTTGTCAAGTGGCTTCATTCTGCATCCACACCGGCAGATTGACAGGTCTAATCTACGAGTTAAATCCAGATTTATTTGTTTATATAAACTGTACATTTTTAAGGGCCCATTGGAGAACACCACCCTGACTATGGGCTTATTTGGCTTTGAAACATTTTCCCACTGTAATTTAAAGATGATTTTTTTTAACAGAAGTATATGATGTGCATGATAGCATTTGTTTTCCAGAACAAGGTAAACACATCATCAATGATGCAGTCCCCCTCCCCTCCAGCCATTGTATTTCATTTTGATCTGGCATTGTGGTGCTCACTTTGAGTCAGAATAACATTTAAAGATTTCATGCACCAAAGGAGTCACTTTGAAACAATGAAACATTTATCATTTCTCTTTATTTTCAGTCACAGATATCAAACCACATAGTAGGAACAGTGCAAAGATTTCTCAGTTAGTGTGTAAATCTAGTATTTGCTATATTACCAAATACTAGATTTAGTTTACTAAATCATTAAATAGCAAGTAAGTCCTTTTAATACCTTTCTTGTCATAGTGCATTGTATGAAATTTGCTGTGCATCTCCAAAATATTATAATAAAGCATCAAAATGTCAAAAACACATCCTGGTATACTTAGGCACATAAATGTTAGAGTATAATAAGACCAACAAACGTATTAGTATTGTAAGGCAAAACAATTTCAAAAAAATCATTGCAGCAAAGGTATGTGTTCACCTGCTGGGCATTACTGCCTGTCACAACTCTAATGGGGGCCATCTGGTCAGCTGCAGTGTGAACTGCTCATGCCCATCACAGATGTTTTGCCCCTTTAAACTCAGAAAAACTCAGAAGTGGTGACGCAGCAGAAGGGAAGTCTCCCTACTGCCCCCTGCAGCTAACCCTAAGATCCTTTCTCCCTCCCTCTTTGGGTAGTTCCTTCTGAGCAAGTTCCAGAGCGCCCAAGCTCCGCCTCCTCTGCTTCTACCTGGTGATTCCGAGGGCCTTTAGGAATAACGGGGGTGGATTTTCCATTAAAGCCTCTGCAGCCAGCTTCCACTGGTTAGGTGGTTGCCTTCCATCCTGCTTTTGTATATGCTGCAGACAGTGCACTTTACTCTTTTTTTTTATCTCAAAGGCACCGTCCTGGCAGCAGTGGACCACTGGACGATGTCTGGCTTATGGAATGTTGTTGTTATCTCGTATGGAGACTGTTGGTCCAGATCAGCTCTAATTTTCCATTCTGCACCAGGTGTGAGAACAGCCAACTCCAAATGGGAGGATTTCTATATTCCACTTCTCTGTCTTTGTGGTGTACAAAGACAATCCTGTTTGCTTCAAATCTGTGTGTCTCCAAATCTACCAGTTGACACAGAGCCCTGGACGTGCCATACCAGCCTTGAGTCAAGGCTGCCTTGCAATCTGACAGGATGTGCTGCAGACTGGGGTTCTGGGCAACACAGAGGTGACAAGTAGGTAAATCACTTGAAAATGTCACAGTTCAGTATGTCGTCCGAAATCTGATGAAAATGTCATAGTTTATTTGTATAGACGGACGCCCATATTCACAAATCACAATTTGTCTCATAGGGCTTTAACAAGGTTTGACAGCCTCTGCCCTTAACCCTCAACACGAGTAAGGAAAAACTACTAAAAAAACCTTTTATGTCGTGTGTAGTATGTCATCCGAAAACACCTAAAAAAAGTCATAGGTTAGTATGAAGGTCTGTCTGTCCGTATTATTTTATTTTTTTGGGCAGATATTTTTTCGTCCGTCTGTTTGTCCAAATTTAAAAAAATTTTGGGGACTTACAAAATAATAACAATACGTCCATCTGTCGTCCAAAGTGTAGGTAAAAAACAATGTTATTTAATAGTGCTAATGCATGTCCTGGAACTCTAATTCATAAAGAAAGAAAACAAATATATTTCTTCTGTAAGTTTATTCAAGAATTTGCAAAATAATTCAAGCATTCAAATCAATGGACTCCCCAACAAAAAGGGAAATGCTGAATACACAGTAAGTAAGGTCATTGGTGGAATCCTTCGATCACTGGTAGACATCGTTTGTTGGATCAGGAATCCTCCTAAAGGGGCTGGCATGTATCCAGGTTGTCCTCTCCGTGGCCTTTAGGTGCTGTTTTCATGGTTAGGAGGATGTCATTTTCTTAAGTCGTTCAAAACCACCTAAAAAATGGTAAAAAAGTCATAGGTTTGCATGTCGTTCGAAAACGGGTCAAAATGTCATAGGTTTGCATGTCGTTTGAAAACTGGTCAAAATGTCATAGGTTTGTATGTCGTTCGAAATCACGTAAAAAGTCATGGGTTTGCATGTCGCTGAAAACTGGTCAAAATGTCATAGGTTTGTATGTCGTTCCAAAACTGGTCAAAATGTCATAGGTTTGTATGTCGCTCCAAAACTGGTCAAATGTCATAGGTTTGCATGTCGCTGAAAACTGGTCAAATGTCATAGGTTTGTATGTCGCTCCAAAACTGGTCAAAATGTCTAGGTTTGTATGTCGCCTGAAAACTGGTAAAAGTCATAGGTTTGTATGTCGCTCCAAACTGGTCAAAATGTCATAGGTTTGTATGTCGTCTGAAAACTGGTCAAAAGTCATAGGTTTGTATGTCGTTGAAATCATGAAAAGTCATAGGTTTGTATGTCGTTCCAAAACTGGTCAAAATGTCATAGGTTTGCATGTCGTCTGAAAACTGGTCAAAATGTCTTTTGTATGTCGTCTGAAAACTGGTCAAAAAGTCATAGGTTTGTATGTCGTTTGAAATCACGTAAAAAGTCATAGGTTTGTATGTCGTTCGAAAACTGGTCAAAATGTCATAGGTTTGCATGTCGTCTGAAAACTGGTCAAAATGTCATAGGTTTGTATGTCGTCTGAAAACTGGTCAAAATGTCTTTGTATGTCGCTAAAACTGGTCAAAAGTCATAGGTTTGCATGTCGTCTGAAAACTGGTCAAAAAGTCATAGGTTTGCATGTCGCTCCAAAACTGGTCAAAATGTCATAGGTTTGCATGTCGCTGAAAACTGGTCAAAATGTCATAGGTTTGCATGTCGCTTGAAATCACGTAAAAAGTCATAGGTTTGCATGTCGTTTGAAAACTGGTCAAAATGTCATAGGTTTGCATGTCGTTCGAAAACGGGTCAAAATGTCATAGGTTTGTATGTCGTTTGAAAACTGGTCAAAATGTCATAGGTTTGCATGTCGTTGAAAACTGGTCAAAATGTCATAGGTTTGTATGTCGTTTGAAAACTGGTCAAAATGTCATAGGTTTGTATTCGCTCAAATCACGTAAAAAGTCATGGGTTTGCATGTCGCCTGAAAACTGGTCAAAATGTCATAGGTTTGTATGTCGTTTGAAAACTGGTCAAATGTCATAGGTTTGTATGTCGTTCGAAATCACGTAAAAAGTCATGGGTTTGCATGTCGTCTGAAAACTGGTCAAAATGTCATAGGTTTGTATGTCGCTCAAATCTAAGTCATGGGTTATGTCGTGAAACTGGTCAAATGTCATAGGTTGTGTCGTTCCAAAACTGGTCAAATGTCATAGGTTTGTATGTCGCTCCAAAACTGTCATGTGTTGCATGTCGTAAAACACAAGGTCAAATGTCATAGGTTTGTATGTCGCAAAACTGGTCAAAAGTCATAGGTTTGTATGTCGCTCCAAAACTGGTCAAATGTCATAGGTTTGTATGTCGCCTAAAACTGGTCAAAAGTCATGGTTGTATGTCGTTGAAATCACGTAAAAGTCATGGTTTGTATGTCGCTCCAAAACTGGTCAAAATGTCATAGGTTTGCATGTCGTCTGAAACTGGTCGGTCCAAAACTGGTCAAAATGTCATAGGTTTGTATGTCGTCCAAAACTGGTCAAAATGTCATAGGTTTGTATGTCGTCTGAAAACTGGTCAAAATGTCATAGGTTTGTATGTCGTTTGAAAAAAGTCATAGGTTTGTATGTCGTTCCAAAACTGGTCAAAATGTCATAGGTTTGCATGTCGTCTGAAAACTGGTCAAAATGTCATAGGTTTGTATGTCGCTGTTCCGAAAACTGGTCAAAATGTCATGGTTTGCATGTCGTCTGAAAACTGGTCAAAATGTCATAGGTTTGCATGTCGTTCCAAAACTGGTCAAAATGTCATAGGTTTGTATGTCGTCTCAAAACTGGTCAAAAAGTCATAGGTTTGTATGTCGTCTGAAAACTGGTCAAAAGTCATAGGTTTGTATGTCGTCTGAAAACTGGTCAAAATGTCATAGGTTTGTATGTCGCTGAAAACTGGTCAAAAAGTCATAGGTTTGTATGTCGTTTGAAAACTGGTAAAATGTCATAGGTTTGTATGTCGTTCGAAAACTGGTCAAAATGTCATAGGTTTGTATGTCGTTCCAAAACTGGTCAAAATGTCATAGGTTTGTATGTCGTCTGAAAACTGGTCAAAAAGTCATAGGTTTGTATGTCGTTCGAAATCACGTAAAAAGTCATGGGTTTGCATGTCGTCTGAAAACTGGTCAAAATGTCATAGGTTTGCATGTCGTTCCAAAACTGGTCAAAATGTCATAGGTTTGTATGTCGTCTGAAAACTGGTCAAAATGTCATAGGTTTGTATGTCGTTTGAAAACTGGTAAAAACTCATAGGTTTGTATGTCGTTCGAAAACTGGTCAAAAACTCATAGGTTTGTATGTCGTTCAAAAAGTCATCGGTTAGCTGTCGTTGAAACCACCTCAAAAAGCTTTGTTTTACAACTATCATTCGATTTACATAAAATGTTCACAGTGTGATGTCCAATTGATAGCGTGGACCGTAATGAGCAATTAGCAGGCAAGGATCGACATCGCGTGACGGACGCCTGGTCATTGATCGCTCTCTCCACTAACCGCAACAGGCTTAAAAATGCCTGTGCTACAACATGATTTGCTCTGCTATTCGACGCAATTTTTAAAACGACATGAAAACCTATGACTTTTACCAGTTTTAAAACGACATGCTAACCTATGACTTTTGACCAGTTTTCACAACCACACGTTCAAGCAAGACCGTGTAATGAAAATTCGAGGTAGTTTATACCTCCATCTTGTTGAGATGACATTCACCTCAATTTGAAGTTGATCTGATGAAATCCCTGGGACAAGTTTGTCAAAGTAAAAATGTGGAAAATGGTCGATTTTCCTGTTGCCTTTTTCATAATGCCAGTGCCAGAGACTTTTTTGTGCATCTGGTTATGATACACAACTGTCGGTGAAAGCTAACTGAGGGGCTTTTTTTCCGTAGGTGGCGCTGTTGAGCCATTTTGCCAGGCCCATTTCAAATTACTCCAGAATACAATTACTTTTTGGGGTTTTGAATTTCCTGCAAACTTTGGTCGGAATTTGAGCATGTCTAGGTCCTGAAAAAGCCCAAAAAGGGAAATAATAATAAGAAAAATCCTTACAATTTCAATAGGGCCTCCCACCGTTCGGTGCTCGGGCCCTAATAATAAAGAAACAATTTTCTGTCATTTGATGTTGTTCTGATCACAGGTGTTTTAATGAGTTTCTTGCTCCTATAAAAACAGTGTGAAACACGTGTATCGATGGGACCTTGTGAATCCGGCTGCTGCACAGACTCTGGCTCCAAATGTGCAAGATGACAGCGTTTGTATGCAGAGTTGTTAAGTTCAGTCCAGAAGGTATTTCTCATTAATTGCTTTTGCAATGTACAGTATTTACCTATCTTTACATATTGCAAGGACTGAATCTGTTGGGTGGGTCGGCGTGTAACAATCGTCAGCTCTTTCTTAATTTCTAGAAGCGAGATCATTCCAAGTAAAGAGTCTCTAATTGGCTTTAGCAAATGTGATTGTATTGTACATTGGGGAATTTGGCATATTCAATGATTGCTTAGGTCTGCTCAGGTGCATAATAAATCACTATAGCTGCATTTACTCTGGTACTTTAGGTTTAGGTTGTTGAACACTACTGAATTTAGTTGTTGGCCAGAAGAATTCATGGTGAACTCGTAGTCACCAGTACTTCTCCAATAATGGATCGTACTGTGATCGCTGAGATGGCCACAGTTTACAATCGACCATTATTAAATAATTGTTAATCAATAAAACACAATAATGTTGTCAAAGTCAGGGGAGGTTAAAGAGCAAACTGCACATCACTAATGCTATCACAAGTTGTTTTAACCCGGCTGGTTCTGCATCACGTATACAATTTACCTCAAGCATAGAACTTACAGGAAGCCTTACATTTTTACATCTGTCAGAGTTTTCTTTGTTTCAATATCAGTGTCTCTTGTGAATAGTCCATGTCATGATTTCTTACCGCAACAAAGCCGGTTTTCTCCATTCAGTCCCTTCATTTCGTCATGGATGCACTGTAGACAATCCTGTTCCATGTGTGAGGCAGGAAGGTGGACATCTTCTCATTCGCCATCGCTTTTCACCTCCTTGTGAGTGGTTGCTGGACTCGCCGGCCTGCATCTGGACACACATAAATTCTGGTCTGCCTTCCAAGCTGTTCTGCTGATGTCAGCATCACCTGGAACAGTTCCTTTTCCCTAGAAGACACAGATACAGACATAGCCTCCGCAAATCCAAGCACTTCAATTTTTTGTGCTTTTATTTTTTTGAAAAAAGCCAGAACAGTTTTGATCAATTTAGCACCAGTATCAGGAAAACGCCAAACAATACCCAACCTTATTCATTATTCCAAAACAACGTGGACTTACCCGTACAGACACACAGCCATCAACACCTCATGAGGTCTTCTAGGGATCTAAAGATCTAGAGAACACATCATAAGTAACAAGTATCTATAAACCATGAAAACATTGCATGTGTAATATCTATATGTATACTTACAAAAAGACTTGGTGGCGTTTCCAAATGGTCACGTCTTCAAACATCTGTGGCTTATTTTGGGGGAATTTACCTACATGTATAAACCTGTGTGCTACAAATGCCAGCAGAACAGACTGTCCAAAGTAACAGACAGATGAATAAAGTACGTAAAGAAGGAAAGATTATGTAAAATAGTATATTCTGTCATAAACAAGTGCCATAGTAAAGCAGGTCAAAATATGCTGTTCTATGCACATTTGTTAATTGAGTGTTTGTCCTCTACCGATCATTGTGTTTCTGCCGATGATACGTTTTAGATGAAAAGGACTTTAAACTGATCGGGATGGAGTGGATGAATAGTGGCCTTCTACTTGACTTTTATAAGGTCCCTTTAATGGTCCGGTGTCATGGTTAATTCACAGGTAAATTCACAAGTGCCTTCTCTCTGTGCGAGGCTCTTCCATTAAGCATCCCCCGGAAATATTATTTTTGGAGAGGATCGGCCTATTTAAGAGGGCAAGTGGTGACCGGCAGTGGATTGTGCACAAATACAATTACAAAGCTAAAAACAGTGACATGAAGTCAAAGTAGCTTTTTGAACTGCCCTGAAATTAGTTAAATATTGAAGATCAAGGGAAACAAGACGCGTTTTGAATGCCCTCCTCTGACTGATGTAGCTTACACAGTGTAATATACAATTCTCTTTTGCATCATATTTCTATTTGTCAGACATCAATGAATCCTGCTCAGCAAAGGACCTTGTTCTGCTGTCTTTCTATTTCTCGTCGTCCACGGTCAAACATGCTCAGTTATTGGATTTAAGTTCTTACATCACAAATTGTTGGAGCTTGGCTTCCTCCAGCCCCGTCAGATCAGCACTGGCTCCCGTCAACAAGACACCATCTATCTTCCCTAACGACGGCTCCATGTTATTCTCCCTATGAGGCCTTGGCACCTCCTTTCCATAATGAGGCAGTGAAGAAAAGGGGTGCAGATTAGAATAACAGCCTTAACTAATCCATAACAGACCGATGAGGTGCCATGTTCGGGGAAACCGTGTCATTTCTCATTTTGCAGTGCCATGGCAAAATCTCTCCTCTCTCGCAACCCCCCACGCAAAAACAAGCCCCAAGAATAGCTGCTGTGGCAAGCCGCCGGCACAAGGATGGCAATCAACAAACATTGCTTCTTCCCCTGTCTCTCTCTCCTTTTTCTCGGCTCCCGCCAATAGTCTGAGGAGAACAGACAGGAAATCCATGTCTCTGACTGTTGCCTTTGGAAATCAAAGATGAGTTTGAGCTTGGAGGGAACTACAGAGGACTCCAACCTCATCTCAGGGACAGACGCTGTTCTGTCAGTGATTGCTATCGACAAATTTTGCTTTTAAGTGATGTCTATAGGCTTTATGGAGACTTTTTTGGCTTTTTTGGGTCAGCAAGGCTGTCCTTCCAATACATTTTGATAATTGGTTCATTTGTCAAAGCTCTCCATCTTCACTAGGGCCCCCTGCTGGTCAAAAATATTCACAGCAGGGGGAGTTAATATTTCATTATCATTAGAGCTGCAGTTGGTAGGATTTCAAAACTAGAGGAGAGAGGGAATGTGAGAATTTGAACAAATACAGCTTCCCGCCTCCCCTTTCCGCCGAGCTCTACTCTCACTTGTACGAGCAGGATCATAAAAAACAACACAAACAATGCCTCTGCATTTCACAACAACATTTTCAGTAATTTCACAAATGCAAAAACACAAAGCTAACTACCAGTAACAATTGTAATCTAAAACAAGCTTAGGTTAGCCCGACTGCTTCATCACAGTTCCACGTGAGCTGGCTAGGGCTTCCTGCCTGTGTACCAGACATGTGGCTAACACAACGAGCAGACAATCAATATCAGGCCAAACACCAAACTGCCAACACGTCTACACAGGCACTTCACAACTTTAAAATCAAACAATTTCTCATCGGAGATAAGCTCACGTTAGCCCGACTGCATCATCCCAGAGAAGACTTTGGAACATTCTTATGAGATTGTAACACCCCACTACAGTATGTCTGCTACTCAGCCTACTAGTCTAAAGGGCCAGTTTCCGTGTGTGGTTGTGCTCACATATTTACATGTGTGCTAGGCGGAAGACGAAGTAGCTGCTGGCTGCGTTGCTCGTGTCTGTTCTGGTGTAATAAGGGCTGATTTAAAGTTGACCAGAGCAGACCAAGAATAGAGCCACAACCCTCATTTCCTCCAGCCAGTGGAGATGAGATCTCTTCACAATATTTACCCAGGGAATAATGATGTTTGATTTGACTCTCTTCTGGGTGTGTCTCTGTGAGGGCTATTTTCGCCCACTGCTGCCAATGAGAGAGAAAACAGACAGAAGCGACGTCCACAGAGGGAAAGAAACGCCTCAGATCACTGTTTATGGATGATGCTACGTTGGGAGTATTTCTGTGCTTGGCCTTCACAATGTAGACCTGCTGGGCTGCACTCTATCTTTTAGCTGATTGCATTTTACTTTAATG
This sequence comes from Hippoglossus stenolepis, assembly GCF_022539355.2. Lineage (NCBI taxonomy): Eukaryota > Metazoa > Chordata > Actinopteri > Pleuronectiformes > Pleuronectidae > Hippoglossus > Hippoglossus stenolepis. The sequence goes on along the minus strand of NC_061505.1, from coordinate 7,152,643 downwards.
CTCCTGACTAGCTATGGTTGTATTCAGTGTGGGGGATCCTGCATTTAAGATGATAAACTAGAGGAAGGAGGAGTTTCCTAAAAATCGCAAAAAACAATGGACACAGACATTTAAAATGCGTCTCTCTATAGCTGTTTTGGGTGTATTGGTATTTTGACAATATTGTTATTGTGATTATTAAACATCACTCGTGATCATGTATACGAGGGCAAATATTGTGGGCTGTATTCATCCACTGTGAGTTTCTTTAGCAGCTCAGCTCAAATGCTGCCGACATCCCAGCTACAGAAACACACTCTAGCATTTACCTCATTACAATCTGCACTCCCTCTGAGGCACAGAGTCATTTGCATGGCTGCTTGTCAAGCCATGTTAATATTGACAAAGATTTGCACCCGTTTTAATCATGCCACGTAAAAGGTATACAAAGTTGTTTATGACTGCTCCACCACTGAAGCAATAGGCACATAGCGTACTGCAGTGCACATTAAAAAAGATTGCACTTTGTTCCGAGCAGCGATTGCAAATCACAGACATCAGAGCGGTGGAGGGAAAATAGATGACTGCGATGGCAGTTTGAGTCTAACAAAAATGCATTTACATATTAAACCACGCAGCAGCATGTGGAGCGAGGCAGTGTTTGAATTGCATGCTCCAGCCTGACTTCCCTCAGTGTAAGGAGTAGCAGGGGCCTCGCCGCTGTGACTGCAGTACCGTAAATTTGAAGTTGTTTACGGATGCTGCCATCTTGGTGCGCTCCGGGAGGGAAACTTGGAGCGGGGCCATTTACTGGCAGCTTGATGAGAGTGCAGTGAGGCGAGTTAATTAATACAACATCCCTGGGCCCACAGGCTAGGCTGCAAAGCTAACCCAGGAGGGAGGAAGAGATGGAGAGAGGAACACGGAGAAAAGGGACAGAAGGAATTATGGCTATATACACAGAGAGGGTAAAACTGAATAATAAGGCTACAGCACCTGCTAACAAAACACAACGGAATGACGTAGCCAAGCTTAGCCATCTTGATCAAATCCAACAATCAGACGAAATGATTCATTGGGTCACGCTGACGTCAACTGACCAACAGACGCCGCACACAACATCTCATCTTGGATCCTGATCTATCACGATGGCCATAGATCGTATATAAAGATGGACGACATGACTGCTCCCCAAAAGTTAAGCCAAAGCTGCAGTATAGGTCGTAAACCACACCTCCTCGACCAAACTAAAAAAGACCTCACTACCGCGGCTCCAATTCGCAAGATGGCGGCATTCGTATATGACGTGGTGTCCATCTTGGAGACAAGGATCGACTCGAGCTAACAACCAACGCAAACACCATAAACCACACATTTTTTACGATTCATCTGTCTGGTCCAAGCTCGTCCAAAGAAAAATGTCAGGGTGAGATGGTTTTATCAAGATGTCGTGAGGCATCGAAACTGCTGTTGATTGGTTTCGACCACAACAAACTTCACTATGTTTTACGCAATGTCACATCTAGAATCTTAAATTCAGCCGATACAGGACATTTAATCACCTAAACTACAAGATAGTTTGAAGAATACCTTAGGTTTAGCTGCTTTACACTCAATTAAATATGCATCTACTACACTCCTACTCCAGTTTACGCCACCTGGATCCCAACACTGAAGGTGGAGTGAGAAGATTCAAAGCAGATAATTGCTCCGGTAAGAGAGACCTTTTGTAAAAAAGTATCATGTTCGACCCACCCCGACATAATCCCGAGACAAATTGATCCATTGGCCTCTGCGAACTCTTAAACAAAGCAGAACGGGAGCGACTGACGCTTCCTATCCCCTGCAACGGATTTTTGGTAAACTAACCTAAGATGTTTTCACCCGTAGCACCGCAGCTGCTGCTTCTCCTTAACTTTGCCTCGGTGAGAAAACTCTGTTGAGCTTCATCAAACAAGAGAAAAACTTGCCTGGAGAAAGAGGAGTCCGTAGGGAGGTCCTCGCCTCCTCCTCCTCACTCTTTCTCTCTCCTACCGTATCCATTTATTTTAGCTGGCAAAAAGCAACTTTGGGACCAAGGTTGTCAAACAACACTTTTTTTTTTGTTCCCCAGTTGAGGTGGAGGAAAAAAAGCTAAAAACAATCTGCAAACTCAGCTTTCCAAGACATTGTAATACATAACTCAATGCATGTAGAGGGAACAACGTCCTAAAGAATAGCTCGGCCTGACCACTGCTCCTCTACGCTTAACAATTGTATCTTTCTTTTTTTCAATAATAAGCTCCCTCATTCATTGACAAAGTTTATCGCGTCGGCACATCAGCCAAATGACGGCAGCAAAATACAGTAAATAGCATGCCTGCCAGTAGACACAAAAGAGATAGGGGCTATAAATACCCTGAATAAATCCCCCTAATCAGGAAGTGAGAGAAGCACGAGTTGTGTTGATATAGGAAGCTGGTGGCTGAATCCCATTTTAAATGCTTTCGCCAGCTTTTTCTTTTGGTTAGTGTTTAGAATTCACTTGATAATTACCATATTAAAATGCATGTAGGAGTCTGTGCAGTTGTGGTGGGAAAAGATAAGGCTGCGAGAGCAGGGAGGGGAGAAAAAAAGTCCACCGGAGGCCTATCAGTCAGTTCTGAATTGCTTTATAATTACTGAGATGCACAGACATAATTTCCGACTAAAAATAATGCAAAGTTTCATTTCCCTCCCCTGCTTTAATACTGTTGTGTGGGGGGAAACTCTCCCCTACTTCCTCTCTCTCTCCCTTTCTCCCGAATGCATTAACTTAACCTCTTCCTGTATTAGTCGGTGTGGTGCCATGTTAAGCACAGTGTAGCCTAGTTTCTGCACAGCGTGAATTCTGCTGCCTCCCAGTTTTGGGAGAAGAATCCAAATTCTGACACATTGGGGTTGTGTTCATGAATATGACATACTGTCTCGCTCAAGTTCTTTTAACTTGTTGGAGTTTTATTTGCATGGATTTCTCATAAGTTTTAATCTTTTGTGTGCTGACACAATTTAGGCACACACCGTTTCCCATATTGAACAGTAGGCATCGCTTGGCCTTAATTAGACTAAACCTGGTGACTGCTGACAGTTTCCTGGGCTGTATGATGGAGGTTTGGGTTTTAGAGTTTAGGAGATTTTTGAAGTTTTAGGCCAAGGGATAGCTGGACGTTTTCTCTAAAGTAGTTCAAGTAAAGGTGGGTCCTTCTCTATTTTTAGCAAACGTCAATGTCGACTGGAACAGAACGAAATTAAACTGAGGCAACACAGAGAAGTCAAAGAATGGCAATCCCACCCTCCCTACGATTTCGTTTTTTGGGGGGTTATTTCCTTGATGTTTTAAAGGGGAACTATACTTATTTTCCTCATACAAATCATTTTATTTGCCACAGAGAGAACCACTCAAACTGGAAGAAATGTTACATATTGTATAATGTACATCCAATGCAGAAAATAACTCTAGTGAGGTAATATTGATTTCATCCGGAGACGACAGATTTATAAGAGAAAGGCTGAGTTACAGATGGGGATGTGGAGCAGGCTGAGGGGGTCTAGTGAAAGATGTTATCAAGTTGCACTATGGGAAATAAAGGATTTGCACGGGGGACTAGAAGACTCATCCTGCTGCTTTGACCATTTTCTTTTCTTTAGCAGAGCGACTTAAAGCATATCAGTGCTGGTCCAGACTGAAATATCACCACCAGTTGTACACATTGTCATTGACCTTCTATAATCAAAGACTTTTTTCTCTTGCATAGGAATTGTTTGTAGTTATTCTATGAAATATCTTAAAGTCACAACCTAAATGGTGGTGATCTGACGATGTAAATTCCCCGATGACAGTCACATCAGCCTCAGGTGTCATTAGTGTTAAGTGCTAATTAAGTAATAGTAACTAATTGCTGGAGTTTCCATTGAAGGTTGACAGTGATTGTACAGTTCCCCGTAAATGTCCTATTCATGCTTAAAAATTGAAACTAGGGGATGAAAAAAAAACGACTAAAATATCAACATGACGTTGGCATGACAGCCAGCAATCATGATGTCATTATGTAGACAAAGGGTGTCTATAATCACTGTAAACACAAGAATGTGGGAAAATACAACTAATCTTCAGGAGGCATCTCGTTCCACAAAAATAGCCGAAGAAAGGACAAAAAAAAGCAAAGAGGTGGAAACGAAAGGTTGCAGGAGTGGGTGAGTGACGACCAGCAGCTTCTCCTATGATGAAATATTGATGCCGCTGACTTTGATTCTGCAATAGGTACTTTTGATCCAGATCTGTCGCGGCAGAAGAGACGCCCCCCCCCCCATTTTCTACCTCAGGTGCATCTCTGGTCGTCTCGCTTTCGAAAAATGCCATCCACCTTCAACTAGCTTTGATCAAATGTGTAGACTTTCAAGAAGAACTTATAGAGATCAATGATGTGTGTATACAGGCAGGCGTGCACTCCAGGTCTATAACTCAATATGTTGCAGCGGGTGCTGGATGAGAGCCAGTGACGGGGCTCCGCAGTTAGTCAGTTGTTGACTTTTATTTATCGCGACTGCCGCTGCTGCAATTGACGACTGAATCAACACAGTTTGGAAAAGTAACCGCTGACTTCTTTGCTTTTTTGAGCTGAGCAGCGATCGTGTCTCTCCCCCGCTCAGCGCTGATCTGAAATTTAAATTGGATTCTTTCCAAAAAAGCCAGGAAAAGCGAGCGCTCCATTATTTAAAGAGACAGATTTCATTCACAAAATCTCAGGGCACTGTTCAAGCTACAAATCCTGAGACTACTCTGTCAGTGTGTTCACATCTCTTGTTCGGCTCTCTGCAGATTTGTAGATCACCCCGATGCATCGCTACATGATTTTCTGCCTCTTTTATTCTCTTAAAAGCGTCAAGTGCTCTCTTCTTTTGTCTGCCTGCAATCCAGCGAGTGTGTGTGTGGAGTGGAGTGTATGATACGTCCACTGCAGCGCTGTGTCCCTGGATAATGGAGCAGAGAGCCATCTGTCTGTCGGCCGGGCCATCCGTCCGCTTCCTCAAATCCTATCATTGTGTCTCACCTGCTAATGAAAAGCTAGCAGGTAGTGAGCTTCAATTACAAATGGATGACTTCCCTACACAGCAGAGGATCCTCCAACCCCTTGCCCCCTCGTCTCTCTCTGTCTTTTATTTTCCTTTCTAACACTTCCTGCAGCCAACACTCAGTTTTGAGATTTCAATTCCCCAAGGATCCAATTGTTTGATCTAAATTTTGGGAATTGCAAATATTGGGAATCCACATTCTCACTTTGCCTCCTTTTCTAAATAAAATCCTGGTATTTGTTTTGAAAACTGAATCGTCTCCTGGTTGTTTACTCTATTGTTTGGACTATGTATTTTTCTTCCCCAGTAACCTGTATTATGTAATACGGAAATAATGGCCGAGTCTCTGGCCATGCGATATCTCTGAAATGCAAAGCAGTGATGCAAACACGCAGCTTCATTAATAATTGCCATAATTGTATAAGTATGTGGAAACTGCAACACAAAATGGAGCAATGACTATTATCAGGTTGATAACCAATAATTACTTACAAACTCTGTGCTCATTAAGCAGCTCCTGTGGAGAAACTGAGCCCAATATAGCCCTCCAGAATCCCCTCCCCTCGCCCACCAGGATCCCGCTGCTCTCTGTCTCCCCCTCGTTATATCCCACTTTCTCTGCTCTCCCTTCATCCAGACTCGGCTTTTCATTCCATCTGTTAGCCATGTTGTTCTGTTTCAATCACGTTCTATCTCCTCACTCAGACTCACTCTTCTTTGTCCCCTTCTCTTTCCCTTTTCTCGGCCGTCCATCCTCTTATCTGTGAGCGGTGATCACCGTAATCTTTCTCCCCTCCACACATTTTCCTGCTAAATCCCAACATCCTGTTTATTTATGTACAGGGCATGCTGCTCTCCGCCTCCCCTCCTCTCTCTGGGTCTTTCTCTCCGTGAAAGATTAACCATCCCCTCTGCATCTCTTCTCATCTATCATCCTAATGGGGGCTACAAGAGGGAAAAAACAACAATTTGCAGAGGGAGAAACAGCCACAGAAGGGCACGGAAAGTGTTTGGATTGCCACTGTCGATCAAGTTCCAGTCTGTCACGGGCTGCATTTGCGCTGGCGCCGGTGCCACAGGACCAGAGCTTATATTAACAGATGAAATTGTCATCTGCAAAGGTAAACGACACATACACGGGCTCTACACTTAGAAACACCTTCACAATACCTGGCTGCATAGGCCTCATTCTCTCAGTGTGGTCTGACCATAGACTGTATATAAAAGATAGACGACATGACTGCTTCCCAAAAAAGTGAAGCCAAAGTGTCTTGATTGCCACCTGGTGGTTGGCTTAGTTACTTGATGCAATTTGTGGAGCGTATGTATCAGCGGTACCTCGCTATCGTGGCTTCATCTCCGGTCGCTACTGCGCAGACTCGGTTCGTATCCGGGACATTTCGGCTTCATTTCTGGACAGAGGGAGATGGTGGAGACGCGTCGTCCATCTTTATTTACAGTCTATGGGTCTGCCACCAAATGGTAAATAATCTGAAAGTAGATAAAAACAGAGACATGAGGATGAAATAATAATCTTTGTTGCTGCTGAACAGTTCAAGAAAAAGAGACTTTCAATTACAAATACAGCCACTGTCTGATATCTGAACTGCTATTAGCTGGTCTTGCCACCACGTGATATCACCATCTGCTCGTTATTTTAGTTTTTTTTAATTAAAGTTGTATTTATTTTTTCATATATGGTGTTCATGCAAAAGGAAAAGACTAAACATTGGATTAAATATTCAATAATTAGAACATTTACTGCATAAACAAGGTTTCTGACATTGTAAAACATGTATATGGACATAATTAGCAGCTCATTTGTCATTTTGTGACCCCTTTACGTTGCTAAAGTTGTAAATTGGAGCAGGAACGGCAACAACTTTGATTGCTTTTAGTCTCTGAACGAACTAAATCCCTCTTGCAAACACTTCTACAAAGATATGACATTATCAGGTTTTATGCAAATTAGCAGCAGCTCCTAACACTGTTGATCCGCATCATATCCCTGCTGGTTAATTTCAATTTGCAACCACTGTTCCTTTTTGTCAGTGCACTTTGTCTTTGTTTGATATACGCTGTCATAACGCGGCTTGTTCCCCTTGACATTTGAAACCATTTCACACTTTTAAAGCGATCCACGTGCACTTTGAGCAGAGATAATTTGGCCTCTTTCGAGCCAGAAGCTGACATTAAAACTGATATGACTCCTGTGACAGTGTTGGTAATTGTCCTAAAATTGAATAATCCCTGTGTATTATGTTTGATTTTCTGTGCCATTTACAGGGGGAATTTAAAAATGCCATTCTATGCACTGGCTTCCCAGGCCCCCGACCCTCCTCTCGCCCCAGCCTCCTGCACTGTAAGTGGAAGCAGCCGACTGCGGGAGGCCCCTGGTAAGCACATGCTATCACAGCTCGGCCTTCCAGCCTCCAACCGCGACACGCTGACGCTCATCCACTCCACAGGGGAAGTGTTGAGCCTCGCTCGCCGACGTGAGAGCACAAACACAGAAACATTCACCCTCCGCTACGATAGGCAGTGCTGCTTATACCAACCCTCCCACCCTCCCTCTCCCAGTTTCACATCTCTCTCTCTCTTTCCCTGCTCCTCCCTCTGCTGTTTTCTACTCGGTTGGTTCGTGTCTCTCCTCCTCTCAAAGTGCAGTTCTCCCTCCAGCATCGTCCTGGTCTCTGTCACTTCTGTTGCTGTTTATTTCTCTATCTGTGTATCATTCTCTCGCTCCCCCTTCTCTATCCCATCCTGTCAATATTAGTCTTTGTTCATCTGCAACTCTAATCTTTATTCCTATATGGTATCTGCAAACTCTCCTACTGGGAAAACTGTGTTAATGCTACTCTACAGTACATCTGCTAGTTATTTTTAGACACTGGGGAATGGTAGTGAATACCTCATATCACAGTTTTTTTTTTTAGGTGTGTACCATTGTATTATGTAATATTAAAATGTGGCCCCAATTAAAGCTTTAGATTCTCAGCGATGGATTAAATAACAACATATTCTTGAGAAACTGATCTTCATAACTTTGAAACTCTGGAACTGTACATAAATGCAGTGCTTGATGTACTTTAGTCCCACGAACCAAGCATCTTTTTAATTGTGTTGTCTCCAAATAAATGAATAAATAAATAAGTGAATAAAATAAAAATGTATGCTGGCGGCTGACAGTGGAGCGTCAGTATCGTGACTGAATAGATTGCAGTAAGTGTGGACGTGAGGGAGACGGATGTGACTGTCGCACGCCGACTCAACGCGAGCGCCCCTTTTTTCCCTCTCAGCCCTGAGGGTATAACTGGCCTCCCTTCAAAGGAGGAAGCTTAAAAACAATCTCTAAAAGAGTGAAAGCGGCACTGGGATGTGGTGGGCGTCAGTCAACCAGTCAGTCAGTTGTCGAGGGCCCTGCTGTCTCCCACTCCATAGAACAGGTGGCCTGAACTAGTTTCTACAAAGCTGAGTCGGAGATTTAACGCAATATAAAGCCTCTGGGCCCTTTAAGCAATTTGGAGTCAACACACAAATACGCCCACGCTCAACTGGAAAGACTTTCCATCCCTGCCCCTTCATGTGCAAATGTGCTGAATGGAGGTGTGTAAGTATGTGCTAGTGTGTGTGTGTGTCTGTGTGTGCTCAGCATGTGCTCAGCTTCCCTCCTGAATCCCTCCCACAACTCCCTCCTTCCCTTCTCGGATCTGTAGCAACACATACGTGGTCAGTCGGTTCAAAAACCCTGGATAAAAACTCTGAGTATGTTTTGTGTCCTCCTTAAATAACTGTCCATTCAAATTGCAGTCTTCCGATGTTGTGAGCACACTGTGCGTGGTGCAGCCCACAGTAATCTAACACATTATGATCGTTGAGTAGACAGAGGAGCTGCAGACTGTTGAATCTCTTTCATCGTGGGCGCAGGTTTTATCTGAGGAAAAGTTCCTTAAGAGACACCATCACATGCCATCCATATGGCAGTGATGCAATACAAAGTTTTTTTTTCCAGATGCCAATGTTGCCTTCTGCAATATTAGACAGAGAGTTGCTACTGACGCTGTGATTGGCAGCATTTCCTGCTGCTGCTGATGGAGGAGCCTGTGCAGTCTTAGTGCTTTTTATGCTGACATCAGCTTTGGCATCTGTTGCGTATTTAAAACGTGGAATGAAGAAGAGATTAAAAATGTAGAGTTCAATTGTGTTGATTCCTTGAGACGGCGGTGCATCAGAATGGATTATATCCCTGGAAAAACTGTTTTTGTTTTGCCTGTTTAGCAGATCGATCCGAGCTTTTGTCTTCACAGAAGCAAAATAAACATGATAATTAAACCGTGCGGTGTCAGATTTAGCTGCAAAAACACATCTCGACAAAATCAACATTTCAGCTAAAAGAACAACACCTAGTATAGACTGTGCATTTTGAGTTTAGTTTTCAACAAGTTTCAGTCGAAATGCCTTTTGTCTGACTTGATTGACACCTTCAGCAAACCTCACTATTATTCAGAAAACTGAAGGTGAAAGCAAATAGATTCGCCATCAAATAGAGTGTGTGTATGGGAGCTGAAGCCAGGTAAATAAAAAGCAGAAGTCCCTGGGCTACACGGCCTGAGGCTATTGCATTGCTAGCAGGCAAACAGCCACTCGGCTGCCCCAGCAGGGTAGGAATATATCAGGCAGCCTATTGGATACCTGACAACTGATTTAGCTGCCGCTTAATGAGCAGAGGACTGAGCTGCAGAGACCCCACAGTCTATTACATAACAATGCATGCACGGTACGAGGCAGACTGCTTACGCTGGGAGAATTGTGTGAAATCATGAGACTCAGTAAACAATGCGTCGCTAATAATAGCTGAAGGTAGATAAATAAGAGTAAATACAGTGAAACAATATGTGCGACTTAAATTGATGTCGCTGTCGTGTACACATGTGCAGAAACACGATTACTATATACAGTGCTAATTGTGATAATTCTTTATTAGTCCCACAAAGGGGAATTATTATACTTAAGGACAAGGCTGAGCTCATTTTATATTGTTTCTATTGTCAACACATTTGATAAAAACGCATACAATTAACAAAGTGTCTGTTTGTCTCTCAATAATTTACAACTTACTCTGTCTGTAGCACTGTCTGGAGTCCAGGGCCCCATTAGTTCCAGCTGAAGACGTACACCTTAAAAGAACGGGCCACAAATTACACAGGTTACATTTTTTAACTGGGCCAAATAATTACCTGAAATAGCTGCTGTGTTACTTAAACAGGAGTAAGTGGTGCATTTGCAGGGGACTATTTTCAGCTGCGGATTCATACACATTTGGTGAAGCTAGTCTGTGCTCATGTCAATCATAATGAAGGGACATCATTTTAAATATCAGCAACATCTTAAATACACGTTAAATAAATAAAATAAAAGTGAGGAGGATCAATTGTTGGTTTCAGTTTAATCATGGATTTATTGGCAATGTGTAAAATAGTGAATATCACTGGACTGTATTTTAAAGTAGCCACTATAATAAAGTAGAAGGTCGTAGTCCTTTAATTTGTGCTTATGAATAAGCAGCAATTTGACACAGCATTAACATTAGCAGCAATGTCATTATACACTGGAACTGATCTACTGCAGTAGCATTTAATTCATCCAATATTTACATAGTAATCTGGTTGAGCCTTACATATAAAACCCTTATGTAAAATTTACTGGAACATAATTAATACTCAGTTTCACTAACTCATTCAATAAATGCTGCTTCCAATAGGTACACATAGCAGAGTTAAAGTAGCATTGTAACAATGAAGAATAAAGTGGTCTAGGATCAGTGTTAGGAAAAATAACACTCTGACCTGAGCAAGACTTTCTTGGAAGTCTATGTTCTGGTAACAGATGTCAGAGGGGACCCTCAGGACCCCGGCCTGCCACTGGCTAGGCATTTGGATGTGTGGAGGGAGAGGGGGGCGGTGCCCAGTCGGGTGAATCTAGGCTAGGCCAGTGGAGGAAGGGGTCACAGTTCACTGTGTATGCCCCGCTGCTTTAGCACCGGCTGACAGGCCACAGGAGTCTGAAAGTCCATGATGTACTGGCATTTGCTGGGCTCCTTCACCGATCGCAAGGCTGTCTCTGTTCCGCATGTCAGTGTGACCTAGAAAAGCACAAAGAGAGGAAAGTTGAGGTGGTGCGGAGAGCTGTTGTTCGACTGAGTCAAGAGCCACGCCGGCTTCAACTCACAAAGGTGGGGGGAGGTGATGGAAGACGCTCTCCTACCTTGCCTTTACTCCGTCCTTTCTAAACTTTTGTGAATAAGTACGAATCACTACAAATGACGGGATTATGCAAAGACACTGCACCGGAGGAGCTGGCATTTCACACATATTCAGGTCTCTCGTCACACAAAGTGATGGTACTGTTCACGGAGAGTTTCATCACCACCTCCCCTGCCCATCGCGGCGGACGAGAACCAAAGTGTTGCTGTGACTGCGGGACACTGTGGCATTAAGGGACGTCGCGGGCTGTCGTCCCCACGTGTGAACGAGGACAGGGGAGGATGTGATTACCGCTGCCGTGCCGTTTAATCGGTAACTTTTGACACCCTCTGCGAGAGATTGGAGAAAAAAAAAGGGAAAAACAACTTATTTTACTTCTAGGGGGTTTCCATAGCAACCCCTCACATCACGCTGCACCCTGAACAGACAATCCCTCTGGTGAACAAAAGCACCTAGTGAGGGAGAGCGACGGGAACTTGACAGGTATTATTGTGCTGAGTCTGGCACAACTGGTGATTTGGTCACTTGCATTAAAAATAGAGGCTTTTGTTGTGTCACTTAGTATCTTGTTGCATGCCGATATCAAGGTGGGCGTGTGCCGCTCGCTGAGACAAGGTGCGTTATTATTGGTTGTTCAGTTATGACTTGCAGGTGCCATAGATAAGTGTCGGGGGGAATAATAATAATAATTAGACTCTTTAAGTTTTACAAGCAAATACATTTGATATTGTTTTCTGCTGCATCTGCGTGAGCTTGGTCAAAAAACAACATAACAGGAGCTTTGACTCGGGGACTGAAATTCCTCTGTTTCATCTGTATGGTGACCTGACAGTTCATGTTTCTTTCCCTGTCTCCTTCCTGTTAGCAATGACCTTAGTGAGTATATTATTATGAGTATAAATGATGACCATAAATACAAAATCAACAATCTTTCTTTCAGATGTCCTCCCCTGCCACAGCTACAGTTGTGCTAGCTCTACCTAAACCCGCTGCTCCCATGTAGCCGCCACAGACCAGCACTTTGAATTTAATTAATAACTGAAACAGTTGAGTTCACCCTTCCCCACGGACTCCAGATACACTGCACACTGCTTGAATTTGGATTACCTCTATATCCACCAGTGAAACAATACATCACTGGTCCCACTAGTCAAGTATAAAGAGAGAAGTGTGTTTCAGAGCAGAAAGAGAGAGCACTACCCAAAGACGAGGTTCAGCATTTCAAATATAATGAGCGTCGACTTCTGACGAGACTTCATTTATGCCGACTGCACACGGCTAGGAGGTCGTATCAAAGGAATTCAGTTTAGTTTTTTCAAAGGGGGCCCCTGGATGGTACGAGTACATGCATTCGCAAACGACATTTATTGGACTCTGATTTGAAGAGGGGGGCCAGGCAAAGAAAATGAGATGATTAAATGTGCTACATTTTTAATTGAGCTAATTCTCGCGCAGAAAAAAAAATATATAAACGGAAGTCACAGGGGTGACTGAAGGAGGAGGGAACCCTGGGACGATGGAGAACAGACGAGGGGGAAGCGGAGAGAAAAAAAGAGAAAGCAGCATTAGCCGTAAAGATCAATGTGGACTGACAGAGAGAGAAGCAAGTCAGCCTCCATCACTCCGCTTTGGACAAAACATGTTTTTGCCAGGCTGCTGAACGCGCCATGAACATCTCTCACTGATTGACTGACTCTCCACAGCTGAGATGCACAAGCACAGGACGTATGTGTGTGTGTGTGTGAGGAGCGTGAGAATGCTTCAAATTGTCAGAGAGCTTTGTTTGGCTGTTTTCTCTCAGTCCATGTGTCTCTCTGCAGTTTACTCAAGTTTGTCAAGTGGATGGTTCAAGTCGTTCTCTGCAGCATCTTTGGGTTGTTGTTGTCGGGGGAAGAGTGTTTTCTAAAGTGGGTTACAAAAGAGATTTCTCGGTCTTACGTGGAGAGTCATGTGTCAAAAGTAAAGTGTAGACCACATTGTTTAATTTTGTGTTAGTATTGTTAGTACATGTTATTGTTTACTCTCATCGGCAGTCATATTATTCTCTGCATGTCAACTTTGCAATGTCTAATTTTGTGAAACGTTAACAATATTAAGGTAGAGACTTCAAAATAAGCCCAGCAAGTTTCCTGTATTTCATTGTTCGTCATTTTTCGATGTTTTTTCTTCTAAAATCCGCGCTAAACAAAAATCTAATCTAATACTGAGCGCTCAGCTCACATTAATGAAGTTGCACTCATCTCTATTATTCTGAGGTGGCGGCAGGAAAAATCTCAGAGGGGGCCAAGTTTCATTCAGCTCAGAGAACACAAAGCCTTCATTTTTGGATCAGGATTATATCAGAGACTTTCTCCTCTAACTTCATGTTAACCTGGTGTCTTGATTTCCATGGCTATAATTCCATCATTACACCAACAGAGTAACAACAGGGCTACGTCAGGTGATCTATATTTCTCTTTACCCCGAATTTCTCTTTACAAGAAATGAAGCCCAATCCGTCATCCAGGATTTTCAGAATCAGGAATTTTCAGAAGCTTTAAATGTGACAAAACAAAAATAACAACCATGACCGTAGCTTTACATCGATGAGGATTACAACTACTGAGAAATGAGTGGATTTAACTATGTGTAAAAACATCATGATCTACTTTTTTATCAACAGCAAAAAGGAAGTGACTGTGAATAATTAGTGAATAACGACAGGATCGGAGAAGTTAGAGAAGAGAAACGTGGCAACAGATGAGACGACCATGTTATACTGATAGAATATGTACATGGTAGGAAATTTGTCAAGACAGGAGGAAGAAAAAAATATGATATTAAACATGCAGGAACAGCTTCAACACTCAGTACATAAAGGGATGTGTGGGTTGGGTATACATGAAGATATCGCATTTTCCCAACATCGTAGTTTATGTAAATTACAAATGATTAAAAGCATACTTGGTAATTTTGTACCAACTTTATTAAAGTGTAAAAATGTCCTCATTCACTAAAACAACAACAGAGCCCTCGTTAGGCTCCTGTCTTCTTTTTGTTCCCTCTTTCTTCGCTGCATCATCTGTTTATTTGACAGCCAGTGTGCACTTACAATTTGTTCATCTGTCTATTTATCAGTTTATTCTGCGCTGCCTCCGTGCTCTCATATGCTCCGTCGGCGTGTATGTTTTTGTGTGAGACACTTGTCGTACTCACTGTAGCGCTGCGTGAACCTCCTTGCCAGCAGGGCTCTCCATTTTCATACACCATCTGACTGTACTGGTTCTGCTGTGTTCCTGCCCACATCCCCCACTTCCTGAAATCCAAAAAACAGAAATGATAAAATTTAACATTTTGGGTTTTATCGTTGTTTTGAAACTTTGACAAAGTGTCTGTCGGAATCCGAGTTGGAATCTATTAGTCAAGCCGAACAAAAATCGGTAATTTCTTTTATAAACAGTTGGGACAATTTGAGCAGAGAAACACCACTGGCTTATTACTGGAGAACACTCTCTCCCAGTAAAAATAAAAAGCTGGCAAGACGGCGAGTCTGGCACTTCCCTCCTTTGGTTCCTGGCACCAGCGCTCCAGCATCCCTTCTCCTCTTCAACAATGGAGGGGGGGTGGGGGGGTATTAATTACAATTTTGTCAGAGTTAATATGCAATAACACACCAGGGACGGTGAAGAGGAGCCCATCTCAAATGGGCAACCGCTGCCCGGTGCTAGCTAATTACATTCTCACCAAATATTTCAAAGGGAATTAGGAAACCAAAGCAAACCAGGACGCCAGTGGACTGAGGCCAACACAGCACCGACAGATGCCATTTTATTAACTTCCACCAGCTCATTTCCTCTGATCTCTTGTTGACCTTGAGCCTCTTTGAGGTGGCGTCGCCTGCAGCCGTGCTGCTGGTGTGAGTGTTGGTTTTTTGTAAAACATTGTAATCCTGTTAGAGGGGAAGAAATCGGTTCTGCGTTTGGTCGCACGGACTGAAGATTTGACTGAATCGCGTCTCGCTCTGATCTCTGCACCACATCGGGTAGAAACAGTTTTCTGCCTGCAATGCGAAAATACTCAGGACAGAGGATAAACTATGAAATCAATCTTTTCATTTTCGGGGAAACATACACAGTCAATGGAAAAAAATAACCTGACGGCCTGCAGGAGTCTTTTTTTAATCAATGGCTTGTCAATTATCTGTTAATCATTCTGGATAAAGAGCGACTAGAGGCTATAAATTCAACTTTACTTTTAATATGCCTAAGTGCTTTTCTCTGCAGTGCCAACCCTGTCACAAGTGCACAACTCTTGATCAATGTGCCCACACTGACCTTTCCGCAGGACATTAAAGTAGCAGGATCTCATCTGCGCCTGCTTTTCTTATTATAGGAGCTGTGTTTCATGACCTATTATTATATATTTAATAGTCCTAATAATTGATGTTAGTGGCCTGACATTGAATCCTTGTGTCAAAGCGCTCAGCTCACATTAATAAACATGTTTATCCACATTAAGCAAAGGTAATCGCAAATCTCCAAAAATGACACAAATCATAAAAGGTAAAAGAAAAATGTGAAGGGCTGTAAAAACATTACTTTTTGTCTTGTTGTCCAAAAAACTGAATTTATCTCCCGCATTTCTTTAAATGCCATTTTACTCTCATTTGACCTTGACCGGGGGAAACGTGGAGGTCTCTTTGATTTCCAGAAGCACTCTTATAGACACGTGGCTCCCTGGGTCCCTGAGTGTGGCTTCTCTGCGGACCGCGATGTGCATGGCTTATTTAAGATGCCTGAACAGGTCAGTCAGAGGTGAATTGCTCACACAAGTGGAAGCCGGCTGGGCCCGAGCGTCTCGCCTTTCTCCTTCCAGCCTGTTTGATTGGGTTTTAGCACTCTGTTAGCACCTGGAGGCCCTCAAATGGATTGCTGTCAGGGCCGGCAGACACGGCGAGCGGTGAGTGTGTGACAGTGCCACTAGTTGACCCGCGATCCCTTGCGCATCACCTCTGCGCCTTCCTCGTCCATCGCAAGCCCCCCCCACCCCCCCAATCCCCTAACGCAACTCATTCCCACACCTCACCTTCGCTCACTTCCTTCCTTCATCTCCATTCTCGCTCTGTCAGCCCTCCCGTGGCCCCAGGAGGCAGCGTGGGCCCTGTCAATTAGGCTTGAGTTATCACGGAGATGTGGCCGACACACTCCAGTCATTTGGACACAAAGGAGGAATCTTATTGACAGATCATTCCCGGTAATAATACTTGCACTCGGTATTGACAGCCCATTTTCTACAGTCATTCCGCGCTTATCACCAGAAAAGTGCCCAGCTAGTTATTTACACCTCTGAAAAACACAGCACGTTGCACCTTATTGCTAAATTCCATGGCATTAACATTAGTCTATGTTACTCTGACTCTGTGTCAGACAATATAGCACAACCCAAATGTGCAAAAATAGACCCCCCTGGCTCAATGACAACTTCATTTTCTCATTCAATTTATCACAGTTTGGCTTTAAGCTGCAGCCGCGGTGATGCACACGATGCAGCAGGGGCCAGTCTCCTTAAATTATCTGGGTTACTGTATGTGTTCTCTTCATGTCGGCCGATCCACTGCACCTGTTTTACTGCAGCCAGGCTGTAAAACCCTGTTTGTCTGCCCAACATTACTATTCAGAAAGCGGATTTCCAGACGCTTTTCTGTTTCCAGTCCAACAAAATACACAGAAGTGAAGATAATTTAAAAAATTGAAATAGATTAACGTTGGCAGTGGAGAGTAAATCACTTTTTCCCACCAGTTTTTGTGGAAATACATTTCAGACCACATGGAGACAGGGGGCTTTCAAATGTGGATTTCCTTTGAATGACTAATGATGGAACATATTGAACATGTGCTACTTTTAAAGACTTAAAACGTCGAGAATCTTATTTACAGATATCTGGGTTATGACTCATTCTTTGTCCCCCCCCCCTCCTCTAATGCCATCTAATGCACCTTCCATCACAGAAAGACCTGTGACAGCAGCATATCTCGCCGGCTAAAACCCATTATCCCTGCATTTACCTTCGATTGTGAGATAGTGGGCCTGGGAGAACTCAGCCTCTACCTGCGAACCTTAAGGAGTCAATTTAATTTAATTTCCTCTCTGAATCACTAAGGTGTGATGCGTATGGAAGTGTGATTTAATTACATCCAGGACCCACAAAAAAAAGCATTCAAGTGCAGTTTGAGCTCCTTGAAACCTTCAGTTTCCTGAATAAAGTGCAGATAAATAATATAAAAACAATATAATATCATTCCAACGTCCAAACTTACAGCTTTGGAAGAACATGTAAAGTACTGTTTTGACAAAATTGGTCTGTGAATATTGTTTTACAGTTTTTTCCCCCATAATCTAATCCTCATTAGGAATAATTAGCATTAAAAAAGCTGATTAGCGTCCTTTTCTTCTTCTGATAATGGCTTGAGCTGATATAAGCTCCTCTTATTTCTTTAAAATGATGCAGTCGCCACTGATTCTGTTTTAAACTTCACCGCGGCGCTAATCCTCATGCCTCGAGTGATAAATCCCGAAGATCCACGGCTAATCTCGCTCAACACTGAGTGGAGAGTTACCCCCTCTGATATAGTCACAAGGCAACCTTTCAGAAGCAATTATCATTTAGACAACTCTACTCTGGTGTTTAAACACCCCGCAGATACTGAGGAGGGGGAGAGATCTGGGCCAAAAGGGTGTGTTTGTGCACGTGCAATGTGTGTCTGTGTGTGTTTGTGTGTGTTTGTGTGTTGAGACCCTGGGCCTTCACTGGAGAGAAACTAGATGAACAAAACCACAGGGAGAAAAGAACATCATGGTGGCCCTGTTTGGTATGTCTGTGGTTTCTTCAAGTAAACTGAATATAAATATGCTCATTTGCCTTCAGTGTTTTCTCTGTGTGTTTGTGACATTAGAAAGCAGCCTGCTGCATATGTACGACACTTGTTTACGTACTTTGACTGCGTGCGGAGGAATTTTATTATCACAACTGTGATGATAAAGACAAAAAAAAGATGAGTACACTTAGGTACAAGGTTTTAACTTCAGTAATTACCTCCACCCAGGATGTTCTGTTTTCACCCCTGTCTCTGTGTAAGCAGGATTACATAAAAACTACAGAACAGATTTCCATGAAACTTGGAATGATGGAACATGGGCCAAGAACGATCCCTTCATATTTCTTATGACATTAAGAGACATTTTTGGACAATATACAATTATTGTTGATGTTTCTGGTGCATATACAGAGCAACATTGGGTATGCACAAAGTAAACTGCGACGTTATCGTTTCCCAAATGCACCGTTTTACATGTACACACACAGATACCAGACTTTTTAAACATCTGTACTTTGCAAGTGTTTGTAAAAAACGCTGTTTGCATGTGGACGAGACCAAACACGGAGGAAAAGCTTTGTTTCCAAAATATCTGCATTAGTGTGGACAGGACTTTAAGTTTCAAGTGACAAAAAAAATTATCAATACTTGGGTTTAAATCAGATTGGAAAACAAAAACGGTATATAAATCTAACAACCAATTAAAACCTTAAAAAATATTATGCTTTTTTTACATTTCTAATGATTTTTCAATGAGTAATGCATGGATTTATTATTTGTTAGAGGGTGACTCTGGGCAGATGTATAAGCTTTTACTGAATACCATTAGTATTGACCATTAAGTGCTACTTTGAAACAACTCGAAAGCAAATGGAGAAAAAAACCATAAATAAAAGACATTTTATTATTTCCAATGTGACTTATCAAAAAAAAGACCATGAGGTGCCAAGACTCAAATACTTTTTCTGGCACCAGTATAGAACTATTTCAAATGATACCCAGCAGCCCTACAGGCAGCTCCCATCACTTTGTGTTATTACCAAGCATCAGCATCAAGCAAGGTCACACTGACTGTCACAGATGGGAGGTGCCAACTCAGCATCAGATTCCATGTAAATACATCTCTAACCACCGGCTCCTCATTCTGAATCCTCACCTCGTGCATTACTAATGACAAACAGTACCTGTGTTAAGACGCTGTAACGTCTCTACTTATTACTGTCACCTCCCCACTGTAGCATCCACTCATTAGCTGCCTCTGCAATGAATTATACCTCATGGCTATGCTTTCCGCTGCTTTAACAAGGGGTCTGGAGCAGCAAGTTAGTCCCCTCACTATGCCGTTAATGCGCTAATCATTTACAGCATGAGACGCGGCGCTGCACTGGCAGGTAGACAGAGCAATTTGGGAGCCGCTGGTTAATTTGGATTCGGCGCTTCACGAGGAAAAAAGAAAGAGAGGCCGCCATTCTCATAGCCAGGCAGCGCCAAGCATCGGTGACCTCTGCCACTCGCGTAAGGTCACCAATCAGCGAGCGGCGTTCTGAGATGAGCCCGGCGACCGTCATTACCGTGCCAGTCACTGATGCTTCTACCACCCATTGTGCCCGGCACCTTCATAAATAATTCATACGCATTGGAACATGTGAAGGGCACACGCTCAGTCGGGGCTTTGCTTTCACAAAAAAAAAAAAAACTGCATTTATACCGTGTTTTTCTTTGCTTGCGAATAATGGAGTGCAGAGCCGTATTTTAATATATTATTACTTTATACATACTAATGAATGCAGGGATATAAATACACCTTCAACAGGTCAAATGTTGAAACTGCAGGCAGCATGCTAGATGTTTCTGTTTAATATTTGATTTATATTTATATATTTTTTTGTTACATTCATGTGTTTTGCATCAACTATAAAATTAGTGAGTAACATCCATGGCACATTTGGTGTTGCTTTCGCTGCACAAACACCGAGGCCACTTCTCTCTGCGGTTACACAACAAACACACGGTGCATATTTCATCAACAGCTCCTGACAGATATGAATCAGGGGCTGATGTCAAACCCGAATCAGTATTCTGTTAACAGCTCACTTGTGCCTCATTAACGACCGGGCGAGATGTTGCCATGGCGACCCGGCGGAAAGGCCATCGGGGGTTCACAGTGTCAACCCCTCCCACCCTCCTCTGCCTACTATTTTAACCCTCTCCTCAGACACACGAGAGTCATTACCCCTTCACCTTGATTGTCTGATGAAGGGTGGGCACATCGAGTCGCACAAATACACACACACAGGCGTAACGTGGTCTACATTAGTGTGTGTGTTGTATGAGTTTCTGTGTCTGCACTCGTACAACCCGGCCTGCTCCTCTTGAGTGCTGGGCATTAAGCGGCTGCAATGTTCCCAGGTAGAGAGGGGCCCTCTCTTTGCTAATGGCACTCCAGCGAATGACCTTGACAGCTTGAAAATGAGCGCATTAAGTAGAACACTTAAATGTATAATTATGCACTTGTTCCAGTGGAACCGTCGCTACTTTGTAGGTTAAATCATTACGGCTTAGATAAGATGAGAAAAATAATTAATTATAAAATGCATCAGCACTGAAAAAAAAAAAGGAGCCTATCAAAACAATTAAGGGATGGGATGAGCTTTGATATGAACACATGAAAGGGAGCATCACTCTACTCATTAAGTGACCACATTCATAAAAGCAACGCGGTGGAGAGTGAAGCAACAAATAGCCAGTTGTCACTTGGCTGTGATGTGATTGTGCTTGTTTTCAATGTGACAGTTTGATGAACATTTTAATCTAGATTATGTAAAAAGGACAGTAGCACTTTGTTTAACTTTTATTGGCTGTTTTTACAATGAAAACTTGCACAAATATTCAAATCTAAGATATGTGTCTATAGATTAGAAAAAGATCGCACTGTCGTAAATATATTCCAGCTATAATACAGAATAGCGTTTACAGCATAAACCTTAAAATGTGACTTCTAGGGAATTAAATGTTTTTGCAAAGGCATAATAACCAGATAATGTCCATTTGCGTTCATTGAGGGGAACCAACTAGATTTTACACATTTGTCCTTTATACAGATTTATAGCGTATGGACATAAACTGGATTCCGCTCCATAAGTAAGAAAATTCATAGTTTTGTTTTCATTAGTGTATAATCTCCAGAAAGGAAACTTTGAGTTTTTGTAAATCTAGAATGAGCCATTCATATACACGTCAGGAGGATTATCGAAGAAACCAAATTTTGGCGCATCAAGTTCAAGTTATGCTGTGCAGGTTAATTTAGAAGGAAATAAAGATGTAAAATGCAATATTAAGATAATGCCCACTATGATGTTTCAGGTAGTAAAAATACCCAATGGTTCTGTCATTCTGGGAATGTAATGACTTAAGGTTATTTCAGCCTGATAGCATTACATTGCATGCAGTTAATACTCATTGCCGTGGTTCTCCATCTCCCTTTCAGGTTATGTTGCTCCTACGTTCATGTCCTCGCTCTTCATCTAACATCGTTTGCTGACTCATCAACTAACCCTCATCTTCAAATATCAAAATTACCAAAATGCCCCTTTCTGTATTTTCCGCCCCCGAGTCAGACCATTTCGGTCGAGAGGTGTGGAACTGTCTCATTTCCTGATTCGATCCCGGGTAGCTTTTCAGTTTCTTTGTGCTCATTTGTAACCCGCTTGTGCTCGAGCGCTTTCACAGTAATAATCTTACAGCTCCCTCGCGATTGCTGTGCAATAAAATGGCCACCAATCGAGATAATTAGCCGCAGTAATTTTCTCCTGTTTATACATGCCCGAGAACGACGAGTGAGCAGTAATTAATCTTAGACGGAGAAGGGACATGATTTCCATCACAATTTCATTCCTTTTTAGATCATAAAAAAAGAAAGACGTTGGGCTTTTTTAGGCGGCCTCATGCCAAATTGACTCTTATTGATCAAATGAGCATCTTTCCATTTTACTGTGTCCACAGAGTAGAGCCAATAAATTTGCTCAGCTGAGGCCCTTAAAAGGAGCTTATCAGCCTGGAGGCATCCACATCGCTGCACCTCTTTCTCTCAGCACCTGGAGATTTTCTCTCTTACATTCTGGGGGATCTTTTATTTAGAGCGCTACAGGAACTACACGGTGGGAAAAAACAACAAAAAAAACAAACAATATAGGGTCACCAGCCTGGCAGTCGGTGGGAGAAAGTGTTGTTATGCTGAATCTGTACGTGGGTCAAAAGGCAGATCTGTAAAAAGCCTGCGTATGTCTCCAGTAAAACGCTACAAACAGCCAACCTATTTGTATTTTCCACGGTGGCCAGAACATCCCACTCTCTCTGGGGTTGCTCTGTGCTGTCATTTTCAACTGCCTGGCTCCATCGCAGTGGGCACACGCAGTCATTCACTGTGGTTTCAATGTTGCTAGGCTACCTCGCTGCTCCACTGTTTGCTGTTTGAAAATCTACTGTTCAATAAAGCAGTTCTAGCGAGACCTGTGGGTTTGAATACTGAGCGATATGAACCTGCAAGAGTGACTGACAACACTAATAGCCTTTTTTTTTGGGTCTCTTTTAAGTGTCACAATGCCCCCATTTCTTTTTTTATTCTCCTCGAATAAGTAGAATATCAGCACCACTTGTGCCTACCTCTACAGCCCCTGCATCTCTTTCACTCATAATATCCATACGTCAGAACATTTTGAACCTTCCACAGCTATGTTTTCCTTTGTTTGTACAATATGAGTCATAAGCAGAGTGGAGAAAAATGTTCCCTTTGTAGGTCTTTAACGGTTTGTATATTCAGATCTGTCCAGCAGTGTCTAGGAGATATTATTATTATTCCGGCTTTGTCTATCCTGTTTTCAGCTTTGGATGTATTCCAAGCTTGGACACAGTGTGTTTCCAAGGTTGAAGGGTGAACAAGCAAGCTGCTCGCCGGGCCCCGCACTATTCCAGCACTGCCTTTTCTCCTCTCCGCTTGTGCGCCCTCGATGATGACGAGTGCAGAGCGGTCTGACCTCCGCACAAAGGAAGGCTCGGGCTCCTTGAACTTTGCCGGGCGACACACGCCGACCCCTGCGACCCCGACTGCGTGGCCACCTGATTTCCCTGGAGTCCCAAAACAAAACCTCATTGGATGACCCCTCAACTGATCCCTTCCTCCTCCACGGCTACATTTGAATCACCCCGCCCTCCTTTGTCTGGAAGAAAATGCATCTTAGAAAGAAATATGTCTACAATTCATCTTTTTTAATCTTTTGTTTTGGTGAAACATATCAAGATTTCCCTCTTTATCCAAATAATGTCTGCATGTTCGGTCTTCACAAATGAAGATACTTCTTTCATCAGGATACAGAATGAAGGTTTCCAAGTTCCAACCTCTCTGTCTCTCCTATATCACCACAGCCTGGAGCTATTTCCATGTATTTATCCTGAGCTTACTCTAAAAGCGGCAACATAAATATTGCAAATGCACTTCTGCTCACGGTGAAAGGTTATTATGGCCGAGCGCTGTTGTGAGGGCACACTTTAAAGAGCAGTGTCTTTTTTATAGTTGTAGTCGTTAGCAGGGAATGTTTTGAATACTAAGCTAATTACTGGATGTTGACAATGTTCTTCCTGAGACTTGTGTTTTAAATAGTTACTGATAGTAAGCTGTGCCGTTGAATGTGTTTACAGTCATTTAAAAGAAATGAAAATGAGGTTATATACTGGGTGCTCGCCGCCAACTGGAAGGAGCTGGTGTTTGGTGTTATACATTTGATTTCTTGTTAAAAGTCAGATCCACACTTGGAGAAATGGAGTCTGAGCTTAATCTTTTCTGCAACAGTGGTATAATGACACTGCATTCAATCAGTACTCTATGATTTTACATTATGGTGTGTTTCATTTTAATTTCCTCCAGATCCCACACAGGATTACCAAATTCAATGTTGCGTTAGATTAAGGCCTTTATTTCCTTTGCCTAGACTTCTGACCAATGAGCACTCTCATTTACCACCAAATAAACAACTACCTCAACCAATCAGCTGTAACTTGCATGGTAATAGATCAGTATAAAGAGTAGTGGACATTTTTGGCAGCTGCATATAGACCAAAATGTCTCAATCTCCCCCTGGTGGCTGGCTGCAGTATAGATCATAAATGCCGCCTAGTGAATGAGACTTTGTTCAAACTAAAAAGGATATGTCTAAATTGTTTTTTCTTAAAGTTTGTTGTCATTTTAGGTAGTTCTTATCACACTTTAAAAAAAATCTTCATGCTAACCCCATGGATCTAGCTTCAGAAGAAGAATTTTTCCCAGTTGTCTCTCTTATCCCTTTGAGTTGTTTAAGGCAACGTACAAAGACACTAGACATCTGCTGCCTGAGCTGCTGATGCATTACTTGTAAATTACATTATTGTGTAATTAGGAATGGGGGCGGTCATCAATACGATCACACGCTCAACGCCACAACAAACTGCAGCCTCAGAACTGACCATCGGGTCGAAATCGAAACCTGTGACACCCGGCGCTGCACATCCTTCAATACGTCATTATTTACTATCACTGATAGCAGCTCACACTTCAGTGGTGATATTTGTCGAGCAACACGTCAATAACACGGAGGCTGGTGGGAAATGAATGTGGCACACTGGTGACAAAGGGTGATCAATGTTCTGTTTGTATGTACAGTATGCTGTGTGTGTGTGTGTGTGTGTGTGTGTGTGTGTGTGTGTGTGTGTGTGTGTGTGTGTGTGTGTTGTTTCCTCCTCCATCAGGGCGTAAAGTCAATAGTTTCCTTCTTTTTAAGCTCGTATAAGCACTAGCTGGTACAGCAGCACCCACCCTGTACTGCGGCTGCACATTACGGATTTATGCATGTGTGTATTTGTTTGTCTTTTCAGATTGTCTGCATTTTTAAAAAGCTCGTGTTTGCTGTCCTGTCATTGTACCCAGCGTGTCTGGCGCGGGTGGGGGTGTGGACATTATGAAGATGGACGACGCTGTCAGAGCGGGATGGTGTTTGTCGCAATGCAAGCATTTTCTCCTACTCTGTTATCATTATCGTTGCTGATGTTATTGTTACAATGGCCATTTCAGGAAGCGGTTGAGCTGCTGAGACCGAAAGGCAGAAAAAGCGAAATGGAAAACGGAGACATTGGAATTCAAGGGGTGAATATGAGTTGTATAATATCTACATTTACAGATAATTGGGAGCATACAGCATGACTGCTGTGCCTTATGAAATCTTTATGGCTCTGTGTGTGGCCACACTATAAGAGCAAGCGGCTACTAAAGAATGTTCCCAGGCTGATTTATTGTTCCTTAAGAACATTTGTATAGTTAATGGTCTAGTGCCAACTATGCTGCAAAACCAAGCATGAAGGAAGGTTAGGGCTCAGGGAACAATTTCAACTTTTATGAGCCTTGACGCACTTCACAAACTGAGTGGTGGCCATGAGCCATAATCAGAATTCAGCAGCAACACCATCCATTTAACACAGCAGAAACGTAACATAACTAATACAAATTAGAGCAAATGGTACAAGGGAGCATTAGCGATGTCATTGCCCTGATAGTCACAGTTCCAGCTTCGCACTTCCATTGACGGGCCACACATGTTAATGCCGTTTCTCCTTCTCTCCTCCCCCACCCCACCCTTTTTTCTCTCTTTCTCACATGGTTGTCCTTTAGGAAGCCGGAGCAGGTGTGATAAATGCTGCCGTTTAAATCAAAGCACTCCCCCCTCACCCCCTCTGGGGAGAAGGAGGATGCCTCCATGCAGATTGATATCAGGAGGCCCAGCCATATCCTGCGAGGGCTGACTGATGGTCTGTCTGGATAAAAAATGAACTTTATTCCCAGCGTGCGAGCTATGATTCATGTACCTCCCCTACCCCTCCTTCCCCAAAACCATTCCACGTATACTCTCTGGAAACAGTATAGTACATCATATAGTGCCGCACCGCCTGACTACACCCAGAAAATACCAATCAGGTGTTTGTGTTTGCGAGTGATAAAACAAGTAAAGAATCGAACTAGCATTACTCTGACCAAACTATTCTTTCTGAGGGAGGGAAGGAGATGATGCCTGTCTCTTATATTCAGTGACGTCCATCATAAAATGCTGTACATATAAATACACATTTGAAATAATCTTTCCCTCGAGTCTCATTTGGCAGCGATTTTTGTTGCAAACAGAGCAACCGACTCACATTAGTTAGAGACGTGTTTGACCACTGGTTGCGTTTGGTCCCTCTGCCCTTCCATACCATCATGAGTGACAGGCACACAGAAGCTCCGGGGTCACATTACTCACAGCTAGCATTCTGTTCTGCCTCTTTTCCTGCGCTAAAAACATGGTGAAGCATCGCACTTTCCGCTCCAAAAGCGAGTGGGTAGTGTGGGAGGTGGCGATGCAAAAGAGACAACACAGCCCTGCTTTAGATTTCCAATTAATTTGCCATCTGAAAGGAAAAAACTATAAATGCTGGGAGGGACAACGGCAAATGAATCACACTTAACGTCTAACTACAGCCGCCAATAGAAAAGGGAAGCCTAATGGCATCTTAAATGACTCAAAATGTTTTGACACTTGTTGTTGTTGACATTTTCTGTGGTCATCTGGGCTTTTACATTGTCTGTTCGCAAAACAAGTCATTAGCTTATATCCGCCCGCCACAACCGAAGCAGCTCCGCAATTGAGTCGTCCTCTTTTGGGTGGAGCTGCGGCGGATGATAAAAGCTTTTTTTTTTTCCTGGAGGGTGTCAATGTCGATGGAATCGCGTTTCCATAATTGCACCCTATAAAAGTGTCGGATGGCTGACGGTTAAGGCTAATGAGAGAGTGGAACAGGACAGGGAGGTGACATCCCGTAATTATCACCTCAAATCAAAAATTCAAAGAAGTGAAAAACAAGGAAAACGAGTGTGATGTATACGTTCTTTTCTTCCGTCTGTTTGACAGAGATGTTACAAAGAGACGGGGGGAGGGGTGAAAGGTGGTGTGGCGTGAGTAGAGACGTAAAGCTCAGCCACTAAATGACAACCCCTGTTTCAAACTCAATCAAGTCTGGGAAAAAAAAGGAATCAAGATGACATGTTTGACCAAGAAAGTTACTGTTTCAATGAAGGTTGTGTTTCCCTTTGAGCAACATCACATACAATCAGTATACTGACACTCCCGGGAAGGGAGGAGTGAGGAAAATATGAACACGTCTTCTGACATCTAAGGGTGCATGTCTATGGGTACTGAATGGCATTTCTCTTATCACACAGGCATTCTGATACACCCCGATGTCCGTCAGTCGACACAGTCAATCCCACGGGGCTGGTAAAAGGCCAGGGCATAATCCGTGAGATGAAATTGAAACCCTTTGGGGCTGAGGAAATATAACCCCAGAAGTATATGAAACTCGCCCCCTGTTTGTCATTGATCAAAAGGTATTAAAACTATAATAGACATCTGTTAGCGATTGATCAAAGGTCATATGAAGCCTAACACAGATTGAATAACAATAAAAAAAAATCAATAGCTCAAATATTGGTTTTAGGGTAACTTCACATGAGCACTGTAACAATGATTAAAGAGCTTTCACGGGAGGGCAGCGGTGGGAATTGTTTCATGGCCATTCACTAAATGAAGAATGTTTTTTGAGTAAATTTATCTGTGGTGTAAATAAGAAATGAAGAAGGTTTTTCTGGCTTTATTAGGTGATGAGAGACCAAGGACGAGACAGTGTTTTTTTGTCCTCCATAAAGCTGCCTTAGGAAAACAGTTTTTCTGGCTTTATATTAAAAGTGAAAATGTTTTTTTTGCAACACAGTATTCAGCTCTTTGCTAAAAATGTCCCTCAGACATTGTACTGTTAACATCCAGTCCTGGTTAATGCTTTCGTATATCTCCACTGTCCCTGACCTGCAGTGACTGGTCATTGTTGGACATTTTATCTGTGCAGGTGATTGAGGTACTTACCCTAATGAGACCTCTGTTCCTGCGGTGTCCTCTTGTGTGACTTGATTGAATGGGCACAGAGTGTAAGTGTACCTGCAGAGGAGAAAAGAAGAAATGCCAACAATGAAAAAAAGATTTTATGGGTTGGGTTGTTTAACTACACTTTTCCTTCTCAGGATTGTTTTCTTGCTCTTTCAACCCAAAAAAACAAAGCTTGACTGCATCACACTGCCCAAAATGATTGTTTTTAGTTTAAGTTTATCAAAGAATAGTTTAATTCGGGTATTTTTCAGCTGGAAAGTACGTAACAAAATTCAACTAGAGAAATGACAAAGATGTTTGACTAATTAAGAAACAGTTTAATTTTCCACTCGGGAACACTGTCTGTTTTCCAATTGTAAAATGTCAAGCTCAGTATATATCTGACTCTTAATTCTTTAATATCATCATTAGGCGGATCTTTATCAAAAATGTTATGCTATGCATTTACATTAAAGCTGTTTTATGCAATAGTTTTAGATTCAACATAGATTAGATGTAATGTGAAATGTGTCACAGAATCAACACTCCCCCTCTTCAGTGTTTTTCAGCTTCTTGTTTTGGTTTTACTGCCTGCAAGTTAATTCTCACTGCTCTTTTGAAGATCACTTTAAGCTGGAAGTATGATTTCTGTCCCAACACCAAACAACATACAGACAAAGCTGGCAGCTAGGTGGTTAGCATAGAGGAAATAGACATATTTCCCTCAGGAGTTGGTGGGGACCCAATCAGAGCTAAAACGAGTTTGAATTGTGAGTGTCGCTCTGTATGTGGATGTATCAAGAACAAATATTGGAACAACTTCACAATCTGTGTATTTTTTTGCTCCTCAAAACTGCCAAAAAATCTAAAATACAGGTTTACAAAAATGTTTTTGTAATTGCTTTTATTGAACTCTAAAATATCAATATCTGAGTTATAGGGTCCACTGTCTGTTGTGCTCCCTGAAAAACAAAACTTGCATTGCAGACAAGCAGAGTATAGAGGACACATAAGTACCAGAGCAGTGTTTTACCGAACAGTGAGACTTCAGCCTCAGTAGCTACTCATCGGGACAGAAGATCGACAAAGATCTACCAGTTACCACCACTGCCACCCACAGCTCCTCAACCACGGCAAAGAGTTGCACAGAGGAGTTAGCAATTAGCAGAGACCATCACTAATGTACTTGCTGGGGATATAGCGGTGGAGCGTAGAGGCAGGATCACTAGCTCCGGTAACAAACTGATCAAAGGCCTTTGTGGTGAAAGCGACAGGTGGAAAAGGCAGCCGGGCTTTTTCCTTGACATTCGCACCATTACACTGACGGCTATAAAAGAGCTGAGGATGCCCAGACAACCACAACGAGGGCGAGAAAGAGAACGGGACGAGAAAGTGCAGGGTGGAGCGAAAGAAATGGCTGTAGTGTGAATCGATGTGGTTTGGGAGGAATTTGGGGGATCAAAAGCAGAGAAAAGCAAGATGAAAGCAAATGATGAAGAAAATCTGAGAACGGGTTAGATAGTGGGAGAGAATTAAGCGACTGGCTGACTGACTTCGTTTGCTCATGCCCTTGTTTGCGGATCGTATTAAAATGCCTCTCATCTCAAAGACTTTCATTTAGGCATTTATCCGTCTGCATGTTTTCAACGAGGATGCCCCTTCCCCCATTTGCCAGATATGAGGGGGGGGGGGAAATAACAGAAGCATCTCTTTTGACTGCAGAGTAAGCAGTAGAGGAGCAGCAGTTGAATTTAATGTGTCTCACCATGACTAAGCCTACAGGCCTTCTTCTCAGCAGACAGTTTGACTTGTCATCGTAGGAAAAGCACTGGTATTCCTGATAACATTAGAGAGGCCTCCGTTCTATTCAAGGGTCAAAATAAGACATGACAGTTTGACAGAGACTGCGTTTACATGGACAGCCATATTCCGACTGTTGACATTATTGTGGATAAGACATTTTGATTATGATGTTTAAACAAGTGGCTAATAGAAAGGTCCATTCATATTTGCATTGTGCAGAGAATAGTCTGATGACTCAACATTATGCCCAACTACATTTTTAACCCTATGTCGAGCAGTTGTCTTTTTGCTGTATGTCGAAACTTCAGACATACGCATGTCCTCATCAGAAAATGGTGTTTACACGGCAGTGTCTTACTCAGACTATAGTCTTAATCGGGTTAATATCGAAAATATTGGTGTATAAACATGAACAGAACCCTGAAAATAAAGCAGCTAAATGGAATTCAGCCATTATTCATTTTATTATTCAAAACTGCTTTACTAATGTGATATGTCTGCTATGAGAATCCTTTGCCCCCTACAGGGAATAAGACTCAGTGCAGCAAGGTTCCTACAGGGCTGCTATATTTCTGTCAATTGGGTTAGCCCGGCACTTAATCAAGACTCAAATACCTCACCAACTATTAAATGGATCGCCTTGAATTTTTGATGCAGGCCCTCATGCTCCCCTCAGGATGATTTGTAAATACGTTAGAGATCCCATGACCTTTCATCCATCTCCATCAACAAACCAACACTGTGCCTAAGTACAGCCTGACAGGGCCGCTAGCTTGGCTGTGGAGTCTATTTCGCCTCTGAAGAAGAAGCGCTAAGAGTTAGTTAAAGGTTTATTCACAGCTGGCCTTGACACCCTCGTTCAGCTACAGAGTTATATGACAAGTTAGCAGGACACCCACACACGAAGGACCTGAAAGAACCTACCACTGCTGCATGGTGTTTGAAATAGAATCTGAAACTCTGGTGTTTTTAGTTCCTAAATTTTAACATGTACAACAATGTCTGAACATTAAAAGCACAATCGACAACACAATGTGATATTAGCCAAACAGCCTCCCATTCTAAACAAATGACCGATACATTTGAATTCCCTTTGGACACTTCCGTTATTGTTTGTTATATAAGACACTCGATTCATTAAGCTTGAAGGTGCCGCAGCAACAACAATCATCCTCATCTGAGCCCAGAAACAGATGGAACCTGAAAGACGGAGGTATACTGAGCAGAGGAGGGGGGGGGGGAGGAAAAGGGGTAACACAGTGAAAAAGCAATCAACTGGGTCCCATAAGGGAGTACCCCTGTATGTCTGCACCGTTCTCCCCCTCTCTATCACCCTCTTACCCTTAAGGCATAACCATCCATCCCTGCCCACTTTTGCTGACACTCCAGCCCTCACACACACACACACACACACAAACAAAGCTGGGCTATTTGTGTGCAGGGGCACTGTGATCTGACCTTGGGTGCTCGCCTCAGTGTGGCAGCTTGCGAGGAAACAAAAGCAGGCAAGGCCAAACCGAAAATGTCGCTAGGGGTTAAAAAAAAAAAAGTTAGGAGTGACTGGAAATGCAGAGTTGCAGGTTGATTAGCTTTTACTTTCTCTGATACAGACCCGTACAATTCTGCCGCCTTGGTTACATAATTAGGACACGGCAGCAAGAGCAAACACGTACATTTACACGAATTATCCTCCTCGGCTATCCTTAGCAGATGAGCACGGTGTGACAAGAAGGGGGTAATATCCACTGAAGGACAAGGACAAAGATTTGGAGGAGAAAGGACTGACAGGGGTGTAAATATAAAGGTAAGAAAACAAAGACAAAGTCAGAAGAAAGGCGATGACAGAAAGAATAGAAGTGCGCAAATGAGTGGGAGTGAATAAGATTGCACTGATAGTGACGCTGTGCGCATGAATCACCCACTGAACAAGCCGCAAATATGACGGAGGACGGCAGATACAACGGATAAGAAAGAAAATAACAAGATAAAACCTGCTGGGTCACTGATTAAGCCTTTGAGAATAACTAGAAAACTGTGGTGAGCAGAAATTCAAAAATCGAGGACAATGATTTTTCCCATTTTGTCTCGTGAACTCCACACTGCATCTCTTCCCCTCCCCCACACTTGATCAGTCACCATCTGACAATGCAGCTCTGACACCAGCCATAATAAGTTGGTAGCACTGTGTCAATCTTCGGCAGGTGTTCTGGAGCCAGAAGGTACACAGTTAGAGAATAAATATCTTAGATGCAACCAGGCCCCTCAGGCAGTGTTTCTTGCTTCACGGGATCGGACTGCAGGCTTAGTTCACTGCTGATGTATCTGGAGCAAAACTAATATCAAATCGGAATTTAAGTTGAGTGGATTTAATTTAATACACAAAAACACAAATTTAGCACTTGTGGGAGGCCAGATTAAAGACCAAGTACTGAAGGTAGAGCCCAAGAAGATGAGGGTGTACCCTTGATAACATGGGTTCCCTGAAGACAATGCAGTGCTGAGACAGGAGGCTGGGAAATTATCACTTCTGGTTGGGTCGCCTGGACGAGGGTGTCTAAAGGTCAAAGTTGACCCCCACTATGAAGCTGAAAGTAGATACGAGGACATCTTTAACTTATTATTAACATATTTGTGAACATATATAACAAATTTCTGTGACATCAGAAGTGCATCAGGAGATACTGTATGTCTAATAACACAGCAAAGTTCTCATCATAGTTATTCTTAAACACGAATGAAGCGTTTCTTAGTCAGAACATAACGACCTTTCAATCATGCTGCCTTGTCATATAGCAAGAAGAGGAGGTGTTTACAAATACCTACGGTAAATATAATAAGTGACCATAATAAACACTTACATACATATAATTACAATTGCGATATATTGTTAAATTGTCATGAACTGTTCATATAGTCTCTCACAGATGCTTCGTGACGGAGTGACAAATAAATTGAGAAAAAGCTTAAAATCAAAACACATTTAAGTTTAAACCTCCTGCTTATAAACACTAAAGAGTTATAAATTAAGGTGTTTTCATGGCTTTGCGGACCTTAAAATTATAATTATGGATAACGGGATAACGTATTTTTAGTGACATATTTACGTTCGGTGATTGCAATAATTACAGATCAGGACGATCACCAACCATGTGAAAATAAGACCCACATTGTTGTAGAGCAGAGCTAACCTTTAACGATTCGTTGTTAATTACGGCTCCGACACAATCGCCAGACTAGTGTTAACGCAGGATAAGCATATTTATTCGTAAGTCCACTGAGATCGAGTCAAGAGAGGGAGACGGAGAGAGAGAGAGGGAGCAATTAAGCCCTTCTCCCACTAGACTGTTATGTGACGGCGTGGGTGGAGTTCACTGAGGGTGACACTGCAAACTCCAGCAACGTCAACACTAGCTAATTGGTTTACATGTAATACTGGGTACACTCGGCTGGCATGTCAGAGGTCAAAGGTGCCTCGGAAATATACAGTGACGCGGTTAACTGTTTAGCAGCACTTTAATAATAACTTTCACAACTTTATAGAAAAGCAGCACTTTATGTTGACGGCGTAGCGGCGCAACCTCGGGTCAAACATCTAGCAGAAGAAATTCAACAAGATAGTCAACAATGCATAACAGGTTTTATATTCGTCTCCATGTTGGTCACAATATTTCAAGATTTAAATTATTTTGCTGTCTTTAAATAAGAAAGGAAAATCCTTACCTACATTTTTAACGAATTTAATCAACAAGTGAAGCAAGATAATATTGTATTTAGGTTGGAAAATACACAGGGCAGACAAGGTCTGGCTGAAATACACCATGGAAACAAAGTGTCACAAAAACAAGAAAACAAAACTTCCCGTTCGTTTGAGCCGAGTAATTGTGTGAGATAAAAATAATAGA
The DNA here is from genome assembly GCF_022539355.2 of Hippoglossus stenolepis. Lineage (NCBI taxonomy): Eukaryota > Metazoa > Chordata > Actinopteri > Pleuronectiformes > Pleuronectidae > Hippoglossus > Hippoglossus stenolepis. The sequence goes on along the minus strand of NC_061505.1, from coordinate 7,118,777 downwards.
AAATGTAATTGCTTTAGTACCTTTCTCATGCAACGCGCAAGGTGTTTACAACCAAACGCTCATAACAGTCACATTTACAGAGAAACAAAGGATGTTTTACTAGAGGCAGAAAAATGTACAAATATGATCCTAATTAAATGGACTTTAAATTTAATTCAACTGTTGATCATTTGGGGAGGAAAATGTGACTCTTTTGTTTTTGCCTTACTGGCAACCAACTAGAAAAAGGTAGCGCAGGTGAATTGTCATTACGATGATATTGTCAACTATTAGCTAGACAGTGATATCAAGTATAAATCTCCTTTAAAATTCAGGGCTTAGTGTAGATTAGTATAAAGTCCACAGAAAGTCAGGAGAAGACAGGGGCTGGACAGAACAACAGTGCGTCATTGTCAGTGACTGGTAAACATTTTGAAGATTACCATAGGAGCGAGTCTTTCAATGTTTTCCTCCACGCTGCAAATTAGATATGTCTACTGTCAGTTCAAAGCAGTAATTTTAATGCTTCAGTGGGGAGGGATCGGAGAAAAGTGAAGATGTTCAGGCGGCAAGATGCAGCACAACAACACAAACCAGTATGTTTTAGTGCAGTTGGTGTAGTAAACAGCTGAATCACACATTGAGATTGTGATTCGTTGGGGAAGGCGCAGGTTGTGTGTATGTGTGTGTTTGTAAAAGTCACAGCATGCCACTGGTATATTTATTCACTGTGAACATCCAGTAGCCCTAAAGTAACTAGAAGCTTTTTTCTGACTATCAAGAGTTGTTGTGAAAAATAATTTTTAGAATCATTATTGACTGTTAAGACAGAATCACACATCTTGATAGGTGGAGACATCTAATGTGTGTGTGTGTGTTTTTTTATAACATCTGATTTGTTAGTAAAAGCAGCGGGGTTGTCTAGCGCCTCTTTAATCAGCAGATCCAGATTTAAGCTTTACCTCGACACCTTGCTTAAGTGTGGTTTACAGCTGCGACTGCACCCTGCAGACGGGTTAGAGCAGGTCGTCATACAGCTGTATCTCTTCTGTGTATCTCAATAAAGCTGCTTGTTATAGCCAATAGCTCCGGAAATTTTATAGAGCGCCTGTATGCGAGAATAGAAACATCCACATCAATATCCGAGTGAGACCATGTGAGAATACAGCAAGAATATATCCGAAAAATTCACAGTGAGCAAGTGGGCGTGTTGATGACTTGACAAACAAGCAAAATATGTGATTTCTGCAAACCGGAGATTTGCCTGTTACTGTGAATGCGTCTGACCCTGACAATCTCCTGCTGTGTTCTTCATTCACTATATGGACAAAGGTATTGGGACACCTACACATCAACGTACAGACGAGGTGTGTCCCAATACTTTTGTCCATATAGTGTATGTGAGAGGCAAACTCCAGTAAAAATGTCCTGACACAACTTTGTGGCTTTTTCTCATGCATTCAGAACCACCAAACAGAAAACAAACACCTATACTCTGGATTATAGCCCTCGCAGTGAAACCTGCCCTGCACAGTGTGTACCCTCTTTTAACACGGTGGATAAGAATGAAAGTGGCACCTGGAAAAGGGGACATTCCCTGGACTAAACTTGGATAAGTGCTGATGATGTGACTTTTCAAACTTACAAAAATGCAGAGCTGGTAATGTTACAACACAGTATTTCATTGTGCTTGGTGCTGTTTCTCTTCCTACTGCCTCCACCAGTTTATTGTTAAGCTGCAACAATATTTTCTTCTTTTACAGTGAATCAATATAAATGCAGAAAATTAGAGGAGCATCTATGCGTGCTAAGAATAAATGTGCGTTTAGAGGAGTGCATCAATATGAGAGAAACTATAGGAGATGAAGGTGGGTGCCTGGTACTTTTATTTATGTCTTTATGGTGAAAAAGTTCTGCAGCGTCGGGATCTTTCCTCCGACAGTAAAAGTATTAAAGTTCAGCCGTGATTAAACCTTAACTTTTTAGTGCTCGTAAAATCTGAATAGTCAGCTCATCAGGCCACTAGTGCAATTATGGAATCAGATTCCAGTGTTATAACTAATATTAAGTGGGCTATTTAAATTTCCATCACGATCCCTGTGAGGTTGGGTCACTGCAATTCCAGCCCAAAGATCCAGTATCAGTTCATACTCACAGAGGCAGTTTCAGAATAGAAATTCTCAGTTTACCCTCATTTTCCACATGGCAACCCACAAATCTGATCCGAGTGCTGCACAGTGTTTTTACTACGAGTCTGATTCAAGTTTACTTTCTTGACAGCTCATCTTATTTCTGCCCTTGAAATTCTTAATGCAAAGCTAAGAGTCTATGCACAGGGTTGATACAAATATATAGATATTTGTTTTTTATTTCTTATCTCATCATTCTTCGCTTCTGTGAAACAACAGAAAGAGAGATGGTGCTCGTGGAGCAGAGACTTCTTTCCCACGTAAAGTACCCAGGGATAGAAAAAACAACAACAACAACAACAACAACACAGACAGAAAGAGCTTCTCTCCCTCAATAGATGCCTCCATTTATATGCAAAAGATGGGAAACAAAACAAGGCAAACTTGAAGCCAATTTAGCTTTTAGAGCCATCACTAAGGGCCATGAGCCTCTGGCAGATCATTGAAAGCTACATTCTCCCTGCCATCTCTCAAGATATTACATTATTATTGCTGCTATTCTCTCCTCAAAATAGGTGAAGGCTGAGGCATGTGGAAGATTTGATAGGAGCTAAGGCGGCAGCTGCTCGGTATTGGGTCTTTAAAATCTCCTGAAAATGCACTGAAGTGAATTGTGGAATCATTTAAAGTATTTTATATTTGTTACATAGGGTTAGACTAATCTCCCATATCTAAAGAGATTAACAATACAGTGAAATTAGATCATATTGTCATGTTAATACCTACTACGACATTAGTTTTCTGAGTCACTGCTACATGACTCTAAAGAAACTTTTCAGACAATCTACACTGTGATGGAACTGACAGAGAAATTATCACCAGACTTACTATTCTAAAGGGACCTTTCCTGTAACGTGATGAACAACAATATATAACAAAATGTAAAGGAGGCAATGTAGGTGTGGAGCAAGCTGGCTGAAAATAATATTTTACACTTTTCCTCCTCAAAGATGGTGAAGAAAACGGCTCCTAACACGAAAAAGTGTTAGGAAATCAACAACATGACTTAAGGTGATAATGAGAGTTGACACATTAAAAGTGAAAAGAGAAAAGCTGAACCAACAATCAGAGGCTCGGAGACTTTTGAGAATCACTGTGAAACCCTCTGCTCACGAGAGACTACAGCTCGGTTTCTAAAAAAGAAAGTCTCTTTGCACAACGAGGGCAAGAGACGCGCTAAAATAACAACAGGACGCAGGTGCAGCTTTCACCGTTCACGTAATTAATAAGACAACTGTCAGGATGCAAAAGAAAGAATGGATTTTTTACTGTTACCAAATTGCACACACTCATAGATATCAGACCCCTAAATATAGAAATTCCTGGAATCGTCCCTTTGTCTGGACTCGCCCCAACATCTTATGTCCCCATTTTGGGCCAAACTTCATGGAAATCAGTTCAGATGTTATTGTGTAACCCTGTTGACAAGCAAACAAATGGGGGTGAAAAGTGACGACATCTGATGAGGAAGGGTGTGCATGTCCATAAACTGTTGGCTATGTGCATACATTAGCATCGCAACTACATATGAGTTATAATCTTGTGGGGATGAGCAACTGATGTTTTGACCTTAGAAATAGTTTAACAAAATTATAACAATGCAAAGTCCCTTTATTCTGGACTGTTTCATCTATTTCAACAATGACTAGATGCAAAGAACTGTGTTTATACAGGTTTCATCAATTCATACGTGCATCATCCCCTCTGGTCTCAAGGTGGTGAGATAAAACCATTAGAATGTCAATTTGTATTCCTAAGTACGACTTAGTAGCAGGATGTAAATGAACCGTTTGAAAATTACTCCCTTTCAAATGTCAGATGATCAGATGAAGTTCTGGGAAACAGACCCACAGACATACCTCTCTCTCTCAGTGCGAGGAGCTGAGATGTGGTTCCTCTGGCTGTTAAATATCACTCTCATTTAGTGTTTTACTTTTTTTTTAAAAATGAATGGGAGGGAATCATTTTAATAATTTGCTCCAATTTAGACCCTAGCATCGCCACTCCTCGAAATACAAAGTGGGCCAAACACACTTAAAGTCTTGGTCCCATTTCCACAGCTTTGCTAATGTAACCACACACCCTTCAGTACATACAAATAGGAAATGGACAGAGTGCAGAGTAAACTGTATTGTACTGTATTTTATGCAGCATGTATTATTATTATTATAAAAACTGCATGTATCCCTCAGTTGCATTCAGCTGTTGATAATTTGTGCATTTAGTAAGAGACAGACGATATACTTGTCTTCTGTCAGCATATCCAACATTGCAGGACAATTTATGTTGACATTCAAACCTTTTTTGTTTGTTTTTCAATGCATCATAAAATATTCTCCTGATATATCTAATGTAAAATTACACTCATCATTTTCAAGGGCTGCAGCGCTTCAAATTCAGAGAAAGAGCAGTTGCGTTCTGCAGGTATAGATATTGCTGTCAGTCTTTTGCACACTGACGGCTTGCTATCCGCAGCAGCAACACACATGGCGACAGCAGGATATTTACAAGTCTGAGAGCTCATTGGATATTTGGTATTTGCTTATGTAAACTGACAGGAAGACAAGTCCTTACAGTTTACTGCACACAAACAGAAAAGCCTAGATAAAAAAAAACTTTTGTTGTCACTGTTGTAGGTACCTGTCAGCTGGGCCCAGCCGACCCAGGCAGATATAACACATGCAGACTCCACTGTTGGTTCATGGTTTCTTCCATGCAGAGGAAATTGAGATTGAAGCTCATGTTTTGGTGGCTTGGTTCGGTGTTTTGGAAAGTGATGTACTTTTCCACTAAAGCACAATGACTGCGCAACAGCGTGCAATTGAAATTTTATCTTAAGCTGCCATAATACTCACCAAAGTAGGACACCAACGACAAAAATAAAGATGATGAACTTGGCTCTAATTCACCTCATTGTGACTAAGACACAGGAAGTCCCGGTGCGCTGTGACAAGCTGCTCTAAACAAGATATGAAAAGTTGTGTTTCAGCACAACCAACACACAGATACTCTGCCCATTTCTCTGGCCGTGAAGCTGGCAGGATAACAGAGACTGATGAGAGATGATGATTTTATGACCCCCACCAGGCACACGTGCGCTCACTGCCAGCCCACTGGTCTACCGGGCCAACGGAAAAACTCCTGCTACTTCAGATGGTCACCCCTGCTGATATCTGGGCACGGTCCCCAAGAGTTCAGTTGCTTACAGGAAGCAACCAGCATCTTGACAGCCAATGGCTTTGTTGAATCACAATTAGATGAGGGAGGCAGCGATTCAAAAAAAACATAAGGAGGACCCAATCCTTTCCAGACCAAATGCATAATAGAATAAGCTTTACAAATAAATGCTGCACTAGTTTTTAAACATTTCTGATGAAAAGCAAAACTGGGGTCCGGAGTATAGGTACAGGTAGACAATATCAAAGGCAAAAAGGCCTTTTTGGAGCGTGACCAATAGGGGGAAAAGAAAATTTGGCATGTGGTTTATTGCTTTTTCTGTCTTGTCACAGTCAAGACAAAATTTATATTTTTAATTTTTAAAATGTCTTTCTTTAGAAAGTAAAATTATTATTCACAATTAACAAAAAATGAGCTTTAAAAGGATGTTAAAGGGGACTGTTTATATATGAGTGATTCTACTAGCAAGTATTATCTGTGTACTCAAATGCCTGATATAGCTTCCTTCTCTGTGCCATAGATATTCTTGTCATGTTTATTTTGAGTCCTACCGCCGTAAATATTTGCTCGCAGATCCAAATCCCTCAGTAAAAAATTGTCCCAACAAATGCTTTATTTATACCTGTAAATGTAAAATATCGTGGCCAGCAGCTGTAGGAAATACAGGAATTTGTTATGTCTATTTAAAGATAAATTGATTATGTCAGAGAATATTGAGATGGACGAACATGTTGGTTTTGGTCTTTACATTGAATTTGATGTTAATAACAATATTACAGAATATTGCCAGCTTTGCTTTATGAACAAGATCAGATCTTCCTTGACACGACATAACGCATAATGTTTTAAAGCAGACTCGTGTCATCTCTCTGCCCCCTCTGTTATTGACGAATGACCAAATGTGACCTTTTGAAGTTAATTAACTGCATGAGCAGCTCATTAAGAGCAATGTTAAATTTCATGCTTTAATTTAACAACAGTGTCTGTGCCACATCTATCATAATTTGAAAGCCACTGGCTGTGACAAAGTGCTCATGCTCCGAGGCACGGACCTGCATAAGCAGCTACCAAAGCACCACCACTTATTTTAGTCAATTTACGGTTAACCAGACCTTCTGCCTTTCTGGGCCTTTGATAAACCAGGACAAACAAGGTTTTCATTTCATTTGTGTGCATTTGTACGTTGTTAGCTGTTTGTCTCCTTTGCCTTTTGGCATTACATCAATTTCCAATAGCAAAAGGCCTCTTTATATGTTGAGGGTGGGTATATTAAATTACTGTATTAACATTTCTTCTTTCAATACGATTTTAATTTGCTGGCAGATGCTCTTAATAACCTTATTTCCCAGCGAGAGGTTCACTGAAATGTTTCCTTTTCTGACAAACACTTGCCATCCACGCACAGCAAATGACTTAGTGTTGAGTTTCCAATGGTTCCTGTCACCCCTTATTTGCAACAAGATATTATTTATGGCGCAGCTGTTATGAAATCCACCACGTATAGGGCTCTTCATTTCCATGTTGCTCTCACGGCAGTCAACAGACACATCGAGGACTCCACACCACCCGCCTTGGTTTGTATCCAATTTGAAACAGCTCCCTCTAGGCCATCCTGATGGAGTCTCTTTCTTCCCTAGAAGACCCAGTGCACTGTTAAGGCCATGTGATGTTCCGCAGACAGTTGGAAGTGTCACTTGTGCTGCGTTATCCTTCTCCCCTCTCTGTCAGAGCTGAACCACAGTGGCGGGCATGACTCACTGAAGTGCTGTACTTTCTAATGACACGAGAGCGGAGGCTGAGTCAATCTGACCTGACAGTCTTGCATAAATCACGGCCCTTCGATTTAAGTTGCTTTGAGGAGTGTCAACAAATCCACAGGAGGAATATTAGACTCTGCTGTAGGTAGGGACTCCGCCTCTGAGAACTCATTATAGGGTGTCTTCCTTCATGCTGTGCCAGGCTGTGTTGACTGAATTGCCAAGCTTATTTCTGATTCACTGGCAGGAGCCTGCGTTTTTAAATTCCCGACTTGTGATAAGAGCCCATGCATGCAGCAGCACCGTAAAGACCATTTCAGGGGAAATACATGGATATTTGATGGGAGCATTTTTGAGGTGAGCGTCAGTCTGATGTAATGTAAAAAAGGCACGTCAATAAATAATAGTGCACCGAAAACAACCCTGCACTCTTAGCTTTTATTCATGTTGTTTATAGTCTTTAGAGAGGGCAGTGTGGAGAGAGCTACTACGCCGCGTTAACGTTCTAATCTTCACGTTAATCTTTCCACTTGAAACTGTTCGGCAGCAAAAGGCTGTTTCAAAGTTTGAAATCAAAGTAATTATATTTTTCCTTGGACAAACAAGAGACAGCTTCAAACCCCAGCTCTCAGAAGGGATTCACGCCATCATGAGGCAAGACACATGCAAGGAAACAACTCAACAAAGGGCTGCAGAGAAGAGAATTCTCCTTCGCTAAGGCAAAAGGAGGAAATCTCAGCTGACACCCTTGGATAGGAATGAAACGCATTTTCAAGATTAACAAGTTTGGCCCAAAGTATATAAGACCAAACAGGACTGAATCCAGAGTTCCTGTGCATCTCCTGAAAAGCAATCAGCTACTTCTATTTCCTTGCTCCATTAAGGCCGTCTAATAAACCAAGCTGCTCTACACGTGTCAGTCTCACCAAATGATCCTCAACTGGTTTAATTTGAAATCTTCTCCCTGCCAGGCCCCACACCAGCACCAGTTGAATTCCATTCATTTAAATAATGCACATCTATTAGTTATATTAAAGATAGGCAGCCCAGGAAACTTTTATGGCTCCCGGCGTTTTTTCCAATATTGGCCGACACTCTAGGAGGAAAAAAAAAAGAGAGGGGGCAATTTAATCAAACGTGAGAGATCTCAACAGGGGAGGGCGGATGTACGATGGTTTCAAACGAGGATGAAGAAGCAGGAGAGAGAGGCGTGTGCTTCTGCTCCGTTACTGGAGAGGAACTGTAGCTCTGCTAGTTTGCTACTCGAGGCCATGGGAGGGAGTGCTATAGAAAGCCACTGGTTTATGTGTCTGTCAATGTCAAGTCTTTTCAGGATCACGGTTCAAGGCAAACAGCACGAATAAAGGGGGGAAGGGAGGGGGACTGGTACATAGCTGAGAGGGTGCTGGTAGGTCAAAGGACCTTCAACTGAGTTGACACTAGTGGATATTGTGCTCTTCAGTGATTTGAAGGATGAAAAATAACAGGGAGTGTATGATGCCAATAGGCCAGGGGAAGAAAGGTAGCAGAGCGCAGTATGGGTTTCTGTGCAAAAGGCTGAGAGTGTGAGATTGAGAGAAATAAGCCAACTTGATACAGCTTATAAGAACAAGATTAAACCTATATCTATTTCACATTTCAGCCGCTGCTACAGCCATTTATAATACTAGTGAAGCTAAAGTTACTTGAGTTGATCTCTGGCTGATTTGTGTAAAATAAGAAGATGTAAATAGGGTTAAAAATTTACAATCGAAGGCTACAACAAGCTTTGTGCTGAATTGTTTGTATTTTCCAACATTGTTTCTCTTTTAATGTGACAATAGAAAAGACAGAGTCATAACTAACCAATGAGCTCATGTAACACCAAATCAAATAAAGAATTTGGCTGCAGTAAACACAAAATTTCGAGATGCTAATACTAATCACAACATGTTGAGGCCAAACATAAGCTAAAAATAACAACGTAACATTAACACAAAACAAAATAACATGATTAGCGACACAATGGATGTTTCTTTTTCCTGAGAACAGGGATATTTGAAATTTAATCTTTAATCTCAAACGTCTAAATCTGTAAATGTGTATAGTTCTCCTCCAATTGTGTCTCTGCAACAGTACCAGTATCATAAAAGGCCTACATCACCACATTAAAGCATCTTGCACCCAATGTGCAGTGTTCTTATCTAATACTGTCCAGATAAAAAAAAAAAAAAAACGGATTTCTCCGGTTTAAGTACAAACACTGCAACTCTCCTTTTCAGATTTCTAAATGGCAAAGTAAGCAAACAAATCACGCTGGTGGGGAATGGCATGGGGAAACCACTGATTCCAAGGATGTCTGAAAAATGTATTTGCAGTGCAGATCTCAGAGCAGATCTCAGATAATTTTCTTTCAAAACTGCAACCACCCACAGGCTTCTAAAGCTCCAGCTGGCAAGCAATCCTGAGGAGAACAGATTCTTCCCCAGCAGGGGCCATAGGGATGCAACGGGAGAGAGTAAAAGAAGCTCATTCTGTTGATTAAATTTAGTTGATTTAGCTGCTTGGCTTCTCCAGGGCGACTTGGAGCTCACAAATTATCAACTTTAAATGGTGGATCTTAACCGAGATAGTTCACAGTCGCTGCAGATAGAATTTGTTTGAGTACAGATGCGCAAAATAAGATGGATTCCAGCCTCCAGTTAACAGAAAAGAGTTTCTGATCTTTAAAACGTTTTTTACTTTTCTATCCAGTGAGTTTTATGGCCACCTGCTGAGCAAGGGTATTGTGCAAGTAATTGTTTTCCATGATTTCCATTATTGAGAGAACATATAACTATACAAAGCTGCAATGATTAATCGTCAAAACCATGAAAATGCATCTGTCAGTGAGTGTTTTTTATTATTATCATGACAGTGTGTTTTTAAACGCAACGTTTGAAGTATTTTCCACATGCCAGATAAATATATAAATCAGCAAATAAGTGTATATATAATGGAAATGATGTAAGTACTTACTCATATACTCTCAGCTTGTAACACTGGCTGTTCAAAAACAGAAACTCCCAATCTGTTCCATAGTCTATGGCCAGCTTCCTCCGGAGATCACTGTGGAAACAAACATAAATGTATTAGATCACAGTTTTTTGAATTATGGAAGATGATTTTTACTGATTTTGATATAAACAGCTGCAGCAGAACACACGGCAGTGGTATACAGAATAGTTTTAAGCTAATTATATTATTTACCATAATGCAAACGTTTAAAAATTAGCCTAAAGTGAACATATATAATGGTTTTTAGTAAAAAATCTGCAGCACAACAACACAAATGCTCTTTTTCACGCGAAAGAGACAATTGTTTTTAAATTAACTGGATGTGGGCCAGTGAGTGTAAATCTCAGACAAGCGGCTTTAATAACCCCGGGATGACTCCTAACTGTGCTGACGATGTAGCTTCATTTTCCTTAATACTTTCAGCGACTGACTTCTTGGATAGTGTGTTGATGAGGTGGCCCTTTAAAGCTCATTTCTATTCAGCGTCTCCAATTATCTGAGCTGGCGAGGGCTGCTTTTCTTCACTAATCGCAAATAAGGATACCGAGCCCCATCTCTTAACGGCGCGCAGGCCCTAATTTCCATATTCATAACGCCGAACTGCTAATGGGGTTAACAAATGTTTAGGGAGGGTGATTGTTTCGCTTGAGGTTGATAAGGTAGGGCAGCGCAGGGGGAGGATTTGGGGTCAGAAAAGAAATGCAAGTTGCGTAACTGTGTGCATGTGATTCTCGGCGGGGCAGGGGTCGTAACACTCGTGCAGAGAGTCAATTTTTCTGGAAAATGGAAGGAATAAGATCCTAAAGGTATTAAAACAGAAATGCTAACCCACTAATATCTACACACTGATAAAGGACTTGGCCTGAGGAGAGCATGAGGGAAGACAAAAACATATCTAGTGCTCCAACACGCATAAATGATAGTGAGTAATTTGACCAGGAGCGATCTGAGCAAGGTGGACAATGAAGAAATAGAGCAACTGAAGTCATGCCAGATCTTTTTCTCCTCCTCCCCCCCCCACCACCATGCTGGCATTTGTTCAGGGGGGAAATTCTTGACCTTTCGGTAACTGCCATCTCTGTGGTCGGCTCTCCTTACTCCCTACTGTAATGAACAGTTTGCGGGCCTAAGGGCCACTGTAGCTACTTATCAGCTCTGTGGAAACATCCTTGAGGGAGCTAAGGCATGTCACAGGAATTCTCACCCAAACCCGGTCACATTTTTTCGCGATGAATATAAAATAATAAGTGTTATTTTTTTTGCCAAAACTGTCTTTAAAAATGCCGGAGGAGCTTTAATAGTTTGCAGGCAGACTGTGAATTAGGGGGCCTACCCACCAGAGCACAGTAGGCACTCAATTGCATTTGTTTTTCTTTGTTAAAATTAGCCTTGTGTATCACACAGTGCAAATTCATTACTGTGCAGCTTTCCTCTCTACATTAGCACAGACGGATGGAGTCTATTTTAAGGCCCGGTTACATACCATGCCATCCTGCTCACAATAGAAATGTGCGAAGCAAACGCCGTCCGCAGAAAGTGAGGATTTAGCTGCAGACACATGACAATGAGAGCTATAACCTCTGCTGCTATTTCTCTGTAATCTCTCACTTACCTTATTTCCAAGTTGACTGTATCATAGGCTTCTTCTACCTGCTTCAGATTGGTAGCCTCCCACTTTGCAGCTAGACAAAACAAAAGGTCAGGCGAATTAACAATGTGGAGTCGTTGCATCTCGGCAGCTGCGTGTTGCCAAACAGTGGGCTCTTAATATAGGCAGTTACATCTACAGCTGGGAGAGGAGCACATAATATGCACATAAACAGAAAAAAGTGCTATTTCCAGGTGCGGTAACAACCACAAGGGCCGCAGGCTTATTAGACTTCACACCAACGACTGTGTTAACAGAGGCTGAGAGAAGAGAAGTCCGAGGGTGACCACAGCTCCATGTAAGTGTGTTCATAGTGTCACAAGATGTCAGACTCAAAGGGAAAGCAAGAGAGAGTCAATCATCTTTCATGTAATTGTGACAGGTGACTATAAAGAAACTGTGGGTTTCCGATGAATGATGCCTCAGCTGGAGACACCCTTCATTTTAATCCACATTGAAAAATCCACAGGACCATTCGACAAAGCTTGAGTGTTAACTTCACATTAAAAAACATCTGGTAGATAAATATATCAAAGAGGTAGCGAGCAAGAGAAAGTATGAGAGAGGTCGAAAAACTGCCACAACCCCTGAGGGCCTTAACTTCTCAAGCAATGAAATCACCACAGTTATCACAATCACAGTAATGTACTGCAACAATACAAATTAAAGAGATTTTTTGTTTTTTTTTACGAAATGCTCGAAATTAAACCTATTCAGGCAAATATTTAAAGCAGAAGAAACCAAAACAATTATTTCACAGCTTACTATAAATATGAACTATAACAACACATACTGTAAACAATACAGTTCCTTTTCAATAGATGTAATTAGGTGTTTTACAGTTATTGTACTCGGGTTATCAAACATCACATAAACTGCATTGAGGCTCCTACAGAAACTGAAAATAATGTTACCTGTAATAATAATAATATTTAAGAACATAATCTTGAAATGATATATCAAAATGAATTAAAAATAAGTTTGATTACGGTTGTTTGCAGCCACATCATTAGTAATTATGTTTTTTTGGTATTAGCTGCAAATACAATATTGACGTACCATTACCTTATAAAGAGCTGTTTACCTACACACAGCAGATACAAAGTAACATTAGCTTTCATTTTGCTCAAAGCAACGTTCTGCTTTGAGCCACTTGATGAATGTCATCCTAATATTCACTCTCCTTCTAGCTCTACTCTGGTTCATAACAACCTCTGAGGGGAAAATATTCCACTCTCGTCATTTCATCCTTGTTGATTTAGAAAGAAAGATTGATTTGAGTAGCTTTAAGCCTGTTATACCCATAGAAGCAAAACTAGAGCTAAACAAAACTTTTCCAAATGGAGGATTTGACGTTTTTTCCTGTTATATGTAAACTAAATCTTTAGATGCTACTCTGCTGGTTAAGGTTTTGCAGTCTGGAGAAGACATGGATCTATGAATGTAAACTGAAATAGATTTTTTAGGGGTGATTTTGGACATTAGAAAAATAATCAATCATAAAAAATAATCAAATGACATTGAAATGACATGTATATTTTTGTAAAACAGAAAAAAGGCATTACAAGCTTTAGTTGACGTGATATACTCCCATTTCTGAAATGCACATTGCACTCCATTTACCTTAGAGTGAATTCATAATGAAGTAGAAGTAGCTGCACACTGATCAAAAGCCACAAATTGATCTAAATGGATGATGATGCAATCCTGTGAGGAAATCTGTCACATCAAAATGTTTTGAAATAGCCCTTACATAGAACATCATAAAACACTCAGATAAGAATATGCAAAGTAGATGCCCATTCCCATTTAGAGCGACATCCAATTAAGTCGCTGATAATCTGCTATGTTTCACATTTCACAATAAAAACGCAATTTTGTAAGTGAACACTGTCTCTCACTGCAGAATGAAACGCGAACAAAGGGGTCAGAAAACCTGAAGATGGAAAAGATGGCAGCGAACAGAAAGTGAGGCGAGGCTGCAAGGACTCTGATGGACCTGGGGATTTACTGGGTTCTCTGGAAGCGAAACAGGTTCGTCTCTGTCGTCGAGGAAATTCTCGCCGGGGCCCGCCGCCGTGGCAACAGAAAAGGAATGTGTATGCGGTGAGGACTGTGTGGGAAGCTGTCACAGCCCTGGCCTGAATACCAATTAGCCTGTTCCTTGCATGTGGTCTCAGCTGGTTGCCCATAAAGATACCCTCCCCACACACACGTGCACAATTCCCCCAGCACCTATTTCTTGCCGAACCCAGTACAGATGTGGTGTGTCCAAGAGGCAAGCTGTGATTTTCCATGCTGTAATGGCTATTTTTATAGTGCCAAGAAGGGAAGATCTGTCCCCAACTCACCTCTGATCCCCTCAAACTCTTTCAGAAAATCACAGTCGTGCACACAAAAATGTTCTGCACAGCTCGTCCATACAATCAGGTTCCTTCTCTTGCCCTATTTCTCTCTCTCTCACTGACACACACACACACACACACACACACACACACACACACACACACACACACACACACACACACACACACACACACACACACACACACACACACACACACACACACACACACACACACACACAGAGCAATCATCAGTCTCAGCAATGACAAAAGGAGACTCAGAATCCCAAGTGGGTGACATTTGACCCCTTGCAGCAGCCCAGTCGTATATGGAGAGAGTGGTGTTGGCGAGTGGGGAGCTGAGGAGGGAGGAGATAGACTCGGGGAGAGCAGCCAGGCGTGCAGAAGTACCCAGAGCAGGGAACACAGGGCGAGTAAAGCCTCCCGAATGCTCTCTGCACCAGTCAGGCCGACATAACCTGAGGCTGATGTACAGTGTACCAAAAAGACCTCTTGCTTATGGTCTAATGAACGCAAGGATTAGATTATTGGTCGTACGGTCAATGGATGTCATGGCTTCACGATTGGAAACGAGCATAAATTGACTGTGTGAGCCTGTTTTCTATATGCTACGTCTTTTTTTTCTGCAAGTAAAACCTAACAAGCACATCTTAATTGTTTAATGTCATGCATAGGGAAAAAAATGGCTATTATCTGCATTTTAGGGGTATTCGCATCGAAATGTAGGACAAATGATTTCACATTGAAGCGAAAAATTGACCAGCGGAAGACATTTTCCTCCTCAGGAAGTGTACTGTACTTCGCTTTTAGCACTAGGCGCTACCAAGAGGGTTGTTAAATCACAGAGGCCGTGTACAAAAATAGAAGAGGAGGAATACACTGTATGGTGTATGTCATCTTCTGCCCGAAGTCTCCTGTGCATACATGCCTTGAGTCGGAGAGACCAGAGATGCTCTGTTTGCGTGCGAGTGGATCAATAGGAAAGGTAATTTCTCTGCAGCTCTAAGAAAAGAAGCCTGGCTTTTTGATGCAGCGCGCGCCACGGCCAATGCTCAACAAAACAAAAGCAGAAATGCAGTGAGGCCACCCTTGAACCTCAGACAAGCCGCAGACACCTTCAGCATGATTATGTCAACTACCAGGCACATGTAGGAGTTTCCTTTGTTGCCTGCATAAGGCTGGTCTTTAAAATAAAGACCGGCAGAGAGCTGGAGTCTCCATGATGCTTCCTATTCACTTTCCTTCATAACTTCTTTTATTCACGCCACCCATCACACCGCTTCTCCCTTTTTATTTTGACTTTAACATTCTCCTCGCCTTCAACATTTTCAGCCTGAGCTCCTCCGAGTCTTCCTGTCACCCTCACCTCACTCTCTCTGGCTCCGTTTCCTCCGTTTCCCTCAGTTTTTCTCTCCTCAACATGACGAACTTGCTCCGACTGCAGGGGGAGGAGTGGGGAGGGCTAAAATATAGGTTGAGGATTCCTGTAATGAAATGTTTATGGCAGCCTATAACAACGAACAAGGGGACTTTCAGATAGTGTCAACAGGGTTGGTGAGAGCATTAACAGCCACCTGCTGTCAGCAAACACGAACGCCCAGAGGTGCAAATTACGCTGTTTTGCCTTAAAAGAAGCTGTTAAAAAAAATAGACTGAATAAAAGGTAATAAAACAGACTTTACATGAGCCAATGAGGGGGGAGTGTTTGCATTTAAATCTTGTATACCAAGATCATTTAACTGGAATACAGGGCTACATTTCTGTCTCCTTCCGTTTCTCTTCTGATCCATCCAGATCTCACAAATGACTCTGAGTCTGCAGCACAGGCTGCTGGGAGTTGAGAAGAGGTCAATCTCGCCCCCTGCATAATCGCTGTGTTGGAGTGTCTGATTGTATTAGAGGTGAGTGAATAACAGTAGCTGGCAGAAATAGCATCATGTTTTGAACTATCAGTGCAATTCATAGCTGTGTGACTGACTCAGTTTGTATTCATTCTCCCACACTCTCCTGCAACTCTCTTTTTTATCCACCATGGTTGAAGGACAAGTGCGGCAGTCGGGCGAGGACATACTGAAAATTAGGAACGGCACAGTTAAATGTTTCAGTTGAGGTAAGATGTACTATTGGTATATACACACACACACACACACACACACACACACACACACACACACACACACACACACACACACACACACACACACACACATACACACACACACACACACACACACACACACAGTGTTTTAAGTTCAAACACTGAGGCCTTACAGGTTTTATACAGTATTGATCATCATCCATGAGGGCTAGAATTAGTAATGGAACAATTACCCAATTATTAAATTGACAGGAAATAAATAAATTTAACAAATAAAGTGTTTTGAAACTAGATCTACCAGTAAATGTTTGGGTTGTGGGCTAATGTCAATGGTCTCGACTAAGTTCGCCTTGCACATCGTCCCTCTGACCTTTGTTTCCAGTCCTTATGATATATACAGAATACTCATTCTACTTGTTTAATTCTAAGCAAGAAAGCAAATAAGCATAATTCTCAAAATATCACATATTTCCTTGCTATCAAGTACTAAACTCACTTTCTTCACTGTTTCAACTAAATGTATTATTTCCAATGTTTTAAATGCAAATAAATACATGCCTAACTGAGATGGCGAGGTGTTAATGTGATAATTGTATTCCGTTCATGCAACAGAGTAAAATGCATGTAAATGTGGCACTCAGAGTCAACTGCTCATATTACCATGACGATGCTTAATCACGATTTAACATTTAAACGGAGAAGGGGGGGCCCGATGAGCAGAATAAACAGTCTGTGTGGTGGTGTGAGTTCACTCTGCAACAACTGGGTGCTGTTTATGAATATGGATGATGTAACAAATGCCTAGGAGCTGACCTACTTCTGCGTCTCCTCTGCTCATGACTTGGTCCCCTTCCGGGGTAACTCTGTCATTTTGCAACATGCTGTAATAGCAGGAAGCATGCGACTCTCATGTACAAATCAACATGCTCCCTTTTGACGGTTTTCGCTACCGCTGATCTCTGTGTGGCGAGGAAGGGCGCTCAGTAGGTAGCCGTGCAGCTGCAGGAGCAGTCCAGGTCTGGTAATGACGGGTTATTCATTCACCGCATGAATACTGACGCGAGAGTTTTGACAAGTTGATCGTTTTTGCTGTAGATGTTAGAATCAAGCATGTCGATTTTCAGTGGGAGTCGTGTTAAAAAAATAAACAACTAGCGTTTGAATGTGTACTCAGGCAGTCATGTGACATGAATACAAGGAAATAAAAGAAATGGAGTAAATGTATGATGGACAAGTACGCACAGACAAAAGTGAGCTCTCGACATAACTGGGGCTGCACACTGGAGAGTACTCGTCTGCACCATCTCATAAAATATCTTTATCTGGGATCATCTTGGTGCGTTGCCAAACGCTGTTAGCTTCAGGAGCTGGGAAAGAAAAAATCTATTTCAGACAGCGTAAGAGACAGAAAGCTGGCAGCTGCTCACATCAGACTTCCAACATTTGATAAGTGAAAATGGGCTGATTTGGTGTATCCCTCCAATGGTTGCAATCCAATACATCCCTCCTGTGGCTATCAAAACACACAAACAAGGTTGAGAGAGGGTGAGAAGCAAATCGTTTCAACCTCTCAACAGCTTAATGGAAGAAGAAGGAATAAATGCACTAATAGCTCATTCTATGGCGAAAGGAAGATCTGTGCACTTTTTCATCCTCTCTTGACTCTGCCTTTGCTGGCTCCGTCAGACCAGCACTCAAGGTGAGCACAATTATGTCTCAAGGACGCGTTACCCTCAGCCGGGGTCAGGGGGTCTCGCCAAGCACCACGTTAATGGCAAACCCCTCCTGCTTAACATCTCACATCTAATTTGGAAAGTGCTGAACAGAGCCTTTAATTAACATCAGCCCTAGCCAAGGTTTGCAACCTGCCAGAGCGCCGATCCCCGTGCTCTCTTACACGCCAAGGCCCCGCTGCCTCACATGCCAATTCATTTGTTGAGTGCTGAGATGCATTGGCTTTGAAAAGCTCCCTGGTCACCCCAATGTGAACTGAGGGACACGCTGAAGTATTTGTATGTGGGAGTCAGAGGTGTAGGAGTGAAATTTATGTAGAGAGCCATCACACCAGCATTTGCTAAAACAAGATGCTTGTTAAATGAGCAGCTAATCTAACTTTAGCAGTAGGATGTTGACATGAAGCAGTATACCAGAATTATTCTATCATAGATTGATTATTCCTGTTTAAGAAAAGTGTATGTGCGCATAAATAAAATAAAAGTCTGCAGCTTAAAATACTTCCTGTCACACCAAGCTAGGGCTTTACCACATCATAGGCAAAGTCTGCACTAAGCTAATAGCTTTTGGTTTTGGTCACACGTAGGGTTTCCTGCAGTGTTATAAAACAGACGTGGACCACAACCACTGACATAAACTATAGATATGAATAAATAAAATGTATATTCGGGGAGAGCAGATGTGCTTTGTTTGTATAGTAAATGTCTTTTACTCTCTCTGTCATCTACTGATTAAGATCATCATGAGATGTGTGAGGACCTTGGGGGCGTACCACCTACGTTTACCGGTTTATACATCCCAACCTTTCATGAGGTATTTATGAGCAAGACTTAATACTCTTTCTGGCTTTTTGCCACTACTGGAATAAATATTTTTTTCTGTGATATAAGAAACCAGAAATGAGATTGATAGTGAGAGCGGAAATATGCATTATAGACGTTTTTTAAACATTTTTTCAGCTTAAAACCAATGTTCAGGTGTTGATTGATTCAGGTCCAGATCGCATAACATAAAGTGTGTGGCTCTGCTTCCTTCACAGCCAAAGCTATGTTTTTCTTTTTGTGTTTTTCATCTTTGTGTCTGTCGCGTGTGAGAAGCATCATCAACCCCCCTCGCCCACGGTGAATGCAGCAGGGGATCCCCTGCTGTGTTCTCACATCGGATTCTCCAGACTTTATGCGGACTTTACACCAGGGGGCCAGGCAGAGAAAGTCAGAAGATAAGCTAGAGGCTTTCACTCTGATATTTGCGTCCACACATGCACCTCCTCCGGACAAAGTGCAAATAAGTTCAGTGCATGTCTGAAAGCAGCATCAGAGACGGACTCAGAGTCTGACTGTGCAGAGTGTGGGAGAAGAGGAAAACAGAAGAGTGGAGTGAGCGGATAGGTTTAGTGATTGAGTAGTTACTGCAATAGAGATGTGGCAAATGAATTCCTAAAATAAATAAAAGCTTCCTCCGTGATTCAGTGCATCTCCAGGCACATATTGTGAGAGCTCTGGAGAGGCTTTTACAAGGAATTGAGTTTCTCGCCTGACGACTGAGTTTCCCAGTTCAGAGCCCCATGATGAGCAGTCGACACAGACACTGCACGAAGGAGTGAGTCGGCGTGTCTTAGCCCCACCTCCCAGAACTGCAGTGCAAAGGTATTTTTTTTTGTATTTCCAGGGTAGAGGCACTTCAGCCAAAACTTCGAGAAGTTCAACTTAAAACTGCACCTCAACCACTTCCAGAGAATAAAAAGCACAGAAGTTGGGTTCACAGTGCCATCCAGCTGAGAGCAGACAGGCAGCAGATGGCGCAAAATGTGGTCAACCAAAATTGCATTGCGCTGCTGGACTGCCGGTGACACCCCCCCCCCTTCTGCAACCACACTGAGTCACTAAATTACTGAGGGAAAATCCTCACTGCACCTCAGGAAATGCCACGGCGACTGCACGAAGCTCGATCCCATAATCTCGAGTGATGACAAATCTGCTTCCTGATACACATTTAACTGGCAGGATATGAGGCATGTGTAAAAAAATAAAAAAATAAAAAAATAAAATTGCTCCTGAGGATTCGGGGGGAATGGATCCGGAGTGGCAGTTAGCGGTTTATAATCTGTGGCACACACTGGCTCTGCTCGCACTAAGTGGTTACTGGGCAGCTCAATCTGCATCGTGGCCCCAACCAGCAGCGTTAGCACTATGGATGGCACGCGCTGTGCGAGGAAACAGATGAGGTAGCACAAAGGACGGAGCCGACACAGGCAAATGCAGCCGGCTGCAGCTCAGCAAGGACCAACTGACATAGGAGCAGTGATGATAGCACCATGGACAGCACCAGTTTGCCCCGTCTAAGTCAGCACCATGGAGAGCGCTTGCTGAGCACGCACCAAAGAAACTAGACCACACGGAAAAAGGCTGCGTGAGCTCCACTAACACAATGATGCCAGTACAGACACAGAGTCAAAGCAGTTCCCTTCATGCTGTTTTTAGTTTTTTCACTTTTGCCAGTCTTGATTTGCACCACATCTGACCAGAGGGCCTAAAAATTTGACGCTGCATGAGGAGACGAAACTTGTGCCAGGATCATAATCCGTGGTTAGTGGAAGTGACAGTGTTCGTTTAACGCTTTCAGGGGACACTGCGAGAACAAGAGCCCCACAGAAAAACATATCCGTTTGCGTACAGGAAGTGACTTCTGTCGACACCGCAGCACTCTGAGTGCCGCTATGCTAATGCATCTCCAAATGGGGGCTTTTCAGGGCATGTCAGACAAATTAAAGAACTAAAAGGCGTGAGGGGAAGACAAACATGCGCTCTCACACATACAGACATGCTGACACAGACACAAACACCCACCACTGTGCAGTGAGGTAACAACAAAGCGAGCCTATGTGTGACAGAGGTGTAGCCTGTAGAACAACGGAGTATGGGGGAAGGGTGATGGGTGTGTGTGTTTTTGTTTGTTCCGAGGGGCAATAAGAAGCCTGGGAGATGTTTTTTCTGGAAAGTGGTGGGTTTGGGGAGGCAGCAGCTGTTGTTGGGCTAAACTGGACGTCACTGACTGGCTAATCTCAGCAGCGCCACCATCAGTTGAGTGAGGGCACTGCTGAGCAGCACTGACCTCCACCAGCTTCACAGCCCCTGAAGGAGGGGGTTGGTGCAGACGAGCCTGTTGACCTTCAGTCTTCCTAACGGCAGCAGCTCTTTGTCAGATATATATATATATTACATATAGTATATGCATGCGTGTGCGTGTGGTCCTGACATACATCTCCACCCTACATCAGTCTAATCGGGGGGAAAGAGGTAGAAGGGAGGATGACAAGTGTGAGTCAAGTAGTCACGCTACGGCTGGAGATACACTCCGGGATAGATCTCACTGGCCCTGGAGCGTGGCTCTTTATAGCAGCAAGCTTGGTTCTGACACACACACACACACAGAATGAGACGATGATGGCTCTACACCTGCATGTTACCAAGAAGACAAGTCTCCAAACAGTCCATGCAAAACTGCATTTATATATTTTTTTTTTGTGTGATGCACATGCTGCTCTATTCGGCATTACTTATTACTTTCTACATTAATGATGCATAACTTTAGGCTATACTTTACTGACTCATGTACCTTTGAGTGAAAATCCCAAACTGCAGGTTTGTACAATCAAGTAGCGCTGTATACTTACTGTACTTTAGCTTCACGTTATTCATAATGCAGTAGTGTCAGTACAGTCGTTTTCAAATTACACAAGTGCTTCAAATTAACTATTCCATCCTCATTCCTCAAAGGAGCGCCTTTTATTTTTTTCACACCACATTTCCAGACAGACCCATCTGCCTCATTTACTTTTACAACCGTCCTTAATCCCCACTGGGATGAGCACGTTACCTCCTTCTCTCCTCGCGGTGTCACAATTATGATCAAAAGCTGTACGTGCGCACGTTTGTGTGTGTATGTTTGTCGGTGCGAGAAAACAAGTGTGGACAAAACAAATGGGCGAAGCCAACGCCAAAACCCTCATGTGTCAGTTAATTATTTCCTGCGCTCCAGATGCTGTCGTGGACTGAAGACGCAGCTTAAGACTTTGCTGAGGGCACTGCTTTGCGAAGGCGCACCGGCCCCTTTATATAATACTGGAACTAAAGGCGAGGGATGGGGCTCTGGCTACCAACACTGATACAGCAGACGCAGCCTGATGGCAATTATTTAGACGTCCACTTGCTAATTATAATTGAGGATGACAGGTGCCCAAAACAATTTGAGCGCAAACTGCCTGTGAGCTTCCGCGTGTGGTTGTGTCTGCTTATGGTTGGAGATAAAGATAGCCGAGCCAATGTCTCATCAAACAAACGTCTCTCTTACTCCTCAGCTGGGCTCCGCTGCTCCTGATGCTTTCTGATGAGCGAGTTGTTACTGAGATGCTGCGTGTTGGTGGTTTCAACAGTTACCTGAAGCTAATTGTAACAGACCCGAGAGGTAAGAAGCAGATTATAAAAAGGAGATTCACAGGCCCCACAAAGACGATTAAATGAGCGCTCAATTTCAATGTTTTGATGATTCTGATGAGTTTTGTGTTTATTTACTTTCAACAAATCATGTGTAATCAGAGTTGGAGGGATGGGGTCAACTGGAAGTATTTAATTTTGTTAAATCATTGATTTATAAATACTTTGGACGGAATTTAGCTTTTTATTACCTCATTTGATATTATATCTTTAAATTGTGATGTGTGTATATTGTGAAATCCTAGTGCCTACTTCAGGACCCGCTGGCAGTTCAGTCAGAGATTCAGGAGTGTGATGTGATGCTACTTCCAGCTAATGTAGCCTCAAACAACTGAGGAGCAGAGATGAGGACTACGGAGACCGACGACAGGGCTACAGAGATCTACAGAGTTCACTTCTTTCTAATACGCACATCCACAATTTGCTTAATATTCAAACCTGTAGTCCTCAGATAAAAGTGAAGCTGACTCAGCTTCTTTTAGACCAATAAAAGACATTATACAGTTTTACTTATTTCCCATATGCACCTGTAGGCAAAAAGAAAAATCTAAACTACTTTAACCACTACATTGTACACAAAAATCTCAAATGCTGTCTTTCTTTCAAGGGCCTGAGCAAATCCATCCAATCACATGTGCCATCTACTCATATCCCGACAAGCAGCACCATTTACCATACATAAACCACACACACACTTACAGCCATCCACTAGGAGCTGAGGGGAGACATTGAGCCCTCCCATGGGACTGAGGGAAGTGGGGGGAGGAGCCAGTAGGTGGTCGAGGGTATATCCAATCACCGAAATCAAGGCAGCTGACTGGTGAATAATGAATATAAATTGAATGCTCTTCGCTGGCGTTCGCTGCGCGGGGCTGCGGTGAGAGCGAGCTGATGCACAGCTGTTGATGTGATGGGGTGATTGTGGGGTGTGTTTATACACACTTAAGACAGGACTGTATTACTGTCTGTCTGTCATTTTGTCTGCTTCTTCACTGCTGTACTGTGCATGCGTGTGTGTGTGTGTGTGAGTGTGAGTGTGTGTGCGCTTCTCTGTGTCTGTGAATGAGGCCTATTGACATCCTCCACTGTGACCCTCTGACTCCTGACAACTCCAATCAGCAGGATGAGTGGGAGGCGACGGGCGGGGGTGTGAGTCCACAGTGAACGGTTATGATGAGGGTGTGTGTGTTTGTGTGTGT
The DNA here is from genome assembly GCF_022539355.2 of Hippoglossus stenolepis. Lineage (NCBI taxonomy): Eukaryota > Metazoa > Chordata > Actinopteri > Pleuronectiformes > Pleuronectidae > Hippoglossus > Hippoglossus stenolepis. The sequence goes on along the minus strand of NC_061505.1, from coordinate 7,095,101 downwards.
GTGTCCGTGAGAGGTGTCTACGTGTGAGAGAGAATGAGAGACAAGAGAGTGCTGCACGCAAATTGTTGCAATCCATGAACAAAAGTTCAAGAACTGTCCAGTGTTAATGAAGACATAATGTCGTTGCTGTAGTAACAGGTCAAGTTTTTTGAAATTATCTTAAAAATCGGTGTTTGTATTAAGACAAATATTTATAAAATTGCACCTCTGAATAAATATTTCAGCCGATTGTCAAGAAATAAGTATGAACTAGAATGGCACTGAGAAGAGTGTGCCAATGTCAGCCAAGGCCCAAGCTGCACCAAATTTCAGATACACATAGATAGCAGTCCTTCTTTTTTCATCAGGACCATGAATAATTCTCAAGGAGAATAGTGAAAATGTTGAAAAATCCTGCAACGTTAAAGAAATGTCCTCGATCTGCCTTCTAATCTGGATCCACAACAAAATGAAATGGATTCTTCCCTGACCCACACCGCATCCCTCCACAAAGTTTTGTGTAAATCTGTTGTGTAATTAATTGTGTAATCTTGCCAACAAACATACAGGGGTAGAAACATAACATAAAATATATTATTATTAATCAGGGCTTCAGAGTAAAACAGAAAAGGCTCAGAGATTGTATTTGCAATAAAATGCTCTATTTGAAGATGGAGTCACGAGTGCAACATCATACAACATGTCACCTCCTATTAAGCTGGCAATTATCTATTAGCACCATCGCCTGCACTGGGGTTTGTGAGAGTCACATGCCAAACAGTCTGACCTGCCATTTTCCATTAACAAGGTCCAGATTTAGATCCCACATTAGTCCCTACATGATGCCAGACGCCTGTGTGAATGAGAGAGAGGAAACCCGTTGCACTTTGCTTAACACAAACACAATCCCAGATGGTTTTCTTCCCCGCTCAAGCGGAGCGCGAACCCAACGCCGTTTCGTGCTCACGTATGTGTGATTTTTAACACACCCCCCAAAAGGGATAAATAAAAAAAACAGTACTCTGTCAGCCTCCTTCAGCCAGTTAAGCCACTTGGAGAATTCAGACTCCCATTACAGTGATCCTGTCAAAGAGTTGTGTAGACAGCAGACAAGGCCACAAAGAACGTGGAAACAGTCTTTTAACCTGTTTGGAGTAAAGGTGGTTGGTTTGATCACAACAACACGACTGAGACAGTGTGATGGAAACTCGCAAAGCAGTAAAATAAAACTAGGATTGCCAGCCATAACAAAAGCGGTACTTATTCACAGTAGTGGTTTTAGCTTAAAAGCTAACATGCTAATTCACTATCTCAGTTTAGTATTTAGGCATGATAACAATTATTAGCATACAAAGCTGATGAACAGAGCACAAAATGTATATATATAAGATACATTATTATGTAAAAGAAAAGTATTTTTTTACCTGATGATGGCATTAGATTAAAAGTTAAATGATCATTTATGTTTAACAATTCATCCTGGGGGTAAAACAGATTTTGTGGGAGTGCAGCTAGAATTTGATATAAACTATAATGGTGGCTCTATCGGAAAAGTCTTTAGGATTCATCCTCTGATAACCATGTATATCTGTTCAAAATGTTGTACCCGTCCATATGCAATGATGAGATATGTCACTGGATAAATTGTCGAGATATTTTAGCCTCTTGAACCACACTAATAAAAAGAACTTGAACTTTAAAGATTCAGTGTGTAGGATTTAGCGCCATCTAGTGGTGAAGTTGCATGTTGCAGCTGAATACCCCTCACCTCACCCTCCCCTTCCAAACAGGAAAGAGAACCTGTGGTAGCCTTCAGTTAAAAACTCAAAAAGTGTTTAGTTTGTCCAGTCTGGGCTGCTGGATGTAAATATAAAGTATTTAAATATAAAGGGTCCATTCTATGATATAGAAAAACAACAATTCTTACAGTTTAGATGAAACACATTAGTGAAAACATCACTAACATCATTTTATATTCAATTTTGGCCAATAGATCCCTTTCACCTACACTTAATTTTACACAGTGGAACTTTGAAGCTGAAGAGTTAAATCCTACCTTTTCCCGACTGATTTTCATTCAAATGAAAGTTGTTTGTTTATGCAGCCATGTGTATGCATGAACTCCAGTAAATCAAGCAGATGACGCGCTGAATAATATTCACACAATAAACATGTTTCCAATTTACACAATTTATAGGGCCAATGAAAAACGTCACATCGCTTCATGTTCTCATATTTCTCCCTCGACACACAGAAAAATAAAATAAAGCGTGTTAGCATGCTTGCTGACCAGGCAGCTAATCTGAGGAAAGATTGAAAGGGCACAACATGAAGGAATGTGATTTATGTCTAATCTGAGCACTCAGTTTCATAACGCTGTTACTGCACTTTCATTTCACAGGGTAGTTTGTTACTCACAGAGAGCCCTGTAAAAAATCTCCTGCCCGGCTCCGTGCAGTGATATAGTAAGGGTACGTGGGACTCGTGATGCGCCCCCGGTCCGCAGGTAGTTTCCCATTTCTATACGGGTGAAATTGAAGTGTGTTCTATTCCAGAGGTCCTTCGCGAGAGGTTTAATATACGTTTCAGCTGCATGACATATCGGCCAATAATAGGCTTTCTGTTGTTTACAACTACACGCAATTTTCCTTTTTTTTTGTCCTGCCAACACTAGCAGGCTTTCAGGCACTGTTTCGTAGGCACGTAAAAAAGCGTCACATTATAAATTCCCAGGTCTATTATTACCTTTGCTGTAATGACACATCCCACACAGCCAGTGCCAAACAGCTCCGCTTGGGAACAGGCCCAAGGCACTGTGTTACACCTCGCTAACTGCATTGTAGTGATTGAAATCTGAAAACCGAGTGTAAGACCTCGTTTTTCTTTTTGCTCTCTACGCCACGCTCACCTCCTCCTGGTTTTGCTCATTCACGCGCGTCCTCTATCTCTTGCTCTTTTACACTCGTCGTTGGCTTCGAGAGCCCGATAAATATGATGAATTATATGACCCTCAAGTACACTTTTTTATTTTTTTAAGAATGGCACTTAAAAAAAAATGTATTTTTGGCCTTGAAGGATGTGGTAACAGCACCGCAGAAAAAAACTTTGCAGCAAATACAGGCGGAAATTGACTGGAGCACCGACGAATAGAAATACTAGAGTTATTATATATAATTAAACACATCAGTTCAGCAGCACCATTTGTAAAATGCTATTACATTGTGTTCAATTATTTGTTATTCCCCCACCTCACCTATATCTACAGCCTCCTGCATTAATTTCTCATTCATATGTATGTACGAACATGTTTTGAAATATCATATCAGATATCAGTGTGCTACAGTTTCCCCATAAGTGCAGGCAGCCAGTGTAAAATGTTAGGTAACCAAGTCTCAGCTATTTAGCCCCTCTACAGATATGATTGACTTGCCTAATCCAATTACATTAAGAAACCATTGTTCATTTAAGATGTACATTAAGCTCCAATTTGAAGACTATTTTTTGATTAGCACACAGCAGCAAACAGACTAATTGTTGTGTCTGGTGATTTGTGCTGCATAACACGATTCATGCGCTGTCAATCAAACTCGACTCCTGGACGCTGGGATGCACCGCTGCTGTCAATCGCTACAACCCTCGACATGCAAATTGCACCGGGGCACATCTTTATGTACAGTGCGTGTGCATAGTGTGTGCATATCGGTACATTGGGCTCGCTTACATTTGTTTATCCATAGTTGTATTTAACAGCCCTGACATTTACCAAAATTGATTTCCTTCACAGCCTTGCATTTGTTTGAACATACAACGGCGATGACTCTGTAATCCCATTTTAATTAGAAAGATGTAGTGAGCACGCTAAGCTCACGCGCTCTATTCCCCGCAGCGATGCCACACTGGCAAGGAATCAATCACCAAGGCGCCGGTTGCCAAGGCAACGAACAGGGGGCTTCTGCACTACTGTCTAAGTGGTAAATGATTGCCGGTGTAACTCATTGGCGGATGTGAGGAGTTTTTATCTATCTCGCTGTCTCTCGCACTCTTTCTCCCCCAACCCTCCTCTCGTCGCATTTCCAGAGAGTTAATTAAAAGCAGCCAACATGAAATAAATCTAAATCTGAGCAGAAATGAAACATACAGTACAAATTGAATTCCCACGTCAAGGGGTTTGAGGCTGGGCGGATAAGGTGGAGGGGGGGGGGGGTAGGCAGAGAGGCAATAGTAGTGAAAAATGAATATGCAGAGTGACAGGGATGTGAAATGAAGAAAAACATACACAGAGGCTGGTGAATGGAGAGAGGGAGAAGAGAGAGGGAGGGAGGGAGGGAGAGAGGGAGGGAGGGAGGAGTGTAAGGAGGCAGGTGCACCTGAGGGAAGCATCGGTTTAATCGTGTCAGATTTCAACTTGGACCTAATTCTGCATAACCTTGTGTCAGAATTCTGCCTTAACCACAATCTACATTACTATTGTTTCACCTACACAGCCTTTACATCTTCTTTCAACTTTGGAGCTCTAGCTTTCATGAATCTGGTCAATTTAACATACAAATAACAGTTAAATAAAATGTTAAAATGTATCGGGTATAATGTGAGCAATGTTTGAAAAACTATAAATTAGCACATAGAGTGAGTTATAGAGACGCATTCTTTTTCTTAGCTATTTTCATTCATGGAATAATACACGTCTGGACATAAACTGAGGTATATGGCTGTGCCTGAGTATTCCTGTCTGTACACAAGCATGTAGCCAGGTGGATAAACATTCCTCTTTGGCCTGAATTCTTCCTATCAGCCAGGTTTCGTACTGTTCCCAAACAACAACTGTATATTAAGATGGACGATATGACAGACCCCGAAAGTGAAGTAAAAACATACAGATCGCCCCCTGGTGCCTGGCTATGGTGTAGGTCATAAATGCTGCTCCCCAAGTAGCCTAAAAGCTGAACAACAACAACAAGGCCACTCAACAAATATCGAGATTGGTTAAATTAGAGGTTTTCACAAAACTATCACCACATCACACAACGAAGAGCAGAGTGAAAGGTGAAATAAGCTACAGAGACAAGTCAGCTGTGTTGAAACAACAAGTGACCCTTCGTGACAAAGCCCTGAAGGGATCCCTTGATGTCCTCGCATCAGATTGGCCTGCACGGAAACTACCGACCGTCTGCGAAGATCCAATTCTGCTCTGCTATAAACACATTGTTTTTGAAATACCAGGGGAAGAATCTGCTGGGGAAGTTGATACAATACAACTCGGCACAACACAGTGGCCCCACACAGAATTTGTCATTTCAACATTTCAAGTTTTGTGGGAGCTCGCGCACAGCACTTCTTTTTTTTTTTTACATTGCAAGTGAATAAAACCGAAGAAAGGAACACAACTGCTTGTTTATATTCAGTTTCACAATGAGGAGCTTCGTGGAAGAAATCTACGACTCAATGTATCAACAGACCAACGGTAAACCTGTCCCCATTCTCTTCCTCTCCCTGTTTGTCTCGCAAACATAAATTGCAGAGCAACCACTGCAGACCTGGTTCACAACATGTTCATACAAACATCCCTGCATAGAGCCAATGTGGCCATGGGCATCTTTTCTAGTTTTCCAGATTGTCTTACAATGACAAATGCTGATGCAGCCAGTGCACAAAAATATCCCATGTAAGCTCTTACAATGCATCACAATGGAAACTGCAAACAGGCCCAACATGGTATTACATAGTATTAGGAGAACTGTAGGATGGGAAAGTAATGTATGGTTATAGAAAAATATCTATACGACAACAAAGCCAAACCAAAGTTCAGCGTTTCAGAAAATCTGCTCATATACTTTGTTTCTGAGAGTGAGATTAGATGATCAATATCATGTCTGTGGCACTAAAGCCGTGACATATTCAGCCGAGCTTAGCATAAAGAAAGGAGGCGGAGTGAAAACTGCTTGTTTGGAGATATCTTAGAAATATGTCTGTCAAAATATCTAAAGCCGTCTTGTTTAAACAATGCAGGTTGTTTGTTTGACCTGCAACTGAGCAGGATGATATGGGCCACAATTTGAGATTCAATATTATATGTTATAGTATCTTTTGGAGCAATTGCTCAACAAACATCAATTTATCCTGTGCTTTGTAGCAGCACCTCCGGCTATGGCTCATGTTTCCATCTGCTTCCAGGAAACAGGTATTGGTCTCTGCACAGGAAAGATGGTACCGGTCCGTGGAAACTCACTGTGATTAATTAGTGCAGCAGCCCCTAAGTGCATATTGATATACAGTTAGCTTGCTAATATAACAGGGTCAAATTGGACCACAGTTAAATGTAATATCTGTAAATCACATGAATAATTATATAATTAATGTAATTAAAATTATATAATATAATTAAGGCAATTGCAATCATCAATGCAAAAGTCACAACAAGATTGCAAAATCCACAACACAACTGTAAACGCCACAACACAAATGCAAAAGCCACAGCACAACTGTAAATGCCCCACGACAGAAACACAACCACAACGGATGTGAGTGACAACTTGTGTTGACGATGAAACATGCAATTTTGCTTTGATTTGTACCATTTACTTTGATTTATAGCAAGTCGTTATCTAGACATCACCACATCTACATTGATTGATCAGTCTGTCTGTGAGCGGAAATAAAGTCGCTTCTCCTGTGTTTCTGTAGTTTGGCTTTGGCGTTTTCCTTAAATGAACTTGTGTGAGACATCTCAGCCACTGTAGATTCAATACTTCAGAAATTTTAAACCTGGGTTTCCAAATCAACCAGTGCCAATAATGATTACAATCAACTGTCATTTAACTGTCAATACTGGGACCCACGTCATGACGAGTTGCATGACTGACACAATTTTCCAGAAATAGAAAAATGTCTTTTCCTTAACTATCCGATCGAAAGTCTCAGCACTGCCCCGGTCTAATTCTGTGCTGTGAAAACTGCACCATTTTTGCAGTACTTCAGACGTCTTGAGCCAAACTGCGGCTGTTAAATAGAACACACACACCACATTGGCCTGAGAATGAAGTGGTGTGCACTCCAGCAAACTCAGGTTGTCCATCTGGCAGCAGGCACTGCCTGTCTATCCACTGGGATCATTCCTTCCTACTCTTCTGCCTCCCACCACTGTCTCCCCAATTAAAAGTTACACATCAGCCTCAAGTCTGAGCCAGACTTCCAGATGGTTGGAATGATATAGCAAGCTTTTCTTCTGTTGCATTGTCAGTGGAGAAATCAGTTACCTGTGAGTCTATTTTTCCAAAAGTGCTGTGCAGTTGGGTGGTTGGCGGATGCTTTGGGAATTGAGCTGAGTTCTCGCGCGTAGTTAAATCCCCAAACACGGCTCTGTACTTTCAGACACAGCAGTGTGAAACTGAGCAAGGACCTGCAGTTTTCAAATGGTAATGTAGAGCTGCGATGTGCTTCCTGTTGGGTTGGATGGCATTGCTCATTTTTCACTTATCTTTCAACACTTGGGAGACTTTACAGGGGCTCGCTCAGGTTGTCAGTGAAGGTCTCATTTGCTTTAATTTGAGCAAATATCTTTATATTTAATTTTGGCGAGTTTTCAATTGTCCTGAAATAAATGAGACTCTCAGACCTTGATTGAAATGTGAAGACAATGTCAATTATGACTGTGCACTTGGAACGACACGTAGTAATTGAATCTGCTCTCCTACCATTCTGTAAAGCAAATGAAGCAAAGAAACGAATCAAATAACAGAGGAGCACTTCATAAAACGTTGGCCTACATGTCAAATATTTGTCTGAGGTATAAGCCGAAGCCAAAGACACTCTGAGGGCCTCAAAACACAGACATCCATCGAACCGTGGTTTAATGCAAGTTTATTTTCTGCTTAGCTCTGAGGCGCTGACATACAAGAAGCCGTCAGTGACCGAAGATCACGGGAAGAGCATGCCAGCCTTTATTTTACCATCACAGCGTCGAGTGTATGTTATCCCACATGCTTAAGTGCAGTTGACAGGTAAATCCCATGGCTGAGTATTTCTGCTGCTCTCACGCTTCCTTGTGAAAGTCTTTCTGTGTATGAGCGACCATCACATCCCCGGAGACCAGGAGACTGCAGCTCTTGCAGAATATAGAATCCAACTTAAACAACCGAGGATGCAATCTTGGCAAACAAAGGTTGGGCAAAGACAAAATAGAGAGCGTCCCCTCAATGTATCCACAGCCAGGCCCTTAGAAAAGCATCATACTCTGTATTTACCCCGCAGTTAACACTTATCAAATGTTGGAGGGAACTTATGTTTTGAATGCATCTTAACGAGGAGTTTTTCTTCCAATAAAATGTGACGGGCACATTTAATGATGAACAGATCTGCCAATAGCCCAGTTATTCTAAGCAACGCAGGACTTAAGCAGAATTTCATCCAAAGGTTTCTTGAACTACCTTTCAGTCGTCTGCTGCCAGAATGGATTGTAACAGACCTCGCCTGCCTCGGATGACGGAGCTGAATATCACGGTGGCAGATATTATAAGGAAGCCAAGAGAGGGAAGCTCATGCACAGAGCAAACAGAAGCGTTATCAAGCAGAGGCTTAAAATTTCATCAAGGTCTGAAAAGAAGCCTGTTTAAATCATCAGTTCTGGTATATTTTCATGCAAAAAATGAACTAGTTCTATCAGTTACACTGTTATCCCAATGAATTAATGTGCAGGAGCAACAATAACACCAGCATTGGGATTATTAGTTGATTGACAGAAGAATTCTGCCAAATTTCCCTCTGGTTCCAGTTTCCAGGGGAAAATAAACAGGTCAGACAAAAGAAGCAATCTGATGAAAAGTTGTTTCTTGCATTTTATTTAACTAACAACTGATTCATTAAACAAGGAAATAATTTGTATATTAATTAACCAATGAATTAATTTATCATGAGTGAACCTGTTTTAGCATGATAAAGGCATTTCAATTATAAACAACATGTCCACACTGAGTAAGGGGGTGACAAGAAAAGACTTGTGAATAGATGATAGGTGTGAATTCAACTCAAATAACTTTTGAGGCTATAGTTAGAGGTGATTTAATTGACTGCATTAAAGTGGTATGGTTAATTAGGGAAATAAATTAGTAAACTCTTTCAGTCAAATACAAAATTACTCCTAAGAAAGCTTTAGAAAATACACCCCTCAAAAACTGTCACTTCAAAATCTCAGTGACACATTTTAAGATTAATTTCACCAAGATTGCCCCGTTATGCTGTTATTATAGATTATATTACAATAATGTGTTTCTGCTTTTCCCAGAAGTCAGTTTGTACCCGTGTGCAAAAGGTCCTTCACACTGCGATTACAGAAAAAACATGATGAAATCTTTGGTCATCAACCAAAGCAGTAGCTCTTAGGTTTGATTGGAACGTGTCGAGCAAATTCAATTAAGAGATTTGAAAACCAACGACGGACTGCGTTCACTTTGAGAGCGTAGGAACAAAATCCCTACAACACTACCAATCGGAACACAACATGGAGCATCCATCTGACAAGGTGCACCATGCAATGAATTTGAGAGATTATAGACACTTTGATGTCTGTCAGCGTTCAAGCTGTAATACTTACGATAACAGAGCTCAACAGATCTAAGAGAAAGAAGGCAGACTGTGATACAGGTCGCGTCACCCTCAGATGCACCGACAATTATTTGCAATTATCTATTAAATTAGACTTTTTGACCATTACTTCCATTTTGGAGCCACATATCAATATAAATGTGTGTGTGTGTGTGTGTGTGTGTGTGTGTGTGTGTGTGTGTGTGTGTGTGTGTGTGTGTGCGTCAGTGTGTGTTGCTGTCTCCTCCATCAAGCTCATTACCTGCCAGAAGTGGGCTAAAGGGGAACTGTGTGGGTGAGCCTCGAGTATGTCCCCCTAATAAGTGCTAAAGCAGCGTGGTGGGCACTGGGGGAGAATACTCGGTGATAATTGAGAGCATAATGGTCACTTACACCCTTTGTGTTAAATATAGGCGGGCACATCCTGGGAGTCCACAGTGCAACACACTCCACCAGGGCTGTGTTTGAACTGGGTAAATTCCACTGAGGATGGGAAAGATGGAAAAATCTTGTAGGATTACAATCTTACATTCAATGGTATGGACGGGGCGTCGAGCACAAAAACAAGGGCTGGATTACTCACCAGGAAAAGTATGGTAACTGTGCCTGCCAGAGTTTTTACCATCTTTCCCATACTCAGTGTCCCTGCACCCAGAACTTCAAGTGGCCCCTAAAGCCTCTGGTTTACTACAGCTGCTTTCAGACAAGCTGTTGTTTTGAACATGTCTGACCTGCACAATCTCCTACGTTCTCTATATGTAAAAGGAAAACTCCGAAAATGTGCAATCCCAATTTTTTTAAGCTCCTACCTCAAAATAGCTGTAGTGTGTCATAGTAGTCATATATATTTAGGAATGTGCACCACGGGAGCAAATTATAAGAGCCTGGAGGCAGGTGCTGTATCATTAATGTTGAGAGTTGCCTTGTGTCCACATCTGCTGCTGTAGAACTTACATTTATAATGCACATGTTTCTGTATCATACACATTATTAACAAAGATTGTCTTCAATCACATTATTAAAACTGAAGTAACTGTCATATCACACTCTATGAGAATTGGTTGGTTTCTGGGGATCTTGACAAAATATAATGACGCTGCCACAGTGTGTCCTCTGTGTTTACTATAATGGAAGGTCAGGCAGGGAGCACACAAAGCAGAGAAGGGAAGAAATAGGGGAAATAAATAATCCTGGTGTCAATTAATATTTAAACATTTAACATTACACAAGGCATCTAAACATGTATCGGTGGAAATGCTGACAGCTGCTGTGAGAGAAAACACTTGTGAATACCAAATGATGATAAGATGTCATATAAACCTCATACAAAGGCCACGGAAACTCATCTCGATTGAATAATCAATGTAACAATATAACAGGCTTATTAATAAGTGACATCTCGCACACCAGGAGCTGAGCGAAGCAGGGAGGGAGGAGCTCTTGAATGAACAATCTTAAGAGAAGGGAGCAAATTGGGTGTACACAGGTTTGTCATTGAGGTTTTTTGCTGTTATAAAACTGATCATTTGCGAATCCCCTCCCTCTCTAAACAACAATAGCGATATTAGGAATGCTACGGTGGCCCTGAGATCTAACTTCACTGCAACTGGAGAAAAAACATGAAGAGACAATTTGACAACAAGTGCACATTCAAATCCACACCAGAACCAAATACAGAAATTATCTGCAAATACGGACAAGAAAATAAATAAAATCCTAAAATTACTTATTAGCCCAGATGATTATCTACATGCATCTATCCATCCATCCATCTCACAAGTGCCACAAATCAACAACCACTTTTAAATCAAAGCTGTTTACTGTGTCCGTCTCCTGGAAAAAGCACAATGTCTTTGTTGTGTCAGTGAGAACCAGAGGTCAAAGCAAAGTTATTTATCTCTGCTGAGTTGGAAATTAACTCCTGCCTGCGAGCAGTTTGACCCAGTGAGAACCCTGCTGCGCCGCTGACCTCTCAGGCAACGCGTGTGGCAAAAATAGCATTAATAGAGGGTGTGTGACTCCAGCAGATCAGCATCACATTGTTGATATGACATACATTCCCAGGGAAAAAGGAAATGAGAGAATCTTTCAGCCATTTAGCTGGCAGGACAAAAGATTGTAAGAAGAGAGAAAGAAAAAAAAAGGTGGATTTTTCAAATGACAAACAAGGACAAGAACTCAAAAGATTGCTTATATTGAAAAGCCATGGGGCTAAAATCAGTAAATCTGATTCATTTTACAAGCAATAATGATTCCTGTCTGCTTACCATTCCACACAGGGAATTTTGTTACAGTGATTCGCATATACAGAATTAAATTGGGCAGCCTGTCCGAATAGATTTCTCCCAACCAGTTTCTCTTCCAAAACTCAGTGGAAATCCAGCTAAAACCACAGACTGATGTGCAGTCATTAGTGGGCCAGTGTTCTTCGATGGTTTTCCGACCCTCAACACAAACACTAATAAAATCTGAAAGTGAGGGAATCTGTTGCACATGTAAATCTGTACAAAGTGCAAAGACTGTAGATTCAAAATAAGCAATAAAGCTTCAGCCATGATGAATTGAATACAACATTTAGAATATTTAAACCTTTCTCTACAGTTCGTTATAAGATAAGTACTCATCTCAAATTTACATAATTGAAATGAGTGTAAATCAGCATACTTTGGGGATATGATACAACATTAATCGTAGATATGTAAAATATTATAAAATCTTAACAGCATTTCCTGCTTTAAAGAAACAAATACAAAATAAAACCTGTAAATATTTTCCTAATGAGTATTAAAACGTGCATGAAACAAAATCTTTGCACATTCTGCTCGACAGTCTTAAGAGGAGTTGGACTTAACTACAGGATTTATTCCCCCATTTTTACTGCTCTCTTTCTACAGCTATTGGTGTCGCTGTGACCTTTTATTCTTGAAAGCTGGTTCAGGACCACAACCACTGCAAATGGTACCTGCTTAGAAAAGCACCAGATATAACCAGAAAGCCAATTTCAGGCAATTTGCTACTAATACGCACATGGTTACAAAGACCCAGTGTGATGTGGTACAAAATAAGCCCTTTAATGTGTTCTTCAGTTAAAATAACCTGAAAAACATTTTGCCGCTTTAGCTATTGGTGTCTTGGCATTCGCTTTCCGAGCAATTTTCTGGGCTCGGAATAAAAACCGTCACTGTTTGTTAGAAAATCTGCAATGTGCAATAACGTTGTTCCATATTGTAAAGACGTTATGACATGCGATAAATAAAAAATGGAGCCTGCATAGATGATTGTTCTCTTCCTCAGCCACAGAGTAGCTGACCTCAAAGTCACCTTCAAATAAAGACCACTTATCCTGAAGATAGCTGACAGCTTGCTGGCGCTTCATCTGATTGGCCGAACGGTCTGAATGCACACAGACCATTCTGTCTCCACAACACACACAACACCTTTTGATTCTTACTATAAAAAATAAAAAAAGAATCCAATTTAAGAGGATTCAAAAATAAAATGTTTCCAGAGCATCAACAATAATCTTTACAGCCGCAAAGTCATAACAGTGTAAAAACTCGAAAATATCACAATGGAAATAAACATATAAATAATATAAATAAACCCTATTTGAAGGTGAACGAAGAACACCTCACCTCCTCTGACCTCCTCAGGTGGCTACTGTTTAAACCTTTAGCTTTACGTTTACAAAAAAACGACAAATTCAAAACCAATAACCATGATTTAAGATAAAAAATAGTATTTTCTCATATCGCCGTGTCAACGATATACAGCAATATATCGGTCAGCACATCGTCTTTCGCGCTATTCAACGGGACTCACCTGGAAAAGCACAAGCTATGCGGTACAGAGAAATCAACACTACAGGGCGAATGGGGCTCACAACTCATACCCATGTCTACAACCCAAAGACAACAAGAAGCAAAAATTGAGTGTGACATGCAAGAGTGTGCATCTTTTAGTAACCAGCAGAGGGAAAAGGGCAGCTCTACAGATACAACACAGCTTCTCATCTCAACTTCAGGTCTGAGCAAATAATTCACAACACTGGATGGTTGCATGAGGTATAGTGAAGTACATTCACAGTTAATAACCATCCTTTTACATTTTTTAACCACCTATGCTTCTTAACTACAACGTGCAGGATCTCAGGGCTCGTGTGGTCACGGAAAATATTTACTCTCTTTTCTTTTTCCGGAGATTATCTACTGGAGCAGAAAACCACATCAAAACAACTGATTCATACATGTCGGTCACACAATCAGTATATATCCCTGTGTCCTGTATAACATAGTAAAAACTCAGCTTACAACACATTGGATTTATATTTCATGCCCTCCAGTGCTCTGATATACAAGCATCCACAGGTTCAGGTCATTTTACTGCCTTGAAAAACAATGATATCAAAGACATCAATCATATATAAAACTATAAGTAGAGAAAATTAAGATTTATCAATATCATATTACTATAAGAATGTATTTGTGTGTTTTAAACCTTAGGGCTGTCAAATATCCAGATAATTGGGGACAGGAAACACGTTTGACACAGATTTTTCATCACGTGATATTTGCATTGTTTTTTGTTTTGCTTCACGTGTTAGTAACATCATCAATCCCCCCCACTCGCTCCCTATGCATTTTACAGACATCTTCCTGCTGTATTCTCACATGAGCTCAAGCTGACGTTTTCTGGATGTTTAATTTCCGGGAAATGTTCGGAGAAACTAACATTCTTACATTCTCTAGTCTAAAATTCCGGTCTGAAAAGTAGCCTATGTCAACTGTTAGACGAGTAGAAGTACAACAACTCTACGGATTTTATCCTAACACTCAATGTAATGATTTGTAGGTATTGTACCGTAAGTACATATATGGCATGTACTGCATAAGCAGCCACACTTTGTGTAAACAATCTACCCTCACCAGAATAAATGTAACAGTTTCTGAAGCTGTGAAACAACCAAGAAATTGCCCGACACCCTTCATTTCCTGATTTGGTTGCTGGTGCCTTTGTGCATACACTGTATGTTGGTGTCTATGGTTGGGGATGTCTCTCTCTCTCTCTCTCCCTCTCCCTCTCTCTTTCAGACTCTGAATCAGCAGGTCCCTTCGGTAAACAAGGCAGAGTGATTGTTGGATTTGCATATTCCTGAATAAATTATATTGCATTTCTGCGATAAGCAGTAGACTACTGTTTGGTAGCTTTTCCTCCATCCTTCTCTGCCTCCGCTCTTTCTTTTTCTACAACATTCACACACGCTGCCACGAATTAACCCTGATCATGAGGGACCACGGCGAGAGAGAAAGTGCTGCTCAAAATTCATATTTTCAGCGGTAGAAAAAAAAAAAAACATGCCATTGGCCCCTGGTGGGGCCCTGACTGCCAACTACGTGGATGGTTAATCAGGCCTGATAATGATGCATGCGTATGTCCGCGACCAAGGACAAGGATGGCGGCCACGCTCAGCAAAAGAGGGGGGGTGGGGTAGAGAGCCTGGGAGGAGAGGAGGTGGAGATTAAAGAGACTGAAGCTACAGAGAAGCGAGAAGATGGAGGTGGAGAGGAGAAATGGGTAGATAAGTGGGGGAGGAGAGGTAAGGAAAGGAGAGGAGAAGAAAGGAAATGAGAGGAGAGTACTAACAAAATGAGTCTGTGTAGGAATGCAAACACTGTTTGATCCCATGGATGAGGTTATTCAACGTGGGTGCAAATTACTATTTTGTGTATGTGTGTACATGTGTGCAGCCAGGCAGGCATATGGACAAGTGTGCATATTCACATCAGTGTCTCAAATGGAGCTGGGGGATGTGGTTCTTAATATGAACACATCTACAGCTACAGACTTTAGCCCCGTTTTAATTACAACCCTGGCGTGCTAAAGAAGCGACCAGGAGAAGAAAAAAACTCCTCCATTAAGGCCGCATGTAGGCCTCAGCCTTTTCCCCGTCAGATCAGCTGATGACTGCTTTTTTTCCCTCTCCCCCCCCCCTATTCCCCTCACTTCCTTCGGAGAATTGGGCTGGTGGTATTTTGGCTGTGAAAAGGAAACCATCGGACGGCAGGGGCATGAATATTCCAAATGACTAATGTTGCACATGCTTATTTTTGACATATCTGGCTTCCGCAGGGAAATAAAACACTTCTAATGCAGGGGGACCATCTGTTATCTGTTGCTGGTGTTTCAGAGCAGGCGGGCTCGGTGCACACACACACGCTCGCTTGAACACAGCGAAAATACACACAGGCACACAGAGAGACGCACACATGCACACACGCGCAGGCAGACAGGTCGGCGCGTTCACGCACAGCGGGAGGCGAACGTACACAGCGAGACACATGCGCACACACATGTACCAACAGCAGAATCGCTGGGAGCATGCACAACAGACAGGCTCTAAACTCCTATACAAATTGAACACTCCCTCTTTTTTTTTCTTTTTTATTATTTAGTGTGTTTGTCAAATGTGCTGTAAATCTCAAGCTGTAGGGTGACAGGGAATGCACACACTTTTTTTTTTATGCTAGCCATAAATACCTGGGCCTGTCTCTCTGCAGCAGCTGGAGCACGATAATATGCTGGTGGTGTGAAAGGGGAATAAACTAGCTGCATCACCTTGAAAAACCAAACGTGAGACAAACAAACAGCCTCCTGCATCAGCCACACATCTACACTAAAGTGCATTCTCACTTCGGTTTGTGTGGCGCTACGGCCAAAGGAAGAGGTGCAGTATGGTAAACAAAGCTCTCGTATGTGCCTGGATAATCTGTTTGTTATTTTCCTCACAACAGCCGAGCTTCTAGGTGCGCAGGGATACCTGGATTCAATAGAATGTTTTTCGGAAAGCTAAATTTGCCGAAGAATTCCCTTTCAACTCCCGTAGCTGAACGTTTCCGAGGTACAAATTACATTTTTAGAAAACAATCCCGGGTATATCAAATATCCCTGTAAGGTCCGGATTTCTCTATTTTACTTGTAAACAGAGCTATTTTTAGACCCGTGCTCCTGCAGCAAAACACAATGTGTGTATCCTCGAGGTCTAATAAATGTGAGGAATGCGCTTCCTTCCTTAAAAAATCATTCCCAAAGCCAATTTTTGGAAGAATTTTAAATAATTTATTCGTACATTTTATTGTCCAGCGATTTACACAGAATCCCGCCGTATTAATGACGGAGAAGTAATTTGATTTAATTAGTTATAATCCTACAATCATCCTCAGGTGAGACATTATAAGCTCCTGTTTTGAGAGTATAAATTATTACCGAGTATTAGGGCCACATGAAAATCGGAGATTACGAGAATAAAGTCACACTATTGCAAAAATAAAGACATAAATTTAGGCGAGGTGTCATTTCAGAAGATTAGCCTGTTGTCTGTGTTAAAATAAGTTTTAGTATAACTTGTTTCTCATTTAATTATGACCTTATTCTCATAATATTACAAATTTATGCTTGTAATAGTGCAACTTTCTTCATTCCGATTTTAATATTGCTATATTTCTCAAAATATTAAGAATTTCTTCTTTTTGACTTTATTCTCGTATAATAGAACTTTATTCTCGTAATAGTTCTTGTAATATTACGACTATTTCCTTTATGGCTTTATTCTCGTAATATTTCTTGTAGTATTTCAACTTTCTTCTTTACAACTTTCTTCTTGTAATATGACTTATTTTTCCATTATAACGTCATATCTCGTAATATTACTCCTTTATTCTAGCAATATTATGACATTCTCAAAATCTCAGAACAGTTTCACACACGTTTTACGAATAATGTAACTTGACCGTACATCCATAGTAGAAACAAGCAGAATAGAGGAGGGGGTTTAGGTAGACTCATAAGATCAGTGTAGGTAGCAGGGTTTGATAACTTACCACTGTCAGCAGCCTTTACGTGAGGATCCTCACCCGCAATACTGTCTGGTGCACTGTGCGTGTTTTTGATCTACAAGCACATAATGAAAACAGAGAGGGAGAGAAAAACAAGGTCAAAGATCTATACAATCATAAGACCTTGGGTAGTGCCTGCATTAATGTACACGGCGACAACAGAAGTGTGTGTGTGCGTGTGTGTGTGTGTGTGTCAGACCACGAAAGTGATTTTAAAAAGATCATTTCAGCTCAATCCATGACTCTAATATGCACCTCCCAGAAGACGCTGTGCGCTTGATGTTGCAAAATACAAGGCTCCTTTTTTCTGTGCTCGAGGAGGCTCCCAGGAGCCTTTGAAAGACAGTTTAATGATGAAAGACAACATGCCTGGATGCTAGTGTTCTGTTTTAGGTCACAAGGGAAAAACCGGCAGTGCCAAAACAATTTCAGGTCTTTAATTTTTCTTTTTAAAAAATGCACCACGTTCATTTAGCAAGATCCAAATCACACCTTGTGGAAGTAATACAAAAAAATAAAAAAGTCACTAAATCCCTCCAAGAGTAAATATTGCTGATTGCTATGCTGCAGTGAAAAAATATTGATATATGAAATATCATAATATTGACATTTATCTGTAGCTGGGAATCTACCTGAGGTTAGAAAAATGTGGGTTATTACACTTGTGCTATACCCTGTTGTTGATGCTTATAGGCATTCTTCTTTTTTTTAAAGAGAACAGTGAAAACATTGCGCAGGAACATCCTTTCTTCCCGTGTCATTCATGGCGCTGAGGAGGAATAAATGTGACAAGATTGCCACATATGGGGCAGAGGAAATATGGGTCTGATTTGACGACTTGTCACATGCTGTCCTTTTCTTCCAACAATGGAAACCAGACTGTAAACTCCACTGTGCAAGTAAGAGGTGTTGCCGAATGCGTTGTGACTCACCACCTCAGAGGAAAACAAAAACCGGCTTAAGATCAGTGTGACAACGCATGCAGTGTTCGCAACTCGGAGTATTTGGAGGGACTGGACTGAATATACAACTGTGAAGAATGTCGTTTAGAAATGAAAAACACTTAAAGCTCCAGTGTGTAACTTTTTCTTTCCTTTTTCAAGATGAAATTAGCTCCAAATATGTGAAGAGGTCTTGCCCTTCTAACCAATCAGAGAAGGCCCAAGTCTGGAGTAAGAGCTCACAGGTGTAAATCAATATATGAAAAACTCTTCTGGTCGACTACTCCTCTCACACTAAGTTAATATTAGCTGCAGGAAGACGTCACTATGGCTCACTCACACGTTAGCTAGCTCCCGACTCCTGCATCAGCTGAGACAGAAGAGCAGGACGAGGATGAAGGTGAAGATAGATATACTGTTCTGTTAACTTTACCCTGGTATTTCATTGCACGATCAAAT
This sequence comes from Hippoglossus stenolepis, assembly GCF_022539355.2. Taxonomy (NCBI): domain Eukaryota; kingdom Metazoa; phylum Chordata; class Actinopteri; order Pleuronectiformes; family Pleuronectidae; genus Hippoglossus; species Hippoglossus stenolepis. The sequence goes on along the minus strand of NC_061505.1, from coordinate 7,076,254 downwards.
AAGGTGGAAAAATAAAGCTCACAAGCTCTCAACTGGTAGAAAGCTAACTTGTTTGGATGCTAATGCGACAGAGTTTATTCAAAAAGCATATTTGTGCCATTGACACCTATCACATAATTGTCTGTAAAAGATTGCTTCTATGGGAGAGGGGTGAAAACTCCGGCAGGCAAACATTTATATGGATCCTCAAAATCTCACTTCTAACACTGTGACTAGTCTCATAGAATATGTGAAATATACAGTTGTTTTCTTGTTTAACTCTGGTCTTCGTTGCCCATACAAATTTAGGAAAAACCGTACAACAGCGGAGGTACAAATAACTGAAGCATCCTTGTGATAACAGTCGATGCTCACCTAGCCACATTAGCCTCAAGAAGATAAGTCTCCTGCATTGATGCACTGCGAGAGGGAGAAATAATGGAGGAATCACTTGAAGCTCAGTCCTCACAGTCTACCTATCCTCATCATTCTCCAGTTCTTGTTTGTGTCGGAGAACGAGACACCGGCAGAGTAAAGCCTTCAAGCAGCCTTGTACGCTGCTCCCAGGAATCAGCCGGCCAAAAAAAGAAACAGAGGCTCGCTCTTGAAAAACTGTCTGCCTTTGAAGGATCTTTATTCTCCGTCCCCCAGCTGCCGGGGATGTGTGTAACTACTTAGACATACAATGGGTGCATCAGGTATTTGTCCACCGAGAGCCGGGCCCAGCAAATGAAAAGCGGGACACACCAGCCCAGGAAGCGCCTAATTAATTGACAAGCACATATTTCTGAATTTATAATCATCAAACAGACTTCATGTTGTTCCTCCAACACCATTCGCGCCAGCTCATCTTCCCAGGCGACTAACTTAAGAGACTTATCTTATAAATACAGCCCTAATCAAAATAAATGACTAAAAGCTCCAAGGGAGTTGAAGGCTATACACATTTACATCAGAGGAACTGATGCAATTTAAATAGCCGCCTGTGCACCGACTTCAGGTTCAAACCACAGAGAATCCTAACTTATGTAATACTTTCAGTGTGGGGGGGGGGGTTCGGCTGCTTTGGTTGGCAGACCTATATTCATGACAGCCAAGTAGGAGAGACACGGCCTCCTTCTATGTGTGCTGTGTTGAATTCCCTCAGCTGAGTGCTCGGTTGGTGAGCATGTCATATTTTACAGAATATTATTTTAATATTTAATGTGTCACATGCTTTAAGTCTGTTTGAATGCATGTGTGTCCTCGGCATTTGTGCACATCTTCCTACATATGTTAACTGCTCCATATTCTCCCCCTTATTCTTTGTGAAAGTGGGTTTTCTGTGTGTTTCTCTCTGACATAAACTTGTTACAATTAATATCCCAGATTTAATATTTCAATGGTTTTAAACAAGACTTCTGACTGCTGCCATACAATTATATTGGAATATAGTTTTGGGCTGCTTTAATATACAAGTGCAGTGCGCATTCTAAACTTGCCTGTTTGGAATGGGCTGTTAACTTAACCTCAATCAATCAAATTGTACTTCTATAGCCCATAGTCACACATTTAACTTAACAATACACACGTTTCAAGTGTGAAACCGAAAAGGTAAACAGTTCTCGAGATATGTGAGCCCAATATAAACAGACAGACCAATAACAAATAAAGAGATGTGAAAATGTCAGCCAGTGGCTAACAGGTGCTGTTTCAGATTGATTGGTGATTGTCAGACGTTTCAATTAATTCCAAGTTTTGATGACAGCCACAAAGCTCTATACAACAGATGGCTCAGACTGTGGAGCCCCACATCTCCTTGTGTATTGAAGTCTAACAGGTCTCCGTCAATTCAGAGAGGCTCGTTCAGCAACTGAACACACAGCTGCACTAAAGTCACATTTAGGGTTCACGTGGAGACTTCAGTGTTCACGGCAGGACCGCTGCCTCTGCACAGGCTCAGAGTTTAATGGTAGAGGTGGCAGGAGCACAATGTTTGCCGAGACTCCAGAATCTCGTCTGCCTCGTGACACTGTTGCTAATACAAACTGAACTTGACTGTGACATTTGTGGAAACCTTTGCAGAGTTTAAAACTTTGGGATGGGAGTGGAGGGTCGATGCGGTCCCTGAGAAGACTTTAAAAAGAGCTCAGCATTCAGCACACGGAGACCTCGTAGATAAATGGTAAAACGGGTTGTTCTAAAAGCAACGACTTATGACTATTCCAAGAAGGACTCATGAGCATTTTTTGCATTTGCCAACTCAACCAGGGAACTTAAGTTACTTAGTTAAATTCTTAAAGTGAAAAAAAAAAACACAGATCACAGAAATGCCATCAAAAGGAACAGATTTTTGATGTTTGGAGCATAAGAACTCAGGACAGGTGATTTCTAGAACAAGAAGACTTCCTTAATGAACTAATCATATGCAGTAGGTTAGTTAGAGGTGTATTCCTTTACAAAAAACAAACTGTCGGAGTAATAGTCTGCATTTTCCCCTGTTTAAATATAGCCGTATTTGAGAAGGTGATGCTGGAAGCGTTCGGGATGAAGGCAGCACAAGGACGGCGTGCGGGGGTGCAGGTGTGCACACGAGCTACGGCGCGTGTGTGCTCTGCGAGAGGTAAAATAATGACAGACAAGAACGGATGGCTGGTGACGCGGGGACGAGGAAAGGCGCCACATATTTTCGGGGCCTCAGGCTGGGCAGCTGTGAGAAACTTCTTCTCTCATCCCGCCACCCCTCTCCACACACCCCCCCACCCCCACCCCGCTCTGCGGCACTGTTCAAACAGAGGACAGAAACGCCCTGAGTGATTTTCCTCTTTCCGATCTCGTACATGGCTGCCGGCGCTTTCCTCTTCTGTATCTCCAGCTCGCAGCGAGAAGAAGAGTGTCGGCGTGAGTCATGGTGGTTCTTTTAACGAGCGAATCTTTTGATTAATTTTAATGGCACTTCCTTCCAAAAGCTTCCACTCTGAGATGCTCATGTCTATTATTATATGTTATGACGGTTAACTTTCATGCATGAGCTGAGATTCTGATTGATGGTGTAAAAAAGTTAATGCAGCTGCCCACGTGGCACCTTTGACTGAATGAGAAAACCATGTTTAAACATATATACCGATGAATGCTGTGTTTCTACAATTAGGTGTTTTTCAGGCATCACTTGAGTGTTAAACCTACAGTCAGTAAAGCCATGAACATATGGCATATTTATATGTGACTTAGCTTGATGAAAACCCACAGCTTTATGGAAATGAAGGACACACATGCACAAACACAAAGCATCCTTCACTCATCACTGGCACCCCCTACTGCAACCTGGGACGCCGGTTCAGACAAGAGTGAGAGCCAATTAAAGTTGTTTAATCTTGCAACTCTCCGTATTGGATGGAGGGGGGAAGAAATGGCAGCTTGCGTGTTGCCGTCACACTTTCAGGTCGTGCCAGTTGGCTCCCCCAACGTGTGACAGCCGAGCGATCCAGACAGAGCAGGAACAAGAAAGTGAAAGAGCAGAAGGGGAGAACATGGCAGCCGAGGACTACCACTTCCACATCAAACGAATGTTGTCACAACAGAGCAACAGAGCCGCCCCTGTTAACTGTGACATCATGCAGCTGCTCGTCACACTGAGCAAAGCAAGGCGGAAACCTACTGTAAGTCAAGCAAGCACGTTTGTTTATTGAATAAGGGAGCAGAGAGAAGGGAGGGAGCGGCGGCGGAAAAGCGAGCGTACAGTAGTGGTGTCAAATCTTTGTAAGTAGCACGGAAATGCAGCTTTTTTCTCATCTCTCCATGAAATTGAATGTTGGGGAGGGAAATGAAGTGTGCCCTTCAATAACAGTAAAGGCAATCATTGAGGCTTGCATTTGAGAAATATGATACCGAAAGGTTGGCGCTGGCGTTTGGGTTGCGCTAAAAGAAACAACAAAAGTGATTACCTGGTGTTTTTATTTAATGGTTGATGCAGCACATTTCTGTAAATGTGCAGCTAAATGAAAGGGAAGGCTGAGGTAAGCTTAAAAAGGTAAAATCACTCTAATGAAAATTAGTGGAATGAAAAAAACACGGAGAACACTTCCCTTTTGTGAATTAAATCATTTTTTATCTCATTAATGTCAATATCAAAGTTGGCAACAGAAGCTGCGGTTAAAGTTTTCTGTATGATGTTAAAAGCGTGTAATCGTTTCATTAAGTGCTGTAAATGTTGCAGTCTGTGCTAAAGCAGATTTGCATCCATATGTTGGCGTTTTAACTAAGAGGATCAGATGGATCGGCAGAAGTTCTGTAGTCATACTCAAATTTAAAAAGAAGCAGCTAAATCGGCGGCGGCCAGACACTCGGCTGAAAGGGACTGTTGTCTGTGACAGAAGGAAAACAGGAGGGAAAAAGGAGTGGGAGTGTCAGGACAACAGACCAACAAAAAAAAAAAGGCTGTCTGGCGTACAGTCCTGTCAGTTGTCATCAGGTACCACTCTCATTGCTTGATACAGTGAAACTGAGGCAATGTACCCCATGAAATATTCACCAAAGTTGTCTTTGCTTTAGACTGATTGTAGAGAGGTGGGAGGGGGGGGAAAGTGCTGCGATAGACAGACGGTGAGCCCCCCCCCAAATGCTCCTCATGTCTGGTTTGCTTAGGCTTCTGCACCTGCTGTGGGGTAGGGACAAGGACGGGGGGGGGGGGGCAATGTAGCTCAATGAAATATTCACCAAAGTTGTCTTTACTTAAAAAAAGGATTGGACAGAGGTGGGAGAGCAGAAACGCTGCGATGGAGGGAGGGAGAGTCCCCCAAATGCTCTTGATGTCAGGTTTGCTTAGGCTTCTGTACATGACAGGGGGGCCAGCAGGGGGTCCATTAAATGTTCCCAGAACAGTGCGTCAGTCTCCACAGCAAAAGCCCCAGACCCCAAAAACCCTCCACTAATTCTGCTGTCCTCTCTAAAATACCTCAGGCTTGATTCGGCTTTTGTTGACAATTTTAGTATTTGTTTCTTTATTTTACAAAGGGAGAAGGTGGAGATGCGTCATCCATCTTCATCTACGGTCTCTACACCAATTTTGAACACTGAGGCCATGTTTACTATCCTAGGTGTTGATGCAGAATATATTTAAATGCAGCTGAGGTGGACAACGCAAATTCACCATCTCTCCAAACACCGTTCACTTAAACCGAGGCCAGCATTGATCCGGCAACCCTCTGACAAGGCGAGGGAGGACAGGTTAAAGTCATATTAAAATGAGAGAAAAGACGGAATAATTAGCTCCTAATTAGGCTAATGAGAGATGTGGTGATTCATTAGCAGTCATTGTATTTGTGATGGCCTGTTATGTAAGGGACGCAACCACGGTGCAGAGTGTGGAATGCAAAAGCTGCCATTAGCCGCCGTAGCTACCGTGCGAGGCTTTGACACGACAAAATTAGACGGATAGCTTTTGCATCTGTGAGTGTGATACATCGTAAAATACACTGCTTTCCTGATCAGCTTTGAAGAAAAAAACGTTAAAGAAGGGCGTCACGCTGAATGAACTGCACATTCGGCCGGAGCGTAACAGATATGAAAGAGATGCTTGATCACGCCGTGAAGAGCAAGACACCAAGAGGTGTGGAAACTCGAAAGCTTACACGAGTGGCTATTGACTCCTTGAGACTAAGTGTCATGCTGATGTTTAGGTGTCATACAGGCACTCACGGCTTCCTGGACACTTTTCACAGTCTGGTTTGTGATTGTGCATATAACGATGAATACATTGACAAACTATTCAAAACGAGAACAAAAAACGCATCAAATCCAGTCAAACTTTGCTTTTCACACGGAAATAATTAAATATCAACACAGCCGAATTAAAGCAAAGTGTTATTTAACGACATGCTGCGTTCAGACCTTTACACTGTATCAAAACTTTGAGTGCACTCAACAACAACAAGCCTGTGGTCAAACACAAGTTTTTGTGTGTGTTACAAATGGTCAAACGAGCATTTCAGCTCCATAGCGAACGCCATGAATAAACAACATGATTCCTTGTATAGGGCTAAAGCTCTGTGTCTCTACAGCCCTTTGTGTTCAGTCACAGACATCAAATACTTGTCATCTAAAAAGAGGTAGACGTTTCTCAGAAAATGAACATCTGTGTTCTCTCAAGGGTTATTTTGGAGACTTCAAAAAGAGGCAAGAAAATCTTTCATATGTTATTTCACTTATTTTCTTATCTTTGTTTGTTTTGCTTTTAGTTGTGTTTTCGAAACTGTGTGGTTTTAAATTCTTATATTGTGCGTACCTCAGGAATACTAACCACTGCTTTGTGGACACTAATGGGGATCTAAATCCTGAAGAAATATACACACTGTATACATTAAAACCTGCTCTACCATAATCCACATCGCAGGCATTTTAGATATATGTCACAGGTCCCCACACAGATTCCTGTTTCATCCAGTTTCTGCAAACACACTGACTCTAATTTGGTGTAATCGAAGGTTAGTGCTGACCTGGAAAACGACTGACGGAGGAGTCTATGGCTGAGAATTAAATCAGCACTTCATTAGCATAATGTCAAAAAGCATTTCATTCAAATGTTCACTGAATAATGACTGATGCACTGAAGGATTATTGGCCTGATTCAGGTCCAATCCAGCTCTCCCGATGATGGCAGGGGGGCTACCGATCTGAGACATATCTGATCAGATTATTTGATCAAATGATCCGGTAGTATGAGGGGTTTTACATAATCTTTCGGAGCCTCCCCCTATTCAGTCCCAATATCTGAAAAACAAGCGCAATCTGCGACACTAATGTACTGAAACGGGGGGGAAAAGGTTCAAATATGTTAGTAGTTACGAAATAATGTATTAAAAAAGTATTGTTTGCCTTGAGGTTCTTCCAGTGCTATTACCAAGGTAGCTTTGTTGAAACAGGTCTGGTGATTAAGTCTGGTGCAATAATGGTAGAAATAAAATGAGTCCGTTTCAAATCCATATGAATTTCAATGGTGTTTTCATAAAAAGACGGGGGGACACAAGTTTTCCTTATAATTCACATTCTATGATGGAGCAACACCGAGATAAGCCAGGCGAACGGTGAAATCTAATCTGAACCCCAATGTTTTTTGTCTATGGAAATGGCGGGCGTCTTATCGGCAGAGTGGGTTATTTGAGCAGATTCTCGCTGTGGCTTAGCGAAGGGACTCAATCACTGCTGCCTGCCGATAGGCCTCACTTTCGTCCTTCTCCCTCTCTCATCTTTTTATCTGGAGGAGCGGAAATGAAAGGATGCTATCTCGCGCTCTCTACGTCCCCGGTTCAGGAGATGGAGAGAGACGCGGACATTTTCTTTTAGGCCTTAGCTGTCAGATGAAAAACATTGGGTTTGTAAATCTGTGCTCCGAATGAAATACGCTGACAGTTTAGGGACTCTAAATTAACTCGGGCTCAAGAAAGGTATCGTGCTGTAATTTGTGGTGAGGCTGTCATGGTGGGATGCAACCATGAGATAAATCTAACCACATTCTGATGACTAGAGGAACATCAGTGTATAAAATCAACTGCAGAGTAAACAAGCGTTTGCACATTTCGGTTAAAGGAAAACAAATGTTCCGCATTTTGTTCTTATCTCAGGTTTTTCTTGTCCCTACATTGTTCCTGCAGGATATTACACACAGGAAAATACAGCATTGGTTACGTGTGTCCCAGCATCTTAAAAGGGGGCAAATGGTACAAAGAGCCTACAGCCATGCTAACCACTCTCTAAGTCATAGTAACATAGGGACTGAATGGCCGAATGGAAAGTAAAGCTGAAGTTAGTAGATTTATGTCATAAACCAAAGTATAAGTAAGGACTAAAACGGTGGAGCAACGAAAATGTTCGCATCAGTACAAGTATAAAAGAATCTGCGAGAAATGACACCTGAGCTCATTCCTGGAGAAGCAAGTTCCAACATGCGTAAGATCCACAAATAGTCACTTCTCTGTGTCACCAAGGTTCCAGCACCGAGTGAATATTTAACGTGGAGGCAATGAATTTTACTTTGCCAGTTTCTGGGGTAACTGGGACAAAATCCAGGAGATATAAAGGGAATGAAGTATGTGAATGAAGAATACAGCTGGCTAGAAAAATGGGGGGGGGAAGGCAGAGAAAGAAGCAGGTGGTGGAAATGAAGAATAATGTATCTCACCTTGACACTGTCTCCTTTTGTCAGGATGTCCCAGAGTGTGTGTTGAAACTCAGTGAGATCCATGTGAAAGTCTCCTCCCAACAAAGCCTGAGGAAATAAAGTAAAAGACTTTTTTCAAATCAAAGTAAAAATTAACATTGTTAATGAGCAGCAGAAAATAATTAATTGCATTTTCAAATGGCATATGTAGTAGAGTATTAGGGGCCATATTGAAGAGGAAAAAAAATCTGGGTTTATGAGAAGAAAGATGTAATTTAATGAGAAAAAGATGTCATATTTCGAGAAAATTAACAAATAATGAGCAAGGAGAACGTTGTGCAACAGACTTCCACTCCTTATGGATCCTGAAATCTTAATTACCAACCCCATTTCCCATATCTGACTCTTGAGTCAGCAAAAGGCTGATATTCTGATATTTCCCTTCTATAATGATGCGTAGCCTAAAATTACGACTATATTTTTGCAATATTATAACTTTTTTACATTATATTAAAAATAAATGGTCAAAAAATTACAATTTCATTCTCGCAATATTACAACCTTATTCTCAAAATATTCTGTCTTTACTTTTACGATATGTAAAAAAAGGTCTAAAAACTGTATTCCTTTATTCTCAAAATATTATAACTTTAATAACTAAACATTAGTATTATAAATATGAATTCACACAATATTAGGGCCTTTACTCTTGCCACATTATGCCTTTACTTTCTTATGCCTTTATTCTAAAAAATATTAGCCCTGTGATATAATGACTTTATTCTTGTAATATTACAAAGAGGAAGAGGAAGACGCATTAGGTGGCCGTAATGCACCTTGATGTTGGTTGCCACCCGCCAATAAACCGTACAAAGAAGAAGAAGAAAAGCTTGTGTTTTTTTTTTTCTACATTTAAGTGGCCTTAATGCTCCATTATGAGCAATGTGCAAATGGAGAATAAATCAAACATGAGCCCAATAACCGCCCAGAGGCTTTGTATCTTCACAGGCACTCAACATACAATGTGTTTTCTTCTCTGGTAAATTCTTTATACAACCTAATACATGACCCGCACCACAAGTGTGCAAGTCTGCTCAAAAGCACATGATATCACAGGATGCACACAGGCTCACAATCTCACATCTAGTGCTGAGTGCCTGCTGGCCCCACAGGTATGGACTTAGAAAAAGTGCATTACATAACCGATAATGAACTGCGCATCATCCATCTCCCATTCAGCTCACCTCGCAATAATCCCCGCTGCCATATCTGCTTATCTATTCAAGTCACTCTCTCATTAAATCAGCTTTTACAGCCAAACGGAAGAAGTTTACTGCTTATAGAAGTCAAATACCATTCATCACGGAGAAGGCTGTACTTGTACAGATATACTGCATGTTTTAATTCACTGAGGGACAAACACATCATTCCTACTATCTGAATAAACATAGACCCTTGCTTGGAGGAAAAAGGAAGAGAGGGACTGACGACCAAATTAATCTGCAGCCCTTTGCCAGCTGAAATTGAAGTCAGTGAGGCGGTGTGCACCAGTGGATGCCCATCAGTCACAGGACCTTGTGCAAGGCCTGAAAAAGCCGAATGTGATGCCGCTGCACATTGGGAGGTACAGAGTGAGGACGGAGGGGTGGAAGATGGTGCAGCTTTCAGTGTTTATTCATCTGAAACAGTGTCCCCTGGAAGCCATTTTGGCAGCGATGTATCGCAGCAGGCGATGACCTTTAGATACCATGCACAATTAAACTAAGCTAATAAACACGACTGCGGACCTGGACACTTGGACTGGAAGGCAGGTGCAGTGAATCACCTTGGACGTGAGCGAGCTCTTTTGTGCTTAGTTGGTCTTTTCAAACTGAAATGTGTTTGTTTGAAACATCTTTCAGAAAGATGCCAAGAGCACCGGGGGGAAATGAGCTGAATGGGAGTTTTGTTTGAGGACGAAGTTGCTTTGACCTTTGCTGAAGAAGTTTGGTCAGATAGATACTGTGGCAGAGCTGAAACAATTATTACCATTATTTAGTTGGTTCATCTGCAAAATTTTTATCATCACTCAATTATCAATTGATTTGTTATTTTACGAGCATATATATAATTTACTGGATCCATCTTCTCATATGGATTTGCTGTTTTTATCCGTTATAGATCACAAACCACAAATAAATGCAGCTTTAAGAGGAGACCAGTGATTAAATTTGCCATTTAGATATTCATTTTTTTTTAGATTCAAACCCTAAAGCACAGTCTATCCTTCCATAGAAATCATGTCACAGAAGTATAAGCACTTTTATACACTCCGCTGTGGAAGAACTATAAGTCTGTACACTGTGTCTGAACTGCAATTTATGAGATCTGACTCCTGCCATGTAAAAAAATCCACCAGCGGTTCTGACAAATAAGCTCTACATTTGATTTAGTCGAACTTTACGCGAGGGGCTGATGGAACAGTATGCAAAGATATTGCCTTACAGAGGGAGAGGAGAGAGGGAACGATCAAATAACATGGTTACATACTGTGCTATGTTATTTGATAGATCCAGCTTGTTCCAGAAGCACAGTTCTACAAATACCACTTATATGCACCTGGCAAGAGAATATTAGGTTTCTAGTCACAGTTATGAAACGTATCACCTTGCAAATATATGGAAACAGCACAAACAAAAAGATGAGACAGCTATTACCACGAACCCACACGAATGAAAATATTACAACTCCCACGCAGTATTTAAGCACACAGAGCATGTGTGCTCATACTGAATGTACATATACATAAGCAGAGAGTCACATATGCAATAATGCGGTCAGCCGTTTGTGTCGGTTTGCCTCATCTAAGCATCTCTGGCATACAGTTCGGTCTTTTATCCTTTGCTCAGTCAAGTACCCAGAGACAAACACAGCAGCACAGCGTGTTGTACAGAGAGGAAAGTGCTCGCGAGTGATCCTCCTCTTTCAGGCCCTTTGACAGACAAGGACGGGGAACATCGACCGAAATAATAGAAGTCAGGGGGAGATTTCCCATGATGGCAAGAACACTGGTCATCTAAGCCGATACTGAATGGTACACACTGTACGACACACCCTCGGGTCCAAAGGTCCGATTCGAGGCACAGATGGCTTTCACTGAAACCTTCGCCGGGTAATTTCATCTGAGAACAAGTTTAATTTGGTGATGAGAGATTATTCATGCAAATGTGAAATGATTGCCTCACACAGCTCTGTGGAAATTACAGTACTCTTCTGCCAGGACAGGAATTGTACCGTCTTTTAAGATTAGTAGTCAAGTCAAAGACAAAGGAAAAATGTGCAGCAGGTATATTTCTGTCATTAAAAGAAGAAAATAAAGACACTTCTTTGTGTTCCCTCAATGTCCGTGAACGTAGAAGTGGAACCAGGGGAGAATGATACCAGATAACTGAGGGAGGAGATGACAGGCTTTTTGTACAACTTATTATTAAACTGTAACTGGCACGAGGGAGCGTTTCACAAACTAAATGTATGTTTAGAGTAATTGTGACTTAAGCATCAACTGATACATCCCTGAAGCTGATAAGCCACAAAATAATCTTGTAATGTACTGAGCTGATTAGACCACCTGAAGCAAAGTAATTAAGTAAAGCAAACTCAAACTTAATACCAAGTTAAACTGCTGCTTGTGTCTTAATGTTATGAACACTGTGAACTCAGTGGAAGTCACACTGTGATTCACTGAAATTAGCCTCATGCAATTCCTGTAAATGTCCCCTGAACCAAACCAATAAGGATTTAATCAATGCAAAGTAAATTGCTTACATTTTCGTAAATATTTTTTGGGTTTTATCCTTCTGTGATAGTAAAATCAATGAGATGCATTGGAGGAGCAACACATACCCTGCACCAACATTGGGAAAATATATATATCTACTATCTTTCTCTCACAACAGTTTTATAATAATACCACTTTTTGACTCTGAACTTATGTTGTTAGGTTCTAAAAAAAGAATCTTCCAAAAGGTCTACCATAAAATAAATCATCACAATTTAATGGTGAAAAGTAGAATGTTTCATAACTCAAAATGTTCCCAGTGGGTTATGATATTCATTTACCTGAAATAACTTCATCATCACCTGAACATTCAGTTATACAATCCACCTATGAGCAGAAATACAGCAGGCAAGTTTAAACCAAAGCTCAGTGTCCGCCTTTAATGATGTAAACATCAGGTGTCGTTGTGAGATTTCTTAACCGAGTTAATGAACAGTGGCTCTTAAGATAAAAGCAAGAGAAAACAGGCACATGATCGATATATAGCATCGCATCAGTCTATATTTTGCTCAGTATCCAGGCCCAGGGAACATTTCATAAAGGCCATAGGGTCGGCTTATCACGGAGCTAAATGCCAATGTAATTATTAGTGTCTGAAGATAGTGGAAAGGGAAGCACATCCTGCGGCAGTACACCATATTTAATTAATAAATGTCACTCTGTAGAGGGAGTGAGGGAGAGTGCGTGTGAGAAAAGAGAAAGAAGCAGGGAGGGAAGGAGGGAGAGTCAGAGTGACAACAATACTGATCCTGACTTTAGTACACAGGCACACAACCACACCGGGAACAAGCAGAAACACACACACAAACACAGAAGGTCGAGCTTGCACAAGCAGCTGAAGACGAGTACAATCAGGTTCTTGGTTTAACTGCTTCTTTCTGTAAAACATGCAACAATAGGGATCCAGGGATGACAGCAATTACATGATCCTGTCTCAAATTACAACACAACAATTTAGCTCCAAGCAAACGGTGTGTGATGCTCTTAGAAAACCGAGTAAATGAAGGCTGAGGACGCTGTGTCATTGGTCTGGAAATGTTGTGTTAGACTTGAACGAAATAGTGGCTTCTTATATGTATTGATGACCTCAATCATAACCCGAACTAAGTCCTTTAACTTCCCTGAAAGCTATACCTCAATGATGGAAGTTGTAAGGATAGAAACTGAAAACTGTTGACAGGGAACATTTGGTTGAATTGTTTTTATGTTTTTAAATAAATGAATTGGATTTATACAATCACCCATTCAGTACCTTTCCCAAGGAGACTTTGGAATGCAGATTGGAGGAGCTGGGGATCGAACCAACAACCTCCTGGTTAGTGGACTACCCTCTTGCCTGGTACATGTGTTTGATTACAGACATATTGACAGGGTAATATGTTGTTAACTTGGAATATGTGCGAAACGTAACGCTGCATGCATCAAATCTTTTAATCAACATAATGAGGAGATGTTAAAATCTGGAAAGTCACAAAATAATACTGGCTGACATTAAGGCAACTCACCGCCGTTGTTCTGTTAAGGGAAAGGTTGTGGCGAACGTGTAATGTCGAAAAAGGCCACAGTGTCGAGAACAAAGACACACGACGGGTTTACGGGTTTAATCTATTAATAAATATCACTGACTGTAACCTTTTCTTGTGCTTTTGTTGGCGATACCTAACCGCAGTGAAAGTCAGGATTCGTATCCTGGTGTTCACGATGCTCAGTTCTCCCTGACCACCTCTCAGTTAGCATATAGGGTGAATGCAGTTCCTACTGTGGATGAAAATATCGCCAGGCGGCATAATTCAGGCTACAGTTTCTCATCGGAACATAATTGGGAAAACAAATTAGTCTTGTATAAATGTAATTTCAGGGGGAGCAGGTTGAAATACTTTTATTATCATTAATACTTTCATATTAATTCATGGGAGAAAATGGTGGAAAGTTTCCAATTATGGAAGTCTGCTCTTTCCTGAGTGTTGCCTTTGATGTGTGATTGACAGCTTCATTACATGGCGAGCTAGACTTGAAAGAATGGCGTAATAATAGCGACGGAACATTTTAGTAGAGCCCGGCCGTGTAGCTCCTTTTTTTAAATCATTGAAAGCAACTAATTCCAGCTGATAATGAAAAATGAATAATTGCATGCAGCGCACATTTCAGCATGGCATCAAAACCAATTGGGTTTGGTAAACAAAAAAGTATACAGCGATAATTTATCTGAAAAAAAGGAGCCAGAGTCTGCCCGGTAGCCATCGGGGGGGCAGCTACATCTCGCCGATACACGAGTCCAACCAATCGTGAGTCCGTCTAGGCTGTCAATCATACTGTCTCACACTGTTTTTATAGCATTGAATAACAAATAAAAACTGGGGAAAATGAACACTTGGACAAACTATAAGAATTACGAAAATGACCAAAACCATCTTTGAGAAAAATATATCTGACGTGCACTTTGACTTTGGTTTGGCCCATGTCCCATCCACTAACATGGAGGAGGCATGGTTTATGACCTATATTTAGGGGGCAATCGTGACGCTTTGCCTTCAGTTTTATAAACGGTCTACGCAAAGATTTGGAGTAAAGCTAATATATGACTTGAGAGGCCAATGCCGATCTAAAAGATTCAACGGTATGTTTAAAATTTCCGCATACACAAAAGTAGTTTCGTAGTATTTGGGCTTTTCTTATCAGCAAAAGACTTCTCGTGTCTGAACTCCAGTCGCGTCAAGCAGTTCAACCTAACTTCACTAACATGAATGCAGACACTAGAGAGGTGCACACTCATGCCACTGTTGTTGAATAGCACAAGTCTGAATCTCGTCTCACTTTGGTGGAGGTCAGAGGGGTCAGGTGTCCTGTCTCTTTGCTTTTCCTGCTGTCAGGGAGTATGCACACGACAGGCAGCTTGTCACACAGGACGCAAGCTCCCATGATGCCCCCATGCTTCTTCTTTGCTCCTTGCCCCCTCAATCCCCTCCACATCTTCGAGTGCTACTTGAGTCATGACTACACCTGGGACCCTCTCGCCTCGGTGCCATTTCTGTCATTGGATCAGCTGCTGACTCCAGCCCTATATCTCTTGTCTTTTGTTCTCTGCCCACGTGTTAACTCTGAACTGCCTGGAGAAGAGAAAGAGGAGTTGAGGCGGCTATGAAAAAAAAATAGATCAAGGTCCTGGAAAACTGCAAAAAAATACTGAATAAGATGTCTCTAAATGTTTCTTATGCAACAATTTCTATCCCTCTCTCACATTTCTTCTGAAGGCGACACTCCTCGGCATACAGAAGTGGGTATTCTTGTTTGGAAACAATAGCAGGCGTGCTTCTGAGGCAACTGTTAAGCTATTGCAAAGCAGATGCTTTTTTCTCTCGCCAATCAATTTAACACCTACACCTCCCCTCTCCTCCTTCATGCTGGCTTTGGCTCATCAGTTTTAAATGGCACAAGACATTGTCGCATTGTTCTTTTGACTTACTCAGAGGACAAGAAATGTCTCTGCTGGAGTAACAGCCCTATCAAGCCTGAAACGCCAATAGGTTGGGTCAGCACAGACAAAAAAATATAAAGCGCTGCACGACAGCATATAACAAAACACAATAACACACTGGCGCAGTATGAGAAGACTTTGGTTTCTCATACTTTGTAGAGGCAATTATATTTCAGAGTCTGTAAAAACAGGATGAAGACTTGGGAAAATAATGTTTTCCCCCCTCTCTTCTGAATTTTGTGCTAGACTGAATTGCAAGGCAAAAGCCATCTGTGTCTGACTCTTATCCCTGGCTTCTCCAGAGCCTGGATGAGCCTGAGCCAGCAAATGTCAGTCGGATAAAGACCAAGCCTGACAGACAGACACAGGAGTTTTGTCATTCCGTGTGTCATCCCTTTGCTAGCAAGCCCAATCTTTGCCGGTCTCAAAAGCCCAGAGATGATGGGGGGAAGAAACATTCTCAGGGTGAACGTCAGGTTGTGTAACTCCTCCAAGTGCCACAGTAGCTGAGACGTCGAGGACGTGCACTATTGTGGTGCCCCTGCGGCCTTTAAGAGCTTTCATTATTGTCTTATGTGCTGTGCGGCGGGGTCACCATGGAAACACAAAACACATCAAGCGTTTCCCCCACAAAGGACATCAGGGTCTTCAACAAGATGTTCTTTCAGGAGCCAGTGTGGGTCAGAGGATATTGGATGGGACTTGATATTCAAAGAAAATTCTGAATTCTGCAGACAAATGCCGTTAAAGTTATGATAGAATGGAAGTGTGATGTTTTAGACAAAAAATGAATTACTAAGATGTAACTATACTGAAGGTCTGGACAAAAAGCTATTGTAAAAAATATAACAATTGCTTGCTATTGTTGTTAAGAAATATGTTATTAACATTAGATGTATTTATAAACTGCAATTACGTCTTTTATGTATTATAAGTACTTGTTGAGTCAGCCATTGCTGCCCTGTACTGACATGACCTTCCTATTCATGAGGGATTCAAACGAAAGGTCTGCATATAATCCAACATACTGTCACATCCACATCACTCTCCTAAAGAAACAGAGGTCTCTTATTGTGAAGCAGTCACAGGAAATGAAAAAAAGCATTTGTCACCAAAACAAGACGACAGCCTACAACTTCTCTGCAAACAAACTCACCCCCAGCTCGTGGTACTGACCTTTGCTGTGAGTGGGAAACTTGCCGATTATATCAAATCGCGATTACAATTATATATGACTGACTTTACATTTTAAAAAGTGAGTTTGTTTGGCTGCTGCTGATGGTGTGTCAGGAAACACAGCAGATACTGGTCAACAAGCATTTGCTGCAGAATCAAAGCGCATTTGTTGTTACCATAAGTAACCACAGCTGTCGCCAAAAGAAGCGAGGACTGAAATCTTAAGGATTTTGAATATACTATTGTGGTGCTGACTGTAACTGTATCATCACCCACCCCAACAACACTGTAGAAAATGCATGTAGATAAAATAAGCAACGTATCTGGCTCTGTCATTAGCATAAGTAAAGAATAATCTGTCTAAAATGTTCAGGAGATTTTCAGCGACTCCTCAAACATGCTTTCTGTTCTGGTGATGCAGTGCAAGATCGCTGATCAATGCATTCACTTGGGAAGCATAGATTGTCCCGTTGCACAGTGTGTACCCTGTTCTCAGGAGCTGCACTTACACGGGTGCAACATCAATAGTATTTGTCAAGTGGTTGAAACTGATAAGAAGGCAAACGATTGCCTTAAGCTTGCTTTAAGGCTTTTTTGTTAGTACAGCTTGTAAGACAGAATCTTTTCAGCGATGGAGTCAAAGCGATGCAAACACAGCGATGTGATTCAACTTCATGAAAGGTCTGACGCTGTGTTTTGATTCCCAAAAATATTATATTTTGGTATTTGTCGTTGTTTCAAGTTAAATTATGTGTGAAAATAAAATAAACAAACAGTCATACAGAGAGATCAAGAAGACACCTCTTGATATGAGACACCTCTGTCAGGACTTGTTGGAGGAGCAGAAAACAATGCCTCTTCGCTCGGCTCCTTCCCTCCTCTTGCCTTTGACCTCCCACTGGTTCCATTACCTGTGCCACCCGCGCGACCTCGAGCGCATCCAATCTCGGCGGTTACGTAACAAGAGATGAGTGCGGGGAAGATTAGAGGCGCGGGGGAAAGGAGGAAGAGCAAGGCAAGAGATTGAGGCGCGTCAGGTGTGCAGCATGAAACAAATAAAAAGAAAAAGTATTTCACAGTTACCACCCAAATCATTCGCTGCACCCCCACCCCACCCCACCCACCCTCCACCTCCCTTCACTGTCCTCCTGTCTCAAAAGAACATGACACATTACAGCGTTTTTTAGCAGGTCAGTTTTTCTGTACGCCGCCTCGACAAAACCGCATATCACTCCACCTCTGGTCTCAGCCCGTCATTTCACATTATATAACTTGAAAGCACTGGGAAGCAAAAACATGACGCGTGTGATGGGTGTTGAGGTGGTGGTGGTGGTGGTGGTGGTGGGGGGGGTGCACAGACAACGCCTCTTTACCATCTACCCTCATATACCCAGCAGGCTTTTAACACAAGACTATAATCTTGTTGGAATATATGGCTGCTAGTGTTCACGACAAGATTCTGCTCGCCTGCACACATGCCTCACTCCAACATTGGTTAGTGAGGTGTAAGCTTGTGTACAGTTTACCTTAACCATAGTATAAACCCGCAAACAAACACAGCGTGCAATGTGCCAGCCTGTGCAGAAGCTATAAAGAAACATCATGGCCTACATCCATTTCATACAGTCAGTTAAATAAGACTGGAATCCTAAGTACAGCTTAGGTCTGCAGATTTGAAACTTCTAGGTTACTCTTGGTGACGCAAGATTGTACAGTGCTTCCAAAAAAAAAAAAGAGAAGGCATTTCAGAAAGTTAAATAATAAAAAAGAATCTGTTCTGGTAGTCACATGCAGACCCCAGAAGTCTCCTCGGAACACACACATTAAATCCTAGAGTCACCGCGAGCTTTCGAAGCCGCTCTACAAATGCATGAAAAAGGAAATTCTTGGCAGCAGATGAGGATTGTTCATTTCTGAGGAGGATCTCTCTCTCTCTCTCTCTCTCTCTCTCTCTCGTTTGAGGGAGCGAGGCAGGGAAACAGCTCCAGAGGCCCTGCCCATGACAAAACAAAGAGATTAAATGACCTGTGAATGTGACTTTCCATTTTTCCCCCCCCATTAGCTTGCATTCAACTTAGAGGCCTGCTGCCCCCTTCTGGAGGCTGGCGAGTAAAAAAAAAAAAAATAACAAGCCACAACACAGTTTTAAAATCTGAATCACTCCACCTCTCTCTTCACTAATATCTTGCACCTTTAGTCAACATCTTATTTCTTGCCTTTGAGATAAAAAAAAAGCCACCCTCTTGTCATCCAAAAAAGAAAATGCAAATACCTCCGCCCCGCCCCCACCCTCGAAAGTGAGATTTCACCGTTGGCAAGGGCCAAATGTCAACCAGCTCAAACAGATGGTGTGAAGAGCCGGGCAGAGTCGCTGACCTTGCCTGGCAGTGACTCAGAGTGGGGGGGCAGCAACAGGCGGCCGCATGTTGGAATTCTGTGTACGGATGTTGTGAATATATCACGACAGAAGGAATAGTCGCACAAGATAGAGGCGAGGTCAAAACTGGTCTGTTTGCTTTTTGGCCATTATTATGATAGACGGGGATCAGTTAAAAAGAAGCTGGCACACTTTTCAAAATAAAAGCATCGACAAACCCAGGGGGA
This sequence comes from Hippoglossus stenolepis, assembly GCF_022539355.2. Taxonomy (NCBI): domain Eukaryota; kingdom Metazoa; phylum Chordata; class Actinopteri; order Pleuronectiformes; family Pleuronectidae; genus Hippoglossus; species Hippoglossus stenolepis. The sequence goes on along the minus strand of NC_061505.1, from coordinate 7,057,069 downwards.
TTATTTGAAAATAATAATAATGGCCACACAGCTAAGGATGTGTTTCAATCCAACAACTGGATTCAAATAAGAAATGTGACTTCAACACAGTTTCCTTTACTGTCAAATGGAAAAAGAGTCATACCAGTGCTATAACATTACAGGATTTCATGAAGGTTGCTATAAAATGTCAAAGAATTCATTATAATGAGATCTTTATGGTTCTGTTTTTCCCTTTTTCCATGCACCGCTACCTCCCAACCGCACTACAGCAGCTCCACCGTCTTCATTTCCACCTTGTTACCAACCAATGTCAGCTCCTCTACTGTGTATAGGAACCCCTCGGGTATAGCCAATATTATTAAACTGTGAAACAAGCAATAATTTCATACCCACCAGCAAGCTGTTATTGGGAATTCCCAACCGTTCATGCACCTACAGCAATGTTGTGCATCTGCACACTTTCAGAAAAGTGAAATTCCCCCCAAACTTCTCTTGCCGAGAGTTGCTGGAACAACCAATGTTCTCGCACCTCTCGGTGTCGATAAGAAAAGATAAGGTCGCCTTTTTTTTTTTATTTAATCAGGGGATTTCTTGCATTCTCTTGTTGAAGAGAAAAACATATTCTATGCTCTGGCTCTTTTCCTTTCTGGTAGACTGAGTAAGGGGCTTTGAAGGGAGGCGGGTGGGTAGTAGATGGATAAGTGAAATTCACCTCTGCACAAATGCCTATTTCTTGAGAAAAGGCAATTTCCTGCGGCTCTGTTCATCGCTACAGTCCGAGCTCGGTCACACGTCACTGCTTCTGGGGATGTTTTGTCCTATGGTTAATATCAAGAGAGAGGACAGGCCACTCTTTGCAGGATGCTGATTTAGTGCAAGTGTTTTGGTTTGGGCACTGAAATGATATGTATTCAGGTCTGTGTTTAACATACTGAAAAAGGTCGAGACAGTCCGACAAGAATGGCACTATTTATTTTTTTTACTTGACAGCGACGAGACATTCTTCGTGGATGCCGATTATTATCTTCTAAATGTGAGTGAACTTGACTCTACATTTACAGTGGTTTCTACAGGAATGGAGGACTATAACATAATGATAGAATACTGAGGGAGCGCCACTTCAGAATATCCATTTTCCCTCCCGAGTGGAGTGCCTCCTTTGATCATCAAATTGTTCTCCTGAAAATCCTCTCTGTTCTTGAATTATCTGGGCCGCTGAAGTGGAAACTGAATTTTCTGTGGAGGCCAAAGCTTCTTAAGAGAAAGGAAAAAGACGAGGGAAACTAATAAAAAAGGTGCGAAAATGACACAAATTGAATAAGCGTGCAAAAAAATATATTTACCTCGCGAGTGGGACAGAAGTAAAGTAATCAAGCTCTTCGGATATTACTAATAAGCACATATGAGGAAATAACTATTTTCTTTCCTGCCCACCAAAGGAAACAGCGTGGAGACCCAGTGTGTCCGTAATGTTCAACAGCTTTGGTATTAAATCTTCAAACTGAAAGGATTTACACATATTTAGGGTCTGTACAGAGTGTGACGGAGTATTATGGACGTATTGACAAAAAGAAAATTCAGCGATTTCAAGAATCATGTCAAAATTGAGAAGATGTAAGTAATAAAATGAGAATAAAATCATAATTTAGTGGGAATAAAGTCATATTTTTACTATAGTAAAGTCGTTACAAGAATTACAAGAATAAAGTTGCAATTTAATGAGAAGGTCATGATATCACGAGAATAAAGTCGTAATTAAACAACAAAACAGTGAGACTAAAATCGTAATTGAGAAGTCATAATATTACATGCATTAAGTCGTAATGTTACAATATAACGTTATTCTCGCAATACTACGACTCTCTTCTTGCAACATGAAGCCTTTGTTCTCCCCTTTAAGTGGCCCCTTATACTCTGGCACAATACAGCCACAGCACTGCAATGTTGAAGTTGCCAGATACTGTACTTGCATGATAGAAACGCTAAGGAGGCGATGACAAAAGGTAATCAACTGTTACAAAACAAAATCACTTAATCCCTCCCAACACATGGAATTAACTACTTCTTCTGTGGTACAACTGTGGCTGCCCCTGGACCCTGATTAAAGTGCTGCACACGCAGCCGCTTGTCAGTTCTAATGCAAGTTGCCTGTTAACTACTGTCATTGGCACCCTGTTTAATTTGCCCAGCTTGATCACCGTTTGTTGTGGTTGCAGTTAAGTGCATATTTTCATATTCATGAATATTCATAATGCCGATTCATCCTCCTCAGATGCAGTTGAATTCATTAGGAATGCCTCCCCGTTTGAAATAACAAATGAGCACTGATTTTTCCCCCCCCCCACATCCCTTTCATGTTGGTTACAGCTTTGGTGCCGCTCAAGTTTTTTACTAAAACCACAACATCCAAAACTATTTCTAACTGGACATTTTACACGGGTAAAAATTCGTAAGTCTTTGGAAAATACACACGTACAAGAGTGGAGGTCATTTCTACTACTCGTCTCTGCTCCATAAATTCAGTTGATTTAAAACATCTCAGAAATTTCCTGCTCTAACCTAGCAGCTGTTATTTTCATTCTTTTCTGTGTGAGGGTATGATTGCTCATACCAATCGCAAGAGAAAAGGAATGAGGAGAAGAGGAGGAGAGAGTGAAAGGAAAAATTGAGCTCTAGCCATTTTGTTTACAGCCAGAGATCCTGATATCTGCTGCCTGGTAAGAGCGAGGCTCAACAAGTTTAAAGTGAAACAGACAGCGCCGTTCTCCCACAATGCAGCTTGAGGGGAGAAAAAAAAAAAAATCACTGGGGAAACTGTTGTGCTCGTACTGCTCAGAATTCAAATGAATATGGAAGGGACCCTGTTGTTCGAGAGGAGAAAACAGCAAAACCAGAAAGACAGATACTCGATACAGAAATCACAAAGCAGGGGAAGTGGGTGTTTATAGATGTTTTATATCAGCAATAGCGTGTATTGTATTAGCTGTAGAAGTCCTATGATATTCAACCTATATTATGTGCAGTATATGCAGGTATGGTGTATGGATGAATCGCAATGGTGGCCTGCAATAGGCTGCCCATTGTCCTGTTAGCATATATACTCTGTAGTGCACCAAATGCAATGTAATCCGCTGCTGAAAATAATCCCCAATAAATTAACCATTCACTCCTGTTTGAGTAGCATCCGTTTAAAACAACTTACCTCTGCTTCATCCTCCGAGAGAATCCGCTCCTCGTCACGGATGAGTGCCACTTTAGCCTGGACTTCATCCACTGTTATACTGTTGTGAAAGAGAAAAAAAACACAGATGCAGATGACAATAGTGTGAGTTGGTTTAAACAAGGACAGGAATATTGTGCATTTATTGCCTTTCTGTACCAAAGCTATGAACATATAGCACTGCTATTCGATAAACAATAAACAACGGCAAAAAGCGAGTAGCTGAGGTCGTCACATATCCGGATCAATGTCTGTGTAAAAGGATGCTGACGCTATTGTGTCACGCCTCAGATTCCACATCGCACAGCTATCAAAAAGACAGGAGCTGCATTCTGCTGGCCTTTGTTCTGTTTAGTGCATCACAATGGAGGCTCTTAACAGTAATAGAGCTGGATCTCTACTTAAAAGGTGTTTAGGTAATTTGGTGCAATGCTACAAAATGTCAGGTTTGTATTTTTTTGTTGCTCCTTCATTAAAATCATTTTCACATGATGATTCTGTCACAGTGCTCACACCGAGGCCTTCACAGGGTTTCACGAGGTACTGTGTGTGTGTGTGTGCCAGAGCACCTGAAGGCTCACAAGACATTTGAGTCTGTCTCTCTGTAGGGGCACTTAAATATTTTTGAGTTAGTGAGTTAATTATGTTTTGGTTTCACGAAACATAACATTTCGGCGCACATCCTGTTTGGAGATATCAGACTTGTTTTTCACCTGATGGTAAGTTTAACACTTTGGTTTTTGTATCATCTTATTCTCCAGATTGGGTTTATTCAGCATTGACTCTGGTTCTCACTGGTTCCTTTTAGCCGATCTCATTGAGTCCTACACAACACAACGCTGCACAATCTAAATCACACCTGCCACCTCTTATCCCACAACACTTAGATCTTTTCTTCCGCCATTCTTCCCTGCTGGTGTCTTTCTTCCAGAGGTTCCACCTAAACTCACACTACTGAGCTGAGGTAATGTCTGCATAGCCCAGATCAATCCCGGGAGTCCATCAAAAGCGGAAGTGCAGGCAAACATACAAAGCGAATAGCTTGTTCCACTACAGAGGATCAATGCTGCAGGGTAAGTGCTGGGGGAAAAAAACAATGCCTCTCTCCATTGTGAGTCGGCACAGAGAAGCAGCGCTGAGAAACTCGTACGAAGAAAAGTGGCTCTGGGCCCCAAATACAATGGGCATTTATACACGTATAGATCGTGAGAGCAGGTGCTTAGCAATGCACACCTACAGTAGGTTTCACAGAGAGAGGGAGAGGGAGAGGGGGAGAGGGAGAGGGAGAGGGAGAGAGGGAGAGAGAGAGAGAGAGAGATATGAACATTGCTCGCTCTCACTGCACTGATAAATCTGGACAGAGGGGTGGGGATAAAAAGCACAACCTGTTCATGGGCCTTTGGGAGGCTCCATCATGGTTCATTTCCTGAAGCAGTTGGTAGACTCTATTTATAGGCCAGCACACTGGTACCAGTTAATCCTGCACTGGGCTGCCAACTGCCTGCCAGCTGGCACAGTGGGCCGCACTTGTGTGTGGCTCGGGATGAAATAACGGTGAGGAAGTCCGCAAGCTACCTTAATGACCAAGGTGTGGGAGAGATGTTTTTCATACAGGAAGAAACTTTCATCTTCACTTCCCATGTGTAACACGTAAATCACAGCAACAGCAGCGTTGATATGCGACCTAATTCCACAAACGTCTGTCTGTGTGTGTGGAATGAAAACCGTTGGCGAACTGTCGATCTTATCAGCTTCACACTTGGCACGTGTATTGTTAATGGCCCAGGGAAGTGAAGGGCTGAATTTGGTTTGACTTTAACATGCGATACGTTGATTATAATAAAATTTGAATATAGAGGCGACCAGCTCAGTGTGACTTCAGTCTGTGGGCCGAGTAAAACATGTCCACCTCTACATCTTCAGATAAACTACAGCAGTTGGAAACTGGGTCAAACCGCAGGTCAAATTCGCTGCCAGATGATTTGATAATTCGATTTAGTTCATTCCACCATATCGGACTGACACAGATATTCGGGGAAATTCAGTTTTATATTAAGGAAAACATTGTCAATGAAATCTACATTGCAGATAAACCAGGTAGGATGAACACAAACTTCACTCTGCACCATAGACTGTTTATAAAAAGCTCTGCACACAACATCCGGTTCGTAAACAATAAAAAAGTGACAGTATATTGTAGAACTGTTTGAGGGGGACTCACTAACGCCAAGGAATAATTCTGAAGTAGCTCCGGAGCATTACCAAAGGACAATGCCACATTCCAAACAGGCAGGATTATAACGGACACGCCACAAAAGTTTTTATTACAATAAAATTGAAGTGGAAGTGTTGATTCAAACTTCCTAAAAAAAAAAAAACGATTAAATTATTAAAAAACAAAATTATTGGTGGCTAAGTGGACACAAAAGTGCGTGTGGCTCACAGTGTACTGTAAACGAGAGAACAATTATCTGTGAATCTGCATAAAAGATAATTAGCAATTCCAATCGAGTGGATTAAGAACGGGGGTAGTGTTTTGCTAAGTGTCATTAGGGACAAAGCCTCGAGTCTTTTTTTACAAGATAAAGAGTCTGCACCGTGCATGCTAATCCACTTCAAAGTCAGCAAATCGCCGGGCAATGTGCGAGCGAGCAGGTATACCGCCGACTTTCGACTTTGCATTTATCATAACGGCGACTAAATCAAGCTTGACACCTGGGCGTGTGAGCCGCAGAGCCTTACAGGAAAAAATGGTGATGTAGCATACATATACAAAGTCTCCGGCTCCTGCTTTATTCAACAGGGCATCAATACATGTCCTGCCTCAAGATAGCCAGCTCACCGAATCCTATTGACTGACGGGACTGAAACAATGGCCGTGCAGAAATAAGCGGCACTTGCAGATATTTCAGCTTAGTAATGTGTTTGTTTAAGCGCAGAGACACCGTATGGGATGGAGGGGATAGAGAGGATGGATGGAGGCAGAGCTGGGCAGGGTAGGGGAAGGGATTGGAGGGGGGGCAGAAGGGCTGAATAATGGTAGACATCCAGGCGCAGGAATGCATAAGTGGGCACATAGCGCTCTCTGGGAAGAAAAAAAAATCGCTGCACAAGCACTTCGTCCTCGATGCAGCCATATGTTTTATAGCGCTTTCAGTTTACTATGCCCGGCCCTGCTTCCTTTCCAGGAGAATACGCCCAGTTAGCTTAAGCAGGATTGATTTTTTTTTTCTTTTTTCCAGGCGTGGCGTGGGGAAGGTGAGGAATGTGAGGGAGGAGAAAATGCATGAAGGGGGACATAGTCATTGAATATCATGTGCAACGTTTTTTTTTCTGCAAGTCACCAGAAAATGTACACACCTTTGCTGGAGAAGCAGAACAGATGTCGTTCTCTTTTTTTTTTTTTAAAGGTAGCAGTGGTTAAACAATGCTCGCGACAGCAAGTTAGTCAGCTGGGGGGTGGCAGAGGGGAAGCTGGGAGTTTGGGCAGGGGGGCCACAAGTGGGTCCGCTGGGATGTGAAGATTAAACAATGCAAAGATGGCAGTGACTTTTTGAATTTCGCTGAAGAACAAAAAGGTGTAGGAGTTTCAGGGAATGAAACGTGTACACTGAACTCAGAAGGTGGAACTAATGGATGTAGTACATAAACATACTGATGTGAATCAGGTACTCACTTTATATCATAGCAGGAACAGAGAGAAGAAATGTGAAAGCAAAAAGGTGATTTTAACCCAGCAGTGAGGATCTTCTTTATCTTACTGTCCTGCCTCTGTTGTGTTTTTGTTCCACTTTGCTGCATTAGCTGTATTTTTTTGACTTTGAGAGTCAGTGAACATGACGTCTGTGACTCTGTGGCCCCACCTGACACAGTAATATTCCCTGAAACTCCCCTTATCCACACTGACAGACAGCACAGTGATTCCTTAGGGTGTTACACAGAGCTTTCGTGTACAGTGTTGTGTCTGTAAAACTAGATACCTCTCCTATAGGAAGTGTGATTCTTAGGATTTGCGTCTTTTAAATAATAAATGGAGTTTGTAAATGAAAAAATTATTCAAAACATTTAAAGCATCAGTACTGGAAAAAAAAAATCTCTGTCAGTTTCGTCTATCATTTATAATCCCCGTCCATACTAACCCACCGGAAAATCGTATATCATGTGCGTGCTGCTGTGAACAGGAAGCAAATTGACTACTCTGCAGTTGGTTGCTTGGTTACAGAAAATACTACGAACGTGGAACAGCAAAGGTAAAAAGTTAGAGGGGGGATTGATTTGCTTGGACCGATGATGAGGAGGAACTGTTACTGACAGTACGTGTTTTTGCCCATTCATACTAAATCGCAACCCCAGAGTTTTCAAAAATAAAACAAGGCCAATATCTCAGTATTAGGCTCTCAAAAACTCAGGAGTAATGTGGACGACAGGCGTAAACGTAGCAACAGTGATCTATTTTAAAACTAAAACATAGTATGTGTGGATGTGGCCTTAGTTTAGAGACTCAGATCCTATAAGCTTAGTTTTTGTGTTCGCTTGTATTTCATCACATTTTATTTATCCATAAATAGGATTCGAGATAACAATTTCAGCCATAGTGGCGACATTTGAACACAGAATGTGCCCGACTTCAGCGTTCAGCGGTTAATGGAGGCTGCTCAGTTGTCGAATGAATTGAATACCAATGTTGGGGAGATCATTTGTCGAGGAAAAGAGGTACCGCTGAAATATGAAGTTAGATTTGAAACCTGTGACCTTGATACTCTTTTCTCAGTCGTTATGCCCACTGTTTAAAACTGCACATAAGGAGGTGAACACCCAAAGGGCGCTTTAAGAATTTCTTTGGTATTGGATTTCATCGTGATCTAAATCCTGTGACAGAAGCATTTACAGCCTGGCAAGAGCGAGATCCTGAGGGAAGAAATGTTTCAGGATAAAAATAACAGTGGTGGCCCCAAAACAAAGCAGCAGATCCTCATCATCTAAAAAAACTTTGCCAGTGACGTTTTTTTATTTCAAACTAACCAGTGTCATTAACAGCATATTTCAATTTTTTCATGAACATTTTGGGAACAAATCAGACATAAAAAACATAAGCACAGGCCAAAACGTTGATATGAAAACTGGTAAATGAAATGATCAGCATGTTATTTACCTGCCGTCTTTATTGGTGTCCAGTAACTGGAACATGCTGGTTACTGTGCCGTTCTGATTTTTGAGACCTAAAGACAAAAGGACATTTGGGTTAATGCATAAATACTTAAGAGTTAAAAGAAACAACATTGACCATAATAGCATGAACCCTGATGACAAAGCGGGAATATGTTTCCTTAAAAAAAAACACCAATCCGTCTGAATGCAAACTCAGAGGCTGGGGTATGAGAGGAGAACAGAGCTGGAGTTGGATTTTAAACATGGGGGAGCAGGGGGAGAGGATGGAGGTTCTTGGGCAATCAGGCAATGAGTCAGTCACGCTGTGCAAGAACATTTGGTTTCCCTGTAGGAAAAAAAAAAAGCATGTCAGGGTCCAGAATGCAATCAGGAGGCTTTGTGCTGTAACGGCTGCTATGACAGCGATTTCCCTCTTCTCCATTCATATTCGCAGGCAGATGAAAAAAGGGAGACGCACAAACTTCCTCAACCCCCTATTTTTTCCCAGCGCACATGTGACCCCAGCTGATTCTTTTTGTGAATTGCATTCATTGGAGTGGGAGGGAAGAGGAAGTTCTCTTATGTTCGACACTAGGCGTCTCCCACATCATCAGCAGAACGGTGAATGTAAAGGGGCAAACTGATTGGCCCCGAAGTCTGGGGAAAAGCACTTTACATAATGCTAATTGCACATCCGCCGCAATTACCTTTCCGTACTAATTACAGAAAAAGCTAATTGTGAAATTAGCATTTATTTCCCCCCCCAGTGTACAGTAGCGAGACGGAGTGTGAGCTGCGCTGGTGTAAAGAAGAAACAGAAAAAACATATAACCCCCAGTTCGTGAGTCCAAATGAACTTTAAATCAATATTTATTAAGTGATGCTGTTTTTCCGATTTAGGTTTAAAAAGATTCACCCTTGACATTTCTGAAAGCAGCAAATATCTGCAGAGAAGTCAGACTCCTCTCGGTTGTTGTTGACTCGACCGAGAGGGGGAAAAAAAGGTTTGCTAATATCCTCCTGCAATACACACAACATCTGTCATATTAGCGGCCTATTCTTTTGTTTGAACCGCGGCCTATTCCCAACCGAATGCTTGACATTCTCAACCCATCCTCTAGTCGCCCGTCTCGCAAAAAAACCCAGCACATGGCGGAGGAAGAGAAATGGTCTCATCCCTCCCTCCGCTGCAGAGCTGTAGCTATGAAAAACAACCGTAAGGAGGATGGATGGAGAAGGGAGGAGAGGAGGGAAGAGGAAGAAAAAGATGGAGTGGTGGTGGAGGGGGAGTGAGAGGTAAGAGGAGTGGGGAAGAAAATAAGTGAGGAGAGAGTGGGAGAGTGGGAGAGTGGAGAAAAAGAGGAGAGAGAGAAAGGAGGTTCAAGACATTGGCTCTTTAGGCCGATGGCACATATAGGGGGCTATGTTTACTAATGGACACCATCGCTCATCCGCCCATGTTGCCCTGGCGATAGCGCAGCACACTCATAAAATAAAGACAGGCACAAAGAGAACAGAGAAAATGGAACATATCAGCAGGAGACTGCAGATCTTTGCTTGGGCTGCAGACCATGTTATCCACATAAAAAAAACAAAAAACTTTCTTTGTTATTGTGGGCTCTGCACTCCAAGGCTAACAAAACACACATTCTGCTTGCTTTCATACACCACGAGCAATATTTCCAGGCAGGAAATTACTTCTGTGAGGGTGGGAAAGAAATAAATGCCTCGAGATGGAAATGGATCACGAGCTGCAGGTGTTGCATTCAACTTTTACTTCACTGAGACGAGGAGACACTGTGAAGAACAAAAAAGATGGATTGTGTAAATAAGGTTTTTTTTTAACCTAAATGGTGCATTTGATCAATGACTTACTAATTTTAATATATTCATCAGGGTTGTGATTACGGGGGAATGAGCCAAATGCCTTATTATCAGCTCTCGTCTCAAGGTCCCTACTTGTGGGTTTTTTAACAACCTACAGCTGATATGACAGAATTAATGTGAAGTGAGAAAACCAAGGATTGAGAGTCAATGACCATCATCATCAAGCTTTATTGAGAGAAATATATTAAGGCTGCAGCAACATGAATTTCATGGATCCAGATAATCCTGCAGGGTAATTTCGACTGAAATCCTAAAATATTGTGTTTCTTCACTGCATATTATATGTGTATTTGATATCTATACAGCCTTATGCAAACGATGTCCTCAATGATGAAATACATTTCACACAGATGCTAAATTTACTGTAGTGCTTTTAATATCAGTTTTGCCCTATTTACAGTAGCTGGCCCTATAGACCCCTTGTGGGACTGCGTGACTTTAACATTTCATTCTATTGCCTTTATAATCCAATGTGCCATTGACCCAGATGTAAATATTAAATTTATAACTGCCCAAGTTCATTTACAGATAATTTGGAGAATCTTTATATATTTATATATTTATAACTATATGTATATTTACACTATATGTATATAGTGTTTAACAATCACTTACAATTGAAAAACATTCCTCATTAAATAATTGTTTGTTTTACTGCAGAGATTAAATATGAATCAAGAAAATAAACAATTGCACAGTTTTCTATTTCTATATTGCTGTAGTGAGAGCTTTGGAAGAAGTTGAACTTGAAGATGTAGAGATAAAACAAAGTCACTCAATAAACTCACGAGTGACGTGAGGATGTGTCCTGGTTGGTAGTTTATGAATTTATTAATCATTGGCTCTGAATTTTTGGTCCAGATTATTTTCGGCAATAGGTAACAACTTAATGAACAGAATGGAAACATGTATTTCTGCAGTAAAACTATGACGCCATTTGCACCACTACTAACATGGGATCTATATCCATATTTCTGTATGGATATAATATATGTAAAAACCCATATTTATCTGAGGTGTAAACACACGTTGTGAACTAAAGGCTCGGGGATCAGTCGGGCCACAGAGGGACAGAACTGATTAGACAAAAAGAGAACTGTGCCACTAAATTTGCACAACACCGTCAAACAGATGGCAAACAGGAGTGACAGGAGATGGCTACAGGGCCATAGTAAACAACAACATCTGAAGACACTTAGCAAAGACCCAGTAAGTTCACCACATCCAGCGACAGAACGAGCACATTGAGATCTGATCACATTGCTGGAAGAATCAAGTAACAAAACTCGTTAGTCATACCAAACAATGTAAATGTGAAGACTTGTGTTTAGATTTTATTACCAAAGTAATAAAGACAGGCGGCAGATGTCGTAATCAACATGTCTTGTGCTTTTGTAAATCATGCTTTTATTGTGAAATACTTCTGCAGCTCTTCTGACAGCCAAATAAATAACTCTGTATAATGTTATAAAAACTAAAATCATCTCACTAGGGTTTAAATATTGCAGGGAAACAGAAGCCTCTGTTATTCTCAGAGGATTACATTTACCACACACCCCCACACTAAATGAATATGTTTTTCTTATTTATGAATTAACTATATATAGTAATAAAACTATTCGACGAGGACAAGGTGGGTGTTTTTAGTGGTTTTATGGATCGTTAATGACACAAATAAATCAAAAACATTTGTATTGTTGTATCCTTGGAGCATTTTTATTGTAAAACAAAGGCAAAATCAACAGCACCAGTGATTTATAAGTTAATTTATCAGTTGTTCAATTTACCATTTAGTGACTGATAAATAGTTTGTTATTCTTCCAGCAAACATATTTGCTATTAATATATTTATAAAAATAAATTAATATATTAAAATAAATATTCACATCTGTACTTAAATAGTCACTGGGGATTTTAGTCATCAGAAGTTATAACACACGAAGTCCGGAAACAATTTAATCAAGAAAAAGAAATGTGAATTATCTCGTGTGATAGAGTAATGTCAAAACTGGATGAAATTAAAGCTGAAATACGCTAACACACTAATACACTAACTTAACACTTGAATTGACAAGCCATGAATTATTTCCATATTTGACAAAACTGTATTGTGAAAAGATTTGACAAATGCCACGCTCTGACAAAAATGTATATTTACAAGCACTAAGAAACATGAAAAACTATTTATGCAGCTTTATCCTTGACGACAAACTAAGCTGGTTTGACAGCTGCAGCATTAACTCGTGCAGTGGGCTGCCTATAACTGCACTCATGCACCTTTGGAAAAACACGAGTAGTGGTTTGCAAAGACGGTCCGCCGGAGAAATCAGGTCAACCGCTGGATTAGCGGTGAACTCACGGAAATCCCCTCAAACTGTGGGTGAACTCGGAGACGATGTAGGTTTGCATATTGGGGGCGTAACATTAAAGTGGGTGCCAGACGTAACATACGGTACAGATGAAGGGATCATATCGAGTAAACATCGTTAGAAAAGGAAGAAACCTTTATGTGAACCCAAAGCTTATCAAGGACGGCATTAGGAGGGGATGTTTTAAAAAAAAAAACAGACACACATGATGCTCCAGATTTCCCAGTATGCTACGCAAAATGTAAATGAATGAAGTCCACCACATGGCTAACAGAAGGACAGGGGAACAGCTCAATTTTCCTACAATATTCTTTACTGTGGCACACACACACTGCAACATAAACTCATTTTCTTTGAGTGCACAAATAACCTGGCCCTTTAAGACTTCTCAATAAGTGTGCGTGAAGCCCTGGAGACACGTTTGAGCGACAGCCGCAGTAAAGGCGAAGACGGTTGAGTTCTACTTTGCCGGCTCAGCTGCTTGTTCTTCTGGCCTTTCATTCCTATTATGACACAGACTATTGACAGGTCATAAAGGGACAGACATGACGGTCGTGAAAAAAAAAAAAACTTGTTTCTTTATTGTGATGTTCCTGTATTTAATTGAAGCAACTCTCCATTCGTCCTCATGGGCCTTGTGTAGTTTGAATCCCCTTTAAGGAACCCTATATAGCTTCATCACCTCATAGCCTCATAGGGTTTATAGGGTGGGAGATGTGTACTGTATACAACATGCACCTCTATTAGTCAGGGGTGAAAATGGTCTCAGGGAAGCGCAGGTTTCTTTATTGTTGATCCCCGAGTCTGACGCTGAGTTAACAGGTCACATGACTGTAAAGAGTTATGACAACATGGAATCCATTTATCTAATGATTCAAGGAATACAGGTTGGTTTGAATATAGACGTTTTCACACATTATTGCTAAAATGTCTGAAAAATGTGGGGTCAGACATTTTCTGGAATTTTGCCTTTTCCATAAGAAGAACAAAGCAGGAGATTGTCCAGGTCAGATGCTGGACTCATTTCCAGATATTTTACGTCCGGAGCAACTGACTCGGTCATTTGCGTTCTCACATACGGGGCCTCCAGAAAATTTAAGGAAAATATCCAGAGTTCAGCGCACGTCTAGAAGCAGCATAAGAAACTCCCTAATATTTAAGAAGTGCTGTCGGCGATGCCAAACTGCTGCCTTGCACTTTACCAGAAAATAGTAATTAAAAAAGGTATTAATTCTCAACTGCTTATAGGTCAACAAGCTCAGGCTCAAATATAAAAGTTGGGAAAATGCTTCCTTGATTATTTCACCTCCATAATCTCTGCTCTTTTTTTTTTTACTCGAGGAATGAAATCAAAATGTGCATTAAAGTATTGTCAGCTTACTCCCTCAAATAAAAACAGCAAGTCCCATCGAGGAGCTTTGGAGTTACTGGCAGATTAATGATGCTCATTTACTAAAATTCAAATATTAATTAAAATGTAATGTCATAGGCTGCAGGCAGGGAACAAAAAGGTTGGATAAGTAGCCTCTGAAACGTATGTCCAACTGGAGCAGCCACACACACACATGCAAACTGTCATTAAAAGTGCGGACTAAAAGCCTGGATGGATCGCCAACATGGACAAAGACACGCCAACGTGACCACGGAAATGAAAATTGATGGTTGTTGAGCCCTGAAGATGAGCAGTAATGGAAGAAAAAGGGATGACAGGCGCGGGGGGCCACTGACGTCTAACAAAGGTCAGCTCGCACGGCGGGAGGTGTGATGGATGCACGCTCAGAGGAACCACCAAAGTTAAATGACCTTTATTGCAATCAAAACTTTTACTTGAGGGACAGTTTGACACAAGATAATTGCCGACATTTCCTGACAACAGAGAAGGATGTGCGAAACCCAACAGCCAACGTATTAAAAAGCAGACGACTGCCGTCACTCTGAATAAATGTGCAGCTGATATATTGAAACGCAAAACTGTCAGTTTAGGAAACTAAAGAAACTACACTTGTAAAAAATACTGATTCTTCACTTTTCCCATTTTGTGCTTCATAGATTTATTACGAACAGGAATAGCAATCAAAACTCTAAAAACTTTGAGCTCATTTAACTCCACCGGTTTCCAGCCTCCCTCCTCACACAACACACATGTAATGATTCTAAATCCTTAAAGACCTCAGTGCAGAAAATGATTGAGTCCATTTCCCCATCCAGCCCCACAACTTTCCGCACATTCACACGCGCGCGTCTGAGCGCCACTTAAATGCAGAGCCAGCTTGTGCTCGGAGCGATAAGGGAATTTTCCTGTGAGTCATAAGCAACTTCTCTCTGATGGTTGGAGGAACGTAAAAAAGCAGAGCTGTGGGACTGTAATATGCTGCTGCTCAGCACTCCTCTCCTCGCCCATTTATTTCAATGGCGCAGGCGTCTGTGTTTAACCTTCCAGCTGTTTCTCAAGGTCTAACATTTGCCATCCTGGGCATCTGGCCTGAGGTTCCCCGGTCAATTTACTTTTGTTCAAACGTACGGCTGCGCTGAAATGAAATGGAAGCAGCCCCGTGGCAGCTCCGTGGCAACGACCTAATGTCTGCAAACTGAAGCAATTCTCTGGATTGTGCGAAGTGCTTGGAATTGACTCAAAACAAATCATGGCAGGTTAAAGGCGGCATGACACTTACCGCTGTCGCCTGCTCCCAGCGCCTTTAACGTTTGCTCTTTGAGTCGGTCGGCCTCGTGTTTCCTCCTCCTGTGTTCCTCTAGTTTGATCTGTAGGTCCTCTGCTACCTGCTGGAGCTCCCTGAGCTGAGCCTGAGGAGAGACAAACAACATCTACAATCAGCATTACGGGTACAGCAGAGTCAAAGCCTAGTTTCTGTCTGCTAATGCAGCAAGTGGTACAATCATACTTCATGTATCACATTTGTTCATACTATCCCTTATTTGTTGTTAAGGTAATCAGAAAATGCAGATTATACGACAGGGTCTTAATCGGGTTAACATCAGGATATTGCTGCACATGTAAAGGTAATTGTATTACTTCATAAACGTACAGCCGAAATGGTGTAATCTTTATACTTAATCCAGTAAACAACTTGTTAATAACAACAACGACAAAATGTTCTTACATGTGGGCCAATGCCACAGAAGATGTATAAGTGAGCCCCTCTCTCCACAACCATGCCAACACTGCTCTGATACATTATGACTCATGTTCTTCAATTTCCGTGGAGTTACAAATGTTCTGAACAGAGTCGCCATCTGTATAATTCTATACCTATCAAAATGTGAAAAAAGAGCTTGAACATCATATCATCGAGTCCCACTGTGACAAAGAAGGGGATAACAGGCTGTAGGTCTGAAGCTGTGCCCCCCTCCCACAGACAGCGTCTTTCTGTTCGTCATCAATATCCTCATTTGTTTCCACAGTGTAATACACTTTGCAACAGAGATCTTTGATGAAATATGGCTGAATTTCTAATTTGTGATCACAATGGGGAATAAAATGATTTACTCAAGGAGCAACATGACTTTATTACAACAAAGGATCAGTCATCAGAAAAGATTGTTGGTCAAACTAAATAGCTTAAAGTACAACAGAATCATCTCAGTATGAAGCCGAATAGGAGGAAGCAGATAACAGTCTGGGTCACTTGAAGTCATGTCACGATTGTTATTGTTTTCTTAAGAATGGAGACTCTCCCGTCCAGAGAAGGGCTTCTATGAAAATATCCATTTAAAAAGATTGATTAAAGATAGAGAGATAAAACAGATGAATAAAAATGTGAAAAAATATAATATACAAAACAGCACACTCAAACTAAACATGACAATTCAAGTTTGTTGTCACAATATTCAATTCCAGCCACATTAAGCTTCCTACCTCCTAATACAAGAGATATTTACTGTTATGAGACAAATAATTGGTAGAATTACGACGTATCCCGAAGAAACTAAACAATTGTTGACTCAGATAATCGACTCATATTCTAAAAATGTTTTCTTTGCATATCTGCCTTTATGTAAATCTATCTTCAGACCAGAACACGCAAATGTATTTACAAAAAACCTGAACGACAGCACCCGGGGTCTGCACAATGCACTTTTTAAAATCACTTGCGCCAGGAGCTGTTGTTGTCACACCAGAAATGACAGCTTTTGACAGCCAAGCATAACCTATCATCACTCTCTGTAATGGACCAATTAATATGAAAGAGCCGTGGCTCCTTGTTTGTGCCTCCCAATCTCTCCTCAGAGACTCTCATAATGCAGTGATGGATTCTGCCGGGTTCGGACAGGGATGACTACCTTTCTAGGCCACGCTGCTTTGCTTTGCCACCTTCAGTTTGCTGCAGTGATTTATGGGCTCCATTTGAAGAGCACAATAACATATTTACCTGCGAATAGAAACCTTAACATATAAAAGTGTGTTAAAGTGTTGTACACAGCACCAGATAATAATGCACACACAGTATATGCACGTGTTCACATTTTCAGAAAAATGCGTTGAAATATCTGAGGTTCATAAAGACAAAAACACGTTTAAACACAAATTCTTCTCAAGAATAATCAGTATTAAATGGAACGTGTGGAAATGAGGGTTTTTTTGTTTTAAAAGATTTGTATGTACTTATTTTTTAGACTTGTTCCTGCTGTGATCATGTTTTGGAAAGCTCAGTTTGGACAGGTCTGAACTATATGTTTCTTTAAACATACAATAACTTAGGCAACTCTGGGACTCTGAAAACATCCTGAATAAATTGGGGATTTCTCTGCGTTTTACCTTGAACATTGTTTGAAACATTTTGCATAATGTTAGTTAACAAATATAAAACGTCAATCCAGTCGTTGCCAGACATTTTAATGAAGAACTGTTACAAATTAGCTGTGTCTCAATTCAGGGGCTGCATCCTTCACACTCTGCATTTGAAGACCAATTGCATCACAGGATCCTTTCATCCACCTTTAAGTGAGCCAATCAAGAGAAAGATAATCACAAACCCCCACAAAGAGGATTGTATTGAATACCAATTCGTTTTCAATTAACAGCAACATTCCCATTTCTGCCAGTTCCAGAGCATGCAGTGCTGACATGCTACGCTCATTTTGCCAAGACTTCCAGTTTGATTAAAAAGTTTTCTAGTGTGCAGCTCCTTTAACAGCAGATTCCTTCTTTAACCCCTGAACCGTGGGAAGAATTCACTTTCCAGTCATTGTGTAAGGTTTTTCGAGACGAGGCCCCCGAGGTAACCCTGCCATATCAACAGAGGCACAGCGAGAGGAAGAGGATCACAATGTGCAGCGGGGCTCGGAGGGCCGGGTGACACTTCAGCCTCGATCTGTCAATCAGCCGCCAAAGAAAAGAACATGGAGGAGAAAAAAAGAGAAGAGTGCAGGGTACACACTCAGAGACCATCAGCTGGTAAATCAGACGCGAGTGAGTGAGAGATTGTGTGTGTGTGTGCACGTATGTGTGTGTCCTCGAAAAAGTGGCCTTCAGTCAAAATCTCTGTTGTCAAATAAGTGGGGATCTTTTTAACTGTATCATCCATGTTTTAAACACTTTGTCAAACACTGACAAAACTATTTCCGTGAATTGCTTCAAAGCATTGAAATAAAATCTTTTCTAAAGTGCACAAACATGCAACACAAAATAACAAGGATTGAGAGGAGGCTGTAATGTTTTCCAACTACAAATGACTCCTTTACAATCCCAGCTAAATATTTTAAATTGGACCATAGTCTGGTCTGATCAATTTCCGATTTCAATTACTAAATGTTCTACAAAAAAGGTAAATTAGCTTGCAAATTGCCGTTTGTGAGCCAGCTCTGACCATCCATCAGCGGCCGGGAAGGCAACTTGTATTTCCTAAAGCACAATAATGCATTAAGTAATGAGACCAGTGAACCAGTAAATATAACTTACAAACATCTAAAGAGACCCTTGGCTGCCAAATTTACCAATTTAATTTGCTCCGAACTCCAGGGCTCCGGTTTCTCATTTGGCCTCGTGCTTGTTGAAGCGAAAGTGCAAATGGAGAGCGGAGGAAAAAAACTGTGAAGACGTTTCTACTCTTCTTGAAGGAACACATCGATCCAAAACCGCTCACTTTGAAAACATTTACTTCTTGCAAGTGTTTGTAAATAAAGTGAAGACCGCTGAAATCCTTAAGAATATAAAATCAAATGCAAAGTTGATGTGGAGAGACGGATATGATGACGTTTATAGATTATAGACGACAGTTCAAACTAGATTGGACAGGAGCTTAAATCATTCATAAGATACATACGTCTCATGCTAAGATGGGAGGACGCTCACTTCTAAATGGCAGAAATTGATCAACTAAAACAAAGCGATAACGGCTGGAAAATGCTTTTTTTGACAGTTGTTAAGAGCGAGAAAAAACACTAAACTTATCACGTCGACAGGGCAAAACACTAACGGCACAGCAGGCTAAGGTTGGTGCTGAAAAACTGTAGAGCAGATGCCTGTAGCAGCAGGTGCCATAAACATGTTTGGTCACAACAATATCATAGAGCACAAGCTGCTCATTTAGACCAGGAATACTCGGAGCGCGGCGCATATAAAAGCAAATTAACCTCAACGTCCCTATCAATCAAGTGTGTTAGCTTGCAAGCCAGGTAATAACGCGGCAGATACTGACTGGCAGCGCACGTAGCCAAGGTGAAAAGTTAATTGAATCTATTGAAACAATATCTACACAAAACAGCCACGAGGCAGAAGCACATCGGAGCATTTTTATGAAAAACATTAGGGCCAGTCTTCCATAATTTGTTTGCAGACCACAATAATAGACTCACAGCCGGTACACTGGTAATGACAGACACTGAAAAGCAAATACTAGACTTACAATGGTATTTCAGGGCAACACACTGTATTCAACAGGGTGTCTCGGTTCAACAACTTGACTTCAATGGGCTCCGACTACAGCTCAGCATATTCTTACGGGCCACAGGTGTTTATAAGCAAATACAAATAGAGCATTTTCAGTCTTTCTAGTTCTCTGAGAATGTTTTTACAGACGTAAATGTTGTGTACAACGTGTCAAAATGACTTTAATGATCCTCTGACTCTTCCCCAGCACCACCATGGGGGTGACAATTATTGTCCTATCTCGCAATGTTAAAGAAAGTGAAAAGAAAATCCTGATTCCACCCCCTGACCTGCATCCACACCAAAATTGAAAGGCTACTTCCCTGACCCATACCACATCCTTCCACAAAGCTTCATGGAAATCTTGCTTACAGACAAACAAACAGAAAAACACATGGACAGGGGTGAAAACACAAGTTCCCTGGCGGAGGCAACTACACTGAACAAAACTCTCATAATCATCACGTCAAACCAAAAAGGGTTTTACTACTAATACCAAAGGAAAGTTGTGAAATACAGTCAAAAAGTCTGTTTTTGGTGATATATTACTAATAGAGTTAACATCTGATGACATATGATTCAGACTGGTCAAGAAAACGCCAAAAAACACATGGAATTACATTGAATATGCCTTTAGTAAGACTCCTGTAATGTTTAATCTGATTATATGAATATTAAATCATAAAGAAATTATCATGAAGTAGCATGAGCAAATTTAACTATTAATCTTGCTGCAGTCATGTTTTCATTAATTCAACCAGGTAATTTCCATTGTTTTGACATCTTTAACGTCTGTGTTTTAGCTTCTGTTGTTCTGTTTTATGTAAAGCATCTGTCGCTGACTTTTAGGCTATTTATAAATATAGTTTACCATCATTATATTTAAAAAATGCATATTAGTTTTCCAATATTTTTGCTGTGGTACTTTTGAGTATTTTATTAATAAACCTCTCCACTTCGGGAAACTCCCACTTTCCCATTAATTTAGGGTTACCACTGATATTTGGTATAGACATATATCATTATATCAATATATCATATATATATATATATATATATATATAAGGTGCTTTAGACTACACTGTATATGGATAATTTATTGAAGCTTAATATTTTGTAAAAGGTCAAACTCAACATAACTTCAACAACACTCAACAACACAAAGAAATATTCCAAAACCTACTGTTAGTAACAGAATTAAAGGTTTTGAGGGGAAAAGCCTGATTCATTTTCCTGTTACTACTACTACTACTACTGCTACTGCTACATGCTGGATGGTAGTAGTTACTTCAGTAGAATACAGTGTACCTGCTTCTCCCTCCAGAGCAGCACTCCCTCCTCAATCAGCTGCTGCTTGAGTCGCAGACCCTCGTCCAAGGTCCTCATCTGGCCCTCCACGTACGCTCTCTCTCTCTGTCCCAGATTCCTGGAGGAGAGCGAGCGAGAGAGGAGGCACAGCCCCATCATTACTGAGAAAAAACCTCGGCCACCCCTGCTATGACCATTGAGATGGCGCGATCCAATTTTTAAGGGCCTGCAATATGGCAGGAATCCAAATGGGAAAATAGAAAAGTAAATAAGACGGGGGCTGATGTTCTGTGGCTGAACTAAATTGTTTTTGAAGTCTGGCAAACACAATAAGAGTGTGGACCTTGTGAAAACATAATGAGATATACTCTGCTTATATATGTGGTTGTGAGGCGAACGGCAGCAAATTAAATAATGGGAGGAATGTCAACAAAAGATGTGGGTTACTGTATTAGAAGTTACATTTACACAGCGGGCTACATTTCAGTATCCCAGTATGGTCAATGTTCGCTGTGACGCTCGGAGAAGATGATGAATACGAGCTGGCAGGAGTCTTGAGTTCTCGTAAGTACTTTTATTCACAGCCAACGATCTGTGTAGTATATGATTTAAATCCTCAAACTAAATTTTCTGCATGAAAAACACCCCCGGATCCTCTGGACTGGGTTATTGAGAGAACGATTTACGGCGGGGGGAAAAGTCTTTATCACGGATGAACTCTTCAAAACAATACTGTGATGCATTTACTCGACATTACAAGAGACTGTCTGAACCCCATCAAGTTTTTTAAATCACAGTGACACTATGCCCCCTGGTGGCACACTGAATAAAACATGGGCACAGCAAGTGAAGAGTCTATCACGCTGATGCTGTGATAAACGGCCTTATGTTTAAAATCAAATTGGAAAAAAGGAAAATCTGAAATTGCTCTTAGAGGCACTTTTACATATCCCGACAGTGAATGGATTGGATGAGGGTTTATTCTTACAGCCATGCATGGGCCTCTATTGTGAAAATGTGCACATGTTATTTTACAAGTATTGATTCTTAGTTTTCAACTGACCAGCAAGTGTTCTGGCAGCGAGCGTGGCTGTTGTATTCATCTGAGGCGTCGCAGCAATCTGGTGAGAGACACAGGAGAAACAGATTCAACGCACATACAGGAGAATAGAAGAGAATTCAACACATCGACAAGGAGAACTTAGCAATGTGTCTTTATTACCAGCAGCGACAGCATGGCTGGTGTTTTCACCTTTTGTGTCTGAGTGTGTGTGTATATGTGGGTGTGTCATCATGGCAAAATGTGGTCCTGGCGACACCTAGTGGCAGGAGCTACCACAGGACTTTCGGGTTTCGAGTACCTTGGCAGGTGTTTGTGTGTGTGTGCACAGATTTGTATCCCTGCATTAGCATCACAACTGTGCAAGATACCAACTACAAAACTACACACCTGTTAACTCTCACAAAATATGACAGATGTGTAGTCGAGATGAAAATTAAGGCCGGGTTCGAGGATGGGCGCGATACTATCCGCATGGGTGGGAATGTCAACATGGTGACGGTGTTTTGCCGATGGAGCGATCCCATTGGGAGATGGTTCTGTGGTTCTACATATGATCCGTGCATGATTTGGCAAATAAAGTTAAAAACAACACATGATTTAATAGCTTAGCAATACACTATAAAACACAACTAAGAATAAATAATGATTAGTTGAATAATCTTTAGTTGCTCATCATTTATTTTCAGATATTTTTGAGGCATATCACTTATCACTTGGTTTTTAATTTTAGCACAAAGTCTGGAAACATGTCTGCCCTTTGAAATCCTCCACAAATCAACATTTCACATGTTGTTAATCTGTACAAAAAACAGCAAGAGCCAGGCTAGCAGTTTCCCCTTGTTTCCAGTATTTGTGCTGAGCTACACATGGGACACGTGTTTCTCATTCAACTCTCAGCAATATGGAAATTAAATATCCCTTGAAAAATTTAACAATTGCTTTAATTGATATGAAATTATAGTTACAGCCCTAAAAATTATCACATGATCAAGAACATGTTGTGGAATTTGTGTGAAATGTTTGTATCGGCACCAAGAGCCATCCACAGTCATTAAAGGGCCTATGTTCCTGAATCGCACTAATTGCCTTCCACTAATAAAACTGACACATCTGTTTTCTCTTCAGTGCAGATAATGATGATCCATCCAGTCACTTTTCATCCTCAAAGCCAGAGATTTGATCTTGGTTTCTGCATGATATCTCTCTCTCTCCGCTTCAGAGAGGGTCTCTTGAGATCAGTCATTTATAAGATCAGCCGCATGGTATTTTGTAAGTGCTCAGATCTGGCTTCATCTCAAATGTTTTAACCCAAGAGAGTGGGCACAGTGTGAAACTTCTCAATTATCCAGAACCCCGTCGGTGACCGCGGGAAACAAGAGCATTTACAGCCCAGAAAAGGAGGTCGGCGAAAAAAAACTCTCAACAAACCAGTTGACGAGGAAAAGCGACGACACGTTAGCGATTAAGTGGCTCCATTCAGGGCAGGGAAGGTATGAGAAGACAAGTGGGAGTAGAATAAAAGAGGGAGGGGAGGAAAGAAGAGGGCTTTGTGGAACATTCCCCTTCATGTTCTTTCACTCTTCATCCCTTAATGTTTTTGGCGTTGCATGTCGTCTAACGCTGCTGAGAAAGCTGGTGACAGAGAGAGGCCGTGTCGACAAAGGGATGTATTGATTTTATTCGAAGTGGAGAGCGACTGGAGAACAAAAGTGGAGGAGAAGAGGGGCTGAATAATTACCTGATTAGGCTCAGATTGTGGCAGATTTTACAAGAGCATAAAGCCTTGAGGAATAGAACAGGATGTTTTTCAAGGAAAGCAAAGGGATGGAAATGAGTGTGTACACGTCCGTTTGTGTTACAATTATTGTGCATCTGCAGGTTTCTCCTTTCCCATTGCAAGTAGACAACTTCACGAGCTGGGCAACAGGGTTAGTAAAGCCTCTTTTTCAACCCACCAACATCTTGAATGGAATGGATACAACCAGCATTCACTCCCGGGTTAAATTACTCTGTAGTAGACAGGTTTTTACCAGCAGTGATGGATACATGACAGGCGGGTGAACACGCAAAGTTGACAAAGGTCATTTCGGTGCATTTGTGGCGTTGAGAAAAAACAGAAACTCTTCAACTGGAAATGGGAATAGGAGTCAATCACCTTTTTAGCAGATTCACTTAAAAAACCTACATATACCTGCTAATTTCGGTTTAAAAGAAGTATGAGAGTAAAAATACTACAAAAAGCAACAGTGATCATGTTACAGCCGTTACTTTTCTATAACTTTTTTACATCTTTTACTTCAGTGTCTTCAAACTTGATGCCAAATAATCAATTTTTAAGGCTGCTTGAATGGAGACAGGGTGAAATTGTGGCTGAGATGGCAACTAGTGGTGCCAGTTAGTGAGAGAGGCGATGAGCCGTCATTGCCTCCACCATGTGCGTCATATAATTATTTCATCTGCTACAAACCAATATGAACGTTCTTACCACAGATGCCATCATTGACTCTTGATGATGGGATGTAGTGTGGGCGGAAACCCAGATTGGTGCAGTAGAATCGGCCACGAGGACAAGCTGACGTTCCTACATGGGACCAGAAGCTGAGGTCAGCATTGCATGGTATAAAAAAAAAAACCTTTTTATCATACATTCACAGGAGCTACACAGTTTTTCCAACACAGCAAGAGTCTAACTGGGAGTGAGCTACCCTTAACTGCAACTATGACCTAATTCTAATCTTCTTTTCAACATGTAACGAGTTATTCTTTAACAAGGCCTCTGTTCTGTGACTTTTTAGTGTGGTTTAGTGAATTTTGTCTTTTTTTTTCTGTGGAAATTGGATTTCAAATTATATCAAGGTGAGATCCAGGGATTGTTTATCTTCTTTTAAACTCTCCATTGACCTGGCTGCATCGCCAATTAATATGTGATCAATGATTCTAAACCCTTACAAGGGGCATAGAACACAAACAAAATGCTTTTTACTGGGCTTTGTTTTCCTGTGTGTTTTCTGTTATGCACAACTATGATTTTATGTTTATTGCCCTGTTCAGCACTTTGACTCTTGTATGTTTAAAGTGCTTCATTAATAAACTTAACTTACTTACAAACCATCTTATGCTAAAAAATGGTTTAATGGACAAATCAGCTCTTTTAAAACAGGTGAGTGTTGATTATGAAACAGACAATTAAGCACATTCATCTCCAGATAGAATTTCAGCTGGAACATGTTTTATATATACTGTATTATATATAATATTAACAAATGAAATGAAGTACAAGGTACAGTACTAAGCAAACTTGCATGCCTACTATGTCAGTTTTTACATACATTGAATATCAGTTAAAAAAATATTAGAAAGAAATACAGTATATATAAAAAAAAAAGGGTTAACAATAATGAAACTTTATTTCTATCGCACTTATCTAAACAAGGTAACAAAGTGCTTTACAAAATTCTTGGAAATAATTGTTTTTGAAAAACAGCTAAAGTGCCAACAAGTCCACTCTCCACAGGGAAGGAGTTCCAGAGCCTCGGGGTCCTGATGGCAAGAGCTCGGTCACACTTATCAGCCTCGACTGAAACTATACCAGCAAGTGCTGGTTGGAAGATCTTCGATTACTGCTTGGAGTTAGTGGCTGTGTTATACAGCTGGGGGCCAGACCGTGCTGAGCTTTAAAAGTTATCGAGTGAAACTTTAAATCATATCGATGAATGAGACAAGAATTGGACAGATATGGGCCCCAATGCTTTCTGTTGGATAAAATGTAAGCAGCAGCATAGACACTGAGGTACATATAAACAGTGCATTGCAGTAGTCTAAGGCTGCATCCACACTACGATGTTTTCATTTGTAAGCGCATCCACTCTGCTGTGGGTACACGTGGCGTCCACACTACAGCCGCGAATACAGAGAACTTTGGAAAAGGCCATTTTCAAAGTAAAACACAGTTGTATTGACGTAGCCTATAGGTGTGAGAAGAAAAGTGCATGATTAAGCTTTCCTAGGTCAGAAAATGAAAGAGCAGTTTTGATTCTGGCTTTATTTCCTAGGTAGGTTCGCGTAACAAGTTTAAAAGGTTATTGGCATTGGGCTTCAGAATGTAGTCAGAAATCAAACACACAACTTTTTATTTATTAACACAGTTTTAAACAGTGGTAAAACAGACACTCTGGCCCCACGGGTCTGTGTTATTACCTGGTTCATCGGAGCCATCTTCACAGTCGCAGTAATCATCGTTCACCTGCTCGAAGGGGATGATGTTGGATCCGTCGATGCACAGAAACGACTTCCTCTCTCTGTAGAAGCGTTTGTCTGTCACACAATAAGACAACATTACACACTTAAGCAACACAATAACCAAACAAATGTGATGTTTTTATGATTTATTAAAAGCTCAGAGGGGCAGGGCGAGGGTCTGGGTGGACACCTGGAGCTAGCTTGATCAAAGTGCTCACCAAACTTTCTATCCTGTGCACAACTTTTATTACTAATTCTTATTTATTAAGCATTGACAGTAACTTCATGGGCTCGTGCATCGCGGTGGCTGTGCTGTCGCCGAGCAGCTGCTCGTGTGAGGGGACGCTGCAGCATCTACTTCAAACATTTGGGGAGAGGAGCTCGTTAGCTTGAAGCTAACACAGAGGACGGGGGACTCACAGGACGAAGAAATCCCTCTCATCTTCCGCGCCTCGGCGAAGCCACACCACAGCATGGCAGCGACCACGACGTGGAGACGCATGTCCGGGGACACGAGCTGCGAACGGCTTCCCTCCGTCCTCGATTCAAAACCCGCTCAAAACGTGTTTAAAACTCACGGCGCGTCCGCAAACGACATTTAAATCTGGTCGAGTCCACGACTTCCTGAAACACGCGGTCACGTGGCGTCAGAGAGACGTACGGTTGCTTGCTTGCGAGGTCCCCCCGCGACCAATCACGAGTGAGAACGGCTTCTGAGGCAAATAAGAAAAAGGAAATACACTTGTTCACAATTTAAAGATTTAAAAACTATGTTTTAATGATTTGTGTTGCAGAATAAATATATTTATTTATTGTCTAGTGTATGAAATTATTTTATTAAGTCACACTGTCACCAAATCTTGTTTTTAACTCTCTTAACTGTTCAATATTCTCACACTGCACATCTTTCTTGTTTTTACACTGTATATATTAGTTTTTATTCCATTCATATTTTCCTATATTTTTTACATTCCTTACACTTAAGTATTATTATCCTTACACTTAAGTATTGCATGTTACTTATTACTTGCTGATGCCTATATGTTGACTCTTGCTGCTATAATATTGCAAATTTACCCATTGTGGTACTAATAAAGGATACAAATAAAGGGATTTAAAAGGAAATTAAAAAAGAGTTACATAGAGAGTTAAAGATAGATAAGAAATAAAAGAGTGAAAGTAACAGTGCCATGTTTAGAAATGTGAAATTATTTTGTGGGGCATAAAAAGCAAACGCTGTTCCTCCGTGTTTGGTTTTCACTCCGGGGACAGAAAGACGACTTGTCCCATGACGACCTGAAGGGGTCTGGATGTAGCTGTAGATCAGAAATGTGTTTTGGCCTCAAACTGTTCTTTGATTTATAAACCAACAGGATTTATTTTGACAGAAAGTTTCCCTTACAACCAATCATCACCAGTGACATGTCGTTCCAACGTTCTGTTTATTTCACTATAAAGCAACATTTCAGCTCTTTGACCTTTACTCACTCTGTAACATTCTGCTCATTTGCCGCATTGTGACACTTCCATTCTGACATTTGACCTCATATTCCTTCACCAACTGAAACAAATACTGTGAGGCATCGTTAAATCCTCATGTACTTCATCGGATCATGTCACTTTGTGTTATACAGGCTGTAATAAAACTGAAAATGGGTGACGAAAAGTTTTGATGCCTGATTCGTGGGCATCAATCTTTACCCTTCTTCCCAAAACTTAAAGGGCCAATAGCTCCCACTGTACCTCAGCTTTGATCGTGCACATTAAGTTTTATTTTGTGTTTACAAAGAGTATTATGACTCTGTCCCTTGTGTGAATATGTGCTTGAAGGAGAAAAGCATGTACTTATACTAGTAATGGAGGAGATACTCATACATTTAACTTAAGTAAAAATAAATAAAAACTCAAGTAAAAGTACCACGTTAACTTCTCTACTTGAGTTAAATTAAGTAAATACTTGCATTTTAATATAGTTAAAGTATTGGAAGTAAAAGTACTTAATGGACTTTATAAGTACAGAGACAAAGTAGTTACATCCCACCACTTACAGTTGTGTATGGCTATTAATGCATTTTCAATAGATAGATAGATAGATAGATAGATAGAATAAAACAAGTGCACCTTTTATTGCTTTAACAATTTATTAACAATAAACCATTTTTACAACATTTACAATATAAAAGCAGAATCGTCAGGATGCATAGTTTTCTGTAGTTCGAAGCTCTTGTAAAAAGAAGGTAATCAGAAAGACACTTTACAATATCATAAACTAAAAAAATATAAACATTTTCACGTGTTTTTCTTTTGGTTATTACTGTCATTTGTCGCTGTTCAGTCGTGCGTACAGGCCTGTGTTGCACAGAGCCTCTTTGCTCTGCAGGTAGGAAAGGTCACGGATCATGCCTGGGAAAGAATACGAGTCCAGGGGCGGACGCAGTGGAAACATTGGCATCAGTCCGGATGACATGTACGGGGACATGAAACCTGCAGAGGAGTAGGCCAGCCGTAAAGGGCTGAAGCCGAGGCGAGGGCTGAGGCCGTACATGCTCTCTCCCCCGGCGGCCGGCGGTGCTATGTGGAGCGGGGAGAAGGCGGATTTGTTCCCCAGCGCACCGAGCGCTCCGGGCAGTCCCACAGAAGGCCTGTGCGCGTTTGGGTGGTTAGACACAGACGAGCTGTCTGAGTCGATCTTGTTCTCTTTGGAGCTCAACACCAGCTCGATGGATTTGACAATGTCACCTTTGCACGTTCTCACCATAGACTCCAGCGTGTCCCGCGTCTGATGGGGGAAAATCTTAGCCATGATGTCGGTGGGGTCGCGCTCCAGGCTCGGGTATATGTCCCGGGGTTTGTCCGTCTCGCTCCCTGACTCGGGGTCCGAGGAGGAGAGCGACCTCTGCGGGCTCTCCGTGTGGTCTGAGCGCTGATCGAACACCGGGGACGGACTCGCACTGTCCTCGATGAATGAAGCGGTCGTGCTGGTGTCTTTGCCTGGAGACAACTCCTTCTTGGCACATGGGGAGTGCAGCTGTGTGGAGTTGGGTGCAAAGAGGTGTCGACCCATGAATCCGTTGTAAAAGTTGTACTTGTTCAGTTTGTCATCTGAAATGTACATGAAAGAGAAATGTTTAGCTTAAAGTCATGTTTGCATGGTTATGGTTGCATCCAAACTGTGCGTAAAATGTGGATAATCATTTCATAATCATTTCATAATCAAAATCGCTTAATTGGTGTTGTGCATATAAACCAAATGTAGTAACACATAATTGGGAATATGCATCCAAATTGTGATAATACAACATGATGGAACTCACAATAGACACTTTTTATTTGAACTTACCATCCTTATGGTTCTCTCTTCCAAAAACATCAAAACTGGGAGCTGTTGAAGTGTTGCTGGTTGATGCAGGCACCCCGGGGCCCAGATGTGACCCCTGAGGGATCCCCGCTTCCCCTCCGATCCCTGGCCCGGAGTACAAGAGCCTCAGCTCCCGGGCCTCGCTCTCCTCCTGGGCCTGCTGCCTCCTCAGCGCCACCTGCGCGGCCATCACCCGCTGCCGCTCCGCTATGAGCGTGCACTTTGCGCACACGCAATCTCTCCAGCGGCAGAAGCGCTTGTGGCCCTTGAGCGCGGACACCACGCCGTGGTTCCTGCATCTCGCGCACTTCGGGGTGCGCGGGTATCCCCTCTCCAGCCCGGGGTTACAAGCCCGGAGGAAGAGAGGCGGAGGGCGCAGGAGGGAATGGGGCACCTGCAAGCCACCGAGTGGGTTCGCGGCGAGGCCAAGCGGTCTGAGTCTGCTCTCCATTGCCTGAGGGAGCACAGTCTTCCTTCCAATACAGTTATTCAGGTGAAGTCATTCAAGTGATGTGGCCCCTCTGTGCGTGAGTGGAGTCTCTACTGCCGCTGGCACCGTGCACCAGCGCGCCTTAAGTGTCTCCTCTCCAGGTGGTTTGACGTGAAATACAACACCCTCGTCACACCCCTTTCCGCTGCAGCCTCTTAAAACCCTATCCTGTTTATTTGCATCCCGGATGAATAGTGGTCTAATCTGATGCAGTTGAACCTATAGACGCAGCTGCGGTTTGGAGGGGAAAAAAAGTGAGGCCTGCTAAAACTGGATGATATTTAATTCCACTTTTAAAAGTTGAATCTGGTGGTTGCTGGAATTCCATTGCTGCAGGATTGACAGAGATTTAATATGCATATGCAAATGCAGGGAAGGAACGTCAAGTAAAGAAAATCATGTGGCCTCAGGACAGCTACATACAATGACCCCCTCTGGTTTTACCCTGTACTGAACAATGAATATTCCCTGTTAGGATGTTTTTAACAAAACAATGGGCCCCTAACAGCCACAGAAGCAAACAAGTAATTATCTACCTGGTTATTCTGTTGAACAAATTACCTCGACAAAGGACCCATCTGTCAACAAACACTGATTGGCGGATAACTAATCACACCTTGTCACATGTGTCATTCATTTCTCGCCATTCAACTGGGATCCGGTTGCATGTGGCAGATTGTCTTACCGTTATTACAACAACTCGGGCATAATGTGACAAGCACGGTGGCAATCACCAAGGGAAACACATAACTGAACCATTGTTGGCCATTTATACAATAATACATACTGTCTCAGCCATTCTTATATTCACTGTACATGATAATACATGCTTTTGTTCAGTCTAAACATCCAATATACAACTGTATTAATACATTTAAACAAGTTAAGTTAAGTTAAGTTTTGAGGGTGTTGTAGAAACCATAATGGCTTAAACCCACACCCAAATATAGCAAAAATAAATCTATTCTATATCAACAGAAATGACATACAAAGAGGGAAGAATACTATAAATACAGATGAATAACAGAAGCTAAAAGAGCTCAATTTCATTACAAGTAAAAAGTTTAAACAGCAGAGCAGATCACATCATTGTCTATTGTACTTTAAGGTGTTTCTTTGGTCCGTGCACATTTCTGAGCCGTCATGTGCAGGCAGACCCCAAAACAATAAATGAAATGTTAATACTGGTGGAATTCTAAGCATTCAGACATCCCCTGATCATCTTTAGTTGTAAGAGCGAGACATCAGTGGCTTCTCCCGCTCTCCCTGTAGATCAGCCTCCACTAGATTCCCCCTGAATAATGGATGCGGGTTAAAGAGGTTGTGTGTGGAAGCACTCGAGCCCCTCGTGGCGTTTTATTGAGATAATGATTCTCCGAGGGCCATCGCTGAGGAACGTGTGCTACAGCACAGGCCAGAAAAAAGACTTTGAGTGCAATACACTATGATTTGATGCAGATCTTATTGGTCATTGATGTCATTACTCAGACTGGGAGGTGTTTCAACTTGCTGATAAAAGAAGCTTGCTGTTCTGGAAACCAAACCTAATGAGTGACTGGTGCTACTTTTCCCACCTCTTCTTTGCACGGACGCCTGCTCCATCGGTCCCTAAGTGATGGATCTTATTAGCAGCCCTGTGCCTCCCTACTTTGCACCAGGGGAAGATGTAATATGCACATTGGCAAAGTGCAAAATGCATATTCTGCAGAAAAACAATCCCTGGTCTTGTGTGTGTCGTAAAACAAAAGCATCCTGATGATGACTTTTAGAAAAGCGAGTTTGAGATTTACAGAAAGATGCACCTGAAGTTACGGGCCTCCCTCGACAGATAGGGGTTGGTACAGACGCACTCCAGCTAGGCAGGACGTGAAAGTAATCAGAGCATGCATCCATCAACACGGAGCGCGTTCGCTCAAAACATAAATAAAGGCCAGTGATGCGGATGCAGCGTGGACGTACATGCAGCTTTTATCACTTCATCCACTGTGAAGGGGAATTTGAGGTTTGGATTTTGTGGCTGGCAAGTTTATCCAGGCTCATGAAGCTGCTCTCACCTGGATTTATACAGACCAGTTGCAGCTCTTCTCTGTATATTGAGATTAAAATTAGACTCATATTCTGAAAGCAAGACAAAAACTGCTTTATGGTAAAGCCTGTCTAAATTGGATCATTGATAAAAGCTTCAGTGATATATTTACTCATTTACTGGCTCTTGTGTTTGCCTCTGGATCATAGGATCACAAGGCCAAGCCAGGCCGCTTGTTTAAAGTGCCTTCAGTTGAAAAGGTGATTTCTCAACTAGTGTGTGCCAGTTGATCATAAACTAATCTACAGGAAAAGTACACCACTGTTATTTTTGGCAAAAAAAAACATGCGTCCAGTTCCACGGTTTACATGGAGGATGGGTTTTTAAGTCTTTTCTTCCAACCTCACCCCCAACACAGAACAGAGGGATTATCAGGAATAAGAGCAGTACGAGTAGATATGGCCAGACAGTGTCTTAATTGTGTTCTTAACAGATCTGCTCACGTCAGATATGGTGTTTCATCACAGCCATGCGCCCCCGAGGACAGGGCTTTATCAGTGCAGCTTCTTATCTGACACAAGGTGGCTGCTAATCTACTCACAAAATCTCACAAAACCTGATTATGTCTCCCACTGTCAGAGAGATGAAGGGGGGAGGGAGGCAGGGAGGGAGGACAGGTGAGAAGGTAAGGCAGAGAGGAAGAGTCATTTAACTATAAATCATGGCATCTGGACACATGATTTTCTTATATAGTGTCTATAGAATTAAATATATATTTTATCTCTCAATCCGACTTTGGTGTTTTGGATGTTTCTGAGCATTTCCAAGTTTTCTGACGCACAACGCATGAAAATCAGATCACGTTATTGTCTACGACTCTCACATGACTCGACTTGGACATGGAAACACTTCAGCGTCTCCAGTTTCACGAATGCAGCATTGTTTCTGAATATACAGCTCTCACGTTACCACCGATTCCCCCTTTCTTCCAGTACCTGGCAGGTCTTGACCTTTGTGTGTTTGCTTTCTCATCTGTCACTTCACACCCTTGTCAGTCAAGTGCCACACAGTAGCCTCCACTTCACTGGTGACGCCCGAGCGGCCACCAATGACGGCCAGCAGGTCGCTCCGGTTGTTGCGGTTGAAAATAGAAACATGTATTTATGTGAATGTAACTTTCTCCCTGCACCGTTGCACTATTATGTCACTGACACTTTGATGTGTTAAAGCTCTGGGGATAAAAAAAAAAAGCTGGTTAAACCGATTTGCCTTAAATGTGATGTACGTGGCCTCAGCGGAGTTTCAACAAGCGACTTTGCTTTTAGTGGAGCTTTTATGATTATGTTTTTATTTCGGTGCCGGGGGATGTTGATTGTCGCTGTGCTGTTGGACCGGGTTTCTCTGTTTACTTCGCCCGGGGCATAAGTGACGACTTTGCCAGCATCATATGGAAAGATTCTTATGCAAGTTTCTGACAACTTCCTTTGAAAGAAAATTGCATTGAAATGTGTTTTGTTTCAATCTTTGAGATATTTGAAGAAAAGGTGACATTTGGTCAATGAGTTACTTTGCATTTCTGATGACATATGCTCTTATAAGCATAGATTGAAAGTAATTTAATCAAATAGGCCTATACTGCATTTATATTTCACAATTAATATATATCTACAGTTATTATATTAAAAGTACTTGCAGTGGAATTTGGTACTTTTACAATTTTAAGGAAATATTGCAGTTTTTAACAACTGTAACTAAAGTAGTGTATTTGATTAATAAAATATTGCTATGATTAAAAATTGACAACAGTGCCTTTTACTGGATGGGATGTTTTTACGTTGTGAAAATACTAATTTAACTTATAAGTATAGGACCTTTTAAATTGATAATTCTACTATAGGTGGGTGAAAATGTGGGGGCTACACCTAACTTTCATATAGTGGAGTGTGTTTCCCATAGGGAGACGACTGGCATCTTGTTTCACAGGCCATGCACAGAGGGGAAGCATCCATATTACACTCGCACACACCTGTGCATTTCAATAAATGGGACAATAGATTTTTTCTTCCTCCGTTTTCCTGCCTCTCCATTTCTCCAATCTCAACTATCTTCTGCCATCTTCTCGTCCCCTATTCAATATTCCTCCATTTACTCTCTTTCTCCTCCTCTCACACCTCTACTGGTGGTCTGAGTCTGGTAGGTATCCATCAGGGCCCCTCACTTAGCCCGGGGATGCCTCAGCGCCAGTGAACAATGGCGGGCCGAAGACAGCCAAGTTTGCTCATGAGCACTGTGTGTGGATGTGTGTGGGTGTGTGTGTGTGGGAGTGGGTGGGTGGGTTGTGTGCGCACCCCCTGTGTGTACCTGTTTTAATCATGCATATTACATCTGCATCAACACCGTGCGTCTATAAGGAAATGCAGGTTCATTTTAAAATACTGGCTCACTGTTCGTGTGTGTGTGTGTGTGTGTGTGTGTGTGTGTGTGTGTGTGTGTGTGTGTGTGTGTGTGTGTGTGTGTGTGTGTGTGTGTGTGTGTGTGTGTGTGTGTGTGTGTGTGTGTGTGTGTGGGTGTAGGGAACATTAGTAGCCTGAAAGGTTCTGGTCAGGTGCCCATGAATGCAACCTTCACTGTCTAAACAGGTTAGGATTGAACCCTGAGAGTTCCTCATTCTGCACTCGCTGTGGCTACACTCGCTGTTTGTTTCCTGTCAAAGACACTTCTCGATTCAACAATACACTTACAAAGAAAGCTTTGCCGCTCAACAATGCATAACTCAGTGGCAGATGAGCACACCCCTCGGTGGAGGATTTGAAGAATCAGGTTTCTAAGTGTGTTTTTTCATAAAAATGTGACACTTGACAGAGAAGCTAAAAGGACATCAACAGAGAAATGGATGTTTTAATGATAGACGCAGTGTGGGAAAGAATCCTCTGTTGGTACAATCCAAATATGAATATGCACTTTAGAAATCTCTTCAGTGAACACTGTGGTTTCACTATGTCTGAGAAGATTGACAGGTATGCAATAATTTATGAGTTATGAAGTTTAACACTTTTTCTAAAAAGTTTTAGATTTGTAAGTGTCGACATTTAAATGGCTTCAAAAGGAGCTGAGCAGATTAACTCTAACTCTCTCACCTCTGGTCCAGTGCACATGTATGAAACCCAAAGAAACAGAGACTCTCCCGCCTCATTCTCACAAACAAATAGACAAACAGCCAGACCTCCAAAGTGTTGTTTGCTCGGTCTCGGGGGCGAAGGATCTGTCGTCATCCTAATGGGAAACGGACTCCGGCTCATTTCTGTTTGCTGGAGGGATTTGTCTCAGCTGTGTGGGTCTTCAGATGTCTGCGGAATCAGATTAAGAGAGTTAAGATCCTGGCAGAACACAAAATCTGACGTTAACCTCCGAGAAAGTTAGGCAATGTCAGACAGGGAACAAATTTAACTTATGAGTTATCCTTATTTTTGGGCCACACATTTATGGTGACCTCACAAAGTTGTTCGAGCAAATATGTTATTACATAGCCAGGAGATGCAGAATGTATTTGAACAATATTTGCTCTTCTTTCAGCTCCATTTTAGTCTCCACCACCTCAGACATAAAAATCTGTTTTAAATTATATGGCCGAAATGAAAGGCAACAATTCTATTTGTTGTTAATATAAGCATATGGATCAAAGGCCGTATATACAACCATAAAGAGGTATGTTGAAAATGTTAAGTGTGTGTTGTTTTACCTCCTGCAGATTAGTTGTGTTTAACTGTGTCAGTGTTGCAATACCAAGCCACAGTGACACGATCTCAGACACGTCCAGATTGCAGTTAACAGTTGAGAACAAAAAACGACAGACACGGAGAGGGGGAAGTGAAGCGTAAAGAAGGAGGCGAGTGCACTATCAGATGAACACGGTGGACAGGAAGAGACATCAGCCCCGTACATCTCTGCCAGGGTGTTATGGGAAAATATTCCAGGCTTTCAGTTACAGACAATAACAGCTTGGAAAT
This sequence comes from Hippoglossus stenolepis, assembly GCF_022539355.2. NCBI lineage: Eukaryota > Metazoa > Chordata > Actinopteri > Pleuronectiformes > Pleuronectidae > Hippoglossus > Hippoglossus stenolepis. The sequence goes on along the minus strand of NC_061505.1, from coordinate 7,021,086 downwards.
TGTTAAACATTGTCTCTGATAGCAACTGGCATCTGCACTCAGATCAGATGAGTGTTGCTTCTGAGATTAGGGGAAACATGAGACCTGCCAGAGAGGCTGACGCATTTAGAAAAAAGTTTTGCAGAGAATTTAGGTTATATTACATACAGTAATATATTTTAGGGGTTTTAATATAACTGAAAACATATGTCACTCCTCAAGTATTTAACCTCAAGCTTGAACCATTTGTGAACAGGTGCAATTTTTCTTCTGCGCAGCGAAATTCCAAGAGGTCGTAGAAGCAACCGTGCTGTGAAAGTAAATACTTGAAATTCGGACCAATCCTGCCCTGACGTCCTGATCCCTTGTCGTGTCCATTTCTCGCAAAGGGAACAAGTGAGACGTGATAAATCTGTTACAGTGGAGCGCAGAGATGACTTCCTTAATTTGTATCTGTATTCCCACAGTACATGACCTGACTTGGCATCAGATGGAGGAGCAGAGAAGCACATTTAAAAGGTCACACGTTTGATTAGATGAATAAACTGCTAGAAATTGCAACAAGAGACACATTTTGAGATGTTTATACTGTGGAATAAAACTTACAACTACAATAACTTTAATTTCACGTCACAAAAATCCTTATCATTACTTTCATCTAGGAAGTTTTCTTCATAAAATTTAACTTGTAATTTATTTCAAAAGCAAACGAAGTAAGCCAGGGCTTCTCTAATGATGTCAAGAAAACACAGTATGGACACACTAGATATTGGAGCTTAAATTATTCTACTTGTTTCCAATATAATAAATAAATATTCATATGTTTTTGTTATTTTTACTCATTAATGTTGCAGAATAAAATGTACAAAATATATATCTGCACATTTAAATAGATCTTTGCTTTTCATGTGATTTCTAAATGGTTCCTCTCTTGAGTTTTCTTGGTCTAATTCATCATGCATATTATTATGTTTCATATTCATACTGTGACTTTAAAATACTTTCATGCACAGCACAATGTATTTGTGATGTGAAAACTGCTGTTAAATATTTATATCTTTAACATTTCACTGCAAACCTTGACTTTTGCAGAGTTTAACATTAGGTGACAACAAAGATCGTGATTTGAAGTAAGATGTGTTACCATGACACATAATGTATTTGGCTCCAAATCACAGCGACGTGCATCGACACGGACTGACACCTGGATATGGTTCAAAACCACCGGGGGAACCACAGCCAGCGAGCTACAGAGACAGAGGAACTGATAACAACACACAGTGCAGTCTATTCACAAGTAGAGACTGCAAAAATGCTGGCTGCATGCAGATTCAAGTCAGATAAAGGATAACTACAAAATAAAGCGCTGACCACAGGTGTGAACAAAGCACCACTTTCAAAAACACTTCCAAATGGGGGGGCTCGGTGGATCTCTGGGGGTAATTTTTTTTTTGAAGATCTTACTCCTTCTCATCTACAAACCCGAAGATAAATGGGATCTTTTTATCAGTTTAGATGTTGTATAATTGTACAACTGGAGTCCCAGCATCAGTGCAGGCTTCAGAGTGTAAGAACTGCAACCTTAAGTTCACAGGCCTTTGGAATATTATCTGATCATGACGCCCTGAATCACAAACACAGCTTATCGTTGCCATCGTTCACATTTTGGTTAAGAGCCTCACGAAGCTTTAGAGAGTGTGAGAATGTACTACAACTTATTTGAAGTTATAGAACTGTTTATAAACTGTATAAAGCTTTGATAAAAAACACTTGTGTTGGATTATAATGTCTGAAGTTTATTGTGGATCGGACAACGTATGAGCACACTTGTCTAAATCTATCAAGCAATGGCGCGTGAGAAATTAAATCATAAACTCCACAGGCCCGTATGAATAATCGTTGTTGGTAGTAATTTGATAGAATCTTCAGCGTCGATTGCGAACGATTAAGACATGAGGCATTTAACCGTCACCAGTGTTTCCTGTCTAACAAGCCTCTGGTATGTATCAGGGTTTTGTGTTCCACTAAATCTTTATTTAACCAGTAACATGATTCTCCTGTTGTCATTTCAGCCCCACACACACCTGAGAGGCAGACATTCTTCTGTAGATCGTCAAAAGTGACTAAATTCACTGGTATTAACAGTAATGTACAATAAAACATCATCTGCATATAGCGAGTCCATAACAGGGCCAGTGGGCACGTCGTCAGCGACAAAAATGGCGGAGACACATTGGCAGAATGAGACACTTGCCATTTTCACCACTTGTCTTATTTAGGGGTCTGATATGCGCAATCATTACTTTTCATGTCTTGAACTTAACATAAGCCAATTGTTGTCCACAATGTTTTGTCTGAGTTCTATGGTGTGAAATCTACTGGAATCCTCCTGTAACACTTGTAGTACCTAAGCAAGTATTTAAACAATAACGTTCACGACGCAACCGGTTCCCGACGCATGTATTTGGCTGATGGTTATATTTAGGGAAGTGCAGCTAGTAAAAGATCATAGTTAAGGTGCAGACACCAATGCAGTAACCCAGTTGGACCATTTATTCATTTCCTCACTATCTATCTTTCATTTCCTATGTCACTGAAACTATCAAGAAAATGAATGAGCGCAGTCTCCTCAGTAAAACTTCCCTGCAGCTCGAAGACGTTTACAATAGTTAATCAGGAAAAAAAATGTTGTCTGCAAAAATAAAAATGACCAAACCTCGCCACGGCACACAAACACGGCAGACAGGGTTACACACCTGTCAAGAAAACATCTCCGTGTCTTGCCCCTGAAGCTCAGGGTCACCGCACGGTCAGATGTGGTGTTCGGAGGGGCTTCTAATTTTGGGATCAGGGCTTAATGAGAGGACGAGAAAACAACCTGCTGGTGAGAACGAGGGGGACGGCCCCAGAGACGACGCGCATGGGGAAGGGACACAAAGGACAGCTTAGAGGACCTCTGATGTCACCCCAGCACCAGCAGAGCGGCCCATTGAAACCAAAGTACCTCTGCTGTGTTGCTTTTGTCTGATTCTTGTCGAGCCCGTCCCTCTACGATAATAATGAGCCCTTTGACAAGTGAATAAGTTCATCTGGGCTTTAATATTTTGATTTGCTTACAAGTGTTTGTATTAATTGGCCGGCCTCGGTGAATAGCTTTTTCTATGGACACCTGAACATAGATGGAAATAAATTAAAAGAAAAGTTGTGGAAACATAAATCAATCATCGTCTAAAACTTAAAGTCCACTTACTTGCTGTTAATTCTCTACGTTTTGACCACATCTTCATCAGTGAGCAATGGAAAGTTTTCTACAGATGAAGATTGTGGGATACGGTTGAAAGCATTGGTTAAAAAAAAGCAGTTTTCTTGTATTTCATAGTTTAGATTATTGAATACCGATGTATCTAACAGCAGCAGAAGTATTGTAATTAGCCTTTAGCCTATTAAGCTTAATAAGTTAGTACCTGTGCTCTCTTTCCCCTCTGAATAGAAGGATTAGGTTTTCATCCTGAAATTTGACAGATTTGCTTTTCCCCCAAGACGCAGCTTTGATCCTCTCAGGCAGGCAGGGGGTACGAGAGTTTACAAAGAGATGACCGCCCCCCGATGGGAGAATTGTTTTTACCCCAGCTGTGATTTGCTTGTGCTGCAACATCTAATTCCTCACACTATTTTGTCAAATCAATGGCCGGACTTTGTCTCATTAAGGCCGACCTGGTTTCCTATAGAAAGCAGGGCGCTTTAGCCCCCCGGCGAGGGCGGCACGCTGAGGCTGCCCCTCACAACAAAACAACACACCACTCCACAGCAGCATGACACTTCCTCGACCAGCAAATGAGATGAAAGCTTTAAAACCATGAAAATAGTGGTTTCCAAAGGCTTCTGAAGCCCCCGCTGCCCCGCCAGCTCAAAATAAAGACGGGCCGTCCACCTGCGACAAAAGCTGAACACAACAGGGAGAAACATCAAAGTGTGATTTCATCAGAAAGAAAGCACAGATTTGTTGGGATGAGCCCACCGAGCAAAACGCAGGTGAATTTTCAGGTAATAGCACATTGCTGTTAATCGCTACAGTTGATGTGTGTTACTGACTTCTCCTCACTGTGACACCTTTCATTAGTCTTTCAACCAAACTTTCACCTCCTACAGCTTCTGCTGCCGGGAAACGGTGCCAACACATCCAAATCACAGCTTTTAATTCAATTTTGCCTGGAACTAAATAATCCACATTTTGGAATTAATTTGTCGCATAATTTAAACGTGATTTCGTATGTTTCCTGGTGACTGGCATTACAAGGTAAAAAAGTTTAAATAAACAACCAAATTTGACCCAGAAATGAACTCACTCTCCAAGATTTTATAAATTTAAACTATATTTGTACTCTAACTTTAAATTCAACTGATTTGTTGAGGTTTATCTTGCTGCTGACGTCTCCTAAGCCAGTGTGCAGTGTTTCCATGCCTCAAATGTGCAGCTGTGAACGAGGTGATTTTCGTCAACAGCACAGCTTTTGTTCTCGGAGCACAGGTGGATTTACCTGACAGTGTGCAATATGATCGCGCTTTGATCTGAGTACAACTACAAGGAACAAGCTTAGGGTTTAATAAGGTGTGAAAGTCCTTCAACAAGGACCTTTTTGTGGCACTCGGAATAAACGCTACCCCCTGGAGAAAATGTCGTTGTGTCTTTGAAAGTCAAACCTGAAGGGACAAAACTTAAATAAAGGTCAATCCAATATCAATATATGTCAATATATATATTTAGTATATCCACAAACTATTCTCCTTAAATTTAATCTATATTATCTATAGAGTTTTACTTCCATACACCATAATCTACTTTTTTCTTATTCATGTGCACATATATAGGCCGACAGAGGATGAGTATCAGTGCAGTTGTTTTGGGACACGTTAGCCATGCGTTCTCAGTGCAGGTATACACATATTTCTTGGATATTACATAGAGGAATTCAAAAATAACCATGTTCATGATCTCACTGTGAAATTCCAACGGTTTTAGGAATAAACTGGTAATCAGATTTTGCCATGCACGTGGATGTTTATTCGATGGGCTGCAGTGAGGTGTGGGAGTCAGAATGCAGCACATTCCCCAGTTTAAGTAGTGTATAGGCGTGTGAGTAGAGGCGCGTGACAACGACAATCCAACAACGATAATCTCAATTACAAATCACTTGAATTTACTCAAACATATCTTTGCTTTAAAAGATGTCTCCTGCTCAAACTGCAGCCTGGTCCCATGTCACACATTTTCTGAATCCATTTCCTGCCCAACACTGATGAACAGTGAATTCCATCCATCTCAATACGTGCAATGTCATGCAAGTGTACAAATGTGGGATGCAGTTTTTTTTACGGAGATCCCGATCTAATGAATAATTTACAGCTGCAGGAAAAAGGATAGCAGATAAAACTTTGAGTGAGTAATTGCACCAGTGGACTCATCAGCATTAGGGAGAGTGTGCAGAGTAATTCTCATCATTTTCCACGTGCAAAATTATGCAGCCGCTCAATGACAATGTTAAACAGCCAATCACTCACTGAGGTTTTTTTTTTTCATGCAACAACTGACTTATACTAGCCTGACAGCTACTGTGCAGAGATTTGGAAACAGGAGAAAGGTTGTTCCACATTATTTTATCCGTGGGTGAGTTTTAATTCTCTCAACTCCCAGCATGCCTGTATTCCTTCCACCTGACTGTGCACTTTGGTCCAGCCCTGTGTGCCTAAGTGACCGTACACTGGTTCGGGCAGCCTTTCAGGAGCTCTGTCTTCTAGGTGATTGACTCTGAAAAAACAAACCTCGTAATCCCCAAATGTTTCCCCTGTTGTTTGAGGAGGGGCTGCTGAGACCCGGGGAGTCCTGCCCGGTTGTATGAGTGTCATGCTGGGCATTAAGAGCAGTGGGAGGAGCAGGATTTCAACAGGTGGAGCGATACCTCCGGCGCAGGAAGGGCCAGATGTGCTGAGACAGTGTCAAGGAGTTTGATCCAAAGGTTTATATTTTCATCAGTTATTTGATTATTCCTGCAATTTTTTTATTTACATTGAAACAGAGAAGAACCAATAGTCCTGCTATGTTTATCATGTTAATCTTAGTGGCCTATAGCATGTTAGCATAGTCAAATTTAGCATTAAACACGATGTACATCTTTTGTTAAGGACATTAGTTTGTCAAGTATCCAAGAATACACTTCATAATACAACCTGAGATTTACAATCTAATTGAGTTGTATGAATAATGCACCAATGAAATATATCACTGTACTGAAACCATTATGGTGGCATGTTGTGACTCTAACTGTTATCACCTGACAGGTTTTGCAAAACATCAGCGTTCTTAACATTATTTAAGCATTTTTAGCATTGTGCAAACTCAAAAACTGACAAAATGAGGACAAGAGAAAAAGTTAAGTGATCACCAAAGTTATTATAATTCATATACTGAGAGGGAGGTACAATAAAAATACAAGTGGTGAACCACTGATCGACCATAGACATTTCCATCCACTGGGTCAAGCTGCTAACGAGACGTAAAAACATTATTCCTGTGTTGTTATAAATTATATCTCAATCCATCTCCCACAATCATTACTTGCCAGACGAAGACTCGCAGAGAAATTCATAGACCATTACTCATCAGCACGTCTGTTCTGTCAACAAGCCCATAGTGATGGATGAGTGCCACACTTTTCCCAACAAAACAAGCCCGTTTGTCTCTGTCTGTCAATACCTTAGACAATCCTCCAGATCTGCTAAAGGAAGATTTAATCTAGAATTTATTTTTAATTTTTATCTAAATAGATTGATGATAGAAGTGCATGTCTACATTATAATGAAGTCGTCAGGGGATTAAATGCAGCAGCAGATATGGAATATTCAACAGCGTTTTTTTTTTTTTTGGCAGTTCGAGCAACACATCCAAATGAATTCATCTCCTTAATGAACTCCCCTCTCCTCTTCATACTGGAAGAAATGAGCAATGCCATGAGCAATGGCAGCGATTCCATCATGCTTCATCGCGACCGGCAGATAAGGACCAACACCCACATTAGCACGCAGGTAATTATTTGGATTTCTGCGAGCAGGTGGCGATGGAAGCCGGAGAGTCCCGTGATCAGACTCCAGAGCATCAGCAGATAAACATCAGGGACTCGGAGACACTCTGACACCGGCCCCTGCAACACTCACCGGGAGCCCCCATATCTCGACCAAACCACACAGTCAATGTGCACTGCATGTTGTGCTTAAATTTGGGAAATATGAGATATAATACTGTGCCCTGCTTTGGGTTAAGACTTGCAACAGCATAGAAATAAAGAGGTTTCTGTCAAATGTGAGCAGCATTAATGGAAGAAAAGTAAAATGAAACTGTTCTTGACAACGATTATGGAACGTGTTATACATCCATTACTTTTGTATATAGAATGGTATATGTACACAGCTGTAGATACAGTATTATTTCGACTACCGTTAAGATAGAACATTTGAACCATTCCTATTTGGTTTCATGAACAAAAGTCATCTTAATATATATTTCATTATTAGTGTTGCAGCCCTGCAGAGCTGAAACATTGTTGCTGTGCTTTTCTGGCAGATGCTGCACATACGTGACAAACCCATCTCCACTTTAATCGGCTCATCTTCTGTCTCTCTCTCTTTCTGGCTGTTGCCGCTTTTGTATGGAGGTTTCAAGTCATCGCAGATAAGGAACGTTTTCACACTGTTAATCAGATCGTCCTGACGATCTGCTCCCCTGAAACATGAACGTCTTGGCATGGTGTTTTCCTGTGAGACATTCGCCTCAGATCTAATCCCCCTGAGCTCCAATCCAAAGCACTGATGGGAGATGGCAGGCGGCTGCGGATGAGTTACCTTGGAACGATTATAAATGCATCATGCAGGAGAGAACGGCTGGGGTCAAAGGTGCTCACGAGTAAAATGTCCAAGGAAACTTCCAGTTTTCTTACAAAGTCATATCACAGCTTTATAAACTTGCAGTTTCTAATTTCCATTTCCATTTAGACTTAATCCAGAGAACGTTTGCTTGTGTTTGCTTTTTTTCCCAGTGCCGCCTACTTCATATTCATGCATTTCAGCGAAGTTGGGGGATCAGCGCTTTGCTTAAAGGCACAACTCGACTACAGGGACATGACATCACATAAAATTAATAGACCCCCGCTGACATTATAAAAAGCTCCAGTGTAACTGTGGAGTGCTGACCACGACAAAAAAAAGAAAACAAAATAAAAAAAGTTGAACTGTTTTGTCTTTGTGGCAAAAAAGGACAGTTTCCATTACCCAGGGACGAGTGAAAATGGCTCCTTCAGGGCACCAGTCCTCCATTTTGCCGGCAGTCATTAATTAGATCTAATCAACACCGCAGGGAAAAGTTACTGTCAAGACTAATTAGCCAAAATGGAGCTTCTGTAATGGGAAACAAATGAACAACAATAGTTAACTGTAGCAGGCTGCTCCGAGCTTTATGACTCATTCAGGCTCAGCAGGAGAGATCTTTTTTGGAGTGGCGCCGCTCAGAATCATATCAGCACTTGATTACTATTTTGCGAAAAATGTCTGAGCATTAGACGCACTGATGGGTTTTGAAAGACAAAAGGATTTTGAATGGGCTTGTCTGTGAAGAGTATGTGTTCGTGTCACTTTGCTGTGGTAAAAGCAGGGGCAGATCCAGGGGCAGAGAGCACACATTTCTTTTATAAATATTTTATTTAAAAAGATATATTTTTACTGAATTCTAACAAAAAATATTTTCAGAAACAATTTACAAAGTACAAAATGGGCCTGAAAAAGCAACAAGTCTCTAAATATATTCAATGTAGCTCAAAGCTACCGAGCAAACAGTAAATAAGTAATCCCTTAAGTGTGAATCTTACTGAATCATGTTTTGTGCATATGGATTTTTCACATGTAAGTGGCAGCTCTGTGTAAATTGTGGCCCCTTTTAAATCCCCTGATTTAGAAAACTCCTCAATGGGCCACTGAGTAAATGTTAATTTGTGAAGATCTGATACATTCACACAAACACGCACACACAACTCTGCCAGGTTGCCCATTGTAAAGCACCGCGCAGGCTCCCCTCCAACCCCGGGCCTCAGAGGTCATGAGAATTGTTGACTTAATCTTCTCGTCGTCCTCACACTACTTCTGAGAGTCAAGGCAGGGGAGTAAAAATAAGAAGGAGCCTTTGTTTCTCCCTCAGCGCTGTGAACAAAAGGGGTGAGGATGGGGAGAGAAAGAGTACACGCACACCACCTGCAATTAAGAGCTTAGGGTTCGTCCTCTTTAGCACAAAACCCCTCTGCCAGCGAGGCAGAGGAGAGGAAACGTCAAAGATTAGGTGGGAAGTACTACGAGGGAATTAGAAAAGCTGTGAGAATGAAGACGTTTGTCACAGAATATTACTTACAGGATGCCAGAGGACGGTCACCTGATACCCTGTGGAAGAGTAATTGTGGAGGATTTGATAACTAGTGGCTATTGATGACGATTAAGCACTCTAACGACCTGGGTCAGAGGTTTGCACCGCGGTCACACACACATCGTGAACTGGCCTCTGTCTGCCTGCCCATATGTCGGGTTGAGTGATTAACACATGGACATCTGCTGAGGAGGAGAAGGTGTTAAGCTGTGATGAGAAGCAAAAAAAAGAAAAAAAACAGTGATGATATTTAGAAAACAGGCAGAAACCAAAAAAGTTGTTTTGCTCGAGTGAACTTTACTGAAAATGCCAACTTCATTAAAACAAAATTGGGTCAAATGCAGCGAGAGCAAATTAAAATCAACCAGAGGAGGTGAGATGATTGTAATTAACGTCTCTTCAATCAGGCGGTGAGTGTGGGAATTATACCGTCAAGTTTTACTATTTATCGCCGAACTCCGGTACAATAAGATGTTAGATTCACAACCACGTACAGAAATGTACAGGTGACACACTTTTGGAAACTTTTGGGGGGGGGGAACTACGTTATAAACAGGATTATCTTCAATTCTAATATTCTCTGTGATGGTTTCATGTACGGCATCATGCATTAAAAACTAAAATAATACGCAAAAATACATATTATGGCCACATATTGCCACATTTCCTTATATTCAAATATGTGATGAACAACTGTACATGGAAAACATAAGGTAATTTGATTTATTTATCTATTTAAACCATCAAATATATTTTGATTTTCCATTTATTTTTCAATATTTTCATCATTTTGTTTTTTTCTTAAATGAACCACCTCACCAACCTGTGTGAGAAAACGTGTTTCTTTTAATCCTGACACTCAACAACGTTTCTGCATATTTTCTATTGATTGATCAACACATCTCGAGCTTCGTGCCGTGTTCTCATTCCGACACCATGTGCACAGCGTTGCTGAACAACAACTTTCTGTGCGGAGACAGAAGGAGCTGGTCTCTGAGCTGCAGGACGCTGATGTTGAAACATTCTCTCCCCCTCACTTCTGGATTACTGGGGTTTCATTTATTGACGCAGCGCGGCCTCCGTACTTAAACCCATAGATTGTCTCAACCGGAGATAATTACAAAAACTCACCACTGCATCTTATGAGATAAGGTCAGCTGGTCCTCCCCCAGTGAGAGATAATAACCAGAGGTATTTACTGTATTTATCTTATGTCTCAACTTTGCTGCAGTGGAACTCTGCCTCATTGTGAACTCACTCCAATGGTTCTATAGCTGGAATGTGTGTATGCATGTTTCTAAAACTCAGTAGAAGTGATTTAGGAAAGATTGATTCCTGGGATAATCTATAAAAGCACAAATGTTCCCAGTGTATTACATTCATATTGACCTCGTTTTCCTTGTGGGCGAAGTTTGATCCTATTCCCCAGAGGCTGAACCCTGCCGGCTGCACCCTCACATGCCGTCATATTTTTACACAGAGGTCATGTTTCTGGGTTTGTTATATTTATCATTATATTTAGGTGCGGATCTGGGTCAGATGGTGGAAACAGATTATTTCTAACTTCTTTAACATTACAAAATAGGGATGTTTTTCATCAACTTTTCTGTTGATTTCTCAGTGAATGACTTTTGCATGTGACATTTTCAGGGGACTGATATTCACACTTGATATATAAGTTTGTGAAATTTGGTGCAGATCCACATAAACTATCCGGATCTAGTTGATTGAAGTGTGGTTTCATAAGTTTCCAGTCCCTTTCAGGCAAAGACAGGCAGTGCAACATGTACTCCAGAAACAGTAGTATCAAGGTTGCAGCTGATGTGTGTGTTTAAAAAAAGGACGCCTGTGTGTGTGTGTGTGTGTGTGTGTGTGTGTGTGTGTGTGTGTGTGTGTGTGTGTGTGTGTGTGTGTGTGTGTGTGTGTGTGTGTGTGTGTGTGTGCACGCACCAGGGGTCTGCTCAAGGGGTGGCACTGCATGGCGCCTGGTCCCGGGTCATTTACAAACCCACACCCAGGCCATGCAGGTACAGCCCCCCGGAGCAGCCGGAGCACCCTGCGGTGGGTGGCAGCACCGGCCCCGGCAGAGGCTGTGTGGGATGTAGGCCAAGCCAGGCGTGTAATCCCTCTCTCCGAGCTGAAACGCACCGTCGATGCAGGAAAATAAATATGGAGGGGTGAACCACTGGATAGGGGAGATAGGGGAGGAAGGCTATTATGAAGAAGATAGGCAACAATTTAGACAAGGGTTGGTTTCATGATTATAAGGGATGTAAAGGAATCTGGGGAATTTATAGAAATCTGTATGTTTTCCATTCAAACAATGCAGAAAAGAATATAATAAAGTATCTCCTGCTGAATTTAAATCATGTGGTGATCCTCCAAAGCCAAAACTCTGTGCACCAAACGAACCTGCACAAAATGAACCAACTGAATAAATCATTATATTTGTGCGTGCAGGTTTTATAAGTTCTTCCTTGGTTTGAGTCTCTGCTCCGCTCACACTCGCGCTGACGCTCACAAAGTGCTTCGCCTCCCTCTTTCCTAATTTGGATCAATTATCCCATTTCCCCTTCGTGAAACACTGTTTCTCATTGAGCATAATGCGTCCAGCGATTTGTCAACGCCGGGTCATGTGCTCACCTCCTCACTATTCATGTACAGTCTCGTCAGGCTGACTGAATGCTCGCTTTCTCTTCCACTGTCTGAGGCTCATTTGAAATTCAAATAGTACCTCATTGCTGAGCCTCAATAATATTGACTTTCTCTCACTCTGCAGAGGCAGCGGGGGATATATTTAGGACAGGATTGTGTTTTTCTAACAGTGCGCATGCATCTGGGGCTTTTCTAGACTCCTGGTGGTGAAAGTCACAAACTGAAAATGTCTATTTAGCTGCTCTCTATAAAATCCCATGAGGCTGCTTTTAGAAAGTGACATTTGAGACTGAGTTCTGTAAAAAAATCTGTTGAGCAATCGGGGGAAATAAAAAATGCAACTCCTGAAAAAGTTTAACCCAAATCTAAATACCTGTGGAGCAGTTTTTACAGTGTGAACGTGACCGACTCTCCCCAGCACAGAGTGACTGCACCACTCGTCCACAAGATGGCGCTCTACACTAGTAGTTTCTGCTCCCAGCAGATTGGAGGCACATGAGTCTGTATCATACAAGGTTTGATTACTAATCACAGAAGGAACTCAGGTCAGTTAAGTGCAGTATTCAAGTAAACAAGTGTTCCTGCTGGGAAGTCAATGCTGTCATGTATTTTACTTTTGTTTTCTGTATTTTTATTTCATTTTACATCGATTAATCAAGATATATTTGGAGGAAAACTTCATAAAACTAAAAAAATCAAGACAGATTTGAGAGATGTTTTAATAACTGTGTGGCAACTGCAGCAATCCTGTTGATTTGAAAAGGTTCATAAGTTAAAGTGAAGCTGTATGAAGTGAATTGTTGAGGTATAAAACACTTCCATTAGATATTTTTCAGATATTGCAAATTCATATACACATAAATATTATATCGGTGTTTCACACAAATCTTCAAGTAGAGCTTATCAAATAGTATCCACATAGAAAGTTAAAAGTAAATTATTGTTTTGATAAATTGTCTCATCAAGTGGTCCACAAAAAAGAGAAAACAGAAATAAATGCCCGTTACAATTTCCAAGAGCACAAGTGGACGTCTATAAACTATATGTTTTGTCCAAAGAACCATTCAAAACCAAATCCAAGTCTTTTTATATTAATATAAACAGATGGAAAGCAGTGAGTCCTCAGATTTCAGACACTGGAACATTCTGTGAATTGTTTAAAAAGGCCTTGAAAATCTATTTTATCAACCTCTCAATGGGAACAATGGGAATCTGCATCGTTACAAAAACATTGTATCCAATATTTGGACTGGTTTAGTTATTTTACAAGTGAGGGAAATGGTTTTGTCCTCACATTTCTTCACTGGTTTAAATAACATGTTTTATGAAAAAAAGGTGATATTGGACATTTCTTAACACCCGTGAGGAGAATCAAACTGTGATGACAGTAACAGTTTTTTTTTTCGTGTTGGCCAGTCTCAATCAATTCACCTTCACAGTCCCGATAAAGCAGATTATCTGAGTGTTAATCTGCTTAGATGCATCTACTTATCTACTTCTACTACTAATCTACTTTTACAGTATCTTTGATGTGTGATGTAATTTACTGGTTTGTCCAATTGAACTGTGCCCTATGCATCAAAATGATATAAAAAAAAACAACGTGAAAGTAACAATCAGATAATCAATCAATGCAATGATTAGATCAAATACACAAATACAATACGACACACAGCAGGGCCAGGTGTGGTGCTCACACTAATAAGAGTAATTGAGACCACTGGGGCTCAGCAATACGCTAAAATGATCATTGAACTAATTACATGTTTGAAACAGGAGTCATTAGTGAGATTATACATCAGTGTGTGACTTCAAAGTGTAGCATCACACACACACACACACACACACACACACACACACACACACACACACACACACACACACACACACACAAAACCCCAAAAATGATGATAAAGATACATGGCACAGAGAGCTCATCACACTCCAATTAAAAAAACCAACACAACCTAATACTAGCACAACCGAATACTTACACTACCAAATACTCTCGCAACACAACCAAATATTCACAACATAACTAAATACTTGCAACACAACCAAAGTACTCACAATACAAACCAAATAATCACAATAGTGAAAACTAAAAAGTAAAGCAAACACGGCTGGGCCACGCTTGCTGTTCCCATGTTGTGTTGTCTTGTGAAGTAACTCAATGTTGCTGGAAAAGTGGATTCATAAATATTTCAAATATACATAAAATATAAGTTTTTATCCGTATTTTAACATTGTGATTTGCATGATTCAGATATTTTTGCATTTTTTATTTTGGTTGTGTTGTGAGCTTTTGCTTGTGTTGTGAGTATTTGGTTGTGCTGTGGGTATTTTGTTGTGTTTTCTATTTGCTGCACAAGTTTGGTCGTGTTTTTCTGAAGTTGCAGTGCGTTGTCCTCTCAGGGCCACCGTACATCTGTGTGTGCCGCATCGAGGGTGGTATTTGCCACGTTAGATACACATCATGCCAACAGTCTATAGTACACAGTGCATCAGGCGAGGCAAATAAAGAGTCAAAGTACAAACAGTGTTTAACAGGCAGCAGTAAAAGGGATTACGACAAGAGACGCAGCTGCTATCAGACACTAGCTCACAGCTCTATCATTACTTTTCAGTGACGTTTACTTGCCCTAATATCTATTGTAAAACACATTTTATAGCTGTTGTGTTATGCAACTGTAAATCTGCTGCCACTTTACGATACCAGCCTGCAGGAATCTAAATAAAAAGAAGGTTCAAAATTCAAAATCAACTTTTAACGACAATTTAACGAAACTATTTCAACTATTTGCAGAAACATGACAACTATTGTTTTCTACTAACTGTTAAACGTATCAGCTGCTGTTTCCAGCTTTTGTCTTTGGGCAGTTGGACACTAGAGCTTTATTCTGGAGAGGAAATCTGTTCACTCAGGGCCGGACAATGAGATTATGGACTTTATGAACAATACTGAATGCATTGTTCACGCCCCTCAGCACACAATGAGATGCCACGTCCATTTAACGTAGAGAAGAAGAGAAGCATGTCAATCTAATATGTTATAGAAGCAGAGAGATAGTGTTATAGATGGTGATATACAAAAATATATTTTGATTCAGAGAGTGAGTGCAGTTTTTCTAATATTTTTGCAATATTACTGTCATTCGAGACATACAGTCTTTGCCGTTCATTCAATGGCAAAATTTTACCAATAGGTGGAACTTAGTGGGAAAATTCTGTCCTGATCTTGATAATAATAATCGGACAAAACAATCTCAACTCCAGGTCCACTTACTTTCCTCTTTTCCAGAGCTTTCAACCACATCACAATTCTCAGTGTTTTAAATATGCTGGTGTGAAGAAGGATTTAGTCTTATTTGAGTTAGGTGAGAAACTCAATCTTATACCTGCATGTTAAATATCAGGCTATTTTAGCACAGCTTAGATAATGATCTCATTAATTCACAAGTATCTTGATTGTTCTGTAAACCAAACCAAAGTGTTGTGAAACACTCTGTAGTTTCTAATCTTTACACTTTGGTGTTAAATAAACAAGATATAACAAGTTAACTAGAGTGAGCAATTGAGGAGCTTGGAGCTGAATCGTCAAACCTTTTCACCAGTGTGTGAAATACCCAGTGGGGTCCCCCCCCCCCCCATCTCGTGCTCAGTGCTGTAATCTGCAGGAATAACTTGTCTCTGTCTGCAGGAGTCTCCTGGACAGTTGGAAACTAGAGCTTAATTCTGGAGAGGAAATCTGTGCACTCGAGGCAGGACTATGAGATTATGGACTTTATGAACCTGACATGACTGCAGCCTGCAGGTGTAAATAAAAAACACACAAAACAAATCTTAACCTAGCACTGCTGCAAATGTCTTAACTAGTATGTTACTGCAATTTCCAAAGACGTGTTGCATCATGCACTTTACCCACAATAACTAACGGGAAAGATGTTTTATGGTATTTAACTGTAAAAATACAGCACAGGTTGGACAGTGTGTAAATTGCAAACAACAATCAGCGAATGTTCCACATGTTGGAACGCACACACACAGTGACAAACCTCTACAATCACACTAGTATGGCTCTTTATGCACAGATGGAATGTTTCCAGTGTGAAGTATTCTCTCTTCTGGGTCACTGCTCTTTGTAACGTGCCAGCTCAAGTTGTCAGCGTCACATAGAAAGTCCTGCACAACTCATTTCCATGCCAGGCACAAACAGGGCGACAAAGAAAAGACTGTGGGACAGAGAGGGGCTCAGCCGAGTGGCTGCCATGGGCATCCATGCAAACAGCCCACTCTTTTATTTTTTCTCCTCTTTTCTCTCCTGCAGAACAGTGCGACAGTGTTCGACTGTGCCAGATTCACGAGGGTGTGTGTGTGTGTGTGTGTGGGGGTTGCCCTCCAGTTATTTATCAGTGCACCCTCGAGGTCGCGCAGCCATCGCCCTACATTTTGCCACAGTCTTTAAATGGCCACATCAGCAGACAGATAATCAGCGAGATAAAGGAGAGCATCTTCCATGCCAGCTCGGGGTGGGAGCGGAGGGGTGGGTGGCGAGGAGGGGGGTGTGTGTGTGGAGGGGGTGTGTGTGTGTGAGTGTGGGATAGGGAGAGGGGAGGGGTCCGTATATATATGGAGGCCCCGCGGCCATTCACTGTCCCACGGTCTGCCTGTGCCTCATCACCAGCCTCCCCTCAACCCAACGCCAGCCTGCAGCCATGTCGTTCAACGGAACCTGGAAAGTCGACCGCAATGAGAACTATGACAAGTTCATGGAGAAAATGGGTGAGTGTGTGTGTGTAGGGGTGTGAGAGAGAGAAAGAGGGTGTGTGTGTGTGTGTGTGTGTTCACAGTTTGTAAAGTCATGTTGGATCTCTGCTCTTCTAATGTGTCTGGCCTTGCGATCCCCTGCAGTTAATGACAGTGTGTCTGACTGAGTTGTGTGTTCAAGTGAAGTTTGATCCCTGTATGAATGTTACAAAGTGTAGTGATAAGCTCAAAGCATCTATGGCACCACCCATAACATTCACTGCTGCTGGGCTGAAGTTTATTCTTTGGACTCGGACTCAAACTGGAGAAAAGAAAACTTCTCACTTATCCTTTTCGCACCCATAATGGCAACTCTTCATCCTCATATTCCTTTTTTTTCTTCTTCTTCTTCCACTTCCCTATAACAAGATATTAATGTCATGAAGCGTAAGCTGGCGGAACACGACAACCTGAAGGTCACCATCGAGCAGAACGGGGACAAGTTCCACATCAAGGAGTCCAGCACCTTCCGCACCAAGGACATCGAGTTCACCCTGGGCGTCATCTTCGACTACAGCCTGGCCGACGGCACAGAAGTCTCGGTGAGTGTCCCGAGCCAGACCTCACCACATTTCATAGAGTCAATGCAGCCAGAAACTGGAAAATAAGGCTTATTTTTCACAGTGATGGATTCATCTCTCGTGTGGAGAGAGTAAATGAAGCTGGAAAGGCTGCTGCCAATGAAACTTGGCATCAAGAGCTTCCGTCAACCGACCCTTTGTGTTTTTTGATCCAGGGTATGTGGGAGATGGAGGGTGACGTGCTCAAGGGCAAATTCACCAGGAAAGACAACAACAAGGTCCTGACAACCACCCGAGCTGTGGTGGGAGGAGAGCTCGTACAGGTCTGTACCTCCGCATGTGGCTCGTCCATCTCAACTCGCTTCCAGTGCAATATGTTAACGTGTCTGAACTAACGCTAACCCCCGTCTCCTCCTCGCAGAGCTACAACTACGAGGGAGTGGACGCAAAGAGGATTTTCAAGAAGCAGTAACCTGCAGCGTGAAGTTCATATCTTATTTTTTATATAGACGACACCATTTAGTTTCTTTCCCCTCCCACTAACAACAAGTCATGGCAAAGTCTCGTGGGATTTTACTGCATATACCTCAAAATGTTTTCTGGCAGGAGAATAATGGTCCACAGTGTTTTGCTGCTTGAATACCAATGACACAATGAGTGGGGGACTAAGTGGGGACCCGACAAAAGGCCGATCCGACAACTCCAAACAATCCTGAGAAGAAACGAGGAGGTGAATTAAATCAGCAGCAGCAGGAAAAAAAAAGCAGAAGTCATAAATATTAAGTCAAACAAGCTGAGGGAGAACAGCCGTTACCATGTGGCACCCGAAGGGTCTTAAAAGAATCACACACACAAAAAAAACAGGATCCCAGAAGTGGCCAAACACTTGTTAAAGAGTCAGTTCACACAATTTTTAAAGAACATATTTCTCACTTGGCTATAGTGGTCGCTACATGCATATATATATATAACATTTAAGATTTATTTGTCCAGATTTTGAGAATTATTGGAAGATTTCTATCTGGATCATAGAATGGAGGAGGAGGGGGTTTCAGGAATTGGGATGTTGCCATAGAAACTCAACCGTTACAACATTATTTCGGGATAATTAACAGTTCCTGTCGAAATGCTCATGGATTTTTCAAGGAATTTCATGCATGTGTGTTTGCGGTAATTTTTTTTATTAAAAATCTTCCACCTCCATCATTTTGGGCAAATAAAACCCCAAACTTTGCAAACGATTGTAAGCAGCCACATGCGAGTGGGACACTATGGTCTCTGCGATTTGGGTGAAACAACAGACTTTAACTTGACTAAACTTCAACCTCACACTAATCTCCATCATTGTGAAGCAGCTGCATAACAATCCTGCACGACACGAGATACTGTTTCGTGTTAACCAGCCAATCTGCACTGATGGCTCATGTCCATTATTCAGTCTGTAACAATAAAGCAATTTTAATATAACACACGAGTCTATTATTTATTTACTTTCTCTCACTGGAGCAATGTGTGCAAAGTCTGATAAATGAATTATAAAAGTCTAACTGATAATGATTTTATAGCTGCAGTCATGTTGCCTCCAGGACACTTATATCATGTGTTATCAGTACATCCTGTTTAAATGCAAAGCTCATGTGTCAGTGAGAACTTTACATGAGTCTTTAAGTGTTGTCACTGGATAAATAAGAACGATTTTTTAAGGAAATATCACATTACGGCAGAATTAAAGTCTTTCTTTCATAACTTGGCTCTGGTTGGATCACATGATGACAGCAGGGTCTTGTGCTGTCATGTGCTGGCCTCTGTGTGTGTCTGTGTGCGTGTGTGTGTGTGTGTGTGTGTGTGTGTGTGTGTGTGTTGTCCTCAGGTCAGACAGAAAAACACACGTTAGAGAAGTGAGGGTTTCTCACATGACGGGGTCGTGGACGTGCTGTGAATCATGAAGTTCATTCAAGTGGTAAAAACACTCATGGAGTTGCCTTCTTTGCTTTGACCATGAAGAGCACCCATGCACTGAGCCTCTTTTGCCACAAGAGAGCGACCTGTGTCAACTTTATAGTTGCACTCAAATCTTTCAGTATAATAATAGTAATATAAAATATCAAAATAATATTTAGAGTATGAATAAAAACATCTCTTTTGCATTATGAGACATTTAAGGGCACAGAAGATAGACTTTGGATGTCAATGATTATTATTATTATGTGGAATAACGTGAATTTCACCAGTAACACATTCAAATATCATGTTTTGTAGAAAGGGTTGCAGAATAGTATGGAAGCCCATTTCTGCCAAGAAGAGAAAATAATGAAATTGCTATAAAAAATATAAAAATGTATACATGTGCACATTAATCACGAGACGATAACTGATGACTTTTTGTCTTAATGTCAACATTTTGATTATGACTAGGGTCCTGTCTTATTGACAGAAACAGGCTTACTACACATCAATTTGAACTCTATAAGACAAGATGAATATTTTCCATCATCTTGATCACCACCTGGTGGCCGACTGCAGTATGGGTCACCTTGTCCATGTTAATGTATGGGACATGGGACATTTAATATTAATAAATTAATAATTAATATAAATTTTTCTAAACTTGAATTTCTTTCTAAATTAGAAGTACATTTACACAAGTACTGTATTTAAATGGTATTTTAATGCATTAGTATTAAATTGTTTAATTCTTTATATTTCTATTACATGAGAGAATTGTTGCATTTTTTACTTTTTACTTTATCTGACTAATGTTTATGCTTTTATTATATGTTTACTAATATTTGTATACTTTGAAATATAGATTTTACATTGATAAAGTATGTTTAACAGGTTATACACAAACCAATAGTAGGCCTATATACAGTGGCTTAAATGTTTTGAACAAAGAACCTCTACTTGTAATATAGTATGAGTATTTTTACATTGTGGTATTGCTACTTTCACCAAACGAAAGGGTCTGTGTACTTTATTATGGTAGAAGTATCATGTACTGTATAGTGGCTGCTGTAATGTCTTATCCTGACCATTGGGGAGCGCTGTGGAGCTCTTATCTTTTCTGAGGGTGAGGGCCTCAGTCATCCTATGATGTCATCCTCAGTCAAGTTATCATATGACTGACACACACACACACACACACACACACACACACACACACACACACACACACACACACACACACACACACACACACACACACACACACACACACACACACACACACACACACACACACACACCTAGACAGTCATTGGATCTGCACTCAGATGAAATTAAAATAATATCTCTTTGTACTTATCTGGATTCAAAGAGCGGATTGTACAAGCATGAAATCAGTGGGAGGCAGGGAAGTGGTGGGAGAGGGTCAGATCCCGGTGTTGTGATTGGGTGCAGGGGCCCACCCAAGGGAAGCGGGGGGGGGGAGCTTCAGATGAGAGAAAAGAGGAGGAGAAAAATAGTGGACGGTGAAAATGTCTGAGAGCGGGGGCACGAGGGGAGAACTGGGAGAACTGGTGCAGGGAAGCAAATCACCCCACCACCATAATCACCCCCTGCTGTGAAATCAAACGCCCTGACTCACTCTGAACTTGTCAGCTCATCGTGAAAGAGTGTGTAACGATTCACCAGACATCATCATTAGGGAGTGTCGGGCTTTTGGTCGGTGTAATGTTTCCAAGAAGAAACCAGCCCCTGTTGGGCCCGTCCCTGTTTAGACAATGACTGTGCAGAGTCTGTGCAGTGCAGCTGAATGATGAGTCACCAGTTAGTCGGCGCTGAATACTGTATCTGAGCTGTATTTAACATCATGAACTATCTCAACCTTTACTACAGGAGGTATTTGCCACGGTAGCAACAATGGCTCCGAGAGAATAATGACTCAGGACATTTTTTCGGCATCATGGTTCCCAGATGATTTCTCTGGCAGACCTGGAACCATCTCCTCTGTGCCCGTCCCTCCTCTCAAGGCTGATTCTGTCGGTTCCTTCAGGTTAAAAGTGACTATTTTTATTTCCACAGTCGCCAAGTGCTTGGTCACTATGGGAACTGTTGGGTTTCTTTATAATTACAATGTAAAGTGCCTTCAATAATGCATGTTATGATTTAGCACTAGACAAAAAGAATGCGCCCCAATGAGCGGATTTACAGTACCTTCGATAGGGAGCTGCTAGGCCTCTATCTCGCCATCCGACACTTTCGTTTCCTGTTAGAGGGCCGAAGTTTCACAGCGTACGTGGACCACAAGATATACAAAATGTGGCAGGCAAGCACAACCCGGAAAAGGACACATTTGAAGTTAACGCTATTTGTAATTTGAACACTCATCTTTGTGGCCCAGACAAAAATGCAAATGTGGGCCTAGTTTGGAAAACATGCGTTGCTCTCCACAAGGTGTAATCTAGATGTGGACGTAAAGCAGCCCATGTGGTAATAGCACAAAGCTAATTTGGGTCACCTGTGGTCGACAGGTGGTATTGCGATAGCTTACTTTTGGCCCAGATCTGGCAAACAGGAGGTACGTGGGCCGGATGTGGGTCAAATCTGGGCCAAAACAACTTTGCTATGGGGGGAAACATCATCAGGTCAAAAGACGGGTTTGTCCTACTTTCTTTTATGACTATTAACCAAACAAGAAGATCTCTACTTCTCACTTATTGATAATTAGCAAGCTGTTAGCGTGCAAATCCACTAAAGTAAAACAAGAACCAGAGCGTTAACTTGACAAAGGACACACTTTGGATCAACATCCAGGCACCGTCTGTACCAGCCGCGGATGATAACATATCACGGTTGCCTAAAACACCGAGCAGCGGTCGGTGAGCCAAGCAAAACAGTTGATAGGGAGATGAAAACAAAAACACCGGCTCTGGATCGTCTGAGTCACGGATGAATCCAGAGATGAAGATTTGTAGTGTCGACTCTTCGGTACGGACATTCGGTCGGAGGAGGATGAGTGACAGGGGACGGGAACACGTCTTTAATGGACTGGTCAAAGGGAGTAACAACATTACAAAGTGTTGCCGGTCGGACGTGTGCATGCAAGTCCATCGCACACCAACATTTCCGTCCCCCACTCTGCTGTGCTCCGACACCCTGTGTGAAAACCCTCAGGCGTGGACGAGTGAGTGTCATGTGAGAGGCTGGTGTGTTCCACCTGGTGTGACCGAGCAGGACAGGAAGAAGGCAGCGGAGAGAGGAAAGTAAATTGGCTGTGGCCTGTGTCTCAGGAGTGGCCGGCCCCTGGGTGAGGTGGGCTATTCTTATAGAGGGCAGTGAGAGGTCTGCGGCTCCCCTGCTACACAAACCACTTTATAAGAAGCCACATCATGTTGTCACGGCCTCCTGGGAACGTGGGGGAGGTGTTATCCAATGACAAGTGTGAGAGAGGAATTAAGCCTCAGTGCAGGTGGACGTCTACGTGACTTAACTCACCTTAAATATGGAGGAGCTATCCTGACAAACGCTTACGATTATCTCATCAATTAACGAATTATATTTTAATGAAACTAAACTTTGTGACTTTGACTTTTCCTTTTTTTTCCCACGTGTGCTAACTGTTTAATTTAGTCAGCCTAAATTAAAACAGTAGCCAAACACAAAGCTAGCTACCAACCTGCAGCTGTATTTCCCATGAAAACATCGTGCTCGCTATTGTTTTTCCCCCTTTTTTAGATTTCATTTAAATTACAGCATTATCTTCAGGCAACATTACGTCTTTACTCCTAATTGAGGACATAACGGGGAGACAAAGAATTTCTTCTGAACTCAAAATCAAGAAATCGCGTCAGTAAAGCTGAATTCTCTATTTTTCATTTGACATTCCTATTTGGAATATTTATTTTGATGATGTAATAATATCACTATCTCCTCTTCTTACTGTGTCTTGTCAGTTTTGATACTCCAAACCTCTGTACATATAAATGCTGAAGAATCACAATAACATTCACAGAGAGAACAAAAGTGTGTAATCACGACAACGAGGATGACGTCAATTTTTAATGGCGGACGGCCTGAAATGTCTTCATTTAACATTTTTATAAAAACTTCTCATTTTGATCACCTTTTTTTGGGGGAGTTTCAAACAAACACACCTCTGCAATTCACCGAAATACAGTTTCTCTCCTTACAGCGGCTAGAGTACATAAATATCAACAGTACTGTATGCATTTAAGGAAAAGAAAAGAACACACACATGCCGTGAACATGCACAGAAAACACACAGGTATGCACACGGTATACTGAAACGAGGGAGGAGTAGTTTTCATCTACGAAAGGAGGGATCATCATGTTCGTTTCCAGGAACTTCTGTACCGTACTGCTGACAAAATACACAAATCGATCCATTCGTTCAAAGAGCATGTTTTTCTCTGGATTTCACAGTGAAGATAAAACAGTATTCATATATCACATACAGTTTGTTCCAATCAGTCAGATACAAACACAAAATGAAGCTCTAGGAAAAAAAAGAACCCTACCGTAAAATGAATATACAATTAAACTTACAATGAATTATATGATGGGCATCTTCTATGAAATTCAAAAACTTGATACCCATTAAAAAACACACACGCACACACACACACACACACACACGCCTTATAAATACTTAGAAATTTGGTGCCACACTCGGCGTCAAAAATGTCCGTAAAAGCAAAATCTGCTTAGAATCAGTCGATATGATGTGCGTGCATATTATCATTATTATTAATTACAAACACTGACTATATGATTCGACCAGTCCAACATGATTGTACACATCTGGGCTAAAACGTCACCGGGAAAAAGGTTGTTTCAGTTTTTTTGATTGTCACATCACTGTGAAATGTGACTTCGCCTCGCCAGGAAAGTAAAAGTCTCACAGGTTTTTTGTTTTTGTGCAAATGTGACACGAACGAGAATTTTGGCGTCAAAATGTCACAGGAACATTATCGCTCGACATGTCGTACAGTAAAGACATTATTGCAGGCCCAGAACACACAAGATTACAAAAGATGTGTTGGGTTTTTTTTTTTTGCTCTCTGCGCTCCAATCACCAGTATGTAAATTCAGAATTTACAAAAGCAGGTTGAGTCACATTGGCTCCCTAAAAATAGACAAAAGAGACAAATTGCCTAAAGTGAATATCTTCTCCATTTCAGAGTGGCTCTTTGGAGTGACACCAAAAGAGACATTAAGCAAATATAACGTCACACTTCATAAGAAATCAGATTGAGGACTACAAAGCAGTCAAAAAACGGAATAACTCCACTCGCCTAGAAAGCTCTCCAGTGTAAAAAAAAATGCCTTTGGTCTTTTATGTCTCCATACTGTGCTGCCGTCCTGCTGCTAGACAATGAAGAGACATCTTCCCTAATTATAGCAGGACTCAGTTTGCCATGTTTTGCAGTCTCTGGGGGACGGGGGGGGGTCACTCTTCCTTCACCACCGATGGCTTATTCCTGTCAATGCCTTGTTTGTTTTTACACGTCTGATTACGTCAAACTGCAAAATGATGAGTTGGATCAGGCGTCGACTGCTCGGTTGAACCACAGCACATCGGACTAATACGTTTTCCTTCATCGGGTAAAAGACACCAACACAAAGACACACACGGGCAAACCTAAGTCCACACAGTATGTAGAGAAGACAAAAGCAAACCGACAGGGCTGCTTTGGTTTAGCAGGGAGACACGCCATTTTATAATGGCACTAAAGAGAGAGGGCCCAAAACAAAACCATAAACAGGAAAAGTTCCTCACACACTTCAACACAACATAAAACCAATCAAACATTTCAAACATCGTCTGGATTACAAAAATACCTTTTTGTATTTCTTTAAAATATCTAAAAATGTACAGCATTGTTTTTTTTTCTTCTTTTTTTTGCAAAGTCATGCTTCAACATGTATTTAATAATCATAATAACATTAATATGAATGATATACACAATAGTAATAATTATAGTAATATAATAACATTATCGAGCAGTGCTTTAGCCGCACGTCCACACGTTTAGCTCACGTCTGGCCTTGCAAAGTGACTGCATAATAAAAATGTATTGGCACCTCCTTTGGTGGGCTTGTCTTTACACTTGCATTACATACAGAACACAAAGCAAGAGAGCGGCTAATGTTGGGCTACGTCCACACTGATACGCTTAAGTTTTAAAACGGCTTTAAAAGAAATTATCACCGACCAGATGAGCGATTTCGCTGCGATTCAGATACGTACACACCTGAAAACTCATCCCATGACCTTTTAGATATTGTGTAAATAGGAAGCAGATTGGATTTGGTTGCCTAGTTGCAGACAAACAACAGTTCACAGTCCCATTCGCACTTATGGTCAGTTTAGAGTCTCCAATCAACCTAACCCCAATCGGCATGTCTTTGGACTGTGGGAGGAAGCTGGAGAAAACCCACGCAGACACGGGGAGAACATGCAAACTCCACACAAAAAGGTCCCGGCTGACCTAGGATTCAGACCATGAACCTTTTTGCTGTGAGGTGAGTTAACCACTGCACCACCATGCCACCTCAAAGGAGAAACAGCAAAACTAAGACCAGGGATTTCTTTTCTTGGACCAATGACAAGTTGGTACCCTTATATTTCATCACCCATGTTGCATTGACCACTGGGGATCGAGGCGGATGTGTTTGTTTGTTTTCTTCAGGGTCACGTGTAGCGTGGACGGCAGGCGTAAGCGTAGCAACAGCCATGTGTTTTCAAAACTTAAACGTACCAGTGTGGATTGTAGCCTCAGACAGTCACTGCAGTCGAGTGGTAAACAAAGGGGCGTGCCCGGGTACCTTTTCACAGAGTGGTCAGTGGAGGTGGGGCCAAAGCACTGCCAGTAAATCTAGAGTATGTAACAGTATAAAAAAAGAGTTGGAGGGACTTTGGGGACGGTGGTGGGGGGTCTCGATGTGTGATGGAGGCTGGGGTCTAGAATGTCCTGAGGCCCATGAGGCTGCTGCTGCCTGAGAGAGAGAGAGAGAGAGAGAGAGAGAGAGAGAGAGAGAGAGAGAGAGAGAGGAGGAGGAGGAGAGAGTCAGAAAGAAAAGGGGTGAGGTTGTCATGGTCACCGCACACAAACCTTGGGCACTAATGAAAACACAGGGGATCATGTGGAACTGGTGCAAGACTCACTCACACGCCTATTAAACCCACACACACACACACACACACACACACACACACAAAGGTAGATATTGTATTGTAGACGCAAAAACACTAACACAAAATGTTTCTTGTGTTCTCCTCCATTTCTCACACTTGTCTCTGTGATGCCAAGACCACACACACAGACATACACACACACACACAAACACACTTTTATCCCACAAATAACACTGCGATGCTGGGTGTGTTTTCAAAACATTTTCTGTGGAACACACAAGAGATGAAAGTTGACACGCTGTCAATATGGCTCGGTGGGGTTATGTTCATGCCAGCAGATGTCGTTGGCAGTGCGATACTGCCCCCCCCTCCCCCAAATAAATAAATAAATAAATAAACTGGGATTTCACAGCTTTTCCACAAAATCTACACACGGGGATCAACCCCTGTCCCAGGAGGCCGAGGCTCGCTGGTTTGGCAGTGAGGTGAGATTTACACCTTTTGTCCTCGCCTGCCGGGATCAATGTTGGGATCACCGTAAAGTCCGAGCCACAGATCCCGTTCAGACCTGGTATTAACATGCATCCTGAGGGACGGACAGCGCTAACTGCAGGTCTGAATGTGTCCTGAGATCCGATCACCCAAACCACATGGTGGTCTGGGACACACGTGGCCAACTTCTTTTGAACAGAAATGCATGGACACATCTGTAAACTCAGTCTGGGTAAAAACAACATTATTTGATCTACCAGAACACAAATGACATCGATGACTATTTGCACGTAGAGCGGGGAAGTGAGATGCGATCACAAGCGGTCACAGGCGCCACATTCAGGACGCAGTTTAATACCAGATGTGATTCGATGAACTTAGCAGTCTCCACTAACGATTGAATCTCTCAGGACGGATGTTACCACCAAGTCTAACCAGGGCCTTCAACTCACCGACGGTACGCTGCTCCGAGTGCTGGAGTCAGGTCAGTCCTCCTTGCTTTTCTAATGGACATGAGAAGCAGTCAGCAACGCCCGTCACAGCCGGCCACGGCCACCATCACACATCAGGAACCTGGGGACACAGAGGGGAGAGAGTATTACTCACGGGGTGTAGCTGCACTGCCGGTCGAGGGTTTTTGTTAAAGCTGGTTTTCTAAAGATGTTCAGATTCATGGTAAATCTGAGGCCATAGTTAGTTGTCCACTGTTTATGTATCCAGCCCATAGACTGTGTGTAAAGATGGACGACGCGTCTCCAGTTCCGTTCCACTGTCCAGGGACCAAACTAAAATATCCCGGATACGAGCGCTGCCATCTTGCTCATTTGGAGCCAGAGTATGTGCAGTAGAGATCGGGGGAGTCAGTCTCAGCTTTCAATCCTGATGTTTAAATCTGTTTTTTATAGCATCAAATAAATAATTAAAACCAAACTTAACATACAAATGAACACTTCTGAAACATCTGTGTGATAAGAACCACCAAAAGTGACAGAAACCGTCTTTGAGACTTTGACGTTGTGTCATCACTCTCTGCGTTTTCCATACAGTCTATGATCCACTGTATATTCATGATTGAGATTGTGATTATTCTGAAGGGATAAAGACAAGAAGTGCAGTGGCAGCTACTTCAAGCTCAGCGTCTCAAAGCTGCACCGAGACCAGACAGGATGTCATGGATCACATTTCAAACTGGGGGACTCGCAAGAGATGAATTAAAACAAGGGTGTTTTAAAATCAAAGCAGCATGAAGCCAAGATATGCTGAATATATCGGTGTCTCTCCATTCAAGTTATTTCAGGATACAAGGACCAGACTCCTATTTAAATGAATGTGGAGAGAGCAATAACAAAAATGTCGTTTCTCTGAAAAATATTTTTGGGGATAATTAGTGGCCGGGTAGGAATTGAACCTGCAGCTGCTCAAGTTTTAAATGTAATTATATTTACAATTATGTGTCCAACATTCATGCATCATTCCTGATTCAGTAATGTGCACATTGAAGTCATTCCTTGTTTAATGTTCCCTCTATAGCTTTGAGCCACACATTATTGAATTGATTTGAGAAAGTTGTCTCTTGTTCAAGCACATCAAAAAAATAATTGGTCATATTCACTGTCAGTCTATTCAAAGAAAAACGAGTGGGGCCGATCAGATTTCAGCTGGGACCAGTGCCCCCCTGACCCCACCGCTGGATTCCCCCCTGCTTCTACCAAACTCCTGAAACACTCCATCCTACACTTCCCATAATGCAACCTCCCTCATTAGATAGTTAGCGTCTGGTAAACGCCTACACCTTTCCAGCTTAACACCACCAGTCTGTGCAGCAGCCTTTTCAGTAATAATATGTAGACAACAAGCCCACGCACAGATTACTTCCAGTAAGTGACGTCTCTGAGGCAATTTTCACAGACTCCAGATCCACACACGAGAGAACACACAGCTGGTTTCTCACAGAACTCCATGTTACTTGTAAACTCGATCAGATGTGTAAAAAGTGGAGGAATGTGCTTTTTAACAGGACAATTTTGCCAAATCTTTCAACCTCAGAGTCCAGCTGTGACGAACAGGAAATCAATATCTGCCTAACAACCATATCTCCCATGATGCCTCCCACCACCACCACCAGCACCACCACCAGCAGACCGAAGAGAAAGGTTACCCCTCTGACCCCCCCGCACCAGCCCCCAGATGTATCACCAAAAATAGACATCTCTCCAAGACCGTGGTAACTCGGGTTCAGGGGGAAAGAAACTCTTTGGAACAATAAACAATTAGTAAACCAAACATGACCTTAAGAGGAAAAAAAGAGAGAGACGGATGAAGGAAGAAGAGAGACAAGCTGGGAACTGTTCCCCCGTCCAGAGAGCAGTGTGTGTTTTGTATTTTTTTTGAAGGGGCACGGCTGGCCAGGCTAATGCCCTGTTGCGCGTTCAATCAAGGGTGAGGGAATCGATGCGTCGTACTGCCGCTCGGCTAAGCTGATGCGACACATACTTGTAGACCGCGCTATTTGTACTGGCTGAGAGACGCCAAGGTTAAAGATTGGGTTGATCATTGAACACGTCTGTGTGGATTAGGAAGAGGTTTAGTGATCCGCTGGCTTAATGTGTTACATCCAATAACTCAGTCCCCGGCACATGATGTGAGATAGGTAAACAACAAGTGTTTGAGAATGTGAGCGGAGACTCCGTTTCTCGTGAACGTGTGCACTGGTTTGGATTGTTTCAGCTCGGCTTCCTTTAGCGAATGTTCCCGCCCGTGTTATCAGTGATCATTGATCTCGTGCTGCAGATGAAGGAGAGAGAAAGAAGACTGGTTCGAATTTATACCCAACATTTGACAGTGCATTGCTCGAACTCTCCGCCATTCACCGTCAAGCCAACACTGATAACTTTTAAAAATTGTAATACATTTCTTTTCAGGGCATCACTGTTTTATTCTGGCTGCTAACACTGAATCTGAATTGATTCCGACAGAGATAATTATATTATAGTTTAACTATCACAATGAATCACAATCACATCTTGGTCACAATTCTTTTATAATCCCATTTCTAAGGAATCCTTGAATCACAAAATCAATACAACTTCTACTATAGCAGCCTAGTGTAGGGTTTGAACAGAAGAAGGAATCCCATCATACTGGACTCTGCCACATCGACTTCACAGTGTTGTGTGGGTAGTCACATGCACACCCAGACGGACTTTCCAACCAAAACCAAGAACACGAGGAGCTCAGATCACGACACACATAAAAGGAGTGTGAACGCAATAACTACATTTTAATAATAATAATATTTATTGAATATAGTAACGCAGTACCAGTACCTACAAAAATCAAATCAATCTGTGCTAAAAAACTGCGTTAACATGCAATGATAATGTGAAGTTGACAAATAAGACCTATTTTTACTTCCTCTAACTGATTTTCACGTCATAAGGCCAGAATGTAAACCATTAACCGCCTGATGTTAATCTGTAGCCAGCCTTCATCAATGGTTGGTGAAAGTGTAAAGCAGAGTCGATTTGTAGTCGAGGAGCAAAACCTCTGAATGGTCCTTTAAGAGCTCTACCTGTGCAGCACGGCCATGAAAAAGAGACCCTGACTGAAGCCCCTTTAATCTGGAGAAAAGCCCTTAGGCCCTGGCTGTGTTTCTCACATACCAGTGATGGCTGCTGGTGCTGGGTGGTGATGAACGCAGCTGCTGACATGTATCTAGCTCCCGAGACCCCGTGTGGGGACGAGGCCACGGTGTAGCTATGCTGTACAGTTGTGTGTGTGTGTTTTGTATCAGTGGGGGGTGAGGGGATAAAGTCCCACTTCCTTATTAGATGGGGCCCCAGCTGGCCCTCAGCTCTCCAGTGGGAGTTAGTCCAACATTGCACAGGAACCATTGGTTTTGTCGGGCTATTGGCCAAAAAGGTCCTCGGGGCAGGCAGCCAGACTGCACGCGCACGCGGCCACACACACACACACACACACACACACACACACACACACTACACTTCCCCACCATGTCTTGTCAGATGGAAAATCCGGATTACCTTGCCCTCCAGTTCACTAGGCATTAATGTCCACTATTAGGTTGTCTTTGGACCCAGTTCTGTGCCAGAGCATGAATGTCAAATATAATTCAGCTTCACAAACATTCAGATGAGTGACTGGGCTTAAGCCCCCGGTGGTACAATAACAAAAGCAGTTACAGTACAGTACGCTGCAAAGAAGCCGACCCTGAGTGTAGCGATGGCTTTAAAGACGAGGCACTGCTGTAAATAAAGTCGGCAAAAAGCCGCTTCCTGTGACAGTCAGGAGGTCAGGTGATTAGGACGACTCATTACAAGCCATGACTAAAGACTCCTGGTCAGTAGTACACGTTCAGCTGTTGTGTCTCACACACACACACACACACACACACACACACACACACACACACACACACACACACACACACACACACACACACACACACACACACACACACACACACACACACACACACACACACACACACACACACTAAGTCTCCCGTGGATACACTTCCGAATTCGAGCCACATACTCTGGCCATGAATGGTCCCCGTCCTTCAGATGCCCAGACGATCACTGACCGACCACAGGCCTCTCAGGGCTGCGGAGCTGTTTGAAATCCCATTGCGAAGGTTTACTGTCACTAACGGCCTTCGGCATGAGCAACAATTTACAAATGCTGATTTCTTTTTTCATTTCTTTTTGGGAGCGCACATGACTCGCCGACAAGCAGACAGATTTTTACAATGGTGGTGCAACACAGACAGCGTCTCTCTGCAACCTCAGTTCAAGTTTATTCTTGTCGTCCTGCCGCTTTCACAAGAGCTTCAGTTCGCGGATTGCGTTGCACAAATAAATCACAGCCTTCACATCAAGACAGTAGCTGTGTGTCTAACATGACATAGCATCCATTTAACATGGAGGATGAGCTGAATAACACAAGGTCTGTATAAATGATAAATCTGCACATGGGACTAACTCAAAACTGATAGTTTTCAAATCGGGATTTCTTTTATATTGGGATTGCAAGACAGATACAGTGAAAGATGAACACAAGAGCCTGACAGATAAGGAGCTGGGGTCCTGATTACGATACTGATATATAACAATAAATACAACTTGTGTTTTGTGTTGAAAACTGGAGCTGAAACTTTCTTAAAGAGCCAGTTTCTAAGGGCCCCGCCTCCTCTTTGTTTGCACCTTCAACGACAACATGCGTTTCCAGAGACAGCTTTCAAGAGTAATGGAACGGGGCAGATTCTGGATACACACGGAACTGCTGAATTATTCAAGTGTAATTTGTAAATGCTGTGAGCAGCACAAACAAATCTCCCTGCACCTCCAGTGTACAGAGAGAGAACAATCAGAATAAAATGAGCAGAAATCATAAAGAAAACGTGTTCACTGTAACGTGTATGCAGTTGAGAGTGCTCGACTTCGAGAGGCACATAATATAAACTACATAATCTCAGTGTGCTGCATTTGTGTGCATGTATCTACTGCAGTGGCCTGTAATTATCACAGCACTCTGACTGGATGTCTCAACTTCACTTCACCCTGCACCGTGAGCCGGATGTGGGGATGTTGTTGTTTCATACAGGGACTAATATCCACTGGGGCAGCCCGACCGACCAAATGACTTCCTTCTGGTTTGATAGGGTAGTAATTATTTCCTCCAAGCCCCTCCCTTCTCCACTCCCTTCCTCTTTTGCCCCCCTGACAGAGGTGAAATCCCCAAAACATCAAATTACTCCAACAGCTCTTTTTTTTTTTTTTTTATCTCTTTCAGTGTGTTTGGATGTCTGGAAGAAAGCTCTGACGCAGGGTGAGAGGGAGACGGCAGAGGACTCGCATCAATCAACAGCCTGATGGATGTTAGCCTCCATAGCTACTCCCGCCTCCCACCCGCTCCCCACTCGCTCCCTAAGGGGTCGGGGAGAACATGTTCCTTCCTGTCCCGAGACGTTGAAGGGAGGGTGCTGGTGACAGTGTGACTGGCGCCGAGCGCAAATGCACACAGTCAGTCGACACAGATACACAAAGCAGCAGGGGGATTTGTCGTGCTTTGTGTTTTTTTCTTTCTTTTCTTTCCTGCGAGCACAACAGAAAGAAGAGGGGAACACATATGGCGTAGCTCAGGAGTAGTTACGGCCGACTAATGAACTTATCAAAGCGCTTATTAGAAACTAGCAGCTTCGAGTACTCTCTGCACTCTCCGCTGAAATTATTTAATCTGTAATTCGTTTTGTAACGGAGCCCAGAGCTAATCAATTTTTAATAAAGATTCATAAAAGTAGCCCTTCCGGCAGTGCCCAGGTACCTCAGCGGTTCATAGTGCATATCCAACATTTACGACCTTTCGGAGCATCACGTCCGCCGCCTCGTTCTGTCCCATCTCCTTTACAATCCTCCACTGTGTACTTCGTCACAATGCACAAATGCCAAAAGAACACTTTCTAAATTAAAAAATGTATTTCATTCTGCCAGGGTTTGACAAAATGACAAACACGCCATAATATCCGCTGTATGGTACCCAACACTATTATAGGACAATATTCAGTGTTTATTATAGCAATGTTAGAACATGGGCATGATAAAAAATAAAACTCTTCCTCACATACAATAACAATAAATATCAGGCGGCAGATCTGTGGAACCAATAACTTTGACTGATCCTGCACCAAAACAACTCAACTTAATCTCGTTTCAGGAGGCGATAAGATCATTTTGGAAAATTAAAATCAATTACAATCACTGGTGGAACAAGTACTCAGATCATTAAAACTCCTCAACAGTTGTTTTGACTGTAGAATGTGGCAGAAGCTGCTCGTACTGACAAACCCACCTAATTATCGCTCTCAGCGCTCGAGTAAATCCACTGAGTGACTTTCGCCACTGGTTATAATAACTTTACCTATCAGAGCAGCTCATTTGAGCATTTTAGACATATTTGCTGACTTCTACTCCGTCTGTTTTACTGAAACATCGGCGCCGGAGCTCGTTGCACATTCCGTTTGACTCGCCGCCTTTGATGCCCGAGATCAAGCGTCACTTCAATGGGAGAAGTGGAGCCTCTGTACCCTGTGACCCGAGCGGGGGAAAATAATGGAGTTCCCCTTTAAATTGTACCTTTCATCTCGTATGATGCCGTGCGAGGAGCGGCCGCGGTTTAATTGACCGACTGGATTTAACACGTCCACATTTACTCCACATAACAGGCTAATTTGTTTTGTGTTAGCGAGAAGTATGTGCTCACCGGCAGAAACGTGACTAATTAGTTGGTTAGTGAGATGGAGGTTTTTTTCACGTGAGGTTTGAGGGTATGAAAGAGGGCGCTCACTTGACGCACACACGCCACGTGCACGGAGTAAAACCCTGTGATATTCCCGACATATGTTTAGGAATATCTCTGCGCCTGTTTAAACAAAGTGTCATAACATTTACCGAAGTTATTTTATGGCAAGGCCCGATGTACACGTCTTTGTCATAGCAGGGTTAGGGCAGAGTGTGTGTGAGTTGTTACTCACACATACTTCAGCAGAACTGCCTGGACTTCCATCCCTGAGGAGTTCCATCTGCAGGTGGGAGCCAGCGAATCTAAACAAACAGTCAAACTCACATTAACACACATACAAATGATATGACTACACAATTTATATTCATACAAACTTTAATGTTCCAGTAAATATTACATTTACTGGCACCTTTTAAACACTGTAATCTCAAGGACATGTACTGCACAATAATGGTTTCACATTTAATACAAAAATTAAATAATTCCCTTATTTGTTGAGAGTTTCAAAATTGATAAAACTCTGATTTCTGTACGGTAAATACGAAGTTACAGCGAGGAACCATAGAATGTATATAAAGATGGACGATGCACATCCACCTCCTAAGTGAAAATGTCGCACTCTTCCTCTAACTTATACTTTTAATTTCACATGTATAAAACAGTAAGCTGTGAATATCTGTAACAAACAAGTTGCTGTCTCATAAAGATGAATTGACTCATGCATTCCACACTGTGAAATCACCTTGTATTCAAATGAAGTTCACATGTCACACAACAGAAGGACTTATTGTGTTTCTACTTTGCAAACAGATGCTAACAGTTAGCAGCATTCCCACATCCACTGTGCCCTCACTGGAGAGGATGCCAGCATCTCAATGAGCCAGAGAGCTGAGCTCATGTTAACATAAATTAGATTTGATCAGTTACTCGTGTGTGTGTGTGTGTGTGTGTGTGTGTGTGTGTGTGTGTGTGTGTGTGTGTGTGTGTGTGTGTGTGTGTGTGTGTGTGTGTGTGTGTGTGTGTGTGTGTGTTTTACCTGTTTATATCCACATTTAATACCTCACATCAGCATCTACTCTGGGTCAGAAGAGGATGCGAGATGCTAACCTAACACTATTAAAAATCACAAGTCTGGATTTCCTCCCGTGTGTGAGCTCACATGTGGAAAAATACCAGCGAGGCAGAATCAACTCATTTCAAATACTGACATCATCTGAGCTTCAGCTTCAGTGTCTTTGCTAGGGGGCCTTTATACTTTAATAACCTTGGTATCTGCGTTATACAGTACGCTGAAATACACTCTATATATAGAGAGATAAAAGACAACACACAACAGATACTGAACATTTCGAGCTTAAAATACTTCAAAGAACTGACAGATCAATGCAAGATTGAAACCCAATCAACAACGAAAAAAAGAGTCAGAAATAGTATATCTAATAGTGAGATCTAATCGGGGTCGGCCGGTAGCAAACAGGCTTCATGAGAAGAATTTCAAGAGATCAATAAGGAATTCTTATGTGAGCTCGCAGTGGAGCTGTGCAGCTTAGAAGACCTTGATAAACTGGATCACGGTTGGTGGAGAAAAAGAGGGTTTTAATTAATGAAGTAGGTGGTGATCAAATGATGATGCAAACCTTTTTAAAAGAGCTGCAGCTTAATGTGTGTGTGTGTGTGTGTCAGTGAGTGAGAGAGAGTGATTTAAATAAAGTGACATGATATGAGACGTTATTGATTCACAAAGACTGTAAGCTGTTGTTGTAGATGTTACACTTTGACACAATCTTAATTTTATAGAAAATTATGCTTATCTCAATCAACTAGGTGCTTTCAAGTAGTTTTTTTGAATACCCAGGAATGTTTTAATTGTTATATTGATGACTTATTTGTAGTTTTCACGATTTCAAGGCAGAAACAGAAGTACAATTTAAAAGATACTTTAGTTTTATCTCAGAGTCAGAAGACTAGTGATTGGTTGCAATGTGGATAAACAGGTGATTCCAACTTCTATTGTTTAAAAATGTACTATTTGGAATTTCAGAAAATCTTATTATTTATACAAAACTGTCCTACTTGGAGGTCTTACGGGTCAGATTAACACAAACAGTTCGAGGGTTTTGTGAAGAGTGAGATTAGTTTGATTCCTGGAAGTTAATGGGATCAGGTATCAGCTCCGCTCAAGAGAGAGCATCATCATTACAAGCTAAAACGCACTACAGCCTGCAAATTAAATATTTATGGTAAAAAGGTCAGAGATTTCACCATCAGTAGGCAAATTCAATTATGTCCGATTCCTAATTCATTTCCTGCTTCCGTTGAGAACATGACTGACAAGATCATAGTATGAAGCTATAATGCAACTGTTAAAGTGTGTGTAGAGACAAATAAAAAACAAAATATTATGTTTACCTGGCTCTAAGAAAAATAGATCCCCCCCAAAACCCATTTATTTCCTTGGCTTTAAAACAGTACAAGGTTACTGTCTGGATATTTGATTTAACCTTGACTGCACCTATGCCTTGCAGCCCTTCAGTCCTTTGCAAATCTGAAAAATAACAGTGGCTGGGTGGTGCGTGCCCTGAGGATGGAACAGACAGATGATTTCAGGGCGGCAGCTGTTTGCCCCATGGGCTCAGGAGGAGGTGAAGGGGCAGTGGTGGTGATGGTGGTATAGTGAGCGAGGAAGGGGTGGGTCTGCAGGTTACCTGAGCGTGGAGCGAGGAGGGGTAGGTGAAAGCGGGTGGGAGGGCCGGCGACAGCTCCGCCGGGTACAGTGGGTATGACGCCCACACGTCTGGGCTGCTGGGATATAGAGCAGGCACTGTGAGCTCATCTGTGGAAAGAAGAAGAGGAGGAGTGGAGTGAGGAGAGTGGCCCGTGGATGGGTGGGTGGCTCGGGTGGAGGAAGGGGTGGTCGTGGAGGTGTGCTACAGCTGAGTACTAATTATCTCAAGTCGCTTCCTCTCATTTCATTTCTTTAATTCAACAGTTAGCTAAACGTCAAAAATAGGGGTTGAAAATTACAAAATCCACATTGTTTTCTGATCAGTCTCAAAGCCTTAGCCTAGTAGCTTTAGCGTCAGCAGCAACATCTTGTATAATTATATATCTTGTATGATTATTTTCGTATCTAAGACCATTTTTACAGGTTTTAAAGCGAGTCAACTGACATCAGTTTGAGTAGCTAGTTAGGTACGGTTGTGTAACAGTTGTCATTTTAGCCAATAAAATTTATGGTAGTCGGTTAGAAATGAGAATTCCAGCATCTGCATCTGTTTTTGATGCAAAATCTGGCATTTTTATCATTGTTCGCAGCACATATTTGTAATGTGTGAGAACGGAAACCTTAAAAAGCAGCTAACAGCTAATTAAATATCAATATATCTGACTAATTTCAGGGGGAAATGAGAGGAAACCATCTCAGATGTGATGATTTACTCAGTGTCGAGTGTAAAGTGACAGTGAAAAGAGAGCATAGTGAATGAGTGCAGAGATAGATGACAGTGCAGAGTGGTACAGAATGTGTGAACACTTAGAAACGCATGATCGGTTAAAACAGCAACTCGCTGGAGAAACATCAGATTGTCGTAAAATTTAAGGAGCATTTTCTCTTTGCTTTCTGTCTCCTGGTAAAATGTATCAGAGCATGATCAGAAACATGCCTGATTTAAACCTCTCTTATCGGGGAAATGACAGCAATTTCACTCCTGGTGATTACGTCATGGTTTCATTAATCGTTTCCTTCCATTTTCCACTGGGGCCTCGAGTACACACCCTCTCTCTGGCAAAAAAAAAAAAGATCCAAGATAAGAGCAGCTTGGTAATTCAGGAAGAATGTACAGCCACAGCTGGCCTATGTTCAACTATCAATCGCTGATTCTCACAGAATCCTCTTGGAAAAATATTTAACTAAACAGGAAAAAGCGTACAGAGCTGCATTCCATACACGCCTGGTACTGAAGGGCCTTGAAACTGTGAACATGTACTGTTGATCTAACAGAGGACTTGTATCACTTAAGAGAGGGAGCTCTAAACATGTTGTGCACAGGATGACAGTGTTTCAGTGTGGAGCAAACACACATTTAAAAGAAAGAAAAGAATCTACTTTTCAGTGATTAGAAGCCAAGTCGATCTCCATTTTTCACGGATACAGCCGAAGCACAAACACTACTCTATTAATGTACGGCAAAAAAATCCTAAAAGGAAACAGCTGTCCACTCAGCTCAAACAAGTGACGCTAATGTCCAAAGGAAGCAGCAGCAGCAGCGCAGACGAAGAAAAAGTTAGACAGGCTCGGGGACATGGAACTCACATGGGTCTCTGCTGATGAACTGTGGCCCCGGGCTCTGCTGGGAAGGGAGGGGGTTGGGAGTGCCAACCAGCTTGTTCTTGGCCATCTTGGTGTTGGCCTTGGCGAACTCCAGCCGCAGGGTCTGGGGGATTTCCGGATCAAACCTGACCCCCTGAGATCAAATGGAAAGATGCATCAGCAATTGTACAAAGCTTTTCTACGTGCAGGGTAAAATGAAACAGTTAACGTTGGACTGATTCTTCAAAAAATGTATAGATATTGTACTTTTTAAAAACGTAAAGGTGGGTGTCATCATTAAAGAATCAAACTCTGCATCCTGACTTGATAATAGTAATGACACTCCCTAGGTTTAGCGTGGAAAATGGTTCTGAATAGCCTACTTTAGAACCCATGGAGAAAAACCTGTGAAGTGCTCCAGCTATCAGTATATTAAGTCCAATTGGTTGCTCTACACAAAACATTGTGGTTGAAGCATGTGATGGCTTTGCTTTGTAAAGTTCTCTTAGATTTCTTTGACCTTCACCTGTAAATATAAAGGATGTTCGCCCATTTCTTTAACTGTGGGTATTTAAACACATTATTCTAAGATTTTAGCATTAATCAGTAGACGTAAGCGACTCATCTCTTGCAAACATTTGTTCATGTTGCTGTCAAATTTGCCGAATGCACACAAGTTGTTTGTGGAGTTCTTAGAGGTCCTTTGTTTTCCTGGAAGTTAACGCCTTTTGTTTAACCAGATTAGGATTCACCGTCAAATTAGTCAATGATGTTACACATTAGGTCAGAGATGCTTTGCTTTAGCAGCCGAGCTTGAAACGAGCAAATGATTTTGTTCACCGCTGAAGTGGTGACGCTATAAATAATAGAAAGCAATTGACAGATTTGCTGTCGTATGCTTTGAAGTAATGATGAAGCAGACTAATTTAGAACACTAAGGAGTTTGTTATCATGCACATCTTACGCTTTTTGCATCCTCAGCCTTGTTGTGTGTTATTTAAATGTCCAACGGGACCTTGCTGGTATCTGGAATTGTCACTTTGTATACTTTTCATCTTTCACCATTTCCCGACAGACTCTACTGCCAATATCTTGGCGCTTGCTTAGACTTTGAAGCTCGCTGTAAACGACTCACTGCGGATTGCAGCGTTATTCTGGTTCAGCGCAGGAGATGACGGGCGACACCCACAACTGAAAATCACAACCTGATGACACAAACCTGGCCGGGGCATGATGTCACCTACACCACGGGCAGGCGAGCCACAAGGCCCCTGCTGGGCTCACTGCTGCTATTTGTAACGTGATATCATGACATCAAATGACAGAGTCATTGCTTCAAGTGAGCCAAAGATTCTGGTAAATTCTTCAGATGCCAATGCTAAAAGCTTTCTGACATAGCACTGCTCATGACAAGCCAAGTAAAGGTTGTTTGTCTCTCAGATCTACATCAAACAACTCCACATGTGCCCTCGTCCAAATCATTTTTTTCTTCTCGATTACTTTGGCCTGAGGAAAAATAAGGAATGTGACACACACAAAGGTCTTCTTCATCCCAAAAAACAACGCTGCTATTTGTTTGGTTTGCTTGGAACCAAAAAACGGCAGGAGGAATTTCGCCGGCGACTATAAACACCCTTTAATTAACCCCATTTAATTGTCTGCGGAGAGAAAAACAAAATCCGAAGGTCAGATCGATGGAGGAGAGAAGCAGTCGACAGTAAAAGTTCTCTGCAGCAGAAGAGTGAGAAGCTGCGGGGATGGGTTTCTCGGCTCGTCCCTGCAGGCTCGGGCAAAGCTGAGCTGAAACAAGCGAGGGATGACTCCTCTCATGAAGGAGAGGGAATTAACTAGGATTGCCTTGGCTCAGTGCTCTCGTAGCTTCTGCCAGTTGAGGCTGCGCCGGTATAATAAGGTACATGAATATAATGAGGCCTGAGTGCATCTCGGTTTGAACTGCGTTGAATCTTTACCTTGAAATGTGTTTAAGCTTCTAAGCACTTCCTTTGGACTTCCGCATGCAATGTTTAGGTGATTTAATGGTGTTTTAGTTCTTTTAGAAATTATACATGTCCTTGGTAAAACTACCACAACAGGAGACAAATCCCCTTTTTCCTACAGTTTCTCCGTCTTTCCCATATTTCAATGTGCAGATAGATGTTTGCAAACTCTGGCTTATCTCCATATGACCCCTGGGACGTAGCTTTCCCCGAAAAACAAGCGCGCTGCTCAATTCTCAGCCCTGCTGAGCGATTCTATGGAAACAAGTCAGACTATTGTTGGCTCATAATAAGATGATAATTTTTTATCCTTTCTTCAACTCTCTGCTCTGCGTTTGATGCGCACCAATATCTCCACATCTGAAGGTTGACAGATTCTGCTCGCGTTGTCACAGTCTCACTTTTAGGGAGGATGAGGAAAAAAACTGATCTTTTTCCGAGACAAAGAGATCAACAAAAACTTGATGCAAAATAGGAAAGGGTGGTGTATAGATAGATGCATTTAAAAAAGAAACAATGGGAAAATAAAGCTGTGAGTTCATTAGTCTATCTACCCTTTGTTTAAAGAGAGCCGAATAAAACCCTGAGGACGGTCAACGTTTTATATCTGAATCTGCCTCATCAAGGCTTTCTCCTGAGCTTCATTCTGATATAAGCGAGATTAAAAGTAAACCCCAGATCAATATCTTCTATTTATATGTGGTGCAAGAGCTAATTTTCCTCCTGACCTTGCAGGATCCACAGTAAATCTTTAAGAAAAGATGCTTTATTTACTTATTAACATTCAGACATTCAGCATTTAGAGCAGCCCTGCAGTGTTTGTCTTCACTACCTTTCCCCCCAATTGTAATATAGAAATATCTGGACCCCCCCCCCACCCCACCCCGCTGCCCCGATATATTCAATGCATTTGCACAGAAGGCAGAACGATTTGATTCCGAGTCATCACAAGATATAGGAGCGCTGAGCTGGTGCTGGAGAGGAGCACGGAGAGGGCATGACACTTACGTTCAAGGCATTCTTAGCAGCCTCTGCCTCTGATCGACTGTCAAAGCTGACAAACCCCACCGGCTGGGGAGACAAGGAGACAGAACAAAAGGAAGAAACATGGTTTAGGGCAGAAGACTGAGTCTGCATTTCTGTCTGAGTGACATAGACATGTTGTTCTTTATATATTTTTTCCCTTTTTTTTTTTATCATACCCACACCCCTCCTCCTCCTTCCCTCTCTCTCTCTGTCTCTCTCTCTCTTGCCTTGTTTATAAAGCCGTGGCGACCAAGAGAGGAAGAGGGGAAGAGAAATAGAGGCTGGACGCTCACTCTGTACGAGGAGAGTTCATCCTTCATCTCCCCGATGCCCAAATACGGGCAATGTGAGAGCAAGAAAGTGCATGTGAGTGAGTGTAAGAGAGGCAGAGAGGGGGGGGGGGAGCTTGAAAAGGAGAAGAAACAGAGAGAGAGAAAGGAAGAAAAATGCGAGGGGGGGGGTCTTGAGAATTAGAATTTTAGAGGTTAAAGGTGAGAATATACAAAAGAGAGAAAGTGAAGCAAGAGGTGGACATAGTTGGACTCCTCTAACAGGCCGGTCACTGCAACACATTCTTGTTTACATCCACTTGCGTTGTATCCTGGTGGCGATACTTTAGAGTCACAATCGTAAAGGTGAGTGAGCGAGAGATAGAAAACAAAAAAAACGACAAAGGCTGCCGCCGGTTTGTGTTTTACGAATTTTTAACCGATGCTGCAGATGTGATCTAAGAATAAACATTTCTAATGGAGCATGTTTGTGTGGATAGGGACGTTAGGAGGTGGGGCTGAGGAGAAAATGAAATTCGCTAAACATGTTGTTCCCGTGAGGCTGCACTGCTGCGTGTGATCTGCAAAAAGCTGTTCCAGGGTTATGGGAATTTTGAACAAGTATAGTGAAGAAGGAGGAGAAGGAGGAGGAGGAGGAGGGAAAAAAGAAAACATACACACACACAAAAAAGAAAGTCGGACTAAGTGAAGACGTCAGGCAGCGGAAAGTGTAACAGGAATATAAATAGAAAGGGCCTGAGATGTGGCTCTTGCTATATAAGGAGATGGCTGCGCGTTTTCCTGACTGGAAGGGAGAGCGAGATCGATTGATTTACGATGCCATTGTCATTGCCGTTAGTCGGGAGGGAAGTCGCTGTAAACAAAGCCTGAGGAATGTTGCGCTGCCTTTGCACTTGCGAGACCCGACGGAACACAAGCATCAGCTGACGCTTGCCACGCGGAAGATGGCAATTATTATGAAAGTCTGGGGCGAGGTGGATGCCAGCGAGAGGCCAAAGTGCACAGAGAGTTGCTGAGTGTCTCGCGTATTCATTAAACAGGCAAAACAAAAACAAGGGAAACCTGCCCGAACCTACATTGTGAAATTTGGAGTTGTGCAGGTTAAGTCAAACCTCAGGACT
This sequence comes from Hippoglossus stenolepis, assembly GCF_022539355.2. Taxonomy (NCBI): domain Eukaryota; kingdom Metazoa; phylum Chordata; class Actinopteri; order Pleuronectiformes; family Pleuronectidae; genus Hippoglossus; species Hippoglossus stenolepis. The sequence goes on along the minus strand of NC_061505.1, from coordinate 6,978,013 downwards.
AAACTGTAGCATTGATTACCCGATTAATCAATTGATCAGCATTATTGGGGGGGATGATTACTGTAAGAATGACTTTTCATTAGGGGGAAAAGCTGAATTTGACAGCTTGAAAATCAAAAGATACTTGAAAATGTCGAGCCCATAGACTTTAAATAAAGATGAACGACGTGCCTCCTGGATACAGACGCCGCCATCTTGCACACTTGGAGCCAGAGCCTTTGCAGTAGCGATCGGGGGATGAAGCCAATCATGAATCGGTCTGAGCTGACAAATTTACTCATAAACTACCTAAAATGACAGAAACCACCTTTGTGTCAACTTTTACTTCAACGCAAAGTATACTGAGTAATTTTAAAAGCAAAAATTGTTTTCTTATTTATTCAGTTTTATTAATTTTAAATGGAATTATTGGGAATAAATTAATCAAGAAGATAATTTTTACATGAATTGGTAACACAATGAGGTTCAGGTGCACCTAGATGTATTAAAAGATGGACAATATATTAACATGGCTGCTAATTAGAAGTTAAAAACTATTATAGCGTGAAACAACACTAAAAATAAAAAGGGAAAATGCCAAACCAATAGGATTTTACCTGTCCTGAAGAATTTTTCACTACCTGGAAAAAAACTTAACTTAGCAGTTTTATACTCTACTCAGCACATTCACTCTAAATCGCCCTAAACCTTCCTAATGAGCATGTCACGTCTTTATGGGAAACAATGTAATGTGCTAATAAGTACAGTGTCATGCAGCTAAATTGCTTTACTCTGGATGTGGACACCTGCCAGCCGAGCTCATTTTCAGTCCTGCGCCCCCGGAGGCAAAAAACTCCACCGTCAGTACCGCTTTTGTCAAACACGCTCGCTTTGACACCTCAAAATTCTTTTCAATCTCCGTTCCCATCCCTGCACGTCCCCACGGAGTTGACTGTCGTTGACTACAAGCAGACTGCGCGACTGCCAAAGGCAAGTTGGTGCAACACCTCCCCCCCTTCCCTCCTCAAAATATTTTTTTGCCCGCTATTCCAGGTACCGGCTGACAAAAGGTGCTAATCCATCATAGTCAACAAGGTGTAAACACAGGGAGAGAAAGACGAGAGGACAAAAGGGGAGACAAAAGAATTAAATGTGTTGATGAGAATAAAGCAAACAGTAACAGAGTGAAGCGAGACTGACAGATGCCTTCATTCATTAGTTTCTTTGTGTAGAAACACAGCGCTCGGCGTCTTGTAGCTTACCTGTTTCGAGGTGAGTTTTATCAAGGAGCCTTCATAACCCTGAAACAGAGAAAGACAATGGTGGAGCTGTGAGTTAACAAAGACGAAAGCTATCATGTAAAGAACAAGATATTTTAGGAATTCTAATGAGCAAATGGTTGCAAAGAATTTTTTTTTGCATTATAACAATTGAATTAAGAAACTAGAAAGGCATGAGTAGAGTGCAAACCAAGGCCCAACAGTCCCCGTATGACACCACATTTAAATTCACTAAATCCAGATTTTTATTGGGATCTGAAAAAACACTGTATCTCACAATGTTAAAGAAAGTCAACAAAGGAATTCTGGATCTGCCCCCAAATCCAGATCCGCAACAAAATTTAAAGGGTTGACCATATTTTCTATGTTCCGTGTCTGCTGATAGCTGTGTACTTGCACCGGTCACATGTACAAGCCCATGGTTCCATTCATACAGAACTGAGGGTCAGCGTGGGTCTGCCGTTCCACACATGCGTACATGATCCCACATTCCATTCCAGTAGGTAAAGATATTGCACAAACAAATTTGGACAAAAACATAACCTCCTTGGCAGAGGGGAAAATCTTCTATATTTTTTTTACATTTGCAGAGTCACAGTTGTCTACATCAAGTTTTATTACATGGGTCAAAGGTCTCGTATGAAGACCACATGAACCGGATTGTCATGTCTTACCCCCTTAATTGAGATTTACAGCTTTCAAGATATAAACTCAGAGAGTGCATACCATCAGCATGATCTAAGAGCAGGATTAGATGCATAGCAATTGTCCCATTATTCACTTTAACAGTGCTGCCCCCTCCAATTAAAGTGCATTATTCCATTATTTCGACTGGGCCAAAAAGCTTGCGTCATTTACACGCCTTCACCTGAGCTTACGACCAGGACTGTTTGTGCTGTGACAAGTTGAAGATTCTGAGGTGAAGCAAAATAAGCTTTGTTGTTGTATCAAAGGCAGCCAGACGTTTTTCCATGACACACACACACACACACACACACACACACACACACACACACACACACACACACACACACACACACACACACACACACACACACACACACACACACACACACACACACACACACACACACACACACACACACACACACACACACACACACACACGGATCAAGATGTGATTGAACCTCAGCTTCAGGAACACAGACACCTCGCGAGAGAGTTTCCATTGCCGTTTATTTCATCACCATTAACGGAGGTCCCATTGACAGCATGGAAAGACGGCGGCTAAGAATAGCTGCAGTCCATCCATGTAAAAAACATACTAACATACCTTAAAAGGTCTGAACAGGAGATAGAGCTCCCGCGGCTTGATATCCAGCGGCAGTCCACTGACGAATAGCGTTCGGACCTGGGGAAGACAAGAACGAGAGATCATGTATTTTTCATTAACCTCCAGGTGTTATAAATAGCTTCCTTGCATACCTGACAGTAAAGGATGAGGTTATGTGGAAAAAGGACACGGAAAATGAGTTAGATTATTCCCAGGGTTGGCTTGACAGGCAAAGATAAGACTTCTAAGATACTGATGGGGATGAACCTCAGCTCAGCAAACACTCTCTCTCTCTCTCTCTCTCTCTCTCTCCACACACACACACACCCCCCCCATCATACCTTTTCTACACCCAGTGTTTTGTGTTCTCCTGTGTAATCTATAGCCGGCTGTGTTTTATGGCGATCCTCCCTCACAGCTCTAGCCTCTGTTTTAAATTTGAACTTTTCAACTTGCAACTTGAGCTGGCGTTGCTGGGGAATTACAATGTATATGTTAGCTGAGGCAGAGTAAAGGAACATTTTAGTGAGAGAAGGTGAAAAACCCACAGGGGGAGTAGTAACTCCGATGTGCTTTAAGGCGAGGAAGAGGTTTTTATATTATATTATAATGTGGGTTGACGGAGAAGTAAGGCACTAAGTGCACTGCAGGTGCAAGTTAGTTTGTCTTAAAATCCTTATTTTTAAAACACAGTCTAAACCCAGTTTTTAAATTGCTACAACCTCAGCATCAACCCTGACAGATGAGCAAAAGTGAATATGTAAAAAAAAGTCAGCAGAAAGTGGGTGGGTGAGGGTGAAGTCATCTTCTATGTGCTGCTGAGAAATGTACAAGACAACACACTACAAATTTACTGAGGTCTATAAACTTAAAAGAGTGAAGCTGAACTACATATGTTTTCATGGCCTGTCACTAAAACATCTAAAAGTTTAATTACAACAGCAGAGGTGCTAATATGGATTTATTCACCTCGGCCAGGGAGGTTATGTTCTCACCTATGTCACCTATTTTTTATTATTGAGGTCCAGACAGACCAGACACAGCTAGACTAATATGGAGGATTGTTTGGCCTTGGTGGAGGTAGGAATTCCACTGAGAGCAAAGCTAAAAAACTAATCATTTAAGAATTGATGATTTAAGACAGAAAGTAAATAAACTGCAGTTAAGATAGAAACTATATGGTCCAAACAGGGTATGAAGATTAAGCGCAGGGCAATATAATGTCTATTTTTTACCTCTTTATTTACGATGATATCTATATCTTGATTATCTGAGAATAAGAGACCAATACCGCTTGCATACCTGTGCGATGCTGCTTGCATAGCTTAATGTACGGACTAGAGACAGGGCAGAACAGCCACAATGTGCTTGTCCAGGGGGCAAACGCTATGTGTGCATGCACGTGCACTTTGATATGCCAACCTAATCCAACCAGCTGCTCCAGCTTCATACTTAATGCACTATACGAGAGTGGTATCGATCCTCTCATCTCACTCTCAGCACTAAAATGAATAAAGGTATTTCCCTAATTTTATTCCACGAGACTCCTAATGGCAAGTGGCACTCCTGACACTTCTTTATTAAACAGGCCAAAATCGTCAATTTGAGCCTTCGCCTCCTATTTTTGCAGCGTCACTCTTTAAAACCACACGACTGTCAAACTGGCATGACTTTAAAAAAAAAAAGCTTTTGTGCTTCTTTCCACACGTGCACACACATTTGCAGCAGCGCCAGCATTTAGTAAACACAGACATGGCAGCACAGTGCAAGACGTATACTGGAGGTGCTGAGACGTCCTGTCACAGCTCACGAGCGCAGATCTGGTTACGATTAGGAGGAGAGAAGAAAAAAAAAGAAACAGGGAAATTCTATTTGTTGCATGTCTGTGCTTAATGTAGGGCCAAAGGAAAGGGTTGTTAACACAGGTATTTATAACTATAAACTACATGCGTCTCCTATTAACGCAGCAGCTTCGTTTTTTACATGTTATCTTGTAAACGCTATAGAAAACACTGAAAAATAATCTTTTTCCCCCAATATAGTGCTGCTAAGATAACTGTGGAAGACATGAAGCGTTAGATAAAATTAAAAGGAAATGTATTGTATCTATACAGGCACTTATCACACCTCCTACCTGGAATTATCACCTAATTAAACTTGGCTGCTACAGGAAAATAATTGCTTTAATTCACTGGAGACATTCGAATCAAACAATAGACTGTGTGCATCAAACGGCTCCACCCTGCGCACTTAAATTCAACACTGTAATGGTGGATTTGGACGAATAATGTAGTTATTTATTGAATAATCTGATTCTATTCAAGGGCGATTTTACAACAGAACCGTTAGCATGCAGTTACATTGTGCATAGATAAGATTCAAAGCTCCCAGATTCATTTGATTGTGGATTCACAACTCAGGGGACAAAGGAGCTGCTGAACTAACACTACACCTCATTCCCACATGTAACCTGATACGCACCACTGATGCCAAAGGCAGAGCACCACACAAACAAAGCAGCTTAGCAACTGAGGGTGGGGGGGAGCATTAGCCTGTGAGTGCAAAACCGACCATCCAGTCTAAAAAAAACAGAAATCTCACCTCCGACTTTCTCACCTTCACTCTTATCTTATCGTATTTTATCTGAGCCGAGCTGGACCCTGCAGGGGCCATCGCTAGGCTCTGTCTCTGGCAGATCTGATTAAACAAACTCTATTGAGGACCTCCTTATATGGAGCTACATGGGAACAAAGAGTCACAACAGGATGGTATCAATCAGACACGAGCGAGGGCCGTCACTGACAGCTGCTGGGGCTGATAAAACTGTGTGTGTGTGAGTGTGCGTGTGTGTGTTTGTGTGTGTGAGATGTTCAAAATACTAGTGTTGCTGAATCTTCCGATCCAAGGTGTTTGAGGAGTTGACAGGGACAGGTTTTGTTTTTCATTGATGTTTTTAAGGGTATAATTCTTGATGAAGCTACACGACCACAAAAAGCGCCCAGAAGAAAAAGACCTGCTGCCGTTGGGATGACAGATTTATATCTCCCTTCTGGATCACTGCAAGGCAACTAAACAGGCTCTAACTTTTCGTTTAAATAATGATTTATTTTTAGATACAATCATGTCTACTAAATCTTGCTCCTTGACATCTCTCCAACACTACCTTAACGTTTGGCTGGCCAACAAATCGAGAAAATCTTAGTCATCTGTTCTTCCCTTGCCAAACTATCAAAGCTCCCACCTTTGATTTATCTCTTATCTCCAGTCACGAGCCTAATAGACACATTGGAGCTTGAAAAGTTGAGTTCAGCTAAAACACACATAAACAACAGGTCCTCTGCACCCTCAGAACAATGGGACATTCTTGGCTGAGCCGGACCCCATTCCTGAGACTTCCTGACGTCAGCTGTTGTGATATATGATCGTTTCGCCGTGTGTCCGCCCGGTGAGGAGCTGACTGCACATGCCACATTCGGGATGATTCACAGGCAAAATGTGTCAACAGCTCTCTCCTGCAGACATCTGCTTTTGATTACAGTATCAGTCTTTATTGCTGTTGCTTTGAGACAAGCTCCAAAAGACAGAGAGTTGGCTGCCACAAGGTGAAGTGAGACTTTTAAGCTTTCATGATGCAGTAAACTTATCTGCAGGTCAGGCCATGGGTTGGGCAGATTCATAAAAGCAAAGATTAACCCTCAGCCTCTGTATTATTGGGTTTTAGAGACATTGTTTTACTGGTTCCTTGTGAGTCGCATACCTGCATTTCCATAGTGGTGCGTGGCCAGCTACGGGCCTTTGAATCATTGACCATTTATGGCGTGCTCACACACCGACATGCATGCAGGCTTCGATCAAAAACAGCAGTCCCTACCTACCACAAGCCAGCTGAGTACTTCACAACCGTCGTACCAGTGCAGTTCCCTGGCAACGCCTTGGCGGAGGCACAGCAGAGTGTGGCGCCCCGGGCCAAAAACATCAGATCCTATTAAGGCCACTTCTGCAGCAAGTCCCAGGAGATCAATGCACCTCTAATCAGAGGTCTGCGACTCCACAAGCCCTGGATGAGGTCATCACCCTATTGATACTCTATTATTGCACCTTGCAGGTTTTCTGGTGCCACCCTGAGTTTGTAGAAGGAGGGGCGAGAGGTGTGTGCTCACAACACAGCTCGGCTGCTCAAGTGTGTTAAGGTGCTATCTTAAAGTCTGGTTTATAGCAGCTTGGGTCTTATTTTGGTCTGGCTTGTTGAGATCTGGTGAAATACCTTGGTGCTTACCAAACTGACTGTTGAGATTTCAGAAGTTACAACTAACGATCATTTTCATCAGCGTTTCAAATTCATTATTTTATCTATAAAGTATAAATCATCATCAGTGTAAAGTGACATAGTCAAATTAATTGTTTTACTCGACAAACTGTTCTAAATCCAAAATATTCAGACGATCATGAATGAAAAAAGCTATAAATGTTCCAGGTGGAAAAGCTGGTCGAAGATGAACCAGGAAGTTGATTTGGATGTTTACAATGGACAATTTGGGTAATACTTTTACTGTTCGCCTTCATTTCCTCCAAATAAATCTCACTGATCTGGAAGTTTGTTTCAAATCTGTCTGATCGTGTGACAGCGTAAGTTTCTTGCTCTGTTGGACTTGTTTAATGATGTTGCTGTTGTCAAAGTCCAAGTTGTAACGAGCTAAAGTTATCCTCTAAATGAGCCAGATGAAAGAGATAAAAATAACGCAAGGATGATACACTGAGCTAAAACATCTGGTGTTAAAAATATCGCAGAACACAGAACACCAAATTGTTTGAAGGGGAAATCTTACTTAGGCTCCGAGACAAAGCCACCGACCACCATCAAATGCCATGAAGCTCTAATGGACAAAGCCATAACTGAAAGCTGTAACAATAACTGACTGGAACGGCATTTGACACATGCATTTAAACGTGTAAAATATCCTCCTGTGCAGCCTGCAATTTGTCCACCATTGTGATGAAGCAGCCTGATTTGTCAAATTAAATGACCTAGCAACTCATTCATGTGCCGTTTCTATTCAGCTTGCTCGAGTCATAAAATTGGTTACACCGATCGCCTGAAATGCCTTTTATCTGCCACGCTGTTTGACTTTCTCAGGTATTTCCCCCCCCGAATTTAATTGAGTACTTTTTTGACCGTCCATTCCGGCTGAAATGAGGGACATGACCTTGGTGCAATGTGAGATGATTACTATGTGTTTCTTTCCCCCCTCCCTGTGGGTGAGTGTATGTGTGTTCGACAGCCGAGTTAATAGATACAGGCCCTTTAAGCCCGATGTAGCGGGACACAGATCTAACCTTGATGCCTTGAAAGGGAGGATACAGTGTCCGGGCCTATTGTGGAGCCTGAGTGTACGCAACAATGCTGCAATTACCTGCATATGAAATAAAAAAAAGCTCATTCCTTGCACACCCGCGATAGTTGCTTTCAAGTCTCCGTGCACGAGTCTCTGTTCACTGTGACCAAGCTACAATCAAAGTCTACCCATAAGCCCGTGTGAGCTCAGGGCAAGCTCAGTTTTCTTGCATCAGTTGAGTGCCACGTTATTAAAAAACAGTCTAACTGACAAGACTCCCACTCTCCTCTGCCATCTTATAGTTGTCACTGCTCTGTGTTGGCATCACCCTCCATCATCATCACAAGTTCCCCCCCCCCCCTTCATCTTCCGTGTCGGAGAATGTGAAGAGTGAGAGATGGCAGACCCGAGAGGTGTCAAACCACCATAAATGGACGACTCCGTTTGTCTGTTAATAACCAGGGTTCAACGGGGTCAAGTTTCACATTTACGGTCAGAGGTCACAGGTTAAGCCACGGTTATTGTGCAGGTCAGGGGTTAACTGTGAGGTTGAGCACACTCCCAACGTCACGGTGGAGCTGCGAGCCGAGAGTTTCTTTGTTTTTCTCCCTCTCGCTGCCTCCCACAAGTGCTTTTGAGCAACAAGTACAGCCCTGTAAGGGTCTGTAAATGTTCCAACAGGTTAACCTTTAAAAGACATTTAAAACAAATGACCTCGGAAAACCGAGAGAGCGCCCACTTCACTGTGTTTTTCCATCTCTTGCTCAGTGACTCTTTTCTCCCTCCCCTTCCCCGGTCTTGAATGAAACGCAGTGACACGCATGTGCTCGATCTTTCTCATCAACCGTCTCTGACCTGAGCAAAACAAGGCCCTAAGGTGTCATTTGGGTGACGTGTGGGAGATAAGGCCGTCCCATTCACGGGGTGTCAGCGACGCAACAGCTTGACTGCTCGGCTGTCGGATCAGAGTTCATCAAAATCTTTCATGCCTGCTTGCTCTCTTCTTCCCTTTCTCTTATCTGATGAGTCTCGAAGAATGGACTTAACATTCCTAAGTGTTCATTAACGTAAACTAATCGGCCAAGTCCATGTCAGCCTCTCCTGTGCTCTCTTTGTTGCTGCTTCCCCAAGTGGACACCTTAAACTGTTTTTTTGAGGTTGTGTGGGCAAAAGGTTAAAGTATCAGGTGCAAGTGGAAAAAGAAAACACGGTGAATACTCAATTATTCTTTGTGTGTCCAGGAAAAAAAAAAGTCTAAACCTGCGGTTGATAAGTAGTTTTACTTATACAGACGTTCTTTTGTGTTTGTCAGAGATAATGCTCCTGAGAACAATGATCATCTTGTTATCAGTATAAATCAATAAATGTGAAATTGTTTGAATAAAAGATAGCAAAACAAATGCTCATGAGAAAATTCCAATAGCCTTAGCTGATGACTTGATTTGGAACATTTTCTTAGAGAATTGTCACTGTTCAATAATTATATCAAAATATACTCACATGCTGAAAGCTGGGGCCACAGAATGTTTGCTTTAGCTTCATAAACATTTTTTTTTGTTTTAAATTGATTTTTGGGATGTTTGTAGGATCTGTTCTTTAAATATGAAATAGTTTAGTCTGACTTACAATTAGCTGTAATTGAAGCGTTTCAGGGGTCAACCCACTGATGCACATCGACAGACTTTTCGAGTTTCGAGTTTTGGCCGCACCTTTCCAAACTAATCTAGACTCTCATTCACTTTGTTTCCGTTCCGCCTGGCTCGCCTCTGTCTTCCTTCCCATGACCATAAACGGTCGTTCTGTTCAGAAATGTCAGGGTCAGGCTTTCAACGTATGGGCCGATAAGGGATAAGGAAAGAGTGGCTACTGGGAATAAAACGGGTGCGAGAGAGAGAGAGAGAGAAGGCAGGATGAAAAAGAAGGGAGGGGTAGGAAAGAGGGGGAGAAGAGGAAAGGCAAAATTATAAACAGTGCCAGGGTGGAGGGAGAGAAAAGTGGGGGGTAAGGAAACGGCAGGAGAACAAGATAAAGGGTGGGACGTAGGAACGGAGTGGAGGAGGAAACGGAGGGGAAAGGAGATAAAAGTGGAGAGAGGGAGCAGAAGAGGAGGAGGAGTACGGGGCGGTTGGAGTAAAGAAAAAAGATGAATTTGAGAAAATGGTGTAGAACATGAAAAAAGTCTAAAGGAGGGTGTAAAGAGAGACAGAGACAGACCTCACAGTGAGGTGGATAATTATAGCTTGTGAGTAAGCAATATTAAGTGGAGGTGACTGAACAAGCTCATAAATACAGTGTGACAAAGCAGGACAAGATGGCTGACGCTGTCGAGGCACGAGCTCGCACTTCCCTCAACTCGAGCATCATTAATTACAAAAGCAAAGTTGACAACCGACGCCTTTTAAGGAACGCGGCGCCACATTAGAGGCTCTCTCCTCGCTCCTGATCACTTTTTATATATTTATTCAAATGTATCCTACATTTCTTGTAACGCTGTCTCTTTTTTTTCTTCTCACAACTGTTTTAAAAGGATTCTTTTGCCAGCCGCTCCTGACGCTAAGCCTTGTTGTTGTCTTTTCAAATACCTCTTGTCGCACAGCTGACAAATGGCTAAGATAAGATGACAATTCCCCTGGCGCTTTTATAAATAAACTCCAACCTATCAGACGGGCAGACGGGATAGGGTTTTACTGTTTGAGCCGTATACAGGGGCTTTGTATAAATGTATACTTTATCTGTGCGTTTTTCACTGTGATTGTAAAAATACTTCTTTATCTACAGTAAATAAAAATTCAACAATCCGTGACGCTTTTTGCATCTTTCCCATTTGCCCTCTCAGGGCCACTTTACCTTCTAAAGCTCCCCATGCGATAGCGTTTCATGTCACAGAGCGTTAACATATCTGCGTGCCCTTTTCATAGATACATGCACACGGACGGACCACACACACGTGCCCACGCCACCGTGCTGCAGTGCGGCGTGGCCTCCCTCCCGCTTTACAGTGCCTCTCCAGCAGCGGAGCACCCCCAGCTACGTCTCTTAATGGAAAAGGTCACGCTGGCCACATGACCTGTTATTTGAGGAGGACCCGGTGGATCCCCGAAGCAGGCTAAGCACAATCCGAATAACACCCCAGGGACACACGCCGCATTTGGTGAACTCTTGCTTGAGTGATATTATGTTTCTCGTTGGGCGCTCGTAAATATCCACTTACGTGTTTATGGTCAGCCAAGAACTACAATCAACAGATGTCTGACAAGGTTGAAACTGCCCCTGCTGTGACATATTGTAACATCCAGTAACACATTTCACGTAGAGGATAGTTTCGTCCTGTAGAGGAAACAATAAAAGCGTCGGCACTCTGAGTTCAGTCGTTGGACAAAAATCAGGTGCAGTTTGATGGTGGACCTCCAGCGCTGGGAAAGCTGGGCCGGTCTCGACTTAAATAAACATGAGTTGGCTTAAGGGAAATTGACAGCTAAGAGGTTAGAGGTCAAGCTTAGTCGGGTGACTGGGTTAGCCACGATGCATTCCATGTACTCACTGCCTGTACTGCATGTCTTCATCGTTCTCTCTCTAATGCCATTCCCTTCGCTCTTTAATGTGAACAACAACAACAACACAAACTTAGCCAGAAAACAATAAAATAAATCATCATGTTGCTTTTCTATGATTTGATTGTTGTTTGTGTAAAATATGAGGCAATATTTCAAACTCCAGACATCGTCTGACCCTCAGTTCACAGAAAAATATTCAATTCCTACAAAAAAAAGAAAAGCAGCAAAACCTTGTTTTTGAGATTCCAGGAGAGAACAAATCTGTCTGTGTTCACTAGATAAATGACTTGAATGATTAATCAAACAAATGAAAAGGTTAATCAATTAAATTTTTAGCTCCAACGAAGGATTAATCTGCTGATTATGTTCTTGATTAATAGTTTGGACTCTAAAATATTCCTAAAGTGACGTATTCAAATAGTTTTCTTTCTCCAGCTACTAATCCAGGAGCCTAAAGGCTTTCAGTTCGAAAAATAAATTTCAAATAGAAAAATTTCCATCAGCTAATCGGTTAATCAATCAATTATATAGGCACTAAAAAAAGTAAATAACATTTCAATGTGACTTTGTTGAACTGGGTTTGTTTCCCTCGTTGCATGCACTCTGTCATGATATGTTACCTTCCTGATAACACAAACACGGCTGGAATGTGTCACCTCACCACAGGCTGTGCGACTGTACTTCACATCACTGTCTCCCCAGTTCAGGAGGAACAAAACCTCCACAAAGACTCACTGACTTCTTTAAATTCGACTTTTCTAGAAAATCAAATCTACACCGCAGCTCCTCTCATTCCATACAAGGTCTGGAATCCGCAGCTGGTCACAACGTATCTTTGGCGTCTGCCATGTAAGAGACGGTATGTCACCTCCACTACATCAGTGGCCGTTGAGTGCCACAGAATGTGAAAGCATCCAGAACACCCGATAATGGAGCTTTATCAAACCAGCACGCAAGATTAGACGCTGCCGGGGCTGAAACCTGCATACCTTCTCTGCAACAAGACCATGTTTGGTGAGCACTGGTCCACGGAAGATAAACATTAAGCATCATCGGGCTTCGGTGCAACGCTGACGATGACGTGTGAGGCTGAGCAATGAAGCAGGCATGGGAAGCCGAGCTCGCTACGGCGCTTTACTGGTGCGAATCAGTGATCCATTGAGTCGCATACTCGGCAGTGCAAGAGGCTGCTGTTGTTCAGCATGTGAGAGTCACACCAGCAGGGTTGTTAAACTTTGACTCTCATAAGGTCATACTTTATGGTTACTTTAGTGTTGTTAAGAACGAAGCTGTTTGGTATTTTCACGTTGAGTGCTTTCGACAAGGGGAACTTTGTGGACGCTCCAGTGCAGGAGTCGGGATGAGGAACGTCGTTAAAAGACTTAAACACTGAAGCTGCAAACAACATCCAACGTCCGTCCAATTAGTCCCTTCAAAGTGAGCCCATGTGAGAATACAGCAAGAAAATGTCCAGAAATTTAAGAGTGAGCAGTGGGAGTGTCAATGACGTTTCAAACACGTGAGGGAAGCAAAACGGAAAAAAACTAAAAGAATATCAAGAATCTCAGGATGAAAAAGTAATGAGACAAAGATGCCAATAACGAGATCTTAGAGCTTTTGACGACAAGTGAAGATGACAGCTGAACTCTCACGTTCTTGAATCATGTGGAAAAAATGCAAGTCATACACACGAATTAGTCACATTATTCTCTGTCTCGTGTGTTTTTGTGTGAATCTCCACACCCGTCTGCAAAAGTGTGCGAGTAAACGATTGCACCTATCAACACCTGCTTGTGTACGTGTGTGTGGATGTGTGTGCGTGTTCCATCGAGTATATTTAAGTTGCTGCCGGTCTGGATGGCTTCCAAACATTTCCACCATCATTAGATTCCTCTGGTCATTGCTCTCTGTCGTCTACACAGTAAAAGAGGTTCGTCTCGTCCCTCTGCTTGTGTGCATCAGAGAATTTAAAACAATCTTTTTTGAGGTTTTTACATATTAAATAGAAAAAAAAAAGATTATTCCAATTTGGGGTTTAAGGTAAATCAATGACTTGTTTGGTTTATGAAATTTCAGAAAATAAGAGTCACAGGCTCAGATGCATTTGGTTGCAAATTTTGTGTGACAACTCATCCATAAGGCAAACGTGTTCAGTGGAATAATAGAAAAAACACAAAGGAGCAGAAAATCCTCACATTGGAGTTCAATCATTAAATATTGTGCATTTCTGCTCAAAATGTGACTTATATAAAAGTCAGTTGCCTCAATTCACTAACTGATCATTTTAGCTCTCAAACGAAATTCCTATATACGCTGTGCTGAGTGATGCATTATTAGCTGGTAAATAGAAATTAATCAGATAATTATCTTTGGTTGAAATGATGTGGAGCCATCTCCCAGCTAAAGCAAATAGGTTGCACCCTGTGGTGCAGAAACAATGTGTTGATGAATTGATCAACAGCAAACTACTGACAGCTATGAATCATTGAAGCCATTTCCTAAGCAAACAAATGCACAATTGTTGGTTCTAGCCTGACAAATGTGAGATGTAGATGCTGTCTCTCTATAGCGGCTGATATCAGACATGCGCTGAAGTCTGGACATTTTCCGGAGGGGCTGTATGGGAGAACGCAAAACGTCCGAGTCAGCTGCTGCCGACGTATTCGGAAGCGAGAAAGTGACGTCTCAAATCCAAATATTTGAGGATGAAAAGAAGTGTCATGCATGAAGAAGAGGCTGACGAAGACATTTGACGATAAGGGCCCGCGTCAATGTGCCTTAAACAACAAACATGGCAGTGGAATTCATACATTGTGTCCTTCTTCCTGCATGCTCTACCCAGCCTGAATGTTCAGGACATTTTTATGTTGTTGTGAACACGTCTGACCTGGACAATCTCCTTCTACGTTCCTCATGTGTGGAAGGAAGACTCGAGAGAATATCCAGAAAATTGGGTCTGTGTCCAAAAATGGCTCATTGTACATTAAAGATTCTGGGGTTTTGAAGTGATGGTCATAAAAAAACGAGACATCTGAGGGGACTTTGTCACCTTTGCCTCTGATAAAGTGTGATGGGCATAGTTGTCCACCTTTGACATTGAAATGATCATCAATACAATAGATTTTTCAGTAATGACAGTAATCATGCGTCCATAAACAGGCTTACTGAAGCACTGTGGACCTTTAAACTCCCCATTAAGTTTCACAGACTTCAGTATTTGAGTCTATTTCTCCTCTGTGTGGTGTTACAGTAAGTGCTTGAACCCACGGTAACCTCAGCGGTGGACCAAATATGGTATTACATCAGGTCGGGGTTTGTTCGGCAATTCAGTTACAAAATGACAAAAACAATACGCCGAGCCTTCATCAGACCGCTCCAAGAGAAATATCTGATATGATCTCATGTAGCCTTTCTTACATCACTTGGCTGCGGATGTGGGGAGCTCTGAAATAACAGTTCTTGCCGCCCGAACGGGGATATGTCCGTGCCAGCGAAAAAATCACTGCATTGCAAAGCTCCGCTCCACAACGAATTTATTTACCAAGAAGGGCGATATTACGGATCCAGGTTGAGCAATGTTTACAGAGGAGAACGGGAGGAGGAGGAAGAAACTGGGCTTTTGTCCAACATGTTCGAGAGTCATTTTCACCAGAAACTAAACGGATTACGTCACTTTTCCTTTGGACAAACAATATCATTTTAGAGTGTTTAGGTGTAATTAAGTTACATTCGTACAGAGAGGCTCTTCTTGGTCGACTGTAATGCAGTGCATGTGGGTTAAAAGGACTTATTGCCAATGTGTTGCAGCAACAGTGGTTGTTTGAACTTCAATTGCTCCCTCAGCTTCACTGAAAACTAATTTGCCCTGGCTCAGTATTCCCTCTACCACTGCTTCTCAGTGTTGCGTGGAGTCTGGCTTTATGGTACAGTAAAGCCAAGGACTGGTAACACTTAAGTCCTAAGAAAGTTATGATTCTCCTCATTGGCATCCGGGCTTTAGAGCTATTCAGGAACTACATTAGTCATTCATCAACTGTTTCTAATTTAAACCTCAGTAAACATTCAGTATTACATGTTCTACCTTGTTTTATAATTAGTGCTTCATTTGAACTTGGCTACAATATGAGGTAAGTTACTGTAGAAGTAAAACACAATATAAAAGTAATGTGAAAATTAGATGAAAGGTGCATATTGAAGTGAAATAAAGGAACATCTACAGAAGTAAATATTATGAATGGCACTGTACCAGAGGACTGGGCAATAAAACCATGTAACGTGTAAATTTCATCAATATCAATATCACAAATGTTCAGACAGAGAACAGTGCACAGTGAGGACGAATAACACCAAATGGATCTACCTCTAATTTATAGTGTTTATCATTTTCTATTCATGAAGAAGAGTTTATTTCACTGAGGGGCAAGAATATAAATTAGAAAAACTTTTAAATATTATAACATTGCCACATTTAATGTGATTATCCTCAATATTGATTGAATTGTTATTTATTTTATCTTTATTCACTCAGGAGCAAAAATCACTTTTTTAAAAATCTAGATTAACTGAGGAGCAAATAGTCTTTAAACTTAAAAAATATTAATGTATAATGTATCCTGATAATCACCAATATCGATTTAACAATTTCTATTTATCATGATGATGATTGACATCGGCTGAATCGTTTTTAATTACATTTAATAAAATGTTTGACCCTATAACACCAATACATGCATTTTTTTCTTTATCTTGATAAGATTTTGGGGCAAATCTTCCAACTAACACCAACACAAACAACTTTTACAAGCTGAAACTGGGATTCAGCTCAGAAAATACCTCAAAATAAGACACTTTAACAACTACGGGAACATCCCAAAGACACTAAAGGCGAACTTGATAATCTGAAGAGGATAGAAAAGTCTTTATTGTGGATTTATCTGCGTCGGTTTATGAAGTGGACTCATTGAAAGGTGGGTTTTTTTTATTATTGACTCGGTTTCCTCACGTACCTCCTCCTCGTGGTTGGTGAATTCACTCTGCTCGTTCTCCTTCTCGGTTTTGTTGTTGTTCATTCTGCCTCTGTCACTTTCACCTGCACCGTCGTCTTCTTCTTCGTCTTCCGCTTCTCTCGTCGCCTTTCGCTTCTGCGTCTTCTTCCTCTTCGCTTCCTCCAGGTCCGAAATGGTTACTCTTTTTTTTTGCGTAGAAAAGAAGAATGAGGCAGACGACAACAGTCCGCGCGCGGCCGCTGTCCAACTGAGCCGAGCTTCTTCTTCTTCTTTCTTCTTCTTCTTCTTCTTTAGTTTGGCGACATGGAAGATGGAAGGTTGATCTTGTCTTTAATGCAGGAGCAGGAGGAAGGATGGAAGTCAGCTTTGTGTTTGTGTCAGATATTCCTCAGTGGTTCCCTGGAAAAGCTGCTCCGGCTCTTGTCTCTGTTCCCTGAATGAAACACACGGTAAATGTTCGGTGGTAACTTCTCTCCCCATCTCCACGTGAGGGAGGGCGGGGTGCGGGACAGAGGAGGGGTTTAGGGTGCGTGTGTGTGTGTGTGTGTGTGTGGTTGTGTGGTTGGTGGGGGGGCATCGTCTGCTGCTGCTGCTGCTGCCTGGGCTTCATCACGTTTAATCCCAAAAAATAAATTATAATAATAATAGTCAGTAAGAGTCACTTTATACAGCAGCTGAACTCAGCAGGGACGGAGATAGAAGTCACTGAGGTCAGGGGCCCAGGTTCCCCCCTATGAAACCCCCATCTCGATCTGCAAAAAGTCTGATTAGCCACCGAACGAAGAGGCGTCCAAACTTCAGGCTTTATTTAAACGTGCTGGTTATGAAACGAAACGTGAAGGGTTCAAATACAAAATTATAATGTTGTCATATTACAGTTTTTCCAATCCTACAGCAACAAAAATATCCTGTAGCAGCCAAATGGCACTCAGTTCCATAAAGGTGGACTCTGTGTAGTGAGGTGTTCCGCCTGGAATGTTTTTGGTTTATTGGTTTATTGTTGGTTTATTGTTTGAGTATATTTGATTCTTTCCGAGACGGTTACGTAATTCACACAAATTGATTTATTGTTAGGTTTCATAATCTAATACATCAATTATATTTATATTGCATTCATCTAAACCTGGTTTGATTTGGCAGATAAATTTGGCAAATTATTGAAGATACTTAAGAATTGTTATTGTGCTCTGTGACCCATTCTATTAAGATGGTTAACTTATTGGCTCGTACAAAAAACTGTTAAATGGCTCCCAGTGTTTGTGTTTAAAGTTGTTTGGAAAGTAATGTCCTTTAGTTTTACTCAGTATCAATATAGTTTCCTGCACAGTTCACTCAGTAACTTTAACTTAACCTGTTTAAACTTTAACAAGCATTTCAAACCATCAGTTTCCATCATAAAGCTGCAGTCACGAGATGTTTTTCAACAAGCCACGCACACTCAGGATTATTTCCCCATTTCTTTCCCCGTCTCAACACCTTAAAACTTGGCACTCAGCATAATTCATCATCTGTAAAGATGCACAGAGCAGGGGACACAGCCAATTATCAACCTGACTGTATAATAAATTTCACATGCCTCTTATGTAACAACTCTGGAAAGAACTGAGTCTGCAGAGACCCTCATGGGGGGTCAGAGGAAAAAATTCAAAACAACTGAAGTCTTTACTCAAAAAGTCTGGGGTTAGACTCTGATATGTGCAAACAGTAACAGGTACAAATCCAAAAGCCAACTAACCAAAGTAAGCGAACATGACGGCAGACGTGAGGCGATAGCTGGAAGGCAATGGACACACAAGGAGATACAAAGTCTGGTAGAGAACAAAGGAACACAGGGCGGAGAAGAGGTGTAGACAGGAACTACAACTGCAAGAGGTAAGGACGCCAAAATAAACAGGAAATACAGGACACAACGGCTCCCCGCAAGCAAAGGCAAATCTACTCAATCGCCCCCTAGTGGCAAAGTGCAGTATAGGTCAGAAACCCCCGCCTCCTCCATGTTAGTGGATAGAACATGGGCCAAAGTACAAAGACACAGCACACATATGGTTACTGTCATTTTAGGTGGTTCTTATCCCACTGTATGTTCAAGTGTTCATTTTTCCCCGAAGTTTGGCTTCAATTTATTATTTGATTCATAAAAATGGGGGGAAATGTCATGATTGACAGCTGAGACTGACTCGTGATTGGTCGTGCATGGGCCTCGATCGCTGTCTGGCTCCCAACGAGCAAGATGGCGTCACTCGTATCCAGGATATTTTGGCTTCATTTATGCATATTGTAAGGGAGGGAAGACATGTCGTCCATCACTATATACAGTCTATCTCACTTTGTCATTCCAAGGCTTTAGAGTAGTTTTGTCATATCAGGTAAAATAGTTCCTCTCAGAGATCACTGATAAGAAGGAAGATAGAGAGAGAAACAGTGCAGGATGTGCATGTGAAGAGTTACTGGAGACAACACCTGCAAATTGCTCAAGATTGGAATATGATGACAAGCTGCACTAATCCACTGTGAGCTCACCTCAGACAATTTGATTTATGACCTCCGAGTGAGGCAACGGTCGGACCCTGGAGCTATGGAAGTGCATGTCTCAATCACAGTGGGGATGAGCAAACACTAAAAAAACTTCACTGGCACACCTATTATTGTCTCCCGAGCGGGGCAGGATGCAAAGCAGCCTTAAAAGCGGCGATCAGGTGACAAGGCAGCCTTGAACACACAACAGTTATTTTCAGCAACCGCTTCACTTTGTGTTTTTTTTTTTTCCGCGATGAAAAGTTCAAGAGCTGACAGTAGCTCGGCAGTGGAGACTTTGACTATATCTTTGCATGACACTTATTGCGCAGGACAGACTCTGGCATTCTGTGACAGCCAGTGCAGAAAACAGAGCGAGTCACTTTTGCTGAACCTGCAACCCAGAAGCAACAAAAGGAGGAGGAAAAAAAAAAATCAGTCGTCGTGGATCGGACATAGAGACGTGTGCTCCTTCCCCTCCCCGATCATGTCTATATCAATTACTCTGCATCTGAAGCATGCACAATGAAGAAGGGACATGGCAGATTCTTTTATGCTGATGAGAAGCAGTTCGGCACGAGGAGGGAGGGGAGGAGGGTCTCTGAGTCTTCGCAGCAGATAAAAATGGAAATGTTCCCCTTGCTGCTCAACACCCCCTGAATCAAAGCCTCCTGCTGGAGTCTGGGGAGCACGGAGGGGGAGGAGAGGATGGGAGTCGGGGGTGGGGGAAGAGAGAGAGGGGGGGGGGGAGATGTCCCAGCTGTGTTTGACAGGTCTCAGGGCTGAGCTGTGTGGTCTGTTGCTTGGAGAGGGAGTGTGGCCCTCGACGAAAACGCACACACGCACACACACACACGCACACACACACACACACACACTCACACACACCAGGGGGGCAGAAGCGGAGCAGCTCGCAGACAATCTGGTCACGGCGTCCTGGGTAACACGTCAGCAAGCTTTGACATGGTCCAGCCGTACATCGAGGTATCTCTATGTTATCTAAGGGACTGTGAGTTTAAAAATAAAAGCACAAGTGTTGGTTAACTGTTTGAAGGAGCCTTGTTGGTGCAGTGTTTATCGATGGGGAGACGAACGAGAGCGTGCACGTTAATGTCACATAATATTTAGGGAAACATGCCTCTTCGCTGTCTTGCCGAGAGTAGCTGCTACAGATTATGGACTGTTGTGTAAAATGATAATATCTCACCCTCAGATACATCCTCCACTTTTTCCGAGGTTATTTCTAGCTATGGTTTCATATTTTGGCCAGTATGGTATCTTGTTTGTTTAATCCACACAAAAACAATGCAACTTCTTATACCACTTTAGACAAATGCCCCCCCTCCCCCCTCCCTTTTTTCAAATCTTGATGACGCCAATTACTGGTTAATATGTTGCTTCATATTTACCTTACATTAAAATGTCCATTAAATAAAGCTTTACATTCCCAATTCTTGACAAAAAAGCAAATAAACACACAGTACTGAGCACCAGAGATCCTTTGTTTCCCAGATAACAGAACATTTCAACTACATTACAAAAGCCTCTGCTGAAACACAAGCAGGGCTGGTGATTCAGACACAAATCAAGTTATCCAGTATCATCTTCTGGATCACTGACTCATAGCTAAAAGGCCAGCCTGATATGAGCACCAAAACATGAATCTATCGTGACACAATGTCGATGTATTGACCAGTGGTGGATCCCCGAGGGAGCACCCCCGCGGTTCTTGCAGTCTGCTCAGCCGGCGGTCAGATGACTACAAGACGATGCCTCGCCTCCTCCCCTTAATACTCCCTTTCTGTGCATTCCCGCAACTCGGTAGCAAAGCAAACTCCTTATCTCTGCACATGCACGGTTACGAAACGTCCTTGCAAAACTAATTAAGTTAAAAGAGGGAGGGAGGACAATGTTGCAATCCATTTAGAGGTCACCTGTACAAACAAGCGGGCCTCCATGCAGACCTGACAGCACCTCTGTGTTTGGCAGAGCAACACACTTCACCCTTTTTGAGTGATGTGGGGTAAGTGGCTCTCATTGGGCTTCGAGCCAGACCATTCCATTCCTTTGACTTACTGATACGCAGTGTTCCTCCCTCGTGCTCCGTGCCCTTTGATCTTCCTCTAAGATCACTAATGAGCAATTTGTGGTCAGATTGACCTGCTCAAATTGGCCATGAGAGGCTCGGTGCTTTGTTTCAGTTGGCTCGATGCTTTTCGGCGGCTTCTTCATAACAATAGCTCTTTTTCTGAGCAAAGGAGAAAAAGACAAAACAGCCATTTTCAGACACGAACTCTGGAAAAGTGGGTCCAGAGATTTTCCAGAGTTTGGCATTTACATACAAAGAATACAGCAGAAGATTGACGTGTCAGATGTGTTCACAACAACAGGAAAATGTCCTGAACATTCGGGTGAAGGGTGATGTCTGGGTAGAGCATGACATGTTAAGTCCGCTGTGGAAATGGCAGCCTCCATAGAAAGGACCCACTCCTGATGTAAATATGAGGTATTTAAATATAAAGGGCCCGTTCTAGGGTAAAGAAAAAAACTATTCTCACAATTTTTTTTTTTTAATTTCCTGCGAATAGATTCCTTTCACCTAAATCTTACACACTGAACCTTTAAATTATAACAGTCTTCTTTTAAAAAGACATCCGGACCCTGTTGGCAGAAAATAAGTCGGAATCTGAAACCAGCCAGGAGCGACCTGGTGCCAAAATCCATCTGAATCTGAGAAATTGTCTGAGTTTTTTACAATTCTTCTTGAGGGGGAAGATAATAGCTGCACCACATGGCAATCCAGCCACTAGTTGACAAAATAGTTCATTCAAAATCCCCCAAAAAACGTCAACCTCTTGGACGAGCCACAGGAAACACCAGGTTGTCAAAAAACGAGTGGGATTCATCCTCTTGAGATGATGAATGCAAGAAAACATTCAGTCACCAGTTATCGAGACATTTCAGTGTGGACCAAAGTGATGCGTCGGCCGAACTGAAGTTCAGTTGATATCAGGGCACTCGCTGTGTTATGCCCTGCTTACTGTCACTCACCAAATACCTGTGCCAGGAAATAATCCCTCAAGAACGTGTCACCTTACAAACTGAAGTGTTTTCTTGTCTCTGTTGGCTGGAGCAGCAGCTGATTTCAGGTTGGGTTAACCTTTCAAAATGGCTAATAAATGTAAAATTAATGAGGCAGATGTCTGAGAAAAAAATGTTGGGGTTTGAGAAAAGTCATATTTCCCGTTGTTGGACGGGCCGAGAGGAAGAGAATGCAAGCGTTCTTGTGATTAAGCGGGTTGCATTACTGAGTGCTGAGGTGGGACTTTGTGTGAAATCTGATGAGCCACATGAAGGAAAACTGCTCTGAACCAAAAAAAAACTTTCCTTTCTTTCATTTACGGGAAAACCTGCAGTTGCGGGAATGCACAGAAACACAATGAAGAGACAAGTGTGTGTCATGAGACTGTACTATAGGCTCTCATGGCTCAGTGAGCAGTGGAG
The DNA here is from genome assembly GCF_022539355.2 of Hippoglossus stenolepis. NCBI lineage: Eukaryota > Metazoa > Chordata > Actinopteri > Pleuronectiformes > Pleuronectidae > Hippoglossus > Hippoglossus stenolepis. The sequence continues at coordinate 6,955,549 of NC_061505.1, read as the reverse complement.
AGGCCAGAGCAGAGGTCGCGTTAAGTACGTCTCCGAGGCTTGAATTCCCAAATGTTGACACAGGTCTGCATAATGGACCATAATGTTCCCTTTGAATGCTTTCGAGTGGGTCCTAAAATGTCTTTAAGCAGGTCAAAGGGAAGTGCGTCAACTTATATCTTCTCTTTGTTGTGCAGTGGAACCAATAAAAGGTTGAACTTAAGCCCGGCTCCTGAGGTCTTTGTCTTTACCATCGCTTTTAATCTTTATTGAAGAATGTGCATATTCCAAACAATGTTTTTATGCTCTCTGCAGAACTCTGACCTTTACTTACTGTGAATGAAAATCATATATTGTCATTTTTTTCCTGATGCATATTTGCCACATGTTATGATTGTCCCATCACGTTTTGTAAATTGACTATTTCATATTTCTGTTCATGTCCATTTTGCAGGAAGGGGGAAAATTGTCTTCTACTTTTAAATCCATGTACAAATCCACATAAAAACAAAGTAGTGCACATGTGTATTGAGTATGTAATTCATTTGTCCAATAAACTGCATATAATTTCACTAGAGGTAACATAAACACTATGCTCATAAATTCAAATGTAAATATGTAAACAACAATAATGACATTGCTCAAACAACCAATCAATCAATCATATCGTCCATCTTCATATACGATGTATGTGGTTTACCACTGTCGCCATCTTAATCTGAGGTGTATCGGGATCGTAAGTACGAGACAAACTAGCTTTTACACACTGATGGTGCAAAATAAAAAACATTTTAGGGGGTTTATCCTCTGGGGAATGTGGATCTCTACCAATTTTCATAGCAATCCATGACTGAAATGTATCTGCCCCTGACCATCCCACACGTGGCTGAAAAAAGACACGACATCCAGTTGTTCTGGATCCCTGTTGTGATGAAATTAATTATTTCTGTGGGATTGCAATGGAAATCACTGCGGCCTATAGGTCACATTTCACTTTTCAAAGGTGGCGTGGACCTGGCTGCAAAGGTCAGCTGTCACAAAGCCTTTATCCACCCGAACCAACTGGTGGCCTGTTTGAACATGACTGACTGCAGTGGACGACAACAACTGCAGAAGACGGAGAGCGCCGCAGTGAAACCAAGGGGAAGAACTTTTTGTTGTTGTTGTTGTTGTTGCTCTTGCGAAATGTCAGAGTTCGACGTGTTTCCAAATGGCTGAAGAGAAACGTGTCTCACTCGCATTTTTTTCACCGAACGACAAACTGAAATCTCATGCCTTTCTCTTTGTGTGTACGATAAGATATTATTGACTCCTCAGAGAATGCTGCGTATTGTAGCTGAGGCCAAACATTGACTTGAGATAACCCCGGTGACAGAAAAGCAAACACCACCGCGATGAACAAAAGCTTGAACAAACGAGTGGAAGCTGGAGAATTCAGTTTCCCAACAGTACAGTACGGCAGAGGTATAAATAACTGTTTCCAAATATAGATCACCATTTGAACTTCCTCTCTAAATTCCTAACATGAGTTGCTATCATCATGGTCATTTTGCCTCTCTAAAGACCCTCTGCAGATTAAAAGGCCACTCTTGCCCCTCGGCCCCCATTAGCTCCACATTCGTGCAACTGCGCCCAGCATCTGTCCTCCTTGTCATATTAAAGTAAAATGACGCTATGGCAACACCCCAAAGTAAAAAATGATGGTAGTGGAAAAAAAAGACGAAGTGAGAACAGAGAGGAGCCTAGACGTGGCCCCGGCTGCACTCCTCGGCTGAAATAATTAGCCCCTGGTTGGTGTGGACTCCTCGTGGGACTCCACTGTGACATGTTCAAATGAGTATTGGCAGAGTGCGACACCAGCTGTGGGCCTCCTGCAGGGAGCTGCTGTACCGTGCGGCGCCCTCCTCACCGAGCGTGACACAAACCCTTTAGAGCCTGAGGAGCAGGAGCGGCGGCCATGAGCTCGCTTCACGTCCACAGGAAAACAACTGTAAAATGTGGCATCAGTATATATTTGATGTCAGGCCGTGATCGAGCTGTCCACCAAACACACACACACACACACACACACACACACACACACACACATTTCTACCCACACCCTAATCTGTGTGTGTGTGGCGCAGATGGGAGCAAAACCCAAGGGGCTTCGACACAAACAGGAGGGCGCCAGGCGTTATTCAGACCCATCCTGCAGAAGAAATGCAAGTCGCCACCACACCCATGTCAATTACAATAAACCAACGCTCTGTGTGGAATTCCCACTGTACCCCGGCACCAATTTGGCAACCCCTGGTGGGAGGCCGCAGGACTGGCAACCCACCGGAACCAAGATAGGGACCACCACACCCACAGATATCTTTTTTAGGAATCACTACCGTACTTTTTAAATCAGGTTCAAAGTCGCCAGTGCTTGTGTCGTCTGTCACAACTATTTTCAGAAAACTACATTATATATGGACTATTTTTAATACATCAACATGATGACATAGATATTTTTAATTTTAGTCTGAATGAATAATATTTTAATTGCACATTTGGTATCACTTGAGGAACCAAAGCCTTCAAGGCAGGAGGTGTGCAAAGAGCTGCTCAATACCCCCACCTAGTGGTCACAAAATATAGACAATATAAAACCAACAAACTTAAAAGTAATCATTATTAGATTCTTCTGTCCCTTTGTTTGATCAATTATAAATATAGATGAATACTATTGATTGACTTATTTGAAAATGTTTTATTTCAGGACTGGAACACATTACAAATGTAAATGATAAGTAAAAGAATAATGGCAGTCAGGGCCGCTGCAGGCCCAAGCTAAGAGGGGGCCCCCGATAATGGCAGACATGTAAAAAAACCTTTAAATTCTGGAAAAGTGTTTCTTTGGGCCCCAAAAGTCCCCCGAAAGGCTCCTGGTGGAAGAAATGTCGAGTGTGCTGAACTTTTTTGATGCTACAGGTGATTTTATTAGACATTAGGGAAAAACACTAAAGTGTGCGACGAGTGCAAACTGAGGGAAATGTGAGAGTTCGTGGTGTCAGCGTGTGCAGGACGTTTAAATTCCTACACGTCAGTTCCTCACGGGCGTGCCGCTTCCCTTCACCGTCTTCTTCAGGTGGTGGTAGTTGGGCAGAATCTTCATGAGGAAGTCGAGCTGCAGAGTCTGAGGCTACGAGATAAAAACAAACGTCCACCCGCTGGTTACACGAATCCGCCGAGATAAACTCTCAAACAAAGCATCGGTGGAGAACTGACCTGCGGCTTCTCACTCTGCACGCGCCTGATGCAGTTTGAGCCGTACACGACCGTGTTCTCGGGCACGACCTCGCACGTGTTGACCTGGCAGCAGGCGCCCACGATGCAGCCGCTGGTCAGGATCACATTCCTCCCAAGATCAGCTGCAATTTAGTGTGAGAAAAAGGGAAAGAGACTAGAAACTGTAGAAATGTATAGAAAACGTTAAAGCAACATGATGCAGCCTCAAATGTGGTTTGATGGTTCACTGACATGGAATCGAGAGAATGGTGCCGCAGTTTAAATTGCCAGAATCAGGTCCAGCTAGTTCAAGAGTAATGCCGAACTGTAGATCAGTTACAAATACTCAAAAGTCATTAGAAACAAGTGTGTATCTCCAATATTCAGATGCTGCAGAGGGCGCTGTTGCTCAATAAAAGCTACACAGTGTTGCTTTAACTTTAATTTAACTGATAGAGAAAGACGGTTGGGGCAACACGAAGATATTTACCACAAAATGAAATACACTGATCAGCTGACAGATATTTGTTATACTTTTTATATTCTACATCATTAATATCGCTGGATAATTTAGACTGTTGGACACAGAACTGCTTTGTGGCAAAACTGTAATTTTATATCTTTATAGTTTGCATAAATTTGAGGATTCGTGTTTATTTGTCAGTTGTTAGATTTGCTATGTAAATGAACAACATTACTGTTTCTTTAATAATTTTACAGATCATCTTTTGTATCATGTTATACTGAATATATCAAGATAAGTGACATAGATTACATGTAATAAAATTACAAGACAGGACTAGAGGAAAACAGTAAAGGATTAAAGTACTTACCCTTGGACTCAATCACATTATTGTCCCCAATTTTCAGAGCTTGGGAAACTGTGGTGGAATTATTAAGGATTTAAATCTATGAAATTGCAATTTTTGAGTATTAGCACTGAAACGCTTCAAAGTAGTAAAATTAACTAGTCAGTGCCCTCTGGTGGACAAAATATGTAATACTTGTTATTTCTCCAGAGGCGTTTTTTGTAATATAACATAAATTGATATATTTGTGATAAAACATGGTCATTTACTGATTTATTTTTAAATCGTTAAGGATACCACATCCAACCTCGAACACGTTGTTGGTTCCAATCGTCATGGTCTTTGGCTCCACTCCCTCTGTGTCTGGCATGATGTTCTCTGGATAACTGGAACATAAAAAAAACACCAGGAGAGATCACATGAACTGAAACTAAAATCATTATTATTATTATAATTTGTATTATTATTACCTGTTGATAATAAGAGCCTGCTCCTCTATTAGATTCCCCTCTCCAATAACAATAGGCCCAGCCTCTGCTATGATCCTGGCCTTTGGGTGGACGACTGTTCTGGCTCCTGTGGAAAATTTTAAAAATAAAAGATTTTCAGCAACATGCGGGAGCCTGATTTAAAAAAATAAAAGTATAAAGAGGCGTTTACAGTGAAATTGAATCTCTCACCGATGGACACATCTCCTCTTATTTCACTCTCAACACACACAACTGCTCCAGCTGCAATTTTACCACTGTAACAACACACAGGAGAATATATGCAATATTAAAATCAATGATGCAGATGATATCATCTTTTATAAGAACAGTAATTGTATTATCTCAGTACTGACTCGATCTGTGTATATGTAGGTGTCGACATCAGGGATTTTACAGGATAATAAAAAGGTAAAATTACATGTTTTTATTTCTGGATCCTTTAACCTGGTCAAACATAAGCCGATACATGATATAAACAGACGATCAGATGTAATTCTTTACCTTTTCTGAGCCATCAGCTGTTTGTTGGCGTCTGACATCCCTGCGATGAGGAATTGATTTAATCGACAATCGACTGTTCATCCTAGTTCAGAGGTTCTGTGCGTGAGATCTGGTTTGATTGTGTCTGTCTGGAAACACCAGCCTGAGACTTGACTGCCCTCTGTTGTCTTCATACGGTACTGCAAACCCCTAATTAAACACATAAGCTTGTATTCTTTTTAATTTTGTTATACCTTAATTAACACCCCAAAAACGTAGGATGTTTTTATTTTTCAATTTCATATAAAATACAATAAATAGTGATAAACTTAATTTAATACAAACACATTAACAAGGTGCTTTACAAGTTAAAAATTAAAAATTGAAGCGAGACAATAGGAAACTGATTTTAAAAAAAAGAGCAAACAATAGGAAAATCAATTTGAAGTTCATAGAGCCTGAAAGCACAGGTACAGAAATATGTATGTTTATCTTTATTTTATTTTATATCTTTTCATATCTCGTTTTATATTTTAAGTTGAATCCTTTATCCTTTTTTTAAATACACATTCATCTGCTGTACCATAATTTACAGGCTTTTTTTTTACACTTAAAGTAAATCACTGCCAGTAAATTACAATCACTTTTACCAAATCCAGCTCATGTATAGGATTGGTTGATTTGAATTGATTTCTCACTGCAGTAACACAACATGTCCTGCAGATGTCGCCAATAACCAAAGAATGGGAGTGGAGTCACTGACAGAACGAGCCAGTTAAATTTACAGTATGAGGAGGAAACACAGGTCAAATCATTTCAACATAAGGTTCCAATAAGGTCTTAGTGGTGCTGATACTGGTGCTGATACTGGTGCTGATACTGGTGCTGATACTGGTGCTGCAGCTGAGTCTGGGTTTAAACAGGGCTTCATCTGTGTGAAGTGGGATTTGATTTCTGTCAAGTCAGCCACAATCAACTATGATTGAAACAGAAAGGGCATAGTCCCTGTTTTCAGAATAAATCTCTGCAATCAATCAAAGGTTAATCTAAAAACGTAAACTTTACAACAAATGAAACAAAGTAAAATAACAGGATCACATTCCATATTCCTCAATCCCACATTACAGATTATTCTTTATAACAGATGTACAAACTGATCGTATTAAATTTTTTAAAAAAAACAATGGGCACAAACCATCTCACACAATTGCGTTTTATGTTTTAAACAGCGGTAACCGGAAGTGGCGGGTCGTGACTCCATGTGACTTGATGGCTGATGAGTTTTGAAGCGCAGAGACTCCGGGAGCGGAAAGTGAGGAGCGCAGCGGAGGAGCCGCAGCACCGGGACACCACAGCACGGACAAACACCCAGAGTGCACCGCTGTGCACATTTAAACAAAGTCTCACGTGCGTAAAACTCTGGATGTGCGTATTTTCTTTGTGAATGGCAGAGAGGAAGCGCGGCTCGGTCGCTGGAGCGGCAGATGCGGCGGCAAGATGCGGCGCGTTGGGGGGGCTGGTGCGAAGTTTAATGTAAATATGTGACCAGGACCAATGAGGCTGTGACATGGATCAGTCCACGACTCTGGACATAGAGTCACTGAAGGTGAGTCCACTCACTACTCATCGTTCATACATGTAAAGTTCAGTGATGGACAGAAAGCGTGTAAAGGGACAGTTCACCCAAAAATGAAAATTCACTCATTATCTACTCAGCACTATGTACTGTAGATGGAGGTGGTGGGTGAAGTGGAGTCTCAGGGGTTAAACAGCGTTGCAGCCAAATCCAATACAATTGAAGTGAATGTTGACCACGTCTTCAAACTTTAAAAAAAGAAAAAAGAGATACCTCCATACTGCTCCTGTCGTGGCATCCAAGTGTCTGTAAACCTTGACATTAAAATACGACTTGAAACAGCGTTGTTTACACCAAGTGTTTCCCCTAAATGTCCTCTGTTCTCAGGATACTTGTGAGTTCTCGCGAAACGAGATCAGCACTAACCAGGAGGAGGATATCAGAGGATATTTAGGCTAAAAACTTGGTGCAAATGACAACGTTTCAAGTTGAATTTGAACACTTCACCCACCATCTACATAGTGCGGAGTAGATAATGAGTGAATTTCCATTTTTTGGGTGAACTATCCCTTTAAAAAAAAAAAAAAATCAAGTTTCCTCTCCGTGCAACAGGTGCATCCTCTGCTCCGCTTCCTCCATTAGAAAAGTCCCGGCTAATGAAAGATGAATGGAAAGTGTCTCCCTGTGTTGCAGCGCTTGCATTTCTCTCTGCAGGCAGTGACACGGTGATTAATAACCAGTGACCCACCATAGCTCAAACACATCAGGAGGAAGAGGAGGATGAGGAGGCCTGGAGCTCCTGCATCTCCCTCCTGCACTATGCTCCTCATATTCTATGCATTCTCCTTCTCCCAGCCGCGGTTTCAAGAAGCACATTAATGTGACAGCCTATGAATATTCTGCCCGCATGCTTTTTCTCATTATCATTCAAGTCTACGAAGAGGGGTGGTGGTGGTGGTGGGGGTGGGGGTAGTCACCTCTGGGTACAGTATGTGCATCTCGTCACCGTGTTGCAGTTCACGTGTCAGAAACCCACACAGCAGAGCTTCTGTTTGACCATGCACTCCAGAGTCCACCCATTTGTCCACTATAACACACGTGCACGCGCGCACAGTCGTATCTCCATGACTTCAGAGGACTTATATTGATTTCCCGGGGACTAACCTCATAGTTACAACATCCCTAACCCATTAGTCTTATGTTTTCACCTTTAAATGTAATGATTTACGTCGTGAGGTCCGTGTTTATGCTGGAAAACGTCTTAAAGAGGCCACAACAACAAGCCACTCACACAAGCTTGCACACGTATCCTTATTAAGGCTTTTATGTTGTTTATACACATGAAAAGAGAAACATCCCCTAGAGGGCAGAGCAGAGTCGAGAGTTTCCGACAACAACAAACATGGCGACGTTGGAGGAAGTTGGAAGAATGTTCCTCTTTAGAAAGAGGCAAAGTGGCTACGATATATAAACAGGAAAGTAACATCGTATATCCTGTAGTTTCTTGCAAACTTGCAAAGTCTCAACAAGTTCCACGATTGTTAAAAGCAGCTCTGATTGATCAGCACATCCCTTAAACTCACAGACTTGTCACTTCCTGCCTATTTCTCGTGTTTAATGGGAGTTGTTGTGTTTTGTTGATTTAATTCCAGGAATTAAAACAGTTGCTTTGTTTTTTCAAATGCTTTTGCAACTCTGTTTTCCTTGATTGTGCTGCGTTCAGTTCGCCGCTTCCCCCGTGCGTTTGACTGATGAATACAAATGACACCTATGGGCGAGCTGTCCAAAAACTGCCCCCCCATTGACTCTCTCTGGGTTTTCTGGGGATTAGCAGGCAAAGATAGTGCACTGTGGAGAGAAGTGTCCGTCTGTTGACATCAGCAGTTTGGTATCTTTCTCTCTTCCCCTGCCAGAACCGTCGTCAAACACCGGGGGGAAGGAGCCGACAAGAGCTGCACACATCTGAGACGTAACTCTCCATGTTAATAAATGATGCAAAGGTCAGAGGTGCAGAATGCCAATGAGGTTTGTTGCTCATTTATGTGTTGCAAAAGTGCATTTATTTTTCATGACAGTGTCCTCAAACGCAGACCAGCATGTAAGAGCAGAAGGAAACTCTCTCTGAAAACCACCTTCAAACAGCCTGTGATGTCGGGGCTTTGTCTGATTGAGCGGCCGCAACCTTTCGCTGTGCCAGGCTTATTGGAGAACTTTGATCCCTGCTGATCTCCTACTTCGGAGTTGAGTTGCCTTGTTGCTTTCAGCCGGAGGAAGTGCACCGCTGCTCCGTCCGTCCGTGCATCCGCACAGAAAGGGCAAGCAAGCTGCACAAGACAAAGCCATCGACGGGGCCGCCGCCGCTATCGTAACTCCAGCAGAGACGATGCAGCCACAAAAATTGGATTTCGCATTCGAGTGGAGCAACGATCGACAGCAGCGCCCTCGCCGGCATGCTTGATTGTCACATCAACAAAATGTGAAATGGTTACATCAATACATTGCGTTGCACAGTTGAAAGATATAATTGGCTTTCCCTGGCTACAGTCGTGCGTTGGGGCTCCTCTGTCTTTTTGATTGGGCTTTCTGTCAGAAGCCCACAGAACCTGAATAAATAGGTGCTTTAACCCCGTGCGCGTCCGACCTGTGGCGTGATTGCGTCCATTTCTTTTTCTCCTCGCTGCTGCCTCAGCGATTGTGCGTCGCTCATATGCAGGACGGATGAGTACAAGCTTTACAGTCGTCAGTGCATCTCCAATGTTTTCTTACCTCCAGCTGAGGCGGCCCTGTGGGACTCCGGTGCCACTGCTGAGTGAGAGAGCACTCGCCGATTTGCTGATTAACATTATCAAGAATTAATAGCGTCTCATTTTCTTTCATTAGGGGCTCCTCAGCTGCGTTTTGCTGCCTCGGCAGCGTGTCACCGTTTGATCAGAACAGCATGTAGAATATCACCCTCTACGCTAATTGGTGAAGATGAGGCGTGCTGGCAGTGGGTAGGGAATGCTGGGTAATTGCTGGCCTCGGCTGTATCCAGCTGTAACGTCAGTACTCAAAGCTCCGAGGAGCACCATCACCCCCTCCTCAGAGAAAAAGCCCCCCCCCCCAAAAAAAGTGACAGAGATCTCAGCACAAACTTAAAAAGGGATGGATGAAGTGGAAACAGTGAGTACGCAGAAGATAAATATGATCGTGAAGCAAATCCACGAGGATGTTTCCAGCTCGGTGCGCGGTCTGCAGAGGAAACAGTTTACAGCTTATTGTACCTTAGAGGAGCAAGTTGCTGTGTAGGTGTTTGGATTCTATTAATAGAAACCACATGTAATCAGGAACGTAGGTGGTAAACCATGCGTAGCGTTGAGTTGATTTTAGACCCATCTGTTCACTGGTAAAAGTAAATGGGTGATAGACGACCCACAGGCCTGGGTTCCTTTTTGATTGATTGATTGATTGACAGTAGAATTTATCTTCCATACATAAACTGGTGTGCAGACATGCATGTGAAGAATGGACTTTAGAGTCCTGTCAACAGTGGGGAAAAAAGCTTTGTCCTACTGGGCAGTGACCTGTAGCGCCTCCCTGAGGTATGGAGCTGGCCGAGGGGATGAGTAGGATGTTAGGGGATCGGAGTTTCTTCTTCCTCTTTCATCAGGTTGTGAATCTTTTTGAGTTTAAAGATGATCGATGCATCTCCACTTTTGATCCAGAAATGAAGCAAGAATATCCCCCATGCAAACGCTCGAAAGTCCGGACGATACATACGCTTGAACAATCGGCAGTCAGTCTCAATTATCCCCCCGAAAATAAAGTTGGAACGAATTTGACAGGACACGCAATTCGTTTAAATTCCCTGCATGCACACAGTCAGACACGGTTGAGCACTCGCCATTGCTCTGCCCCGGAAAACAGGCTGCACCTTTGTTCGTTACTTTGGTGTCTACTGCCGCACGTCGCTTCTCAGATGCTTTGGTGACTTTGCTCCATTCTCGTAGCAAAACAACGTAACTTTACTGGTTTTCTTTGGCTCGAGAGAGGGGACGCAATAGGTCGAGCCGATAGTGAGCGCCCTCTGCTGGATCATGAGGCTAACTTCAGAGAGTCTAATGTGATTCTAGACTCATTACAGTTCCAAAATGAACTTTCCCCTCCACATTAGATATTAGATATTATTAGTTATTTCAATTTCAAACAGAAATCACCTTTGAGATATATATCGCTATATATACTGAATTCCTGGTTCGGTTGCCGGAGCTATTCTCAGTTAAACTATATGTGATTTTTACAGTTCTTTAAAAAGTGCCGACAAGATATTAATACTTCAGTTTATCATCAGGCCCCGCAGGGTCGTATCACAGTTATCAACTTTAAGTGTCCATCTGTCCCAGCGTTGACCTTTAACTGACCACTAATGATGATCAGGATGTTTCCCCAGCTGCTCCATTAAAAGGTGATAAAAACATGGATATTCCTAAAATGTGCACTCAGTACCTGCGCTGCTTTATAAATGCTTTTACACATTAAGAGGTGAAACTGTCAGGCCGACTACAGCTGACATAAACTGATAAGTGGGATCCCGCCCGGTGTGATGCTCCCGCTCAGCCTCTTTCTGATCAATACTTCTGTTTTCTTAAAAAAGCCAGAGTAGCTTCTCACAGTTTGACATCTCGATCAGTCCGGCGGCGGTAGCGAGCGTCAGCTGTGACCCGCATGCTGAAATGACGGATTGACAAAACGCCAGCGGCCGCTTGCTCCGTGAATGGCCGAGCTGTAGGAGGCCTGACTTGACCAGGGTAATATATGCATTAACACTCTTGCAAGGAAATCACAGGATTCACACCGGCGTTGGGAACAGTGGGTTGCCATAGAAATTGCAAGTGCTGAAGTTTCCCCTAGCAACAGCGGATTGGAAATAACGTGTCCAGTAGGGGTACGGCTTTGGGCTAGGAGATGGATTTTAGACAGTTTTTAAGTTTTTTAAGGAGATGATCTTGTCTGGCCAGCCTCGCACACAAGCTGCTGTGGTGTTTGTGTGGCATCTTCCTGCGTTGTGGGAAGTTGTAGTAAGTCCTGTGTGACTGAGACTCCGTGCTCGGCCTCTGTGTTATCACCTCTTATAACGCTCTCGTCCCTCAGCTGTGTCGCTGGCTAAATTGGAATCGCTGACATTTCTTGGCCAGTGATGTGGGTCATTTGTAGTCGCTGCAAAGTCACAGCATCCATTTGTGAGACATCTGCCACCGCTCGCAGATGTGACCTGAACTGTCTGAACCACGGGAGCAGTCACTTAAAGGGTGGATTAAGCCGTGAAGCAGCGATTAAGCTGCTGAGGACGTTACACGTGTATCACGCTCCTCCTCCGTGCAGTGGTGTCGGTAATGAGAAGGATTTGGAAACACACTAGGGAAATTAAGCAATATCAATAATTATCACAATATATATAATATAATTTTCATCAATATAACAAGAGTCCAAACTATATCGATATATTATATATATAAAATGTGTTTGTCATTCTCTGCCCATAAAGAAGAGTTTCCTTCTCTCAGGAGCAAAAATCTGTCTTTAAACTTAATAAGAAATAATAATGTGGCAGTTATTGTGATAATTATCAATACTGACTGATGTGAACGTTTTTATCTTGATACCCTTCCTCAAACAAGTTTGGTGAGTGTATAACATTTTAAAGCCACTGAAATATCATATAATTAAGCCAGACAGATTTCAACAAAACTTGGTGGAAGGATGCGTGATCCAGGATTTTTTTCCCACTTTCGTTAACATTTTTTACATTTTCCTTGGTTTCCTAGAGAATAATTCATGCATGATGATGAAAAAAATCTGACACATTTAAGGAACTGATATCTATGAGTGTGTGAAATCGTTGCAGCTTGATTGAATGGAAGGTGACTGTGGGGCCTTGGTGGAGATATGCGCTCTACTGCTCTGCTATTCTAGTTTTGTTATTGGAAATAATCGTGAGTTGTAGCCACAAAGTAAAATCTCTCTGCCTTTGTTGCCTTTGGTGTTGAATTTCTGGACAGCCTGAAGGACACAAATTCTATTTCTGGCTCCAGCTTTTCACCAGCTGATGCACCACACGCTGCCTCGTACACACAAACAATACGGTTTCACAAAGCTGGATTCAGTGTTTTGTGGTTTTATAATCACACAAACATGTGAACCGCTGGCTCCTCTCGTGAGAGAGATTGATTTATCCCAACAATGATAGAAAACAACGGGCTGGGATTCTGTGTCCTGACCGACCATGAAAGCTTTGGAAAAGTCTTTAGATGCTGAGCTGAGGAGTGTGAGGAGCCGCAAGAGGCTGTCATGATGACACCTGAGGTCAGTGTGAATAAAGCATGTGGATTCTGACCTGCGTTATAACGTGCATTTCACTCCCCTCTGAGGTGTGTCAGTTATGGATGTGTGCGTTTCATGCAATTATTCTATACTGGCACGATAAATCAATAGTCGCCCCCAGTGGAATGTATTCAGAACTTGTTTGCATGAGCAGGCGCTGTGCTTTGTTCATACACCACCAGGGAGGATGAGTTTTCATCTGTGTTTGTTTGTTGGATATGACCCAAACAGCAACCCATCACATTTTGATGCAGATACGGATCAGGAATGCGGATCTTTAACATTTTATGAGCGTTTTTGACGTTTTTCAACAATTTCTCAGGGAATAATTCATGGATCTTGATGGGGGGAGAAAAAATATCTGTCACATTCAGGGAACTGATATCTGTGAGTGTGTTCAATTTGATGCAGCTTTACTGAATGTGAGAGGACCGGGCCTGGGAGGAGGTGTGTCTACTCGGTTCTAGTTTGTTTGTTATCTCTTATGTTTCTGTCAGGTTTGTCTGTTATATAGCAGGATTACGTAAAAACTACTCAACCCATTTCCATGACATTTAGTGGAGAATAATTCATGTGTCTTAGACGGATGAAAATAATCAGTCATGTTAAGGGGACTAATATTTCATCCAGATCCAAATATAAATCTGGACCTGTAGTGAATTTAAATGTGGCTTCATAAGAGGACAGTTGGGCCTTGGCAGAGGTTTGTGCTACGAGGGCTGGACAGAGCCTCACTGTGAATCCATCAACAGCTGAGCACAACAGTTCAGGGCTCATCCAGCCCCGCAGACCCGTGATGGGGAGTTTCACGCTGTCAGCTCGCGGTCACAACCGGCTGGACAACAACAACCCCACTCGCCTCGGCACCCGGACAACCACGCTCGACAGACACCATCCTCTCTGATCTCACATCAGAGCTTGCATGCAGCAGCAGCAGCAGCAGCAGCAGCAGCAGCAGCAGCCGACAGGCACTTAGTTTCTCAGCCGGAGTGAAAAACACTTCCTGACATCTCATAATTCACCCCTCTTCCATAATGTGAGATTTCATAGGTGCGGACTTTCGTGCACTGAAGTCGTGGACTGACTTGACGTGGCAGCCCCTTACTATTAGTTTCACACCTAGAAGTGTAGGTCGCGTGACATGTGAAATGTTTTCCCGTGAAAGACTGACGGGCAGCAGCACTATAAAGATCTCAGCCTGAGGGGGGCGGCAAACAGATCGGCAGGAAGCTGCCACTCACTGCAGCTTTCTTTGCGAGTACAGGGATCCAGTCTGACAAAATGTCAACAAGTAATTAGCGTCGAGATACAAAGCAGTGACGTTACAGAAATGAATTTTCAGTGTAAAGTACATACAAAAACGAGCAGAAATGTCAAGCACCCCGTGTTCCAGTCGTCTAATTTACATGAATCCCTATGACTAGCTCATAAGCGTTTAGATTTAGCTGCTGTTTGTCTTTTATTGACTCAACAAGGGAATAAAAAGCTGCCGTTCACAAAATGTTCCGTCTTCTGAGCCCTTTTATTCCCACAAGTGATTTCCAACTTGTAATAGATGGATCTTGACGGACGATTCCTCTTTTTCCTGCAGCGGACCGACACAGAAGAGGCTCTATGATTTGGTATCTCTTTTTAATAAAATGCAGTCACCTAAATGACCTTGTCTCTTCTGCACGCGGCTTGATGGATCACCCTGCTACAGGTTCAATGCTGCGACCAGATATCTCAGGACAAAGCAAACAAAATGGAAAATTCAAACTCTACCAAAAGAAATCAGCAACGCTTATTCAGACTTTTTTATTTCCTAGTGTGTCACAGGTTGAAATCCTTGTCTCGGTCCATTTAATTACCAGGCATGAATGTTTCAGGCGGTTTTCATAATGTGCTTTCACCTTCTGTACTTTTTTAGAAGTACCACTTTTCCAATAACTGGGCCTCAGCTCGGAGTCATCTTTAGCGATAATAACCTCTTCCAATGTGTGATTGTGTCTGTTCTTGTCAGCCTGCGAACATAAAGCCTCCTGTGTGTGTGTGTGTGTCTCTTTGATTTTTTGGCCCCAGATCACCCAGGAGCAGTTCATCCTTGCCTCCCAGTCCCTGCACCTCCAGCGGCCGGGCTGCGATGCCGTCTACCCGGTGGGCCTGTACGGCTGGAGGAAGAGATGCCTCTACTTCTTCCTGCTGCTGCTCCTGGTCACCATGATCGTTAACCTGGCGCTCACCGTCTGGATCATAAAAGTCATGAATTTCTCAGTGGTGAGTGGACGGCGGGGGGGCATCGTCCGAAATGAGCCTGAGTCAGTTGGGAAGGTGAAGTTACGAGCCTGGAATTTAACTGTCGAGATTATTAACTTAATAGTGTGGAACACATTAAAAAGACAGATTGTGCTCATTTTCAGACATTATATTGTCATTGTGAGACTCCTCTAGAGGAGCTCTGCAGGACTCCCAGCCCAAAAAACGTCTTCATCTCAAACGGCCTGTTACGCACAGCCACACAGGCAATATTAGCCCAGGCCTCCTACCGTCTTCTGATTGGCCGAACATCTGGAGCACACCCAGCGATTGTTAGCACCCTCTCGTCCTCTTACAAGCGCGGAGGTGTGGAAAGCAAACTGTAAATCTAAGAAACAAGTAACGTTCAACACAAAGGCCGATGTTGCTATTTAAACGTTACTCTACTGTTGTCACTCCACCTAGAGTAAATTTGTGTGTATGCTGGGTTACGTGCCTATAATGTTACTCAAGTAATGAAAGGGACTGTTTTTAGTGAGCGAGTTTTGTTTGGGGCAGATGACAGATGATCCCTCGTCAGAAAGAAAAATCTTTGGAACCTATCGTCCAGAGGAGGGTGGCGATTATTTTTTCCATATCATCATATTATCTTACAACACATCTTATATGGACAATCATCCATCCATCCATTTTTCCATCCATTATCTATACCGCTTATCCTTTGAGGGTCATGGGCGGGGCTGGAGCCAATCCCAGCTGACAGGCGGGGGACAACCTGGACATTTACACCCAGTCCCCAATCTGCATGTGTTTGGACTGTGTGGAGGAAGCCACAGCAAACCCACACAAACATGGGGAGAACATACAAAATGCAGAAATGGCCCCGTTTTGACTTCAGGTTCAAACCCACTCAAATCCTCTTGCTGTAAAGCTACAGAAAACAATAACCACTGCCCCACTGTGCCGCCCTAATATGGACATCCAATTAGGAACGATAACATGAATTTCTGTATCTACAGAAGGAAAGTTTCTTTCTTTCTTTCTTTCTTTCTTTCTTTCTTTCTTTCTTTCCGACAAATCCTGAGTTCATTCTCGCAGGCCCATTGAAATGCGTTGGAGGCACCATCCCTCGTGTTGAGTGCTTTGTCTCGTCTGGATTTGATAAAGAATTAGAAAGGACTTGGCAGCGGCGCCGGCTGACACACAACGCACCAGAACCAAACAGACAGCTGCTGCGAGCTCCTGTGACATTTTCGGGGACAATGCACACAATTTACCATTTTGCCAACAAACTCCCAGCGGCAGCATCCTCCCTCTGTGACGGGCGCGTCCCCCCCGACTGTTGCTATCACTCCTCCGCCGCTTCGCCTCCCATCAATCTGTGTCACGGGTAAAAGACCTTATCAGTGCCGTTGGTGTCGCCCTAGAAAATGTACCTCGCTGTTCACCCCCCCATCTCTCAGGACTCGGCGAGCTCAATAAGGAAGCACGAGCCAAACTAGACCCCTGTTTATTGGTTTGATATTCAGTTGTTATCAGCTGTACTGTACGTCGGAATGACTGAATGTGAGATAGTCAGGGAAATGGGGGACAAAGGGGTCGACCATCGCACGCGCACACGCACACACACACACACGTATCTCTTATAAAAAGCTGCCAGGGAACGTCAAAATTTACCGTCTCACCATTTCAGGCAGGACAGGTTTACGATCATCACTCACAAACCTGATGATAGCAACAGCCTGAAAGCGTTGGACTTGGTAGTGAAGGTTTTCTCTAAACTGAAAATGCCACTCAAAAGGTCTTAAAAGAAATAATTGAGTAATTTGAATTTTAGCCTTTAAAAGGCTTAAATATGTCGAACCCTCCTGCACCTCCCACCCACTCGTCTGACAGCGTGTGGCCGACTCTTCCCACCCACCACATCACCTCCACTTGTCGCACACGTCTGGCCACTGACATACAAAGACCTCCGCTCCTCCCCGCCCACCTTCCTCTTCCCCTCTGTCCTCCCATCATGACCCCAGTTCAGTCCCGGCTCTCGACCACGTACGACTGGGCTCACCCGCTGCCCTCCCACTCTGTAATTCACCATTTGCGCTGCTCGCATTTGTGAACTCTTCAAAAATGTCCCTCTGGGCCCAACTGTCCACGCAACGCTGCCCTCAAACTGTCCAACAAAACCAGGCCCTGGATACAAATAAAAATAAGTTGCAGAATCTTTCCTCATTTTAAAACACTCATTTTTATGGTTCAATTTGCTGTTCACCAATGGACCATTATTATTTTTTACAGTGACAGCTGTCATGACATTTATAACTTTATAGCTTTATACATTAATGCAGCATGAGGTCTGCACTAAAAGTACATGGTTTTAAGCTCAAGTGCCCATTATATGGCACTTCAATGGTTCCCCAGTCTGGACAACTAGCAGCTCCACGCTGCGTCATCAGGTTCCCAGACCTGAAAAGCAAAGACCTGAAAACTTTGCTGGGTCAAATTGGTGTTTGTGCATGTTTTGGAATTTAGCTTTTCCATTTACGTCTATATGATATAAAAATGAAGAATCCATCAGGTCAGCGAACATCACATCACATCTGCATTAAGTGAGTTTTATTGTAATTATGAGGTAATCCGCTGCAGAAAATTGCCTGCAATGAAAATTTTATAAAAGTCAATGCCCAAAAGAATGAATTTTCAACTTTCAAATATGACGTACACTGCAGTAGATTACGGCTTGGGTTGCATTTTTCTGTCCGAACCCGAGAGAGAAGCACCCAAACGCGTGCGGTAATGTAAGGCCAGGGTTCGCTGAGCTGGAACTGAGTGAATGAACTTCCATTATTATGTTGTTGTGTTTAATTTCTCTGTAAATCACAGAAGAGCCCGGAAAACATTTCTACAACCACCACTACAACTCCCACCACCGGCTATAATAACAATAATCATTACAGTAATGTTCATATTAAGCCGACTCGCGTGAATTTACATGAGCATACCGCTCTCTTTTATAATTTCCATGAATCTCCTCAACATTCACATCCACGGCGGCCACATTAGCCTGGCTCTCCTCGCTGCATGGCGCCTGTCACACCGACACAGCTGAGTGGCATCGTCTCCTCCATGTCATGTCCTACTTCCTCGCTGTCACTCACGCAGCAGCTCTTATGCGGCACGGCTCTTAACGGGCGACTGTGGCTGCAGAGCAGGTCGTCCACTAACCAGGAGATTGGCTGTTCCATCCCAGTCTGCCCCGATCCGCGTGCCAAAGTTTCCTTGGGCAAGACTCTGAACCCTAAATTTCCCCTGACGGCTGTGCCTGCAGTGTGTGAGTGACGTGTGATAGAGAAAGTGCTTTCTCTCATCAAAACTAAAAAAGCGCGAAAAACATAGACAATTCAAAGCTACGGCAGGATTCCTTTTTTTGTCATCCTTCTGGGAGGTTAATAATCATTTGAATAAAAATCAGGAAAGTAACATATCTGACTGATTCTGTTTCAGGATGGAATGGGAAACCTCCATTTAAACCAGGACGGGATTCGCCTGGAGGGGATCTCCGAGTTCCTGCTGCCTCTCTATGTGAACGAGATCCAGTCCAGAAAGGTAAGTTTCTCTTCTCACCATCTTCCAGCCCGATGATCAATATTCCGTCGCACTAGCAGTGAATGATGAAGTAGAAACAACCACGAGAAATATCTCCCACAGAGACAGAGCTCCCCAGAGCTGCAGACAAGCCGATATCAAGCCTTCGCTTTTGAGGAAGTTGCAATCAATTCTTTAACGACAGGGCCAACATCCCTCTGCCTTGATGATTCTTTGATGCTATACCTTATATTTGTGCTTCGATAGAAGAGATTCAACTCTGTCCACATCTCCTCTGCTCGTCGTCCTCCTAATTTCCTGTCACCCCACAACAGCGCACTATCGGGGCCTCCCATCGGCAGGAAATGGGCAATAGGCTGCCTCTCGGCTCCTCTCAGGCCACATACAACCCTACAGGAGATTACAGACGATTACAGAGGGGAGACCAGAGTCCCCCCGCTGGATTTCCAATCAAGCCCACGCGATAAATTCCCCTCTTCCACTTCCTCCCCTTTCTCCTCTTTGATGTTTAGTTGATTAACCAACACAGCTCTGGCGCAAAGTCGATCCAAGCGTCCTTCTCCCACACGAATCGCAGACGCTCAGTTGGATCATCCCCTTTTTCAGTGATTAGGCACGGTGCAGAAAGCAATTTCAGGCCCTGGAAGCTGGGACTCCATGAAAATTTGTTTTTTTGAGCGACGTCGATGGAGGAAGTGGCTCGATCGTGGGAACAATTTTCCACAAGCAGATCGAGAAACAACTCGGAAACCGGCCGCTCTCGCGCTTTCATGTCGTGGTCGGAGCTACACGTTGATTTTAATACAACACTCGTGCACTTCAGCAGTAGCAGACACCTCAAGGCCGAAGCAGACGCACAAGCCGAACACTGGACAAAGACAATATCTCATCCCCCGGTGCAATACCACCTTGCAGACATTTTTACTGTCTTGTTTTACAGACAGGCTGTGCAGTGGCGCCCTTATCTACCGGCACCAGAGATATTTGCAGGACAAAAATCTCTGTGGGTCACTCGATATTTCTCACCTGAGGAGATATGTCAAGCACCGGGGGAGCGGGGATTATGGTTATCCAATGAGTTTACAGCACAGTGCCCAGTGCTGTTCTTCAGTCCGATAGCCACCATTGATCAATAAGCCATTACCGCATAACAGCAGTGAACACTGTAATGCACCAGAGATATCCAAAAATTGAATATAGTATGGTTTTTTTTTGGAGCGTTCAAAGCCCGAGCTGCCATACGGCCAAGTAGCTGAACTCAAAGGAGCTTTCCTTTTATTTCTCGCAGCTCAACCAGTGCTTTGAATCTTCATCAATGGCTGAAGCCGTAATCTGTGAATACCAAGTGGAAGCAGCTCCAACAGAGTTTTCTGTTTTTTTTGTTCTGGCAGCAAATAACAAGCAGAGCAGCCCTGATTTCAGCAGCGCTTTCAGTAGCATGTTGTGGTAACTGTTCATATGTGGTTTAAGCTGGAGCCAGAAAACACATCAAAAAAGGAAGTTTTTTTTCAGTGAAGCCAAACTTTTATCTGAATGAGAATATCTGCTTTCCGATGCATTTGTAATTTTCCGTCTCCGTGTGTAAAGACAACTGTAGTGTTTCTGATGCATGTGGCCACACTTCAGAATTATCGGTTTAGTAAACTTCCATATTTCATCCTCGTTTATCGCCGCCCTGTCAATTGCACCCAAAATAAATAAGAAAGCAGAGACGCTGTTAATCATGAAGCCAAAGTGTGAGCTCAAATCTGTATGTTGTGATAATAAATATGCAAATGAACCCACATAAATATCTAAAAATATCAAAAAATGAAAACACAGAAAGTGATTAAATGGAACAGTTGGATGATTTGAACATAAGAGAATTGTATTTTTACAACATATACTAAGTCTATCTTGTTTAATATGGGTAAAGAATTTAGCACATAACATGTAATACCCTATCCAGGTATTATCCTATTATGGTCAGGGGGGTTATTATTTGACATTTTTCTATGCGAGAGATCAGGATTTAAAACCTCCTGTTCAGCACTAAGCAGCCGAGAGACATGGTGGTGACCAAAACTGAGTGATTTTTATATAAGCTTTAGGTTTTGTCTATAGTCCAATAGGATGCAGAGGTATATTTAAAAAATGCATTTTTAAACTATTCACGTTGTAATTTCATGACATCATTGTGACTTTTTCATAGTTTTATGATCAATACAAGCTTTATATCGTCTCCGGGCTGCAGCTTCTAGTTAAACCAGAGCTGTCTGTCACAGCTGACAGGCAGATAGATGAAATCATCTGTATATTATTTTTTCATGCCCAACGGGGCTTGAACTATATACATTTCTATCCATCCATCCATCCATCCCTCCATCCATCCATCCATCCTCCTGTCAGCTCCTACAGAAACCTCAGCGCCGCAACAATTGAGTTTTTATGCCAAACAGAAGCTCCATTTGAGAAGCATGAAAGAGATTTCTCTGGACGACCTTAATGTTAAATGTTAACACATAAAAATTTCAAGCGCATTATTGCCACACAGCAGCTCCAATTACACGTGTGAAAGCCGAAGCGCATCTATAATTTGCAGGATTCAGTTTGACACCGAAAATTTCACCAATGTAAAAAAAAAAGCCACAGAGTGACTGTAATTTCAGGCTTTTTTCACTGAGTCACACTCGAAACTTCACCTTCCAACGGTACATGGCATCCATAATTGTAGGAGTCTTTCACTTTCAGACACTTGAAATTCTCCATTTTACATTTCTGTCCAACTTGATGTGTTCAGTCCTTTGCAGCTTTCAAGTTCTCTTGTTTTTATTGACCTATAAAGTTTTATCACAGTAGTTTTGAATCTTTTTGAATGAAGAATACGTGCGAGTCCCTGTTTGCTTTATGCGTAAAAGTCATATTTCATCTTACTGTTCGGATGCATTGTTTAGATTCCTATTAGATATCCTGCAAAAGACGACAAGCTCTGGGTTTCGGGACTTGTTTTTTAGTTTAGAGTAAAACTTAAGGACACCAGAGGTCAAAACATAGATCTGATGAGCAGCGGGGACATTTTTCACAGAGTGGTCAGTCCCTTCAGAGCGCTGCTGTAAATCCATGTATTCCAGTGGATTTAAATTACAGCCTGTTGAGATGTGAGTGTTTTTTATTTATGTTCAGAACAACAGGAGCTTGTTTCGCTCATTGGTTCCTGCTGTCTGCTTGAACCTGTGCAGGGGGAAAGAAAGGAAAATAGCTGCTCGAGTGGTTATTTCACATGCAGAAGTGGCCTTTGATTTGCAGAGATGGTGATGCAATTAAGAGTAGGTGGACGTACAGTGTATGATTTCTACAGACATATAGATTAGTTTTTGTACTTGCTGATATGTGGTCAAAAAAGTGCATATCAGTGCCTTTGTATTTTGCTTGTTTTTAATGGGGTCTAGTGCTTTAATCATGGGTTTGTTGTAGTTAGTTCTGATGGTATAATGCACATGAATTACAAGTGGTCATTTTATTTTATTTCAGGTTGCCTTGTAAAGACGGGATAACAGATTATTGATTTAGATTAGAAATAAGTTTATGCAGCAAACTCTGACTCATTTACAATATTTTGTCTGTTGACAAACGAGCACTGTTCGCGATCGAATGAATAAACAGGAACTCAACATATGACTATGTGAGCATTTGGGTTATTCCGTGTCAAATCATCACACTTTTGTTTTGCACTTTCACAGATTTTAATAAAAAGGTGTCGTGCTGGTTTGGTCACATGAGAAACCTACAGAACCAAAATTGGATGTTCCTGTTCTCATATCTTTTAAAAGCCCATTTCCAGCTCCATTATATAAAATGAGCGTCTGAAGGAGCCCACATGAGAACGCAGCAGGGAGGTCCTCGGCAGGATTCCCCGCAAAGGCGTGATGATGACGTTTCTAAACACGACAGACGAAAAAAGTGAAAACACACAAAAAGAACACAAATATCTCGCGAGAAAAAATGGTGCCCTACCCATAGATACACGGATGGAGATGTTAAGAGCTTTTGATGGGATCAATCCTCTGGGGATTATGTCGGAAATTGGCTTTACACTCCTGCGAGGATCACGGAGGCTTCTTTTTAAAAATGATTTCAAACAACTTTACTTACTGATGGCCATCGGGAGGTGAAGACGATTTTAAACTGATAAGATAAAACGTGTTTCAGGAACAACCAACCTGACCTTTAAAGTTGAATTGCAACAAAAAAAAACAACCTAGATTTTAAAAACATGTTATTTGGCTCAAAAGTGTGATTTGCATTCTGTCTTTGTGTTTCAAATAAACCCACGAAAACCTGATAAAATCAACATCACTACATTTGATTGTCGCTGTTGTGTTACCGTCTGCGTCAGTCTGACAACAGTGTGGTGTGAGGCAGCACGGTGCCCAGATACAGTTCATCAAATCTCTGCCGTTCAGACTGTTGGCTCACGTTATCGTCTCCTGGGACCCCGACTGATCTATAAATAGCATCAGATGCAGGTGTATTTTTACTGGAGAGTGAAACTTCTCCCTCACTACTTCTCACTGTATAAGACAAGAGTGTAATGAGGATGAGCGAAGCCGTCCACTTGTTTAATTCTCTAAAATTATAACTTCTCTGGAGCAAACTGCGGCAGCATCTTCAATCTGAGTTTGCACAAAGCAACTTCATTTGGCCACAGTATTAGTACACGGAAAAAACAAGGGGCCTGTTAATATGAAAAATATTTAAAATGCATGCAAACATTTTCCTCTAACCGCCTGTTCCCTGCTTGCAAAGACTCCGCCTGCGAGGTTTGATATTTGAAAGAGGAAATTAAGACATAATAAGGGCACCTCCCCTACTTTTTTTCATTATATTTACTTGTTCAGCTCAGAATCCAAATTAGCTTCTGGCACAACAGCTAAATATAATTAAAATTGAAATATATTTATGCAAATATTTGGTTGGGATTACAGTTAAACCCGGAGCAATGTTCTTGATCTGCGCTTTAAATGTCTCTTTTGGGTTTTATGAACACACAGTCGCAGAGAGACAGGAGGTTTCTTTGTTTTTTCCAACCGTTTCATCGCAGTCGTGCTCCTACTTTGAGCCGTGATGTTAGTCATTGTATGCAGGGCGGCATCCTTTGCCTTACAAGCAGCCGAGGTAATTTCTCAGTCTGATGGGGCCCAGTGCACGTACAACAACAAGCTCCATTTATGTGCCTTCACTCTGGTCCGCGCTTGACCTTCCTGAGCGGGCGCAGTGACTAAGAAGCCTTTTATGTAACCCCACAGAAGTGTGGAGGAGAGCTGGCCGCGTCTCTGTTACAGCCCCTCGGGCAACAGTTTAAGACCTATAAACTCTGTAAAGGGATACTTCAACTCGAGAACTCGCATTTCTTCACGATGCCCTGCCTGCTGTAGAACGTCTGAGTTCATGATGCGCATTTATATCGAGGGAGGAGCAAGCAGGGAATGAAAATGCAACGAACGACCTCTGCAAAGTTACACACCGAACAAACTTGAGATGATCTGCTGCAACAATGTGATGCTACAGTGAATCAAACCCATTAGACTCCATCAAAGCAAAACTAGATCAATGTGAAACTACATATATGTTCCAAAAATAACAAATATCACAAAACAGATTATTTTTTATACATAAATATGAATAATGTAGAAATAAACGAGTTGGGGAATTCAGTGGATTTGCTCGTGGAGGCTTTGGTGTAAAGTGCAGCTTCAGCGACAAATGTAAACTGTCCTGACAGCGCTGACCTTTCTGGAAAAACAAACTGGAGATTCCAAAATGGAGGACACCATCTCCACAAAATAGATGCCGCTCAGTTGGCAGTTAGTCATCAGACACAAGTGTGTGGTACGAGCAGTTACCCTTAAATTAACTGTTAGATGCAGCACGAATCAATTATTTTACATCAAGAATAACTCAAATGACCAAGCATCACACACCAGGTAGAAACTTCCTTTTGAACATAAGGGACCATTATGAAACTAAAGAGCGATTTCCCAAGAGATGGTGGAGACCCAAACAAAGCAAAAAGGA
This sequence comes from Hippoglossus stenolepis, assembly GCF_022539355.2. NCBI lineage: Eukaryota > Metazoa > Chordata > Actinopteri > Pleuronectiformes > Pleuronectidae > Hippoglossus > Hippoglossus stenolepis. Next base: position 6,930,707 of record NC_061505.1, on the reverse strand, counting down.
GAGTGAATAATAGACTTTTAGAAAAATGTTAACGTGATATCCAGTTTCAAAATTAACATTATCCAACAATGTGGAATATTTGTCTTGGGCTCTGCTGCAGCCATAAAAATACATATGCACTTGCACAAATCCACATTATGCAACAAATATCGCAAATACCCTAAAGATGTGTTAATACATAACATGGTACATATTGTGTGTACCTGTCCATATTGCAAATACATGTACATATACACGCGGATACACGTGCAAGTAGTCACCATATAACACAGCTTTGAGACCTGAGACAACATATATCATTATTGCTCACTTGAGTCAATTGTTCTGATTTTGACCCCATTTTCTCTTCTCAATGTACAAGGAACCTACTAACATGAACTTATCCAGACAGCAATAAAGTTTAATAAATACCAACCAAAGTCAATAAAAGACACTGACAAAGTTAAACTGTGCTTGGTTGCACTCTACGAGGTTGCATTACCAATTCCATGGAGGAAGAGGAAGATGCTTTGTAAAGTTCTGCTTTTTAAGTCCAGTGAGGCTCGACGCCAACTTTGCTTTGTGGCTCCTGTCGCCTGCAAAATCATCCGGCAAGACTTTGTGTCATAGCCGCTGGTGGTAAATTAAAACTTGTTCACTTGTGGTTCACCCGCAGGCGGAGCAGAGTTGTGGCGCAGTGCTCTGAGCAGGCCTGCAGGGAGGTCAGCAGCTCCGCTAGTGAAGAGCAGAACGAGAGAGTTGAGTGTGTCTCCATCACCAGGAGAATCAGAGAGGCTCAGGACAGAGAGAGCTGGGGTGTTTATTGGTGGCATCTAACTATCTTGTGGTTGGGTACAAGGGCAGAGCTCACAACCTGGGCTGCGTTCAGCGCCGACAAAACTAAGCAAAACGTTAATATATATGTAAACGGTTATGATACACAAGCGTTGCAACTATAGCAGCGGACATTTTTGGAAGTCTCGGAGGTAGATGACTTGTGTTTATACTTTAAAATACGCTCGATGTTACAGTCTTTGCCGTCAGTTGTCGTCTGGAATAGCAGAAAACATCAGAATCACGTTAAAGGAGAATGCGGGAAACTTTTAAAAACACGAAAACATAAGTTTATGGAAATCAATACATACAAAAACCCATATCCAATTATTAGCTAATTGTGCTAATTAAGGTAATTATAAAATACTGGCGACAAACATGTCTTCTAACATCTTCAATTGATGCAAACTCAAAGAAGGGAGAGAACTAGAATCCATTGTGTTGCACTGCCTTTTTGATACTGCAGGGTTTATATACAGGTCGCTGCTGATTGGCCAACACCTTCGACACACTCACATAAACCTTCATCTAATAACACTCTACATACGTTAAATTTATTCTTTGCTCCGCCATCTCTTAACTTTTTTAAAGAAGTAAAGACAACTGAGGTGAAAGAGTTGCAGAGTTAAAGCCTTGTTTGCATGCACACAGTGACACGCACACGTGCCATCATTCAAATGCCAAACAGTCATTAACTTGCAAAACTGGAGAGCGCAGAAGCGCAGGTCTGGAGTTATGTCTGCAGTGAAGAATATGATACACGTACACCTGCTGTCACCGATGGAAAACACACGTCCTCACACGACACTGACTCTCTCATCAAACCCTTCCCACACTGCTTCACTCATCTTTGGATAATTTAGATTTAATTTATTCTGTCTCAATGTAATTGTGGTGCGATTTGGAGGTTTATGCCACATGGGAAGCTTTTTACAGCTCACTACAACCTGTTGTGCATTGACGCAGGCAGATTTTGGAGACATAAGACACATTGATTCTGGTTTCATACACTGGAACACAAAATAAATTTGGGTTCATTATGAAACTGTGTTGGGACAAAAAAAAGAATGGGCCGCCACAGTTTCGATAATTAATGGGAAACACTAGTATTGTGGCATCATTTTTGGATAGTGGGAGGAAGTGTTGTCCATCTTTATAGACTATTACAGTTCAAATTTCAAGTATACAACTGCTCATAGATCACATTTAATAGAGTAGCTGCCTGGAGACTGTGACATTACGGCTGCGAAACCTATACTTCTACCTTAAAAATACATATTTCACTTGTATAATGATTAAAAAAAGAAAACACGTAGGAGAACTAATTAATTGGACCGAGCTGCCTGCTAAAGGAGACAGAATTCCAGTTAAGATTTAAGTCACTAACACGACATATTTATCCTTTCCCTCTCTTTCTTCCTCTCCCCCCCAAGGAAAGCTTGTTGGCCTTTCGATCAGAAAAGAACGTGACGCTGAACGCCAGAGACGAGCGCGGCCAGCTGACCGGCCAGCTCACAGTGGGTGAGTCCACTGTCCACGTCCACTCTGGAAGCACCTGAAAGCAGTTTTGTGACTCAATGTCATTTGGGACACAGGTTTATTTACTTGCTCCTTTTTTTACCTCTATAAAAATGTTACATTAATCCAGTCCTGGCTGTAAATGACCCAATCAATCCTATTTATTACCCACTTGAATCAACTGTAGCACAACAATTTAAATTCTCTGTAATCCTCTCTGGCTGGTAAAATACACTCTGTAGACTTTCACGCTAACCTTTGATACACTTATTGAAAGGGCAATGGATTCTTCCTATTATCGTTAAGTTTAAACATCAGTCAGACCAAATTACTGCAGTCGTTTACATGATTAATGACCACTGGAGAGCAGATGACCTGCGTATTAACATGAACAGCCATCGATCTGAGCCAACATAAGTTGAGGGTTGACGCTGATTTGACGAGACTGATGATGTGACACGTCTCGGTCACGCTTCGGCCTTCCTCCAAAAATGAGCAGCGCCCGCTTTTGAAGCAAGTGCATTTTATCTGGAATGAGATGAAACCCGGTCGAGAATAATTAAGTTGCCGAGCCGTCACAGCCTGTGGATTAATGGTCGCGAGAGGAGGAAAGGGAGAAGTTTAAAGTTACTGCGTGCACATCTGGAAAAACACAAAGAAAAAGTCATGTGAACAAGAATTAATATTCCTCCGCAGTAGAAGAGCTTACTGATTTGTCTCCATTTGGAGTAAAAGCATGGCTGATCCAGCTTTGTTGGGCACTTTTCATTTGCAGAGCAAACACTTAAAAGTTTTTCACAGCACTAATAGTCTTACTTTTCCAGACGGAGTTTCCTGAGGCCGATTTTTCTCGGCCAGAAACACAAACAGACTTTTTATTTTAAACAGCATCATTTACAACTATTAACGTTAGAATGTTCAGATTAATCAAACTTTGTAGGTGTAGATCTGTCCTCTAATGCTGATGAATTATAAAAATTTAAAAGTTGGTTAAGTCTGGGAAACATTCGTGAAATATTGAACATTTTGTCACGGCAAAAATATAAATATATAAAATAATAATATAAATATATATCTTTGAGGAGCAGAGAAGAGTTTGTAGGAGTTTAAAATCGATTCCAGCAGTTTCAGTCTGTAAAAATCTCTCTGCAGGACCTGAGGCTGTGGAGGCCCAGTGTCAGAGGCTGGAGGTGCGAAGTCGAGATGGAGGAAGACTCCTGTTCACTGCAGATGAAGAGGAGGTTATCATGACAACAGAAAAGTTCACCGTCACAGGTAAAATGTGCCTCAACTTATCATCTTGTGATACAGATATGTTTATAATTAGATCTTAAAAGCAAAGAAAACCACATTGAATGTTTCTTACCTAGCTTGTAAATTTCGTGAATTCTAAAAGTCCGCTTTATCGCCAGGCTCCGAAGGCGCCGTGTTTGGACATTCGGTAGAAACTCCTCTGATCCAGGCGAGAGCGTCCGAAGACCTGAGGTAAGTCCACGAGATTCATTAAAGCTTAATGTCACATGTTCATATCCTGTTCAATTAAAAACGGAGATCTTTAAATAATGATGATAGATGGAGGAACCATTATTCAGCAGCGTGATTATTCTCAAGCAGCCTCTCGTAAAACTGGAGCAGCCACTGGATGCCTCGTTATCACACAAATTCAAAAACAAGATTTCACCATTATATTAATTTCACGGCCGAGGGGCGAGCTAATTTGTTGGTTATTCTCTATGGCACCGAGGAATTGATTAAAGTGTGGAGAGAGCGTGGAGACAGTGGCTGGCGCTTATTAGACTCGTACACTGCTGTGCACGTGATCCCCGGCGCGTGCACGCTCCGCCCGAGGCTGCGAGCGCGCCGTCCCTCCATTAACGAGCTATAACGAGTGCGGTTTGTTGTCCACCTGACTGGTCCTGGGGGGAGGGGCCGGGATCAAAGTTGGCAGAAAACGCAGTGTTCTGGCAGCTAATTCCTCCAGAGTGAGAGGAATACTGATGAGGTTCACTTTAAAAACACACACACACACACACACACACACACAGCTCAGTGGTCACCATCTGCTATGTGTTCAAAATCTTAATGAGAAGCAGCCCCAACAGTTGAGAAAAGGAAAACAGCAACATGACTTTTACTCAGGACGGGAATGAACATATTTCTCATCAAATAACAAATTTCATTCGAATTTTGTCAGTGTTTGATTCAATTTAAAAAACATATTGCATTGTTTGTTTTTTCCAAAAAGCTCATATTTCTGCACAACTGAAATGTTTTGCACACCAGCAGGAAAAAACATCATCCAAATATTATATACATATATCTTTAAACTTGATCATGATAGTGTTAAGTACAGAGTGTAACCTGAACATAAAATGAAGTGGGAAAGAAGATTAGAGGAAAGTCTGAAGTCAGGTTTGCACTGATATAAAAACTTATTTTAGCAGATTGGTTTTATTTGCAGTTATTTTGATCATGACTAGAAACAGGTGAGGACCCAAATGCAGATGCCACATGAGGAAAGATCCAATAAACAATATTTGACTTACGGCTTTGAAACACGGGGAAGAGGTATCCAGATATCACACATGGGCTGAAAGTGAAAAACATAGATGGGTAAATAACTCAGGGAACAAGAGGAAACGAGCAGGTGACAACAGACACAGGTGAAACTCATGAAAGGCAACGCAGGAACAGGAAGTGATGTGTGCTGAACCACAGGTGACTACATAATAAAACAGGAAGTTAATATATCAACGTACAAATAACTGAGACATTAATAATAATAAAGAAAACTAAAGCAAGGGAAATAAGGCCAAAGACAAAAATATGACAGTGGGTCCAAGAAAAGATTCCAACATTCCGAAAGCTCATGACAAGAGCAGAATCAGAATCAAGTTTATATCCTCTAATATCAATATCAAAAATCCATATTGGTCTAATTATGATGATTATCTTCAATTTTTAAATGTGTATTCATTATCCCCCCCGCTCTCTTTGACTATGGCAGGTTTTAAGTTCAGTCTGAGTAAAACCTGTGATGACTCATTCCTCCTGCACTGCTTCTTTTTCATCATACACGCCCACACAGTAAATTATCAGTCTGTTGATTAATCGCTCGTGTGTAAATCAGATTTATCACGTGATATAATGACATCACACCGTATAATTACAGCTACACATTCAGAAAAATTAACACTCTGAAATAAAAATTCCCCCGACACGCACACACCCATTTTTTTTTATCATAAATACTGTATGAACTCTTTGACGGGATTTTCTTTTCCATGTTTTTAAAACAGCGCAGCTTCTTCTCAAAGTCCAACATTCGTGTTAAAAGTGGCTTATGCATTTCATGTTTTTTTTGTATTGTTTGTTTGTGTGACTCTGGGACTTTTCATCTATATTCATGAGTTTCTCTCTCTCTACACAACATCACTGTCTTTGTGTTTCATTTCTCTTTTAAACCAGCGGTGATCAGGGAGAGAAGAGCAGAGACGGAATCAGAGAAACTCACCTGAGATCCTCTCCTCTGAGAAACACCTGTTCTCTCTCTCTCTCTCTCTCTCTCTCTCTCTCTCTCTCTCTCCCCGATGACTTTGTGTGTGTGTACGCTCACACTCAACTGTGTCTTCATTTATCATCGTCACGCTGCTTCTGAATTATTGAATCTCCTGCGAATAATAATAAGTCCATTGGCAGCATTCATTTGCATATTTAGTGTAAAAGAATGCCAGTATATTTCAAAGTTTCAAAACGTTTTTTCACCCCCCCAGTTCATCGTATTTATCGTCTCTATGACCAAACAACTAGAAAAGAAGTTGGATGACATGTGAGAAACTGCCCCTGAGCTGAGGCCTTGAAGCTGAGGCCTCTGAAACAAGTGCGGAGCTGCTATAAAGAGGAAAAGCTCCCCGCAGCAGAGACGTGTCCGTTTGTCTTCGTAAATCTCTGCGCCTTCACCTCGTAATCACCTCTGTGGTTTCGCTCTCAAAGCTTCCCGTGGAGTCTGAGGACGGAAATGGAATCGCAGAAAATCTGGGACTGGAGATGAAAATATTTATGTTAATTACATAATCAGATCATTCTGCAGCTAATTTGAGACGACTGTGCTCTGATTCCTGACGGGCGAAGCAAAGCCGGGGGATGAATGCTGTGATTTCTACTGTGATACTTCTGTCGTGCTGTTTGTTCCCTTTCACAGGGACGAGTCTGTTCTCCCGACATCTATTAGTGATCAACACACCAAATAGTCTCCAGGTCTCATCTGTGTCAAGAACAGACTATTTGACATGTTTTGAGATTCTGTAGTGAGACGAGTCTGACGTTTAAAAGCAAAAGCAGAGCAGACAGGATGTGAAGCCTCTTTTGGTTTCTGACATTTTCTGACCCAGCATCTGAAAAAGGCAGGAAAATAAACGTTTTCCCAGCTTTGCATTTTATTTTCTCTGCAACTTCTCAGCAGCTTAAGCTCGGCTGCTCGTCAGCTTCGAGGTGTGTTTGCAGAGTTGGTCGACCGAGCAGCTTTTCAGCTGCAGCACGTGTCCAGGGCAGAGTGACAGGTTCATTAAGGAGATAAAGGCGGAGGAGAACAACTCTTCTCGGTTCCACTTAGCTCTCTGCTCAGACTTTGTTCTACCAGCACTTTGTTGGGATTAAGATGTAGTGCAGCAGGAGTGTGGCTTTTTTTTTCTAGTTATGACTGCAGTGGAGGAATGTGGTGTTTCTTTGTTGTTGTATCGATCTTTTTTTTGAGAGAGAAAAGTTTGGACAGCAGAAAATATCACGTTGTTATATAGATAAGAGCTGATATGGACTTTTGAGATCAATTCCAATACTCATATAACGGAGTGAAACGTTTCAGATATTGATCTAGGGTTAGGCCGATCTATTTATACAGAAAAAAATGATTGCAAAGATGTTGTTATCAAACCCTTGTGAAAATATATAGAGGTTTGATATTTTACAATTGAAATATTGGGCTCTAATACAGATGCAGTGGTAATAATTGATTTCTTGGGAGAAAGACATATTTACAGTACAAATAATGTTGGTGATATAAATTATACAGATTAACACCTATCACAGCGTTGTTTCCTCTAGTAAAAGGCATTTGTTTTAGTAGCTTTTCATCTCTCTAGTCGAGTTTTAAGGACGGAGGACGTTGCACCTTGTACAGATTATTCAGCCCTATGAGGTTAATTATGATTAGTGAATATGGGCTATACAAACAAAACGTCTCAGACTCCAACTCTACACGCATCAGTCCATCGCAGGTGAAACGACCCGTGAGATCATCGCCTCGATCGGTTCTTACATTTTCCGAACCGAGACTTTGCGAGCTTCTCCCCCCCTGAAGGCGATTTAGTGATTAGCAAGAAAGAAATAATTATAACCTCTCATGCTATCAAACTGTTAAATGCTCATGATGAGTCAGCGGAGGACGTGTCTCGCATATTAAACTGCTGAGGGTGATGGAAATGTGGACGTTTGCTTTTCTGTTATGTACATCATTTTATATGAGCGTGCATGTTGGATCCAAGAACACGTTTTTTTATATACTTTTGTGTGTTTTTTATTAGGTTGCCTGTATCTTCTGTGTAGGCTTATGTGAGTTATGGGATGTTTTGTTTCACCTCTTTGCAAAATGAAGTTAATGTTGAGGTCTGCAGGCATTTGATGCTGGTTCTGCTGATCTGAGATTGTGCAGATCAGAAACGTAAATGTCGGGAACATTCAGGTGAGGGGTGGCGTCTGGAGGAAGGACATGACGTATAAGTCCTGCTGCGCACATCATCGCCACTGTCGGCCTCTATCGCCAAAAGCGTGCAAATCCCGTCTTTACGAGTTGACATCTTCGTCCGCGTCTTCGTCGTATATTTATATTCTTCCAGCTTCGCATCCAACATCAACACTGTTGTTTCGACCGAAAGCTGGGATAGTAAATTGGGGTGTTTGCACGAGAGATAAGTGTGTGTTGTTCCGATCTTCCCCCGTGATACGCCTCATGGCAACCTGTCCAGGGTGTGAGGATAATGGATGGATGGACGTTTCGATCTCTCAGCATCCAGCTCTTTCCTGTTTCGTGGCAGTGCCTGGTAGTTTTGTAAAGTTTTAAAGTTTCACCTTTATGAAGCCCCCCGAACGCACAGAGCTGATTCGCTCTATTCTAATCAATCTCATCCACTGTGACATCAACTCCGGCCATCAGCACATTTGGTCCAGCGCAGCTCTTTCCTGCGTGCCTCTGTGATACTGTGACCTTTCTGCCCATGTAAATGTCATCCGAGAAAAGCTGGTCAGATTTTCCAGGGAAGGGGGGGGGGCCTGTCGTAAACAGCCTTTATGACTGCAAATACCACACAGGTTATCTGTGGCCAGGCTTTTCCTGGACGGAGCCAGAAGCCCCTGAAATACTCTGAGTACAAGAAGCGTCTCGGCACTGGGGAGGATGGAGCTTGATCTGAATGTTTCTGGACATGGTGACATTTTAAAACAACTAAATTAGCTCCACTCATTAACACTAGAATCTAAATTGTATGCAAATGAATGGAGATTAAATGATGAGCACGACAATTTTCACTGTAGATTCCTTTCCTTTCCTCCCAGCAATGCAACAATGGTTAAAAAAAACACAATATTCGATTCAATCTAATTGATACAGAAGGAAAAAAGGAAATCGATCACAAAAATAAGAAATAGGAATTTAAGAATCTGACCAAATCCTGAACATTGTAGGTCAATCTGATATATATTTATATGGTAACCATTATTTTTAACATGTTTTACAACTATGAAATAAAAAATCAATTCAAGGAAACACACACATGCTCCTGATATCAAGTACGAGTTAATTCATTACATTGAAAACAATATTGGGATTAAAATGGTGTCATTTAACATCAAATCCTGAGCAGCCACTGATGGGTCTTTAAATGACATCTCATTAGTAGTAAAGGTTACTGGTTTTATCAATCAGCAGTGAGGTGTATAATGTGACTTCACACTGCTGTTATAGATAAAGCCTCACAAACAGGACTGTAAACCTTCTCCACCTGAAACTGGAAACAGTCTGAGCTGGTTATAAAAACCCAGGAGACTATTCTTTTAATGCTTTTATTTTGGACTGTGTCTGAAACAAGCACTCTGGGAAATTGAGTCCTTTGTCTTCTGGCGGATTCACCAGACTGCTCAGTGACCTTGTCGGGACAGAGTCCAGGTCCTGATGAGGAAAAACCTCAGCGCTGAGGTCCTGGCTGATGTGAGGGGAAGGCTGTGGGTGAATGTGTGATTAGAACACAATGCAATGTCCCCAGAAGGACGTCAAACATCGTCTTTAACTAACTTCTCATCACTCTGTGTTTTAATTTGCTCTGTTAATGACTCGTCAATCCGAGTCACAGCTAATCAGTGGGTGCTTGAGAAACAATTATTGCAATAATTGAAACGCACGAAGCCGAGGAGCACAGGTTTCTCCCTAACGAGCACAGATTCAGTGGAAAGAAATATCAGGTTGTGTCACTACGGGAGAGTTTACTCAGTTCATGATGCAATAAATAATCAGAAACCTCAACCGGCTGATTCCACAAACGTCATGGCAACAACATTCATAGTATCAATTCCTCCTTGACAAATTTGAAGACAAATTAAAAGGTTAAAATGCTTCGTTCGAGCTGAATTAGAGCTTTTATATTGAATGATAAAATCTTCATTGCGAATAAACCAGGTAGGATGAAACGCAAAGTTTTCCAACTGCACTCTGCACAAGCTCTCAACACAACATCCAGCACACAAACAAAAACAAAGGGACAGTATGTTGTAGAACAGTTTGAGGAGGACTCACTAATGAGGAGGAATAATTCTCAAGTAGCTCCGGAGCATTAACACAGGACAAGGCAGGTTTAGAACGGGCAAAAAAAAAAAAAGATTACATTATAAGCAAAGAAAAATAAGCATCAATATCGTATCTGCTCTTTATTCGAACAGCTTTCAAGGAGAAATGGTAAATATAACGAGTTGAGGCGACATCCATCGACTTCCTGCGAGTGTAGGGCACAAACAGTCCCAGGTCAAATGCACATTTCACAGATCCTTTCCAAACTGTATCCACTGAAAGCTGATTTAAAGTCAAAGAGGCTTTTCAAATGCAGATGAAATTCATTTGCTTTTCTCTTTTCCTTTTATTCCCCCCCTCTCCCCCATCCCCTTATTCCACTGGCGCATAATCCGAAATGTGTGTCACTTTCAGTGGGGTGCGGAGATTTGAGCGATTTCAAGACATCTCCTTAAAGTCTCCCATTTGAAATTCATTGAAAACAGATTTGGGGGAAGATGGCGATGGGGGTGGCGGCAGTGGGGGGGGGGTGAAGAAAATCAATTTGAAACGGTTATGAGTTATGAAAACAAATTCCACATTGATTGGCTCCCACACTTATCTTTCCCCGTGTAAACAAATGGTCCATGGGAAGAAAATGCAAATTGCATTAGCCTCAGTGCCGCTGAAGGTCAAAATCAGCTGATACAATTACGGGCTGTTTAGGAGCCGCGCTGGATTAGCATAATGAGAGGAGCTGCTTAAACATGAAAAAGCACCGTTGATATTCCACAGGTGATGAAATCATTGGTGTAACTGGCGCCCAAAATACATTTATGCATCAGGAGCCAAACAGAAATAATAGAAGCTGCTTTGTCTTTCAAATATGTGACATTTGTTACGAGCCGCCTGAAACCAGTGATTACACAAGGATGCTCATGAACTGTGAGCTGAACGATCAATTTACCCTCGGACGCAGCTTGTTTCCTCGGCTTTAAATCACACGGAAAGTTTTATCAATGCAAACGTCCCGGAAGAATAAACAGAGTAAATTGATGGGTTCTCGCACGAAATCTCTGAGACGTCCTCTTTCTTTTACTCTACTCGTCAGATTGGAGTCCCCAACGCGGACTCTGACCATGGAGGCTCCCAGGGGCGTCGAGGCGAGCGCCGCCAAGGGGCCGCTGAAGGTCAGCAGTCGGAAGGACCTGCACCTGGAGTCAACAGAGGGCGAGGTGAGGAGGAACGCAAAAAAAGAGCTTGAAATTCACTTTTCGTGCCCTTGCTGATATTTATCCGCTTTTAGTTTCTTGTTTATTTATCTGACATTGTTTATTAGTTTTTAGTTTATGTCCATAAGGTTTGTGGTGTAAGAATAGAGAAAGACTCACATCTAGTCAAATCTAACGCAGCGTAATATAGCAGACCTCTAATACATCCTCCCTCCATGAAGGTTATTGGAACAATTTTAGAGACGTGTTGATTCACCCTAATGATCACTGTAGCTTACGGTACTGTGGCCGAGACATCTCACACAAGCACATTTACGGAAAACATGATTGCAAACGCCACAACGCGAATGCATAGATTGTAAATAAAGATGGACGACGCTTCTCCACTTTGCTGTAATGAAGAAAAAACATCCCGCTTACGGGTGCCGCCATCTTGTGCTTTTGATGTGGAGACCTTAAACCTCAGATGACTGTCGGGGGCCTCAGACCAGCAGCAGCATGGCTTAGAAAATTAACAACTTTGTTTACTAAATACAAATATTTGACAGCGAGATGGAGTATTCACTGTATTTCACTGCACTGTCACATTGTATTCACTGATTGCTCCGCAGTCATTTATCAGTCTGAGTTAGTAATAAATCCCCTCAGGTCGTCTCCGCTGGCGTTATTTAAATGACCTCCGGCTCGTCTCTGGTGTTTTTCCCTCCCAGATTCTTTTAGACGCCAACACCGTGCAGCTGGGCAGCCTCCCGCTCGGCGTCTACACGGCGTCTCCCGGTCAGGCCGCCCACGAGCAGGCCGTGTACGAGGTGTGCGTCTGCCCCAGCGGCAAGATCTACCTCTCTCCCGCCGAGAGCAGCTCCACCTGCCAGGCCATGAGCAACATCTGCCTCTGGAGCTGACCTGGGAGCGGCGCCACTGATCGAAGGACACCACTAACATCTGCCCTGGAGCAGCTGAGAACTCTTCAGTGTCTGAGCTGTTCGGATTATTTCGGAGACGTCTGACACCGGCGGTGGTCGACTGAAGGTCAGGACTCACCGCTGATGGAGGAACTACAGTCAGAGCATCTCTCTGGAATCAGGAATATCTCAAACATTTCTACTACCTTCTATTACAGTCAGAGGACACGTCTTTTATTTTTCTACTCTTAAATTCATCGTCAACACGCAGTGACGGTCTTTAGGATTCAGAGAGAACAAGAAAAGACAAAACACAGGTGCCTTCCGCTGTGAAAGAACTCATGTTGAACCCGTCTGTGTCAAAGGTTATTGAAGATGTGATGGTAGAAAATTAAGTAAGCACAATTTTCTCATGGTTTTTAGATTATTTTGAACTTTCTTAGAAGACGTTTTACATTTATCCACCGTGTTAGTTTTTAAAATGAAACATGTTCTTATGTGGCGCATTACACACGACCTTGATAAAGACAAGTGAAATGACACCAACGTGGCTGTTTTGAATGTTCAAGTCCTAAAAACACTTTTTTAAAATGATGTTGACTATGACGGAGTTTTGGGGCCATATCGAAGAAATTCGAAAAATTATGACTTTATTCTTGTATTATTATGTCTTTATTCTCCAAATCTCCGTTTTCTGTTTCCCTTCAGTGGCCCTAACATGCATGACAAAATTGGTTGGGGAAGCAAAAATAGATTTCTCAGTGTCCCTTGTATCACATGATCCTCATCATCGTATCGGAATTTATTCCGTTTTTGTGGAATTATAAATGTTAAACTTTCCTGCATTCCAAACCTCTTCTCGTTCATTTAAAGTTGTGCCTCCAGTTCATTCTTGACCTTGGAGACAGTAGTTAAGAAAATCTCCCCATAAGCTGCCTACAGTAGCTTTTTGATCGTATTACATCATCTTCAACAGAAGGGAGACATCTTTAATCTACATCTACAGATCCAGGACAACAGGGCACCTCCAACTACATACAGATTTAATACTCATCTAAATTTAAAGAAATATTTCTGGATGTTAAAACCCCGACCAGTGTGTGAACTCTCCGAGGCGGCGGCCCTCAGTGGGGTGTGACACTGGAGCCTGGCTGACCTTGGCTCCACAGCCGAGGGCGGGGCAGGCCGCCACGTGTCAGCAGGTCTGCTGGAGCGCAAGGTCTTGCTCCACGCCGCCTCCTCATCCTCCATCATCGGCCTCCGGCAGCTTGTTTGGTAAGAGCCACACTGGCATTCTAACAAGAGCTTAGCTGATCTGTGTGTGCGTGGTTGCGTGGTGACGGTCTCTGATCCCCACACATTGTGCTGGTCGAGCTAATGTGACGAATCCAAGCAATTTTACCTTCTGAATGATTTACTCTAATATGGTAATGGGACAGTGGTTTGACCATGCATGAAAGAAAGACACTGACATCACTCACACACGACTCGGTGTGAATGGCTGATGTGAATGTGACACGTGTGTCAGGAGAAAAACAAAGTAATATCTCAAATAATTAAACAGACGGCAGAGTCAGGAGCTTGTGGACTGAGTGAACTGAGTCCACGAGTTTTATTTTGACAACAAATTTGAACCAAACAGTCAAACAGACGACAGCTGGAAACCAAAAGAGACGATATCGACCAAAAGCTCGGGCAGTAATCTAATGCTAGAAGCTGAGAAAACAAACCGACCCCGACAGGCATTCTATCAAGTAGATAGCCCAGCCACGGTAACCGAGCCCGAATATTGTTTCAAGGTTTTTTCCGAACCCAACAGGTCCAACTGGGGTTGAGTATCCACGCTCTACAACTGACCATGGACTGTGTATAAAGACGGAGGATGCGTCTCCACTTCATCCCGCCGTGATACAAATGCCGCCATTTTGCAATTTTCATTTGGAGCCAGACGCACTTGCTCGACCAATTACGAGTCAGTCTCAGCTGTCAATCGTGACGTTTCACCCTGTTTTTATATCATCAAATAACTAATTCAAATCAAACTTAGTGGGAAAATGAACCCTTGAAGAAACAAGAGTGTGATAAGAACTACCTAAACTGACCCTGACATCCCCCGCCACACACACACACATTTTTGTACTTCTGACTTTTTTAGCTTGGTTCATGTCCCATCCATTAACATGGTAGAGGCAGGGTTTATGACCTAATAATAAACTTTATTTATACAGTGTTTCTAAAACACAGTTAAAAATGGTTTAGACAGAATAAAAACTATTGAGTGCTCAAGCAAATAAAATCAGAGAAGAAAATAATACAGAAATGAAATTAAAAGACAGCATTTACAATAAAGCAGTAAAACACGTAATAAAAATAGGTAATAAAATGGTTTAGTAGGATCAATAAAACATTCTCAGATTCGAGCCACAATCAGTATATACTATATTGATTATCAAAATGCTTGATTGATTTTCTGCCACTCCGTCATTTCAGCACTAAATTAAATGAGTTCATCGAGGTTGTGAAGCACAGTAAAAAAAAAAGAAAAAAGACAGGAGTTCATTACTCAAGCTGAAACACGCCAAGTGATGTAAATCACCTGTCAATCAAACCGAGCCCAGCTCCATCTTTATTCTCCTCAACTGAGTTTTTGAGTTTAAAGACCAAAAGAAACATTATATTATAAAATAATTAAAATTTAACAAACAAAATATGGTTTTCTTACAAATCCTTCACAAAAATCGCCAATAAAAACCTGAAATGGGAGAAATAATGACACGAATCTGCCTCCTCCACATTCTATCACCCTCTACATGTCATTATCTGTCTCCTTCCCTGTTGACATGCATCTTGCCTCAGCGTTTCCCCGGCTGCAGGCTGAACCATGATAAAGTCTTTTCCTTCCCTGAGCAGAGCTGGAATGAGCATACATTAGTGGAGCCTGCTGCTGCTGCACATCACAACTTCTCTTCTCTTAATTAAGCCCAAAGTTGCCATAAAATAAAAAAAAATCTGATCAGTGCTGCAGGAGCAACTGTAGATTTTCTTTTTGGTTTTTGCATTTTAATGTTTTTTTAAAGCACGTGGAACGGCTCAGCAGCAGCAGCGAATGTTTCCAGGGGGAAGTGATCAAGAGTTATGAACGTGTGACGCCAGCTGATGAAGAATTAGAGCTGCTGGTGTTTGTGCTGACTCAGAATCTGACTTTCAAATGACATCAGTTTCTGTCGTTTACACAGCGGAGCCGCAGAGTCAGAACGAGGCCAGTGAAAAGTCACAGAATCTACTGAGAGTTTCTATGCACATTTACACGACTTCTGCAACATCAAATCTCAAAGTAACTCGCTCCACTTCCCTCCAACTCATATAGTTTGCCCTTTTTCTTTTGGAATTAATGCTAAATGGACCTATTAATTCATGCAGGTATCAAGTTTCAAATATCCCTCACAGTGAAAAGCAGAGATCATAAATGATAATTCTAAATATTATTTTAATCACTGCACATGAGATGTGTTTCATTGTTTGTGTAAACCCACTGCTTCATTACAACCACACATTCTATCAACTACAATAAAAAACAAACAATTCAACTTAAACAGCGGTAATTCATTTTAGCATGGAAACATCTATGTTATTTTAATTGCAGTTGGATAAAATTAACATTATTTCTGATGGTGAAAGATTTGGAAACAGATCAAATTCAATTCGAGGACAACAGGAAGGAAAAGAAAATCCTCGTCACCAAGGTCACGTCCTCCTTCCTGCAGGGTGATAAATGATCAAACCCTTCATTTCTCAACACGTTCAAGGCAGAAATGTCTTGAATGCAGCTTATTCAGCTTCCTATGCAACACATGCTTTCATGTACTGTACTATCAAGCAATTACAAGCAAATTGAAAGATGAGCGTAAACTATCATAGGTGAATTTTGTCCAAATCGAGGCTGCATGGAAATATCCTCTACACAAACCTATCAGAGCAACAGATCATCGCTCCAGTTTCACATGAAGCTGAAAAAAGCTGCTTGAAATTGTAGTGAAAACCAGTTTTCTCTTTACTCTCTTGTTCCAGCTGCTGCAGATTTGCACCAAGTCCTGCTCAGGACTTCAGCCTCAGCATGTGGGATGATTGTCTATAATATCATTAAGTTATTAGCAACATTAAGTTATTTCAAAGAATCTTAATCAACACAACCCAGTTCTCTGCAGATCAAATGCTTTGCTTGTGCTGCCATCTAGTGGCAAAATACCAGAAGTTCACAAGTAAACCAGTCTGCCATAACTGAATTCAATTCAATTGTAAAATATGCATCAAACAAATACATCAGCTAAAATATGTTTTAAAATGTGGTGCTTTCATACCTTTAATTCAGAAAGGGACTATTTTACAATAAACAGAGCTGCATGTCCCAGAGATTTTTAACCTTCAGTCATGATAAAAACTTAGCAAATTGGAAGAAAAATATGAAAAAAAAAGGTTAAAAAACTTGATAAACTTTACTCTATCTCATGTATTCATTCTTAATATTTCATTTGACAAATCTAAACTGTCTAAACTTTAAACTTTATATAATTAGAAGCTGCTGAGACCTTCGTGTTCAGAGGAAACACAAACACTTTGTTTACACGCTGTGTTTAAATAAAGAGACAAGAACTTTGAATATGGAAGAATCTTTAATTCTTGACTTAAGGCCAAACCCTTAAAATGAATGAATTAGTGCATCTGCGTAAAAGAACTCATGACTTGCCGCCTCATGATGATGAACTGGAACCTTAAAGTCATCTCCTGAATGAGCTATGAGGAATTAAACATTTACCAAGTGAGCAACAAAATAGTCCCTGGTGTGTTACCGACAATTGTTATTTGGTTTTTTGAAAGAAAGAATAATAAGTGAATACAGATCATTCAGATACTGGCTGTAAATGTTGAAGATGTGTAAATAAGCTCACGACACCAATACCTTTGTTTTTTTTCTGGATCAGTGTGTATATAAATGATTTAAAAAAAACAATTTCTTGAAAGCATGTGACAAAGTTGATAGTATACTTTAGAAATAAAGAACTTAAGACATTCATTTGACACTGTCCTTTTAGCACTCCAACATTGTGCAATACATTTTGAACACAGGAATCTGTCGGAAAAACTATAATCCCAGTTTAGAAAATAAAACTCTATATGTAAATTATAAAATCAGATATTCCTCCTTCCCTTTTACTGACATTTAAACTTTTTTTTTTTAAATCAGCATCTTGTCAGATATCTTGTTACTTCTGTTCCAAAAATATATATAAAAGATAATCACTGATTAAGATAAGTAGTCATGAACAAATAAATTCCTTCTTTAAAATCTCTACTAATAAGTGTTGGTTTCTGTGGTTTACTAAAAAACAAATACTTCTTCAAGAGGCAGTAAAAGCCTTTAGACTCTGTACGAGTGATTGTGATTATATTCAGAGATGTTAGACGCAGTGAAGCTCAGACGCAGCTCGTGTCCCGTCAGTTCTTCTCCTCGTCTTTGTGCTCAGGGACGGGCCTGTGAGGGTAAACAGGTCGTGGGCTTCCATAAACATTTTGCCTGCAAAGGATTATGAGGATTTAGGTCAGAATGAAAAAACAACAGCAGGTAATCTCAAATTATCACCGGGAGTCGGCAGATATCAACAAGCTGAATTGGAAGGAATATGGAGAAAGTCCCCGAATGATTTACACTTCCTGATAATTGAAGATAAGGTGAAATAAATAAATGTTAACATAATTGATCAAATTGGTTCGGTAGTTTTTTTGTAATCCTTTTGACAAACCTCCATGACGGGAGTACTAACATCTGAGAGCAGTGACTAACCGTCTCCCACCACTTCCAGTCATTACACCGAGCTAACAGCGGCCTGCTCCTGGTCCGCAGAAGGTGTGAGCAATATCAATCCTTTCAGCTCACACTCCGAAAGACAGTGAAATAAGATGAATTACTCTTTTCAAACTGAACACTATATGAAGCACTCACCACGGATTTTCGTTCTGAAAGCCTTCAGCTTTGAGGGCAGATCTTGAAATGCCCATGCCCTGAGGAATCCTGTCTGGGTATCTCACAGCGATCTTCATCCCATCCAGAGCATAGCCCTGAAGACACAAACAAATATTATCTACATTTTATCTACAGGAGAATTTAATCCTGTAGGTTAGATGGAGCCTGGCGTTTTATTTCTTATGGATGTATGAACGCATAGGGAAGGAGGCAATAATTTGTTTTTTCTTCGTGGGTCGGCAAATATGTTTTTCAGGAAGTACTTACATGAAAGCGTCGGATCGCTTCATCACAATGCTCCTGTTTGGTAAAGTTTACGAAGGCACAGCGTTTTTGAGCCAGAACCTTCACACTATAGACAGCTCCAGCTCTGCAGGACACAACAGGACAGCTGTAATACTATGCAACTGCAGTGTGTGTGTGTGTGTGTGTGGACACAACACTTAAACACTTGGTTAAATTGCAGAAATACGAAAGCTAAAAAAAGAACGTACTTGTTAAACACGTTGGTTATCACAGACTCAGGTACTGGATAAATCAAGTTTCCAACCCAAACTGGAAACAGCTCCCTGTTGAAAGAAAACATCACAACACATTCAAAAGAAAATGAAGGTGACAGACCTATGCCGAGATCCCAATATGGATCCTCTTATGTTGTGAGAAGTCGTTTTATTCATAACATCATCATTCATAACAGTTTGGAGTTCATAAACACGTCAAATGATTTTCTGCTCTATGAGTATTTACTGTCTAATTAGAGGCAAAGAAAGACCAACAATCATTTATCTTCTGAATAGTGTTAAATTAAGATCGTCATGAGAATTGAATCAAGAATCGTCAAATTAACCTTAGATTACACTCAGTATCTATAACTGTTAGAGTCATTGATAGTAAATCATTGACATGTTGATCTTTTAATAGGAAAGTATTAATATTTGATGTTTTAGTATTTATGGTGAATATCCCACACATCACTCTGTGACACTGAAATGCTGCCGTATGTAAACTGAGAGATAAATATGGAGACTTTCAATCGTGGAAAAAGTTTGAAACGTACAGAAGGTATTACCCCCTGCGGTCATTTTGAGTTAGTTTCATCAACAAGTTGTTTCGAACCTTTGATTAAATAAAACATTTTACTGCAGTGAGTGGATATATACTCACGTTGGTGGTCGACTGTTTTCATGGCTGAGCTTCGTGGCCTGGTGAGGCACGGGTTTGTGTTGACTCTGGATGTTTGACATATTCGGAACTGGGCCTATGGGTTTGTTATTCAGTGCGTTGTGGGACTGAGGATAAGCAGCGACTGCAGGGTATGTGTTGGCTGAAAGGACTGGAGACACTCCGGTGATGTTTACGACTTGAGCCGCTGGTAAAGTGGCACTTTGATAAGCTCCTAAACACAAGATCCATGTTTACAATGGTTTATTGTACAAACACACACAGACACTGTAAGTAACTAACAAAATGTGGGTTCATCGGGGGAGACACACTCACCTGGACGATGGTTTAAGTTTGACAGAACCGCTAACGCTTCCTCAACTGTTCCATGAATAATTAAAGCATTTGAGCTCTGCTCCCGAGTGAATCCACACTCCTGCAACACAATTAAAATTCTCCAGGTTTGAGTGTCTCAAAGTACAAAATATTGGTAATGGTTGATTTTTGACATGCCCAGTGTAAACAGGAAGCAGATTGTCTATTCTGAAGTTTGTTGTTCAGTTGCAGAAACAAAAAATGAGAAACAGCAATAGTGAAAAGGAAGAGCAAGGATTTCTGTTCTTGACGACAACGTGGAGGCGTTACTGAAATCGACGCTTTGCATTCACACCCATGCATCAGTGATGCGTTTGAAACTGAAACGTAGTAGTGCGGATGTAGCCCATACAGCCCCATTGAAAGAGATTATACAAACATGTAACACACCATTAGTTGTGTTATCTGCACTCGCATAAGTTCCTGAGCGGCTTCTGCATATGAACCGTCCAGTTTGAGAACTTCACCGAAGGACTGAGCAGCCTCCCTATATCTCTGCGGGAAGAAGAAAGAGAGAAAGAAGATGAGCTCTCCTCACTCTCTACTTTGGGACTAAATCAAAAAGTTGAGACTCATTCACCGTGACCACTAATCAGCCCAGTTATTCATGTTCACAGCAACAGCGAGTCAAAACAAGTCTGAGTAAATAATGGGAGCCCGTGCAGCTCAGTGACACTACAAATTAATTCGGGAGAGTTGCAACGAGGTCAGAGTGATCTCAAAGTCATTCCAACCTGAAACGATGAGGGTAAACAAAACAAAAAGGGAAATAGGTTACTTATTCACAGCCACACACACTGAAGCGTGGGTCATGTTAATGGAGTGTAAAAGAAGAAAAATCACAGTTGATTGTAAAGTCACAAAAACAATAACGCAGTGTAAAGTCAACACTGTTATACTCTAAAATGTTCAATATGTAAAATTAGAATTAGCACCCCGCAGTTGTATGCCTCCACCAACCAGTGGACTCATTTAACATGTGATTGCCGACCAGAGGCCAAAAACAGGTTTTGTGAGGTCACCGGGATCTTGACCTTTGACCACCAAAATCGAGTTAACTCATCTTTGACACCATGTGAAAGTCGGTACCAAATTATAAAAAAATCACTGCAAGGCGTTCTCGAGATATTCACAAGAACGGGACGGACAGACAACATGACACAAGTAAAACCAGCGTGCGGGCATGAAAATAGAAGAAATATCAACATGTTGCTGTTTTGAAAACGTCGTCACATATTTTCTTTTTACACCAACATACATTTCATTGAGATCTTTACCTTAAGACCAGCCAGAGCTCTGCCCTTCCTAAACATTCCTTTAACCCAGCCTGGACACAAATTAACACACAGCTCGGCGTCAGTCAGCGCCTTCTCATATTCTTGCATCTTTTCAAAACAGAAGGAACGATTGCCAAACAACCTGCGACAGAAACAATAAGGTTAAGTAAAAAGAAAAAACAGTGGTGGTGTGAGCATCATGTGCAAATTTACTGTGAATGAAGTAGAGCACAAGGTCTTACTTAAACTCTGTAGGGTTGTATTTAATCGCGTCAGTGAAGTATTTCACAGCCGTATTAAAGTCTCCAGTACTTGCATATCTATTTCCAATAACTGTAGTGACAAAAGAAACAAAAAAGATATTCAAATATAAACCATCAACAAGTTGCAAAGAGCCTGTGCACGATTCGGACAAAACCTACCTGCGAGCTCAGTACTTATTTTTATATGATCTTCAAAGGTTGGGATGCTACAGGCAGCAGAATCCTGATCAGGCTGGAAGAGAGAAGTGAGATGAGCAGCTTTATCCCATGTAATAAAAGGACAAAACAATCAAGTAACTATTACAGTTCTGTGGTCGTTACTGGAAGAGTTATCAGTTGTAAATAAATGTCTTTGTGTTTTGTTTGTAAGCTCAATTACCTTGTTTTCAACCTCTGGCTCTTCTTTAGTTCGGTCCGGGACTGTTTTACTTTCTTTAACCGGGACCTTCTTCTCTTTCCTCTCAGGCTTCGGCCTCTGCTCCATTTTACGCTTGGCTATGAGAGCAGCTTTAGTCACAAAAGTACTTGTCATATCCAGCTCCTTAAAAGACCAAATAAAGAAATAAAACATTAGGAAAAGAAACACAACTAACCCCAACCTAAGCCTGTTAAATATCAATATTCTAAACCTGCATAAAAACCATCACTTAGGAGGTTGTGTTTGTTGGTTGGTTAGTTTTTCAGTAGGATTACGCAAAAACTAATGAAAACATCCATGAAACTTGGTGGAAGGATGAGACATGAGCCAAGAAAGAACCCATTAAATTCTGGCATAGACAAAAAGACAAAGGGGCAGACCCAGGAGTGTTTTTTAACTTTCTTTAACAATGAAACAATTTTTACAGTTTTCCCAGAGAATAATTCATGTATCTTGAATAAAACAAATCAGGTATCGTTAAAGGAGTGATATCTGCGAGTGTGTCATTTGGTGCCGCTTGACTGAATTTGAGGGGACTGTTGGGCCTTGACGGAAGAATACGCTCTATATCCTGTTTGTTCATATGTCACATGCTTAATATGAGTAAGAGAAGTATTAATAGATTAACTTCCTCTGCGTCATGTTCAAATGTAAGGCATGCAACACAGAAACCCATCATCTTAGCACAATCACACGAAAAGATCCCTCAGGTCAAATATGTAGAAGAAAATTACAAAAGGGCAAATGTGAAAAACCTCATTCTGTTTAATGACATGTGTATGAATTGCAGTAATTACAGGAGCGCTTGGTACCTCACTTTCAAAGGGGTCATTCTCAGTGTCACTATCTTCACCACTGGATTCGCCATCACTGCTCTCTGCATCTTGAGCTGAAGTCGACTTTTTAACACTGGAATCTGTATCGTCTTTGGGTTTCCCATCAACGGGTTTAGTGTCCTCTGCTTTAGATTGCTGTGCATCCCTTTCTCCCTGCAAATCAAGAAAACACAAACCTGTTAAACAAAACATACTTGACGAGTTTGTTTTAGAGGATCCCTTTTTTTAAAAAGGTGTTAAACATAGGATTTTACCTCTTCGGCTTTTACGGGGCTCGGTTTTTCCTTCTCAAGCTGTTTTTTCCTCTTCTGATTCTGTTTGACAAGAATGCACAAAAGCTTTATCTACACATTTTAACATTCACTTATTACAATTACGTTTTCCGGATTATTACCGGAGACAGAATTTACCTGTTTCTTGAGCTTCTTCTTCTCAGCCTTTTCTTTGCTTTTTCTCGTTTCCTCTAATAATCTGGCATTTCTTTCAGCCTCCTACCAAACAAACATTAACCATTGGTTAATACGGAATCACTTGACATCTTTCAAACATCCACCTTGGAAGGACAGATACAACAAAAATGAACTTACGCTCTCTCTGGCCTGAACAATTGGAGCGGATAGGTGAGGATGGTCACCAGTCCAATAATACGGTGGAGGTAGCCATGTCCTAACTCCAAAATCAACGTCACCCACATCGTCATCATCCCTGTAATCCAGACCTGTGAAGAAAAAGTATGTTTTAGAATTTTGTTTTATACATTTACCCTTTGCATTTGTGTTCCAGAATAAACATGCAAGACTGTGTTGTGTGTGTATGTAAATCTTACCCTGGAGGTCAAAGCTGACAAACCTTCGAAAGCCAGGATTTCTGTCGCACATAGCCACAACCTTTTGCTATAGACAGGGGATAAAGACATGTCAAAATGCATTCATGCTAGTTGCTGACAATCATCATATCAGACTTTAAACTTTCATTTTCCCAACTTCAACCTAAGTGCCCCCTAATTATAGTCCAAGCAAAACAAGGCTAATGTGTTTCCGAGGAAATCTGATGCAAGTACTGACTCGAGTTAAGTTTCACTTTTGCCCTGGGGCTGCTCTGAGATCATCCGGAGTGGAGCCACTTCCACAACAGACTGCATCTCATTTGTTGAGACAGTCTTTTAAAAGGAAATTAAAAAGTGAGCCAGTCACAGTACGACCAATTTTTTGTTAAGTTAAACCCCTTTTTTGAACTTTGTGACCACCTGTAGTGCTGATGTGGTTTTGTTAAAGGTATTGTAGATATTGTAGAGGGCATGATTCAGCATTATTTTGACCCCAGTGGAACCATTGTTACCTCAGCCCAGGTAGTAATAATAACAATAACAATAACAATAATAAACTTTATTTATATAGTAGTTTATAAAAAGTGAGTTTACTAAGTGCTTTGACAGCAAGGCAAGAAGAGTAAATATAAGAGAAATAACAATTCACAGGATGCAACGTGAACAAGGATGCCAGATAAACCAAGTTTAGGTGGTCAGGAAACAAGGTTTCACATGAAAACTTCCACACACAAAAGCAGCAGTATGACAAGTATACAAGCAAAATAAAAGGGGAACAGAAAACGATAAAAAAAACACAACATCCCATTAAAACAAGTCTATAAAAAATGGGTTTTAAGAAGCGATGTAACAGAAGTAGGAAGTCAGCTGAGTGCTTGGACTCTATAGCTTCATTTTCAGGAAATAGACAGAGCAACACTGCAAATACACCTCGATCTGTTGTTGTGACTCTTCAACCGCAGCTATTTGACAGAAATGTTAAACATTAAAACTCACGGTATAGTTGGTAGTTTTTTGGGGATATTTTTTACAACAAATAACCTGCATCCTGTTTTGGCGTCTGTCTCGTCGCTTTGCCTGAGGAGCAGCAGCCGCGCAAAAACACAGCGCACATCCGTGTGCGGAAGCAACACCGGAAGTGACCGAGTGTCAACAACAGACGTGAGCAGGAGAGGCCAGAGTCGGATAAGTTCGCCACCATGTTAGAAGCACGTTCACCACGACAGCGGCTACACGTCGTACTCCTGTGTCATCGTCACACACACACCCACCATTGTTTTTTTTAGCAGAATGTACAAACAGCAGAGACACAGAGAAGCGCTGTACTTACGATCATGTCCATGTCCACGTCCACAAACTCTGGAAAGAGAGGAAGACATGTTTAATGTGTCAGTGTTAAATCAAACTAGTGTTTTTTTTTGCTGTGATTCGTTTGTTTTCATTCCTTTTTTTCCCCAAACGGTTACCAGCTCATTGGCTTCACCGCCCCACGACTCCTCCTGAGAGGAGTTAGCATCTATGCTAAACGCGTTTCCTCACCCGCTTCGCATGTGTACATGTCCACGGTTCCCCCCGCAGCTTCCTATGCGCTTTAGATCCCGCTTATAACGCATTTATGTGCGTCGCTCGTAGGTTCTAAAAGTTAGCAGCTAACTTTCAACTCATGCTGCTCGCGCTCCCGGGAAGCATCCGCGTGAACTAGCGGAAGTCAGCTCGTTTCTGACGCAAGCGCGCTGCGGTGACACTGCCGTTGCTGCCCTCTGCTGGACAGATGTTTTGGTCGGTTTCCTCCCTGCATTATATTATTTATATTACATTACATTATATTGATTTTCTGCAAATGCAAAATCTTTCTGTGTTGTAACATTGGTGCTGTGAATGTATTAATTTTGCCATTATTTTTTGGGTTTATTAACATTTATTGGGTGTTTACTTTTCCTTATTACAGTTTGGAATATGTTTCTATACGTCATTTTTATTCCTATTTTATAAGTATTATTTATTACTATTGGTTAATTTTAGTGCATTTCATTTTTAGTACATCACAATATTATAAAATAAAAAATATTGTTTGTTAATATTATACAATATTTTCTATATTTTTTACACCTGTTTCCACATTACTATGACTAACAAGTAACAAATCAAGACATTTGTAGCTGCACCAGTATTATAACTTTTGCACATTTATATATTCAGAGAAATAACTTCTCTGTCCAGCTCTTCTGCTGCGAAATCATTTAACATCTAATCCCAAAAGGACTTGTAAAGTCGTATGTATATTACGTATATTCTATTCTGTATATAAGCAATGAAAAAGCCTTTTCTCACAATTGCTTTAAAAACCCAGATCAAGTTGAAAATGACACTGATAATAAAGTGACACAGAGAACGTGAGAGTGGGATCATATTAAATCTTCAATGCATCACTCAGTTAATCATTATCATACATGCATTCACACTTTCTGAATTAGTTCAGGTAGACGATCACCTGTAGTTTTAAACAACCACAAGTTAAGCCAACAGTAATAGAAAAAATAATTACCATTATTCCCCCCCCCCACCCATATAGTATGTTTGTAAAATATCTTCCACAACAAAAATTATCACACGTTAAAAATTCTGCAAAATAAAAACTTTGAAGTGTCGTAAATACAGTATAAGGAATGCCAAATCCAGTGAATCAGAGCTTGTGCAATCGTCAATACATTTCCTGTCAGTAAAAATTAAATAACAAATGTATTAGTATTAAAGTACCATCATTAAGATCATGGTAGTTCACATTGACTGTGGTCAAGGTCAACCCTGAGTCATTACCTCTCAAATCGATAACCACATTGTAAAGTGAGCAAGAGCAACGGAAAAGCTGTCATCATAGCCAGGGTTTTGGGTTCAAGTCTTTGAGAATAAAAGTAGAAAACTGCCATCAGCCTCTCTCCATTGAGAATTATTCTACCGTCCGTCTGTGGCGTACAGAGAATGCGATGAGTCTGTGGTAAACAGAGCTCAGGAGGACGATGGCCCCTGTCACCATCGCGCAGATGAGGCTGAAGGCCCAGCGAGGTCCCAGGATCGTGTAAACCTGGGAGACAAAAATGGGACCCAATGTCCGCGCACAGCTGCCACAGGCCGTCAACAACCCCATGTACACACCCTGCAGGAAGTAAAATCCACATTAACGATTCTCTAAAGAGGCATTCAACCATTTTATCATCTTTTAAAAATAAAGCACCATATCCATTACACTATAATCTTCTCACCTGAGGTTTGGGTCCAAGGATTTTGGAATACAGTGTGTAGGACATGACGTTGCAGGCTGCGTATCCCATGCCAATCAAGACGTCAGCTGAGATGTACTGGGCGATGTGTATTGCAGGAGTATACTGGCACCAGGTCTGTTGATACGGGCAGCCTGTTGGCTCTAAAGAGCTGTTGGAGGCTAACGTGGCCTCAGATATCCGACTGACCAGTGAGTTGTTTTTGAGGTCTGGTTTGGAAGAGAAAATCCAAAATATTAATATGTAGTTTCTCACTTCAATACAGAAAACTGAAAGTGTGGCATTAAAACAATCCATACCCGCCCACTGGATCTTTGGGTAATGGTTCCCCCATGGAAGCAGGGTAAAGAAACCACAGAATATAATGGCCAGTCCTGCGAGAAACACAGGACGATCCCCAACCCTGGCAGGAAAAAATAAACATTCCTGGTGTTAAACCAAACGATGACAAGTTCAGGTGTAGTTCTATTCAATAAATTCATGAGTAACTGTACCTTTGAGAAGCCACTTTTACAACCAGAAACACAATGATGGATTCAAATCCAATGCAGCACATGATGATGCCATTGTATACAACAGCTTCTTTCCTGGTCCAGGAGAACATGTCCATGGAAAAAGGGGTGGCGATTCTACAAAATCATAAACACATCAATTTAAATCTGTGCAGTCAAGTGTAAATTTGCACGCATTAGATACTAAGAACTGTCTGTTACATTCTGATTCGACTGCTTCCATATTCTGCAATGAAATACGTACGTCTCAAAGATGGCAAAGATGAACATGACCATGAAGAAGAGGACGTTGGAGGTCAGGACCGCTACCTGATCGATGGTTTCCTCAGTTTCTTCGCTAATGTCATCTCTATCTATAGGAGAATAAAAGGGTGGGGAAATAAAAGCTTCAACCAGGAAACAATGGCAAATAATCTCCAGCAGATACTGACAATAAATAACATGTCCCATAATTCTCAAAGAAAATTCACAGTGCATTTGTGTTCAATTTAAACATGTATACTGAAAAGACAGAGCAGGACATCACATACCTTCCGATGTGTAGTTGATGGCTCGAATGTGTCTTCCATGATCATCAACACGATGCTCTCTGTTAGTGAAAATCAACACAGCCCCTAATTACTATCGATGATGAAATGAAAAGATGATTCCAGACATTGAGAAGCAGGATACATGTAGCTGAATGAAATGAATGGGTTTTGAAAGACATAGTGCCTTTATCTTTGTCTTGTGTACTCAAATTCCAAAAACTACATGAGCACAGCATTACATATTGTGTATTTGTTCAGGGGGGAAATCCTCACCTCAGCACCAACAGGACCAGCAGGATGTTGATGAGGCCAAAAGCTGCAGCCAGTATAGCAGGAGCAGTGTACATGTTGAGCTGCAGATCTATGAACTTCACTGTGAAACCATGCTCGCCGATGAACGACAGGCACGCCTGAAGTGCTGACAAACGCAAACACGCGCAAATGTTAAGAATAAAATCCACAACTTCTGTCCTTGTTGTCTTTTTCACAGCCTACACAACACTGACAGCGCTGCTAGTGCGCTGGGCAGCTTTGCATGATCTAAAATGCAGGAATCTTTACCCGGTCCCAGGATGAAACCAAGGGCCTGACAGGCGCTCATGTTCGCCATGGCACTGGTTCTCTCCTTGAGCGATGTTGCTCCAGCAACATACGACCTCACCACAGCAACGTTGCCTGCAGTGAAAAGACCAAATCTACATTTAGAGGATGTGGGACACTGACAATATCATCCAATTGCAAATGTGGTGTAATGTACATATGTTTGAGAGCAAATAAGAATCCCACACATCACCTGCTCCAAAGCCGACAAAAGCTCTGGCCAAGAGGATGTGGAACTTGTTATTGGTCGTGGGCAGGTATGCATAGGCGTAGTAGATATTGCCTAAAACGTTGATGAAAATGGAGCACACCAGTGGCTCCCTGCGTGGTCGGTGATTAGACCACAGGCCGAAAATGGGGGAGGCCACCATCTGACCGAGGCTGTAGGCGGCCACCACCCATCCCAGGAAGCTGGCGTTGGCGCTTTCATCCATCTATGTGAAAAACAGATGGAAGAAAAAGTAAAAGCACAAGATTGACTTTGTTACGGTGCAACGCAAACGCAAGTACCATTATTGACACATGCTGTTATATTTGACTGGTGCGGTCTTCCTGCTGAATCCAAAGTTGAGTCTCCAATTGTTTTGATTTATTCTTTGACTTCCTGTTTACCCTGCATTTGCATTTAAACAGTAAAAGCACTGACCCTTAATTTTTTTTTTTAATTGAGTCATACATACCTTTTGCAAATAGGGCCAAAGTGATGTGATGACAATAGTGAAACCTGAAAGTGCAAGCAACACATTGATGATTTGGATGCTGCCAAAAAACCCAAACTTCATACCAAACATAAGCCCGACAAACACACAGATCATATTCAGAGTCTATGGGGGGGGGAAATAACATAAATAAAACCTATTCATCTTTCAAGGAGCATGTTCTCCCCCTGCCTGCATTTACCTCAGCTACTCCAGCTTTCCACCACAGTCCAAAGACATGTAGTGGTTAGGTTAATTGGAGACTTTAAGTTGCGACCACTTCTTCAAACATAAAAAATAACAGAAAGCATTTGGATTGGATTCTGCTGTGACACTGTTTTACCCCTGAGACTCCAGAAGTGTTTTGTGGACTCAAACACTTCCCCCACCCCCTCCATCTGCACAGTGGTGTGTAGATAATGAGTGAATTTTCATTTTTGGCTGAACTATCCCTTTAATGTGTAACTTGTGTGGCTATTCCTCACCGACGCTGCTGAGGAACATGGTGAAGTACATGACTCTGATGGACCTCCACCGACTCTTGTAGTCTCCATCCTGGGAGTCATCGCTGCACATAGGGGGGACAGGACAAGACAAGAAAAGACAAGGGGATAGGACAGGACGAGACACGACAAGGGGATAGGACAGGACAAGACAAGGTGATAGGACAAGACAAGGGGATAGGACAGGACAAGACAAGACAAGGGGAAAGGACAGGACAAGACAAGAAAAGGGTACCGGACAAGACACGACAAGCGGATAGGACAGGACAGGACAAGACAAGGGGATAGGACAGGACAAGACAAGACAAGGGGACAGGACAGGACAGGACAGGATAGGACAAGACAAGACAAGGGAATAGGACAGGACAAGACAAGGCACAGGACAGGACAAGACAAGGGGACAGGACAGGACAAGACAAGGGGACAGGACAGGACAGGACAGGACAAGACAAGGGGATAGGACAGGACAAGACAAGGGGATAGGACAGGACAAGGGGATAGGACAGGACAAGGGGACAGGACAGATGTCGTGAGGTTACTGACAGGCTGGTACAC
This sequence comes from Hippoglossus stenolepis, assembly GCF_022539355.2. Lineage (NCBI taxonomy): Eukaryota > Metazoa > Chordata > Actinopteri > Pleuronectiformes > Pleuronectidae > Hippoglossus > Hippoglossus stenolepis. The sequence goes on along the minus strand of NC_061505.1, from coordinate 6,900,581 downwards.
AAACACAACAGTAAACCAGTCTGACCTGATCGCTTTACACAATGCAGTTGCATCACTCCCAGTTTACTGATCCAATAACTCAGCTGAAGTCTTTAGTTTGTGGCTCACCTGCTGGCATCGTCCCGGAGCAGCGGCGTGTCTTCATCGGAGTCAACAAGTCGCGACATTTCCGGTGAAAAACCCAGAAGAACGACGACGTCGCCCACTTTGCAGATGTGAAACTGAGCTGCTACTTCGCCATTGAGCTGCGGGACAACTCACCTACACCGACCAAGAGCTAGCTAGTCACGGCAGCCGCTAACGTTAGCAACCCGAGCTATCATTTCATATTGTCATATACTACAACGCTAGGCTAACTTACTGCACACGTAATGCTCGGGGTCATTTCAACCCGACGTCCACACACGAGCTAGGTGTCTGACTGGACTGTGGTACCAGACAACAACATTCAGTAGCGTCAAAGCTAACGTACTTACAATAGCAACTTCCGGTCAGTCTTTTCAAAATAGCCTCAAATAGCTATTTCATCAAAGTGAAATCTGATGTTATTTTTTTATTTAAGAACGACCACTTGCATGTATATTTAACTATATATACATTGTGCCGTCAAATAACGCATCGTCTTAATTTTTCTTAACCATTACCGACTTTGTACTTTTATTTTGAACACAGAATCAGACAACATCCGGTCAGATCCTGGTGTGTTCCGTCCACCTTGACGCAGAAAAGTCACGTGTCAGAAACCACATCAACATTTCGGAGCAGTGTCCACAATCCCTCATTCTGTAACACAACCAGGATCCCGTGTGCTCCATTAAAGCACTGAGCACTTTAGTGACGCCATAATGATCATCATCATTCCCACAATATGATCATGAATTATTTTTCATTAAGATTTAGGTCTTGTTGTTAATCCTGTAGAGGATATATAAACTGCATATATATATATATATATACTAGATTGTTTCTCTATTGTTTGCAGAGCTTTCTTGGAAAATGTGTGTAATAAATGTCAATATTTTTGTTGACCTTTGACCCATCAGCTCCTTAAGCTAATCATCTGGAGATACACTCCCAAGTAATATTTACTTTACTTTTTAACTCATATAACATTAATAACCTACAGGCCTGTATTTTAACATTCAGCCCTGGAACTCGGTTTGAATAAGGAACCGTGGGGAGAATAGATAAATTCAGGCTTCATGGATACAAGCAACCTCCAAAGGGGCGGAGTCATTCTAGCACCTTACGCAAAAGGTTGCAAAAATGTAACCTTCAGATAACGTTCTTGATGTTAACCTGTTTGTCTTCAGGTAAACATCAAGAACGTTATTCTTGATGTTTACTTAAGTTCTGACTTAAGAAAATTGCGAAAGTGTATCATCTAAACAACATCTAAATTGCATGTTAGAATGTTTTGTCACATAAACAGTTTTATAGTGTTTGCAAGAGATAAATGAGTAATTTGTTTAATTTAATTTAGCAAAGTCTTTGTGTTGTGGGCTCTGCGTGTTATACAGCAATGCAGCTATGAAAATTATTAGATAGATATGAAGTAGTATTATTCTGGCTGAATTAATGTATTATTGTATTCTATTTTTCATGTTATATTTGATGTGTTCATCTTTTTATGCCTTTTGTCTTTTCATTGACTGAATTTTAAATCATTTCATGAAGTTTGTACTTACCGTCAGCTTTTTTCAATAAACTCAATGAATCTGAGATCTGGCGTCTTTCTGTTGTGTCCTCAGTGTAAAACTCACTCTACAGTCCAGTTTAAGAAAACACAGCAATACGTCATACACTTTAAAAAGGACAGATACTTGTACTGCTGCTTGTAAGTATACTGCTCCCACCAGTGTCTCTGCTCATTGGTGCCTCCCGGTGGCTATATGTCCGAACTGCGTATATCAAAAGTGAAAGTAAACCTGCAGACCGAGACCAAACCTTTTTGTTCGAGGACGTGATTTTCTCTTTTCAAGGTCCACGTGGACATTAGCTCGATAAAGTGACCTTGGATGTGTTTCTAAATCTGAACTAGGTCCTGATTTCGGTCTTTAAAGTCAATACCTGGACTTGCTTGAAGGATATTTCCATCTGGGATCACACCACTTCAATGGGTAGGCCTACATTTCATTTTGCTCTGATAGACCCATATTAACCTTTATTCTGTTCATATTCAAGCTGTGCTGATTTAAACCAGATAATAAAGCCTGAGGGATCATATATCATGTGTGTCTCCTCACTGAATTAATACTCCTTTCATTTGTCAGGTTTACACGTGATGACCCACGTGCACCTTTTGCTGCTTCTTTGCTCGTCTTTGTCAAGCGCTGCCCCTGGTAAACCGTTTAATTTACACTTTTCCACTATTTTACAATGTATTTACTCTCAAGTCTGACCTTTTTATGCATGTTATCACTTAGTATTATGGCAATAACTTTTATATTTCCACTAAATCACATTAAACTTTATTTGCTGAGAGGAGCTCATTGGAGCTTTACTAAACATAATTTATCATCAACCACAAACATAGAAAAAGACTATAAATTTGTAACTTCCTGAGGGCACTTTCAAGATAACTGGGTCAACCCTTTACTGAGTTATCAATAGATGGATGGATGAATGGATGGACGATTATTTTTTCTAGATAATAAACATGAAACTAATTAGTTCATTACCATGTGTACCTTTACTAAATAAAATGAATATATTGTCAAACATGCTGTTGTACAGTTTAGTTACAAGTTATAACTAGATGAGAAATTGGGAAGGAATTTTTCACTTAATATTATATTATCTCCAAAATACAGAAGAAAAAACATTATCTAGACTAATAACATTTATTCTGTTGCAGTTTCAAAGAGCCTCGTGGTTTTGGTCAGGTCGCCTGTCTCAGAGCAACTTGGTAGAGAAACCACACTACCATGCTGGCTCAATCCACCACAGAGTGCCGAGGCTCTGGAGGTGCGCTGGTACCGCAATGATCACTTCGATACCCCGATCATACTGTATCAGAATAAAAAGATGGCCCAGGAGTCTTCGTACGTGGGCCGAGCCTCGTTTGGCCTGAAGGACGCAGCGTCAGGTGGGCTGGCAGCAGGAGACGTGAGCATGAAGCTGCTGAATGTCGGGATTGAGGACGAGGGAGATTACACTTGTTATGTGAGCAGTGATCAGGGTTATGACCGTGGAAGTGTCACTCTCAAGGTGACAGGTGAGTGACAGGGGGGAAAATAACACAATTCTAAAAAATTGTCTCCACCTTTACATCAAATCTTCCTCATCTTCGTCCCACTTCTAGAAACAGGAAACACTCCGCTCCTGTCAATGGTGGGGGCAGAAGAAAACCTGGTGAATTTGAGCTGTGAATCTGAAGGCTGGTATCCGAGGCCGAAGCTGCACTGGGCCGACCACAAGCACAATCTGACCCCAAAGAGTTTGGAGTACGGCAAAGTCTCTTCTGGTCTTGTGTCAGTCCACAGCTGGCTGCTGGTCCCAAGCTCCTCGGAGGTTTCCTGCTCAGTGGGACTCTCTGACATGGACACGAAGGAGGCAAGAGTGCGGCTGGAAATCCCTCCTCCAGCTGCCAAAAAGGGTAAAGAAAATTGTCTGTCTCTTAATTTAAATAGAACATTAATAAAAGAATAATATTAATATGTCTTGTTTTTTACTTAGTGTCTGGATTGGTGCCTGGATTGGTGGTCTTCATTCGAATCCTCTTGGCTGCGTTAGCTTTACTTGGATGGCTGTACATCAAAAAGAGAGGTACATGTTGTCAATTTCTTTAAATCACCTTTCACTCAATGAAAAGGGGAATGAATGAATTATGTGAAGAAATTCATCAGCACAATGAAAGTCACAAATCATAGTGTTAAAGTGATGTTCATGTGAGTATTAACTGATTCTGTGCTTTATCAGGCGCTTTGCAACATTTCCATTAATGCTAATTTTATTCTATAAAATGTCAGAATATAGCGGCAGAATGTCAGAGTTTTCCCCACATCACAATTTTCTAAAGCCAAATTTATTAAATGAACTTGAATGCAGAAAATCCTTGCAAATAATTTTACTTGTTTTTCACCTCTAGTTTTACGGAAGAAAGACAAACCAGAGAGCAACCAAGCTGAGGGTAAGAAATACCTCACACATCACATGGAGCACATTTCACTATTAACTCAATAGAGCAAATAAATTCAATCAACCCAAGTTTCTCACACTCAGAGGTCAGTCCCCTAAATATTCCTGATTTCTTTCATCAAGATCCAGGAATTATTCACTGGGAAAACAGTGAAAATGTCACACACAAAAAACACTCAAGTACACAACGTTAAAGAAAGTGAAAATAAATTCCTGATCCGCCCCTTTCTCCGGATCCACACCAAAATGTAATGCACTCTTCCCTGACCCATACCGCATCTTTCCACAAGTGTCGTGGAAATCCTTCAAGTAGTTTCTGTTCTCTAAAAATCTGGGCTCATGGGTTAATTTTTGTGTTTTGTGTTTCCAGAGAATATGAAGCTTTTACAAGAAGGTAAGAAGTAACTCATTATTGTCATGACATGTATTGAATTGAAATAATAGCAGACTGTTGTCCTTACTTGCTGGAGCGTTGTGTCGAGTCCATGTTCACTGTGTCTGTATCTGTTCTAAGTTTCAGTTGAGAAGGCAGCTCTTGAAGAGGCTAAAAAGCATTACGGTAATCTAAACTTTTAAGAGAATCACACTGACCATAAACATTATACATCAGCCTATTATGACTCTTTCTGATTCAAATCTAATCTTTGTTTCAATTTTTCAGTAAATATTGAACTTGAGGATAAAGGAAATCCATACCTCACAATCAAAGATGGTATGCTCAGAGACAAGAAGCATCCTGATCTAAAAGCAGTTACCTGTCTCACAGCGATAAGGGGAACCCCTGGCTTCACTTCAGGTCAACACTACTGGGAGGTTTCTTTGGGGCATCCTGGAGTAGAGGTCAAACAATCCTGGTGGGTGGGGGTAACAATGGCAACTGACTTCCCTCTGCAGGCTGATGCTCTTTCTAGCACATCAAATGGTTTCTGGTTCCTGTCGTCTTCCCCTGACAGAGCAGACAGCTTTCAGTTAAACACAGAACCAAAGGTTTTACTGCCTGTTCGCTCAAGACCGAGAACAGTCGGTGTGTATCTGAATTATGACGGCGGAGAGCTTTCCTTTTATAATGTGGAAGATGAATCCGTCATTGGATCTTTCACCGCTCCGTTCCAAGGTGACGTCTTTCCGTTTTTCAATCCTGGTATAGGTGACCCAGGACCTATGAAGATATTAAAGAGGACAGAACAGGGTGAGTGTAATGACACAGGGAACAATGAAAGGGCACAAGAGCCTGAATCTTAATATCTTCTGAATCTAAACTTTTCTAATATAATAATTATATAGCAACCGCAAGCAATCATGAAAAGCATAGAGGGGCGATCATACCCTGTGCATGTGTTATATAAAATTCAATCTGGCCTTGCTAACTGGTGACAATGCCATTTCATCATGACAGCATATAAACTACATGATGATATGTGATTTGTTAATCTAAACAAGATGTAGATCGTGTCTCTGTAATCTTATTGGTTGCAAAATGTTATGCTTTACTACATTATATGACATTACTTATAATGACTTCATAGTGAAGACATGATGTCATTCCTACTATATGATCATAAATTATTTTTCGATCTATGTAAGGTTGAGGTCGTGTCCATGTAGGCAGAGGAGGTACGTTGAGAACTATTTTTGAAGTACTGTGTCATTTTCTGACTCGGTGACTTCTTCATGACATCACTTAATATGTGACATCATATGATGAAGGATACTTGTCTCATCAATACAAGCTTTACATTGTTTCTCTATTGTTTGCAGAGCTTTCTTGGAAAATGTGTGTAATAAATGTCAATATTTTTGTCAGTTCCTAAAGCTAATCATCTAAAGGTACACTCCCAAGTAATATTTGTACAAAGTTTGGTGAAAATGCGTCCATGCATTGTGGAGTTATTTGTACACATACGCACACACACACGCACATGGGAGAAAACAACACCCTGCTTACAGCTAACTCAACGTGTAAGGTAATATATATGCTGTTTTTTATACACGACATGGTATTTGTATAAAATATAATATATCTTATTGTTACAACTTAAATGTTTTGCATTATGACTTTTTAACTCATACAACATTAATAACCTACAGGCCTGTATTTTAACATTCTGCCCTGGAACTCGGTTTGAATAAGGAAACGTGTGGAGAATAGATAAATTCAGGCTTCATGGATACAAGCAACCTCCAAAAGGGGCGGAGTCATTCCAGCATCGTACGCAAAAGGTTGCAAAAATGTAACACTCAGATAACGTTCTTGATGTTAACCTGTTTCGTATTTAGTGGTATTTGTAGTTCTGACTTAAGAAAATTGCATGTTAGAATGTTTTGTCACATAAACAGCTTTATAGTGTTTGCAAGAGATAAATGAGTAATTTGTTTAATTTAATTTAGCAAAGTGTTGTGGGCTCTGTGTGTTATACAGCAATGCAGCTATGAAAATTAGTTCGATGTATAGTTTTATTCTGGCTGAATTAATGTATAATTACATTGTGTTTTTCATGTTATATTTGATGTGTTCATCTTTTTATACCGTTCATTTCATGAAGTTTGTACTTAGTTCGTTACCGTCAGCTTTTTCAATAAACTCAATGAATCTGAGATCCAGCATCTTTTTGTTTCACTCTTTGTTCTATCCTCACTTTACAGTCCAGTTTAAGAAAACACAGCAAAATGTCATACACTTTAATAAGTACAGATAGTATTTACAGTATGTACACCATAACACAATACTAACTTTGTCATCACTACTGTATACTTTTCATAGATTAAGAAGTATTTACATTATGAATACGACCATGTGTTGATTCGGAAATAAAATTTGTTTGGATATTCTTCTCATATATCGCGATAAATTCAAGTAGGCGTGCCTCGATACATACTAGTCTGACGATGATCATGATAAGAGGTATGCAAGAACGGATACACAGACCAGTGCATCATAGTCCAAGACTTTAAGGAATACTTCTTTAAAACACTTGTCTGTTGGGTGTTGCGGGTCGATATCAAACAAACTATACAAGTTCATACACGTCTCAGTCCCGAAGACATAGTTTTTCTGTGGGTATTTTTTAACCATCAGAACCATTGGTGTCTTCCTCCAAAGCTTTAAAAGTCATGTTTGGTCATCAGCGTTCTGTGGAGGAAAATGTTGGACAGAAGCTCGTCTGTTGTGGCGTGTCCCGGTGGTCTAGGGGTCTAAAGCGCACACCTTATCACTGCAGACACCTTCTCTCCTCCATATCTCATAACAGCCACCACTCCATTGTCAACTAGCTAGTAAAAATGACATAAAAAACAGATCTTAAAAAAAAAATGCATTCACTGTGTCTGAACTCATATTCACACTTACAAGAACATCTTGTCCAACCACTTAAAAATACATCTCGGAAACAGACACTGGGGATCCCAACACTGAGAACGAACGATCCTTAACTGCAGCGACAGCATCCGTTTCTTAGCTTAGTCACTTTTATTACACTTCTCCCTTATGACCAGGGTGATGAGACGGGGAAAGCTGCTCTCCAACACAGCCAAGAGTTTATATCTTCATGTGATTGCTGGTGGTTTATACAGTATGGTACGTGTCCCTCTGCCACATCTTTTTTTTTAATAGTTTTTTTTCTCTAGCAAACTGCGGCGGCGCTTTCCCTCCTCCCCTGCTTCTTCAGCAGCTGGATGCGGTTGTGGACGTAAAACTTGATTGCCCTCCAGTCTCGCTGGTTGCTCACCAGCAGAGGACAGAGTTCGAGGCAGCGCTCACAGTCCGCCTTCGCGGGGACGCGCAGCTCCATGAGGTTTCGCTTCAGGTGAGTCTCCACTGCTACACGCTCCGCCTCCGACCAGGGACGCTTCAGTACACCACGCTTGCCTGTGAGAAAGATGGGGTGTTGCAGAATGTAAACAAATTAAGTTCAACTGAGGATTCCCGGTAAATCAGAATGTTAAAGACTGATGGTTACCTGATTTGGGTGGAATACATCGCCTCTTATGGACGTTGGCTATCGACGGGCTAACTGGAGAAGGAATGGGCGCCCTCTTCTTCCGCGGCGGTCGACCGGGGCCTTTCTTCTTCACCACTACCTCAACCTTCTCCTTCACTTCCTCTTTCTCTTCTTCTGCCTCAGAATCCTCTGAAAAGGAGTCTGCTGAGTTCCCAGACATCACTGTAGGACAGAGATAAACCACAAGGTGGTTAACTCAGATCAAATCAAATAACATAGCACAATAATTCCGTGGGATCAACTACAAAACGTCGTGTGTTGTGTAGCAACACAGATAGCTTTAGATGACTTTGCACATGAACAAGAACATGAACTCTGAAAAATACACCTAATATCAACATCTATTCCCAGAAAAAAAAGCCCAGATACGTTTGGATGCTCCACAAATTTTATCGTAAATATTTTCTGTCAAGTAAAGCTCTTTAAATTTAGACATGTGGATTATCGAACCAACGGTTGTCCGCCATTGTTTTGATTTAACCACGGTAAGACGATGTAGGTGACTGAAATTATTTCTAGAGTCCAATACATATTAATGGTCCCAATTTCAAAATAACAGTATGTTGTCACTAAGCATTACTCCAAACAGATTTTAAAGTTCTATCTTACCAAAGGTTCTCAGAAGCAAAACATGAATTGCATACCTGCTGATGGGCTCAAATCCTTGTGTGTGTGTGTGTGTGTGTGTGTGTGTGTGTGTGTGTGTGTGTGTGTGTGTGTGTGTGTGTGTGTGTGTGTGTGTGCGTGCGTGTGTGTGTGTGTGTGTGTGTGTGTGTGTGTGTGTGTGTGTGTGTGTGTGTGTGTGTGTTTACCATCCAACTCAAGGCAGATGTGCTGCAGACTCATCCCTCTGAAAAGAACACCTTCCCTCTCTCCATAAAGAACAACACGACCCACCCGGCCCATGAGAGATGGATCACGAATGATAGCGGAGCAGTTCTGGGTCACGTGGTACTCTCTCTCCAGGAACTCCTCCAAGCGTTTGGTTGCTCCAGCCTGGCCCTCACCCTCCTCCAACAGTAGCAGCTGGGTAAGGATAGCTACCTGCCGTCGTGCTCTTGTTGCTGTCAGCGCTCCGGGGTTCTTGGCCCCACTGGCTCGAGCCAGGTTCCTCAGGAGGTCCGTGCCCCGGAGAGGGGTGGCAGGAGAGTGGTACGGCCGGGAGAAGACGTAGGGGCTCTCTGGGTCCACACCAACATTGGGGCTGGTTTGAAGGAGCAGGTCCAGGCAGGACTCACAGTGTGGCGGGAGAATAAGCGGCTGGACGCGACCGCGCTTGCCTAAAACGCCGGCCCTCGGGAGTTGAGAGAGGACCTGGCGTTCAAAGGGGGACAAGAGGGCTTCCATGCCGGAGGGGGGGCTGGTGATGGTGCTGGCCTGTGGGGTGACGCGGCTGCGGTAGTCCTGTATAGTGAGTTTAGCCACCTCACATTCGCGGTGGCGGTTGTAGAGGATGAGCAGGGACAGGCTGGAATGGCAGAGCAGGCGCCAGGCCTCGGCGGAGTGAGGAGAGCGGGTTAAAGAAAGGAAGGAGGAGTGCTGCTGGCGGCGGAGGTAGAGGACCAGACAAGAGAGGGAGGAGAGCAGCGGAGACATGTGATGTCTTTGTGTGCTGAAAACAGAGAGCAAGAAACAGCCGTTGAATTAATGATGCACAATCCAGCAACTAATGTTATCAATAAATTTACAATGGGAAACGAGTATCATAGAAAACCAAACCTTATAATCTCTCCATTCTTCTCTTCTGCAGGTTCATCTTCACCTTCTGCACTCAGCTCCAGTTCTTCCTCTGGATCTATGTCAGGCTCTGGAGTGGGAGGTGGAACTAGCTCCTCTTGACTTCTTGAGCTCTCCACCTCCACCTTCTGCTGCTCCTCCTGCTTTTCTTTCTTCATTCTCCGACCCCTCCTGGGAGTAGGCGGAGGAGGCGGCGGCGATGGACTCTTAACCCTGGTCACCATAGGGGGCGCAGCGCGTTTTGCTGCAGGTGCTGATAAGCTTGGCCCCTTTTTGGCGGCTGTGGGCTGACCCGAAGGAGGCGGGGTAAGCGAGAGGGAGAATGAGACGGCGCCTGTGCTCGAGCGAGTAGCTGGAGATTCCCTTTCCCTGGAGAAGAGAGAGGGCGGCGCAGGGTTCGAGCCCGAAGGCTGTGGGACAGCAAAGGAATGACTGTGAGTAGCAGAGGTGGAGGACGACGAGGGTTGAGGGTGTGAGGCGCTGCCGTTTGAAGAGCTGTGAAGGTGTGCCAGCTCCATGGCCGTTCTGACCTCAGGCTGGTTGGCATGGTGTTTCTCCAGATGGCGTGCTAATGAGCGATAGTGGCGCCCGCAGTACGGGCAGTGCTGCCGCCGGCTCACTGTGGCACCGCTGGAGCTGCCAATGTTAATGTTGATGTTATTGTTGATGTTGGTGGTCGGGGGAGCGAGGGTGCTGGCTGGTGACTGGGACTGGGATCTGACTGGGGGTGTGACAGGTGCTGGGCGGGAAAAGGAAGAGCACGGGCGCCCAGGTTCTCTGGAGGAGGGGGGTGAGTTCTTCTTCTTTGAATCTGTGACCCGATGCATGGTCAAATCACTAAACAGTGAGCCATCAGAGAGCGGTTTCACACACTTATGTGAATGAGCCGTCTCAGTTTCATTGAGCCAGTGTAGAATTCACTTTTTGATCTTACAGCGACAATTGTTTTAGTGTTTAGTTTCTACAAGAGTAAGAACAAAAGGTGCACCGTTCCCAGCGGCACTCTGATAGGTCGATGCGTGGAGAGAAAGGAGCAAGCTCAAATTTCTGCCCCTCATGCCAAAAATCTGCTTAATATGTAGTCCTCATATAGAGGACATATCAGATATTAAACTGATAAGAACAGATACTACACTTGATCTTAGCCAAAGGCCGAGAAGCGATAAGCCCCAAGTGTTGGATATCCACACGCCAAGCTCTTGGCACAAATCTCCCACTTGTTGTGGTACCCGTTCGTAGAGTGTGCATAACAATGGCTGCTGCTTATCACCTCACCCAAGCTCTCCTTTGTGGCGGCTTGATTTCTAGCCTAGACAGCTCTTTGACTTTTCACAATTTCATAAGGCTCAGCCATACAGCAAAGCCTGCACCAAAAATATATTCAACTCATGTTTAAATTCCTCTCCACGGAAGTCTTTAGTAAAAGTGAAAGACTTGTGCGTTATGAAGAGAGGCCAGAGTCACAGCATGGCCCTCTGTTGGGAGAGCAGCAGAGGAGCCTCTCGGTCACAGTCACCACCTTCACGGTAGGCCTCTCTTTGCTTTCCACATGTCAGATCCCAATATGCAACATTCCCCAACCGCCCCATCTGCCAACAAAATTATACACGTCTTTATTACCTCCTGCCCTGACTTCTGTGATTGGCTTTTTAGCCTGCCTAAGCAATACATCCCTGAACCACTTACATTCGCTCCAAATGCTGACTCTGGTTTCTCACCAAGTCTCCCAA